>NC_067434.1:2657703-5607703 GCF_009764475.1 Pristis pectinata | reverse complement strand
TAAAACCTGTTGGGAGACTGAGATTTGGGAAGTTTCACAAGGATGTTTTACAAGATTTAAGAGGATGTTGCCTGGACTTGAGAGACTAAGTTATGGAGAGCGGTTGAGCAGGTTGGGACTTTTTTCATGAGAGCATAGGAGACTGAGAGGAGATGCATAAAATCATGGGGGGCATAGATAGGGTGAATGTACACTGTGTTTTTCCCAGGAATGAGGAAACAAGAACTAGAGGTTTAAGGTGAGAGGGGAGAGATTTAATAGGAACCTGAGGGGCAACTTTTTCACCCAGAGGGTGGTCAGTGTATGGGATGAGCTGCCAGAGGAAATGGCTGAGGCAGGTACATTAACAATATTTAAAAGGTACTTGGACAGGTACCTGGATAGGAAAGGTTTGGAGAGAGATGGCCCAAACGGGGGGCAAATGGGACCGGCTTAGATGGGAATCTTGGTCGACATGGACCAGTTGGGCCGAAGGGCCTGCTTCTGTGCTGTATGACTCAATGACTCTATGACTCTGGGTGGAAAAATTAGTTCTGCCATTTCTCCTAGATTCCAGGCTCAGGAGGGAGGTGCGCCACTGAACAACCCCTTAATCTCAAGAGGTCATGGTTGTGGGATTTCCTGAGAATTCTCTCCACTCTGCCATTCTAAAGGCTCAGCGCAAACACTTGGCAACTTAGATAAGACCATAAGATATAGGAGCAGACTTAGGCCACTTGCTCCACCATTCAAACATGGCTGATTTTTTTTCTCAACCCCATTCTCCAGCCTTCTCCCCATAACTCTTAACCCCCTTACCAGTTAAGAATCTATCAATCTCTGCCTTAAATACACCCACTGACTTGGCCTCTACAGCTGTCTGTGGCAACGAATTCCACAGATTCACCACTCTCTGGCTGAAGAAATTCCTCTTCATCTAGATTCTAAAGGGACACCCCTTTATTCTGAGGCTGTGCCCTCGGATCCAAGACTCTCCCACTGATGGAAACATCATCTCCATGTCCACTCTATCCAGGCTTTTCAATATCCAGTAGATTTCAATGAGATCCCCCTTCATCCTTATGAACAGGCTCCTCATACGTTAACCCTTTCATCCTCGGGATCATTCTTGCGAACCTCCTCTAGACCCTCTCCAGGGGCCAGCACATCTTTCCTTCAATACGAGGCTCAAAATTGCTCACAATATTTCAAATGCGGTCTGACCAACACCTTATAAGGTCTTTGTACAGTAAATTTCAATAAAGGCCAGATCCTGGGAATTTGATCATTGAGGGATGAATTATCTTCACTGACACCAATTCTGTTTCTCTTTCTATAGATGCTGCCTAATCTGATTTTTTTTCCCTTGTATTTTCTGATCTTACTTCATATTTCCAGTATTTTAGTCTTTATGGAACTTTAATCAGAGTTCCTATAGGAGCTGAAGGTTAATCTATTTATGCTTATTTGGCCTTGTGATGCAGATGAGATTACTCTGTGCTCCACTGGCTGATTACGACATCAGTCCCTTTCCCTTCCATACCTGGGTGCTGTTCCCTCACCATAATAATGTGCACAACCCCAGGATTTAGCAATGGTGGCCCATGGCTCAGACCTTCTCCTTCTTTCTCCTCTGTGGAAATGGCACTTTGAAACCTCCGAGTGAAACCCGAGGGAATCATTTGAAGGTTGGGGCCTCGAGACTCATGCTTCTGGACTGGGAACAGTATGAGAGAATTTTGGCAACATCACTTTGAATAGAAGTGGTTTGACAGTGACCAACATTGTGTAACAACAGTAGATAGAAAGACTATGTCCGAAGCACTGCTTCATATAAAATCATAGAAATTACAGCCAGCACCTAGTCTATTCAGTACATACCAGCCAAAAATTCAGCTGTTTAGGTACATGCAGGCATGGAGCTTAGAGGGATGTGGGCTGAATACAGGAAATTGGGACTAGGTGGGTGGGCACCATGGTCAGCATGGACTGGTTGGGCGGAAGGGCCTGTATCCGTGTTGCATTGATCTCTGATTCTATGACTCTATTTAGTTGCTCTTACTTTCCAGTTCTCAATCTTTAGCTTTGTAGATTATGACTGTTCACGTGCTTATCCCATTACCTTTTAAGTGTGGTGGGGGCTTTTGCCCCCAACACACTCTCAGGTGGTAAGCTCCAGATTCTCATCATTTATTGGGTGGAAAATACATTTCTTCAACTCCTTTAGAAGTTTTCTACCAATTAACATATATCTGTCTCCCTTAGGTATCAACCTCTTTGCTAAGGGATATAGGTCAATCCTGTTTACCCCCTCTGGGTCTTTCAAAATTTTTCATATCTCACTGAAGTCTCTTTCTTTTGTGGCACAGAAAACAAGCCCATTCTAGTCAGGCATTCTGTACAACCATAATCCTCAACCCTGATAACATCCTCGTAAATCCCCTCTGCATTCCATCTAGTGCTATCACATCCGACCTGTGGTTTAGTAAGAGGCACTATTTTAGCTCGAGCATCAACTCCCTGCTTTTGTGTTCCTTGCCTGAGCCAGCAGAGGCAACCCGAACCTAAACCACCTCAACATAAAATATGACAACCAGGGTAAACACTGGTTTATAAAAAATTAAAATAAGGCAGATGATGGAAATCTGAAACAAACACGGAAATGCTGGAGATACTCAGCAGGTCAGGCAGCATCTGTGGAGAGAGAAGAAGAGTTAATGTTTCATTAATAATTCATTAAGGCAATGAATTAAGACGTTCCAGCAAGTTTAGTGCTGTTAAGGATGTTGTCGTTAACCTTCTTCCAGGTACTTCAGTGTAATGCACCTGGATGCTCCCAAAGCTGGGAAAATTCCATACCAGAACATGGTTACACATAATGCATTCATAGAATTGTAACAGAGTGTGATGGTGAAGTAACTAGAGATCTTCAATAACTATCCAGAGACTCATGTTGAAATTCAATTTAATTTCTGTAAATTACCTGAAATTTAGTAAAACAACAAACTAGTTTTCGTAATGATGACCACAAAACCACTGGAGAATTGTGAAAGCCTTCCTGGTTCACCAATGCACTCCTGGGACAGAAATCTGCCATCCTCACCCAGTCTGGCCCATAAGTGGCTCCAGATCTCCCCATGCGGTTGACCCTTAAATTCCTTCTGAAATGATCTCACGAGTCATTCTTGTGAAGAGGAGGTAGAGAAAGATGTTGGTGCTCAAATCCCAAAAATGAATATTCTGGGGATTTGGGATTTGAAAAACTGTATCCAGGCTTTCATTAAATTTACAGGATGGTATGAAAACATTGCAAAATTTGAATAAGAAGATGTTGTGCAGTTCTAGTCCAACCCCTCCACAAACAGTGTACTACCTTCCAACAAGGCGTCATTCAAAGTAAATCTTTAAGCTCTTCCTCCATCAATTGGGAACAAAAAATTCAGAGTCTGGGAATTCTGCACGTGAACTCTTAGAGGCTGAGATTGGAGAAATTATACTGGGGGATAAGGAACTAGTAGAGTAATTAAACAAATTGTTGTATCTTCAGAGGAGTGCACAGAAATCCTCACAGAAACAGTGGAGACCTTCAGGCCTGGAGTAAATGAAGAGCTTAAGGAAATTATCATTGGTGAAAAATTAATATTGGAGAAATCCTAGGTTTTTGATGGAAGTGTCTATGGAGATATTGGATGTCACTCTGTGAATTTCCATAGATCTGAGAATGGTTCCCACAGACTGGAAGATAGCAAATGTATCCCCTGTATCTCAGAATGGACAGAGAGAGAAAAACAGCAACCATACATCAGTTAAATTAACATCTGTAATAAGGTGAATGTAGAATCTATTATTGACTGAACACATGATAAATGATAAAGATATTGGGAAGAGTCAACATGGTTTCATGAAAAGGAAATCATGTTTGACAATTCTGCTGGAATTGAAGTTGTAACAAGCTGAATAGATAGCGGCAGTGGGGGGAGATGGGGGACCAGCTAATGTGATGTATTAGGACTTTCGGGAAGCCTTCGATAAATCTTTTGCTACTCCCTTGTTTCCTGACTTTATAGTCACCACAGAGGGAGTTCAGCAAAGGGTCCCCTGTTTAATTCCAGGGATGGAAAGCCTTTTATATGAAGAGAGATTAAGCAAATTGGGTTTATTCTTTCTTGAGTTTAGAAAAATTCAATATGATTGCATGAGACATACTGAATCTATATGTAGCTTGATAATGTCTGGCACAAGAGATGCTGGAATCTGGAGCAACACACACAAAATGCTGAAGATACTCAACAGGTCAGGCAACATGTGTGGAGAGAAATAAACAGATGACGTTTCAGGTTGAGATCCTTCATCAGGATTGTCCTGATGAAGGGTCTCGACCCGAAAGGTCGACTGTTTATTCCTCTGTTGATAATTGCTGGGATGTCTAGAACCAAAGGTCACAGGTTGAAAAATAAGGGGTTAGCCATTCAGGACAAAGCTGAGAAGAAATGCCTTCACCCAAAGGATGGTGAATCTTTGTAATTCTGTACTCCAGAGGCTGTGAAGCCTCAGAGACCAACAGATTTTCAAATATTGAGGTAATCAAGGGATCGAGGTTAGTGTAAGAAAGTGTAATTTCTCCAATCTCAGCATCCTAGAGTTCATGTGCAGAATTTCCACACTCGGAATTTTTTGTTCCCAATTGAGTTAGTGTAGAAAAGATCAGCCGTGATCTTATTGAAGGACTGAGCAGGCAACAGGGAACAAATGACTCAGCCTGTATCTAATTCCAATGTGCTTACCCTGAACACACTCATCCCTCAACCAGCATTAATAAAACAGCTTATCTGGTCTTTGTGGGATCTTGCAATGGCAAATTTTCTGCTGCATTTCCTACATTATAGAAATAACTAATCTTTCAAATATTTACTTGATTGTAAAACATTGGAACATCCTGAAGTTGTGTAAGATGTTGCAAAAGTCTTTCTTTCTTTCAAAGACTTAACTTCCCACAAACTCTACTATATGATGGATTCATCAATATAGAAGCTAAAATCCTGCTATTCTGCAGTATATTCAATGAACCACACAAAACCTATGCTATGGTAACATACACTATCATAGACTCCATCATGCAGTACACTGACCCTCCTTCAGTTTTACTTATACATCTGAGATGCCACCGATTCCATCGTGTCAGAGATTTGGCCTTTCATAGATGCCCTCCTGAGAAGATTCTCATTCCAGTGACTTTAGATTTTATTACATGGGAAGTATTTTGTAGAACTGTTACCAAAACCAAACAGTACCGAGAAAAATCAAGAATCTTTGTACATTTTCACATCTATTAAAAGGAGAGCTGCTCCCTTCCAGGGAAAACATTGTCCAAGCTGTCTGACCCCGATAAAGCAGCAAACATCTGTGCTCTGTGGAAAATTGGATCACCTCACTGTATCCTTCATAATCTGAAGTAAATGTACCCATAAATAGATGAACACAGGGTAAGACAATTAGCTACAATAATTTGTCAGGCCCTGTAACCATTTAAGTGAAAAAACATGCAAGGAAAAGCCTTTCTCATTGAGAAAACCCAAGTATTTGAAGACAGTCTGATGAGACTATTTTGTACTCATCTACATTCTGACAGGTTAAAATAATTGCACAAATAGGCCAACGGAATGGATATAGGCTCTTTAATCACAACAGTTGTTTGCATACTGTTTAATGAATGATGTTCTTTTTAATCTTCATTACTATTCTTGGAGCCCATGACATGCTTACAAACTAAAGAATAGATTAATAAACTCCCCCTTTCACAGCATGGAGCAGCTCTTCTCTATTTCTTCTCAGAACATTCTGCAAATCATAATAGCGCTTGTCAATCACAATAAACAGAAGTGGGGAAAGTTCAGAATCATCGCATTTAACTCTTTCCTTCCCCATGTCTCTCCACCTTTTTCTTCCTGAACTATAATGCATGAACTGAAGCAGGGGTCCAGAGCCATTCTTGTACGTCTGACCAGTGGTCTCAGTCCGCAGGTATCTCCACTCTGTAGGTCGGGAAAGCCAGATTACCCTGTCCTCAGCTAGACTTCCAACAACAACTGTTGGCTAGCAGTTATGCAGAGAAACCCTCACTCTTTTTCTCTCAATAGACTTTGAGGGCAACAGAATACCTTCAGCTAATGGGCTGGCTGGAATAAGCTCATTTAATGTGGACCAGAGAACAAACTTGAGGTATCACAGACCCAGTGTCCAAACTTTGGAATCCCCACCCTAAACTTCTCTGCATCTCTGCTTTAAGGCTGATCAACTTTTGGTCATCTGGCCTTATATCTATTTCAGTGAATTGGAATAAACATTTGTTTGTGAAGGTCTCTGTGTTTGGATCTTAGGCAGCTATCTGCTAGAGATATATTGCTGTATTACTTAACACCTTCTCAGGTGGTATTTTTATCTAACAGGGTTATGAGTTTCACCAAGTGAAGGCCATGTCATTCATACGTCATCAGAATAATTCTCAGAAGAACTGCTCACTCACCCATTCAATATCAGCTTTGGCTGAGTCAATGATGTCCTTGCCTCTGTGTCAGAACGTTTTGAATTCAAGTTCCACTGCAGAAGCTTGAGCAGAAAGATGTAGGTTGATACATTAGTGCAATACTAATGGATCTCTGCACTTGATGGAGGTGCTTTCAGTTAGTAGAGAATTTAAGCTGAGAGCCTCTGAAGTGGACATGTAAAATCCATGGCACAATTTTGATACAGGACTGTAGTCCAATCCTGATAAGTGTTCATTTTACCATCAGATTCATAATAAAATAGCTTTGCATGGAGTTCACAGTTGAAATAATTGAAAAGTTGCCTTTGTTTGCCATCTTTGCATCAACAGATTATAACAATTTAAAGCAAAATAGTGCAGATGCTGAAAATCTGAAATAAGAACACAAAATGCTGGAAGCACTCAGCAGGTCAGGCAGCACCTGTGAAGAAAGGTTTAGAGTTAACTTTTCAGGTTGATGATCTTTTGTCAAACCTAAGTAGTAGTTTGGATCAAAAAATCAGTGACCTGAAATATTAACTCTAATTTTCACTCTGCAGGTGCTACCTGACCTGAGCATTTACAACATTTTATTTAAACTAACAGCAGACTTGGGATTACAGTGAATGCATAGTTCAATGCACTGTAATCCCCGTCAGTCATTCATACCTCTTGGCAGCCCACATTGCTCTTCAGCCTTCTACATTGTAATCCAAGGGTTTGGGTATCTGTGGACTAGATGGTAAGGTAGGAAGATCAGCCAATACCTTGATGAATGGTGGAGCTGGTGGCCTTCTCAAGTTCCTAATTTTTCTATTCTTTTCCCTTCTGCAAAATGCCATGAAAATGTTACACAATGTTTCATAAGGTGAAGTGAGTAAATAAACATTAATAACGCATTCTCCAACCCATAGGAGATGATGTTAGGTGTGTCGATTGTAATTCACCCAAATTAATATTTCAAAATATTTTAAACATGCCTTTTATTTTTTTTTGTGTTTATTTATTTATCTCAGTTTCTACCTTAATTTCATGCATACGTTCTGATTTTTGTTTTAACTATTCATCGAACGTTCTAACAAACTTCTACAGATGTACTGTTGAAAGTATCCTGCCTGACTGGTTGCATCATGGTCTGGTACAGCAATTCAAATGCAGAGGAATTTTAGAAGCTGCAGAGAGTAGTGGACTCCGACCAATACGTCACTGGCACTTCCCTCCCCACCATCGGTATTGTCTAAAGGAGGTACTGCTTCAAGGAGGCAACATCCATCATCAAAGATGCCCACCATCCGGGCCATGCCATCTTCTCACAGCTACCATCGGGCAGGAGGTACAGAAGCTGAAGTCCCACATCACCAGGTTCAGGAACAGCTACTTCCCTTCAACCATCCGGTTCCTGAACCAACCTGCACAACACTAATCACTACAGTTTCGCAACACAAGCAACACTTTGATCGTTGGACTTTGGTTTTTTTTGTTCTAACTGTGTCCTTTCTTCTAAAAATTGTGTTTAGTTTATGCTTAATTTATGTTTTGCTAGTGAATGCTGCTTATCTGATACTATGTGCCTGTGATGCTGCTGCAAGTATGTTTTTCGTTGCACCTGTGCATACATGTATTGTGCATGACAATAAACTGACTTCGACCTTGACTTTGAAAATTGCGTGTTTTTTCCTTCCTTCATGTCTATGAAAATTCTTCAATGTGATTTGCTTCCTCTGCCTATTTCCTAATGGGATCAATGTAGGTCTGGTGTAGCTAAGTGGTCATGGTCAATGTGGACTCGGTGGACCGAAGAGCCTGTTTCCGTGTTGTACCTCTCTATGACTCTATACTTTTGACATCCCTGTTGCTGAACATTGAGGATTCTCTTTAACTGATGGCTGACAACAACCAATATCGGATAAAGGGAAGTCAACACTACAGACATGGAGAAATCCTTGTAGTCAATTTTCTTCAAGGTCAACATGCCGTCACTTCATGGAGACACAAGTGACTGCAGATGCTGGGATCTGGAGTAACAAACAACCTGCTGGAGAAACTCAGAGGGCCAAGCAGCATCTGTGGGGGGAAAGGATGTTTCGGGTTGAAACCCTGCATCAGGGAGATGGCCAGTATAAAAAGGAGAGGGGGAGAATCTTCACCCTCCCCTCCTCCCACCTCGCTCCTATCTGCCTCATTATTATTTTTTTCTCTTTGTCTGCCTCCGTCTATCAGCCACCTGCCACTATCTCCCAACTCCACCCCTCTCCCCTCCCCTACCTAGTGCAACCTGCCCATCATCTTTCACCCCTCTCAGTCCACCAATCACCTCGGGCTCCTGTCTCACCATGTCCCCTCTCCTTTTTCACTTCGTCACTGATTGCTAAATCCAGATCAATGTTTGGCTGTTAGCACTTTGCTGCTGTACTCAAATTGGTTGCCATGTTTCTTAAAGAGTACCTTACACTTCAAAGACATGTCATTGACTGTAAACTGCTTTGGGCATCTGAGGTCACGAAGAGCTCAACATAAGTGCAAGTCTTTCTTTCTTCATTTGCAGTGCTTGAGTCTGAAGTTGTCACATTTATCTCGATCAAAGCACTGCTAGGAGTAATTTATTGGGTATGATTGCTTCTTGGGGTGTGCTGATGATATACTGAGAAACTAAATATGTATCTTTCTGCTTTCAAAACAACTCAAATGGATGTTATTTGGAATAATTTCCTCTTGTTAAAACTTGGTGAGTTTTAAGCCCTTGCACAACAGAAACTCTGTGACCACATTTGGTTCATTGTTAGAAATAAGAATGCAGCACAAGAAACAGAAGCAGAAAAGGACATTTGGCCCTCAAGGGCAGCACAGGGGTGCAGCTAGTGGAGCCACTGCCTCACAGCACCAGAGACCTGGGTTCAATCCTGACTTCAGGTGCTGTCTGTGTGGAGTTTGCACGTTCTCTCTGTGACCTCATGGGTTTCCTTCGGGTGCTCCAGTTTCCTCCCACATCCCAATGGCGTGTTGTTTGGTAGATTAATTGGCCACTTTGAATTGCTGCTAGTGTGTAGCTGAATGGTAGAATCTGGGAGGAGCTGGTGAGAATGTGAGGTTAATATAGGATTAGTGTAAATGGGTGGTTGATGGCCAGTGTCAAAGGTCCCATTTCTATGCTGTGTCACTCTATGACTCTATAAGTCTGCTCCACTATCCAATAAGGTGATGGTTGACCACATCTTGGCCTCAGACCTACTTTTCTGCTTGCTCCACATTTGTCTCGGCTCCCCTATATATCAAAAATCTCTCCATCTCTACCTGGACGATATCCAATGATTCATCCTGCACAGCTCTCTGGGGTTGAACGCCAATAATTTATTCCAGGGTTTAATCTGGGCAAATGTGAGGTGTTGCACTTTGAATGGTCAAATGAAAGAGAAATGTACACAGTAAATGGCAGGACCCTTAGCAGCATTGATGTACAGAGGGATCTTGGGATCCATGTCCATAACTTCCTGAAAGTGGCCACGCCATAGACAGGGTGGTAAAGAAAGTGGATGGCTGCTTGCTTTCATCAGTCAGGCTACTAAGTATCAGAGTCAGGAAGCCATGTAGGCTGCATTTGGAGTATTGTGTGCAGTTCTGGTCACTCCATTGCAGACATGATAGTGGCATTTAAGGAGCGTGAACATAAAAAGAATGGAGGGATTTGGATCGTGTGCAGCAGATGGGATTAGTTTCATTTGGCATCATGGCTGGCACAGACATTGTGGGCCGAAGGGCCTGTTCCTGCACTCTACTGTTCTATGTTCTATGTTCTTTTTCCTTCTGAAAACACAACCTCCTCATCTCCAACTCAAATATGCAACCCTTTATTCTGAAACTATGCCCCCTTGTTCCAGACTTCCCTTCATGGAAAAACATCTACTCTGCATTTACTCTATGTCAAGCAGTTTTATATATTTCAGTAAGATCATTCTTCTGAACTTATTCAACCTTCCCTCTTATGCAACCTCCTAAGTGAGCCTTATTTAAACTGCCCCCAACACGTTATTATCCCATTCTAATTAAGGAGACCAAATAGTACACAGTATTCCAGGTGTGGTCTCATCACAGTTGCAGCAAGACTTCCCTTTTATACCTCATTCCCTTTGCAATAAATATTCTATTTGCTTTCCTAATTACTTGCTGTCTCACAATGCTAACTTTCTGTGTTTCTGTACAGAACGCATTATCTAAATAAATGATTTTATGAAAAGGGACTTCGATAGGATCAATTTTGTTTGCTTTTAAATTATTCCTTGCCTGGGGGGAAGTCAAGGAAAATAGTGAAATGCAAGTTCAACTTTAGTTAATAGTAACAAAAAGTAATCTAGCAACTGCACAGAACAAGATCTCAATATCCAAGTGTCACTGAAAAAAACTGCTCAAAATAATAATAGAACACTTAACTTTACTGCGCTATTCATAGTCTCAGGACAGTACAAAGAGGTTTGCAGTCAATGAAGAATACTTAATGCGTACTCACGGTTGTAAGGGAGCACAGCCATCAATTTTTATAAAGCAAATTCCAACGAACAATAAGGGAGTGATGTGATCATCTGTTCAAGGTGTTAGCCCAGAAAACTTGGAAAATAATGGTATTGGACTTTTCATCTCTCACCCTTGAATGGGTTGTCTCAGGGGGCAGACAATTAGTGTCCCCTCTGGAAACATGCACCTTTGATAGATCAGCACAGTCTCACTGGAGGTAACACAAAGGTACAGCTGGTAGAGCTGCTGCTCACAGCTCCAGCGACCCAGGTTCAATGCTGACACTGAGGGCCGTCTTTGTGGAGTTTGCATGTTCTCTTGTGACTGTGTTGTTTTCATTGGGTGCTCCAATTTTCCCCCACGTCCCAAAGATATGTGGGTTGGTAGTTTAATTGGCCATTGCTAATCGTCCCCAGTGCATAGGTGAGTGCTGGAATCTACGGAAAGCTGATGGGAATGTTGGGAGAATAAAAAGAGATTAGTGTAGGATTTGTATAAATGCATGTAAATTCAGTGGCCTGAAGGACCCTTTTCCTTGCTGTATGACTCTATGATATGGTAAGTTTCCCAGAGTCTCACTGTGAACGATTATTGTCAGAGGACCTGTTCTCTGTTTCACTCTTTGTGTGCCTGGAGGAGTAGAAAAGCTTCCTCAATGATCAGGCACCTTCCCTGCCTGTGACTGTGCCCCTCCTGCGATTGTATCCCACCTACCCACATCTTCCTGATTCCTGCTGTAAACCTGCACCATGTGTCCCCGCCACGTCCACTCACCAGTGTGGCCAGTGATGAAGGTAGTCCTCACGTGCCAGCTGGCAAGACAGGCAGGAAATAAAATTAAATCTTTTAGAAGATCCCTGCCATTGAATTGGACAGGATTCCTGGAAACTGCCCATGGCTTTGTGCCTGCAGAAGTTTTACCAGCTTCTTTGTGTAAGATCATTGAATTATAGAAAGGTAGGGTATAGATGAGGTCAGCTGGTCCATTGTTTTCACCCTCGTCGGGCAAGAACTACTTCAGCTAATACCACTTCCCAGTACCTGGTATGTAACCAGGTAGGTTACTGTTCTTCAAGTGGTCTTCCAGATGGTTTCCTTCTCCCACCACCCTTTGGTTGACCCCATTTTTCCTCCTCCAATCCCTCTACCAATTAACAAACCTATGCTGTTCGTTATTGTCTTCTCTGCCAGAAAACAAAGGTCTTCCTTTCTCACTTTCTTGGTATTGGTATTGGTATTGGTTTATTATTGTCACTTGTACCGAGGTACAGTGAAAAACTTGTCTTACATACCGATCGTACAGGTCAATTCATTACACAGTGCAGTTACGTTGATGTAGTACAGGTAAAAACAATGACAGTACAGAGTAAAGTGTCACAGCTACAGAGAAAGTGCAGTGCAATAAGGTGCAAGGTCACAACAAGGTAGATTGTGAGGTCTGAGAACATCTCATCGTGTAAGGGAACTGTTCAATAGTCTTATCACAGTGGGGTAGAAGCTGTCCTTAAGTCTGGTGGTACGTGCCCTCAGGCTTCTGTATCTTCTCCCCGATGGAAGAGGAGAGAAGAGAGAATGACCCGGGTGGGTGGGGTCTTTGATTATGCTGGCTGCCTCGTCAAGGCAGCGAGAGGTAAAGACAGAGTCCAAGGAGGGGAAGCTGGTTTCCGTGACGCACTGGGCTACGTCCACAACTCTCTGCAGTTTCTTGCGGTCCTGGGCAGAGCAGTTGCCGTACCAAGCAGTGATGCATCCAGATAGGATGCTTTCTATGGTGCATCGATAAAAGTTGGTGAGTGTCAAAGGGGACAAACTAAATTTCTTTAGCCTCCTGAGGAAGTAGAGGCGCTAGTGAGCTTTCTTGACTGTGGCATCTATGTGATTTGACCAGGACAGGCTGTTGGTGATGTTCACTCCCAGGAACTTGAAGCTCTTAACCCTCTCAACCTCAGCACCGTTAATGTAGACAGGTGCATGTACACCGCCCCCTTTCCTGAAGTCAATGACCAGCTCTTTTGTTTTGTTGACACTGAAGGAAAAGTTGTTGTCATGACACCATGCCACTAAACTCTCTATCTCTTTCCTGTACTCCGACTCATCGCTGTTTGAGATACGGCCTACAATGGTGGTATGTTACACCTCCAATACTTTTCACCTCATTGTCGTTTGTTCGAAAAAATAACAATCACATCGTAAACATTTTCTCCCATAACTTACAAACACCAGACCTAGTACTTCTCTAATGCTTCACACCAGCACTACAAATGTCACCTAACCAGTAATGCAGCTTCTGTATTGCACATATTTCTGGCCCCTACATTACAGGAGAGATATGATTGCACTGGAGAGGCCACAGAGAAGATTTTCAAGGCTGTTGCCAGGCTAAAAAGTGTTGCTATGAGGAAGGATTAGATAAATGTTTCTTTGTTTTCTTTGGGATGGAGGAGGATGAGGTAAGACATAATTGAAATGCATAAAATTATGAGGGGCCTCAACAGAACAAACAGGAAGGACCTCATACCCTTAGCAGAGTGGTAAAATAAAACAGAGGACATAGACTTAGTCATTGACAGAACAATGAGAGGGGACATGAGGAAAAAATGTCTTATTTGGTCACTGATCGGCATCTAAAAGGGTGGGGGAGGCAGAAACCATCATCTTCCTTTAAATAGCAGTGGGATGTGTCTTCGAAAAGCCATGACCTGCAGGGCTACTGACTCAGTGCTGGAACGTGTGATTCCATTGGCATAGCAGCCAAAGGACAAATGACCTTCATTTGTAATGTTCTATGATTCTACACTTGGTTGATAATGTTTAATATTTTATATTCTACTTTAACCATGTTATCTAATGCCCTGCTATCTTTAAGGATCTGTGGACTTACATTCCAAGCTCCTTCTGTTTCTCGACATGTTTGCTAACCTTCTATTATTTGTATTGTCTTGCTCTGTTTGCCCACCTCAACATCTTCACTCTATACTTAGCTGGATTGAGTTGCATTTAGCTACAGTTTTAGACACCTAGTAGTAAGTCTATTGACCTCTTTCTTTTGCTCGCGGTCTTGTGTTCTGCAAATTTTGATATCATCTGCAAAGTTCTTGAGTGCTTGTTCGAGGCTTTCAGATTTAAAACTGAGATGGCATGGGTTGCCAATGGTGAGGGAAAGGGAGCAATCTTTAAAATTTTAGCTCACTTGGCTCTCCACTCTGTCCCCAGGGCTAAAGTAACCCCCATTGTTTCCCATTGAGTCTGCACATGACACATGAATAATCGAACTGGTTCAGAAGGAGGGACACCACTTCTGCCCTAATGCTCATATGTGTCAAGCACCATGTTAATGGGACACTTATTCCCAAGCCATGTGCCAACTACATGCATCAGTAATGGGTAAGGAATGCTGTAATACTGAAGTACAGCAACTAATTCCTTTTGCTTAGAGCCAAAATTTTTGAAGTATTTCTGCTCTCAACTTAGATTCAGTAGGTACATTTCCAAGTGACTGTTTACCATACAAGACCTTTCAGGGAGAGGGTAGATTCTCACCTTCCTTCCTCGTGACAAAGCTAGTGTGGAGGGTCAGCTTTGTGCTGTAAGAAGCAGCTGCTTTCATATAGAATAAATCCAAGAAAAATGTTCATTGGCAGCTTCTGTGATGAACCAATGATACCCAACTTCAGTTTTATAAGTTGATCGCTTTGAAACTTTACCCCAGTGGGTTCTAGTAGATGTCTCGATGGTTGAGACTAACTAACGCAGCTTATACTGTAGACTTAACCTGGCAACTCTGTCACTGACACATCATTACACGCTTGAAGATGGTTTTGAAAGCTCTCTGAGGTCTTATCTTCTGTTATTTCGGTGCCCTTGTGTGATTTCAAAGATTAGTTTTATCATGGAGATGTTTGAATCCTGAAGAGGCACTCTTCAGCCAAGCCTTAAATGTATTCACAATTAACGACTAATAAATTACACTTCAGAAATCAGGCAGACAACATTCAGAATTTCTTTGTATATCAAAAGTCATATTAAGCAGATTCAATTAACCAAATCTTCTGATGAAGTGCATTAAATCAATAGGCCTAGCAGATGTCCTCAGTGTAAGAGGATGAATAAGCTGACCTCACTGGTGCCTTGAGCGTGCAGGCAGCCTTCCTGCACTTCATAGTTAGTTTCAATTGACATTAATTATTCCTTCCGTTGAGAAGCACAACATTTATTTCAGAAGATTTTTCTAAATGAGATTTCAATGCCGTGATCGTTGTGGGGCATTGGAGGGAAAGTTCCAACAGGAGTAAAAGTACCTACAAGTGCCGATAATAATTAAGGAAAGCTGCTGGAATGTGAAACAAAAACAGAAATAAAGGAAGAACTCAGCCAGTCAAGCAGCATCTGTGGAAAGAGAAACCAGCCAATGGTTCAGGTTGAAGACCCTTCATCAGAACTGGTTCATCAAATGTTACATAGAACATAGAACACTACAGCACAGTACAGGCCCTTCGGCCCACAATGTTGTGCCGACATCTTATCCTGCTCCGAGATCTATATAACCCTTCCCTCCCACATAGCCCCCCTTTTCTCTATCATTCATGTGTCTAAGAGTCTCTTAAATGTCCCTAATGTATCTGCCCCCACAACCTCTGCCGGCAGTGCGTTCCACGCACCCACCACTCTCTGTGTAAAAAACTTACCCCTGACATCCCCCTTATACCTTCCTCCAATCACCTTAAAATTATGTCCCTTCGTGTTAGCCATTGTCGCTCTGGGAAAAGGTCTCTGACTGTCCACTCGATCTGTGCCTCTTATCATCTTGTACACCTCTATCAAGACTTATGTACACCTTATGCAACTTTCTCACACATCCATACCCTGATACAAATTTTATAGGTGGGTATTTATTATGATAAATTGATGGTGGGATGAAATTAGATAGGAAGGGGCTCACAGTGTGTAAGCCTAACATTGACCAGTTGAGCCAAATAGCCAGTTGTTATGCTTTATAACTCCCCATTAAACATTCCAGTGGATTTAGCAGATAATCCAAGGTGACATGTCAGAGTAGCAATGAGGGCTGCTGAGTGTGTACATGTCACCATTCAGTTGAGATGTCAAACCAAAGCTTTATCCTTCCATTCAGATGGTGATTGAAGAACTGCAAAGGTCTTCTTCCCAAGTTTCTTCACCTGCTACTTAGAATTACCTGAGGGGATGGTACTGGCAAGAGCAATGGCTAAACTTTGATCTCTTCAAATGAGGTGGTATGCTCTCTTTCTCAGACCCAGTTACTGATGGTCTCCATTTGAGACAGAGCTAAAAGCAGAACATTTTGAGGCCCACATTAATGCTTCAGCCCCTGCTTCCTCAAGATGCTAACCTTCTTGAGGAAGCAGGGGTTCCTCTAATCGAAGAGCTGGTGCATAAGTTGTTTATACTGAAAACTAACAGCATGAAAAGCAAAATGATTTATTTTATTTATTGTTTCACAGGATTTGGTGTTGCAGGCAAGGACACCATTTATTGACCATCCCCAATTACCCTTGAGAAGGTGGAGGGTGGGAGACACAGCAGTCTATCCTGTGAAGGTTCTTCCACAGTGCTGTACATTTCCAGATGCAACCAGTGAATTCGTTTTACAGAGTAACCACTGGAGGTTTTGACTTATTGCATGTTATGTTGAATTTTCTTGACTTGTTAATGTTATACCTGCCAAGGGGAGACCCAGAACTAAGCCTGAACCCTTGCTCATTTAACCTCTACCTTTACCCTCTCACCATCAGCAGATGTGTGGTCAGAGGTCATGTGCTGGTGACTGAAGCCGGTAACTGTGGCCCCAGCTCCATTCTACTCACAAACCTGGCATCTTCAGTGAAACACAGGCAATAGGAGCACGAGGAGGCCAATGTGATCATGACTGATCATCCAGATTCAGTTCCTGCTTTCTCCCTATATCCCTTAATCTGTTTAGCCAGAGAAATAATATCTAATTCCTTCTTGATGATTTGGCTTCAACTGCTTTCTGTGGTGAAGAATTCCACAGGTTCACCACTCTCTCAGAGAAGAAATTTCTCCTCATTTCGGTGTTTAACAGCTTACTCCTTATCCTTAGACAGTGACCCTTGGTCTTGGACTCCCTGATCATCAGGATCGTCTTTCCTGCAACTAATCTGTCGAGTCCTGTTAGGATTTGATGGACTCCTCTCACTCATCTAAACTCTAGTGGAGATAAGCCTCATTGACCCCACCTTTGTTCACATGTCAATCCTGTCATCCCAAGAACCAGTCCAAGTCATACAGCTCAGGAAACACTGGGCAAGGTGCACCAACACCAAATGACCAGGGAACTAGTACTAATCACATAAGATAAAACTCATGTCAATTTTACACAGTTCATAAAACATACTTAAATTATTTAAGGCTCTAAATTATTATTTATTACTGGAGAGGGTTTGCTCAAAATGATTCTAACATGAATGTGAACTCCCCATAACCAGGCTGATTTACACCCATTGCTGCTTTGTTTCCTGTACCTCTCAACTTCACTCAAATTTAAACAAACCAGGCTTTAGCTCGGAGGAGGAAGGAGAAGGAGGAGAAGCACATGCTGAAGGCAAAGAGGAAGGGAGGTGTGAGGAGGTTCATGGAGCATAAACATGAAACTACTGATGTCTTTCTATGCAGTAAATTCTATGGCTAGCGTAGCAACAGGCTGGGTTTACACCGGCTGGGCTTGTGCTGGGGGTTGGGGGAGAGTCACAGAATAATCAGAAGTCTTGGAGACACTAGAGGCTGCAGAGGCTGGAATCTGAAGCAAAGAAAACCAAACCGCTCAAAGAACTTAGGAGGTCAGGCAGCACCTGTGGAAGCAAAGGGATGGTCGACATTTTGGGTCGAGACCCTGCGTCAGGATTGGTCAGTGTTTCAGGTCAAGACCCGGCATCAGGATTGGTCGATGTTTCAGCTCAAGACCCTGCGTCAGGATTGGTCAATGTTTCAAGTCAAGACTCTGAACCATAGAACCGTAGAACCATAGAACAATACAGCACAACACAGGCCCTTCGGCCCACCATATTGTGCCAACCTTTAAACCATGCCTAAGACTATCTAACCCCTTCCTCCCACATATCCCTCTATTTTAAATTCCTCCATATGCTTATCTAACAATCTCTTGAACTTGACCAACGTATCTGCCTCCACCACCACCCCAGGTAGCGCATTCCATGCACAAACCACCCTCTGGATGAAAAACTTCTCTCTGATATCTCCATTGAACTTCCCTCCCATTACTTTAAAGCCATGCCCTCTTGTATTGAGCATTAGTGCCCTGGGAAAGAGGCGCTGGCTGTCTACTCTATCTATTCCTCTTAATATTTTGTATACCTCATCCTCCTTCTCTCCAAAAAGTAAAGCCCTAGCTCCCTTAGTCTCTCCTCATAATCCATACTCTCCAATCCAGGATGCATTCTGTTAAATCTCCTCTGCACCCTTTCCAATGCTTCCACATCCTTCCTATAATGAGGTGACCAGAACTGGACACAGTACTCCAAGTATGGTCTAACCAGAGCTTTGTAGAGCTGCATCATTACCTCGTGGCTCTTAAACTTGATCCCAAGAATTATGAAAGCTAACATCCCATAAACTTTCTTAACTACCCTATCCACTTGTGAGGCAACTTTCAGTGATCTGTGGATATGGAGCCCCAGATCCCTCTGGTCCTCCACACTACCCAAAATCCTGCCATTAACCTTGTGCTCCGCCTTGGAGTTTGTCCTTCCAAAGTGTACCACCTCACACTCCTCTGGATTGGACTCCATCTGCCACTTCTCAGCCCAGCTCTGCATCCTATCAATATCCCTCTGCAAGCTTCAACAGTCCTCCACACTATCCACAACACCACCGACTTTCGAGTCGTCTGCAAACTTGCTAACTCACTCTTCTACCCCCTCATCCAAGTCATTAATAAATATCACGAAAAGTAGAGGTCCCGGGACCAACCTTGTGCGACACTGGTCACAGCCCTCCAATCTGAATGAACTCCCTCCACCACAACCCTCTGCTTTCTACAGGCAAGCCAATTCTGAATCCACACGGCCAAGCCTCCCTGAATCCCATGCCCTCTAACCTTCTGAAGAAGCCTATCATGTGTAACCTTGTCAAACACCTTACTAAAATCCATGGAGACCACATCTACTGTACTACCTTCATCAATCTTCCTGGTCACCTCCTCAAAGAAACCTATCAGGCTTGAGAGACATGATCTTCCCTTCACAAAGCCATGCTGGCTGTCCCTAATCAGTCCATGACTCTCTAAATGCTCATAGATCCTATCTCTTAGAATCTTTTCCAACAGCTGGCCCACCACAGATGTAAGGTTCATTGGTCTGTAAATCCCTGGACTATCCCTACTACCTTTTTTGAATAAGGGGACAACATTTGCCACCCTCCAATCCTCCAGTACCATTCCCGTGGACAACGAGGACTCAAAGATCCTAGCCAACGGTTCAGCAATCTCCTCCCTCACCTCGCAGAGCAACCTGGGGAATATTCCGTCAGGACCCGGGGACCTATCTGTCCTAATATTTTCTAACAGCTCCAACACATCCTCTCTCTTGATATCTACATGCTCCAGAACATTACCCTTACCAACACTGTCCTCAGCATCATCAAGGCCCCTCTCTTTGGTGAATACTGAAGAGAAGTATTCATTGAGAACCTCATCCACTTCCACAGCTTCCAGGCACATCTTCCCACCTTTGTCTCTAATCGGTCCTAGCTTTACTCCCGTCATCCTTCTGCTCTTCACGTATGAGAACAAAGCCTTGGGATTCTCCTTAACCCTATTCACCAAAGCCTTTTCATGTCCCCTTCTCGCTCTCCTCAGCCCCTTCTTAAGTTCCTTCCTTGCTACTCTATATTCCTCATGAGCCCTATCTGATCCTTGCTGTTTACACATTATGTATGCTGCCTTCTTCTTCCTAACTAGTTGTTCCACCTCTCTTGTCACCCACGGTTCCTTCACCCTGCCATTCTTTCTGTGCCTCACCGGGACAAATTTATCCCTAACATCCTACAAGATATCCCTGAACAATGACCATATCTCCATAGTACATTTCCCTTCAAAAATGTCATCCCAATTTACACTCTCAAGTTCTAGCCTTATAGCCTCATAATTTGCCTTTCCCCAATTAAATATCTTCCCGTCCTCTTTGCTCCTATCCTTGTCCATGACAATGCTAAAGGTTAGGGAGCAGTGGTCACTGTCCCCCAAATGCTCACCCACGGAGAGATCTGTCACCTGACCCGGTTCATTACCTAATACTAGATCTGATATGGCATTCCCTCTAGTCGGCCTGTCAACATACTGTGACAGGAATCCGTCCTGGACACACTTAACAAACTCTGCCCCATCTAAACCTTTGCCACTAAGCAGGTGCCAATCAATATTTGGGAAATTGAAGTCTCCCATGATAACAACCCTGTTATTCTTGCACCTTTCCAAAATTTGCCTCCCAATCTGCTCCTCAGTATCCCTGCTGCTCTGTATCCATGGTTCTTCAGATCTTTGAACTGTAACGATATATGGGGAGCTACTTCATGGGGTGCGTAGGAATGTCTCCTTTCCCTTCTGGCTCACAGATTGTGTCGCAAAAGTCTTCTCCCTGAATCTGTCCTTACTTGTTGCTGTTGGGTTTCCTGAGGTCTGGAGAACTTGTCTAAAACCTGCAAGGGTTGGTGGAGCAGAGGATAGGATCAAATGTATTGCTGATAGTGGAAATCGAAACCAGGTTAGGCAACACTCACGGGGAGAGAGGCAGAATTAACTTTTTGGTCCATGATCTTTCATCAGATCTGGAACAGCCCTCTGTCCTCATTGACCTGAAGCATTAAATCCGTTTCTCTCTCCGCTGATGCTGACTGACCAGTTGAGGTTTTAACATTTTACGTCTATTTTAAGTGTGAGACTGACATTTGGAGTATTGTGTGCAATTCTGGTTGTCCCATTACAGAAAGGATATGGAGGCCTTGGAAAGGATGCAGAATAGGTTTACCAGGTTGGTATTGGTATTGGTATTGGTTTATTATTGTCACTTGTACCGAGGTACAGTGAAAAGCTTGTCTTACAAACCAATCGTACAGGTCAATTCATTACACAGTGCAGTTACATTGAGTTGGTATAGAGAGCATTGATGTAGTGCAGGTAAAAACAATAACAGTACAGAGTAAAGCGTCACAGCTACAGAGAAAGTGCAGTGCAATAAGGTGCAAGATCACAACAAGGTAGATCGTGAGGTTTAAAGTCCATCTCATTGTATAAGGGAACCTTTCAATAATCTTATCACAGTGGGGTAGAAGCTGTCCTTAAGCCTGGTGGTACGTGCCCTCAGGCACCTGTATCTTCTACCTGTTGGAAGAGGAGGGAAGAGAGAATGTCCCGGATGGGTGGGGTCTTTGACTATGCTGGCTGCTACACCAAGGCAGCAAGAGGTAAAGACAAGAGTCCAAGGAGGGGAGGCTGGTGTCCATGATGCACTGGACTGTGTCAACAACTCTCTGCAACTTCTTGCGGTCCTGGGCAGAGCAGTTGCCGTACCAAGCTGTGATACATCCAGATAGGATGCTGGTTGCTGCCTGGATTAGAGGGTATGAGCTATAAGGAGAGGTTAGACAAACTTGGGTTGTTTTCTCTGGAAGGCAGACCTCATAGACGTTTCTAAAATTATGAGAGGCATCTTTTTCCCATAGTAGAAATGTCAAATACCAGAGGACATGCATTTAAGGTGAGAGGGGGAAAGTTTAAAGGAGATGTGCGGGGCAAGTTTTTTACACAGAGAGTGGTGGGTGTTTGGAATGGGCTGCCAGGGGTGGTGGTGGAAACAAACACAATAAGGGGCTTTTAAGAGGCTGTTAGATAGACACATGAATATGCAGGGAATGGAGGATATGGATCATGTGCAGGCAGAAAAGATTTAGTTTAATTTGGCATCATCTTCGGCACAGACATCGTGGGCTGAAAGGCCTGTTCTTGTGCTGTACTGTCTTACATTCAATGTTCTATGCCAACTCCATTAAGCTGGTTACATTTCCAACAGACCTCCAGGGAATAGGCTGCCTATTGGCTGCAGATCCTGTGCACTTTGGTAAGTTAAACCAGGGCAGGACTAATGCAGTAAATGACAGGGTCCTGGAGAGTGTTGTAGAACAGGGAGACCTAGTACATTGTTCCCTGAAGGTGGTGACACAGGGGGACACTTGCCTTCATTGGTCAGGGTATTGAGTGCAAGAGTTGTGAGTCATCTTACAGCTGGACGAGATGTTGGTGAGACCACACTTGGAGTACTGGGTGCAGTTCTGATCGCCCAGCGATAGGAAGGATATCATTAAGCTGGAGGGGGTGCTGCAGGGATTCATAAGGATGTTATTGGGACTGGAGGGCTTGAGTTAGAAGGAGAAGCCGGATAGGCTGGGGCTGTTATCCCTGGAATGAAGGAGTCTAAGGGGTGACCTTACAGAGGTATATAAAATCATGAGGGGCATAGATAAGTTGAATGGGCACAGTCAAGGTCAGGGAGCCTAAAACTAGAAGGTGTAGATTTATGGTGGGAAGGGAAAGATTTAAAGGGGATCAGAGGGGCAAGCTTTTCACACAGAGGATGGTGGATATATGGAATGAGCTGCCAGAGGAAGTCATAGAGGCAGATATGTACTACTTTTAAAGAACATGTAGACAGGTACATGGATAGGAAGGTTAAGAGGGATATGGGCCAAATGCAAGCAAATGGGATTAGTCTAGATAGGCATCTTGGTTAGCATGGAGGAGTTGGGCCAAAGGGCCTGTTTCTATGCTGTATACACTTTATGTGTGTTCTTCATAAATCTCTAAAAACCCTGTTAGAATTGAAACAGTGACAGAGGTTCTTACTGGAAGCCAGGGGGTTTGGAAAGACTGAGAGCATATGAAAAGGGTGAATGGAAAAAACGCAAGAGGAAATGAAAAGATTTTCTCCAGACATGTAGAGGACAGGCTGGGTTAGGGACGAGCTACCACTCGTGGAATGATAAGTGGAGAATGAGCATTAGCCAAAGAACCGAGCTCAATGCTTTGCATCAACATTTATAGGGAAGATGGACATTGGGAACGTGAAAAATGTTTTAATGTGGTCTCCATATTATACAAATGCACACAGGCATTGAAGCATGTGCAGGAATGATTTAGTCGAGTGTCATTGGAACTGGTTATTACAGCTAACAGGAAAGATTAAACAATCTGGGCTCTTCTCTCTCAAAAAGAGATGACCTGGTGGAGTTCTTCAAGATTATGAAGAAGTTTCCATTCTATGGACATAGAAAACATGTTTCCACAGGTGGATAAGACCGAAACCGGCCAGTTAATATAAGGCAGTCAACAACAGGGAATTCTGCACTAACTCCTTTTGGGCTGAATGGTCTTTGTGTGGAAGATATGTTGTGGTGGGTGCAGAACAGTTAGAAGAGATAATTGTAAATGAAGAAAATGTATTGAAGAAACTCAAGTTTTAGTTGGACAAGGCAGTGGCAACTGATCACTGATATCCAAGAATCCCTGCAAAATCCAGGCAAGGATTCCCATCGGCGCATCGTTCCACAAAATTCTCTGAAAAGAAATTGTGCCAAAGGAGCTGGGAGTCAGTGATAACACAGGGAATTATAAACCAGTCAGTCAGCTCAATTGTTCATAAATCACTGGAGTGTGTAATATGGGATGAAATTAAAACCCATGGAGAAACGAGAGCTTAATCAGCATAGTTAACACAAATTTCTAAGGGGCAGATTGTGGTTGACCACCCTCAGCATTATTTGAAGAAATAACAGGAAAGAAGATGGAGGAGATGCTTTGGATACAGTTTCAATGGATTTCAAAAGGTACTTAATAAGGAGACATAGATAGCCAGACTCGAAGATGGTGCACTACAGAATTAGAAGGGGATGTGGCCACAGGGGAAGAGGTGGACAGAAGGAAGAAAGCAAGTGATGAAGTTAAAAGAAGATCCTTCATACTTAGGAATGTGGTGAGCATCGCTCCTTCAAGATCCATGTTGGAGCTGTTCCTTGTCATTCAATTAAAGGGGAGGAATTCATCTCTGGGCATCATCAGTAAACCCATGAAAGGTTATACATTGCAAATTATACCATCTCTAAACATTCTCCTCACCAAAAAAAAATGAGTTAAAGGGTATGAGCCTGGTCTGAAAGTAAATGATTTGAGCAGTATCAAAAGAAATGAAGAATGAGTGAGAGAGTGGAATTAGATTAGCTGAGTCATGTGGTGAATAATACTAACATCAGATTAATGGTTTGTGTGGCCTCTATTCTAGAGTCTCTGGTTTGTGAGCTAATGAAGGAACAATGTTTCTTGTCCCTCATAAAGAGATACATTCTGGTTATGCAACTGTTGCACAGCAAGTTCAGCGTACAGCTGGAATTAAATCAAGGAAGTTGTCAATGTAGAGCACAGTATATTCTGTTGTCTTTACCCAAAGGGTTATTGGCAGAGTTCGGTGGTTATAGATATATCTCTGACTGTTGATATTTTCACCGGTCATGTACGATTCATATCATCTGCTGAAAGTCATTTCACTGCTCATAAGCACCGCCACACACACACTAACATCAAGACTTTGGTTTGTTATGAGACAACTTCAGGCTAATGTGGTCCCCACATGCTGCTCACATATGGGATCATTAACTCAAGATGCTGATTCCTGCCCAATGCTTCAGTAGAACCATTTGGCAGGAGGAAGCACTCTTCTCACCTGATTCTCCCCAGACAGCACTGATACGGCATCATTCCAGTCTAGAGGATGGAAGGAATGCCGGCCGGTAGTTGTAGGTACCAGCCTATCTAAATAAAGGCCTGGGCTTTAAAAAATGAAAATAGACAATGAATACAGAACACAAATTAAGGGATTGCTATTTCACTTCTTTGTAGGAAAACTGCCTGAACAGAAAGGAGGACGGAAGGTAGGAAGAACCACTTGTCAAATCTGGACATTGCTAACCATTTTATAGCCAATTACTACATTTGGAGCATCATCTCTTATTATTCTGCAGGCTAAAATGTATTCGCAGTTAGATCTTACAACCCTTATTATAGACTTGATTTGGTCAGTTTGATGTGAATATTTTTAACTCACCTTTCTTTTAAAAAATGCATGAATTATTAAACAAAGGATGTAAACATGACTTGCTAAAGCAACAAGGTACAAGAACATTGAGGGTGGCACAGCGATACAACTCGTAAAGCTCCTGCCTTACAGCTCCAGAGACCGGGGTTCAATCCTGACCTCTGGTGTTGTCTGTGTGGAGTTTGCATGTTCTCGGTGACTGCATGGGTCTCTGGTTTTCTGCCAAATCCTGAAGAAGTGTGGGTTGGTAAGTGAATTGGCTACTGTAAATTGATCGTTGTGAAGTGAGTGGTGGGGGAGTTGATGGTAATGCGGGGGGACTAAAATGGGTCAGGGCGGAAGTACTATTAAAATTGGTGCTTGATGGTCAATGTGGACCAAAGGGCCTGTTTCCATTCTGTATAACACTGTGACTCTAACGGTTGATCTGCATTCATTGGGCAAAAATAGTGGGAAAATCCTCTTTCCCGGCAATGTCAGAAGACCTATCTAAATGGGTATTCTCTGACAATGCAACTCTTTCTTGGCACCACATTGGAGTTGAAATGTGGTTGCTAAGTGAAAAAATTATTAATAAATAATTTTTGGACAAGTCCTTCCTGTAAGAATCACAGTTTTATTACCAGTTCTGAACTAATGAAGACCAGATTTGTTTTATTGGCTGTTGCTAGACAAGTACAGTTACTAGGGGCTGTAGGTGGTCTTGACAGCATGTCATGGCTGTCCTTGATTTGTGCCTGCAGAGCTGATCCTTTTCCTGGAGCTTCCAATCCAGGAACACCTTATGCTTGTGGTCTATTCACTCCTGACTCTCCTGCTTGGTGTAGAAGCCAAAACTTTCTACGCTGGGCAGCCCAGAGGATGTGGGTATCTTGTGGATCCCGTTGGCCACCAGGTAACAGGTGATCTGAGAAGAGTCATCTTTGTCGAGTCCTTTGGAAATACAACATTTTTTCTTGTTGAAACAACACTTTTGTTGCTACTGAAGTTTTGGAGCCAGGTTGATGGTGATAGTAGAATGGATTAGTTGGTCTAGCAGTCACTGGTACATGCCATGGCAGGGTTGACGTGTACGTCCTTGTGGTCTCTCACTCTGATGATGATGTACTTTAACAGGTGCCTGAATCAAGCTGACACTGCGAGCTCCTCTAATTGACTCTCTGACAAAATAGGTGTCAGCATTGACAAGAATTTGCTCCAAGCATTTCAACAACAGGAGGACTTCACTGAAGCTAACTTTTCCTACTCCCTCAGGCCAATCACACCTTGCTGAAGGTCTGAGACCCATTTCCCACTTGGAGTCAACAACGGAGGTGAACTTATCATGGACAAGGAGGCAGTTAGCACTCACTAGATGGAACATGTGAAGATCTGCTCAACCGTGACTCTGTCCTTGATGTGAGCACCCTTGAATCCATCCCACTACAAATGATTTGGTTGATTCTTGCTCCACACTTGACCGACAAGTAATTGAAATGTCCATATGACAACAAAAAAACAACAGCGCCTTGAGACAGATGGTGTCCCTGCTGAAGTTCTAAAACTCGATGGCGAAGAATTTCAGCATAAATACATGACCTTGTTATTCGTATCTGGTAAGAAAAGCTTGCGCCAGGGAATCTTAGAGATAAGAAAAGAGAGGGGTCCAATTGTGGCAACTACAGAGGGGTCAGAATCAGAATAAGAATGAAGAATAAGAATGAAGTTTATTATCACAGCTTCTTGCGGTCTTGCAGAGAGTTGTGGACACAGCCCAGCGCATCATGAACACCAGCCTCCCCTCCTTGGACTCTGTCTTTACCTCTCGTTGTCTTGGTGTAGCAGCCAGCGTAATCAAAGACTCCACCCACCCAGGACATTCTCTCTTCTCTCCTCTTCCATCGGGTAGAAGATACAGTAGCCTGAGGACACGTACCACCAGACTTAAGGACAGCTTCTACCCCACTATGATAAGACTATTGAACGGTTCCCTTATACAATGAGGTGGACTATGACCTCACGACCTACCTTGTTGTGACCTTGCACCTTATTGCACTGCACTTTCTCTGCAGCTGTGACACTTTACTCTGTACTGTTACTGTTTTTTTACCTGTACTACATCAATGCACTTTGTACTAACTCAATGTAACTGCACTATGTAATGAATTGACCTGTATGATTGGTTTGTAAGACAAGCTTTTCACTGTACCTCGGTACAAGTGACAATAATAAACCAATACCAACACCAATACACGAAATTTGTTGTTTTGTGGCAGCAGTACAGTGCAAAGACATAATATTACTATAAATTACAAAATAAATAAACAGTGCAAAGAAAGAAATAACGAGGTAGTGTTCATGGGTTCATGGACCATTCAGAAGTCTGATAAAGGAGGGGAAGAAGTTGTTCCTGAATCATCTTCCTGCTATCTACCATGGAGAACTTCATCACCAAAATCCTCTGTAAACGCCTCCTCCCTGTAGCTGAAGAGCTGCCCCCTGAATCGCTGTGTGGATTCCATCCATCTAGAGGCACAGTGGACATGACCTTCACACTGTGATGTTCACAGAAATGCAGGGAGCAGCACTGGCCATTATATGTGGCCTTATTTGACCTCAGTAAAGTCTTTCATTCCATCAATAGGAAGGGACGATGGACCATTCTCCTCAAATTCAGACACCCACAGAAATTTATCTCCATCTTACATTTGCTCCATGATGATATACAAGCTATGATACTAACCAATGGGTGTACAACAGAACCAATCCCAGTGAAGACTGGTGTCAAGCAAGGCTGAGTCTTTGCCTTGACACTTTCTCAATCATTCTCTTTGCAATACTGTACCTCACCTCCATAAGCTTCTCTAGAAACAGTTCAACCTGCATCACTTCCATTCCAGAAGCAACGTCACCCCAATCTCAGTAGCTGCCGTATTCAGGTGATGCTCACATTTGCATGTGTCTAGAGGCCGACCTCCATGTCATTGTCCACTTGGTTACTGAAGTAAATGAGTGGATGGACCTTACACTCAACATCTGCAAGACAACTGCCAACCTGCCCCATTGTACCACACTGTCCTTGGACAGTAAAAGTTAACAATGAGATCCTGAAAAATATGGTCCACTATCTGTACCACAGAGAAGGCAGATATTGAAGATGAAGTTCACCGTTGCATTCTGTGCACCAGCTCAGCTTTCAACTGAGTGATGAAAAGGGTGTTTGAAGGTAAACTTCAAACCTACCACATGGCTTTATAATTAGTGGTGACCCCACCCTCCTATCTATTTCTTGGATTGGACTATCTACAGCGGGAGCTTCAAGTGACTGGAGGTACTTCAACAATGTCTCCACAAAATCCTTCAAATCCACTGGCAATATTGAAGCCCTAATTATCATCAGTCAGTTCCGTTGTGCTGGTTACATCACTAACTTGTCAAACACCAAACTCCCGAATCAGACTATGTGTTCCAAGCTCTGTGATGGGACGAGGTTACCCGGGCAGACAGAGGAAAAGGTTCAAGGATGAGTTCAAAACCTCCTCAATAGGATGCAATGTCACCACTGACTCTTGGGAATATCTGGCCCCGGCAAGTCAAAGTGGAGAAGAGCATTCGGGGTGGCACTGAGAACCTTGAGATGTGCCAAGATCACATAGAATCCCAGTGCAAGCAGTACCTCCTCCCAAATACCCACCCACTCAACTCGTCCATCTGAAGTTCCACATTGGTCCCATCAGTCTCCTCAAACCTCACAAAAAAAAAGAAGCAAGTTATCCTCAATCCCAAGGAGCTGCCTAAGAAGAAGATAGTTACTGGCAAAGCTTGAAATTACAGAAAAAGATCTGGGTTTGCATAAAAAGCATACTCAGAATAGTTCACATGCAATTACTTTGTAGTGCTGTTACACAAAACAAGTGTGATCGCTCTTTCTACACAGCAGGGTCTCACAAACCATAAGGTGATAACTTGTCCCATTAATCAATGTGTTTGTTGAGGAAGGAATCTCGTCAAGGCCCTGAAGAGAGTGTGGAACAGACACACTCATCTAGGGTTTAGTGCTATTTCTGAAGGATTCAGAGAAGAAAAACCCAGTCCAGCATGTGAACAGAGTGATGTAGGGGGTCAGGTTCACCTTAGTAAAGGTAATGACTTGGGTTAATGAGGCCAGGCGAGAATGCAGGCTGGTCGGGCACATTCATTTCTCAGGTATGGAATTGAAACGCAGGAAGATTACGTTGGACTTGGGTTGAACTTTGAAACCATCACGGAGTGCTGTGCATATTCTAGAATTCATGTTGAACAGAGGTTCCAGACATACAGGAGAAGTAGAGAGTGTGAAGTTTTTAGAAGTGAATAGGAATGATTTATCCAAAATGAGGAAGTGGGACCCTGAGGAATACAGTGGTGGTTACACAGGCATACGTGGCAGATGGCTTTCAACATCACTACAAACCACATTGAGCTAAATGAGCAGCCATTGTGCCTGTGGTAACGGCTGTGGGAGATTTAGCGTGAAAGTTCAGCAAATTAAAATGACTCAACTGCCTTGCTGGCAGAATCTTAGAATAACCAAGAAAAGCTCTGAGAAAATTCTTAAAATAATAATAAGGGAAGTTGAAGCTGTCAAGGAATCAACAGCGCACTCAGGCTGTACTTACTCACCAATAACCATGCCCAGTTTAACTATAGACCTCACTACTGCTTTGGTCCAAACATAGACCAAAGTGCTGAATTCCAGAGGTAGGGTGAAAATGTCTGTCCTTGATATTAAGATTGAGTGTGGCTTCAAGGAGTCCTGGTAAACTGAAGTCAATAGACATCAAAGGAAAGGTGTCTGTCATTGTCGGAGGTCAACTTACCCAGCTCCCAGACATCACTGCAGGAGTTCCTTGGGGCAGTGTCCTAGATCAGACCATCTTCATCTGCCTCGTCAATGACCTCCGTTCCATCGAAGAGAGGAGGTTCACTGATGATTGCACTGTATTCAATTCTATTCACAACTCTTCAGCCAATGAATCAGCCCATGCCTACATGCAGCAAGACCAGGACAACATTCAGGCATGTGTTTACAAACAGTAAGTAACTTTCATGCCACAAAAGTGCAGACAATGACTATCAAGGGAGAGTATAAGCACTTGCCCTTGACATTAACATTGTCCATTCCCCTACAATCAACGTCCTGGAGATCGCAATTGACCAGACCCTCAACTGGATCACTCTTATAACTACTTATTGTATACTGGGGTAGAATAACTGGTATGAACTGGGGAGGGAGAATAACCCAGAAGAGTGGGAGCTGCTGCTTCCAGTTGTGGGGCCAAATGGGGAGATTTACTGTTGTGAAGGTAGGAGATGGGAACTCACCATTAGTCGATGAAACATTGTGCTACCAGTGGGGAGTATCCAGGCATCATTGTGATTGGTCCTTCCCCAAAAAAATCTCACGTGTGATGTCAAACACATTGGAGCCTCTCTCATGATTGGACACCTTGCTTTACTCCAGAAGCAGCCTTTTGCTGCTCTTGCTTCTCATTCATTCCTTGGGCAAGTGCACACAGTGCAGTATCACACCACCTGTGTCACCATGTCCACCGACTGACATCACTGCTTTTGTGCCCAGTGGTCTCCCTGGGCAACCATGTTCTACGTACGACAACCGCGCTGTTATTTACCAAAGTGTACATGGAAGTGTAGCACATAAAAAACATTACACGCCACACTGGAGTGACGCAGCATTTAGCACAGCCTCAGAGCTCAGAGCTTCAGCTACCAAGTTCGATCCTGACCTGCAGTGCTGTTTGTGTGAAGTAATCACATTCTCTCGGTGACCGCCCCAATGCTCCAGTTTTCCTTCCACATCCCAAGGAAGTGCTGGTTGGCTAAGTGGCCCTCAATGAAAGCGAGTGGTAAAAGAGCCAAAGAGGAGTTGATTGGCATGTGAGAGAAAATAAGTGAGAGAGAATAAGTTGCAAGGCTACTGGAACAAAGGGAAGAGGACTAGTGGGATGCTCAACCGGGAGAAGCGTGGACTGCTGCTGTAACAATAAGTAAGTAACCGCACAATAGGATTACCAGCATGTAATGTTTGGCAACACATAACATGGGCCAGCTCATTTGATTGTTTCTTACTCCCATAAAGGCATTTGATTGTAACCCAGACCTTAAAGCTTCTGCAAGCTCCCACTCGCAAGTCCTTCATTTGCTTAAATAGAAATGCAGTTTTACCAAGTCACTTTAGGAGAATTGATTCCCTTTCCCTGGGAAAAAGACTGAGTGTATTCACCCTATCTATGTCCCTCATGATTTTATACACCTCTATAAGATCATCTCTCAGTCTGCCACTCTCCAAAGAAAAATCTTCTAACCTGTGTCAGACATGTACTCAATGTGCTCAATATGTCTTCAGTTGTGAATTAAAGAGAGACACAGAGATACAAAGAGATCTAAGGAGGGAATTCCTGAGCATGGAGCCTCAATGATTGAAAGTAGAGCTGTTCATGTTGGAGCAGCGAGAATTGGGGTAGCGATTAAAGTCGACAAATGCAGACATCTCTCAGGATTGTAGTGTGAGAAGAGGTTGCAGAGTTTGGTTGGGAAGAGAACACTGAGGGATTTGCAAAGATGGATGATAAAATTGGGATGATTCTGGACGGGGAGGCAATGTGGGTCAATGAACACTCTGAATCAATGGGTGAATGGGACTTGGTTGAACTGGAAGCAATCCAAGCTCTTCAATGCTACAGGAGAAAACACTGAGTTGTGGTCGGTGTACATTTAGATCCAACATATATGTAGAGGTTAATATGAGGTTCTGTAATGTGAAGTGATGGTACCTTGCCTTAGATCTCAGTGAGTTGAAAACTGATGGCAGCCTTCTCTAATTGTCCCACAGGTTGACCTGAGGTCACACCTCAGACCCCAGTGAGCCTGCCACTGGCCTACATGAAAAAGGCTGGATGATTTCCACAGGCCTCTCACCAGTAACAGAGTAACTGGGCACAGTCATTCATCAAATGTCACTGGTCTTCCTGAAATGAGCATGCCTCTGGGGTGCCTGTTGTTTAACCAAGGGTGGTGGGATGGGGCCAGATCTGAAGGGATCAGCATGCAATGTTCCCACAAGGCCTCTCGGGCGGCGTTGTACAAAGTGCTGATGCAGTCAGTGCCGAGTTTGATAGATTTGTTGTTGTCATTAATGCAACTGCTCCAAACAGATAACGTGGAATCATTAACTCCTTTGTCCCATTCAGAAGTCTCAGCTCTGATCTCTATCAGCCGGGATAGGTTACTGGTGGGTCACCGTCCACTGATCAAGCCAGAAGCCGTGCAGATGACAAGCACGTGTCTGCAGTGTTGGGTTCATTTAACACCTAGATCACCAACTAACCCAGGAACAGTCTCACCAGCAACTAAATTCCCAAGACTATATTTATTGGTTCTGATTAAACACACTGTAAATAAGAGCTGTGTGTGAGGACAAACCAAAGCAAATGGTTTCCAAGTAGTACCAGTGCTTTCATGCTTTTAAAAGCATTAAGATTCACCTTCCTTTGTTCTTGTTTGATTAAAAGTATTGCATAGACTGTCCTACTGTGTAGAATGATCTGGTGAGAGAATGCTTCACTAAGTATAGTTCAGATAATGTGTCAGTCAAGGTATGTTTCATTTTGTTTTGTACGGCTGGAATCAGATTAAAGAGCACACAGTGGTGCAGCAGTTAGCATTACTGTCTCACATCTCCAGGGATCCAGGTTCGATCCTGACCTCGGATGCTGTCTGTGTAGAGTTTGCACATCGGTTTCGTGACTGTGTGGATTTCCTCCGGGTGTTCCAGTTTTATCTCAGATCCTAAAGATGCGCCGGTAGTGGTTACTGTAAACTACCCCAGGTGAGGTGATGGCATAAAGGGGAGTTGATGAACATGTGCAAGAGAGAATAAGTTGCAGAGGTACAGGGAAGTAGGAAAGGGGAATGGATCTGCTGGGACTGTTCCCCTGGCAGCTAGCATGGACCCAGCAGGCAGAGTAGCCATCTCTGTTCTTTTAAGTATGAGAAAAGATAACTTGAGGATGGCATCCCCCACCCTATGTTTGTTGGGAAGCCTGGATTAACAATACAAAATTGCCAGTCCAGATGCAGGGTCTCAAATGAAACGACCATTTCTTTCCCTCCACAGATGCTGCCTGACACGCTGCGTTCCTCCAGCACTTTGTATTTTGCACACAAGATTGCCAATTCCCTGAATATTTGCCAGCGGAAATGTAAGTGATCAGGGACATCCTGTGGGAATGGTAACCCATTTCATTTTGAACTCAACAATGCCCTGTGGGTCGTAGGAATTCTGGGATCTCATCCCTCGTCAAACAGAATTTTTAGCAACCACAGTGGAGCTTCTGTCCACTATTTTAAGATGGACATTACGTCAGGGAATATGACTTCCTTCTTGAGCTTTTAGCTGTGGCTCAGTGGTAACACTTCCTCTTCTCACAAGGAGCTTCTGGGTTCAGGCCCTTCCTTAGTGAATCTTGGCAGACACTTCAATGTTTCAATACGGAATGGCAGTGATATCGGACTTTCACAACTTCCAAAGTTGTCTGGAATTAATATCATTGCTATAAAGCAAGGGAAGAAGTGACAAATTTATACACAGAAGGACATGTGCAATTAAATGATCACTATTTTAAGTGTTGTATTTGGCAGGGTATTGGTGTTGGTGGGTTATGCATTCGGCTATTGGACAACTCCCCCTGTTTTTTGTCAGAATTAATGCTTCAGGAATTGTTATGTCTGCCTGAGAGGGAGACAATGTCTTGGTTCATTGCTGCAACAAACCTTACTTCACTGAAGCATTGGCTGTGACTTTAGGCTTGAATGTCTGGAGCAGAACCGCTGAGCAAAGGCTGACACACTCCTCAAGTGTGTATTGAGCCACGGTCCTGGGAAGGGTCGTGGTGAGTTTCAACAAGATCTCCCACCATAGGTCTGCTGCAAAACTGGTCAAACCCAATGGAAATTTGAAAGCAAATAACACCAAGTTCCAATTTTACCCCAATAACCAAGGATGGGACCTCTGCTTGTCCCTGACAAGCAAAACATGACTTGGAAATGGAACTGGCTGAGGAAATCCTTGTGCAAGATTCTCTGCTCCATAGGCTGTAAGTAGACCTGCATTGGCTGTGGGATTGGATACGTAACAAGGGATGGACTCCTTGCAAGTGGTCATCCAGAGGTACAACAGCCTAATGATTATACAATCCTACAGAACAAGGGCTATGATTGAAACATGGAAATGGAAATTAATTCACTTGGGTCCTTCAGGAAAGGGAACTTGCCCAAAGTATGTGACCCGACCTATGTGTAACTCCAGTGTCATGACCTCTTAATGCTTTTAGAGCAATTTGAAAAGGGTAATAAATGCCCCCTAAGCCAATAATGTCCATATCTTCTGTGCAAATAGTCAATAACAAATAAACATAAAAATCCAAACAAATCGACGTACATGAACTTTGCAGAGTGAAAAGTAAGATGAGCAGAAAAATAGACGAGAGTTTAAAAAAATGGACAGACTCCTACTGGATAGTCTCCAAAAATAGGCACAGGTGTTGCAATATACTCCTCTTCAACTGGATGTGGACAATACGCCTAATTCATGTTGTTGATTTCCTCAACAATTTGAGCCTCAGTGGGTGGGGGGAATTGACCATCATTAGCTGACCTGATTCCTCAAATCAAATCCTCTTTGGACATCCTGCTTCCTGCACTCACCACAAACTACACATGGTGTAAGTACGCATTTTCTACTTCCACCCCACCACTCCCTTCAGCACAACTCTATCTTTGGACTTCTTCCTTGGAGGCAGCCAAGGACTGAATCCTGGCCAGGATGTGTAGAAGAATGAGTCGGTGAAAACACACTGTCACTTGATTCAACCCTTCGAGAAGCCAGCTTCAGTACTACAACTTCATAGAACCGAGAAGGTGGGCTGGAGATGGGATCTCCATGTGCTGTTCCTGAACATAAGTCACCTGTAGCCAGGGTAGGGGAAAGGTAGCCCATGCACCTGGTCCCTTGACAGCAAGACTGCACATGGAGAAGAAGGGTCCTGACCCGAAACGTTGACCGCCTGCTTTTCTCCACAGATGCTGCCTGGCCTGCTGAGTTCCTCCAGTATCATTGTGTTTTTCATCTATATTCCAGCAGCTGCAGTCCTTTGTTTCTCTAGTAAGACCACACATCAGGTTTTTTCCTTCTAAACAAGGCTGTACTGTGGTTAGACAAACCAGCGGGTTAAACAAAGGAGAGTCGGTGGATGTTGTTTACTTGGATTTTCAGGCTTCTGACAAGGTGCCACACATGAGGCTGCTAAACAAGAGCCATGGTGTCAGAGGCAATGTACTAGCATGGATAGAAGATTGGCTGACTGTCAGAAGGCAGGCAGTGAGGATAAAGGAGTCCTCTGCAGAATGGCTGCCAGTGACTAGTGGAGTTCCATTCGGTCAGTGTTGGGTTCACAACTTTTCACTTTAAGCATTAACGATCTGGATGAAGGAACTGATGGCATTGTGGCCAAGTTTGCAGATGATACCAGGATAGGTGGAGGGACAGGTAGTGTCGCGGAGGCAGGGAGTCTGCAGAAAGACTTGGACAGGTTGGGAGAATGGGCAAAGTAGCAGGTGGAACACAGCGGAGGGAAGTGTGGGGTTATGCGCTTTGGCAAGAAGAATAAAAGTGTAGACTATTTTCTAAATGGGGAGAAAATTCAGAAATCAGAGGTACAAAGGGACTCCTGGTTCAGGATTCCCTTAAAGTTAACTTGCAGGTTGACTCTGTGGTAAAGAAGGCAAATGCAATGTCAACATTCATTTCAAAAGAACTAGAATATAAAAGCAAGGATGTAATGCTGAGGCTTTATACGACATTGGTCAGACCACATTTGGAGAATTTTGAGCACTTTTGGGCCCTGTATCTAAGGAAGGATGTGCTGGCCCTGGAGAAGGTACAGAGGAGGTTCACAAAAATGATCCCAGGATTGAAAGGCTTAACGTATGAGGAGCGTTTTATGTCTCTGGGCCTGTACTCGATGGAGTTCAGAAAGATGAGGGAGGATATCATTGAAACCTACCAAATATCGAAAGGCCTGGATAGAGTGGGCGTGGAGATGATGTTTCCATTCGTGAGCGATTCGAGGGCACAGCCTCAGAATAAAGGGATGTCCCTTTAATACTGAGATAAGGAGGAATTTCTTCAGCCAGACGGTGGTGAATCTCTGGAATTCGTTGCCACAGGTGGCTGTGGATGCCAAGTCACTGGGTGCATCTAAGGTAGGGACTGGTAGGCTCTTGATTGGTAAGGGGGTGAAGGGTGACGGGGAGAAGGTGAGAGAATGGGATTGGAAAAAATCAGCCAGGATTGCATGGCAGAGCAGATTGATGGGCTGAATGGCCTAATTCTGCTGCAATATCTTATAGTTTTATGGATTAAGATTTTGAGGGAGCAATCCAAAAGTGCTCAGTGTTATGCATGGTGCATTGGCAAGCATGAAAGAAGCAGGTCTTGGACCAGTCCACACCAGTCTTGGAACCGTCACATCAGGTGGCATATTTCAGACGGGTGTCCTTTCTGAACTGCAGACACCCTGAGCATTGCACCACACTCTGTTTCAGGCAGGAAATTACTCCCATAGAGACCTGGATAGAACATAGAACATAACAGCATAGTACAGGCCCTTCGGCCCACAATGTTGTGCCGACATTTTATCCTCCTCTAAGATCTATCCAACCCTTCCCTCCCACATAGCCCCCCATTTCTCTATCATTCATGTGTCTATCTAAGAGTCTCTTAAATGTCCCTAATGTATCTGTCCCCACAACCTCTGCCAGCAGTGCGTTCCATGCATCCACTACTCTCTGTGTAAAATACTTACCTCTGACATCCTCCCATACCTTACTCTGATCACCTTAAAATTATGTACCCTCGTGTTAGCCATTGTCGCTCTGGGAAAAAGTCTCTGACTGTCCACTCGATCTATGCCCCTTATCATCTTGTTCACCTCTATCAAGTCACCTCTCATCCTCCTTCTCTCCAAAGAGAAAAGCCCGAGCTCACTCAACCTATCCTCATAAGACATGCTCTCCAATCCAGGCAACATCCTTAGATTTGGCATTTTGAGATGCTGTGATGTTGTGAGAGGCAAGTATCTCCTTCATTGTTTTCTCATATCGAATGTAATATGTCAATGTACAGCATAAACTATTATGTTGAAAATTATTTAAAAGTTTTGTTTTGAAAAAATGTCAAGTTTAATCTCATAATTATAATGAAAAGCAAATGTAGCTGCTGATCAGGAGCTAATGGGAAATGTGGAGCAGCTCATTGCTATTAAACCCAACTTGGCAATCCATCCATATTTGTCATTAAACATTTTGTTGGATAAATAATGTGGATAAATGAACCAGTCACATTTGCCCAGGATAATATATGTAAAATGAATCAATGACAAATTATCAGGGAGCATCCACTTTTTTTATATAAGAAATGGAATTTTTTTGAAAAGAAGCATCCAGTCGAAAAATGTCTCAATAACGTAAGGTGGGATGATGTGACTTCATAATTTTAGAAAATAAGGAGCAATTGGATTCATGTTCCCTCAGACAACCAGGAGGTTTTCAGAGCTAATGAAGGGTTGTCACTTTTGCATAATAGGAAATTTACAGTGAATGTGTGTGCAGCAAGAAGCCACAATCAGTGTTATTTCATGAAGATTGATTGGTTTTAGTGATGATGGTTGAAGGGTAGACATTGACTTTGGTCTATTTGAAAAAGTGTCATTGGATTTTTTACATCTACCTCAGGTAGCATACAAGGACCCGTCTTTAGATCTCGTCTGAACGAGTGTCTCAAAATGTGGAGCTGAAAATGGGAGGGTGGAAAATTGCAGTCACATGAAATTGGCTGGCATCGAAAGGCCAATGTATCTACAGACCTGCCCAGAGTGTCACCATGACTGGTACACCAGAGGCAGGAAACTATCTCAAAACAAGTGCCCAGACCAGAGAAGCCCAGTGTTATTTCATGAAGATTGAGTGAATTGGTTAAATATTGGAATTGGTTTATTATTGTCACATGTACCAAAATACAGTGAAAAATCTAGTTTTGCAAGCCAATCATACAGATTATTTCAAAACGTAAGTACATTGAGGTAGTACAAGGGAAAAGCAAAAACAGAATGCAGAATATAGTGTCACAGTTACAGTTACAGAGAAAGTGCAGTGCAGGTAGACAATAAGATGCAAGGGCTATGGTGAGGTAGATTGTGAAGTTAAGAGTTCATCGTGATTGTACAAGAGGTCCATTTAAGTGTCTCTGTCTTCTTTTAATTGGTGTTTATTTATCACATCCAGGGTACATCTATATTAGAAGAGACAGGGCAAGAGCATGACATGGGTGCATTAACTGTGCCTTATTTTCCTCCCAATGAACCATATGTGACCTGGTCTCAGTTGCCTGGAGGGGATTTTCCAAGTTATGTTTTTCATTGATATTTCTCGGTTCCTTGCCTCTCCCAACCTACAGCACAGGGATAGAAGGAGAGACCAAGGATCCTGACAAAGATTCTGGCAATAATGATACTCGGGGAAGGAGTGATGAACCAACTCTTCTTTTCACACTAGTCAATTTTCTATGAATGGAATTTCTGCTCTTTCATGTTCTGCACACCTATGCTACACTGAATTTTCAGCTTTACTCTCTGATGTGAGACCACATCTTGAGATTCAGAAGCAGGAGAGCTACCAATGAGCCACAGCCAACATGTAAACAGAATGGTCATTCTCTGGGAGATTTCACAGTTGGATGTATCCCACAGGAAATGGTAGCAACAGAGATAGGTTGAACAAGGATCTTCCACACATTTAGATCTGTGAAGTGAGAGTCCCAAATGAAATGCAAAAATCTGCAAATGCTCGAAATCTGAAATAAAAACAGAAAATACTGGAACAGCTATACAGATCAGGCAGCATCTACAGAGAGAGAAACAGAATTAGTGTTTCAAGTCAATGATCCTGATGAATTTCAATTCTGTGTCCCTCTCCGTAGATGCTGCCTAACCTGCTAACTATTTTTTAGCTGTTTTGCATTTAGCTGTGTGCCTGTGAGGTTTGGAGATATAGCCCCACTGAAAAGACTGTTATTATATCATCCTAACTTTAATAACCAGCATGACTTATGCTTGGTAACTTTATCTATAAAACAGAGGATGCTGGAGTTCTCAGCTCTAACAAACAGGTGACTTGGAAGAGTCCTTTTTTTAAGTATGAAAGGGTTTGATTGGTTACAAATAAAAAGAATATTTCCACTTATTAGAAAGACCAAATGTCAGGGTCATGAATATAAGGCAGTCACTAATAAATCCAATAGTAATTTTGGAAAATAAGGCTAAGAACGACAACACATTTTAAAGGAAGCCAGGTGAATAACCAAGAGATGAGGAAGGAAAGCACCTTTTGCATTCCATATTTGAAGCTAGATGGTCAGTGCACGACAAGCTGTTCTGCCACTGGGGCAGCACTCTTGTCTGACCCCAGAGTAGGAAGACCCAGAGAATTCAAGAGATGAGTGGGCAAATGGGAATCTTATTAATGAAATATTCAGCAGATCTGGCAGCATCTATGGAGAGAGAAACTGAGTTATGTTTCAGGTCGATGACCTGTCATTAAAACAGTTCTGAAACATCAACTTTGTTTCCCTACTCACAGATGCTGCCTGACAGGCTGAGTACCTCGAGTAATTTCACTTTTTTATTTCAGATTTCCAGCATCTGCACATTTGTGCTTTTTATCAGATTAAAGCAAACAATTCCTGACTCCATTCAGAGAAAGGGGCAAGAACATGATGTCTGTGCATTAACTGCATAATGCCTTCTTCCACATCCTCCATCCCAAAACACCTCTCTTCAATAACATTTAGTATGGGATGTCCTGGCCTGGTCTCACTGACCTCAGGTAGAGGGGTTTCTGTCAGGGTATGTTTCCAGTGATATTTCCCTGTTTCTTGCCTCTATTACATTACAACCAGGGAAGGGATGGGGATGAAGATCAAGAGTCCAGTTATGATTTTGAGTCATTATGTTTAGGTCAAGCCTGATGAACCAGTTGTCATTATTTGCCAATTAGTTTTGTATGAATGTAAGTTGTACTCCCCAAGCTCATTCTGGGGTTCAAACACACACACAGACACACACACACAGACACACACACACAGACAGACAGACACACACACACACACACACACACACACACACACACACACACACACACACACACACACACACACACACACACACAATGAAATAAACATCAAGAGGGGAAAACCTTCCAACCTTCCTTTCCCTGGATCAGAGGACTGCAGCTGTATAATCTTCAGCTAACTCTAGGAATTAAGCCCAGAACCACCTTCTCCAAGCATCAGTCAATATTCAATCTAAATAACACTTTAAAGAATATAATCGTCAAATATAGGAAGAATCTTAGAAGTCATTATTGTATAATGGAGGCTGGGTTATACTTAAAAAAGCAGAGAAGAAGCTATCATTTGATATTACAGAGATACGGTTAAACACACAGTTCTAATCATTCCTGCTTTGTCTCTGACTGTTTACCCATGAAATGTCCTTTTGCTGACAGTTATGAAAGGTTGTAATTTTTAATAAAGCACAGAAAATTACACTTATTTTGTTAATAGCAATTACTCTGAGATTTCCCCCTTGTCAATTGTTTTGATCCGATTCTTAATGCAGTTTTTAGCAACCTTTTCAAATTCAACATTAGTATAATTGATACACAGGTAATTGATAATGTTGCCATGAATAATGTCGGTAATTTTCTACAAAATTCCATTTTTTAGCCATCTGGGCTCCCTAGCACTTCAAATGACACCCCTGAGATTTGAGGCAATAGCGGTAATTATCCACAAGTCATTTAATTTTTTTTTTGAAGTGTTTAGTGTTTAGCAGTTTCACATTAGAAGCTGCAGAGAAGCACTTCCCTGTTTTAATAGAGTGAATCGTTTTGTTAGTTTATGGCTTTATGCTGCACTTGTTTTCATTTTTAATATAAAACTATTCTTTGGTGAAACAGTTAATTCTTTTCTGTTTTCTAATATGTAATGTGGTTTGTTAAGAATAAGTGCTAGTAATGAGCCTTTATTTTGATTCTCAGAGATGGGTGTGGATCGTGTGCATGTTAATAGGTCTGTGAGTGTGAGTATGAATGTGAATATGAATGTGAGTGTAAATGTGAGGACAAATCTGTCCATTAATGACCAATGCTCAGTAAGAAGCATTCTAAATAACATCCAAGCAACCTTCAAAAAACGTTTCCTACCTACTGCACGTAACTCAAAGCACTGGAGTGAAGCTACTAAAGTTGCCTCTGCAAATGCTCAAAATTCATTGGCACAATGAGCAAAAGAGCATCAGGGACCTCTCCCAGAACAACATCACCAGCACCGAGGATCCTACTATACTCAGCCAGTTCCAATAGACGTGCATTCCCAATCCCGAAACAGGCGGTTTACTCTGTGCCTCACCACTGCAAGGAATTACCAGGAGAAAATTCCTCGAGGATGTTCTCAAAGCCTCCTTGTAAAAATGTAACATCCGTCGTCATCTTTTGGGAATCCCTGGCTCATGATCATTCAAATGAAGCAGAGGATTCTGAGAAGGACTTAGAACCTTCATCAGGAGCAAACAGTGCAAATGACTGATGGAGGGCAAAACATCCCAAACTGCCCACCTGCCGGCCCTGTCGTGTGCTTCCTGCTCCATCTGTGGCAGAGCCTGCAGGTCCCACATTGGCTTCATTCACTGCCCCAGACTCCACAGAATGGAGTAGAAGCAGGTTATCCTTGTACCGAAGGGATCTCCAAAGAGAAGAATTATCCACTGATGCATTTTGTGGGGAAGGATTACTGTTACCAGGGGTCTTATAAAGACATCACGTTTGCAATAGTTACAGTGGATTCTCTCCTGCAGATTCTAATAGACGGTACAAGCACTTGTGTGTGTCAGTCTTCGCTCAGTAGGAGGTCTGTCAGCCAACAGCTTTCAACCTCATGTGAGACACTTGAACCTGTAATGAAAGTTGGCACTTAAGGTGCAGGACTGAGCCAAGGCTGCTTTGGAGGAAAAGCCACCTCTGAAGTGGGGCTTTTAATCAGATTGCAGTCTGAGGAGAAAGAGTGGACTTGCCCAGGCCAACATAACGTAGCTACAATAACTCCATTTCACCTCTTCAAAAGTATACCATTTTCTGGGCAGTGATTTGGGACATTTTAAGCATGTGAAAGGTTCTTTTAAGTTATAAATCATACTTTCTATGGGCAACAACTTACCCTCCAGTAATTGATCTAATTCACCTTGTGCAGGTCTCTGGCAAAAGGACACGCACTGATATTTATTTAGTCGGAATGGGTCCAGGTTCCATGTTGATCATTTAATTAAATTCCCATAAGTGTACAATGTTTGGGAAGATATGGGCTGGGCTAATCTGCCTACCCCAACACAACAAACTGTAAGAAACCCCATCATCCACTGCCTCAACCCACAAACCTCCCCCCAACCTTAACCCTACCACCACTACTGTATCCTAAAATCTCTGTGAACAAAGTCTGGGTACCTGAGAACCACACTCCTTGCAACATCAACATTTCTTTGGAGTTAGTCATTCTGCGATGTTCGAGGAACTGCTCTTAACATTGACTGAACCTAAAGTCACTTCTCATTGCAGTTAGTTTATCCAAAAGTATGTTCTTTGTTCAGCACTAATTGTCCTCCTAATGTGTTGCATCACAATGCATCAAATAACTGCTAGGACAGTATTGCTGTGTTTTGGGGTGGGAATGGTTTCCTATTCTATCTGTGAAGCCTGAAGACTGACGATTACTACCTTCAGTGGAAAATTCATCTTTCAGCTGACAATATATTGGCTGAGAAGTTGGGTAATAGAAGTGTTCTCTCTATAAAAAATTGGAAAGGACTTACAGAACCAGAATGAAAGCAGTTATAGTCAATCACAAGGGACTGCCTCAGAAGAAGAAACAGCATAATAGATAATACTTATTAACTCAATAAGACTGAGTCATGGAACACATCCAAACACACTGCAGGAGACTTGCAGTTTTGTGATTCCAAAAGAGAGTGAGTTTAAGCTAGAGAAAATCTGAGATCTTCGTTAATTATATGATCTTTGTTTTTGTAATCTATTCTCCACTTGAAAGTGAAATCAACCTTATTCTCTTTTTAACATTCTCAACTTGCCTTGCCCTTTTATGAGCTTGTGTATCTGGGCACCAACATTTCTGTCCATCTATACAGCATAGAATTGTTTCATTTCTCATACACTGTCTTTCTATAGTAGTCCTCCCAAAGTTTCACACCTCCCTGTGTTGAACCTGATCTTCTTGTGCTTCTGCCCAGCTCGTCACTCTGCTAGTGTCAGCTTGAAGCCTCTAATTACCTGTAACAAAATTCACTTCATTATACCGGGAGCAATTTTAATAATTCTGTCTCTGTGTCCGTGAAGGTGCTTCATAATATTCACATCAAGTGATGAGCCCATAACTGTTCTTTAGAGAAGATCACTTATCCAGGTTTATAACAACAGAATGATTGTTATGACTTACAATGCTTTTTGTGATATTTCAACATCCTTCTTAAACTTGTGAATGTTCCAACCTTTATGCTGTTCTCTGTAATCATTTAAAATATTGGCTAAAGTGCTTTCTCCTTCCTACTTTGTTGTCTGTAAGATTTCTGCATCATGATTGGATGTTCAGTCAGCCAAATGACATCACTGTTGCTGGGTGCCAGTGATCCAGTTGAACAGATGACATCAGAAAGGCAGAGGTCCACAGCATGGAGAACACTGGATCTTTTATGCAGCTTTCTTCAAGACCAACTCCTCCATGCTGACCAAGATGTCCAACTGAGCTAGTCATGTATGCCTGTGTTTGACCCATATCCCTCTCAATCTTTCCTATCCATCTCCGTGTCGAAAAGTCTTTTAAGCATTGCAATTGTATCCACATCGACCACCTCCTCTGGCAGTCCTTTCTGCATACCCACCACCTTCTGAATGAAAAAGTTGCCTCTCATGTCCCTTTCAAATCCTTTCCCTCTCACCTTAAGTCTATGCCCTCTACCCTTGGAAATAGACTGTGATCATCCACCTTATTTTATATACCTTTAGAAGGTCACCGCTCAGCCTCCTACCCTCTAGGGAAAAAAGCTCCAACCTATCCAGTCTCTCTTTGTAGCCTCTCCTCCAGTTTCAGTAACATCTACATGAATCTCTTCTGCACCCTTCCAGCGTAATGACATCCTTTCTATAGCTACGCAACTAGAAGCGCACACAGTACTCCAAATGGGGACTCACCAACATCTTGTGTAGTTGTAAAATGATGTCCCAACTCTTGTACTCAATACCCTGACCGATGAAGGCAAGCATGTCAAACGCCTTCTTCACCACCCGATGCTGACCAAGCTGAGATAATCTCACTTACTGAAGACCGGGGGTTATATTGTGACCTCAGAATCTATAAATTGGTGTTATGACTGTGAGAGTGAAACTGAGCATGATTCTTGAACAACAGAAATGTCTCCATTTCATAACAGCACTAGCACTCCCACACAAAACAAATCCAGCTACTACTGCAAGTCGCACCAAGCCAATCAGCTCCACTCTGTAACACCCCTTCTAATGACTGAATGAATAGCTCCACCAGTGCTATTTCAGGCTTAATATTTGAATTGAATTGAATATTTATTCTTGCCACCACTTATATCAACACCCAACCTGTTGCTGAACATTTTTAATCACTCTTTGTAACTTTCTGTTTATTTGCCACATTGCTGGGCACAGTGCTTCAACAACCATACAATGTAACGTTCAAAAAAAGACAGAAATCTCTGAGCCTCGTTGTGAATTTTCAGAAGGAGCTGTGACCATATAAAATGGTAATTAAAGCTGCACGTTTGATTGGGAATCACTGGAGGTTTTTCCACACTTTTTTTTCAAGTTGTGCAGCTTTGGCAGTCCGGCAACAAATGTTTCATGTGGGTTTCAATCTGGACTCTTACACCTCAGTTTAAATGTTTAACATTGAACTTTTAAAACATATTCTTATACAAAGATTGGTGATCATGCTTTTACTCCTCCTCCTCCCATTTCTAGGTATTTACCTAATGAGAGGAACCAGGAACAAGGATGGGAAGAAAACACTTGAGCTGGTGCAGTGTGGTTGTATTCCTGGGTCTTCTGATAGAACAGCATATTGAGGCAACAGCACCAAACCACCCCGGTTCAGTGCCAACTGCCATTTAGTAAAAGCACAGGATGGCTAGTCTAGGGAAATTCTGTACCGGTGGAATGCTACTTCCTAAATTTGGCACTGTGGATATTGTACCTGCAGTGTGAGCTTCAAGTGGCATTTGGGAAAGTTACACTCACTGAGTTTCAATGGTGGTACTGACTGCTTGGCACTAATTTTAAGGAGCATAAAATTCATGAAACCTTCACAGTGGCAAAATGTAAGGGAAAGTAAATAGTCCCATGAAAAAGCACATAAATTTGCAGAGAACAGTTTCGAGGAAAAGGAGGAACTCTTTTCTCAATGGCCAAAGTTTATTGCTCTATTAACATAAAATCTGGTCATTATCTGATATGTGGGAGTAATTGTGTGCAAATTTGTGGTAATGTTTTCAAATTAAAAGTAGAAACACCTTGTTGGTCGTAAAGTGTGTAAGAAGCATGTGAGGTTATGAAAGAAGCCAGGTAGATGGATGGTGTTCTTTCTTCCCTGGTGACATGGTATGGATGCTTTTCATTGAGACTGTTGCCAGCTGGGAATGGAAAGAGGGTCGATTCTGCTGCATTGCCAACTCCAATTTGATCCCAATGATTCTTTCTGTGGGGTATAAGCTCACTTACAAACCCTCCAGTGGGAGAAATCACTGTGTGAACAGGTCGCTTGTTAAGCTACACATTCCACGGTCACCACTTAATGGAGGGTCAGCAGCTGAAGGAAATTGAGAATTGCTCATAAATGAAAAGTGGCCTCAAAGAAAAATTCCCATGAGGAAGTGTGAGAGGCAATCAAAACCACAGCAGGATCCTTTACTTGGAGACTCATGACACAAGCAAGGATGTCATGGCTGGAGAATTCAGCTATGGGCCTTGCTGCAATGGCAGAGACCAGCTGCTCTACCAATCGGACCAGAGGCCTTGGTGGGTGAAGAGGCTTTCAGCTGAGATCTGATCTCATCGACTTTCCACTGGTGCAAGTTTCACCACTCCACCATTTCCATTCCCCAGCTGGTAGCTTTTGTGACTAAATAGCCCATTGACTATTGGAAGTTCCTTTAATAGGCATAAGAGAGGAAGCCTTTGCAATATCTCGTTATCCTTCATGATTGTGCTTATTGCAGTTTTGACTCTGGCAGCAGATGTTTATTTGACATCAAACTTGCTCCGGTTTGATGCCTTTAGTGGTTATTCAGAGAACTAGAAACCTGGCTGAAAAGAAAAACCACAAAACAAAAATACTGCTCATTACCACTTCCGTAAAAAAAATCCATTGAGGAGTGGCAGTCACATTCCTGCTGTTCAGATCAGTGAAGTGATATTAAAATAAGAGTATCATTGACAGCGAGCTATGCCTTTGCCAAGTCAGTGCAATAGAGCTACTTGTGTTACTGTAGTACAGTTAATAGCATTACAACTTTTCACAATAGGTGCCTGTACAGAGTGCCTGCCCACACTCCTCAGCCGTCAGCATGGAAGATTGTGCATACACTTCCTCTCCTTTTCCCTCTTCCATTTGTGGCGATGCCTATAGCCCGCACAAGTCTGCGTTCTGGAATAGTATCTCTGAAACTGTCCATTCCCTCTCCTCTTGATCTTTGGTAGAACATATCTGAAGGACTGAAGGGCCTTTACTTGCAGAGAGTTAGTATAAATCAGGACTGGGCTTGCAAGGGTAGAATGGTCTGTCTTGCAAGGACCTTTTTTTGGCAAATGTTTGCCCTCAACAGAAGTGGACTTTGATTCCTACGGGGATACCTTCACTCATATCTGGCACGAGACAAGTGTGTTGCTTTTGGTGCACAGTTGTCTCTGCCCTGTTCTTAGAGTTGCTGACTCCTTGCTTACATTGGGTTCTCTTGATAAAAGGACTCTGGCAGTAACTACTCTTCTCTGAGTGGCTGACCATTTCTGGCAGCCCCTTTCCCCTGAATGCACCGCCCAGATGTCCAACTTTATCAATGACCAAAGATCTGCACGCAGCAGAAGGGCGGTAGGGTGGTCACCATGTTTGATTCGTCTGCTCCTTAGTGAAGGTGCGTTGAGATACTCAAATCAATGCCTTGGCTCAGATTAGTTTAAAAATGGGAACTTTCCCATCTAAAAACAAAATAGTGAAGATGTTAGAAATCTGGAATAAAACCAGAACCAAGATTCTAAGCAGGTCAGGCAGCATCTACATATAGAGAAACAGAGTTAATGTATCAGGTCAACGACCATTCACCAGAAGCATTGACCTGAGACATTACCTGTTTCTCTCTCCACAGATGGTCCCTGAACTCAGTATCCCAACGTTTTCTCTTTGACTGTAATATCTGGTTCTATTCATTCACCCATCAGCAATGGAAAGTTCCTCATTTCGAATCAGTTTGATTTTTTAAAAATTGGATTGCACAGTGCACAAAGATGTGTCGTAACATAGCAACTGTATTGTATTAACAGTTGAACAAATTGTTTTCTGTAAATGAAAGAATATAGTTCTGGATATGATCAATAAGACTGGGGCAAAGACAAGGTCTGGTGGAGAAGAGACACAAGCGACTGTGGATGCTGGAATCTGGGGCAAAAAATAATCTGCTGGAAGAACTCAGTGGATCGAGCAGCATCTGTGGAGGCAAAGGGATGTTCAAGGGTTGGGTAAAAATATACTAGAAAGTCCATGAGTTTTACCAGCAGGGAATAAGAGAAATGGCACAGTTTTGACAGGAGAGCAGAAAGCATAAAAGTATATAGATATATGGAGTTTGTCTGAGGAAGGGATGATCAATAGAGAAGAGGAGGTCTATGGTACTGAGAAACAATGAATTGAGCACGGGCTCCTGCTTTTAATATGGTAAAGTTACAGGAAGGAAGACGATGCAGTCTGGGGAGATTCAGATAAGTGAGGGGAACTCTTATTTCCATCTCCATAGTAACAGTAAAATAAAGAGAAGGGAAAGGGATGGAGAGGAAGAAGCTAAAAGCAGAGCTGAGTGATGATTGGTTATCGGACAATTAGTTATGTTATGTAAAGCATCCAGAGTATGATAGAAACAGGCTGAAGGAGCCATTTTTGGAGCTTCCTTTTCACCATATGGAAAAGCAGAAGACACTCGAGTTAATCTTCTACTAAACTAATAAAAAAACAACATATTCTGAAGACCTTGGGGGAGGAACATTTGTTCCAATCGTTTTATTGCAAAGCTACAAACAATATGGTGTAGCTTAAACAAACACATCTTATTACTCTAACCAACTGGTATTATGAAATGGTTGCTCACTACAGCTGCCAAAGTATTAATAACTGTTCTGTTAAAAGCTGGTTTATTTATTTCCTCCCGTTATAACATTTTAATTGTAGCCTTAAGACCTGAAAGTTCAAACAAATAACCGAGGGCTTTCTCAAAGCCTTATTAAATGTAGTTCTTTATGACGAGTGGTGCTGTTATAAGGATATCCTGCTTAATGCACCCTCCTGCTTTTTTGGTGGAATAATGAACAAAAAACTCCCAAAACCCTTCATAAATTTTATTGTAGTTAAGCACTGAGCATCCAAATTAAATGAGTAACAAATGCAAGAATGCAAGTCATGTCTTCTTTATGAGAAAACTGAGGACATTATCGGCTGCCAATTGAGCAATGCTACAATTTTAAAATTTTCATCTTAGGTTTCAACTCCCTCCCTGGAATTTCTCCTTCCAACCTCTGTAATTATCTCCAGCTTCACAATCATACTTTGCTGCTTCACTCTGGCCTCTTGCTCATTCCCTAGTTTCATGGTCTACTTTTTCTCCTCTTTGAATTCTACCTCCTTGACCAAGCATATGGTCACTGGTACAAATATCTACTTGTGTAGCGTTTGTCAAGTGATCGATGAGAACCCCAGGAAGCACTTTGTGATGCTATTTACCTTGAAGGTTCTATATAAATGTAAAGGCTGAGACATTCATTATTTCTGAAAAGAGGGAGTAAAGCATTGATGTGTGGTTATGTGCAAGGGGTCCCAGTAATACAATTCTATCCTGAACAAGGTGTAGTGCATGATAGAATGCACAAAGACCTTTCTGCCACTAGCTCCACCATGGCAGAGCTATTGAATAAAATCAGGTAAGCTGTTGGTGTCTCCTACTCTCCGATAGAGGTCCATGTACGTCTGGACCCTTCTAATACACTAACACAGGCCTTCAACCTCTGGCTAAGTCCTGCTTCAGCATGAGCACAATACGTTGTTTATGTCCATCAGGTATACAAGTAAATGTTGACATTTATTGCAAACCATTTGCTGTCACTACATAGAGCCCGCCAGCCTCTATGTGTATGTGAGTCTTTCATGTCAAAACCTTGGAACAAATTTTTGGAAGTGCATAACCTGCACATAAAGGCCACAATCACGTTTTGGGTGCGGGCTTTAGATCAAAGTCCTTTGCGATGCACTGAAGAACATTCCCAAATGCAAAAGGATTTCTACCCCAGTGTGTTTTTAAACATTGCATTTCTGAAGGAAATCAAATTGTTAGATTTTACAGCTCTGAAAGAAAGCACTGATGGAAACACATGAGAATAATACTTGCACAGTTTTCTGTCTGATAGTGTTAGCAACATAAAAAAGATATTGGAACTGGTGGCTGATTATAACGGTAAGCAATGGTTCAATCAGCTTTTCTGTAGTAAGACCAAACTTGCATAGAAGACCAGAACTAGCGAAGGAATAGTTGGAACGATGATGTGAAGAGAAGCTGGGAAATGTACATTCTGGAACCCATACAAGTCTAGATACAAAGTGCCACAAAGAGCAACAGAATGACTGTTTAATAGGGTCTTGGGAATTTTGGCCTAGGGAAAGGTGCCATCGGTGACAATGGAAAAACGTCACTTCAGTGACATTTTCCCAGTGTTCCTTATGACATCAAGATAGTGGCATGTGATCTTTGAACTCCATGGGATGAGGTTAACTTGATCCACAATTTAGTATCTTTACCATAGGGTGTGCCTCCAACAGTTCAACAGGCTTTCAGTTAAGAGGTATCTGGGATTAGATTAACATTGTCTCAGGTAGAAATAAGTCAAAAGATTCCTTCCTAATATCCATCAACCTCACTAAAGCAAATGAGTTGATCATTAATCAGATGTTGTATGAACTTACTGTGTGCAATTTGGCTGTTATGTTTCCTTGCACATGGAAACACTTTACAATAAAGTACTTCATTGGCTGTGAAAAGGCTAGAGCACCCACAGGTCATTAGAGGTTATAATGTAAATGCAGGGTTCTTCTTTTTTACTTGGTCTGGAATGGGGATCTGAGGTTGAGGTCATACAATGGAATAATCAAATACTGCATGAAGCATAATGGTTTCTGTAACGTAAGTATAGTGCAAGCATTATGTGCGATAGCATCAAGCAAGATTTTGGCCGAGTGAAGAAGAATAATTTTTCTGGAGTTTAACATGATAAATTTTGTGGATCAGAGTGTGTGCATGCAGAAATTGTCTTCAGACGATTAATCAAATTAGACAGAACCTACAAGCCCCAAGTTGCTGAGGTAAAGCAGATGCAAAGACAAATTTGCATTTATATAACATCTTTTACAACCTCGGGGTATCCAAAAAATCTTCACAGCCAATGAAGCACTTCTGAAGTTTTATCACCGTTGCAGCGTTGGAAGCAAAGTTCCAATTTGCACACAGCAGGTTCCCACAAACAACAATGTGATAATCACCAAATAATCTGTTTCAGCAACATTGCCTGAGAGGAAAATATGGGTCAGGATAAAATGGGTAACTCCCCCTCTCTTCCCTGAAATAATTCATTGGGATTAACATCCACTGGAGGAAAAAGGACAAGAGCCAAGAGGATGTTGGTAGGACTCGAGAGCCTAAGTTATAGGGAGAGATTGGGCAGACCAGGACTTTATTCCTTTGGGAATGAAGAGTGGCCTTATAGAGGTGTATAAAATCATGAGGGGCATAGATAGGGTGAATGCACACAGTCTTTTATCCAGTGAAAGGGAAGCAAAAGCTAGAGGGCATAGGTTTAAGGTGAGAGGGGAAAGATTTAAAAGGGACCTGACAGGCAACTCCTTCATGCAGAAGATGGTAGGTATATGGAACGAGCAGCCAGAGGAAGTGCTTGAGACAGGTACAATAATGACATTTAAAAGACATTTAGGGAAGTATATTGGTAGGGAAACTGTAGAGGGATATGGGCCAAACATGGGCAAATGGGACCAGCTTAAGTGGCCATCTTGGTCGGCAAGGATAGGTTGGGCCATAGGCCTGTTGATGTGTTGTATTACTCCATGACTCTATAGTATTTTAATGATCCATCCAAAAAACAGCCATCCTGACAGTGCTGCATTCTTTTAGTGCTCTGGAGCGTTGGCCTAGATTTCTGTGCTCATGACTCTGAGGGTGCTCTATTCCGAGCTCTGTCAGGAGCAGGGATTGCTAGGAGGACAGAGGAAAAGACTCAAGGATGTGCTCAATGCATGCTTGAAAAAAATGCAATATCTCCACTGACTTCTGGGACTCTCTGGTTCATGGCCTGTAATAGTGAAGAGCAAACATTCGGGATGGAATGGGGAGGTTTACCAGGATGCTGCCTGGATTGGAGGGCATGTGCTATAAGGAGAGTTTACGCTTTACAGCGCCAGCGAAACGGGTTCAAATCCGGCCACTGTCTGTAAGGAGTTTGTACATTCTCCCCGTGTCTGAGTGGGTTTCCTCCCGGTGCCCTGGTTTCCTCCCACATGCCAAAGATGTACGGGTTAGGAAGTTGTGGGCATGCTATGTTGGTGCCGGAAGCGTGGCGACACTTGCGGGCTGCCCCCAGAACACTAGGCAAAAAGATGTGTGTTTTGATGTACATGTGAATAATAAAGATATCTTATCTTACCTTAACTTGGGAATCTCAAGGCCAGGCATCAGTGCAGAAAGGCTGTGCATAAGAGCGCGTCACCTCACAGACCACCCACCCTGCTTGTCCCATCAGCCATCACCTGCCCCTTCTGTGGAAAACTCTGCAGTTCCCACCCTGGCTTCCTCAACCAGCTCAGAACCCACAAAACTAGACTGGAAGCAAATAATCCTTGATCCTGAGGGACAGCCTAGGAAGAAGATTAAGGTGTTTTAGTGCACAATCTCCCAACTCAATGACAATCGTGTGACTGCTGAGTTATAGCTCAACGTATAATAGAGGTGCATGTAAACAAGGAGAAAAATGTATCATTTTCCGAGAGAGCAATTTCGAGTGCAATCCAATTGTGCTCTAAGGCAGGATCTAAGTCAGTTCAGTTTAATGTATACCTGGTCAGCGCTTCATTCCCCCATTACGGTGTGCTTTTCCAATTGAGGTCTATGGTTATTGGTCAGCATACGTGTCCTCTGATCTGCATCAGTGAAGCCAGGCATGAGTTGCAGGTCGATTGAATCGAAGACTGTTCACCTGACCGCCTTTGTCTGAAGGTACTTCACATGCTCAAGAGCAAGTCATTGTACCCCAGCACACATAGGAATACCGATCAATTCCATTGAACCTTGAGTCATACACTGAATCATTGCATTTCCATTGAATCTCAAACCACTGAAAGAAAACTGCAGCACGTGATTGAACTTCTAAGTTGAAATAAACAACAAGGTGCTGGAGGAACTCAGCAGGCCAGGCAGCATCCGTGGAGAAAAACAGACGGTCAATGTTTTGGGTCAGGACCCTTCTTCAGGACTGAAGATAGGAAAAGGGGGAAGCTCAATATATAGGAGGGAAAAGCAGAGCAGTGACAGGTGGACAAAAGAGGGGAGGCGGGGTCGGCAAAAGGTGGTGATAGGTAGATGCTGGTGAGAGATAGTGATAGGCAGGTGTGGGGGAGGAGGGGAGAGCAGATCCACTGGGATATGGGTCACAGGTATGGAGACAGGTGCCCCATGGGGGAAGGGGAGGAGAGGAAAAAAATAGAAATGGACAAGGAGAAAAAAGAGAGATAGCTAGGAAAGGGAAGTAAAGAAGACGCATGGTGTGGGGGTGGGGAGTGAGTTTGGTTTACTTAACGTGGGAGATTTCTAAGTCTATGTCCTTCTGTTGAAACCTCTTGCGAAGACTGTACCTCCTGATGGAGGCTGAAGGGTGGTCAAGGAGGCAGTGGTAAGGTACCATAGACAAAATGAAGGGAAAGGAAACTCAATATGGACATACAGGACAGGATTCATGAGGGAGTCAGAGAGTGGACAAGCACTCAGTCTCCTGTGTGAAGGTTCGTGAAATAGCAGGCAGCTGAATGACATGGGTGTATGACGGGTGGCATGGTTTGGACCACAATGGTCACCCAGAGGACAGTAGATTCTGGGAGTGGGTGGTGAGAGGTGCTCGGATTTTCATAATCCTTAATGGGCATTTGCCCCTGGCAAGATCAAAAGCAGTTTAAAATATAACCTGGATCAGACTTTGGACCAAAGAGTTCAAAACACTATGCATTGTGCAATAGTTAATGCTTTAATTTCTAACTTCAGAATGATATTAGAACATAGAACAGTACAGCACAGGAACAGAACTTCAGCCCACAACATTCAACCAAACTAAATAAGCTACACTTATCCCTTCTGCCTGCACATGGTCCATCTCCCTCCATTCTCTGCACATTCATGTGCCAATCTAAGAGCTACTTAAACACCTCTATCGTAGTTTCCTCTACCACCACCCCTTGCAGCACATCCTAGGCACTCAACACCCTCTGTGTAAAAAACCTGCCCCGCACATCTCCTTTGAACTTTCCTCCTCTCACCTTAAATGCATGCCCTCTGGTATTAGATACTTCGACCTTGAGGAAAAGATACCAGCTGTATGCTCTATCTACACCTCTCATAATTTTATAAACTTCCATCAAGTCTCCCCTCAGCCTCCGGCACCCCAGAGAAATCAGCCCTAGTTTGTCCAACATCTCCTAATATCACATGGCCTCTAATCCAGGCAGCATCCTGGTAAACCTTTTCTGCACCCTCTCCAAAGTCTCCATATCCTTCTTATAATGAGGCGACCAGAATTGAATGCAATACTCCAGATGCTGCCTAACCAGAGTTTTATAAAGCTGCACACATGACTTCCTGACTCTTGAACTCAGTCCCTCAACTAATGAAGGCAAGCATGTTATATGCCTTCTTTTCCACCCCATCAACTTGTGTGGCAACTTTCAGGGAGCTATAGACTTGAACCCCAAGATCCCTCTGTACATCAACACTGTTAAGGGTCCTACATTAACTGTGTCCTTTCCCTTGGGTTAATCTCCCACACTGTTTTCTTTATATCTCTGCAAAGCACTTCAAGATAATTTTAATATTACAAATGCACCTTAAGTGCAAGGTGTTGCTGTTGTTCTTGAGACCTGTCCATGTACTTGGCCACTATCCACATGGCGCTGCCACCAGCACTACTTCTCAGTTAGGAGATATGAGAAAAACCAGCTTAATTTACAAGGTATTAGAGCCGCAGAGCAGAAGCTCTAAACCTTGTTCCAAATATATAGTGCGTGGCCCCCAAAGCGCAAAAGATGGTTTGTCTTTACTTTAATGCAATCCACCCTCCAATAGTTCAGTAAATTGGTGTTTAGTCAACATCCAGCATTGTATTATCACTGGTTTAATAGCATAAGGGATGCGTGAAATAATGATAATTATTTTAAGAGCTGCATAAGCACCAATGCTGAAAGAACGCAATATGCAGTAAATTTACAATAAAATTACCAATCATCTCCTTTCCTTAAAACAAGTATTGAAAGTAAAACTGCCAGATCCCAATTGCATTAAAATTCTCAGTATTATTAAGTTGATTCCTTTCACATTCATTTCCTTCATTTCCTCTGAAGACCCCTGGTTCTTTGCTGCATTCCTGGCCTCAAATACTCACTGATGCTTCTTGCAAAATGGCCAGCCATGTCCACAAAGGAGCCAAGACAGTGGGCAGTTGCTCACCATTCAATCATCGGAGCATAAGGACCAGAGGCAGGAGTTGACTGTTTGGCTCCTTACAACATGGAAACAGGCCCAAAAAGACCATGTCATTCATCAAAGACCCACTTACACTAATCCTACACTAATTCCATTTTATTCTCCCCAACACCCTCCATATTTTACCATTCACATACAAACTAGGAACAATTTACATTGGCTGATAAACCTACCAACCCGCACATCTTTGGGATATTGAAGAAAAATGGAACATCTGGCAGAAACCCATGTGGTCACAAGGAGAATGTGCAAACTCCACATGGACAGCACCAGAGGTCAGGATTGAATCCAGGTCATGGAGCTGTTCACTAAGATTGTGCCATTGAATAAGATCGTGGCTGATATTTTATCCTAACACCTCTTTCCAGCATAACCTCCATATCCCTTAATTTCCCCAAATACCTAAAAACCCATGGATCATGGAAGATTTCCACAATCAGGCTGATTCTAGCTGGTTACATTTTGCAGCAGAAGTTCTTGTACTATTGGAAAGCACCAAGAAAGACTTGCACTTAAATATCAATCATCATGGCGTCCCAAAGCCAACAAAGAACCTCTGAACAGTAAAGTCTGCAGTAGCATGCAGGAGATTCTGCTTCTCAAGCAGATACTTCAAAGTTCAGGCCTGCACCAAGAACAGAAGACAAAAGATGGGGATGTGGTACACTTTGATGCATAAAATTCCACTTAAAACTTCCATCATGAATATTATCCACGCATATACGTATTCCCATACGAGCACAATGAGGGATCAATTCAGATGTGGTCTTGTAGGTCTTAGAGTCATACAGTCACACATGACAGAAACAGGCCATTTAGTCCACTGAGTCCATGCCGACCGTCAAACACACAACTTCACTCATCTCATTTTATTCCCCCCACATCGCCACCAACATCCCCCCAGATTCTACCAGTCACCTCCATAATAGCCAATTAACATCAGTCAACTAACCTGCCAACCCTCAATACCTTTGGGATGTGAGGGGATACCATAGCGTTTGGAAGAAACCTACGTAGTCACAGGGAGAACGTGCAAACTCCACGCAGACAGCACCGGAGGTCAAGGTTTAACATGGGTCACTGTAGCTGAGAGGCAGCGGCACTTCCAGCTGCACCACCCATCTTATTCTATGTGTGAATGTTGAGCCCAGCCAAGTGCAAGTTTGGGCTGGGTCAGGCCTGAGCTGCTCTGCTCACATTCCCAATGTCCACACTTACATTCTGCTGTCCTAGGGAGAGGATCAAGCACCAGGCCTTGTCCAGCTAAAAAAAATTAACAGGCGTGTCTGATGATCAGACATCTAAAAAGGGATAAATAGAGTTAAATAATTAAAAATAGCAAGTCATAATAAAAAATGTACCTCAAACACAGTAAGTGTCCAGAGATTACTGAACGACATTCAGATTGATTGAAATGCAGGAATGAAATAACTAACAAATTGCTGGAGGAACTCAGGAGGTCAAGAAGCAGCTCTGAGGGGTATGGAATTCTCGACATTTCAGGTTGAGACCCTGCATCGGGACATTGCACTTGTTGCTCCAGCTTCCAGCATCTGCAGTCTCTTGTGTCTCCTGAAGAAATGACATAATTACTTACCTTCACACCTTTTCAGTCCAGGTCAGCAACCCCATTGGGATTGGGAGATGCGACCTAGAGGTAAAGCTGCCCTCCAGCACGCTCCTTCCTTCAGCCGACCCACACACTGCAGTTAGCTGGCAGCTTCCTACAGAATACTGACCAGTAAACAAGTGATCAACATTGTTTGCAGATGTACTTTTTGACATCCCAAATTTGGCCACTTTCTCAGTGCACACGTCCCAGGTCAGGCTCCATCCAGATGTTGGTGATAATGAGTTCAAGTCTCAACTCACCTAATTGCAAACTTTCTCTCTCTTTCTCCTTCTTCCATAAGTGTAGTCAGCAGGCTCGCTGCCGATTGGATTTTATCTCTCCCTTTTTAGAAAAGAGTCAGCGCCAGCAACCCGGGTTCAATTCCGGCCGCTGTCTGTGAGGAGTTTGTACGTTCTCCTTGTTTCTGCGTGGGTTTCCTCCGGGTGCTCCGGTTTCCTCCCACATTCCAAAGACACATGGGTTAGGAAGTTGTGGGCGTGCTATGCTGGCGCCGGAAGCGTGGCGACACTTGCAGGCTGCTCACAGAACTCTACTCAAAAGATGTATTTCACTGTGTGTTTTTATGTACATGTGACTAATAATCTTAAATCTTAAATCCTGTAATATTATGGTTACAATGGCTCTGACTTAGCCACAACTGCCTACACAAACTCCCTTTTTTCTGTTCTGTTTTTGCACCTCATATTCCACCTGGGCTGTCTGCAATCCAATGACATGAATGTTGAATTCTCCAATTTCAGCTAACCTGCTCCCCCTCTGCCTCCTGATCCGCCCAGTTCCTCCCGCACCCACCCCATCTGCCTGATCCCCCTGGCACCCTGTTCCTTTCCACCACCCCTCCCACTCCATCCGCCCATCACCCCTCCCACCTATCACTTGCTAGCTCTTGTTCCACCCCTTTCTCTCAACTCTTTACACAGGCCATCTCCCCTCTGCAGTCTCTTGTACCTCCCCTGTTTTTGGTCAATTTGTGCTAATGTGGTTCATACAGATGTGAGAGTCATTGCAGCCTATTTGTGGAGAGCAAGGTGCTTCAAACAGCAATAAGTAGAAGACATTCTTTTGTAAATTTGACTGAGGGATTGGTATTCACCTACAACAAAGCAAAACTCTGCAGATACTACTGGAGAACCTCTTGTGACATGTGGAATAGAAGCTAGAAGCTCAGTTTCATGTCTCCTGCAGAAGCTGGCACCCACAGCTTTCCCTCGCTGTTGCACTGTGGTCTTACATCATGGAAACAGGCTGTTTGGCCAACCACGTCCACACTGATCAGTGATCACCCAGCCACATTAATCCCATCCCGTAGTCTTCTACACCTTGGCGATTAAACCGCTCGTCTAGGCATCTCTTTAATGCTGTTGGTGACCCTGCTTCCACCACTTTCTCAGGCAGTGTATTCCAACTACTCACCACTCTCTGAAGTCCCCTTCATATCACCTCTATATAACCTTACATCTATGCCCTCCAGTTTTACCTACCTCTGATAACACAGGTGCACCTCAAGGATGTATGCTTAGCCCACTGTTCTACTCTCTCTACACTCATGGCTGTGAGGCTAGACACAGCTCAAGTGCCATCTATAAATTCGCCGATGACACCACTATTGGCAGAATCTCAGATGGCAATGAGCAGGCATACAGGAGTGAGATAGATCAGCTGGTTGAGTGGTGTTGCAACAACAACCTCGCACTCAATGTCAGCAAGACCAAGGAATTGATTGTGGGCTTCAGGAAGGGGAAGTCGGGAGAGCACACACCAGTCCTCATTGAGGGGTCAGTGGTGGAAAGGGTGAGCAGCTTCAAGTTCCTGGGAGCCAACATCTCAGAGGATCTATCCTAGGCCCAACACATTGATGCAATCACGAAGAAGGCACACCAGTGGTTCCACTTCATTAGGAGTTTGAGGAGATTCGGTACGTCACCAAAGACTCTTGCAAATTTCTACAGATGTATAGTGGGGAGCATTCTGACTGGTTGCATCATCGCCTGGTACGGAGGCTCCAATGTGTAGGATCGAAAGAAGCTTCAGGGGGTTGTAGACTCAGCCAGCTCCATCACAGGTACAACCCTCCCCACCATCGAGGACATCGTCAAGAGGCGGTGCCTCAAGAAGGCAGCATCCATCACTAAGGATCCTCACTATCAGGGACATTCCCTCTTCTTGTTACTAACATCGGGGAGGAGGTACAAGAGCCTGAAGACCCACACTCAACATTTCAGGAACAGCTTCTTCCCCTCTGCCATCAGGTTTCTGAACGGTTCATGAACCCATGCGCACTACCTCGTTATTTTGCACCATTGATTTATTTTTGTAATTTGTAGTAATTTTTATGTCTTTGACTGTACTGCTGTCAGAAAACAACAAATTTCACCTCGCATAAATCAGTGATAATAAACCTGATTCTGATTCAGATTCTGAAGACTGTGTTTCCAAATTAAACACAACAATCCCCATTTTAGGTCATGATACACCACTTCAAGAATTCAGCTGGACACTTCCTGATATTAGTCACTCCTGTGGTAATAAGTTTATAAGAAGTTAGTGCAGAAATAGTCCATTCAGCCCTTCATCAGCCATGCCATTTATAAGATAATAGTTGATCGGATATTAGCCTCAGCTCCACATTTCTACCCGATCTTCATTACCCTTGACTTCTCCATTGAGCAAATTATCTATCTTGACCTTGAATATTTTCATTGACTCTCTCCATAGATCTCTGATGTGGGGAATTCCTGAGGTCATGATCCTTTGAAAGGAGAAATTCCTCCTTGCTTTCATATTAAATGTGTGACATCTTTTGCCTTTTATTTCTAGATTCCTCCAGAAAGGGAAAACATTGCCTTAACATCCTCCCTGTCAAGCCCCTTCAGAGTGTTTTGTTTCAATACGATCACTTTCCATTCTTCTCAACTCTGATGGGTGTTGACCCAACCTGCTTTATCTCATAAGACAACCCCAGAAATCAGAATCAGGTTTATTATCACTGACTTATATGTCATGAAATATGTTGTTCTGAGGCAGCAGTACAGTGCAAAGACATAAAATTACTACAAATTACAAAATAAATAAATAGCACAAAAAAACGAATAACGAAGTAGAGTTCCTGGGTTCATGGACTGTTCAGAAATCTGATGGCAGAGGGGAAGAAGCTGTTCCTAGATCGCTAAGTGTGGGTCTTCAGGCTCCTGTACATCCTCCCCAACGGTAGTAATGAGAAGAGGGCATGTCCCGGATGGTGAGGGTCCTTAGTGATCGATGCCGCCTTCTTGAGACACAGCCTCTTGAAGATGTCCTCGATGGTGGGGAGGGTTGTGCTCATGATGGAGCTGGATGAGTCTACAACCCTCTGCAGCCACTTGCAATCCTGTGCATCGGAGCCTCCAGACCAGGCGGTGATGCAACCAGTCAGAATAATATGAGGAAAAGTTTCCTGCACTCTACTCTGTCTATACTCCTCATAATTTTACATACCACAATGATGTCCCCTCTTAACTTCCTCCATTCCAGGGAAAACAAAGTTAGCCTCTCCAATCTTTCCTCATATCTTAAGCGTACCATCCCAGGCAACATCCTGGTGAATCTCCTTTGCACTTTCTCGAGCACTGTCACATCCTGACCAGAACTGCTCACAGTGCTCCAGCCAAGATCTGACCGATCTTTTATAAAGTTGGAACATTGCTCTAGTATTGAAAGCCCCAACTAATGAAGGCTAGTGTCCCATATGTCTTTTTAAGCATGTTATCTACCTGTGCTGTTCCCTTCAAGGATCTTTGGACTTATCCCCCTGTTCCTCACCACTCCCTGGAACCCCACCATTTGCAGTGTATGTCCTAGCCTTATTCGTATTCTCAAAGTGCATCAACTCACATTAATCAGGGTTACACTCAATCTGCCATTTCTCAGCCCATCTCACCGACATATCAATATCACCCTGTAGCCAAAGACTACCCTCCCCACTATGAATAGCCCCACCAGTGTTTGTGTCATCTGTGAACATACTGACCCTACATCCACATTCACGGAAAGTACAAACAGTGTTCGCACAGATCCCCCACTCAAATCACTGGAGTGAACCATGAACCCATCACCTTCCCACTTAGAGGTGGGAGTGCCACCCACTGAGTCCCAGCTGGCATGCGACCCAACAGCGGACCTTGGCTGCTCAGTAGGAGTTAGAGACAGGGAGGACTGAGACAATGAAGGGATTTGGCTGAGAATTATAAATGTGAGGTTTTGATGGATGGGAAGCAACAGGGAATGGCAAACGCACAGGTGAGGGATGGACGGACTTGGGGGGAGGGTGAATGGATGAATAGGATTTGGTGTGAGTTAGGAAATGGGAAGTGGGTGCGTTTAATGAGTTTATGGGCAGCAGAAGTTGGGCAATTGGCCTTCCAAAAGTGTCTAGCCCATGAGTAATAAAAAGTGAGCTTTTCAATGACAGATAAGATGAGGCCGTTGGGGGGAGGGAGGCAGGCATATTAAGGTGGAAATAGGTGGACAATTTTGGCATGGGTATGTAATCACGTGCAAATCTCAAACACCGAGCTCAGGACCAACCTCAGACGATTATCAAGGTGCGGAGTGCTGTCAGTAGTTAAGGAACTGAGGACGAAGACTTCATCTTTGAACAAATTATCCAACATATTTTTGCTACACCCAGACTTAAATGGCTTATTGGAATTTTTACTAAGGAATGTGCAATACTCTAAATTTCAGGGATCTATGGTCAGGATGGAGAAGTCCCAAGTTATTTTAAGAATCTGGGCATCATTGACAAGGCCAGGATTATTTTGCTCATCACTAATTGACTCTGAAATGGTGGTGGTGAGCCACCTTCTTGAACTGCTGCAGTCCTTCTGGATCATACTGCAAGGGCTTTTCTTTCTTGAAGCCAACCTCCGCAATGATTCAGGAAGCTAAGCTGGATCAAGTCTACCTCAAAGATGGTTGGTCGCTGTTCCGATAAGCTTGTCAGAATGCCCATCTGCTAAATTGCATTGAACGCATCAAGAGCTTGTGTTCACAGTGACGTCAGGATGCACCAGGAACTTTACAGCCAACAGAAACCTTTTGGAAGTGCAGCCACTGTTGTAACCTTCACCTTGTTGGGCAGTCCCTGGGGATCGAGGATGACTTGCTTCCTCTCCTGTTTTGTGGGTTCTGAGGTGGATGATGAGGCCAGTGTGGGAACCGTCGATTTCCACAGATAGGGCAGGAGGGGACTGACAGGGAGTAGGTTGTGAGGTGATGCACCCCTTCCACATCTCACAAAGAGCTTCTGGGTGCTCTTGATGCATGGATGAGGTTCTCAATATCTACAGGGAAACGCAGCAATTAGTCTTCACCAGGCAAGATCCTTCAAGTCGCTGTTACATATGTGTCCAGCTCACCCGTTCTCAGAAGATAATGACGTTTTGGGCCTGTTAAGATAATCACAGGGAGGTACCACTCATGCTCTAGAGATGACAAGAAATCCAAAATTATGTGAAGATTCCTGTTTTGAAAATACAGACCAAACTGAAAAGAGCAGCTGCCAAAACAGCAAGGTCATTTGGCCTGTGATTTTATACTTTGGATATTCTAGGTACATGGAATTTGCAGCAAATAGTTTCTAACTAAATTTGATTTATTTGTTGTAACTTACCTTGAGCTATTGTGTTTGGCTTTGATTACACAGAGACTTGACAAGTCAGTAAAACAATAATGGGCATTTCCTAGTAATGTGTAAATCAGTCTTTATGCTCTGACACAGCCCAAGTAGATGCACACAGAACTAGCACACCCATTTGTAATGGGAATTCTGAGGATGCCCTCTCTATCTCCCTGCTCCACATGAATCCAGCAGATTATGGAATCACCATTCATGTGAATCTCATTTTAATTGATGGGAAATTAAAATGCAACTTCCTGTTGGATTGGAAGCATGGGGAAAAATAGAGGAGACTTGTCCTCTCCTCTCCTCTAATTATTAAAAATGTTCCCACAGTTTTCTCTGCACCGATCTGCTTCCTAAAAATACGTTTGAAGTGGAATTTCCGCTGAACTTCTGACAATGTTGTGGGATATTCCCTTTTGTGGATTGTATGCAATTACTTACTGTCTTTTGTACCTGTGGAACTTCAAACCACAAACACATCTGCAGGTCGAGATTCTCCATTGAAAGAGTGGAAATGTTAAACCTCATCTCAATGACTGAGTCCTCAGGAGTCTTAGATCACCATCAAAGTCACTATGGGATCGGCCACTTTCTTACTGGAACATTGTACCAGCATGCACTGGTTTACTCTCACCTCTGGTTCAAAGCACCGGACTCAGACAATGCTGACCTCAACCAGCTTTGGGAGGGGGGCTTGGGGAAGGGAAAATTACCTAAACTTTGACTGAGCAGAACTTAGTTATTCAGGAACTGGAGTTGGAAGAATGAGAAGTGATTCGTGTGCTAATGAGGATAGAAATAGGCGGATTGGACAGATGAATGTGTGGCCAAAGAGCTGGTGCAGGAAGAAGGGCTTCAGATTTTTAGATCATTGGGATCTCTTCTGGGGCAGGGATGATCTGTACAAGAAGGATGGGTTGCACCCGAACTGGAGGGGGATCAATATCCTGCCAGGGAGGCTTGCTCACTTGCTCGTGCTACTAGTGAGGTGAATGGTGGGGCCCAGAATGACAGTGCAGCAGCTGGGGAGGCTGACTTGTATGTAGAAAATAGAACAGGCAAGTCCAGTGGGAAGAATAGGCAGAGACATAAAGGGAAACATGAGAGGGCAGGTGGGCTTAACTACATTAACTTTAATGCAAGGAGCTTCAGGTAAGACAGATGAGCTGAGAGTGTGGATCAGCACATGGGGTTATGATGTTCTGGAGATCACAGCAAGGACAGCTCAATGTTCTGGGATAGAGAAGTTTCAGGTGCGATAGAGGAGGATGCAAAAGGGGAGGTGCTGATCAGGGAGAGCATTACGACAGTACTCAAGGAGGATATCCTGGGGGGATCAGCCAATGAGGTGTAGATGTGTGGAATTATGTATAGAACTTGGGAATAAGAAAGGTGCAATCACTTTCATGGGGTTATGCTATGGTCCTCCCAATATTGGTACTGCAATTGGTATTGGTTTATTATTGTCACTTGTACCAAGGTACAGTGAAAACTTGTCTTGCATACTGTTCGTACAGGTCAATTCATTACACAGTGCATTGAGGTAGTACAGGGTAAAAACAATAACAGAGTACAGAGTAAAGTGTCACAGCTACAGGGAAATGCATTGCAGGTAGACAATAAGGTGCAAGGTCAAACAAGGTAGATTGTGAGGTCAAGAGTCCATCTCATCGTATAAGGGAATCGATCAATAGTCTAATCACTGTGAGATAGAAGCTGTCCTTGAGCCTGGTGGTATGTGCCCTCAGGCTCCTGCATCTTTTGCCTGATGGGAGAGGGGAGAAGAGAGAACGACCCAGGTGGGTGGGGTCTTTGATTATGCTGGCTGCTTCACCAAGGCAGCAAGAGGTACAGACAGAGTCCATGGAGGGGAAGCTGGTTTCTGTGATGCACTGGGCTAAGTCCACAACTCTCTGCAGTTTCTTGTGGTCCTGGGCAGAGCAGTTGCCGTACCAAGCCGTGATGCATCCAGATAGAATGTTTTCTATGGTGCATCGATAAAAGTTGGTAATCTCAGTGGGTAATAGAAGAACAGATATGTTGGCAGATCGCAGAAGGTTGTAAAAGGAATAGGGTTACTGTAGTGAGGGATTTTAACTTTCCCAATATTCCCAATATGGAATTGTCTTAGTTCAAGGGGCTTACTTGGGGAGGAATTTGTAAAATGCATCCAAGAGAGTTTTCTGAGGCAGTATGTAGAGAGTCCTACAAAAGAGAGGGTTGTATTAGACCTTATCTTAGACAATAAGGATGGGCAAGTGATTGAGGTGTCCATGGAGAACCCTTTGGAGTCGGTAACCATAGTTCGGTAAGCTTCAAGGTAGTTATGGAAGAAGGTCAGGTTGGTCCTCGAGGTAGGGTCTTAAAATGGGGGAAGGTGAATTTTGATTGTGTAAGACAGGAAAGCAGATTAGGAGAAGCAGATAAGTGGGAGACATTTATAAGTGGGTTGGTAAGAGTTCAGAGTCAGCATGCCCCTGTAAGGGTAAGAAACAAAGATGAAAGGTTTAGGGAACCTTGGTTAGCAAAGAAACTTAAAGATTTGATCAGAAATGAAAAAGAAGTATAACAGGTATAGGCATTTGGCATCGAGTGAGTTCTCTGAGGTTTATAGGGGATGGAGGAGAGAACTTAAGAAAGAAATTAGGAGGTCAAAAAGAGGATATGAAATGACAAGCAGGGTTACGGAGAATCCCAAAACTTTTTGTAAGTACATTAGAAACAAGAGAGGAGCTGAGGCAGAAATGTCCCCTGAAGGACCAAAGGGGCAATTTATGTGTGGGGACAAGGGATATGAGTGGGATCCTAAACAAATACCTCATCGGTATTCACTGGGAAGAAGGATGGAGACTTGGGGGAGGGTACACTAACATTCTGGAACATGTCTGTGCCAGGAAGGAAAAAGTGTTAGAGATACTGGCAAACATTCAGGTGGATAGATCCCCAGGGTCGGACAGGATCTATCCAAGATGCTAAGAGAAACAAGGGAGGAGATTTCTGGGGTTCCAACAAAGATTTTACCAATTTTGTTAACACGGGTGAGTTACCAGAAGGTTGGAGGATAGTTAATATTCTCTCCTTGTTCAAAAAGTGCAGTTGGGTAAGTCAGGAAACTGCTGGCCAGTGAGCCTCACATCAATAGCAGGTGCATTACTTGGAAACAAATTCTAAAGAACAGGATTTATATTCATTTGGAATGGCAGGGACTGATTAAGAGGAGTCAACATCATTTTGTGTAGGGGAAATCCTGTCTAACAAATCTGTCTGAGCTTTCTGGAGGAGGTATTGAGAAAATTGATGAAGGCAGGGCAGTGGACATGGTTTTCAAGGATTTTCACAGGTTTTTGCAAGGTAGGCTGATCCAGAAGGTTGAAGCATAAGGGATTCTTGGCACGTTGGCAAACTGGATCCAAAATTGGCTTGGTGATAAGAAGCAGAGGGTAGTGGTGGATGGGTGATTTTCTGACCAGGGATCTGCAACAAGAGGTCAACCACAGGGATTGGTGCTGGGACCATTGTTGTTTGTTATATACGTAACTGGCTTGGGTGAGAATATAGGTGGTCTGATTAATAAGTTTGAAAACAACTTGAAAATTGGCAGAGTCATAGAAAGTGACGGAGGTTGTTGAAGGATACAGTCAGCTGGAAAGTTGGGCAGGGTGGTGGCAAATGAAATTTAACCCAGACAAGTGTGAGTTAATGCATGTTGGGGGTCAAATTCTGTTAGGACATATAGAGTAAATGGCAGGTACCTTATGATATACAGAGGGGGCAAGTCCATAGCTCCCTGACAGTGGCAATACAGGTGAATAGGGTAGTTAAGAAGGCATTTGGTATGCTTGCCTTCATAAGCCAATGAAATACTTGAGACATCATATTGCAGTTGCGCAAAACATCTTTAGACTGCACTTGGAGTACTGTGTACATTTCTGTTCGCCTCTCTTTAAGAAAGATGTGGCAGCAATAAAGAGAGTGCAAAAGAGATTCATCAGGGTGTTGTCTGGAATGGAAGGCTGTAATAATAAGGAGTGATTGGATAGTGTGGGTTTGTTCTCAGTGAAGTATAAGAAGCTTATGGGTGATCTTATAGAGCTTTACAAAATTATGAGGGGCATAGTTAGGATAGATAGTCTTTTTCCCAGGGCAGGGGAGTCTGGAACTAGAGGGAACAAGTTTAAGGTGAGAGGGGAGAAATTAAGAAGATATCTGAGGGATTGGTCTTTCACCCAGACGGTGGTGATTATCTGGAATGAGCTGCCAGAGGAGGTGGTGGAGGTAGATACTATTACAATGTTTGAAAGGAGTTTGGACTGGTACTTGGATAGGAAAGGCACAGAGGAAAAGTATGCCAGCAAACGGAATTAGCGTGGACAGTCATCACGGTTGGCATGGACCAGATGGGCCGAAGGGCCCCATTTCTGTGCTGTACGGTTCTATGATTCCATGAGTGTATGATATTATTAAAACACAGAAGGCTCTGAGAGGGCAGACAGTAAGAGACTGTCTCCCATAGTGGGGGTATCAAGTAAGGAACATAGTTTCAGGATAAAATATAGTCTATTTAAGATTGAGATGTGGAGGAATTTGGACACAGGTGGATAGGGTGGTGAAGAAGGCTACGTATCTCTGGAATTCTCCACGCAGAGGACTGTGTCAGTGATTCATTGAATATATTCAAGGCCAAGATCAGGTCAACCACATCCTCTTGACTGGTGGATTGCCCTGGAGGGGCTGAAAGGCCAGGCCCTGCTCCTATTGTACTCTAACCTGGTGCAGGTAAGTTGTGGCTGATTGGAGAGGGATCACCTGAGGTAGAAGAAGTGTCTTCTGTGGTAGCCGCTCATTAAATGTCCCAGAGCAAAGCCTAGAGGCAACTCTGCTCCCCTGACTCCAACACCGACCATTGCCAAAGCTGCTCGTTTTCCATTCTCCTGAGCAAAGCTGAGCTTTGAATGACCCTTTGGTCCAAGGGAGTGATGAGTAGGGTGTTTCATCTCATATCTCACATTTCCTTATGACCTAGGAGGCCATTCAGCCCATCAAGTCTATGCAAGCTATCTCATCAGATCCATTCACCTGTTTAATTCCCTATAACTTATTCTCTCTCATACATCAATTCCCGCCGATTTTCCTACCACATACCTACATTCGGGGCAACTTACAGTAACCGTTTAACCTACCAACCTGCACGTGTTTGGGATGTGGGAGGAAATAAGAGCACACGGCGAAACCCAAGCTGCCACAGTGGAAATGTGCAAACTCCACACAGACAGCACTGCAGGTCAGAACATAGAACAGTACAGCTTGGAACAGGTCCCTGAACCCATGACATCCGTGCCAACTATGATCCCACCTGCTAGAACAGAGTCTGTATCCCTCCATTCCCTGCCTGTTCATGTGTCTTTCTAAATGCCTCTAAAATGTTGCGATTGTATCTTCCACCACTTCCCCTGGCAGCGCATCCCAGGCACCTACCACTCCCTGTATAAAAAACACCTTGTAAATCTCCTTTAAACCTTTCCCCTCACATCTTAAAGCTATGCTCTCTCGCATTTGACTTTTACACCCTGTAAAAAAGATTCTGACTACCTACCCTATCTACGCCTCTCATAATTCTATATACTTCAGTCAAGTCACCCCTCAGCTTCTGACGCTCCAGAGAAAACACTCCAAGTTGTCCAACCTGTCCTTTGAGCTAATACTCTCAAATCCAGGCAACATCATAGTGAACCCCTTCTGCACCCTCTCCAAAGCCTCCACATCCTTCCTACAATGAGGCAACCAGAACTACACACAGTACTCCAAATGTGGCCTAACTAAAGTTTTATACCAGGGTCAAACCCGGGTCTCTGGAGCTGTGAGGCAGAAGCACCATCAGCTACACCACAGCAGAAAGCCACAAAGGGAAAAGCTGTCCTGCTTTGGGTGATGGTTGCACTCTCTTCCCTTCACTGCCAAGTCCTGAGCAAGGCCTTGACTGAGGGCTCATAAATCTGGTGGAGCTGCTTGGACCATGAGATCCATATGGGCTGCTGATCCTGCCTTCTCAGTAGTTTCCTGGTACACCATGGATAAGATGGCAGGAGCTATGACTATCAAACAGAATGAACAATATCTTGCTCAATTATTAATAAGAAGATGCAGAAAGTACCTCTGGAACAATAGCCAAGCATTTGGTCATCTGCACTGGGGCTAAGGAGGGAGGTGGGTTTCCATGGAGACTATATTTACTGAATTTGGACATTGGGCTCCAGCTGTCTCTGTGCTGTATTCCAGATTCCAAGGAGTAAGATACTTTATGTTTGCAGAAGGCTGTGCAATTAACTTGAATAGTTCCTATTACTGCTACACATTCACCTTTATCAGTGAAATTTGGTTGCACAATGGATTCTGCATGTCATGTCCTTTGCCAAGCAGGTCCTTGTTGATTAAGCCTCCAGCTTAAGCAAACCTTGAAGAAATTAAACTTAAGGAAAGTTTTGTTGTTTCCCTCAAGCCACCAGCTCTTGTTCATCTCCTTCATCATTACTCTCCACACCAGCTATTCAAAGGACTGCTCCACATGCTACTGGTGATTGGGGCAGTCAGATCTTTTTTAATATTATGTACTCAACCAGCACCCACAGACTCCCTGTAAAAGAAGTGTCCTTATTTTTCATACCAATCAATGACCTGCTACATCCACCAAGCCTTCAATCCTTTTCCATCCTCCCCAAGTACTTCCCCACTCCTTCAGGTATGGTTCCTCCAGGATACAGGAGCCTGAGGGCACCTACCACCAGACTTAAGGACTTCTACCCTGCTGTGATAAGACTATTGAATGGTTCCCTTATACAATGAGATGGGCTCTGACCTCAAGATCTACCTTGTTGTGACCTTGCACCTTATTGCACTGCACTTTCTCTACAGCTGTGACACTTTACTCTGTACTGTTATTGTTTTTACCTGTACTACCTCAATGCACCCTGTACTAACTCAATGTAACTGCACTGTGGATTGAACTGACCTGTATGCAAGACAAGTTTTTCACTGTACCTCTGTACAAGTGACAATAATAAACCAATACCAATACCTGCAAGCAGCCCCCATTGGCCTTCTCTCTGCTGCTCCTCTGAACAACTCACTGAGTCTGTTAATTGTCGTTCACTGTCGATGGGGCCTACAGACATGAAATGTGACACCACCCCAGGGGCTATTCATGTAACTTTAATCTGCATTTTATTTAAGGGAAGGAGAATATGAGGACAATTAGCTCCCAATCAGCCACCATAACCAGCATCTGAGGCAACAGAAACAGTTTGCTGTATTTACAAAAACAGAAACATTTGCAATGTAGCAGCTGGGTCAAGAATGTTAACAGTTCCATGAAAAATTATGGAAATTGATGCTGATTTCTATTTAGAAATGTAACCCTCGTTCTGACCCAGATGTTGTGATTTAAAGACGGCTTATTATTTAAGTGCTTCGTGGAGATAAAAATTATTATGTTTAAAAAAAATGAGGGGTCACTGAGGTCTGGAAACTTGATGACATCACATTAGGAGCCAAGCTCCTTAACTGGTGCTATGTGACAGTTTACAAGGTTCTCCTCTAATCCTAATGAACCCTGTAATTTCTGCATTTCCTTCTCTAACTTGTGGCAGGCATCTCTGATTCGACTGACTCCCAGCATCGATTGTGATTGTTCAATCCGACTGCTGTAGAGCGGAGAGATGATATGAGATAAGCGAGTGGCATTTGCTCAACAAGCCATGAAGTACCACTCCTGCCACCTGCCACATTAACCACTGTCACCCCTCTCCTTCCTCAGTCAGTTAAGAGTTAACAGAAACTGTACTACTTGGAATCAATTCCAGTGCTGTTATATTATGGACAAAGTGAAAAAGAGCGGCAATAAAAAATCATAGTGCAGCACATTTGAGATAGATTCTGATGGGGAATATCCATTAAATGGACCTCTTCATTTTGCTATTAATTTCTATTTACAGCTTTTGTTTCACAATTTTATCTTCTCTGATTCTCAGCGTCTTTGCTTTTACTCGCTTTACACTCTATCACTGTTTCGCTTCAGCCTTCTTAGTCTCCTTGCACTGTCCACATATTATTCTTTCCCTTGTTATCTCTTTCTCTCTGTCTCTGTTTCATATCTCCTCTTTCTCTCCACCTCTTCAGTTAACTCTGAAGGTTTGCCTCTCCTTTTCTTTCTTGCCCCCACACCCTCACTCTCCATCCCTGTCTTTTTCCCTTTCTCACCCCCTCCATCTCTACCTTCCTCTCTTGGATCTCTTTCTGTGTCTTTACCTTTCCTTTTCTCTGGCAGTGAATATCAGCCTGCATTGCTGGTTGGAACTGCAGCCCCTTCTGTGTAAAGGTTAATTGTTAATTGTATTCTTTGACAAACTTCAGTCTTGTTGATTTGAGAAACACAGAATAAATAAACTGAGGACACCGTCTCTCTTCTCCTCACCTTTACTCGGTATAAAACATTTTTAATTTTTTTTTGTTGTTAATAGATTAATGTTCATTTGGTCTATAGCCTGCAGGCAGAAATCAATGACATTTGAAATAATTGTTGTTACAGGGTAATCTCCAGAGGAAAATGGTGCAAAACTGTAGAGAAGATTTCAGTAAATTACTGTGTCAGCTCCTATTTATTTGCTACATGATTGCCAGAGGCACTGCTTGCAGATAACCATTAGGAGCTTGGACCATAAAGAAGAAACGGTTTGCCAATGTTGGAAAGTTAGCGTGTAATGCAGCAAGTTATCAGCAAAGTGCTCCCTATAGAGAGATGCCAGAGGGGAAATGCAATGTGTCGATGTGAGGAGAGCAAATTACACTTATTGAAAGAACGGCGAGAAAGGGAAAGAAAACCTCCCTTTAAAAAAAACCTGCAACGCAAATTAGAGCAGAATAAAGCTGCGAGGACATGTATCAGAGTAGACGGAAGCACTCTATCATCCGAGAAAGGAGAGAGGCATCAGCCCAGCCCGGTTACAGAGGTGATGTCCAACATTCCTTCCAACTATTTTAGAAATAAAATCACATATTATGAGCTCATTACAATCGATTCATTATTAAGCTTCCAAGCCAGTCAAAATCGCCCTCCTGCTGTTTGTTTTAACTCAATAATTTTCCTCTTTAATGATTTTAGTTGCCACATAGAAGTAGCAATTTACATGTTTGTACTTAAAATTTTCAAAATAAATTCCAGAGTCTGATCTTTATTGATCCAACTTATAACTTGCCAGGAAGAGAAGTAAATGTGCGAAATGTTTTTGTTGGCAAATGCGAGGTGAGTCTAAGAACGACGATTCTTTAAATAATAGCTACCAGGAACTAAAATTAATTAACAATGAAACAGAATATTACTTACCAGTGTATTTTGAGAATAAGAAAAGTATAATTATCTGAACAATTAATAATTTGTACATGCAGATTTCAATTAATTAAATTACACTAAGAGCGAGAACAGGTCACAATTGAGGAAAGAAGCTACAAACAGCTTTGAGAAGCTGCTAAACAAATGGTTGAAGTCCCCAAGAGACTAGAGATTATCATGGGCTGTGTGCTGTCACACCAAGACACAGAGAGAGCCAAAGGCAGTCAGTCAGCCTCTGTGGACTTCCTGAGTACCGGGCTCTGCTCTTTCACCACCCCACCTCCGCCTCCCCCCCCCCCTGAAATTTGCCCCCAAAAAAATCCCTTTAAGCTGCCGACCACTCACGATGATTTCTTCCCTCCATCCTGTGGATCAGTGGGGCCCACTCTGTCAGCACTACTCAAAAAGAATTGTGGCCTTTCAGGACCCTGTCACAGTTAAAGCTGTTTCCTATTGTCAGAGAAATTCTTCACTTTCTGATCCTTCTACGCTTTTCTATCAGGCTGCAGTTATTAAGTGAACATTGGTCTGGGAAGGGATAGGAAGTCCACCCTCTCCCCCACCACCCCCAATCCAACCTTCTCCTCCCCTTACCAGGTAGGGATGGGAAAGGAAACAGACATTGTTGGTGAGTGGGGGGCTACACAGAGCCACAAAAAATCAAAGGACTGACAACTCAAACGGAAGGGAGAGCGGAAAGGGGTGGTGGATAGAAGGCTTAAGGAACAAAAGCGGGGGAAGATCCAGCTTCTGACAGGGAAATAGAGAAAACAGGCCAAAAAAAAAGCCAAAAGGCATTGTGTGCAGACTGCTTTTTTTATATTTTAGAAACAGATGCTGAGGCAGATGGTGGTGAATTAACAGAGATGGGAGAACAAGGAATAAGAAGGAACATTACTAGTCCAGGGAGGATGGACATTAAAAAATAAAGATCAGGGAAAAACAAAATCCCACATTTGCACAACAGGGAACATGACCAAAATTAGGGCCCAAAATACTTACAAAAGAAACATGAACAGATTCTAGGACAGAAAACAACATTACCAGAGTAATACACAGAACTGCAAGGCTAGAAGCTCAAAACTATGTAAGCTGTACCACCCATTCCACACACAGACACATGCATGTGCACACACATACACAGATATACACACACACACACACACACACAGATACACACATATACACATAGATGCACACACATTCACATGCCATTCGCTGTCTGTGCTGCCCCGTTCCCCAACATACACAAATACACATTCACAAAAAGTGTAGAGTAAAACACACATATAAATACACAGGCAGGCACATAAATGAAATAATATGCAAACACATACACACATACATACGCGCGTGCGTGCGCGCACGCACACACGCACACACGCACACACACACACACACACACACACACACACACACACACACACACACACACACACACACACACACCACCATGGTCATTAATTATCCAAAGATTTAGACAGCTTCAGACAAAAATATTGGTCCCAAATTAATTGAGAAAGCTTAACGGCAGAGCCACTAAAATGCCATAATTATCAATGCCTTAGTCACAGGTGGAGGAAAGCCTACAGAGGAATATTAGGGGAAATTGAGTGCCTTTTAATTTCTTCCTAACGAGAGTTGGAGGTTTAGGATCCAGCAATACATTAGAGTCATCTGGCCCAGCAGTGTATTAAAACTGGGACATTTGAATCCCAGAGATTAATGGGTGAGTTTTCTTGAAAATTGAAACCTCTCCATCAGTAGCTTCACAGACCTAATCACTGCCTGTAAAAGTAATTGGGTTAATAAGGCTTAAATATTGTCTAGAAAAGCACTCATAGAAGGATTATTAAAGAGAGCAAAAGTTTTGACAGATAATATTTAAAGTGCATTAGACGAGTGATGGGACAGAGGAGGGGAGTGGTAATTGAGGAAGTCAGCTTCATTCAGGAAAGTACAAAAATCAATGTCAGATCTTGTCACTGTTCAGTTTCATAAATTGGATCCAGCTGCAACTTCAAAGTTTAAGGAAGGAAACAAATTAGGGATCCCACACCCAATGGATGCATGCTGATCCGAGCTGGAGAGTAATCGGTCGAGAAATTGAATGAGGAGGACAATAATCCTAAGTAGTGGAGCCTCTCATAGTGATGTGGCCTGCCCGTGTTCCTTGCCCATGTTTATTCATGAAATTCAGGTAGGATTGCAGAGATCGAAGATGTCAGAAGAACTGCGTTCAGCAAGAGTCAACCGGATATAGTTCAAAACATATTGGTCACTTGTTTACCTTACTGAGGTTGCAAAATACTGTGAAGATTTTCCCCAAAAGATACATTGTGTGCCTGAGACCCATAAATAACTCGAATGCACATGTCCGTATCTATATAAAAACAGGACTTACTTCCACAATCTATCCTTCTGTAAGTACAGGCAACGTCCGGTCCGTATTGCGATTTTCCATAACTAATTGCCGTGGCACCTGCACATGTGTCAAGAAATGCAAGTGGAAAAGAAATACAATTTGTCTTCATTTATTTACTTTCTACCACATAAATTTCGTAAGAACAAATTTTTTTCCGTACCCCAGATTTTTTGTAGTGATTTGTGAATTCCATAAGAGTAAATTTCTTTTAGTCAAACTGCCATAACGTGGGGTTCAGCTGTACTTAAAAGTTCAAACTAGATCCATATAATTCATGGTACATATTGTGCACCAGTGTAAAAGAAAGACTTGCTTTACTGCAGCGCCTTCCATCACCTTAGGATATCCAGAGTAGTCTGCACCTAATGAAGCCATCACCATTGTAATGTAGGAACTGGAGTAATCAATTACACACTGCAAGTTTCCCCACGATAACAATAAAATAATGAGCAGATAATCCAAAGTTGTTGTGAAGTGATGAATATTGGCCAGAGCAAACCCCAGTCCCTCTTCAAATCATACAGTGCTTCCTTTACGCAGGGTAAGAGGCCAGATGAGACTTTGGTTTAACATCTCATCAACAATGCTGCATTTTCATGGTACTGCATTATATATCATACTGGATTAGGGTTCAGCTATCAAAGCTGAACTGTCAAGCTTGTGTGATTATGGGCTGAAGATCCTACCATTGGGTTAAGATAGACGAATCTCAAATTACATAACTGTGGCCCATTAGGGATTCAGATATCGCATGGAAAACAAGCTTTCAATTGCTCACACTGAATGCTTGTGAAGATATCAGATATTGGTTGCATTTCCCACCACACCACACTCAATTCCATTGGTGTCAAGATGTATTTCCAACATTCAAACAGAAAATTATGCTTCTTAAATTTATTTTCTGCGGCAACCCCTTCAGGTCAAGGTAACTAGCTTTCACTCCAGTTCTGGTGGATCTGAGGAGGCCAACATGGGACCCAAAGACTGAATTAGAGGCTTAAAAAGCACAGCTTGGGACCATAAAGATGCATTTCATGCAGCACCTCTTTCGATGTAAAATGACCAAAAGGTAATTCATATGGTCATTAGACGTTGAGCTGCGGAAAGAACAGGAATCGGCTCTGGTAAAACTGGGACAGTATGATTAATGAACAGGATGTCCTGCCACAAGGAGGCATCATAGAAGGTTGACCTCACCTGGAGGAGAAAACAAGTGGCCATAGACAACATCACCAACCGAGTCACTGAGTGGACTCACATTTGTTGCCGGTATGAAGAAGGGGAAGCATTCTTCAGTTTGATCAAGATTCCTGTGACAGAAGCTTTCATAAGGAATGAACATTCGCTCCTCAGGTTGCCTTGTGTGCAGGCCTTAGCCTTCTGACTGCGTCTTTTACCGGGTTATATCGCAGAGCATCATTGTGGTAGTTATAGCGCTGGAGTATCCAACAATGTTCTCGCCAGCTGGCAAGAGCTTTCCCAGAGCAGTCAGCAGCTACGGCTACAGATCATTGTTCAGTTGCACCGGAAAACATCCACCCATCTAACTTTGCTGCCTGCTCAGGCGACAAGGGCATTGCGGACCCAAGCACAGTGAAGGTCTCGTGGCTTCTTTCACTGAAATGTACATGGTCAGAAAGTTCTGCAAGCTAGTTTCCACCACAAGCTTTGCTTATGCCAGTACAGGTAGATAAAGTCATAGAACCATTGAGTCAGATAGCCCACTAAGTCCATACTAACCATTAAGCATCCATGTATACTAATCCTACACTAATCCCTTTTCATTCATAGCTCAGACAGAACAAAAATGTTAACAGCACACTGGCACAGTTGACAGAGTTGCTGCCTCACAGCTTCAGAAATCCAGGTTCTACTCTGACCTCTAGTGCTATCCGTGTGGAGTTTGCACGTTCTCCCTATGACTGCATGAGTTTCCTCCGGGTGATCTGGTTTCCTCCCAAATCCCAAAGACGTGGAGGTGGTGGTGAGGGGGGCAGTAGATTGAATGGCTACTGTAAATTTCCCCTAATGTGTAGATGTATGATGGAATCAGGAGGGGTATTTAAAAATGGGATGAGTGTAAATACCCCTCCCGGTAATGGTCAGTGGGGCTTGGTGAGCTGAAGGTCCTGTTTCTGAGGTGCATGACTTTATGTCTTGCATAATATAAACTGGATAAGAATAATTTTTAAGGATATTATCTGAAGCTCAAGAAAATATACCATTATTTACTAATTTCCAGTAAAATGTACTGATGAAGGAAAGATCCCAGTAAGTTATATTTAAAATCCAATAGTAAGGATCAGATCCCAGAGAAATATGCAAAGAAAAATGCGATGTATTTCAATAATACATTAATAAAATGAGAAGTTGCAGTAATATAGTCTCTTTCATGAGCTTTGATGATCCCAAAGTGCTTTATAGCCAATTACGTTCCTTATGGTTTGTCATTGTTGTGATGTCGGTTTTGTTGGATGGGTTCCAGTACCAAGAGACTGCGTACTAAGACAGCAAACAAAAATGGCCTTCCATGCAGGTTCCTGCAATAATACGATCTTTAGTGTGGTGCCAATGTTTCCAGGATAGCCTTGTGGCTCAGCGGCTTTCCCTATTTAAACAATGTTTTTCACATGAAGGGCCAGAGCAAGTTTGCAACAATACTCTTGATCTTTTCAGTATTTATTTGAGGTCATTTCTATACATCCATCGCTGGAAATCAGACAAACATTCAGATAACTTGGAGAGAGTGAAGGGTTCCTTTCTTCAAACTCCAAATTGTCTGAATATTTGTCCAAAAGGAGCTGGTGAAGTAAAGTTAGATCTTATCAATGCCAATGTGGACACCAGCTCTGTATTTTTGGCTGATGTTGCTGAAGAACAGAATATTGATGAAAAATAGGAGGGACCATGATAGATCCTTAGAGGGCACCAGAGATAAATACACTGGATGGAACAAAGGCCATTAGTGATAATGTATCAGCTGTGACAGGATGTATAAAAATGGTCCCAGTCTCCTGGAGTTCCATCCATTTGGAGAATGATGGAGAAAAGTTGGACGAGGATGATACAGTGTAATCAGGTGGGGAAGGATGAAGGGAGAGAGATTTCCTTTGTGACAATCAGAGATATTGGAAGTGACTCTGATTAGAGATGTTTCAATCTACCACAGAGGTGGAACCCTGATTGACACACATTGGATCCTGGTAAAATGTGAAACCGTATTCTAGCAAAATGTAATGATACCAACTTAATTTCTGTTAAATGAAGTTGTAACACAGACATCTCCTTTTTGCAATTACTTGATTTAGTGAAAAGGTTCTCAGTTCCGTTAACTATTTATGATTGTTCATTTAACACAGTGTTCACTCCTCAGTATTAACATCGAGGCCCTGTGCACAGCATCCTGTATATTTAGTTGTGTGGGAAATCATTAACGACCATTGAGAGACATGTTTTCCAACTGCCATTAATGGTAGTGAGGCTGCTCACAACAAACTAGGGCAGACCAGCAATAGCCCAGCCTGTAACATCAATGCTGAGCAGGGCATGAGACAAGACATTCAGCTCCACAGGTGAAAGCTATGTCTGAAGATGCTTTCCGTGGATCAGAGGTTCCCACTCTCCTCTCTGAGCACTCGTTATGTGTTCAACCCCCATTCCAGAAACTTAAAGCTCAGTCTGTACCCTGAGTGCAGTATTGCAGGAATGAGTCAGTACCAGCACTGATGTCTTTTAGTTGACATTTTAAAAGAGATCCCCTCTTTTTTCATAGGTGGGTGCACAATATACGTTTCACTATTTGAAAGGAGGACAGTGTATTCAATATTGTCTAATCCTTATCCCTCAGTTCAGCATTACCCAAGCAGATGATCGGGTCATCATAGCATTACTATTTGTGGACATTTGCTCTGCACATATTAGCTGCCGACCAAATTAAAAACTATCAAACTTGGCTTGAAAATTTCAATTAATTCCCAAACTTCAAAGATCTTTTGAAGCAGATGGTTTGGAATTTCTACTGCTCTTTGTGTGGGAAAGCACTTTCTGATTTTATCATATGCTCTCTGTTCTGTCCTCCCCCAGTTAGCTCCTCCCGGTCTCCTCGAGCAAGTTCTCAATAATTTACACACTTCTTTTTACTGATTACCCACATGTGCAGATTCTCAAATCTCCAGGCACTCTGACAAACAACTGAGGAGCATGTTTTCCTGTTTTGCTCTGGCCATAACATTTACAAATTTCTGAAGCACAGAAAATTGTGATATTAAAGCAATGGAAGTTTATAGCACAGGAGGGTGCTCTTTGGTCCATCATCTCTGTGCTGCCTCTTTCCCATTGTAGTCCAAAATCAGCCAAGATGCCATTTATCACATCATGTGTGCAGCAGAGGCAGGACTGTTAAATTACCGGATCAGTAATCAAGATACTTGGGCTAACAATCAGGAGACTTGAGTTGGAACCAGCTGTGGAGTTTCAGTTCAGTTAATAATTATTCTTAGAATTGCTAGCCTTAGTAATGAGCACCATAAAAACTACTAGATTATTGTAAAAACCCATCTGGTTCACGAATGTCCTTCAGAGAAGAGATCTGCCACCCTTACCTGATCTGGTCTGTAGGTGACTTCAGGTATATTGAAATTGTCTAACAAGCCACTTAATTGTCACCAACTTCGTAGGAGGCAATTAAGGATGAGCAATAAATACTGTCTTTGCTGGTGATGCCCTGATCATGAAAAATGAATGAATTATAATAAAAAGTTATGGTAATCCCAACTGACATCACTGAACTCAACAAAGACCAGGCATTAATTATGTTTCTGATCAATTACTGAAAAAAAGCAAAAGACATGCAATAATTATTAAAATAGGGCTCATCACCACCTCAGACCCAAAGCAATATGCAGACACTGAAGTACTTTTGACCTACCATTGAAATGTTAAAAAAAAGTTTTAATGTACAGTAAGGTCACACAAAACACAGTGTGAAAATGGCCAGGTAACCTCTGTTGGTTATGCTGCTTGGGGGATGAATGTTGGCCAGTACAAGATGACAAGCTCTCTCACTCTTCTTCAAATGGAGACATTGAATCCTTTGCATCCACCTGATAGAACAAATAAAGACTCACTTTAATATCCATCTGAAAAATGGCAAGTCCAGTTGGAAGGCTCCCCTTCAGTACTGCACTGGATAGGGGTGAAGGAATTAAACTAGATGTTCTTACCTCTAGCCAGGTAAGTTCCAATGGACACATTTAATGAGCTGGTAAGCAGGAGGGGAAGGGTTGGTCGGGGTATTGGACACATTAAAATATTGTCTGCTTTAATTCTCTTCTTCACATCATGTCAAAGCAAAAATGGATCTGACTCCCTTGGTGAATATACTCTTTCACATTCATTATTGCTTAACTGATCCTTAATCTTTTGCTTCTTAAACTCTAATCTTATTAATTTAAATGGCACTGTTTAATCCCAAGTGCCAGCCTTTAACTCCTTGCAGTGAATTCTTCCCCACATGAAGGGTACAGGTTGACCAGAGATACAGAGGGTGGATGGCGGTATGGGATGGAGGGTGGGGGTGGGGTTGGGGAAGCTGTGGAAGCACAACCAGGCCAATTAATTACATCCATAATGTTGACCATTTTTACATTTGCCATAACTCAGAACGGCCTTTTCCAGCTGCTAGCTCGACAAAGGAAATAATAGCTGAACAGATCCCAGTGGTGGCCCAGACCTTCTGTGCACAATCCCTCGTGACTATCACTTGAAGTTCATTAATGGCCAATTACTAATAGCTGATTGGCCCTATTGTCTTGTAAAGCAGGGAGAAGCTGGGCATCTCAGCAGGAGTGAGGGGGGTTGGGAAGAGGGAGGTCCTGTTGTCACCGCTCATAGCCTCTTTGAAGCCTGCCCAACACATGCATACGTTGGGAAAAAAAAACCTTCTGAATAACAATAAAACAATATTGTCAGTTGTGGTCTCCCAGCTAATAATATTAGTTACGGTTTGTGCTATTGTCATGTGTGGAGTGTCCTGTTGTTTTGAAATTAATATTTTTTTTCCTATTCAGAATGTACAGAGAGCAGATTTATCATTCAATGGCATGGTCTCGCAAAGATCCCCTAAAGGATTTTTTTTTCAATTTCTACTTAGAGATTCCACATGCTGAAAACCTTAAAGTATAACATATTGGAATACACAGACAATCTGACCTGTTTATACGTATAACAGTTGATAGGCTGTCAGGTCCACTGAGAGGGCTCACATTGAAGCGAGCTATCTTTTAAACTGCAGGGCAATACATATTGAGAGTGGAAAAAATATATATAAATCAGACGACGGGGCCTGAATATTGCATTTGTTATCCAAATTCCTTGTGGGCACAGAAAAATGATACAAGAAAATGTAAAACCAGCAATTTTCACTCCGTCCCAGAAAGAATTACACCTTTTTATTGCTTCTCAAAGGTAAAAAGGAGAGAAACACATCTGGCAGACATCAAGCCTGTGCAAGATGTTAATCTATTCAATTATTACTTTATTAATATCGTATACACTTCACTTAAATTAATCATTTTGCTGTTAATTTCCATTTCCAGTAATGCTGAAGATTTGGTTGATCTGAGTGTGGAACTATATCATTTCAGCGACCATTATAAGCAGTGATTACTGATAATGGCTTTCCACCAGTGCAATATAACTGGCATTTTGTACCGCGATTTCAAGGCAGTGTGAGTCTTTTAATAAGCAGCAAGACAATGAACAGTGGAAGTGATGAATGCACTGGGCCTCCAAATGTGTTCCCGGTTGAGGTTAAGGAGATGCTGCAGCTCGTAACCCCCTCGCCAGTGAGGTTAGGAGAAAGGGATGGGTGAGCAGGGCGGTGGGATTTGGTAGGCAGAGGTTCGGTGGGCAATGGAGTATGGGACTGGGAGTGGATTGCAGCTTCATTCTACAGTGAAGGGACAAGGTCCAAACCACAGAACATTGAAATAGCAGAAACCAGGATTTAAGCTATGACAAATTATCCACTGACACTGAACGTAGGATTGTAAAGCCAGTTTAGGGAACTCTGACTTTTGTGCATTGCGCTGGTAAAGTCCCATTGCCTCTTATCAGCTGAAAAACCAAAACAAGAGGCTGAGTAGGACATCACCAGGTTTGGGCATAACAGTGGACAAGGCAAGGAAACTTCAATGAATTGACATCCAAGATTTATCTTTAACAACTTGATGGTAGGAGGCATTGAGAAAGGCAGGGCAGCATGGTGGGATGGTCACACAGAATGGAAATAGGACCTCCTGCCCATCGAGTCCCCGCCAACCATCAACCACCCAGTTATACCAATCCTACACTGATCCTGTTTTTTTAATTCTTCCCACATTCCATCAGCTCCCCCAGATTCTACCACTCACCGACATACCAGGAGCAATATTCAGCGGCCAATTAATCTACAAACTGTCACATTATCTTTCGGGTGTGGGAGGAAACCTGAGCACTAGAGGGAAACCCACTCAATCACAGGGAGTACGTGCATACTACACCCAGACATCACCAGAGGTCAGGATTGAACCCAGATTTCTGGAGCTAAGAGGCAGCAGCTAATAGTGATCCAGGGTCACAGGTTCGACCCTGACCTTGGGTGTCGTCTGTGTGGAGTTTACATGTTCTCCCTGTATCTGCCTGGGTTTTCCCTGGGTGCTCCAGTCTCCTCCCAAGTGCTGAAAGGTTAGTGTGGGTGTTAGTTACAAAAAAATCAAAAGGGAGTTGATGGTGATGTGAGAGAGTCTACGTTGCAAGGCTGCTGGGAAATAAGGAATGGGATTGATATGGTTGCTCCATCAATAACCAGCATGAACTTGATGAGCTGAGTGGCTTTCTTCTGTGCCATAGTAACTTCAGGAGAAAGAATGAGTATGATTGAAATAGGCAGTGAGATGTCCAGACTCAAATGCCATTGGAACACGGAAAAGGGAGCAGCCAGAAGTGTGTGGAATGTGGTTTAAGAGGAGCCTGAGATGTTCACATGCAAGACACTGGATAGGCATAAAGGTAAATTAGTTGCAAGCTGTAGGGAAAGACAATTTTATCCAAAGGCCTGGTGCTGGAAAGCAATCTCTTGCTATGTGTTGCTGTCTACACTGTTCTGTTACCAGAAGCATAGAGTCATAGTTATAAAGCATAGAACAGGCCCTTTGGCCTAACCAACATGTCTAACTGAGCTAGTCCAATTTGCCTGCATTTTGCTCATATCCCCCTAAAGCTTTTCTATCCACGAGCCTGTCCAAATGTCCTTTAAACTTTGTGATTGTTCCCACCTCTGGCACGTCCTCTGGTAGCTCGTTCCATATACCCACAACCATCTGTGTGAAAAACTTGCCCCTTAGGTCCACTTTAAATCTTTCCATTCTCACCTTAAACCAATGCCCTCTAGTTTTAGATTTCCCTGCCTTGTGAAAGGACTGTGGCCATCCACCTTATCTATGTCCATGCCGAAGAAGTCCATGACTGGATCAGGTGAATGAATAAAAGCCGGGAGAGTCCTGCAAAGGGAACAATCTCAGGGAAGGAGTCACAAATGTTGGTTTAACCATACTCCAGGACTGTGCTGTTTTCATTCATTCTCCCAGAGATAGAACATCTCTTATTTTTCCAAATCTCCTAATTTTCCTCTTCTGAAGCCACTGATACATTGACAAGATCCAGTCCAAAGTTTGCGGAGATCCTTTGGTGAGGCCAGACAAAGAATATCAGTAGGCATTTCAACCATGGGAAGCAGCACTCTCATGCACGATCCAATCCTCAATCAAACCTGCATGGACGTGCACTTTGCAGCAAAGGGTCAGCTAAGTGTGGAGAAGATTCTTCTTTTCCCAGCCCTGGCTGTAGGGCACAGGGAGCGTTGGCATCAATTCACTCAGCACAGACTAGAAACCTAACAGGGGATATTCATAGTCTCTACAGGTCAGTGCAACACCAGGCAACTTTTTATCCAAACTTTCTGCTGACGATAATGTGATTGCCATTGAGGTCGGCCATCTTGGAAGGTAAAATCTACAGATGTTGGAATCTGAAATATCTGATTCTGCCTAACTGCTGAGCATCTGCAGTAATAGCACAGTTAAATCAGACTCATAGAGTTGTGGAGAGATGCACACCAAATCAGGCCCTTCGGCCCATCGTGTCCATGCCGACCTTCACCACCCAGTTATACTATCCTATACTAATTCCATTTATTCTCCCCATATTCCCATAAGCTCCCCACAGATTCAACCACTCATCTACACACTGGGGGCAACATACACCGACCAATTAACCTTCCAACCCGCACGTCCTTTGGACGTAGGAGGAAACCGGAGCACCCAGAAGAAACTCACACGATCAAAAAGAGAACATGTAAACTCCATGCAGACGGTATCTGAGATCTGGCTTGCTGGAGCTGTGAGGAAGCAGCTCCATTAGCTGTGCCACTGTGCCACCCGAGAGTTAGGCTACAACGAGAGTACTTCACATAGTTTTGATCACCAAAGGAATGATAAGCATTGGAGATCATGGGGGGGTGAGGTTTGCAAAGACGTTGCCAGAGCTGAAGAACTATAGTTATGTGGAGTGATTGTTTAGACTGGAATTAAAAACAGAATGTTGGAATTACTCAGCAGGGGTAGAGACAGTCTAGACTTGGGTTGTTTTCTTTGGAAGAGAAGAAGCTGTGTGGAGATTTAATCAGTATAGAAAATTAAGAGAGGCCTGGATAAGGTGAATGGGAAAGTAAATGGGAAAGTAAGTGGCAAAAGCATTTAGCTTAGCAGAGAAGTTAATAACCACGGGGCATAAATTTAGGACAGAAGGAAGCTGAGGAAGAATGTTTTCACTTAGAGAGTGATGGAATCTGGAACTCACTGTCTGAATGAATGGTGACAGCAGAAACCCTCACCACATGTATGTTGAGTTCTTTATGTGGCAGACGAGAAGGCTACAGACTGAGAGTGGAATTGGGCTGGCCCAGATATAATGGACCAAATGGTCTCCTTCAGTCCTTAAATCCCTCTGATTTGGTGATTCTGAATGACTAAAGACACGAGTTGTGGAGAAGTAAGGACATTTAGGTGTCCTTTTTTGATGTACCATGCCAAATCCAACACTGGAGATTGGGCCTCGATTTCATGATTAAATCGTTAGCACAGGACTTGAATTTTTGAACCTGGCTCAAAGACAATGGCATAATCCACTGAGCCACAATAAACACAGGATTACACAATGACTATATATGACAGTTGTGTGTTGCAAAGATGGTAAAATATACTGGAACTTCTGACGTGGGGATTCTGCATCACATTAGGTTTCTGCAGCGAAGTTCGCACAGGCGGGTCGTGAGTTTTTGCCTTTGTGCTGTGGCACACTTTCTGTAACTTTCCTTCCTCTGAATTATGGTTCTGGGACGCCTTCAGTCATCTCCTACGATCCAGCGTTATTCTTCTTTTGTGACGCCGATGTGACTGTGTGTGCCGGCGGGCTATTTAACTGCAGAAGATGGAGCTCTTAATCCACGTGCAATTCCCAGCAAACGTCGGACACAAAAGAGACGGCAGATGCTGCAATCTGGAGCAACAAACAATCAGCTGGAGGAGCTCAGTGGGTCGAGCAGCATCTGAGGAAGGGAAAGAAATTGTCAACGTTACATCAGGGTCCTGATGCAGGGTTTCGACCCGAAGCGTCAACAATTCCTTTCCTCCCACAGATGCTGCTCGACCCGCTGAGTTACTCCAGCAGATTGTTTGTTGGTCCAACAAACATCACTTCACTGGTAATCAGGAGCAGAAACTCTGGCTTTCTACTGTGAGTGAATTTGGTTGAATTTCTCATCTTCCTGTTCTCTGTATCTGGTCTTCCAGATCGGTCAAATAGACTAGATACATGGGAAATACCAGAAACACTCAGCAGGTCAGGGAACGTCTGAAGCACAGACAGAAATACAGACTCAATAGAGATAATGTTTCAAGTCTGACCTGATGAGTGCTTCCGGCAGTCCAGATGAAGGGTCTCGACCCGAAACGTCGATTAGCCGTTTTCCTCCACAGATGCTGCCTGACCTGTGGAGTTCCCCCAGTGCTTTTCGTGTTGCTCCTGACATTTTTTGTTTTTAGTTCAGATTTTCAGCATCTGCAGTTTTTTTTAAATTTTCTTTCACATACAGGAAGAGCAGGGTATTGAGCAGCCTGTTCTTCCAATCAAATCTCTGTGGGATATCCTGACTCAATTTACTCACCTCAGCCACTGTAATGTATAATATACTTCCATGACTAACAACGTCTGTTTTGAAAGTTGCAGTTGTCCTCCAACCTCAGCAGCATCTGGGGGAAGAAGGAAGGAGAGACAAACTCCCTCAAGGTGATGAAGAATTTCTTACAATTATCCTAAATAGATGAGAACTCTTTGGGTCACTTGCTGACATCTTCATCACTTGTGGGGCTTCTCCCTTTGTATTTCAAAGTGTGAACAGAGGATCCCTTCCATCTTTTTTGTGAAAACAGTTGCAGCTTTATTATGCTTCCCTGCTGTGCAGCACGGGTCTTAGGCACTTGTAGCTTTTCTTGAGCAAGTGGGGTAGATGCTTTTCCATCGCTTGGGGCAGTCATCAGCCAGGGACACTGACCACAAGCAGGGGATACTGGAATTTAAATCCGACACGAGTGCTTCCAGAGTGTGGCTACAGTACACAAACTCTGTAATAGTAAAACCTACCTCAGGAGAAGGTACAAACCTTTTTTATTAAAAACAGGTATTATACAGTTTTGTACATATCCCTTTAAGTGACTCTGAATCTCTTATTGGGTATGTGGGAGGAAGGGGTTAGATAGTCTTAGGAGTGGTTTGAAGGTCGGCACAACACGGTGGGCCGAAGGGCCTGTATTGTGCTGTATTGTTCTATGGTTTTATGGTAAGTGCTCCACTTTTAATAGCTTCCGATCTGATACTGAGATCATAACATTAGGTGGGCAATGATAATTTTCATGGTTGGTGTCTAGGATCTGACAAGTTCATAATGCCCTTCAGTTTGGGAAGGTAAATACCAGGCAGGGTTCTGACTCCTGATCATGATCCATTCACACTTTAGGGAAACTGCATGGAGGGGTAGATCTGACCTGTGCGATAAGTTGGGTAAGTGCGATAAAGTGATCCCCCTTTACTCTCCCCACATTCCCATCAACTCCCTTCAGATTCTACCACTTAGCAACACACCAGGGAAACCCGCACATCTTTGGGATGTGGGAGGAAACTGGAGCATCCGGGGGAAACCCGCACGGTTGCAGGGAGAATGTGCAAACTCCACACGGACAGCATTAGAGGTCAGGTTGCTGGAACCGTGAGGCAGCAGCTTCACTGGATGTGCCACTGTGCTGCCCAAGGAAATGATACAAGAAGAGGCTGGAAAATTGTCATCACACCCCAGAGAGTGAGTGAAGAGAGGATCTGGCTCAGGGAAGAATAAAAACAGAAAATGCTGAATCACTCAGTGGGTTTGACAGATCTGTAGTAAGAGTAACAGCTAATGGTTCAAGTCCAAGATCCTTTGTGAGAAATATTAACTGTTTCTCTTTCCACAGATGTTGTCTGACCTGCTGAGTGTTTCCAGCATTTTCTGTTTTTATTTTGGATTTCCAGCATCGGCGGTTTTGAACTTTTCACCCAGGGTGTAACAGCCTGACCTGCTCATCCTCTCATTCACACGTCCACAGCTGGCTTGGAGTTGCACAGAAGCCTGGGTTCGTCAGAGAAAACCATTCGACTTCTCATGAACGGGGGAAGATAACGGGTCGGATGCAATATCCATACAAGTTGCAGGACCTGTAGGACAAGAAGCGGCAATAGCAACCAAGGAGTAGTAGGACCAAGTGCTGATTAATATAGATGGGTACTTGATGGTTAGCATAGACATAATGGGCTGAAGGGCCTGTTTCTGTGTTGTTTGACTCTATGACTCAATCCATTCCTTAGTTCTGAACTACAGTGGTGGCAATCGTAGCTGGAGAATATGGAAACATAAATAATAGAAGCAAGAGGAGGCCATTCAGCCCCTCATGCCTGCTCTGCCGTTCAATGGGATCATAGCTGGCATTTTATCTCAGACCTTTTCTCTGCACTAATGCCATTTCCCTTAATTCCAATAATCAATTGATCTGTGCCTTACGTATATCTGGTGACCTAGTCTCCTCAGCCTCGTGACCAAGTCTACCTAGTGACCAATTAGAACTCGTGACCAAGTCTCCTCAGCCCTCCACAAGTGATGATGACTGGACTTGGGATCCCACTCCTTCTGTACCAGGCTCCTCGCAAAATTTTGTAAGGATAAAATCTACTTAAATCTGACATACTTGCACTGCTCAGCCAAAATTAATTTTTGGCTTGATTACCTTATTTAGGTCTTCATTAACGCATGGAAAGGAACAAAATAAATCATATCCCACAGTCCCAGCAGACAGTCAATAAAAAAATCCAACGTATTTGTCAGTGGGCTAAGCAGGAAGTAGATCGGGCACGGTTCTACCATAATTCTGCTTCTGTGCCTACACTGGAGTTCCAGCATAGAATCAGGAGTGGCCTCAACAGAAATGTATCCTTCTTATCTGGAGTTGTGTGGGATTAATCTCAGCCCCTGCTGACTGGCCTTGTTGCCAGAATTAGTCAATGAGCCAGGCTGACTGATCAGTCATCAATAACCCCTGGTGTACAGTGTCAAATGATCCCACTGATCAGTGTAAATCAATATATTAATAAATAATATGTTCAGTCTACCTTCTACAGATTGGCTGCTGCCTTTCCTAATGAGACAGTGACTGCTCCTTAAAAGTACTTCATTGGCTGTGTAGCGCATTAAGAACACAACAACATAAGAAATAGAAGCAGGAGTAGGCCATTCAGCCCCTCAAGCCTGCACAGCCATTCAGTCAGAACATGACTGATCTTTAACCTCGGCTAGTTTCTTGCATCAAACTCATATCACTTGATTCCCTTCATGTATAAATATTTATTGATCTCTGCTTGATAAGAGGCAAAGATCAAGTGGACAGTCAGAGACATTTTCCCCAGGGCGACAATGGCTAACATGAGGGGACATAATTTTAAGGTGATTGGAGGAAGGTATGAGGGCAATGTCAGAGGTAAGTTTTTTACACAGAGTGGTGGGTGCATGGAACGCACTGCCTGCAGAGGTTGTGAGGGCAGATACATTAAGGACATTTAAGAGACTCTTAGATAGACACATGAATGATAGAAAAATAGGGGGGGTGGTGTGGGAGGGAAGGGTTAGATAGATCTCAGAGCAGGATAAAATGTTGGCACAACATTGTGGGCTGAAGGACCTGTACTGTGCTGTAGCGTTCTATGTTCTATGTTCCATGAATACACTCAGTGACTGAACCTCCACAGCCTTCTTGGGTAGAGAATTCTAAAGATTCATCACACCCTGGGAGAAGAAATTTCTTCTGATCTCTGTCCTGAATGGCTGACCCCTTATGATGAGACTTTGATCCCTGGGTTTAGACACCCCAGCCAGGGGGAAATATCAGCCCTGTATCTACCCCTGTCAAGCCCTGTAAACAATTTGAATGTTCCAATGAGACCTCCAATGTGACCTGTACACAATATTCCCAATGTAGTCTCACTAGGCCCCGATACAATTGGAACAAGTAATGTCAACACTTGCACCCACGTCTTTTTGCAATATCAGCAAAACAATTTGCCTTCCAATTGCTTGTACCTACTTGTTAACTTTCAGTGGTTTCTGCACAAGAACACCCACAAGATTTATGTGAATATCAAAATCTTTGCACATTTAAGAAATACTCTGCCTTTCTATTTCTTCCACCAAAGTAGATAATGTTAAATTTCTCCATATTCCATTCCATCTGCCATGCCTTGCCCATTCCTTTAACCTATCGATATCCCCCGGAACATCCCCGTGTCCCCCTCACAGCACACCCTGCCACCCATCTTTGTATCAGGATGTCCTGAGGTTGTAAAAGGTGCTTGATAAATTCACGGTCTTGTTATGTTCTTTTAACATGGCACCAAGCAAGGTCCAGTTTAGATGCAAACAACAAACTGCTGGAGAAACTCAGCGGGTCAGGCAGCATCGGTGGTGAGAAATGGACGGTCGTGTTTTGGTTCAAAACCTTTCAGCTTGTGTCTCCAGTTTGGAATCTTTTGTTTTCTCTATTATTGGGAGTAATATTGCTTATCTTCCCTCTACACTCTCAGTCCTGGTGCAGGGCCCCAACCTAAACTGTCAACCACCCCTTTGCCTCCACAGATGCTGCTTGACCCTTTGAGCTCTTCCAGCAGTTTGTCTTTCCCCATATTCCAGCATCAGCAACCTCTTGTGAATCTTCTTAATATTGTCTTAATTCATTTCAAATTTTGAGTAAATTCACTGCATGGATAGTAGGGACCAGCAATCTGTGGTACCAGTGGTTAGGGATAGGTCAACTAGTAGCTTCATTGTCACTGAGTTAGAGAAAGAAAAGTTAGCATAGGATATGTACTGAACGTGATAATCCCTTGACCCAGGCAGCCATGTCTAAAAGTGGGTGAAATCAAATGCAGCCCCAGTTGTGATGCTTGCCAAAGTGCAATAGCTTCTTTGCACTCATTCTTCTACATTCACGTACAAAGAAACAGCACTCTGATTTTCCAGCTTTTGGAATCCAAACCCAGCGAGGGTCTCACCTTCAGGAGAGGAGAGGAGAAATTGTGTGATAGAATTCTCAGGGAATCGCTAAGTTACATTGTTTGCTTAAACTCACATTCAATCGCAATTTCACAAAGGTTTAATTTTTTTTAAAGGATAATTTAATGTGGCCATTCAGAATCAAAGGTAACATTGTGGAGATATAATAAAATGCAATGTGGAAGATGATTTCATAAACATTTTCTATGTTAATGAGGGTGTAAAAGGGTTAAATAGGGGCTACAATATGTAAAAAACGTAGGTGAATATGTGGAGTGAAGCAGGATTTAAAAATACTAAGAGAAGTAATATTCAAATCCAGTTAAATAGGGTGTGAGGGGTGGTAGTATTTGTTAGGTGGTTTTATAAGCAACAAATCATGTCTCAATTGAATCCAAAATATATTCTGAAGTGCACACTAATATTAAAATCTCAGGCAAAACAGATTGGCTATTGTTGGTTTATTTTAGAAGTTATTCATAAATATAGCCCATAAATAATCTTCCCAACAATTTAGCGGCCTTCAAAGTAATGACCTTACCTTTGCCCTCTGCCCCTCTCCCCTCCCCTGTGCCCTGCCATTGCCCACAGACATGCCACAGGAGAATTCTCTCAGCACCAAGGTCTAACATGCCAGAACGACTTCTCCCGATTCCACCTTGGCTCTGCTGCATCAGCCCAGTGCGTCTCAGACCCCCGCTGAGACAATGCAGTATATGGATTTGAGAGTGAAATGACAAGGAAAGAATATTCGACAGGCCTCACTTTAAATCAAGATAAAAGAGTGAAATGGAAAATAATAGGCCATACAAACCCCAAACGTCTCCTGGTCGTAATGGAAACACATGGCTGAAGGCTGAGTGTTGTCAGCCGCTTGCACTGTGACATTCCTTTTTTTGATAATCTGCTCTGCCATAAAATTAGAATAGCAAATACCTCTTGACAAAGATGCATGTTCCCTCTCTATCCTGCTATCATAAAAACTCCGCTGGTGACTCTGAATGTTACAAACTTCAATTTAAATTTACAGCACTGCGAAAGAGAAGTGATATGCACTCAAAAATTTTAATAACCTATTAAGTTACGACTTCAATTTCATTTTATGAATATTTTCCTTGGGGAGCACTGCTATCACAGAGAAAGATAGAAATTTAAAAAAGATAAATAGTCCCATTAATCTAGAACATTTCTCTCCCATTATCCTTGAAAATTAGGAGTTATTTTTGCTCAGATCCTCATGTAATTAGCTCCTTACACTTGATTCACTAGCCAGAAAATGACCATGTTCAGAAAATTAAAAATTTGTCATTAAGTGGAATTTAACATAATATCATTTATCTTTATATATTCCCCAGCTGACAAGCAAGGGCCTTGGAAGTTGATCAGGCTTTGTGTCAAACCTTACATGTAACTACTCAACGGTAGAAAACCGAGAAGAATGGGAGGTTTTTTGAAGGCTGACCACTAATATTTGACTTTCCAAGAGGCCTTATTTCTCACTGTTAGATTGCTTTGTATCCAGCTTACGGAGGGGAAAACAAACACGGCACCAGACTCAAAGAGCAGAATTGTGGGTGAAAATTAAAAAGACATTTTAAATTCAGGTGGTCATGTAATGTAATATTTTATGCTGTATTTTATTCTTGAAACAATACAACCCATGTCCGGCCTTCACCTGCCCCATGAAAGCAGGGAACATTTTTTGAAAATGAATTTCACAGGCGGGGGAATGAAATCTTTTCAGAATTGAGGGTTAAGCTACTTCTTTTCGTATTTAATAAACAGTTGCTTTGCTGCGGTCAAATTTAAGTGAAGGTGCCTGAGAGGGCAATATTATATTCATCAGGTAAAATGGCATTACCAATAAATTGAGGGTCATCCCAGGGAAGGGATGTGTGCTTCTCTGCAAAGGTGAGCCTCAGAAGGGGCTAAGTGGAGGGGCACTGTGCCTCGGGGTAAAGGGAGGAGTCTGACTGTTGTATTCTGAGTGGTATTGTTCTCATTGAAGGGGTGCTGAGTAGACAGATGTCAGTGGAAGATCTTCTGACTGAAGGGGCTGTCTGAGAGGAAGGAGGGCTGAGCCATGGGGTTTTTCGGTTGTGGGTTACTTAGTTTGTGAGAAGTGATGGGAGTAAATGTGGCAGGGTATATGGAGAGCAGGGGGAGTGATCAGATGAGATATGAGTAGATAGCTATCAGTGGGCATGACTAAGCCGTGGGATGTCTCAGTGATAGGATCCGTGAGAGGGAGGATGCCTCAAATTGGGGACGGGGGGATCTCAGTGGTTAGCTGTCAGTAATGGGGTGTATCAATAGGTAGCTGTTTGTGCAGTGGGGCGCCTCTGTGGTAGGGTATCTTAGTGGTAAAGCTTTTCACTGGTAGTTCGTCTCAGTGGTGTGGTGACCCAATGTTGAAGTGTATCAGTGCTGGGGGTCTTTGTGGGGGGGTCTCAGTGCTGGGGGGGTCTCAGTGCTGGGGGGGTCAGTGCTGGGGGGTCTCAGCGCTGGGGGGTCTCAGCGCTGGGGGGTCTCAGTGCTGGGGGGCTCAGTGCTGGGGGCTCAGTGCTGAGGGTTTAGTGCTGGGGGCGTCTCAGTGCTGGGGGGGGTCTCAGTGCTGGGGGGGTCTCAAGTGCTGAGGGGTCTCATTGTTGGGGGGTCTCAGTGCTGGGGGGTCTCATTGCTGGGGGGTCTCAGTGTTGGAGGGATCAGTGCTGGGGATCAGTGATGGGGGTAGTGATTGTGGGTCAGTGCTGGGGGGTTCTCAGTGCTGGGGGGTCAGTGATGGGAGTTCTCAGTGCTGGGGGGTCTCACAAAGGTAAGTTGCCAGTGGTTGGTTATTTCAGTGATGAGGTGTCTCAGCATTGGGGTGCCTCAGTGCTGGGATGTCCCAGTGGTTAGTTGTCTCAGAGGATTAACTTGGTCGTAGGATATCTCAGTGTTGGGGTGTCTCAGTTGGCAGGCATCTCAGTGGTCTGGTCCCTCAGTGGTGATGTGTCTCAGCAGTAGGTTGTCTCAGTGGTCAGCTGTCTCAGTAGCAGGGCATCACAATGGGGTAACTCAGTGACTGGGTGTCTATGTGGTGGAGTCAGGAGAAGAATTCAGAGCAGGTGCCTTGGATGTGGGTAACCTCAATCGTGGGATTTGTTGGGGAGTCTCAGTGTTTGGGTGTCCCAGTGGGAGGCAGTCTCATTGGTGTGGTATCTCAGTGGTCAGCTGTTCCAGTGAGCTGGTATCTTAGTGGTTGAGTGTCTCCATAGTGACTGTTATGAAGGTGAATTGGCTCAGTGATGGAGTGCTTAAGCCAATGGAGGTTTGACCAGAAGAGATTCCAAGGAATGTGTTTCAAATTGGAGTCGATAGCCTGAGTGGAGATAGTATTCATTGGCAGGTGGTCTTGACAAAGCCTGTGGTCAACAGAGGGTGACCTGACTGGAGGCCGGTCTCCCTGGGGAATGGTGGTCTCACCACCCAAAAGATCAGATTCAACTGTCCTCTCAGTTTAATTGATTCGGATCTGGACATTGAGCCACTGAATTCATCTGTTCGTCCTCAAGAGGCAGACATACCATCCAATATTCAGCTCTGCATCTGACATCTCCACAACATTGAAATCAAACTCCCTGCACCAATTCCCACTCCAATTCAGTTCTTCCCAGGATCAGAAAGGTTTGAAATTTTTCATTCAGCCTTCCACTCCCTCCATCATGTATATCTTTCCTTAGGTAGGGAGAGTAGACTGTACATAATTATCTAGATGTAGTCTCACCTGGAGTCTAGAATTGGAGCAAGATGTCTCTACTCTTGTATGCAAATCTTCTGGAAAGAAAGGCCAGCATTCTGCTTTCCTTCCTAATTATCTGTTGAACTTGCCCTCCTTAGAGATTCAAGAAGATCATGGCTGACCTTTTACCTCAGCGTAATTTTTCCAAATTAACACCAGTTGAAAGAGATGGTTCTTGGCTGCTTCAATCCTTACTGATGCTGATAAAGCCAGAGAATGTCCTGCAGTGGCTTCCAGGACCTCCTGAAGGTCCCAAGGGGGAAACATGGTGCTTTGTCTGAAAACATAGAGATAGGTTCAATGTTAAAATAAACATCATCACCTCACCATCATCTCTCTTGACCCCTCCACTACTTCTGTTTTCTTCAGGCATCTTGTCTGACACCCAGTTTCCCCAGCTTTGATCCAGGGCCATGTATTCCAGACACAGTTCTAACCACAATCTCAAGAATTAGATAGTTGGTCCCAGGCGTTCCAAAGATTATCAATTCTCACGTCTCTGAGATAAGCTTCTGTTCCCATATCATGAGCACTCTCTTATTCCACCTCTTGAAGATCACATCTCTACTTCTGCTCAACTTTTGCCAAAACTCCCTTCAAGGCCTTTGTTGCTGCCAGACTCAATGCTTTCCTGACTGTCCTGTATGCTTCATCCATTATAAGCTGGTTCATCCAAACCTCTGTTATCCAAAACCTATTGAACTACATCCCATTCACCCATCACCACAGCTCTCCTTGCCCGAGGTTTCCTCTCATTAGCCTATTTTAAATTTCTCATTCTCTTCTTCAAACCTGTCCATCACCTTGCTTCTTCCTATCTCTGAATCCTCATCCAGCTCAAGAACCCTCTGAAACCTCTGCTTCTGGGTTATGCTCAATTCCCTTGTTCTGCAACTGACTGACTGCTGAGATCTGGACTTCCCTCACAAAGCTCGCTTTGAACACACTCCCTAAAGGTAACCCTGTGAATAACTGTCTGGCCACTGGCTCCTCTTTGGCTTGGCTGATTAACTCTTGTGAAGTACCTGGGAATGTTTCACGATGTTAAATGTGCAATGTAAATGTAAACAGCTGCTGTCTCTGTTCTAAACCCAAGCTCAAAGTCAGCTGCTCTTGCATTGCATGTTCTTTTCTCTCCAATGTGTGGACTACATACCCTCCCTTGTTTTGAGGCAAAGTGGCTGTAAAATGATGGACATATCAGCAGTGTGGACTGAAAGGAAGAAAGAATAAGCACACATTGCCTGAAGGTGAGGCCACAGGTGGTGTACTAGCACTTACTGCAACACAGGGAAGGCCATTCAGCCCAACAGGTTTGTCCCATTAGCCCCACTATCCTCTCCCCAAATTCTTATTTCACAGTAGCCCTGCAGCTTATTGTCTTTCACCTGCCCATCAACTCTCCTTTAATTCTTTTGCCACTTGCTTACATTAGGGATAGTTTACAGTAGCCGGCTTACCAGTCCATCTTTAGGATGTGGAATGAACCATAGAACCATACAGCACAAAACAGGCCCTTCGGCCCACCATAACTGGAATATCGTCTAGAAACTTACATAGTTACAAAGGGAACATGCAAACTCCATACAGACAGCACCCAAGGTCAGGGTCAAACCCAGGTCCCTGGAACTGTGAGGTACAGCACTAACTGCTGTGTCACCATGCTATCCAATTCACACATTGTTAATTATAAATCAAGGTGATGTGCAAGGTGTGTGTGCGTGTGTGTGTGTGTGTGTGTAGGCGCGGTAATGTAGCGGCTAGCGTAACGCTTTACAGCGCCAGAGACCCAGGTTCAAATCCGGCCACTGTCTGTAAGGAGTTTGTACGTCCTCCCCGTGTCTGCGTGGGTTTCCTCCGGGTGCTCCGGTTTCCTCCCACATTCCAAAGATGTACAGGTTAGGAAGTTGTGGGCATGCTGTGTTGACGCCGGAAGTGTGGCGACACTTGCGGGCTGCCCCCAGAACACTACGCAAAAAGATGTATTTCACTGTGTGTTTGGATGTACATGTGACTAATAAAGATATCTTATCATGTGTGTGTGTGTGTGTGTGTGTGTGTGTGTGTGTGTGTGTGTGTGTCTTTCTGTACGTGTGTGCATGCACTCACAGACAGGTGCATGCATATGTTCAAGATTCTCACTTGAGAAGGACATACACTCATAAATTTATTCAATTTTGTAACAGAGATACCCGATATACAGTATATAAAAACTCACCCCATATGAGAATATGGAACCAGCTCTCCTGAGATTGAGAGTATAAAGTCTTCTTACCACTGAAATTATTCACTTTACAGTGGGAATACAAGGTCAGCGGGTTTCAGGCTGAAGTTGGGATATCTTGCTTTACATTGAGAATATGAGAGTTTCTCAATTTGACAAGGTTCTGGTATCATCCACAGATCAACAGTAGTTGGTTAATTGGTATTAGGTTAATTAGTCACTATAAATTGCTGCTAGTGTGTAAATGAGTGGTAGAATCTGGGGGTGGAGTTGGTGGGAATGTGAGGAGAATAGGATACAGAGAAGATTAGTGGGGAATGGGATTGGTCTGTGAGTAGACATGGATACAGTGGGATGAAATGCTTCCTATGTTGTAGGAAAACATGGAAACAGAGCAGTAGCTGCAGATATGGGAGACATCCCCTGGTACACAGCAGGATCCCTCCCCAGAAGGACCCTTTAACTCTTCCTGTTACACGAGAAATCAACTAATATAATGCACTGTCACCAGAAATAGGATCTTAACTCATGCTGCAAGATTTGTTGAGATAAATCTGCATATCCTCTGTAAAACAGCACATAGAATCCCATAGATTAATATTAGAGCAAGGAGCTCTTAATTCATTCCCCTCATTAACCACAACGATTGTGGGTAATGGTTCTATCTAGCCTATAAGTATGTGCTGCTTGGGCAGGAGGATTTTGTGTCTAATCTGCAAACTACATTGATGGGTATGTTGTTCAAACCCATCCTTATCTTGAACTGGAAGTTCTGGGGAAGTTGTACTTCATTGAAAGTCACTCTTATAATGGAAGTTTGTTGGTACAGAATCACCATAATAATGCAACTCATGAGCATCCTGGATCAAGAATGCCAGAGATTGCCTTTTGACCAGGTAATCAGGGCAACCATCTAGTTTATAGGAGATTCGGATCTCAAAACATATTAAGGGAGAGAAGTTTTGTTTTCAAATTCTTCAAAGGACATTCAAGCAAGAGGAGAGGAGAGTATGGCCCCAGAATCAGTGTCTGCTTTTGTGTTTCGTAGTGATCCTTCCCTTTCACTGTGGGTTGTCGATCAGTTCTAGCTTTGGCTTTTCAGCTGGAACTTATGTGAATAACAATGTCCCTGACAAGGTGTTTGGATCAAGAAGTCTGAGGACTTTTCCACAGTCAGGTGGAGCTTCAACCCTCAGATGCATCCATTTATACACATGGTAAGGCACCCATAAGTACAGTGTCACACCCATACACCCAGGCAGATGACAAACACAAGCAAAGACACCAATACAGACACTAAAGAACATTCAAAGAAAAACACAACTGCAGACATTGTCAAAGGAAACCCTTTTCTACCGGCGCTTGACATGATAGAGAAGGACAATGAAACCCTGCACCAGGGCTGGATACCCCTGACCTGCAGGAGGGGATCAGGACCAGGAGTCCTTTGCTCCCACAGATGCTGCTGTACCTGTTGAGTTTCTGCAGTATGTTGACTGGTTTGTCTGTATTCACACCCACCAAGCCAGATCTAAGACTTGGCTGTCGGCTGAAGCCAGTTTGTAGTGCTCTCACTTCTGAGTCAGTCAGTAGTGCGCTTAATTTACACTGCAGAGAGCTGAGTATGGAAGCTAGGCTGAGAATCTAAAGTAATGCTGCTGCTCTCCTAGAGGAGGTAACTTTAGGGCCCAGAGTTTCTTCTGTGACTGCAAAGACACGCTAAATGGTCATTGTACAGTGACACTTTGACTGTGAGTCCACCACTTGGAAATTAGCAGCTTCCAAAGCCCAAGAAACTTTTCTATTCTGTCTCACTATGTTCCAGAGAGGTGTTATACATGGGGCCTCAATCCACGAGTAGACTTGGAGTTGCAATAAGTTAAAAGTTGTTGGCAGCAGAAAGAGTGTATGGTGCAAAGGAATGTTCAGTAATTTGATTTTGCTCTCTGAATATGGACAAGGTGTTGTCCATCTCCTGCTGCCTTTAGAAGATGGTGGCGGGTCTTCAGTGGTGCTGAGGTAAGCTGAGAGTTCCAGGATGCGGCAGTTAATGCTACTTGCACCTGGTGCTACTCCTCCGCATCTGTTCATTATTACTGGACAGTGGAAATGACTCTTCTGCATGGTTTAGCAGACGTTGACTATTTCAATGGACTCTAAAGCAACTCACTCTGTGCCTGATTTCAGCACCATTTGTTTTGGGGTTTAGAAATATTACATAGATGTAACTTAAGCAAATTTGGGGGCTGAGAACATTTGAACATTGCTGGTGTGAAAGAACTGCAATGGTTTAGTGAATCACTGCATCACTTACATGAAGACAAGATGGCCTGATTCCTGGTCTGTGCTGAATTCTGAGCTGAGCTATCAGTTGCATACTGCAATTGGCCTCAGAGGTCCTGGGGTAAGGAGGGAAACAATCAGCCAGGGTTCCCACTTGAACGGGGACAGGTTCGAGCATGATTGTGAATGGTCCCGTGTATGAAAAGCATGACGACAATAATATCTAAATTCATGGATCCAGAGACCCTCCCTGCCCCAACCCCTCCCCCAATGCCCACCACCCCCACCACACTGCCCGGTCAGAAATAACAGGAACACTAGGAGGAAGGCAGGAAGAAATGCTCAGTTAGTGAAAACATTGAGGTGTTTCAAAGCCACCTAGAAGCTGTACAATAAAACCTTCAGTGCAGAGTTTGATACCAGCATATGTCACCCCTGCCTGATTGACTGAAAATTGCATGAAGGTTTTAAAACAGTAACGCATTACTACTAGATTTAAAACTAATAAACTCATTTTGTAATAATATGTGTAGAAGGGCTAGTAATAAATCATTATGGGATCCTCATTGCATGATGCAGGATTGAAGCAGTGACCCGAACAGTACATGCTGCAAATATTTAGAATTACAGAGGGAAGCAGATTAATTTTACAGGGTTCCTACCAGAGGTTTAATGGCCCAATGTGACTAATTATTTTAGAGTATAAGCCACACAGTAAATAAAATATAAAAATACAAATGCTTGATGGTCCACAAAAATAGAGCTGAGAAATCATTACTCTTATCAACTCTCCCCTGTTTTTAGCACAAGGGTACGGTATCAGGGAGCCACTGCGTGCCTGTGCGTGTTAACCCCTAATGTGCCGCAACATGAGAAATATTAAATTCATTAATTTTTAGCCGTTAATATAAAGATCTTTTGAGAAAGTGTATATGGAAAAAGGTAGGCTGGATCAGAGCCCAAATTTAACTCCACAAATATATCCTAAAAGCATTTTGTTGATGCTGATGCTCTGTCAGTGTTGACAAACATATTATCCTCCATGGGTGTTTCCTTTTATTACCTCTGTAAATTCTTAAAATCTGCCATCAAGGAACAGCGATAAAACACTTAACTACTGTCTATTCTCCAAAGAAACAAACAGCTCCAACCTCTTGTCCAAAACAAACACAACTCTAACATACTGTCCGATGGAACTATAAAGGATTATGTAGGACTTGAAGCTCAGAACTCGGTCCAATGAGGCTATGCTGGCATTTATGACAGAGCTCGGCACCATCTTTTTCATCTGATGCAATCAATGTATTTTTCTTTTCCTTATATGCTTTCCTGGCTTCCCCTTAATCTCATCTGTGTGATATCCCTGTGTTATCAGGTTCAACATGATTTAATGGGCACAGAAATACTTAAGGATAGGGGCCAAATTCATAATTTTACAAATGAGTTCAATTTGCATTCCACTCTTATGACATAGGTTTTACTTCATTATCAATTGGACCTATTGGTAACTGTCCTTCATGACCTTGAATTTTTGGTGTCCTGTACAAATTGTAGGATCTTCTCTACATCATATAAAATAACTTCATAACTTTAAAGATTTCCTTGAGGTAATCCACGGCTTATTTTTGAGAGAAGGCAGGCCCAGGTTGTTCAGCCTTGCCTGATATGTATCTCTTCTCAGTTTTGGTATTGTCCATTCTATTTTCAATTCTATTCCACAACAAATGAATTTCAAGGCTTGGTTTGTTTTTTTATTTTAATGGCCTTACTGACCTAAAATGTTACTTTCCATTATTTCTATATCTGCAGATCTCTTTGTCATTCCACCTAATTTGTATTCTTATTACCCAAGTATTAAAAGCACTCATTCTTCCTACATAATACAATGTCAATAAGCACAATTGCAGAGGAGATTCATGGCTTACAGAGGGTTTCACAAAGTCCACAGTGGTCCTTCGAGTGTCTGAGACACTAAGGCAGGAAGAGTCTGGAAAGTGCAGTAGTGTAGCGGCTGCTACCGCGATGCGAGAATAAAGACACGAGTCTGCAAGCTGTCGAACAAGACTGATTTATTTACCCGCCTTACGCGGGCCTCTTAAGTGGCGTGGTTCCCACCCTCCGAAAATGGAAATGATGTACGCGCTACGTCATCTAAACTTATCGCTCGGGGAAGACGAAGGCCCAGCGCCATCTTGGGCCTCACCGCTCCAACGACGTGCGCCCCGACCACTGAGCCGGTTCGCTTGCGCGGACAGTGAGTCGCCACACAACCCTCCCCAGAACCGGCGATACAGTCCCCAAAGTTCACGGGTTGTGCTAGCCGTTGCTTGGGTGGTCGGCCTCTGTGTCGCGGTGTTGGGACCTCGACCAGTTGTTGTAGGTCTAAATGGGCCGGTTTGAGGCGGTCCATCGTGAAGACTTCTTCCTTGCCCCCAATGTCCAAAATAAAGGTGGACCCATTATTTCTGACGATCCGGAACGGCCCCTCGTATGGTCGTTGCAACAGTGCCCGTGGTGTGTCCCTGCGAAAGAAAACGAACTTACAGTCTCATAGTTCCTTGGGCACATAGGATGGGGACTGACCATGTCGCGACGTGGGAATTGGTGCCAAGCTGCTGAGCCTCTCGCACAGTCTTCCTCGGACTGCTGCAGGTTGTTCCCATTGCCCCCTAAGGGCGGGTATGAACTCCCCGGGACGACCAGGGGCACACCGTACACAAGTTCAGCTGATGAAGCGTGGAGATCCTCCTTGGGGGCAGTGCGTATGCCGAGCAGGACCCAAGGGAGTTCATCGATCTAGTTAGGACCTTTCAGGCGGGCCATCAGGGCTGATTTCAGATGGCAGTGGAAACGTTCTACCAACCCGTTTGACTGAGGGTGGTAGGCCGTGGTGGTGTGCAGCTGCGTTCCTAGCATGTTTGCTAATGCAAACCATAGGCTGGAGGTAAACTGGGTGCCTCTGTCTGAAGTGATGTGGGCCGGAACATCAAAGCACGAGACCCAAGTTGTGAGCAGCGCCTGGGCGCAGGAATTGGTCGTGATGTCTGAAAGAGGGGTTGCCTCTGGCCACCTCGTGAACCGGTCCACGATGGTAAGGAGGTACCGGGCTCCTCTTGAAATAGGCAGGGGACCAACGAGGTCGATGTGAATGTGGTCGAACCTTCTACGGGTAGGCTCGAACTGCTGTGGCGGGACCTTGGTGTGTCGTTGGATTTTTGATGTCTGGCAGTGCGGACAAGTCTTTGCCCACTCACTGAACTGCTTGCGCAGGCCGTGCCAGACGAACTTGCTGGCGACTAGTCGGACAGTCGATCTGATGGACGGGTGCACCAACCCGTGTACCGAGTCGAAAACGTGTTTCCGCCAGGCTGCAGGAACTATAGGGCAGGGCTGACCTGTTGCAACGTTGCACAGGAGGGTCCGTTGACCTGGGCCAACTACGAAATCTTGGAGCTGCAGGCCTGAGACTGCGGTTCTGTAGCTGGGCCGCTCGTCGTCGGCTTGCCGTGCGTCAGCCAGGGCCGCGTAGTCGACACCCAGGGACAGGCTGTGGATGGTCAGTCTGGAGAGCGCGTCAGCAACAACATTGTCCTTTCCAAAGACATGTTGGATATCCGTTGTGAACTCGGAAATGTAGGACAAATGTCGCTGCTGGCGGGCTGACCAGGGATCAGAGACCTTAGAGAAGGTGAAAGACAATGGCTTGTGGTCAGTGAAAGTGGTGAAAGGCCTGCCTTCTAAAAAGTACCGGAAATGCCAGATCGCCAGGTACAGCGCTAGTAGTTCTCAATCAAAGGCGCTGTATTTAAGTTCAGGTGGCTTCAGGTGCCTGCTGAAAAACGCCAAGGGTTGCCAACGGCTTTTGATTAGTTGTTCCAGTACTCCACCGACCGCGGTGTTAGATGCGTCCACCGTGAGGGCGGTTGGGACGTCTGTCCTGGGGTGTACCAGCATCGCGGCATCTGCTAGGGCTTGTTTGGCCTTAACGAAGGCAGCCGCGGCCTTGTCATTCCAAGCGATGTCCTTGCCCATGCCAGACATCAGCGAGAACAAAGGGCGCATGATATGGGCTGCTGCAGGGATGAAACGATGGTAAAAGTTGACCATCCCAACAAACTCCTGCAGGGCTTTGACCGTGTGGGACGGGCGAAATGGCGGATAGCGTCTACCTTGGCAAGTAAGGGTGTTGCTCCCTCGCTGGTGATTCTGTGGCCGAGAAAATCGATAGCGTCGAGGCCAAATTGGCACTTGGCTGGGTTGATAGTGAGGCCGAAATCACTGAGGCGGGAGTACAGTTGGCGGAGGTGGGAAAGGTGTTCTTGGCGGTTACGGCTGGCGATGAGAAAGTCATCTAAATAAATGAACACCAAGTCCAGGTCGCGGCCTGCCATGTCCATCAGCCGCTGGAAGGTCTGCGCGGCGTTCTTAAGGCCAACCAGCATTCGAAGGAATTTGAAGAGGCCGAACGGAGTGATGAGTGCAGTTTTGGGGATGTCGTCAGGGTGGACTGGGATTTGGTGGTATCCCCGGACGAGGTCCACCTTGGAGAAAATATGGGCCTCGTGTAGGTTTGCCGCGAAGTCCTGGATGTGAGGGACGGGGTAGCGGTCTGGGGTGGTGGCGTCGTTCAGCCTGCGGTAGTCGCCGCAGGGCCTCCACCCGCCAGTGGCTTTGGGGACCATGTGAAGGGGGGAGGCCCAGGGGCTGTCTGACCTGCGAACGATCCCCAGCTCCTCCATGCGGCGGAACTCTTCCTTCGCCAGGCGGAGCTTGTCTGGAGGTAGTCGTCGTGCTCTGGCGTGGGGTGGCCCTGTTGTAGTGATGTGGTGCCACACCCGTGTTTGGGCATCGAATTCATGAACTGAGGTGCCAGAGCCGATGGGAACTCGGCCAGGAGCTTGGTGAACTCGTTGCCAGACAGGGAAAAGGAGTCCAGGCACGGGGCTGGTAGGCTGGCTTCTCCCAGAGAGTAAGTTTGGAAGGTTCTGGGGTGCACTAGCCAGTTCCCTCGTAGGTCGACTAACAGGTTGTGGGCCCAGAGGAAGTCGGCTCCCAAGAGTTGCTGGGTGACGGCGGCAAGGGTAAAGTTCCAGGTAAAACGGCTGTCGGCGAATTGTAATTGGATTGTACGGGTACCGAAGGTTCGTATCGTTGTGCCATTTGCGGCTTTGAGGGCGGGTCCCTGTTGCCTGCTGCGGCCAGTCGTAGGTAAAACACTGACCTCTGCTCCAGTATCGATGAGGAAACGACGTCCAGACTGCTTGTCCCAAACAAAAAGGAGGCTGTGTTGGTGGCCAGCAGCGACTGGCCCTAGTGTTTCCCTGAAACTTGCAGGGTGGGCAGCGTCGACGGGCCTCCGCGTCCCACCTTTGATGGTAGAAACACAACTGGTTGTCAGTGTTGTCGTCTGTGTTTCTGGGGTGTGGTCGCTCGACTGCTGGGATTGGTTTAGGTAGGTGTTGGGCACGCGGTCTGGCGATTTGGCCGACGGACAAAGCATTCTCGCGTTTAGCCCTCCACAGGATATCTGCCCGGGCGGCTACCTCACGTGGGTTGACGAAGATGGCATCGGCCAACAGCAGGTGAATGTCGTTGGGCAACTATTCGAGGAAGGCCTGCTCGAACATTAGGCAGGGCTTGTGCCCCTCAGCCAAGGCCAGCATCTCGTTCATTAGGGCCGATGGAGATCTGTCCCCCTGGCCATCGAGATGAAGCAGGCGGGCGGCGCGCTCACGACAGGAGAGGCCGAAGGTCCGAATGAGAAGGGCCTTGAAAGCCGGGTACTTGACTTCCTCTGGAGGAGACTGGATGAAGTCTCCGACCTGGGTGGCTGTCTCCTGGTCCAGGGAGCTGACCACACGGTAGTACCGTGTGGAATCGGAGGTGATCTGCTGCAGTTGGAACTGGGTTTCGGCCTGGTCGAACCACACGCGGGGCTAAAGCGTCCAAAAGGTGGGCAGCTTGAGTGCCACTGCATTGGTTGCTGCATTGTCGGTCATTGTGTGGGTTCAAAATCCATTTGGACCGTTAGGGTCACCAATGTAGCGGCTGCTACCACGATGCGAGAATAAAGACATGAGTCTGCAAGCTGTAGAACAAGACTGATTTATTTACCCGCCTTACGCAGGCCTTTTAAGCGGCGCGGTTCCCGCCCTTCAAAAACGGAAGTGACGTACGCACTACGTCATCAAAACTTCTCGCGCGCGCAGGTTCTCCCTCGTCGCTCAGGGAAGACGAAGGCCCAGCGCCATCTTGGGCCTCGCCACTCCAATGATGCGCGCCCCGACCGCTGAGCAGGTTCGCTTGCGCGAACGGTGAGTTGCCACAGCAGCGTCTTACGGCATGCGCCACATGCCTCTTCCAAAATATGGTAAGCACAGACCACTCATGCAGAAGATTGAAAAGACTACTTTGTTGTTAATTAAAAGGGACCACAAAATCTTACAATAGCGCATCCACGATGATAACCTTCTTTATCCACTGAGCATCACCCGTTTAATGTGCCTTTCTCTACACTGAAATCTATTTGTAAATTACATATGCTTTCTGTATGTTACATATTTTGTTGTGCTTTCTCATCGCATTAGCTAACAATTTTGAAGTTGCACATCAGATTCCTGAGACAAATCATTAGTGTGAACTATGAATAATAGTGATCCTGGCACCAATACACTGGACACTACTTCTGGCCTTTCAACAGCCCTTAACTTATCCTTAACCCTTGCACTGTTTTTAGTTCTGTATGCAGCCTCTGTATCCTGACTTCACATGCTCTAACCTTGATGAGTCAACTGAGAAGGTTCTGGTTTGTTATCCTTCAGACAATAAGAGATTCAAGTAATTTAGGAATCAGGACAGTTAGCAAGTTCATGGGACGTATGCCTTCTCTTGCTTCTGTTTTTTTATGCTTTTTACATTTTGAAAATCCAAAGATAAATTTAGGTATAGTTCAACTCTCCCATTATCCTTTCTATTACATTCAAATAATTCAATAAGATTGGTTAAGCATAACCTCCCTTTCCAATCCATGCTGTCTATTCCTAATTATATTTTGTGTCCAGATAATTTCCATTGCATCATTCAGTAAAGATTTAATATTTCCTGCCACTAATTTTAAACTAATTAAACTATAATTCCTGGGGCATGATCTATGTTCCTTCTTAAACAGAAATATTATATTTGCTTCCCACCAGACCTCTGATATTATTCTGAATGAATTTTTATTTATTTGCAATATTGCCTTTGCTATCTCTTCTCTGGTTTCCTTTGAACAAACTGCAACACAACCTATCCTAACCTGTGTTTCATCTCACAAATTTTGAAACCGTTTAAAAATTATCTGCATTTTTCTATCATAAATGTCTTTTTATATTGTTTATGATATCTTCTTCAATTCTCATCACTGTTTTGTTTGCATTCTAATGAAATGTGAGAGAAACTATTTGATAAAACCAGAAAATGCTTGACATGCTCAGCAGCATCTGTGGAGAGAGAAGCAGAGTTAGCATTTCAAACTGATGTCCTTTCATCAGAAAACAGGCCTGACTGACAGTATTTGTAATGTTTATTTGCAATACTTCTGTTATTTGCATTTCATTTCTTTCATGTATTTTTTATTCTTTCATGGGAAGTAGGTGTGCACATGGGTAAAGTGTCCAGAAATTCCTATTCTACCTAATATCTAACTCACTCCAGCTCAACTACTTTGTGCTACACCATTTCCAGGCAGAGATGTTTCCTGCAGTTGAGACTGAAGGTCCCAACATAACTTGTACCTCCTTATCTATTCTTAGAACTATTGAATCGCCAGAAATCTAAAATATAATGAACCAATGGTTTAGTATAATCTCAGTTCAATTCGTAATTAATTGCTCTGATTATTACTTTTTTTCATTTTCTCCTTTTTAAGATGGTTATTTCTCAATCAGTGATAACTAACTACTATTATTAAAGGGTTTTCAGTAAGTTGCATTGACAGATTTGAGATCCCCTCCCTGTACTGACGGTGGAAGAACTTTTACAGATTCCTTCCTTCCCAGCTCTGTGTCACATTTGCTTAAGCATGTGAACATTTCCCCAGGTGATCCATTCCTTCACAAAAGTGATCTAACCTACCGTCTACTAACATAAGCAACCCCAATCTTTGGCGCAGTACACATCCAATTCAAACCTTTTGTGTTAAAATAATCAAGCCCAGACTCTTGCCCATTAGCATGAGAGGAGCAAAGGAGAGCAGTGAACTCTGAAGGGAGAACTCTGAAGTTGAACTGTGGTCGAAATCGCCAAGGATGAGAATTTGTTCAGTGCAGAGTAAGACATTGAAGATACCTCAGTGAGAGAATTAGAAACGTACTTGGATGTGCATGGAGCTGTCTACTTTATTGCACTATAGATTGGAGGTAGTTACGTTAATGGATTGAACAATAGTGCACACAACTTCAGTGGCAATGCCCAATAAGCCAACAGAATGCAAATATCAGATCAAATAGACAAGCATATTAAACCTGCCATCCAACAGCACATAAAACTATAACCACTCTCTAATAACACATTCAAATGCCAGTTACTCCCTAATATTATGTAAGACAGATCTATTGTCCAATAAAATCTTCAACATCAAACTAATGACTAATAATGAAAACAATATCAATGAGTGCCCAGCAACCCAATCAACTCAAAATATAATTTAATGGACAAGCAATCTAGTGATCAATGAAATTCAGTGATGTGGTGCAAATTTTTCCCAAGTGCCAGAGGACAAGTTACAGTGTAGAATCCGTTGAACATTATGATTGGCAGCTTATGGAGTGCCTTGCGCATAATGAAGGCTTCATTTGTGTTCCTCCACGTTTGTTGCACGCTCATACCCGACATGCCAGGAGTCAGTGGTGATGCCAGTCATTGACTCACACACAACTGATGCTTCTGTGAAATCAGTTCCTGCTTATGCAATCAAAAGCATTGGGCACACACAGGAAACTAACAGTGCTGAAGACAAATTCCTGGAATGTGTGCATGATGGATATCTAAGTCAGTACATCGAGGAGCTGAAGAGGAAGTAAGAGTCATGGAGTCATACAACATGAAAACAGACCATTGGGCTCAGTATGCCCACAATGACCAGGGTCACCCAAATGTATTAATCCCATCTTCTAGCACATGACCCATGGTTTTCTATACCTAAACAGTTCAAGTGCTCATCTGGACACTTCTTAAATGCGGTGAGCAACTGTACTTCCACGGTCTCTCAGGCAGTGTGTTCCAGGTATTCACCACTCTCTGGGTGAAAAAAGTCCCCCCTCAGATTCCCTCTAAATCTCTTGCCCTTACCCTAAATTTAAGTCCTCTCGTTTATCTACCTTTGATATGGGGAATATTTTCCTGCAGCCTACCCTATCTACGTCCCTCATCATTTTACATACCTCAGTCATGTCCCCTCTTAACCTCCTCTACTCCAGGGAGAACAGACCCAGCCTCTGCAGTCTCTCCTCATAACTGAAATGTTCCATTCCAGGCAGCAAATTAGTCAATTTCCTCTGTACCTTCTACAGCGCTATCACCTCCTTCCTATAGTGTGGTGACAAGAACTGTACACAGTACTCCAGCTGCAGTCTAACCAATGTTTCATAAGGTTGGAGCATAACCCCCTCGTTCTTGTACTCATTGCCCTGACTAATGAAGGCCAGTGTCCCATATGCCTTCTTAACCATGTTATCTACCTGCACTGCCACCTTCAAGGATCTTTGGACTTGCATACCAAGGTCCCGCTGTTCCTCAATACTCCCTAGGACCCTAACGTTCATGGTGTATGTCCTAGCTTCATTCATGCTCCCAAATAGCATCGCCTCACATTTAACCAGATTAACCTCCATCTGCCATTTCTCAGCCCATTTCACCAACACATCAATATCATCATGTAGCCTAAGACTTCCCTCCCACACCATCAACAGCTCCACCGATCTTTGAGTAATCTGCGAATTCACTGATCATGCATCCTACATCCACATCCAAATCATTCACATGTATTACAGACAGCAAGTGTCCCAGCACCGATCCCTGTGGAACATCACTAGCCACAGGTATCTAATCACACAATCAACCCTCTACTGTCAGAGAGATCTAGTGTGACGCAACCAGTCAATCAATAATAAATCATAAAGGGGGCTCTCAGAAATAATATGATAAAATGTTATATTCTGTTTGAAGATGATGCAATTCAATTGAAAATCAAAGTTTTCAATCTAATTAAAAGAAAACATGAAGCTTTAAAAGGAAAATCTAATGATGTAAACTGCAAAACTTCATTGAAAGGTATAACAGTAGACAGGCAATGGGCAGCATTTGCAGAGATAATACATGATTTGCAGCAAATAGGCACAAAGCACAACAGGGAAAGTGGTCCATCTACTGAATGCCATTTACCCCAAAATAAGGAAAAGGTTATTCACTCCAAGGCTGGGTAATCTTTGCAAGTCTTTATCCCTGAGGCCTGTGTGAACTCTTTCATTCAAAAATAATCAATAGATTTCTGGAAATTTAAGGAATCAATGAATATGGGAAATGGAACAGGAAAAAGTTTCATGAGGTAAAGATGAGACATGATCCTGTTGAGTGGCATCAGCTTTTACTTTCTTTAATTTCTTCTGTCCTTCTATTCTTAAACAGATCTACACAAGAGATTCGTTTGCTGTTATTTTAAAACATCACTATTACTCATATGTTTGTGAAGGTGCCAGTTGGAAACAGTTACAAAGAACATTAGAGTTCCAAAACTCTGGAATTGTTCTGGGCTTTAGGAGATAAAGCCCTCCAACAATAATATGAGAGCTTTAGTTCCAATCTTGATGTTTCTACAATACAACTAAAAACAGGAGGAGAAAGGCCAAAGGGAAAGCTTAGTTTACAATTAAGGAGAGGGAAGATCTATTCTTCAAGTGTGTGTAGAGAGCCACACTTCTACCACCAGACAGAGGTCCAGACTTGTCCCATACCTAGATTGCACTCTACGTAATGGTGAAGGCCATTCTTGTCCTGATTATTCCAGGTGGTGGCTGCATGCCACAGGTTACAGCTGTGTACATGCTCTCTGGGATGTTTTTTATTCAGGAGAAATGAGTTCTTCTCCTTTAGATACAACAGGCCCATGGATTTGACCAGATTGCAGGTTTCCTAAATGTTGAGGGAGAGATGGAGTATATCCATGACAATCAGAGCTCCATGAGTTAACCTGGAGCTCTATACAAACCAGAAAGGCTCTCCTTTCTTGATGCAAATAGTGTGACCACCAGTAAGTACATCCTATGGTCGATTCTAGGAAGGACACTGTGCCCCATCCTCTTTTAGACACTGGACAAGAAACGCTAATCTATACTTTGCTCTTCCCTCTGCTTCAGCTTCTTGGAAGTAATAAAGCATGCAGTTACAACTACATCCCAGGCCCCACAGGGAGCCTAGTGGTGATTGATGTTTGAGTTTTCAGTATTCCGTTCCACTGCCTGGACAGCTCAGGATGTGCCCTGTAGTATTAGCCAGAGATTCTCTCACATCTAATTGTTTCATTCACAACTTTGCTGTAATAAGAACACAGGAGGAAGAGGAGGAAGAGGAGAAGGACAAGATAGTCAGTGACAAGATCTAGGCATCCTGCGGTGTGCCGCAGGGGTCGGTGTTGGGACCGCTCCTTTTTACCTTGTACATTAACGATTTGGATGATGGAATAAATGGTTTCGTGGCTAAGTTTGCGGATGACACCAAGATAGGGGGAGGAGTAGAGAGTATTGAAGAGATAGGAAGGTTGCAGAGGGACCTAGACAGTTTAGGAGAATGGGCAAGGAAATGGCAGATGAGATTCAATGTAGAGAAATGTGCAGTCGTACACTTTGGAGGCAGAAATAAGCGGGCAGATTATTATCTAGGAGGAGAGAAAATCCAAAGCATGGAAGTACAAAGGGACTTGGGGGTACTCGTGCAGGATACCTTAAAGGTTAACCACCAGGTCGGATCGGTGGTAAAGAAAGCGAATGCTATGTTGGCATTCATTACGAGGGGTATAGTATATAAAAGTAAGGAAGTGTTGATGAGGATCTACGGGGCACTAGTGAGGCCTCATTTGGAATATTGTGCGCAGTTTTGGGCCCCACATCTTAGGAAGGATGTGTTGACGTTGGAGAGGGTTCAGAGGAGATTTACGAGGATGATTCCAGGAATGAAAGGGCTTACGTATGAGGAGCGTTTGTCGGCTCTTGGACTGTACTCACTGGAGTACAGAAGAATGAGAGGGGACCTCATAGCGACATTTAAAATATTGATAGGAAAGGACAGAGTAAATGTGGCTAGGCTGTTTCCCTTGGTGGGTGAGTCCAGGACCAGAGGGCACAATCTTAGAATTAGAGGGTACAGTTTCAAAACAGAGATGAGGAAAAATTTCTTTAGCCAGAGGGTGGTGAATTTGTGGAACTCCTTCCCACGTACAGCAGTGGAGGCCAGATCAGTGGGGGCGTTCAAGGAGGAGATAGATAGATATCTAAATAGGATATCAAGGGATATGGGGATAAGGCCGGAAATTGGGATTAGAATAGTTTTTTTTTTCTTCCCCCATTCCTCATTTCTCATTTTTATTTCCCTTTCCTTGGAGCAGACTCGATGGGCCGAATGGCCTGCTTCTGCACCCTCGTCTTGTGATCTTGTGATTCGTATGTGCTTCACAGAAGGTTGCCACTTCACCTGCTAAGAATCAAAGGGTCAATCCATGTTCAAAACATAACTGTACTACATTGGACTTGGAATGATGTGGGTAGCTAATACTGCGTCACTCTAATGTCCAGTAATGACCACCTCCAATATAGAAGTCTCAAAATTTCTTCTTGACGTTGTAAGATACATCCATTGTCCATCCTTATTTGAGATGGAGATCACCAGAAAATGACCAGGACCAGGCACTTAATGACTGTGGTCCAAGAGGTTTTCAGATTCTGCAAGTGTCACAGCAAGGGCCTCAAAACCTTACCTCACAAAGCCACACCAGCAGCCATGCAGGGTTTATGAGAGAAGTTCTCTGATTCCAAAGACACTGAAGTGTCTTTACCCCAATAAACGCAGACAGCCCATATAGGTTTGATATGAATTAAGACCTCAGTTGATATGCTGGTGCACAGGGCTCCTGAAGTCATTCCGTGCAAATGGGGAAAACCTCACCAGCAGCACTTTTTAAGCTTGCAGGGCACGCATGAAAATCCTGTCCAAAGGGCCCTGGAACAAACTGGTGTGGATTCCCCACACTGGGTTATTTTAGAGCATAGGGTCACAAATAAATGAATTTCCAGACCCACGAGGTTCTGATGAAAGGTTATTGACCTGAAGGGTTAATACTATGTTTCTCTCCAAAGAGTACATAGGGCATTTTCTTTTTGTATAATCTCCCACCTACTCTTCAATAACACAGAGACTGAATGTACTTTCCAATAAGATAAGATAAGATACCTCTATTGGTCACATGTACTTTGAAACACACAGTGAAATGCATCTTTTGTGTAGAGTGTTCTGGGGGCAGCCCGCAAGTGTCACCACTCTTCCCGCGCCAACATAGCATGCTCACAACTTCCTAACCCCTACGTCTTTGGAACGTGGGAGGAAACCAGAGCAGCCAGAGGAAAACCATGCAGACATGGGGAGAACGTACAAACTTCTTACAGACAGTGGCCAGAATTGAACCCGGGCCGCTGGTGCTGTTATAGTGTTACACTAACCGCTACACTACCGTGCCTGCCCTGTATAAACTACCACCCCCACAACACACATCACAAGAACAAATTACCCTCCAATAACATACACAGGTCCTAATGACTGTCCACAAATAACTCCGATCAACTCTAATAACATACAGACATTCAATGCCAAAGCTCAATTCTCCAGTCTGCTTTCTAATAAGATACAGAGCTCCAATACATTTTCCAGTAACACATGCACTACACATCATGTCAAATAACATGCTCAACATCAAGCAAGTGTCCAAAAGCAAAAGCAAATCCACGCTGTGATCCAATAACAACCAGAACTGCAATCCACAGACTAACAGCAGAAGCAATTCCAACTCACTGAGCAAAAAAATACAAAGTTTTGAGTTACTGATCAAAGGCAAATACAACTTCAAATTCAGTGCTCAATAAGCCACCTCCAACTAATGAGTAATTAAACCATGGTCCAATAACACGTTCATTTCTAATCTATTCTCTAATGACACGTAACTCCAATCTACTATCCAATGGAACACAAGAGCTACATTGCAATAAAACACATGCCTCCAACGTATATTCTAGTATTATATAGCTCCAGCTACGGAGCAAGCATAACTCTGCACTGTTATTCAGTAAGTCAAACAACTTACAGAGAAACATACAGAGAAATCCAAGCAGACTGCCCAGTAACACACATAATTACTCACTGCTGCTTGTCTTTTTGTGGAATATGTGGAACAGTCCTTATTTCAGTTCCACTCAGCCTGCTTCCCTCACCTCTTTCTCCAATACACTGATGACAGTAATGGTGCTACTTCCTGCACTCGTAAACGACTTGAAAGTTTCATCACCTTAGTTGCCAATTTCCACTGTACTTACATTTCCACCTCCGATTCCTCCCATCCCATCCCTCTCTCCCGCTTCTTTATCTCCATCTCACGGGACAGATGAGTGACCAGTGTCCATTACAAGCCCACAGACTCCCACAGCTACTTTGACTATACCTCCTCCCACCTTGCTTATGATGTTGACTCTGTTCTGTTCTCCCAGTTTCTTCACTTTATTGTCTCTGTTCTGAAGGTGACACTTCCCATACCTAATTTGCTGACTCATTACAAGTCCTTTGTCTAAGTTCTGGAATACTTTAACATAAGCGTGGTAATCCCTGAACACACAAACTACAGCAGTTCAAGAACCTGGTTTATATTGCCTTTACAAGTGGTGGTGATGGTGGGAGCTTGTTGGTAAGCTTTAAATCCCTGAATGAGAAAAAAAAGGCCTTCCAAAGACACCGCAGGACTCCAGTCTACTGTCCCAGACATCCAAGAACTCCAACCTACATTCCAATAAAGGAATTCACACCGACTCCTCTCCAATGAAAGAAGAAACTCAAATCTAAAATCCAATATCATCCACACCCAACTTATAGACCAATAATACCTACAGCTACAAATCCCTGCAGAATAGAATAAAACAAAGCTCAAACAGGCTGCATAACCTTCTCAGCTCCAATCAATTATCCAGTAACATGGAGATCCAAAGTTCAATAGTACAATAATCTAAAAGCTACTGACTGACCCCAGACAATCCTTCCAGGTGAGACAGCGCTTCACCTGTGTGTCCGAGGGTGTCACTTATTGCATCCGGTGCTCCCGGTGCAGACTCCTGTGCAACGGTGAGACCCGAAGCAGATTGAGTGACCGCTTCGTCGAGCACCTTCACTCCATCCGCCACAACAGCCAGGATCTCCTGGTGGCCACCCACTTCAATTCCACATCTCACTCCCATACTGATACGTCTATCCGTGGCCTCCTCTACTGCCATGTTGAGGCCAGGCGCAGCTTGGAGGATATTCCACCTTGGAAGTCTCCAAGCTGATGGCCTCAACATCCATTTCTCTAACTTCTGTTAACCCCACACCTTCTTTTTCTTCCCCACCCCCCCACCCCGCTCCTTTGTCTTCCCTTATTCCTGTGGCTCCCTTCTCCCACCTTGATGACCTGCCCATCTCCTCTCCTCCCCTCCCCCATCCTTTATTCCACGGTCCACTGCCCTTTCCAACCGGATTCCTTCTTCTTCAGCCCTTTGCCTCTTCTACCTGTCACCTCTCAGCTTATTACATCTTCTCCCCCCCCCCCCACCACTACCTTCTCCCTCTCACCTGGACTCACTGATCACCTGAACTCACCTATCACCTGCCTGCGTGTGCTTCTCCCCCTCCCTCACCTTCCTATTCTGGCTTCTGCCCTCTTCTTTTCTGGTCCTGATGAAGGGTCTCGGCCCCAAACGTCGACTGTTTATTTCCATCCATAGATGCTGCCTGACCTGCTGAGTTCCTCCAGCACTTTCTGTGCATTGCTCCAGATTCCAGCGTCTGCAGAATTTTTTGTATCCCTGTCTAATAAGACAAACATCTCTAAAGTACTGCTTAATAATAGATTCAAGTCTAAATTACAATCTAAAAATGCAGGCAACTCTAGCCTGCTGTCCAAGATCACATGGCATGAATATCACATGAACCTTCATTTTTAAAATGAAAGCAACTCTTAACTACTTGCCACAGATATATGCAACTTCAAACTGCAATCCAATAAACTACGTTGTTAAATTAATGTCCCAATGGCCAACAAAGACTGAAATAGGGACAAGTTCTGGTGAACTTTAAAGCAAGGGGTGCAGTAGCATAGTGGTTTTGTTACTAGACTACTGATCCAGAGACATGAGTTCAAGTCTCACAATGACGGATGGAGAATTTAAAATAAGTTAATTAGTTACTTCAATCTGGAATTAAATTTTGCTATCAGTAATGGTAATTCTTTTCTGTGAAATAAAACATCTAGTTTGCCAGTGTACTTTACTGATGACCACCTGCCCATCTGTACCTGGTGCGGCGTGTGTATGAATTCACCTTAACATCAATGTACTTGACTCTTCCCTTTGAAATGACTGATTAACCCAAACTGTTGCATCAGATACACACTGTATGAGTCCCCTCACCAAAGGTTGACCTTCCCAGTGAATGACTAGTAAAGAGAAACAGTTGGAAACTAAATTTGACTTACAAACCAAAGTTTAAAATAAAACACAATTCAAGACTGCAATCTAATAACATGTAAATGCAAACTGTTGTTCCCTTACCCAAGCAATCAACCACTAGTGGGTACAGCTCCAGAATGGTACTTTTCAGTCAGAGAACCAATGCAAACCTGCTGTCCAATACACAACCAGCTCAGATATAACATTGTAACAGTTCAAATCACTCCAAGCACCCAGCCAATTACACATACAATAAATTCAACACTAAACTTCTGCTAACTGACACTGCTGTCAAGAAACATAGTTCCAGGCTGCAGAACCAAAACAAGGCCAACACCAGGCCATATTCTGACAGCATAAAAAATGCAAACAATTGTTCCACAATGACATAATTTAAACTTACTGTCAAATAATGCACCTAACTCTTCTTTACACTTCCACAACTCTAGCAACCAACACACAGTCTAATATCAAAAGTAACTCCATCCACAGCCCCATATCACAAGTAATTCGAAAATACCTTCCAATACTATGCAGAACTTCACTTGCTTATCCAATAATATTAGCAGCTGTAACTTATTGTCCAACAGCATATGCATTTCCATTGAAATATCCACTGACCTAATCAATGTCAGCTTATAAAGCAGTAGCAAATATAGTTCCAAATGAGTCAATAAAACTAACAATTCCAAGCTATTATCAGAGAATTCAAATATACTGTCTAGTAATTCAAACAGCTCCAAATTGCTTTGATTTCGACTTAACACACACAACTCCAGCCTACTCATCAACAGCACAATGAATTGCTAGCCAATAACGTCAGCAATTTCTAATTAATAAATGGGGACTTCCAAATTTTGCCCCAAAATACAAGCAATCGAAACTTATTGTAAACAGACTAAGGGCGTAAAGGAATAATGTTGCAACAGCCCAAACAGCTCCAATTATTAGTTCAAGCCACATGCAACTTTGAACTGCTGTTGAATGTTATGGATGATATAAGGCCGTTGCTGAATATCACTGGCAGCTCCACTATCCAATAACTAAGGAACTGCAAACTGCTGTCGAATGCTACAAATGACTCCAATTTACTGTATAATAATGTTCACAACTACAACCTGCTGTGTGAAAACACAAAGAAATCACACCTATTTCTCAATAATGCACAAAAGTCAAGCCTACTGCTCTATAAGCACAACTTCAATCTACTGTCCATTAACCCACACAAGTCATGCACAATACAAAACGAAAGTATACAATTCCATTCGACTTTGTAATCTGTTGCCCAACAACATAAGCAACTTTGAACTGCTATCCAATATTATATATAGTTGCAACCTACTACCAATAACACAATCAACATTCAACTCTAATAATACAAGCAATTCATTTTCTTTCATTAGACAGGTTATGGTTTGGTAAGACAACTGCAGGCTACAGTTTGATAACAAATAAATCCAACCTGCTGTATTACTGAAGTAACTCCAAAATAAAATTTAAAAGCTGGTAATTCTGAAATATGATTGAAAAAAAAGGCACGACTCCCATCTTCTGTCTATTAACACAGACTCCCAAACTTCTTAATTACAACTACAGTCCAGTAACAAATCAACTCTAGGCTATTATCCAGTAATAATCAGGAGTTCAATTACTTGCCCGATAATTTGCAGCCACAAACTACTGTTCAATAACAGACGTAGTTCAAGCATACTGTCCATTAGTACTAAGAACCCACTCTGGCCTCAATACCACATGACACCATATACAAGTATCATCTGCTCACAGTCACAGCTCTGGCATACTGTTGCTTTTTACATCATTGTCAGAAACCACGAACAACTCATTTGCTAAGGAAACTCAATCAGCTGGAACCAACTATCCAACATTCCAAATTACTATCCAATACACACTGAAACTCCTCATAAAGTTGTCAAATTGTTTCTGCACAGATATTTGCCTTGAGTTTACACCAACTCAGTGTAGAGCAACTCCTTCAGTCCCATTCACTCAATCTATCCTCAAAATGCTGCTAAGTATTCTTTCCCATCTAACTCCCTTTAGAAACCCCATTTCCACTACTCCAAAAGGTGATGAGCTTCATATCACCAGAATTCTCTGCCTCAAAGAAGTTTTTCATTACACTCCTCTCATATATTTTGGCCAAACTTTTAACGCTGTGCTCCTGGTGTGTGAACCATCCACTACTGGCAATGAAAACCAAAAACTGCAGATGCTGGAAATCTAAAATAAAAACAGGATATGCTAGAAACACTTAGCAGGTCAGGCTGCGTCTGTGGGAAGAGAACCAGAGTCGACATATCAGGTCGAAGACCCCTTGTCAGAACTGGGAAGGAGACAAAAGAAGCCGGTTAGGCTGCAGGGAGGGTGAGGGTGCATCTTCCCCATTCATCTCCATTCAGCATTTCCCAAGGACCATTCCCTTCGTGGTTCCCTTGTCCACTCTTCCGTTCCCGCCAACCGCGCCCCCTTCTTACAGCACTTTCCCTTCCAACCACAGGCGATGCAACACTTATCCTTTCTCCTCTTCCCTTCCCACCATCCAGGGACCCAAACAGTGTTTCCAGGTAAAGCAGCGATTCACTTGCCCTTCTTCCAATCTGTATTCGCTGTTTACAGTGTGGTTTCCTCTAACTGGGGAATCAAATATAGGTTGGGTGATCGTTTTGCTGAGCACATATGTGCAGTCCACAGGGGGAACCTTGAACTTCCCATTGCCTGCCACTTCAATTTCCCATTCCCATTCTGACCTCTCTGTGACCTCCTGCACTGTTACAATGAGGCCCAAGAGAAGCTTGAGGAACAGCACCTCATCTTCCGTCTGGGCACGTTGCAGCCTTCTGGACCTAATATTGAGTTCCACAACTTCAGGTAACTTGATTTCTCGGTCTGTATTGGTCGTCCATCTGTGATATTGGCCCAGCTTAGAGTATAGAACATAGAACAATACAGCATAGGAACAGGCCCTTCAGCCCACAATGTTGTGCTGATCCAATTACATCAGTAATGAAATGCCCAACTGAACTAATCCCTTCTGCCTACACATTGTCCATACCCTACAATTTCCCTCACATTCATCTGCCTATCTAAGAGCTTCGTGAACACCCCTATCATCTTTGCCTCCACCACCACCCCGGGCAGTGCATTCCAGGCACCCACCACCCTCCGTGTAAAATATTTGCCCTGCACATCTCCTTTGAACTTTTCCCCTCTCACTTTAAACACATGCCTTCTGGTATTAGACATTTCAACCCTGGGGAAAAGATAATGGCTATCTACTCTATTTATGTCTCTCATGATCTTATAAACCTCCATCAGACTTCCTCTCAGCTTCTGCCACTCCAAAGAGAACAACCCAAGTTTGTCCAATTTATCCTCATTGCACATGCCTTCTAATCCCAGGTAGCGTCTTTGTAAACCTCTCTGCACCCTCTCCAAACCTTTGACATCCTTCGTCTAATGGGGTGACCAGAACTGAATGCAATACTCTAGATGCGGCCTAACTAGAGTTTTATAAAGCTGCAGCATGACTTCCTGACTCTTGAACTCAATCCTCAACTAATGAAGGCAAGCATGCCATATGCCTTCTTTACCACTCTATCAACCTGTGTAGCCACTTTCAGGGAGCTATAAACTTGGACCCCAAGATCCCTCTGGTTAATGGTCTCGCCCTTTACATTTGATCTCCCAAGGTGCAACACTTCACATTTGGCTGGGTTGAATTCCTCCTGCCATTCTCTGTCCACATCTACAACTGATCGATATACCTCTGTATCCTTTGCCAGTCTTCCACGCTATCCACCAATCTTCGTATCACCTGCAAACTTACTAACCCACCCATGTACATTTTCATCCACGTCATTTATGTACATCACAAACAGCAGAGGTCCCAGCACAGATCCCTGAAGAACTCCACTAGTCACAGACCTCCAGCTAGAATAAGTCTCCTCGACCACTACCCTCTGTATACAATGGGCAAGCCAGTTCTGAATCCAAACGGCCAAGTCACCGTGGATCCCATGCATCTTAATCTTCTGGGTGAGCCTCCCATGAGGGACCTTGTCAAACACCTTACTAAAATCCATGTAGACAACATCCACAGCTCCACCTTCATCAATCACCCTCGCCACCTCGTCAACAAACTCAATCAAGTTAGTAAGACACGACTTGCCCTGCGCTAGGCCATGCTGACTGTCCCTAATTAGGCCATGGTTTTCCAAATGCACATAAATCTTATCCCTAAGAATCCTCTCCAGTAACTTCCCTACCACTGACGTGAGATTCACCAGTCTATAGTTACCAGGATTAACCCTGTTTCCCTTGTTGAATAATGAAACATGAGCTACTCGACAGTCCTCCGGGACCTCACCTGTGGCTAGAGAGGACATGAAGTTATTGGTCAAGGCCCCAGCAATTTCATCTCTTGCCTCTCTCAATAACCTGGGATATATCCCATCAGGCCTCGGAGACTTATCCACCTCAATGCTCTTTAAGATACCCGACATTACCTCCTCCTTTATCTCGAAATGCCCTGGATATTAGCAGGCTGCACACTTATCTCCCTATCCTGCACTTCCTTCTCCTTGGTAAATACTGAGGCAAAGCACTCATTAAGGACCTCAACCACATCCTCCACTTCCAAGCACATGTTCCCTTCTTTATCCTTGAGTGGTCCTACCCTCTCCCGAGTTATCCTCTTGCTCTTGACGTATGTATAGAATGCCTTGGGATTCTATTTATTTCTACTTGCCAAGCACATTTCATGGCCCCTCCTGACTTTCCCTAATTTCCTTAATTCCCTTCTTGAGTTCCTTTGTGACTTCTTTATAATCCTCAAGTGCTCTGTTTGATCCTAGCTTCCAAAGCTTTACATACTTTTCCTTTTTCTTCTTGACTAAATCCACCACCTCTCTCGACATCCAAGGTTCCCTCACCTTGCCATCCTTGTCCTTCCTTCTTAATGGAACATCCCTGTCCTGTACTCTGTGCAGTTGGTCCTTAAACACCCTCCACATGTCAGATGTGGACTTGCCCAAAAACAGCTGTTCCCAATTAACTCTCCCTGGTTCCTGCCTAATGCTCCCATAATTTGCCCAGCTCCAATTTAATACTCTCCTGCTAGGTCCATACTTATCCTTATTGATAACTGTCTTAAAGCGTAAGGAGTTGTGGTCACTGTTCCTTAACTGTCCTCCTACTGAAAGGTCAGTCACCTGGCCAGGCTCATTAACCAACACCAGGTCCAGTACGGCCCCTCCTCTCATTGGACTATCTACATATTGCTTAAGAAACCCTTCTGGATGCACCTCACAAATTCTGCCCGTCTAAACCTCTTACAGTAAGGAGGTCCCAGTTTATGTAAGGGATGTTGGAGTCTCCCACGACAACAACTCTACAACCTTATTAGTTTTAGACCTTTCTGTAATCAGCCTGCATACTTGTTCCTCAAGATCCCAGTAGCTATTGGGTGGTCTGCAGTATAATCCCATCAAAGTGATTGCATCTTTCTTACCTTTGAGTTCTACCCATATAGACTCAGTGGACGAGCCTCCATTATGTCCCCTCTGAGTGCAGCTGTCATATTGTCCCTGATTAGTAGTGCAACTCCACCCCCCCCCCCCCCCCACCACCTTTTACCTCCCTCTCTATCTTTCCTAAACTTCGAAACCCTGGAACATTAAGCACCCATTCCTGTCCCTCTCTCAACCAAGTCTCTGTTATGGCCACAACATCATAGTTCCGTGTACTGATTCATGCTCTAAATTCATCAGCCTTACCCATATTACTCCCAGCATGCAAATACACCCACTTCAAACTGTCCGTCCCATCGTGTCCATTACTTTGCTCCTGCCTGTTTTTACTGCCCTGACATCTACCTTCCTCTCAATCCCTCCACTTTCTGACCCAGTGCTCTGGTTCCCATCCCCCTGCCAAACTAGTTTAAACCCTACTGAGTAGCAATAGCGAACCTCCCAGCCAGGATATTTGTTCCCCTCCAGTTGAGGTGCAACCCGCCCTTCTTGTGCAGGTCACCTCTGTCCCAGAAGAGATTCCAATGATCCAAGAACCTGAAACCCTGCCCCCTGCACCAGTTCCTCAGCCACTCATTCATCTGTTCTATCATCCTGTTCCTGCCCTGACTAGCACATGGCACCAGGAGTAATCCAGAGATTACTACCTTGGAGGTCCTGCTCTTCAGCCTCTTTCCTAACTCCCTATCCTCACTGCACAGGACTGCTCCCCCTTTCTACCTGTATCATTGGTGCCAACGTGCACCGCGACCTCTGGCTGCTCACCCTGCCCCTTGAGAATATCTGCAGTCACTCTGAGACATCCTCGATCCTAGCATCCTGGTGTCTCTTTCACAGCCAATGAATCTCCTGTCTGCCCCCTCACTATCTAGTCTCCTATCACTATTGCTCTGCCTGACTTTACCCTTCCCTGCTGAGCCGCAGAGCCAGCCACAGTGCCACTGACCTGGCTGCTGCTGCTGTGCCATGATAGGTCATCCCCCCCAGCAGTATCCAAAGGGGTATACTTGTTGCTGAGGGGTATGGCCACAGGGGAACCCTGCACTGACTGCTTACTTCTCCTGGTGGTCACCCATCTCTCTGAAGCCTATACCCTGGGTATGACCACCTCTATAAAAGTCTCATCTGTGAGGTTTTCAGCTTCCCGGGTGGTCCTGAGTACATCAAACTCCAGCTCCATTTCCTTGACCTGGTCAGTCAGGAACTGCAGCTGGGTGCACTGCCTGCAGATGTAGACATCAGGGAGACTGAGAGAACCATAGAACCATAGAACCATACAGCACAAAACAAGTCCTTCGGCCCATCATGTTGTGCCGTCCATTAGACCACCCCCACACTACCTAACCCCTTCCTCCCGCATATCCCCCCATCCCACACTCCTCCATATGCCTATCCAACAAGCTCTTGAACCTGTCCAATGTATCTGCCTCCACCACCACCCCAGGCAGTGCATTCCATGCACCAACCACTGTCTGGGTGAAAAACCTCCCCCTGACATCTCCCCTGAACCTCCCACCCATAACCTTAAAGCCATGACCTCTTGTCTTGAGCATTGGTGCCCTGGGAAGGAGGCGCTGACTGTCTACTCTATCTATTCCTCTCAGTATTTTATATACCTCTATCATGTCTCCTCTCATCCTCCTCCTTTCCAGTGAATAAAGCCCTAGCACCTTAAGCCTCTCCTCATATTCCATACGCTTTAATCCAGGCAGCATCCTGGTAAATCTCCTCTGCGCCCTCTCCAACACCTCCACATCCTTCCTATAATGAGGCGACCAGAACTGGACACAGTTCTCCAAGTGTGGCCTAACCAGAGTTTTGTAAAGCTGCATCATCACCTCGCGGCTCTTAAACTCAATCCCGCGACTTATGAAAGCCAACATCCCATTGGCCTTCTTAACTGCTCTTTCCACCTGTGAGGCAACTTTCAATGAACTGTGAATATGAACCCCCAGGTCCCTCTGCTCCTCCACATTGCCAAGTACCTTGCCATTTACCTAATACTCTGCCTTGGAGTTTGTCCTTCCAAAGTGTATCACCTCACGTTTCTCCAGATTGAACTCCATCTGCCACTTGTCAGCCCAGCTCTGCATCCTATCAATATCCCTCTGTAAGCTCCGACAGCCCTCCACACTATCCACAACACCGCCTATCTTAGTGTCGTCCGCAAACTTACTAACCCAGCCCTCCACCCCATCATCTAAGTCATCTATAAATATCACAAAAAGTAGAGGTCCCAGAACCGATCCCTGCGGGACACCACTAGTCACTGCCTTCCAATCCGAGGCACTCCTTCCACCACAACCCTCTGCTTTCTACATGCAAGCCAATTCCTAATCCACACAGCCAAGCTTCCTTGGATCCCTTGGCTTCTGACCTTCTGAAGAAGCCTACCATGAGGAACCTTATCAAACGCCTTACTAAAATCTATGTAAACCACATCCACCTCACTGCCCTCATCAATCTTCCTGGTCACCTCCTCAAAGAATTTATCAGGCTTGTGCGGCAAGATCTTCCCTTCACAAAGCCATGCTGGCTGTCCCTAATCAGTCCATGATTCTCCAGGTGTTCATAAATCTTATCCCTTAGAATCCTTTCTAACAACTTACCCACCACAGACGTGAGACTCACAGGTCTATAATTCCCTGGCCTATCCCCATTACCTTTTTTGAACAAGGGGACAACATTCACAACCCTCCAATCCTCTGGCACCATCCCCGTGGACAACGAGGACTCAAAGATCCTTACCAGTGAAGTTCCCTGACATCCCACGTCTTACAGGAGGAGCATTCCACTGCCCTAGCAGCCATCCAGCTTGTCGTTATTATTTTTCCCTTTCCTACCCTTTCTTCTGTCTGGGAGTGGAGGACAAGCCCATCCTGACCTGCTGGGCATGTCTTCCTGCTCTACAGTTCGCAACTCTACTCTGCAGGCACGATAGTGTAGCGGTTAGCGTAACGCTTTACAGCGCCAGCGACCCGGCTTCAATTCCAGCTGCTGTCTGTAAGGAGTTTATATGTTCTCCCCGTGTCTATGTCGGTTTCCTCCTGGTGCTCCAGTTTCCTCCTACATTCCAAAGACGTACGGGTTAGGAAGTTGTGGGCATGGCATGTTAGTGCCAGAAGCATGGCAACACTTGCGGGCTGTCCCCAGTACACTCTACGCAAAAGATGCATTTCACTGTGTGTTTCGATGTACATGTGACTAATAAAGATAACTCATCTCCCATCTCTTACATTCATTTGTCTATGTTCTCAATCTCTGACTGCTCCCATTCACTCATTGACCAGATAACCGGGAGACACAAGAGACTGCAGAAGCTGGAATCTGGAGCAACAAACAATCTGCTGGAGGATTTCAGCAGGTCGAGCAGCATCTGTGGGGGGGGGGGGGAAGGAATTGTCGATGATTTGGGTCGAAACCCTGCCTGAAATATTGACAATCGCTTTCCCCCTTCAGATGCTGCTCGACCTGCTGAGTTCCTCCAGCAGATTGTTTCTTGCGACCTGGTGACCTTGTTTACAGTTATTCTCATGGTCACCCTGCCCGGGTAAGTCAGAGACATCCACTTGCCAACCCTCCCTGCAGCTTAACAAGTTTCTTCAGTCTCCTTTCCAGTCCTGACAAAGTGTTGTTGATTTGAAACATTGACTCTGTTTCTCTTCTCACAGATGTGACCCAACCTGCTGAATATTATCAATGCTGTCAATAATTTTCCTCTATTTCCCCTAGCTAAATCAGGCATGATCTTGTACACCTCTGTCAAATCTCCAGCAACATACACAGCTTCAACTGATGTTCTGAAACTCAAACAACTACAGCAGATAAATGCATCATGTTAAGCAGCTCAAAGTTACTGAACAACAAAAGAGACAAATGCAACTTCTTGCCCAATAACTCACTTTCCTCCAGACTCCTTCCCGTTAACACACAGAACAAGCTGGAGTTCAAAACAATATGTCCAATAAAGTGCATAATTCAGATCTGCTGCCCAATATACACTTGTCAAACTTACTATCCAATAAAAAACACATTCCCAACTTACTTTTCAGCTTTTACATGCCATTTATCAAGAACAGTACTCCAACATATAATACAAATTGCAGGCAGTAGCCTTCATTTTAAAAACTGTCCAACTACACAAGCAACCCAACTGCAGAATATTCTATTGTGCAAGCAGCCATTCATTAACACAATCAGATCCAACATACTATTCAAAAATACTGACAGCTTCAATCTACTGCCTGCTATGATAAACAAAGTCCAATAACATATACACAATCTCCAATAATATAAGTATTCAACTTACTGTACAACAACAATTACTGTCCAATAAGCAACACACAACAATCTACAATCTATTAACACAACAATCAACACAATATACAATTAAGTACAGGAAAAAATGCTCCCTCCATACTACCTCCAATGTAATGGCAACAAAATACTAAAGTCTAATACATTGATCTCCACTCATGAACAGAACATGAATGTAGTGTCCAAAAATATGCAGAACCCCTAAATACTGTTCAGTAACACAGTAGGGAAGTATTGTGGATGATGGCAGTCTGAAATGAAATACTGAGCAAATCAGCTGGCTTCTGTAGTCTGAGAAATGCTTCAGGTCTTTAAATTCTCATCAGTTTTGATTAATTGTGTTCTGTTTTTATGTTGTTCAGCAATATACAAAATATCAATATATATCACAGATTCTATGGAATGCAGACTAAGTTGAAGTATGTACAGAATGTCAACACCTTCTGCATATTGCACAGACCGTCCAATAATTTCCCCAAAGTAATTCCTGACACAAAAACCACACCAACATGTTCCACACGGTAGTGTAGTGGTTAGTGTGACACTATTACAGCACCAGCAACCTGGGTTCAGTTCTGGCCACTGTCTGTAAAGAGTTTGTGTGTTCTCCCCGTGTCTGCGTGGGTTTCCTCCGGGTGCTCCGGTTTCCTCCCACATTCCAAAGACGTACGGGTTAGGAAGTTGTGGGCATGCTATGTTGGCAGCGGAAGTGTGGCGACACTTGCGGGCTGCCCCCAGAATACTCTACACAGAGATGCATTTTACTGTGTGTTTCGATGTGACTAGTAAAGAAATCTTATCTTATCCCTAAAAATATTCAGAAGCCCAATGAAAATAGAAAATACAATAAAACATCGAACACTAACAGCATGTAGAATGAAATATAATTGCAAAAAATATGCAATGAAAGAAACACAAAATATTGTCCATTAATATACAGATTTTTGATACACAATGCAAGCAAATGGAGAACCTTGCCATCTTGTTCCATAAAATATAGACTCTCGCCACTTTTTGGGGCTCAATATCTATTATCAGACAAGCATAATTGTGTTCCATTATTACAAGCAGTATCAGTCATGGCTAAAATAGTAGACGGGAGATAAACAGACTTCAAATAAACATGGTATGGCTTCTAGAGAATGCTGTTTTCTCATGGCACATTTCTCCTCTACCAGCCAAGGTCATGTCCTTCTTCCATGATCTGTGGTCCTTCGTAAATTGTTTCCCCACATCTAATTCCTTCATCAGCTATATTTTCCCAGATGTGATAGTCAAAAATTCTTACAAAAGAAACATGAAAGCATTTTCCCCAAAGCTTCCACCATGTTTCTTTTGCAAGAATTTTTGAATTGCAACCGTGCTCTGCCAAGTGATCTTTTGCCGGGTGAGAGCTACAGTCATCACAACCATCTCAGTCAATGAGCCAGCCATCGCAGGCAACATTGGCTCAACATACCATGCATACTCGTTAGTTGGACATGTTCCAGAACTTCAGAATTTATCACCTTGACTGGGATCAAGTATATAGACAAATTACATTTATCCTCCTTTGGTTCTTCTTTATTATCTTTGATTCACTTTCAGAACAAAAGTATTCAGCACACAGCCTTCATCCATGTACTTTTGTGTTGGGTGTTAGCTTTCTATTATTTTGTTGAACTTCCCAAACTTGGTTAATGCCTTTCCATCAGGTTGTTGGTTTCAGTGTCAAGTCAGAGTTTCTCAAGTGGTTGCTGAATCCAGACGTTGGACTTCCGCACTGTCTCAAAGTAAACAGTCACTGATGTTTATCTGGGGAGATGACTCTGTATCTTGTAACATATGTATGTTTGCTTCAATCCTGTTACAGGACCACACTCTTTCTCTGTCTGCCAGAACCTATCAGTTACAATAGCTGTGTCATTTCTGTAAAGTTTTTCTGCAATAACATGATGGATTTCTGATTTAGCCTTGGGACAAACTAAGTGATCTCGCCTCCCGTCTAACTGTGTAAAACTGTAACCCTTCAGTTGTGTTGCTAAAAGCATGTCAAAGGAGAAGGGAGAAGAATATGTCAAACAGGACTGGAGCAATTACACAGCCACTGAGGACCTTGAAGGATTTTGATGACACATTATACCACACATGTTGCATTAGGAGGAAGTGATAGGGGAATACCTTTAAAAAAAGTCGTAAGTAGGCCTTTTTTACCTGCGGAAATGCATTAGCTAAATCAATAAAAGTATATGTGAACAACCAAATTAGGATTTAATAAGATCGTGGCTAATCTCAATTCTGCAATCAGATCTACCCATGGTACCTTTTCACCCCTTGTTAATCAAGGATCAATTTATCCCCACACTTTGAAAAAGGAGAGTTCCAAAGACACAGCTCTCTGAGAAAAAAAAATTCCACCTCATCTATCTTAAATGTGAGGCCCTTATCTTTAAACTGTGACTCCTAGTTCTAAATGTTCCCACAAGAGCAATTGACATTGACATCCACACTGTCAACGCCCCTCAAACCAACTGGAACACCCAGATCCCTCTTCATCTCAGAGCTTTGTAATCTCTCACTTTCCAGATAATATATTTCTTGTTTACATTTTCTGCCAAAAAGGATAATTCCACGTTTTCTACATTACATTTCATTTGCCAGATCTTTTCTGACTCACTTAACCTATCTGTATACCTTTGTGGCCTTCTTAAATTCTCTTCACAGCTTATTTTCCGAACTACCTCTGCACCATCAGCAAATTCAGCAACCATATCTTTGGTGCCTTCATTCAGGACATTAAGACAAAAAATAAAGATCCCATCACCAAACTCTGTAGCACTCCACCCACTACATCTTGCCAGCCAATAAGGACCGAATGAGGCCTAATCTCTGTTTCCTGTTAGCCAGCCAATTTTCCATCCACTCTGGAGAGTTATCTCCTGCACCCTGAGGTTTTATTTCCCACAATAACCTTTGATACGGTACATAATCTGGTGCTTTCTGGAAGTCTAAATATAGTTACTCCCATTGGTTCTTCTTCAAAGAATTCCATTACAATTGCCAAACATGATTTTCTTCTCACTAAGCTATGTCAAGTTTCTCTGATTAGCTTGAATATTTCTCAGTGTCTTGCTACAACATCTTTGATGGCATCGTATATTTTCCCTATGTCGGATTTTAAGCCAACTGCAGACACAACAGACTTCAGATGCTGGAATCTGGAGCAACAAACAATCTGCTGAAGGAACTCAACAGGTCAAGCAGCATCTGTAGGGAGAAAGACATTAGACTTGCTGAGATCCTCCAGCAACTTGTTTGTTGAGTTCTGATGCAGGGTTTCAACCAGAAATGTCGACAATTCCTTTCCCACCACAGATGCTGCTCGAACTATTGAATTCCTCCAGAAAATTGTTTGTTGCTTAAACAAACTGGCTTGTAGTTTCCTGCTTTCTATCTCCCATATTTTGAACAAATTTCTACATTTTCTATTTTGCAATGTAATGGAACCTTCCTGAATTTAGGAAAACTTGGAAAATCAAGAACAATGCAGCAATTATCCCACAAGCCATTTATTGTAAGCCCAAGGATGAAGTCCATTAAAACCTGGAGATTTTTCAGCCTACAACTTCAACAATTTGCATAATACCATCTCCCTGGTGATTGTAATTTTCCTAATTTCCTCTCTCCCTACCAGAGAGTATCCTATCCGTAGTACTGAAGATCGACGCTCCAGATCTGACTGAGCTCTAGCCAAGCTGCTCCAACCTGTCCAAGTACAGTTGCGTCACTGGCATCTACCTGATAATTGCCCAGGTATGTCTTGTTAGACCGTAAGACCATAAGATATAGAAGCAGAATTAGGGCATTCGGCCCATCAAGTCTGCTCTGCCATTCAATCATGGCTGATTTTTTTAATCCCATTCTCCTGCCTTCTCCGCATAACCCTTAACCCCCTTGCCAGTCAGGAACCTCTGCCTTAAATACACCCAATGACTTGGCCTCCACAGCCCTCTGTGGCAATGAATTCCACAGATTTACCACCCTCTGGCTGAAGAAATTTCTCCTCATCTCAGTTCTAAAAGGAGATCCCTTTATTCTGAGGCTACACCCTCGGATCCTAGACTCTCTTACTGATGGAAACATCCTCTCCACATCCACTCTATCCAGGCCATGTTCACAGAAAGAAGACTAAATAAAATTCCACTAATTCCTGTCTAAACAGTCAATCATCAAAACATGATGGAAGCTGTCACTGACAGTGCTCTCGGGTGGCACATACTCACCATTAACCCAATTAACAATGCCCAGTTTGGATTTCACCAGGAGCACTCCACTCCAGATCTCACCACAGCCTTGGCCCAAACATGGACTAAAGAGCTGAAATGTAGAGGTGACATGAGAGTGACTGACCTTGACATCAAGTCAGTATTTGGCCATGTGTGGCATCAAGAAGCCCCAGTGTAACTGAAGTCATTGGGCATCAAACAGAAAACACTCCAGTGGTTGGAGTCACGTGTAGAACAAAGGATGATGGTTGTGGTCGTCGGAGGTCAAACCTCATCCCCAGGACAATGCTATAGGTGTTCCTCAGGGCAGTGTTTTAGGCCTAACCATCATCAAATGCTTCGTCAATGCTCTTCCTTCCAACATAAGATCTGAAGTGGGATGTTGGCTGATGAGAGCACAATGTTCATAGAAACATAGATTCACAGAAAGTACGGCACAATACAGGCTCTTCAGCCCATAATGTTGTGCCGAGGTTTAAACCTCGCCTAAAAACTCTCTAACCCCTTCCTCCCACGTATCCCTCTATTTTAAATTCCTCCATATGCTTATCTAGCAATTTCTTGAACTTGACCAATGTACCTGCCTCCACCACCACCCCTAGCAGTGTATTCCATGCCCCAACCACTCTCTGGGTAAAAAACCTCCCTCTGATATCTCTCTTGAACTTCCCACCCATTACTTTAAAGCCATGCCCTCTTGTATTGAGCATTGGTGCCCTGGGAAAGAGGCACTGGCTGTCCACTCTATCTATTCCTCTTAATATTTTGTATACCTCTATCATGTCTCCTCTCATCCTCCTTCTCTCCAAAGAGTAAAGCCCTAGCTCCCTTAGTCTTTCCTCATAATGCATACTCTCTGAATCAGGCATCATCCTGGTAAATCTCCTCTGCACCCTTTCCAACGCTTCCACATCCTTCCTATAATGAGGCGACCAGAACTGGTCACAGTACTCTAAGTGTGGTCTAACTAGAGTTTTGTAGAGCTGCATCATTACCTCGCGGCTCTTAAACTCGATCCCACGACTTATGAAAGCGAACATCCCATAAGTTTTCTTAACTACCCTATCCACCTGTGAGCCAACTTTCAGGGATCTGTGGATATGAACCCCCAGATCCCTCTGCTCCTCTACACTGCCCAGAATCCTACCATTAACTTGGTACTCCACCTTTCACACTCCATTCATATTCAAATCCATTCACAAAAGCAGCAGCAAAAGAAGCAGTCCATGCCTACATGCAACAAACCCAGACACCATTCAGGCATGAGCTGATAAGTGGCAAGTAATATCTGCACCACGAAAACTATCAGGTAATGACCACTTCCAACAAGAAAGAGTCTAACCACCTATTCTTGGCATTCAATGGTACCTTGATCACAGAATCTTGCAACGTCAAGGTTCTCTGTCATCGTTGACCAGAAGCTCGAGTGGACCAACCACATAAGTACTGAGGCTACAAGTATTATAGAGTCATAGTACAGAAACAGGCCCTTCCACCCAACTCATAATCTCTGACCGAGATGTTTATCCAAGCTGTGTATATCCTGTGGTGACTCACTCACCTCCTGACACCCAAGGCCTTTCTACCATCTTCAAGGCAAAAGTCAGGAATGTAATAGAATTCTCTCCACTTGGCAGAATAAGAGTAGATCCAACAATACTCAGTGACCTCTATGCCATCCATGAAAATGCAGCCCACTTGATTTTCACATTATCATTCTAAACATTCATCCTCTCCCCCACCAGCACGTTGTGTCTACAGCGTGTAGCGTCGACAAATTGCACCAGGCTATTCTGACAGCTCCTCCCAACCTATGACCTCCAACACCAAGAAGGACAGGATTTCAGGATCATGGGAACAACACCACCATTAGGTTCCCTTCCAAGTCATGTATCACCTGACTTGGAAAAATGTCATTGTCGTTAAGTCCAAATCCGAGAACACACTCTGCACAGCACTGAGGGATTACCTTCATGGAAATGACTAATGTTTGAAGAGAACAGCTAGCCACCGTCTTCTCAAGGGCATTTAGGAATGGGCAATAAATGCTGGTCTTGCCAGATCCTTAAAATGAAAAGGTTTTAAAAAATCTTGATTTACTCTCAGTTCTGAGATTTTACTGTGTTGAAAGTTGATTCAGGGTAGGTTTAATTTTTCAGCCATCTCCATGTTTTCCCTTAGTTACTCACCAGACTCACCTTCTGCAGGCTCCACATTACATCATTCCTTGAGCACCCTTCAAAAGGGTATTTTGTTTCTCTGCCCTAAAATCATCCGTGACCCTGGATATTTGTGCTCAACCAATGTTTCTTAAAGACCACTCTGGCAAAGAGTCAGTCAGGAGATGCCATGGCAGTTGCCGTGGTTGTTATGGTCTGGTTTGTTCTTGACAAAGCTCACCATGTTGGCAACTGCCACATCTTGTGCCTTTGGTATTACTTCATGTTGCTTGGGCAGGAGAACTTATTCCGTCTTTCCAATCTCTTTGCCATTTGACTCCATTAACCCTACATCCCTTGTTTCCTTTAACATGCAAAATTCTGAGGGAAAGTTTGATGAGGTTTAAAACTTGTTGGCGCCAATGACAAATCAGATGGGAAGGTCACCTGCCAATAACAAACCACAACAAGATTCACTTCCGTTTAGTGAATTTCTGAATATCCACTTCTCAACCAAACAAATGTATCAGTTCTGAATGGAATCAAATCACACAACTGGCTCAACCTTACACTAAAGTTCGAGTGAAGAAGCACTTAGAGAAACGTGAGCTGATAAGAGAGAGCCCATATTGTTTAGTTAAGGATAATTTATGACTAAAGTCAAAGTGAAAGTCAAGTTTTATTGTCTTATACACAGGTGCGATGAAGAACTTACTTACAGCAGCATCACAGGCACATAACATCAGAGACATAACGTTCAAAAGAAAAATATAAATTATACAAAAATTATGCAAGAACTAACACAATTAGAACAATAAAAAGTCCATTGTAGTGCAAAGCGATCAAAGGGGTCATACTATTGCTATACTGAGGTAGCGATTAAGGTTGTGCCGGTTGGTTCAAGAACTGAATGGTTGAAGGGAATTAACTGTTCTTGAACCTGGTGGTGTGGGACTACAGGCTTCTGTACCTCCTGCCTGATGGTAGCTGTGAGAAGATGGCACGGCCCGGATGGTGGGGATCTCTGATGATAGATGTTGCCTTCTTGAGGCAGCACCTCCTGTAGATAATCCCGATGGTGAGAAGGAATGTGCCAGTGATATATTGGGCAGAGGCCACTAGTCTCTGAAGCTTCTTACATTTCTGCGCATTCAAATTGCAGTACCAGACCATGATGCAACCAGTCTGAGCCAAGGTTATTTTCCTGAGGACAGACCCAACATGGTAGGCAAGGGTATGAAAGGCCATTGACTAGGAATGGTGCGTTTTACTCTCCACAGATGCTGCCTGATCTGTTGAGTATCTCTAGCATTTTCTCTTGCCACTTCACATTTCTAGAATTGCTGTATTTTGTTTCTGGGTTTTTGCATTTCTGTGGAGTAGTTTGAATTTTGATTGAAGAGTGGAGCCTGATGCCATCAGTGAGGGGGACCAACTGGGAGGAAGCAGACTGTGGAAGGGGCTGAAAATGACATTGGTCATGCTGCAGCCATTAAGCCTCGGGGGTTCTGCTGCTTCGCCTGTGTGTGCGATTTCAACTCACACACGCTCTTGGGCTCAGTAACTTCTGTGTGATAGCTTCCGCCTCTGATGTACAAAAGAAACAACAAAAGATGGAGAGAAGAAAAGTACAAGACAGATCCCATTTCCTGGGTACATCCTCCCCGTGAGCAGCAGAGCATAAATTCAGAACACTGATGCTTAAAGTTTAATCAGAAATTCTTGTAAAGTTGTTAATTTATAAAGTGACAGTGGCATTCACTCTTGTATTGTCCTACCTGGGTTTAGCCAGATAGCACCACGGGAACATATCCTGCTACTTCCAACGCTTCCAGGAATAAAAGCTCACAGTGTTTGCTTGGCAGTTTACCTGACGCGTATCTAGAAAACTCACGGTGCATTCTTTTGCTTTGAATTCAGAGTAGGTGCTTGAAGGAGGGTCATTTCAGACAGTTTAAACCCTTCATCTGGAATTCCACAAGCAGATGTTGGGAAAGGTGTATTGAAGGTGACACAGCCAGGAAAATGATAGCGTTCTTTTGCTTGGTTCTTGTGAGTGACCTGAAACTGGTAAGAAGGAGCCCTTGTTTGTCAAAGGAATAAAGAGTATATTCATTCGAGGCCCTTGCTCTCAAGGAGAACTGTTAACCTCAAGTGCACTTGCACCTGTGTCTAAGAGAAGTGCTGCTTGAAAAAAGATGCACAGTGCACTCGTCAAAGCACGGGGGGTGGGGTGGGGGGGGTGGGTGTCGGGTGTTAAAAGTGCATCCCTGGTCTTGTGGTCAGGCACTGCCTGCAATCATAAACAGTGACTCACAAAGAAACAGAGCAACCAGCTTCTACAGGAATGTGCCAGATAATAAAACAATAAGCTTACTAATAAGTTTACTTATTGGATCTTTGTCTAATTGGGTTAGGTGAAGAGACATGACTAAAATGTAGGAAAGCAGCAAGGAAGAAAAGACCGAAGAGACTGAGTCAAGGGCTTCCATCGGCCTCATTATAGAAGAGAAAGGTCTTAGTCTTAACATAGAACATTAACATAGGAAGATGCAGCACATGAACGGATGCCTCAGCCCACGATGTTGTCCCTAACTAATTAAACTAGTAGTTAAACGCTTAACTAAACTAATCCCTTCGGCCTACACAATGTCCATATCCCTCCATTCTCTGCACATTCATGCGCCTACCTAAGAGCCTCTTAAACGCCTCTATCGTATCTGCCTCCACCACCACCCCTGGCAGCGCATTCCAGGCACCCACCACTCTCTGTGTAACAAATTTGCCCTGCACATCTCCTTTGCACTTACCCCCTTCACCTTAGATGCGTGCACTCTAGTATTAGACACTTTGAACCCCCCTCAGCCTCCGACACTCCAGAGAAAGCAAGTGATTTTAAATGGGAAACAATGCTGACAAATTAATTTCTAGATCACTTTAACTGAGACCCATCTGACATTAATAAGCACATTATTTTCATAGGTCGCAACATAGAAAGAGGTCATTCACCCCATCGAGTCTATGCTAGCTCTCAGAGCAGTCATATCAATCCCAGTGACCCCTCCCTCCCCCCACCCATTTCCTAGCAACTTATTACTCTCTCTGACATGTCTATCAACTCCCCCTGATTCTCCCCCCACCCTCTACACCAGGGGCAATTTGCCATGGACAATTAACCCATGGATTAAAGGTGACACCCCACCCAATCTCAGCGGAAAGTTGGGGAAAAGCAGCGGCATTTCACACAGTCTGGATGCTTCTCGATAACACAAAGGGGATGGTGGGTTCAGCATCAGGAGCCATCTCTTAGGGGTCTCCTCTTGTGGCTGCTGGGGCTTGGGTTTGCAGATAAGTCACTTTCTTGCTCTTCCTGCCCTTAAGGTAGAAACCTTAAAACCTTACCTCTTGTCCCGACAGAAGACAGACAAGGAGATCTCCACAATAAACCACATTAAAGCAGCAGTCTGACATCAATGATTTTTCCTGATAGATGTATATAAAATTATGAGAGGAATAGATAAGTAGGTAGTCAGAATCTGTTTCCCAAGGTAGAAATGCCAAATATTAGAGGGCACAGCTTTAAGGTGAGAGGGGGAAAGTTTGAGACGATTTGTGAGGTAAGTTTTTTACATAGAGAGAGCTAGGTGTCTGGAATGCACTGTCAGGGGAGGTGCTGGAAGCAGACGCTGTAACATTGTTCAAGAGGCATTTAGACCGAGACATGAACAGGCAGGGAATAGAGGAATGCAGACCTCGTGCAGGTAGATGGTTAGATTAGCATTGTGGTCAGCTCAGGTATTGTGGGCTGAAGGGCCTGTTCCTGTGCTGTATTGTTCCATGTCCTGATGATACCATCGAGGCCAGATACCTGTATGTGAAGAAAGAACCTGCTGGCTTGTGATGAGTGACCGTGCTATGAATTGAGGAGAGCAGGGTGAATTCTACGCTGAGATTTTGGCATTTTTCTGATGAGTAAGGAACCAAGGTAATTTGAGCTGCCCCCTGCCCAGACCTTAGGGTTAAAATAGCCCCAAAGTATAAGCTCTGAAAATCAGAAATCAAATCTAACAGCAGCACTGCAACAATAATTCATAAACGAAGATGGTTGCAAGATCACTCAGAATATTTTGCAGGTTTGTGGTTGACAGTGGTGATGGACATGGAGACAAAAACTGCAGAATCCTTCAAACAACATGAGGTGAATGGCCAGTTAATCACCAGACACACAAATGATGGCGAATAGACTTCTTTTCAATTTAATAGCATCATAAGAAGTCAAGCAATGTAAAAGAGATATTGACATAGAGAAAAAAGAAAAAGCACACTTTTGCAGCTAGAAACACTTTTTGAAAGTAATCCTTGTTTTGAAATGTAAAGTGTTGCCTGAACATTTACAAGGCATTTGAACAAGTACTTGAATGGGAAAGGTGGAGAGGAATACGGGACTAATGCAGGCAAATGGGATTGGTGTACATGAGCATCATGGATGAGGTGGGCCAAAAGGGCCTGTTTCTATGCTGTATGGTTCTATGATTCTGTGATTCCATGAATCACATTAACCCCGAATGCTCTCAGTACTATCCTGCTACATAGTATTTATTTTTATCTATTCTTGAGAAGCGGTTGCCACTGGTGAGGCCACATCATGTTACGCACGGGAATGCAAGGGGCTGCAGGGAGCAGTGGACACAGCCCGGTCCAGCACAGCCCTCCCCACCATTGAAAGCATCTACAGGAGGCGCTGTCCAAAGGAAGGTGACATCTATCATCAAGGATCCTCACCATCATGTTCTCTTCTTGCTGTGACCATCAGGCAGATGCCTGAAGTTCCACACCACCAGGTTCAGAAACAGCTATTTTCTTATAACTATCAGGTTCTTGAACCGACCTGTTCAATCCTAACGTAACAGAACACTGAAGATCACTATGGCATTACAATGGACTTGTTTCTGATTATGTTTTTGTACTAATATCTTGTTTTGCAGTTTTTTTTCACTGTCTTGTATAATTTATGAATAATTTATGTTCTGCGTGATGTCTGTACCTACATGCCTGTGATGCTGCTGCAAGCAAGTTTTTCATTGTACCTGTACCTCACCATACTTGTGCACATGACAATAAACTTAACTTGAAGAAGTGGATGTGATAAGTGAAGTGACTTTCTCATTCTATGCCATGTTATTTTTGTGAATCACTGTGATGCTTATCAATATTGCTTTAAGATACCCAATGAGTGAGCAACTCTCATTGTCTGGTAGGTTAAAGCAAAATAAATCAGAGGTTGTACACTTTATTCCTGGCTTTGGTTGGTTATATAATGCCAAAAGTTGGCATATTAAGTTGACCTTCAAATTAACTTTGTCAGTAAAAAAAAGGAATTTAACCAATGCTTCTAATTTCATTTACCATCTGCATCGGGAACTGCACATCCACCAGTATGAGGTGAGCACACCACTGGACCCAGCAGTGATGCCTTCCACTGTCAAACATCCTGCCCACACTCTCTGCAATACACAAGTAAGGTGAGAGTGCCAGAGAGCAGCCGAGTATCTTTGCAGGTCAATATGTTCCAGAATTGGTAAGTCTGGGGGCATCAGGCTGGGGTGGGGTGAGGAAGCAAAAATAAATGCTACTTAGCATAACATGTACAAAACCTCCATTACAAAGAAATTGATGGTTCTTTATTTAATGACATGAACACCCCAGCCATGAAATAGCGAGGGAATGAGCCAACTGCTCGGAGAAAATACCTAAAAATTCCCCCAACTATAAAGTTTGATCTAAACTGCCAAGGCTGAACAAATTAACATTCAGCGTGTTAAAAGGCAGCGAAACACAGAAACAGAATGACTTCTTTTTTCAATCAGGAAGAACTGTTTTAAACAAGCATTGATGGTCAGTTAGTGACATTAAGAAAAAAGCGCAGTTGGAATTTGCTGAATTTCACTCCTCTCCTATCACACTACTCACATGCAACTCACATCAATTCAGTTCCCAAGGGCCCAAACCAATTTCTCTTGTTTTGAGCTAGAGTTGCTGGCAGAACCTGCAACAGCCATCAAACCCATTAATCCGCATGCTGACAATGACAAAGACTGATTCTACCACCAAACAATCAATTTGTATCTCTTTTTCGGATGTACAAAAATATCATGAAAAAGCGTCAGTGGTAATAGTTTCACAACTGTGAAATAATAGAGTAATAAAGCAATCAGCAGTTGACCTTGGAAGACAGCTAATTCATCTGCACATCTATCTTAATTATTTCCTGTGAAATGGTTACAAAGAGAAACTGTACAATTCATTCATCCTGCCATGACAATTCCATTTTTCCCACCCTCTACACTATTTTTTCCCCTGATGCAGCAATCCACAATTTCGACAATCACCACCCCCACCTCTCCCCACAAAACAATCAAGATCAGAAATGTTATTCAAGTACAAACATGAATATTAAGGCCTCCCTTCAAACACACTCTCAGCAAGAGGAGAAAGGAATATTGAACTGTTCAGATTATGTGCATTGCTGTGTTAGCTTTACTTTTGTGAACCCTGTACAACTGACCTCACTCTGCTGTACGTAATTCATTAAAAATAATTCTCTCAACTTGGGTATTTCCTTGACCTTACTATACTTTGCAAAGTACAACATGAGCAATTGTACTTTGCTGTTTTATTTGCAACGTTGGACTTGACTTTCACATTCCCCTTTTGCCACAATGTTTTAATAGTTTGGAGCAGAGGGAGAGAGAGAAATGGTTGTGAATAGGGGACTATGCAAAGAAGAAAAAATTGTCAGGAGACAGTGACAAAAGACTTTCACTGCACCATTCAGAGACAATTTGTAAGTGTGGCTGGTGAAGTCAGGCCAAAGCCTAGGAAACAGCTGGAGCCTCGGTGATTGATAAACGCAGTCGGGAAAACTTCATTTCACCGTGAATGAAGACAAAAACGATACCATGTTCAGTGAGTGTGTAATGTCACTGTCATTAAGTGGTACTCTGGACAGCCCCAGCTCCTTCAGACGGGGCTGGGGAGAGGAGGGGGTCGGGGGTGTTGGAGGTGAAGGGCTGCCATTGAACAGAAAAGGGAATTCAAGACCCTGTTGCCATTTTAAAAATAAATACCGAATTGATTATCCCCGAATCAGGGCAAAACTTACCTTATTTTGGGTTTTTCTGAGCGGACTCCTTAATTAATAATGGATGAATCTTAGAAGCATAGCAATTGTGTTGTTGTTTGTGATTTTTATTCCATGTGGGTAACATTCCCCAGTTGTAATGTGGAATGGACATTAGCGACCCTTCAGCCTGATCCACTGCCAACAGTTAACGAAAGTGGGCAGAGTGTGAAATGGCAAATGGTTCCTCTCGCTTGTCCTACCTTCTCATCAAAGTTGAATTTCAGCCCATGCCTTCAATGTTTGTGTTTGGCCTTGTTTCTTATTATTTCCGACATCATGTAGATCACATTTGCTTCTTTACAGATTCATAAAGTCAAACTGCACGAAAACAAGCTCTTCAACCCATCAAGTCTGTGCTAACCATTTACACTAATCCCATTGTATTCTCCCCATGTTCCTATCAACTCCCTGCAGATTCTACCACTCACCTATGCACCAGAGGCAATAGACAGTGGCAAATTAACTTCCCAACCTGGGAGGAAACCAGAGTGCCCAGGGGGAACCCATGTGTTCACTGGGTGATCGTACAGACTCCACACAAACAGGACCAGAGATCAGGATTGAACCCAGTTTGCTGGAGCTGTGAGGTAGCAGCTCCGATACCTGTGCCACTTTGCTATCCCAAACAGGTCGTCATTCCTTCTCTCATTGCCTCCTTGCTCCAACACAGTTCATGGGAGAGAATGCACATTCCTTTATGTTGCACCCTTCATGACCATAGGACGTACTTGGAAGTGCTGTCACTATTATAAGAAATGAAGCAGCTTATTTGCATGCAGCAGGCTGTAATAACCAAAATGTGATCATGATCGAGTAGCTTAGGATGTTACATGAGCAATAAATATCAGTCAAAGCACTAGAGAGAACTCACCAGTTCAGCTTCAAAGAGTGCAGTGGGGTCTCTTATGGCCTCCTGGGTTGGAAGGGAGCTTGGTCTGGGAATGTAGGGCAAGAAACAATCCGCTGGAGGAACTCAGCAAGTCGAGCAGCATCTGTGGGGGGTAAGAAATTGTACCCACAGAAAAGTGCATATGCACGCACACACACACACACACACGTTTATGCACGCACACACACACGTGTATATGCACACACACACACAAATAAACCTACATGCACACACACACACACACACACACACACACACACACACACACACACACACATGCCCACGCACAATTTTGACATCACGCAGGTGTGCAGCCAGCATTACCAATCAGGCACCCATTTTGGAAATTAATAACCTGGAAAATACATGATTTTCCTCTCAGGTGCCTGATGTACTCAAACAGAATGTTGTAAATCAACCCCTGCCTGCTCCTTCACCCAAAGTAACACCACACTCACAACATTGAAACTGAAACTGCTTTAAGGCTGAAATTCTGTATGATTTTCAATTATTTTCAAAGTAGAATTAACTAATTTAGTATTTAGTGCATTAAAAACACCAATAGTTAATTCCATTATAATTACTTATGAATGATATAATTCTGTTTTCCAGGACTGGGCTTCTTCCCCCCCCCCCCCCTGTTATTTTATCCACACCAACAGATCCAGTGGCATTGCTCATGAATAGAACAGTCCTTGTATCTTAAAGGACAAGAGTGTCGTGTTGTTCATTGTTCAATATGTTATTCTGTCCATAATGGGGAACAGAAACTCTTTAAAGGGATGATGACTAGTTGTTTAGTTAAAAATATCTCAGGTCATTTAGAGTGCAATTGTTTGACGAGAGAACCTTCCGAAAGGGAATAACAAGGTACGCTGAGGCTGCAGCTCAGAAGTAGTATTTTAATTGTGTTTAACATCTCTAAGCAAAAAGAGTGGGACAAATAATGTGTGTAAATAGTGCAATGCGACATCCAAATGTGTTCTTGCAATTTTATGATGTTAGTAATTAGTCTTCAGTGCATTTTATTGCAGTGAGTTAGAGCTGCACTCTTGTAAGCTATTAGCATTTGGACAGCAACTTCAGGTACAACTTACATATCTGCAATTAAAGAACTGCCAACGTAGGCAAAAACATAAGAAGCAGACACAGGAGTAGACCTCAAAGGCCCTCCACCATGCAATAAGATCATGCTACTCATGTACCTCCAGTCCATTTTCCTGCCTGATCTCTGTGTCCTATCATTCCCTTAGTGTTGAAGGAGCAATTGATCTTGACCTTGAATATAGTCAATGACTGAGCATCACAGGCAGAGAGTGCCAAAAATTTATCACGCTTGCATAAAGTTTCTCCTCATCTCAGTCCATATGGTTGACTACTTATCCTGAGGCTCTAAACTCCCAGCCTGAGCACACAGCCTCTCCGTGTGTAAACTCTCAGTCCTTCTGAGGGGATTATTTTAGACCTGGTCCAAGATAATGAAGCAACTCCACTTTAGTTTCCTCTTGTAATATAAATCATTAATGTTGCTCTAAATCAGTATGAGTAAATCTGAATCTTTTCCTCAAATCAGGTTATCATTTTCTTTTTACTTTATGTTGTCAGGGTGGGGAAGTCGCTGGTAGAAAGAGCATTTATTGTCAGTCCCTGACTGTCCCCAGACTGAGGAGACAACTAAGGATTAACCCATGGAGAGTCATAGAATCATAGAATCATAGAACAGTACAGCACAATACAGGCCCTTCGGCCCACAATGTTGTGCCAACCTTTAAACCTTGCCTAAGATTATCTAACCCCTTCCTCCCACATATCCCTCTATTTTAAATTCCTCCATATGTTTATCTAGTAATCTCTTGAATCTGACCAATGTATCTGCCTCCACCATCATCCCAGGCAGTGCATTCCATGCCCCAACCACTCTCTGGGTAAAAAACCTCCCTCTGATATCTCCCTTGAACTTCCTACTCATTACTTTAAAGCCATGCCCGGAGTCCGGAGTCATAGGAAGCCCAGACTGTACCTGAAGTTGCTGTCCAATTGCTAATAGCCTATAACAGTGCAGCTCTAACTCGCTGCAATAAAATGCACTGAAGGCTGGGTCAGGATGGTAGGTTTCCTTTCGTGAGTGACGTCAGTGAACCAGGTGGGTTTTTACAACAATCCGGTAACTTCACAGGAAAATTATTGAGCTTGTTCTTAAATTCCGTTGATTTGCACTTGTTTCTGATTCAACACCCTGGCTACTACTCCAGTAACTTAGCTGATAACATGCTGTACCCAAGAGAACTAACAGGCAGGATTAGTTAGAACTTTACAGTATTGTTAAAGGCTAGTTGGGCCTAAAGGCCTGTTCCAGTGTTTATAATCCACTTCCTTCCCCCTATTTCATCTAACTCAGTAAGCTTGGGATCAGGAGGGGTCAGCAGGATCAGAGATAACAGGGATGCTTGATAGGATCAGTGGTCGGGATAAGAGAAGGAGTCTAAGATTCAAATGGATCAAGTGTCAGGGAAGGGTTGATGGGATCAGGAATCAGGGAGGGTCAGTCAATTCAAGAGCTTTGTGGGGTTCAGTATTACCACGAGTCAGGAGAGGGTCAGTAGGATTGAGGGTTTGGGACTTCAGTAGAATCAGGGATCGGTGTGTCAGATGGGTGGATGGTCTAAGGTCAGAGGTCAGGGAAGGGCAACAGAATTATGAGTCTGAACAGTTAGAACAGGGATGGGGAGGGCCCATAGGATCAGGGACTGTAGTCAGAGATAGGGCCAGAAATCAGGTTGATCAGGATCTGGAGGAGGTGTTAGCCTGCAGTCCAATTTCTGCTGTTTTGGACTGTCTGGGGAGTAGACAAGAGATTGGTATTGGTATTGGTATTGGTTTATTATTGTCACTTTTACTGAGGTACAGTGAAAAGCTTGTCATACAAACCGATCGTACAGGTCAATTCATTACACAGTGCAGTTACATTGAGTTAGTACAAAGTCCATTGATGTAGTACAGGTAAAAACAGCAACAGTACAGAGTAAAGTGTCACAGCTACAGAGAAAGTGCAGTGCAATAAGGTGCAAGGTCACAACAAGGTAGATCGTGAGGTCATAGTCCATCTCATTGTATAAGGGATCCGTTCAATAGTCTTATCACAGTGAGGTAGATGCTGTCCTTAAGTCTGGTGGTACGTGCCTTCAGGCTCCTGTATCTTCTATCCAATGGAAGAGGAGAGAAGAGAGAATGTCCCGGGTGGGTGGGGTCTTTGATTATGCTGGCTGCTTCACCAAGACAATGAGAGGTAAAGACAGAGTCCAAGGAGGGCAGGCTGGTGTCCGTGATGCGCTGGGCTGTGTCCACAACTCTCTGCAGCTTCTTGTGGTCCTGGGCAGAGCAGTTGCCGTACCAAGCCAAGATTGGAGAGGTCAGTCATACACTTGGGGACATTAACAGGGAAGGGACTTGAACCAATCACAAAGAAAATCACTGTGACCTCATTGGAAGATGATAGATGCTTCAAACTTCCATGTAATGCTAACTACTGTCAAACCAGGCTTTGGCCCTCCAGTTCAGGCCTGCAAAACGCATACCGTTCACAAGCTCAATTCCTCACAATATTATGTGTTATCAAAATGTTCATTGCCCATCATTTAGAACTCCCGTGCATGCTCAATGACCTCTGCATGCTTTTGAATCATATGCATGGTAGAATGCAATAAAATTCAATCGCATATCACACAAAAACATTGCATCATGGGCAACAGAATATTAATGTTATATTTTCTTGTGAAATTTTACCTCAAATAGTGATTTTAACCTTGGCCAAATCATCTGGAAAAAAATCTCCAAACAAGTGATAGCTTATGGAAGGACACATCCTTATTTTAACCTGATCTATCTGGTGAATATTTGGTCCGTGATTTGCACTCTCTCAATGTTACATTCCATCGATGAAATGGTGCTACGTATTAATGAAATTGGTGACTATGTTACTGGAAAAACAACACAGAAGCTTGGAATAATAATCCATGAGGCTGAGTTCAAATCCACAACCTGCCTTCTAGGATAGTCCATAAAAACAGTTGTACCAGACCATTGTAACAATGAGGTAGAGGCAATAAATTCACACCAAGGATGTAAGAAACCAAGTATGAACAGAGGAGGTTCTCCTTTCAGGCAATTCCAGGCAATAGAAACTTCTTGGAGATCATGAACTGACAGGTGTGGAAGGAATACCAAGCACGTGAGAGAGTTTAGGCCACTGAGCAAAAGCATTGATATATTTGGTCATTTGAATCATGGGGTTGTGAAGAAAGATTTTTTTTCATGTTAGAGGCTTTGCCTTATGTTCTGGGCATAGGTGCTTCTAAGAGAGGAGAAAGTTGGTGAAAGCTTCTGTTGGGGAAGTGTTTTTCATCAATTACTTGACAGTGTTTGTATCTTTCTTTGAGGGAGTCTCTTCACTTCTCAGAGTTTATGAATTCTCATTTGGCATATTGAAATGAAATTTAGTTTTTTATTGAATACTTATCACTTTGTTCAATGAGGTGGATATGTTCTTCCCTGTTGTTGAGTGCTAGTTTATGTGCATTTTATAGGGACAGTTTAAGTGTGTGAGAGTATGTATATATTCTTGCTATGTTTGTGTTTTAGGTGTGTGTGTTTCTGTGTGCTGGCATTTTGTGTCGGTAAATGTCTGTGCATGGATGTATGTGTTTTTGCGTGTTGCACATTGTGTGTGTGTGTGTGTGTGTGTGTGTGTGTGTTTGGATGTGTGATATGTTTTCTTGAATGTGTGTCCATGTATGCATTTCTGTGCATATTTGCACATCTGTATACATATGCATGTGAGCTTGTGAATGTGAGTTTGTATGTGCATGTGTATCTGTATGCTTGTACGTGTGTTTGCTTGAGCATGCTTGCATATATGTGTTTGTTTGTTTGTTTGTGTGTGTGTGTGTGTGTGTGTGTGTGTGTGTGTGTGTGTGTGTGTGTGTGTGTGTGTGTGTGTGTGTGCGCACGCACACATGCTGATGTGCATGTGCTCACTGGGATCCCAGCAAGGGGTGAAATCATTCGTGAAAGAGTAAAATAATTAAATTGAAAAATTGTGTTGAAAATAAAACCCGCAAAGTTCTAACAGATATCTTGGAAAATAACTGTTTCCTTAAAAACTGTCAAGTTGACATTCATTTGAGTGAGGCAGGAATATATTTAGGCAGAAAGCCTTTCTAATAAGTCAGGCATTCTGTCTTGTTTAAGGTAGCAAAGTGGAAGCAAAGGGCAGTGTGTTGTTTTTAAAGTGGGACTTGAACCATCGTTCTGGTGATTGGAGCAGCTCTTCACATCCCACACAAACAAATAAGACCCTGGTGATTCAAAGTGAGATTGATATCCCTTTCTGTACTTCAAAAAAAAACTATTTTGAATATTGAGAGAGGTGGATTTTCCTCTGGGAATGCAGCAGGGCTTCTCTTGGCTGCCTGCCCGCCTCCCCATCTCACCAGACAGAAAATCGCTCCGTGGAGTTTTTCGGCTTCATCAATATTCACTCTTCCTCGCGCAAGGCAGCACATGGTGGCAGATGAAATTCCTTATTACATTGTGAGATGGATGGGAGTGCTTTCCCTTTAAGAGTACCCGATATTAAACTCTGAATAGAAGCAATTTACAGAAGGGTTGGATACAGTTTGTTGAAAATGACAGCAACTTTAAAAAAAAATAAATGTGCGCATCCGCCCCACTTGACTATTAACCCAATGATTCCTGCTGTCTGCAGTTAAAGTGTATTAAAACTCACACCCTTCAATTTCACAAACACCAACATCTATATAATGGCTTACTTTCTCCCTTCATGACATGCCTGCTGGATAATAGTGAAAATGAAAAATTGATTGTTATTATTTTCAAACAAATGTTCAACTATAGAATATAAGGAATGCAAAATGCCATGCATTGATTTTGCTACAGTGATCCAACTGAGCAGCTTTGATAATGTTCATGTACCTTGACTGCAAGCCTCCAACACTTCATGACATCATGAGAATTGGTCGACTGAGTGACTGGATTTCACCTGTCCATTATCCCACACATGTTCCATTGTTAGCCATATATCATCTGTACATGTCTCAGTTCCAGATGTACATTATTCTATATGAACTTCATTCCTCTTAATCTAATGATTCCACATGTAACTCACAACCACAGTCAGTTTTTCACTCTGCAACTTCCCTCCCTCCCTATATTCATCATGTTCTCTGTTACTTGCTGCCAGCTTCTGCCTCTTACTCATTGCTTGTGAATCTCCCAAACCGTTGCTTACAATGAGTTGCTGAATACTTTACCTTGTAATGATTTTCCAAAATAACACAAAATGTGTCATGATAACAGAGAAAACGAATTGAACTCTGCATGGTCTGAGGTATATTTGGTGGCATAGTTATAAAACCTGAAAAATAAGTAGTACCCTGATAGAAAACAATTCTCCACCTCCACCTCCAAATTCAACACATCCGCTCACACAGTTACAGAACAGCCACTGACTGCACACACCTGTGCACACGCACACGTGCGCGTGTGCGCTCGCACGCGCGCGCACACAAGCGCACACATCCATACATACACAAGCACAGTTCAAGCACAGACAGAATCCTCCTGTAATACATCACTGCTGATCCATTGAATGGAGATGCTAGGAAAAGAAACATATTGATAGTTCAATTAAAAAAGCAATGTTAGATTGACACAGGCATTATTTAGAATTATACATATACCAGCCTATCACTATAATTCTGTCAAATAATAATGCTTGTATTATAATACTCATGTAACTCATAGGCTGTCTTAGCCTACACCACACCCTTAAGTTAACATTATAGAAGACTTGATTCTTCTGGCAAACAGGTATGAAGAACAATTGCATACTCCTGTCAATTGCAATACAGGTAGCACTCCAACTTCATGCTGTCTGCTCATTATAATGATTTCAGCATTCAGCCAGTACTAACCACACATCAATAGAAGGTTAGTAGCTGTTAAAATCAGCCTGCACCTCTTAAACAAGATGTGTAATGCGATTGCAGTAGGTGCTGCTGGCAATCATTATATAAGTGAGTCTGATCTAAAAAGCAGTGCAAGAAGTCACAACAAGGGAGACACTGGGCTACAGGTGCTGCAATGCAGGACGTAGAAGATAGGATCGCTGTTCCAAGCAGCAAGGAGACTTTCCATTCACGCAGTCAAAAGTCAATGGGACCAAAAAGCCGTGGCCATCAATGCCAGAAGTCAAGGAGCTGAATGCAAGTGCTACAGGCAGTTCAATGACCCACAAGATTGGTTAAATGCATCTTCAAATGCTGTATTGAATGCATGACCAGCCACAAAGACAAATCAATACACCATGCTCCCAAAATTCAGCTATCAACACTCTTAGCTCATGCCTATCATTCATTGGCTCCCTGCATCCTTGCAATGCTGGCATTGCTGTAAGCATCTCACACACACACACACACACACACACACACACACACACACACACACACACACACACACACACACACACACACACACACACACACACACACACACACACCTCACAGCTCACACACTCTGCCAACAATTCAACCACGATAGTAGAAAACACAAGGACTTTAACAGTGCCTTTTCATTGGTGACGGCCAGTGTCGGATCCAGTTATTTTCAAATCCGCAGGTTCTTTCAGGAGTCCAAGAATGAGTTGAAAACAATTTGGTGCTTCACAAAGTTTTATTGGAAAAGTTTAAACCAAAGAAAGAGTACAGAGCACATGGCACTAGCTAGGAGATGAGCCGAGAAAAAAGGAACTAAAAATGAGCTAGGGCCGGGGAGGGCGGTGGGAGGGGGGGAGGTGGTGAGAAGAGAACAAGAAAGAGATTAACAAAAAATGACACCTTTTATACCTGAGATAAGAGGTACTCCTTAGCTAACAATAGTCTAATCAGGAAACCTATTAGATACCTGTGGCAAAACCAACCAAGGAGAAAACACATATTCGTCTGATGGACGAACCAATAAGCTAGGAAGCAGCCATTCCTTGAGGTGTATTAAACACTATACATGTTAAAAAACTACTTAAAACAGTTGAATCCAACACCAGTTAGCAACAGCAGGAGCTAACTGGAGGCAGGAAAGGCAGAATTGTGTTTGGATGATGCCATGGAGAGGAGAGTACATGCCTCTGTGCCCGATGATGTAGAAGATGATGAAATCATCAAAACCAATCCAACTTCTCACATTCCGCCTCTCCCAGCACACACCGCGATGGCCCTCTCACCACAATCTTATTCTTGCCACTTTTTCTTTTCTGATTCCCTTAACCTCCAAACTGGCCAGGGCCTGGAGGAACAGCAGATACAGAGGCACCCCATCATTCTACCCCACCCTCACAGTCTTGGCCTCTGAAACTGATGGTGTGTGTCAGTTAAAGGGTGGCCAGTAGTGGGGGAGTGCACGTGGTGGCACAAATGGGTTGCAGTCAGGACACGGGCAAGGATACAGCTGTTGGTATTGCACTCCAAAGAGATATTCGGGGAAAGCCTGGGAAAAAAGGAGCTATCATGGATGCCTCCTTTTCCTTGCTGCTCTGTTGCTCACCACAGAGTGCGTGGCAGTGATAGCAAAATTAGACTGCATGAAGCAGACCTTCGCAGATCTCCAGGCATCAGACCATTAGAAGAGCAAGAATAGGCACACAGCCCTGAGAAGCCATTCAATTGATCAAGGCTGCTCTGGTCTTGGCCTCAACTCTATTTTCCTGAATGACATTTCTTTAAATTCCTGGGCCCAGCACATAGATGAAATTACAAAGAAAGCGTGTCAGGATCTTTACTTTCTTAGGAGGTTAAGGAGGTTTGGCATGTCACCAGACACTCTAAAAAACTTCTACAGATATACTGTTGAAAGTATCCTGACTGGTTGCATCATGGTCTGGGACGGCAATTCGAATGCACAGGAATGTAAGAAGCTGCAGAGAGTAGTGGACTCTGCCCAATAGATCATGGGCACATCCCTCCCCACATCGAAAGTATCGACAGGAGGCGCTACTTTAAGAAGGCAACAATTATCATCAAAGATCCAGGCCAGGCCGTTTTCTTGCAGCTACCATCAGGCAACAGGTACAGAAGCCTGAAGTCCCACATTACCAGGTTCATGAACAGCTACTTTCCTTCAATTATTTGGTTCCTGAACCAACCTGCATAACCCTAATCATTACCTCAGTATAGCAACACTATGCTCACTTTGACTACTTTGCACTAAAATGGACTTCTTTTGTTCTAATTGTGTTCTTTCTTGTATAATTTTGTATAACTTATATTTATTTTTCTGGTGAATGTTGTGTCTCTGATGCTATGTGCCTGTGATGCTGCTGTAAGTAAGTTTTTCATTGCACCTGTGCACACATGGACTTGTGTATACGACATCAAACTCAATTTTGACTTTGACTTTGAAACCTGTTGCCACTGAGTCCCAGGTCCCATGTTAGTCTCTCTCAACACGTATACATTCAGTGACTCAGTGGCAACAACTTTTTGAAAGAAGCAATTCTGCTCGATAGTCTTACTTGGTCCCAGGTCTAGATTGTCCCACCAGAGGACACCACTTGGCCCCTCAATCCTACCCCATCATTCAATATAATCATAGCTGATCTCCTCATCTCTTTTGTACCACTTACCCAGAGCATCAATTCACTGATCTTTCAAAAATTTGGCTACTTCTTCTTTAAATATCCCTAAAGATCCAACCGTCACAATCCCCCAGGATAGAGAATTCCAGAGATTCACCATCATCTATGGGAAGTTACTATGCACCTCCATTTCCAATGCCTATCTCCTAATTCTGGTAACCATTGTAACTATGTCTATACCTTACCACAAGATATTCTGCTATACTCTGTAACCTCCCTATTACACATTTCACTCTATCCCACACACCTCATTGTAACTCACTGCTATATCCATTACATCTTCACATCTTCACGTGTATCCATACACATTCTGTTCTACCTACAATATCTCACTGTAACACTTCACTATAACACACTTTCCTTAATCCTTTATACCACCATGTAACACAATCCACTATATCCATTACACCTCAATGTAATTCACTCTACAATATTCATGAGAGTTCATTGTAATATTCTTTGATAGACTCATTGGGCATCACTGTGACACTTCACAATACTACATTTTGCTATAGCCATTACGTCTTATTGTAACACACTCTACCGTGCCCATTACATATTTGTCACATACATACCAACTATACCTCACAGTAAGATGCTCTGCTCTAACCATTATACCTCACTGTAACATTCAAGTATTTGAATTAGGATCACCCCTCAAGCCTGCTTTTCCATCTTTTATAATCTAGATTATCAAGGATCTAACCATCTTTTCCTTAAAAATATTCAAAGACTCTACTTCCACCACTCTTTGAGGAAGAGAGTCAAGGCCCTCTGAGAGAAGAGGTTTTACCTCATATTGTGTGACCTCTTATTTTTAAAATTGACTTCTACTTCTAGATTTTCCCACTCGAGGAAACATACACTCCATGTACACCCTCTCAAGACCCCTCAGCATCTTGTATTCTTTAGTCAAGTCTCCAGATACACCCAGCATACCCAAACATTCCTCACATAGCACCATCCATCCATTTCAGATATTAGTCACATAAGCCTTCCCTGAACCACTTCCAATACATTGACATTAATCCTTAAATGAGGAGACAAATATTGTACACAGTACTCCAGAAATTCCCGTATTGGACTGGAGCATAAACTCCCTACTTTTATATTCAGTCCCCTGGCAATAAACAAGAACATTCTTTCCAAATTGCTTGCTGTACCTTGTGTGAAGCATGCACTGAGACTCCCAGATTATATCTCAGAACTCTGCAATCACTCACCAGTTAGATAACACACAGTGTAAGACGCTCTTCAATAAACATTGTATCACACTGTAACACACTCTGCTCTATGAATTATATCTCACTATAATACACTCTATTAAACCCATTACACCTCACTCTAAACACTCATTACGTTTCACTGTTACACACGATTATATCCATTACAGCTCACTGTAAGATACTCTGCTATATTCCATATATACACCATAACACATCCTATACACCTTACCCTGTTATTCTCCTCTCTGCTCCAAACACCTAATTGTAACGTCATACCAGAATGGTAAGGCTCATCTTATACTCCAGTGCCCAACTAAGACCCTTTGGTGTTTTATCTAACCTCCATATTAAACACTGCAATATCACACATCTTTATGGTATCACATTCTCTCTCTCTCTCTCTCTCTCTCTCTCTCTCTCTCTCTCTCACACACATATTCCAAAGTAATTACTATCAGTCATTATAATACTGTGTAATGTGGCTCATACCTGGATCCCCAATGCCACAGAATAACTTCATTCCTTAGTCTTCAACAAGGCACATTTCTCAGAACAGCCTTTGATATAAGAGGTTCTTTAACACACTCATCACTATAATATGCATTGTGAGTGTCTTGAGACAGAAAGGATATGATGGATGTTGATAAAGATCTCTATAAATGTTACTTCTTTCCGCTGTTGCTTAGTTATTTCAAGGCCACAGACAATAGTTCAAATCAATAACCTGCAATAAGAAATGCTGCTAAAGATAAGCCCTTTCTCAAGGAGCGAGCAACCTGACCTCTGTGTGATATTGGCAAAACCAGCACAAAGATCCATTTTATTTTTTTTCTGGCTTGTTTAGATAGGTTGTAATGGACACATCATGCACAGAGAAAAGTACCAGGTGCCATAAATATATGATATCTGCTAATAAATCTAATAGGCAATTCAAGAGCAAAGTCTTTACGCAGAGATTTGTGAGATTGGAGAGCTTTCTACCACACATTGTTTGAGTGACAAATATCAATGCATGAAGAGAAATCTTAATAAATGCATGAGGGGGTAAAAAGAATGCAATGTTCTGCAGATGTGCTGGCAGGAAATAGGAGGCTCATGTTGAGAAAAAAACACTGGCATGGAGCAATTGTGACGCAGTCTGTTTCTGTGCTGGAAACTCTGTGAAATATTTCCCATGCTAATTTATCTTCCATTTCTACAGGAAATCCTAACCAGTTGCTTCTCTGTTTGATGCTCTGCTTCTCCGAGGGAATTTCTGGCCCATCTTCCACAAACTATAATGCTATGTCCCAAAATTTCACACAATCACATTGAACCAACCCTTCACCTTAGTTCCCTGGACCATAGCACCGATCCCAAGCCCATGTGCCTTTCCAATCCTCCTTCCATTTCCCCACATGGCTCTCGTCCATCCGTGCTTGCCATGATCTTGATTCTCATTTGATCCTATTCCACTAGTCAGGGAGAGTAAATTGCTATCATTTTCAGACGTCCTGCCCTTGTCAATGCTGTGTCTAAATATTCTTTCTCTGCTATATCACCATAAATGAAAAATAAAGAAAACACAGATGCTAGAAATCTGAAATAAGAGCAGAAACTGCTGGAAACACTCAGCAGGTCAGGCAGCATCTGTGGAATGAGAAACAGAGCTACATTTCAGGTCAACAACTCTTCATCAGAATTGGTTCTGACAAAGAATCTTCAACCTGAAATGTTAACCGTGCTTCACTCTCCACAGATGCTGCCTGGCCTGCTAAGTTTTTCTCAGCAGTTTTTGTTCTTATTCTTGCTGGTTTTTTGTTCGTATTCTTCCCTTCAACCATTTGGCTCTTGAACCAACCTCCTCAACCTTAATCACTACCTCAGTATAGCAACACTATGACCACTTTGTACAACAATGGGCTTTCCTTTTATTTGTTCTATTTGTGTTCTTTCTTGTAAAAATTGTGTATAATTTATGTTTAATTTATGTTTTTTCTGGTGAATATTGTGCCTCTGAGGCTTCGTACCTGTGATGCAAGTAATTTTTTATTGCACCTGTGCTTACATGTACTTGTGCATATGGCAATAAACTTGACTTTGACTTTGACTCTGTATCACTCCCAATGATCTCCTCCGACCCCGAATGTCCTTGCTATTTTTGGCCTGCAGCGAGAGTATTGGTATTATTGGAAGTAAATACTGGAGTGTTTGCTATTCCCTGTTGGGCTTCCATTCTGTAATGTCTATGCTATGTTTTGAGAGATGATCTGGGCCTTCTATATGTGCACCTATTTAAGTTGGTGAGAACTTACTGACATATGTTTACCAAAGATAAGCGGCAGTAAAGAGGGGTCCATGTACAGCAGTCGAGCAGAGCATGGGCCCCAATACGCTCATTCTTATATTTATAGTTACAGAGAATGAGGCCATTCAGCTCATCAGGCTTCTGCTGGCTCCCTGTGACACAACTCTATCAATCCCATTCCTTTGTTCCTTATTTCCCTTTCACCCTACAAGTTATTCTTTCTCAAACATGCTCGTCAACTCCCCACTGATTCTTTTTTCCACATTCTTACACTAAGGAGTAATTTACAGCAGCCAATTATACTACCAACACCTCTTTGAGGTGCAGGAGGAAACCAGTGCACTCAGCAAAATCCCATGCAGTTACAGAAGGAATTGCAAACTCCGCACAGACAGCACCCAAGATCATGATAAAACTGGGGTAAGTTGGAATAAAAGAAGAAAAAGAATTGCATTTATATAATGCCCTGTATAATATCAGGATTTAACAGGGAGCTACACAGAGATACTGCTGATGAATTATCACTACAGCAATGTGAGAAGCACTGCACCCAATCTGAAATGAGCACAGAAAATCTCATAAAGAACAATATGACAGTAATCAGATAATTGGTTGTTTAGTGAAATTATTTGACAATTAAAGTAAATGGAAAAGAATTCACCTTGTTCTTAAAATCTGGGAATGGAACAAGAGAGTATTTGGGGTATCAGATTATTGTCTCATCAGAAAGGTAGCATGTGCAACAGTGCAGCACTTCGATAATACTTCACTGGCACACCTGAGACTCTGAACCGGGACACAATTCACCACGACAGGCTAGTTGACAAATGGCCACTCTATTCCTATGTAAGCGACAGTTCATCCAGTTTGGCATCACACCAAGGCAATGGCATGAACAGCCACCTTGTTCAACAGGGTTGGAGGGTTGGTATTCTTGTTTATTCACTGAAAGGATGTAGGAGTCACTGGCAAGGTTAGCACTTCCCATTCCTAACGAAAGGTCATTGACCTCATAGTTATCATATTTTCCTATGACAGTGAAAGAGGCCATTCAGCCCACCAAGCCTGTGCCAGCACCAGCAGTAATCCCATCCATCCCATTTCCCCACTTATTCCCCTGTAACCTATACTTTCTGACATACCCTTCAGCTCCCCACTAATTCTCCTGCTTTCCAGCTACTCCAGGGACAACTTACAGTAGCTAATTGACCTACCAGCATGGCTTTGGGTTGTAGGAGGACACCAGCGCGCCCAGAGGAAACCCACATGATCAAAAGAGAAGGAGAAAGATGATAAGAGGCATAGATCAAGTGGACATTCAGAGAATTTTTCCCAGGACGACAATGGCTAACATGAGGGGACATAATTTTAAGGTGATTGAAGGAAGGTATAAGGGGGATGACAGGGGTAAGTTTTTTACACAGAGAGTGGTGGGTGCATGGAGGTTGTGGGGGCAGATACATTAGGGACATTTAAGAGACTCTTAGATAGACACATGAATGATAGAGAAATGGAGAGCTATGTGGGAGGGAAGGTTTAGTTAGATCTTACAGCAGGATAAAACGTCGGCACAACATTGTGGGCCAAAGGGCCTGTACTGTGCTGTAGTGTTCTATGTTCTATGTTCAAACTCCACACAAACAGCACCTGAGGTCAGGACCAAACCTGGGTTGGTGGAGCTGAGCAGCAGTACTACCTTCTGCGCCATGGTGCCACCAACATAAAATGTTAATATTACCAGTGCTTGTCCTCATGAAAGGTCATTGCCTGGGATTCTTTCCTTCTCCACAGATGCTGCCTGACCTGCTGAGTATTTCCAGCATTTTCTGTTTTGTTTGTTGACTTCCCATCTTTTATTTCCCTTGAGAAGATGATGACAAGCTGCTTTCCCGAACTAATGTGATCCCATCTTGCATTTTGATAGTAATGTCTGGGGTTTCGACAGAGTCACTGAAGGGGAAAAGACGTATTTCTAAATGGAACAGTGTGTGGCTTAGAAGGGAACTTGGACTTTAATGTTTCCAAGTGCCAACTGCCCCTGATGTTCCCATCGGTGGAGTTATGGGTTGCCAGTTACTCTTGAAGAAGCCTTGGAAAGTTGCTGTGGAACACCTTGAAGATGATACACACTGAAGGGATACTGTGTTGGTAGTGAAGGGAAAATATTTTCAGGTTTTTCAACTTTGTCAATCAAACAGGTTACCTTCCCATGGTAATGTTAAGGTTCCAGAGTATCATAGTCTCTGCATTCATGCAGGCAAGTGGAGAGTAATTCATGGAAAGTAAGACAGGGAAAGCCCTGGATAGATCTTACTCGGAATATTATCCTCATTTCTGGGAACCGCACTCTCAGGAAGGATAGTTCGGCTGAGAAGGAGGTGGGAGCAGTACATAATCCTCACAGTGATATGGGCTAAAAGGACAGACTAACTTCGTGTTTCCTTGAATCTAAAAGAGTCTGTCGTCAAATTGAGCTGTAAACAGAATTAATTAATTTGTGGTAGGGTAGACAGAGAGAAACTGTTTCCTCCAGAACAAGGGGACACAGTGCAGATTTAGTACCAGGCCAATCAGGATGATCTCTGGATTCAATTCTTTTATAGTATTGATTGTGGAAAGTTTAGAACTCTCTCTGTCCTGAAGAAATGTTTGGTTTATGTATCAATTTAAAATCCTAGCATTAATTTATTTTAGGCAAGAGTGTTTAATGATTCATAGAACCAAAGTGGGTAGAGTTGTGAGCTAAGATTCAGTTCCACAAAGATCCAATTGAATGACAGTAAAGGCTCAAGGGGCTAAAGAGTCTTCTGACATTCCTTAAAAGTTTTGCCAATGTCTAAACGTTCATATTGTATCCGATCAGATGTTAAGAAACCTTAGCAGAAGACCAGCTTTCCTGAAAGTTGCCACCATGGCAGTTATCTACAGCAGTTCTGTCTTCCCTGGGTTGTTTAAGGCACATAGTCACATGAATGGACAGTTTGTCAGTGACAAGTTGTAGTTCTTGCTGCCAAGGATAATGACCCTTCTCAGAGTTGCAAGTGGAACAGCTGAGAAGCATAACAGCAAGTCTCAAGCAGATTGATCATTAGGAGGACCATCAGGTTTTTAAAGAGTACATCTGCTACCTTAATGGATCAGGAAGACTTTGCAATATTCTCCAGATTGAGTACATAGTTGGAGCTCACTGTGTCTCCACTGCTTTGCCAACCAGAAAAGCCAATAAACTGATACTCAAATGAAAGTGACCCTGGTTGTTTTGGAGACAGAAAAACATGAAATAAGACATTAGGAAGACTGTTCCTTGGAGAATGTCTGACTAACAGCTGCATGGGACACACCAGAACTCAACTTATTAACAAAAAAATTTCATCTTTTTAATTCAGGCCTGGTTCCAAGATCAACACTTGTGTAAACGATCTGGTGAATTTCAAGCACTTCTTTCTTCAATGTCCTTCAAATGTTTCTTGCACAAAGTCCACAATGTAATTGCCCTGTAAACTATTCTGTGATGTTCCTCTGCATTCAGGGAATGTTATAGAAATGGTATTTTGTGTGTTCTGTGCACTGTGCTCAAAGAACAGCTGGCTTCTTCTTCCACATAATTCATTTGTGTTAGTCACCTGTTCATCTTGAGCCTGTTTATTAAAGTAAATTAGATAACATTTTACCAAATCCTTTGATAGATGCATATATTTTAATTCTCCGCCTGCAGTAGAACCCCTTGATGGTCTGTTACTCAATTGGAAAGGAATGCATGTATGTTGTGTGAAATATCATTATTTGATTCATTATCTCAATGGAATGATGGTTAATAAAGACATTTTCTTTCACTCCAAATCACAATAAAAATAAGCTCAAGGATGGGATTAGTTGATGCTGTGTGTCAGCACAGTGTGGTTGATTCCACAATGAATTGCTGACACTCCTGCCCCTCAAAATGCCCACTTTGTCATCTCTTTCCATAAAACCCCCCTTAATTCACAGACCAAGCTTGCAACTTGATTCAGCGACGGGTCTTTATGGGTGATTATGCTTCACAGAAGCACCTTAAGATGGTTTTCCTCCAACAGTGATACTATAGTGTATGGCCTACATTCTTTCCTCATTGATTGTGAAGCATCCTCAGTTTGTTAAAGGCAGAATAGAAATGGAAGCTCTTTCAAAGACATGCTCAAAGCTGCCACAGCGTGTGGAATAAAGCAAGATGTGTAAGTTATAAACTGAAAAGAGGCCACCCAAAGAAGTGTGACAATGGGGACTTGTGCCTCAAATGTCACTTTAGTAGCCCTCTTCTGATTCCTGTAAATTTGGATAACATACAATTGCCTGCATCACTGAGGCTCATTTATTGACAGCATCGATTGCATGTGATATACTGGGCAGAGTAGAGCTGACCTCTGAAGTGAAAGAATATATCATTGTCTATGACAGAGCCCTACAGGGAGACCACCCATGGTGTGTGTCAGCATGTAGTTTGCCTCAATCCATTCCTAAATAACAGAACATTTGAAACACTCTCATAATCATAATCCATTTCAAGTTCTTTTCCCTCTCATATTTGTCCCCCTGCTCGTGAACTGGCTGAATCTGGCTGGGCTATCATTACACGGGCATTGTCTGTCATTCAGGATCTCCTGAATGTTCATTTCTGTGTTAGGAGAGTCAGGAAGTACCTAACGGGAATTGGCCATTGGAGGCATCCTTGTTTAGCCTGATCCACTCTTCACAAACACACACACACACACACACACACACACACGCACAGACACACATGCACACACGCGTGCGCACGCACACACACACGTACACACACACGCACACATACACACATGCACACACACACACACACAGGCACACACACATTCACACCCACACACACTAAAGGCACACACAGCCATACCCACACAGACACACAGATGGACATTGATGCACATGCACACACTGATGCATGTGCACACACAATGATGCATACATGCACACATTGACACACACACACACACACACACACACACACACACACACACACACACACACACTTTCCAAATGCTATGGTGCCTGATGCTTACAAAACTTCTGCTTAATAGATTAATGAAGGCAATTAGAAAGAGAGAGAATTCCTCCAGCACCATTGCGTTTTTCATCTAGATTCCAGCATCTGCAGTCCTCTGCCTCCTCTTCTAATCCTTCCTCCCTCATATAATTGTGCAGATCCCCTTGTGTGATCTCCATCTCTGTGGCACTGAGTTCCACATTCTATTCACTCTCCACAATTCCTCACTGAGTTTATCAGGAACTATATGGTTCTGAGTTTTGAACAATGAAGGGGAATGCTTCTCCATCAACACCTTTATAATTATTACAACCTTGTCACTTTTCTAGGGTTTGGCTATCCTCCCAGTGCTGCTTTAAACATCGTAAATCATTGTTACATTCTCTCCAGTGTAAGTTTCTAAGTTCAAACCTTTCATCAGGTAATACCAGGTTGAGCATTCAGGGAGTGACCCTCTACTAAATGTGCCTACGCTTGGAATGAGACATAAAACAGCTCAGCTGGATGGGATCGCGGTGAGTTCTGTGCAATTCTGATCCAAATCCTCCCCTCAACCTACATCATTTGATCAGCCGAGCTGATCTATTGCTGCTTTTAGGGACAGCTTGTCCATTTGGGTTCAGTTCTCTGCAACGAATCTGACCCATATTTCACAGCTTTAACATAGCCCGTTGTTTTCTCTCTCTCTCTCTCTTTCGAACTGCCTTCATTAATCTATTAAACAGAAGTCTTATAAGGATCAAGCACCATAACATTAGGTTACACTGCATTTATACAGGACATTGGTTAGACCACATCTGGATTACTATGTATTGATCTCCTAATTTAAGGAAAGATGCAAATCTGTTGAAAGCAGATCACTGGAATGATACTCGTAATGAGCAGAAAACAAACAGCACTTGTGGAGGTAAAAGGATAGTCGACGTTTTGGGTTGAGACCCTGCATCAGGACTTTGCTTCAGATTCCAGCATCTGCAGTCTCTTGGATCTCCTGTAATGAGTGGGTTGTCTTATGAGAAAAGGTCGGACAGGCATGGTTTGTTTCTGCTGAGGATTAGAAAAGTGAGAGAGGGCTTGATTTAAGTGCATAAGATCTTGAGGTCTCTCGATCGGTTGGATGTGGGGAGGATATTTCGTCTCACAGGAGAACATAAAGCTCCAGGTCACTGTTTAAAAATAAGAAGTTGCCTATTTGGGACAAAAGAGTTGAATTTTTTTGACTCAGAGGGTCATGTCTTTGAAATTTTTTTCCTAGTGGGTTGGTGGAAGCAGAGTCTTTGAATATTTCTAAGACAGAGGTGGATAGATTCTTGAAAGCAAGGGAATGAAAGGTTACTGGGGAATAGGTAAGAAGACAAAAGGTCAGCCATAATCTCATTAAGTAGCAGAGTAGGCTCAAGGTCTGCTACTGCTGTGAATTTGTACGTCAGCCATGAGAATTCATGGGTCTGGAGTCAATGCTGATGACTCCTGGGCTGACTGTCTCCAATCTGTACACCACTGTGCCTCCATTTCTGGTGGGTCACTCCCGCTGGTTAAATAAGATGTAGTCAGTGATTGTGAAGAAGGAGTCTGGTCTAGTATATGTAGACTGGGATTCTGTAGTTGGGCATCGTTTGAATAGACTGTTGGTCAGTAATTTAGACTCCAATTCTCAGATGCTTGTGAGGAAGCTTTTGCAGGGTTAACTGAGCTGGGAGTAACTTTGCTGTGTCTGAGTCTTCTGCTCAATTGATGCCAGGTCCTACATCAGATTTTATACATACATTTTTTAACGTTTGGTACAAGTGGGTGGTAAATTCGGTTATTTCAGAGGAGAGTTGTATCAATTACATTGCTGTGGGTGTGGGTTACATATCAGGTAAGACAGCAGATTTCCTTAGCCAATGGAAAAAAATAGTGGCACACTGGCATAGCTAGTAAACCCACTGCCTCATGGTTCCAGCAACCCGGGTTCGGTCCTGACCTCGGGTGTTGTCTGTGGGAGTTTGTACGTTCTCCCTGTGACTGTGTAGATTTCCCCCAGGTGCTCTGACTTCTTTCCACATCCCAAAGACATGCAGGTTAGAAGGTTAATTGGCTTCTGCAATTTGCCCCTAATGAGTGGGTGAATGGAGGAATGTGGGAGAATAAATTGGGATTAGTGTATGATTGGCATAAATGGATGCTTGATAGTCAGTGTGGACACAATGGGCAGAAGGGACTGTTTCTGCACTGTGTGACTCTGTGACTATATGACTCTGAAAGGGTATTAATGAACAGATTAGCTTTTAACAAAAATTTCATTATTTTATGTCTGTCATTATTGAGACCAATTCCAAATTATTTGATTAACTGAATTCCTATTACCATGGTGGAATCCGAATTAATTTCAATGGATTGTTAGCCCTGTTCTCTGGTTTACTAGTCCAATAATTTAATGTCTATACCCCCAATAAAACATGGCTTATCACTTGGGGTTTGCAGCCACTTAGACAGAATTTCCACAGGTAGCTTTTGACAATTTCCTAACTTGTGTGTTCCTGGTGACTCATCTGGGGACTCAGGTTCTCAAATCACCCATTGCCAATGGGAAGGCTTAGACCAACTGTGTCCATGACATCATGACATTTTCTGACCTCGTGCCAGGACTCTTGGGGTTTGCATCAGGAACTCATGATCATATATAAAGCTTCATGCTCCAGCAGATGACCTCAAATTTAAGGCAAGGTTATGAGAAGGTGAGGCCTGCAATTGTTCGTACATTTGTCAAATGGACCACTAAGTGGGCAGTTTTGTTGGTCAAATTTAAACTAAATTTCTATAATGTTAATTTAAGTCATAAGTTACTGAATGAAAAACCAAGTCTGGATTAAACAAGTTGATTGTAAACACTGAGATCTTAAGGAAAAGCAGAAAACTGCAGCTGTGGGAAACCTGAAATAAAAAAAAAAGAATATACTGGAGAGTCTGGGCAGGCCAGCACACTGGCATGGCTTGTGAAGCTGCTGCCTCACAGCTCCAGGAACCCAGCTGCAGTCCAGACTTCTGGTGCTGTCTATGCGGAATTTGCACACCCTCCCTGTGACCAGGTGGGTTTTCCTTCAAGTGCTCCAGTTTCCTTCCATATCCCAAAGGAATGTGGGTTGGAAGGTTAATTGGCCACAACTATTTGCCCCGAGTCTGTAAGTGAGTGGTAGAATCTGGAGGGGGCTGATGTGAATGTGGGGAAAAGAAAACACAATTAGTGCAGGATTAGTGAAGATGGGTGCATGATGGTATGCCAATGGGCCTGTTTCCATGCTGTACGGCTCTATGACAAAATAGGTCAGGCAGCATCTGTGGAGAGGGTAACAGAAATGGTGTGTCTGATCAACAGTCATTTACCTGAAACATTAATGAGTTATACAGGGTTAATGGCAGGACTCTTAGCAGTGTGGAGGAACAGAGGGATCTTGGGGTCCACGTCCATAGATCCCTCAAGGTTGCCGCGCAGGTCGATAGGGTTGTTAAGAAGGCATATGATGCGTTGGCCTTCATTAGTCGGGGTATTGAGCTCAAGAGCCGTGAGGTAATGTTGCAGCTCTGTAGAATTCTGGTTAGACCACACTTGGAGTATTGTGTTCAGTTCTGGTTGCCACATTATAGGAAGGATGTGGAAGCTTTAGAGACGGTGCAGAGGAGGTTTACCAGGATGCTGCCTGGATTGGAGAGCATGTCTTATAAGAATAGGTTGAGTGAGCTAGGGCTTTTCTCTTTGGAGAGAAGGATGAGGAGAGGTGACTTGATAGAGGTGAACAAGATGATAAGAGGCATCGATCGAGTGGACAGTCAGAGACTTTTTCCCAGGATGACAATGGCTAACACGAGGGGGCATAATTTTAAGGTGATTGGAGGAAGAAAAAAGTGGGGTGTCAGGGGTAAGTTTTTTACACAGAGAGTCATGGGTGCATGGAACGCACTGCCGGCAGAGGTTGTGGGGGCAAATACATTAGTGACATTTAAGAGACTCTTAGGTAGCCACATGAATGATAGAGAAATGGAGGGCCATGTGGGAGGGAAGGGTTAGATAGATCTTAGAGCAAGATAAAATGTCGGCACAACATTGTGGGCCAAAGAGCCTGTACTGTGCTGCAATGTTCTATGTTCTATTTCTCTCTCCCCGATGCTCTTGATGACCTGAAGAGAAAGTTGGCATCCCTCCATCTCTGGATCTCCGAGTAATCTGGCAACCCACCGAAGAAGCGCTTTTCCTACAATACTCAACCCAACTCACTGCACCAACTCACTGAGGACCATGTGAAAGATAACGTCAAACAGCAGAAGACAGTGCCCATTTAATTGTGGTTATTTTGATAGGATGTTTAAAGATAAAGCTGTGTTCTCTTTCTCTGGGTGACCAAGTGCATGATTATTCCTGAGTGCTGAGATTGACCAAGATAATCAGCAGTCTGAGCAAGTTTGGGGTTTTCACAGTTGTCTTAGCCTGGGTGTGACAGTAACACCTGTATCTGTAGTCAGCTGCCCCAGACAATTGGTGTCTTTTTTCAGTGTGTGTGACTACAATCTCTCTTAAGAGGAATCTGCATTGTAAACACCACTGGCCATCTTCATAAACCCGAGAAAAGGACGAAAGAGGACAAGGAAGAGTTGTGAGCAGATCACTCACAGAAAGTTCTGTCATTGCGTGTGAATGAAGTGACAAAGGAAGAGTCAGACTCTTCCAAATGTGGAAGGACTGACTGGTTTTCATAGAAAGCATTAAAATCGTATAAATATAGTTGGTACGAAGATTAACTGAATGGAGAGTAAAGCTGCAATCCTGGGATTTAAATCTGATTCCAATTAACAGTGTTAATCCAGCCAGAAAATAAAGCAGTGAGGAGTTTCTGCTCTGATTTTCTGCTCTGCTCTCTGGAAGCCGTTATCTCTCGCTGGTTTATTTGGCCCTGGTGGACTGGATGATTCCTCACCCATGATCATTCTACCTGATGGGTAAATATGGTGTTCAGGCTGGATCATTGTCACATCTGGCTTTCACACGCAAAGATTCTGCAGGAGTCTCTGGCTACTGATCAGCAGTGCATATCCCAGCTGGATCTTCCTCGCTCTGGCCTGGTGCAAACCATTGTTAGTTCAAACAGGTTGTTGGATTCTTCTCAGAAAGCAAAGTAAGACAACAGAGTAGTTTCAGATGTTGATGGAGAGTCAGGGATTACTGATACCTCATTTGTGCAAGTGTTTCCCAGCCTGGGCCCCAGTCTGTTACCCAGCCTAGGCCTTGGAGTGTTACCCAGCCTGGGCCCGGTGTGTTACCCAGCTTGGGTCCCAGTGTGTTACCCTGCCTGTGATCCGGTGTGTTACCCTGCCTGTGATCTGGTGTGTTACCCAGCCTGGGCCTCAGTGTGTTACCCAGCCTGAGCACCAGTGTGTTACCCTGCGTGTGATGCAGTGTGTTACCCAACCTGGCCCCCAGTGGGTTACCCAGCCTTGGCCCCGGTGTGTCACCCAGCCTGGGTCCTGGTGTGTAACACAGCCTGGGCCCCAGTGTGTTACCCTGCCTGTGATCCGACATGTTACCCAGCCTGGGCCCGAGTGTGTCACCCAGCCTGGGTCCTGGTGTGTAACACAGCCTGGGCCCCAGTGTGTTACCCTGCCTGTGATCCGACATGTTACCCAGCCTGGGCCCGAGTGTGTCACCCAGCCTGGGTCCTGTTTTATAACCCAGTCTGGGCCTCAGTGTGTCACCCAGCCTGGGCCCCGGTGTGTTACCCAGCCTGGGCCTCAGTGTGTTAACCAGCCTGGGACCCAGTGTGTTACCCAGCCTGGGCCCCAGTGTGTTACCCAGCCTGGGCCTCAGTGTGTTAACCAGCCTGGGCCTCAGTGTGTTAACCAGCCTGGGACCCAGTGTGTTACCCAGCCTGGGACCGGTGTGTTAACCAGCCTGGGCCTTGGTGTGTCACCCAGCCTGGGCCTTGGTGTGTCACCCAGCCTGGGCCTTGGTGTGTTACCCAGCCTGGGCCTCAGTGTGTTACCCAGCCTGGGCCCCAGTCTGTTACCCAACCTGGCCCCCAGTGTGTCACCCAGCCCAGGCCCCATTGTGTTACCCAGCCTGCGCCCGGTGTGTTACCCAGCCTAAGCCCCAGTGTGTTACCCAGCCTGCGACTCAATGTGTTACCCAGCCTAGGCCTTGGAGTTTTACCCAGCCTGGGCCCCAGTGTGTTACCCTGCCTGTGATCCGGTGTGTTACCCAGCCTGGGCCTCAGTGTGTTACCCAGCCTGGGCCCCTGTGTGTTCCCCAGCCTGGGCCCCAGTGTGTTACCCAGCCTGGGTGCCGGTGTGTTACCCAGCCTGCCTCTTCCTGGCCATCACAGGCGAATCAGTGCAACTGGGCCTCATCCATCCAACTGCAATACCTGCCCAGAGCTGTCACCGGAAACATGGCTTTAGTTCCTAAGAATTAACATTCTCCAGTCTGAGTTGCACCAGGGAAGAACCAGATGTCACTGGGACCTGTCCCCCCCCCCCCAACAACCCCTCTGCCCCCATTGACTTTCTCAGCATCAAGAAATGTTGCTTCAAACAGCAGAACAATTCTGCCCCATTATCACCACTCCTTCTTCTTTTGCTTTTGCAGGCAATCCTCATGTGGCCCCAGCAGAGTTTCATGCAGCTGTAACGTCAAATTTCCCTTTCTTATAGAAAGTGGCTATTCAGCCCATCATATCTATGCTGACTTTCATTCCAGTCCCATTCACTACCCGCCTATTCCCTGGAACCTATCACCTGCCCAGGAACATTGCCTTGAGTTTAAGGGGTATCACTCTCTAACTGAGTGCCAGCAGTCCTATCTGGAGTCTGTACTGCAATACTCTGTCCTGGGAATGTAAGTGAGACATCTATTGATGGCTGCTCAGAAGTTAGGAGCACTGGACAGAAGAGACTGCAGATGCTGGAATCTGGAACAAAGAGCAGAACGCTGGTCAAGCAGCACCTGTGGAGACAAAAGGTGCATGTCAATGCTTTGTGTCGAGACCCTGCCTCAGGGCTGAGAGTGAAGAAGAAAAGTTGCCAGTATGTAGCAGCATAAGGGAAGAGTGTGACAGAAGCTGGTAGGTGATGGGTAGAAACAGTGAGGGGTTGGGGGATGATGGACAGATGGAACCGGGCTCACTTACTGTCCCAGCGCCACGTGGTATCAGCCAGCCAGGTTTAGGCTCAATAGGAATGTTCCCGCTGCTGACCATATGGTTGTGGGTTCAAGGCTCACTCCTGATGTAAAGTTTCGACCCAAAATGTTGACAATTCCTTCCCCCCCACAGATGCTGCTCGACCCGCTGAGTTCCTCCAGCAGATTGTGTCTTGCTTGAGGTTCCAGCATCTGCAGTCTCTTGTGCCTCCATTGGAGTCTATGGAGTACCAGAAGAGTGCTCCACTCAGAGGTGCCATCTTTCAGATCCAGATAGCCTGTCAAGTAGGTATAAATGATTCCATGGTGTAATTTGGAGAATGAAGGCAAGACCCTGTAGCCAGAGAAGAGAAGATTGAGTGAGTCCCTTTCCAGTCAAGGCTGGTGGCCACCCTAATGTCAATAACTGAGATTGATCTTATGCAAGTAACTTATATTTAACTGTCCCCATCATTGCACTTCCCTGACGAAAGTACCCTGCTTTCATTGGGAGGGTTTCTTTGATTCTTGAGCAGACTCTTGTTTTCTGTGGCAATTAACTTTTTTTTGCCATACAATAGACTGTTTACTGTGAGCTACATGCACTGCCCCACCTCTGAATCACTGGCTAACACCGTGTTATCAATAATTCTCTTTAATATTCCAGTGAAGAGCATTTAGGATGGCACTGAGTGTCTTCAGTCCGTGCATTGGGAGCACGCAGAAGTCCTGCATAAATGGTGAAAGGTTTACACCATGTTCCAAACTACACAGCTGCCCCACCTCCTCAAACCCCTCCTGCTACCCTCCCCACCCACCCCCCCCCCCCCCCCCCCCGTAGCAGAGTCTGCGGGCCCCACAGTGGCCTCAGCAGAAGAATGGAAGCAAGTAAACCTCATCTGCTGAGGAGAAAGGAAAAATAATATTGTTTAAAATAATTCAGTGGTTAACATTAATCCCATAATCATTTAATTACCAAAAGTAGGTTAAATAGTCATTACCATATTATTTTTGTGGGATCTTACTATGTACAAATTTGCTGCAACTTTTGTTACAACAGCGACCACACTTCAAAGGTAATTAATTGTTGCAAACATCCCTGACTGTTAAGCAGGGTACTGTGGAAAAAAATTAATTTCTGGGTATGATTGCTGCTCCTCAGTATGTTTTAGATAGGACATTGGCTGTGGTGCTGTTACTGTTCTTAGTAACTCTTGCTCCTGAGAAGAGGGGAATCTCCCAAACCTAAACAAAGGAAAGGGAAGGATGTAGCATGCTTGTGACACCCATCCTGACGAATGGTTATTAACTGAAACATAGTCCCCCTCCACAGATGCTGCCTGACCTGACCAGGGACTGAGTTATAGGGAGAGGTTGGACAGGCTAGGGCTATTTTCCGTGGAGCGTAGGAGACTGAGAGGTGATCTTATAGAGGTGTATAACATCGTAAGGGGCATAGACAGGGTGAAAGCACTCAGTCTTTTTCCCAGGGTTGGGGAATCAAGAACTGGAGGGCATAGGTTTAAGGTGAAAGGGGAGCGATTCAATAGGAACCTGAGGGGCAACTTTTTTACACAGAGGATGTTATGTTTAAGGAATGAGCTGCCAGAGGAAGTGGCTCAGGCAAGTAAAATAACAAGTTTTAAAAGACAATTGGATAGATGCATAGATAGGAAAAGTTTAGATGGGCCAAATACGAGCAGATGGGACTAGCTTGGGCATCTTAGTCAGAATGGACCAGTTGGGCTGAAGGGCCTGTTTTTGTGCTGTATGACTCTATGACTCTCTGACTCTCTATGACCATATGACCTGCTGATTATTTCTGGCATTCTCTGTTTTTATTTCGTGGTATCTCACAACAAAATATTGCGGTGTGTTGTATCAAATATTGTCTAAGACTGCAGTTAGTCGCACTCCAGTCAGTGTATTTACCCGGTAAGAAACGAGAAGAGGTATCTCCTGCTCCATTTGGACCTGTTAATAATCTGTGAAGCTATGTCTGTCAGATTACCATTTGGGACATGTTAGAGGACAGAATGATATTGCAAACTCAATCAGAAAAGTTTCATCAAAATCCCACTTTACTTACAAAGCCTGAGGGTGACGCTTTAGTTGGGATGTTCCAAATTTAGTCTCCAATTAAATGTCAGATTGTATAGATTGAGAAAATGTGTGGCTGAATCTTGTCGATACTTTATTTTTTTTGCCATTAGTTTTAGGACATCACTGAAGGTGTCACCTCTGATCCCTTGTGTATTTGATTTGCATAATTGTAATTCCATTAATTAGAGTAGGTGGGCTGGGGTTGCTATTTTCACTGGCTAATGCTACCTGGGGCAATGCGAACTAGTCAAGCAGTTCTGTCTACTAGTCTGTATCATTACCACTGAGTCTGCTTATTTTATAATAACCAAATTCAATTCACCTTTGGCAAACAAAACAAGTGAAATCTCAGCATGCCACCCTTTGTGCAGTTGAATAAAATATAATGCAGGTACTAGTTGTTTTTAGTGGATTGGTACCAGTTTCTTGCAGGCAAAGTTATTTCTGTGGTTTAAAGTGTATTAAGATTTTCCCCAGCACCTATCATCTGGATTGATGTTTCTTCTGATTTCATGCCAGAGGCACACATATTTGGGCACAACACAGATTATTGGATTGTGAAAATTTGGGTACAGGATCATTCGTCACCTGATTGTAATATGCCTGAAATTCCTCCCAGTTTTCAGTCTCTGTGCCTCAGTATATCTCAGTTTATTCCAATGCTTCTACTTCCCAAAATAAGAACCACACATTCAAATTTCCAGAGCAAGTTTAAAGCACATGCAAAATTGGTGACACAGTAGTATGGCGGTTAGCGTAACGCCATTACAGCGCCAGCAACCCGAGTTCAATTCCCGCTGCCTTCTGTAAGGAGTTTGTACGTTCTCCCCATGTCTGCGTGGGTTTCCTCCGGGTGCTCCGGTTTCCTCCCACATTCCAAAGACGTGGAGCTGTGGGCGTGCTATGTTGGCGCGGGAAGAGTAACGACACTTGCGGGCTGCCCCCAGCACATTCTCAGTAATGCAAAAAGATGCATTTCACTGTGTGTTTCGATGTACATGTGACTAATAAATAAATATCTTATCTTAAATATCTAAACTGTGGCCTGAATTTTAGGCATGAGAGGAAGCAGACACAAAAAAATTCTGACATTCTCTTATTGATTCTTTTAAATATTAATTGCAATTGATATTAATTCACAATGTTTTGTTTCATTGACTGCGTTATGATGGTGTCAGTATTAGTCATATTGAAAACTGGAAAGCTTCCATGATTACATTTTCTTTACCATGCTGTGCCTAATATGCTTAAATCATAGTCAAAATGTTTCAAGCTTTATTTTTTCTTAAGTTTGAGGAATGAGGATTCTAAATGCAGTAACCCAAAAGTAGTCCTGCAGGAATCCAAGGGTAGCATTAACCCACTGTCTGTTGCATTCGAGGCAGGCAGCTTGACAACTTCATGTTGTTTACTAATTGCCATGTGCAATCAATGCAGTCCATGTTATTCATTGGCCATGCAACACAGCAAGGGGCAATAGCAAGAGAAACCATCACTGTTTCAAGCCTGTTTGCACTATTTTAAGTGAGCCTGCATTTCTTAAAGGAGAGGTGTATTATTCTACAGTGGTTCAGTGGTACAGCAAGCAGGGATGCTGCCTCACAGTGCCAGTGACCTATGTTCAATCCTGACCTCTGGTATTGTCTATGTAGAGTTTACACGTTCTCCCTATGACCATCTGAGTTTTCCCTAGGTGCTCTTCCCAGATTCCAAAGATATGTTGGTTGATCAGTTAATTGGATGCCGTGAATTGTCCCCAGTGTGTATGATTAGTAGAAGTGGCTGCTCGATGGTCGGTGCGGACTCGGTGGGCGAAGGATCCTCTTTTCATGCGACGGAGTGTGGTCCAAAACTTTGCATATGACACTGGACATGCTACTGGAGGAGAAAGAGAATGTTCCATCCAGCGAGGAATAGGAGGCTCCCCGGTGAAAGGCTATGTGAGCAGATGGTCACAGTGGTCAATGTGAGGAGTCAAGCCTGAAGAGTAGGTTGCAAAGTTGCAAAAAGTGCAGTTAAGGTCAGTGAATGCATTTTCAAATGCATTATCTTTCTAGCTGCAATGCTGTCTTAGACAATATTTGATAGACTACACAAAGACTTGATAACCATGGGTCAATATTTCCCCGGAAGTCCAGGGGAAAATTTCAAGGGATGCACCAAATCTTTGTTTCAGTCGGCATCTGTGCGCGTAGACTTAGATTTAGGCAAAAGACAATGCCTGACCCGTGCAGTTGGTGTGAACCTCTCACCTTTGTCCCTCTCTCTCATTGGTCCAGTTTTCCAGCCTGACTCAACTCCACACCTATCAGTCTTCCTATTGGTCCACAGTTTGCTATCCTAATGAAGTAATGTTAATGATGTGCTCACCAAACAAGTACCTCCTGTCTGGACTCTTTCCAGCTTTATATTTCATGATTAATTACTCACTACCTCCCACAGATTCAATCAGATTCTGATTCATAAACTATCCCTCCAAGGTCACAGATTTCTACCCATCATACTCATGACCATCATGTGCAAGCTTGCTCTCACCATCAATCATTGGTAAAGCCTCACATAGAATCACTGCCACCTATTCAACAATAGCAGCGACATCCCCACAACTTATCAGGTGTTCCACCCAGGGGCAGCCTTGTCCTTTCTACCTACGTCCCACTTCCTCTTGCCGCATATCCTGGGTCCTCTACTTCCCTCAACTCTTTTGGTTTACTGTGTCCAGGCCTGAGAGCAAATCTTTCTAGCACCAACACACAAAATGTTAGAGGAACTCAGTGGGTCAGGCAGCATCGACAGAAGGAAGTGAACAGTCGACGTTTCAGGTTGAGACCCTTGTCAATCCGGATGAAGGGTCTAGACCTTAAACGTCAGCTCTCCATTTCCCTCCACAGATGCTGCCCTAGCCACTGAGTTCCTCCAGCATCTTGTGTGTTGCTCCAGATCCCAGCATCTGCAGTCTCTTGTGTCTTCCCAGCACTAGCCTTGAATTTGGGGCAAAGTTCTTCAGCAGCTGCCACACCATGGTGTGGGTTCTTCAATGTCTTTGAAGGACTAAAGGATTTACCAGAAAAATTACAATCTCACCAGCAGTTCAAAATCAATCAGGAACTAGCATGAAAGTCCCTCCAAATAATGTTATTTCCGTTCCTTCCTGCGGCTGAGCACCTTGTGTGACCAAGAGAGTGTGGGAGCTGGGGCTCTGAGCTTCAAAACATCAGGGCAGGAATCAACTCAGCACTGCAGCAGAGTCGCCAACATGAACTGCTGACTTTGCATGGCTCTGGCTGACACTTGCTACATCTGTGCTGATTGTCTCACTCATGTAGCAGTCACGTGGTTCCTCCCAAAAATGAGCTCACCTATCAAACACTACTTTGGCACCAAAATGGCTCCAAACCGCCTAAAACGTGTCTGCAATGGATCTGGATATTTGAAATATACAGCAGGAGCTTCTCCCTTTCCTTAAGGCACATTTGGGCTATGATAATTTATTTTTTTAAATGGTTGTCTTAAACTAATGAGATTGTCAGGAAATTGACAGAAAATAAATTGTTGTGAGCAAAGTAGACAGAAATTTAAGTGTAGCTGCTGATTACTTTCAATAGTAACTTCAGCATCACTGGAACTATCTCTTCCTCCACCCCCTCTGAGTGCCTGAACAAAACTCGTAATTAAGAGAGCACAGAGTCAACTCTAAGCACTGGATCTGGATGGGAAATCTCCAGTTGTATCGTCACAATAGAGCAGGCCGGAGGCTGGCATCCTGTGGCGAGTGGTGCAGTCCCTGACGTTTCAGAGACTTTTCACCATGCACAAGGAACTCGTCAGGAGCGTGATGGAGCGTTCCCCATATCAGGATGAATGCAGGTCGAAAAACATTAAGAAGGTTAATGGCATCCAAGACGAAGCAGCCTGCTTGGTGCACCATAAGCATTGACTCCCTCCATCACTGATTCATTGTGTACCATCTATAGCACGGCAGCTACTCACTGAGGCTACACCAACAGCTTCTCCAAAATCTATAACTACACAGAAGGGAAAAGACATTAGGCAAGGGAGAACACTATCACATCCTTTAAGTCGTGAGTTGGTATCCAGTGATATTCCTATATACTGGAACTCCCCATCGGTGATGTGACAGTAGCTTCAACAGATGAACTGCAGAGACTCTAGAAGAGAGTTGAGCATCAACTTGTTGAAGGGTAGTCAGGGATGGGTAACAAATGCTGGTCTGGCCTATGGTGTCCACATAAAATGAAGAATAAAGGTGTGTAAATGAACATCACATGGCCATTTCAATGAAGTCACAGATTTACTTGTAGTTTGGGTACTTTGGATTAATATGAACTCAAGATCACCATTACAGTTTAGGTTCAGGGTATAGTTCTAAACATCATAAACTCTTCTTCTGCGGTTAATGGTGGTAAGTGAATCCCTCAATGAGATGATGTAAGTGAAGTAGTTTCTATGAACATACAAAAACACAAGTTAAAAGCAGGAGCAGGGCACTCGTCCACTTGAACTTGCGTTGTCATTCAATAAGGTTGTGGATAATTAGATTGTAATCTTAGCTCCTCAAATTGCGTCAAATGGGTGACCTCATATTTTTTAATCAATTCCCCTTAGCTCTAGATTGTCCATGTGAAATATGCATTAGACCTTCTTTTAACCCAGTATATAAAGAACTGGACAAGTGTGGATTTCGCTGGATCTAGTAAGGAAGTATGCAAGAGAACAGATGAAAAGTATCAGGAGGAGTATATTCAGGGAATACCGGTCACTATATAACAATGGAATTACTCAGGTCATGCGTGTGGTGAAAATCACTGGAGAACAGCCGAATTTGAGGGGCTGTGAATTGAATGGGAAAAAAGATGGGCAATAATACTGGCAAATAATGAAGAAAAATATAAACTTTGTTCAACAAAGTCCAGAAAAATACATTCTACAAAGCATCAAGATTAAACTGCAAGCTGATGAGACTCCATGGGTAAATAAAGTGAAGTTTTGGATCTGACAAAAGAGACACATGTTAAGCACATGGATGGCAGGAGAGACTACGACAAGGCAGAATGGAATAATATAAGGAGTGACTAAAAAGCAGGTAAAAAGGCAAAAGGAAATTATGAAATTAAATTATCAAACATCAAAAAATCCACAGGCCTATAACTAAGAAAAGGAGAGTCGGAATGGAAATAAGGCTGCTTGCAGGATGGAATAACAAGCAGTAAAAGTGAAACAGAAGAAATATTAAGTGATTAGATTGCTTTAGTGGCTATCAGGAATGCAGATCAGGTGGGTATGACATGGGATTAGAAATGCTATAACCACATTAAAATTAAAAAGAAGAGAAATCTTAACTAATCAAATACAGAGGATAAAATCTATGGTCCGGATGATTGCAGCCCCACATTTTAAAAGGACCTAGGGAAGAGATATTAAAGCCACTATTAGACATTTTAATAATTTATTTCAAAAGATGTAGTGCCGGAGGATTAGTAGATAGCTAACAAAATATCCCTATTTAAGAACAAAAAGTACAATAAGACAAAACTATAGAGTAATCAGCATATAGCAGTCAGCTTCAAAAAGTAGAAGGAACGGAATCAGAATCAGGTTTATTATCACTGCCATGTCGTGAAATTTGTTGTTTTGCAGCAGCGGTACAGTGCAAGATGAAAAAATTACTGTAAGTTCCAAAATAAATAAATAGTGCAAAAGAGGAATCATGAGGTAGTGTTCATGGGTTCATGGACCTTTCAGAAATCTGATGGTGGAGGGGAAGATGCTGTTCCTGAAATGTTGAGTGTGGGTCTTCAGGCTCCTGTACCTCCTCCCCGATGGTAGTAACGTGAAGAGGGCATGTCCCTGGTGGTGAGGGACCTTAGTGATGGATGCCTCCTTCTTGAGGCACCGCCTCTTGAAGATGTCCTCAATGGTGGGGAATGTTGTGTCAGTGATTGAGCTGGCTGAGTCTACAACCCTCTGCAGTCTCTTGTGATCCTGTGCATTGGAGCCTCCATACCAGGTAGTGATGCAACCAGTCAGAATGCTCTCCACCGTACATCTGTAGAAACTTACAAGAGTCTTCGGTGAGATACCAAATCTCCTCAAACTCCTAACGAAGTAGAGCCACTAGTGTGCCTTCTTCATGATTGCATCAATGTGTTGGGCCCAAGGTAGATCCTCTGCGATGTTGATGCCCAGGAACTTGAAGCTGCTCACCTTTTCCACCGCTGACCCCTCAGTGAAGACTGACGCGTGTTCTCCTGACTTTCCCTTCCTGAAGTCCACCAACAATAGAATCTTGTAAATATTCCAATAAAGAAACAAATCAACAACAAAATATTATCATCAGTAGGTCATAAATTTCAGAAGGGAACATGCAGTTTAATCTACTTATTGAATCCTTTAAAAACATTACAGAGAGAATTGATAAGGATCAACAGTAGATGTCAGTTATTTAGATTTCCATTTATCCAGATTTCAGTAAAATGTCTTAGATTAATATGAAAAGAGCATGCAAAGACTTGAAGCATGACAAAATTGATGGCCAGCTGACTTCAATACAGTATAACAGAATAAAGAGTGGCAAAGCTGAGTTCTATAACCATCAGTGCCAGGGTGACCAATATCCACTGTTCACTTGACTTTGACATCATAAGACACAATTTCTATGTTTGCACATTGCATCAAATTGGCAGGTGGAGACAGGGAATGTGAGCGCAGTTGGCAATACCGTCTCCACCTGAGAAACAAATTATAGAAATTGCAGAGTGGACATATAATTTGTAAATAGATTTCAGCAGAGCTGAGTGTGATATTTAGGTAAGAAACTGAAGAAAGCTGCATCTTACTTGAAAGAGTGGAAAGAATATTTAACTTGCCAAAACAGAGACCAATTGAGTGAATAAATTTAAGGTCAGATCGGAACAGAGGAATATACAGAGGAAAGACGGGAGAAGGTTTGAGTGGAGCGCAGATAACAACAAGGAGTGATTGAACTGACTGCCCTGTTTTGTGAAACTTACCCTTTTCACTTCATCATTCTAAGGGGTATCAGTGAGCTAGGGGAGCAGTGGCAATGAGCAGGGAAAGAGTTACAGAGAGTGAGAGAGGGGAAGCAGTGAGCAGGGAAGAGACAAATTAAAATGAGGAGGTGTGAGCAGGTGTTACTCTCCTAGCTGGGTTGAGGAGAGTGGCACTTTGGAGGAGGAATATTGAAGAAATGGAGAAGGGGGGAGAGAGCTTGGGAAAGGTAAAAGTGAGTTGTGAAAGAGTAGTAAGATGGACGTAGGGTGACAGTGAACAAGGGAGGGCTAGCAATGGATTGGGAGATGGGTAACAGTAAGTGGGGAGGGATAACAGTGATTTGGAGGAGGGCAACAGTGACCTGGGATAGGGGTAAGTGAAATGGCAGAGAGGGAGTGATCAGTGAGTAGGGCAACAGTGAACAGTGAGAGGTTTAGCTGGGGGTGAGGTGACTGAGCAGAAAGAGGAGAAACATTGAGCAGAGAGAGGTAACATGGAGCTGGAAGAGGGTAAGTGGGAATAACTGAGCTGGGCAATGGGGAATAGTGAACTCAGGTAGGACTGGGCTGGCTGAGGAGTGACAAAGAATTGGGGTGAAGGTGACTGAGCTCAGGGAAGGGTAACAGTGAACTGGGATATTGTAAATGAGCTTGGAAAGAGGTGGCATTGAGAAGAGGGATAATATTGAGATTAGAGAGGGTTAAAGTGAGTTGGGGAGAGTAAAAGTGGGTTGGTGATGATAACTGTGAGCTGCAAAGGGGGTAGTTGAAGAGCCTGGCTGTGAGTGGGGAAGGGAACCATGTGGGAATGGTTAGTGCTGGAATACTGTGAGGTACAGAGGGGTAACATTGAGATGAGGATGGGTAAGTGAGCTGAAGAGGGATGTGTGTTGTTGAGGGTAAAGGTAATCTGGGGGTAGGTAACTGTAAACTGGAGACAGTCACAGTGAGTGGTCAGCAATGAGAGTTTAATTAAGAGTTGAATACATTCAGAGTGAATTTACATGTGGAGCTCAATATTCCAGGTACAGTTACTCAAAGTCTAGCATCTCCCATCGCCCTGATGAGGAGGTAAGTACAGGATAACATTTTGGCCACTGTAAATTGCCCCAAGAATGTTAGATGAGTGCTATAATCTGGGGAGGAGTTGATGGGGATGTTGGGAAAATAAAATGGGATTAGTGTCTGCCTCTGATCTGTTGGGCTCAATGCTTTGGGAAAGTGCGGGAGAGAGGGATCTGTCGGCACATAGACAACTGAGGTCATGACCATCAGTGAAGGGGTGCGCTTCAGGGTGCGGGGAATGCACAAGGTGCCAGAGTCTACAGTTGATCTGTATCTTGTCTGAGGAAGAGCAGACCTGTCCTCAAAGAGATGCACTAAAAGTTTGCCAGTATGATATTCAGAATGAAGAGCCCAAGCCTATCTGCATGGTGTCGAGAAAATTAAGAGGTAATATCATTGAAATATGGAGAGTAAAGTCAAGGAGGATTTCACCCTAGCTGGGTCCAAAACTCAGAATAAGAAGTAGGCCATCTTGGACTGAGATGAGGAGAAATTTCTTTACCCAGCTTTGCATCTGTAGAATTTGGTTCTCCAGAGGGCTGCAAGTGCCCAATCATACAGAATAGTCAAGACAGAAATCAATAGACTTTGGGGCATTCATGGAGTCAAGGGACACAGCACAGTGAAGGAAAGTAAGGTAGTGGTAAATCAGCGATGGTCTCATTGAACAAGGGAGCAGGCCTGAGCTGGTCTAATCCTGCTTCTATTTCGAATGCTCTTTGTTTTTTAGTCAGTCACATCTATAGCAGGAAAAAAAAGGCAGATGATAAGTCAATACACATAATTAGGCACGTCTTTGCTGAACAGACTGTATATAATAGATCTCAGAATGCAACACAGTCACTGCTTTACACCTGCTGAGGCACATTTACACAGAGAAGGTATATGTGTTACAATGATACAACCTCTGCTTCAGATGGAGTTCTCTGTGCTTCTCAGTCGTCTTGAAATGAGAAAGGCCTGGCATAAATCTGCCTTTCGTTGGACAAGGCCTTTTAATTGGGCAATGATTAAAGTATGCTGAACAAATGAATATTTTGTCCTGTGCCTCTTAGGGAGGTGCACAGTTACTGAACTTATCTGAACATGAAAGACATTACTTTCAGGTACTAACAACCTAATAGGCAACAGGTTGCGTTCCGTCCACTGTCCACTGTCCACTCCCTGTCCATTGAGCAGTGTTGGCTTTTGGCCCACTGTGCTCCTGCTTTAAAATCACTTCACCATGTTCCAATTCTCTTGTGGCTTCACTCTTGCTGCCTCTCTGACTCCTTTCCGCTTTTCAAGCAGGTAGGTATAGAGGAGATGTCAGGGGTAAGTTTTCGACTCAGAGAGTGGTGAGTGTGTGGGATGGGCTGCTGGCAACAGTGGTGGAGGTGGATACGAGAGGGTCTTTTAAGAGACTTTTGGATAGGTACATGGAGCTTAGAAAAATAGAGGGCTATGGGTAAGCCTAGTAATTTCTAAGGTAGGGACTTGTTCGGCACAGCTTTGTGGGCCAAAGGGCCTGAATCGTGCTGTAGGTTTGCTATGTTCTATGTTCTAACTCCTTCAGCACTAAAGACCCTCTGCATTCCTCTAACTCTGGCCTCTTGCATATTCCCTAATGCCCTTGCATAAGCCCCACTCCCACCCTGTTCCCATCTGGAGGCCGTCATCTGTTTCTGCACTAAGCACCAGGATTCTCTTGCCAAGCCTGTCTCAAACTCTCTCTCCTTAGAAATGTTACTTTTTGACCCTGAGTTTGCTCACCTGGTTTAGCATTTATTTTTTAGGCTCGGCCCATTTTTTTATCTGTAAGCACTCAGTGAAGCACTTCTGCAAGTCTTACAGCATTAAAGTTGCAAAAAAATTTGCAAAGTTCTTCGCAAAATTTGAGGGAAGTTTCTGAAGTAATAGAATTCATTGTAGTTATCAAATACACGCGGGACTAATTCTAGTCAGTTTGCAATCTCTTGCTGATGCAACTTTATTGATTATTTCACTCTGTCTGACAATTATCCCAGGTTAGGAGATCAACTGGATTAAGAATATTATGGTACTTGAGTAAACTTATGTGGCATATCTAATTTACTTTGATTGACACAGTGGCTATCCATGACAAGATGCATATTTATTTGCCATCATTCTCATTTGTCAACTTGGCACTTCTGCCAAACGCAAATTCAATTCAAACAGCATGGCCCTTAACACAGCAAGAAGGAAATGAATCAGGCAAAATTTGTCACTAAGCTGAAGAAAAAGCTTTCGGATAACAATTTGACGGAAGGTATTTCCTGTGAAATCCCTTAATATGATGCTGAATCACCAGGATGCTGCCTGGATTAGAGAGTACTAGCTATGAGTGGTTAGACAAACTTGGAGACACAAGAGACTGCAGATGCTGGAATCTGGAACAACACACAAGATGCTGAAGGAACTCTGTGGGTCAGGCAACATCTATTGGAGGGAAATAGACCGTCGACGCTTTGTGCCAAGACTCTTCATCTGAACTGAAAGATAGAGGGGAGATAGCCAGTATAAGGGGCGGCGCGGTAGCGTAGCGGTTAGCACAACGCTATTACAGCGCCAGCGATCGGGGTTCGATTCCCGTCGCTGTCTGTAAGGAGTTTGTACGTTCTCCCTCCTGTGTCTGCGTGGGTTTTCTCCGGGTGCTCTGGTTTCCTCCCACATTCCAAAAGACGTACGGGTGGGTTAATTTGGGGTTTAAAATGGGCGGCGCGGACTCATTGGGCCGGAAGGGCCTGTTACCACACTGTAAATAAAATTTAATTTAAAAAAGGTGAAGGAAAGGCGCAGAGCAAGAGCTAGCAAGCGATAGGTGGATCCAGGTGAGGTGGGGAGGGGGGGTGGTGTTGGTGACAGGCAGATGAAGGAGGCAAACTTGGATTGCTTTCTCCTGAGTGTCGGAGGCTGAGGGGAGACCTGATATCGGGATATAAAATCATGAGAGGCATAGATAGGGTAGGCAGCCAGAATATGTTTTCCAAGGTAGAAATATTAAATCTTAGGGGGCATAGCTTTAAGGTGAGAGGGGGAAAGTTTAAAGGGGATGTGGGGGGTGGGGTAAGTTTTTTACACAGAGAGTGATAGGTGCCTAGAATGTATTGCCGGGGTGGTGGTGGAAGGAGATATGATAGCAATGGTTAAGAGGCATTTCGACAGGCACAGGGAATGGAGAGTTATGGATCATGTGCAGGCAGATCACAGTTTAGATAGGCATCATGGTCAGCACAGACATCATGGGCTGAAAGGCCTGTTCCTTTGCTATACTGTTCTATATTCTACATTAAGGAGATACTAGAAAAGACAACTAAACCCTTGGTCAAAGTTCTGAAGGGCTATAGTAGTCTGTGAAGGCAGAATGCTTTAAGGAGGGAACTTAACTCTTCAGGCCTATGGAGCTGCAGCCTTTGACAACAGTCTCTCTGAAGGTTGGAGGCACGGGAGGTTCATTTTGAGGGAACACAGGGTTTCTGGGGGACACGAGGCTGAGGGGTTACATAGTTAATGAGGAGAAAGACCACAGAGGGATTTGAACATGGGAGTCAAGATTTTAATGGTTCAAGCTGATGCAAAGACATTTGTGATGATTCAATAAGACAATATGAAATGATAAGAGAAAACACTAAAACATGCTCAGCAAGTCAGACAGTACCTGTGGAGGGAGACTTAATACAAATCAGGGCATGGGCAGCAAACCTTTGGATAAGTTTATTCATACTAACTTTGCAGTGTGTTTGGGTTTGTAGCATTTTCACTTCCTGTGTGAAAGCCATTCACCAAAAGGTTGGCATCAGTCTTTATGCTCCTCATTGTTGCCCCAAGTGTTTACCTCATGACACATGGCAGCTCCAATGATGGTAGCTTATTTCTACAGCCTTGTATTAATTGCATATTATTCCGATCAGTAGAATTTATAGCACTCTTTTCAGTGTAGTGAGAGGCATTCCTGAGCATTCTGATTTGCATCAATTGTGTCCTATTTTAAAGTGCAGCTTCAATAAAACAAATGAGTATAACAATGGAAAATAGTCCAATACAAACCCACAGACTCCCACAACTATCTCAACCACACCTCCTGTCACCTTGTTTCCTGTAAAGAATCTATTCCATTCTTTCAGTTTTTCCAGCACCAAGCTATACTGTATGTTCTGATGACAACACTTCCCTCACTAGCGCTTCTAAGATGCCTTCTTATTTTCTTGACTATATCTTCCCTTCCACAATAATTGACAGTCCTCTCAACCATGTCAATTCTATTTCTCACAGTTCAGCTATCACCAGACAGAACAAGGGTAGGGTTCCCCTTATTCCTACTTTCCACACACGAGCCACTACACACAGATCATTCTCCATAATTTCCACCGTTTGATGCCACCATCAAAGACATCTTCCCTTTCCTAATCCACCTCCTTCATCATTCCAAACAGACTTTCCCTCTGTGACTCAAGAAATGCAGTACCTGCCCTTTATATGCCTTCTTTCTTGCCATCCAGGGTCCCAGACGCACCCGCTGAGTAAATCAGCAATTCACTTGCACACCTTGCAGTGTACTGCATCTGGTGCTCACTGTGTGTTTGCCTCAAAATTGGAGTAACTAAACACAAGCGCTCAGTCCACAAGGGTGACCCGGACTTTCTGTTGTCTGTTACTTTAATTGTCCATCTCACTCCCACTCTCTGTCTTGGCCTCTGACATTATTCCAGCAACAAGGGACAGGATCTGATCCTCTGAGTGAATACGTTACACCTACCAGAACTCAACATTGTCAGCCTTTCCAGAACTGGCCAGTACTGATGAAAGGTTGTCAACCTGTAGTGGTAAATAAGTTCTTCTCTCTCCACAGATGCTGCCTGGCCTGCTGGATCAGTATTCTCTTTTATTTCAGATTTCCAGCAAGTGTAGTGTTTTGCAGGTCACAGTTCTTGCTCTCTCCTTTGCCTTCATTCCTCTCCTATTTATATCCCCTCCACGCAGATCATTTGCATTTAACAAGCCTTCCCCACCTGGTCTCACCCAGCACCACCACCACTTACATTGCAATCTCTCTTGGTCTCCACCCAATCAAAGACAATTTGCTTTGTCCTCCCGAACCCTCACACTTCTCTGCAGCTCAAAATATTTTTGATTTTGAACTTTTCCTAGTTCTGGTGAAACGTTAACCCTGTTTTGCACTCTCCACAGGTGCTATCTGGCCTGCTAAGTATTTCTATCATTTTCAGTTTTTAATGCAAATTGGCCAATTTGCATCTAATGTTTACACTAAAATGAACTTTAAGTCCATAGGAAGATCCATACTTTCTTTTGTTCATAAAAACTGCAAAGGTGACAAGAAAGTTCAACAAGATAATTTTTTTAAAAATTAGTATACAGGTAATCCACTCACATACTCAGCAGAGAGATGTGACCCTTCAACTCTAATGATGGTAGGATAATGGCCATCTATTGCCATGTGATTGAACAACTCTCACCCAACTCACTCTCTGTAAATAAATGAATGGAAGTCATCCACTACCAAATACATTAATAAAAGAATGGGGCTCAACCCCCATCATAATGTTAATATAAGAATGGGACTCCTTATTGACACCTTAAACCTTGTGCCAATAAATTGTTAGGGCTTAACATTCCTCATTACTCTCACTGTCTGTCAGTGAATGAGAAGGGCTCAGTTCCCATTACGATATTTGGGAAAACATGATTTGGATTCAAAGTCCACCACAATCTGGCAAGTCGTGAATGGGTCACAACAGCACCCGCCCCCCATCCCCACCCCCCATCGCCAAACATCAGTGGTGTTCACCCCATCAAAGTCTGCCAAGGAATGATCTGTGCTCAAATCCCACTGCCAAATCCCTCTCCTCCTTGTCCCTCACTGAAGCAGTCTGTCAGTAATGAATGGGACACATCATACACTATCAATAAATGATCGGAGTTCAGCTCCCTCACAATCCATCATTAAATGAAGAGGCGCAGCCTCTTTACAATGTAGCATTAAACAATTAGGATTCAAATGATTAAGGGCACCACACTACTTCAGCAGGGTCTGAGTTCAATCCTGACTGTAAGTGCTGTTGGTGTGGAAATGGGAATTTGCTGTAATTTACCCCACGTAAAAAGGGGGCATTGGTTGATATGTAAGATATAATAATCTGTAGATAAAAAGGGAAATAAGGAGGGGGACTGGGACCAATGGCCAGCTAGCACGGACTTGATGGGCTGAATGAATTCCTTCTGTGTTGAAATAAGATTGGTCCCCTCTCAATCTTGTAATAAATGGGCTCAACCACCACCTCCCTCACAAATGATCAATAAATGTGTTGGATCATCACTATCAACAGCCCCCAGCCCTGTCCCCCAACACCCCAAACACCACCCATCAACAAATGACTTGGCTTCAACCCCCAACACTAACATCAATGTGAAAGGAGCTCATCCTGCCTTATGATCATTCAATACACGAATGGGACCCAGCCACCCTCCACCCCTTGGCCCCAGCCCTGTTCCTCCCTATCTGTAAATAAACGAATGGGACTCAATCAAACTCAAAATGTGCCAACAGCTGAATGAGGATCAAGTAATGGGCTCAATCCTCATCACAACCCCTCACCCAGACAACCAGGCACAGATGGTCAATAACCAAGTGCTTCTCAACTTCCTCCCACACCTCCTTCCCCCTCCCATTCCCATCAACCTGTCAATAAATGAGTAGGACTCACCATCCAACCACTGACCACAACCCTCCCCTACCCATCCAATCGCAATCTGCTAATATATAAAAGGAGTCCAACCAACCCCCTCCCCATCATCACAATGGGAATTGCTTTCCTCTGCAGAACTCTCAACCTGTGATAAGGCTCCTGTTGTCTGTGTATGACTTTCATAATCTAATAAACCTATATTTCCCCTGAGACACACTGCTGACTACTTCTCCACTGTCACTCATAACCTATTTTGAGAAAGTGAAGTTTAAAGACCAACAGGGAATTTTGGAAGTCGCTGAAACGCCCTGACTCCTCAGATTCAGACAATCCATCCCTTGGGTACAGCACCACTTTCTGTTGCAGAGGAAATGGGAGAGTGACACTGCTCGATCCATTGTCATGTGGAGGTGGTGAGCCATTCATATCAGCTCCATATGATTAATAGATATAGCTATGTCAGTAAACAGAGACTTTCTACTTGGCTGTCCACAGATTATAGAATACTGTCATTAGTTCAAAATAAAGATTATACTGATGTTTTGTCATTTTTGCCTTATCTTCTAAAGGTGCGAACTGCTGTTTGATATCATTCTGATATCTCTGCTGATAAGAATTTAATTCCATCAGAGCTCCCGTAACTTCACTAACTGGATTCCATTCATTCTTATTTGGCTATTTCAGATTCTAATCTCTCAGTGTCTGAAGACCCAACCTCAGTGATTCAGGAACAGTTTCTTCCCCTCTACCATCAGATTTCTGAATGATCTATGAACCCATGAACATTATTCCTTTATTTTTGCACTACTTATTTATTTGTTGTAATTTATAGATTTTTATATCTTTGTACTGTACTGCTGCCGCAAGACAACAAATTTCATGTCATATGTAAGTGATAATAAACCTGATTCTGATTCTGATTCTGCTCTATTAATTAGGCCTCTGTTCCATTAGTATTCCACTAAATGGGACTTGATTTCATTAGATGTCTGCTGGATACATGACTTCTTCATAGTGTTACGAACCAGCAACAAAAGAAACACACTGAGTCATGATTCAGTTAAAAGCTATTTTATTAATCACTACTTATGATAATAAGAAAAATAAAAGTAAAAATGTTAAACCTTGAACATTAACCCCAAAACTAAACTCTTCGTGTGTGTGTGGCAAAGTCCCAAACTCCAAGTCCAGGACTGGTTCTTAAAGTTCAGTTCAGCAAGCCATAAGGTGAAACATGAGCAAAGGCTTCTTCAACAACCACCTTTGTCTGAAGATAAGACGTAGATGTAGAGAACATAGAGAGAGTAATCACGAAATCCAAATGTTCCACGATGGAAACCCAAACGACACCTCAGTGTTTACTCGGTAGTGACTTCCTCACCCCGAAAAGCATCCGACTCGTGGTCGTCCACACAAATACCTGTTTCCTTCTACAGGTCAACAACAAAGTGAACTCCACCGGATTACTTCCAATTTCCATACGTGGATTGCAGTGACAGACACAGTTATTGTTTCTCATCCATCGATAGAGAAACTAGCAGGCTGGTGTCTCTCTCCCTTTCCTCTCTCCTCTCTCTCTCTCTCTCTCTCTCTTCGACTGCCCTCTTCGACAACGTCATAACGTCCTTTATCTTCTGTTGAGGTAAGCACACACACACACACACACACACACACACACACACACACACACACACACACACACACACACACACACACACACACACACACTCTACTAACTCTATCTTAAAGGGAGATTCACCGAGTCCGTAACAATAGGCAGACCTTAGTCAGTGAGGACTCGTAACATCTCCTCCTCGCTGACCATCAACAAGTGCACCTCAAGGCTGCATGCTTTGCCCCCTGCTCTACTCTCCATACACACATGGCTGTGTGGCTAAGCACAGCCCCAATGCCATCTTCAAATTTGTTAATGACACCATTGTTGTTGGATGAATCACAGGTGGTGATGCATCAGCCCACCAGAGCGAGATAGGACACCTGGCTGAGCGGTGCCACAACAACAACCTCTCGCTCAACATCAGCACAACTAAAGAGCTGACTGTTGACTTGAGGAAGGGGAAGGAGGGCGAACATGCGCCAGTCTACGTTGGGGGATCAGCGGTGGAGAGAGTCAGCAGCTTTAAATTTCTGGGCGTTAACATATCAGATGACCTGTCCTGAGCCCAGCACATAGATGCAATCATAAGCATGCCAGTGTCTTTACTTTCTTAGGAGGTTAAGGAGGTTCAGTTTGACACTGAACACTCTAACAAACTTCTACAGATGTACTGTCAGAAGTATCCTGATGTTGCATCATGGTCTGGGTCGGCAATTCGAATGCATGGGAACGTAAGAAGCTGCACAGAGTAGTGGACTCTGCCGAGTAGTGGACTCTGGCACATCCCTCCCCACGATCAGTAGTATCCACAGGAGGTGCTGTCTCAAGATGGCAACATTTATCATCAAAGATCCCCCCCTTCCGGGCCATGCCATCTTTTTGCAGCTACCATTGGGCAGGAGGTACAGAAGCCTGAAGTCCCACACCACCACATTCAAGAACAGTTACATCCCTACAACCATTTGGTTCTTGAACCAACCAGCAAAACCCTAATCACTATAGTTTAGCAATACCATGACTACTTTGCACTAAAATGGACTTTGTATTTTTGTTTGTTCGAATTGTGTTCTTTCTTGTAAAAAATATGTACAATTTATGTTTAATTTATGTTTTTCTTGTGAATGCTGCTGATCTGATGCTATGTGCCTGTGATGCTGCTGCAAGTAAGATTTTCATTGCACCTGTGCACACATGGACTTGTGCATATGACAATAAACTCGACTTTGACTTTGACTTTGACTTTGGGTCTCGACCCGAAATGTCAACAATTCCTTTCCCCCCAGAGATGTTGCTCGACCCACTGAGTTCCTCCAGCCCTTTGTCTTTTGCTACCACACCATCAGGTCTCTTGTAACAAAGCTTCCATGAGAGAACGAGCTTCATTCCAACAGTACTCCGTTAACAAGGATTCATTCCAGCAGTGCCTTGCTGAGTGTGACTCCATTCCAGCTAAACTTCATTTAACACTTTAAGCACCTCAATCAGATCTCTCCAAATCAAGAGAACAGAAGCCAAGTTTATGCTGCCAGTCCTTTGGTTTAAAAGAAAAGTGTACTCATCATCTCAAATAAAAAAAGCAGCAATATGATGTGGAAAATGACAACAATGGTGAACTTTGGCAGCAACTGTTTGAGCTGTCAAACTCTATGAACTGGTGGGAAAATGCCTCTACCACCTCCATCCAGCTTTTTCCAACAAGATCCAAGAATTCCTGGAAGTATGACTTTGAATAGATAACTCCTGATCTGTATCACATGTGCTCCTGAGGGTTTAGATTAATGGAGGATGGCAGTGCTGTGGTGTGTTGCTGGACAAATAGTTGAAAGTCCTTGACTATTAACCCTGAATTCAAATCCCAAGTCAATCTGAGAATTTAAATTCAGTTAATAGAAATCAGCAATGTGAAGTTGGTATCAGTAAAAGTAGAGTCATAGAGTCCAACAGCACAACCCTTCAGCCTACCGAGTCCACATCAAACATCAAGCACCCATTTACGTTAATCCCACATTAATCCCATTTTAGTTCTCCACGTTACCATCAGTTCTGCTCCACCCTACCTAAATTGTATCACTCACCTGCACACCAGGGCCAATTTACAGCAGCCAATTAACCTACTAACCCACTCATCTTTGGGATGTGGGAAGAAACCAGAGCACTTGCATGAAACCCATGTGGTCACAGGAGACAGCACCTGACGTCAGGATGGAACTCAGATCCCTGGAATTATGAAACATCAGCTCTACTAGTTGTGTCACCCAAGTAATAAGTTATTTACAGTTGTACAAATCATCGGTTAGGTCGCACTTGGAGTATTGTGTACAGTTCTGATCACCATGCTATAGAAAGGATGTGATTAAGCCAGAGAGAGAGCAGAAAATACTCACAGGAATGTTGCCTGGACTGGAGGGTTTGTAGGCTAAGTTTATGGGGGTTTATAAAATTATGAGGAGCATAGATAGGGTAGATAGTCAGTAGGCTAAGTTTATGGGGGTTTATAAAATTATGAGGAGCATAGATAGGGTAGATAGTCAGTCTTTTTCTCAGGTAAGGGAGACTAAAACTGGAGGCCTCTGGTTTAAGGTTAGAGGAGAAAGACTTAAATAGAAGCCGCAGGACAAGTTTCTCACACAGAGGGCGGTGGGTAGATGGAACGAACTGCCAGAGGAAGTGGTAGAGGCAGGTACGATTATAACATTTAAAAGACATTTGGACAGGTAAGGGCCAAATGCAGGCAAATGGGACAAGTGTCGGTAGGCATCTTGGTCAGCATGGATGAGGTGTGGCAAAGGACCTGTTTCCGTGCTGTATGTCTATGAATCTATGAATCTATAACCATGAAGTTGTTTGACTATTGGAAATATAAAACCTTGCAGGGCCACAGGTTGATGCAAAGCTCCTTACTGCCAGTGGAATATCTCTGAAGTCCAGTCACTCTTGTATGTAGGAAACATGACAAGCTTCCACAACAATAGTTAATAATGACCAGGTAACAGTCTTTTATGTTCCTTCACCCAGAGTCATTAAAGCATCCAAACACACAGCAAAATCAGCCTCTATCTACAAGTGGTGTCCACTCCTCAGAGCGCAGTTTTCCTATAATCAATGTGCCTGTGTTAATCTAGTAGCTCCATTTGCCCTACCTGTTCCAAGAAGGGAACACTTTACACTTTTACATTCATGGCAGCACCAGGGGTTAAATCCAAAGTGAATCGATAGAAGGCAGGTATTTCCCGCACCTGCCAAAGTGAAAATGATGCAGCAAGACCTTTTAGCAGTGTCTGTGTGTGCTCCCCATGACTCTTTATTCAACCAGCATTTGTAGTCATGCACTATTCCTTTTCCAACACACCTCAAAGCTGTTGATATAAATTCAATGAGACACAAGCATACCTGCCATTAAACTACCCATGTGGATGTCAACATGTTGCCAGGACCAGGAAACTGTGCTTTAAATTAATTAACATCAGACCTTTGTAGCTGTTCATTTCTGTAAACAAACATTTTAATAAGCAGTAATTAATTAAATCTGCCAAGACTCTCCCCACCTCCAACTGATCTCTCTTCATTTCATCTGTGTTGGTGTTGGAGCTGAGTGAGCATAGAGCAGGATGGCAACACTGATAAGCTGTCTTATTTCAGGCAAACCTTAATATTTCCAAATTATCAAACACAAAATTCAGTACTGCTCCTCTTTAACCCCTCGGGGACTTTGCCAGCAGCTTTTTAGTGTTTTCTTTTAAAAGCCAAATCAGTACCAAACATCTGTACCTTTTGCTCCCTGTTGAATACAGTTCTCTCAGTATTTCTACTCAGCTGAATCTTTCATTTTATTAACTATTAAATGCAGGAACTTAGAGGAGGAAATATAAGGTGAGAAGTGAACAATAACTCAGTATTATAAAATTTTATACAACCTGATAAATGTTACTGAATAGAAAAATATTCAGTCTTAAACTGTGCAAAAATGTCACAACATAAAAGTATTTCTTACAATAAATGGAAAAAAATATGAATAGTTCTTATGTTACTCTTTGTATGTGCATAAATTAATATATAAAGAGATGTTTAAATTGCTGATTTACACAATCCTAATTATTTTCTCAATTAGTCAGTATATTTAAGCATCATCTCCTCTAGAGAGTGGACTAAATCATTCTAGATATGCCAAGGGCAGAAATTTTAGCTTAAGTAGAGGGAGTTGCATCAAACCAACCCCCACTCCAACCATCCCCTGTCCCCCTCCTCACCAACAGCTCCTCATCCATTCCCACCCCAGAAAATAACTGTCACCTGGTATTCAGCTCATTGAGACCAGAGGCTGGTTGTTGAGTAGTATGTGTATGGTGAAGCATGTGTGAGGAAGTAGTACAGGTGAGTGATGCCACCCTTGGGCAAATTATTTACCCCATGCTGCTGCTGTTTGCAGTTTGGAGGAAGGTAGTTCAAAGGAGAACTGAGAGCAGAATGAACCACAGGTATCACCTCACCCAGATTTTCTGCTTGCAGTGAAGTGCTGAGCAGTGTTAAAAATTCACTGAGCCCCTACTGTCTCAACTAAACTCATTGTCTGTCACTCTGTGATTTTGCAAGTGGGAAATACAAAGTTTTAGGCAGTTGTTGCTGGCTGTATCTATGAAATTAGACTGTAATATTAACAAAATGAAACTGAACTGGGCGAGGCAATAGGGATGCATAATTACCGCAACCCATTAGATGCATGGTCCTTCACATTGTCTGCTCCTTCTGAAGTCACCCAGCAGTAATCAGGCCACAGAGTAACTCCAGAACTTAAAACCATAACTTGTCAGAATTAAAGCTAATTCCTGCTCAGACCTACACTGCACCTCCTGCAAAAGAGATACATTGTGGATAGAGCCAAATGTAAGTCCTTCCTGAGCTGAAACAAGTATGGGAAAGAGTGCTGGACGTGAGAGAGAAGTGGCACCTGGTGATCCCACACTTTGTTGAGAGGGATAGAGAAGAATTCTCTTGCATCCCGATAACATCAGGGCACCCTCCAGACACTTGGTGAAAAGCAGCGGGAGTAGGTAGCTATGGTTGTCAATGATAGGAATGCATTTCCAAGGATCTCAGCTCAATGCTGGGGATCCTCACAACAATGGTCAAACTCAGTATATTTTCCTTCAATGTAACCTGCAGCACTAAACTTGGCTCAGCCACTGTAATTCCATCATTCAGCTGCCAGCAACCTCCGTCAGGATCCATAGTTGACATTACCTCACCCCTTACTCCCTCAAAACTGCTGAAAACATCAAACACAACCACATTTCACAACTTGGGCAAGCAGGCAGATTCAGCTCAAACATATAGCAGCTCACACTCTGGAAGAGTCCATTCCTCTTGCAGAAGAAGCTGTTGCACAACAGGACGACAAGAACCAGCTAGGTCCACCTACGTGTCTAACATTCCCATAGTAGGGTCAATACTGGCCTCACCACAATTCTTTCCTTAACCTTTTCTCCTTTCAGAAACCAAAGGGTTACAGTCAGTTCAGGCTGAGGTCTGTTGGTGCCTGCTGTTCTGTGACAAACCCCGCAGGTCAAAGTTGAGGCTGGGTGGCAGTCAATTAATTAACCTAACCTTAGGCTGTGCCAACAGGTCTGGCTGAGGAGACATTGAGTTCCTTGATCGAGTAAACACCAGCAGAAGGCGGACACTCAGGTTCACTCAGGTTTGCGAATGACTCCCACGCAACGGTGGAAGTGGGTTGTGGGGAACAGTGTAAGTAAAAGCAGGAATAGGCCATCTGACAAAATGTTAGAACAAATAGGGATCCACTGTCTAACCAACACAGGCTCTGGTGACATAAATGAAAAGGAAGCAATCAATACAAATTATGCACAGTTGGACTTTCAAACGTTGGGACTTCCCACTGGAAGAATCAATGGAAAGCAGTTCTGTGTTTGGAATCTGACTGGAATTGTGTCTCCACAACAGTGTCATAGCAGAGGATTGTCCCTGAACCCCCACCACACACACCCCCACCCCCACCCCCACCCTCCAACCACACCCACATTCACTAAAATAAATTCCAGAATGCAAATCACCATGAGCATTAATTTCTGAGAATTCATTCTTGGTCAGTTAGCTCCTATAACAGAAGGAACTTCTTGCGGTGTCAGTAGGCAAAAAACACCTTTTTAGTTTGCTTAACAATCTCAAGTGAATATTTCAACACATTGGCACTTACTCCAGGGATGGCTGGATTGTGAGACTATTTATTAAAGCTTGATCATGATCTAAAGCAAAGCTATTTTATTCAGTATTCTGAAAGTGTGGAAATTATGTTGAATTAATGCATTTTACTAAGTGCAATATTTTTTAAAAACATTTTATTGAGATACATTCAGTTATACAATGCAGTGATCTTGTTTCTCCCTGCTCCTCAGTGGAGTGGTGTTCTCCATTATATTGATGAAGTGACCATTCTAAATCTCTGAGAGAGTACCAACAGACATGTTAATACTCCCCTGTTGTTTGTCACTCATAGTAATGAATTGGATGAGAACATATGTGGCATGACATATGTGGTAAGTTTGCAGATGACACCAAAATTGGCGGTATATTGGACAGCGGAAAAGGTTGTCCAAGGTTACAACAAGATCTACATTAACTGGGAAAGTGGTCAAAGGAATGACAGATGGAATTTAACTCAGGTAAGTGTGAAGTGATGTATTTTGGGAAGTCAAACCAGGCCAGGACATACACAGTGAATGGCAGGGCCCTGGGGAGTGTTGTTGAACAGAGTAATCTAAGGGTACAAATGCATAGTTCCCTGAAAGTGGCAATACAAGTGGACAAGGTGGTGAAGAAGGCATATGACATTGCTTTCATCAGTCAGGGCATTGAATACAGGAGCTGGCACATCATGCTACAGCTATACAAGACATTGGTGAGACTGCACTTGGAGTATTGTGTGCCGGTCCAGTCGCCACACTATATGAATTATGTGATTAAGCAAGAGAGGGTACAGAAGAGATTCACAAGGATATTGCTGAGACTGGATGGCTTGAGTTATAAGGAGAGTCTGGACAGGCTGGGACTGTTTTTCCTGGAGCGAAGAAGGCTGAGGGTTGACCTCACAGAAGTATATAAAATCATGAGGAGTATCAGTAGAATCATTGATAGGGACATAGATTAGCTTGAAAGTTGGTTGAAGTGATGGCAAATGAAATTTAATTCAGACAAGTATGAGGTAATGCACTTTGGGAGGTCAAATTCTGGTTGGACATATATAGGCAGAGGCCTTTCGAGAACTGATGTACAGAGAGACCTCAGGGTGCAAATCTATAGCTCGCTGAAAGTGGTGACACAGGTGGATAGGGTAGTGAAAAGGGCATTTGGTATGTTTGCCTTCATCAGCTGAGGCATTGAGTATGAGAGTTGGAATGTCATGTCAAAGTTGTACAAAACATTGGTTATACTGGACTTACACAAGGGATTCTGCAGACGCTGGAATCTGGAGCAACCCACACAAAATGCTGGAGGAACTCAGCAGGTCAGGCAGCGTCGATGAAGAGAAATAAACAGTTGACGTTTCGGGTTGAGACCCTTCATGAGGACTGGAAAGGAAGAGGGCAGAATTTGGAATATGAAAATTGGGGGAGGAGGAAGAGTACATGCAGGCAGGTGATAGGCGAGTTCGGGCAATAGGTGAGTCCAGGTGAGAGGGGGAAGGTAGGAGAGTGGGGGAGGGGGAGGAGGGAGAAGTAAAAAGCTGAGAGGTGATAGAAGAGGCAAAGGGCTGAAGAAGAAGGACGATGGCATAAAGGGAAAGAGGTGGGGGATAGATGGGCAGGTTATGAGGGCGGGGAAGGGGGAAAGAGAAGGGGGCCACAGGAATGAGGAAAGGCAAAGGAAGAAAAATTCACCTGTGAGTCCGAAGGTGTCATTTATTGCATCTGGTGCTCCCGGTGCGGCCTCCTCTACATCGGTGAGACCCGACACAGATTGGGTGACCGCTTCGTTGATCACCTAGGATCTCCCGGTGGTCAGCCACTTCAATTCCACATCTTATTCCCACACTGACATGTCTATCCACAGCCTCCTCTACTGCCACGTTGAAGCCAGACGTAGGTTGGAGGAACAACACCTCGTATTCTGCCTTGGGAGTCTCCAACCTAATGGTCTCAACGTTGACTTCTCTAACTTCCGGTAACCCCACCCCTCTTCTCCACTCCCCCGTCTTTTTTTATTCCTTTGTCTTCCCTCATTCTTGTGGTTCCCTTCCCTCTTCTCTTTCCCCTTTCCCTGCCCTCATGACCTGCCCATCCCTTCCTCTGCCCTCATGACCCACCTATCCTTTCCCCACCTCCTTCCCTTTGTTCCATGGTCCACTGCCCTTTCCTACTGGATTTCTTCTTCTTCAGCCCTTTTCCTCTTCTACCTATCACCCCCACCCTCCTACCTTCCCCCTCTCACCTGGACTCACCTATATAGGGGCAGGCACGGTAGTGTAGCGGTTAGCGTAACGCTTTACAGCGCCAGTGACCCGGGGTTCAATTCCGGCCGCTGGCTGTAAGGAGTTTGTATGTTCTCCCCGTGTGTCTGCGTGGGTTTCCTCCGGGTGCTCCGGTTTCCTCCCACATTCCAAAGACGTACGGGTTAGGAAGTTGTGGGCATTCTATGTTGGCGCTGGAAGCGTGGTGACTCTTGCGGGCTGCCCCCAGAATACGCCACGCAAAAGATGCATTTCAGTGAGTGTTTCGATGTACATGTGACTAATAAAGAGATTTTATCTTATCTTATCACCGACCTTCTCTAGCACTTTGTTTGTGTTAGATCGGACTTAGATTATTGTGTTAAGTTCTGGTCGCCACACTACAGAAAGGATGTGGCAGCAATTGAGAGAGTGCAGAAGAGATTCACAAGGCTCTTGTCTGGAATGGAGAGCTGTAGTTATAAGGAGAGATTGGACATGCCGGGTTTGTTCTCACTGGAACGTAGGAAGCAGAGTGGTGATGTTATAGAGATTTATAAAATTATGAGGGACATACATAGGACAAATAGTCAGAATCTTTTTCCCAGGGCAGGGGAGTCTTGAAATAGAGAGCACAGATTTAATTAAAAGAGATCTGAGAGGTAAGTTTTTCACACAGAGCGCAGCAGTTATCTGGAACGAGCTGCCAGAGGAGGTGGTGAAGGCAGATACAATTACAGCATTTAAGAGGCATTTGGACAGGTACTCGGATAGGAGGAGAATAGAGGGATATGCACCTAATGCAGGAAAATGGGATTGGAAAAGGATTAGAAAGGCATCACTTGGCTTGGCCAAAAGAGCCCATTTCTGTGCTGTATGTTTCCATGTTTCCATATAAGATAAGACAAGATTTCTTTATTCATCACATGTACATCGAAACACACAGTGAAATGTAGCTTTGCATAGAATATTCTGGGGGTCAGCCCACAAGTGTCGCCACACTTCCAGCGCCAATATAGCATGCCCACAACTTCCTAACCCGTATACCTTTGGAATGTGGGAGGAAACTGGAGCATCTGGGGGAAACCCACACAGTCATGGGGAGAACGTGCAAACTCCTTACAGACAGTGGCCAGAATTGAAGCCGAGTCACTGGCGCTGTAATAGTGTTACGCTAACCGCTACGCTGCCTTCATTCACGTCATTTAAAAAGGCACTATTGCAATATATCTTTTCTGCTCCAACTTGCAGTACAGACTGCAATGATAACACATTGCTTGATTGTAGATTCCACTCGCTCATTCTCTCTGTTAGATATCCATCCTCACAGAATCATTACGTTGGGCAAAGAGGACTGTATCGTCTGAATTGCGAACTCTCATTGACATTGCTTTCACAAATATAACACCTTCTGTGTTACAACACTGTCTGATGTATACATGCCCAAGGAATGCTCTCGTACAATATAGCTCTTTTGAAAATCAGAGTCTTATACTTTGTTGTTTTTTTCCCAATTACCGGAGTAGCTGTACACAGGAATGCCACAGCTATGAAAGACACTATAAAAGTACAAGTGTTGGTAATCAGCACAAGTCAGAGATGGGCAACACAGTGCTACAGCAGGTGGAGCTGCTGCTTCATTGCACAAGAGACCTGGGTTCAATCCTGACTTCAGGTGCCGTCTGTGTGGCATTTGACGAAAACCCCCCTGGGTGCTCCGGTTTCCTCCCTTATCCTAAAAGACCTGCCCGTTGGTCGGTTAAATGCCTACAGTAAATTGCCCCTAGTGTGTGCGTAAGTGGTAGAATCTGGAGGGAGTTGATGAGAACATGGGGAGAATAAGAAAAAGGGCTTAGTGTAGAAGTCGTGTAAATGGGTAATTGATGGTCAGAATGGACTCAGTGGGCCCAAGGATCTATTTCTGTGCAACTCTATGACTCTATTATGAGGAATGTAGTATATAGGACAAAATGGTTTATCAAAAGCTATGATATATCAAAGAATGGAGGCATATCATAATGCTGGAATATCAGTGCCTGTGGCACATGATGTTGTGGTAAATCAGACACTGCCATACCATCAACTGGGACTTCAGAGATAATAGTGTATCAAGAATTGCTACATACATGAGAAACTATTATAGCACAAAAGGTCTTACATTGGACACAATGTTGTAAATGGAGGTTCTAAATCTGGAAGAAGAAAGATTGTGTAAGGATAGATATTTGGGAGAGAGCAAATTGCATTAATGATTGTTATAGTTTTTGAAGTTTGAAGCCAGTAGGATATTGCAATGATCTTTTCTGATTTTAGACAAAATGATAACTCCAAAGTTGTTTAATAATACAAAATGAAAGTATTTAGGATAATCAGTTGTGTGCCGTTCCTCTTTAGTGCTGCACTGCAAACAGGTTGTGATGATGAAAGCATGAAGTGATTGGCTACAGTTCTTTTCACTGTGATTATGCTAACAGAGCTGAATAAAGTAGTTTGTGGCTCTGTGAGTCATTCTTCCATCTGCTAGACAAAAGATTTTAATCATTAATCCTTGAACAGTCACTGAACGTCAGTGGATTGCAAATTACAGACATTTTACTGTCTCCAGCATTTCACGTTCTCACTCTTTCTGTCACTCATTGGTTTGTGTGCAGCTTTCATTACATCCATCACTTGCTTTTCCACGGGCATACTCTTGCTTCTCCAGTTTTGCTGCCTGCTCTTTTTGATACTCTCTCTCTTCCTGGATAGTTTCGTGGGACTGGCATCCTGCTGGAATTTGCTCAATTTGACCTCACAGTCTACCTCGTCATGGCCTTGCGCCTTATTGTCTGCCTGAACTGCACTTTCTCTATAACTGTAACACTTCATTCAAAGTCAGTCGAGTTTATTGTCATATGCACAGGTGCAATAAAAAACTTACTTGCAGCAGCATCACGGGCACATAGCATCATATAAGCAGCATTCACAAGAAGAACATAAATTAAACATAAATTATGCACAATTTTTACAAGAAGACACAATTAGAACTAGCAAAGAACAAAGTCCATTTTTGTGCAAAGTGGTCAAAGTGGTCATAGTGTTGCTAAGCTACAGTGATTAAGGTTTTGCTGGTTGGTTCAAGAACCGAATGGTTGAAGCGAAATAGATGTTCTTGAACCCGGTGGTGTGGGACTTCAGGCTTCTGTACCTCCTGCCCGATGGTAGCTGCGAGAAGATGGCACGGCCCGGATGGTGGGGATCTTTGATGATGGTTATTGCCTTCTTGAGGCAGCGCCTCATGTAGATGCATTCTGCATTCTGTTATTGCTTTTACTATTGCCTATGGCTGTACTACCTCGATGTACTGATGTGATGAAATGATCTGTATGGATGGCATGCAAAACAATTGTTTTCACTGTATCTCAGTACATGTGACATTAATAAACCAATTTATAATTTAGAAATGACTATATGAGTGAATTCATAACTATTCCACCATGGAAGCCTTCGTCTGATGCACACATGGATTTGAGAGGATTTACTGGCAGCATTTAGGAGCAGGAACTGAACTAAGTTACTTTCAGTTGCATCTGGGCACATTGGATGCTGGACAGGCAGGGACATGTACATGAATTTAAATTTGACTGCTTTTGGAGAGACACGTTAGATATGCATATGTTACACACAAATGTGTATATGTACACATTATCTATGTGCTTAATGAGAACGGGGATGGGGCAGGGGGCATTCCCATCTGCCGACATCCATTTCTTTCACTCCTGTATACCTACCCCAGATAAGGTGAGGGTTGGCTTGCTTGCTGTATTAACTGTTGGGTCAGATGGGTTGGATGTTGGGCTGGTGAGCTGACGGTTCGATTCTGTGAATTGAATACTGAGTTGGATGGAAAAAGGTATCAAACTGCTGAAGGAGCTCAGTGGGTCAAGCAGCATCTGTGGAGGGAAATGGACATTTCTCTATGTAGTTTGTTTTTTGCTCCAGATTCCAGCATCTGAAGTCTCTTGTGTCTCAGTTGGGTTGGATGGGTTGGACTGGATAAAAATTAAGCCTCAGAAACTGAATCTTAGTCTGAGAGATCTGTCTGCTGAAATCGGTATATTGATAGGGTGCTGGATGGGTGGTGGGCTCCATCATTGTCACCTTTGTTGACCGGCCCTTGAATAATAAAGTTGACCTCTGCTATTAAAATGGAGCAAAACACCAAAATCACCAGGCCTACTATTCAGCTGACAAAGATAAAATATCTTTAGGAATATTAATGGAAGAAACAAGATTAGCAGAATGTACCCCAGCCACCAAAGAAGAGAATTGTGAGTTTACAGCAGTTCCAAAGGTTGCCGCCAATATGCTCTGGAATGACAGTGATGTGCGCTACTGCTCACTTACCTCCTGCATTACAGGGTAGTTTTCGCAAGGGTAAGAGATAAGAAAAACTATTACTGATTATATTTAGACTTCATTGTTACATAATAAAAAATGATTAGCAGAAAAGATGAGCACACTCAGCATAAAACTGAAGGCAATAAAATAGAGAAGCAGAAGGTTACCTCAGGATCCTGACTGCTTCTCATAATTCAGCCTTATCTTTCACGTAAGGAAAAGCATTTAGGAACTTGCATGAAACAGAAGAGTGATAATTGAGTGCTATAATACTTGAATTATCAGATAATTTGAATCAACTGACTTTGTACTTGTAACACAAGGATGTATCTTGTAATGAAATACAGAGAAAGTCATGGGACAGGAAAACCAAACAAAATACATTTATTTTCCAATTTGGAATGATGCAATCAAACAAAAGCTCCCTTTCCTGATAGCTATCCATATCTCCTCATCCTACCCCTACCATGCCAACACCGACATCTTCACCCCCAGCTGTTTGGTCTCCAGGTACTGCATCATATTTTAAACTGATCCATCAGTTTCAAGTTTGGCTGCCATTTGAAAGATGTACCAGAGTGTGAGTAGCAAACCACCACCCATCCAAACCAGCATTGGGCTGGCATGAAATAATTCAGAAAGCGTGGATGGCCTTAAAAATTCTGCCTGTTAAAACTAATCAGTAAAAGTTGATCTTTCAAAACAAGCTTTACAATCTGCAGAGAAACCACTAAACCATTCCACAGGAGATCGCACAAGAAATCAAAACAGTTTGGGTTGCGCAGTGACAACAGCTTGTGTTACTCCTTGAGGTCTGTCTTCCACTGGACTTTGTAATATTCTCCCAGAGGGAGAGAGGAGGCACCAAACAAAGGCTCAGCACCACTAACAATATGTAAGCATACAACAGATTATACCCTCTACAAGATGCCAAAGGCAACACAGACAAGTATTTGTGAGGATTTAAATAGGGGCATCCCTTTCCCATATTGTAGACGTGCCATTGGAAGCTGCTTTCTGTCTGACCTCAGGCTGGCAGCTGGGTCCTGTTGCCTGGGGTGGCCTCTATGCAAACTATCAAGCCGAGCCCAATGCAAAGGTTTCACAGGTCTCCCCAGTTTATGACAGCAGACCCTTACTCTTAAATATCCTCTCACTGGAGAATAGCTGCTTATCCTGAGGAATTCTGCAAAATTGGCAACGGTCTATCTCATAATCAGTAACAAAGGATATTTTCATGTCAACAATTAAAAGGCTATTAAAATATTTAAGTATTAAAAAGATGCAGAGCCCAGACAATATAAGTGTTAACATCTTTTTAAGGCCTAATAGAGTACAAAGTGTATGCATAGATCAGGCAGACAGCCTGCAGAATTTGTGGTTATAGTGTGAGGTGGGGAGTGTCCATCTTATCTGGGCCACGTACATCCTGCTGCTCACCGTCGCTGACTTTCCAGCTTGCACCAAGCAAGGAATGCTCAGGAAGAGTCAGCATTGGGTGACAATTCCTGACATGCTGAAAATAAATCCTTTGTGTCTCATTGTTAGCTGATAGCTTTGCCCTCAGAGTCCTCCACCTGTCCATTGTCTGAACTAAGAAACCCACAACTTCCACAATCTGGGACTGATCCTAGAACTTCACACTCTTGTGGCTGAAAGGAAGACAACCAGAGTGTCAAGTGAATGGTCCAATTTGATCTGCTTTTGAGGGCTCAATATCACAGAGATGCTCCTTAATCAATTTGGCTGACTCCATAGGTTAGCAAAAATATTAAGGGCACTGGATATTGCAAAGGTTATGGGATCAGACAACATCCCATCAATGAGTGTCAAAGACTTGTGCTCCCATACACATTGGGACTCCAGCTAACTGTTCTAGTGATGGAAAGTGCTGAACAGAATATTAACATTTGGCACTTACTCACCAATAACAAGCTTGGGTTTGAATTTCATCAGGACACTGGCTTCCAAACCCCATAACAGCCTTGGCCCAGACATGAATAAAGTGCTTGAGTTCCAGAGGTGAGAATCAGTGCACTTGACATTGCAGCATTTGACCAGTTGTGGTGAAGGAATTCTACTGAAACTGTTGACAAGAGCAACCAAGAAAACACTACAGTGGCTGGAGTCATACCTTGCGAGGTGCCCTGCAACAACTTACCAAGGCTCCTTAAACAGTACATGGACAATGGGAGTGCCAGACCTGCAAATTCCCCTCCAAATAATGAACATGACTTGGAAAGATATCCCCATTGTATTCACATCACGGATTAAAGTCGAGGAATTTTCTTGCTTACAGCGTTGCTGGAGAACCTTTGACAGAGGACTTGAGCTTAAAGGAGGTGGTTCACCACCACGGTCTCAAAGACAATAAGTCATGGAAACTAAATGCTGAGCTTGTTGGTGACAATAAAAAAACTGATCATCCTGAAGTTACCAGGCTGCTGTACAGTATACTAGGCAAGATATAGGGAGGCAATGGAATGAAAGGTATTTGGACCAACCTACTTATGCAATTACAAAATCATTCCAGCTGCTCCATAACTGCTCTCCTAGAAGAAACTGATAAGCCTGAAATATTGTATCTTTCAGAAAACTGTTTCCCTGCTCTATCTGTCATTTAAAAACAATTCCTAACCTCTGTCTCAGTAGTTGGTCTATAATACATGTCTTCGGGAGTAAAGAAAAGAATTTTGTCTCAAGAAGACTTGTTCCCATTCTCCATGTAAATTGAAGAATGGAAAACAAGTCTAAGAGGAGAGAGCCGTCATCATCAACATGAACAGCATTGATCCTTGAGAATGAAGAATGTTATTTATTCTTTGAGAAATGGGAACCACTTCTCCACAGTAAAGTCTATCTGGATCTTAAACTAACATCATCACTTCTACTATCCCACCGGAATAAAAACATTCCATTGTCACACTCTGCCAGGACATTACTCTTTCAGGAGTTATTCCTGTGCCTTCCTATAATTCAGTTCTCTGAAGTTAGTGATCAGGAAGCTCCAGAAACTTGGGTTTGGTCCTGACTTCAGGGGCTGTCTGTGTGGTGTTTGCAAGTCCTTCTTGGGACTGTGTGGGTTTCCTATGGGTACTCTGTTTCCTTCTCTCATCTCAAAGATATTGGTAGATTAATTGATGACAGTAATTTTTCTGAAGTGCAGGCAGCTGATAGAAGAATTGATGGGAGAGGGGTAGGGGGAGTGGTGGGTGTTATGTGAGATAGTATAAGTTACAGGGAAATAAATGAGGGAATGAGATTCATGGGGTTGCTCTGAGAGCCAGCATAGACTTAATGGGCTGAATTACATCTTTCGATGTTATCAGAAAAATATAATAACACCTTTATGCAATAGTCCCATGACGTTAAGATTTTCCCTGTTCTTTAGTTGTCGAGAATGGTCACAATACTCAAGGTGAGATCTTGCCATTTGCATGCCACCTTGCATTCAGTGGTTTGGTTAAAATTTAGTGTTGTTCAACATGTCATTTATCTTGTTCACTGTGGCCCCACCTTCTGCCAGTTCTGCACTTTTTATATAGTATAAATGTTCCTTGCAATTTGCATTTCTTGTATATTTCCTTTCATTTGGCACTCTTATATCAACTGACAGATTAAGTTCAGAGGTGTCTGGCTACATCCTTTGACCCATTTGTCCCCTCCTACTTTAGCACCACTTCACAGTTAATTTTCAACTCGAGTTGCCAACGTAGATTGAACTCAGTCGGCAGCCCTGCATTAGTTCATACAAAGGCTCCATCCCAACAAGGATACAAGCAAGTTGCGACATTACTTTCACCTTTATCCTTCTGCTCTGGATCACTGTGGGATAAGGAGAAGGCTCTTGAAGAATATTAAACTCAGCACAAAGACTCAAAGTGGTATTTTCAAATCAATTAAGTGCCTCAATAGGAAATGTCACGTCTGCTCCCTTCCTTCCGACAGTAGGTTGATAGAACTAAAAAGGGAGAGGAATTTTCATTTAATTATCAGGAAGACTTGCTTAAATTACTTAGCTGCAATGATGAACTGAATTTGATTTCATGCAACAAATGAGACAAGTCAATGCTAAGTAAGTGCAAATAAGTTTTCTCAACTTTAGTAGGAGATTGCAAATCCTGGAGACTGCAACCTAAAAGACCTGCAATGCTTTCAAAGTGCTGGGGTTTGTTTACACAGCAGCATGGCCTGGGGCAAGTTGGTGTTTCCATAATGGCACCACTGGGAGACAAAGTGGGCTTCATGTCAAGCTTCTTCCATAACCTCAAACATCTGTCCCCAGCTACCATGCTGTCAGCAAAGGTTAACACCATATATAAATGTTTCTTGAGACAACTTAACATTATCATAGCTATTGAGTTACAATGACACAGTGTAAAGTGGTGATGTTATATTCCAGTCCTTCAGACACTGCTCAGTGCTCTCGGCATGAGACTGCTAACCCCAGAAATAATGATGGTTAAAAAAAACTATTAAAAAACAAAAGTGTCTTGCAAGGTCTTAACACGCCAATGAGCTCAAATGACATCTCATAGGTGAGAGCAAAGCCTGGGAATTTAATCAAAGTTATCACAGTGGCTTGAATCAGGCTTCTGGATGTGTGCTACTTTATGCTGCAATATATTTACATATTAAAGGAAAAATAGTCTAAAAGCTTGAAAGAGTCGGAGCTATTGAAGCTCAGAGGTAAACATGCATTGACTAGCTAAAATAGCACTGAAATAAAAATCAGAAATGCAGCATTAAAATGACACGATCTTCATCTGCCTGATGCTGGAAAATAAGCTGCATCATGAAATAAATAATAACCTTGGCTGCTAAGGAACACATTTGCAAGGGAAAAGCATGTTCTGAATATTATAGCAATTAGCATATCCTGAATGTATTATAAGGACCAATAGGTCCTGTGTATGTTACAGCAAATTCCCTGTATATTTTCTCGGGAATATCCAACACTACAGTTACAGCAACTGCCAAATGCTCAACACAATTCAAAAAATTCAGGTCTCTTATACAATGGTTCACAAACACCATACACTTCTCGAGAATAATTTTATATATTATAGTGAAAATTGAATACTAAACATTGAAAGAATATTATGCATTTTATATTATAGCCTATACCAAACCACACAGGGGTATTGTTCTATGTATATTTCAGGGAATATGAAAACCATTATATAAAAGCAGGAACGGTGGATCCTGTATATATAAAGAAAGCTATGAAGGCCTAGTTTAGCAGGGAACAATAAATCCTGCATATATCACAGAAAATACCAAACCATGGGTATAATGTAGGGAATATGGCTACCCATATAGCACAGATAATATTAAAATATGTATTTTCACAGATTATCGGAGACTTTTTTCTAGTTTGGGGTTTTCAGTGCCTGTATACATTCATAGGTTACATCAGAGTCCTGATATACAATAGGGAATATGGGAACCTGTGTATAGAGGTCAAGGAGGAATATATATTCTAGGGAGTATCTCAGTATTTATTATTTTCAGGAAATATTAGATGCTGTTTGCATTATTGAAAGAATTGAACCAAAGAGTTATAGAAAGATTCTTTGGTTTGAAATTTTTTAACAATGCAAACAACACTTAATATTTCTTGAAATGTATAAATAGTTGGATCCTCTGTAAAACATATTTCATTCTATGACCTCTATACACATGATTTTAATGAACATCATATCCTATATTTATTGTAATGAATAGGTGAAAAACTGGCCTCTATATAAATCCAAGGTTATATATAAAGAATATTTATCTGCCTAGATATTACAGAGCTTATTGATTTCTGTAGATCCACCATCCAATGTTCAAAAATAGTTTTCCCAGAGTCAGCCAGTAGTAACATTTGTAGTACTCTTGCTACTTACAATCCACATACAGTTTCCATATACAACACCTCGATCAATTCATACCGTCCTCTCCCAGTCACAAACTGGATCCCTGCTCTGACAATGCACCACCCAATTCCTGCTATCCCTGTTCCAGACCCAACTTTGGACCTATTGGATTCAGGCTTCCTTCTCCAACCCCTGATCCTATCCCGACCCTGACTGAGACCTCAATCTCTGGCCAATGATATGCCTAATTCCAACTCAAGCTTCAATCCTTGATCTATCCTTCATCCTTGTCTCCAACCAAGACATAATTCCTAGACTCACACCAATCTCCAATCCAGATCCTAACTCCAAACTCATGCTTCTGATCTCGAAACCTGATTTATGCCCAAAGGCAATCTCAGATCCTGCTCCTAAACTCTGACATAGGCTCCATTGTCTGCTCTATGCCTCATCCATTCCAAAAACCATCTCTCAAGTCCTAACCTATTGCTCATCCAAAATCTTGACCCAAGCCCCAAACTCTGCCTCAACTCCAGCCAACTAACAATTTCAACTGTACCCATGACCTTGGCTTCAATTCCTCATCTCTGTCCCCAACCTGATTCCTAACCAGACTCTTACCTCTGAGCTCTGGATTACCCATGTTAAGATCAACCTGCTCCAAAGAAACAGTGCCACAAGTCATGGAATCCTCTCTTCCAGCAGACTTTTGACTCTTGCTGATAATGACAAAGTAACAACAATCCCTTCCCTTCCCCATTCAGATTTGGGAACAGAAGCTATACCTCTCTTCCCTCTCTCTTGCTTCTCTCTGCCCCCTCCTTCTCAATCCCATACACAAAATAGGTTACAGACATATTGCTGTCTGTAATTCTTTTTGTATCCTTCTGTTATTATTTGCCAGTTCACTGCGGTTTACGTCCTGAAGCAGTTGACCTCCATAGTTCACATGTGTGATGCTGCAGGTCCCAGTGGTAGAAGTTTCATTCATGGTTTGACTGTCTAGGTTCAGCTCCCTTGATCCCCAGTAAATGAGCTACAGAACCAGGATTCCAGGGATGTTGGGTTATACTGCTAGCCGTAATTTTCTTTTCATACAATTGAAATTTCATTTCCTAGTGAAGAGCTCCTTGCCCATCCATTCATCATATCAGCATGGGTCAGATTTAATTGGGTAGATGAAAAGAAACAAGTTTTACAGGTGAGGGAATCAAGAAATATGGCTCATTGTCTCAGAATTTGCCCAAGGGCATTCAGCAAAACACCAGGAGCAACATTTTTGTATCAGCGTTAGAAATCCATAATTCTCTCCCTCTAAAGGGTGTGAATGCTAAGGTGCTGGAGCTGAGATATCTTGTTCTGTGAATGCATCAAAACCCAAGTGGGGGTAATATGAGCAGGAATAGAGGACAGGTATGGTTAACTAGTACAGCAGGGTCCATGGGCTGTGTAACCCACCCTTGTTCCCATGCTGCTGCTGCATTTGGCAGAGTACTGAGATGTGTGGATTTCAGCCAAGTCTGATCCCATCCTCTGAATCTCACACGTGACCACGTTCTAACGATGCGAATGATTATTCCAGATATTCTACAAAAACCCTTTATAATTTTGAACACCATTATTACACCTACTCTCAACTTTCTCTGCTCTTAAGCACTCAGCGCAGAGGAACTATCAGGCTGGATTTCATTGCATGCTTCTGTTTGGCACTGAGTGTCTGTGTCACTCCTACTGGCTGCACACAGCACAGAAGCTGTGCTTTCAGCATCATTACAGAATAGACAGCCTTATTCAACCAGAGACATCTGTGGTGAAAAATGTGAGTTATCTTTTGAGACTGTAACCTTAAGATTTCTCTGTCAAAATTCACACGTGAATAATGGCCCCTTGGGCACAGAACTAAAGGCTGACTCAGAGGGAGTCAACTTCTTCAGGAGCAGTGGTGAGAAGATAGAAATCTAATCACAGCCCCAGCAGCCAGGTAGCACAGCTAGCAACAATGAACACTGGTTAAAGGCTCAATAATGAATCTCCAACTAATTCAAAGCATCAAGCAAAGCAACTATAACACTGGATTCCATGGCCAAGCTAGGATGGAAGAGGTCATGATCAAATCGGAATGGTCAGACTGCACCATAAGTCTATGCCCAGTTTGGGTAATGAAGCCTCAAAGGAGATGCACAAGTGGTAAAAATAATGTGGAAAAGAGCAAGAGGCAGGTCCTTGTGCTGACTTTTACAACTCCTGCCCTGTTTGAAAAGTGTAAGCAAGAGGTTAGACGGTGCTAACCTCTGAGCAATAGTAGTAGCTAATGGATCTACAACACAACCAATATTCATGAAGGCAAGTTTCAAACAAGGCTGCATCAATACTTGTTTCGTTCTTTCTTGTTGCAATGTTGCACCTATCTCCAACAAGCTTCCAATGGAAATGAAGCTAATCTTCAGAACTAAAGAGAAATTATTCAATCTATGGCAACTACATTCCAGTAGCAAGGTCAACCCAAACTTCAGTAGTTGAGCTGTAGTTAGCAGATGACCCTTGCATCTGCACATGCTCAGAGACATCGCAAATTCCAAGACATTGTGAACTCATTCACTACTGAAGCTGATCAGAGCTCAGGCCTTATAGTTAAAATATGTCCACCTGCCCCCAGCTGAACCACATGTCCTGCAGCAATAAGGCTCATGATGAGATCTTGGAAAACATGGACCATTTCCTATATCTCAAGAGCCACCTCTCTGTGAAGGCAGACATTGATAATGAAATTTACCACCATTTTCAATGTGCCACCACAGTCCTTGGTTGACTGGGGAAAAAGGTGTTTAAAGATTAAACCACAGACCTGGTCCAAAACTTATGGTCTACCAGGAGCAATATTCCCTGTTCTCCCATACACATCTGAGACCTGGATTTCCTACAGCAGGAATTTCACAGCTCAGGAAAAATACCACCAATACTGTCTCCACAGCATCTCCAGAGTTATTGGAAAGATGAGTAGACCCATATCAACATCCATTCCCAGGCCAACATTCCCAGTGCAAGGCACTAGTTACTCTCAGCTGGCTGTGGTGATTCCTGAAACAGCCATTCAATTCCAGGCTCTGTCTTGGGAGGAGATCACCAGGTGGACCATGTAAAAGATTCAAAGATGTGCTCAAAACTTCCAGGAAGAAGTCCAACATCCCCACTGACTCTTGGGACCCGTGACCACTGGAGAAGGAACATTTGGGATGGTATTGAGAACCTCGAGACCATGCATTGGGAACGTGCAGAAGCTCTGTGGAAATGGAAGGATGCATTGTCTCACAGTCTACTCACTACCCAACCAGTCAGCCATCTCCAACCCCATCTACGGAATACTTTACGGTTCCAACATTGGCCGAATTGGCTACCTCAGAACCCAGAAAACCGGAGTGGAAACAAGTCATCCTCAATTCTAAAGAACTGTCAAAGAAAAAGAAGGAATGGTGGGGAGCAGGTACTTCCCACTGGATTCCACCTGCATTCATGCATTCCATTTAGAGGTGGCACAGCTCCCTCACAGCATCAGAGACCTGACCTTGGGTGATATCTGTGTGGTGTTTGCATGCTTTCCCTATTTCAATGGGGATTTCCACCAGGTGCTCTGGATTCCTCCCACATCCTAAGAACGTGTGGCTCGGTAGGTTAATTGGCCACTATAAATTCCTCCAAGTGAGTAGGTACGCAGTGGAATCTGGAGGGAAGTTGATGAGAATGTGGGGAGAATGTAAAATGGGATTAATTACTCCAAACGGGTGGTTGATGTTCAGCGCAGACTTGATGATCCCCAGGGCCGGTTTCAATGCTGTATCTCAGTTCAAGGATGTAATCTTCTCTCCCAGTTCCAGATTATAAACTTAACTCCTATTTCTTGCTCGTAAACTTTTTGTCAGTTCAAGGTCATAAACATCTTCCAGTTGCAGGAAATACACTTTTCTCTCAACTCCTGCTGGGAATCTTTCCCAGCTTCTCTTACAAATTTTCCACCAATTCCTAGAAATAGACTTCTCTGCCAGATCCTGCTCTTAAACCTCTCTTGTAATCTTCTCTCACTGTTCCTGCTCATGACTTCCCTTCCAGTTAGGTTGCATGTGCCTGCAATGTGGAACACACCACTTGTACATATAGTGGAGGCGCACTCCATTGTGGCTTCAGTGGTGGAGATAATTTTCAAGGCTACGAAGAAAGGGCCAATGAGTAGAACTAGACAGCTGCTTTGATTGAGAGCTAGTGTAAACACAGTGGGTCGAACAGCTTCTTTCTGTGTTGTAACCATGCTACAACTCTATGAGTTACTTCGGCTTAATTTCCCTTCCAATTCCTACTGATAGTTCCTACGAGTAAACTTTCTCCCAGCTCCTGGAGGTCAAATACTCTCCTAGTCCCTTAATGCCTGTCCCAGTGCCAAATGGTAAATGTGGCCCCATTTTCTGCTGGTGTTTTACCCTCATGGTTCCTTTTCATTAGCTCCTCACCTAGTCCCTCATAAACATCCCCATATATTCAGATTCAGATCAGTTTATTGTCACATACATCAGGGTGCAATGAAATTCCTTGTAATATTAACATTCTCTTTGGGTCCACTCATTTAGTTCCAATTAATAAGCTGTTCCTTATAGAAAATCCTCTCCCAGTTCCTGCTGAAAAACTTCACCCATAGTTCCTGCTTGTAAACATAGATCTCTCTTGCATACTTTTCTCCCAGCTCTCGCTGGTAATTTTCTGCCCATTTCATCTTTCCCAGCTCATTCTCCCCTAGTTTCTGCTAGTAGAACTCTCTCCCAGTTTCTGCCAGAATATTTCACTCATTGTTCCTGCTGGCAAGTATCTCTCCAGGTTTTAGCTTCTACGACCTTCTCCAGTTCCCATTGGTAAAGTTTCCCATATCCTGCTGGGAAAATTCTCCACAAGCCTCTGCTACTATGACCCAGGTCCTGTTGGTAAACATCCCTCTCTCCCAGTTATAGAGTTATGGTGTCACACCATACGGAAACAGGCCTTCAGCCCAAATGATCCATGCCAACCAAGATTCCCGTCTAAACTAGACCCACTTGCCAGCATTTGGCCCATATCCCTCTGAACATTTCCTATCCATGTATCTGTCCAAGTACCCTTTAAGTGTTAATGTACTTGCTTCAACCACATCCACTGGCAGCTTATTCCTTACACTGACCACTCTCTGGGTGAAAGCGTTGCCCCTCAGGTTCCTATTAAATCTCTCCCGATTTGCTCTTGGTAATCTTCCTTCCCACATCCAGATACTAATCATCCCTTTCAGTTATAGCAGGCAATCATCCCTCCCAATTCCAGTTAATAAACTTTCATCACTGTTCCAGCTTGCAACCATCTCTCCCAATTCCAAGTAGTAAACATCTCCCCCACTTCCTGCTGGGAATTTTCTGCCCAGTTCTTGTTTGTAAACTGCTCTCCCCCAGTACAAATAACCACTCTCTTGGTGAAAAACAACCAGAATTCCACGTGCTAAACTTTCATCTCAGTTCCTATGCCAATCTTTCCCCCCAATTCCTGCTGATAACTGTCTCTTCCCCCATCCCAGTTCCAGCTAATAATTTTCTGCCCAATTCCTTGATGGAATCTCCTTCTGTTCACCCTCTCTCCCAATTGCTGGTGTAAAATTTTGCCCCATTTCTGGTTGCAAACTATCTCCATCAGTTTCTTCTGATAAACAAATCTTCCAGTTGCAAGAAGAAAGGCTCTCTCCCAGTTACTGCAAGGAACATCTTGCTCAGGTCCTGCCAGTAATCCCCTCTCTCAGTTTCTGCTGATAAACTTCTCTTGGTAATTGGTTTATTATTGTTACTTGTGAACAATACAGTGAAAAACTTTTGTTTGCGTGCCATCACGACAGATCATTCCATACATCAGTACATCAAGGAAGTACAAAAGGGAGAAAATGCAGAATGTGCAATATGGTGTTACAGTTACAGAGAAAGTGCAGTGCAGGTAGACAAATAAAGTGCAAGGGCCATGATAAGGTAGACTGAGAGATCAAGAGTTCATCTTTATCGTACAAGAGGTCCATTCAAGAGTCGTATAACAGTGAGATAGAAGCTGTCCTTGAGCCTGGTGGTACACGTTCTCAAGGTTTTATAACTTCTGCCTATTGGGAGGGGGAGCAGAGAGAATGACCAGGGTGGGAGGGGTCCTTGATTTATGTTGGCTGCTTTCCCAAGGCAGTGGGATGTGCAGCCGGACTCAAGGGATTGGAGGCTGTTTTTCTTAGAACATAGAACATCGAACAGTACAGCACAGGAACAGGACCTCCAGCCCACAATGTTGTGTCAAACCAATTACATAAGTAATAAAATGCCCAAATAAACTAATCCCTTCTGCCTACACAATGTCCATATCCTACCATTTCCCTCACATTCATGTGCCTATCTAAGAGCTTCTTGGCCGCCTCTATCGTATCTGCCTCCACCACCACCCCAGGCAGTGCACTCCAGTACACTCCCTGTGTAAAAATCTTGCCCCACACATCTCCTTTGAACTTACCTCCTATTGCCTGAAATGCATGCCCTCTGGTATTAGACATTTCAACCCAGGTGAAAGGAGACTGGCTGTCAACTCTATCTATGCCTCTCATAATCCTATAGACATCTATCAGATCTCCCCTCAGCCTCCGCTGCTCCAGAGAGAGCAACCCAAATTTGTCCAACCTATCCTCATATAGCACATGCCTTCTAATCCAGGCAGCATCTTGGTAAACCTCTTCTGCACCCTCTTCAAAGCCTCGACATCCTCCCTATAATGGGGTGGCCAGAACTGAATGCAATACTCCAGATGTGGCCTAACTAAAAGTTTATAAAACTGCAACGTAACTTCCCGAGTCTTGAACTCAATGCCTCCAATTCATCTGTTCTATCATCCTATTCCTGCCTTGACTGGTATGTGGCACTGGGAATAACCAAAGATTACTACCTTCGGCCTCTTTCTTAACTCCCTATACTCACTGCACAAGACCTCTTCCCCCTTTCTACTATGTCATTGGGGCCAACATGCACCACGAACTCTGGCTGCTCACCCTCCCCCTTGAGAATATTCTGCAACCACTCTGAGACATCCTCGACCCCAGCACCTGGGAGACAACACACCATCCTGGTGTCTCTTTCGCAACCACAGAATATCCTGTCTGTCCCCCTAAAACTATCGAGTGTCCTATCACTATTGCTCTGCCCGACTTTACCCTTCCCTGCTGAGCCACAGAGCCGGCCACAGCGCCACTGACCTGGCTGCTGCTGCTGTGTCCTGATAGGTCATCCCCTCCCCCAGCAGTATCCAAAGGGGTATACTTGTTGCTGAAGGGTATGGCCGCAGGGGAACCCTGCACTGACTGCTTACACCCCTTACTTCTCCTGGTGGTCACCCATCTATCTGAAGCCTGTACCTCGGGTGTGACCACCTCCGTAAATGTCTCATCTTGGTAACAAGTCTTTCTGAGTTCCTGCTGGGTAAAATTCTTCCCACTTCCTGCATTTTGAGCCTGTAAACTTCTGACCCACATTCTTCTGGTAATTCTAAATCTCAGTTCCTACCAGTAAACCTCTCTGTCAGTTCCTGTTGTATAAGCTATTCTCCCAGTTCCAGAGACATAACCTTTGATTAACTTTTGATTAACTATTTGATTAACTATTCTAGAACATAGAGTATAGGACAGTACACCACAGGAAAAGGCCCTTTGGCCCATGCTGTTGTGCCAAACTAAATAAGCTAATGACACCTAATCCATCCATATGTCTCCATTCATGTGCCTTTCTGCGAGCCTCTCTCACTCCTGGCAGCACATCCAGGCACCCACCACTCCCTGTGTAAAAAACTTGCCCTGTGGGAAAAAGATACCATTCCAGAGAAGAGACCACCAGTTTGTCCAACCTCTCCTTATAGTACATGCCCTCTGATCCAAGCAGCATCCTGACAAACCTCTTCCGAACCCTCTCCACAGCCTATACAACCTTCCTATAATTGGAGTGACCAGAGTTGTCTCCGTTCCTTCTGGTAAACAGTCATCAAAATGATTGTTGGTAAGCTTCAATCCCAATTTCCTTTGGTAAATTTCTCACCCAGTTCCAATGGAAAACACCTCATCCATTTCCCCGTGATAAACATCTGTCCCCATTCTAGGTAGTCAAAAACACTCACAGTCCCTGTTGGCAATTTTCTCTCCCAGTTCCCTGTGGTAACTTTTCTCCCAGTTCCTGCTGGTAAACATTTCTACCTGTTCCATTTTCCATTTCCCAGTTGCTGCTAGTAAGCCCAGTTTCAGATATTAAACTTCTATTCCAATTCCTGCTGTTGAACACTCCTCCCAATTGCTTTGGTAAATGTCTGATCAAGTCCCTGCTTGGAAACGACTCTACCATTTCAAGTGTGTAAAGTTTCCTTGGGTTGCTACTCTTCCTGCAATCAAACTAATCTGTCAGTTAACTTCTCTGCCAGTTCCAGTGGCTAACATTACTCCAGTTCTTTCAGTAAACTTCCTTCCCATGTCCCCAAGTCAGCGTTTCTCCCTGTTCAAGATAGTAAACTTCTGTCTCAGTTCCTGATTGCTAATTACGCTACTAATTCCATTCAGTAACCACCCCCCCCCCCCCTCTCCGTTTCTAGCTGGTCAACTTCTCTCCCAGTTCCCACTGGAAATTCCCTGCCATTTCCAGGGATTAAATATCCCCCCAGTTCTTGCTGGGGAAAGTTTCTAAGTAAAGTTCTCTCCTAGTTGCTGCTGGCAAACTCCTCTCCCATTTCTCCTGGCAAGCATCCCTACATATTCCTGCTAGTAAACATCTCTCCCAACCCTTCTAGTGAACTTTCCTCCTGATTCCTGTTGGGAAACTGCTCTTCCATTCTGTCCCAAGTCCTGTTGGTGAAATTCTCCTCACTTGCTCAAGGGAAACCTTTCAACTATGTCCTGCTGGTAAACATCTACTTTATTTTCAGTTAGTGAAGTTCTCTCTCAGTTGCAAGTAGTAATTATCTTTCTCAGTTCTACAAGTAAGCTTCTCCCCCAGTTCCAATTACAAACTCCATTCCTGCTTGGAAACCTCTCTGCTAGCACTTGCTATTAAATTTCTGTCTTCATTCCTGTCGATAAAGTCTCTCTTGATTCCTACTGTTAAACAACTCTTCTGGTTCCTGTTGATGTGCCAGGGAAGGTGAACATTCTGTTCCCTTGAGCTCATGTATTCCTTATATCTTCCTCCTCTTTGATCTAGCTTTTTTTTTGCCGTTCCTTTTTGCCAGGATTCAATTCATTTCCACCATCCCTTCAGACAGTGTAATCCAGACTGCAACTTGCAGCATGAGAAAAGTTCCCAATGTCTCCAGTGGTTTCCTTTGCCATATATACAACCCACTGGGAATGGAATAATCACTGTCTCTAGACCCTTCACACTCCTCTGCTCTAAGTACTGTTCCAACCTCTCCCATCTTTCCAGCCCTCTTAAGTCCCTTATCACTGAAATCATTCTAATAAATACATTCTAGTAAATCTAAGTGTGGTGACTAGAATTGAATGTAATATTCGACTTGTGGCCAAATCTGTGCTCAACATATCTTCTTGTGAAGTGAGTATGTTTTCCCATAATTTGAATTTGAGTAATTTACTGAGCGTCTCCATTGGTTAGCAAATTATACCTCACACACTTTCTCCACATGTAAATAATCAGAACCTCTTGTTGTCATTATTTAATTATATAAACCATTTGAATGCTTTGATTAGACTGCAGCTTGTCTCAGTCCTGAGTCTTCATTATCACATTGGATTAATTTAGTGATTCATTACTTCCAGCAGGCTAACAATTTGAAAAGAGTACAGGATGAAAATATGACCGTAACTGTCTCCCAATAAATGTAGTTCTATTAGTTGGAGCAGGATTATACAATTAACAGTTTTATGTAAATCATTTTGTCCATTTAATGGGTTCTTGATCATAACTGCTACCAGGTATCTGTTATTCTATATGTTATCAATCTGACCCCCGGATTAGATCCCAGTTTGTATCTCAGATTCCTTCACCCTACTCCATGTGTAAACCATCGAAGCCGATGAACTGATTATGGCCTGTAGCTTTAAGTATTTTGCTCTGTGAACAACCCAACAGAACTGAATGGCTGGATGATTTTTTTTATACATTTAATCTATAATTGTCAGAATGAATATTCTTTCAGATAAGAAGTTAAACTGAAAACCTACCTGCTTCCCCACTGGGCCTGAAGTAGTCCCATTGAACTGATGAATACAGAACAGGGAGTTCTTGCAGTGTCCTGGACAACATTCCCTTTCAAGCAATTCATGCCAAAAGAAAAACAGATGAGCTTCTCCTGCATTGGTTAGCTGTTGGAGGAATCATGCTTTGTGGAAATTGCTTCCATATTTACCTTTATAATCATATGGTTATTCTTCAACTATAATGCTCTGTTTATGGAACATGGTGGCATATTCTGAGGGTGTAAATGGTTCAGAATCAGAATCAGGTTTATTATCACTGTCATGAAATTTGTTTTGGATGTGAAAGATCATTCTTGATTTGTTTATCTGACTCTTTACTGGAATCCGAGAATGATTCACTCTCAGGGGCTCTTTGCTGTAGGTACAAGTTACACTGATGCTAAATTTTGGTGTATCATGGGCATGAGTTCAGAACCATGAACTGGATTACCAGATTATTCTATTGTCTGTCAATTACCCATTCAATTACCCGCTGCAAATTTGACTATTCCTCTCATTCAACACTCTGTTATGCGTAAATTCTGACTGAACGAAAGGTGAGATGATGACCCAGTGCTGAAGCACTATGCCGAAAAGAACAACATTTCTCATTAAAAATCTCGAATAAAAATTAACCTCGAGATAAACAGGTTGTCTCGTTTAACTGAAACTCGATATCAATCCTGTTTAATCATTTAAAACAGACTGTGCAGTTACAAAGGTTCAGAGATAATTTTCTGGGGAATGACAGATTGGGTATCCAGCTCTTGGCCCATTCCCGTTCTCCCTGCAAAATGTCACTTGTACCAGCCCCCAGGGTGCAATGACTTCTACTGTGAAACTTGTTTTATTATATCCCCTTTAGCAGTTCAATGTAGTAAATGTGTTTCGCCATAGCACTTTACAGGACTGCAAAGCAGTGAAACTTCAGTGACGTTTGTTTGGAAAGGAACGGGAGCTGAGATAACTTTGATGGAACTTGTTGAATGTGCCCTTGAAGAGTGGGACCCAGTCTAGCTTTCCTTGTTTTCTTTGGAGAGTTGTGTACCCATTATCCCCTTTAAAGCGATCCAGTGTAAGTTCCCCTTTGTACCGCCTTTATATTGGACACATTTCAGCCAGATCATTTCAAAGCATCGCACATAAAAAGGCCAACAAGAAGGAAGTAACAAGATTACAAAATTGTGGAAGGTTTTGATGGGGTCAATGGTGAGTTTCGCTCTTCGGTGAATCAATTACAGAGAGAGAGAGAGAGAAAGAGCAAGCCACACATTACCACGAGAGTGGGGAATCGAGGAAAGTTTGTTTTGAAACCTCTTTATAAGTTGGTATATTTTAACGGGGATGGCTCTGGATAGAACTGGGGAAAGAAGTGATGACACGTTCAGATAAAGGAAAAGTAGAAGGAGTTCCGTCTGGGTGCCATCTCCTGATGGTTGTATCGGTTTCTGCCCCCTGAAGGTGCTTGCACTCTCTAACCCACATGAAATATAGGATTGTCGCTCCAAAACTGCATAGATTAATGACAGAAGTTTGGAACCACGATCCCATTAAGAGGAGCTCCCACTGAAATTAACGACGCGGAAGAATACAAAAATCCAAAGAGGGGCTTGTAAAACCTATATGCAGGAACATTAACAGTCCCAATAACTTATAAAACATAAGTAATCTCATTGTAATAAAACATGAATGCAATGAAATTCAACATAAAAAGAGCTTATGGCGACCATATATTTCATCACTACTCCTGGGACTACTTTGGACTATTTTTTTTCCTCTCTGCGGGACGCCACGGTGAGCGGTCATTGGTCTCGCACTGGTTCTGGTGTTACAGCCATTGAAGTTGAACCTTAAAGTGGGTTGTCAATCTCTGAATTTCCAAAGGTACGCAGGGCATAACTGCAACAAAATGCAGATCACAGCACCTTACGCTGCAGACGTTTAGATTTCTTGCAAACTTTCTGTTGAAATCAACGGAACAGATTCCAGTCAATATAAATCTTTGGTGAATACTCAAGAAACACAGATTTCACGAACATCTAACGCCCGCGATTGCAAATTAAAATTAATAAGAAAAATGATCAGTAACTGGAAATTATTTTTGTTTTTGGAACACTGATTTTTGTGATGAATGCACGCCTTGTAGTAGGTGACCAAAATCGGTTTAATTGTCTAAATAACTAAATAACGGAATACTCAAAGTTTTAAGAATAACACAAAAGCTTATATAAATATCAAGTAAATAACCCTTCGTATCATACATATTTGCATGGATTTCCATTTTTTTCATGCTAAGTACTTACTTTTACCTGTTTAAATATTGACTTGGATGTAATAAATACGAATACAACAACTCGTGTACGTGCGCACGTAGCAATTCGCCTAAATAGTAATTACTAATAGAAATATTAATTATTATTATGATTTGGGGTTTAAACTCATACAGGTTTGATGTAAGCAGCATTTATCTCCATTCCTCTTTTTACTGCTGTGCACATTCATTTAAATAGAACTGGCACGGAGCTGCTTCGTTGAGCCGTTTCCTACTGTAACGTAGGCTACATGCGTGACATCTTCGGTTCTGGACCATAAAAACTGCAGTAATCTACAATGTGTTGCATGCTTAAATAGCTGAGTGGCGTTTTTGCTGCTAATATTTCATGTCAGGCAGAATTTCAGTACAGTAACATGAAATCAATGACCTAGGCAGGACAATGTAATTAGCGATCATCCGAGATCTGCCGTGAAACACACAAACACACACACATACACACACACTCACACGCGGGCGTAAGGATTATTGAATTAAATTTGTGAAAACTTCATTTCTCATTTAAGGATAAATGATTATGGCAAGACAGCGGCAGGCCACCCCCTCGATAGCTACACATCAGTTCCCGTTAAAGTTGTAAGTGATTAGAAATCACCGAAAAAATATATGTGATGATTCGAGTTGAGAAAGGGACACTGATGCTCAAATATTGAGCGGCTGAACCGAAATGAAGGGAGGTTTTAATGTTTAGGTGAAATTGCACACGCGTTTTAAGGAGCTTGGAATACATTGTGCAAGTTCGTTGTAGTAAATATTTGTTGGGCAGAGTGTGTCCCTGGCATTGGAACGTGCGGAGTCTGAGTTCTAAAGTGCAGAGTGTCTTGGAAATAAAATTAGTGTGCGGTGAAAAGGAGGTAGCTTGTAAAAGGTCAGTTATTCCTGTCCATGAAACTTGGTTATAACTTCTTAAATTACCCTTCTTAAATGCAGGGGACTCACTTTTCCTATCTCAATATGCAAGTGGCGTACCAAATAAAACCGTGAAGTTTAGCTGTGTGGCGTGCTATCACTCTGCAGTGGGTTGGGAAGGATATAGTTTCCCGTCTCATGGTGTCACACGGACCGTTAATTTTCTAGATTCCGTTAAATTTGACGGTCTGGATTGTGTGGAGATCAATCTTCGTAAAAAACCCGATTGTTGCTGTTCGCGGTGAACTCAGCGAGGAACTCAAAGGTCAAGTAATGCCGGATCGCAGTTCTCAGCCTGTCCCGCATTTTACTCCCTGGATAATATTTGGGGCTAATACAGTAATCCATGAGCACTTTAAAAAGTTCGAAAACAACAATGAATTCATCCCAAATTGACGATTTATTGATCATCACCGTATTCACTAATGTTCCCTGTTTATTATAGGTTGAGAGTGTCCTTGTTAAACAGTCATGCACTTTCTCTGAGTTTTATTCACTTAACCAAGTCCGGCCGGCTAGCCCACCGTGGGAATCGTGTTCTAACAGTTTGGGAATGAAGTGCGCCTCCGTGATGTTATCTCTCCCAGTAGTTTCAAGGTGTATGAGGTGAACTTCTGCTCATTCAGAAATCGATCTTTGCTGGGTTCTGGGCGCTCAAACCTGAAAAACTGAACAGGGAACAAGGGAAGCAAATTACTTTCTCTTTGAACAAGACGAATCCGAAATCGAACACGCCAGCGTCATGAAGTTTCAATCTCTGAGACTATAGGTGTATTAGAGTATTGTATCTGCAATACGATGCATCTGTTAATGACCGGCTGGGCTTTCATTATACAATGAATACATTATTAACGTGCCCACTTTCTCATTAACAAAACTCTTACAAAATCAAAATTAGAAAGGCCCCCGCCATTAATTACTACAGGGCACGGCTGCTTTGATCATATATTTACATATTAAATGAACGGGAGTATACGTGTGTTGTTTAACTAATTGTAGCAGTCTTTGGAAACTCCTATCTCTTCGATATTGATTATTAATCCTTTGTTTATATAATTGTCTTGTTTTAAACGAATAAAATGCACCGTGCGCCCAATTCATTTCTTTCTGATTTATTTTACTCAACAACTTCCCTTTGTGGTCACCCTCATCAGTTTGACCCAAGACAATATTGAAAGGAGAACGAAATCTCCAGTGCTTGCGGCGTGCATGTTCCTGACAAACACACGGTAGATGGGGAGTTAAACTGCGGCAGTATTGTGGCTTTTGTCTTGCTTTGATTCCCCTCTTTAAAACTATCCCGAGGTGCAAGCTTACAAATCTCAGCTAACCACCCGTATGACTGGAAAGCACTCACAGGAGAACGGAGGTGCCGCATCGAGATTGGATTCTCTCCCCGTGTCAGTAAACTTAAATCAGTAGCTCTTTACTAAATTGGCATGCTTTACTGCGAAAGAGACTGAGGGAAAACAGAGGGGGTAAAATAGACACGGAGAGAGAGAGAGCGAGTCGTGCGATAGGGAGTGGTGTCGGTCTAAACGCGCACACTGTGCTCAACTTTATTCCGCACGTCTCCCCTGTTAACATTGATTGACGCCTCTCTCCAGATATGTCCTCGCTGACCACTGCCAGCAGGTGCCCCAGTCTGAGAACCTGTGTCTCTGCAATGCTGTCTTGTAAAGGCCCAGGTGAAGCCGTGCAGAACTAAGTTAGCCTGATGCAATGCAAGCGCGAGTTAATGAACTAGAAACTCGAGGAACACAACACTCTCACAAAGTTGAGCTGCAAAGTTCGCAGTTGTTTGGGAATCGGTTATGGTGTCATGGAGACGACACCTCAGCCCCTCTCCAGCCGCTTGCTGGTTCACCTGTGCAGGTGTCGGATCGACGCTGTCCCTACCAAACCGCTGAATCACATCCTGGCCACAGAGGGACCTGCAAGGGAAGAGAACAATATTGTACAGTAACTTTAACAGTGCATCGTCGCTTTTTATAATACTGCCCCATCTGGCCACATACCCGAATAACCTGTAGCAATCTTTATCATCACTTCAGATATAAAACTGTTTTGCAAGATTTTACAAGAAATCGTTAATGATTCATATTTTGGGCGCAATATTTTGGAGACAATATTCAATAGAAACAGTTAAAAGTGATATTTGGAAAACACTAAGACGTAGAATCTCAGTAAAATACCCTTTAAAATTGTTTTATGGGCAAAACAAATATTTTAAAAGGCATGTCTGTGTGTGTGTGTGTTTTTTAAAACAAAACTATTCCGCGAGTAATTAATGGTTTTAAACGACAAGTTCAATCCGAAACAAGAAGCTGTTTTGCAGCTCCGTTTCCGGTACACATATGATAATATTGCTTAGATTTTGGCCACTTCTCAGTGAGTACGGCTGATTATACTTTTTATTTCTCCTTGTCTAAAACTCTGCGTAGTTGAATTAAATTTATCACGTTTCACATATCAGGTTTACCGTGTGACAATAATCCTTGATTAAATTGCAAATCATATGCAAATATTTCGTTAATAATTTGCTGATACCTGCGGGCTGCAGTGTTCCTTCATCATCAGCGGGTCCACATCTACATACCCAGGCAGAGGGGAAGAAATCATTTTCAGATTGTCATCTCTCATTAAAACTATATCTGATTTACACACACACAAACTCTTTTTCTCTCACACATAGATTATGTTCCGATAATTTAAATCTATTAATTACATTTTGCTCACTCTGTAATTTAGTCTTTATAAATTTTTTGCAAAAGCGGTTTATCATCGGCTGTTACCGGGTACTAGGGATTATTAAATCAAAATGAATTGGCCAGCTATATTTGTCCATTTAATGCACTAGTGTTTCCAACGCATATTCATAGCATTTTGGCTAAAAGGTGTGCGTGTGTGTGCCCTGTGTTGTATTCCCTATTTGATTCCTTGACACAAACGTAACCTTCGTCGACTTTTCTGAGGTAGTCCGTCACTGCGGTCGCTCTTCTGAACTCTCTGGAATCCGAAATATTTTACTCGGCCGATTTCGTTCGGAATTATAAACAGGGTTGGTGGTAGGGGCCAGGATGGGTGAAGGACTAATGACGGGGAGTCTGTACCAGATACTTACTTTATAATCTTTTAATTTGTAGGTAGTCGGTGAAGTTAGGACGGAAATTTTAACAACTTTTTTAAAAAGTTGATATATGTACTAATAAGTGTGGTTTCTTCGTATGTTTCTTGTCCGGCACACTTTATTTTCATACAGTAAAGAACATTCAGACATTATTAACACCAACCGGTGCGACTACAAACAACTGTTATAACCTGGAGCTGATCTTAACGAATGTCCTCAAACAGGAAAAGAGACATGGCAATTTCAGTTCTTGCTGTTTTAGAAAACAAATAAAAACTTGTCGGTTATCAATTTCCCACGCAACTTTTTATATCCTGCAATTTACTTTCTAATATGTGGAGTAAATGTAAGAACAAAATTAAATTCCTCACGGGTGCATACATGGTTGAGTTGGAACGCTGTGTTAACCGGGCCTGCTCTGAGTGCGCTCCGACTTTAGGCTCAGACGCGCCCCGAACTCGCTCTCCGCTCTCAGCTGCAGGGAGCTGATTTCCTCCACGGCGTCACAGTCTTTCTGTTATAGAGAACATATAGCCATAATATGCAGACGGTCAGTACATCCACCAGCTGAGCATAAACCAGCTGAACTAAAGGGAGAAAATGGACATAAACCTCCTCTAAAACTTGCATCACATTTTGAACTGCACGGGCAACGCGGCAGACTCCCTGGGCTTGTCTTCAGTTGGGGAACGGACAATCACTTCTCAAATAAAAGTATCTGACCTTCCCAAGACTCTTTAAAATTGCTTCTAGTTTTATTTAAAGTAATGTCAACGTTTGGTTTTTTCAACCTTTCTCAACCTGCTCTTATCTTGTGTATTCGTTTTTGCATCGATTTAGTACGCGGATCATCTATCGGTTCTGACATTCGTTTTGTGTCGATAACTTTGCCCAGATAGGAAGGAACAGCTCTGAACTTTAACCCTTCACGAACTGACTTTCGTTTTCACTTTTCAAAAAGATGAATGAATCAGGTTAGGGAGAATATTAATTCCGTCTGTGTGTCGGCGAATGTTGTCACAGAGGGCAGGGATCAATACTCAGAGTCCCGGGCAGAAGTGACTGGACAGCCTGCTACAATCAAACCTCCTAAAACATACACAAGTGTAAAGTCTACAAAAGAGAAGAATGTCTGATTCTTTCACCTCTGTAGCCAGTTTGAGGGGGAGTTGGTTCAACCCTAACCCTTAGATACCTGTCGAACCATCACACCAAATTTAAATCCAACAGCTACCAGTACCTTACTCGTGGTTAACACCAACCCTGGAATCCTGATTCTACTCCATTCCAACCCCATCCCCAATCCCGAACCTGTCCCCAACTTCATCTCTGGGACTGAACACAAGCCCAACCTCATCTCTACTCCCAACACAACAGCAACCCTAATTGTCACAACCCCAAGCACCAATTAGACCAACACCAAATCCAACCGTAAACCCACATACAATCTTAACCCCTCTAAAGGCAAAGACTTCCGACCTTAATTTGTTTTATCACCATTCTAACTGTGTCTCGCCAACCTTGACTCTAACCACCCCAAATTCCAACCTAAACCTTAACCTTAACACCAACTTTCACACCCGCCCCAACTCCGAACACCATTCCACGAAGTCTAGCTCTGATGCCGACCTTAACTCAAACTCGAACTCTAGTTGTGTTTCCAACCATGCCTCATGTTCCCAGGATGAATGTTATTTTGCAAAGCAGTGACTGGCGGGAGCCGGTTGTATAAATTTCTGCTATTAGCACTGATCCTCCAGCGAAAAGCAATCACTTCATTTTTTCTCTGGGAAATTGCAGTATTCGATTTCTTTGTTTCTAATTTGAAATGTATTAACTATTTATGTTTAGTAATCATTTATGTTATTTCGTCTAAGTTATTCGGGAGCGAGGCATCAGCTCTGGGGAGGAGGAGTGAGCCTGCTCTGGAAGGGCGCTGCGGGATATTGACTGCGTGTTTCGGTATCTGGGAGGTGTGCGGCGGTAAGTTGGTGCAACCGCCCTCCCCTTTAACTGCAGGTTGACTGTGGCCGGCAGCCAATCAGCAGCTCTGTTTCAATAAAGTAACTGCGGCAATGGCGGGTCCCATACTGCGAATGCACTAAAGTTGCCGTTTTCCCCAGCATTCCCACCCCCACCTTTCCACGCCTCCCTTCCTTAACTTTTAGGCAGTTGTTAAACAGCCTGACCACCAACAGACATCTAAAGTGCGAATCTCTGCTTCGCATTGTAATAGGGACAACGGCATGTTCAGCCACATCCACTTCTTACCTGCCCTTTTGTTACTTGGCTCAGGGGCCGCCTGGAAATTGGATAGTTTTTTCAAATCCGTTTGTCCCAATCAATCAGTTGCTCCCTGTACCAATACTGTGCAAATGTATCTCCGCACAACTTGCTGCTGAGATTTCTTTTCTACAGTTCCTCTTTGGTATACTTACCATTCAGTTTCGGTCGCTCGTAGGTAGCGCGAAAGGATATTAAAAAAAGGACACACGGGGTGTGGGTAGAGGGGGTGGGGAATATCGCAGCAAATTAATAAGGGAAAGGAAGAACCCCACGGCAGCAGGGGAGAGAGGCACGCATTAAGCCAGCGAGAAAGTTAAAGAGCCCGCAAAGATTTAGTGGGGTGCGTCGGGGAACAGACCATTAAGCAAATCTCTGCATGGCTCGCAAGACAGGGCGATCAGGTAGGCTTACCCATCATGTCAAATTGTTTATTTGAACTGGGCCAGAGAGGTGTGCTTGCTTCTGTGTTCTCTCTCTCTCTCCTTCAGTCTGTGATAAGCTTGAGGGTTGTTTTATGCAGGGGAGTTGGAGTGCGGGGCAGCCGGGGACCGGTGCTCCTCCTGCCTCCGGCACATTGTAACATCACAACAGACGGAGTGGAGCGCCAGGGCTCCCTGGCCCACCCCGTGCCGGCTCATTCACACCTCCGCGGGGTCTTCGAGTATTGGGCGCTTGGCTCAGACTACCTGGCGCAGCTCTATGTCTGATGATGAAATTAGACCCGTTTTTGTCGCCTTAAAGGGATTTACAGCTCTGTTTGTGATCCCTTGTCTCTATTAAGGGTAAATGGCGGTACAGTATAACCGATTGATTTTTCCTTTAAACCGCAATGACTTTTTTTTCTAATCACTATTCTATTTAATGTTGTGTTGAAATTCAGGCGCACCGGTCAATTACTTCAGAATCCGCACATTATTTTTATTGTCCTTTCCTGTATCCAAATGTTTTGGAGGCTTTATTTAGACCACGTTGTGCAACTTACGTTGTATTTTCTTTTTTTTCGCTCTGCCGCTCATATCTCGGTGCTATTTTTGTTTTACAAATTTGCTGGGACTGTGGGACTTTAATTTTTTAGTGGACTTTTGACAGTGGTTAGTTTTCCCTCGGTTCTTACTCAGCGCGGATCAAAACGCTAGTGGGAATGTGCTGATTTCTCACGTTCCCCTTAAGTTTAGTTCAATAGGTAGTCGTGAGTAAAGCTGGTGGTGTCCCAGCCGTTACCACAGTCCGAGCAAACAAATCACCGTCTCAAGGGTGGCTTTTTTTTATTTTGAGAGATTTCAGAGAAGAATTTTGAGGCACTTCTACGGTAGGAACTTGCAAAGTAACTGGACGGTAGATGGCTGGTCCTCTTTAAAGTCAAATTAGAAGACCAATGCAGAACCGCTGTAATGATCTAATTAATTATGACAAAATTAAAAAAAAACAAGTAAAAAATCAATCTCCGATCGTGTCGAGTGTACAATTAAACTGATTGTCCATCTGGCTCGGTTCAACATCCGTTATGAATATGCAATCTGTACTGACGCCAAATCTAGAGCCCCGAGGATTACTATTAAAACCATCCCGTTTGTTTATTTGCAATTGGATAGTTGTGATTTAGTCTGAGCCATTTGATTGTTTTTCTAAAGAAAGCTCCAGGAACGGAAGAGCAAATGAAAGGCGCCTCCTTCCTGGGAGAGAGCGGCAGTTGTTAGGGTAGAGGTTTTGTGAATGAGTTTTTTTTGAGCGCGATGATGAAGCTCTCGGCCAGAGTCTGCTTCGATCGATATTGCAAACGCTGCTTGTCTTTTGGATGCGCTTGCCTTGCTGCGGCTATTCTCCCGGAAGGAGAGGCCACATGAGGTGGGGATTCCTGCAGATCTAAACTTCACTTTACAACAAATGCCCCGTGAGTGCCGCACATCCAGAAAAGCAGCTAAAGATAGCGAACACACCGTTTACTCAAAGACACCCGCTGCATACTTGTGTGTGTTTATGTCGGTGCGTGTGCGTGTTCATTAAGGCAGATGTAGGTCACTGCATTAAATCGGAACATTGCATAAATGTGCCTCAATAACTTAATATTTTAAGAGATGCAAACTCATGGAGTCTGACCACTTGACCCAAGTATCAAACGTCTATAATTATTTCGGTTTAAAAATGCATTATAATTCAATTTCTGTTTCCCACCAGACCTTATTCTTAAAATTGTCTAAATTGTGGCAGCAACATATTGTAATTCTTTTCTCAACCGGAGTAGCGTGGACCCGTATCTTTAAAACGCCAAACTTTGGCTCAATTCGTATTTTTTTTCTTACAAGAACAAACTTACAATTCGAAATATATGTATATAGTTACGTTTAAAAAATGTTGCGTTTCAGTGAAGCAACCCGAGATGGGTTGATGTTACGTGACGCTAATTAATTTTAAATAAATACGAAGTCACAGCTGTGTGGCAATTATTTTCAATGGTGAATAATCTCGGTTTTTTTTTATTTCTTTCTGCTGCGTATAACACACAGCGTTAAACACTAAAGCAGGAAAATAATATCTTAAAATGCGCAGAGCGTTCTATGAAAACCTCTACACATTGTTAGAAATACATAGAATGTGATTTAAATCCAGGGCACATCTCCTCGGGTTCCTGCCGGTCAGGCGGGCGGCCAATGCCTGGATCCCCATTATTGTAAGCACGGTGAAGCGACACGATAACACCAATTATTTTGATTAAACGCTAACGAATAAATTGAATTCATTCTCACAACCGCTTTCCTCTCGATTCCCGACTCACTTAAAAACACAAATAAATAAATAATCCCAGCAAGGTTCTAATATGATATATTAATTGACACAGTGACTGATCTATCGATAGAGGTGATTGATTGACAAGCTTCCACTAGAAATAAAACGTGCTCGGCCGTTTACATTTTGGTTGCTTTCTGTGGCACAAGGTAACTTTCTAGGCGGAAATAAAACACTGCATAAATAAAACGTTCGCCTCTCTATTTATCCAACCTTTATAAAACTTCAATCACCAATATCGTACTCAATATGTAACACCTGGTGCTGTCAAATACATTCCGCTTATAATGAATTTTTGCTATAAATTATCAATTTATATTCATTAATGAATCAATTCTCCTTTATAACGTTCGCCAACTGTTAAAACAGACGTGTTAACCAAACACGATCTTACAGCAACCGTTTACTTTACCCCGTTAAATGGTAAATCATCGCGTCAATATATCGGGTTACATGCAATGAAATGTTCTATTAACTGTAGCAAGATAGTTACGAGGTTATATGGCAAAACTCACACCTACTGGCAGCAGGTCCTATAGAAGCTTAAATACATCGATCGCTTAAAGCTGCCTCCGACACTGGGAGCTGGACTGAAATAGAGCTGCCGGCTGAGTTACTCTGACTAACCGTGCACCTGGCTGGAAGGGGAAAGTGAAAGAGGCCGGCGTTCCCCCGTTTGCACAGGCTCAGCGAGGAGCTATCCAGCCCGGTTTCCGAATGGGGCTCCTGGCCCCAGCCAGCCACCAGGAACCGTTAAGCAGCTGATGCTAAAGACCAATGGATTTCTGTCACTCGCTCAAACGGCTTTTAATTAGGCGTCAACACTCTTTTTTGGGGGGCTTTAATCTCTATAAGCACCAATTCCCATATTACATTTTCCCACCAATTATCCGCTAACCAAAACAGTACTCCCGGACTTAGTGAAAAAATGTTTCCAAAGCCAAACACACTCTATAATTCGCCAAATGGTTCATATTTTCCCTTAATGGATGACATATTCCTTCCATTTCTGTTAAAGAGCAGTTAGGACAATGGAATTCAAATCAGTGGCACATTGTTGAAAGCTTTTGTACATGTAGTGCAGGTGTTAAATAGAATGCACTCTCTTCCAGAAAGAACAACCCGCGTTCTTCTTACTCTGATCTCTTAAACCATCACTTCCTTTTGTTTTCTTGATTTAATATTTTTTTTCATTGTTCTTTTTCTGGGGGTCACTTGCCTATGTGTAATTCGCTGTTTCTTGACTTTTAGCCTTCAGTAACAATTATTACCTCTTTACCAACCATCCTTGCGTTATATAACATTTTCTCTTAATTGAAAGCTCCCTCCTTTGCCTTCAACCTCCAGCCAGAAAAACGAGCCCATCAGCAAATTCAAAACAAAATATTAATACTATATGTCCAGATTCAGAGAATAATCCTAAAGCAACTTCCCAGCTAATACATGGCGAAGTATATTTCAGCGTGGAGGAGAGGGAGACGGGACCCGCGTGTCTGTGTTATGTGTGTGTAATGACGTTCCTTTATCTGAGTGAATGCCCATATGTGTCTGGATGTTTGTATGTTTGTGCTTGTACCTAGATGTGTGGGAAACAGTAGATACGCTTGGTGTCATGCCTCTTAATTCGGCTACAATTCTATTTATCTGTGTAAACCTACACGCGTGTTTTTTTACGCCTGTGAAGACCTGTAGGTGTGATTTTATTTAAGATGTATTTGGTGTTTGTGCATTTCTCAATTTGAATGCGGGAAAGACTGTGAACTTATTATGCCTGAACGTGTTCTTGCTAATATTTGTTTGAGTATATGCGTGTGCTTATGTCTGTGCATGAATATGTGTGTGTGTATGCGTGTGTGCGTGTATGCGTGTGTGCGTGTATGTGTGTATGTGTATGCGTATGCGTGTGTGTATGTGTATGTATGCGTGTGTATGTGTGTGTATGTGTATGCGTGTGTGCGTGTATGTGTGTATGTGTGTGTATGTGTATGTGTATGCGTGTGTGTATGTGTGTGTATGTGTATGCGTGTATGTGTGTGTATGTGTATGCGTGTGTGTGTGTATGTGTGTGTGTATGTGTGTGTGTGTATGTGTATGCGTGTGTGTGTGTGTGTGTATGTGTGTGTGTGTGTATGTGTATGCGTGTGTGTGTGTGTGTGTGTGTGTGTGTGTGCGTGCGCGCGCGCGCATGGGCGTGTGTGTGCGCGCGTGAGCTCCAATATAATTTTTGGTATTTATACCTGAGCCTGTGTCTTGTTTCAGCCCTCAGTCTCGCTACAGGTGCCTTCAGTATCCACGTCTTACCAAAGCCTTGACTGTCTCGGTTAACATGACTTGCTCACCTTAAACTGAGGGGCGGAATGGAATGGGCAGCAAAAAAAAACGGTGTCGAGACCAACAAACATCCATTTACACTTTGCGGTTTAATTTTAGCAAATGGAACTGCTTAATGCGTTAGCAGAAACAAATGCTCTGCCAATTATTTTGTTTATGTCATTGCCTTATATTAAATGTTTGTGGAAGGACAATACATTGTAAACCCCGGCAGGCTAAATGCAGTTAATCTCCCAAAAACGCCAAGTCGGTAGTTTTATTGTTGTTTCACAGAGTTTGCATAACATAAAGTTTTTTAAAAAGGAACATTTAAACTTGGGAGGTGTGAAGGTTTATAAAGAACTAAAATGCCCACCAAGTTCTCACGTGGTGCACCGATCTGCTTACCCCGAAACTACCGATAACCAGCAAGGGTTGAAATTGGAACGTTATTTTGCCCCAGAAAAGGCCATCTAAAGAAAAGTTAACGCTTCTTAAAGCAGTTTAGGAAAAATGTTAATTGAGGGATGTCTAGAAAGTAACTCTGCACGTGCGCTATTAACATTCAAAGCAGGCGGATGCAAAAAATAAGGGAAAATAGGCTATTACCGATGTTGCATGACCAGATTGGATAAAACATTTATTTTATCCCTGCTTCCTCTTTCTTGAACTGTGCACGTAGCCAAACACAGCAAGGTAAGAAGGCAATAGTCTTAGGGAGGGGTCGGAGACAAGGGAGGAGGGAGAAAAAGTGAAAAAAAAACGTTGCTTCAGGCAAAATGTTCTTCGGACTGTGAAATTGCAGCCGATGCCTCTACTCTTCATAGCAGAACGCCTCAATTTCTCCAAAATACGGTCAGCCAGTAACCCCAACCGTAGCAAGAAGCGGAAGGATAAACCAGCCTCCTCTGTTCACTCCTTCCCCGCCCAGCACAGATTCATATTTCACTTCATCTGAACAGAATCGCTTAGATCATTATTAGAGGTTTGTTTAGACATAGCTTACACACAAGTGTGTCAAAGCATAGACATGTATGAATATAGTTTATTTAATATTAAATTTTATCGTTACTCTTCTGCCTGGAGAAATCTCACCTCACGACCGATAGAATACAATTTGCACAACGCCCCAACATTGCTTCAACCTCTCTCCCTCTCTCTTGTACCCACTCCCTTACACACACACACACACACACACGCACACACACAGAGGAACACACAGGGACACAGACAGACAGACAGACAGACCCACACACACACACACACACACACACACACACACACACACACACACACAAGCTCACACTAAATTGCACATTATTGTCCATAAACAATGAACAGTTTGAACATACGACTTCCAAGTCATCTCATTCCGCCGGGGTTACCTATAAACATTACCGTTAGAATCCTGAACCATACATCAAAATGTAAAACAAAATGTAATTTTCGAGTGAAATGTTTTTTTCATCTGGAACAGCTTCAAGTTAAAAGCATTGTTTCATATAGCAGACACATACACATACTGTAATCAAATTATACACAACTTTCCAGTTAATTCTCCCAGTGTTATGTCAAATTCTACATTCAACTTTTAAACGATTGGCACTTGATCTGTGACTGAAAGATCCGTAACTCCAGATCAAAGGCAAAGATACAGCCGCGGGTAATCCTGTGTGTAAACACCGAGAGGCGTCAAATCGGACCAATATATTTACACGTAACACGATTATAGAGCTAAACAGTGAACGGACAAGGGGAGTATGAATAAAGCAGATAATCGAGGGATTTGCCTCTCGCGGATAGTGTATAAAATGAAATGAAATGACCTCGGAGATACAGGGGCTGATCCAGAGGTTCCATCCAGAACCCTTGCTCTCCCTTTCTCTGAAAACACACCCCTCCCCCTCTTCCAAAAAGTTTATTTTTCTTTAATTTCCGTTGGACGAGGCGGCGAGCTTCTTTGAAGTGCAAATGATTCGAGGGGGCTTCCTGTGAAATAGGTTAATGAAAGAGTGAAGAGCGGGGTTATCCAAGCATTACACCCCAAAACCTCCAACTCTCCCCCACCTCTTATCCAAAGGATATGACACAATTCTTCCTCAAATGATAGACTTTATTCCCCTTCTTCAATTGATCAAGTCATTTGTTTTTAGTTAGAGATACACTAGTCCACTAATACTGGGTCGAGTCCCAACAGTGAGTCCGTTTACATTGCAGTTTGCAATTTAAACTGAAAATTATATTGGTTGCTATCACTTCATCATTGCTTTGCGTTACTATTATACAGCGAGTAATACATGAATTATTATGACCTGGAATCATTCCGGAGGTATTGGCGCTCCTTTTGGTTACTAATCTGGTGTTTGGCACCACAATCAAAATATTACATCGCCTTGTAAAGTTGGTCTTTTTTTGAGTGGGACACTGAAATATCAGTAAAGGACTGATGTGCAGTTAATGGATATTGTTGACTCCTCCCTGCATTGAATAAAGTGTTACTTTTTTGTTGTTGCGGGTGATGGAAACATTGATACTTTTAACAGCGACAATATTAAGCATCATACTCTGGGGGAACCAGCGCTTTTGGGGGCAACAGATAGTTTAACAGCGCGGTGAAAATGTTTGCAACTATCCACGGTTCTCAGAGAGACGGAACAACGGCGCCGCTTTCCACTGGAAAATTGCAGAAAAAAATGACACGTTGTACCAATTTGTCCTTTTTTTTGATTCACGGTATAAATCCGTGTCCCCCTTGCCGCTCCGATTTGCAGCTCCTTTTTTACTCTTTAAGTGACAATGACCATCTTCTTTGCTTCCCCTCCATTAACATTTCAAGCCTTTAATAACTCCTGCGCTATATCAAATGAATTTGCACAGATTCAACTCGAATGTCCTGTTTAACAGGATGACAGTTCCTCCCTAACATTTAGTGGGGGAACATGTAACAGTTAATTTATATCCTAACATACTATCTCCCAGGAGGAAAAGAATCGTTGGAAAAGAATGATCTCCCTTTATTGCAAATTGGCTTAATTCCACCCCACCCATGGCGTAAGTCAGTGTTTTCTATTTTATGTTAGTTATTTATTATATTTTATTAAAATTGGTCTGGTGCACGATTTTGAATTTCCCTATATTTTGTACATGTTTTAAAAAATCAAAACTTAAGACGGAACTGAACGCCTGGAAGTTTTAAGTTTGGCAATGTACTGTGGTTTGCAGAAAATGTTTCACGTTAGGGTATTTTTTGCCCTGTGTCTCGTTCTGTATCTCGGAGGGTCACCGGTCTGAAGGGCCGGCACCTTTCAAGCACAACAGTGAAAGCGGCAATTGTTTGCAAACTAAAATTACTTCAAGTATGGGAAATGGGGCGGTTGTGTGTTTGTGTGTGTGTGGGGGGGGGGGGGGGAGAGACAGAGGTGCTGGAGGGCTGGGGGGGGGGGGGGTGGAGACAACCCGCGAAGAAAAGATTTCAATTACAATATTCACCGCACGATGACGGAAAATCGTTTGAAAACAAGCAGTGCGATGATAGATTAAATAATTTGTCACCAAGAAATCAGACGATTGATTCGATTCCAAGAAGGGTCGCAATAGAAAGTAGTAAAATTAATTCAATATAACAGCAGTGCCGAAGCAGAGTTTGCATACACATTAGTATCGAATAATCTCTCATTTGGAAGAGATCAAAGAGCGATTTTATTCACAGTCGGTACTAAATTAATGCCTAGAAAGATTTAACAAAGTTCTGTTGGGCAGTGCTTCAGACAGTTTTTTTTAAGTAAAGTTTCAGTTGTGTCCCAGGAGAGTGAGTGCTGAGCTGAAGGATGTCTTAACGCTTCCAGCTCTGAAGTCCCCCCAAACCAGGCAGGTCTCAGGCCCGAGAAATATAAAGCCAGCGCCACCTACAGAAGGGTTGGCGGCTCGACACACAAATCCATGAGGGGGAGAAAACACCTCAGAACCGTGCCAAGCTGGGAGACGGATAAAAATCTTCCAAAATAAAATTGACATCTGATATATTCTGCTATGGGAACTCTGCAAGTAACACAATAACCGCCCCTTTCAGGAGGATCTTTGCAATGAGTTCTGCAATGCAACAACTCGGGATGGGCTAAGTGCAGAATTAACATTTGCCAGCTCTGCATGGTCACTCCAATCACCGTGCTGTGTGACCGCGAGATTGCAGCGAGTTAGTTACTTAATGCGTTACCCATCCACTCAGTGAAAGGCCAGGAGAAAACATTAATAATAAAAAAAAGAAACTAGCTAAAGTGTGATGTGTAAACACCGGTGCCCTCAAACAGTTCTTTTTTAAAGTGTCAGCCAATCTAATTCCACCTTCCACCTGTGTACATAACATACAAGCACGGGTCAGACAGCTCAGGTGAACCAGCAAGGGGTTGAGGTGGAGGAGAGAGGAGGGGGGGGGGGTGGTGTGGACTGAGTAAAATAATCCAGTTACACTGACACGTCGGTAAACCCAACCTAAGAGACACACAGCATCACAGAGAGTGAAGGCATCATAGTTGTCGTTTGATATATATCCTTCCCTGGAAGTGCCTGGTTTAATACGGAGTCAATCTGTTTAAAGCAAACAGATGTACAGTGAGAGACTGAAAATAGACGGGAATACATAGACTAGATTTGAAGAATAAACAGGAAGATATAGATATAGAGGTATTCTGTAGAGATGATCTTCGTTGGACAACCATTTAGCTATGCTCCTTGAAGTAGTATGAGAGCAATATCCTAATTCGGTCTCCCCCAATAAAACAGAGCCTCTGGATCCGATTTGTTATGTTTGTGAGAGGGGGAGTAGGGGTTGTGTGGGAAGTGTGAGCAGTGCATGTGTAAGAATGTGTCCATGTACGTGAACAGTGTGAATGTATGTATGTGCTTGTGTGTGTGTGTCTGAATGTGTATCTGTGTGTGCATGTGTGTGTTTGAATGTGTATGTGTATCTGTATGTGTGTATGAATGTGTGTGTGTGAATGTAAATGTGTGCGTGTGTGTGTGTGAGAATGTGTGCGTGTGTGAATGTGTGTGTGTGAATGTTTGTGAGTGTGTATGTATGTGTGTGTGTGAATGTGTGTGAGTGTGTATGTGTGTGTGTGTGAGTGTGTATGTGTGTGTGTGAATGTGTGTGCTCGCGAATGGTGACTCAAAGTGGCAGATCACGGGACCTCCTCATTTGGGGTCCAATCTGCGTTGGCGAATCATAAAGTGTTGTAATCTATTGCCTTTGTCTGACAAGTCATCCATCTTTCTAAAGGGGACTGGAGTGGCTGGAATCTGCGCAGGGTTTTAGAGAGAACCACGCAGAGCCCGGGCTTCAGTCTGCACTTCAAAACCTGCAACCAACACCGGCTACTCTACAGACCCACGCTCCCGGCTCCACTGCACTCCGCCGCCTCCCCCTGCACATCGGCCCCGCTACCTGGCGCAACCTAGGCACCGTCAGTCGCCTTTGGGGAAGGATTTGAGAAAAGGTGTAAAGAATTTTCAGAGGACAGTGAACTGACAAACGACGTCCCGTGCGTTCATTTCCCGTCAGTGCGTGTGCGTTTTTTTTCCAAACAGTCTATAAATTCCAACCTTGGTTTGCGACTGATGCCCGTTTGGTCCACAAACATCTCAGAAAAGTGGAAGGACATGCGTGCCACCTGTCCGGTTGCCGACCGCTGCCCCATCTCTCCGTGACTGAGGACGAGGGACGCCAAGCAGTTTACTTTCTTTTCAGGACTAGTTTTATTTTCCTCTCTCTATCGGCACGTCGCCACAGCTGAAAGGGAAGGAAAGGGGGAAAAAAAAGAAAGATTTTTTTTCTGTTTCTTTTGTTGTTTTCTTATTTACAGTCAATGTTTTATCTGCATTAACGTAAGCGTCTAATTAAAAAATACGAGACGGCGGAATCAACCCCTTTCATTTCTGTGGCGCTGGCACTCATGGATATACATTGCAAAGCAGACCCTTTCTCAGCTATGCACAGTGAGTAGGCAATTGATTGTATTTTTTTCTAACGGCACTACAGCCTATTTAAGTAATTATTAGATCTGCAAAAAACAACTTAATAAACGTTCCTATTTATAATTACTGCTGTATTTTTGGCGCAGATATATAACGAGATACACAACAGATAACAAAAACAAGAGAACATTTACTTGTCAAATGTCACGGATCTAAATATAAACATGTGCACTGTTTAGATTAATTTCGGATACACCAGGGCACACAATATACGAGTGTTTGAGAAATGATAACATGCCAAAGTATAATCTTAGATGAGAGGCAAACGGGTTGACTGAAACTACCAGGAGTTGTGCATATTTGAAGCTGGTTAGTTAACTTTCCTCTTCTTCGGACTACACGGCTTGATACCAAACAGGAAGAGGATATGTTCCTCCCTCTACAAATTAACGCGTTCTGCCCGCACTCCTACTCAGTTTGTCACGCTGTTATTGTCAGTAATATACAGGTAGGGCTTCAGCAGATTTCCTTCTTCCGCGCTGTTTGCATTTGTTGGTTAAAGCCACAAATTAGAAAAAAAGAGTTACGAGGGGTTGGGTTGCATAACATATTATTTAGCCTGGTAGTTCAAATTAGGGCCGATGAATAAACCGCCGTGTTATTCCTCTTTCTAATTTCACCGTTAACCACGTGTAGGGCCCAATATCGTTAGAAATCTCTTAAACCACCATAACCCATATTATTAGGCTTACAAGAATAACGCATGCAATGCTTTATTTTTTGAAGGCGTGGATATACTTGATTAGCACAAATAACTATCAAAAATGATATTAACTAACAAAGCAGCAACACTGAAAAAGTACAAATTAAATTATATTCATCATTATTTCCCAAAGAGTCCCTGGTAAATATGAAAAGACTTGCTAACAGATATTCCATCGTAAAAGGTTTTTAAATTATTTATTCTAATCTATCCATGATGATGCGGCCTTTAAATAATCCGTAATCTGAGATATCAAAACTAGTCTGAATTATTGATGTTGAATCTGATAGGAGTTTTGCCAGACAGTAACTTCAAACCACACATCGGAGAGGCGAGGATAACCACGAATAAACAAGTATCGTTAGTAAGTATTTATCCCGCACTTCAGGGTATTCTGTAGGATAGATTGACAACTACTGCTCGTTTTTTTTTGTAAAATGCATTTGAGAAAGAAAGGGGCACGAATAAATATTATTAGATTAAAAAAATGTGTGAGAAAGAAACTTAAAAAATCTGTTCAAGGTCCTGCTTCAAAATCCATATTTATAATCTTCCGACATGGGTCGATTTCAGGGCAATTGAGAGTTTGGCGAAGTCGTCTCGCATCAATAAGTTACTGTTTGAAGTGCAGGAGTTGTGATCCGCCGAAATACCGCGGACACTCCTACACTAACACAAATAACAAACTTCCAAATCACCTCGAACAAGTGCATTAGCAACAAGAAGGCAATCGTGCGCTCACGTGAAAGCTCTTTGTCGCTCTTGTTTCTTGAAATGACACGGTCTTGTAAATATACTCCAGGGTTTGATATAATTCTTCCTAACCGCTGTTAAACAGGATATCGACAATCAATAACACGTAATTTTCACGCATTTCGTATTTTTTTATAAACCTGTGATGTAAAATATACTGAAGGACCAGCGATATGAAAGTATGCTTAACAAAATTTAAATGTAAACATTTGGTACATCTAATTAATTGGTGTCCAGGGCTTGTGTCCCTCATACAGAAAACAACGAGTGTTTTATTTTCGGTAACATCAGGGGATTTGTGCATTTTATATCTCCTCAGTTCGTGGTGGCAGTTTTAAATTCGGATATATTTTTCCCCTCTCGCTGAGACTGCTAGGTATTATAGAGAGCAGGGTAATCAGGGAATGTTTAACCTGAACACCCCGAGTGAAGGGGAGAGAGGCACATGCACACAGAATAGGGAGAAACAGAGAAAGGCGAGATAGAGGAATTTTCAGTGAGCTCTATCAAGCCCTGGAGGAGGGAATCTGTCGTAATTTGTTGCTTTAGCCACCCCTTTTCGCACACAAATACCAGCGCTCCGTTCAACAAACAGATTGTCTTGCTGCTCCGTTACACTTCTCTCTCTCTCTCTCACACACACACACATCCTCACACGCCATATAATCCAGAGCCGTTCGGGAATAAAATGGAACCTAATTTAAAGTTTATGCATAGTTTATTTTTTAATTAAATGTCATATTTTTCTTTTACAAAGTATGTTGAATAATTCCGTAAATTAACACTGCCACATCATATTGTAATAGACACACTAATGTAGTTGGTTGGCAGACGGTACCAGATTTAATGTTACTGTGTGCACTTTTATGTATTTTGATTTTGCTTAAATGACAAATGAAACAGTAATTGACAACAATGTAGAGTTAAAAGTGGCATTTTCCACGCTTTTATATTTAATGTGTGAAATATATGAAGTCAAATATATTTCAGTGTGTTCGTGACCACATATATGTAATTTTTTATTCCATGCTTTCGACTTCTTTCCCCTCGCTATTCTTTTCCCTTCCCATCCCGCCCTTCCTCCCTCTCCCCTGTTCCATTTCTACCTTTTTTTGTTTCTTTTTTGCCACTCCTCCCTCCTTTCTTCCCTTCCCTTTTTTTGCTCTCTTTCAGGTTGCAGTTCTACCTGGGATGAGTTCAGTTGTGTGTGTTTTGCAGGGCATGGGGGTGTGAATCAGCTGGGAGGAGTGTTTGTGAATGGCAGGCCCCTTCCTGACGTGGTGAGACAGCGCATCGTGGAACTGGCGCACCAGGGAGTCAGACCCTGCGACATCTCCCGGCAACTCCGTGTTAGCCATGGCTGCGTCAGCAAGATATTGGGCAGGTGAGGGGTGATACTGCCAGAGACAAAACCACAGAAGAACCACTGCTTAATATTGTAATATACATAATTCCAGCGGTAACATGAGAAATTGGTCTGTGGCGCCAACAATAAACATAATTTAAACTCCAATCCAGTTCCAAACATGAACCGATTAGTAGTTCCGTCTCACGTAATTCTTGCAATGTCATTGTTTTCCCTTAAGGGAAGTTAATTCAGCACAATGTCCAAATAAAATCTTAACATTAAAATTGTAGCAGGCTTCTTCAAAGTAGAAAATAAAAACACGAGCCAAAATATTCCGAAAATAAGAGGTGCAAAGTCCAACATAAACGAGGAAAGTCTCCAAGGGAGGAGAGAAGCAGGGGCGGGGGGAGAGTAGTGAGCATCACACCAGACGGAAGGTGGGCAAGTACTTATAATCCGTCCTTTGTACCAAAACAGTTGAAAATGCGAAACATTTATGAACTGCCATTCATAATTGAGCGCACATTTTAGCTTTAAGTAGAGCAGATCGACGCCAACGGAAGGAATCACTTACAAACTAAAAAGGGAATACACTTAGAGTGGGGGTGGGTAGGGTTTGCCGCTGGTGGCCAGGCCTCCGAGGCTGACGTGGTGTATGTAGATTGCGGCCGTTGTATTGGAACAGGTGCAGTTGCGAGGCGACTGTATATTGTTCGATCTTTTTTGACTCGAGTACAGGTTCGCGATCTGACCTAGACACCGGCTAACAGATCCCTTCCAACCAATATTGTTCCAACCACATTGTTTAATAAATGCCATTACATGTAACCTCTTAGGGTAGTTTAGCAATTGGGAAAAGAAGCTGAACTGGGAGAAAAGATGTCTTTAAACCAATGGAGAAACTTCCCGGAATTAAATTTTGCGCCCTAATTTTTTTTCAACGAGCAATGTTTCAGCTTTAACAGATGTTTGTCCCGTGAACTGAATGCTGCAATATGAATCACTCTTCCCTGGCGAAAGAGGAGTTAGTCACTCATTTCACTAAAATTAGAATCTTCAGCTGAGTAATTGTTGTTCGAAGCTTGTCGACTGCCGAGCAATATCATTTTCCATTCGTTGTTAGTTTAATCTAACTGAGTTATTTTTAATTATAATTGGTCGAGGTGAAACGGAAGATAATTCAAAGTGAAACACACAGAAATTTCGCATAGTTGACAATGGAGAAACTTCTATTTTGTCCGTTTCACGCTGAGCATTTAATGCACTAAAAACCACAAAATGTTTGGTGTCCATCGCGAATGAATACACGTACGCAGTTACAACAACCATGTAGCCCTAAGGATTGCACAGTGTGTGGTGGGGAAGGGTGTGGCGGCGAGGTGAAGATAGCTAAGTACTGATGTAGACTCTCCGTACGTGAACGCTAAAAATCAGCCCTCTGTTATCCAATCTGGACACTGGGACATAACTGCTTTCAAACGTCTGGTGTTTGTTGCGATGTTCGCCTGTAAACTCTGAATCTTCAATGCTGAGTGTGCACACTGGGTGGGCAAAAAATATCAATGTTGCATGTGAAACACCGACACTGTTACATTCAGTGTGGAACGTTTCCTGGCTTAATCCGATGTAGTTGCCGAACTCACCAAGGCTGGAACCGTATCCCTTGTTAGATCTGGTTTTCCGTTGATAGTCGAAATCAAACAATGCAAAAGGAGACGGGTTCTGTTTAATTTATTTTCCCCGCTTATGAGTTTTAACAGCCTAACCTTGCTCTGGCAATTATTTTTTATATCATAAAACGCAATGAGGCTAGAGGGCCTGTTCCATATGACAGTGGAGTAAATAAGGCTCCGTTAACGCTAGACATATAATTCTTGTTCATTCTGTGACATTTGCTCCTAGCTTCAGGGTTAACATCAGATAATATAGGGAGATTGAAAATAAGCATCACCTTTAGTTAAAAACATTGAATTCCTGCACATTGAAGGAACAGATCCAAGGGACTTAGAAAGAAATCAACTTTTACACCCAACGCGAGTAATGATGTTTAAAATCTCTTGACTTTCTCTTGCTCTTTCCAGTTCTCGTCTTCCAACTATTTCGCTTTTCTTGGGGGGGGGGGGGGGCGGGGGGTTTTGCAAAAGACACTGGGGGAAAAAACAGAAACTTATGTTAGGAGCCCACTCCCCGCTCCCCCAAGCACCCTCACCAAAGCCAAAATTCAGTACTAAAAGCCTTGCCAATTTTAATATTAATTATGTCCTTGCTAAATTTGTTTCTCTATTTAAAAGAGAGGATGTGCATCGGTGCCTTTAGTTGTCCAATCTCCCAGAGACGTGATGGTTTGTTTCAGAGCAGGGAGGACTGTAACGCAGACAGGTTAATACTATTGCGTACATACACTGATTTATTTGCGTTTTACTGTTCCCTATCCATTTTATGAGGCTGTAAATAACGAGTAAGGTCGACTTTTGCTGTCGTTTCCTTAAACTTAATTACACAAAAGATGCAGCAATTCCGCAATTATATATATATATATATATATATATGCATACACAAAATACTTACTATACATAGACACATACACACACACACACACAAACATACACTCAGTTCTTATGTACGGTTATACCAAAAGATCACCTAACGCATTTCCTTGCAGATTGTTTCAACGGTGTACTAGTGAGGGAATGAAGCCACTTTTTGCTGAAGTTTTACTTGTTATCTTTTTTCGTTTCTCTGGTTTTTGTCCCCTATCAGATACTACGAGACGGGCAGCATCAAGCCCGGAGTCATTGGGGGCTCTAAACCCAAAGTTGCGACCCCGAAAGTAGTGGATAAGATCGCCGAGTACAAGCGCCAGAACCCCACCATGTTCGCCTGGGAGATCCGAGACCGACTGCTGGCCGAGGGGATTTGTGACAACGACAGTGTGCCCAGTGTCAGCTCCATCAACAGGTACAGCCGCGAATCCGGGGGCAGCTCCCCCCAGAACTCCGAGGAGAATAAAATCATTTATTTTAATTTTTAAAAGCTAAAAGTACAGATCATTTACTAACTGACGCAGGTAACTATATTCTATTTAGTTTTTAGCCAATGCCATTATTGGTTAATCAAGGTTTGGGTATATTTCTTGTAGCAGGTGCGAATCAGACGTAGACATTGATTTAATCTTAAAAATATGGATGATATTAAATATACATTTAAGGTGACAACGATTAAATTCCTTAAATCGACGTTCCTTGTAAATATATGAACGTTAAGAATAAACAGACCCGACCAATCTATTCATCAGAACGGAATGCAGGACAGTCAGAGGGCCAAAAGCTGAGGAAATAAATACCCCACAACGTATGTATACACAAATGAAATGTCAGTTGTACCATACCGAAGGCATTAATATTTCTCACTGATATATTCACTGAACATTTTGTTTAAAGTGAATAGTTCCAAACGCAACGTTTTTTTAAAAAAGGAACTAAGCGATTAAAAGACGGAATCTCTCCATAGAATATATAATGCATTCAGAATAATCTCGAAATTAATTTTTGTAATCATCAACGAGTGCACGCAATTCTAAACATGGAATCCTAATCAAAACACGCTAAAGACCAAGAATGCGGTTTCCTTCTGATCTCACCTGGGACCACGGGGAATTATACAGGACTATCAATGAAAGAAAGGCGAATAAGACCCGGATGCAATGGCCTTTTGGCCGTTTAATATAATTGCAAATTGGTGGAAATGTAAACTATTAAGGAGGGTCTTTCAGGACATTGATTTAAAGATTGCAAGCTGCCCGGTGGCTGGTACGTCCTTCTTGGTGCCTTGCGTAGCCGATGGCGCAAGTGCTGGGAACGGGTCCCCTTTCAACAACCCCGGGGGAGAGGGGGAGTTTACACACAAATAGGCAGGTTGGGCGGTCGACATGGGTTTAGGGAACATGGGAAGGGTTAGCGTCAGACAAAAGAATATCGAAGTAAGCCAGTGTCAGGACTAAAGGCAAGCTCAGAGAAATCCATAATCTGAATTTACAGAGACCGTTCCTCGCGGGCGCCTCCGGTAATTTCGGTCAATTTATTAATATAGTTTAATATAATTAAAGATTTACTGTACAGTTGAAACATTAACCTACGCAAAGCAGTCCCCTGGACTTGCTCTGTGTACCTGCCTGCCTCCTCTGTCTGCCCACCTGACCCCCACCCTCACTTCTTCGCCCTTCCTCGTTCTTCTTAACGCTTTCGTTTTTCACCCCACTGCCTCAAAATGTCCCGTACCCTTGCTTCATTTCTTCCTTCTCGCTCTGTTTCACATCACCGTCAAATTAAATGGTTCTCCGGCCGAAATAGTGAATCTTGGAGGAAATCAAAGATCTTTAACAGTTAAAGGAAATAACTCGTGTCCTGAAGGTCCACTTTGACTGAAGTTCACAGTGAGGTTCACGCCTGTGAACGCAAGCCCGCGCTTGTACGTTTCCACTGAAATTAACATTTCATTCCGACCAAACTGCTCACATATCGACGGTAGAACTCAGTAAACCATCCCCTCCTTGCCTTCTTCAAGACGAAAAGAGTTTCTGAGAATAAAGATATAGACTGACAACTTTTAGAATCCTGACTTTGATCGTTGGGAAATAAAAAATTCAAAGTTGCTAAACCCTGCCTGGTATTGGCCCCAAATTAACAGCCGACACTGGCGCATGATGTGTGAGGGTCCGGACACATTTCTCAGGACTTTCATCATAAATAAGGAATCTGGACAAATATAGAAAGGCTTAACTAGTTAGTTCTAGGTAGATGCAGCAGGATTTTGGGCCTAAGATATTTGGACATTGAGTGCAAACATTGAGGTTTGCACTCAATGTCCAAATGTCTAACTTCCGATATCTGTGTCCTTTGGTTAATCTGCAAACATCTCAATGAGCTGAAATAGTTGCCTTTTAGCGTTGCCTGACGCCAAGATTAAATCGAAAAGGCGGTTTAAGCGAACTGTCCACTGTGTACGTTATACGCATTTAGAATAAAAAAATAAATTTCTACCTTGGCAATGCTACACTCTTACAACAATAGCTTGAATTTATATGGCGCCTTTAATGCATTAAAGTGCGTTAACGCGTTTGACACGAGCCACTATAAGAGAACAATAGAATGTTTATCTTTTTGAAAGTTTTTTTTGTGTGTAAAACTATCCCAGAGTCACGGGAGTAGAGATTGGATAAATAAATTGTCCCCTGTATCCGATTTCACTTTTGGAAAAGTGGGAAGGGGATGAGATAAAGGCAGGCACATAATACTGCCCGGCTGGTTCTGCGTTTCTTCAACTCTCGCCTCATCAAACAACTGTAAAATAAAAACCGACCAAGCCCACACTTCACACCGTGACAAAAAGTGTCCATTTCTGATTAGATTCAAACTAGTTCAATAGATCCGTTTTTGTCAGAAAGCAAGAAAAAAATCAATTGCGTGCGTTTTCCTGTCTGTGAGCCACACTTCTTCAAGTGTCAAACAGGTGTTTAAAACAACAATCTAACGTTATTGTTTGGAGGAGGTTTGCTCTTGGGATCGCCTGTTTTCGGTGTTTAGTGAAGTCTAATCTCTCTCTCTCTCTCTCTCTCTCTCTCTCTCTCTCTCCCCCCCAAACCAACCGAGCCTCCATCATTGACTCTACCGAGTTTTGAGGGTTCTTTTCCCCCCGTGACTCGCGAACCGTCGCTAACTCCCCACCAAAATACTTAGAAGGACACTGTATTTATCTCTTCATTCAGTTTCAAACGTCGAAAATCATCGAGATTCGATGTGCTAAATACAAGTGAAAATCCATTTGAAAATACAAGCTTTTTAAATACGTTTTTGTTCATTCTGGGATGACAAGGTGTGTGCGGGAGAGAGGTTTCTAGAGAAGGAAGGGTACAGTGAGGAATTGCGGAAGAAAGTGAAATCGCACAAGCTGGGTTGCGGAAATAAACTTTGCCTCAAGTCTACAGCTGCCATCAGCATTACATTTTAATGAGATCTTTGGAGATCGGGGGCAGCGATTCACGAGAAATTTCAGCGTGTGTGTGTTTTTTTAGAGAAAAAATCATTTCATGCACCGTGGTCGCTCCAAAAGCGACTCCAGTAGCCTTCTAACATACGTGTGTGATACATTCTAAGTGTGGATTAATCGCATTAGAGAGCGTTTGTAAAACTTTTCAGCTTCAATTAAATTGGAGTGGGTTTGAAAGAAATCGAGTTGGTTTATACAAAAGATTAGAATGCGGCAATACAATTAAATGTATTTTTTTTCACCTTAATGAAAGGGCGTTGCTTTGCAGTGTTGGGTTTTAATTCAATATACAACGATTATCTCAGATCATTACATTGGCAAGTACACATTGTAGTTAAACGTTCTCCTTGCATGAATTTTTAAAGATTACAACTAGACAAGGCTTCATTCTGCTGTTGCATTGCAGTCAGGAATTAGAACCAAGCGGCTGGTGGCCATTAAAAAAAACAAGTCCTTTTTTCGATGCTATTGATTCCGACTCCAAGCAATTTTAATATTTCTTCAGGGAATTTTCCGCAACGGCCAACTCATTAATTCACCCTTCTAAATTGCTTATTCAATATCCACGACATGGATTCCGAATAAAGTCGGTGAATTTATGTGGCTGGCGCGAGTCAATAGGTCAAATAATAGTTATGGAGGAATTTGAAAATCCAAATAAAATATTGATACTTTTTTTGATAAGTCCTGTAGCTTTTGTCGTGTAGCCCCAAGGACATTACTAGGGAGATTGTGGGCGATCTTGTGGCCATTAAAATCAATGAGTGTTTGATGTATATTGACTGTTTTTATATGAACTCCTACTAGGGGATCCCAAGTGTTAGAGGTCACGCAGTAACACGGAGGGGGGAAAAGCAGCTTTAAAACGGTGTAGAAGAAACAGAGTTTGGAAGAGTATACTAAAAGCGGTTTGTCTCCACCATTCAGTTGGTAAAGGGATCTGTGTAAACCAATAGCGAAGAGTTCGTTAATCCAAGTAAAGAGTTAGCTGATGGATATCAAGATAGGGAACGAGGGGGTACGAGGTATCATTAGTGGCCTTCGAAATCTGGCCTAAGTGCAGGACTTGGGCAAAGTCCCACACGCGGCGATGGAGAAACGGTGACTGACCCTCATTACCGAGGGCCCGGCATGTAGCTCGAACACCTGGCCGAGGAACAGGGGCCCGTGTCCAAGTGTTCCTGAATGGCTTCGGGAGGGGACGAGGTATCAAAAGAGACAAAGGCTGTGGTGAGAACAATAGTGAAGAAAACAGGCCAGTGCAATGGGCAGGACATTATTTAACAGAACATTAGCGTGTCCCCTGCGCTCATTAACTTACAAATCCCAACGACTCCAACGATGGTAATTTTGATTTTCCCAGGTTCCTTATCAACTGATCGTTTGCAACAAAATTAGCATTTTAGCTTTAATAATATATTTACAAATATTTGGTTTCAATCAAAAGTATTGCTGATATAAATCGGCGCATAGAATAAAATACTTTACACGTCGGCGGGATGTCTGTGATAATTCACAAGCAGCTACCACGTCCCCCAGTTAGTCAGTCGCTGCTCCGAGGTTAACATGAAAGACTCAAGCCCACATATTAGCAGTTTAATATTCATTGGTAGAGAACCCCTTTCAAAGTGTCATTAGTACAGGGTATCCTGTGATAGGACAAGACTTCCAAGCAGCATTACAGCACTATTGCATTCCTGTCACATATAATTTATAGCTTTCTATTTGCATTACTTCGCTTGCAACTAATTCCCAACTTTTCTCGAGTCTCAGATCAATTAAATCACATCCTTTTACCAATACCAGGCGCCTCACGCAGTTTTGATTCTGGGAGTTCTGCCTGGGGAGCTTTGGCTGCTTACACGCTCGACAACTAGATTAGCCGTGGCCAGGTAGAATCAGTCGCCCTGATCATTGAGGTGAATTGATGTGATTTCATGGTTTGTTTGCAGGATCATTCGGACCAAAGTGCAGCAGCCTTTCCATCCCTCACCGGATGGACCCGGGACCGCAGTCACTGCACCAGGCCACACAATAGGTAAGAAAGAACAGTCTTGGGAGGAAAGCTAGTTATTACACACGGACCAAATTTAACCCTTTCACAATCACAGATTTATACTTCAGGCTCAGCCGTTTGTGTTTGCCCAAAGTACAACTGGGCGGCATGTCCTTCGCTTGGCACCATACTCTCGGGATGACGCCCAGGCAGAGAGGGTGTGGAAGAGATTTACTCGAGTGGGATTCAGGACTTCAGTTACCCAGAGAAACGGGAGGAGACAGATTGGTTCAGAGAAAGTTAAGAGGCAATTTTATAGACGTGTTTAAAATTATGAAGGGCTTTGATGCAGCGAATAAGGAAACAGTATTTTCAACAGAAGAGCTTGGTCACCAGAGGATTCAGATTTAAAACAACAGTGTAAGGAACTTGAGGCATAATACAGTGGTGTGATGTGGAATGTTAAACCAGTCACAGGAGGGTATTGGGTACATATATGAAGGGTAAAATCTTCAGGGTAATGGGGGAAAGTGGTGATGTGGGATTATCTGATTAGCACATGTAAAAGTCCATTACACACATAAGGACCATGGCCTATTTCATGTTTCCAAGACTTCATGCCTACTCCACTACCTTAATGGGCCTAACCTTTTAAAAGAAGTATATAAGATAAGGTAAAAGATACATCAAATCACATTGATTCATGGATTTGCTTATCTATACATTATGCAAACATATGTACCTATCTGTGAACATATATTCTGTAGAGAAAAATAAAAACAGTCCCAACTTAATTGTATTAAGAATGCGGCCTGCTTTGTGGAAACAATGCCCTTAATAGATGGTCATTATGTTTTATATTTGAAATCAAACTATGGCTTACTTGTAGTTGTTGAAACACAGTGTATTTATGTAATGCCTTACATGCTGTTTTACAATTAATAAATTGCAATGGAGTGTGGGTGCTGTTACAACATAGATAAATGTGGTGGGAATTTTGCATGCAGAAGCTCCCATGAACATCAGTGGGAAGCGAATTGAGTTGACAGAAGAACTTTGGCACTCCCTTGGGTATTGTCACAACATCTAAAACAGGATTCAGGATCTTAGTTTAATATCCTATGCAAAATATACAGCTCATCCTGTGTAAAATACAAGAGGTTTGGACTATGGATTGGAATTTCTGTTAGATTTTCCACTCATGTGGATGTCAACCTATTTCTCTGCTAATTCCACCAACCTTTCAGCAAAGCTGAAGCTGGAGAATTCCATGGGTATTACTGGTGCTTCTGGTTTGATTCTGTAGTGAGTCTTGCAACCATTGTGACCGATGTGTTGCTGGGTGTTCTAAGCTGCCAGCGGCAGATTCCACACCAAGGGGATACTTTCCATTTTTCACATCTGCCAGCCTTCTGAAGTTCAAAGTAAGCAATTGTGTGGCTCCTATTGTGACTTCACCATCACTAGGAAATGAGGCTATTTTTCTGCAGAGGAGATATTAACCCACTCTTCCTTGGCTGGATTCAAGTGAAAAATTCAAGAGATGAAATACCCAGATCTAAAAACTGAAAGGGCAATTCACTCCCAACTATGCTGCATTTAGTATATTAAAAAGTCTCTCAATTTAAATGTAATAATTTAGCCAAATAATCATTATTTGTAATGTTTTAATTCGGGCTTTGAGACTATCTTAGTTCAACACCAATTGCAGCCATCTGTTTGATTTAACAATTTTAGATCAACAAAACCAGGTGCAGTAAAAATTAGCCCTCTGGTATAACGTCGTTCTTAGTAATGACGAGGAGTGGCATCTGCGGTTTAACAGTGGAATTACCCCTCTGGTGTGGTAAGATTATTGTTGCCAACTCTGGCTGCCCAGACATTTCCTTCCTCCTCCTCCAAAAGTGTTGGCTGTGGCTGGATACAGCACCAGTAATTTGTATTAGAGGGTTCAGAGCATATTTGCCAATCTATGAAGGACTTAAATTCCAAGGAGAGACTGAGGAAGCTGGTACTGTCAGCTTTACAGTAAAAAAGGTCAAGGGGAAATTTATCAGTGTTATTTTAAATGTTGATAGGAGTTTTAATAAAGAAATCAAAGAAAACATTGGTAGGAAGATTGGAACAGAGACGACCAGTTAAGATAATTGGCAAGAAAGGAAGATAAAGGAGTTTTATTTATGCGGTGAGTTATTATAATCCGGATTGTGCTGCCTGAGAGGGCAGTGGATGTAGATTCAGTTGTAATTTTATAAAGGAACTTGGTATTATACTGGAAAGGGGAAAATATATCTGTGGGGCTCTCAGGATAGAGCAGGGAGTAGTGGGATATCAGATAGTATTGGCAAAGCTGCGATGGGCCGAGTAGGCTTTCTTTTTCTGTGATTCTATGATTCTATGACTCTTTGGTGTGGGAAGCCCTCAGTATCTCCCGGTTGTCAATGCAAGTAAGAGTCTAAACACCGTGTCGCCAGGTTATCCAACCATGAAGGCTGTCACAACTGAGCCTCATCTCATCCACATCCAGTGTCAGTACTTGCGACAGGTGTCAGTAATCTGGGATAGGAAGCCTGGCCGAATTCCCAGATTTTTAACAAAGGATGATGGGGAATGTTATAGGATCCCTCTGCTGCCTTGTCTGATATAAGTTTACTTGTTCAACCCAGTCTGGTGGCTCAGTGCTGTACTGGGCAATATCTTGAAGGATGCTTGAATATTAAGGAATTTCAGGACAACACAACCAATGCATAGTGGGAGTTAACTGTCTGGATAGGGAGTGATTCTTGATAAATATAGTGAGGGCCTAAAGAAGTTAAAGTTGGGGGGGTGGGCTCCAATTGCTTTGCACTTGTTTTCACAGATGGTGCTCCTACTGGGATGATTTATAGATTATCCTAGCTGGGGTAATTGGTGTAATTTTACAGTTACAACACAGTGAGACGCCATGCATACACTCCCTCAAAATGGAGCAGTTACTGACGGCAAGATCACACAGATCTATTTGAATAGTACAGGAGAAGAACAGCTTGTAACTGAAGACAGGTGGCTGATTGTTCCACTCGTCCATTAGACTACTATTATTAGTCATATTGTGTAAAGTGATTTGTATACTACACACAATATGTATGCGTAAAATGTACATTACACACAGAAACACACAATGCACACACACACACACATACACACACACACACACACACACACATGCACGCACATACACACACACACACACACACACACACACACACACACACACACACACACACACACACGCACAGTCCGTTGCTTTGGTTTCTATTTTGCGCAATGTGTTTCAAAATAAAGTGATTTTACTGAGCTTGGAGACAGTCAGCATGCTCAAGAACTTGGCAAGATTGAATGGGGTCAGGGCAGCTCAGGAGAAATCATTTGAATGAAATCAGTTGAATGGATAGTTAAATAAAAATAGAAAATGCTGGAAATGCTCAGCAGGTCAGACAACATCTGTGGAAAGAGAAACAGTTAATGCTTCAGATCCTAGAACTTCTGTCAGCATGGACAGTAGTCTGATATCCCCTGATGTCCTCTTACATTGGAGTCCTGCCTCAGAGGCAGAAACAGTGGCTTTCAAGCTAACCTTGTCTCACATCTGTGGGAACAGAGAGGAAGTAACTGACTGTTTTATGCTTTATGGGTGGTTCTGAAGCTTTGGCAAAATTATCTCAGTAGAATCATGTCTGCTGAGAATAAGCAGAGAGAGAGAGGGAGAGAAGGGGAGAGGAGTGAGGCGTGTTGGTGTAGTGATCAGTGCATGGCCACTGTTTGTAACATGACATTTTCACACACATTGGAGTTAGAAGGCACAGGAACAGAAGTAGGTTATTTGGTTCCTTGAGTTTTTTCCAGCAGCCAATATCATGGCTGATCTGTGACCTAACTCCAGGTACCTGCCTTTGTCCTGTAACTTCTGATTATATCACCATAGTGCAGTTAGGATTATGTCAAATATTACCCAATAATTAATTATTGATAATTATTCAATTGTTCTTGTTGAGGTTTTGTATCACATGTTTCAGCTGTTGAGTGTGGTTCCACTGTGGGATGTCATCTAAACTTTCAAAAGATTGTTTGGTTTCTCAGTCAAGGTTAGGCTAGGATGGAGAATCTTGCTGTGAACCAATGTGTGAGGATTGATAGAAAAAGATATTCACTGTGGATTTCAGTGCATTTCAAGTCTCGTCTGTTAAGAAACTTCCCGTACCCCAGTTTTCTCTTGTCTCCCTTTCTCCCGCCCCTTGCCTCTTGCCTAAAGTCAGACAGTTTCACACATATTAGCAACTCTCTGGTAGCTTGAGAAGCTGAACTCTTGTGTTTAATTGAAACATTGGAGCTTTGGAGTGAGTATTGGTGAGGCGAATGTTAGACTACAGCTACCCGGATTATTATATAGCCTGTCCGAACACAGAGCCATCAAGATTTACTCTCCGGACTGTGATGAGCTTGTTGGTGGACTCATTTGGAGCAAAAGAGGTGAAAAACCAACCAGGGCCCCAGTATACAGCCACTAGCTGCCGACTCTCATACACGTAGGCATGGTTGCATAAGTCAGGCCTTTCAATCCTCATGTGACTGCAGCTGTTGAGGGACAGAGAGAAAATTGTTTGACCCATGAACATAGGGCTATGACCTGAATGTACTCTGCTGCTTTTAATGTCCTTGTATGAAGGATCACTGCATAGGGTAAAGCCAGTCATTTTTCTGAAACCAAGTACCATATAATTTGCCCTACCCCTACACTGAGTCTAATAATTATTTTCTTTTCCAACATCATTGTCAGAGATACAATGTACCACCTGAGATTGTCCACTTCCTTTTGAGATATAATTTTTCTTTTTCCTAATTTTGTCTCCCCATTCCCACCAGATATTTCATCTCACTGGGCTGGAGATCTGTGGGGAACCAGCTTGCCTCCAATACCTTGCTCAAGTGGCCTTTATTCACGTCTGAGCCTTGACAGTGAGTATTGGCCAGCTATTCGTCCCGGTCAGGTACCACAGCTGAATTCATGCCAATCTTCGTTCAGAATTCACCTACATGCATTTTCCAGCAGAGGTCACTGGATAACAATCAGGACTGGGCAACCACCTCCCTGCCCCAACCCCCACCCTCCCAGCCTGCCTTACAAACTTAGGCAACTGCTTGAGTTGTCCAATTTTCTATCCATTAACTCAGCACAGAGAATGGAACCTCGACTCCTTGACTCGTTACCTCAGAAGTCTTCCTATCCATTTGGCAATAGGCGAATTATATTTGGTTATGTTCCATGCTAATTAGTGCCTTAGTTTATGAGTAATATAAAATACTGTTTATTCTCTTTTATCACAATTACATGCTCGGTTTCCTTTACCAAAGCAGGTTGTAGAGCATAACAAGTTAAACTGTTGACTCGCTGTGAAATGGCAACTGTAAAAAAAATTTGATTCCTTTCAGTCCCCAGCACAAACTCTCCACCTGTATCCTCGGCATCCAATGATCCAGTGGGATCGTACTCCATCAACGGGATTCTGGGCATTCCACGATCGAATGGCGAGGCCAAAAGGAAACGAGATGAAGGTAAGAAGGAAACATGATCCAGCTTTTTGTGCTGTCACCTGTAGGGCAGCTAGTATTTCTGGCACTGTGGCTGTGTGCTGCCCATCTGCTCTCTAATCATCTTCTAGTTTACACACGGTTTAGGCTGTTGGCTTCAGCTAGTCTGCAGATGGGGTTTAATGTTTATTACGGAATTCGGTTCTGCGATCGGGTTTGTGTAACATGATCTGCTGCGAGGTGTTGGTCATAAGGACTGCATGGTTGGAGCTCAGTTCAGCAGCCTATAGCTTCAACCATGGGACCGACGACCTTATGCCTCTATATGTTCTTACAGTGGTGGTTAGCAGTCCCAACCCATCTTTTGGGTGTTGTCTGTTGGTGGAACATGCTGATGCTTTTACATGGAAGAATTTGCTTTGTGCATTCATAAAGGCGTTAACTGAATTCCCTGAGTATGTGAGAAGATATTTGTGATTGGTTAATGTGAACTCTGCTTAGACAGGGAGGAGCGTTGCTGTTTAACTGCTTTAACCCTTTGGGTGCTGGACGATTGTACCATCTGTTGTGTAAATTATTTTACATAAAAATTGCAGATTTTTCTCTGAATTTCACATGAAGGTAAATGAATTGAAATTTTGTCCTGCAGTCTCTGTGCTGTTAGTCTTTATGCATCCTTTCCAGCATTGTAACAAAAGTGACAAATTTTAAAAATGCAATTAATTTACAACATTGTGTAAAACATTAAATTGCATCAGTCAACTCCACTGTGTATCATCTAAGAAAACTTACCAGAGAAATTCCAGTTATTGACACGAAAGCTTGCAACAGTAACTTTCAACTAGAATGGAAGGACAAAATTACTGAATCCAGATCACCAGCCAGTGGCTCCAGTTGGTTTGGGATATTGCTGGGCATGATCAGGTTAGGTCCTGGTGTTGTCTATGTCTGTCACTCGTTAATACTTGCTGTCAAGATGTACAAGTGGAGTTTGGCAGTTGACTAGTGGGCATTTGGCATCAGTAGAACCAAGGGCTAAAATTTGGTCAGAATAAGGACAAGAGTGGAAACAAGGGACACCATTTGGAAAGTGAACCATTTGTGTTCTGCATCCCCACATCATCTCACAATGTCCTCCTCTGCTCAGGGCTCAGGAGATTGCTTGATTCTGACAGTAAGAAAATAGGACCTTCTGCAATGCCAACATTTATTCACAGAGAAGTGACTGTGAGTTTTGGTGGGGAGAATACTAGTCGCTATTTTGCAGCAATAGACTCAACCCCAAGGGTCAAGAGTCACAGAATAGATCATTGTCAAGGCTAAAGGCATGAGAGGCAAGACCTCTTGAAATCATCAGGCATATCTTGGATTCTGGAGTGAAGCGTCTGACTGGAGGAGCAGGGAAGGATTCAGAGAGCCGTGAGTTTAGCTGTTGTTAAATCTAGGGTTAAATGTAATGTTGTTGGCAAAGACGATTTGCATTTTGAGAATTCTGATGCAATCTGTCCTGTCATCTTCTCAGTTTGTTGATGATTTTCTAATAACCCTGGATTATTGATTACATACTGTGTGCATACAATAGTTTGGAAGAAAAGCTTTCTGAAACAATAATTTTTATTCCTTATCCTTGTTACTTCAGAGAGGGAATTGTGTTCAAAAGCTGTGGATGCTCCCAGCGACACTAGGGATGAGTTCATTAATGTATTTTAAAACCACTCTATCAGGTCATTATAGATGCAAAACTGAGACATTTTTATTGCTATGCCAAGATACTTAAGATACTAAGGTATTTCAGATGGCATAGTGATCACAGATAAGGATACCTTCTGGCCTGTAACTAGCCTCACCTTTAATTTTCAAGCTCACTCACAGGCTTCTCCTTTCTATCACTGTTACCCCTTCTAGTCTTGCAATGCTCCAAAATCTCTAGATTTCAAGAGGTCTGTATTTTGCACATGTCCATCTTCATCATCTCTCCACTGCTGACCAGACCTTCTGTTGACCAGGCCCAAATTTCTGGAATTCCTTACTTGATAGTTTCACTACTTCTCTCTGTTATGAAACTATCATAGAGTCATACAGCATGGAAACAAACCCTTCAGCCCATCACATCCATGTTAACTATCAAGCACCAATCTGTACTAACCCCTTTTTCCCTCTTGCAACCCCATCAACTCTCTTTGTCTTCCATTCTCTTGCCACCTTCCTGCACCAGGGCCAATTTACAGTGATAATTAACCTATCCAGCAGCGTGTCTTTGGAATGTGGGAGGAAACTGGAGCACCTGGAGGAAACTCACATGGTTACAGAGCGAATGTACAAGCTCCACTCGGACAACACTTAAGGTCAGGATCAAACCCAGGTCTCTGCAGCTGTGAGGCAGCAGTGCGAAACTGCTGTACAACTATGCCATCTCTTATGTCTTTGACCAAGCTCTTAGTCCCCATCTAATGGGGCTCAATGCCAGATTTTATTTGATAACACACCGTAGGATATTTGAACAGATTGAAGTGACAGATGACTTTGGGGTTTGAAACCTGCATTTATATATTAAAGGAATTATATAAATGCAGGTTTCAAACCCCAAAGTCATCTGTCACTTCAATCTGTTCACATGGTATAAGTTTCTCAAAGTTGGTATGTATTTTGCGTATGGTGATTACATTTAGTTTTAGTCAACCCTACTGTTCTGCATGGTGTAATTGTGCCTCTGAGGTGCATGGATCATTGTGACATGTCCTTTGTTCATTCAACCAGATCACTAGGAAAGCTTTTGGCTCATTTTAGTACTTGGGCTCCCAGTGAGTCTGTCACTGGGGCGCATGGATGGAGAAGCTCTAGTTACGTTTGCCTATCCATCCCCAGCTAATTCAGCTGGAGTATTGTGTGTCTTCTGGTCATCAAATATTGGAAGAACATGATGGAATTGGAGAGAGTGGAAAGGAGATTTACCAGGATGTTGCCTGGGACGGAACATTTCAGTTTTGTGAAGAAACTGGATAGGCTGGGTTTGTTTTCCTTGGAGAGGATGAGGCGGAGGAGAGACCTGATACAGGTATACGAAATTGTAAGTGGAATAGACATCATAGATAGTTGGAAGCTTTACCCCATAACAGAAATGCCTAAAACCAGAGGAGATAGGTTTATGGTAAGGGTAAGAGGTTTAGAGGTGATCTGAGAAAGATTTTTTTCACTCAGAGGGTGGTTGGAATCTGGCATGCTTTGTCTGAGTGATTGGTGGTGGCAGGTACTCACATAACATTTAAGAACTATCTGGACAATTACTGAATTACCAAAGCCTAGAAGGTTATGGACCAAGTGCTGAAAAATGGGATTAGTATAGACTATAGAACATAGAATACAGATGGTCACTTGTTGGTTGGCATGGATATGTTTCTGTGCGGTATGACTCTATAGCTCTGTGACTAATTGATGTCTGTCAGGACTGTACTTAATGACAATGAGTTTCCACTGCCCTGTCTCAAAGTGAAGGGAACATGTGAATCTCCCTCTCTCAAAGAGCATCCATTGGTTTTCTGGCTGGAAAGTACCCCACATTAGATGTTTGGGTTCGGGTCAGGCTAGAACTAACTATTCTGACCACCAGATGCCATCTACAGCAACTTCAGTAGGGACTGAGAATATCTTGGGTGGAGACCAAATGGTAAGAAAGCAGAAGTCATAATTTCTGCGTAAAAATTCAAGTCCAAGGGACCATCAAGGTGAATGGAGGAAAAATGGGTCTCTCCATTTCCTTATAAATCTACCTCGATCATCAATGCAACAGGCAGGTTAGTTTGCCATATTTTATGGAAGGAGTAAGTCGGGCAATGAACATGCTCAGACAGTAGAGCGGTGGATGAAGAAGGTGAGGGCATGAAATGGGGGAAAGAAACAGAAAGAGTGGAGACAGTCTGTACGCATGCTGGCCCTGTGGTTCTGTCGATATTAGGATCTCTGAGCACATTCAACAGACAGGCACCTAGCAAAAAAAAAGCTTTCTTATGCAGATCGTATAATGAACTCCCTGAAGATTCTATTCAGCCTCATCCCCCTTCCCCCAACCCACACCCAGTCAAGCGTGACACTGACCAACTTCCCCCCCTCCCCACACCCCCACAAAAAAAATAAAATCTTGGTTCCTTTTCAGTGAAGTTTATTAATTGATTCAATGAAGCACGTATTGAACAGAAAGAGGGGTTTCCACTCAAAGGCCTGGCCTACACTTTTGTCACTGTTGTCTTATACAATTAATCTTGGGTGAAATGATTAAGAAGAGTTAGGATAATTACATGTCAAGATGATGTAGCAAGCCACCCAGGTCAGCCGCAGAAAGCAGTGCTGATGTGTTAGATGTTTTCACTCCATTTCTGAGAGAGGGGAAGGGAAAAGAAATGATTTTTTTTGCCTCAAGCCTTACAGATTATAGACTCAGTGCACACAGCACAGCTCTCCATTTTAATTTTATTGAATAAACATTATTATAAGTAGAAAAAAATACAAAAATCAATCAATTCCGACACATTCATACAGCACAACAAATGAGCTATATATAAACCTGATGTCGACCCAGAGAGGAGTGCTATTATGATTATGAAGCCACTGAACTTCCACACTGCACAGAGAAAATTTAAAAAAATGCTTAGAATTACAAGGAAACGAAAATTAAACTGCAGAGTTTTGGAATTGCCAACAATCAAGCAGAGGGAGGCCATGTGTGTTAGACATTGAAGCTTCAGCACACAAAGCAAGTGGTATTGGCTGATGAGGTTAGATATTTAGAAAATAAAACCCCATCAGGAATCTGCGCAATTCCTTATCCAAAGTGCTGCTGAAATGAGATTGTGTTGTGAGCATGGCTGGTACTATGTGTGAATGTGCATGTGTGGTGTGGTGTGTGAGTGTGTGGTGCAGAGTGTGAGAGTGTGTGCGTGTGATGTGTTGTGTGAATGTGTGTGTGTGTGTGTGTGTGGGCATGTGGTGTGACTGGTGTGGTGTGTGAGTGTATGGTGTCGATGAGTGAGAGTGCGTGTGTGTGTGTGTGTGTGTGTGTGTGTGTGTGTGTGTGTGGTGCCTATGTGTGTGGTGTATGAGTGAGTATATGGTTTGGTATATATGTCATGTGTGATAATGTTTGACGACGTTTGATTTCAAGAGTTGGGTATATAACACCTTCTGTGGTAAAATAGTTTAACAGCACTCTCAGTTTGCACTCTCACACGCTCTCAAATCTTCACTCTCACACTCATAAATTACACCTTCAGTTCATAAATAAACATAAATTCACTCTTGTGAAGACTCTGTGTAAAGGTGGCAGCCGAACAAGGAGGTTTTGGCAGGTTTTGTTTTCTTGACCCAGCCATTGAAGGCTGTATTTCTTTCTATAAGACCCAACATAAACGTGATTCCTCCTTTTGGCATTATCAAGAACAATTCGCAGCGTGCAGGATGTGGATTAAGTTACTTAATTAGTGATAATAGTAAAAATTATTCTTCATTTTCTGTAGTTTAATAGTAAGATGATTTCTTTGAACAAAGGCCTCTTGTTTATTCTGCAAGGTGCTGTGGGTAACTGTGGAATTCCTGTTTAGTTATCAGGATGAATATATGATATTGAATTCTTATTTAATTAGCAGCATGAACATTTCATAATATCATGAACACTTGTTCTTTGTTTCCATTTTACACCCTTGTGTAAGAGTTACCACTGAGTGAAACACAGTTTGATAGGAATTACTAGGAAGCTGGTTCCTGTGTGATGTAAGGCTCCCAATACTCCAAGACGATCCTCAGTCTCTAGAAATTTGGGATTATCTCCTGCAAATCGGGAAGAAAAAATAGACACATACTTGCGTGTTTTTCTCCTTCAAATATCACTTCTTCACAATAAAAATTGTACAGATGAGAGATAAGTGTTGCTTGATTGGTTGGAGTGATTAAAAGCTGGGATTTATGTTGAAACATAGCTGGAATCCCTAGTCCTGAGTGATGTGGAGTTGGTAATGTTGGACAATGCTGCTTGCTTGTCACTGCCTGCTCTGCACGCACGCAGAGAACTCAGCTAACAAACATCCAACAACTGGTTAAGTTTAACTCAGTTGTACAGCTGATGAAAGGGGCTGCTGCTCATCAACTTAGAGCAAAACTGAGCTTGGGAAATTCGGTCTCATCAGCTTAATGATAGCAACTCTGATTGGACTTTTCCCCAGAAGATGGTCTCTTGCTTCCAACTCTCTCTCCTAATCAGCAGTATGTCTTCTCCATCATTGATATTTTTAATTCTTAATAAGTGAGTGTTTAGGGAACATGAAAGAGAGCGCTGTTTTTATCATGCTCTCTGATTTTTCTCTTGCCAGTTGCTTGCATTGTGTCCAGGAAATTAATCTTCAGTTCTTGGAGACTCTAGGACTGAGGGGTGGGTGGGGTGGGGGGGGGGGAGGGGGAGGACGGGGGGGGTTATGTGGCTGCCAACCTTACTCCAGCTCTGCTGATAAGGCAGCCAGTGCTAACTTGAAGCAATGTGTCTTTGCGGTCAGACACAAACTCTGTGGTTTAACTAGCCTGCTCACAGAATCAGTTTAATCAGCCACGTCAGCCTCTCCCACTTCAGTCCACCTGTTCTCCGGGCTTTTTTTCCCCCCTTGTTGTTCCTGCTTATTTTGCAACTTGGGAAATAAAATACCTTGTGATGGCACTGAAGTTAGTGAGGTCCAACCAACTCACAGAACCTTAGAAAGGTTACTATAGAAACTGTATGAATCACGCTGTCTGTAAGTCACCTCTCATTAAAGCATGTTTTTGTGCGGCTATAAAGGACCATGTTGTGAGGAATGCATGTAGTTCCATTAAAACTGCAGGAGTCATTCACAGTCAGCCCAATCACTTCCTCCTCTTTATTGGGATATCAGCACATTTTTTTTAAAAAGAAAACAAACGTTTTTCATCCACAATAGCTGGAAAGCTGCTGTAATTAAACAAAGTCCTGTCAAACCTACTGGGCACTGACTATTCTAATCTTTCTGCCATAGACTGGATAAACTCCTTTATTTTTTTACCTTTTCTTCCTTTTCTCTTGAAGGAATTGACTCCTTGCTGGGCCCCAAATGCACAGACACTGGGCACCCGTGTCCTACTGCCAATTAGTCACAAGTGAATTTTGGCAAGGAATGCTACAGGCTATTGCAACGCATCGTTCGTCACAGCTGAGCCCACTTTTGCCACTATCCAGTGCCCAAATTCACCCTAATGATCAGAGAGCTCTGGCAGATTATTTTTTTGATTTTTCGGAATCAGGGGGCTAACCCAACAGCAGAGCCTTAGACTGCTGAGGCAGCTAAACTACCTCTGTGTGGAGGCGACTGAACTCAAAGGTTTCCAGGTCTATGCAGCTCAGTAATTAACCAAACAAACTTGCCTGCTCAGCTGCTTTGACTTTTACTATCTGCCTGTGTTCTACTATATTGGTCACTTGTCACCCTTCATTTGATAAAACATTACTTCATTTAAATGATGCATTTCATATCACACAGCTGGAAGCATATTTTAGAAAAATATTTCTTTAAATGACGAGATCACAAGAACACAGGAAAATAGGAGCAGGAGTTGTCTACTTGGCCCTTCAAATCTGCTCCGCCATTCAATATGATCATGGCTGATCTCTGCTGGCTTCAGCTTCTCTTCTGTGCCAATTCCCCATAGCCTTCAATTCCTCGATCATTCAAATATTTATCTATTTCCGCTTTAAATATTTCTAATGATCTGATCTCCCTCCCCCTCAGGGGAAGAGAATTCCAGAGATTCATTTCCCTCAGAGAGAAGGAGTTTCTACACATCTCAGCTTCTTCCCCTCCCATCATCAGATTTCTGAAGGGTCCATGAACACTACCTCGTTATTCCTCTTTTGCACTATTTATTTCTTTTTATAACTTATAGTAATTTTTATGTCTTTGTATTGTACTTGTGCCACAAAGCAACAAATTTCATGACATATGTCAGTGATAATAAACCTGATTCTAATAATTTTGTAGGTTTGTCTTCCAGCTTGTGACTCTCCCACCAGTGAATCACTATCATGGAGGCCATCTCAGTCTTTTAGAAAACCTTGGCCTGGGACTCAAACACACAATCTTCTTACTCAAAGACTGGAGTGTTACCAAATCAACAAGCTGACCAAGTTAATGTCTCAGTCCTCTTGCAGGGTTTTGACCCGAAATGTCGACAATTCCTTCCCCCGCACAGACACTGCTCGACCCGCAGAGTTCCTGCAGTAGATTGTTTGTTGCTCCATATTACAACATCTGCAGTCTCATGTGTCTCTGGTGTTAATGTTTGCCTCTTGTCTCCTTGGTACTCTAATCAGTGTAGAAAGGGAAGTCAGGCCAAGCTTTTTCATCCAAGGTGTTAGTGTGGAAACATTGTCAAGAAAGGACAGTGTTAGATAATTCAGCGATGATTCACTGCTGTGAGGGACAGAAGGTGAGGTTTGAAATGCCTCTTCATTTTCCTAAAAAAATTAGTACTTTATGCTATTAATTTAATGGGTTATGCAAACAGAACTAAACAAACTTCGGTATCAGCACTGAAGCATGTACAATCAGGTGGATGTAGAATAAGGAACTGGTCATTTAAAACTGAGGTGTGTAGACATTACTTCTCTTGAGGGTAGTGAATCTCTGGAATTCTCTGCCACTGACGTGGGTCTAGGCAAGGTCAATAAATATATTCAAAGTGGAGAGAGACAAATATTTGAAAGATCGAGGAATTGAGGACTGTAGGGAACTGGCAGAGAAGGGGAGCTGAGACCAGCGTAGATCAGCCATGATCATTCTGAATGGTTTGAGGGGCTGAGTGGCCTACTCCGGCTCCTATTTTCTTGTACTCTTGAGTTTCAAGTGGACTGCAAGATGAGGAAAACTCTTTAAAACTTCTTAATTCGTCCATTTGGAAAACTATAGCATCTCTAATTGTTTCTTAAAATGGTTCAAAGAATTTTGTCTTTGCCACTTTATTTGGGGATGTGTTGATTGCTCTTTGAGTAAGGAGCAATTTCCTGATAGTGCCCTTACATTTGTTTTTTTATTCCATTTAAACCCATTGCCTTATCTCGCTTTGCAACTTAAAGCCATTTTCTGAATATTCCTTTTCAGCTTTTTGTTGGGATAAGTTTACTGGAATGTGTATATTAAAATATGGACACTGGGGTACGTCCTCTGGGGTGTGCAGATACACAGTGGAGTATCTGTACTGAAGTATCCTCAGCAGGCAGCATAAACTCAGGCAACGCACATTGTGACATGAATGTTGACATTTGTGTGGTAGAGTTAGTACCTAGAAGAATGTAGACTGGAAATTGTGCTCCAGTGTAAGCACAATATACTACAGCCTGCTCCTAATCATTCAAAGTTCTTTTCAATATTAAAAATTGAGTTGTTCAATAATATGAATTAATTAATACAGCAAAATAGGAGCTTAATCTTATAACAACTGAGACAGGATTTGAATAAAGAAACTTTAAATAAGTGGAATAAAATACATGTGTACTATATACCGTCGGAGCGTACACACTGAAAATAGTGGTCTACTATGTGCAGGTGGCATGCACGCATGTTATTGTGCAATAATGGACTGTGTTCGATGAATACCTTGATGTATTAACAATAAAAACAGGAAATGCTGAAAATAGTCAGTAGGCCAGGCCGCATCTGTGGGAAGAGAAGCTGAGACAACATTTCAGGTTAAAGAAACTTCATCAGAACTGGGAAGGAGAGAAGGGAAGCAGCAGAGAGAGTGGGGTGGGGGTGACGTCACTGGTGGGGTAAAACCCAGATTATTTTACATTGCCAGCGTCTGTAGTTTTTGATTTTTATTTGGAGTATTGACAATTAGGTCTTCACCTTGAAAACGAATGCTTTTAATGAGGTACACAGACACTAGGGTATGTGTTGACTGAAGTATATATTTTGAGCATTTATTCCACAGGTTGTATCCTGAAATGTGCAGTGGGGTGTGTGCATTGAGATACGTAAAAATGTGTAAATTGAAGTAGGCAATCTGGGAAGTCCTGAACTTCCCTCAGACTCTCCCTTTGAAGTCGCTTTATAATTCTTTGGAATTCCAGTGAAGTCTCACCAGGGGTTTTAGCAGAGTGCGATTTGAATGGCCGGCCAGTGCGTCAGAGACTGACTTATGTTTGAGGAGGTATTTCACAGAAGAAGCACGGGGCTGGGGAGAGAAATAAAAGGGTGAGCTGTTAAATGTCAATAAGGAGTGCTTAGTGATGGACTGCACATTTGCTCAATGCATCTGTTTCAAATGATTTGCCTAATCTGCAGTTTCCTTGGGTTTAAATCTCAGGCACATTCTTGTCAGTCTGTGCTTGGAGGAGGGTTCATAGGTCAGATCGCTGAATCAAAATACTGCCACTAGAAGGAGCCTTAATCATGTGACTGTGCCTCCTAATCCTACAGGAAGCAGCTTTGGTATCTAGCAATACCATCGTCGTACACAGCAGGCCTGTGCTAACCCAAATGTCTAAATAACGTAGTGTAGATATCTGTTACGTAATGCAGTTGACTCCAATTATACTTTCCCAGTTTTCAATGCTAAACACTGCGATCTATTCAATTAAAACCATTGGTGATTGAACAATTAATGCAATAATACATTTTAGTGGGATCTTCAGTTAACATTTGGATGCTTCAACTCATTCTTTCACAAGGTCCTCTAACTCCTCACCACCATTCTTTCCTTCCTTGAACAATCTTTAGGAATTAACAATATGACTTCTACTACTTCTCATTTACCTCATTTTCTCTTTGCACTCCTGTTGGTAATTCAGTGGCACTGTGTCCCCTCTCTGTAAATTGATAGATGAATTGATAGATTTAATTGAAAAAATAAACAGAAACCAACAGAGAGTCAAACAGTCTCCTTCAGTACCACAGTTTCTAATGCAAGGCCTGGTTTCTGGTAGTTTTGTTTTTCATTTTCATTTCATTGCTGCTCTGTTCCTGCTGGAAGACAGTGAGACATAAATCACCCTGTGTATCTATTTGAACTGTAAAAAAAGTCATCAAGCAATATGCTGACAGTATCTGTGCTTCCAAATTTGAGCTGTATCTGGAGAAAGCATTCTAAGCTGCTTGATAGTTGTAAAATCCCATTGGATGCAGACCTGTGATCAGTGTGACAGTCTGAAGTAAGGAATTAGGAGTAATTAAATAACGTGAATTGGTTGAGGTGGAATTTTTCCACTGACCTAATTTCACCATTTTTTAACATTAGCCTTTCCTACAACAAGAAAATCAACAATTCCCCTGTTTTAGTAAAATGAATCCTGAGGTGATTCTTACAGCTAACCGCCAGAGATTACCAGTTCAGTCTTTACATCTTAACCTTCACCAGGGAGATTTCTACGATAAAAGGTGATGGGCAAGCTTGAGTAAATTTCATCTGTGCAGAGGCAATAGCTATATGGAGCCTGTGTAATTGGTGAAAGGGCAATCTTTATCTTCAATTATTTTGGTATGCAAGGAGTATTTGCTTTTAACAACTGAATGGGTAAAAAGTTTGAGTTAGAGTTACAAATACTAACCTCAGTGACAAAGAAAAGTAAAGAAAATAAGCAAACCTTTCAATAAAACATAGCCAAACCAGGCAGGAAAAAAAGGAAGCCTACACTAATACTATATTTTTGGCCATGTTGTAATTTAACATTTAAGCTGCGTGTTCAAAGATTGAGAATAGAAATATTGTTCGTAAACACTTGCCTGGAGTCGTATGGTTGTAGGTTTTAACCAGTAGGTGGTGCTTTAGAGGGAGTTCCAAAGTGTCGTGTCAGCACTTTGGTGTGTAAGAAAAGGTTTGTATTCATCAACTGACTGTGAGCAATTCACAAGCAATTTGTTGACAATGTTATTAAAAACTGACTGATAACACAAGCATCACAAATTTCCTGGTTCAGTCATATTCTAGTAGCATATTGCCTGCTTCATGTACCAAGAGTTTTATTTTCACTTCAATGTACTGCATTTTTGATTCAGTCAGATTTCAGACTGAACAAATCTCAAATCAATAACTACAAAAGGTAAACAAAATCTATAAATAAAGCCACAGGGAATCATCCAATCACATTTCCTGAAAAATCGAGACGCTTTAGCCTGCCACTTTATTCAGTCGCTGAAATTTCTAATGTTCAAAATAATAAGTAGTTAAGCCACAGTTAAAAATACATGGCTTGGGTCGACCCTAAGCTCCAGGCGAAGGGTCTCGACCTGAAACACCGACTATCCATTTCCCTCCATAGATGCTGCCTGACCCGCTGAGTTCCTGCAGCACTTTGTGTGTTACCCCATCTTCCAGAATCTGCGGCCTCTTTAGTCTCCATTAAAACTACGTATCTCACATTAACAAATCTACATGTAAATTTACATTGTCCAATGTGTCTTTCAATACTTAATAATTTATGACCCAAAACTCCCTGAAGAGATTTGCTTAAAATTCCATAGCTGAAATGAAACCCCAGGTTGAGCAGGGTTAGCCAATGGAAATTCTGACAGTGTAGAAGTTGGATTTGCTCATTTGAAGTGGGAAAATGTAAATAACATTGTGAGTGTTTTCCTGAATGATTTGGAAGTAAGCTGATGAAAACACTTGGAGGTGAAGTTTCACATTTCAAGTCATGATATATTGTTTTAGCTCCTTTCCCTGAGAGCATAGATGAGAGACAATTCAAGAGGGAGAGAGAGATAGATGGAGTATCACCTGTACTTTATTTTGTCAGAGGGAGAGAACTTGTAGTCATACAATAACTGCCTTGACTTCAAGACATCCAGAAATACTTTATGGACAATGAAACATACTCAGCAAAGGAAATATAGCAGGTGATTTGCACGCACCAAGGTTATACAAACATCAATGAGGTAAATGACCAGATAGACTGCTTTATTGATGTTGGTTATTCAACACAAGGAAGAATTCCTCTTTTTTTTGAAGTAGTACCAGCGTTGCTAGGTCAAGACCTGAGAGAAAGTTGCAATAACAATATGATATTCATTTTAACAAGACTGGGTTGATTGGATCTTGAACCAACAAACATCTGGCTCAGAGCTTAGAGCGTCAGCGACCCAGCTTCAATTCTTGCCAATTCTTGTCTGTAAGGAGTTTGTACATTCTCCCCGTGTCTGCCCGGATTTCCTCCGGGTGCTCCAGTTTCCTCCCACATTCCAATGACGTACGGGTTAGGAGCTGTGGGCATGCTACGTTGGGAAGAGTGACGACACTTGCGGGCTGCCCCCAGCACATTCTCAGTAACACAAAAAGATGCATTTCACTGTGTGTTTCGATGTATGTGTGACTAATAAACAAATATCTTATTTTGCTGCCAAACCTCTCTTTACGGGCAAAGAATTCACAACAATATCATAACAAGAATATTTACATTGATGGGATTTTTTTTCTTGCCCTCTTTTCCTGATATGGTAAGATAATAAATGCTGATTTTACCATAAAAATGGAAATAAACCACAACATCCTTTCAGGTTAATAGTGTCACAGAAAGATCAAGAATGGTGAATGGTTTATGCTCCTAACTTTGGGGAATGTGTGAAGGTAGGAAAATGAAAGGAAAGGAATTTTGGAAAGTGCTCCGATGAAATAGAAGCAGAAAATGCTCAAAATGCTCATCATTGTTAACATTTTATCTTGAAGACCTTTCGCCAGTCTGGCTCTGATGAAAGGTCATAGACCTGAAATGTTAACTCTGTGTGTCTTTCCACAGACACTGCCTGATCTGTTGAATGTCCCCAGCATGTTCTGTTTTTATTTCACGTTTTTGCAATCTGTTGCTCTTTGCTATTGATATTCTTAGAAAGACTGTCCTTGTCCAATTCATCTCCTAGGCCCTGATGCATCTGGAACATATTTCTTATCATGTGCTTACCGACCATGATACAGAAGGAGGCCATTTGGCCACCAGGTCAATGCTAACCAGAAGAGCAAATTCATCAGAACTATTGCCTCTGTTCGTAATTCCTGAAGCCTTTCAACTTACTTTCTCTCACATCCTTATCAACTTTGGTTCTTATTTCCACTTACTTACACTGACGGGTACTTTTTACAGCAATCAGTGAAATTGCCAGTACATCTTTGGGATGCGGGAGGAAAGTGAAACGCCCAGAGAATGTGTGAACTTTACACAGTTGGCAGTCAAGGTCAGGATCAAATCCAGGTTCTCGGTGTTGTGAGGCAGCAGCACGAACTGCTGTGCCACGGTGACACAACTTGCTGTGCATCAGTACATCACGGAAACCAGCCTCCCCTCCGTGAACTCTGTCTGCACTTCTCTCTGCCTCGGTAAAGCAGCCAGCACAATCAAAGACCCCACCCACCCCAGACATTCTCTCTTCTCCCATCTTGCTTCGGGCAGAAGATACAAAAGCCTGAAAGCATGCACCACCAGGCTCAAGGACAGCTTCTATCCCGCTGTTATAAGACTATTGAACAGTTCCCTAGTACGACAAGATAGACTCTTGACCTCACAATCTACTTCGTTATGACCTTGCACCTTATTGTCTACCTGCACTGCACTTTCTCTGTAGCTGTGACACTTTATTCTGCATTCTGTATTGATTTACCTAGTACTACCTCAATGCACTGTGTGATGAATTGATCTGTACAAACGGTATGCAAGACAAGTTTTTCACTGTACCTCGGTACAAGTGACAATAATAAACCAATTCCAATTCCAATTCCAATTCCAATCTTGGGCTTCAAGAAAGACGAGAGGTTAAATTGTGTATGTAGATAAAGACACATGGTAATCATAGCTCCTGTTACTATAAGGTTGCAGAATTGAGACCCCCAAATCCCCTGTAATATAGGTATTATCTGGTCCTATCAATAAATTTCTCAGTGTTACATCCGAACTGTCAACAGACCACATTTCCTCAGGCTGTATATAACCAATGTCACAGGAACTTGACTGAAAATAAACATGAATTGAAAATTTTCCATGGAGCAATCATGCCTAACTCAATACCTTCTGTTGCATCTGGCTTCTTGCTGAAGTTGTTTGCACATTAGGACTTTGAAGAATGAGCACCACTCTTTGAAAGCTTAATTCTAAACTCAAGAAACTTTCTGTGAAAATGTTAAACGCTAACTGTAATATTACTGTGGCTCTGATTTTCAGGATGTGATTATCAACAAATTCAACAAAAGCATCTTACTTTTTTATGCATTTTTTAATGTTACAATGTTCTCTATGGAACTTCCCAGATTTTTTGTTACTTAATATTTGGTATTATCTTGTACTGTGCTGAATGACCAAAGTCTGGGGTTTTAGTGAGTGACTTGGGAAGGAATAGGAGGCAGAGAAAGAATACCAGAGCTTTGAGCTTATTCAGTTCTAGCCAATGGTGGACTGATGGAAACCAGGGAAGAACAAGAGACCAGAATGGGCTGGTGCCTACATTTCAGAGGGTTGGAGGATGTTACAGAGATAGGGAAGGCTGAAACCATAGAGGGATTTGAGCATTCACAAGATCAATACATCGCAATTACACAAAGGTCCTTCTATTATAATGGCAAAGCATGATTGATAGTTTTTTAGAACATTTTTCAAGTGGAACATTTGCCTCACTATTTTGGGAGGGGACTTTCAAACTAAGCAGAGAAGTGTTAAAATTTCAAAGATAAGGCGCTGCAATAAGGGAAAAAAAAATGAGCATCAGTAATTGACACTGTGGAGACTGACAGCCCCCAGTATATATTGGAATGTTTTATTTGTTCCTATTACCTTTGTTTGTAAAACAGAAACCAATTTGAAAATGTAATTTGCAAGAAGAATGGAGGTAGGTGGGAGTCTGGCAGCTCGCTGGAACACTGACAGCCACAGCGGAGGCAGGTTCAGGCCTGCCTGCTCCCAGGCTCCTGACAGGAAGGTGAAAGTAAATTGCATATTCAATCACCTTGGGTTAATATAACTCCTGCCACACACCAACTCAAAAAACAAAAGCTCTTTTTTTGACATTATATAGCGTGCCGTGCAAAGAACTGATAACTTGAGTTGGTGACCAAATTGGAGTCATTAATTCTGGGCTAATGTGGGAATCATAGCTTACCAATTTCAGAGGATATGAGGGGCCTCTGTAAAAGGTCCAGAAAAGGACAATGAGATAATGTAGTGTGACGTCTATTATGTACACTGTGTCTTTGGAGAAAGCTTAGGGGACAGAGGTGTCATAAGGCCCATTATTTCTGCCTTTGTCATGTGTTATTGTAAATTAAAAGTAGCATGTTACACTCAGTAGCTATTGGAAAGGAGTGCTGTGATTGTTCCCACAGCAGAGAGGCACTCCACTGTGTGTGAAATGTGACATTTAAAACAAAATTTGCAATTCCACTGAGAAAACCTATTAATTCACAAATTAAGATTTTTTTCCCTTTCTGATGGAGAACCAATTGAAAAGACAAAAAAATGGAAATGGCCTAAAGGATAAGACCTATTCTCTGTCTCAGTAGAAGGAGCCTCTTCTGTTTTCCATGTGGCAGCGGAAACAGAATTGAATTCTTCCATTGAGTGGTGTGTCTAGCCCACCTGACTGCCACAGAACAAATCCTTCAGCTCGATGCCTTGTACCTTTTCCAGGCAGATCTGCAATTACAATTAGTTAGAGGTTGTTGTTTGCAAGACCTTCTTCATGCATGGTTGAAGGTATATCTGTTGAGGGTTGGGTGGTGGGGTTGTGATGAATGGTAATGATTATGAATTATGATTTTCAATAAGAGAAAAGACATCACGTGAAGATACACTTTGGAATGATCTTTGTTTTTTAACTTTTCTAATCTTCCACCTTTCAGAATATCTGGGTTCAAGTTGATGCACGCAGAGTAGTCTCAGAACCCCATGGCCACTTGTAACCTTACAGCTCAAACTGTGAGTCCAAGCTGTGATAGGCCGGATAACTATGGAAGGGAAGTACTAGAGTTTGATTTTGACATTAACATCTGCTCTTCCCAGCCAGGGGGTCACAATAGACTAACCAAGGAATGTGATGGTATCTCCCTTCTCAGTCTGAAGTGACTCCTGAGTAGGTTTTCTTGACAAATTGGAAACTGTTTCTTGATTTGCTTCAAACAAGTACCTTTCTCAAGCTGCATATCTTCAATGTTCACATCAGATCGGACTTGAACAAGGAGGCGAATTTGATGTTGGAAGTGATCTCCCATTTGATCTCTGCAAATTTTACTATTTAACTTCTGGTTTTGCTCACCTTTGTGAAGAATTTTGGCATTGGGAAACAGAAACGTTCCTTGGTACATGACATCAGCATTAGGTACTCTCTCATCTTACATTGATTGGGTTTAATGATGTGTTATGTGAAACATTAGACATTTCCTCGTCTCCACATGGGTTAAGTGTAGAATTAAGTATCTACACTATATAAAGTGGAACATTCTCCACCATGTCAAGTGTAGGCAGAAGTAAAAGAGGTTTGTCCTTAGTTGTACATCTGGAAGATCTCAGTCTTAGGGAAGTACTTCTACTGGGTCATTGGGAAACTTTCTGTTCTTATGATCTCAGTTGCAATTTACATAAAATATCAACAGCTTTATTCCATAGCTTCTCACTCACATAAGCTGGGCTGAGACAACCAATGTAGGGCTCATTCAGCTGGTCAATGGAAAAGAAACAGAGGTGTTGTTAGAGGAAAAGGTAGCTTGACTTTACCTACAGTAACTGTCCTCCAGTACTCCGTGTGCATTCCTCCATGTGATAAACCAATATTGCACCTTACTATCTTTGCTCCATATTGTCTGCCTGCACTGCACTTTATCTGTAGTTGTTACACCTTATTCTGCATCCTGTTATTGTTTTTACCCTGTACCACCTCAATGCACTGTGCAATGAATTGATTTGTAGGAACGGTATGCAAGACAAGTTTTTCACTGTACTTTGGTATATGTGACAATGATAAACCAATTCCAGTATTGAGGGCTATTTGAATATGGATGGCATTGTATCTTAGATATATTGTGTATTTATGCATTTCCAAGGATGGACTCTTGACTGGCAATCAGGGGCAGGATGCCAAACTGACTTTCCTTCTTCCTTGCCTTGGCTAATGAGGCAAACTCTTGCATATCTTTCCCATAGTTCACTAAGGACAGCTCAATTGACCCACTGATTCCATCTCGCAATGATGCACACGTCTAAATCCTTAAAGCCTTGTTCCCATGACATTATGCTCTCACCTAAAGCAGCAACCATGTTCCACTTGTTTTCAGAACCCTACTGGAGCGTAGTGAACTGCAGGATGCATTTCCAACCTACTAGACCTCTGTACGCACAAGCAAGAAAATAGAAAATATAAGAAATTGATATTGTTGCTGTTTCACTAAATAGTAAAGAAATACAGCAGGTTCCTCCCAGCTATGTGTGCCATACCTCATTAACCCTCAAGTGCCACTTGTACAATGGCCTCGATAGATTGAAATTGCCAGTTGCTGAATCCTGGTTTCAGAGGATGCATATTGTATTCAGAGTGTTCTGCATTCTGCACCACAAGATACCTTGCTACTAAGTCGCTTAAGGCCAGGGACAGTGGAGTGGAACAGCAGCTGAGAGACTAGAATATTTGACTCAGACCCATAGAACCAGATCTGTTCCACTTTAGTGCGATTATCCACAAGGGCCTTTTAGACAGGTTGGTGGTTCTCAATGAAAAAGAGACAAAGCTTTATTTAAACAGTGTGATGCATTTAGGAGAAGTGTAGAGTGATTTTCCATCTGGAATTGGGCTTTTTGAGTGACGTGGCTCTTAAAGACTCTGAGGTTTTCCAGCTTTTGTTCAGTTTTCCAGTTTTACATTGTACACATCTGGAACATCAAATAGCTCCGGCTTACGTTTTTAAAGGGCCTTTGCCGATACTTTGTGAACTAAACCAAGTAAAATAGCCGAACGTTAATTTTTGGTTCCTAGTGTAAAACACAGGGGAGAGTATCAGTCATTGGCTCTACTGTCTTTACCCCAGACACATTTGGACCAGTCAGACATTATGATCGGCAGCTGCTCTTCCTGCACAAGTTAAGCAGTACCAGCCAAAGTTGAACATTTTTCCTAACTTCTGCTAATTCACCAGAAAGCTGATTTCAATTGAAACATTTTGCATTATTTAAGCAATATGAAAAATGTTCAAAAAATGTGAGGACATGAATAAAGCAACATCCATCCTCAAATTTCGACAGTTAGGGTGCCACTGAAGAGGTCTATGGCTGCCAGCAAGCAAAGATAAAATGACAGGTGGAAGTTGGCTTTGATCACAATCATTGAGTTCTATTGCTAAAAGATTAAAAGACCATTCCACCTACATCTGTCTGCACCTACTATGAGGAATGGTCAGCTCGGTTCTGAGTCACTCAAAACCTAGTTGTCATCTGGTTTGAGGATACTTAACACTAGCTCTTGACCTGGAGGTGGCACTGCTGATGCCAATCAAGCTCAACTTCCTCCCTGTATCTAACGTAACTATGGGATTACCAAGAGTATCAGGAAATATCTATCCTCACATCAACAAAACAGATGACCAATCTATTGGTCAGCCAGCCAGTATTTTCATCTCTTTTCACACCAAACACCCCAGAATATGTTGTAGAATGGGTTCCTGAAGGATGAAGTATTTGAACATAGAGTCATACAGCATGGAAACAGGCCATTCAGCCCACCATGTGCATACTGACCAGTGGGCCCTCATCCCATCTTTTAGCACTTGGTCCATGGCCATCTATGCCTAGATGATTCAACTGCTAATCAAGACTGCATCCACCACTCTCTCAAGCAGTGCATTCCAGGTACTCACCACCCTCTGGGTGAAAAAGGCCCCCCTCAGATCCCTAAATCTCTCATTCCTTATTCTAACTCTGTGACCTCTAGTTTTATCTGTGTTATCATCTGTCTCATAACTTTACAAAATTAAGGCACACTTGAAATGTGTAAAATAAAAGTTAATGACAAAAGTAGTATCAACTAATAATTTAACAACTGATTCAATTTAGCACTGATGTTATTAATGCCCGATGATTCAGGTTAGAGTAATAGTGACAGTTTTAATCCATCACAGTTAGTAATAGTGACTGACAATTCCAGACAGACAGAAATAGCAACTGATTCAATTTAGCACAGAGAGTAATAACGATTGACAATTCAAGACAGATAGTAATAATGATAAATTAAATTCAGCACAGATAGTAATAGCAACAGACAATTCACCATAGATAGTAACAGTGGCCGATTCAATTCAGGGCAACTCATGGCTGATTTTATTCCCCCTCCATAGCCCATGGACATCTGGGATAGTTGTGGTGTTTCCGCCACTGGTCTGACTGAGCTCAAGTAACTTGACGCAGGTTAGGAGTTCAATCTGGGAGCCTTGTGGTCGCCACGGTGAGAAGAAACAGCATGAACTGTTTGAGCAGATGGAACCACTGCACGTGGTCATGAAAGATATCAGGAATGTTTACACCAGGCCAGTGTTGGTGATGAGAATCTGTGGCTATGAAAAAAGGCAGGAAACTGGAACAAAGGAGGCTTGGTGGAGACTTAATAATGATTTTTAAAATTACACCACCAGATGATTAAGAAAGAACTATCTCCACTAATTGCGAAGTGAGTGTTAACAGCTGATATGGTGAGAATTTCTACGAAGTTATAAGTTGCGAACAACTCCTTGATATTGAGCTTGCTCCAGCATTTACAGGTTCAGGATATTATCGGACAAGGGAACAATAGTTGGCCATTCAGCCCTTTGAGCCTGTTCTGGTATTTGGTAAGGTTATGGTGGATCTGTGACCTAACTTTCCTAAACCCAGTTTTTATCCCATGTTCCTTAATAGCCTTGGTTAATGAAACTCTCAGATTTCAAATTATAAATTAACCCTCAAGTCAATTTACCATTGTGAAAGACTTAAATTCCAGAAAGGGCTGCCTCTGATCTGTTTAATGGTGGAGCAGTGACCAGGGATCAGATGGCCTGCTCATGCTTCTATTTCTCATGCTCTTAAGTCAGTTAAGCATTGCACAGCTGATTGGTGTTACTCAGGCGTGTCCCTGACTCCTCACCCACAGAAATAACTTCACTCTCCCTACCCTTACAATCCCCATTAAAATTGTAACACGAGTGAAGCACTGTGGGGAACAAGGTAGTTTTAATGGGGCTTTTCCACAGGATAATTCACCAATATACTTTTCCAGATGAAGTGATACCATTTGCAAAATTGGACCAGGTTCTTCCAGTGGAACCCATGTTAGCATAATTGACCTTTCCCTGGCAGTAGGTGTGCACCTAATGGCTTTATGTGTCCAACAACTCATATTTCCACCTGCACCTACATAAACTGGAGCTTAAGGTCCACCCAATGAGCATCACAGAACAGACTCAAGAGAACGAGGAGCCATCATACTTCATGCTTATTTTCCTCTCTATTTAAATGGACACACTGCTGACATCAGGAGACTAAGTGGGCAGCCTCAGATCTGACTGCAGGTGTCTCAAGCACCTTCCAAAGTCCACGGGGTGGATTCAACTGACAGTGAATGCTCTCTCCAACAATTAGCTGCTGAGCTGCTCGTTCACTTGGTGCCTCAGAAGTGACTCCTCCTACTGCACCCCATTGCTGGAGAGTTTTGGCAGGTGACTCACAGAATGTTGGGGATCTTGGGACAGGAAGTGAAGATGTCTGTCTCCTTCAAGCCACAGTATTCCTGAACCTGAATGAACAAGCGTTTGCAGGCAAAGGTTTCCCCAGCCAACCACTGCAGAGATAATGAAGTTCTGTGGGACAATCTTTGATCATGCTGTCATTTTTGGACTGTTCGCTCCGTGGTTCTCTCAGAGGATAGTGTATCTCTGGAACTCTCTGCCCCTGAGGGTGGTGGAGGCTGGATCATTAGATATATTTAAGATGGAGATGGATAAATATCGGAAAGGTCAAGGAATTAGGATTATGGGGAACTGGCACAGAAGAGGAGTTGAGGCCAGTATAGATCAGCAGTTGTACTACCAGTGTCTTTAGATACAGAATGGTGGAGCAGGCTTGAGGAACCGAAAGGCCTACTCCTGCTCCTGTTTTCCTTGTGTTCTTGCAAAGTCAGGGTGATGGGGAATCTCGGAGACATAAGAAACTGCAGATGCTGGAAACTGGAGCAAAAAACAATGTGCTGGAGGAATTCAACGGGTCGAGCATCTGTTGGAGGAAAGGAATTGTTGACGTTTCGGGTCAAGATCCTGCATGAGGACTCTCAGATGGAGAATCTCAGTTTCCTGTCCAGGTGGCCATGGTAGTTGTATGCAGTATCTCTTAATTTGCTGCTCATCACAGCAATGGAGTGGTCGCTGAAGGAAGGAAGGATGGAGTTCAGCATTCATGCTGTAATTGAAGTGAACATGGCATCTCACTCTCTGGGATTTGCCAGTACTGCCAGCTTCCCTTGAGTGTCCAGCACCCATGTTGTCTGAATAATAACTAGGATCTTTCCATTAGCAGAAAGGATTTCCATTCCCTAAATATTCGCTTGGAAGAAGCACCAAAATTAACATGAGCACAGAATGCATTTTGGATGGGGACTTTAAGATGAGATATATTTATTAGTCACATGTACATCAAAACACACAGTGAAATGCATCTTTTTTTGCGTGGAGTGTTCTGGGGGCAGCCCGCAAGTGTCGCCACGCTTCCGGCGCCAACATAGCATGCCCACAACTTCCTAACCCGTACGTCTTTGAAATGTAGGAGGAAACCAGAGCACCCAGAGGAAACCCACGCAGACACAGGGAGAACGTACAAATTCCTTACGGACAGCGGCCGGAATTGAACTCAGGTCGCTGGCGGTGTAATAGCGTTACACTAACCGCTACAGTAACGTGCCTGTCCACTTCAATGTCCAACACTGAGAACCAGCTTGCTTCCACCACAAGTGACCAAACTGGATAATTCCCGAAGGACATAGCTGCCACACTGGGTTAGCAGAAGGAAGTGAGTGAACCAATGTGAGCTATAAATCTTCTTGACTTATCCATCTGTGGCCAATGCATCTATTTATTACAGCACTGGCACCACACACTCTTGGTGGAGGCAAAACCCTGTCTTCAGAATGTGGGTGCCTTAGATCATTTTATGTGGCACCACAATCATGCAAAATTTAATAGAACATATCTGGCAGCTTAAACCCGGGCATCCATGAGCAGTGGCAGAAATTTACGCCACCACATTCTGTAACCAGAATATCCTTCATTCTACCATTTCCACTGGGCCAGGGGACCAAGCACCAGCTAAAAATGAGGTACCAACCTAACAAAGCTAAAAAAAACAGGACCATACACTTGCTGAATAGCAAAAACAACATGCAAGAGATAGGACTGTGGGATCACATAATCAACAGATCAGCTTATAGCTCTGTGGTCCTGGCCCATCTCACCATGAATGGTGGAGGACAATTAAACAGCTAATGGGAGGAAGAAATGCCAGCACCATGCCGGTTCCTAATTAAGTGAGTGCTAAAGACAAGGCTGTAGCAGGCGCAACCATGTTCAGCCAGAAGATTGGAGAAGGTGAGACACCTTGGCTTCCTCCTGAATCTCCACCATCTGACAACCAATTCACTCCACATATTACCAGGAAATGGCTGACAGCACAAGATACAGCAAAGGCTGTGGGACCAGACAACATCCTGGCTGTAGTACTATAGACCTGCATGTCTCTAGTCTAACAATACTGACATCTACACAGTGATGTTAAAACTTGTCCAGGTATGTCCTCTTCACAAAGTAGGACAAATCTTTAAGATTCTGTGGCCTCCATCCATCTGGTATATGCCAACCAAGCATGGAGATGACACCATGGCACGTTGCATTCTGTTCAGCCTCACCAGCTGCAGGCAGCAGCCCATACTGGAGGAAAAGCAGCATTTAGATCTGGAGCCTTTGGAGCATGAGGCAAAGCCTGAAGACAATGCAGGAGCCCGAGGAGCAGGAGGGCGATGGAGACTACTGCTGGGGGGGGGGGGGGGGGGGTGCATTTCTGGCGGAGGGATAAAGGCTTGAGTAGAGGGATATTTCTCATACATCCTCTAAGTAGTAGTCACTAATGTAAACTAAGTAACCCTCTCCACACTCCAATCATTAACACAAACATAGCACACGTAATACTCCGCTGGGAGAGGCCAGATGATGGATAGCAATTCCTCATATCCTACTGTGCAGGTGAACTTACATGATCATACCACATCAGTGACTGAACTCCTGATCCATTTACTTAAATGCTTTTCTACAACACCTGTCTTTTCTGTTGGGCTTGAAGAGTTTAGGCTGCTGTTTAACATTGATTCTGGCTAGTCACTAATGTGAACAATGCAGCTGAGACTCATGTCACAATGAGATTGATAAGTGATGTGTAAGGAGATGGACTGAGGTGATAACATTTCAAACCAATGAAGTTCGTATTCACTGAACAAGGAGAAATTGCTCTTGGAACTCCAAGACTGGTTCATTTTAAGCCATTGAACCATTCCAAGGTACATAATGGGGTACAATTGGCAAAGTCTCAAAGGTGGAAGTACTACTTTCAATTCAGTTCACAACCATAGCTTTACACTTTCTTGCACAATCACTGTTCTCTCATGCTTTGTCACCTATTGTTATCACCTTCATTGGGTAGTGAGTGTTCCTTTAAGAATTGATGCCCTTCTCTGATCACTGCCCACAAGGTATTGGCAGCAGTCCTGAATTAAGTAATGTACTTTCAGAAACTGCATGTCTATTTTGAGCAAGGTTTTTGAGGGAGACCCTACTTGGTGCTTGTACTAAATGCAAAGAATACTTAGTGGACCAAGAATAGATGAAGTTCAGTTGTGGGGCAATTGTTTGAAAAATATAATCTAGAAATTCTTCCACAGAACTGCTGTTGAAAATTGGGTTAACCAGGAGTGGAGCTTTTTGTTCAGAACTTTTGTCACACGGAGCAGGACTTTTCAGTGCTACTTGCTAAAAAGAAGTCACAATTTCTTGAAGAAGAATGTGATACTCTTTGCTCTTGAAATTTGACTGGACTGTTCCATGCAAAATACACTTGTGCAAATATCTGTTTTCCACTATGGACACATACTTATTGACGTCACTCCTCATGTAATACTTATTTGGAGTGTTGCCAGGAGAAATTAGGTCAGATTGTTCCAAATTCCACCAGTTGTTGTCCTGTTACAGGAAAACCAGGCATCTGGGGCATTGTTTGCTGTGTTACAATATAATTTAAAGGGCTAAACACAGGTTGCTCAAGCTTCTGCAGTCTGATGCAGGACACTCTGGACACTGACTGCTGTTTTCAGATCACTATTTTTTTTGAATAAGGGGAAAAGTCTTCCCATAATACAATGAGTTTTCCTCTGGTAGTCTGACTGGATAGATCTGCACATGAAAGACCCATAGGTTCACATCCAAAGACCCTACTGTCCTCCAAACATATAGGGACCCTATTTTGATCTCTCTGAGCAGTAATTATCAGCCATGACAGAGATCTGTGGCCTTCTTCATGCAATGGTCCAACCACACAGCTGTGCCCAGATTCTACTACCCATTCAGGGCAAGATCAATGTCACCCTCATCTCAGAGTTATTGAGTCATGGAATTATACAGCATGGAAACAGACCCTTCTGTCCAACTCATCCCTGCTGACCAAGACGTCTGTCTCAGCTGGTCCCATTTGCCTGCGTTAGGCCCATATCCCTCTAAACCTTTGCTATCCGTGTACCTGTTCAAATGTCTCTTAAACATTGTGATTGTACCTGCCTCTACCACTTCCTCTGGCAGCTTGTTCCATAATGACCACACTTAGTGTGAAAAAGTTGCCCATCATATCCCCTTTAAATCTTTCCTCCCTCACCTTAAACCTGTGCCCTCTAGTTGTAGATTCCCCTACCCTGGGAAAAATACTGTGACCATTCAGCTTACCTCTGCCCCTCTTGATTTTATTGACCTTGATAAGGTCACCCCTCAGCCTCCTACACTCCAGGGAAAATAAAGCCCCAGCCTATCCACCCTCACCTCATAACTCAAGCCCTCCAGTCCCAGTAATATCCTCATGAATCTTCTTTGTACCCTTTCCAGCTTAATGACTTTCTTCCAATAGCTGGGCAAACAGAACTGCACACAATACTCCCAGTGTGGTCTCACCATTGACTTGTATAGTTGTAACATGACGTCCCAAGTCCAGTACTCAATGCCCTTACTGATGAAGGCAAGCATGCTAAATGCCTTCTTCGTCACCCTGTCTATCTGTGTCTCCACTTCCAGGGATCTATATACCCAGTACCCCTAGGTATCTCTGTTCTACAGTACTCTCCAGGGCCCTAAAATTTACAGTGTAAGTCCTTCCCCAGTTTAACTTACCAAAATGCAATACCTCACATTTGTCTGAATTAAATTCCATCTGCCAATCCTTGGCCCACATCACCAGTTCGTAACCTTCTTCACTGTTCAATGTTGGCGTCATCTTCCTTGCTTTTGGATCATTCTAGGTGGTGTTTGCTCATCTGTACCCTTTCTCACAGTTTGCTTCTCACCAGGATGTTGGAGAGGTCACTGATGTCCCCTACAAAGGAAAGAGAGTTCCTCTACTTTTGCTTCAGAAGAGAGCATGAGGCTGAGCAGGTGTGTGGATTTCACAGCACAATGGGTTTTCCAAGATTCAACGATAGACCACAATCTTATTGTCCCTTTGTGCTCCCTTTGAGAATCGAGAACTCGTCATAAGATATTTATTTATTAATATAAGATATTTATCTATTAGTCACATGTACATCGAACCACACAGTGAAATACGTCTTTTTGCATTACTGAGAATGTGCTGGGGGCAGCCCGCAAGCATCGCCACTTTGCACAAGGCTTACCAATGCCCAAATGATTGTGACGGTCAACCATGAAATGAATTTTCTCATGGTCAGTGCTAGGCACGGAGCGAACTGGCATGAATTGTTGACGGTTCTTCTTGCCCACCGTACTGAACTGGTGGAAATGCTCCAAAGGTTGAAACTTTCTTGGCTTCTCACTCGGGTATGTTCTCCTATAAGGAAGGGTATAGCCCTACCAGATATCTAGTGGAGAATGTGAATCACAAAATGTGATTCTGCTCTCTGCGCCCATCCTATAGTCACCAGGCAGGGATTTCATGCTTCTCCATCCTCTTGTGCATCTGGCACAACTTAGATAACAGGACCACCTGACTTCTTGACTGAAGGACTCGTGCAGAGAAGGAGCAGGAAGAGCAGGAGGAGGAGGAGGAGAATGTGGAGGAGAAAGATCCACATCAGTACAAGAGGTGCCACAGGTGAACGGATCATGGCTGGTATGTGAAGGGAGACCTTCTCTGGATGTGCAGTTCATCTGATTGCTGGCCAGTTGTCTGAACACCCTACTCCATGCACTTTGAACAGATGCACATATATTGGTGTAGAACTAAGAGGCTGAGAACACAGTAATATCGGCTTATTACCATCTCGTGAGGAACCATGCTGAGAAGTCGTAGGAGCAAAGCCACTTCTGTGGACTTCACAGAGAAGTTATGAAAGGGCATATTCTCGTCTGCAGGCAAGGATTCAGGAGTACCACCCAAGGGTGGATGTGACCAATAGAAGACTGGAAAAGGTTCAGTGTTGAAAGGAAAGTCAGTGCTGTAGATAGTTTGATATAGGTATGAGGTATCGGGGCTTCCCAATAATCAGGAAGAAGGATCCATAGATGGATCCGGAAACCGTACCATAATACAATACCTTATTCTGGAATTATTTGCTAAAAAGGCAACCTTCAAGTGGACTTCACCTTCATCTATCAATGTCCACGCAATGTGTGATTACCTCTGATTTTACCTTCATTGTTCATCAACATCATAGGGTCAGGACGAGGGGTGCTCACCATGAATCTCTCAAGAGCAGTTTGAGGTAATGTGATCCTAAATTTATGACGGGCAACATTGTATTTTCCTATCAATGGACACCCTGAATGCATCTGTCACATTACTCCATTCAAAATTGGAACACAAGCTTCTTCTTTATTAAGGGAAATGGAAAAATGTCTCAGCAGCTGTGTCCCAGTGATTTCTGATGTTCCTCCATGTTGTCTGTGCTTTCACTGACCTTGAACAACTGATTAAAGAATTACAGTAACAATAAGGGACAGTGTGGTACAATGCATTCGTCCATCTCTCATGAGACTGAACACTCACTCTATTGGCAAATGAGATGGAGTTTTGGTGCTTTAATGATTGAACAGAAACATTTTAATTCGCATTTAAATGAACATAATGAACCAAAATGAGGCTTATTAATGTTCTATCATGATGCAGGGTTTTCCCATAGTAGTTGGTATGATTGATCCAGGTTTCAAAGGCAGTGCTCTTTCACTGTGGGGACAACATAGTATTCCTGATTGATAACCACGATGTGTTCTTGCCCTGGAAGGATCGGCTTCCAGTGGTAGCATTGTGGCTGCAGTCTGACATTGTCGGTTGTGGGGCAAAGGTGAGCGTCTTGCCTAAGAACTGATGGTTGCAGATAAAATGCTAGCACCTGCAATGCTAGTGGACATTTCCTACTATCATTAATATTCCTTTTATTGTATCCATCCGTCTCCTTTCTCTGCAATTATCATTTTATAATCACTTTTTCCCAGTTCTGATGACGCATCTTTGACTTGAAACATTAGTTCTGTTTCTCTTTCAACAGACGCTGTCTGACCTGCTGAATCTTTCCACCATATTCTGTCATTATTTCAGATTTCCAGCATCTGCAGGTTTTTTTTATTTTTGACCTCTCCCATTGCTAGGCAGACAGCAGCCTGTGGATTTGCTCTGACTCAGATTGCATCACAGCCTTTAAAGACTTGTGCAATCCCCAATCGCCAAACCCTGAAGGACAGCGCTCTTCCCTCCTCCATCTGCCTATCACCCCTCCTCACCTGGATCCACCTATTGTATACTAGCTCTTGTTCCACCCCTTCCTTTCACCTCTTTATACTGGTTACCTCCCCTCTAATCTTCAGTCCAGATGAAGGGTCTCGATCTGAAACATCAATTGTCCATTTCCCTCTACAGATGCTGCCTGACCTGCCGAGTTCGTCCAGCAGTTTATTTGTTACTGTTGACTGAAGCCCACAGTGTTTACTCAGGAGACTAATCTCTGTTCTTACAGAACAGCGACCTACCAGTGGAGACTAATCTGTTCCTGGGTGGTGTCCCTCTGTTCCTGAAGGGCAGCAACCTGCTTCTAGGCGGTACCTCTCCATTCTCTCTTGATAGCAATCTGCTCCTGGGTATCAGTAAGCAGCGGTCGTGTCAGGTCAGGCTGAGATTCCGCAGAAACACCAAAACTTTGCCTGGCCTCTTCCTGTACTTTCATGGAGGCAGAAATGTTATCCAGAAAATATTATAGCAGGGAATGTCAATGCTGGCTCAGAAATTTATACCTTCTCCAAAGGTAGAAATCATGTTTTCCTGGCTTCAAGTGACTGCCTGTGCAAGGTTGGAGATGAACTGCTGCCCAACAGGCTAGATAATGTTCCAGATGTTTTGCTGTGCATCCAAACCAGCCACCTGTTCAGGGTGGTACAGTGGTGCAGCTAGTAAAGCCATTCTCTCACAGCACTGGAGCCTTGGGTTGGGTCCTGATTGCAGATGCTATCTGTGTGTGGAGTTTACACATTCTCCCTGTGACTACTGGATTTCGTTCTAGTGCTCCAGTTTCCTCCCACATCCCAAAGATGTGTAGGTTGGAAAGTTAACTGGCCACTGTAAATTGCCCTGAAAGTGTAGATGGGGATAGAATCTGGCAGGGAGAATTAAACAAAATTGGGTTAATGTAGGACTAATGTAAATGGGTGGATGATGGTTGGCGTGGACTCAGTGGGGCATTGCTGATGAATTGATTCTCCCTCTGGGAGCCACCAGCTAAGCTTTGAGCCTTACCTGGCTGCATCCCAATAGGGCCAATTGTCTCCCTTTGTGAAGTGCTTCCCTTTAACTTAGTGGCCTTCCCTATTGCCTTTGTGGTGCCACTATCTAAGTTGGTGCTTAATGGAGTCAGGTGTAATGAAGTGATGTGCTCTTCCAACACCGCATCTTCTCTGCTGCCTCCAACGCAACCTCCTTCTCCTTGTGCTTTTGTATTCGGGTTGTGGGAAGGGGGTGGAGTGTGGTGAGGGTAACTCTCTGGAGAGCCTGCGATAACAAAGATAGAAAATGATCACAACTGTGCTGTGTGCATGTCCTTTTGTGTGAAAGTGGCTTGTGCACTTAGACAGGTTATTCATGATACGGAGGTGATAATGAAGCCGCATATGAAGACCTTCTGGCTCTTGGGAACAACACAGCTCATTTCTACTGAGGTTCTCTTCAATCAGCATCTCACAATCTCCGTCCTCATGAAAATTAGTGGACGTGCCTCCACCCACCTCTGTTACCTCAATAAACCATTCACCAGTCAGACAGCTTGCAGCAATGTCAGAATGTCCTGAACTTGTGCGATTGCACAAAGTTCAACAATAATCAGGACTCATGTTGCTTCCATGGTTACGAAGTGTTGTCCAGTGAAAATGCACCTGGATTATTATAAAAGAATTGGAATTTACATCTGTCATTGCAATCCACCAGTGTGACTTAGAAAAGCAGAAGTGCTTCAGTGTGCTGACTCACCAAGTACAGATACATATCCAGAGAGTCATACAGCAGAGAAACTTGTCAACCATCAAATAACTATCTGTGCAAATCCTTTTGCAAATCACTTGGTCCATGGCCCTCTCTACCTTGATAATTCAAGTGCTCATCTGGATAATTCTTAAATGTTGTGAGAGTCTCTGCCTCCACCATCCCTTCAAGCAGTGTGTTCCAGATTCCAACCATCCTTTGGGGGCATTTCCCTGCAAGCCTCTTCTCCCTTACTTTAAGCTTATGCCCTCCAGTGTTAGGTATCTCTGCTATGGGGAAAAGTTTCCTAATACCTATCCTAACTGTGCCTCTTATAATTTTGTATGCCTCTACCAGGTTCCCCCCTCAGCCTCCTCCCCTCCATGGAAAACAAGTCCAGTCTCTCCAGTCTCTCCGCATAAGTTCCAACATTCCAATCCAGGCAACATCCTGGTGAATCTCCTCTGCACTCTCTCCAGCTTTATCGCATCCTTTCTGCGTGTGTCAACCAGAACTGTACAGGGGTCCCTGGGTTAAGTAAGGATTCTGTCCCCGAGAACTGTCCATAAACTGAATTTTCTGTAATTTCCACCAAAATTATAATGTAAAATCTTTAGTCTCAGCAGCCCTTGGGGGCTGATTTGCAAAGATTCGACTGGGGAAAGTGAGCTAGGTGATGGGAGTTGTTACCAGCAAGTGATCTGTGACACGTGTTTATCTGAGTGCAGCCCAGGTGGAGTGAGGGGGGGAAGCTGATCTGCTAATCAGTGAAAAACGATCGGCAGTTTAATAAAAGAAAGTGTGCGGTAATGAGAGGTGGCTCAGGGTTTGTAATGTTTGATCTCAGCTGAAGGGAGATTCTGGAGAGAAACCATTGGTTTTTTTCTATGGGTGATCTCTGCATTGTTGAAGAGATTTGAGTACCTTACCTGAGAACACAGCCTGGAAGAATTTGCATAAAGTCGGATTTTTGTAAGTCAGATCTTCCGTAACCCAGGGACACTTTTTACACAGTTGCCAGCTGTGGCCTATCCAATGTTTTGTAAAGTCGTACCATAACCTCCTCGCTCTTATACTCTGTGCCTTCTTTACTAGCTTAATGTGCTGCTCACTGCCCCCATTAAACCATTTTGACCAGGCCTATCCAAGTCATTCCTTTTGTTCTACACATCCCTGCCCCACATTCTCTCCTGCTGAAAACAAACTTGCATCTCTCCTTTTCCTAGCTCTGATGAAGGGTCGCAGACTCAAAGCATTGACTAATTCTCTTTCTACAGATGCTGCTTGACCTGCTGAGTTTTTCTGGTATTTTCTGTTTTATGAGAGATTTCTAACATTTGCACTCATTTTTTTGATTTTCATTCTCTGTTCCTCAGTTGTTCCAAGGGGCCGACCATTCATTGTGTATGTCCTATCCTCATTGGTCTTCCCAAAGTTCATTATCTGCCATTACTCTGCCCAACTCACCATCGGATCATTATCTGGTCCTGGACTATCCTCAAAACAACCAACATGTTGGTGCATAGTGATTAAATGCTCCTGAAACAGAAATTTTTGCCATATAATTTATTTAATCATGCACAAAATATTTCATTTATATCTATAGATATGAACAAAGTAACGCCTGCATTATTATGGAGATTTGAGGGAATATTACTTCAACGTATTGCAATCACAACAGTTGGTGACCTGGGCTCTACTAACAATTTACTGATATACAAAAAATAGGTTACTGAATTCTAAAATTAGAATGTTTTCATCAATGAGGAGATTGTAGTGGACTTTTACATTTCCCCACAACTTGGAAGGAAGCCATTTGGCCCATCACCTGTGTTAGCTCTCAGAGCAATGCCATCAATCCTATTCCCCCACTTATTTCCCTGTAACGTATTCTTTCGCACATGCCTATGAACTCCCCCAACTCTCTTGCCACTAAACTTGGGATAATTTACGATGGCCAATGAATCCACCTGCCTGTGATTGGGAATTTGTAACTGGTTTATAATTATCAAGCTTTTGTTTGCATGTCATCTAGACAGATCGATCCATACTTGTACATCAAGGTCCTACAAAAGGAAAAAAAATGCAGGATATGGTGTTACAGTTACAAAGTACAGTGCAGATAGACAGATAAGGTGCAAGGGCCATGATGAGGCAGACTGAGTGATCAAGAGTGCAACTTTAAGGTATAAGAGGTCCATTCAAGAATCTAATGTATTTGAATGTGGAAGGAAGGCAGAGCACTGGGCGAAACCCACATGATCACAGGGAAAACATGTAAACTTCATACAGGCAGCACCAGCGATCAGGTCAAACCTGGGTCGCTGAAGCTGTGTGGCTGCAACACTACTTGCGGCATCATTATGCAACTCTTTCAATGTGTACACACACTGAAGTTACTCAAGAGTGTTCCAACACTGTGTACAAAACTCCTGAGTCTGTTCTAGAGCATACAAATTCTGATTGTGCTCTTGTGTGATGATGAATCTATCCTAGTTTGAAAAAGCACGAGGTTTGTCCTGTTGTTTGGAAATAATGATGATGTACTAGTGTGTCCTTGTCTGAGCAGGTACTGGGTCGATTCGTGTGTTTAAATGCTGATTACTAAGTAAGGTGTGCAAAGGCTGATGCAGTCCTGGTGTCTTAACACTGACATGTCTTGTATGTATAAACTGTCTCTGTCTTGGAATGGGCAATCACTAAAACTGTGATAGCATGAACAAACACTGAATGGCCTAGACATCGCTCCATAACACTTTTTGGTATTAAAACAACATTGTGTCTCCCCTTCTGCTCTTTGAGAAAGTGTAATATGGAGTGACAGGTTTATGGAAGAGCATTTTCTGGTTTCCCTTTGAAAAACTGCACTGAAATTGATACCGGTTTGTTCAGCACAACGTTCCCTATCAATGTGTTGCAGGTTCTTGAAGATCTCAGTATTCAGTACACCATTTGTGATCTCAGCAGCCAGCTCCGAAAGGAGTATGCCCACACAACAAGGAACACTCTTCCAGTTACCAGAGAGTGTTGCTACTGAATGAATGAATGTTGTAAAAATGGAAAGTAGGTGGGAAAGTGCTCCCAAAGGGTCAGGGCAAACTGGACAGGTGAAGAACAGTCTCTGCAGGATATATGTTTTTTGAGTGAGGGGGCCATAGCTGGATGTAGCCAGGTGCTCTTGGCAGCTGACTATTAGGGAACTCACTGTAAGGATGTGAATAGTCTCTGAATGGCTGCACCCTGGGGAAGCCAACAACACAGGCAAACACCCGTGCTCACTCCATACCTTCTGTGGGCTGAAGTCTCCTCTTTTTCGGTATGGAGCTTGGGTGACGTCCCTAAATCAACAGTGAACAGCAAACTGAAATGTGGCAGTAGCCTGGATTTATTCCAAGGCTAGGAAACAGGGAGTGATTATGACCTCCACCACGGGCAAAGCATTCCAGGCACACCTCTGAGCCTGAGGTCACAGATCATAGTGAGGATAAAGAGAACATTTTGATTGTTAGCCCTTTAAATAGTACAATTCCAAAGGAAACAAGGTTAATAAAACTTGATTGGTCTGTCAATGTGTAAACTTTATGTCTATGTCTAGACTGTATGTCACAGTGTGTGGAAACTATATTTCACTGTATGTAGACTGTATATCATGGTGTGTAGATCGTATGTCAGTGCGTAAACTATGTCACAATGTATAGACTGTATGCCACCATGTGTAAATTGCTGTAAAAGTGTGTAAAAAAATCTGTCTGTCCCTGTTTGTGCTGACACGGGGACCGTTCTAATATATACAGTCACTGAGTTCGTCTGAAGATATGACCAAGTGTGCACAAACACTGAGATAGTCCTGGTGTGAATGAGCCCTGAGGTGGTACAGTATATGTGAAAATTAAGTCTGACCAAGTGTGCACACAGAGTGAGACACTCCTAGAGCCGACAAACAGTAAGACTATCCTCATGCACTTAAGTATATAGAAATGTTCAGACTCAGAAAGTAGACCCATTTTGATAAATGTGGATCGTGAACAGAAGTGCTCACTCTAATTTCAGCCAAAAGTAACACTACTTATTCCAGGTAAAATTTAGATCAGAGAGCACTGAAAAGCTGTGTAATACAATCCAGTTTATATGTAAAGGTCATCCTCAGTATTTTAACATTCTTGCACATCCTCACTGTTTTTACACACTAGGGCAGTGTACACACTGGGGCAGATTCACTGTACACACTAGGGCAGTCTCACTGTACACACTGGGGCAGTCTCACTGTACACACTGGGGCAGTCTCACTGTACACACTAGGGCAGATTCACTGTACACACTAGGGCAGATTCACTGTACACACTGGGGCAGATTCACTGTGCACACTGGGGCAGATTCACTGTACACACTAGAATGGTCTCACTGTACACACTAGAACGGTCTCACTGTACACACTGGGGCAGATTCACTGTGCACACTAGGGCAGTCTCACTGATTGTACACCCTAGGGCCTTCATTAGTCAGGGCATTGAATACACTTGAGCATGGAGGTTATGTCCAACTTTATAAAACACTGTCAGACCTTGGCTAGAGTATTGCGTTCAGTTCTGTTCAAAGTCATAGTCAAGTTCATTGTCATATGCACGCATACATGTATGCACAGGTGCAATGAAAAGCTTACTTGCAGCAGCATCACAGGCACATAGCATCATAACCTGGTCACCAAAAATCATAACATGGTCACCACAAGGCTGTGTCTGTTTGACCTGGAGCAGAGGGAGTTAAGAAGGGACATAACTGAGTTATGGAAGATTATGAGGGGTGTAGACTGCAGGAATCACTTCCCTTTAACAGTGGTGAATATAATGTTTTGTTGTCTGCATTTACTTGGCTGAGCTTTTAATGCTCTGCATTGTTCACATATCATTATTGGGTCTCACAGAGCTCACTGTAGCACTGCACAAAAGAGAGACATGTTGCAATCTTTGCAGTGACAAGCCGAAACTTGACCACTTATGGCACAGGCATTATTCTGTGCTAGCTCTTTGGGGGCAGTGGATATGCAGTGCACCAATTCCTCCATCTTTCCGTCACCATCATGACAGCCTGAGTGTTGCTGGCTTGTAACTGTCATGGAGGGAGTCCCTCAAGGCTGTGACCTGCTTCCCATGATTCCCATGATTCCTAATGGCAAAGGCACAGCAGCTGTGATCTCTGCAGGCAGTTGTAGTCGGGAACCACACAAATCACATCTTAATCGAGAAACCAGGGTAAAAACCAGCCAATTGATTTCTTAAAGGTAAATTTTCCCCATTTTATGTTTTCTTTAGAAGTCCACAATTGGGCAATAACACTAACTGCAGCATCCATTATATCCATAAAATGAGAGTAAAATCCAATTTCTTGGAAGTAGTTTGACCAAATGTCTCCAAACGCTGAATGTTTTGGTCTGAGACTATCCCAGTGAATGCAGATCTGAGTACATGCTGTTGGTTTCAAACATTGAGACTATCATGGAGCAGATAATCACTGAGGGTAACTTAGTTTGTACAATGACTGAGATTATCCAACTGTGCACAAAATTTGAGACCTTGCAGGTGTTCATAAGGACTGTCGGAGTGTACAGAGTCTGAGGCCCAGAAATTCCTTCACACAACTCAAAGAAAACAACACTGTACAATTAAAAATCAGCTGAACCTGGAATATCTCACTGATTTTATCGATATATCAATATCTTTATATCAATATTGACTATTTCTGCTTGTTTAGTTTCTATGAGTAAACTAATGACTTCACAGGGAAATTTTTGTTTGCCCTATCTTACCCTACGTAAAACTCCTCAAAATTACTGCAAAAATAGTATGACGTGGAATATGATCTAACTTCACAAGATCACAAGACAAGGGAGCAGAAGTAGGCCATTTGGCCCATCGAGTCTGCTCCAAACAAGATCACAAGGCAAGGGAGCAGAATTTTCAGCCTCTTTGATCTGAAAAATGAGTTCTTATTTACTACAGAACAAGGAGGTTTCACTCATTTTATTTCCCTCAAAGCTGTGTTAGTTAACAGGATGACACTCAAACTGCATTCTTGATTTTCGCTCTGTGTCCTCCTTAAATATCATGTTCCCTGACTGCTCAGCCCTGAGAAGTCAAAGTCATGATCACTTTCAGCTTCCTAGCCTCAGAGAGTCAAAGACTCCTCCATCATGGAAATAGGTTGTCCCTAAGCCCACCGAGTCTGCACCCAGTTACACTACTCCCACTTTCTTATCAGTCCCCCCAGATTCTCCCACTCACCTGTATCGGCAGTTTACAGTGGCCAGTGTGGTCACTGTACGCCTTTGGTATGTGGGAGGAGACTGGAGCACCCGGAGGAAGCCCACAGAGTCACAAAGAGAAAATGCAAATTCCACACAGACGGCATCAGAGGTCAGGATTGAACCCAAGTCCCTGAAGCCGTGTGGCAGTAGCACTATTAGCTATATCATCTTGCCTCTCCCGTGGGGTTTGCTCCAAGTTTTACTGGGAGTTAAAAAAATAGTTCTTAAGTTGTGTAGGGTCTCACTCCTGATTGTAGAGCAGCTCACAATGTAGTTTTCGGGCAGGCAGCAAGGTTTTGAAACTCCTGCCAATGACCACAGTGTGCGTTTAAGCTAACAGGTGTTCCAGTTGCAGCAACCAGCTGTTGGGCCACTCGTTCAATTGATACCTTAGTTCTGACAGTGCTGCCACTGCACAGTTTCTGGAGGTGTTGGGCATGGAGGGCAGCCCGGCGAGGACCAGAAGACACAGACATGTCCATTTATGAAGCACCTATGCACAGAGAGACTTTCGAGACAACAGCTTGTTCCTGGACCTCTCCGATGACCAGCTCGAGCCTTCTAAGGCTACAATGACTGTGACCTGTGATAATCTATGGGACGATCTTCAGTCCTGCTCCCATGCATGGACTTCTCCCTCTTTGGAGGTCAAGGCCACAGTAACTTGCAACTTCTTAGCCTCTGAACCCTTCCAGATCTCTGTCATTCATCTTCATTTGCTGCTTACCCACAGCATCTGGGAGGTTGCCTGGGCTCTGTGTGAATGGAAGGGCAACTTTAATTTCATTGAAGGACAGGTGGTGTCTCACGAATTGCATTTATGTCGGAAAATTGACGGGAGACATGTTTCACCTGGAGGGTTGTGGGATTCTGGACCTTGCCGCCCAAAGGAGTGGAGAAGGCAGGAACCCTCGTCTCATTTGAACACTACTTGCAGAGCTGTGACCTGCAGGGTCGTAGATACAGTGCTGGAAGGTGGGATTAAGCTGGGTAACAATCAGCATAGCTACAATGTGCTGATTGCTTATCTTCTGTCAGCAGTTTTCCATGATTCTGTTCAACAACTGGTTCCCTAGGAGTGCTCATTTTCTGAAAGGATTCTCCAGAATAATCTGCATTATTTCTTTAGTGGAAAACGTTTCACTTCCGTAATGTTTAGCTAGTCATGGATCAGAGGAGGATCTTATGATGGTGAAGACCATGTTCCCTGGTACCTCCGATGATTCTCATATCCTGAGACAGTTTGCAGTGCCAAGACATTTTCACAGGACGGCACTGCCCTGAGGGATGGACTTTGAGGGACAAGTGTTCCCTCTGGTTCTCTGGTCTTTGATCCCTATTCTCATCCCAACCATTCTAGCTGAGCATCAATACAGAAACCACGTGGATAGCTGTTGGTCTCCTGATGAGTCTCTTGTCTTCATCCATCCATAGGCAACCAATAGTTCACACCCAGCAATAAGACACAGCAGCCAGTGCCCAAGGAAGAGTGGCCCAGAGACGTGGCACCTGAAGGAGCACAAGCAGAAGGCCAGCAGGAGCAGGTGGAACAGGGTGACGGTGAAGGCCCTGAGGGCTGGTCCTCCTCAGTATCAGGAGTTTCACCATTTAGCTTGGTGGAGGCGAGAGGAGTTGTGTGGATGGGCAAAAAGTGAGTCCCTTACAAACTAACACTTCTCCTAAACACCTCCATAATCAGAGTCCCCATGCAAACTGCGAGCCTCCCCATTTGTTACCACCCTCACAGTTCAGCAATAAAAAACCAAGAGAAGCCAGAGATGCATAATAGTACTTCACCTGCTGCTTTGCAAGCCCACCTCTGAGCTTTTAATCCATCAGTAAGTTAACAGCTACTCCAGTTACGTGGCTGGCAACAACACGTCCGTACTTCCTGATAAGCTTACAGCACTCAGACCTCCGCACAAAATACACTCTCCTCTGAGGAGCCCGCTCTCTCGGTCCACGGTGGTCCAAAGGCAATCAAAACACAAGCTTCATTGCAGCCTCCTGTTGAACCTTGATAGTCGATGTTCGTCACTGAGGCCACTGCAGCTGAGGGTAATGCTGATGAGATTGGCATGGAATGTGTCGGGGAAGCAGTGTGGGGCGAACATTTCAAGTCAATGAAGTCCCCATCATTCAGTACTGAGAAATCCCTCACATAACTCCAAGTGTGATTCATTTTAAGCCATTGAACTACAAGACCATTCTAATAAACACCACGAGGAAGAACAGCTGAAGCGTCAGTGAATGGACGCAGTGTGTCTCACTATGTTTATAATAATTGGATGTGATCACTGCAGTGTCATGCTACTCTGCTCAAGAAGTTACCTCTGACTAATGCTCCCACCCTTGCTCATGCTGATATTAGTCCAGTACAGAAAGAAAGGCTCCTGGAAAGCAAGCAACTTAGAGCAGTTGTTGCATCTCACTGTGCTGTCCTGCACACGTTCCTCAGACTCTCATAAGGCTCCCTTCCACAAAGCTTGACGCTACAATTAAAGGAAAAGTAGATGAAGCAGGGAAGGTCAATCCTTCATGTCAGAAGTAATATTCAGTAACTGCCGGGATTACAGTGCAGATATGGCATTGGTCAAATTATTTCACACTTCAGAGCTATCCTTTCTATTACCAAAGTATCCGTCTCTGGCTAGCAGCAATCAAGTATGAACACAGACCATTCAACCTGAAATAGTGGACATGAGAAACCCTACCAAATTCGGCTTTGCTGGGCTTGGAACAATACCAGCAGCCGCTACACCAGTGTGATTTATCTGCACGCTTTGTTCCACTGCATTCTGGCCAGTGGAAGGCAGCTCGCTTTCCTTTCAAGTCTGTTCCAATGTCCATAATGATCCATGAGAAGATCCTGGATGGGCCGGCTTCAGACTGATGTCCTCGGCCAACAATGGAACAATCTAAGATGGCTGACTGTAGGGCATGGGACACGCTGCCAGAGAGATTTTGGTGGGAGGTGAATGGCTGACTGTAGGAGGGGACATTGATGTGCTGAACCTTCTCACTAGGATCATCTCTTCCAGTTAAGTGAGGGATTAGACTTTAGAGGGACACCTCCCACTTTTTAATTATCCTTTCTTCATAGGAGGTAGAGGGAGTAAAGGGTTAGTGTTGGGATAAGGGCAAGGTGCATTGGGCAAGGATGAAGTAACTGTGTGTGTGTGTGTGTGTGTGTGTGTGTGTGTGTGTGTGTGAGTGTGTGTGTTTCTGTGTGTGTGTGTGTGTGTGTGTGTGTGTGTGTGTGTTTCTGTGCGTCTGTGTTTGTCAGAACCAGAATCAGTTTTATTTTCACTGACAGATGTCATGAAATGTGTTGTTTGGCGGCAGCACTACTGTACAGTGCAAGACATAAAGACATAACAATTACTATAATTTACAAAAATAAACAAATAATGTAAAAGAGGAATAACGAGGTAGTGTTTATGGGTTCATGGACTGTTCAGAAATCTGATGATGGAGGGGAAGAAGCTGTTCCTGAAACGTTGAGTGTGGGTCTTCAGGCTCCTGTACCTCCTCCGTGATGGTAGTAACATGAAGAGGGCATGTCCTGGGTGATGAGGATCCTTTAATGATGGATGCCGCCTTCTTGAGGGACCGCCTTTTGAAGATGTCCTTGATGGCAGGAAGGGTTGTGCCCGTGATGGAGCTGGCTGAGTCTACAACCCTCAGCAGCCTCATTCAATCCTGCGCATTGGAGCATCCATACCAGGCAGTGATGCAACCAGTCAGAATGCTCTCCACCGTACATCTGTAGAAATTTGCAAGAGTCTTTGGTGACACACCAGATCTCCCCAAACTCCTAATGAAGTCGAGCTGCTGGCATGCCTTTTTTGTGATTGCATCAATGTGTTGGGCTCAGGATAGATCCTCTGAGATGCTGACGCCCAGGAACTTGAAGTTGCTCAACCATTCCACCACTGACCCCTCAATGAGGACTGGTGTGTGTTCTCCTGGCTTCCCCTTCATGAAGTCCACAATCAATTCCTTGGTCTTGCTGACGTTGAGTGCGAGGTTGTTATTGCGACCAGCCGATCTATCTTACTCCTGTATGCCTCTTCTTCACCCTCTGAGATTCTGCCAACAACAGTGGTGTCATCTGCAAATTTATAGATGGCATTTGAGCTGTGCCTAGCCACACAGTCATGAGTGTAGAGGGCGTAGAGCAGTGGGCTAAGCATACATCCCTGAGGTGTGCCTGTGTTGATTGTCAGCGAGGAGGAGATGTTACTACCGATCCACACGGACTGTGGTTTCCCGATAAGAAAGTCGAGGACCCAGTTTCAGAGGGAGGTGCAGAAGCCCAGGGTTTGAAGCTTGTGTGTGTGTCTGTGTGTTTATATGTGAGTGTGAGTCCGTGTATGCGTGGCTGTATGTGTGCATGTGTGCTTGCATTAGTCAGTACTATTTTCAGTGGTTTGCAGGTCACCTTGACATACCCTGTAAGGTTATGATATTTCTTGCCACATTGCCTCATGAAGTGTGAAGCTGCAAGGTATCTGGACCCCTCCGGAGCTCACTCCTGACATGGACCTCACTGATGAGCACTTCAGTGTCCCTTTCTGCAAATCTGGGAGCCCGTCCCCCTCCTCTGCATTTTGTCTCTCCCTTGTTGTGGCCACAGTGTGTGTGACTGCTGCAGGGAGTGTGCTTTCAGGGCTGACGCCCTTTTCTGATTGCTGCTCAGCAAAGTATTGGCTGCTGAACTGAATTCCGTGGAGTGATGTCAGGGATTGTGCAGGTTAGATTTAATACTTCTTCCTGGTTGCACACTTCTTTTTGATCATTTTCATAAATCTTTAGAGGGAAACCATCTAGCATTTGTTAGGTGTGTTGTTTTAGCACAACAAAGGTGCCACCCAATCTTTAGGCAATTTTGTATAATAACACAGACTGTCTTCGTGTGTACAAACAGTGATTGTGTTCTAATGTGAACAGAAAATGTCATGGTGTCTGGTCGTACAGAGGTGGACTTTGTATGTGTAGAAGCGCTAATTCTGTTGCAATCAGTGGCCTTTCTGCTCTGAGCAAGATCGTCAGTCCGAGTATGTACAAACTCAAGCCGAGAAATCCCTGTGCAGTTGAAAGTGACCTTGGCCTGGTGTAGCACTATTTGACACTGCACCCACACCTGGGTGTCTTAGCAACAAGCAATCTGCTGGAGGAACTCAGTGGGTCGAGCAGCATTTGTGGGAGGAAAGAAATTGTCGATGTTTCGGGTCAAAACCCTACATCAGGACCCAAAACAATTCCTTTCCTCCCACAGATGCTGCTCGGCTAGCTGAGTTCCTCCAGCAGACTGTTTGTTGCTCCAGATTCCAGTATCTGCAGTCTCTTGTCTCCTGGCTGTTTTAGTGCTTGCTAGTAAATGGTATTTTGACTGTTTATTCCTTCTTCCTTAGTAGTTTTTCTTCAGTGTAAACCCTTCCCAAATGACACTATTGTAGTACAACACAAAAGGTATGTAGGCATTGAGACCTCACTGTTCTGAAAAATTACAGCTTTTATTTACTCACAGAACAGTCTGTTCTCGCCCTGTTCCACCAGAAAAATATTCCATTTAAAGGGTCAGCACTCAGCCTGCATTCCTGTCCTCCCTGAGATATGTGACATCCTGCCACCTCGCACACAGCCTCACATCTGTACCCTTGACTACTTTGCCCCTGGAGCTCGACGTCACAGTAACTCTCAGCTTCCTGCCTCAGGATCACTGCAAGCCACAGCCATTCTCAGCCACTTTTCAAAGTCTGTTGCTCTCTGCTGTGATAGAAAGGTCATCCAAATGCCATCGTCAGGGAGAGAGACTTCATCACCTATCTATCAGCTCCAGGAATGGACAGACAGGTCACTGATACTTGCCTTCATCCCAACCTTTCCCAAAGTGCAAGCAATCAGAAACTGCTCAGCTTCTTCCGGAGACCTCCCCTCACCATGGCGACCTCCTCACAGGAACACCTGGCTGTGGCCCTGGAAGTTTTCCCTGGTGCCCTGGCACAAAGAACTTCTTCCTGTGGGATTGTTCTTCACCAGTCTGCTCAATGTCTTTCACCCTCTCCACCCGTCTCCCGTTATTCCGAGCATATCCTGCCCTGCTCCCATTTTTGCAACAATGCTCCCGACTCACTGAATTGTGTTGTTTGCATTGTGGCGTATCCCTGCAGGAAATGGTTGCAAAGATTGCAGCTGCTGACTGAGTGTTGACAGCAGTGAGATCTTGCTGCACATCTGGAGGAGACGGCATGCTGAAATATCGGTTTCATTGCTGCGTTACACGTGGAAACCAAGCAATGACATTCTGTGACCTTTACAATTACATTTTGCTCACTTTATGTGACTTCTATAAGAAATGTTAAAGTGACCCACAGTATTGCTTTAATGCCACTGAAAGATAGCAATGCACTCTCTTGCCTAGTCTGTCATAAACACCATGCTTGTGCTGCCAGAAAGTGGATTAAAAATAAATGTCTATTTTACGTGTGAATGGTGCATTACAAGCAGTTTGTACATTTTGAAGTCTTTGTGCCCATTTCTGGCACTCACAGGAAGCCTGGACTGGTCATCCCCCATCCCATTCATCCCGTGGATTTTGTACACATGATGACATCATCAGAAATATGTTTCCGACATTCCAACAGGAATTGAATCAAAATACTCTGACCTACGACCTTCATAATTCATTCACAGAAGCGCAAGTACATCACATACACGGTTGTGCACCTTATGTGAATGAGTCAGAATAGGTTTATTATCATTGACTTATATGACGTAAAAATTGTTGTTTTGCAGCAGCCATACAGTGCAAAGATGTAATGTTACTATAACTTATGAAAACAAAAAAATAGTGCATAAGGAAAGGAATCATGAGGTAGTGTTCATGGGTTTATGGACCATTCAGAAATCTGATGGCGGAGGAGAAGAAGCTGTTCCTGAATCGTTGAGTGTGGGTCTTCAGGCTCCTGTACCTCCTTCACAATGGTAGTAAATGAGAAGAGGGCATGTCCTGGGTGGTGAGGGTCCTTAGTGATGGATGGTCCCTTCTTGAGCCGAGGGCTCCTGGCAGGAGTTGGGGGCGAAAGTCTCCTCCCGGCTGGGGCACTGGTCGGGTCTGCTCCGGGCGATCTCGTACCGGGGCAGGGCGCTGGTCATCAACCAGCTGGTGGCCTCCATGCTGTGGTACCGGCTGGCCACGCTGGTGCCGCCCAACGTCTTCGTCGCCACCACCCAGAGGAGGTTGACGGACTTCTTCTGGGGCGGCCGGAAGCACTGGGTCTCCGCGGCGGTCCTGAGTCTGCCGTCGGCGGAGGGGGGTCAGTCGCTGGTGTGCGTGTGCACCCAGCTGGCGGCCCTCCGCCTCCGGGTGCTGCAGAGGTACCTGTACGCGGAGAATCCCCCGCGGTGGCACGCGCTGGCCACCTACTTCCTCCGCCGAGCATGCTGCCTCCGGGAGGGGGCGCGTCTCCCGGCGGCAGGCGTCGGCCGAGCCGCCCCGCGGGAACTGCCTGGTTTCTACCGGGATCTGATGCGGGTGTGGGGCGCGGTGTCGCACGGCGAGCGCGCGGCCACTCCCCCTCCGGTCACGGCGGGCACCGGGGGGGTCCCGACCGTGCCAGCGCCGGCCCCGCCGGAGTTGCTGGTCGGGCCCTGGGCCCGGCGTCTCTCGCGGGAGGCGGCGCGGCACAACCTGAGCCGCCTGGCGGGCATGCCGACGGTGCCGTTCCGCAAGGCGCTGAGGCGGTTCTTGTACGGGCTGCTCCTGCACACCTTTCACTTCCTCGCCCTGGTCTGCCGGCCGGACACGCCGTGGCGGTCCGTCTTGCCGGCAGGCAGCGAGGGCGGTCCCTGGTGGGGGTCTCTCTACGCGGGAGTCCTCCAGCTGTACATCGGGGACCTGGGGTGGAGGGTGTTGCACCGGGCCGTGCCGTGCAACCGATTCTTGAGCCGGTTCACTGACACCCCGGCCGCCTGTCACTTCTGCGGCCGGGAGGAGACGGTGTACCACGCGTATGCGGAGTGCGAGAGGTTGCAGCCCCTCTTCGAGTATCTGCAGGGGCTGCTGCTGAAGTTCTGGTTGCACTTCAGCCCGGCGCTGTTGGTCTACGGGCACCCGGTGCGGCGCGGGGAGGAGCGCGCGGCGGATCTCCTGGTGGGTCTCCTGCTGGGCCTGGGCAAGCTGGCCAACCACGGGACGCGTCAGCGGGCGGCTGAGGGTCCCGGCAGGTCGGCCTGCCTGCCCGTCTTCCACGCTTACGTGCGCACGCGGGTGCATCTAGAGAGGGAGCACGCGGTTTCCGCGGGCACCCTCGCCGAGTTCCGCACTCGGTGGGCCCCTCAGGGGATCGCGTGTGTCGTGGACGGTACGGACGCGATTCTTATTTGAAGTGTCGTGTTGACGGGTGTAGAGTCGCGTGTGTGTTTCGGTAGTATTAGTTTGCATTCTCTACTGTAGTATGTCGTTGCGTAGTTTCTTCTTTTCTGTATTAGAAGTCGTGTATTGACACTGGTTGTGTTTTGTAGTGCTTTTAGTGAATAAACGTTTATTATTAAAAAAATGGTCCCTTCTTGAGGCACCGACTTTTGAAGATGTCCTCGATGGTGGGGAAGGTTGTGCTCATGATGGAGCTGGCTGAGTCTACAACCCTCTGCAGCCTCTTGTGATCCTGTGCATTGGAGCCTCCATACCAGGTTGTGATGCAACCAGTCAGAATGCTCTCCACCGTACATCTGTAGAAATTTGTAAGAGTTTTTGGTGACACACCAAATCTCCTCAAACAAAGTAGAAAAAATGTAAAGGTTACCATGAGGACATAGATTTTATTTTGATCCACCCCATCATACTGGCTGAAAAATTCTGTCCTCTTGCAGTCAAGCAACGCTGATAAAGATCACAAGGTTGGGCACTGGATACTTTGATCTGTGGCTCTCATGACTTGTTATGGAAGCAGCTCAGTCCCAGCCTGATCCTAGAACAGAGCATGAACCCCAACCACGCTGCTCCACAGTGTAGGGAACCATAATACCACCTACCAAACCCTGTTCCTGACTCAATTCCTCCTCCCCATTCCCCCTTACTGTTTTCCACTCTATCTCCAACATTCCCTTATCTCCATGACAGCCTCTCTGTCTGTTATGGAGGGAGTTGTTTAAAATGGCAGCCCAGCACCATCTTGTCAGTATCTTTAGGGATGGGCAATGAACGCTGGCCCTGGCAGTTGTGGTGACTTGTCCAGCTGTGGACAGCTGTGAGCTGAGGCAGCAGTTGCTGTGTCTGGACAGTAGCTCGGTTCCTAACATTTCATGGAGCAGAATATCACTATGGCATTATTTGAATGAAGGGATATCCCAATTTTCTGATTACTTTGGTGATACCTGACTTGGTAACAGGCCAAATACATAGTTCATTTCACACACAAACATGAATCCCAGTTTCTACTGACGACTATTCCATGTTAAGAAATAGGATTATACTGTACTTTGGTGCTTTCAGACATTTGTTTTTAATCCTGACAGCAAATTGAGTTCTCATTGAAATAAAATCACAAAATTGGCCAAAATCCAATGGGAATAAGGTTAGGGTGATTTACGTCCCAAAAGAGGTGTTAAAGTGGGACCTGTGCAGTTCTGCATGTGTGCTCCATTTTCTCCCATATCCGAAATATATACTGCTGGGCCAATAGGCCACTGTAACTCACCTCTTAGTGTAGGTTAATAGCAAAAAGATCAGAGGGGAGTATTGGCATATGTGAGAGAGAAAATGTTACTGGGATACAGGGCAATAAGGAGAGGGGGGATGCAGTTAGTTGAAATAATGCTGCTTGTTTTGTCCCATTAATGGCTGGCTCCCAAGGCCATAGCTATGAGTCTAAGTACCTGCAGCTTCCTAAGCTTTCAGTAGATCAATGGGATAGCATGACTGAATGTGTCATTAAGCATCTTGTAAACCTCAGGATCTTAGTGACATTTTTAAAACAGCGTTCATGTACCAAGCCACGCATCTTGGAGCAATTACAAAGTAGATAAGGATTTTCAAGGCTTGGCCTTTTCTTAAATTGTACAAAATCTGAATGTGTCCAACTACATGCAGATATTGTTCGTGCTATTTGTACAAACAGTGTCTGTCCTGGTGTGTGTACACAATGAGAATGTGGTACAAAGTATGTACAAATGCTGAGCCTTGCAGTCTGCATAACCACTGCCCATCTGTTTAGTACAGAGTACAAACACTGAGTGTGTTGTCATGGATGCGAACACTGGGGTTGTTCCAGTATGTATAAAAAATGCCTGTTATGGTGGATACCCCAGTGTACCTACGCTAATGAATATGAATACTGAAGCAATTCTAGCATGTACAATCTCCAAGAGCAGAGCCTGACCACCAGCAAGAACAGGAGGTACATGAGGACATTGGAGAAAATGCCTTCCCAACATCACCAGGAAGGTATTTGTCCTGATGAGCCGTAAAGGAGTCCCTGATGGACGCACTTAAAAGTCACCCATAAGTGCGAATGAAGGTGTATAATATCGATAAGTTTAAAGGGGATGAAACATGAATAATGACCATACCTGGCAGACTTTGTGTAACCTGCCTGAGTGGTGGCTTGTACCACTGTGGTCTCATGTCCATGAGGAGGAAGATCATCTCCTCTAGCCTGGTGAAGTGCTGCACTCAAGAAGCCTCATATCCCCACTCCCCCTTCCTCTCTGGATAACCTCCTCAACATACTGGTGAATCCTAAATGGAGGAGTAAGTCATTTTTTCATGTTTTTTACCTTTAAGGTTTTGACTTTTCAGCCTGTGTGTCTTGTGCATATGGTGTGGTGTGCTTGATGTATGCATGGTGTGTATGTGCCTGTGTGTGTTTTTGTTTGTGCGTGTGTGCGTGTCCCTGTGTGAATGTGTGTGTGCGTGTAAGTGTGTGTGTGAGAGAGAGGGGGGGGGAGAGAGAGAGAGAGAGAGAGGGAGAGAGAGAGAGAGATACTTCTAGTGGTCTGCCACCTTGACATATCATGAGGTCATAATATTTCCCTCAACACTGCTGCCTTCTTCAGGGATTCTCCCTCCTGGGGAGAGGGGTCCATGGAGATCACTTCCTGGGCTCCTCTTACATCAGCCCTGGCAGCCGTCCCGGCAACTGCTCCCCCCAACTCTTCCTCCTGGCATATTATAACCGCTTCAATGTTGCTCTCCCCCTTTCCCCTGCATCAACTCTCTCCTTCATGGCAACCCCTGTGTGTTTTAAAGCTCCTTCCTGAGCATAAAATATCTTAACTCAATGGAACATCCAGTTTTGACTAATTTTGTAACTTTTTTTTGTGGGGGACGCAATTTCACTCTAAAATGCACCAAAAATAGGTCCAAACCAATTCCCAGGCATGCACCTGTCCTTTTTAGTAAAAACACTGTATCTTTAGTAATATGTCCAAGCACTGAGATTTCCTTTCATGAAAAAACACAGAGGCAGTCCCACTGAGTATCTCTATGTGTGTACAAAGACAGTGCATGTTCTAATGTGTATAAACAATCATTATCAACCGGTATAAATCAGTCCTAATGTGAATAGATGAGTGTCCCCTATTAATTACAATGACTGTGTCCATGGACCAATTCTGACTGTGTAAAGTGCAAGATTGTTCTAGAGTGTATAAACATGAGTCTGTCCCAGTGGAATCACTGCATACTGTGGTTTATACACTTTGGGCTATAGCGTGTACAAACACAATGACTATAATCGTTCATACAAGGGCTTGGACTATTTTTGTGGGTGTTAATATTGAGATGATGGTGGAGTGTAAAAGGTGTTTATGGGTCCTGATCTGTACAAACAACAAGGATCTCCTCATGTGCATTAACACTGTCCTGGTGTGTATACTATACGACTGTGTCCTGGTATATACATATGTTGTGTATTCCAGTATTTACAAATATTTAATCACCCGAATGTGTACAATATCTGTGCCCTATTGATTACAATATTTTCATGAGCTAGTGTGTACAAACTTGTGTGTGTCCCAGCATCCAAACACTGTATATCACAGTGCATACAAACACTGAAACTCTTCTCATGGGTACTGAGACTACACTAAGGAAGTCTGTGAATGTCCAAGTGTGTACAAATTCTAGGTATAATCTATTGCATACAAAGTTGAGAAACTGCCATTCTAGTATCCAAAAATGCTGAGACCGTCCTAGGTTTCACATCTCCAAGAAGTGAAGATTGGCCAAACAATTTTCTGCGTATATAGGTGTCTTAAGGGTTGTTGGGAAATTAACCTCTTCTGTTACCTCCAGTGTTTACATTGTCCCTAGCACCTTTCTTCCAGTGTAAAACTCTCCCAAATACATCCACAGCAGATAACATGTAAACGTAATCTAGAATGAGGTTTACAACTTCACTGGTCTGAAAAACAACTTCCTGCTGAAATCGTAGTATTTAAAGGGCTGTCCAGTTGTTTACAGGATTCTTGTCATGTGTGCAGTGTGACAATGCAAGGGCACGCACACCCTTTCAGTTTGGGATTTGTGATAATGCCCAATTGGATCCTCAGCTAAAATTGTAAAATGACCAAAAGGACTCTTGAAAATGTGCGTGGGTGGTTTACACCCAGAAATGTGCTGAAATGGGACCCTTGTAATTCCCAATGGGACCTAAGAGGGTCCAACCCCTAAAAGGCACAATCCCCTTGGAAGCCAAATATACACCATGGTTGCTCTGGGTGATGGAAAGATCACAAGATCACAAGACAAGGGAGCAGAGGTAGGCCATTTGGCCCATCGAGTCTGCTCCAAAGAAAAGAAAGGGAAAAAGAAAAAGAAAAAAAGAAATGAGAAATGGGGCAAGAAGTCGCTCCATGAGCTAAAGGAAAAAAAAACATTATTCCTTTCTAACCCCAATTTCCAGCCTTATCCCCATATCCCTTGATACCTTGAGTAATTAGATACCTATCTATCTCCTCCTTAAATGCCTCCAATGATCGGGCCTCCACTGCTGTATGTGGCAAAGAATTCCATAAATTTGCTACCCTCTGGCTAAAGAAATTTCTCCTTATCTCTGTTTTAAACCTGTACCCTCTAATTCTAAGATTGTGCCCTCTGGTCCTGGAATCACCCACCAAGGGAAACAGCTTGGCCACATCTACTCTGTCCAGTCCTTTCAACATTTTAAATGTTTCTATGAGGTCCCCTCTCACTCTCCTGTACTCCAGTGACTACAGTCCGAGAGCCGACAAACACTCATCATATGTAAGCCCTTTCATTCTGGGAATCATCCTTGTAAATCTCCTCTGAACCCTCTCCAACATCAGTACATCCTTCCTAAGATATGGGGCCCAAAACTGGACACAGTATTCCAAATGAGGCCTCACTGGTGCCCTGTAGAGCCTCATCAACACTTCCCTACTTTTATACACTATACCTCTCGAAATGAATGCCAACATAGCATTCGCTTTCCTTCCCGCCGATCCAACCTGGTGGTTAACCTTTAAGGTATCCTGCACGTGTACCCCCAAGTCCCTTTGTACTTCTGTACTTTGAATTTTCTCCCCTTCTAGATAATAATCTGCCCATTTATTTCTGTTTCCAAAGTGTACAACTGCACATTTCTCAACATTGAATCTCATCTGCCATTTCCTTGCCCATTCTCCTAAACTATCTAGGTCTCTCTGCAACCTTCCTGTCTCCTCAATACTTCCTACTCCTCCACCTATCTTGGTGTCGTCTGCAAACTTAGCCACAAAACCATTTACTCCATCATTCAAATTGTTAATGTACAAAGTAAAAAGAAAGGCTGCAGGGTAAAAGGAGAGAGCTCCCACTTTCAATAGGAATGCCCTGGCTAACTAGGAAACTGACATCAGAGCGGACCTGTGTGGTGCAGGGGGGTGAGACAATGAGATGACTGTTGTGGTGGGGATGTGGGGCGGGGATGTGGGGTGTTACAGACAGCCAGAAAGCATGGAGGCACAGTTTGGCAGGAGTGGTCTCCAGCTATCACCTCTGCTAAAGGGAAACGTTTCTCACTATCTCCCATATCCATGCTCCTCATCATCAGGTCCATGCTCGACCTTCCCTGCTCCAAGGGAAAATAACCAGCCTATCCAGTCTCTCCTCATATTCCACCCCTCATAACATCTGATGAATCTCTTCTGCATTAAATTCCATCTGCAGCTGCTTTGCCCAACTTTCCAGCTGATCTATGTCCCACTATATCCTTTTACAACCTCCTTCGCTACCTACCGCTCTGACAATGTTTCCGTCATCAGCAAACTTGCTCATCAGTCCACCTATATTCTTATCCAAGTCACTTATATATATGATCAATAACAGAGGTTGAGGAACCGATCCCTGAGGTACACTGGTTACAGACTTCCAGTCTTGAAGAGCACTGCTCAATCACTTCAATCTTTTTCCTATCACCAAGCTAATGTAGGGTTCAGTTTGCCAGCACACGTTGGATCCCATGCGCCCTTTAGGACCAGCCTATCGTGCAGAACTTTGTCAAAAACCTTGCTAAAGTCCATGTAAACCACATCTACTGTGCTGCCTTCATCAATTTTCTTAAGTACCTCCTCAAAAAAGTCAATTAGATTTATGAGGCAGGTTTCTTCCTGCACAGAACCACGTTGACTCTTTCTAATCAGTCCCTGCCTTTCCAACATAAATTTTGTCCCTTAGAAATTTTTCCAATAATTTTCCTCCTATTGACGTAAAGCTCACCAATCTCTTATTTCCTGGCTTATCCTTCCTGCTTTTCTTGAATAAGGGAAAAACATTAACTATCCTCCTCTCTTCTGGTATCTCACCCGTGGCTAACAAAGATGCAAAAATCATGTACACGAAAATCTGTCTGATCCTTAATAGTCATCAATAGTCCTCCCAAAAATACGTCATCATTGTCTGCTGCCATCTATCACCCTCCTTTCTGTCTCCCAACTTCACCTCTCCTCTCCCCCACTTGGCTTCTTCTGCCCATTATTCTTCACTCCTCCTCAGTCCACCTGTCACCTACCGGCCCCTGTCTCACTCCTGCCCCTCGTTTTATACCAGCTTTCTTCCCTCTCCACTCTCAGTCCCGATGCAAGGTTTCGACCCAAAATAGCACCAGTTCTGTATCCCCACAAGACACTGCTCAACCCTCTTGAGTTCCTCCAGCAATTACGTTTTACAGCTTTAGAGGTCCTGCTTTTTAATTTATGACCGAGATCTCTTCAGGACCTTATCCCTCATTATAACTTCCTACTGTTGTGGTTGTCCAGACTGCAATGAGCATCTTGGAGCTCCTGCTTACTTCAGGCTATACAACACGTAGGACTGAGCTCCCTGCCACACTTTGTCGAACATAACCTGGAGGTCAGGCAGCATCTGTAGAGAGAGACACAGAGTATGACCTTTAATCAGAACGAGGAAAATTTAGAAATGAAACCTGATTCATGTTGCAGAAAAAAGGGAGGTGTGGAGAAGATAAAGAAAATGTACACACTTCACACAGACAGCATCCGAGGTCTGTATTGTACCTGTGTTTCTGGAGCTGTGAAGCAGCAGCACTACCTCTTGCACCATTGCACCAGGTCTAATTTCTCAGTTCTGATGCAAAGTTATTGACCTGAAACGTTAACTGCACCTTTCTGCACAATATTGCTTGATCCTCTGTGTATTTCCTGCCTCTTCTGTTTCTTTTTTGTCATTTTGCAACAGACTTAAGTTTTTGGGTGGAGGCCAATTAGCTTCACCTAGTTTCTACAATTGTACTTTCCTTGCGTCACGGAGTGATACTAGCTGTGCAAGCAGAATGCTTCTATAATATTTAACAAAATCTTTATACAAGAAAATTTTCCAAATCCTCAAAACCTCATGGAAACTGTCTTAATGGTAACACTCTTTCTCCTGGTCAGAAGGTTGTGAAAACAAGCATCAATCCATGGACCTGAAGATGTCACATTAACTGACAATCCAGTACCTTACTGAGGATATACTGCACTGCCTTTCAGATAAAACATTGAACCATGACCACATCTTCCTCGTAACGGGAACAGGTTGAAGAAGATCAGAGAAGGTCTCCTCATTTTCACGTTTCCAACATTTACCTCTCAATCAACTCTCAGCAAAACAGATTACCTGGCTGATTAACTCATCGTCTTTTGTAGAAACTTGCTGTGTGCAAACTGGTTGCTGAATTTCTCCTCAGTCCCTTCAGACTTCCACTATGTGTAATATTTGATTTGTTATTTCTTTTAAAGTCTTGGCTCCTGATTTTGCTCTGGTGCAAGTTATTCTACATGATGCAACCCACCCTTGTGGAAATTAAATACCCAGTGTGATTATTTAAAACCCTGTGCCAAGCAAGCTGGCACATGGCTTTTTTAGTACTGACCCTGCTGAGCTGTTAGAGTCCCTCTCATTCCCATGGTGACAATGATAGATGGATGGAACGTTTATACAGAGAAAAACACCTCTTCTACATGTACGGCAGAGGATTGACTATGAAGTCACCTCTCCTGAGCATCTGAGACATCATTCCTGGCTATCTTCCTCTCCAGTTGTTAACGAGTGTAACTTGACAAGGGATCGTCATACAAGTTATAAACAGTGAAATGGTTAGTATCAGGGGCAAGTTGGGACATGCAGATTTCTCCTCTTTGCATGGAAAAATATTGATAAATAAAAAAATTAGGAATACCACTCAAATGCAGAATCGTAATCGAAGAATGAAAAGATAACTATTGATGTTGAAAATCTGAAGAGAAACAAAATGCTAGGGGTGATCAGTCTGCTTCCAGTCACCTGTCACGGTAATTCTCCATCCCTCTCCGAGCCTAACCTGTCCGTCAATGGCGTCCTACACTGATCCAATGAAACCCATTACAAGGGTGAGGAACACCATCTCAATGCTGGGGATAATGACCAGGAGAGGGCATTGGTGTTGGTTTGCTTATCTCACCAGTGAATTTAAAGGTATATCCGCAGTAAAATGGAAAACACAGAGGGGGAGCAATGTGAGAGAGTGTTACAGAACTCCCAGCAAAGAGAGGAGGAACTCTTCAAAGTTCACCTTTTTATACTGGCTACCTCCCCTCTATCTTTCAGTCCAGATGAAGGGTCTCAACCCAAAACGTCGACTGTCTATTTCCCTCCACAGATGCTGCCTGACCTGCTGAGTTCTTCCATCATCTGTGCGTTGCTGTATATTTGCAGTTCTTTGAGGTGCCTGCTAAAGGTCGTCCAAATCTCACAAGAACATAAGAAGTAGAAACAGGGGTAGGCCATTCGGTCCCTTGTGGCTGTTCTACCATTCGGACAGTAATTGTCTAATCTTTTAACAATGCCACTTTCCTGTATTAATCCTCTACATCTTAATTCCATCAGAAGCACACAAGAGGACAGGGATCATTGCACAGTGGTAGACCATTAGCTTTGTGCTGGATTTGATTTTGACCTTCAAACAATCTTTTCCTCAGACAGTTAAAGACTATGAAATATTAGGCGGGACCTGACATAGTTTGGAGGAAAAGAAATACATGCATATTTAAAAATTCATTCTCAAGGTGTGGACTGGCTAGGTGGGTAGTTGCTGCCCTGAGAAGGTGGTCTAGTGGCTACTTAATACAACTGATATGGTTGTTTTGTTATGGGACAGAAGTTATATGTTCTGGAGTGAATAAGGTCAACTGTTTGTTTGAGGATATTACTGACTCATCTGGGCCCAACCAACACTCTGATCGGTGGTGGTTGCAAAGTTTCATTTCCCTTTAATACAAGCTAAATTTAGATTGTCTAACCACTATAGGACGAACTCAAATTCCCTGGATATAGATCAGGCACCTGGATTATTCGTCCAGTGTTACCATTGGGACTGCCATCGTAAATGTGGTCAGCTGCTGACTATGAGGACTTTTCTGAATGCCGACTCCAATGTGTAAAATCTGGAACAATAAGATAAAAACAGCTAAAACTAAACAAGTGACTTCTATTCACCATAAACTACTGGGTATTGTTCTGAGAATCAGTTTTCCTCAACTATGATGAAACAAACTAAGGACAATTTCAACCTGCTGAAAAATACTCATTTTTAAGAAACAGGCTTTGCTTTGACCAAGTATTGTCTCCAAGTTTTAATATCGGCTCAGTCAAAACAGTCCTGCTGCTGAGTCAGAGATTATAGAATCCAGCCCTATTACAGGGCTGGTGTACACAATCTGGGCCAACACTCCTGTGTAGTTCTGAAGAAATGTTAGAACTTTTGTTCTTCATGTGAGCTGGAAACCAGCGTGCCTGTTTGTTCAGTAGATGTGAAGTAGCCTCAGGCACTTTTACTTCAAGGAGAAAAGCAGAAGAGTTCTCCGTGATGCCCTGATCAACATTCCCAACTGACTGGCTTTTCAACTCTGTTGTTTGTGGGACTGTGCATAACTTGGATGATGCAATAGCTTACAAATCTGAAAGAGACATGTTTTATATTTTGTCCTCATGACTTCAGACACACCAAGACATTGTATAGGTAAAGAAGTATTTGTTTTGTATCGTTTTTGCTGCTGCAATGTAAGAATACCGCAGTTATGTGTGTTTAGCAAGAAGCCACAATTAACAACAAACTAATAGTCTGTTTCAGTGATGATAACTGAGGAATATGTATTGGGCAGAACATTGGGGATAATACCCCTATACTTCTTTCATTAACAAAGGTGAGTGGGGAGATCGTTTGCATTCATTAAGAGAAATGATGTGGTTGAATTTCTGATTTGGAGCACAGCAGCTCTGACTGTGTGGCAGTCCTTCAGTAAGGCAGCAGCTCTGACTGTGTGGCACTCCTTCGGTAAGGCATGGAGTGCCATCTTGGATTTCTGTGCTTGAGTGTTCAGAGCTGGATTTGAACTCACAACCTTTTGACTCAAGGTGGGAGCTGCCAAGCGAACTCAAAAATAGTGGTGACCTATGAAACATTTTGCGGTCTCCAGAGGATATAAGAGGCACTTAGTAAATGCATGTTCTCTCTGTAATTGCAATATATTTATATCAACTTGGAAAAAAGAATCGTTTGATTTCAGAAAAGCCATATGACCTCCTCGTAATTCAGTAAACTCTTTGCAAAACGCTTCTCTGCAATTGATTATTTCCCGAGGGGATTAAAATATAAGAGCTTTCATAATATTCAGTGTATAGTTATTGAACTGTATTATCCAATAATAAACATGGCACTCACCACTTTTGCTGGGTTGGGACATTAACTATACAATCTGTTGTTAATATTGTGCTTTTCCTCTGCCTCATTGTTCATTCCCTTTTCTCCTCTTTTCACAGTGAACCATGTTGGATGTGTAACTGGCTGTGTTAGTGGGTGTATGCTGAATGTGAGACTGGATTTGTACAAGATGTGTGATTGGATGGATGTGTAACTGAATGTGTGTTACTTGTGCAGCTGGATGTGTGATTAGGTATGTAACTGAATGCCTGGATGTCTGCTGGTGTGTGATTTCACGATACCACCTTATTTAAGTAATCCCTGAATGCATAAACCAATGAAGAACATCTATGGAGAGATACTAATCCAAAAACTACCATTTGACAGTAAAGATGGATTTACTTTGATGGGAAGGAATAGATTTGGCAGAATTTTCTCAGGATTAACATGTTAAATTGTAAACAAAAGTGGGTTATTAAAATGAGCCGTAATCCGAGACTTCCAGAAGCTTGAGGGAGAAACTCAAGACATTTGAATTGATCAAGGGATTCACTGGGAGAGGTAGAGAGAGACTGTGTCATCTGGAGAGGATTTAAAGACAAAGGGATTTGATCTTAAAATAAGACCACAGCCATTTAGAACGTTAGTGGTGATCTGAAATTCTCTTCCCTGAAAGGTTTTGGTAGAGACGGGCAATTAAAGTTTTCAAGTCTGAATTTAGTGAATTTTGTGAGAGAAAAAATGTTTTAGGTTGATGACCTTTCACCAGAACTTGGCAAAGCCAGAGGGGTGCAAAGAACTTCTCTTGCTTCTCTGCAACCTGAAACATGCTTGTTTTCTAATTCTGCCCAGGTCTGATTAAAGGTCATCAAATTGAAACATTAACCCCATTTCTCTCTCCTCAGATGCTGCCTGACTTGCTGATTGTTTCCAGCATTTTCTCTTTTTATTTCAGATTTCCAGTATGCGATATGTTCTGCTTTATGATGCAAATATTTTGGACATTAAGACAGAAGGTGTGGTTGGGGGACAGATCAGCCAGGGTCTAACTGAATGGTTAGAACAGGCTTGAGCGGATGAATGGCCTTCTCCCATTCCTAAACTGAGAATGAAGCTGCAGACAGATTTTCTAGTCAAGGTTTGGCAGTACAAAAGGCTGTGCATTCTTCCACTGATCCTTGTACTTTTCATTGGACTTACATTAAAATGTTGTATAGCCAAGGACTTGACTGATGTAAATAATGTCATGACTCATGGTGATTTCAATTATAGATCTTGTGATTCTGGGCACCTAAATTATTTGCAAGGCAATTGATTCATCATTCTGCCCTTGCACTTTAATGAGTTACAGAGTTCTGTTCTTTACCTGCTTCCGCTGCAGTGGCTCTGTGACCAATGTGATAGAGTCATAGAGTTACACAGCATGGAAGTGGGCCCTTCGTCCCAACTGGTCCATGTTGACCAAGATTCCCATCTAAAGTCATCCCATTTGCCTGTGTTTGGCCCATCTCTCTCTAAACCTTTCCTATCCAGGTACCTGTCCAAGTACCTTTTAAATGTTGTTAATGTACCTGCCTCAGCCATTTCCTCTGGCAACTCATCCCATATACTGACCACCCTCTGGGTGAAAAAGTTGCCCCTTAGGTTCCTATTAAATCTCTCTCCTTTCATCTTAAACCTATGCCCTCTAGATCTTGATTCCCCAACCCTGGGAAAGACAATGTGCATTCACCCTATTTATGCCCCTCATGATTTTATACACCTCTATAAGATCATTCCTTCATTCTCCTATGCTCCAATTAAAAAAGTTCTAACCTGCTTAACCTCTCTCCATAGCACAGTCCCTCAGACCAACGTTGCTGGACAATTGTCGTGTCGCTGTGACCCCTTCCCCTGGACAATTGCAGTCTCACTCTGACCACTGTCTCCGGATATCTGTGGTGTTGCTCTGTCCACGTCCCTGGAGAACTGTAGAGCTTCAGTGGCCCCTGTCCCTGGACAACCTCAGTACCTCCTAGACACTCAATCTTGGTCCCTCCTTCGAAGATGAATTCCACACAGAAAACTTCATATCCAATTTATAGTTGGAGAATCTTTAGGATTTCCACAGAGGATGAGGATCTAGGGCCTGTGTGAAAACTGGTGCTGGGGTAGGGAAAGGGAGTGTGCAGGAGCAGGAAGGGAACACAGAGTAAGCAGGAATTCCAAACTACTGTCAATGCAGCCAAACCAATAAGACACACATACTTTGGGGAAAAAAATAGATCTTTAGAAGCATAAACCCTGAATGTTGAAGGGGGTGTGTGAAAGGTGTAAGGGATGGCAGTAGAAGAAGTCTTTAACCATAATAGTCAAGCAATCGCAGTGTTATTTGAGCAGCCAGTCTTTCCCTGCCTGCCAGTTTCGTCTACCTGTATGTTCCAACAACAAGGAAGAGTCCGCTGTGAGTCAAGATAGGGGAACAGACCCATGTTTTCCCTTAAAAAAGGCCTCAGTTTATCAAAACTGCAGACAATGGCATTTCTATTCCTTGTACTTGCTGAGAGTTGATGATAAACTGTTTCTTCAACAGGGTTGCATTTCAAAGTTCAGCTTCTGATTACAATTGCTTCCCCTTTGCCACTGAGACTATTCAGAACACATGTCATTTTCCAAGTAAAGATGAACTTCCTAATATTTATTTTAATTTGTTTTTTAACTAATTTAGATTTATATCCTCTGGCCCTGTTTCCCATCTTTCTTCATTACAGCACTGCAATATCAAATATTGATGACACCATTTAACATTCCTGCAGATTTTCCCCTTGAGCTGACTTCCTTCTGAGACACTCACAATTGGAAACCTCTTTCCTTCTGGTTTATTTTCCCTTACATCTTGGATCACTCTTGTTGCTTTCTCTCTGTATTAAGATCAAAGGTTTGTTGAACTGAGATTGAGATAAGAGGCCTATATTCTATAGACTTATTCTGGTTGAGGTGAATCCATAAGGAGGAGAATCAACTTGGAATAAAGGGTCAGCATTTAGGACAGAGATGAGGAGAAATATCTTCACTCAACGGATTGTGGTTCCTTGGAATTCTCTTCACCAGACCTATGAAGGGCTCAATCTATATTCAGGTAAGAGGCTGATAAATGTTTGATTGTGAAGTGATTCAAGAGGTATGCAGGATGGTAGAGTCAAGGGAGAAGACCAGGCAAGAAGCAAGGCTGAGGGGCTGGATGGTCTGTTCCTGCTCTGTTCTCTCGTGTTTTTACATTGAACGGAATCAAGTGCGGTTTCCCTGGGCTGAATAATTGCAAATCAAGTCACAAGGTGAGGGGCAATTTGATCTGAAAGATGCCACATTGTAATCCTCTCAGTAAGCTGCTGAGCCCATGTTTCAGTTAGCTGTAACTGATATTATTGCACCCCCCCACCACCTCTACCCGCCCAACCCAGTGGCTCCCTCCCCCTTCTCCCTAATACAACGTGCTCACAAAGAAATCATGTCAGAGAAGTCAATTACTGATGCTGACGTTGGTGAATTAATGGAGCAGCTCACCAGCTGTAAAAATGAACCAGGCATTAATTGTGCCTCAGCCTCACTAAGGCCATGCTAATGATGGCGTCTGTGGCGCGGATCATGATCAGACCTGCCGAGCACACGGGTGTCAACCTTGTTGTTCAACAGTGTAAAATTAAATTAATAAATCCCAAACACATGGAAACATAACATGAAATTAATGGCCTTTGGTGCCAGATCCGATGCAGTCATTTGCTGCCTGACTTTCCGCACCAAGGACTTCATAAATGTGAGCAGTTTCTCAAAACAAGACTGGTTGTTGTACAATGTAATTTTTTTTTCTTGCTGTGTTCTCTCAGAGTTAACACAGGCGATTCTTGTTATAAATTGAGACGTGAACCCTTATCAGAAGCAAGGGACATGGAGCAATCAGTGTTTGAGCTGGACTGGAAAGTGTTAGGGTGCAAACCCTCTGTTTTGAACCCTTTGTTCTCCTTTTGTGCCTCAAAATGAAACAAACAAGGTTTTGGAATTTGGAAGGGATGCTTAGGCCTTTGCCCCTTTTAGATATCAAAAGGGATTTGATGTCCTAACTTCCTCAACATCGTCTCATCACTTCTCTCTCCAAGTGCACAGCTGGGTGCAGGGTTTGTTCAGAGTGCTGTTCAGAAGTATCGATTGAAAGGTGTGTTGCACATGAAAGGTGGAGGAAATTTTTACCCTATTGTCTACTTCAGTAGTCAAGAAGGAAAATGTTACAAACAAGAAAAACACACAGACACAAAAAATAAGAAGACCTTGAAAATGTGATGCAGAAAGTCATTAATGTCTGGGCTTTTCTGACTTTGCCAGCTCAACAGAATCATCACCTGAAGGCCATTTACGATGGTGTGCCTCTTTACATTGATGACTTTCTATCCACATAGGAAACCAGTGTCCAAGACCTACTTCTGGAATGTACAATACTAACGTCGCCTCTTGATGTTTGATTTTCTTTAGCTTTACTTGCAAACATATACTGTACATACACAGATAGGAGTAGCCCATTCTGCCCCTTGAGCCTGCTCTGCCATTTAATCAGGTTCTGACTGATTTGATTGTAATCTTATCTCTGCATTACCATCTACCCAATGCAACTGTCCACCTTCTTGCTTATCAAGTTTCTAGTTACCTCTACCTTAAAAATATTCAAAGACTCTGCCTCCACCAGCCTTTGAAGAAGAGAGTTCCAAAGGAAAATAAAGTGCCTCGTGTGCATCTTAAATGTATGATCCTTATTTTTAAATAGTGAACCCTAGTTGTAGGTGCTCTCACAAGAGGAAACATTCTCTCCACATGCACACTGTCAAGATCCCCCAAGATCTTACATTTTACAATCAAGTCCCTTCTCACTTTTCCAAACTCCAGCCTAACTTGTACAACCTTTCCTCATTAGATAATCTACCCATTCCAAGTAAACCTTCTCTGAGCTATCTTCAACACCTTCACACTCTTCCTGAAATAAGGAGACCAATAGTGTACACAGAACTCAAGATGTGGTCCCACTAAAAAGTTGAGGTCCCAGCGTTGTGGCATACCAGTTGTTACATCTTGTCAATCCTCCCGTTAGCCAACCCTAATCCATGCCAAAAAATTCCCTCCCACAATATGAGCTTTTATTTTACACAATAACCTTTGATGTGCCACCTTATCAAATGTATTCTGGATATCTAACTGTAGTGCACCATTGGCTCCCTTTCATCCATAGTACATGATTTCTCTTTCATAAGTCCATGTTGACTTTGCCTGATTACCTTGAATTTTTCTAAGTGTCCTGCCATAACATGTTTAATAACACCCTCTAAGATTTTGGCAGTGACTAACCGACCATTAGTTTGGCGCTTTCTGTTTCTGTCCCTTTTTGAATAAAACAGACTCATTTAGTATTTATTTATTTCATTGAGATTCTGGCATCTGCAGTCCTTTGTTTCTCTAGTATTTATTTACAATCAAATGGAACCTTCCCTGAACCTAGGGAATTTTGTAAAATTAAAATTAATGTATTGTGATCATTCCAATCAATTTGAGGAATTAAAAGCTGGAAAACAGTTGCCTTCATTTACTCTAGTGTGGGAATTAACTAATTCAGAGGAGAGGATACCTACCTAGCTCATTCCTGCTTTGAATTTACTGTAGCCAGGATGTTGATAGATGTAGTAGCAAGATAGAAACTTATGGGCAGGAAAATAGCATCTGGTCTTTCAAACCAGCCCCTCAGACATTATAGGTGTAGAATCTGGGCCAGACACTTCCCATACTCACAAATACAAATGTGAAATAAAAACAGGGAGGGCTAGAGATACTCAGCAGGCTAGGCAGCATGTGTGGAGAGGGAAAGTTAATGTTTTAGACATGAGAAAGAAAATATTTGTGTTACTTATAAAATCATTTACTTCCTGTGTACGAGATGTGTAGCGTACAGGCAAATGGAGTGCTAGCAAATCAGTGGAAATGCATTCTAGTGCCTTTACCTTCTGAGTAAAGAAAATCTGTGCTACATCCAGACTATTCCTTCACTTTTGTAGTTTAAATGTACTTGAAACTTAGGAGGGTTCTATAAAGTGTTTGTTATCTCTGTCATCAGCTTACCTCCCAGCTGGTTTAAGGTATATTCTTATTCACTAATATGTTTGCATCTATTTTGTAATCATTAGGGTCGGGTACAGGATTTTAGGAATTAAGGATGTTATCAGCAAATGGAAGAGCATTCCCAGTTTTCAACTTTCCTTCTTGCAAGCACAAATCATTAAATCATTAACTGGCCTCTGTGGTTTAAAAGGACTAGAATGTGTGTTTCCCGCAGCTGCCCACCCCTGTTACAGACCATGATTGTGCAGTTCGGGCAAAGAGCAGTGTCTGCAAGGTCAGCGAAGTTAGGATCTGGGAAACGGCCAATCAAAGCCATTTGGTAAATCAAACTAACGAGTATCTCCCAAATTGCTGTCAACATTTTTGGAAGAAGGGAAGTTGAAAACTGGAATGCTCTTCCATTAACTGGTAAGTACCAAGTTTGGACTAAGACCTTTAGTTCTTAAGATTTTGTATCTGAGGCTAATACAGCAATGTTCATTGTAAAGTATACAATGATTAACTTAAATTTGCTGAGTTGTTATGATCTGCAGTACATTGCCTGGAAACCTATTCAATAGTACACTTCAAAAGGGGATGAGACAAATACTCAAAAAGGAAAATGTGCAGGGTGACGGGGAAAGGGCAAAGGAGTGGAACTAATTGGACAGATAGTTCCTTCAAAGAACCAGCATGACTATGATGAGCTCACAGAGACACGAGAGATTCTGCAGATGCTGGAATCTGGAGCAACACACAAAATGCTGGAGGAACTCAGCAGGTCAGACAGCATCTATGGAGGGAAGTGAACAGTCGGCGTTTTGGATTGAGACCCTTCATCCAACCCGAAACGTTGACTGTTTATTTCCCTCCATAGATGCTGCCTGACCCGCTGAGTTCCAGCATTTTGTATGTGTGACTATTATGGGCTACATGGTTTGATGAAAAATAAATCAAATCTGAATAAGAGAGTGAAATAGCTCAAATTCATGAGCTTTGAAAGGGGGGAGTTGTTAAGGAAATATTTTAGCCAGTGTTTCAGTAAATTAGCAGAGATGGATGCAGTGTCCAACAATGAAACAATAGTGAGTGCTGATTCATCATTTTAACATAATTATAATTAATATTAGAGGATATGCCTGACCAGGTTACACTCCACTGTCACGGGATCTGGAATGTATCCAAGAAACACAAAGATAGAAAGATAGATTTTTGTTATTAATTAAATCTGAATATCATGTATCATTTTGGCATAACCAAGAGGAAAATTGGTCAAATTTATATAGAGCCAATGTTTCTCCTTAAGGGAGAATCAAGGACAGAGGGCATAGTTCCTAAATAAGCGGCTGTCCATCTAAGATGGCAATGACCAAGAGATTTGTTAATCAGTGGGTTGTGAATCTTTGGAATTATCTACGTCACAGAAGCATAGAGGTTGAGCTTGAATGTATTCAAGGCCAGGATAGAGTTTTGGTCTTTAAAAAAGTCAAAGGTAGTGGAGATTAGGCAAGAAAATATTTATACCAGCTGTGCCCGCAGCTTTCATATGTTAGTGTAGTGGTTAGCGTAACACTATTACAGCACCAGCAACCCGGGTTCAATTCTGGCCACTGTCTGAAAGGAGTTTGTACGTTCTCCCTGTGACTGCGTGGGTTTTCTCCGGGTGCTCCGGTTTCCTCCCACATTCCAAAGACGTACAGGTTAGGAAGTTGCGGGCGTGCTATGTTGGCACTGGAAAAGCTGCGACACTTGCGGGCTGCCCCCAGAACACTCTACGCAAAAGATGCAAAACACTCTGTGTTTTGGCGTACATGTGACTAATAAAGATATCTTATCTCTTAATTAAACATCCTCAATACGATCCATCTAGTTTTCCAGAGTCTGGACAAATTTATTGTTCTGTACATGCACCACACAAGAATATCAGGGGAGGATTCTTTCAATATTAGTAACATATAGCAATTTCATGTAATCTTTATTGAGTCTTTCACCATCGTTTTGAATATTTCCTATATCCAGATAATCCAGAGAAACATAATGTATTAAAATATACAGGGAAAAAAATGCTGGGGATACTCAAGTTGTGCTGACCTGCTGGGTATTTCCAACATTTCTTTTTTATTTCAGGTAGTATTTTATTTTCTCATGTTAATAATATTGCTAAATTATAACCAGCAAACTCAGAATGAAGTGTGAGTGCAGTAAAAATTAGCTGCTTTGGGTTGAAAATGCCTTTAAGGAGTAGCCCCATGCAGGTAATGCCAAACAAGCCAATGGTTTTGACACCGTAATGATCTTCTATACCATTGAAGTGAAGGTAGAGAAAATTGGTATTGGTATTGGTTTATTATTGTCACTTGTACCGAGGTACAGTGAAAAACTTGTCTTGCATACCATTCATACAGATCAATTCATTACACAGTGCAGATACATCGAGTTAGTACAGAGTGCATTGAGGTAGTACAGGTAAAAACAATAACAGAGTACAGAGTAAAGTGTCACAGCTACAGGGTTTAAAACAGGCATGGTGTGGTTTAACACACAAAAAGCTTCAGGGACTCAGCGGGTCAGGCAGCATCCATGGAGGGAAATGGACAGTCTCCGTTTTGGGTTGAGACCCGTCATCAGGACGGGAAAGAAAGAGGGGAGATAGTGCTATATAACATGGGGAGGAAGGGGAGGAGCAAGAGCTGGCAGGGGATCGGTGGATCCGGGTGGGAGGGGGGGTGGAAGGCAGTTGAGGGAGGGGGGAGGGTGAAAATGATGTAAGAAGCTGGGAGGTGATAGGTGGAAGTGACAAAGGGCTGAAGAAGATGGAATCTGATAGGAGAGGACAGTGGACCATGGAATAAAGGGAAAGAGGTGAGGAGGGGAACCGGTGAGAGGAATGGGTGAGTGAGGGGAAAGAGATGGGATGATAGGGGGGCAGTGGGATAAGGGGAAAAAAAGCACAGAGGGGAGTGGTTACCAGAAGTTAGAGAAATCGATCTTCATGCTGTCAGGTAGGATGGTAGAGTTTAATTTCTCAGCCATTAAAATGGTGATCTTAATGGGTGAGAAATTAAAGAGGGATTCTCTCCACTGAATCAGAGAACAGGGGTTCTTGACTCATTCCAGATCTTAAGCTTTAATCTGAGGCAACAGACCCACGCAATGCGGAAAGCATCTTCCATTTGAAGTCCTTCCTCTCAGATCTTATGGACTATTTTCTGATTCATTCCTTTTATTTCTCAGTATCACTGAAAACCGATTACTTCCATCATTCCAGGGATGGGATTGGGAATGTAATTGGGAGCATGGTTGGGGAAAGTCAAAGGATCATCAAACACTGCTTCAATTATAGCCCACAACTTTTTTAATGTAGTTTCTGGAAATAATTTTTGAAAATTGCAATATCCTCATGCTTGACAATTAAGTATAAAAATATTCCAGAAACCAGTGTACTAGAAATAAAGTAATTTTGATAACCTGCATTTTCTACAATAATTTCAATTGGTTTCCAGATCAGGCACTTTCCCTTTTACAGTCAAAACTTTACATCGTCAAAGTTCAGCAACAGAATTCATGAGGAAACAAATGGAACCAAGTTTTGAACTTGAAAAAAAACATTTTTATCAGTATGATGAATGATTTAGTAAGGTAGATTTGGAAATAAAATTAAAAAAAGTATACCAGAAGGGAAACTATGGCAAACATTTAAAGGAACATTGTTTTATACCTCTAGTATTGTATATTTAAGTGAAAAATAAAAGATCTGTAGGGAAAGTAATCCCTCTCTGATGAAGGATGATATGAGATTAAAAGAAGGGCTTCGATCACTTCCAAGAATAATAGCAAGCATGGGGGTCTGGAGAGTTTTGGATCCAGAAAAAGGAGCAAAAAAATGTTTGAGTTAAAATGTTGTATGTAAAAGAAAATGTAAGAGCTTGCATAACCATATAGTGTCACAAACCAGCAACAAAAGAAACACACTGAGCATGATTCAGTGTTAAAAACTATTTTATTAATCACTACTATTGATAATACGTAAAATAAAAGTAAAAATGTTAGTATGTTAGAATTCAAGAATGTTAAACCTCGAACGTTAACCCCAAAACTAAACTCTTCGTGTGTGTGTGTGACAAAGTCCAAAACTCCCAGTTCCGGAATGGTTCTTAAAGTTCAGTTCCGCAAGCCATAAGGTGAAACATGAGCAAGGGCTTCTTCAACAACCACCGTTGTCTGAAGATAAGATGTAGATGTAGAAAAACATAGAGAGAGTACATACGAAATCCAAATGTTCCACGATGGAACCCAAACGACACTTCAGTGTTTACTCGGTAGTGACTTCCTCACCCCGAAAAGCATCCGAACCGTGGTCGTCCACACACAAATACCTGTTTCCTTCTACAGGTCAGCAACAAAGTGAACTCCACCGGATTACTTCCAACTTCCATACATGGATTTCAGTGGCAAACACAGTTATTGTTTCTCATCCATCGATAGAGAAAACAAGCAGGCTGGTGTCTCTCTCCCTTCTCTCTCTCTCTTTCTTCTTCTTCTTACTTCTTCAACAACGTCATTACGTCCTTTATCTTCTATTGACGTAAGCACGCCCCACACACACATACACACACACTCTCTATCTTAAAGGGACTTTCACTGAGTCCGTAACAATAGAAAAAGGGGATCCATCAGAGATAAATAGATAAAGGCAAGAGAATTAGAATGGAGGATAAATAAATGGCAGAGACATTAAATAAAAAAATATTTTGTATTTGTCTTCAATGCAGAACACAAAATAATTTCAATGAAGCCATGGGATCCAATGGTCTCATGGCAGTGAAGAGCTCAAAATAAAAATTACTCTGAGAAAAGGGAAAGACCTGGTGAAATAAAGCAGACAAAGAGCCACCAAATTTTCTGCACCAGAAATCCTCCAAAGTAGAGTCCTCAAAGATATGGCTGCAATAATGAAGGATGTATTAGTGGTAATCTTCCAAAATTTCCAGTAGTGTGGATTGGTCTCAGATGTTGGAAGAAAGCAAATGTAATTCTGTTAGTCAAGAAAGCAGGAAGAGAAAGAAAAAAAGGAATTGTAAGCCAGTTAACCTGACATCAGTTGCTGGAGAAATACTGGAATCCATTCTTTAGCAAGTGATAATAATGCCTCTGTGAAATAATTAAATAATTACATTCAGTGTAGTTGATAAATAAGGAACAATTCCTTCAGAGATTTTTGTGGCTACACTATCAAGAAGGATATGGGGAGACCCATGGATGTTGTATATTTGGATTTAAAAAAAAACATTTGATGAGATGCCATAAATAGGCACTACACTAAAAACATGAGGTTGGAGGTACTACATAAGCATGGATAAAGGCTTTGTCAATGTACAGAAGAAACAGAGGAGGAATAAATATGTTGTTTTCAGTTAGTGAAGTTAATTGCAGAATTCTACCAGGATCAGTTCCTCAAGTATTTACTACCTACATGAATAACTTAGATGAAGGGACCAAGTTTAAAGTATTCAGGTTTACTGGTGATACAGGGCTAGGTGGGAAAGTAGCCTGTGAATCTGTAAAGTGATATGGACAGGTAAGGTGAATGGGAAAGCAAGTAGCAGATAGAGTTTCACGTGGGAAAGCTTGGGTTTTGGTTGGAAGAATAGAAAAAATAAATTCTCCAAGGAATTTGACCCTGTTCAAAATACGTAGATAAACGACATGATAGAACATAGAAAAACTACAGCACAATTCAGGCCCTTCAGCCCACAAAGCTGTGCCGAACATGTCCCTACCCTAGAAATTACTAGGCTTACCCATAGCCCTCTATTTTACTCAGCTCCATGTACCTATTTAACAGTCTCTTGAAAGACCCTATCGTATCCGCCTCCACCACCGTTGCCGGCAGCCCATTCCACACACTCACCACTCTCTGAGTAAAAGACTTACCCCTGACATATTTGCTGTACTTTGTGCTCTGCTTCCAAACCTGGCTGTGTAGCCACTGCTATATTAGACATTGTTTAGGGTTAAGTCACCAAGGTTGAATTTTACTCCCAATGTTTTTCAAGTGGTGAGAAACTAACAAATGTGGGTATCCAGAGGAACCTAAGTTTATTATACGTAAAACACAAGTGTTTGACAAGCAACCATAATAAGTGATTGGGAAGGCAAATCGTATTTTGACCTTTACTGAAATGACATTGGAGTTCGAGGTGAAGGAAGTCTTGCTTGTACAGGACTTTGGTGAGGCAACACGAGAAGTGTTGTGCACAGTTTCCATCACCAAGGCTCAGCATACATTCACCAAATTGATTTCTGAAATGAGTAGTTTCTAATGAGGAGATAAAAATAGAAAATGCTAGAAATACTCAGCAGGTCAGGAGCATCTGTGGAAAGAGAAAGTGATGCTGCCTGACCTGCTGTGTGTTCCAGTATTTGCTGCTGTTATTTCAGATTTCCAGCCTCTTTAGTTTTTTATTTAACTTTCCTATGCAGAAGGACTAGATCAGACTGGCCCAACATCATTGGGGTTTAGGTCATTTTACTGGAAGGGATGGTAAGGGATTGCTACTTTTGGCTGGAGAGTCTAACGCCAGACTCAAGATATGCTACATTTACTGATAACGCTTTTGTGAGCCAGAAGGGAGATGCTATTGTACCTCCTTACCTCCCCTTCCAATCAACCTTGCTGAGTGAACCCTTGTAAGTAATTGAGATTGATTTCATGGATATAATTTGCATGTAATTATATTCAACTCCACATTTTTCTGGAGAATTTACCCTGCTTTTATTGGGAGGAGTTGCTGAAGTTTTTGTTTCCCCTTTAAATTACTTCTTGTTCAGTTTGTTTTAGAATAAATATTCTGTTGTCAGCTGGATGGCTTGCCTCACCTCACTCTCATTGGCTGGTGCCGTGTTGTCCTCTTAGGATGGAAGTAAAGATAATTTTCATCATTCAGAGGGTTATGAATCTTTAGAAATTTGTTACCAAGAGGGATATGAGGATTCAGAGACTGGGCAAGTCTGAGAGCAATGGATGTTTGGGCACTAGGGTTGTTTGGGATTATTCTGGAGTGATGAAATTATGGATAGCACAATTATGGATTAATTAAAATGAGAGCCAGTCTTCAGGAAATAAAACCTGTTCACAATTTAACTTCAATTGATATGTTAAGGCCATTGAAACCAATCATTAGGTGTCGGGCATTCTGATTCTGTCCCATTGAAACTACACAGAGGAAGACAATAGATGAATGTTCATGTTAATTGGTGGTCATTGAAAACTTCAGTATGAGATCAGGGAAGGCATTAAGTAGCCATCTCCTGTATTAACACATTGTTAAAGGTGTATCCTTGCCACTTAATGTGCAGTTCAGGACTGGTCTGTTTGTCACTTAATATTCTGGTTAGTTGTATATACAGGGAGCCATCCCTCAATACTGAAACATCAGAGGTACATTTTGGGTGTCTGGAGTTTGTGCTTAGAAGCTTTTGGACCAGCCACCAGTATTGAATTTTCAAAGGGGTTCTGTTGTTTGGGTTGTGCCACCATTGTAATTATAGTTAATCATTTATCATTGTCTTTGTGTTCAAAAGTATAAAACATTGGAGAGGAGAACTAGATTCTGTCCAGAAGATCTGCTGTGTTGAAAAAATACTTTTATATCACCAGCTGCAGTGTCTCTCCAGTGACTCAGTCAATCACAACACAGGTAATATGTGGACTGGTGGGAAAGTAGCTATGGTACAGATTCAACTTGATCTCATTGAAGGGCAGAGCAGGGTTCAAGGGGATCTATGGCTTCCTCTGGCATCTGTTTTGTTCTTGTGCAAAAGATCTTATGTGAAAAAGATAATCGATTGGAACAGTTTGGAAAAATGTTTTCAAGAACTTGATGAATTGATGGATTCACTTTCTCCTTGCCAACAATTTGCATGTGACCAATTTATAATTAAGAAGTTAGAATGAAAATGAACATTTTTTTTAACACTAGGCAAGGAACTAAAGGTAATTTGCATTGATCCCAAATAAATTACCTGGAAAAATTTAAGTATCAGCCAATTTGCAATGAAAAAAATTTAAATGATTTGAAATAGTCTTTTCTGAATGAAAGTCACAGAAAGTGTAATGAAATCGTATCCAAAACCTCCTTGTATAATAAATGCTAGAGAAGATGCTTAAGTAGTTCTTATCGATGAAAGATTCCACTATTATGGGATATGTGGGATTTTGGTAATGCCTTTGTAAACAGGTCTTTCCTTTCGAAGTCATTTCAGACTCAGTAGTCACACTCTCAGCTCTCAGTCACCACTCAGGAAATATGGGTGCATAACCCAGCCTGCTGTTACAAGGGAACACTGAGGGAGTAGACGACTGAATATGGTAAATATTCTGCAGGTCAAGCAGCATCTGTGAAGAGAGAAACAGAGTGAACGTTTTTGTCAATTACTTGTCAACTGATCATCTTGCTGGATATCCTAGTACATTTGTTTTTATTTTGGATTTCCAGCACCCGCAGTTTTCCTCAGTACTGAGGGACTACCAAGCTATTGGAGGCCCCATCAGTCAGACCAAGGCCACATTCACCCAAATGTTGGATAGGAGAGAGCTGGTGCCACTACCTAGACAAGAGCAGCAGAGTTCTGGAAACTCTTCAGTAGGTCAGGCAGTATCTGTGGAAAGGGAAACAGAATTAACATTTCAACTCTTTTTCTCTGCTGGAAACATTTAGATGCTGCCCGGCCCACAGAACGTTCCCAGTATTTTCTGTCTTTATTTCAGATTTCCAGTCTCTGCATTTTATTTTTATTTTCAGCAGTAGGGTTCTTTGAGTTTCCTGCCTGATAATTACCCTCCATCCGACATTATTACGATAGGCTATCTAATCAATATTTCATTGCAATATTTACTGTGTGCAAGTTAGCGGCTGTTTTTCCCTACAGGGCAACGGTAACTATGCTTCAAAAGTCCTGCACTAGCTTTATACCATTAGAACACTGCAGAAGTACTCTTCTTTCTTTCCCCTCCATCTGCCTCTTGCTGATTCCTTCAGCCAACCTGTCACTCTGAAGTAAAACTCATTATTCAAATCTCCATTCCTATCAACAAGGCTTTAAAGGTCACGCTCTATCTTATTCATCAGTGAAGGAACATAAAACAAAATTATTGCTTTGTATGTTTTCAGCAAACCAGATTATTTTGGAGAACCATACCAATGCATGTAGGTTTTTATCTGGAGAGGATATGCTTATTGCAGGATTCAGGGAACTGAATGCTCACTGATATATGTAGTGCTGTGTTGTCTGAGCTGGTGTTTGTGTAAATGTTTTACTTCAAGTCCTTGGCTGAACTGGCATTCAGGAGTCTTATATCATTTAAAAGCATTGAGGTTAAATCTATCCTTGGTTGCTTTACAATAAATAGGGCACAACATTGCAAGGGTTGCTTTTGTTTGTGGGACTGTATTGAAAACAGAAAAAACTGGAAACCCTCAGCAGATCAGACAGCATGCATGGAAAAGTAAATAGTTAATGGTTCAGGTCCAGGACTGTTCATCAGAACTGGGAAAGAGAGAAAATAAATTAGTTTTCAGTAGTAGAGAAGGTGGGGATGGGTCAAACGGAGGGAATATCTCTGTTAGGGTGAGACTAAATGAGTTAATGCAGCAGTTAGAGTCAGATGACGTTTCTTAGACTTATAGCTACTTATTGTTCAATTAGCGATCTTGATCAATGACAACATTTTAGGAGAAATTATTTTTGCTGCTCTTTCTATCAAAATGAGTAATTCTCCAACATTGGCTATGATTAAAAGCTACCAAGAGACTTGAAGGAAAGTAGTTTTGAACATCCCAATTTTATACAATGTTATCATTTCAGTTTCAATACTTGGCATTTTAGAGACTGAGTAAACAAAGTACCTTCCTATTCCTTTTATTGAATGCCCTTCCAAATATTGGATGCACTTTCAGATTAAAAAACAGTTAGAGAAACACTATGTGCTATAGTACACACAGGAGAGTATCAGTACACTGCATCATCTTATTGACTCTCTATGGTATTACCCCTACAGTCAATCTGCAGCCATGTCTCTGCAGTTCTGATTCTCTCCTGCCCTGTCTCCAGTCCTTGGCTCTCCATAAACCTCAGGTCATCCTAAACTCTCTTGCCATTTCCTCTTCTGCCCTAATTCCTCAACATCATTTACTCCCCCAGAAGTTTACATGTGATGGCTCTTGAGTCCTTTGTCACTTCCATTCAAATTCTCTTTTGATAAACCTTTTGAAGGTGTTCCCATCACCCAATCTCTCAATTCCACCCAAATCATCCTCCTTGCACCCACTGGAGCCCACATTTTCCAGCCTTCTGGCCTTGCCCTTCAGTGTCCACATCCCATCAACTGCAACCACTTTTTCCATCTCTGCACCTCTCCTCCCTGCACACCCCCTGCCCCAACCCCCCAAAAACCCCGAAACGTAGCAGGTCAAGCAGCATCTGAATCAGAATCAGAATCATTTTTGTTTTCACTGACATAAACTGGATCATGAAATTTGCCGTTTTGCAGCAGCAGTGCGCTGCAAGACAAAAATTACTAGAAGTTACAAAAATAAATAGTGCAAAAAGAGGAATAATAAGTTTGTGTTCATGGGTTCGTGGACCATTCAGAAATCTGATGACGGAGGCGAGCAAGCTGTTCCTAAAATGTTGAACATGTGTCTTCAGGCTCCCGTACCTCCTCCCCGATTGTAGTAACGTGAAGAGGGCATGTCCCAGGTAGTGAGGGTTCAGAGTGATGAATGCCGCTTTCTTGAGGCACCGCCTCTTGAGGATAGCCTCAATGGCAAGAGGGTTGTGCCCGTGATGGAGCTGGCTGAGTCTACAACACTCTGCAGCCTTTTGCGATGCTGGACATTGGAGGCTCCATACCAGGCGCTGATGCAACCAGTCAGAACGCTCTCCACTGTACGTCTGTTGTAATTTGCAAGTGTCTTTGGTGACATACCAAATCTCCTGAAACTCCTAATGAAGTAGGGCCACTGGCGTGCCTTCTTTGTGATTGTATCAATGTGTTGGGCCCAAGATAGATCCTCTGAGATGTTGACACCCTTTCCACTGCTGCTCAACCTTTCCACTGTTGACCCCTCAATGAGGACTGGTGTGTGTTAGAACATAGAACAGTACAGCACAGGAACAGGACCTTCAGCCCACAATGTTGTGCCAAACCAATTACATTAGCAATAAAATGCCCAACTAAACTAATCCCTTCTTAATACACAACGTCCATATCCTACCATTTCCCTCACATTCACGTGCCTATCTAAGAGCTTCTTGAATGCCCCTATCATATTTGCCTCCAACACCACCCCAGGCAGTGCATTCCAGGCACCCACCACTCTATGTGTAAAAAAAACTTGCCCTGCACATCTCCTTTGAACTTGCCCCCTATCACCTTAAGTGCATGCCCTCTGGTATTAGACATTTCAATCCTGGTAAAAGATACCAGCTGTCTACTCTATCTATGTCTCTCATAATCTTATAAACCTCTATCAGATCTCCCCTCAGCCTCCACCGCTCCAGAGAGAACAACCCAAGTTTGTCCACCCTATCCTCATAGCACGTGCCTTCTAATCCAGGCAGCATCTTGGTAAACCTCTTCTGCACCTTCTCCAAAGCATGCCATATGCCTTCTTTACCACCCTATCAACCTGTGTAGCCACTTTCAGGGAGCTAGGGTCTTGCCATTAACAGTGTACTGTCTCTTTACATTTGATCTCCCAAGGTGCAACACTTCACATTTGGCCGGGTTAAACTCCATCTGCCATTTCTCTGCCCATATCTGCAACTGATCTATATCTCGCCGTATCCTTTGCCATCTTCCACGCCATCCACAACACCACCAATCTTCATATCATCTGCAACCTTATTCACCCACCCATGTACATTTTCATCCAGGTCATTTATATAGATCACAAACAGCAGACATCCCAGTACAGATCCCTGAGGAATGTCACTAGTCACAGACCTCTAGCTTGGAGAAGTCCCATTGACCACTACCCGCTGCCTTCAACAGGCAAGCCAGTTCTGAATCCAAGTGGCCAATTCACCGTGGATCCCATGCATCTTAGTCTTCTGGGTGAGCGTCCCATGAGGGACCTTGTCAAACACCTTACTAAAATCCATGTAGACAACATCCACAGCTCCACCTTCATCAATCACCCTCGCCACCCTGTCAAAAAACTCAATCAAGTTAGTAAGGCGTGACTTGCCCTGCACAAAGCCATGCTGACTGTCCCTAATTAGGCTATGGTTTTCCAAATGCACATAAATCCTATCCCTCAGAATCCTCTCCAGTAACTTCCCTACCACTGACATGAGACTCACCGGTATATAGTTACCAGGATTTTCCCTGTTTCCCTTCTTGAATAATGGAACAACATTAGCTAATTGCCAGTCTTCCTGGGCCTCACCTGTGGCTAGAGAGGACATGAAGATATTGGTGAAGTCCCCAGCAATCTCATCTCTTGCCCCTCTAAATAACCTGGGATATATCCCATCAGGCCCTGGGGATTTATCCACCTTAATGCTCTTTAAGAAACCCGACACAACCTCCTCCTTTATCTCGAAATGCCCCAACATATTAGTAGGCTCCACACTGATCTCCCTATCCTGCACTTCCTTCTCCTTGGTAAATACTGATGCAAAGTACTCATTAAGGACCTCACTCACATCCTTGAGTGGTCCTACCCACTCCTAGTGATCCTCTTGCTCTTGATATATGTTTGGAATGCCTTGGGATACTTGCCAAGGACATTTCATGGCCCCTCCTGGCAATGCCCTTCTTGAGTTCCTTTCTGGCTTCTTTATAATCCTCAAGTGCTCTGTTTGATCCTAGCTTCCTAAGCTTTACATAATTTTCCTTTTTCTTCTTGACTAAATCCACCACCTCGCTCGACATCCAAGGTTCCCTCACCCTGCCATCCTTGTCCTTCCGTCTTGCTGGAACATCCCTGTCCTGTGCTCTGTGCAGTTGGTCTTTAAGCACCCTCCACATGTCAGATGTGGACTTGCCCAAAAACAGCTGTTCCCAATTAATTCTTCCTAGTTCCCGTCTAATGCTCCCTTAATTTGTTCTGCTCCAATTTAATACTCTCCCGTAAGGTCCATGCTTTACTTATCTATAGCTGTCTTAAAACTTAAGGAGTTGTGGCCACTGTTCCCCCACTGAAAGGTCGGTCACCTGGCCAGGCTCATTACCCAACACCAGGTCCAGTACTGCCCCTCCTCTCATTGGACTATCTACATATTGGCTAAGAAACCCTCCTGAATGCACCTAATAAATTTTGCCCCGTCTAAACCTCTTACACTAAGGAGGTCCCAGTTTATATTCGGGAAGTTGAAGTCCCCCACGACAACAACACTATTAGTTTTATATCTTTCCCTAATCTGCCCGCATGTTCTTCAATGTCCCAGTGGCTATTGGGGGGGGTCTGCAGTATAATCCCAGAGTGATTGCACCTTTCTTTGAGTTCTACCCATATAGACTCAGTGGACGAGCCCTCCATTATGTCCCCTTTGAGTGCAGCTGTCATATTGTCCCTGATTAGTAGTGCAACTTCCCCCCCCCCCCAACCTCCTTTTACCTCCCTAACTTTTCTAAAACATCAAAACCCTGGAACATTAAGCACCTGTTCCTGTCCCTCTGTCAACCAAGTCTCTGTTATGGCCACAACATCATAGTTTCATGTACTGATCCATGTTCTAAGTTCATCACCCTTACCCATAATACTCCAAGCATGCAAATACACCCACTTCAAACTGTCCGTCCCATCGTGTCCATTACTTTGCTCCTGCCTGTTCTTACTGGCCCTGACATCCACCTTCCTCTCAATCCCTCCATTTTCTGACCCAGTTCTCTGGTTCCCATCCCCCTGCCAAACTAGTTTAAACCCTCCTGAGTAGAATTGGCAAATCTCCTGGCCAGGATATTGATTTCCCTCCAGTCGAGGTGCAACCCGCCCTTCTTGTACAGGTCATCCCTGCCCCAGAAGAGATTCCAATGATCCAAGAACCTGAAACCCTGTCCCCTGCACCAGTTCCTCAGCCACTCATTCATCTGTTCTATCATCCTATTCCTGCCCTGACTAGTACATGGCACAGGGAGTAATCCAGAGATTACTACCTTCGAGGTCCTGCTCCTCAGCCTCTTTCCTAACTTCCTATACTCACTACGCAGGACATCTTCCCCCTTTCTACCTGTGTCATTGGTGTCAATGTGCACCATGGCCTCTGGCTGCTCACCCTCCCCCTTGAGAATATTCTGCAGCCACTCTGAGACATCCTCGACCCCAGCACCTGGGAGGCAACACTCCATCCTGGTGCCTCTTTCGCGGCCACAGAATCTCCTGTCTGTTCCCCTAACTATCTAGTCTCCTGTCACTTGCTCTGCCTGACTTTACCCTTCCCTGCTGAGCAGCAGAGCCAGCCACAGTGCCACTGACCTGGCTGCTGCTGCTGTGCCCTGATAGGACATCCCCCCCAGCAGTATCCAAAGGGTTATACATTGCTGAGGGGTATGGCCACAGGGGAACCCTGCACTGACGGCTTGCTTCTCCTGGTGGTCACCCATCTCTCTGAAGCCTGTACCCTGGGTGTGACCACCTCGGTAAAGTCTCATATGTAGGTTTTCAGCTTCCCAGGTGGTCCTGAGTACATCCAACTCCAGATGCATTTCCTTGACCCGGTTGGTCAGGAGCTGTAGCTGGGTGCACTTCCTGCAGATGTCATCATCAGGGAGACTGTGAGGTTCCCTGACATCACACATCTTACAGGAGGAGCATTCCACTGCCCTAACTGCCATCCTGCCTTCACTGAATCAAAGACTTACAGACAACAAAACAAAGACCATACTTGATCTTATCTGAGCCTTCTTGCTGAAACCTTTTTTTAAAGAGCTGCTCGCACTCCCTTCAGTTTGGTCACTTACTCAGCCTCCTCTCACCGACGCATCTTGAGCCAAAGCCTCAGCCCCCCATTCTAACATCGAACCACTCCAACAATGCCCGTTCCAAAAAGGCTGCTCCGTTTCACCCTAGCTTCTTTTTATTGGCTGCTGCCAATTAGTTAATTAGCTGATTATTACTAACAAAATGCAAGTTTGCCTCTTTAAGGGTCCCGCTCACTAAAAAAGAACACCAAGCACAGAGACTCGCCTCTTCTGAAAACTCCCGCCTCTCGTTCCAAGTCCCTGCTCCCACTCACTGAAAATCTCCCAATTTCCCCTTCCTGAAGTCCACAATCAATTCAGTGGTCCTGTTGACATTGAGTGCGAGGTTGTTGTTGCGACACCGCTCAACCAGTCCATTTATCTCACTCCTGTACGCCTCCTCGTTGCCATCTGAGATTCTGCCAACAACAGCTGTGTCATTAGCAAATTTATAGATGGTGTTTGAGCAGTGCCTAGCCATGCAGTCGTAAGTGTAGAGAGAATAGAACAGTGGTCTAAGCACACATCCTTGAGGTGCACCTGTGTTGATTGTCAGCGAGGAGATGTTACTACCCATCCACACTGACTGTGGTCTCCCAATAAGGAAGTCGAGGATCCAGTTCCAGAGGGAGGTACAGAGGCCCAGGTTTTGAAACTTGTTGATTAGTACTGGGGGGATGATGGTGTTGAACGCTGAGCTGTAATCGATAAACAGCAGCCTGACGTACGCTTTGCTGTTGTCGACGTGCTCCAAAGCCGAGTGGAGAACCGGTGAGATTGCGTCTGCTGGAGACCTGTTGTGGTGGTAGGCAAATTGCATCGGGTCCAGGTCCTTGCTCAGGCAGGAGTTAATTCTAGCCACGACCAACCTCTCAAATTACTTCATCACAGCAGACGTGAGTGCTACCGGCCGATCGTCGTTGAGGCAGCTCACCCTGCTCTTCTTGGGCACTGGTATGATTGATGCCATATTGAAGCAGGTGGGAACCTCCCACTACAGCAATGAGAGGTTGAAGATGTCCTTGAACACTCCAGCCAGTTGGTCAGCGCAGATTTTCAGCACCCTGCCAGGTACCCCGTTGGGGCTTGACAGGAGGGTTCACCCTCTTGAAGGATATTCTGACAGCGGCATCCGAGACAGAGATCACAGAGTCTGTAGATGCTGTGGGGATTCGCACAGGTGTAGTGTTATTCTGCCTTTCAAAGCATCTGTCAAGGGAAAGGAATGGTCGACGGTTCGGGTTTAGACCCTGATGGATGTGCCTTCTGCTGCCTATATCCTTTTTCTACACCCACTTCTCTGACCTACTCATCCTCTTCCATCTCTTTGCCCCAAGCTTCTGCTCACACTATCTCCTTCTTTAGTGTGAGGTGCTAAAGTTATACTGGTTGTTGTTGGTGTATTAGATACAGGAGAGAGAAAGAGGGCTGAAGCATTGGCTGTAAAATGCTATATGGTCTGGTGACCACTGCTCACCATTTTTCTGATTTATTCTCCCAACAGAAGATAACTTGCTGTGTAAATTTATTTTTAGTATAAAGATACCCTGCAGGTATGATTCAGGAAGTTTTTATAGTGCACTGTTGAGCGTATTGTGTTGATGTCACTTTCTCTGCCATCTATAGGTCAGGGTTTACAAGTTGAAGAACTGTTCTCAGTCAGATAACTGGAGGTTTATTACCCCCTACATAATACCTCCTTATGGTAACAAAGGTAAATGGATCTCACTCACCAAGTGAAGACCCTCTTTAATATTTGAAAGCTGTTTCCCCCCATTTGTCCAATCAGTGACTAGGTAAACATTCAAAACCTTCAAGCAACAGGAGAGTGCAGTCTCCTGTGGGGAGGTCAGGACCTCTCTGGTGTTAAACCTGTTGTGATATGCCCAGCCTCATAAGTCGATTGTTTGATCTAATAAGAACGTTAATACTGACTGATGTCAAACTGTACAGACCCGAGTGTGACAGCAATCAATATCAAAACTGCCTGAGACCACTCAGTACAGTTCAGTCACATCATCATCTCACTGCAGTCAGCCCTGGCGTGGGATGAACAGTCCTAATCATTTAGTGCACTGCTGTGTGCAGGCTGTCTCCACTGTGATGCACTTACTTTGAGAGGGAATGCAGAGGACAGCAGATAAAAAAGATCTATTTGGGCAAATGTCTTGGTATTAAGCCAGGATATATAATAGAACATTGACAGGAATTAGAATTTGCTGTACTGCTTACATAAACTCCTATGAGCAGGAAATTCAAGGCATGGCAATGTAGTTGTAAGAGACCAAACAATGTGCACGTGAAATTATTTTTTATTCCATTCTCACTCACTCCTGTCCTGATACAGTACCCTCCCTCATCTCTGACTCAGAGGTTGAAGTTTTCTCTCCTTGGACTTGGGCAGCAATCCAGGCACTGATGGTGTGTTGCAAAGCTGAAGATGCTGCCTTTCAGGTGAGACCTAAGAACATAAGAAGTAAGAGCAGGCAGGCAGGCAGAGGCCATCCAGCCCCTCGAGCTTGTTCACCACTCAATAAGCTCATGGCTGTTCTGAACTTTGGCCTCATTCATTTTCTTGCTCAATCCCCATAAATCTTGACTGCCTTGTGGTCAAGAATCTGCTGATCTCAGCCTTCAATATACAATGACTCAGTCTTCACAGCACTGTGGGGTAGGCAATTCACAGCACTGAGTGAAGAAATTCCTCCCCATCTCTGTATCATGGAGCCTTTTTCCTCAAACTATATCCTCTGCAGTTCTAGATGCCCCACCAGGTGATGTATTCTTGCAGCCCCCTCAGTATATTAGATGCCCCAGTAAGTTCATCTACCTTCTTCAAATATCCAATGAGTTGCCCCATTCTGCTCAAATTTTTCTCAAAAGTTTTCCACACCCCAGGAATCAATTTAGTGAACCTTTACTCCACTGCTTCTAATGCCAGTATATTTTTCTTTAAGTAAGGAGACTAAATTTATGCATGATATTCCAGATGTAGTCTCACCAATTGTGGATTGACAGCAAAATTTCTTTACTCTTCTGTGCAATCCCCCTTGCAATAAACACCAATGTTCTTTTGCTACTGTCTTACCCTTTACATACCGAAAGAAGTTCTTGCAAATTTTTTATATCTTCCTTGCTGGATTATGCTTTAATTTCCTTTATCCTTTTTTTGTCATCTTTGATTGTTTCCAAAATTATCTCAATCCTCAGAGCTGTTTTTATTCTTTGTAACTTTTTAAGCCTGTTCTTTCAATTGGAATGTATATTGATTGAGAATTAAGAAATAATTTTTTTCACTTCTTATCTGTCGTCTTTTTCTTTTTATCCACTTTAACAAATTGGATCTTACATGTATTTTTTTACTTTATTTAAGTTTAGTACAATGGTCTCAGACTTAAATTTGTCACTCTCAAACTGAATGCAATACTGTTAAACTACTTGCCTTCTCGGCTGGAAGTAAAAAGGACTTTTCAGAAGAGAGCAGGAGATTTCAATTCAATGCTCCAGCCAATTTCAGTAATATTATTTGAAGGATAAAAACTCACTGCCATGTGTGGGAGCTTGCTATGCACACACTGGCGACTGTGCTTCCTTCTAACATGTAATATGCCCTGGTGCTTCTTGGCGTTACAGTCAAACAAGAGCTGACACTGAGCCAAGGAAAGAGAGCTTCAGATAGGTGGCCAATGGCTTTGTCAATAATGTAGATTTTAAGGATCATCTAACAAGGGGCAGGAGATAAATGAAATGAATAGGAAGATTGGTAAATATTAAAATAGATGTATACATCAATAATGTCTGATTTTTTTCTCTTTTTCCTTGCTTTATATGTCCTTCAGTATTCCATACTAGTGATGAGTCAATGGGATGGAAGAGGTGAACCCTAATCCCCAAGGCACTGTCCAATGTACAGACTATTCATCCAAACAAGCCAGCAGCCATCCATGTGCTCTCTGCACATAGGCTCATGCCCAAACCAATTTTAGGCATCGGAGTGGTGTTGGAGAAGTTCCCACCTGTGAATGGGTGATCACGACTAGTTTTCTGACCAGTGGGTGTTGAGGCGAGGGGCATAAAATCCAGATGTTATGTGAATAGTTCTCTGGCCAGAAGAGGCTGGGGGAGGAGTAGGGTGGGAGTACGTGGAGGGGTGTGTGTGGAGGGTGATGGAGGGTGTGGTTCATTGGTCACCATTGTCACATTTTCTGAAGGAGCATTTCCACTTGTCCTGGGCCCAGGGAAATCCAACCCCCACCATCCCTCATCTTCAAAATTAGTCTGCTTACTACGCGGCATGAATGTGCACAACACAGCCCTGCACTCACACAACACACTGGGACACAGTACTTGCAGGTGTGGCTCAACAGCTTGTTCGGCACTGGACACTGCACATTGGAAGGAAAGGTTCGAAGAGACAATGTAAATCGAATGATATATTTTTACAGGAGGTGTAGGAGCAAGGATTTGATGATAATTAGGAACCAGCCATATGGAGAAACTGGACAAAGTTTGACTGTGTCCTTTGGAACAAAGAGGATTGAGATTTAGTGGTGATGTTCAAAATCACAATGTGTCTGAGAGTGGAGAAAGAGGGAAGCTGAGTTCAGGATCAGGAGGGTTGGTAATTAGGGGACAAGCACTTCAGGTAAGTGACAAAAAATTCAGGATGCATCTCCTTTGACCTCTGGTTAGGCCTCACTTAGAGTACTGTGTGCAGTTCTGGTCACCTCACTACAGAAAGGATGTCAAGGCTTTAGAGAGGGTGCAGAGGAGGTTTACTAGGACGCTGTCTGGATTAGAGGGCATCTGCTATCAGGAGAGGCTGGACAAACTTGGGCTCTTTTCTCTGGAGCGGTGGGAGCTGTGGGGTGATCTGTTGGAAGTGTATAAAATTATGAGGGGCAAAGATAGGGTGGACGAGCAGTATTTTTTCCCATTATTGAGCGACCCAATACCAGAGGGCATGCATTTAAGGTGAAAGGGGGTAGGTTCAGAACAGACATGAGGGGTTCGTTTTTTATTGAGAGAGTGGTAGATGCCTGGAATACTTTGCCTGATAGGATGGTGGAAGGAAATTCATTGGGGGCTTTTAAGAGGGGCTTGGATGAGCACATGAATGAGAGGAAAATAGAGGGATATGGGCATTCTGTAGGTAGGAGGGAATAGCTATGACGGCACAACATGTGGGCCAAAGGGCCTGTTCTGTGCTGTACAGTTCTATGTTCTATGTTCAAATGAATAGAAAACTCTCACACAGTGAGCTGCTGCTGTGTTCTGGAATGTAGTCTGGAAGTGTGGAACTAGATTAAAGTGGCTTTCAAAAGTCAAAGGGATAAATATTTCAAAATCTGCAAGACGGCAGGAGCTATAAGGAGAGGTTGGACAAATTAGGGTCATTTCCGGAGCGGCGGAGGCTGAGAGGAGACCTGATAGAAGTTTATAAAATTATGAGAGACATAGATAGAGGAGACAGCTGGTACCTTTTTCCCAGGGTTGAAATGTCTAATACTAGAGGGCATGCATTTAGGGTGAGAGCGGGAAAATTCAAAGGAGATGTGCGGGGCAGGTTTTTTACACAGAGAGTGGTGGGTGCCTGGAATGCACTACCAGGGGTGGTGGTGAAGGCAAATATGATAGAGGCGTTTATTATGTGTTTAACGTGCGACTGAGGATGCATCAAAGGAGTGAACAACTATTGTAGGTGCTGATTGAAGATTGCTTTGCCTGGGCTTTGGGCATGCAAGGGGAACCCCTGTCATACTTTGCTATCTCTGAGCTAAGCTCTTTTGCAAATGGCCCAAAGATTAGAATGGGTGGGCTCCTGTTCCCAATCTACACACAAGTTGGCTTATTGCAGTACTCCAGTGGTCTAGACTGGAGGGAGAAGTTTGTTGGGTTGGGCTCCTGTTCCTGATCCTATTATGTTGAGATTCCTTGCAGAGATTCTGTGCATATGGATAACAGGTGGCAGTAAGAGCACATGTAGCTGTGAAGCTCCCATGACTGAATAGCCACATGCTCAGTACATATGGAGAAACACTAGCAACCGATGAGCTGTGTCTTTGGAAGCATAAGGGAGCCGAGAAAATTGAAAAAAGATACAGAGAATGAAGTGAGCCATGAGCTCACACTGGAGGCTTTGACTGAAATATTATTTCAGTGCAGAGGCAGAGCTAAATTGGTTGTGACACGGACACTGGGGAACTGTGTAGTTACCTGGATGTGTCAGATAATGGTGCAGCTTCCTCTGTTTATTCTTAGCACCTTGGGGTAATCAGTTCGGGTTGTGTATCTCAGGTTACATGTTAAGTCATTGTCTTATACATTTCTGGAACAAATTCTCTGCAGATCAATTCTTGTTTAGTTTAGTATTTTTCTACAAAGATTTCTTATTTATGTGATACAGGGAAGGGAGGAGATTAAGCTCCAGAGCTAACTGCAGCAGATTCAACACTCTTTCAGTCACCATGTCCATGATTAACAGGAAATCAAATCCCCGGACCCTGATAAAAATAGATACTACATTAGGACATGCAAACACCAATGATAAACTGCCAGAGACTCTGGGTGCAAGATAGAGAGGGGTTAATCCCATTGCCAGCAGCTAGGCGAGGTGCAGGAATAAGCAGACATCAGCTATATACAGCTCAGCCACAGGGCAGAATACACAGGAATCCCACTAACATTGGTTGCTCACAGCGTAATTAAAATCATCACTGAGCAAAAGGATCTGCTCTCTCAGTGGTGTGGATAAAGCCTAGATCAATTAGAACTTAGCTCTTGTTCATCAAGATTAAAATAACTTGCTTTTGTAAAGTAGAAACAGAAAATGCTGGAAACACTCAGCAGGTCAGGAAGAATCTATGCAGAGAAACTGGGTTAATGATTCAGGTCTGAGACCCCTTGCCAGCTAGTTCTGACAAATTGTCTTTGCCTTGAAACACTGACTCTGTTTTGCTTCCCAGAGATGCGGCCTGACTTGCTGAGTATTTCCAACATTTCCTGTTTTTATTTTAGATTTTCAGTATCTGCATATTTTGTTTGATTTTCACTTTCTTTTGCAAAACATTTTTAACGTGCCTAGAAACCTCAAGAGTGTCCCTACAGCCATCGAGGTGGAATTAATCTGCAGTGTTTGTAGAAATGAAGAAAACTTGGCAACCAAGTTGTACACAAAAAGATCCCACTAACAGCAATGAACACATTTTCTTTTCATTAGAATTACTAAACAAGGCGCTGGGGAAATTTGCCTGCATTTTATTGCATGGTGCTATGGTGTCCTTTACTTCCCCCGATTGGTTATTTGTGACTTTGGTTTAATTCATTCAAAAAGACATGTCTTCTGACGGTGCAGCACTCCTTCAGAACTGTATTAGAATGTGGGGTGAATTATTTCTCTCCAGTCAGTTGTCTTACCAGCTGCTGCTGACCCACAACCCATGTCCTCCCGGAGTCCTCCAGCTCCGTTAGTAAAGGTGCTACCAAGACACTCTTGGGATAGGTGGAATACATTACGTTTTCTTGCTACCATTAGTGTTTCTTCTAAGTGAAGCTCAACGTGGAGAAGCACTGATCACGGACCATGTGCAGGCAGATGGGATTAGTTTAGATTGGTATCATGGCTGGCGCAGACATGGTGGGCCGAAGAGCCTGTCCCCGTGCTGTACTGTTCGATGGTCTATGTTCTACAATCCATCCACTGAGGAAGGTCATTAAGCAACAATTAAGGAGGTTTCCTTGTCTGCTTTCAAGACATCATAGGGTTCAGATTCAATGTTGGGGACTCTCAGGGTCACTCTGTCTCTTCTCTACTCTGCTTTGATCCCTGATGAATATATTCTGCTGGTGGGACAAAATGGTCGCTAAAATAGCTGTAAGATGTGATTCTCTGAGCTGTTGCTTTACAATGAAAACCAGAGCCTTGGAGATACTGGAACTCTAAAATAAAAACAGAACATGTTGGAAACACTCAGCAGGTCAGGCAGCATCTGTAGAGAGAGAAACATTAACTCTGTTTCTCCTTCCATAGATGCTGCCTGTTCTCTCATATGTCAGGCTGTGTGCCAGCTCTCCCACTTTAGGCATGCCCCCAGATGTTGGTGTGAGGGGTCTTTGTGTGGATAATGTGGTGGGATATCTGATGCCCAGGTTCCTGCTGGGTGGCCTGTCCAGTTTTACTCTTGTGGTTTTATTGTAGCAGTCTGCTTTCAGGATGTTGTAGAGTTACAGATTCTGGTTGGTCTCCTTGCTGGAGATTTCACTGTCTAACCCTCTTTCTCTGACCCCTCCCAGCCATCTCCCACTGCTTGCCGTTGCTGATCCCACAGCCCATTGGGAAGTGAACATCTTCACTTGATAGGATGACTTAACTGTTGCTAAAATAATTTTTGTTGCTCATCACAGTACTTAATAAATGAAATGATCAAAGAAAATAGAACTTAAATAGAACTTATACCTCCATGATATTTTTCCTGTGCTTTAGAGAGCCTTGTTCTCTAAATCATCCACAGTGGATGATTCTTGGATCACCTGGGGTAATGCAGGAAGGTTAGCAAAGTTTGGGAAGTGACGATAAGGGATGTTCAGAAAACATGACATCTGAAAATTCAATCGCATAACACTATCATCTTCAGCAATGTGCAATTGATAATTGGTATTGGTATTGGTTTATTATTGTCACTTGTACTGAGGTACAGTGAAAAATTTGTCTTGCATACAGATCAATTCATTACACAATGTATTGAGGTAGTACAGGGTAAAAACAATAACAGAATATAGAGTAAAGTGTCACAGCTACAGGGAAGTGCATTGCAGGTAGACAGTAAGGTGCAAGGGCATAACAAGGTAGTTTGTGAGGTCAAGAGTCCATCTCATCTTATAAGGGAACCGTTCAATGGTCTTATCATAGTGGGATGGAAGCTGTCCTTGAGCCTGGTGGTACGTGCCCTCAGGCTCCTGTATCTTCTGCCTGATGGGAGAGGAGAGAAGAGAGAATGACCCGGGTGGGTGGGGTCTTTGATTATGCTGACTGCTTCACCAAGGCAGCAAGAGGTATAGACAAAATTGATATTTAAATAAGTGAAGCACAATAGTAACAAATCGTGGGCTCTTTTATGCCCTTCAGAAAATTTGGCTGGGTGCTTATGTTTAGAAGTTCTTGGACACTCCACAGACTGCACGAATGGCACCAATGGGGTGGGACAACAATGATCCGAGTTGCATCAAACACTGCACCTCCACTCAATGCATCAGTCACAATTACACAGTTCGTGACTGTGAGGCTTTCAGCCGTTCCTTCTCTCCCAAGGCTGGGCTCAGAGGGTTGGGCACTTCCCCGAATGAGCCTGTGATGGGTGGATGGTGGGGTCATTGCAGGCAGACAACTGGGGGCATCGACATTCTACTTCTGGCAATCGGGCACCAGACGGAGAAGGGAAGGGAGATCGGGAACACTGGCATTCATTGCATGTGAGAGGGTTAGCACCCAGCATTGGTTATTATTGAAAGAAAGGATTGAAAATTCCAAAATATTAAACAATTATCAAGCATTCCTGTTGTGGAGACTCACTTACCTACATCACTGGCCATCCTTGGATTCAGTTTAACACCTCAGCATTTCCCTTCCAATCTCCAGGCAGCCCCCACCCTGTGACCTGTATCTTGACTCTGTATTCTGTTATTGTTTTTACCCTATACTACCTCAATGCACTGTGTAATGAATTGATCTGTAGGAACGGTATGCAAGACAAGTTTTTCACTGCACCTCGGTACAAGTGACTATAATAAACCAACAACAGTGACCTCCCCCTCCTGCCCCCAGCTGATCTCTCAGCCTACAGACCACCTCCATCCATCCACTATCCCCAAGCACTGTCCCTGGGAATTTGTTTTCCATCTCACCCGACAGGGTGAATGTCAGTGTTTCTAATCCTCCTCCCAGCACTGGCTGAACGGCAGTGTACCTGACCTCCAGAGGGTGAACGCCAGTGGGCCAGTGTCCCTTCCCACAAGCCTTGGTCACAGTTTTTGAGGACACCGGGCTCTTGTGTCTGATTTAAAATATCCACCTTGAAAAAGAACGTACCATTGCATCAATATTTATTTTTCACATGAGTCTTGATTCTACAACAAATTAGCACCACCCCACTCTGCACCCCATCACTACAGGGACAGCAAAGAATGGTACAAACTGCACACACAACACCAGTGTCAAAAAGTAGCTCTAAATGCTGGCTGATGGGGCTCATGAGTTTATTTTCCTTTTGTACAGACAGCCTGTGGAGCTGGAGTGAATGACAAATGCCTGGTATCGATTGTCCTGTGTAGTAGGTCTGAACTGATAGAGAGTAATTAATGACTCTATTTGTTTCTGTACCGAGGAGAGCAATTGAGTTTGATACAGCAACAACTGGTGCCAGTGTGAAAGGCCCCTCGGGAGCCATATAGGAAAAACCTGTACTGAGTCGGCAACACAGCTCTGTGGCCATATTCCTGAGATGCTATCTATATTGTAACTGATGCGATTTGACACGGAAAAGAAAGTACAAATGTGCTAGCTGATGACAAAAGAGATTTGTTTAATAGGTAGGTAAAGAGCAGTGATGTAACCAAGAAGGGAAGGACTGAGTATATTCCTCAATAGCTGGCACACAATACCTCTAATAATCTCCTCGCGAGATGGATCTAATAACCTTAGGAGCACAGATTGCTGTAAACAATTTAAATAATTTATTTTCCCATTAAATTCTTGGCTCAATTTAATAATTATGGTTTCATTGTGTGTGATTAGGGAATAAAGTCTGTGGAACTTCAACGAATCAGAATATTCAGTTTTGCTGTTGACACTTGCTAAAATACAGTAGGTTCAACATAGCAGAATATCTGAAGGTGCTTCACAGGAGCACTTTCAGGTAAACTTTGATACTAATCCATACAAGGAAATAGTTGGGCAGGTGACTAAAAGCATTGAAAAAGATTCTCCTACTTCTCATGTTCCTATTTTTTAAAATAGATTTTAAGAATCATCCAAATGAAAGAGAGAGAGGTAGAAAGGCAGAGAGATGTTTAGGAAGGGTATTTGGGCTTGGGGGATCGGCCAGTGGTAGAATGATTAGTTCAGGAATAATCAAGAGAACAGAGATGCTTAGGTGCAGATTGCAGCAACAAGTAGAGCAAGGACCTGAAAAGCACAGGGAGCCAGTGTAGGTCAACAAGCTCAAGAGTGGTGGGGAAGGAGGGCCGTGGACAGCAAGGTTTTGGCTGACATCAGTTTACTGGGGGCAGAGGTAGTTGGTCAGGCAGGTATCCGTTGGAGCAGGCAAAAGGTAACAGCACACTTCTACCTCAAATATCCTGCAACACAAAGACACAGTCTGAGCCCTATAGAAGGCAGAGGGACTTGGATCCATTCTTCAGATTCTGGCTGGTGTGATAACAAGAATCTGCTTCCAGAGTGTGCAGGATATTGATTATTAACATTAACTTCATTAGATTTCAGCGAGTAACTTGCTCCCAGTGATCAATGAATCTATATATAGATGACCCAAACTCATCAATTAGATCCCAGACAGTAACTCTCAGAATCACAGAATGGTTAAAACATGGAAGGAAGCCATATGACCCACTGAATCACACCTGCTCTGTGTAAAAGTATTCCAGCTCATCCCATTCCCCTTACCCTTCAGGCACTTATCTAACTTCCTTTAGAGTGCATTTGAACTCATCAGTACTTATTTTGTATGCACAAATGCTTTTTTCTATGATCCAATCCTCTTGATTGCATTCCAACCTATAACTCAGTCCAGGATATCTATCATCCGAGCCCCCTGGTTAGTTTCCAGCCTGTATGTCATATCACTCCCTGATATTTGTCATTATGTGAAATCACCCCATAAAGCCCTTGATTCAATTCCAGTCTGTAATTCAGCCCACACCCTAGGAGCCCTTTGAATTGATTGGAAAGTATGATGCTATATTTCTCTGTTCTCATTGATAATGTTCCTGTGGAGATATCTCCTAACCTTGGCCACAACAGCAATATTTACGTGGGACTCCAATTGTGTGGACTTTCTGTTATTTACCCTGCACAAACAAAAAAGATGCAAGAGTCTGGTTCAATACAAATGTAGTAGCTTGCTATAAGGTGATGATATTTTCTTTCCTCGAGTTGGTATAAGCTCATCTCCTGGCCCAGCGAAGGAAAGGTCAAGCCTTGAAATGGAACAGCAATAACACCCTGAAATAGTACTATCAGTGAAACATGATTGATCAATTGAATTCCATAGCTGTGAAAAATGTGGGATTAAGTGGAGTATTATACGCACAATGAGTTGAAGCATGATGTTCATTTCAAGTTCATTTCTGGAGCCTTTGCCACAAGATCAGGCAATCAATAGGGCCTTGCATATCATATATCACCCAGTGCTGGAAAGAGAACATAATCTACAGCAAATTTAGAATGACAGATTTGTTGGTATCCGAAGCCCCAGACTAAACTGAGAGTGCCACAGCCTGCACTGAGAGAGATGGCTGACAGTTGGAAGAGATTTAAGAGACTGCTTGTGATAGAGGGAAGGAAAGATATTATGCATTAGAATCAGATGCATTGGGGAGGGGGATCAGATGAACAGTGCAAAATTAAATGCAGCTCTGCACCAGTGTCTCAGCCACAGAACAAAATCTTCAAAAAGAATCATTTGAAATAGAGAATTAAAATGTAAAGAGTTTTGACTGTAAAATGCACCCTACACTATTCATATAATAGGCAATGTTACATTAAGCCTCTGTGCAATCTTCACAGAGTTATACTCATTTATCAAGAGAATAGGGACAATTCAACAAGGATGTGTTTGTGGAGCCCAGGCTTATTAATAAGGAAGGCTGGTTAGAAAATTCAGAGACTTCATGATGTAGCCATATTGTCGACTTGTATTCCCGTCCAGCTTGACACTGGTTCATGCCTGTAGCCTTGGGGGTGCCTATCCCTGGGGAACAGTGGAAGATGGCACACTTGGTAGCCAGGGCTGTAACCTGACTTCCGATCAGCATTTACACTTGCAGCATTGTATTAATTTTGATCTTCATTTTGTAAATAGGATATGGAGACACCAGTAATGATGCAAACTAAAAAGTTCACAATGATGAAACTGGAACTGAATATTGATTGGGGCACCTTTCTCTATTTCTTAATCCAGAAAGATAAAGTGGAGGATGACTCCATAGATAGTGGCAACAGCAATATCTTGCATTTATATAAAAATCCTTGATGGGTAAAATGATCCTGAGGCAATTCACAGGACTCTTATCAAACAAAATTCCCACACTGAGCCGGATGGGAGGATGGTGATGGACATAAGCTTCAGGATATCTTAAAGGATGATGGGGAAGCCGTGAGGTGGAGATGGAAGGTGGGAATTCCAGAGTTTCGGATGCAGGCAGTGAGAACACGGCCATCATGGAATGATGTAAGTAGGAGGTGTATACTCAGCAGAAACTAGAGGAGCATTAAGATTAAGAAGCATTTGAGGTAGTATTGTAGAGTAAGATGTTTCCATTTGTGAAGGAACCTTAAGTTTGTTGCCATAAATAATGAACAGCTGTTAATAAATCCAATAAGGAAATGAGGGGTAAATTCTTCACCCAGAGAATGGTGAGAATGAGGAGATCGTGACCCAACTCATGGACTTAACATTTAAGGGAAGTGGCAGGAAGGGAAGGATTTTTGTTGACTTGGTTCATTTGAGGTCGGGTTGGCAGAGGTGCACATGGAGCATAAACACTGGCGTGAGCAGTTGGGGAGAGGGCCTGTTTCTGCTGTTGCTTGGTAAATGGAGTTTTTGACAGGAACGATGTCTCGTACCAGTTTTGCAGAGGAATGGAATTGAATGCTCTTGGTTTTGTCCCACTTATAAGCCTGAAAGTGAATGGTTTTAAACTATGCCTCTGAGTTCTAGATTCTGCACCAATGTCCTCCTGTAAATTTCCATCAATATTATGAAGAAAGGCAGTCCCACCTCATTAATACCAATCTATTTCATGCTGAAGTTCAAAGAGGATTCTCCAGATTTCCTTGCTGCTTGCTGGTTGAGCAAGTTAATATTAGAAACTGTCAGCTCCTGGGCATTAAGCAACCAGGAAGAATATAACTAAAGGAAGAATATAACTAAAATATTCTAAAGGCGTATGAGTAGGTCAATTTGGGGTTTAAAAATTTTTTTAAAATTAAAAAAAATTAATAACTGCCCACATTTCCTCATCTAGTCTCTAATCTTGCTTAAAGATTGTGAGCCTTTCTGAATCCAGCATGTTTTCAATCTAACGCATGTTTTTGAATGGTTACTCAGTCTAACCAATATCTTCTGAGTTCTGTGTTAATTTTTGCCTTATTGAATTCTTCAGCCCACATCATTGAAAATGCAAAGAAAATACTCTTTATAATTCAGACAAAGTAAAACATAAAATGCAGTTTGTGTCCTCTTCCTCTTAGATACCCAGGATAATTCCGGTCCAAACGGGGATTCTCAGGGAACAGCAGAGAGCGTAAGGAAGCAACTGCGAAGTGAAGCCTTCGCCCAGCAGCAGTTGGAGGCCCTGGAACGAGTCTTTGAACGCCAGCACTATTCAGACGTCTTCAACTCAGGAGAGCACATCAAATCAGAGCAGGTGAGGCTGCTTTTAGTCAGCAGGTGCTTGGAGGGAGGGAGGCAAGGAGGAAGACTCTCTCCTCCATGCATGAGAAACTTATAATTTTTACCAGTTCTGTCAGGATCACCCAATCAGGTTGCTGATTCAAGTCTGTCTTGAGACTTGGGATGACACATCAGTGCAGCTTGGAGGGAGTGCTGCACTGTCAGATGTGTTATCTTTCAGGTGTGATATTAAATAGTATCCTCTCAGCTTATCACTGAAATGTCCATAGCAATATTTGAAAGAAGAGCAGAAGAGGTACACCTTAACCAACATAAATAAAAAAGAAGTTATGTCCTTAACACAGAAGTATCTGAGGGAACTTACTGTGTACAAATCGGATGCCATGTTTCCTACCTTACAGTAGCAGCTGTACTTCTGCACACCAGGTTGTTGTAAGGCTGTGTATGGTGGCATAATGTATCTGTCTCCTATCCTACTTTTATTTTGTGATACATCACAAATTGCACTGCAACAAATAAAGACCTACATATCATGATGTATTATTGTGCTGTTTTTGTCTTATATGAACTGTCTGAATCCTTCAGTGTCCAACTGTTGTGTACACATTCCCACTTGTGTGATATCTTGTACATGGATTATCCGAATGTTTTATTGTTCTGCACATGGGATTGAAATCAAGGAACATTGGCTGAATGTTTTGATACTACATTAGCAATTCAGAGATTGTGTGATTGGAACGTAGCTATGGTAAATGACACTTACCAGCTCAATTGCTCAATGCACCAGCTGATTCATGAGCTGGCATTTGAAAATGACCATTTGGACTTTAAATATAATAGTCCACCAGGCCACTGATGCCCAAGGGATAAGAGTCTACAATCCCTACCTAGCCTGACCAACAAATGACTTCAGGACCAAGTAATATGTCTTAATGTTCTCAAGGCAGAAAGGAACCACAGAAAAGCCAGTTTTGCTGTGTTGCCCAAATCCCAAAATCAGATAAAAACATCTGCATCAGCAACTGCTATTATGTAGATCAATTATCTGAGCCCCTCGATGTGTTGCGGTTATCAATGCCATCCTAACGATCTGTTTTTCAGTGTTTGAAGCATCTACACCATTCAATATACTACAACTACCTAACCTTCTTTGGATCTATTATCCGAAATATTTATTGTCCTATAAACCATATATATTCCTTAATATGACAATCATGTACATGCTAGTAACTATGTGACATCTTTTCTATAACCCCTCTGATCCCCCTGACGCATTAGTGTAGTATACACAAATCTTGCTATCTTATAATACGCATCCAGCTCGTACATAACAAAACCATACAGGTAAAACAACAACCCACCCAATGTTTAATCTCCTCTGGTGACACATTGATCAGTATGTCAATGGAAAATTCCTTTGTGGTCTGTTTGAACATAGCTGTTAAACTGTTTACATAAACAGGTTAGCAACTGATTTGAAAAACATGCTGCAGAGAGTTTAACCATTTTTTGGAAGCTGTCCTCACAAAATAACCATTTAAGAATTGGCATGATTCTGATGAATCTGCACAATGGCTTCTAATAGAGAAATTATGGATTAAATATTAGGTGCATTTCTAATATAAAACCTCAATATAAGTATAATACACTAATAACTTAAACCAAAGTGTTTAAACCAGTTGAGTTTATTGTAAGAGAGTGTTAAGTCAATTTTCAGTGAGATCATTTGTAGTTAGTTTGAGTTGACGTTATAAAGAGAGAATTTGCAGTGAAATTTACTTCCAAAAAGATTTTTGCTGTGTTTTCACTGATGGCACAGGTAATGAGAAAATATTTATTGAGGTAAATTGTATGAGTTTACTGTGAGATATCTTACAGTGAGAAAGTTCACAGTAACAATGCACAGTGTACTGAAGGTATTAACAATGCCTTATAAAGTATATCACTTTATTGTGATATACTTTATAAAGAGAACTTGTCATGAGAAGGTTCAAGGTGATTACAAGATTTTATAATGAAAAGATATGCCGTAATGGATATTCTACACTAACTACATTTCAAAGTAGTTTATTTGGCTGGAAAGCATTTTGTGACTTTCCAAGGGGTTTATAAAATGAAAGGCATTTAGATTTTTTTCTCCCTCTGACCTCCATTCTCTCTTCTTTCCTTTACCTCACTACCTATCTAACCTTCTTTCATTTCATCTTTATATTGATTTTCTTTCTATAAAGTTTAAGCTGCCGATAGGATTTATAATCGCAGTTGTTTGCACACGAGGAATGAAAGAATTAACAGTGAGTTTACAGTGAGTTTACTGTCAGATTTTGTATGGAGGTGTTTGATGTATTTTTTAAAGTCATTTACAAGATATAGACATTGCCAACAAAGCCAGCATTTACTGTCCACTTCTAATTACCCTTCCATTGAAAGACTTGCAAAGCCATTTCAGAGGCCAGTTGAGAGAGAACTACTTTGTTGCAGCTCTGGTGTTGCATGTAAGTCAATCCACTCAAGGATGGCAAATGTTCATCCTTAAAGGACATCAGTGAACCTGATGGGTTTTTACAACAATCTGGTTGTTTCATGGTTGCCTTTGATATTAGCTTTTTATTCCAAAGTTTTATTAAGTCAGTTAAAATTAAGTTTCAGTCTCCCGATCATTAGTCTAGGCCTCTGGAAAACTGGCTCAGTTATCTAACTACTAGCTGCAATATTTCTGAACCTCCAAGTATACAGTGAGAGGACTGATGGTGAGAGAGTTGTTGAAAATGAAAGATTTTACAGTGAGAGAGTTAATAAAGAGAAAGATTAGAACGTACAAGAGAACATGGAATACATGCAAGAGTAGGCCACAAGCCTCCTTGAGCTTTTTCCACTTTTCTATCAGATCATGATCGTCCACTTTCTGCCTGATCCCTGCATCCTTTGACTTCCTTATTATCCAAAAATCTGCTGATCTTGAATAAACTCATTTACTGAGCATTCAAAGCCCTCAAGAGCAGGGAATTCCAAAGATTTACAATCCACTGCATAAGAAAAATGATGTGGCAGAGAGCTGGGTCTGAGAGACATATCAGTGAAAGCATTTACAGTGAGATAGAGATATTACAGCAAGAGCATTTGAAAATTTATATTGAGAGAACATTTGTTGAATGCCTTTGAGGTTTAACTTTGGTTTCAGATAACTGAAAAGAGACTTTATAAACTTTTTCCTCCATTCATCAAGGCTCCCTCGCTTTTGCCATCCCCCATAGCCTCTTCTCTCCCTTGTCCTCAATCACCGACAAGCCCATCTCCAAATTCCTTCTAGTATGTCTTACCATTCACACCACTGACCATTACCCTCCATCCTTCTACATTTCTCTCTGGGAAGAAAGCACTTAGTTTAAGTTGCTTCCAAACTGCCCGGTTTTCAGCCCTCCTTTAGTTCACAGTGCAGCTTTAAGGTTGCTCAGCTCCACACCCGTTGGCGCTATGTGTGCTCTTGTCCTTTACAGTCTCTCTTGAGTTTAGTTAATGCACATCTAACTTAACCAGCCATCTCCAGGCCTTGCTAATCCATACCAAACTCATTAAGCCTCACTATATTCTCTCACAACATCCCTTCTGGAGCATACAGGAAATTGCCATTTTGTTTCCCCTGCCATTCATCATTAGAGTTTCCTCTCCCCCTACCTCCCAACAGTCTACACCCTCACACCTAATGGAAGGTGAGAATGCTCATGGCAACTGAATTAATTTTGAAAGAGCTTTTAATGAGTTTTAATTAGAGTTTATTGTGATAGAATTTATGGGAAGAGAGTTTATATTGATTGAGTTTATATTGAGTTTATAATGATCAAATTTATAATGAGTATATAGATTGATTGAGTTTACAATGAGGCTTTGTGGTGGGAGATTATATAGTGTGAACATTTGAGAATGGATTCAGACAGAAAGGTAATAGTGATAGGGTTTACAGTGAGAGTTTGCAATAAAGGATTTTATAATGAAGGAATTTATAGTGAAAGGCTATAGGGAGAGAGTTTAGAGCAAGTATGTTTATAGTGATTGAATTTATAACAAGAAAGCTTATTGTGAGTTTATAATGAGAGAATTTGTAAGGAGAAATTTATTGCGTCTGACTTTACTGAGAAAGTTCACAATGAGAGAATTTGTCAAATGGTGGAATATATGCTCAGAGTATTTTTTGTCCCTCAACTTTGCTCATGTCACAGATTTCTTGATTGAGTACAGTGTTTCAATTGTGACATGAAGCCTTAGGTGCTTGGACCTTTAGCCAGGGATCTGGGCTGAACATTAGCTCTGCACGTGAAATACTGGAAGAGAAATAAAGGACAGGAAGTGAGACTTCTCCTTCTGACTGCAGTGGTCCCCAGGCTGGTATAGTAATCCCTGTTCAGAAAAAGCCAGAGCCAAGACTATAAATAATGGGCAATTTCCATATGTTCTGTACATAATGCATAACGTATAATAAAATTACAACGTTTAACTAATGAATGCTGTGATAAGAATGAAATAATGTTTTGGAAAAGCAGAAATCCACTGTTGACATTTGACCTAATGAGGTATTGCCCAGTGTGGTACAAGTATACACAGATCAGATATGCATCTTTAGTGAATGAATCGTATTTTAAAAAAGGGAATTGTAACTGCAGCTCACTAGAGAATCTGTCAGGTCTGCAACTTACCAAGCTGGTTTGAAGTAGGTGTCTTGACAATACGCTACCCCTTTGAAGTGAAGCCCTACACAGAGACTGTTTATCTTAATGGAAAAGAAATTACAGTTGAATGTCACAATGAATCTGGAGCATCATAAATGAAGGCTGTGGTTGTATACAACTTTTTATAGCTGCTGCCTTATTACAATGGATAACCTTTATTTACTTTCATTAGACTATTAAACAACAAGAGACTATTAATTTTTCGTCTGAAACTCCATCCAAGCCCATAAAGCAAACTAGTTGCTTAATTGAGTTCATTTTAATTTCCCTCCAATCGCACTGAATTACTCCAGTGATAAATCAGGGGGACAGGCCTCACCCCCAGTAGAAAGCCTAATTTGCAGCTAATTAGAAAACTGATTCCCAGTGAAAGATCAATACCACAACGAATTGGAAATGACTTGCAATCTCCGAGATGGAGACTGAAAGAGCAAGTGAGGGAGACGGAAAGTATGTGGAGGGAAGAAGAGGCAATACAGCCATGCGTCTGGAGTTTGGTGAATAAAACAGTTTTAATCTAATATAATATTAATCAGGACACATGGCTTGTTGGTCCTTTTGTTGCTTTTCATCTTTGTAAGGTAGCTTTGGGATGGAGCTGTCGGTTTGGGAAGCTGCTTGATATAGTGGGACGTGTTTTTAAATTCAATGAAGTCTCCACCTCGCACTCCTGTACGCCATGGCTTCTCTTTTCAAAACCAGCTCTGCGCTGGGGAATTGCTATTGTGCATTTGAATGCTATTAAAAAGGGAACAACCCCTGCAGCTGGGCGACAGTTGTAGCAGACAATCAGGGGTTAGCAGTTGTTGAATGAGACAAGGCAAGGTCAGCTGAGGCCTGATAAGACATGGACACTTGGGGTATCATTGCACTTGTGGGTCACTACAGATCATGCCAGTAACTGCAGACATTTTTATCCTACCACCCTCCATCTCAGTTTTACTCCTCTTCTACTTGTTTTTATTTTCCTGCTTCTTCTGTTGTTTTTTCATTCATCGCTTTGCTTTGCAATTTCTTTCTCATTATTTTTCCATTCATCATACATTCAGTGCTTAAGTTTTTTTAAAATTAACTTTTACCGTAGCAAAGGTCATTGTGAAAGTTTTGTGCGGAAAGATTCTCACCTTACTATCAACTCACTAAATTTCTGGGGTACACCCAGGGATGTTGGTGATAGGGAAAGGACCTCCACATTTTGATCAGACCTTGATATGTTGCCAGCATAACACCTCGCACCCCCGCCAACACCCCTACATCAAGAGACACAAAGTCCTTACAGCTAATGTTGTTCCTTTATTTAAGAAGGAAAGCAGGAATAAGCCAAGTAACTATAGGCTGGTGAGCCTTACATCAGTAGCAGGGAAGTTATTGGAAAAATTTCTAAGGGATAGGATTTATGTTCATTAGAGATTAAGGATATTCAGCATGGCTTTGTGAGTGGTAAATCTTGCCTCACTAATTTGATTGAGTTTTTTGAGAAGGAAACTAAGTAGATGAAGGCCAGGAAGTAGATCTTGTCCATATGAACTTCAGGAAGACATTTGACAAGTTCCCATGAGCTAGGCTGATCCTGGAGGTTAAGGCATTGGGATTCAAGGTGAGCTGGCTAATTGGATCAAAATTGGCTTGGTAATAAGAGGCAAAGGGTGATGGTTGAAGGATGTCTTTTTGATTGGAAGGCTGTTACTAGTGGTGTACCACAAGGATCGGTGCTGGGACCTTTGCTGTTTGTGATATATATTCATAAATTTGAACTGAATGTGCAGGAATGATTAATAAATTTGCAGATGACATGAACATTGGTGGTGTTGCGGATAGCAAGGAAGGTTATCTCAGGCTACAACAGGATATAGAACAGATGGAAAGTTGGGCAGAATGTTTGCAGGTGGAAGTTACTCCCAACAAGTGCAAGGTGATGCATTTTAGGACGTCAAATAGGGATAGGACATAAACAGTAAATGGTAGGGCACAAAATAAACCGAGAGACTTAGGGATCCAAGTCCATAGTTTCCTGAAAGTAGCAACACAGTTGGGTAGGGTGATGAAGAAGGCATAGAGCATGCTTGCCTTCATAAGTCAAGGCACAGAATATAAAAGTTGGGACGTTATGTTGCAACCTTACAAAACAGTAGTTGGACCCTACTTGGCATGTTGCGTGCATTTCTGGTCACCACCCTATGGGAAGGATGTGGTTGCAATGGAGAGAGTGCAGAGGAGATTCATGACAATGTTACCTGGACTGAAGGACTTTAGTTATGGGGAGAGATTGGATAGGCTGAGCTTGTTTTCCCTGGAGTGAAGGAGGCTGAAGGGTTACAGATAGAGGTATATACAATTATGAGAGGGAGAGATAGGGTAGATAATCAAAATCTTTTTCCCATTTTGGGGGTGTCAAAAACAAGAAGGCATAGGTTTGTGAGACGTAGGAGATTTGAAGGGGATGATAGGGATAAATTTTTTACACAGAGAATGGTTGATATCAGGAACACACCGCTATGGGAGATGGTGGAATCACATACAATTACTGTGTTAAAAGGTATTTAGATGGACACTTAAATAGGCATAGTATAGAAGGATACAGTCCTAAAGCAGGTAGATTAGTGTATTTGGGCAAAAAGGTCATCATGGACATGGTGAGTCAAAGGGCCCATTTCTGTGCTGTACAACTATGTAACTCTGTGACTCTATGGCTGGCATTATTGAGATTCCAGGTCAGATAGCAACAGATTTTTGCATGCCCTCAGCAGAATTCATTGTGGTCTATTTAAGACCTTGCAAAGATTTAAGACTGCAAAGGGATATGGATCGGTTAAGGGAGCGGGCAAAAAGCTGGTAGGTGGAGTATAATGTGGGAAAATGTGATGTTTATCCATTTTAGAAGGAAGAGTGATGAAACAAGTTATTATGTAAACTAAACATGACTACAATATATTGCTGTGCAGAAGGATCTGGGGTTTTAGTGAATGCAAAACAAAGGGTAGGCATACAGATACAACAAGTAATTGGGAAGGCTAATGAAACATTGATCTTTATTAGAAGGGATATAAAGTGTAAAAACATTGAAGTTTTGATGCAGCTTTACAGGATGCTGGAGAGATTGCACCAGGATTACTGTGTACACCTTTGGTTACTATGGTTCTATGGTTCTACTTGCATTGGAGGACATGCAGAGCAGTTTCACAGCATTGATGTGTGAAGGAAGGTTGAGCAGGTTGGTCCACATACTCATTGGAATTCAGTTGAGTAAGAAACAAATGCAACTCTGAGTTGGATTGACAGGGTGGATGTTGAGAGGATGTTTCGTATAGTGGGGTATCTAGAACTAGGGGACATGGATTCAGAATAAGGGGTCACCCATTTCAGATAGAGATGAGGTGGAATTTCTTCTTTCAGAGGGTTATAACTCTTTGGAATCCTCTATCTGAGAGAGTTGTGGAAGCGGATTCATTTAATGTATTAAAGAAGCAGGTTGATATTTGAACTGCAAAGTGCGGAGAGAAAGATGAATAGTTGTTTTTAAACCAAGATTAGATTAGCCTTGATCAGATTGGATGGTGGAGCAGGTTTGAGGGGCCAATTAGCCTCTGTCTCCTCCTGTTTCTTATGTCCTTATGTTTTTTTGTGCACTGGAGTAAACCAACCACTCTAGGACGTGATTAATGAGCTACTTATGATCGAGTGTTCCCATGGTTGGAGAAGAACTAACAAATAAACCCATTAAACTGACCTGGATTTGAATTGAAATCCTGCAAGTCAATGTCTAAGCACTGGGCCATCTGGTTTCATAACCAATTCACACATGATTTTGTGTTTACTTGTTCCACCTTGTATTGATGTACAGCAATGCTTTTCAGCTACTAAAATGGCAATCAAAAGACCTTCCAGATCCAGAGAAAGAACTTGGCTCCTGTTTAAAAACCCATAATAATGTTACCATATGCACCACACTCTTTGGTCTCCAACTCCACCATGGTACAGGTCATAGGTTAACAGTAGTCAAGGCTTACCCCAGAAAAATGAGCCTAAAATAGATATGGACATTACAGTACAGCCAAGAGGTAAGTACTATCTTTAAGAAAGGACAGTAACCAATAAGTCATCCTCCCTTTCTGATGGGCAAGACTGTTCCTATACTGCTACTTGAATGAGGGTATCTTGATCCTGGCATCAATAATGCACAATATCATACCCCCCAACTCTATTATTTATTGTAATTCATTTTAGAATCTGTTATTCTTGTATCCACTCTCAGGTCTCAGTTACCCTCAACATCTCACTCCCAGATCTCAGTTATTCTCTGTATCTCACTCGCAAGCCTCACTTAATCTCTGTTTCTCTCTTCCACATCTCAGTTACTCACTGCATCTCTCTCCCCAGTCTCTGTAATTTATACCTCCCTCCCAATCTTCTATCATGTCGTTCTGCTGAAATGTCAGAGAATATTCATTCACTATCAATCTTCCCTGGGAAAAAAAACAAAAGTGATATGTTTTAATTTTGTGTAGGGGTGAGGGGGTTGGGCATGTGTGGGATTGTAGTCAGTTGCCTCGAATCCAAACTGAACTCCCGTCAATCTTCGCTTCATTACACCTGCCTTTCTCTGCTGTTTTTCTCGCAGGCTAATGAATATTCACTCTCTGCCTTGGCCTCTGGATTAGAAGATGTTAAAAGCAGCCTATCAGCTGCTGCCACTCCCGACCTTGGGACCAACGTTTCAGGACCCCAGAGTTATCCAGTTGTGACAGGTAAGGTGTCAATCTCATCTGCCAGTTTAAAAATAAATATGACAATAAGCATGGAGTGTAGATTAAAATATTTATAAACTGCTGATGGGGAATATTTCAAAATACATTATCATTATGAAATGTTTCATATTTTTTGGTTCCTTGGCAAACAATGCACAGTTGGCATCAGGGCAAAGAGACAAACGCAGTTAAATTCTGAGAACAACCAGTCAATTTAATGCACTGAGTTTCTCATGGGATAGTCACGTCCGATTTTGAGATGGACTCTGGTTTCCAGGACTTCCAAAGAGTAAAATGCAGATATTCCATAGGTTGAAAAGAACTGACCAGTTGTGTGGGAAGACAACACCTTAACTTTTTTTTAATTTCAGTTGCTAATTATCTTGGAGTAGATGGATGTATGAATCAATAAGTGGTGGATGGATCAATAGATAACTGGATGAATGGTTTAATAGATACATAACTGATTGGATGGATGATTAAATGGACATAGGGAAGAATTGTTGATTGGTTGATGATAGGTTAATGGCTAAATGAAGCAGGGAGATAAATAGTTGGATGGGCAAGTGAAAGTATTGGTGAGGTGGATGAATTCTTGAGCAGAAGGCAAGGAAGGAATAAATGAAGATGGAGGATTAGATGGCAAGTTAATAAGCAGATGGATGGATGAATGAATTGTGAGCGAGAAGCGGCGTGGAGTGTGATGGGTGGATGGATGGGATATAATTGGATGGATGATAAATAGAGAGATGATTGACAACTGGATGGTGAACAAATGCATAGATAGATGGAGGGATTGAAATCTATCACTGTGGCTAATCATTTCTTATGTAAGTCATCACAAGATCAAATGTGAGTGCAACAAGTATAATCTAATTGTCATTATTCTTCTTAACCTGTTTGCAGCCTTTACACTGCTGACCAAATCTCCCTCTTCCAATACTTCTCCAAGGCTTTCAGCTGAGAGGGGCCACACTCACATGGTTTCATTTTTATCTATCTATTCACAGCCAGAGAATCAACTTCAGTAGCTTCTCTTCCTTTTCACACACTCACACTACTGCCTCTAATAACCCCCAAGGATCTATCCTTGACCTCTTATTCCTCATCTGCGTGTTGTTTCTTGGAAACACAGTGTTAATTTCCTCATGTTTCTACATGGCACCAAGATCTACCTCACCATTCTCTCTCCTCATTTCTCCATTGGTAAGGTAGCTTAACCAATGTCCAGTGTTGAATGATCTGAAATTAAATAACTGGAAAAACATTCCTGATGCAATATTTGATCTGAAGATGAGTTTTGGGCCCTATGTTCGTATCATCAGTGATTTCATAACATCCACTTCTGTCTCTTAAGCTGAAATTCTTATCCACACCTTTGATAGCTCTAGGTTATTCCAATATACTCTTGTTCCACATCTCTTCTTTAGTATTCTGTAAAATTAAGATCATCCAAGCCTCTGTTGGTGTTGCCCAATACACCTATACACCTCTGCTTGTTGCACATTAGTACATGGTTAAGGATAAACCAAGTTAAATAAAACAAATGCATTTATGTTTTCAATTCCTTCTGTGGACTTGACTCTTCCCATCTCCTCCAGCCTTTCAACCCTCCAACTATAGGTGCTCTTTTATTTCTGGCCTCTCAGTTCAGCCTGAATTTAATTGCCCTACCTTTGGTGGCTTTAGCTTCAGCTGTGGAATTCATTTCCTCTCCTTCACTTTCGACTCTCCTAATGTCTGCATCTTTGATTAAGCCACCTGTCTTAATATCTCCTCACGTGGCCAGATGTTTGCTTGCCTCCTTGAAGCACCCTGCTGGTTGTAGTTATATCGACTGGGACAATGAATGGCTGGATGAACAATGCTAATTATGAGGATGGATGGGTGAGTGAAAGAGATGATAGGTGGCTGGAAAGAAACTAGTTTCTGATTGGTGAGTTGGATTGTGAGATGGGTGGGCTGTGTGTATGGATGGATTGAAATGAGTCCGTGTGCTTGTGATTCTGTGAAGAACAAATGAAATAGAAACGGGAGTGGGCCATTTGGCCCATTGTGCCTCCTTCATAGTACAATGAGGTCAGAACTAATCTTCCAATCTCAACACTATTTTCCTGCACTAATCCCATATCCCCTAATTCCCTTAATATCCAAAGATCGATTGATCTTGCTTTTGAATGCACTCAGCAACTGAGTCTTCACAGGCATCTGGGTAGAGAATTTGAAAGAAATTTCTTGTCTGTACCAAATGACCAACCACTTATTTTGAGACAGAGACTCCTGGTTCTGGATACCCCCATCCAGGGGAATCACCATCCTTGCATTTCCCTTATAAAGACCCATAAGATTTTATGTTCCAATGAGATTGCCTCTTATTCTGCTGACAAGAAACTATGGGCTAAGTCTGATGAATCTCCCCTGATAATCAATCCCAGGGGCCAGTCGAGAGAACCTTCACTGCACTCATAGCTATATCCTTCCTTAGGTGCAGAACCAGACCTGTGCACAATTCTCTTTATAATTTCAGTAAGACACTTTTACCAATATACTTAAATCCTCTTGCAATAAAGGCCAAATTGCCTCTTTAATTGCTTGCCATATCTGCATGTTAATCTATTTGTGTACACTCAGGTCCAATTTTTTTTTACTCTCTCACCATTTAAAAAAATACTCTGCTTTTCTATTTGTTTTTCTGCCATAGCGGATGACTTCATACGTTTCCACATTATGTTCCACTTACCTTGTCTGACCCTTTCTCTTCACCTGTCTACATCCCCTGTGCAAACTTCCTACAACTCACAGTACCACCCAGCTTTGTATCATCAGCAAACTTGGATAAATTATACTTGCTTCCCTCTTCCAAATCATTGCTTTAGATCGTGAAAAGGGAAGGAGGCGGGAAGAAGGGAACTAAAGGCCAGTTAGTTTAACATCTATCAGAGGGAAGGTATTCGAATCTATTACCAAACACATTACAGCAGTACACAGAAATATCCAAAGTAATCAGGCAAGATCAACGTGATTTTGTGAAAGGAAAGCCATGTTCTTTGAAAAATAACATGTGCAATGGCTAAAGGGGGACCAGTTGATGTATTGTATTTAGATTTCTAGATTGGCTGGCCAAAAGAGTTGCCATAAATAGGCCTTTTTCTGGTTGGTAAGAATTAATGGGTGACATGCCACAGGGATTGGTGCTGGCGCCTCATGCAATTTATTAAAATAACTTGGATAAAAGAAAACCATTTCTTATCTGCTCTGTGAATTCCTCACGGCAGTGTTAATATAAATGTGATTTGCACAGTCTACATGTAGATTAAAGTTCCCTGCTCCCTCAACCAGGTGACACCAGGTATAGTGGAGAATGGAGAAGGTTGTCTAAGTTTACAACAGGATCTAGATCAACTGGGAAGGTGAGCAGAGGAATGACAGATGGAATTTAACTCAGACAAGTACGAAGTGCGAAGTTAAACCAGGGCAGAACATACACAGTGATTGGCAGGGCCCTGGGGAGTGTTGTAGAACAGAGAGACCTAGGGGTACGAGTAATTAGTTCCCTGAAAGTGGCGACACAGGTAGACGGAATGGAAAAGAACGCGTATGGGATGCTTGCCTTCATTGGCCATGGCATTGAGCACAAGAGTGGGAGTGTCATGTTACAGTTGTACAAAGCACTGGTTAGACCACACTTGGGAGTACTGTGCTCAGTTCTGATCGACGCACTCTAAAAAGGACGTGATTAAGCCATAAAAGTGCAAAAGAGATTCACCAGGATGTTCCGTGGACTGGAGGGTTTGAGTCATCTGGGAAGATTGTGTGGGCTGGGACTGTCTTTTGCTGGAGCAAAGGAGGCTGATGGGTGACCTTATAGAGCTTTATAAAATCCTGAGGGTTATAGATAAGGTGGATGGTCAAAGTCTTTTTTCCAGGGTGGGGGAGTCTGAAACTAGACGGCATAGGTTTAAGGTGAGAGGGCAGAGATTTAAGGGGGATCTGAGGGACAGATTTTTCCACACAGAAGGTGGTGGGTAGATGGAACGAGTTATCAGGGGAAGTGGTGGTGGCAGGTACAATAACAACATTTAAGAGACAGGTTCATGGATAGGAAAGGTTTAGAGGAATGTGGGCCAAAGGCAGGCAAATGCGGTAAGGGGTAAGAGGTTTAGAAGGAATCTGAGAAGGAATTTTTTTCCACCCAGAGGAATTGGGATGTGGAACACACAGCCTGAGCAGATAGTGGAGGCAGGTACTCTCACAACATTTAAGAAGTGTCTGGACGAACGCTTGAATCTCCAAGGCAAATAAGGCTGGTGAATGGGATTAGTACAGCTGGGTACTTGATGGTCAGTATGAAAATGATGGGCCGAAGGGCTGATGTCTGAGCTGTATGACTCTGTGACTCTATCATTTATTAAGTAGGCTACACCTCGTCCTTCTCCATTTTGCCTATCAATTCTGAAATTAGTAACCTGGAATATTGAACAAAACAACCTGGTCACCGTTGTCATGGTCATTAGATTGTACCTATGTATTTCTATTTGTGCCATTAATTCGTCTATCATTACAAGCACTTCATACGTTCAGCTTTTTTAATCAGTTTTCCCTGCATTGTCACTAATTGGAAACATATTCTTAATTTCGCTACCCTGAACTATTGCTTGTCTTTTCTCCGTAACTTCCTCAGTTTCTTCTCAAGAGTATACTCCCCCAACTACTTGGTTAAAAGTTTATCTGCAGCCCTAATTAGGTGATTTTCTTGGATTGGTCCCAGTCCAATTCAAGTGAAGCCTGTCCCAACTGCTCCCCCTTTCCCCAGTACTGGTGTCAGTGTCCCATGAATTTCTCCCACCCCAGTCTTTCAGCCTCACTTTGCACATTGTGATCTTATCAACCCTTTGCCAATTTGCAGAGATTATTACCTTTGTGGTTCTGCTTTTTAACGTGTACCCTAGCTGTTCATAATTCTTCAGCAGAATCTTCTCCTTAGTTCTACCTCTGTCATTGACTTCCATGTGGGCATGACAATTCGGTCATTCCCCTTTCACTCACCTTCAAGCTTGGGGCCCTTAATCCTAGAACTGGGCAGGCAACAGAGCCATTGGACTTCCCGCTTGTGGCTGCAGTGGACAGTATCTGTCCCTGGATGTTACTGTCCCCTATTACGACTGCATCCTTTTTCAATTCCCCAACCTGAATGCACCGCTGTACAACAGTGCTGAGGCAACTCATCTTCCCTGCAATCTCTGTCCTTGTCCACACAGGTTGCAGGAATCTCAAATCTGTTGGAGAATTGCAAGGGCTCTGACTCCTCCAACCTTAACTTCTGGTTTCCCTCTACCTGTCTTCTTGTACTCAGCCCCTTTGCACTCTTGTATCACCAACTCTGCAGTTAAACTTTGCATGTAAAATGTGTAAAGGGTATTTGACAAGAGCCAAGGCAAGTTAAATAAAAATCTCAGTGCTTGTTAAACTATGGATTGTGCGTCTTAGAGATAGATCACTCCCCATCCTTTCAAGATGAAAAATAAACAATGGCCAAACTTACATTGTCATTGGAATGCCAGTAAGACTTATATGTTAGCATTATTTTGTGAAGCCAACAAAGTTTTGGAATTTCCATGTAATTGTTGTTTAAATGGAATAGGTAGCAGGTTCTCAGTCTTGCCTGCTCTCTGTGGGTTTGTTCTCCAGCTAGCAATAGCTTTGCATAGCCACTGAGCAAAGGAGAGGTGGTAAACAGCCATAAAACTTGGACTTGGGTGCTGAGCCACTGGCAGTTACAGACAACAAACAGGAATTTTATTCAAACAAAATTGACACACAAGAAGATTACCAAAGTTTTGGTCAAAAAGATAGGTTCGGGAAGGTTCGTGAAAGCAGAGAGCCAGAGACATGGAGGAAGCCAATTCCAAAGGTTCAGGCCCAGACATCTGAAAGCACAGCTGCTCAAGTGGCTGGATTGTATTTGAGGCAAATTAGAATATATAAAAAGAGATATGGACAAACTCATGCTGTGGTAGGTAGGATAAGATGGCGAATAGGGGTGTATCGGAAAAGTTATGTGAAGAAGTAAAATTGGCTTGGATAAAGTTTCAGGTGCAGCTAAGCTGAAGTAGTGGCAGAGTGGGTCACTTTATGGAGGTGGTTAAACTTTGGTTATGATGAGCAAAAGTATTTATCCTGTCACCAATTCCACTAAAAACCAGGCATTAGGTCATTATCATATTGCTGTTTATGTAAATTAGCTGTAGCTTTTCCTGCTTCATAAAAGTGACTACTTCAAGTCTTCAAATACAATTACTACGTTTACTACTTCAGATACAATTACTATGTTTAGGAAGCATTTAGACAGACATTTAAAGTGGCAAGGCGTAGAAGGGATATCCTAATGCAAGCAAATGGGATTAGTACAGATGGGGAAAAAGGTCGACATGGACACGATTGGCCAAGGGCCTGTTCAGTGCGGTATGACGATGACTGTGATATGCAAGCCATAACAAGGGACTTGAGGCCTGTTTCAGTGCGGTATGACTCGATGACTGTGATAATGCAAGCCTTTCTTAATAACAAGGGACTTTGAGCACATTTTCTATAAGTCAAATCTTTCCTGGTCTTTAAAGGTACATTGTGTGGGTGTTTTTATTTTGTTTGTATACAATTCATCAGGCAAGCCAGTGCCTGCTTCTATATATGGCTTTACACTGGATGGTGGCTAGGAAACTTGACCTTTTGAATCTTTTTCTCACTGTAGCTGAGGATTCTAAAGTTAATTTGTTTCATCTGATGGGTAGCTCTGCACAGAGAAGGAATCAGATCTGGAACTGCCTTTTCTAAATGGGTTTGTTCAACAGCTCGCTATGGGTTTCTGCACTGCATCACGGCTTTATCCCTTTCATGGATGTTAGGTCCATCCTGCTCAAGGCAGACTGCTGGTTAACTGGCTTTGCCTTAGCACTAAACCACAAAGGTATAAGAAGTGAGCTGGAACTCAGAGGGTTAAACACTTTTCTGCCTAGCTGTCAGTGTCAGGTTACTTTAAGAGTGTTTTATTAAAATTCACATAATTATACATGAGCCATCAAAACAGTGACAGTAAATGCAGTCTACTTGGAAGAGAGGTCTGATTGAACTCTCAAATAATAGGCTGTAGTTATGTGACAAAGAAATTCCTGACCTTATGATATGTGGATTGATGGTTTGTCTAACAGGTTCAGCCAGAACAGAGAAGAAAGGGCCATTTCTTTTCCTTGCCACTGAGATCTTTCTCATTTGTGACTGCACTTTGTGTTTATAGTTGCACTGGTCTTCATACTGATCTCACATAAAATGCTCAGTGATTGAAGAGCAAAGATCTTTTGTTTTATCTTTCTGTTGCCTTGTAGTTTTAGTTCTTCAGCTTTTACATTTGGTGAATTTTCTCATTCACTTTTCTTCCACCTTTGGTTCCGGCAAACCACAAGTTCTGACCACTTCCAGACTGAGGTACTGTGGCCTCACACATTCCAAAGTCCACTGAAATGACCGTGGATACTCAGGTCTGACCTACACACCACACTGACATAGTCCACTGGGCTTTCAATGGTATAATGTTTGCAGTGGTAGCATCAAATCCATGTAAAATCAAGGAACCACATCACATTTACCAGGGCTGTCAGTGGTAAGGTGCATACAAATGAGCAAGGAACATAGAAATAGCTCTGGATTTTCAACCCTCAGACTTAAGAGTAAGAAGCATTTGAGCAGAGGTCAGTGATTTAAACCCTCATGTTTTGCTTGCCATTCTATTACATCATGGTTAATTCCTACCTCAGCTTTATTTGCCCACCCATGCTCCATGTCTTTACCTTAAAACCGGTGGCACTCTTGAAAATGCAAATGTTTGCAACCTTGTCAAGGGAGACATTTCTTCGACTGTTTATGTGACAATGATCCTGAGGTCTGCAGTCACTGCCTTCACCAGTAGGTTGACATTTCTGAACTTGCATTTCAGGAAAACTTGGATATCAGTAAGATTGAAAGAGTGCAGAGGAGATTTACTAGAATGTTGCCGGGTCTTCAGGAGTTGTGTTACAGGGAAAGATTGAACAGGTTAGGACTTTATTCCTTGGAGCGCAGAAGAATGAGGGGAGATTTGATAGAGGTTTACAAAATTATGAGGGGCATAGACAGAGTTAATGCAAGTAGGCTCTTTCCACCTAGATTAGGAGAGATAAGTACAAGAGGACATGGCTTTAGGGTGAAAGGGGAAAGGTTTAGGGGAACATTAGGGGGAACTTCTTCACTCAGAGAGCGGTGGGAGTGTGGAACGGGCTGCCATCTGATGTAGTAAATGCGGGCTCACTCTTGGCTTTAAGAATAAATTGGATAGATATATGGATGGGAAAGGTCTGGAGGGTTATGGACTGGGTGCAGGGAAGTGGGACTAGCGGAATAGCATTTCGGCACAGACTAGAAGGGTCGAATGGCCTGTTTTCTGTGCTGTATTGTTCTATGGTTCTATCTTTGAGTTACCTCAGTTCCAATTGCTTTTCCATGGCCAAAGGAATGAAGAAACAGCTGTCCAGTCCTGAAAGACACATCTTCCAAATTGGGTCTGTGGCAGGTAGTGAGCGAATCAATACAAGGGATAAACCACCTTGACTCAGCGGCAGTAAAGGGACGGCGATATATTTCCAAATCAGGATGGTGTCGGAAGGGCATCCACAGATGGTGGCAATTCCATGCACCTGTTGCCTTTGTCCTCCTGGCCAACAGAGGCCATTGGGTTAGGAGTTGCTGTTGGAGTCATCACTGTACATTTTGTACAGGGCACACACTGCAAACTCTTGCTACAAATCCGCCTTGTAGCTTGGTCCAGATCTTGCACAGACATATCTCAAGCCTTGGCATTCAAACTCATGAAAAAGAATTGTTTGGGCGCTTGACAATTGCACAGACTAATGTTGCACAGATATCTTGCTGTCATTGAGCAAGACTAGAAAGATTAAAGCACCTCTCACTTATTCTGTTGCCAGTCACTTCAACTCCCCCTCCCACACTATCACTGAGATGTCAGTCCTCGGCCTCCTCCACTGCCAGGAGAATTCCAAGCGCAAACTGGAGGAACAGCAGCTGATTTTCCGTCTTGGAACCTTGCAGCCTAACGGCATGAACATTGAATTCTCCCACTTTAAGTAATCCCCACCCCCTTCCCCCCACCCCCCCCCCCCCACCAAGCTTCTTCTCTTCTTCCCTTTCCTAGCCTCTTTTTTCCACCCTTTACCCTCTCTCTCCTTCCCTTTGACCCATCCCCCGGTGGATCTGCTCTCCCCTCCTCCCCCGCACCTGCCTATCACCATCTCTTACCTGCATCTACCTGTCACCACCTTGTGCCCGCCCCGCCTCCCCTCTTTTGTCCACCTATCACTGCTCTGCTTTTCCCTCCTATATATTGGGCTTCCCCTTTTCCTATCTCCAGTCCTGAAGAAGGGTCCTGACCTGAAATACTGACCGCCTGCTTTTCTCCACGGATGCTTCCCGACCTGCTGAGTTCCTCCAGCATCATTGTGTTTTCCATCTTACTTATTCTCATTCTGAAGTTGGCATCCACCAAAAACTCCAGACATGGTAATGCTGTAACAATTGTAGCTGATGATCCTGTACTTTTGAGATTCCTGCTTGAAGTTAGAGCACACAGACCCCTCCTACACTGGCTCCTCAGATGAGTTTACCCATGTCATTATCATCTTTGACAAGGAGCACTTTAGAACTTTCAGAAACACTTGTGATCCATTCCTCATGATACAACTGCTTATTTATTAATGAGCACATTGATTTGGATGGATAGCACAAATAGGCTGAGAAAAATCTCTTATAATTCTTTCCCTGACCCTTAGATTTGGTACACATATTTAGTTATCTATTCCAGTTTTTCCATTAGTACCTGGTTAAATGCCTTAAAATAAGTCAATGGACCCAGATGTCCCCTGAACTTTGCAATGTTCCAAAACTCCATAGAAGACCGAACCTGTCACATACTTCATTTATGTGCCATTCCTTTGTGAAAGCTCTCCCCCAGTTCTCCAGAGCATGTGATGTGTGGGCATTTTAATCCAATGAGCTGCCTCAAGAACTGTTCCTAATTATGAAATTGTTCAGAAGCTCTGAGGCCCAATGTATTGGTATTGGTATTGGTTTATTATTGTCACTTGTACCGAAGTACAGTGAAAAGCTTGTCTTACAAACCGATCGTACAGGTCAATTCATTACACAATGCAGTTACATTGAGTTAGTACAAAGTGCATTGAAGTAGTACAGGTAAAAACAGTAACAGTACAGAGTAAAGTGTCACAGTTACAGAGTAAGTGCAGTGCAATAAGGTGCAAGGTCACAACAAGGTAGATCATGAGGTCAGAGTCCATCTCATTGTATAAGGGAACCGTTCAATAGTCTCATGACAGTGGGGTAGAAGCTGTCCTTAAGTCTGGTGGTATGTGTCCTCAGGCTCCTGTATCTTCTACCTGATGAAAGAGGAGAGAAGAGAGAATGTCCTGGGTGGGTGGGGTCTTTGATTATGCTGGCTGCTTCACCAAGACAACGAGAGGTAAAGACAGAGTCCAAGGAGGGGAGGCTGGTGTCCGTGATGCGCTGGGCTGTGTCCACAACTCTATGCAGTTTCTTGCGGTCCTGGGCAGAGCAGTTGCCGTACCAAGCCGTGATACATCCAGATAGGATGCTTTCTATGGTGCATCGGTAAAAGTTGGTGAGAGTCAAAGGGGACAAACCAAATTTCTTTAGCCTCTTGAGGAAGTAGAGGCACTGGTGAGCTTTCTTGGCCATGGCATCTACGTGATTTGACCAGGACAGGCTGTTGGTGATGTTCACTCCCAGGAACTTGAAGCTGTCAACCCTCTCGACCTCAGCACCATTGATGTAGACAGGTGCATGTACACCGCCCCCTTTCCTGAAGTCAATGACCAGCTCTTTTCTTTTGTTGACATTGAGGGAAAGGTTGTTGTCATGACACCATTCCACTAAGGTCTCTGTCTCCTTCCTGTACTCTGACTCATCGCTGTTTGAGATACGGCCTACAACCTTCCTCTGGAATGTGGGAACCACAGCTGAAGTTTGTAATATTGATATTGTAATATTGCAAAACCCAGACAGGATGATTTTTACATTTCCCAGTAGGACTGGTTTAGGGCAGTTACATTTGTTGGTCTTATTGTCAAAGATTTTGCCACTCCTTCTCCTGGTGTGGTTTTCAAGATTCAACAGGAACATTGTACCTTCCACTGTCCTGCTAAATGGGCGATGTGGTGTGAGGCCCATCTCCTCATTATCACTGCCCCTTTTAGGGATTTACTCTGGACAGCAGCACTTATCTAGTTTTCCCCAGTTCATTTAGCTGGGTCTCTCCTGCAGTCCATTAGGACCAATCAACTTCTCGCTCTTCAAATACCGAAGATATTGACAGTATAAACTTGACAGTACTGATTTTGTCCTGCAAGTACTAGTAATCACAGACTATTGGATAATTTCTGTGGATTCACAGGTGTAAACAGCCTATTTCAATTTCTTACAATCTTCTTGATATCACAATGTGTTGCATCCTAATCTACATTGCTTCATGCTTCACTTTAGCAGCTCTCTGTTAAATAGCCTCAGGCTTTCCTTCCTCTGTTACATTAACAGGACTCTGCTTTGGTGATTCAGTGAGTCGCAGGTTCAAGGTTCAGCTTGTAAATGAATTTAGCTGCTGTGGCAAGGAAATTATTGGGCCCGTCAGTCACCATCAGTTCTGCCCCATCAGCAGTTGCTCAAACCCATGTCCCAAGCTTCATGGTCGGCAATATTTTCCTTGTGCTCGAGTGCCTTGGCTTCAATGCTTGTTGCACAGATGGCATCAGCCACTCCAACTTGGCAGTGACCCTTTGTATTTATGAATGAACAGTGTACTCTGTAATGTGGGGACCAGGCAAAGACAAGCAGCGTTATTTATGTCAGACGCAGCAGTCTAATGCTGCAACGATGCCAACTTATACTGGCCTATCCGAATCTGTCACTGTATTCCAGAGTTTGTTCACTCTGTTGATCCCATCTCTAATTGTGTTGTCGGGCCTGGTTCACTTAGCGCTTTCCCAGAGGTTTTATAATTCATCCTCAGCCAGCCTTCCCTTCTCTCCTCTGCTCTCAGTGTTCACCCATGCTCCATCTCGCAGATTTAGAGGGACTGAAACTTGACACTTGACAATTTAAACTGGTGGACAGTGGCTGCACCACTACCTCATTCCTGTACTTAACAGAAGCCACTTAACCCAGCGTGAGGCAGCTAGAAGTGAAGAAACTATCTCTGTCGATTTTCCATAAGCAGAAGGAAGAGGGTGACATGGAGGGTGATTAAAGTGAAGCTTTAATCAGGTAGTTTGAGTCATTGACTTGGATCTTCACTCAATTCTAAGGCAAGAGATGTCACAGAATCACAACATGCTCAGAAGTTGCTACAGGAGAAGGGGAAGAATTAATTACTTTGGATGGGCCAGTTTAAGTTCTGAACAGTGACAGCAACATCTTTAGATAATAGATGAAAACCAGTGTCATTCATTAGTTAATACTCCAGCTCCCAGCCTCTCTCTATTACAACTGCATTCCTTATTTTTCCATTTTTAATGTGTATTTTTGGGGTTTTTGTGTGAGCATTTAATGCCCATCATTGTACGGCCACAAGAAGGTGGTGCTAAAACATGTTGAAACCCTTGTGATGAATATCCACAGGGCTTGGTGCAAGAGTTTCAGATTTAGACCCAGAGGCAATGAGAAATGCAGCTGAAGAAACTTCAGCAAGTTGCCACAAGTCAGATAGTGCTCTCTGAAACCCTGGCACACCAATAGTTCTATGTCTGAAACCCGGCCTCAGAAATAATCTGGATTTTATTTAAGTGAGTAACTACATGCTGAACCATAATGTTAGACGACTGTTGAACTACTGAAATGGTCACAGCAAATTTAATAAGAGTGGTTTGATGCAATTGCTTTTCCATCTCATTGACCAAAAGACCATAAAAAACCAATAAGAAACAGGAACAGAAGTAGACGATCTGGCCCCTTGAGCTTGCTCTGCTGTTCAATAAGATATCTGATCCGTCTTTCCTCTAGTTCTCTTTCTCACCCTCTCATAACCCTTGATACCCTTACTGTTTAAAACTGTTTCTCACCTTTGCATATGTTCAAAGATTCAGCCTCCACAGCCTTCTGAATCAATAGAACACAGAACATAGAACAATACAGCACAGGGACAGGCCCTTTGGCCCACAATGTCTGTGTTGAACACAATGCTGAATTAAATTAATTCTCTTCTGCCTGTACATGATCCATATCCTTCCAGTCCCTGCATATTCATGCATCCATCTAACAACCTCTTAAATACTATTATATCTGTTTCCACTATCGCCGTTAGCAACCCCTTCCAGGCAGTAAAAAAACTTGCCCTGCACATCTCCTTTGAACTTTCCCCCTCTCACCTTAAATGCATGTCCTCTAGTTCTTGATATTGCTACCCTGGGAGAAAGATTCTGACTGTCTACCCTATCTATGCCTCTCATAATCTTATAAACTTCTATCAGGTCTCCCCTCAGCATCCGACATTCCAGAGGAAGCAACCCAAGTTTGTCCGACCTCTCCTTTGTAGCTCATACCCTCTAATCCAGGCAACATTCTGGTAAACCACTTCTGCACCCTCTCCAAAGCCTCCACATCAATGGGGCGACCAGAATTGCACACAGTACTCCAAGTGCGGCCTAACCAAAGTTTTATATTTCTGTAACATGACTTCCTGACTCTTATATTCAATGAAGGCAAGTATGCCCTATTCCTTCTTTACCACCCTACCTACTTGGTAAATTGGAAAATTGGTTTATTATTGTCACATGTACTGAGGTACAGTGAAAAACTTTGTTTTGCATGTCATCCATACAGATCATTTCATCACATCAGTACATTGAGGTAGTACAAGGGAAAAGCAATAACAGAATGCAGAATATAATGTTACAGTCACAGAGAAGGTGCAGTGCAGGCAGACAATTAGGCTCAAGGCCATGCTGAGGTAGATTGTGAGGTCAAGAGTCCATCTTAACGTACAAGGTGTCCATTCAATAGTTTTATAACAGCGGGATAGAAGCTGTCCTGGAGCCTGGTGGTACGTGCTTTCAGGCTTTTGTATCTTCTGCCTGACGGGAGGGGGGAGAAGAGAGAATGTCCAGGGTAGGAGGGGTCTTTGATTATGTTGGCTGCTTTCAGTGAGCTATGGACTTGGGCCCCAGATCCCTCTGTACATCAATGCTGTCAATTCAGTAATGAATTCCAAAGACTGACAATTCTTTGAGAGAAGAAATCATCCCAGCCTTAAATGGGCCCTCCCTTATTCTGAGACTTTGCCCTTGGGTCCTCCTCTCTCCCATGAGGTAAAACAGTCTCCAAGCATTTACTCTATCAAGCCTGCTAAGAATAATTGCCTCTTATTCTTCTAAACTCTAATAAGTACAGACACAATCTGTTCAACCTTCATCCGAAGTCCTCCCTGTACCTGGGGTCTGCCAGGTAAACTTTCTCCCAGCGATAACATATCTTTTATTAAGTAATGGGTCCAAGACATTGAATAATACAGGCGGTCATTTTAATTAAAAGTATATTTAGCAGATAGGTGTTGTGGCAGATTTGAGTTCTCCCAAGATTACAAATGAGGCCCCTGTGAAATGATGACCCCTTGGCTTGTTCGTGGCTTGAACCAATCGATAATCCTGACCGCCCAGATGTATTTTTAGAGCTGGATTCATTATTGTCAGAGGTCCTGAGATTATGCCCTTCTAAAAATGTATTCATTGTCAATTAAAACAACTGAAGTTATTGATCCTGTTGATTTTATGTCGTAGCGATTTGCATAGTCTATTTAAAATGAATGACTCATGAACTGTTATTACTGTTACCGCTAAGGCCCAGAACTCTTGAATTTGCAACATAATTGGCATTTTGATGTGCTCTGCATGAGTTGAATACAGCATGTGTAAAATAGTGAAACAATTTCCAATATACGTTCAGCAGGGGAGCCTTGGTTTTGTTTTCTGACAACACAGCATTGCTACAACAATTAGACTAAGTACTCTACAGTGGGAGCTCTTGGAGAGGGTAGGTAAATGTACAAGGGAGCAAATAATATGCTAATACAATTAGGAAAAAGTAAGGTGGGAGAATTTTAGATTTTCATTCAAGGTTTTAGAATCAAGATGGTCAGATGGAGTTCAGCTACACTTTAGATGATTTTATTGAAGCGGGGTGGGGAGGAGGGACTACTGGCTTGTATTCCTAAAAGTTTGAACATAAACATAAATTGGTTAATCTCATGCTCAGTGTCTGTGATGTAATTTTATGCAATTCCAGTACTGTCTCATGGTTGTCATATGTTCTCCAACCAGACGGCAGACCCCCATGGTTAGATGAATCTGGCCTATTGCACGGAACTCCAGTCTTAATTTTCTGTGTGCTCTTGGTGCCCTTCCTTCCAGACATACTGGGGAACTTTGAACTACTGGGCGGCATGGTAGCGTTGCGGTTAGCGCGACGCTATTACAGCGCCAGCGATCGGGGTTCGATTCCCGTCGCTGTCTGTAAGGAGTTTGTACGTTCTCCTGTGTCTGCGTGGGTTTCCTCCAGGTGCTCTGGTTTCCTCCCACATTCCAAAGATGTACGGGTAGGTTAATATGGGTTTAAAATTGGCGGCACGGACTCGTTGGGCCGGAAGGGCCTGTTACCACGCCGTAAATAAAATTAAATTTAAAAAAAAGAACTCTGATCTGAGGAGAGTGGACTGTATGCTTATTCAAATGCTTGTTGTCAGCTTGGTTCAGTTGGTAGGAACCCTCAGTGAGACTCAGAAGGGATTCAGGTCCCACTTCAGGAGTTGAGCACAAGTCCAGTACTGGCACTTTAGGGAATCAGAGGATATGGGGTTGGTGCAGGAAAGTGGTGCTGAGGTCAGCCATGGTCTTATGCAATGTCACAGCAGGTGGGAGAGGCTGCATGGGTGCTCCTGTTTCTTTCTCTTATCTTCTGTAGCCCAGTGCTGGATGTTTAGAAGCGCTGCTTTCAGAGTGATGCTAAACCAATGATCTGTGCCTGGTCGGGTACAAGATTATGTGACACCATTCAAAGAAAAACAATGTCCTGATGCACCTAATCGACAACTCCAAAACATTCACTTTATTTCTGTTTGTTGAGTTTCACTGCATACAAATTGACCCCCACATTTACCTCCATGGCAGAGAGTGCATTTCTAAACAGATTTCATTGGTTGTGGAGCACTGCCTGTATCTGATCCACTTTACAGTGCACACAAAAAAAATTCTGCAGATGCTGGAATCTGGAGCAATACACAAAAAGTGCTGGAGGAACTCAGCAGGTCAGGCAGCATCCATGGAGGGAAATAAACAGTCGACATTTCGGGCCGAGACCCTTCATCAGGACTGGAAAGGAAGAGGGCAGAAGCCAGAATAAGAAGGTGGAAGGAGGGGGAGGAGCACAGATAGGCAGGTGACAGGTGAGTTCAGGTGATAGGCGAGTCCAGGTGAGAGGGGGAAGGTAGGTGGGTGGAGGAGGGGGAGAAGATGTAATAAGCTGAGAGGTGACAGGTAGAAGAGGCCAAGGGCTGAAGAAGAAGGAATCCGGTAGGAGAGGGCACTGGACCGTGGAATAAAGGATGGGGGAGGGGAGGAGAGGAGATGGGCAGGTCATCAAGGCGGGGGAAGGGAGCCACAGGAATAAGGGAAGACAAAAGAAGAGGGGGGGTGGACGAAAAAGAAGGGATGGGGTTACCGGAAGTTAGCAAAATCAATGTTGAGGCCATCAGGTTGGAGACTCCCAAGGCAGAATATAGGGTGTTGTTCCTCCAACCTGCATCTGGCCTCAGCGTGGCAGTAAAGGAGGCCATGGATAGACATGTCAGTGCCGGAATGGGATGTGGAATTGAAGTGGGTGGCCGCCGGGAGGTCCTGGCTTTTGTGGCGGACAGAGCGAAGGTGCTTTACAAAGTGGTCACCCAATCTGCGGCGGGTCTCACCGATGTACAGGAGGCCGCACCGGGATGCAGTAGTCTCCCTTTGATTTTTGTTTCAATCCTCCTGCAAGTATGAGATTTTTCTACACAATAAAGATGTGAAAGCCTCAACATGAAAGCAGCTTCTCTACTTTGTGAGTCCACTTCTCCACTGGTGGAGCTATTCCAACTTTTATTATGATGGGTTCTTCTCAAAAGGTTCTTTAAACCAGCATTGAATGAGGGCTCATGATTGTTTTATTCCAGGCTGGAGGGCAGCAATATCTTTTCATGTGTGATAGAATAGGCCTTGCTTGAAAAAATTTACGCAAATCTCTTGAGCTATGGTCGTGAGAGGGAGAGGGGAAGAGAGAAGGTGGGGGAGAGAATTGGGGTGGGCCCAATATGGTTTGAGATGTAGGTGGTCAAAGGTGCCTTGGAAGGGGCAGCATCATGGGAAGGGGCATCAGGATCTAACAAATGATTGAGTAGTGTAGAGAGACGCGATGTTCATTCTGAGGTTGGAGGCAGTGCTTTCAGAGAAATAACCAAGGAGGTTAAAAACAAGATTTGGAAAGATGAGTGCAGCAGGAACGAACAAGAAGCAACATTCTTAAAGGAGCATAAAATATGGATTCCTTGCACCCCTTCTTCATGAACCAGGTACACAGATGGTTCCTTGTATCAGGATTCATCTCTCCACAAAAGACCTGCTTCTCGTCATGTTTGAGGGCTTTGAATGCACAAGCTGATGTTGCAGACAGATTGTCAGGAAGTGAATCGCAAACCTTTTGACATCATTGCTCTTGCCCAGTGGGTTCTCACTCCACATGTGACACACACAAGGAGTACTCAAACAAGCTGTCAAAATTCCGCATCCTGCACAAAGGACTGCATGGCATTATCGATTACTTATCGAGATTAGATTCTTTGTCATGGCACAAAAAGATATCGCACCACTTTGAGAGATTCTTTAGCTCCACTTAATCAAAGGACAAATAACTGCAGATACTGGAAGTCTGATAAAAACTGAGAATGTTCGTGTTCGTGTAGGGAAGCATGGTAGTTAAGTTCCCAGACTAGTGGTTCAGTTACTAGACTAATGGTTCAGTCACTAGACCAGTCTCCAGAGTTCTGGTTTAGAATTTATCCTCCAGATGAGGAACTTTAAACTAAATTCAAATTTTTTTGTAATTCTAGCAACTGTAATGGTCACCATGAAACTAACTGGATTGTTGTAAAAACCCATCTGGTTCACTGGTTCTTTTAGATAGCAGAACTTTTCTATCCTTACCCAGTCTGGTCTATAGGTGACTCTGGAGCCACCAAAGTGGTTGATTCTTAAATGTCTCCACAAAGGGGCAGTTTAAGGATGGACAATAAATGTCAGCATTGGCTGTGAACAAATAACTTAGAAGATCAGGAAGCAATTGTGGAGTATCTCTCTCCACAGATGCTGACTGACCTGCAAAGTATTCCCAGCATTCCTTGTTTTAATTTAACTCCAAATGTTTTGATTCTATTTCATTTTCTCCAGAATATGATATAGAATTGTATGCCAGTATGTAAGTGCTTGCTGCTGAATTGGAGAGACACCTTCAAACCAAAAGCAGGTTATGTGGGGTGGTATGATGGTGTACCAGTTAGAACTGCTGCCTCACATCTCCAGGGACCTCAAGTGCTGTCTGCGTGGATTTGGCACATTTTCTTCATGACTGTGTGTGCCCATCCCCCCTCAAATACTCCAGTTTCCTCCCATATCCAAAGAAGAATTGGTAGATTAAGTGATGACTGTAAATTATTCTTTAGTGTAGGTGAGTTGCAAAAAGAATTAAAGGGTAGTTGATTGGTGTGTGAGAGAGAGTAAGTTGCAGGTCTTTAGGGAGAGGAGGAATGGAGCGAATGGGGCTATTAGGAGGTGGCATGGACCCAAAGGTCTGAATGGCCTCATTCTGTCTTCTTAATAGTAAGTTTGTTTTTGCAACTGTTATAAATGCAACTTCTATTCTCCTTGCTTTGATGACTCTGCCTCTTTAAGAGAACTGTATCTGCTGGCTATAGTTAGTAACTTTTGAAAGCAAAGAGAATTATGGTAAATTTAAAATCAGATTTGCTGTAAAACCAAATGCATTTAGCATAACAGCCACATGATGTACTGCAAAGCTGGAGCTCTGATAAGTCAGAGCTGGCTGCCAAGTAAAACATGGAGAATAGTTATTATGTTGTAATAACCAAGCTAAGGCCTCCTTGTACAGAACAGCCACTGAGTCCGGAGGTGGGTGACTGGATAGGGCATTGAGGAAAGCAATCCTGCGATTTAAAAGAGTAGAAGGAGATAAAAGGCTGATTGAGAGGGAGGGGCTGTTGAGAATCAAAATACTGCAGACACTGAAAATATGAAAACAGGAACTGCAGGAAACATTCAGCAGGTCAATGGAAGGAGAAAAAGAGCTAATGTTTTAGCTCTCTCTCCACAGATGCAGCCTGACCTGCTGGGTTTTTCCAGCACTTTCTGTATTAATTTATTAAGAAGGGGCATTGGTGATGGTTGCAAGACACTGAGGGAAGACATATCATGGGAGCATTGAGGCTCTCGTAAAGGCAGTTAGGGCAGAGAGGAAAAAACCAAGCAAAGTGCAAAGGAGTTTACAGAAGGACGCTTATAAGAGTTGGATGAAGCACATGGGAAGAAGAAATATCTCTGAGGTGGAAGAAATGCAGCAAAAAACATTGGCAGAGATTAAAGGTCAGAAATATCCACTCCCCAGCCTTGCAAGGAGTTGAATGAGATGGGTTGTTATTGTGTGGCAGGTGATCAATGCTGACCAAGAAAGATCAATGCTGAGCAATGTTTGGGTGCTATCACAAGATTAGTTACCCCTTTGATTTAAGGGTTCTATACTCAATGCCTTTCATCAGCCAAAGCACTGAGTAGAGGAGTTGGGATGTTACGCTGCAGTTGTACAAGATGTTGGTGAGGCTGTATTTGGAATATTGTGTTCAATTTTGGTCACCCTGCTATAGGAAAGATGCCATTAAGCTGGAAAGAGTGCAGAGGAGGTTTACAGGGATATTGCCGGGACTCGAGAGACTGAGTTACGGAGAGAGGTTGAGCAGGTTGGGCCTTTTTCCAGTGGAGCACAGGAGAATGATGGGTGATCTTATAGAGGTGTATAAAATTATGAGGGTCATAGATAGGGTGAATTGTGCACAGTCGCTTTCCCAGGGATGGGGAATTAAGAACTAGAGGGCATAGGTTTAAGGTGAGAGGGGAGAGATTTAATAGGAATCTGAGGGGTAACCTTTTCCACCCAGGGAGTGGTCAGTAGATGGAATGAGCTGCCAGAGGAAGTGGCTGAGGCAGGTACATTACCAATGTTTAAAAGCTACTTGGATAGGTGCATGGATAGGAAAGGTTTAGAGCGATATTGGCCAAAGGCCAGCAAGTGGGACGAGCTCTGATGGGAATCTTGGTCGCCATGGACCAGTTGAGCCGAAGGGCCTTTTTCCTTACTGTATGGTTCTATGACTCTATGATTCGATTAAGGGACAATCTAGGAAAAAGCTTTAGTGGCAGAAGCGTGCTAGATGGTGAATGATCATTGCATACAATCATCTTCTGGGTAGGATGGTGGAGCATAGAGTTCTGGAGAAAATGTGTTAGAGAAATCCACCGGTCTCTGCAGAAGGTCAACCTCAGGTCAACACGTCTTCATCTTTCTGACCACGAGAAGCAATGTATTGCTACTTTGTGTGATCTAAGATTTATTATCTCTCTACACTCCCAGTCTCCGAGAATCTGTCAGAGCCCCCAAAGTGTTGTTGGCAAATAATTTGCAGGGAGTGTCTCTAGAATGTAACTATCCTGTGAGATATTGTCAATTAACACCCCAGTCAATCAATATTTTGCAGTCATCAAAAGCAGATGTGATGGAAAAAAGCTGGAATTAATGCCTGGTGTTACTTTGATCTGGAGGTGTAACACAATTGGAGTTTACACACTGAGGCTGTGGATACGTCTGTAGCGAAATTGGTGTGGGTGGCCTGAGGTGGGAATTTTCGCTGTGCATGCGCTTCATGTAGGGTACCCTGCTGAGGCTGCTAACCTCAGGCATCCCTAAAGCTTGCAGCCAGTGCTCTGAAAACCCATGGGGACATCCAGAAGTCAGATCTTCCATGAGAGAGGAGAGCTCAGCTGGGTGTGACCTGGGTGTGAGATGAGTGTGAACTGGGTGTGAGCTAGAGGCACTTGGGTGCGAGGTGGCTGTGAGCTGGATAAATGGGCATGAGGTGTGTGCTCCAGATGTGAGCTGGGTTGAGTTAGGTGTGAAATAGGTGTGATCTGAGTGTGAAATGGAGGAAGTTGTGTTTGTGGGTAGGAGTTCAGTAAGAGCTGGGTGTGAACTGATTGTGCATTCATTGTGAGCTGGGTGTGAGGTGAGTGGTTGTGAGCTTACTGTGAGCTGGGTGTGAGGAAGGCCATTTCTGCTATTTAACTATCCCTGTGATTTTTTTGTTAATGCCTCTGCTACAATCTTTGTGATATATCTGAGCATAGTTATTATGTAGAATGGTACTGACTGAGCAAGATCAGTGCTGTTGTAGGGATGTCAGATGTTTCAGGGCACTGGTGTGTCCACCTTTTATATCTGTCATGTCATATCTGTTTGTCATAATATCGGAAATATTAAAGTCTCAGAAACTGCCACAGGCATTCCTTGAAATATTTTGGAATGATCCAATATTTTTGCATTTCAAGTTCTTGTTCCCTGTGATGACTTTCCCAGCTGAAAGGATGAGGAGCTTTTGGAAAGACTTTTAATATGCCTGCAAATAGTTGGCTCAGAACTTCACATCCAACGGAGCTCTGGCTGAAAAGATCCCAACGGGCTTCCTCAGGTATCGGAGTCTGGAATCTGAACAAAGCAGAAAGAATTTGAAGAGTTTAATTGTGTGTGACAACAAGAATATTGTGCTCTGATTTAATAACACCTGAGCTCAGTCCTGCACTAAACCACGTCCACAGCAGACAGGCTGGTGGTCCTTATGGTGCGGAGGTTTACGTTCTCAGTATTAGAGAAGATTAAAGAAGAGACGGTGGATAAAAATAAAATAGTTGGGACAGAATAGATGTGACAGAGAGCCATCTTTGGTTTCAGTAAAAACAAACTTGTAAACAATGATTCCAGTCAAGCTTTTAAGATTAAACCCACCTATATCCCCACCCTGGTTGTGAGACGCTGTGTTGGAATAGAGGGAGGGAGTGTCCACTCACCTGTGTTACTTGGTGTTAAGAGACAGGGTTAAAACAGGGTTTTGACTTGGAACTGACAGTTAAAAGGCACAGGAAGATGATACCTAAACTGTAGCAGTTGTTAAAAGAACTGTGCTTGCACAGGCCATGGCTCTTTGGTTGTATGTTTTTTTGTTTCACCTCCTTAGCAACTTTCCCTATGGGCCCATTGTAGGTGCACTTTGTTTCCGTTTGTGGGGCCTTGTTGTGCACAGCTGCTCCACCACATTTGACAAAGTAACAGCAGTGACTGCACTTCAAAATAATTCCATTGGCTGCAAAACTTATTGGGCATCCTAAGATTGTGAAAGGTGCTACATAAATGCAGTTTCTTTCCTTTCCGAATGGTGTTTTTATTATAGACAACAACTTGCAGTTAAATAACATCATTGTCATGGCAAAAAGTCCAAGGTGCTCACCAGGATCATTTCCTGACACAATTTGGCACCCAGCCACATAAGGAGAGGAAGAGAAAAACATGAAGAGATGAAGAGGTTGAGGCAGGGAGTTACTGTGTTTAAGGCATGACTACCAGCGGTAGAGCAAAACAAAATGGCAATGCACGAAGGGCCAGAACTGGAGGAGCACAGAGAGGGTTCGGTGCTGAAAGAGGCTACAGAGAAGAATAGGTTGAGGCTGTAGAGAGACTTGGACTCCAGTACCAAAGAGTGTAACTCCAAACTTCTTATTATGAGTAGATTCCTGGATAAATCTGATTTACATTTTTCCCTCTGCCTACCCCTCCCTTTATACACCAACAGCTTAAAGCTCCCCTCTTTCCTTCTCCCCACCTCCTTGTCCTTGGATTCTGGCCTCCTATCAATACCCCTCTAACACTGATAAGAAAGCCTCCGGCTGTCTTGTCTCTTCCTCAGGACAGGAATCTCTCCACTGCTTCCCTCAAATGCCATCCTTCCAACCAAACATGTGCTCACCTGCCCTTTGAATCGATTGATTACCTCCTATTGCAAAGCATTTCGAGGCCTTGCTTGGTCTTTTATAACTGGTTAACTTTCATCTTTTCATTGCAACAACAGCTGGCTGCTTTTCTCTTCCCCCATCTCTTTTCCATTGCTGCACACCATTTGTTTGCTTCCCCTGTTGTTCTGCACAAGCTTTGTGTAGATATGACTCCAACCTCCCCTTTGCTTATTAGTTCCTCCTCTCACATGAGTGATTTGAGTGATCAGGCCACAACAAGCATCTCTTGTTCTTTCAGAACTTATTGCTAGAGTCCCCATGCCTTTAGAAAGATGTTCTGCAATAATAGCAATATATGAACAATTCATGCATTCGTGTGAAATTCTGCTGTGCACTGTTTTAGCAGAAGTTTTGATCTCCTTGTTTTTAATTAGTTAATATATTAATTAAAATAATGAACAAAATAACTTTTCTGTGAATATGTTAAAATCACGTCACAAATATATATTTCAAAGTTTAATGATATCTCAAATGTTTTTGTTAAAGATACATCTGATTATTCTGATTATTCTTAACTTATACCTGCTGGTTGATGTGGATACTTGTGTGTGTGTGTGCGTGCGCGTGTGTGTGTGTGTGTGTGTGTGTGTGTGTGTGTGTGTGTGTGTGTGTATACACACATGCACGTGATCATGTGTGACCACATGCATCCACATGTCTGTACATGTGAATCTGTGTATCCATGCATGCGTGTGCCTATGTGTGTGGGTGCACACTTGTAGACACACGTGTTTGAACAGACTTTGCTCGATGAATTGCCCATGGCAGAAGAAGCATTTCACCCTGGCTGTGGCTCTGAATTTTGTCTCCGACATGTTTTATGGAGAGTGCAGGATAATAAAGTATTTGCAATTTATGAATCAGCTGTCTAATTACTGGTCAGCTAATGATATTTCCTCCTGATATCTTAATTGTTTCTTCTATCGTACTGTTTAGAACCATAGATTAAATAGACTCAGGCTACTATCTGAGGCAGTCTACTGAGGAATAAAAAGTGGGGTTAGACTGCTGACATAAGATGACAACATAGCAAGCATAGACATACACTCACACACAAACACACACGCATATGGGCACAAACACACACACACACACACACACACACAAATCCTTATGCTTATTGACACACAAGTTCATACACTCACACACTTATACCTACGCATATAAACACACTCGTGCAATCTCAGTCACATACTCATCCACACCCATACTGACTCACAAATGTATTCTGACAGGATTGTTATTCATTTACCTGTTCTCTAAATTGCCTCCGTGCATCCCACTTATACTGCAGGTGTGTTTGTTTTCCAGGCCGAGATATGGCGAGTACAACTTTACCTGGCTATCCTCCACATGTCCCCCCAACTGGTCAGGGCAGCTACTCCACCTCCACACTGGCTGGCATGGTACCAGGTAACCTCAGAGCTCATTGAGATAATGTCAATGTGAAGGGGAAGAAGTGGTAAAAATGTCTTTTTCCATGACAATGTTTCATTGCTCAGAATGTGATGCGGTTAGTTATTATATCTGGGGCTAGTAATGGGACTGGCTGAAGAAAGCACCAGAGTACATGAAGAACTGTAAACACGCCGAGCTGATGGGATGTTTGCTTGGAACCCGTGATAACACAATGGATTGACTGAGGACAGGTGTTTCAGGGACTCAAACTGTAGGGCTGACAGGTAACAACCTCTCAGAAGGAGATAAGGAAAGGAGCAACAAACAATCTGCTTTAGGAACAGCTGTAGGGGGAAAGGAAATGTTGATGTTTCAGGTCGAAATCCTGCAGCAGGAGGTAAGGAAGGGGTTTACCACTGGATAGCCACTTGTTTGTTATTTGTTCATTCACTGTTTCAAAAACATTTGGTCATGGGCACCCTTTTGTTAATAACCACCAAAAGTTGTTAAGCAATCCTTTTGCAGATACTGCATTATTTATTAGTTTTTACTCAGTTTGGGCTTTGGGCATGGCTGACACGGCAGGCTGTTATTGGCCCTCCCTGACTTCCCTTCCAAAGCTGATGCCGAGCCACCTTGTACAACCACTGGTGTCCAGCTGGTGACGGTGCTGTCTTCCGACTGTTGGTGAGGGAGTTCCTGGATTTGGTCACACTGACAATGAAGGAATGGCGAGTTGGAGGGGAATCTGCAGGTAGTGGTGTTTCCACAGACCTTCTGCCTTCATGCTCCTTGGTGGTGGAGGTTGTGGGTTTGGGAGGTGCTGTGGGAGTAGTCTGAGTGAGAAGCGGCAGTGTACTTTGTAGATGGTGCACACTGCAGTTACAGTACGTTAGTGGTGGAGGGAATGAATGTTTAGGGGGGTGGATAGGGTATCAATCAAGTGGACTGCTCCTTCCTCAGTGGTGTTGAACTTCCTGAGAGATGTTGGCATTGCACTCATCCAGGCAAGTGGAGAGTATTCCATCACACTTATATTAAGTGCCTTGTGGATGTTGGAAAGGCTTTGGGAGGTGAGGACATATTTGAGTGGTGATGACATCTTTAACTCGATTCACATCATCCTGCTGTGTAGAATTATAGAACCAGAGAAGTGTACAGCACCGAGGAAACTACTTGATCTCTCCAAGTTGTGCAGGGTCTTATCCCCCTCCCCACTCTTTCCTTATATTCATGGAATGTTTGATTTCTTAAAAATCTACTAAGGATACTGTTTCTGCCACTACCTTGATTGGGCAATCCATCCCAATCTTCCAAAAAATATCCTCCTAAACAAATTTTTGGTGATGATTTGAAATTGGTGACTCATTAATTAGTGGTATAAGATTCTACGGATTTGTCACATCAATGTCTGTTGAAATGTTATCCTTCCTTTCCATCTTTCTTTACCCATTTTCATTAAATTGAAAGAATACTGCGACTAATCTTTAAAAATTTTCCAGGGAGTTTGCAGTAAGATGGTGTCTTTTCTTGCATGTTATCGGTATAATCTTGCCTTGACGCTGGTTTTAACAAGAGCCTGCTGGATTCCATTATTATCCCTGAACTGGCTGTGTCCTACATTAAATTCATCAGCATGGTGCGTTTCCATCATTTGCCTTCACCTGCAGTGTTACAAGGAGACTCCTCACATGGGCGGCGCGGTAGCGTAGCGGTTAGCGCGACGCTATTACGGCGCCAGCGATCGGGGCTCGATTCCCGTCGCTGTCTGGAAGGAGTTTGCACGTTCTCCCGTGTCTGCGTGGGTTTCCGCCGGGTGCTCCGGTTTCCTCCCACATTCTAAAGACGTACGGGTAGATTAACTTGGGGTTTAAAGTGGGCGGCGCGGACTCGTTGGGCCGGAAGGGCCTGTTACCATGCTGTAAATAAAATTTTTTAAAAATTTAAAAAAAATTAAGCTGCAATAATTAGACAAAGAAGGAAAACTATTTTGAAACTTTTTATATGTTTTAAACCTGATAAATTAACAACAATGAAACTCTGAAAGTGTCGGTTCATGTTCAGTAATTTATAATTAGGTTCTTCATAGACACTGGACTTGACACCTTTACCAAAATTTTTGTGAAAACCCTCATTTTCAACTGTAAATAAAATTATACAAGGTCACTATGCTTATATACATCGAAGAATAAATTGTAATGCAAGCAGATAAATGTGCAATTACTTCTGATTCAGCTTGCTTGTAGAATGGTTCATCAAAAATTTTATATTTGTTATTTTCAAAATATACTTGAGCAGAAGTGTGAATCAAACTTTACTCTTAAAAGTTAGAGCACTTTCGTAGAACATGACCCAAGGGTACTGGCACTTAGGCTCTGATAAGACCTATGACATGCTGTTACTGAAGTTTCAAACTGCCTTTTATAACATTTTCCATGTAAAGCTGTCAATTAAACTCAACATTGTGGGATTTCAGGATTAACCTTTGGGGGAATAGTGAGAGAATGGGCTTTAAGGATCAACGAACTAACAAAATTATATAGTGTCTTTCCTCGTCTTAGGTTGTTCCAAGGCTTTTGCAATTTGCTATTTCTGAAGAAACTGACCACCACCTTCTCAAGGCATTTAGAGATGGACAATAAATACTGGCTTTGACAATGATGTCCTGATCCCAAAAAAATGAATAAAATATGTGTGGCCACTTGCGTAAGAAACAGAAGCAGGAATAGATCGTTTGATCCTCGTTCCCATCTAATCCCTTTGTGAGTAATTATGGCAACCATGACTCAGATGTTAAGAAGCTCATTTCCAAATCAGGAGATGGTGGGTTCATCCTTGTCTGGAAACCTGAGCACAATGTTCTAGGTGGTGTTCTCTGAGTGCTGTGTGCACAGTGGTGCATCTTTCAGATAAGGTGATGAACTGGTTTCCCAGGGCAGTGTAAAATATCCCATCACATTCTTTAAAGAAGAGCCAAGGAGTTTTTTTTAGTGTTCTGTTCAATATTTATCCATCAATTATCATCACCACAACAGATCGCCTTGTCTTTATTACATTGCCACTCCGATTCATGAGTTGGCTGCTGTAACCTCTGATGTCACAGGACAAAAGTTCTCCATTCAGTGGAAGGCACTTTCAAATGTTCTGAGGCCATGATGACACTCTATAAATATGATCCTTTATGTTTATTCTTATTTATAGTGATATTAATTAACCAATAATTATCAACTAGGGCACAAGTGACAACTCTCTTGCTCTCCTTTAAGAACTTTGCTGCTCTTCTGTGAAAACAGCCCATCATCCTGTTACCAACACCAGGTTCATTCCTCACAGTCAGACTAGAGCCTTGGAACAGCGTCTTTGTGAGTAGTTTGTGCAGTTTCTTCAGCTGTGACTGGGAGACTGTCAGCAACAGCTGGCAGCACAAAATTTTACTTTCAAAATTCACCGGGGCTTCTTCATATGGGAGCCCTGAGAGGGAATCAGAAGCGGTATGCTGTTTTAAAGGGTAAATCCAATAACACTGTCATCCTGTGAGAGTAAAATGCCCATCGTTGTAGTCCTGATGCTGGTATTGTGTAAAGGGCTGACTTCAGTCCAAAAATGGCCAGTGAGGACTTATGGTCTGTCTCAAGGGTGAAGGGCCATCCCAGCAGGAAGATGAGAGCTCTTGTCCCCTTGTCGATTTGTGCATAATTCTTCTTGCTTATTGTCAAAGTGCAAGAACCAAGTGGGCTGTTCATGACCTGCATCCATAAGATGAGTGAAGACAGCTCCAACACCACTGGAAGCATCGCGGGGAGTTCTCTGTGCCCTTTCCCTGTCACAGTGGACCAGGAATGACTCAGTGCCAAGGCTCACCTTACGCTTATCGTTTGCCTTCTGTTGCTGTTCTTCTGAAGGCCAGGACTCATCCGTCTGCAATAACTGGTGAAGAGGTGATCACACTGACCTGGCAGGAACCAGGCACAATGTTGCAGCATTCCCATGAAGGCTTGAACTCTGTGCCATTTACCACTCTGTGGCCATTTGAGTGTTTCTGCCATCTTGTCATTGACAGACCGCAGTCCATTTTCATCCGCCTTTAGGCTTGACACACAACGGGTTTTTGCAGGAAAGCACACTTGCTCCACTTCTGAGGAACAACTGGAAAACCTCTTCCAGCACTCTCAGGTGCACTTCCTCAGTTGCTGTGGCCATCAGAATATGGTTCTGATTACAGATAATGAGGAATGCACTGAACCCTCAGGTCAAGGACAGCTGCAAGATCTTGGAGGAATATTTTACCGCATTTGGTAACTTTGTCATCTGGATAAAGAGTCTCAACCTGAAACGTCAACTGTCCATTTCCCTCTGCAGATGCTGCCTGACCCACTGAGTTCCTCCAGCAGTTTGCTTTTGCTCCAGATTCCAGCATCTGTGGTCTTTTGTGTCTCTAGCTTCAATGAGTTTTCAAAGTCAAGTACTTTCATTAACCTGGTGCCCATTGACCTGGGTATACCCATGCTTTCAAAAAAGCATTGCCTCTCCCAGCTCTGTGGACAAACATTTTTTGTACTGACCAGTGCCCACTGCTCTGTTCAGGGTGACCACATCATCACCACAGAGACAGACAGCCTTGCCAGACCTTGGAACCAGGACTAACTGGTGTCACCCAGCCCTCTACTTCACCTCCACCAAGTGGAGTGGGAAAGAAGGAAAAGATTTTTAAACTTTGAAATTCAAGCTGATAGCGAGTGTTTGTGCAGAAAGCACTGATGGATGAGCTGGAAGGATGGATAGGAACTCTGAGCTCTCACCCAGGTTATATATTCTTACCATGCCGCTGCACAGGATGGTTGGTGCTGCAGTGTGGTTAGGTGCAGTGTGGTTAGGTGAATGTGATTCTGATTTGTTCCTAGTGAGCCTTCATGTTGTATATTTATGATGTTCCTTGTCCCTGATCAGTATGTCAACAAATATATTGACATTTTAGGTATAGTAAAAAAAATAGTGTCACTGTGGTATCACCAGCAGAGCTGCTGCCTCACAGCTCTAGAGACCTGGGTTCAGTTCTGACCTTGGTTGCTGTCTGTGAAGAATTCTTCGTGTGACTGTATGGGTTTCCCCCGGGTTCTTCAGTTTCCTCCCACATCCCAAAGAGGGGCTGGCTGGTAGGTGAATTAGCCACTGTAAGTTGCCCCCTGTGTAGGAAGGTAGCGGAATCTGGAGGAATTGATGGCAAAGTGGAAAGAATGAAATGGGAAGGCACCGGAGCGTGGCCACTCATTGCAAGCTGCTCTCTACAGATCCACTCATTACTTCTGCTATAACGGTTCTACTCTTTTAAATCTAAATTCTATGTCTCTAAAAATCACTAATTCTTTTAAATCTTCTTACCTTGTTATGACCTTGCACCTTATTGTCCACCTGCACTGCACTTTCTCTGTAGCTGTGACACTTTACTCTGCCTTCTGTTATTGTTTTCCCTTGTACTACCTCAATTCACTGTGCAATGAATTGATCTGTACGGAACGGGATGCAAGACAAGTCTTTCACCGTATCTTCAGCATTTCATCCAGTGTGTACGCAGCACCATGTAGCTGCTGATTATCGGGCTCTTGCTGAACCTTGACGCAATGTGCCTTAGTCTATAACCAAGCAATTTGCAGCTACACTTGTATTTCCTTTCAGATTTTGGCCACTTACTGTGATGGTGATCCTGAGGTTGTTACTCTTTTTGTTCCAAATAGAATGCTCCATTCCTCGCCATCACCATTCATCTCAGAATTTTGTAGATTATCCCTCAGTGATTGCTTCATCGATTCACTTCCATGCCATTGGATACCTGTGGGCTGATGCTGTCTGTACTTATTGTACACTGTCTGCTTTTGCAAACTCATACTATGTGTTCAACTTTGTTATTGTTGGTACGATGGACTGCGCTGAGTGGACACAGTTCAGCTGAATGGTTGCGATGACAATGATACCAGGGTTTTCCCACCTTTGGTATTTACTTGACGTAGGCCGTATGAAGAAGGTTACATACACCACGCAAATGTACATCTGCACAAAACCCCTGGTGTTCTTCTACACAGTTCCATTCTTACATGCCTTATTGAATGTCAGCTCCTGTGTATTAAAAATCTTAATCTGAATGTACTCATCTGCAAGCCCACAGATGAACTGATCGATCACACAGTCTGGGAACATCCCAACGTTACAGCACTGTGACGAGTTCTTCATCTCAGTGGGATAATCCCCAATTAATTTCGACTGCAGGTACCAAAATCATAGTTCTTGAAAATTTCTGAGGGTAGTGGGTTCCAGTGGCTAACACAATACTTCAATGTGGTAACATCTGAACGAGACATCAGTTGTCCTATCAGATTCTAATGAATGAAGGAGAATTGTATAGGTATCCAACCTTCTTTCTATGATAACAAAAGTTTGCCTCCACTCATGAATGGCTATGCTCCATTCGTTGTCGCTCATCCTTGCTACGGGCATTGGTGTGGCAAAAGATCTGCATTTACTCCAATTATATACTGAATTGTTCCTATGCCTTGACATAGCTGCTTAATCTTGCAATATATACAATCTGAGTCTGATACGCCATTTTTCACAAGTATAATCTTCTACTTGCTTACATCAAGGTCTGCCCTTTAGATCTGGTGCTGTCAGTCTCACTTCCTATAGTCTGAGCCTTTGCCGTCTCACAGCCTTGTTGGCAGTGTTGTATCTGGGTTCCACTGTGTGAAGTGTTCAACAACATTGCCAAGACAAAGGAGCTCCAACTGGCTGTTTATTTTAGTGGCTCCGGCAGAACAGGTCTGGAAGCTGCTACAAACAATGTTACAACACCGAGAGATATCATCCACCTGACACTGTACTTCAGGTTTACGTGGGGACATTACTGCACGGCTTCAGAAACTCACAGTCGGGGATGATTGGACAGAGTAAGCCTGGATATGCTCCTTATTCTTAAGTGTAGAAGGGAGAGTAGGAGCACTGCCCTCCCTCCCTACCCACTCCCCGGGCTCCCCCATCTTGCTATTTCTGTACTCCAGGCATTGCGAGGCATTCCTGAACCTCTGAAACACCAGGAAATAAAGGAAGCCATGGGGAGTCTTTGGAGGGGTGGGGGGGGGGGGGGTACAGTGGTACAGGTGACGGTGCTGTTGTCTCATTAACTCCAGTGAGCCAAATGTAATCCTGACCTCTGGTGCTGCCTGTGTGGTGTTCCCACGGGTTTCCCCTGGGCGCTCCAGTTTCTTCCCACATCCCAAAGACATGCAGGTTGGGAGGTTAATTGGCCGCTGTAAATTATCTCTCATGTGTAGATGAGAGGTAGAATGTGAGTGGAGTTGAAGGGAATGTGGGGAGTAATTGAAAGTAGCCTAGACCTCAATATCTGGACTGAAACTCCACGTTTTGTGGGTGCAAACAAGCCATCAGTACTTATCTCCTCAGGTTATCTCTTCACTACAGCATCGCCATTGCATTCTGCTGCCAGGTCAGTGTGGTAGTCGCCATGCAGTGGTCTCACCACACTAACAAAACTCACACAGGCATCTTCCACAGTTATGGTTACCCAGTAGTGGGGTTCTCCCTGGAGAGCTGGATGCAGAGACTTCCACTGCAGTCCTATTGCACTTCACCAGACAAGTGAACAAAGGGATACAAATGACAGCTGATGCAAAAATATAATCACAGTATAAATGTGGCAACAAGGCTGGAAGTAAAGCAAAGCTCCACCTTGGATCATTGTGATGTGCTATTGAATAAGATCTCTTTATTGAAAAGAAAGTTTAAGGAAGAAATGACCCACAACCTTAAGATATTGATAGCATGAGTTCTGAAGATGTAAGCACTTCATTTAAGTAAGAACTGGAGGTGTGTATTAAGTCTGAAAGGTTTGGAGAAAGGGAAAACCTTTAACTTCAAAAAATAATCAATACAAACATCGATTATCATCAGAATCGGTGATGATCAACTCATTTGAGAAAACCTTACTTATTTTAAAATTCTCCAAACATTGTTAGCTTTGAAGACATTCTGGATAACTCTACAAGCAAATACAATTGATGTTGTAATGCTTGTAAATGAGAAGAGGGAGAGAACAGAGGAAGGCAGAGAATGTGTGTGTGTGTGAGTGTGTGTCTGTGTGTGTGAGTGTGAGAGTGTGTGTGGGTATGTGTGTGTTTATGTGAGTGTGTGTGTGTATATGTGTATGTGTGTGTGTATTAATGTATGTGTGTACACGTGTGTGTGTACACGTGTGTGTGTATATGTGTGTGTGAGGACAGAGAGAGAAAAGGGGGAGATAGAAAAGAGAGAGGAGAGGTGTTGAGTAGTGTAACTGAGAAGATGGGGGGAGTTGTGTCAAGATAAAGAAGGGACTCCATTGAGAGAGTGACAAAGGATTTGTTGACACTAGCAGAGGATAAATATTTGGAAAAAATCCAGTGTTGAGGAGCAATTGACCATGTTTGATTACTATCTAAAATGAGATGAGATAGTTCCTTCCAGTTACAGCTCACCCAGAGCTCATTATCTAATGCACACTTTCCCAAGTCATCGATAAACATTGCAGAGTGCTGTGGAAGAGCTTTGGAGCATATCTGGTTCCCTCTACTTAACCTGTTGTTCAGGTTCAAGAGAAGCATTTCAGGGTCAGAGAGTAGAAGGAAGGTCTGTAAATACTTAAATCACAGTCTTGGTCATGAGTCACAAGCTCTCTTTCTGCCCCAGAGCTCACATTGGCATGCCAATCAATTGCTGCAGGAAGGTCTGTGTGTTAAACAAACATTGGCTGAAGGTCCTATTAGCTTGATGAGACTGGATTTCATGAACCTTGTGATTCACCATCCTGTGCACTGGACTCATCCAGCCCAATTTAAAGATTGTTCCATTTTAAATGTGTCAACACTAGATGTATTTAAGTGAACATATTCTTTTTCACAAAAAAAAATGTACTGTAAATGCTGGAAATTTGAAATAAAACAGAAACTGCTGGGTTACACAGCAGGGCAGGCAGCATCTGTGGAGGGAGAAGCAGTCAATGATTTAGGTCAGTGATCTTCCATCAGAATGTACATTCTTGTCTGCAGTTTTAATTCTAAGACTGTCAGCGTTGAAGACTTTCCAAACAAAGATCTCATTGGTTGGAACATTCTGACGGAGTGTTGCCATATTTGTGTCCACAATTTCCACTTGGAAAATTACAAACACAACTTCAATATTTCTGAATAACCAAACCTAATATTGCAATCCACAGCAGGAGTGTCATTTGGTAAAACAAATGCACAGCTGTAATTAAACATTCACCATACATGCTTTGTTCATGGGATAGATTTTGTAGTCTGTAATTAAACTAAGGCCAACTAATGCTTTGGATGTCCTAGTTTTGCCACATATGCTGTTATCTTCATTGAGTCAAATCAGTCATGAGACCACTGTGAATGTCCAGGCACCCACGAGGCTGCAATAACCTCCTCCACTCCTTCTTTTGGGTCGTCCCTGGGGATCAAGGATGATGCTTCCACTCCAGTTTAGTGGACTGTGAAGTGACTGCTGAATCCAATGTGGGAACTATAGACTGTCCATAGATGAGACTCGAGGTGTCTGACAACTCAAGTTTCACAGTGACACCTCCGACCTTGAGCAGTCTTGGGCCAGATGTTCCCAAGTGTCAGTGGAGGATGTTGCATCTTTTTCAACAATGCTTTGAGCACAACTTGTATCCTTTCCTCTGACCACCTTGTAATCTCTTCAAGTGAGAGAGCTTGGAAAAGAGTGCCTGTTTCTGGAGACCGATATCAGGTTGTGTGAACGATGTGGCCTGACCAGTGCAGCCAACTGTATAACAAGGGCTTCAGTGCTGGGGAGACTGCCCTGACAACAGGGTTTGACAGTCTGGATGCAGGGGGGTCCTTCTCCAGACTAATGAGTCTTGATTTGGGGCCACTGTCTAAGAACATGTGGTTAGCCGTTTGGGACTGAAGAGAAAATTCTTCATGTAAAATCTTGGGAATTCTTTACACTAGAAGGCTGTGGAGTTTAAGAATTGATTTCTTCCAAAACAGAGATCGATAGATTTCTAGATATTGGAGAAGTGAAGAGATAAGGGAATAATGCTGGAATATTTGTCCTGAGGTAGATCATCCATGATACTGATTTACAGTGGGGCAAGCTTGAAGGACCAGATGACCTACTATTGCTCCTGGTTCTTACATTCTTATGTTCTCCATTCTACTGTGTGTTTGGTTAGCATTCCCGACTTAGGTTGTGATTGATTCAGCGTGAGCTTCCATCTCCACTGGGTGTTGGTGCAGTGCTTTGATGTGGAAGTGAAAATTGTGGCAGAACCTGAAACCAGGACAGGTGTAAATTATTTGGCACAACAGACAGAGAAGAAGTTTAGGAGAAATGATGCACAGACTACTGCACGAAGCACAGTGAAGTTTTGACAGGAAATTGGGGGTATATTCGAAAAACGTCAGTACCCTGGGGAGTGGACAATTGAATGGGACAGGCCCATGGAAGAGCCAGAACAGACTCAATGGGACAAGTTTCCTTCAACCATCCAGTATGATATTATGATATGGAATCCTTTGAAGCAGTGCATGACTTTTTTATGCAAAATGCTTAAGAATTTTATTTGCAACCTCATTACCAGATAGGATTTAATACTTAATATTGTGTCCTCCTGTGAACGGCACTATGTCTATCCACTATGCTTTGGCTGAACATATACACAGAGGTTGTTGGTCATGCACAGGGATCAGCATTAATTGCATATTTCCCCCCATTCGTATATAGTTAATAAGCAGTGTGGGGCTGGAGTGTAGAAACAGCTCTTCGCCCTGTTATAGGAAAGGCCCAGTTAAACTGGAAAGAGTACAGAAAAGATTCACAAGGATGTCGCTAGGACTAGAGAGCCTGAGTTATAGGGAGTGGTTGGACAGACTAAGTCTTTATTCCTTGGAACGTAGGCGACCTTATAGAAATGTTTAAAATTATGAGATGCATAGATAAGGTGGATGGTAACAGTCTTTTCCCCAGGGTAGGGGAGTCCAAAACTAGGGGGTGAGAGGGAGGAGATTTAAAAGGGACCTGAGAGGGTGGTGAGTATATGGAACGAGCTGCCAGAGGAAGTGGTTGAGGCAGGTACTATAGTATCATTGAAGAAGCACTTGGACAGGTACACAGAGGGGCGGGGCTTGGAGGGATATGGGCCGAATGCAGGAAATTGGGACTAGCTGGGTGGGCACGGTGGTTAGCATGGACTGATTGGGCCGAGGGACCTGTATCTGTGCCGTATTGCTTTATAACTCTATGACTCTATAACTAAAGGATCAATGCATAGCCCTGTGTTAATTAGAGGGTCTGTTGGAGAATCCAGCAGTGAAGATCCTCCCAGGAGATGTTAACCTTATCTATTCAGTGATTGCCCACACTGCCTCAGCTCCAGTGCCCTCCATGACTCCTCAGATGTCTCTCCCCATACCAGCAGTCATCCACCTGCTGCCATCCCATGTCCCCTTCATGTTCATCACCCTCGTGTTCATCACCTCCCCACACCCCCAATCCAAATCTCCTCCCCAGCTCTCCTTCTGTTCCCTGATAATCTCCCCCATCCCCAACCTCTTCGTTCCCATCAGCTTTGCCTCAGAGTCTACCACACACCCAAATACTGGGGACAAGTTACAGTGGCCATTTAACCTACCAACCCATAAGTCTTTGGGAGGAGAATGGAAGACCTGGAGGAAACCCCTGCAGTCACGGGGAGATTGTGCAAACTCTCTACAGACATCACCGGAAGGCAGGACTGAACCTGGATCATTGGAGCTGTGAGGTAGCAGCTCTACTAGATGAGCCACTTGTGCCGCCCAGCTGGGGAGGAGATTTGGATTGGGGGTGTGGGGAGGGGATGAACACGAGGGTGATGAACATGAAGGGGACATGGGATGGCAGCAGGTGGATGACTGCTGATGTGGGGAGAGACATCTGAGGAGTCATGGATGAGCCACTTGGGCTGCCCACTGTGTCTTGGCCAACGGCCAAACAGGGCAGTGTAGAAACGCCTGTACGTTGCACTCTTTTTCTGAAATTTTATTGCATTGAAGCCAATTTTGTGCAACTTTTACAGATTTCAGTCCACCAATCGAGGGTAAAATTGAAATGTTCTTCACCTCCTCTTCCAGTCCATCCATTGCCTCTCTACCACGTCACATCACATTCCCCTCAGTGTCTTTTCCCTCTTGCACAATGTTTCCTTTGTGCCAAGGGACAACATCAGTCTTTGTTTGCATCTCTTCTTGTACTTTCTATAAGTTAAATTTGTGGAGTTGTGAATACATGAATAAATTCTTAATCTAATGAGTAGCTGTTGATGCCACAGGGAGTATTTAAGATGAGCAGTATAGAATCATTTAAGAGGAAGTGAGGGAAACGTGTTGGGGAGTAAAGGCACCAATCATTGCGATGGCGGGATGAGATAGAGCAGTAGGAGAAGGTATGCAGCCAGGATACACCTGCCGGGCAGCACTGTGGTTCAACAGGTGGAGTGACTGCCTCACAGCTCCAGCGACCCAGGTTCATTCCTGACCTCCGGTGCTGCCTGTGTGGAGATTGTATGCTCTCCTTGTGGGTTTCCTCCGGATGCTCCAGTTTCCTTCACATCACAAAGACGTGCAGGATGGTAGGTTAATTGGTTACTGTAAATGGCCCCTATTGTGTAAGTGAGTGGTTGAATCTGGAAGTTGCTGGAAAATATGGAAAGAATAAATTATGATAAGCGTAGGATTGAAGGCAGCATTGCTTCAGTGGGTCGAAGGTTTCAATTTTGCCCTCGATTGGTGGGCTGAAATCTGTAAAAGTTGCACCATATTGGCTTCAATGCAATAAAATTTCAGAAAAAGAGTGCAACGTACAGGTGTTTCTACACTGCCCTGTTTGGCCATTGGCCAAGACACAGTGGGCAGCCCAAGTGGCTCATCCATGACTCCTCAGATGTCTCTCCCCACATCAGCAGTCATCCACCTGCTGCCATCCCATGTCCCCTTCATGTTCATCACCCTCGTGTTCATCTCCTCCCCACACCCCCAATCCAAATCTCGTGACTGACTCTGTGATGCTGTGACTCCAAGACCAGTTTCTCTGCTGCAGATTCTTTGCAATGATGTAACTATGTGATCATCATCATTCCTTCTGTGTTTACTCTTTATTCTGTTTCCCGTTGTGTTGAAGTGTTAATTTGACTGCTTACTGTAAACGTTAATCTGCGTCACTTTTTGCAGTAACTACTCTCCCTCACAGTGGTTTCTTTGTCCCTATATTGTGTTACAATGTTCAGCACAGTGCCCCTCAGAGTAACTTTGTCCACAGAAACTTCCAAATTGTCCCACTCAGGTTCACCACCAAATTTGCCACCCCCTCCGTGAGCCGCCCACATTGATGTTTTCTGGATGCAGAGGCCGGAACAAGCTGGCCCCTCCCACCCAACAGGTGGAGGCGGAGCAGGTTCTGAGCGGCTGGAAGACCTCAGATGGCAGGTCCCGAATCTTCGCCACAGACTGTTCTGGTGGCCTTCGACAGCTCGGATTGTCAGAGATGTTTGATAACTATAAATAAAAATTCCAAAATAATTAAAACAATTAATTAAGATGCATTAAAAAGTTAAAAAATAATTAATCATCTTAAAATAAACTAAAATATAAAATATGACCTGCTCTCAGCCTTTTTTTTTCTCTGTGGGAGAGGTGAGACCTGGGTGCACTGTCATCTCTCATCATCAGGTCTCAGGCCTCTACACCGGGCTGAACGTATGTAGACTCTGAGCCTTCCTGAGGCACAGAGAGATAGAATTGCCAGTTGTCAGCCAGCACAATCTGGTTCCATGTGTTTCAGGAAAGACACAGGAAGTTCCTCCCTTCTGCTCACAAGTTCACCAAGTTTTAAATCCAACTCCGTTACCGAGGCTTGGAAAAGGCCAAGCCACACCAGACCTTCTGATCTGGCCAGCATACCTGAGTGACCTCTCCAAATTATACAGAAATCATTGGTGCTTTAAGAGCCTCTCCCACTTCTGCACTTTCGACATCGAGTCCAGTACTGGAAAGCACTGGGAGGCATCAGTCCAAACTCATTGCTTGGAATGTTTTCCATGGACATTCAAAGCCAATTACTTTCCCATTAATAAATTAATGTTCCTGGTTCTACAACCCTGCCTGGCATATTATTCCAAAGGCTTTTCACTCTTCAAGTTTTCCAGATTCCTGATTTAAATTTACAGGTCATTGAGTTCATTTCTGCTCTGCTTCTGGCTTTCTGCCTTTGCTTTCTTGATTTTTCAGTATCCAACTACAAAGCCCATTTTCATCACACCATTCCTTTACTTGACCTGTATAGAATTCATCTCTATGTCACTGTGCTTTCATTTTACATATGAGATGTTCATCATTGTCACACTAACCCTTTGGTGTATACACAGTGTTAATCTTCATCACTTTGTCTCTTCAGTGTATATTTACTATTTTAAGCGTTATCAAACCACTCCCTCTGTACACAAATTTAATACTAGTTTTCATTGCACTGCCTCTTTGATTTAAGAATATTTCTAATAGTAATTCGATATCGCAGTAAACCACAACAGTGCACACAATGTGAATGATTTAACTAGGAGCATGCAGCTGATCCAAAACAAATGAAGGCCATCAGATTGTTCTCAGCATACCATTGTCTTAAGCATTGTCTCTTGTACTTCCTCCCCCAGGCAGTGAATTTTCGGGAAATCCTTACACTCATCCACAGTACACGACCTACAATGAAGCCTGGCGTTTCACTAACCCAGGATTACTAAGTGAGTATTTCTGTGTTACTACAGCCACACACTTAATGCCTCTTTGGGTTTAAATAATATTTTACTGTCTGAAACTGAGTGAACAAACAATTTTATTTTGAAATGGTAGATATTTGCACTGAGAATATTACTGCTTTAATTTCATATCATTGAAATTTGATTCACCTTTGTACAAGCACATTGGAAATTTAAAGATCTTTTTGAATTCCTGCATGAAATTGCATTTGAATATCACTTGATGGATCAGTAAATGGGAACACTGCAGAATGTAGGGTGGTATCAAACAAGTCGCAGCTTCAGGCCTTGGCTTGCTGAGTTATATGATCTCAGGCACTGTGGCTTTGGGGATGGATGGTGAGGAATACTTATGTAATACTCTGAGTTGCTACAATAATCCAGGATTCCTACAACCCTGTGACCCTGTTAATAGTGTGTGTTTGTGTGTGTGTGTGTGTGTGTGTGTGTGTGTGTGTGTGTGTGTGTGTGTGTGTGTGTGTGTATTTATGTGTGTGTGCATGCATGCACATGGCTTAGTGAAGTGTGATGATCCCCACAGTTGAATAGACAGGCAGTTTACATTCATACTACAAAACCCAACCCAACCAGTGATAGCTGGACAAATCATTTTATTGGTGAGTCACATTGCCAGTGTGAGTTGGACTTTAATTTTTTTTATTGTTTCCACTTTACCTTAAAATTAGGTACAATGTTACTCAATAATTTAAAATCTGAATGATTGTGAAATTATAAATACAGGCAATGCAAGCTCTATTTTGCTACTAATACTACTTCTTGTATGAATTCTCAGGAATGGAAACTTTTCTATTGGTGATGTCCAGAGCTTGCTGAATATTTGTTACCTCATGGACACCACATAAGTAAAATTCCCTCTAATATCGTCCCTAATCTTAAAAGAGCAGCTGCATCATTTTGTAACTTACATTGTCTTTGTGAAAGCACCAACTTAGACTCAGTATTGTGTTCTGCACTCACACCAGGTAGAAAGCAGGTTGTAAAAGCTCTAAGTTGTTTCACATAAGACCCCTGAAGTGAGCAGACAGAGAAACCTTTGTCTACTGGTCTGGGTGGGATTTAAACCCCGATCCCGGAGGTAAAATGATAGCACCTAACCCTCTACCTAACCAGGTCTACTCAAAGATCCTTTCATCTTTGTGAGCTACAAGCACAATGGCACTTATTCCTCTTTGCTCCGGTAGAGTAAACCTCACTGATAGCAGCTGTGAGCTTGGTATCACTGACACCAGACCCTGAAATACCCAGACAAAGTGGTCACCTAAACAAAATTACATCCAGCATATCCCTCCAATGCTAAAACACTTGCTTTTAAAATTCCCATCCCTTTTCAGATCCTTCAGTGTCCTTGCCCCTTCCCCCCTCTGTAATCTCCAACTGCTCTGCTGCTCCCCGAGAACCATGTTTGGTTTCTACTGTTTTACTGTGGCTGCCTTCAGCTGCCCTAGAATTCTGTCTCTAAACCTTTCTTTACCCTCTTCCCTCCTTTACAATCCCCCTTAAAACCAACCTCATCCCTGAAGCCAAATTATCCAACTCAGTGTCTAATCATGTCTGCAGCATTTGGGAAGCTTTGTCTCACCATTTGGTGCTGCGTAAATGCAAATTGCTGGCTTGCCACTCAAAAGGGATGTTGACATAAACTCATGGGCTGCAGAGGATTAATAAACATTATTAAACAATTGCAACTGTATGGAAATTGAGCCATTATTGAAGCATCTGGAATGTCACTTTGGGATTGCTGGGCATAGCTCTGAGCTGGTTGGCTGTCCATCTACCCTCACCCCTACCATGGCCAGCTGCCACATTTCCATCAGGTACACCACCCCCAGAAGTTCACTGTGGAGAGATATTACAGTCCATCTCTTGCTCTGAATTTCCTCAGACCAGCATTGAGAATAAGTAGTCAGAGGTGCTGAATATGCCAAGGCAGGAAAAGACCCTCAAGTCCCTACAGCCTGCTCTATAAACCTGGTGCATCATTCTTCACCTGACCCCAAAAGCCACCTATTCCACTGGAACAAGCAAGGTTAAAACCTTGGGCCCATTCAGGAAATAAAAATTGCTCTGGCCCTTTTTATTGATAGCGGATGCCAAGACAGATGTAAACTGAGAGCTGACAGACTCCGTTAATAACCAGATACGACCTCCCTTCTCCTGGGTGTGCACTGTTTGTTGATAAACTATATATGTCCTTCCAACTGGTCCATCTTCTCCTGTGTTAACTTTCAGGTTCCCCTTATTATTATAGTGCCGCATCCAGGGGTGCTGCACCCCCCACTGCTGCCACTGCCTACGACCGCCACTAGTTTCTATGGCAACCACATGAAACTGCAAGATGAAGCTCTTGGGCTCCACATTGTACCAGTCTGATCAATTTCGATAGTGGATGAAGAAGTGGAAAACTAGAAAATTAAACTGTTAATCTGTGAGTGCGATTGAAGGACAGGCAATTGAGCGTCCAAATTGGTCAACGTGGGAGTCCCCGACTCTGGCCACAAGCGTTTATCCTTCAACATGTGCTGCCATTGGTATATTTAGACTCTTGGCTTTATTTTCCATGTCAGTCCCATTGATTCCTTATAGACTGGACAGAAAAAAATAAAGAAAAGGAAACAAAATATCTCATTTATATATATATGTATGTATATCTTAATGAATGGATTGATTTAAAAACACATTAAAAAAAACTGCATCAGTGCTTCAGTGACTCAGCATTTGGACAGACTCATACCTCCCCACCCTTCCCCCAATGTTTGACTTGGTGATTTCAATGATTCCAAATATATATTCACTCAATAAAAGAAAGCAACAACGAAAGGCCGTCTGTTGTTTACATGGAGACCGTGTCTGGAAAGTCAAAGGCAACGCGAGAATCGGGAGGTTAAACAAGCGGACTCCTTCCCTGCTGCATCGTGTTTACAAGACAGCACATCTCAAAACTGGCTCGGTGCTGACTCCGGTCGCTACGGATGGAGGGAGTATCCCCACCTCCTGCCCCTTGCCCCTCCCTGTCTGTCCCCTGCCCACCTGCCAGGGTCAGAGAAGACTCTGGCTGGTATGTATGCCGTCTCCTTGTGGCTTCTGTGGCTCCCTCGCAACCCTTGCCCTAAGACTGTACTCGCCAAGCTCCGTGGAGTATTCAGTTCACGGCGATTTGCTAGACATTTCTTTCCTATGACATACATTCTTTTCAGGAAACTACTGAAAGCAGTAAGTGCTACCAATGAGCAGCACCAAGTCCACGTTTAACTGTTCAAACCCTGATGCACCAGCATGCAACAACTCTCAATAAAGTTGGTTGTGTCTTACTTCAGAATTTGGTGACAGAAGGTTTAGAATGAAGACAGAAATGCAGTTTGTCAACTTCAGTCAGAGGATCTCAGAAGAGCGGAAAGGAAGGCCACAAAATAGCTGTTGTTTCTTTGTACTTTTTTTGCACTAGCTATCCGATTGTACCACTTACACGGCTGCAATGGGCACAGAGTTGGTGAGCAACACCAGCCTCTGCAGGATATTGTAAAAATACTTTCCTTTATGAGAGAAAAAAAAGAGGGTCAAATAGGCACTTAATTGGCTTGTATTTTGAGTTTACGTTTACTGCACTCCAGTGGTGAAAGATATTAATGAAGCCTGTAGATAGATATTGCAAAATAGCTAATTATGGCGGTTACAGTGAACTCTGTCTTGTGACCACCTGCCAGGAAACAGAGCTCCCATGTACAACAGGATTAGGATCAAGGTTAAATTGGAATGGCTCTAACCAGGGTGGAGTGTTGGGTGGAGATTATTTACCAAACTCTGCAGATTATGACATACTAACAGTGATAGTATTGATTAGCCCATCTTCTCTGCAAACGCTGTTGATGTGAGCACAACAGGAGAAGGCTACATTCTGGAGGTGGCTTCGTTCTGCAGCCCTGACCACTTTGTACCTGCAGGCAAGTCGGACAAAGGTTGGTGGCACACATGCGTAATCTAGTCAGTATCACCAGGGGTCAGCTGCTGAACTGTCGTGGAAGAGTTCTCTTCCCTCCCCTAACCTCGCCCTCCCCATTGTCCGAACCACAAACACCTTTTTAAGAAAATTATCAGACAATGCACAATCGTCACTGCCATGCTCCCTGGCACTTTTGTATGTCTCTTTCCTGATCTGATCACAAAATCACATTTAAACAGGGAGCCAACTCACCCTAAGGTGCAGTTTTGAAAAGAGGGGACAAGTGGAGAGGTTGGTCCTGATGACAGGCAATCAGAGGCAGGGTCAGGGAGGGAACAGTCAAGAAAGAGACACACAAATAATGCATGGTGAGGAACAACCTATTTGGTACTGCTCTCTTAAACAACTGATTAAAAAGTGAATGTAAGTTTTATTGCAACATTTGCCAAAGACTTGGTTATTGTTAGGTTTTTATTTACAGGACGTGTATGCATTGATTGTAAATCAGTATTATAGGTACCTACTTCTTAACAGATTTGGAATTTATATGATAAATATGCAGCTGAATCTTCAATATGCATATTAATAGAACGGAGTAGAATGAACTGTGGAAAATAATAATCCCAGCAATTACTTATTGTATTGTTACTTGCAAAAAAATTGCTGCTTTGTAGGATGATATTGCTTATAATGTGAAGGAATTCCTCTTGTATATATAAGTCACAGCTACATCCATTAGCGAATACACTGACACAACAGTGTCTTGTAGATTTACTGACAAAACAGAAAAAAAAACAAAAAAAATGACTCAACACCTGTTCTGTTAAAGTGTATTTGTGCTTTCAACAAAGTTCAAATAAAGCCTGGCATGGCCCTTGACTCTGGTGGGCATACAGTGCTGAGGAAAGGTAGTCTTTCACACTGGATTTTTTTTTTGTTTTTGTTTTGTTTTTTGAGAAAAAGAAGTTTTTTTTAAAAACAAAGAGATTCATCACTATGCAAATTTCAAGAATTGCTGTGCTTTTTTTTCTGTTGTTGTGCTACACTGCTAATCCAATCTCGCCTTCCTAATTGGGAAACATACACACACACACACACACACACACACACACACACACACACACACACACACACACACACGCACACACACCTACACACACACACACAATACATGCAATATTCATGCAACAGCTGCAGCATACACAGCACACAGACAGACACACACATTGCAAGCACATAACATGCACATAGACAAGACATGCAACGCATATACATATCACATACACACAAACAGTACACACAAATGTCTACAATGCACATGTAACATACAGTATATTCACAGTGACACTTATGCACAGACACACACATTATGCACACACATTACACACGTGCGCGCACACACACACACACACACACACACACACACACACACACACACGTACATATAACATCAGATCTGCTTGGTAGAATGAACAGGGTGTTGTGACATTATCCAGTTTTGGAAACTGTTTGATCACAGAGGTTGTTTCATTGTGATTTGCCATTCCACGTTCGTTGTGATGTGGACCTGTGTTCTGACCAAGGCCTCAGTCTCTGTTGGAGCTGATTTTTAAAAAAAAATCCATGACCATTAGATGTTTTGTGACACAAATCCCAGCGGAGATCGTTGTGATCAACTCTTGCATGCTGTGATCACTTGCTTACCCAATGTGGGGTGGGGGAGGGGGTAGGGTGGAGGGTCGGGGTGGGGAAGCCTGGGATGGTAGGGAGGAGGGGTGACAGGGAAGGGAAGAAATTGGGGCAATGTTTTGGAGAAACAAAACTGACTGGTTTCACTAAGTACAAAATGCACATCATGTGATTTTGAGCTTTAATCAGATGGACTCAGAACAAGGTGTTTTTTAAATTTAAAACCAATGTACTTCCTGGGAGAATTTAATAATTGCATTCAGAGGAATCTCAGTTTTTATGAGAGTAAACAGTCAACTGCTGGACTTCCAGTGGGTGGGTTGGGGTTGAAGGTTTTCAGGGTGGTAGGGGGGGTTCTGGTAGATGTCATCACAGCTCAGCGAGAGGTGAGTGGGGCACCACAGGGGAGCAGTTTGGAGTCAAGGAGCTGGGCACATGGGAATGCCAACTGACCTTGACTCTACCCATCGACTGGCTCTCCCTTTGCAAAGCTAACAGCAGGGGCACAATGATGTTACTGCTCTTCGAGACAAATTGAATGGTCTACAAACTGACCCATGTGGCTCTCATTAAAGGTTATATTCTGTTTCAATTTTTTTTGTGCACATGAGAAATAAATTTTTTTGTATATCTCGCCTGCGTTTTGCCTTTATTAATTTGGTTCCTCTTGTATTGAATGCTAATGGTACTAATACAGACATAGATACAACACAGAAACAGGCCCTTCGCCCACCGTGTCTGTGATGACCATCACCCATTTACACTAATCCTGCAATAATCCCATTTTATTCTCCCCACATTTCCTTCAATTCCCCCTAGATTCTACCCCTCACCTACACACTAGGGGTAACTCACAGCCAATTAGCCTAACAGTGGGAGGAAACCGGAGCACCTGGAGGAAACTCCCTCAGCCATAGCGAGAATATGAAAATTCCATACAGACAGCACCGGAGATCAGGATTGAACCCTGGCCTTTGGTGTTGCAAGACATCAACTCTACTAGCTGTGTCACTGTGCCAAATAGCTCTGAATAGCAGTGAAAATAGCTCTGTGGATGACTTTCCAACATTTGATGCTTTTGTAGAAGAATTTTGTCTGCCTACAGGTGGGTGGCCAAGATCCTGTTCCTTGTTACACCCCAGTTAGGCCAGGTTTTTGGGGCTTCATTCAGTTTCCTCCAACATTACGTTTCAGCTCTCTCCTGACCACTTGCCTTTCATGCCTGCCCGGGATGGTGACTGCCAGGAGCAGGTGGATCACATTGCTGAGTCCTAGGCAGAGTCCCCATTCACTCACCTCTGAACAACAGCAGCCGAGCGGTGCTGAGGAGCAAGCCACAAGACTGATGCTCCCCCTTCCCTCACACACAGTAGACAAAGCTGATGGTACAATCTCCAGGCAGATGACAGAGGACCGTGTTCAGTGGATGCTCATGTCCAGATGAAAGCCAAGGATGAGTGACTAGAGGAGCAATGTGAAGTGTAAACCAAAGGAGGCAGCAATTTAATAGGCTAAGTAATCCAGGTTTGTAGACAGTGTCCATCATAATTCTCAGAGCACATTGTCTTTTCCCCTCCAGTTTCTTCCAGGCAGTTGGAAGAGGTCGCAGCAATGCTGGTCAAAGTTCCATGTCCATCTGTATTCAGGATACAACAGATGCAATGTCTTGGCAATCTGGCAGACCTATTCAATCTTTTAAAACTGTGGAGAAATAGTTGGCACACAAACTGTCAGCTTTTGCAGCATGCTTTGTGTGTTGGCCTGTCCTTGTGTAAAATCAAAGGTGTTGTCAGTCTGCTGGGATGCATAATGCAGAAGGTCTCCCATACCTCACCATGCAAAGGGTGGCCAACGCCAAGAAGACAACTGCAATTAGTCCCAAAGTTTCAGGTTTAGCTGCCCTCCTGTCTCACTGATCCAGACAGGAAAACCAATTGCTTTTGTGGTATTCATTATACCAATCATGGTATAAGTTCTGGACAATGACTACCTTTCAACAAAACATTAAAGGCATGTTATCTGGTCTTTATCACACTGCTGGATGTGGGGCCTTGCTGTTTTAAAAAGGGTGCTGCAGTTTTGACATTACATCTGTGACCATAGTTCAAAAACATAATCAGAAAAATCCTGCACTCTTATAATGAAGTCCAACTCCTGGAAACACAGCAAGTGTTTACTCTGCTTCTCTTTCTGCAGATGTATGTGATATCTTCCAGAATCCACAAAATAAATGTTGATAATAAATAAATGAGAGCAGGCAAGGGTAATGAGAATCTATCCCAGAAAGACTGCTGCTGTGTTTGGAAACAAGCAAACAGTAACAGATAATGCACCTTTAAATAGCACTCAAAATCCTCAGCAACTACTTGCTTTTCAGGTTTTGCTGTTGGAATAGGAGGGTGTAAGGAATGGTGTTAGCCAGAAGAATGTGATACCAAATGCAGCAATCTCTTTGCTTAGGCAAGGTGCCTGTGAAGGTAAGCAATGATACCTCACCCTGTGTGTACCATTCAGATTGAGCAATCAATAGTCCCAGCAGGCAGCTCAATTGATCAAGTTAAAGTCCTCTGATTGGCTGTCTCTAATGCACTTCATTTCCTTTACCAAGCTGCCAGTTTACATTAAACCTGAGCCAGACAATTTCAGTTTAAATCCCTCCTTGACCCACTCATAATTTTTCTAACTCAAAATATCTCGGAGGCTTTTCCCCAGTAACTTTTGTTCCATGTTGTAAGTGAAATAGACTTCCAGACATAAAGTCTACATTCTTCCTTGGAAGTTTTCAGAAGGCAGAAGTTACAACCTTGTCGATTCACGGAGATCACTGCCTCATGGCTGCAGATTCAACAACTGCACAGAGCAAGACCACATCTGGAAGAGTAACATAACACACATGGGGTTTGCAATTGGTATGTGATGCACCTGTTTACTGGGAGGGGGGAGGATTTAGAGGATGCTAAAATGGTGAGGCCACTTATATTCAACATCCCACATTTTTGCCTGGGACAGACGTTAGGCCTTTTAACTATCACAGTTTGAGGCCTGACACGTATTGAACGACTATCCAAATGCATCAAACTCTACACTCAGGCTGTGAAGTAAAGGTGAGCACTGATAGCTCACCCTCAGTGTGCCATTCAGATTGAGGGATCAATCTTCATCAATCTCAACTTGCTCAGTTCCGAGGGGTTCAGCTGTATGGAGTGTCTGGAAGGAGAAACAGAGTGGGAGAGGCACTGGAATGAAAGCTCCATCTCCAGAATCCCCAGAATAAATTACAATAAATAAATAAGGGCAATGGGAATCTATCCCAGGAAGACTGCTGATGTGTTTGGACACAAGTAAGATAATGCAGCTTCAACGTCCTCAGCCCTTCACTTTTGGAAGAGGAGGTTGTTGGGACTGGTGCTATATATTAAATATGTGGTACAGTGGCACTGCAGTTAGTGCTGCTGCCTCACAGCTCCAGGCACCTGGGTTCGATCCTGACCTCAGCTGCTGTCTGCGAGGAGTTCGCACATTCTCCACGTGACCCCATGGGGTTTCTACTGGGTGTCTGGTTTCCTCCCACATCCTAACGGCATGCTTGTATGTTGATTGGCTACTATGAATTACCCCGAGTGTAGGTAAGTGGCAAAACAGTCAAAGGAGAAGTTGGTGGACGTGTGAGAGAGAATGAGTTGCAGGGTCACAAGAGAAAGGGGAATAAGATTGATGGAATTGCTCTGTTAGGAGCTGGCATTGAACCAATAGGCTGAATGGCCTCCTTCGGTGTAAATGAGTCATTATGTCAGCACTGGAGGTGCAGATAATTTCACCCTTGCACTTGTTCAGTGAAGAGACTGAGAAGGGGATGGGTAAGGATAAATGCTCTGGATGGTTCTTTAGACCATTGCATCAGAGGAACACAGGGATCTGCAGCCTGGCCTTGCAGCTTATAAGGCTCTGCTTCTGCCTGTCTCGTTCAGTGACAAGATTGTGAAAGAGGCAGCAGACCGCAGCTGTCCCTGAAGCTGAGCCATTCTGAAAGACATCTTTCCCTGGCCAGGCTTGAGAATCACTGGATCAGCACACCTACAGATCGCCTGTTGTAAATCCAGCCTTGATCTGCTTCTCACTGGTATCATTACTCTGCTAAAGAGAAAGCATACACCAGGACAAAAAAATTGGTATTTCAGGTCATCCAGGATTTAACCCTTCACTTGCTGAGGAGTCACCAAATATGTCAAAATCTCTCAGAATGATACGTTGTGCAATAAGAAAGAACTTACATTTATATAACTTTTCACAATCTCAGTGTGTCCCTAAGTGCTTCACAGCTAATGAAGTACTTTTGAAGTGCGGTCCCTATTGTACCGTAGGAAAGGCAACAACCTTCTTCTCTGGCAGTGCCTTGGAGGTTAAAGAAAACTTACTTCCAGTTCTGTGGATTCAGAGGAGGTTAAAGAGATCGATGTGGGGCCAACAGACTGCCACAGTTGGGCTCAGGATGTTTGACGAGCAAGTGGGTAGAAGCCATGGAATTATACAGCACAGTAACAGGCCCCACGGTAGTTTGGAAGTATTCAGGATTCCTTTGGTTGTTTGCCACTGGTTGCCAGATCCTCCTTCTATATTGTGATTGGTCAGAGGCCAGCAATACCTACAAGTCAGAAAGCATCCTATCCGGATGCATCACGGCTTGGTATGGCATCTGCTCTGCCCTTGACTGCAAGAAACTGCAGCGAGTTGTGGACACAACTCAGCAGATCACGGAAACCAGCCTTCCCTCCATGGAGTCTGTCTGTATTTCTCACTGCCTCGGTAAAGTAGCCAGCATAATCAATGACCCCACCCACCCCGGACATTCTCTCTTCTCCCCTCTTCCATCAGGCAGAAGATACAAAAATCTGAAAGGCTTAAGGACAGCTTCTATCCCGCTGTTATAAGACGATTGAACAGTTCCCTAGTACGATAAGGTGGACTCTTGACCTCACAATCTACCTCATTATGGCCTTGTAACTTATTGTCTACCTGTGCTGCACTTTCTCTGTAGCTGTGACTCTTTACTCTGCATCCTGTTATTGTTTTACTTTGTACTGCCTAGATGCACTGTCTAGTGAATTGATCTGTATGAACGGTATGCAAGACAAGTTTTTCACTGTACCTCAGTACATGTGACAATAATAAACCAATACCAATTCCAATTCCAAGTTAATGAGGGTGTTATATTTTCTCAACAAAATATGGAGCACATTTTTGAATGAATTTGTGAGTCCTCCTGGAAATCAAAACAGTGTGTTTGTTTGAGGAGCTTGATGTGGGTCTTGCAGATGATGTGGCCCACCCACCAGAGCTAGGTGACCATAACCAGCACCTCAGTGCTTTGAATGTTGCCCTGGAAGAGGAGACTGACATTGGTTTGACAATCAATTTGTAGGATTTTTAGGGATACAATGTTGCAGGGTTTATACAGTGCATTGAAGTGCCTACAGTTAATTGTACATGACTTCAAAGCATACCAGAGGACAGGTATCACTGCTGTTTGGCAGACCATGACCTAGATTGCTTCTTGCCAGGTCTCCCAACCAACGATGTAATCATCTGTTTTGGTGATGTCTCTTCGCCCTCAGCCAGAACACTGGGGAGAATTCCCCTCCTGTTCCTCTGATGCCACTGTGAATTATTTACGCGCTCAGGATAGGAGAAACTGGACCTTAAGTGATAGTGAACAACCAGAGGAAGAGGGGTGAGACTGACCCCCTTCTGTCTGGGGTCCTGGTGATGGTGAAACTCAGGAGAAACAGTGCCTTTCAGTTTGAGAAAGAGGGGATGAAGTTAGGGTTCATTGAATCCACTTGGTAGCAACACGGACCAATTCTGAGGGTGAAATTAAAAAATAAACTGCAGGTACTGGAAATCTAAAGCAAAAGCAGTAAATAGTGGAAATAATCAGCAGGTCAGGTCGCATCTTTTGGAAGGGAAACAGAGTCAATGCTTCAGGTTGGACACCCTTCATTAGAACTGGGAAGGAGACAAAAAAAAGAACTGGTTAATCTGCAGGGATTGTGGGGAGGGGGAATGTCTCTGAAACCCTATTTTAGATTCCAGAAACCTTGTCTACAGCTTATCCCCACAGTTACCCCTGTTTTACCCTGTGAGAGACACCCCCTTCCCCCACCCTCCCTGCAGTGTAATAAGCTTCTTTTGTCTCCTTCTTTTGTTCTGACAGAGGGTCTCCGACCTGAAACATTAACTGTTTCTCTTCCCACAGATGCAGCCTGACTTGCTGAGTATTTGCAGCATTTGCTGGTTTTGTGCTGACCACTCCTGAGGGCCTGGACACCATCAGAAAATGGGCAACATGACGGGGTTGAGCGATTCTTCAGCTGTGTGAAACAAGCACTAAGTCCATTCCATGTGCAAATGGGGTCTAATGTTGGTCTGGAATCCCTCTGGTAATCAGGTAGCATGGAGCACAACTAGTATGGGGTCTGTTCCATGTTGGGTTGTTGAACAACAACTGTGGCCCAAGCAATGGCTTCCACTTGCAGGTCAGTTTAATAAACATCAAGAAGGAAGTTCCTATTAGACAAAGGATGGTCTTCTCACCACCACAGCAATCTGATCACAGCCCCTGCCTGACACTGACCCCAATTCATCACCTTCCAACATCACCGCCAGTGGGGCAAATCAGACAGAAACCTCCACTGAAAACGGATGCAAGTCCATGGAAGGTGAACGAGGGGGAAGCCAGGTAAGGCCCACGTTCCAGATGGCCTTGTGCCCCAACAGCTGGAAACCTATTTTACTACTAATCTGTTAGACAATAGATCTAATTGCCATAACACCATTGCTCATTGTTTAGAAGCAACCTTATAGATCTATAAGATTACTTGATAAAATGATGTGATCACGTATAGACATAGATAAGATTTGTCAGTGTATAGTGAACATTAACCCAGAATGACACTTCAAACTGCAGGAGTTGAATGAGGGGAAACAGGTCCAACCCAAAGAAGAGGATAATGATTATAGATGTAAATAAATATTTCTTCATAAATTGAATAATCAAGAGTAGAATAAATTTCCAGGGAGAGGATTTGGGGCAAAAGCTTGTGCTCATTGAAGAAACAATTGGATTCTGTCCTGCATTTGGAAGGTGTTAAGTTCTCTCCATGTGAAGAATTTGTGATGTTATTCTATAGCTATACGTACCTTATGATATTGATATTCAGCCAGCGACTGAATAGAAACACAGGAGATTGCAGATGCTGGAATCTGGAGCAAAAAATGAGTTGCTAGAGGAACTCAGTGGGTCAGGCAGCATTTGTGGAAGGAAATGGACATTCCATGTTTCAGTTTGAGATCCTTCATCTGGTCTGCAGTTCAGTTCAGAAGCTCTCAACCCAAAATGTCGACTGTCCATTTCCTTCTACAGATGCTGGCTGACCTTTTGAGTTCCTCCAGCAGCTCATTTTGTTTTCCTTTTTGAGTGTGAACAGAAATCTGATTGGAATTCGCAAAAATGATTATTTTTCCTTTTTTATCCCCAAAGCAGAGCACAGCCCAGTGACCATGTACATTGAGAGATTGTGAGCAATGAGCCAATAGCTTTTCATCTATTCATTTCAAAGGATGGCAACACATGGGCACTGTGAGCATAATTTCCCGGTGTATCCTCCCAGTCGGCAATGTTCTACGCCAATGAGAAACTTCACTCTTAATTGCAATCAGAGAAAATCAAAGAGACTCAGAGTTCCTCATTTGCTGGGATCACATCAACACCATGCTGAGGAAGCAAGCAATCAAGGGTGTAGACCATAGTTTGATGGGTATTATAGAGTTTTGTTTGACCACCTGTGATAGAGAGGCATGATGAAACATTGCAGGGACTAACCCCAGGAGATACAATAGGTTAGGCAGCATCCATGATAAAGCAGATTATATGCAGTCTGCAGAAGGAACAAAAGAGCTTTTGGGAACTGATCCAACCTTCCCAGAATTGTAGGAAAACAAACGTCCTTCCAAGCTTTAGCCTTGCTGGAGGCTGAGTCACTTTATATTTATCTCCTTCCATTATGCGCTCACGATCCAAGATGAATCCTCCTTGAATCAATTTCATGCAGTTCCTGTACTTTTTTTAATTGAAAACAAAATCAGTTCTGTGAACCTTTTTTCCATAAATTAAAGAAGGAAGTCCCAGAACATCTGTGTCATTGGAATCCTTCTCAATGCATAAATATCCTGCTCTACAGAGGGAGCTCAGAAATGCACACATAATTGCAAAAGAAGCTTCACCAGTGATTTGTATTAGTTTAAGATAATCTGCTACAATTAACTGCAAACCAATGAAACTATTAGCTTTGCCAACATTTTCAAATAAGCCGGATGCTTCCAGTCAACGATTGGTAATCATTCCCATTCCTTTTTTTTCATCATGTTAATTAAATATCCTCTATTTAATTTTTTTGCTGTCATTCTTGAGATGTGGGTGGCATTAACAAGGCTGTGTTTAGCGACTGCCCAGATGAGGTGAGGGTGCAGCTTGTCACAAATGTTCGTCCGAGAGCTATTCAGAGGTCAGCCCTAAAGCGTGGGACTGGAGTCACTGGGAATGACATTGGTGAATCATTTGGGTTTTGCAACAAGCTGTCTGGCATTTTTTTTATTTCCATAACTTACAAACAGGCTTCAACTCCCAGGGTTTGGAAGTACAACAGTACTGTTCCCAGGACAGGCAGAGTAAGATTATGGAGCAGCTCTTTTCTTCTAAATGAAGAAATAAGACTTCCAGTGTAATTCCTTCTGTTACACCTTTAGCAGTATGTCAGGGTACAAAGAGGGAGAGGGCAGACATAAGGGAAAGTTAACCTTGGGCAAGTTTATCACACAGAGGGTGGAAGGTATATAGGGTCATCGATTATACGGTCATAAAGACTATACAGCAGGGAATCAGGCCCTTCAGCCCAGCTCGTCCATGCCGACCAAGGTGCCTATCTAAGCTAGACTCATTTGCCTGCATTTGGCCCATATCCCTCTTAACCTTTCCTATCCATATACTTGCCCAAATGTCTTTGAGAACATTGTAACTGTACCGGTCTCTACCAAGCCCTCTGCAGATTGTTCCAAATAGCCACCACTCTCTGTATGAAAACCTTGCCCCTCAGATCTTCTTTAAATACTTCTCCTTTCACCTTAAACCTATGCTTTCTGGTTTTAGACTTCTCTATCTGGGTAAAAGACTGTGACTTATGTACTCGACCTATGTCCCTAATAATTTTATAAACCCTTATAACATCACACCTCAGCCTCCTTTGCTCCAGGGGAAAAACAGTAAATCTTTAACATTAAGCACATAGGCAAAGATCAGATAGCTTAAACCGCTGAGAAACTGGAACCAAAATTTGCAGATGTTGGAGATCTGAAACAAATACAGAAAATATCTGAAACGTCACCACTGTTTCTCTCCTCACTCTTGCTGTTTAACCTGGTGAATGCGTCGAGCATTTTCTGTTTTTGTTGATGAGCTGGACTTCCTGTAGTATACAGCTCAGTTACTTTCCATGAAAGCATTGAAAGAAACCATCTCCACCCATTCACCTCACTGGTCCTGATCTCATATTTCTAATCACTGCTGTATTCATCACACAGTTATATTGCTTGCTGTTATCAGAAAAATGTTTCCCTCCATTTGGTTTAGTGTGAGCCCCAAGGGTTAGAAAGGAACCCTGTAGAGGGCTAGAACTCAGCAGTTTCAAAACAGATTTTTCTATCTATTGTCATGTCTGGTTTCTATTGCTAAGCCAGTTTTCAATCCAATTAGCAAATATGCATTAACTTCATAAGCCTTAATCCTCTTTGAAACCCCGTGTGTGGAACCTTATCAAATGTCTCCTGAAGATTCAAGTAGATTGTATCATCATGCATTTGAGTTAGCTCTTCGAAGAATTTCAATAGATTTGTGAGGCATGACCTTGTGCTTTTAAATCCATACTACTTGTCAAGACCTTTTTGCTGCTTCCAGGAACAGTAATATGGTGGAGATTTATAAAGTAGCAGTCTTGTGGGTTTATATTACAGCTGATGTATACAGAGAGTGGACAAGCATGTAGAGCAGGTCTTTGTGAAAAGAATGAATCTAGAGGAGATTCTGTATATTTATAGTCTGTGAGTGTGTGCATGTGTGTGTGTGTGTGTATCTTGTCTGTCTGCCTGTGTGTGTGTACAGAGTTAGGCATTTATTTGCAGACTTAGATTAGCTCTGTATAGAAGAATAAACTAAGTACTCCACAGCTCTTCTTTGAAAACTATAAACCTTCCCTTCTCCCCCCAGTTCTGAGGAAGGGTTGCTGACCTGAAACGTTGACTGGTTTCTCTTTCCACAGATGCTGCTTGACTGGCTGAGTTCTTTCAGCATTTCGGTTTTTGAAACAATAAATCCAACTCAATCCAATGCAATTTGCAAACGATCCATACTTAAACAAAGGTACATCAGTAATGAAGAGAGTGAATATTTAAAGTGGTGGATGCAATGCCAGTCAAGCAGGGTCCTTTGTCCTTAAGGCATTGAGCTCTGTGTGTATATTTGCAGCTGCTTATATTTAAACTGGATAGAACTACAACTTGGAATTACGTCAGCTTTGCTCCCACTCCAGTTGTAACCTTGTTAGGCAAATTGTTTATGCAGAAAGAGCATTTCTATCCTAGCCCTGAGAAATTCAGGCAATGGAACAGAAATCTTGTGCATGTGTCACCTCAGAAGATAATTCATTTCAATCATGGCAAACATGTCCCAAATGGACTAAACAAGCAGACAGATTTATTCAAAGGTTGTCATTTATAGAAACAAGACTCAACAGTAAATTGTTGAAGTCAGGTCAAATAATACAGCAGCTTTGAACCATCTCAGGGCAGATTTAAACACACCAAACCATCAGTTCAGTTGCTTTGATTGGCTTTCTCTGCAGTACTCAGTAATAATAAGTGCCAAATATTTCTCCAGAGTAAGTTGCTGTTTGATGCCTCCTGGGTGCAGTCTTGCCTAGAATTCCAGAAGAAATTTTAGGGATGGTATTAAGATTTGCCGACCAGGAATTCAATGAATCAGGTGGAATATCTGTTTTACAGACCACCCAGCATTACTCTCCAGTGACAGGCATTGCACCCAATCTCATTAGTTTCCCAATGGGAGGACTGGATTAATATTGCAGTTACATCTTTGCATTCAGTTGTGGATAGGTAAAACCCATAACAAATTGGTATGTCAAAAGTATTGGATTCCTATATCTCAATAAAAATGCTTGAAATGTAGTCATGGTTCTGTGAAATTAATCTGAAAGACAGAACCAGTTTGCTCAAGCAATGGACAACAAACTCCATATCACCAACATAAAAGCACTTGGATGATCACCTGCGATGTTTAATAAGTGCTCTCTATGTTACAATTATTTCAATTAAATTCTGTCATCGATTAACTGCCCAGTAATAAATATCAGCTGTTTCCAGCATTTGGCCGTGCTGAGGATTTTTTACTGGATGGAGAATATCTGGTTTATTTCTTCTCCAGAGCACAAAGAGTTGATGTAATTCTCAGAGTTACAGATATCATTTCGAGGGTAGCATCTTCCTTCAAATATTTTTAAACCAAGGAAGACAGAACAGAGGAAACTCAGAGAAATCAAAATTATCATTTACACCTGGATCTAAAAAAAATTCTGATCAAAAGAAAGATCAAAATTGAGAAATTTTTTTAAAAATTGTGTTTTTGTTTCTATTCGTTGCCACACAGAGATCATTTGAAAAATATCTCCCAGATGAACTACATTATAATTAAGACTCTCAGAAAGTCATCGTAAAGTGCAGGATTGTCACAGCTTTCGTGGGGCACTGTGGGACTGAACCAAGTACGTCACAGGATACGGTACACCAACAAGTGAATATTCAAGGGTTGTGCATGACACGTTAATTATAATAATCTTATTTATAACAAATCGTGTATTTAATCATGTGTGTTGAAGTGTTAAGCCGTTGTGCCATCAGGTTTTGTTGATACGCCAGTGGATGAGGATCCTTGCAGCCAATATCATTACACATAACTGATGTAATTAGGAACAATGTATTCATGTACAGCATGATCACATTTGCAGAATCCGTATCAGTAAAGAGTTCTTGGCTGTTTTAAATTTCTAATAGAAAAGAGCTATTGCACGTGCGTCTTCGCTCTCCCTATAAGAAAACTAATTGACTGTAAAATTATTCTAATTAAAACAATAGCCAATTAGAAGACATGCTAACTGCAAACCCATTGAAAGCATTTTGCATCAAATCACCGTGTTTATTTTGAGTTGCCTTGCCCTCTGTCTCCTGTTCTTTTCTTTGTGCCCATCTCCTTTATCTCCATTCCCTCATGTGGCACTTCCTGGCTGCTGAAGGCAGCAGCTGTGTTGTTCCGGTGAGATAGGTGATTGAGAGGGGATGAATGAATGAGCTGCCACCTAATTACACTGCTGTTGAGTGCCACGGCCATTGGAACAGGGAAAGACCACTCAGTCCCTGGATCCTTCTCTGCTATTCAACAAGATCATGGCCGATCTGTACCTCAGTTCCATTTACCCATCTGTGTTCTATAATCCTCAAAGACATTCACCCATCAAAAAAAACTATTAATCTCTGCTGTAATATTGGTCTGTTTGCTTTCCTAATAATATCTATTTATCCTTCTTATAATTGCTTGCTTTAGGTAGAAACCAGATCATGTTCCTTAGATGAATCAGTTAGAAAGTTCATCTTTACATTGTGAATCGGTAGTGTTAGACCTGGGAGCTCTGAATTAACAGAAGCAACAGAAGGCAGAGTTTTTGGTGTTTATTGTAACAAAATCAAGCACAGATGGAAACAAAGCCCACTGCTCTACTCTCTCTACACTCATGACTGTGTGGCTAAGCACAGCTCAAACGTCATCTATAAATTCGCAGATGACACCGCTGTCATTGGTAAAATCTCAGACGGTGACGAGAAGGCATAGAGGAGTGAGATAGATCGGCTGGTTGAGTGGTGTTGCAACAACAACCTTGCACTCAACGTCAGCGAAGACTAAGGAACTGATTGTGGACTTCAGGAAGCGGAAGTCAGGAGAACACACACCAGCACTCATTGAGGGGTCAGCAGTGGAACAGGTGAGCAGCTTCAAGTTTCTGGGCGTCAACATCTCAGAGGATCTATCCTGGGCCCAAAAAAATGATGAAATCATGAAGAAGGTACGCCAGCAATTCTACTTTGTTTGGAGCTTGAGGAGATTTGGTATTGCAAATTTCTGTAGCTGTATGGTGGAGAGCATTCTGACTGGTTGCATCACATCCTGGTATGAAGGCTTCAATGCACAAGCTCACAAGAGATTGCAGAGGATTGTAGACCCTGCCAGCTCTATCACGGGCACAACCCTTCCCATCATCAAGGACATCATCAAGAGGCGGTACCTCAAGAAGGTGCCATCCATCACTGAGGACCCTCACCATCCAGGACATGCCCTCTTCTCATTGCTACCATCGGGGAGGAGGTACAGGAGCCTGAAGACTCACACTCAATGATTTAGGAACAAGCTTCTTCCCCTCTGCCACCAGTTTTCTGAATGATCCATGAACCCATGAACACTATCTCGTTATTCCTTTATTTTGCACTATTTATTTATTTCATAATTAATAATAATTTTCATGTCTTTGCACTGTACTGCTGCTGCAAAACAACAAATATCATGACATATGTCAATGATAATAAACCTGATTCTGATTCTGAATTTGACGTTGGTTATTACACTGTCAGGACTAGGGACTTGCCCACAGACCAGTGGCCACCTAACATTCTCTGTATGTAGAGTCATAGAGTCGTAAAGTTATACAGCAATGGAAACAGGCCCTTCAGCCCAACTGGTCCATGCCGACTAAGCTGCCTAACTGAGTTGGTCCCATTTGCCTGCATTTGGCCAATGTCCCTCTGACCATTTCCCATCCATGTACTTGCCCAAATACCTTTTAAATGTCATAATTGTACCACTTCCTCTGGTAGCTCATTCCATATATGCACCACCCTCAACATGAAAAACTGCCCCTCGGATCCCATTTAAATCTTTCACCTCTCACTTTAAACCTATGCCCTTTAGTTTTGGACTCCCCTACCCTGGGGAAAAGATTATGGCTATTCACCTGATCTATGCCCCTCATGATTTTATAAACCAATATAGGGTCATTCCTTGGTCTCCTATGCCCCAAGGAATAGCCTATCCAGCCTCTCTTTATAACCTGAACCCTCCAGTCCTGGTAATATCCTCATAAATGTTTTCTCATCCATTCCAGTTTAATGATGTCGTTCCTATAGCAGGGCGACCAGAACTATACACAGTACTCCGAATGTGGTTTTACCAGCATCTTGTATGTGACATCCCATCTCCTGCACTCAGTATCCTGACCAGTGAAGGCAAGCATGCCAAACATGTTCCTTGTCCCCTGTCCACATGTATCGTCACTTTCAAGGAACTATGTACTTACACCCCTAGGTCTTTCTGTTCTACAACACTCCCCAGGGCTCTGCCACTGACTGTGTAAGTCCTGCCCTGGTTTCTCTCACCAAAATGCAACACCCCACATTTATCTGAATTAAACTCCATCTGCCCTACCCATTGTAATCTTAAATAACCTTCTTCACTGTCCACTGTACCAGCAATTTTAAAAAGGAATATGAAGGAAGTGTAACCAATATGGCTTATGTAATATTGGGTGCGTACCCCATTAAGATAAGATAAGATAAGATAAGATAAGATATTTATTTCTTAGTCATATGTACATCGAAACACACAGTGAAGTGCGTCTTTTTGTATTACTGGGAACGTGCTGGGGGCAGCCCGCAAGTGTCGCCACTCTTCCGGTGTCAACATAGCATGCCTACAGCTCCTAACCCGTACGTCTTTGGAATGTGAGAGGAAACCGGAACACCCGGAGGAAACCCACGCAGACACGGAGAATGTACAAACTCCTTACAGACGGCAGCGGGAATTGAAGCCGGGTCGCTGGCGCTGTAATAACGTTACACTAACTGCTACACCACCGTGTTGCCCATCTCACAATCATAGCCTAACAATCATAGCATGTGATTGACTACTCGATATTTGCTGCAAACGTTTCAGGGCGGAGAATTCCAGAAGCCGGCTACGTCTGTAGAAATACCTCAGTGAGTAAATGAGATACAGAGCCATCCTGTCAGAGGTGGTGTTTAATGAAACTGTGAAACTTAAGACTCTGTGCCTGAGTCCAAACTGCGATCACCAGGTGTAATCTCTCCCAGTTGAAATAACCATGCAGCAAGAGACAGCCAGCTGTGGGATTCAGTTGAGATGGGTGGATAGTGGATTCCAGGCCAATTATTTATCTAAAAGAGGGAAATATGAACAGAAGTATTCACATTTTGTATGGAGCTGGAGCAGATATACCAGAACAGATAAAAATAAAGATTTTGCGGCTGCTACCGCGATGTAAAAGCAAGACACTAGTCGGTGGGCTGCAGAACAAAAACTGATTTATTTTCCCGCCTTGCGTGGACCTTTTAAGAGGAACGGTTCCCGCCCACCGAAAACGGAAATGACGTATGCGCTACGTCATCAAACTTCTCCCGCCCGCGGGTTCTCCCCGTCGCTCAGGGAAGACGAAGGTCCAACGCCATCTTGGGCCTTGCCGCTCCGATGACGCATGACCCGACCGCCGAACCGGTTCACTTGCTCGGATGGTGAGTCACTACAAGATGTTATTTTACTTCATTTTACACCAGGGAAAAGAATTGTGCCATACCATAAAACCTTCAAATGAGACACCGGAGAATGCATTCAGCACATAACAACACATTGTAGACCATCTAGAAGTGAAACAGTTGACCGATATCAGTTAGTTACTCACAAGCAGTAATAGAGAATCACTTGGTATTTTCTTAACACAACCAAGATAAGGTTGATGGAGAGTTCAATGACGGACAGTGAAGAACACAGCTGGAAGAGATAGAAGAAAAATGTAAAGAGATAGGGAGAAAGGGAGGGAGAGAAGAATGTAAAGAGTGAGAGAGATAGTCATAGAGTAATACAGCATGGAAACAGGCCCTTTGGCCCAACTCATCCATGCCAACCATGGTGCCCACCAAGCTAGTCCCATTTGCCCATATGTGTCCCATATCCCTGTAAACCCCTCCTATCCATGTACTTATCCAATAGAGAGAGACTGAGAAAATGGAAAGAAATGTAACATAAAGTGTGGAGAAAAACAGGATGAGAGGCAGGGGAGACAAGCAGAGAGGGGGTGGTGAAGAATAAAGTAAAGCAGAAGGGAAAATAATTTTCCAGCACCATAGTGCACGGTTAGGCTGGGATTTTCAGGATTTTCTTGAATACAGGTGTTTGCTGCTTATCATTTCACTAATAATCAACCTCGTCATGGCCTTGCACCTTATTGTCTGCCTGCACTGCACCTTCTCTGTAACTGTGACCCGATATTGCTTTACCCTTGTACTACCTCAATGCACGGATGTGGTGAAATGATCTGTATGGATGGCACACAAAACAAAGTTTTTCACTGGACCTCGTTACATGTGTCAATAACAAACCAATTTACCAACTAAAGTTGAAAATATTGAAAGGTGAGAGCAGGAATGTAGTCAACTACTGACTGATGTACGTACAACGAGAAGGATAAACATTTGTAAATTTATTTTGGTATAGTATTTGTATGCATTTTATCATCAGAACAGTGTCTTCTTGCTTCCCCAGAAGGTGGAGCTGCTTTAAATGGGTTCCCACTGAAAATGGCTCCGAACATTTCATTCTGAGCTGAGGTGGTTACTATCGTCTTACTGGAGGAGACTGGGAAATGACTTCAGAGAGACCCAGGGCAGAACAAAACTCAGAGGTTTGGTCAGTGCCATGTATTTTACGTGCAAATCCACGTGCTTTAACTGAAACTTTCTCGCACAGCTCTGCAGGCTGAGGAAGAACAATGATTTGTATCTGGTTACAAGTGGGTGTTTCTGAGGCACTATCAGCAGCACAGAAGCAGGCCATTCAGTCCACCGGTCTATGCTGGGGTTCCTGCTCCATGTGAACCTCCTCACACCTTCTTCAGCAAACCTGATCAGCACCCTTCTATCTATTCTCCTTGTGTTCTTATCTCATTCCCAGATAAATACATGCCTGCCACATCTGTCAATCACCTAAGAGTAAGATTCTTCCAAATTATTTATTGGATGCAACGGCAGATCTCAGTTATCTATCAGTTCGAAAATATCTTCTTTATGTTTCCTCCCTTCCACAGTTTCACTCTGAACTCTGTCCACCCTGACTCACCCCAACCTTTATCCGAGAGAAAAGAACGTCAGTGTTATTTCTGACTCTGCTTTCATCCTTGTGAATCCTTTCCACATTCCCACCCGTGCTAACCTGCTCACAATGTGACAACCGGAATTTTGTACAGTGCATGATATTGATCTAAACAAGATGCTATACAAATCTCATGAATGTTTCAAGTGGAACATGTTAAAGGGTGTTTGAGGTGAAAGATTAATTCTGTTTCTCCATCTATGGATGCTGCCTGACTTGCTGAGTGTTTCCAGCATTTTTCAATTTAATTTCGGATTTCCAGCGTCTGCAGTTTTTTGATTTTTAATTACTATGCAAATTTAATTCTCATGTTGTTATGTTCATTCCCTCCGGGAAGGAATCCCAGGATTCTGGTTACTTTCTTTACAGCTTTATCATTTTGTATCCTTACTTTTATAATTTTATATGTTTGGAACCCTAGGTCCCTTTGCTCCTCTACCCTGGAGTAGTCGAGTGATTAAACATATGAACCATGATTAACCATGCAATTAAAAATGAATCACGAGCTAATCACAATTGTAATTGCACTGTTAAACAATAAGTGAAAATTTCGAAAGGTCTGGAGGAAAACATTGTCTTTCAGAGGGGGAGAAGGGAGGGCCATGAGAGGGTGGGGAAGAGAGGAGAGGAGAGGAGAGGGAGAGGGAGAGGGAGAGGGGGTGAAAAGAGACATGTAACAGAAAGAGGGGGTATATAGCAAGGGCCCGACCCCCAGTCATGGTGTTGTAATCAGACCCCCAGGTTCATTTTCTTTGATTAAAAACATGGGCATATCCTTACCTCCAACGGTCCCTGCGGACTCTGACACCCCCCATTACTCCCGCAGCAACTGACTTCACCACTATCTCCCTCTGTTACAATCTCGAACTGATCCCTCCCACTACACCCCACTACCACCCTTGCAATCTCACACTACCCCAGTACTTCCTAAAATCTCTGGACCCTCTCCATAATCCCTCCAACATTCCCCCCTGTCTCCCTTTCACCCCAACCCCTCCTAGATGCTCCCTCTCTCCCCTATCTCCTCAATCCCTCCTCCATTCTTCTACCCCCTTCCCATCCTTGCCACCTGAAATCTGTGACTCCCATCAACCCCTCCCCTGCAATCCGTAACTTCCCCAACCCCAACCCTCCCTCCCAACCTTTACTGCAATCTCTGACTCCCTAACCCCTCCAGTATTCCCTCAGTCCGCAGAACCCATCCTGTGACAGAGTCAAATAAACTTTACAACCAAGAAGGCCATTCAGCCTATCACATCCATGCCAGTCGAAAAAGAATTGCCCACAAGGTCTGTAACCCTGCAGGTCATAGTTCTGCAAATACACACGCCAGCACTGTTTCAATATGATGAGGTGGCTGCCTTGATAATCCTTTTAGAAGGTGCCCTGCAGAGATCCACCCTCTTCATGGTGAATAGATCTCCCCTGTATTCCTTCTACCAATTACGTTAAACTTAAATCCCCTGATTTTTGACCCCTCTGCTAACAGCTATCTAGTCACAAAATCACTTTCCTTTTTCTGAACTGTGGTGTCCCCATGGTGTCTAGTTCATAGTAATTAGTCTGTGATCCATCTAGAGTTATGTGCAGTTCTTGCCCAGCTTGTATGTTCCATACCACAGCTAATTAAAGAAAACGTCTTGATACATTTAAGAATCCGTGGACATATGCTCCGAGATCCCTTTTCCCTACACATGTTCAATTCCTCCTCATTGATTCCACCTCCCCAAATATATTACTTTACATTCAACTGACCAGACCATCCATTTCTTCCTGTCAACTGCTCAGCCATTTTATGTATCTGCTACAGATTTTTTATATGCCCTGTACATGCCAGTCGAAATCATTAATGTACATCACAAAAAGCGAGGGTCTCCTTGAAACCACACTGGTAATCGACATCCGGCCACAAAGTCACCTGTGACCACTGCCCTTTGTTTCCTACAAAGTGAGTCAGTATTCGATCCAATTCACCACTCTACTTTGAATCCTGTGAGCTTTTAGTTTATTGGCCAGACTATCATGTGGGACTTTGTCAAGAGCCTTGTTAAAATTCATGTGATCTATATCAAGCACATTGCCCTCAACAAAGCTCCTTGTAAACTCTTCAAAAACTTAGATATGAACTTCCCTTACTGAATCCACATTGCCTGTTCTGATTAATTTGCGCTTTTCTGAATAAATGTTTGTACCAACTCTTAGAATTGATCCCAATAATTTGCCCATCAAAACTGACCAGCCTATAATTACTCAATTTATTCCTTCCCCAGTTCTTCAGTAAACAGTGCTCTAATCTTCTGGCACCAACCTGTAGCCAGGATAGGCTGAAAAAATGGTCTGAGCCTCCGCAATTTCCTCCCTTTTTTCTTTTAAAAACCTGAGATACATTTTGTCTGGCACTGAAGACTCATCCATTTTATTAGACTCCTGAATTCTTACCCTTTCACTATCATTTACCAGCCCAATATTTCACACTCTACTTCATAGAATCGTAGTCACACAGCACAGACCACAGGCCCTTCAGCCCACCCTGTCCATGCTGACAATCAAATATTCATCCATACTAATCCCAAGTACCAGCACTTGGTCTATAGCCTTCAATGCCTTAAACGTACATAGAACCGGGCAACACAGGAACCAGCCCACAATGTCTGTGCCAACCATGATGCTAATCCAAACTAATCCCTTCCATCTGCACATGTTCTATATCCCTCAATTCCTTACCTGTTCATGTGTCTATCTAAATGCCTCTTAAACATTGCTTTCATATCTGCTTCCACCCCCTCTACTGGCACTGCATTGCAGACACCTACCTCTCTCTGTAAAAAACATGCCTTGTAAATAAATCTCCTTTTAACTTCCCCTCCTCTAACCTTAAGCTTATGCTCTCTAGTATTTGACATTGCTACCCTCGGAAAAAGATTCTATTTGCTCTATCTATGCCTCCCATAATTTTATGTACTTTTATCAAGTTGCTCTTCAGCCTCTGATGCTCCAAAGGAAACAATCCAGGATTGTCCAACTCTCCTTGTAACTAATATTCTCTAATCCAGCAACATCCTGAAGAACCTCTTCTGCACCCTCTCCAAAGTGTCCACATCCTTCCTGGAATGCAGCGACCAGAACTGCATTCAATACTCCAAATGTGGCCTAACCAAAGTTTTATACAGCTGCAACGTGACTTCCTGACTTTTATATGCAATACCTTAATTGATGAAGGCAAGTATGCTGTACACCTTCTTTACATCTTATCTACCTGTGTTACCACTTGCAGGGAGCTATGGACTTGTACCCCCAAGATCCCCCTGTACATAAGTGTACCTAAGAATCCTGCCTCTTCCATTTGACCTCCCAAAGTGCAACACCCCATTCTTGTCCAGATTAAACTCCATCTATCATTTCTCTGCCTACATTTCCAACTGGTCTATATCCTGCTGAATCCGTTGACAACCTTTCTGACAACAGTGCCAATTTTTGTATTGTCTGCAAACTTACTAACTAGCCCATCTACATTTTTGTCCAAATCATTTATATGTATCACAAACAACAGAGGTCCCAGCACTGATCCCTGTGGAACACCACTGGGCACAGACCTTCAGTAAGAGTAACACCCCTCCCCCTCTACTCTCTGTCTTCTATGGCCAGGCCAATTTTAAATCCATTCTACAAAGTCTCCACAGATCCCATGTGACCTAATCTTCTGGATCAGCCTATCACGTGGGACCTTGTCAAAAGCTTTACTGAAGTCCATGTAGGCAACATCTACTGCCCTCGCATCTCGTATAACCTCATCATGGTGACTGCACTTCTCTTATTTCTGAGCTCTATCCACATTGCCTCAGGTTGTCCTCCAGGTTGTCCTCTCTAAGTGCTGCTGTGACATTCTCCCTGATCAGTAATGCAACTCCCCCACCTCTTTTACATTTTTCTCTCTTGTGTCTGAAATATCTGAGCTGCCAGTTCTGTCCTTCTCTATAATGGCTACAACAACTTGGTGATTCAAGTGCTCATCTAGATACTTCTTAAATACTGGCAGAAGGCAAAGAGTGGGAATAAAGAAGGCCTTTTCTGGTTGGCTGTCAGTGACTAGTGGTGTTCCGCAGGGGTCGGCGTTGGATCCGCTACTTTTCACATTATATGTTAATGATCTGGATGACAGAATTGATAGCTTTGTGCCCATGTTTGCAGATGATACAAAGATAGGTGGAGGGCCAGGTAGTGTTGAGGAATAGGGAGTCTGCAGAAAGGCTTGGACTGGTTGGGACAATGGAATACAGGGTAGGGAAGTGTATGGTCATGCACTTTGATAGAGGGAATAAAAGTGTAGACTATTTTCTAAACGGGGAGAGAATTCATAAATTGGAGGTACAAAGGGACTTGGGAGTCCTCGTGCAGGATTCCCTAAAGGTGAACTTGCAGGTTGAGTCAGCAGTAAGGAAGGCAAATGCAATGTTAGTATTTATTTGAGAGGACTAGAATATAAAAACAAGGATGTAATGCTGAGGTTTTACAAGGCGTTGGTCAGACCACATTTGGAGTATTGTGAGCAGTTTAGGCTCCATATTTAAGGAAGGGTGTGCTGGCATTGGAGATGGTCCAGAGGAGGTTTACAAGAATGATCCCAAGAATGTAAGGGTTAACATATGAGGAGCGTTTGATGGCCCTGGGCCTGTACTCTCTGGAGTTTAGAAGGATGAGGGGGGACCTCATTGAAACCTACGGAATATTGAGAGACCTGGATAGAGTGGATGTGGAGAGAATGTTTCCAGTAGTGGGAGAGTCTAGGACCAGAGGGCACAGCCTCAGAATAGAAGGACGTCTCTTTAGAACAGAGATGAGGCGGAATTTCTTTAGCCTGAGGGTGGTGCATCTGTGGAATTCATTCCCACAGATGGCTGTGGAGGCCAAGTCATTGGGTATATGTATTTGAAGTGGAGATTGATAGGTTCTTAATTAGTAAGGACATCAAAATTTAGGGGGAGAAGGCAGGAGAATGGGGTTGAGAGGGAAAAATAAATCAGCCATGATCGAATGGCAGAGCAGTCTTGAAGGGCCGAATGGCCTAATTTTGCTCCTATGTCTTATGGTCTTATGGTCTAAAAGTTGTGAGCATTTCTGCCTCCACCACCCTCTCAGGCAGTGTGTTTCAAACTGCAAATACCTTGTGGGTGAAAGAAATTCTTCCTTAAGCCTCCTCTAGACCTCCCACTCCTTAACTTAAACCTTTGCCCTCTCATCATGGACTCCACTGCCATGGGGAAAGATTTCCTACAACCTACCCCACCTACGCTCCTCATAATTTTGTGCATTTCTATCAGGTCCGCTCTCAACCATCTCCACTCCAAGGAAAACAAACCTAGCTTAGGCTTTTGGTGTGCTGGACTTCATTAGTCAGAGCATTGAGTATAAAAGTTGGGAGGTCATGGTGCGGTTGTACAGGACGCTGGTGAGGCCACACGTGGAGTATTGTGTTCAGGTTTGGTTGCCCTGTTATAGGAAAGACACTATTAAACTGGAAAAAGTGCAGAAAAGATTTACAAGGATGTTGCCAGACTTGAGGGACTGAGTTATAGGGAGAGGTTGGACAGGCTGGGACTTTATTCCTTGGAGCATAGGAGACCGAGAGGTGATCTTACAGAGGTATATAAAATCATGAGGGGTATAGATAGGGTGTATGCACTCAGTCTTTTTCCCAAGGTTGGGGAATCAAGAACTAGAGGGCATAGGGTTAAGGTGAGAGGGAAAAGATTTATAGGAACTTGAGGGGCAACTTTTTTACACAAGGGGTGGTATGTACGTGGGATGAGCTGCTGGAGGAGGTGGTTGAGGCAAGTACGTTAACAACTTTTAAAAGACAGTTGGACAGGTACGGGGATTGGAAAGTTTCAGAGGGATATGGGCCAAACACTTGCAAATGGGACTGGCTTGGATGGGACATTTTGGTCAGCATAGACCAGTTGGGCTGCAGGGCCTGTTTCCATGCTCCATGACTGTATGACTCTATCCAGTCTCTTGTCATAAGTGAGGCACTCCATCTCAGGCAACACCCCTGGTGAATCACCTCTGTATCCTCTACAGAGCAATTACATCATTTCTCCAACAAGGTGACCCAAACTGCAAACAATATTCCAGATGTGACTTCACTAATGATTTATAAAGTTATCCCTGCTCTTATATTCCATGCCCCAACAAATGAAGGTTGACATCCTTTATGCCTTCTTTACCACCTTATCTACCAGTGCTGCCACATTCAGGCATCTTTGGACCTGTTCTCCAAAGTCCCTCTTTCCTTGATGCTCCCTGGGGCCCTATCATTCATTATGTATGTACTACCCTTATTTGACCTTCCAAAATCTATCACTTCACACTGATCAGGATTACCTTTAGAGCTGACTTCCTCAACTGCAACATCGGCATTATTTTCCTCTTTTCTGATGATGGCTGTAGAATACTCATTCAGATCCTCAAGCTCATCTTCTGTATTTTCTGTCCCTCATAAGTCACACACTTCCCTCTTTTACTGTTTATGCATATAAAATGTTGTTTTTTGGATTTTCTTTGATTTTACTTGTTGATAAACCTAGATGACTATCTGCTCAGCTAATTATAGAATCCCCTGTAACAATTGTTCTCAAGCTCTCTTCTTCCTGAGACATCCGTGGTGCTCTGGGCTTGGCTTCTGCTGCGCTCCCTGAGGAACCCTCTCCCCCATCAGTATTCAGAACCAGCTACTTCTCAGGGAGCAAGATGCTCTCTGGGGCTCTCCTGAAATCCCGGCCTGTCCTTTTAAAGTCTGTTTGGCTGTCACCCATTCTCTCTTTGCCTGCACTCTCTGGAGCTGTGGGGTGACCACCCCCTGAAATGTGCTGTCCAAGCATGGAGATGCAGAGAGAAAACTGACAATTTACTCAAAAAAGAAAAAAAAATGAAGATGATGAAAATCTGAAATAAAACAGAAAACGCTCAGGATACTCAGAAGGACAGGCAGCATCTGCGTAGAGAGGAAAACAGAGATGATGCTTTAGGTCAATGACTTTATTATCATTGTAACATTTTCATGTAATATTAACCCTGTCTATCTCTGTACTGTTGCTGCTTGACCTGCTGAGTATCTACAGCATTTTCTGTGTTAACTCAGTATCATTGTTCTGTGAACTTTGCAATAAATTTTCCCATTTTATGTGACTTTCACAAATAACACAGGAGTGCTTTGCAGCACTATTTTAATGCAAAAAGAAACCATGAAGTAAATTTGTGGTTTTTATTTCAATCACTGGTATCAGAGGTTCTATGAGAAGTAGGGATGGAGTGACTGACAAGGCTTCGAAAAGAAACACATTCAGTCGTGGAATCCTTCCATGGAACCTTTATCATTCTCTGCAAATGAATGTAGGTATTAGCTGCAGGAGTAGGCCACTTTGTCCCTCAAACCTACTCCACAATTTAAGAAGTTCATGGCTGATGGGATTGTAACTTCAACGCCATATTTTGTTTACCCTCAATAACCTTTCATCCCTTGCTTGTCAAGTATATCTATCTTTGCCCTAAAATATTCAAAGACTTTGCTTCAACTACCCTTTGAGGAAGAGAGTTCCAAATAACTCACGATTCTGTGAGGGAAAATTAATCACCTTATCTCTGCCTTTAGTGTCTGATCCCTTATTCTCAAACAGTGACTGGCTCTTGAATCTCCTTCAAGAGCAAACATTATCTTTGCATCTGCTCCGTGAAGTTTCTCCTGGATCTTATATTTTCCAATCAAGTCTCCTCTCCCTTTTCTAAACTCCAGCAGACACAACCTAAACTGTCATCATCTGCCAACCTAATTGTCTGGAACACATCCTACCCGTCATTCTATTGTTGAAAAATTTCCTCACACCACTTGGAGGAAGAAAATACAATTTAATAGACATAATTGTAGAAAAATTTCTTCAGATTGTCGAAAAATACAAGGTACTCATCCTTTCCTTGGTCCTGACTCATTACTGAGACTTCAACAGAGGAAAATAATTGCATGGAGACCAAAGGGTGAAGGCTTCCTGAAGGTTAGGTGTGCGCCGTAAACCTTTCATGGTTGGGGAAAAAAATTTCTATTATTGCGTTGTTCGCTATAATTGAGACTTTTGGCACACTTAAAGGTTAGCAGCTCATTTATCACAATTTGTGATACGACTGTAGAAGATCCCTCCTGTTGTAAATGACATGGTTTCTTGGAATAGGATGCCTTCCTTATCACACTCTTCAACCAGCCTTTTCCATTTCACATTCAGTCTGCATCCAACTGCTATCACCAATTAAACTCCTGTGCCGTGGTGATCTACCCCAAAACAAAGATTTCTCAAGTTTTCTGTGAATCTAGACAAAAGAATGTAGGAATTGCAAGATGCCGAGTCATTAATGATCCTTAAGGACAAACTCTGTGATTGAAGCGTGCACAACTGAGAAATCAACATCAGTTGTGGGGTTATACCAAAAATGCATTCCTGAAATGAATTACAAGCGGGGTAAGTGTGTCCAAATACTTGGCTGATGGTTCAAGTTATTTACCATTAGCTCTGATAGATCTGTGGTTTTGTTGTAGTGATCTACCCCAGAACAAAGATTTCCCAAGTTTTCTGTGAAGCACAAGGTCTCTAACTTTGCTTTTGCCACAGTTTCTTTGGCAGTTGAGCATTGTAAGAATTGGACCAAAGCATGGCTGCTCAGCTGATGATGATCGTCATGATGTTGCTGGAAAACAAACAATGGACTTGGACTTTATAAGTGGTGTGATGGCCAATTCCATTACTGACATTGATTTCTCAGCTGCACACACTTCAATCACAGCACTTGTTTCGTAAGGTCCTTAATGATTCTCCAACACAGAAGGAAGCAATACAACTTCTGTTGTTCTCCTTGGTGCCAATGACTCAGTTGAGAGATTGTTCAAATAATCAAATGATTTGCCATTGTTTTTCCCTCCTGTACGGGAACCCAGAATTCAAAGTGGAATCCAAAATAAGCCTGCTAAAACAGTCCACAATGTATCACTGCATTGAAGTAATGGAAATGCACCATCCTAGACAGGCAATGATGCAAAAATGAAAGGGCAATAAATGCTTCACAGTTAAAGGTAAAGTAGTGATGGAACAAGAAGATTAAAATCATAAAAAGAAACTGCAGATGCTGAGAAACTAAAATAAAAATGGTAAGTGCTGGAAACACTCAGCATGTCAGGCTGCATCTGTGGGAAGAGAAAAGGAGTGAATGTTTCTGATTGAAGACACTTCTTCAGAACCGGGAAGGAGACAAAAGAAGCTTGTTAAACTGCAGAGAGGGTGGGGGAGTCAGGTAAATCTGTGGATAAGCTGTAAACAAGGTTGTCTGGTCAATGAGTGAATGGGAGCAGTCAAAGAGCGAGAACACAGACAAAAGAATGTAGGAATTGCAAAATGCAGAGCGGGAAGACATGTCCAGCAGGTCAGGCTGGGCACATTCTCCACTCCCAGAGAGAAAAAAAAGAGAAAGAAAACAAGCTGGGCCAATATCACAGATGGATGACTGGTACTGACCGAGAAATCAGGTTACCTGAAATTTAGAATTCATTATTGAGTCCAGAAGGCTGCAACGTGCCCAGACAGAAGATGAGATGGTCTTCCTCAAGCTTACATTGGTCTCACTGTAACAGTACAGGAGGCCACAGATTGATAAATCAGAGTGGGAGTGGCATGAAGCATTAAAGTGGCAGGAAACAGTAAGCTCAGGATCTCCCCTGCAGACTGAATGCCGGTGTTCTGCAAAGCGTTCACCTAACCTGCACTTGGTGCCTCCAGGTGTTGCACTACTGATTAGGGAGAACATCACAGTAGAATATCCGGGCAGAATTTCGAGAGGATATCCATGAGGGATCATGAGGCCATATGAGGAGAATTTAAGACTAAAGGAGGGAAAATCATTTTGCTGGAGATATACCATAGGCCTCCCATTAGTCAGCTGGAATAAGAGAATCAGATATGTAAGCAAATCACAGAAAGATGTAAGAGCTATAGGTTTATAGTAGTGGGGGATTTTAACTTTCCTAATGATGATGGGGATTGCCTTAGTTCAAGGGGCTTAGATGGGACAGAATTTGTAAAGTGCATTCAAGAGAATTTTTGAGACAATATGCAGATAGTCCTACTAAAGAAAGGATAGTACTTAGGAAATGAAACTGGGGAGGAGGTGATGTGTCCGTGGGGGAACACTTTGGGAACAATGACCATAATTCTGTAAGTATCAAGGTAGTAATGGAAAGGTAAAAGGTTGGTCCTCAGCTTAAGATCCTAAATTGGGGGAAGGTTGATTTCGATAGTGCAAGAGGGGACTTGGCGAAGAGGGGACAGGTGCTTGCAGGTGAAACAGCATCTGACAAGTGACAGTCCTTTAAAAGAGAGTTAATAAGAGTTCAGGGCCAGCATGTTCCGGTAAGGGTGAGAGACAAGGATGACAAGGTTAGGGAACCTTGGATGACAAACAATATTGAAGGTTTGATAGGGAAATAAAGGAGTCACAAGGGAGATGGCAGTGAATCTCTTGAGGAGTTAGGGTGTATGAGAGAACGTAAAATTCTTAGGCAAAAAAGGACCATAAAATATCAGCCCAGATATAGGGTCCTGATACAAAACATCGACTGTCCACTTTCCTCCACAGATGCTGCCTGACACGTTGAGTTCCGCCAGCAGTTTATCTTTTGCTTCAGATTCCAACATCTGCAGTATCTTGTGTCACCGTAAAATATTCTTTGTAGGTACGATTAAGGAGAATCCCAAAATATTCTGTAAGTATATTAGAAGCCAGAGGATAGGTAGGGAAAGAGTGGGTCTCCTTAAGGACAAAAGGGCTAATCTATGTGTTGAGCCAGGCTTTGTGGTTGAGGTACTAAATGAATACTTCTCACCAAGGAGAGGGACGTGGAAGATAGTGAGTTCAGGATAATCTGGAGTAGGTCTGTATTAAGAAGGAGGAGGTATTAGATGTCTTGGAGCACAAAAGAGTTGATAAATCTCCAGATCTTGAGATCTATCCCAGGATTTGATTCGAAGGAAGGGAGAAGATAGCTGGGACCCTGACTGAAAATTTTACATCTTTGTTAGTCACAAGGGAGATGGCAGAAGATTAAAAGATAGCAGTTGATCCTTTACTTAAGAAGGGCAGCAGGGATAAGTAAGGTAACTTTATCAGTGGTAGGGAAGTTATTGGAGAAAGTACTGAGAGAGAGGACTTATCTACATTTGGAAAGGCAAGGACTGATCTGGCTTAGTTGGCATGGCTTCTGTGGGGAAAATCCTGTCTCACTAATTTGATTGACTTTTTTGAGAAGGTAATTGAGAAGATTGATGAAGGCAGGATGGTAGACATTGTCTATATGGGCAAAGGCATTTGACCAGTTCCTACATGGGAGGCTGGTTCACAGATTTAAGGCACACGGGTTCCAAGGTGACTTGGCTGATTGGATCCAAAACTGGCTTGGTGATAGGAGGAGAGAGTGGTGGCGGAAAGATGCTTTTCTCATTGTAAATCTGCGACCTGTGGTGTACCTCAGAGATCAGTGCTGGGAGGTTTGATGTTCATGATATACTGTATATATTAATGACTTGGGTGTGAATATGGGAGATATTGTTAAGTCTGCAGATGACATGAAAATTGGTGGTGTTGTGAATAGGAAGGAAGCGTGTCTGTCTACAGCAAGACATAGATCAGATGGAAAGTTGGACCTAGCACTGGCAGATGAAATTTAATCCCAACAAGTGCAAGGCATTTTAGGAAGACGTGTACAGTAAATGGTAGGCACTAGGGAATATCGATGAACAAAAAGACTCTGGAGTTCAAGTTCACAGTTCCCTGAAAATAACACAGGTAGACATGGTGATGAAGAAGGCATATGGAATGCTTGCCTTCATAGTTTGAAGGACAGAATATAAAAGTTGGGATGTTATGTTGCAACTTTACGAAACACTGGTTTAGCCTCACTTGGAATTGGAATTGGAGTTGGTATATTATTGTCACTTGTACCGAGGTGCAATGAAAAATATGTCTTGCATACCATTACACAGTGCATTGAGGTAGTACAAGGTAAAACAATGCAGAATGTAGAATAAAGTGTCACAGCTACAGAGAAAGTGCAGTGCAGGTAGACAATAAGATGCAAGGTCACAACAAGGTAGATTGTGAGATCAAGAGTCCATCTTATCGTACTAGGGAACAATGCAATAGTCTGTTCACAGTGGGATAGAAGCTGTCCTTGAGCTTGGTGGTACATGCTTTCGGGCTTTTGTATCTTCTGCCCAATTGGAGAGGGGAGAAGAGAAAATGTCCAGGGTGAGTGGGATCTTTGATTATATTGGCTGCTTTACCTAGGCAGCGAGAAGTATAGACAGAGTCCATGGAGGGGAGGCTGGTTTCCATGATGTGCTGAGCTGTGTCCACAACTCTCTTCAGTTTCTTGCGGTCCTCGCCAGAGCAGTTGCCGTACCAAACCGTGATGCATCTAGATCGAGTGCCTTCTGTGGTGCATCGATAAAAATTGGTGAGTGTCAAAGGGGACATGCCAAATTTCTTTAACCTCCTGAGGAAGTAGAGGCGCTGGTGAGCTTTCTTGGCTGTGGCGTCAACATGGTTGGACCAGGACAGGCTATTGGTGATGTTCACTCCTAGGAACTTGAAGCTCACAACTCTCTCGACCTCAGCACCATTGATGTAGACAAGAGCATGTGCACTGCCCCCTTCTTGAAGTCAATGACCAGTTCTTTTGTTTTGCTGACATTGAGGGAAAAGTTGTTGTCATGATACCATATTACTAAGCCCTCTATCTCCTTCCTGCACTCCGACTCATCGTTATTTGAGATACAGCCCACTACGCTGGTATCATCCACAAACTTGTAGAAGTTAGAGCAGAATCTGGCCATGCTGTCATGAATATATAGGGAGTAGATTAGGGGGCTGAGGACGCAGCCTTGTGGGGCACCAGTGTTGAGAATAATTGTGCCGGAGGTGTTGCTGCCTGTCCTCACCGATTGCAGACTGTTGGTCAGGAAGTTAAGGATCCAGTTGCGAAGGAAGGTTGCACTTGGAGTATTGTATGCAGTTCTGGTTACCACACTATAGGAAGGATGTGGTTGTGCTGAAGGGAGTACAGAGGAGATTCACCAAGATGTTGTCTGGATTGGAGGAGTTTTGTTAAAAGGAAAATTAGATAGGCTGGCCTTGTTTCCTCTGGAGCGAAGGAGGCTGATGGGTGACCTGATATGGTGGACATTCATCATGTTTTTTCCCAGGATAGGGGTATCAGAAACAAAAGGGCATAGGTTTAAGGTGAGAGGAAGGAATTTTAGAGGGGATCTGGGGGAATTTGCTTTTTTCACAGAGAGTGAATAATAACTGGATCGCGCTGCCCCAGAGGAGGTGGTAAAATCATATATTCATGAATTTTAAGAGGCATTTAGACAGGCACTTAAACAGGCAAGGCATGGAAGGATATGGATCTATTGTGGTTAAATGGGTTTCTTGCAAAAGTTCAGCATGGATATAGTACTAGTCCATGACTCTAATACTCCACAACTCTATGACTGCCCCTGTCTGTCCCCAGGAACTTTTCACATACTTGCTTATTAAGTATCTTTCCACCTCTGCATTAAAAAATAAAGACTCTCCTTCCACCACCCTTTGAGAAAGAGAGAGTTCCAAATACCCACATCATTCTGAGACAAAAAAAATTCACCTCATCTCTACCTTAAACGGACAACCCTTATTTTTTAGCAGTGACCCCTTAGTTCCGGATTCTCACTCATCAGGAAAGATCCTCTCCACATCCACCCTGTCAGGATTTTACATGCTTTAATCAAGCCTCTCTCACTCTTCTAAACTCCCGAGGGCACAAGCCTAGCCTGCAACCTTTCCTCATAGGACAAGCTGCCCATTCTAGGTAATAGTTTAGTGAAACTTTTCTGTATATAGTATTCCAGATGGGTTCCCACCAATACCCTCAACAATCTTCCTACTTTTGTATTAAATTCCCTTGGCAAATAAACAATAACATTCCATTGGCCTTCCTAATTACTTGCTATACCTTCATACCGACCTATCACCAGGACACCCTGATCTCTCAGCATCTCAGATCTCTGCAGTCTCTTGCCGTATAGATATTGTGCTTTATTTTCATTTTTTTCTAACAAAATACATAATTTCTCATTTCCCCACATTATATTCCATTTGCCAGAAGTTCTAAACTCACTTAACCCTTCTGGGTCCCTTGACAGCTTCCTACACAGCTTACTTTCCTATCCACCCCTGTATCATCAGCATATTTAGCCACCATCCATCTAGTGCCTTCATCCGAGTCATTTTGTCTGAATTGTAAGAAGTCAAGGTGTTAGCACCGATCCCTGTGGCATGCCACTGTTACATCTTGCCAAAGAGAACAAGCTGTATTATGGGCAGGGTGAGTTCTACACCACCTTCTACCCCCACCACTATCCACATTACGTCCACCCCAGGAATGTAATAGCATTGCAGTGTGAAAGAGCCAGCCACAACACATGGCTTCGTTGTCAATGATCGGGAAGTATTGCTGGAAAAATGACAATGGCAGAGGCATAAATGATAAATATGTACTTACCATTGAGATCATCAGCAAGAGCAGGCAAGTGACTGCTGGGAGTATCCTCTGGCCCAGCTTCACTGGTGTAACACCAGAGGTACAAGATCACATGTTCTGTAATATCAGCACAGCAAGATTGTTTCATCTCTAAGCCTCCTCAGCCTTGCTCTATTTTGGGTCCTGGCCTTTCATCCGTCGAAACAAATTACTGCTGAAATACCTCTAGTTCAATACTGCATCTAAAGAGGTCACAAAGAACAAAACAATGCCCCAGTGCAGAGGCAGCCAGCACTTAAGACATTCAAAAGCAAATTGGAAAAAGAAAAAGAAATATTGTGAGGAAAATCTCTGTTGTATGATGCCTGTGCTGCCAATTCTCATTACTCTAATGGTTTTATTCTTCAGCACAATCGGCACGTGTCAGACTAGCTGGACATTATAGATTTAAGGCCGTGGTGCTGATGAAGTCCACATACATATATCATTTCATGTTGGCACCCATGGGCTACCTCCAAAAATACTTTCATAAAACACCTGGAATGATTCCAGCTTGGATCCACGCAGACAGTGAATATATCAGTCAGTCCAGGCATGCCACACTTTTCTCATTTCCATAACAGCATCCTGTTACAACCCCTGTTGAATTTTTCCAGACACAATTTGCATCCAGTTCATCCAACAGGCTCAAGAGGAACATTCAATTTAAATCTTTTAAGAGCTGAAACAGGTTTTATTATTGGAAACCATATTGAAATGCCTACATTATTATCAACTAATCCACAGACTATTACCATGCTATGTATTTCTTTAATTCTGACTAATATGAATTGAAATTAGGAATTTATATCGAAAATGAATGACAATCAAGATTTCCCATGGTGTTACTGGTAGTGAGGGGTTCATGTTTTCCTTATTTACGATATTGACTACGCTTTGAAACACTTCAATGTCTATAAAGAGTCCTAAGGTCATACACAACTAGTTCATGCAGCACAGTAGGAGGCCATTTGGCCCATTGTTCCCTTGCCAGCAGAATGGGCCAAAGTTCTTCAGTGGAAAGGAAGTTTCTGATTGCTTGTTGGTAAACCTATAAGAGGTGGTTTTCACTTTAGGTGTAAAACCTCTGAGGTGGCCAGGAAGGTGTCTTGAGCTGGAAAGTTTAATGAAGGATGTCATCTCTGTGAAGAATATATATGCAAAACAAAAGTACTGTGGCTGCTGGAAATGTGAAATAAAAACAAGAAATACTGGAAATAGTGAGTCAGACAGCATCTGGGGGAACAGTTCAGGTCTGTGAACTTTCATCAGTTCTTTCAGGCTGTTTAAGTAACATTTATGACCCTCAGATATCATCAGGCAGTATTATAGAGTCGTAGAGTCATACAGCATGGAAACAGGCCCTTTGGCCCTACTGGTCCATGCCGACCTAGATGCCGTCTAAGCTAGTCCCAGTGTCTGTCTCCAACAGCCTCAGTTTAACATTCGATGTCTTTACTGTCACCATGTTACCCACCAACAACATCCTAAGGATCACGTTTAATCAGAAACTGAGCTGGACCAGCAACGTGAATATTGTGGTTACAAGAGCAGGTCAGAGGCTAGGTGTTTGACCTCAAGTAACTCATCTCCTGATTCCTCACAACCTCTCCATGTACAAACGTGATGTAATTTTCTCTAATTGCCTGGATGAGTGCAGTCTCACAACAACCAAGAAGCTCATGGCAGCTTGTTCAGTCTGCTTAATTGGCATCTCTTCCCTTTTTCCAGACATTCACCACCCCCCCCCCCCACCCCTCCACCACCACCAATGCACCAAAGGCTTTAGTATGTAGCAGCCACAAGCTGGACAATAGCAATTTGCCAGGGAATCTTCAACAAAACTTCTACCACCTAGAAAGGAAGGCAGCCGGCACATGGGGACATCATCACCTGTAAGTTTACCTCCAAGCCACGCACCATCCTGATTTAGAAATACGATATTGATATTTGATATTTATTTATTAAGATAAGATATCTGTATTAGTCAAATGTACATTGAAACACACAGTGAGATGCATCTTTTGCGAAGAGTGTTCTCGGGGCAGCCCGCAAGTGTCGCCGCTCTTCCGGCGCCAACATAGCATGCCCACAACTTCCTAACCCGTACGTCTTTGGAAGTGGGAAGAAACCAGAGCACCTGGAGGAAACCCATGCAGACACATGGGGAGAGTATACAAACTCCTTACAGACAGCGGCGGGAATTGAATCTGGGTCTCTGGCACTGTAATAGCGTTACGCTAACTGCTACACTATGCTGCATCTTAATCTCTGCACAGTAGCACCGGGAAATACCCTCAGCCTCCTGATTCCACTGTTCTCTTGGATTGTCTCAGAAATTCCACTGTATTCCAGAGCTCAACCAACTTGGCTACCTGTAACTTAACTCACATGGAGTCATGTTGAATCATCACTGCTGTACTCCACATTGGCTGCTGGTGAAAAAAAAAGTTCAATTTTAAAATTAATACCATAGTTTTCAGGCAGACACAGTAGTGTAGCGGTTAGCGTAACACTATTACAGCGCCAGCAACCTGGGTTCAATTCTGGCCACTGTCTGTAAGGAGTTTGTACCTTCTCCCCATGTCTGCATGAGTTTCCTCCAGGTGTTCCGGTTTCCTCCCACATTCCAAAGACGTACGGGTTAGGAAGTTGTGGGCATGCTATGTTGGCACGCATGTCGACACTTGCGGGCTGCCCCCAGAACATTCCACACAAAGATGCATTTCACTGTGTGTTTCAATGTACATGTGACAAATAAAGAAATCTAAATCTAAAATCAAATCCCTCCAAAGTTTCACATCTTGCTGAAGGGAAAGCATCCTCTAATGCCTGACGTTATAGAGCCGCTCCAATTCTGGCCTCTTATGCATCTGCAATTTTCACCAGTCCATCTTTGGCCATGACCTTCCAGTGTCTAGGCCTTAAGCACTGGATTTCCTTCCCTCAGTGCCTTTACTTCCTTACCTTTTCTCCTTTCCAGTCACACTTAAAACCTTTGTCTTTGGGACCAAGTACTTGGTCATCTATCCGAATTTCTTGTTACTGGTTCTGTGTCAAATTTTGTGTAACAACACTTCTGTGTTATTCTGATCTTGGAACATTCTTAGAATGTTCAGGATGGTCCAGAAACAAAAGTTGTTACTTGCCACAGATGCAGTTAAAAAGTTCATGTTTTGGATTGTGGTTATACTTTTATACTGGAACAATGTCGTGTCTACTCCAGCTTTTCAGAATATCCATCATGGCACAGCAGAGAAATGAGTACAAAGTTTTCCATACGGTAGGTTCTGGGCTATTATGGGAATGACTAATCTCACCATCGATAAAACAGAGCCTGGTGTGTGAGCCACCACTTTTCAGTGGACTCAGTGAGAGAGAAGATTCAATTCTCCTTTCAATGTGAAAGGGAGAAGGTATTCATTGATGTAGGTCAGAGCCAATCTGTAGGAACTAAATCATTTTCAGATAAAAAGGTCAGCAAATATCAGCCAAGACACTGTGTTTCAAGCCTCTAATACTAGAAAGAATTTTCCTTTGTGATTTATAATGTTTTATGTACAAATCTATAAGTAAAAATAAGTATCTTATGAAAAAGGCTTTCAACTTTATGGGTTCCTTAAGGCATAAATTTGCCTTCACTGGTAAGGTTTCAGCTAGCAGTAAAATTCAATATGGTAGATCAAACCAATTTTTGGAAGATAGAAAGTCTGGAGGAACTCAGCAGCTCAGACAGCAACTGTAGAGAGAGTGTTAGGTTGTATACCTTTCATCAGAGAAGGGTCATTGAGTTGAACCACTAACTCTGTTTTCCCCTCCACAGTTTCTGCCTGATCTGTTGAGTGTTTCCAGCATTTTCTGTTTTTGTTTTAGGTTTGCCAGCACCCAAGTTTTTTGATTTTCAAATGTTTGGAAGACTTTGACTGATCATTTCCTGCTCCCGGCAGCTTTGGGTTCAGTATTTTCTTGCACCAGTTGGACTATCAACAAAATGTGAGGAATTGGGAGTTAAAGATTCACATGCTGGTCCTTGCCATTCTCACAGGCTGCCATTAACTTAAATGGATAGAAATACTGGGACAGGGATTCGGGAGTTTTGCTACATGTGCTTACGAGGGCCAAGGACTGAAGGTGTGGAAATTATTTGCTGTAGTTACTTGGCTACTCATTTGCTATCTTTTGTCCTTACCAACTTTATCAAAATGCTTTTGACTTGCACATGACTGATCAGCAGATATCTGATTGTCAAATTTAACAAACAAACCCTCATTTATGCCAATTTAACCCTCAGATAAAAAGCCACAGCTTTTGACAACTTGATAGAGTCAGGTTTGATACCTTGGTAGTGCAATAGATTAACAAATGATGTTTTACATTAATTTTCAATATCTGGGCATCACATACCAGATCAGCATTAATGGCCCTTCCCTTATTGTCCTTCAGAACATAGTGGTAAGCTGCCTTCTTAAATCACTGCATTTCTGGTGAAAGTGCTTCCTCATTGTTGCTGGGCAGGACATTCCAGGATTTAGATCCAGGGACAATGCAGGAAAGGTGTCAGATATATTGCAAGTCAGAATGCTGAGCAACATGGAGGGGAAGCTGTAAGTGGTGGTGTTCACATGCAGTAGTTGCCCTTGTCTTTCTTGGTATTATAAGTGACTGCTTTGGAAGGTACTGTCAGACTAGCCTGGGAAAGTAAATGCCATGGATTTGGTAGTTGGTATGCATTGGTACCAGCCACTGATCTCTGGTGTGGAAAGAATGAATGTTTAGGGAGGATATCGAAGGTGGTTGACTCAGCAATGCCAACATTTTTCACATTACCTTCAGAACATGCCAAAGCACTTCTGCTGAGTAACTCAGCGACATAACTGTTGGTTTCAGGGTTATGTGACTGAAAATCAGTATAACATGTTTGTGACCAATTCCTGGTCAAGTCAGGCCAACTGTGAAATTTAGTCAGATGCTTCTAGTGTGAGTCACCCCTGCATCTTAATGTGACTTCCATGTCAAAGAGGCTTGTGATGGAGTCATTTTCTGTACAACGTTGCTTGGGAGCATTATGGGAAACTTAGGGACATTTTCCTGAGCTGCCTGTCCTTGGGAGAGTCCTGGGACAATGTGGTCTCCCAGGCAAGTGAAAATTTTACCCAAATTATCAGGTCCCTCCTCCTTGTATCTGGAGAAGCTCAGCACCCCGATCTGTGGTCCACCACCACAGGAAGGATGTAACTGCCCTGGAGAGGGTCCAGAGGAGATTCACCAGAATATTGCCTGGAATAGAGCACTTTCATTGAGGAGAGATTAGAGAGGCTGATGTTGTTTTCCCTGGAGTGGGGGAGGCTGAGGGGTGAGCGCTAAGACCATAAGATGTGGGAGCAGAATTAGGCCATTGGCCCATCGAGCCTGCTCCGCCATTCAATCATGGCTGATTTATTTTTCCCCCTCAACTCCATTCTCCTGCCTTCTCCCCATAACCTTTGACGCCCTTACTAATCAAGAACCTATCAACCTCCACTTTAAATATACCCAATGACTTGGCCTCCACAGCCCTCTGTGGCAATGAATCCCACAAATTCACCATCCTCTGGTTGATGAAATTCTTTCTCAACTCTGTTCTAAAGGGATGTCCTTTAGCTGATAGAGGTGTGTGAAATTATGAGGGGGATAGTTAGGGTAGATTGTAAAAGTCTTTTTCCCATAGTGAGGGAGTGTAAGATAAGAGAGCATTGTGAGATATGGTAGGTTTAGAGGGGATTTGAAAGGAAATTCTTCCATATAGAGGGTGGTTGGGAATCTGGAATGTGCAAGCTGAGTAGATGGTGGAGGCAGGTACTGTCACAACATTTAAAAGACACCTAGACGAATTGCTGAGGCATAGAAGGCCACGGGCCTAATGTGGACAGGTGGGATTAGTGTGGACAGGTACAATGTGCATCATGGACATGGTGGGTCAAAGGGCCTGTTTCTGTGCTGTATGACTCTATGACTACATCTTCCCTGACCCCCTGCGTCTGCCGTAGTTTCCGACCACCTGTCCACCCATTTTCAGGGCGAGGTGGAGGGGCTGGGGAACAGAACTGGCTGAATCCTTCTTTCATGAAGCCAGTATGGGAGAGAGGGTTTCCTTCTGAACTACAACTGTTCCGCAATCCCCGTCCCCACCCCCATCAACAGTGGCATCACCTCCCTGACTCCCCTTCCCCCAATGCTATCTGTGATTCACCCCCACCCACTGCTGGCCCACCCCTGACCTTTGATGTTCTCCCAATTTCCCCTCTCCTACTGCTATTGCCTATTAGTCTCTGTTCACTGAGCTCCATGGCTGACTCAATCCCAACCCCGCCCAGCTAGGCACATGCTGTACTTTGACCACTAACCCTGCCCCACCCACCACTGCACCAACCCCGCCCTCCCAACCAGAGACTCTACCATGACTGTGAAGTCCTGAGAGGCCAGTCTTGGGAGGAGTGCACCAGGAGGCACAGTTCTGTATGGAAGACCTTAATCTGCCCAGGAACTGCCTCAGTCACTAATGAAGTCAGATGCCCTGGGATTTATAGGCACTGAAATCCAACTACGTACCTTTAGGTGCAGCCCTGTTGTAATGTAGGAAATGGGGCAGCAGTCTGTGTGCAACAACCTCCCAAAAACAGCAGCATAATAATGATCAGATCAGGTGTACCAGAAATGGAGATGCAGATGGAGGAATAAATACTGACCAGAACACAAGATTAAATCCCCTGCTCTTTGTAACATGACCATGAGATCTTTATGTCAACCTTGGACAATTGGCAGGCCCTCAGTTTAACATCTCATGTGATGGACAATTCCTCTATCAGTGTAGCTATCTCTCAACACTGCACTGGGGTGGAAAACTGATTTGAGACTTGAAGGGGAAACCTAGCAGGAGTAGTACTAGCTGAGCCATGTTTACACTCGACATTTATACACACAGACGGAGCATTAATCTATTGTCACTTGGTGATTGTATTGAAGGATATGGTGGATCTTCTTCAAAGTAATCTGTAAAACCTTGTCCACCTATCCTCTTATTTTTCTTTAAAATCAAGAGCATAGTTAATTCCTATCATCTTGTCAAAGTTCTTTTAAACAACCCTCCTCTCTTATCTGTAATTTGGTGGAAGAATGAGTATTATAGCAGCCTTTCTAGTGACCAAAACAGACAATTTATCCAATCATTTTTATTTAGCAAACCTTGAACACTCAGGGAATAAGTCAGTGCCTGAACAAATGTTTCCTTTTAAAGTGAGAAATTGTCATTAACCATGGGGCCCATTATCTGGTGTGAATTGTAGTAGAAAGCTGATAAACATCAGTGCTAATGTCTGGTAGAAACTCCAGGTGGAATAGCAGGAGAAAGTTAAAAAAAATTCTACTTGATGTTAAGGCTGACTTATTTGTTTTATACTTGAGACTGCTGTCTGCCCTGAACCAATCCCTTCTTTAGTATGTGTTCTTCTCTGGTTGTAATTCAATTCTCTCCCTATTGTTTATTTCATAGCTCCCCAGTGAAGTGTCAAAGTCGATGTTCTGTCAGCCTTTAAGTGTCGTATATGTTTGTCATTCAGCCCTTGTTAAAAATGCTGCCTCCGTTCTTCCCTGGCCTAGAATTCCCTGTAGTAAAATTATTCCATTTAGATGGAAACTTTTTGTCACTCTCTGTCTAAATTGGCATATCTGGCTCTTTTGCAGAAACCAATAAACTGTGACCTTGATGCATCTGTCAATCAAATTCATCTTTACTGAGAGCGCCAGATGACAACAAGGCAGAAAGGGATCTGCTGATTGGTGCTCATCAGCAAAGCATTACAATATCCACCTGTCACTCACCACACTACCAAAACACTCTCTGGGTCCCATCCCTGAGCAGTGGTTTTCCAGAATGATTTTGTTTTGTTCCTCTGTTGATTATTTTTTTAAAATTGCAAACACTTATATTGTAACCATAATGCTGCACTGACTAAGTACCAATGAGAAAGGAGAATATTTCAAGTAAAGGTTGACCAGAGAAAAGAAATAGCTCCCAGACTGACTAAACATTTTCACTACCTGAATCTGATCAGTAAGAGGAAATTTTCAATATTATTGACTTTATTTAATTCACTGCAACCAATAAAATACCCAAAATGTTTGAAGCAGCTGTCTATTTTAGTGAGCAAGCTAGTTTGTACAGTCATATATTGGTGATGTCACTGGATTAGGAAATAATAAATTATTAGTTTAACTCTTGTTAGAGTGAACTATATTTAAATGAATCTGGTTGTGGTTGAGCTAGCGGAAAGTATTGTGGAAATTGTCAAATTATCACAAACACTGATGAAGTGTCTTCAACTTGAAACATTCACACTATTTCTCTCTTCACAGATGCTGCCTGATCTGCAGAGTGTTTCCAGTATTTTCCGTTTTTATTCAATAAGTGAGATTTTGATCCATACTGCAAACAAATGTTCATTGAAGGTAACTAGTTGTGGGAAATAAATGTGATTTTAGAGATGTATCGCACTTCTAAAGGATAACCAAAATGAAAGAAAAAGGTTGATCAATATCAGATGAGACTGACAACAAAAAAATGAGGCAGTACTGATTAGAGACAATGACTGACAAAATTGGGGTTCTGGTGTTGAGAATTGCCTTAACTTGGAGTAGAGTTATACTGCACCATTTCTGGTGTATTGGCATCCATCACTACATTCGACTCCTGGCTACTCTTGCAGAGATTTTGCTTCCACCAGCACTTTTATCTGAGGCAAGATCATCCTGTGTGATATCAACAGTGGTGCAATATCCAACGTTCATCTCCCGTTTGAGTTTTCGACCTCACTGATCTCATAAACGACTGTTCTTATTTACTCACAGAATAACCAGGTTTAGCTAACCATTTCCCCTGAATACGTTTGCAGTTGGATAAGTTGTTGGTGAGGCCGCACTTGGAGTACTAGGAACAGTTTTGGTCACCCTGTTCTGGGAAAGACATGGTTAAACTGGAAAGAGTGCAGAAAAGATTTCTGAGGATATTGCAAGGATTAGAGGGCCTGAGTTACAGGGAGAAATTAGCCAGGCTGGGTCTTTATTCCTTGGAATGGAGGAGAATGAGGGGCGACCTTACAGAAGAAGTTAAAGTTATGAGAGGTGTCGATAAAATGAATGGTCGCAGTCTTTTCCCCAGGGTAGGGGAAGCCAAAAGTAGCCGGCAGAGGTTTAGGGTGAGAGGGGAAAGATTTAAAAGGGACCTGAGGGGCAACTTTCTCATGCAGAGGGTGGTGAGTGTATGGGACGAGCTGCCAGAGGAGTGGGGTGAGGGCAGGTACAATAGTATAATTTAAGAAGCACTTGGACAGGTACATGGAGGGGCGGGGCTTGGAGGGATATGGGCTAAACACAAGAAATTGGGACAAGCTGCGGGCACCATGGTCGGCATGGACTGGTTGGGCCGAAGGGCATAAATCTGTGCTATATTGCTCTATCACTCTATGACTTGATAAGTAAAGGCCAACAATAAAGCTGCATTCTTTGTCCTTACTGAAAACAGTGGTCTTCTGTGTCCTCAAAGATACCTCCACATGAGTGTTCAGACTGCTTTGCCTTTGGAGGTGAGGGTGACAGTCACTTTCAGCTTCTTAGCCTCAGGAGCTTTTCAAGCTGCTGCTCATCTCTGTCCCATTTCCCAGTTTGTTGCTCACTGTTTACCTGTGTTACAGCAGTGACTGTTTCATTGGCTGTGGAGCAGTTTGGGACCAGAGGCAATGTTCTTCTACAAAGACAAAAGTATTGCAGATGGTGAAAATTTGAAAAAAAAAACAAAAAAATGGGAAATACTCAGCAGGTCAGGCAGCATCTTTGGAGGGAGAAACAGTTAACTTTGATTGAAAATCACTGACGTGAAATATAAATTCTGTTCCTTTTTGTGGTTCATTTGAATGCAGCAAAACACAAAAATAGTTTCCCTGAATGCAGTTTGCATTTTGTACTCAACATTATTGAAGTCCTGCAGAATTATTGTGCATTGATATCTGTGTAGAATTCTAATAAGTAGTTTCAGCCTGCTCACACTTTCATCTGGTCCATCTTTGACTCATCCCCTCCCTTCCTTAACTTCTATTCTCCATCCCAGGGGATAGTTTAGTAACTGATATTATATGCAAGCTTCACAGACTCCCATAACTATCCTGAAGACATTTCCTCCATTTTGCTTCCTGATGGGACTCCAATCCATTTACAGCACAGTACAGGCCCTTCTGCCCACAATGTTGTGTTGACATTTTATCCAACCCCTAGAGTTTCTTAAATGTCCCTAATGTATCAGCCCCCACAACCTCTGCCGGCAGTGCGTTCCACGCACCCACCACTCTCTGTGTAAAAAACTTACCCCTGACATCCCCCTTATACCTTCCTCAAATCACCTTAAAATTATGTCCCCTCGTGTTAGCCATTGTCGCCCTGGGAAAAATGTCTCTGACTGTCCACTCGATTTATGCCTCTTATCATCTTGTTCACCTCTATCAAGTCACCTCTCATTCTCCTTCTCTCCAAAAAGAAAAGCCCTAGCTCACTCAACCTATCCTCATAAAACATGCTCTTCAATCCAGGCAACATCCTGGTAAGTCTCCTCTGCATCCTCTCTAAACTTCTTGTAGTTTTTCTATTTCAGTTGCATCTGTTCTGATTTTCTACATCGATGTTCCTGAGATGCCTTCCTTTTCACTTAAATATGTCTTCCCCCTACCATAGTTTTGAAGGACTCCGAGACTGTGTCTGTTCTACTTCCCTCATTTCTGCTCTCACCACAGCTCCTCCCAGCCAGAACAAAGTATAGAGACCCCGTGTCCTCACTGACTGCTCTGCACTAGACGATTGATCCAAACTCATCTGTTTTACTCTAATTCCAAGTCAGAATTATCTCCAATAAGTATTGACAGAACTACTTCAACACTTGTTGGAGGTAATTCCAAATCTCTGAGCACTACTTGCTCTTTTATTATTCTAGTGTTGTTGGTTGGTATCTGCAGGGGAATTCCCAGAGGTGCCACAATATTTTCATGAAAACTCAAGAAGGAAATTTAGGAAGTACAGACCTTTCTAAAATTGCCCTTGCCATCCCATATGTATTTCTTTTCCAATTGAATGAAGTCTTGGCCAATTAGGCAGTTTTAGATCAATTAACCAATGGACTATTCATCCTTCAAAATAACACCATTAAAAGCAGTCAGTGTGTCCAAATTGGATGGCCTGTAAATATAATGAAAATAAATATGGGCACAGCACTGCTTCCTGCTCCTGGAGATCACTAAATTGTTCAGTAAAAGCCATCATAAGTAATTACCAAACCACTTTAAAGCGATTTAAAGGTTGATTTTAATTAATATGTCAGTATATACTTCGGTTATTTAAACAGTATCCTTTTAAGAGCCAGGAGAGACTTTCCTTGATGTTGACATTGCCAGGTTTAGGGCCAAGAATGGGTTCAGCAAGGTTCACCTCAGGAACATTGTTTGGATGGTACTCAGTTTAGTTTTCAAAAGATTGCTGTCTTACTAAAGGAAGGGGAGGTTGAGGATTGAATTTTCTTAAAGCCAGATCAGAGAATCATAGATTCATAGAAATATACTGCCTAGCTCGTCCATGCTGACTAAGTTGTCTACCTGAGCTATGCCCATTTGCTTGCATTTAGCCCCTATCCCTCGAGGCCTTTTCCGTCCATGTTCCTGTCTAAATGCTTTTTAAATGTTGTTTAAATGCAGCCTCTCCCATTTCCTCTGGCAGCTTGTCTTACGTACCCAGTGCCATCTATGTAAAACTTACCCTCAGGTCCCCTTTAAATCTTTCTCCTCATCTTAAGCCTACGTGTGCCCTCCAGTTTTAAACTCCCCTACCCTGAGAAAAAGACAGTGACCACTCACCTTATCTATGTCCCTCATGATTTTATAAACCTCTATAAGTTGGCCCCTCAGCCTCCTATGCTGCAGGGTAAAAGCCCCAGCCTCTCCAGTCTCTCCTTATAACTCAAGCCCTGCAGCCCCAACAACATCCTCGTGAATCTTTTCTGCACCCTTTCCAGTTTAATGACATCCTTCCTGTAGCTGGGCGACCAGAACTGTGCACATGCTGGAAGGTAAGTCCATTCAGCACCAAGAGCCCATTTCACAGTTCGACGGTAGCATACCTGCTCCAACCAGAAATTCCTTTTGAAAATTCATTCTTGGATTTGAATATGGCAAGAATAAAGCTAGAGTATATTGCCTGACCTTAACTGCCTTCAGGAAGGTGGTGATGAGCTTCTGCAGTTTGCTTGCTGAAGGTAACCCAGAACATTATTAGATCGGGAGGCTCCAAATGTTGTCTCAATATCAATGAGGGAACTGCAGTGTATGTCCAATTCTGCAATGTGTGTGACTTGGAGGGAACTGGGGGGTGGTGCTTGTCACACACACCTTATCATACTAGATTGGAAGGTCAGTACTTTTTAATGGGTGACCCTTTGCAAATTAGCCAGTATCATCCTGGTAAGTTATTCCCATAAGCCTCTCCTCCCTCCTGATGGGGAAAGTAACTGTAACTTCTTATTTCTTCGAAACTGCCATGAGAAAGTACTGAGCAGTAAAACAGATTACAAACCATGCCATTGTTTGTGTAAAGCATCCTCAAGACCTTGTGTCGATTGGGCACCCATGTGTCTTTTGATTGGTCATAATAGGACATGTGCAGGTGTTTGTCAAAGTTGTGTTGCACTGATTTACATGCTCAACGATTTTATTCCAGAAACCCATCGCTCACCTGAGATATCAAACCACTTTCCCTCTCAGGTAGACATCCCATGACACTGATCAAAGAAAACCAGAGAAATTCCCTCCGTTATCCTTGTCAATATTTATCTATCAATCAATGTCATTAAATCAGATTATCTAATTATTTTTGTGTTAACTCGCTGTGCACTAGATAACTGATGCAATTCGTACACTTCATAAGAACTTTACTGGGCTAAAATGGTCATGAAAACTGCTCTATAAATGCAAGTCTTTCTTTGACATTGTAGCATTAAAACATTTGACTGAAACCTTGGGAATGCCTTTGAGTGGAGTTGGGCTGTTACCGTTGCTACTGTCTGATCTCACTCTCAGAGGCTTCAGACCTGTTTTGGCTCAGTGTCATAATCCCTGACAATCTGTTTCCTTTCCAAGGCCTTTCCCTGTGGCATATGCCCCCATCCTTTGGAATTTCAAATGTTTTCTGTCAAGACCCTCTTGTATCTAATTGTCAGAACAGTAATTACTCCCCACTTCCTTGTCAGGTGTCAGCTGCATCTCAAACAAAAGATAACTTCTACAATTAACTGGGGAACTATGAGACAAATCCTCAGAGTTTTGCAGATAAAGGTGTGGATTTCAAGGGATGTGTTGATACCTTTAAATTTAGTCTTAACCCAAACCGCATAACAGCATTGGTGGTTAGTTTATCATGCTTGTTGTTTCCCTGTCTGTATTACTAAATTATGTTAATGCGTTGGTTTAAATACTAAACTTTGAATGTGATTTTTCACACTCTTCATGCTGTGATAAGAACAGCAATTTACAAACATTCTTTACAATAATTTTCTTGCTGTGATATTGTAGAATATTCTGAGGAGTGACTGAGACCAAATGAGAGCAGTTGGGAGAGAGAGATGCATGGGGTTGCAGGAATGGGCAAAGGGACCATTCAGAACAGGTGTAAGTTGAAGAGGAGTGTAACTGTAACCAGGAGGACAGAGAGGGATGAAGAGTGACCTGGAGTGCAGCTGCGGTTGGAAGCGAGTGATAATTACGTGTGGTTGGGGGGGAGGAAGGGCTGGAGTGAGGTTGTGATCCAGCGAGTAGAGAGTTGATGGAAGGGAGACAAAGGGAGGGCTTATTGAGTGAATAGGAAGGAAGGGAAAAAAGTAGGATAGGTCCCCATTGGGTGATTGGAAGAATGGGAAGAAGGGAAGGAGGAATTGATCAGGAATAACTGAGTAAATGGAACAGCGAGGGAGACTGAGAGGAAGGGTAGGGATTGAGTGAGGCTGAGTGACGGTTTCTGGTAATCCAGCTTGAATTCATGAGAGGTTGGGTGCCAAATTATGATTTCACTGGAAATGGCTTCACATTCATACCTTGGTCGTTCGTGCGAAATTCACAGGCTGTGATCTCTTTTTTTGCCATCGTTACCTTTATGCTATTGAAAGAGTGATTAGTTCTTCTGTCCATTCACAGGACACTGGGAGCAAGCTCATCCCTGGCTGGTCTTTAGTTGGTAGTGACCTTGTTATTGCAATCTTTATCACGATAGTATCCCCGCAATGCAGTTGGTCGGGGAGTTAATCCCTAAACCTCTCAGCACAGGAGAGACGGGCTCTTATAACCCATACAGTAAGGGAGCAGGATGACATTGAGCAGATGTGAGTGTTTTGTTGGAATACAAGGCCAAGGTGCAGCTTCCAGATCATAAGGTACTGGGCTCCACCTTCTGATGCAGAGGCAGGAATGCTAACAAAGGCCAATGCCAGTGGCATATTCTGTACATTGAAACATGTGTAACATACAGATACACATTTCATTGCTGTATCCGATTCATCCAAGAATCCACAATGTAGTTGCAAGGAGCGGATTTCTTTCATTGACAAATTTGTGAAATATAAGTGACCGGTGCTGAAAAGATTTTCTGCAAACTCCTTTTGGGTAAAATATTTAAAGTGATAACATTTCTAAAATGCTTTAATTTTTAACCATAAAATGAATCCCCTCCAGCCAAAAGAAATTCATAGAAACAATTATCTTTCTCAGTTTCCTTATTTTTTTTAATTAATTATTCTTTTCACAGTTTTATTCCCAATCACATAGCCTAAAGTTGTTTTAAACAGAAGACTTTTCCAAGACTTTTGATCAGAAGAGACAAGGCCATATCACCTACTCACAGGAGTATTGAAACACTTTTGTTTCTGATGATGGAGTGGCTCAGATGCTCAGGTTATTCTGCCTGTCTGGACTTGAAGGTTTGTTGATGCTTGTCGCCTAACTGAGTTTCCTCAGACTGCTAAATAGGGGAGCCATCGTGAGTAAAAAGTGCCAATTTGTCTCCAGCCATGCACTTTTTGCTGCTCAAAAACTGAGATCTTTGAGGTATTGAGGAACCTGAAAGATATCCACCTCTCCTTGTGGTAAAAGAATAAACGTAAGCTCCCACTGTGCAAAGCAAGCATGAGTCTCCCTTTGTTTGCATTTAGTACTTGATTGCAGTGTACGTCTGTTGTGATGGAGCCTTGACAGCAAATACAACATGGTTATCCTGCGTCACCACGGTTTGCAAGATAAGCACACTGACAAGTTGTCTCAGCAGGGAAGCTGCCACTGTGGTGCACAGGAACATGGAGCTGGGAGATGCTTAGTTGCCAAATCAGAACCTACTGAAAGAAAGACAAACCTACATTTATATAGAATCCTTCACGACGCCAGCTCACCCTAAACTACCTCACAGACAATTAAAGTGGCTGTTGTAATGCAGCAAATTTGCACGTAGGAAATTCCCAGAAACACGCTAATGTGATAATAATTAGATTTGCTTTATTGTTGCTGCCGGTTGAGTGATATTTACCTTGTTCTCTTGTTCTAATAATGATACGGGTTCTTTTATGTCCAGCTGATAGGACTTTCGTTTAATTTCCCATCCAAAAAGTGGCATCTCATTGGCTTCAAATCATGTCGAGAACTATGTGGCTTGTGTGTAGGCAGAGATGACCGTATGATGTCTAATAGGTCTCAAGCATTACCAGGACCAGGAAGAGAGGGTGTGAAGACTAATCTTCTGTATTAGAGAAGGATGAAGGAGGAATGAGTTGGAGAAGAATTTTCTTTTTCGGGGGGCAATCTGCTGATGTTCACCGTGTAGAGGGGGAATGTATCCAAGGGCTAACTTTTAATGGAATTAGTAACAGAGGTTCACTGGCTTAACTGAGCAATAATCACACTTTAATCACACTCAGTTTGTTCCAGTGGGCAGACCACATTGTTTGCATGCTAGTAACAGACCTCCCATATTAGTCATTCTCCTCCAAGCTCAGGCAAGAGAATATCAGGTAGAGAAAGAAACTGATTCTACAATGTTGTCAAAACTTCAGTGAAAAAAATGCAACCTCCCCACCCACTCATGAGAATCTCTGGCCCCTGAGGGCTCAGATGAAGTGGGGACATTCGGGATGACACTAAGAACTTGAGTTCTATTGTTGGGTGCACACAACCCAACATAAATAGCATGAAAGAGTAGACCACACTGTCCCCCCTGTCACGTCAAGCACATCCTGTCCCACCTCTGGTACAGCCTGCAAGTCCCACTTCAGTCTCATCAACCACCTCAGAATCCACAGATCTGTCGTGAAAGACCACCTAAAAAGACTGAGGAGGAAGATGAGGAGGAGGAACGAGGCTGAACTCAATGACAAGGTCCTCTCTCGATGTGCCACACCTGATCATCCCACGGTTCTGCTGAGGACCATGTCAACAGAAATTGGGGGGCTACGTGGGAGGGAAGGTTTAGAAAAATCTTAGAGCAGGATAAAATGTCGGCACAACATTGTGGACCGAAGGGCCTGTACTGTGCTGCAGTGTTCTATGTTCTATGTTCTAACTGTGTGGCTCTAGATAAAGGAGCTGTCTGTGACCATATTTAGCAGCACCTCAACAACATTCAAAGGTAAATGCCAAAAAACATTATCATAATGTGATGTGCCATGTGATGACTGGTTTCAACATGAGTAGTTAAACACTTCCCTGACATTTAACATGTAATTTCACGAAAAACAGTGGCTCATCATTGAATAGACACTGACCTAAACCCAGTGCATAATTATTCAGCTCCAAATGCATATTGGAGGCTGAGTATTCTGAAGCACATAATTCCATTCTTTTTCCACGTCTAAAAAGTACGCGCCAGGGATATGGCATCCGACAACATCGAGAAGTGTTCTCTGTTTGCCTCATTTACTGCAGCCCCAGCAGAAAGAAGGTGGTTGAGTTCATCAAGGACAAACTGGTTCACTTGAATCCTGTCCCATTAACCACGATGAACATTCACTGCCCTCCACCTCTCAAGCACAACACAAGAAGCAACATAAAAAAACAGGAGTAGGAGTAAGCGAGTCAGCCTGCCCTGTCACTCAATGAGATTGGCCAATCCAATCTTGGCCTCAATATCATTTCCTTGCCCTCTCCCCACACCCTTGGCTCCATTTAGTCTGAAGGTCTGACAATCTGTGCCTTACTCCAGAGAAATATGGAGGGAGTCTCATTAAATATATGAGTCTCTCTCCATAGTTCTCTGGGGTAGGGTATTTCAAAGAGTCATGACTCTCTGAGAGAACAAGTTCGTCTGCATCTCCACATGAAATGTTTATGAAACTGTCCCCTACTTCCAGATTCCCTCACTGGGGAAAAGATCCATTCACTATCCATTCTGTCAAATCTGCTCTTATATGTGTCAACAAGTTCATCTGTCAATTTTCTAAACTCCAATGAGTACAGGTCAAACCTTGCTCAACCTTCCTTCACGTCAACCCCTTTAAACCAGGAATCAATCTAGTGAATCATATCTGCACCACCATCAATGCAAGCCTATCTTTCCTTAAATAAAAGAGACATTGCAGGTTGTCTTAAGAGTGCCCTGTAAAGTTGCATTAAAATGTACTTATTTATTACTCCACACCCTTCATTTGCTTTCCTCACAACTTGTTGCACCTGCATGCTAAACTTTTGTACTGGGATCTCTGGATCGCTTTGTACAGCAACATTTTGTCATCTCACTCCGTTAAAAAATAATTTGCTTCTTCATCCTTCTTGCCAAAGTGTTAACCTCGCAGTTTCCTACATTATGCTCCATCGACTAACTTCCTTCCCATTCACTTAACCTCTGTGTATCTGTTTGCAGCCTCTTCGTGTACTTTCTCACAACTTGTTCTCCCACCTACTTTTGTTGATTACAGTAACGCTTGGTTCCTTCATTCATATCATCGGAATTAATCAGGCCCCAGCGTTGATATCTGCGACACCCATTAGTTACTGATTGTCAATCTGGAAATGACATTAACCCCTACTCTCTATTTCCTGTTGGTTAGTCATTTCCCTATTCATGCCAATATGTTATCCCCAGCCCTGTTCAACTCATATCTTCTGCAATTATCTTTTATGTGTTACTTTACTGAATGCCTTCTGGAAATCTAAATATACTACATCTATAGGTTCCCCTTTATCCACCCTGTTTGTTACATCCTCAACATCTTCCAACAAATTTATCAAACACAATTTCTTTTTCATAAAGCTATTTTGACTCTATTTGATTGTTCTGTAAATTGGGTAAATTGGTAAATTAGTTTATTATTGTCACATGTACTGAGGTACAGTGAAAAATTTTGTTTTGCCTGCTATCTATACAGATCATTTCATCACATCAAGATAGTACCAGAGAAAAGCAATAATATAATGCAGAATATAGTGTTACAGTGACAGAGAAAATGCAGTGCAAGCAGACAATGTGTAAGGCCATGAAGAGGCAGATTGTAAGGTTAAGAGTCCATCTTATCATACAAGAGATCCATTCAATAGTCTTATAACAGCGGGATAGAAGCTGTCCTTGAGCCTGGTGGTACGGGCTTTCAGGCTTTTGTATCTTCTGCCCAATGAGAGGGAACAGAAGAGAGAATGTCCAGGGTGGGTGGAGTCTTTGATTATGTTTGCTGCTTTACCAAAACAGCGATTTTCTAAATGGCCCGCCTGTACCTCCTTAATAATGGATTCCAGCATTTTCACAATGACTGATATGAGACTAATTGGCCTGTAGTTTTCCTCCTTTCTTTAACTGTGATATTATATTTGCAGTTTTCCAATCCTTTGGGACCTTTTCAGAATGGAATGAATATTGGAAGACGGCAATCAGAATATCCACTTCTTTTGAAGCCCCAGGATGAAGGCCATCAGGTCCAGAGACTTGTTGGTCTTTGGTCCCATTTACCTTTTAATCCCTTTAACTTTTTTCTCCAGTGATAGAGTTCCTGCCTCCCTCTAGCCTCTGGTTTACCTATTATGGCCAGGATGTTTACGGCGTGTTCTACTCTAAAGACTAAACCAAAATAATTATTTAGAATCTCTGCTCTTTCTCTATTTCCCATTATTTATGTCTGGGTTTAATCCTCCAGGTCACCAGCTTTCAACATTTCTTCAGGTGTTCCACTTTAACCAAGAGGTTTACCACTGTGACCCAATAAGTTCTTCGGTCTATGGACCAATTATTTAATATCTGAGGGTCATCCCCCTCCCTCCCCCCCCCCCCCCCCCACACACACACACACACACACACTTTGAAAACCACTGCTCTATGGAATCAACTTTTACTTTAGTTATAACTATACATATGCCCATAGAAGCTCTCACTATTTTTACACTATTTGCTAGTTTTCTCTTACACTCTATATCCTCCCTCTTTATATATATTTTTTAGTCATCTTTTCTCTATTTTTTAAAAATTTCCTAGTCCTCTGGCTTCAGGATCTTTTGTACTTCAATCAAGTCACTTCACGCTCTGACTTCAGTGGATATACGTCAGTCCCATCCAATGAAGCAACCTGACGTCAAAAAAATATGAAAATGTGTTAAACAGTGCAAAAGTTGCCAAAATAATTTGAAGAAAGATTATGCAAATCTCAAGTGTTAGTGACAGGTAGTCAACGTAATATGAGCTCTTCTGGTTTCACACTCCAACATAAATTTGGAAGTGTGTTTAAGTTCTTCAGTCAGGTGATCTGGCCAGTATCTCAATGTGCTTCATGAGAGCTGACAGCTTGCTTTATTTAACTTGGCTGCCATGTTTCCTGCATAGAAACAGTGCCAACACATCTTTTTATTCAGTGTCACTGTGTAGATCAGCTTTTATTGCCCATCCCTAATTGTTCTTGAGAAGGCGGTGATGAGCTGGCATCTTGAACTCTGCCGTCCTTCTGGTGAAGATGCTCCCACACTGCTGTTGGGGAGGGGGCTTCAGGATTTAGACCCAATGACAATGAATGAACAATGACATACTTCCAAGTCAGGATGGTTTGCGACTTGGAGGGGAACCTGTAGGTGGTTGTGTTCCCATGGTATTTATCCTGGAATATGTCAAGCTTCCTGAGTGTGATTGAAACGGCACTAATTCAGACAAGCAGACCTGAGTTATAGACTTATAGAGTCATAGAGCACTACAGTACAGAAACAGGCCCTTTGGCCCATCTAGTCCATGCCGACATGATCTTCTGCCTAGTCCCATCTACCTGCACCAGGACCATATCCCTCCAAGCCCCTCCCATCCATGTACCTATCAAAACTTCTCTTAAATGTTACAATTGAACCTGCATCTACCACTTCCGCTGGCAGCTCGTTCCACACTCGCACCACCCTCTGAGTGAAGTAGTTCGCCCTCAGATTCCCCTTAAATGTTTCACCTTTCACCCTAAACCTATATCTTCTAGTTCTAGTTTCACCCAACCTTAGGGGAAAAAGCCTGCATGCATTCAGCTGTCTATACCCCTCATAATTTTGTACACCTCTGTAAGATTTCCCCTCATTCTCCTGTGCTCCAGGGAATAAAGTCCTAACCTATTCAACCTTTCCCTGTAACTCAGGTCCTCAAGTCCCGGCAACATCCTTGTAAGTTTTCTCTGCATCCTCTCAAGCTTAGTGATGTCTTTTCTGTGAGTAGGTGGCCAGAACTGCACACAATACTCCAAATTTGGCCTCACCAACGTACAACTTCAACATAACATCCCAACTCCTGTACTCAGTGCCCTGATTTATGAAGTCCCAAGTGCCAAAAGCTCTCTTTATGACCCTATCTACCTGTGATGCCACTTTCAAAGAATTATGGACCTGTATTCCTAAGTCCCTCTGTTCTACCACACAACTCAGAGCCCTACCATTCACTGTGTAAGTCCTACCCTGGTTTGTCCTCCCAAAGTACAACACCTCACACTTGTCTACATTAAATTCTATTTGCCATTTTTCAGTCCATTTTCCCAGCTGATCCAGATCACTTTGCAAGCTTTGATAGCCTTCCTCGCTGTCCACTACACCCCAACTTTGGACCCAGCACCGATCCCTGCGACACACCACTAGTCACAGGCCTCCAATCAGAGAGACGTCCATCTACTACCACTCTGGCTTCTGCTGCTAAACCAACGTTGAATCCAATTGACTACCTCATTCTCAATGCCAAGTGACTTAACCTTCTGAAGCAGTCTCCCATATGCGAGACCTTGTCAAAGGCCTTGCTAAAGTCCATGTAGACGACATCCACTGCCTTTCCCTCATCGACCTTCTTGGTAACCTCCTCAAAGAACTCTACAAGATTGGTTAGACATGACCTACTACACACAAAGCGTTGACTATCCCTAATCAGGCCCTGTCTATCCAAATACGTATATATCCTGTCCCTTAGAATACCTTCCAATAAATTACACACGACTGATGTCACACTCACTGACCTATAATTTCCCGTCTTATTCTTAGAGCCTTTCTTGAACAATGGAACAACATTAAGGTAAGATATTTATTTATTATTCACATGTACATTGAAACGCATAGTGAAATGAGTCTTTTTGCGTTACTGAGAATGTGCTGTGGGCAGCCCACAAGTGTTGCCATGCTTCCAGCACCAATGTAGCATGCCACAAGTTCCTAACCCCTACGTCTTTGGAATGTGGGAGGAAACCGGAGCACCTGGAGGAAACCCACACAGACACATGGGGATAACGTACAAACTCCTTACAGACAGCGGACGGAATTGAACCTGGGTTGCTGGCGCTGTAATAGCGTTACACTAACCGCTACACTACCGTGCCGCCAACCTCCAGTCCTCTGGCACCTCACCCATGGCTAAGGATGTTTTAAATATCCCTGCCAGAGCCCCTGCAATTTCTACACTAGTCTCCCACAAGTTTCAAGGGGACATCTCGTCAGGCCCTGGGGATTTATCCACTTTCATTCACCTTAAGACAGCGAGCACCTCCTCTTCCGTAATCAGGATCCGGTCCATGACCTTACTACTCTCTTGCCTCAGTTCTATAGATTCTGTGTTTGTCTCCAGAGTAAATATGGATATGAAAAGTTCATTTCAAATCTCCCTCATCTCTTTCACCTCCATGCATAGATGACCATGCTGATCTTCAAGAGGACCAATTTTGTCCCTTGCTACCCTTTTGCTCTTAATATAGTTATAGAAACCCTTGGAATTCTCTTTCACCCTGTCTGCCAGAGCAACCTCATGTCCTCTTTTTGCCCTCCTGATTTCTCTTGCATTTTATGTGCATTGCTCCAGATTCCAGAATCTGCAAAATCTCTTGTGACTGAGTATCCAACATGTTCCTGATGTGCGCATTGGAGGTGATATAAAGGCCTTGGGGTGTCAGGGGGTGAGTCACTTGGCTCAAGACAGTTGACCTCTGATCTGCTATAGTAGCATACAGTATATTGGGCTGGTCCAGTTGAGATCCTGGTCAATGGCAATCAATGATGAACCCTGAGATGATGACAGAGGGACTTGGTGATGGTAATGTCATTAAGTATCAAGGATAGATATTTGGACTCTCTCTTGTTGGAGATAGTCAGAGCCTAACACATTAGCAGCACAAAACAATGTGCACTTATCAGTCCATGCCTAATGATATCTAGGTTTTGCTGCATGCAAGTGTGGACTGTATAATTTTCTGAGAGGCTGTAAATGGAATTCAACATTATGCAATCATCAAGGAACATCCCCACTTCTGAAATTACGACACAAGAATCATTGATGAAGCAGCTGAAGATGGTTGGGCCTAGGACGTTACCTTGAGGAATTTCTGCAGTGATGTTCTGGGTCTGGGATGATTGACCTCCAACAATCATATTCATCTTCGCTTGTGCAAGGTATGGTTATTGACTTTGGCTTTACCATAACTCCTGGTACCTTACTCTGTCAGGGGCTGTCACTTTCAGGAATTCAAACCTTTGGTCCACAGTTGGACCAAGGCTGTGATGATGTCCTGAAGAAGCCTGAATTAGGCATTAATGAATAGATTACTGGGGAATGAATGCTACTTGACCACACTGCCAACAACGTCTTCCAACATTTTAAGATAAGATAAGATATCTTTATTAGTCACATGTACATAGAAGCACACAGTGAAATGCATCTTTTGCGTAGAGTGTTCTGGGGGCAGCCCGCAAGTGTCGCCACGCTTCTGGCGCCAATATAGCATGCCCACAACTTCCTAACCCGTACATCTTTGGACTGTGGGAGGAAACCAGAGCACCTGAAGGAAACCCACACAGATATGGGGAGAACATACAAACTCCTTATAGACAGTGGCCAGAAATGAACCCAGGTCGCTAGCGCTGTAATAGGATTACACTAACTGCTATTGAGTGAGCGAGAATTAGCTGGATTGGATTAATCCTTTCCTTTCTCTGAATTGGACATACCTGGGCAGCTCCTCACATTGTTGGGTGTTGTAACTGTACTAGAACAGCTTGGTTGGAAGTGTATCCAGTTCTGGAACAAAGGTCGTCAGGACTACAATGCCTGGTCTCTTAACCCTTGCTACATCCAGAGCTGTTAAACTTTTCCTGATATCACATGAAGTGAATTGAATTGGCTGAACACTGGCCTCGGAGAGAGAGGTTTTCATGAGCTGTCAGGCATTTCTTTAGTTCCAATGAATTTTCATCCAGCTTGAGATGATAGAGGTGCTCTCTAAATGTAAGATCTTTGTTCTTGCAATAACCGTGTTTTGCAAAAATATTTGATAGGATGAATGTTTTTGTATTTGTTCCCAGGATGTTGATATCGCTCATTAGGCCAGTACTTTTTGTCCTTAATTTCCTCTGAATTGAAGGGGCTAGGCTACAGTATCTCAGAGGGCAACTGAGGGTCACCACATTGGTTGGTCTGGAGTCACAAGAAGGCCAGATCGAGTAATAATAGCAGATTTCCTTCCTTGGAAGACTTTAGTGAACTAGATTTTTGCAACAATCCAACAGTTTAATGGTTAACATTCAAGTCACCAGATCAGTGATTAGGGCTGAAGATATCAGTCCAGTAATTGAAACACTACACCACTGCACCAGTCACTTGGGGCATGTTCCATGCTTGGGTATTCCCTGGAGAAACTTGGGCCTAAAGTGAGCGTGAGGCAGACCAAAGCTGAGGTGACAACACTGAATATCCAACTGCAGTCCCTTTAAATTGGCTGCCTGCTGGGGTCATGGGATTGGTGAGACAGTAAATTACCTCGCGGTGACTTCACTACCTTAGCAACAAGGCATGTATTAACATGAGATTACCTGTGGGAGCAGGTTTCACCATTCCTTGGGTAATTATGTCATTTTATTGGTGGTTGCATTTATATCAATTTTATTTTTAAACAATTAATTTGTTCTGTCTTTTGATGAAAACATACTTGGGGAAATTGTCAGTAATTTGATTTGAATCTTGGTTATGTTTAAAATGGCTTAAATATTCTGCACAAAGCAACAATATGTTCCCAACAATACTCACTGTATATGTTGGAGCCCTCGAACCTTGATATAATTTACAGCCCTCCCAGGGCAGAGGGTATTGAATATTTTGTTTAATGCTGTAATTCTAAAGTGTAGTTACAATCATGTGATTCATTTTCACTGATACATATGTGTTAATAGTATTAGCCAGCTAATAAGGATAAGTACATAATGAGCTGGCACAGAGCCATTTGGTGATGCAATTAAGGTTCTATTGCCAAGACTGTTCAATAATGTTACACAACTAACTGCATAGTAACAAGTTAATTTATAACAAGGACTGTCAATATTTCCTTTCCAAGTGTATTAAAGGTTTCAATAGGGCAGTTGTACATGCTCTTGCGCAGCGAGGATTGGCTGTCTTATGATCGGAGTGATTATGTGAATCATCTTATAGAGTGCCTTGGTGAAGCAGGATGGAAAACAATTGTGTTTCGGCAGGGTTGCTGAAGGTTTGGCTGGATTATTACAGGTGAGCCAAGCATCTGAAGACTTGGCTTGAGCTACAGAAGGTTGTACTGAGTCTGGCATCTATAAAGATTGGTTTGGGCCACAGAATGGTAGACTAGATTACTAAAGGTGCTTTGGACTTCAAACAGTCAGACTGAGATGAGCTGGACTGGACCAATAAAGTACAAAGCTCAGCAAAATTTTAAACTTAAAAACAGAAAACACTGGAGATACTCGGCAGGTCAGGCAGTATCTGTAGAAAGAACAATGTTGACTTAATTGCTCCTTGATCTGCTGAGTATTTCCAGCACTTTTTGTTTTATTTCAGATTTCCAATATTTGTACTTTTTTGCTTTTCAGCTTCTCAACTTTTGAGCTGTTTGACAAGCATGCTACCCAAACAACATGAAAAAAATCTGGGGACAAAAATGAATGTGAAAGTTGTCCATGAGGAAAGCAAAGTTATTGGATTTGTTATGACAGTGTTGGAGCTGTCAGAAATGTGTCATCCTGAGCTTATTTTGTACCTGGCACTTAAGTGTGTTTCAGACTTTTACGTCTGTGAAAATGACCCAAATAACTACTTAACATGTTTAAATTTATGCCAATTGTTGCAACCAAAATATATACCTTTTTAAGTTTAAATGCATATTTCTTTTAAAGTTCAAAACAAGGTTTCATCAATGATAAGGGCTCAGTTTGGAAGTACCAATGTCTGCCGAAAGCCGTCTCCTGGCTTGTTCATCCAAGTGTAGTCCAACCAGTGAAGTTCTTCAGGAGAACTGGTCCCATGATCCCAATTCTAGTTTACTGAGTACTGAAAGAAGCAGGAATAGTGGCAACTCACCTCAGCACAACACAGCTCACCTCACCTTCATTGCAATGGAGCAGAGAGAGGGAGCACAGAGAAAAAAGGCCAAAGTCGGAGTTGTAGAAAACTTCACGGGAGGAATTGTGTGACTAGACGTCATAAAAGTAGGGCTTGAATAATGTCAACAGAATGTTTGATGAGGAGGGAACATGTTGACAGAAAGAGAGTCAGGGTAATTCGGCAAGGACAGAGGTCACCGGAGAGCAGATCTCGGATACTGGCACCGGAATTTTAATTGAGGTGGATTTCAACGAGATAGCTGCAAGGTTTGGAGCTCAGCACATAATCAAGCAGTTTGCCAGCCTAGTCTAGTCTGAATGAACATCTCGAGAGAGCAAGGATTCAGAGTCAGAGTTATACTGCAGGAGAATAGGCCCTTCAGCCCATCTTGTCCATGCCAACCAAGGTGCCTCTCTGAGCCTGTCCCACTTGCCTGCATTTGGCCCATATCCCTATAAACTTTTCCTTTTCATGTAGCTATCCAAATGTCTTTTAAATGGTGTACAGATTATAGAAGATTCAGTAACAGAAATATTAAGAATGATGGTAGGAAGACCGACAGCACTGTTTTTTGCCATTCGGAGGAAATATTGGTTTATCCACTATGTAACATTGGATTGGTGTTCTTGTGGTCCTAGGGAAGTGATGATGAGCTAGAGTTGGGAGTTTTCAACATATGAATGGAAACCCAACAGATGAAGTCACTGAGGAAGATCAGGAGCTGGGTATGAGCTGCTAAGGTCCTACTATTGGGTCGGAGGAGTGGTGGTGAGGAGAAGCTACTGTTGAAAAAGCACAGGTTTCAAGGTTGTGGTTGTGAAACCATACCAAGCAGACCGAATCTGGTAGATCACAGAAGAAGACTCTGGGGAAGAAGACGTTGTACACTCCCTGCAGAGGTGGGGAGGATCGGAAGGGAGAATCTGATGTAGATGGGATTATACAGACATCATAGGAGGCTTCGAACACGCCAGTCTTAAGGCTGACAACACAATGGATTTCTGAAATAAGAGATCTATACAGAAAGTTGTGTGAAAGTTGGACAATGAAATTAAGGAGGATGCAAAGGTTAATGTGGGCAAAAAGCAGCTATGCTCAGAAACACTTCTGAAAGAGTAAGGGAAGCCTGAAGAGATAATTAAGAACAATGCCAGTCGTCAAGGTTAGTAAAGGTAATCTTCATCACCAGACAGTTTCGGGAAAGACCAAAGTAGCATAAACTGGGTCATGTTGGAGAGAAGCTCCAGAGTTCAGAGGGCTAACGTGATAAACTATGGGTTAGTTAAGATCATGGGAAAGAACAGGACAGGGTGAGGAAAAGCTATCAGCCCATTCTTTGCAGTGATAAGGTAATTAATCATGCAGAGAACCTGTCAGTGTTTGTCCTTGCTGGGCTGGGACAGTACTGGAGTATCTGGAAAAATTAATTGTGGAGAAGATGGATTTCAGTATGCATGGTGGGAGCAGCCAGTGGGCAACAAGAGATGATTGCACAGAAGGCAGAACCACTCTGGTCCCCAAATGAAGAAATAAGAGGTCTAAGAGAAATAAGAGGAGACAGACAGTTAATTGAGATGGGCAAATAGACAGTAAAAGCTGAAGAGATTTCCACCTTTTGAAGGAGGGATATTTGGTAATTTGAGTGTCAGTAACTTGAGGTAAGTGTTTCAAGGCAATAGGTGTGAATGTTATCAGTTTAGCTGGTATGTGGATGATGTGAAGATAATTAACCAGAGAGATTAATGAAGAAATAAATGATTTATTGAGGGTGAGGACCATGGCACTGATGTGCTTGTGGGTGATGGTGTGATCAAGCAGATTCCATGACTCTGTTGAGATGAAAGGACAAGACTGACTGAGGTGAGTTCAGATGAAGGGTGCTGGATTATCCAGCAGGGTCAATCATGGAAGAACATGCCATCTGTGTGTGTGTGGGACTGAGAAGTGCTGTTAATGGAGTGGGTGGGTCGAGAGGTGGCATTGACTTGGGCAGGTGAAACTAGAGTATGACCAAATTGTACCCAGCAGGGAGGGAGAAAAATATTACTCATTTGTTACTAACAAATCAGCGGATTAAGATGCTAGATTAGATAGACACGTGACAGACAGCTCAAAGTCAATGACAAAGTCAAGTTTATTGTCACATGCACAAGTACATGTGTGCACAGGTGCAATGAAAAACTTACTTGCAGCAGCATCTCAGGCACATAGCATCAGAGACACAATGTTCACATGAAAAACATAAATTAAACATAAATTAAACATAAATTACGCAAAATTATACAAGAAACTGAACAGAAAATTATGTTTAAGTGTTGGCCTTAAGATGAAATTGGTCCAACAAAATATCATCAGGGTAAGAGAGTCTTGTCTGCTTGTATAACAGTGTCCTGAGGCAGAATCTGGAAGTGATGGTGGAACCATGGATGATGTTCAGAAATGCCAGATGACTATTGAAGGTGGTGATGGTGAACTTTGCCAGAAATACTGGGTATCAGCATGACAGCAATTACTTTTGGCCTCAAGAATTCTCCAGCCAATTGCTTTATAAAAGAAATATTTTACCTGGTTTAACAGAGCACAATGCCTCTGGCACAGAATATACTCCAGGTATCTCAGTTACAGTTCTACACTGTTGAAACATCAACACCAATAACCAAATATTGTGGCTGTGTAAGGTGCACAATCAGCCTTGGATCAGAGGTATCACTCTCACCTCTATTAAGTAGTAGTTCAAATATAGATTTGCAATATTGGTACTGTTGTAATGTAGGAAATGCGGCAACTAGGTTGTACATACCACAGTACCAAGAATAGCAGCTGCATCAAATGTTTGAAGAATCCCTGTTCTTCTTTGAAATAGTGTCATTGTAGGTGAGATGGGACTGAAAGCTGGTGCCTTTGAAAGTGCCACAGTCCCAGGCATTGACTGGATGGTTATTGAGGATTATGTACTCAGATCGTGGAGTTAAGGGTTATACTTCCAGATAAGATCCATCAGAGAGGCACCATTGCTCATTGCTGTGAAGATTACCTTAGCAACTATTTTACAAGTCACCATTGGTTGCAAGTTTCAACTCATTAATCATTTGTTCCAATGATGTTTCAGCATATGAAAGGTCATTTCTTTCCTTCCTTTATCCCTTTCTCTGAGTGGATGTGGCATTTTTAATAGATTGGGAGATCATAGAAAGTTTAGACTTTCACTGCAACATACCTGTAATTTTTAGGGTCCCCAGACGATAACCACATGAATATAGAAAGAAAGAAGTCTTCTGTCGGAGACACAAGAGACTGAAGATGCTTGAATATGGAGTAAGAAACAAATAGCTGGTGGAACTCAGTGGGTTAAGCAGCATCTGTGGAGGCAAAGGGATGGTCAAGTCTGGACCCCTTGGATTAAATTTGTTGGATATTCCATTGCATTGGTCTGCAAAGACAGAATGAGCAGCTTGGTGCATATTTTGCACAGCAACATCAGACCTTCCATTTACCACAAGTCACTTTGTCACAACTATTTCAATCAACAGATGACACAGAGAAGCCTCTCCTTATTGGCACCATGGAGGAGATCTACAACAGAACTGGTGACTCCAATGATTTGGGTCTGGAAGTATTGTCCTACAGAAAGAGAGGTGGTGCTGTACCTACCTACACAGAGAGAATGAAATCCTTGCAGAGAGAGGATCCAAAGGGCATGTCTCATCACAGGCACAGAAAGAGGCAAAAGCAGAGGAAAGATCCAGGAAAAGGCTTTAATTGTTGTGACTTTTGGTCAAAGTGTGTAAATGTGACCCAAGTTCTATGTTCTTCCTTGGTGGGTATTAAATCATGACAAATAATCACCATGGTCTTTATGAGGCCTGCACTGAATCAGCTTTGCCTATTACACAACAGGTCCCTTCTAATGTTATTCATTCTGCTTTGTGTGTCTTGAGTTTTGCTTCATGTGGTCTCTGCAACTTGACAATGTGTCATGGAGGCAACTTGATGATGTGTCTTCCTGTGATTCTTTGCTTCTTCTAAGTACTGACTGAGGGTGGTGTAAATGTATTGGCAACCTGCTGTGCCTCACCGGGTCTGTGGCCCTGTCTCTTTCTCCATTGGATTGTGCAACGGTCCTGTAACTACAAGCTTGCTCTGTTTTTTTCTAGCTGTGCACAGTTGTCTCTTTATCAAACTTGGAACATAGAACAGTACAGCACAGGAACAGGTCCTTCAGCCCAAGATGTTGTGCTGGACTAATTAAACTAATAATTAAAAGCCTAACTAAACTAGTCCCTTCTGCACAAGTTCATGTCCCTCCATTCTCTGCACATTCACATTCCTATCTCAGAGCCTCTCAAACACCTCTATCGTATTTGAAACCTCTATCATATCATTCCAGGCACCCACCACTCTCTGTATATAAAAACTAGACCCACACATCTCCTTTGAACTTTCCCCCTCTCACCTTAAATGCATGTCCTCTAGTATTAGACATTTTGACCCTGGGAAAAAAGATATTGGTTGTCTATCTATGCCTCTCATAATCTTATAAACTATCAGGTCTCCTCTCAGCCTCTGCCGCACCAGAGAAAACAACCTAAGTTTGTTCAACCTCTCCTTATAGCACATGCCCTCTAATCCAGGCAGCATCCTCTTAAACCTCTTCTGCACCCTCTCCAAAGCCTCCACATCCTTCCTATAGTGGGGCAATTGAATTGAATGCAATACTCCAGATGTGGGCAAACCAGAGTTTCATAAAGCTGCAACATAACTTCCTGACTCTTGAACTCATTGCCTCAACTAATAAAGCCATTCACCTTCTTTATCACTCTTTTAATCTGTGCAGCTACTTTCAAGAAGCTATGGACTTGGACCCCAAGATCCCTCTGTGCATCATCACTGTTATGGGTCCTGCCATTTACTGTGTACTGTCCCTTTACATTTGATCTACCAAAGTGCAACACCTCACACTTGGCCGGATTAAACTCCATCTGCCATTTCTCTGCGCATATCTGCAACAGTCTTCTGAGTGGAAAACCCTGATCAATGAGATATAGTTCATTTAGGCCTTTTCTTGACTTAGCTGTTAAAACCCAGTTGAGAATGAGCAGGGATCTATATGGAGCTATACCATTAGCAACGTCTAAGTCACACAAATCCTGTATTCAAGGCACATCTTAAGATGATATTTTAGAATCTTCAAACTTCCTGCAAAGCCAAGATTCTGATAAATATAAGGAAGTTAAGGTATTGTCAACATGATATTGTCTTTGATTTCCATTTTGTACCCAGGCCTGTCATGTGCTATACTGGGGGCCTTCCAGTTAAGAGATGACAGTTCCCAGACTTGCTTCAAATCACATTGTTGTCACTCCTCAGATATCTTCTCCACATTCTCCTCCTTGCTTGTATACTGCTTCACCTATGTATTCCCTCCTAACACTGTTATCTTGAATTCCCTGAGGTGGATGTCTCCAAGTGGTGTCTGGCTGTGGTCAGAACTGACAGATAGGTACTCAAGTGATATGCCAACTTCCTGGAGACAGGAGTATCAGCTTGAGAAGCTCTTGCACAAAAAGGACAAAATTGCAGCAAGCTGCAAATGCTCCAAGAACATCAAGGTCCAACATCAAATGAAAATTAAAGTAAAACTGCAGATGCTAGAAATCTGAAATAAAAATGAATAGTACTGGAAAGACTCAGTGGGTCAGGTAGCACTGGAGAAAGAGAAATAGAGGTGGCATTTCAGACCTGAGACCCTTCACCAGAACTGGGAATGAGAGATTTTTAAAAAAGTAATTTCAAAGTTGCAGAGGAAGTGGTGGTGGGGGAATAGATAGGACAAAAAGAATATCATTGTGTTCTGCAATGGATAGGTGAGATCTAGTGAAATGGGTTAATGGGAAAGTTAGAGGCTGCTAATGCTTCTTTATCTGTGTTATGTGTTGCTAATGGCAGGGTTGTAGGAAATGCCTGGCAGGACAGACTGGAATGAGAAAAACTCTGCCAATATCAAAGATGGATGACAGGCAGCAATGGCCAGTTCTGATACGGACAGAAATAACAGTCCTATTCAGTACGAGAGGAGGTGTAAGTTCAGACATTTGGTGTATGTGCTTGGCTGAGGAGCCAATTATGCGAAGCTACCATCCGCGGGATTATGACTGAACGCCTCTAAGCTGGAATCCATTCTAAACATTACCAAGTTGGAGAACTTGATATCAAGTTCCAAAGGTTGCAACGTGCCAAAACATAAAATGAGGGATTGTTCCTCGAACTCGACTTGGGTTTCTTTGTAACAGTGCTGGAGGCCACAGAATGGAAGTGAGGTAGAGAATTAAAGTGGCAGGCAACGGGAAGCTCAGGGTCTCCCCTGCAGATCGAACGCAGGTGTTCCACAAAGTGATCTCCCAATCTGTGTTGGGTTTCTCCGATGTAAAGAAGACATGTTCCAACATGTTACTGGGCAGAAATATCCCAAGTTGTGGGAGAATTTTTTTTAAACTGCTGGTCCTAAATATGTGCAAAAATTAAAGAAAAACTGCAGATGTTGGAAATCTGAAATAAAAATAAAAAATGCTCTAAACACTCAGCAGTACCAGATCTGATGAACGATTTTCAGTTTGAAAGGTTAATTCTATTTCTCTCTCCAGTTATGCCACCTGAACTTCTGAGTATCTCCAGCACTTTTTGTTTTCATTACATATGAAAGTTGTGCAGTATTCAGTTTTATTTAGTTCCAGTTCAGTTTTATTGAAGTCAAATTTCTGCTTCAGTGAGCTTTAAGGAGAAGCATGAGGAAAACAAGGCAATAGTTTTGTGTTTTTTTATGAACATACAAAAGTTTATTGACTAAAAGTACTACAAAATGACATCCAGTGTCAAACTACAGCAACTGACACAAGAAAAAACTACGCAGACAGATTCTAACTACATAACTACAGCAGATAACACTAACTAAACAACCGCACAATGCACTACTTCAGAGAAGAATCTTGTTCACACCATCCACGACTGACGCAATCCCCTGAGGGGCAACATTTTTGTGTTTCTGCACTAAAACAAATCCACCAAACTTTTCTTGGCCATCGATTTCAACACCTGTTGTGGTCTTCTCCCCAGATAGAGAGGGCAGGAGATGTGGGGCCATGGAAGGATTTTGCAAAATGTGAAAAGAAAGTAAAAAGGTATTCCCCGAGCAGGTCAGAAGCTCGTGAGAATTAGTAATAGGGGAATGGATCATTAAGATCTGGGAAGCTAAGCTTTGAGTGACAGTAGATTTACAAAGGGAAAAAATCAGGAACTTGGCCAGGTGAGCATCAGGAAAGTTGAGTCTGTCAGTAACAAAAGGATGAGGGTTTCAGCAGCAAATTTACAGAGACAGGATGGGCAATATTACTGTGGTAGAAACAGCTGGACTTTGTCAGGAACAGCAGTTTTCTTTAATCTCAGATGAATCACAAACTTCGAGTAGTTGAACATATGTGGCCCTGCTTAAAAAGCCTATGTTCCATTTAGGGTAACAGTTGATTGCACAGTAGAATTAGCTGGAACTAAGGCTGGGACGTACAACTTTCAACCTGCCCCTATTGAAACCACAACATTCAAAAGTTATAGATATAAAAACTGTATCCTCCCCCTGACAAATTCCAGCTACTTCTACCTCTTTCCTACTTTAGTCTGTTGATCATCACCTCAGTGTCCACTGGCCAGCAGTGGGTCCTGGGCTGCTCTGGAAACACTTTGGAGACACAAGAGACTGCAGAGGGGGAGCAGGTTATCTGAAATTGGAGAATTCAATGTTCACGCCGTCGGGTTGGGGAATTAAAGAACAGCAGCTCATATTCTGCCTGGGTAGTCTACAAATCACCGGCATGAGCACTGAATTCTCCAGTTTCAGGTAACCTGCTCCCCATCTGTCCCTTTCTCTCTCCCTCTGATCTACACAGGTTCCCTCACCCACCCACCCAGCCCCCCTCCACCATCTACGCCAATTTCCTATCACCCACACACACCTCCCACTGGGTCCCCACCCCCAAATGTTCCCATCTGCCCTCCCCACCGCCCTTATTTGATTACTCTTCACCTTTCTTTCTCATCAGATTCCATCATCAGCAGCACTTTGTTGCCTCCACCTATCACTTCCCAGCCTCTGTCACTGTCTCCACCCTTCCCTCCCCCACCTGACTCCATCTGCCAATCAATCCTTCCTCACCTGGATCAACCAATCGCTTGCCAGCTCTTGTCCCAACCCTCCCCCTCACCTTTTATACTGACTATCTCCCCTCTACTCCTTCAGTCAAGATGAAGGGTCTTGGCCCAAAACGTCGACTGTCCATTTCCCTTCACACATACTGTCTGACCTGAAAACATTCTGTTGTTTGCATTTCTCACTTTGCCAAAACCTATCGTAGTCTCATACCTCCTGCTCTCTCTCTGTCCTCATTTCAGGCTGAAACCTTTCAGAGCCTCTGCTGTTCTGCTTCTCCTCCTACTCCTTCACAGGCAGTCCATTGGGATCGTGGATGACTCTGGTTCTGGGGTTCTGAAGTGGATGATAAGACCAATGTGGGAACCACAGACTCTTCCAGCAATGGAGCAGGCTGTGTCTGACGGGCGAGCGGTTGGGCGGTTTGTGAGGTGGTGCACACTTTCTGTTACTTACGTGGAGCTTGGACACACAGATGAATGGACTTGAGGTCCTCAGTACCATCCTGGATACCACTTCTTCACTTTGAATGGCCATGGGCCAGAGATTCCCAGGGGTTAGTAGAGATATTGAACTTTTTTTCAAGGAAGCTTTGTGCACATCAATAAATCTTTTGCAATCTTCATTGGGCATTCACTTCCCATGAAAGAGCTTGGGAATAAAGTAACTTTTTCAGGAGTCTGGTCTTGAGCCTGTGAACAGCATGGCCAACCCAACGTAACTAGTGGAGAGTAACTAGAGGAATTCAGGTATGTTGTCCTAGGGGAGGACACTGACATTGGCTCGCCAATCCCGTCAATGGATTTGAAGGATCTCTTTATTCTTCCAGTATGGCTTCTCGTGCATTCCTGATTTTCATCATCCCACTCCACCACTTCCTTAGCCGTCTACGGGTAAGTTCTGGAATTCCCTCCCTAAACTTTCATCTGTCTATCTTTCCTTCCTTCTTTACAACCCTTCTTCAAACCATTGTTTCCACCAAACTTTTGGTTGCCTGTCAGCAGAGAGAAACCGTTAATTTTTCAGGCTGTTGACCCTTTATCAGAATTATCATAAATATAAGAAAATTGTTAAGAGACAACTCCTTTATCCAGAGAATGGAAGGAATGTAGAATTTGCTCTCTCATAGAGTTTTAAAACCATTGCGACACACAAGGAGGATATTTCGCCCATCAAAAACATGTGGGCTCTCTATGGAACAATCCACTAAGTCCCATTGTCCCACTATATCCCATATCCCTGCAGGTTTAGTTCCCTCCAGTTCCCACCCAAATTTCTTTTGAAACCATTACTTTTCTTTGCTTGCACTGTTCTCATAAGCAAATTCCAAGTCATTGCCACTCTTGCATTAAAATGTTCTTCCTCACATCTCCCTATATCTCTTGTCCAAACCCTTAAATTTGTATTCCAAATCCTTGCACCAGCAGATAATGGGGCAACCTTTTTCTTTCCATCTTATCTAAACTCGACATAACCTTGTCCACCTCTATCAAATCTCCCCTCGGCCTCCTCTGTTCCAAGGCCAGATGCCTCAACTTATCAGGTCTAACCTTGCAGCTAAAACCTTGCATCCCTGAAATCATGCTGATGAATTGCCTCTGGACCCTCACAAGGACTTTTGCATCTTTCTTAAAGTGTGATGAGCAGAACTGGACGAACAGAGCTCTAGTTTTAACTTAAGCAGAGCATTATAAAAATTCAACATATCTTCCTCCTTTTTCTACTCAGTGCCTTTATTTATGAAGACCAAGATCCCAGAGAGTTTCCTAACAACTCCCTCAATATAAAGACAGAAGATGCTGGAAACTCTCAACAGGCCAGGCAGCATCTATGGGGAGAGAAACAGAGTTATTGTTTCAGGTTTATGTCCTTCCATCAGAACACTCTGAATGAGAGGACAGGGTAATCAAGGCAACTTGCATGGCACCATTAAGCCAATATGTGGGGGTAGAGAGAGAGATTAGAGTAGTTCGGTAAGATAGAGAGGAGAGGTGGATTCTGATGTACCATAGAAACATCGACATAGATCAGTTTGAGCAAATGGCAGTAAATGTAATGTAACTATACGTAAAACAGTAACAACCTTGTGGAAATCCAAGTTCAGTACATCTACTTGTTACCTCTGAGGTTCCCACCTGCTTTAGAAGGTCATCTATTGTACCGGTGCCCAAGAAGAGCATGGCGACCTGCCTCAACGACTATAGTCCGGTAACACTAACATCAACTGTAATGAAGGGCTTTGAGAGGTTAGTTATGGCACGAATCAACTCCTGCCTCAGAAAGGACCTGGTTCTGCTTCAATTTGCCAACCACCACAACAGGTCAACAGCAGATGTGATTTCTCTGGCTCTTCACTCTGCTCTGGACCATCTGGACAACAGGAACACATACGTCAAGCTGCTGTTCAGTGACTACAGCTCAGCGTTCACCGCAATCATCCCATCCAAACTCATCATCAAATTTCAAGACCTGGGCCTCTGTACCTCCCTCTGCAACTGGATCCTCGACTTCCTCATCAACAGACCTCAGTCAGTGAGGATTGGTAACATCTCCTTGCTGATTATCAACACAGATGCACCTCAAGGCTGCATGCTTACCCCCTTGCTCTACTCTCTATGCACATGACTGTGTGGCTAAGCATGGCTCCAATGCCATAGACAAATTTGCTGACGATACCACTGTTGTTGGACGAATCACAGGTGGTGACGAGTCAGCCTACCGGTGCGATATAGGACACCTGGTTGAGTGGTGCTGCAACAACAACCTCTCACTCTATGTCAGTAAAACTAAAGAACTGATTGTTGACTTCAGGAAGGGGAAGGAGGCCGAACATGCACCAGTCTACATTGGTGGATTGGCGGTGGAGAGAGTCAGCAGCTTTAAACTCCTGGACATTACATATCAGATGACCTGTCCTGAGCCCAGCACATAGATGCAATCACAAGGAAGATGTACCAGCATCTTTACTTTCTTAAGAGGTTAAGGAGGTTTGGCTTGTCAATGAACATTCTAACAAACTTCTATAGATGTACTGTTGAAGGTATGCTGACCGGTTGCATCACGATCTGGTACAGTAATTCGAATGCACAGGATTGTAAGAAGCTGCAGGGAGAAGTGAACTCAGCCAGTACATCACGGGCACATCCCTCCCCACCATCAGTAGTATCTACAGGAGGCGCTGCCTCAAGAAGGCAACATCCATCATCAAAGGTCCCCACTATCCGGGCCGTGCCATCTTCTCGCAGCTACCATTGGGCAGGGGGTACAGAAGCTGAAGTCCCACACCACCAGGTTCAAGAACAGCTACTTCCCTTCAACCATTTGGTTCTTGAACCAACCTGCACAACCCTAATCACTACAGTTTAGCAACACTATGACCACTTTGATTAATTTGCTAAACAGACTTTGTTTTTTATTGTTCTAATTGTGTTCTTTCTTGCAAAAATTATTTATAATTTATGTTTAATTTATGTTTTTCTTGTGAATTCTGCTTATCTGATGCTATGTGCCTGTGCTGCTGCTGCAAGTAAGTTTTTCATTGCACCTGTGCATACATGTACTTGTGCAGATGACAATAAACTCCACTTTGAACTTTGAATAAAGGAATTACATCTCCTATTTTCCAATCTAATGGAAACATCCCATAGTCTCGGGAATTTTGAACAACTAAAGCCAATGTTTCATGGACCTCACAGCCACATGGAAGCACACTGATGACGGGGTGATATCGGTGTTTACCTCAGTCCTCCACTGGCCACACTCCACTGAAGATCAGGTGAAGAAAGTTGTCTGCGCGACCAGCACCAGTGTCACTTCAAGCCAGGAGCTGGAAGGTACTTGAAACTGGTGCAATGGGGATGCAGCTTTCAACTTCCCCCTGCCTGCTCTGAAAAATCTCTATCCCTCCATCATGCTCTGTTGAATACTCCTGGTGTGAGGTTGGGTGTGGTGCAGCTTCTGAATTATGCAAAGCCTCCTGACATGGGCAAATTCAGAGCTTCACCATCCCACTACGTGCCTCATACCATCATTACCCCATTTGTACCACCACACGAACCCACCTGTTGCAATGTTCTGCCATCAATTACAGACCCTCCCAGCACAAGGCAGGCAGCTGAAAAGCAGTTAGGGTTTGGAGTCACAGCCTGATGTTTTATCAGGGGCCAGTCTCTGGAGGCATAGGTTGCATTACTTTTCATCCATGAATCACAAGCCTCCCGCGTGTTGTGCAGAGATCTCTGAAGAAACAAACATCTTTCTGCATAGAAATGATTGCAATGAGGACTGTACAGTACAGACCCCACAGTCATTCAAAGCAAGGTTGCACATGCAAAGATCAAGGCCAGGAGTGGGGATAAAACCAAAAGAGTAGAGGGGCCTGTAGCAGTTTAAATAATGCCAGATATTGATCTGAATTGCTGAAGGTGGAACAGTGGACAAACATGTTCAGCCTCCCATGTTCTGTGCTCAGGAGTGAAGTAGCAGGCTGCCTCCCAGCCCCCTCCCCCTCGCACTGTCAGGCCAAACACATGATGAATTGCCCTGTCAACGGAATTCATTCAGGGACCAATTAATTCTGCAGAAATGAACTGGAGCCATCAGTTGGTGAAAAACTCACTGCAAAGAAAGGGAAGCTCTGTAGCGCTGGAAGTTAGTCTGACAGAAATTGGTCATTTAATGCTTTATCGCACTGGAGACAGCCCTGTCATACACAATGCCATGGCAGGACTCCCCTGGTACTTTATTTATTAATTATCCCGAGCAGCCAGGGCATTTAACTGTCTCACTCCAGACCCATCAAGTTGACTTCTTGTCATTTTTTTTTGCAAACAGATCCTTAAGCTACTTGGAGGTTAATGGAATGAAACCCTCATCTTTCCAAAAATGTAAAATATTTCTTTTGAGGGAAGTGAACAAATAACATGTTTTATGCTAAGTTTTTATGTGTCAGTAGGTCCTCTTATTTCAATGAGTGGGCATTTTGGGTTAAAACACTATAATTAAAGAGATCCCTGCACATGGTCCCCTGATGGTGGAGATCTTAAAGGCAACTTGTAACCATGGTCATTGCCAAAAGGTGACTCCTATTTTGGCACTAAATTGGCAGCTCTCACAGGGGAGAGCTGCAGGATCTCAGATTGGTCTAGTAAACTCATTGGATTAAGTTGCCTGGTGAGAAGGTAACCTGAGGACACCATCCCCTCCCCTCTTCATTTGCCTTACTCCCCATCCCTCCCACACTTTTACACGTCCCACCCAATCCAGGTCAGGTTAACCATTCTGTCAACACTTGAGTAAGACTTCAACATCACAAGTAGCTACATGCACAGAGCTTCAGAAAGTGACACATACCAATTACTTCAGCAGTCAATGACTTCAGGACTTGGATTTGGAAGTGTCTTTCACATCAAATGCTATGTTACTGTTTTGTTTTTGAACACAGCAGTTTGTAACTGGAACTGGTTCTATGGACAGTCTCGGGTACGTGAAACAGCTGCCTATTCTTCAGATGTGAGTTTACTCAGTGAGAGTCAGCCGTCTTTCTACTTATGGGGAGACAAGGTAAAGCTGCCCTCGTGGACCAATCCATGCATACCCCAGCTATGACAGCGGGCAGCGATCAGTGTTAGGATCCATGGCTGATATTTTGCCTTCGGTTACCTAGAGAAGAAACACAGGAGCCCTAACGCTGACCCACTTGCCTGCAATCAACATGGTGAGGGTCAATCCAGACCCAAACTTTTCCTGATCCCCACCAGGCAATTCAACAGCTAAGCTGGAGAAACATGAAGAGCTAAACAAAGGTATGATGTGAACTGCTAGATAATAAAAACAGTGCCCCACCAGATCAACTTCTCCCTTTCTCGGGTCTGTGAGACAACTGCAGCTAACATTTAAAATTATGATAAGAATTTGGTGGGGTGGAAATGGAGGAGATATTTCTTGTTGTGAGTGACTTCAAGACATTATAATAAGACAGCCATACCAAATCCAACAAGGAATTCAAAAGAGATTTACCTAGACAGCAGATGTCATTTCCACAAAGAGCAATTGAAGAAATTAGTACAGAATTCTTTACAGGAAAGTTCAGTGAGGGGGAGAAGGATATAGTAACAGAGGTAGATGCCCCCTTCTCATTACTACCATCGGGGAGGAGGTACAGGAGCCTGAAGACCCACACTCAACACTTCAAGAACAGCTTCTTCCCCTCCACCATCAGATTTCTGAAAGGTCTATGACCACTACCTCGTCATTCCTCTTTTGCACTATTTCTTTACTTTTGTAACTTAAAGTCATTTTTATGTCTTGCACTGTACTGCTGCCACAAAACAACAATTTTCAGGACATGTGTCAGTGATTCTGATTCTGAAGCAGAGTCAGAGGTGCATGTCCAGCTAGGAATGGTCCACTTCCTTGCTGCATATCACAGAGCTACAGAAATATTTGAATAGCATCAAAGCATATCAAAAGTGGAATTCATATGTGGCTCTTCCCAGGTCAATGTTCAGGGTGGGTGAGGGTGCTGGAGATTTTAAAAAGGGAGGTCTTTGTTGTTAAGAACAGCTATAGTCCTGACAGGAGTTGGTGAATCTGATTCCCATTCCAAAGCCAGGACCTTAACTCAAACCAGTTCATAACTGGATTTTAGCAGAGTTTATCAAAGCCTTAGTTGATCTGGAAAGTTTTTTGATCGTTCTGTAGCGTGCTTTAGCAATGAAGTTGGCGGAAAACATTTTCCATCAATTTACAAATTAAACCATTTTAAAGAGACAGTACCTTGATTAATATCTTTATTTTTAACCTTTGATAGTTCTCCACTCCACCACACAACCTGATGATAATCTTCAATCTTTCTCTGCTAACAATAGTAACTATAGCTAGACTACACCCATTAGAAGTGCTCTGATACCTCAAAGTAACTCCCTTTCTCTCTGAAATGAAGCCTTGTTCACGGTGACCAACACCCATCCTTCTCTGACTCAATGTCAACCTTTGTCTGTTCTGTTATTTAAAACTACCAGGGAATGTTTTCTTGCATTCAAGGCACCATATAAATGCAAAGTGCTGTCAGACTCACTGATTTCACTCCAACAAAACTTTTGGAGATTAAACAATTTACATGTAAACGTGAAGGAAAAAGAAGTGGTGATAAAAAGGTGGAGATTTAATTTCACGGACTCGAACTACAAATACCTAACTGCTGATGGATATAATTTCTATGCAACTTGTGATCTGTACAGTCTTTGATGCTGATTTTCTCATTAGAATGAACTGATAAACTGTGACATAACTATTCATGAAAATTCTATGTGTTTATCTAAATTCTTGATTAATCAGTATTGCTGTCAGCTCACAACGGGAATGACTATTTCAAGGGGCTTACCCCATTCAGAGGAGGGCATAAGGGAGTGGAGCTATAGACTGCTGGCAAGGTACTCCCTATTGCCAACTCGTCATCAGTCATCTCTCTTGTAAACTTCTCCCTGTTTCTTAGCCCTTGCTCTTCAAAGTGCACCGTCACCTTGTCCCAGGAGCAGCCAATCATCCGAATCGCTCACTTTTTACCCACTGATGGGTAACTTAATGTTGACCAAGAAAGAAAGTAAATCCACAGATTCAACTTGCATCTCTCTGACCTGAGATCTGGATGTTACTGAAGCAGCTCTTGTTTAGTCAGGAATGTAACAATTGATGTGTCTTCCTGATGATGTAGCATTGAGTCACATATCGCAGAAATAAATACTTCTACATAACTTCAGGAAATCAAACACCTTGCATTTATATAACACCATACCTAGACGGTTTCATAAGCAGAGAAGTAATTCTGAAGTACAGTCACTGCGATTATGTAAAGAACAATGCACTACAGTTTATCTGCACAAAGATCCCACAAGCAGAGTGATCATTAATTTGTAGGTGCAATTTGAAGATAAATATTTCCCAAGGCTCAGGAACAATGTCTCTACACCTCTTGAAAACAATATGGTGAAATATATTTTGTACATCTGTAAGGACAGATGGAGTATTAGGTTAATATCTCATCCAAAAGATATCACCTCCAGTGATATGGCTTTCTGCAGTCCTGCAATAGCGTGTCAACCAAGATTTTGTGCTTGAGACTCTGGGGTGAAACTTGAACTTGAACTTTTGCTTCAGGGTTGAGAGTGCCACCACTGAATCATGGCTGAATATTCCAGGGCTCTCCTCTATGTGTCCAAGTTTCACATTGGGCGATAGGTACTGTAGATTGTCGCAGGATCTCTGGGAAAGGGAAAGGTTGTGAGTGGGGATGGGTGGTGGTGTTGGAGGGCGGCATTGGTGTTCACGGTTTGGCCACAGTTGAGAAAGGATTGAAGATGATAATATACTCACAGTTTACATTCAGTCTGACATAGCTTGAATTGTGGATCTCTGATGAGTGCTGGGGGAGAGCAGCTACAGGTAAGGAAGCATAGTTCTGTCAGCATTGGGTAAATTAAAAAAGAGCAAGGCAATTGGCTATCAGGTTAAAGTGGGTTAAGGAATGGGTTACTGAGGATAAAGTTGATGCTTTATATGAGGCCATTGCAAGACTGTATCTTTTTAAATTCTGTCATTATAGTTCGTACCTTACAAGTTTTGCGTAACTTCTACAAACACAAGATGTTCTTCACACTATTTGCCCTTTTGTAAAAGATCTGGGTCTTTATCAGTTCCTTCAGCATAATAGTGACGGCACTTCAAAAGAACTTCTTCATCTGTGGAGGGGTTTGGATCTGCCGAGGTTGAAAAAGGCATCAATTAAATTCAAGTCCTGGTTTCTTTTCAAAATTAGAAGAAGTGGAAGAGAAAATGAAGAAAACCGAGGAGCAGTGAGTGGCCCACATCTGGCTAAGGTTGTGGATTCTGTCGATTACGGGAAAAGGGGATCGGGGTGAGAATTTGGACCAGTTTTATGTGATGTATCTTTATGACCTGTGACACATATTCATTAACTCTCTTCATCCAAAAATTATATGGCAGAGTCTGCAAATTTACCTAGCAGGATACATTCATATCAAAGGTTGCTCTTGGTAAAGAAGAATATTATACATCAACAACTTACACCTTTATTGTGAAAATACCAATAAGGTAATAATCCCATTTCAGGCAGTTTATGATATTTTCTAACCACATTAGGTGTGCAGAGTCAAACAGAAATTGGATCATCTGTTTACGTCCTAAATGATTCAAGTTTAATGAAACATAAAACATAATGGAAAATCAAGGGTTTCCAGTGAGTCCCACAAAATCCATGATGTTTCTTCTGAATGTAGAAGAGTCTGGACATGTAATGTGGTGCCCAGCAGGAAGAAGGTATCCTTGGAGACTATTTCCAGGAGCAGGAAGTGTACTGACATACTGACATCCTGTGTCAGGTAACTTTCTGTAAGTAATATTCTTTCCCAGCTCTCTCTGAGGCTCCAATTCACCACAGAGGCGATCTTTGCTTCATAACCCACAGCATACCTCTCCGACCCAGACTTCGCCAGACCTGTACAATCTCCAGACTATATCCAACCCTCGACTACAATAACCTCACCTTACTACTGAGCTTCTATTTGCTGTTCCATTGCTCTTGCCACTTCTTCAATGGTTCCCAGCAGTGAATTGTTGCCCTGAACACTCCCTGACCCCCAAACCAACCCTTGACCAAACCCTGCAGTCAGTGACTGGTTCTAAGCCTCCAACCTCTGTAATCTCCAACCCTCCCTCCTAGCCCCCAACCTCTGTAACTAACTCCAGGCCCAGTCTAACCTGCTCCACACTGACGTAGGACACAACGATAAAATCTTTCCCTGGGAACCACATGGTGCCCTCGGTCACGTGTGCTACTAAATTTCTGAGCAGAAGGTCCTGCAACAAGATGTTCATTGTCCCACCAGCAAGCAACTGTTTAATGTGTCTAAACAGGTGCCATTCATTCCCTAAGAACTGAAACTTTACTGACATGTCCACCTGCTGTTAATTAATGATATCCAAAGCTGTGACACTGAGGAATAAAAATATCTTAAGCAGCATAAGATTACTCTAGGCCATGTCAGAAATACATCGCACCAATAGTTTTGCAAATGCTTGGATAACTGCATTTTTACATGTGGTTGATGTGTACAATTCTGCACTGCAGGCTGACTAAAGCAGGACTTGTCCCATCGATAGGCTTGCAGTGTAGTGCTCTCTGCTTTCAACAGAATGCCCTGATTCACTGCATGACATAAGGATCGAGGTTTAGGGAAAAGGATAAACATGTTGTGGGTGAGAGAAGGTTAACTGGACTACAAGGCATGCCTCACTGCTCCTAGTTATCTCCTTTACCCCTTTTATTTTGCAGAGAAATCTGACAAGCATGCTGAAAAATAAATGAAGATTCCTCCTGTCTTTTATTTTTCTTCTCCAGGCTGATTGGTGCCCTGCCTCAACTTGTTAAAAGTTAATAAAAGGAAGGATATGGAGATGTGCAGTGGAATATAATTAATTAAATGAGACTAATTAGGAACATGAGACCAGGTGCTGTGCAGAAGCTGACAACAGAGAGACAATGTGAAAAACTCCCGTTAAGGGTGTTATGTGACAGGGGCAGGAACAAAACACAACTTTTATGTATTTTGCTATCTGAAGCCTCCCCAGGGTCACCAAGTGAAACCGTAGATTGCTGGGGCCTTGGCTTTTATTGTTGTCAGAGATCTTTTCTATGGCGCTGGCAGTAACACACGCTAAAATTTGCTAACTAATTACTCCAACATATGTCCAGTGTTTGTCTCACCATTCTCTCTGTATCAATTTCTCCTGCATATTTATTTCAAATGAAATCTACCATGCCAATATTGTGCCAAATGGAGAATGTCTTCTGTTAAGTTTAGAAGAGGGAAAAGTGGAATGTCCATAAGACCAGCATTAACGTTTACTACACAGTGCCTTCCCTCCCTCCGCACCCTGGGGTGCAGGGACGTGGGACATGCCAGTTGTCCAGTCCTTGCACAAATGCAAATGGGAGTCCCACCTCCCACTGCAGCTGAGCTCAGTGTTTCGCTTTGTGATGTGTACAGGCACACACTCGCACACACCCAGGCACACGCACACCCACTCTCACTCAATGCTCACTCAAAACAAACACAAAAAAAAGCTGCAGATGCTGGAAATTCTGAAATGACAACAGGGAATATTGCAGATACTCAGTGGGTTAGGCAGCATCTGGAGAGAGTGTTTTGTTCACGTTAATGACCTTACAGTGCTGAAAAATGTTATGAATTCTTTCAACTTGTCCTCCAAGTTTCTTTAGGTTTGTCCAGTCTATATGAGGATTCAAATTTCCTATACCTATTGAATTATCAGTATCATTTTCCTGATATATTCTTTGTCCAACACTGCGATTACCGATGGAAGGCCGATATATCACTATCACCAATATTCTCCATTATCTCTTCGCTCTTCCCATACGAACTCTACCTCCTGACCCTTTATTCCAATTTCTTTTTACTCATCACCAGTGTTGTTCTTTGCTGCTCCTTTCCAAATGCTGTGAGCTTGGGAAAACATTGTTCCTAACCTGGTCACCCTACAAAGTCAAAGTGGAGTTTATTGTCATATGCACAAGTCCATGTATGCAATGAAAAACTTACTTGCAGCAGCATCACAGGCACATAACAGAAGATAAGAGGCACTTACAAGAAAAACATAAACTAAACATAAATTATACACAATTTTTACAAGAAGGAACATAATTAGAACAAAAAAAAGCGGTTCATTTTAGTGCAAAGTGATTAAAGTGGTCATAGTGTTGCTCAACTGTAGTGACCTTGAGCAGGTTGGTTCAAGAACTGAATGGTTAAAGAGAAGTAGCTGTTCTTGAACCTGGTGGTGTGGGACTTCAGGGTTCTATACCTCCTGTAGCTGCGAAAAGATGGCATGGCCTGGATGGTGCGGATCTTTGATGATGGATGTTGCCTTCTTGAGGTAGCGCCTCCTGTAGATACTACTGATGGTGGGGAAGGATGTGTCCATGATGTATTGGACAGAGTCCACTACAGCGCCAGTGATCGGGGTTCGATTCCCGTCGCTGTCTGGAAGGAGTTTGTATGTTCTCCCGTGTCTGCGTGGGTTTCCTCCAGGTGCTCCGGTTTCCTTCCACACTGCAAAGACGTACGGGTAGGTTAATTTGGGTTTAAAATGGGCGGCGCGGACTCGTTGGGCCGGAAGGGCCTGTTACCACGCTGTAAATAAACTTTTTAAAAAAACTTACTCTCTGCAGCTTCTTATCTACCTGTGCATTCAAATTGCCTTACAAGGCCATGATGCAACCAGTCAGATACTTTCAACAGTACATCTGTTGAACTGTACAACCAGGCCAGCAACAGCTGCTTCAAAAATATAACAATAGAATAGGCTGGAAGTACTCAGTTGGTCAGGCTGCATCTGTGAGAGGAGAAACAGAGTTGTCTATTTTCAATATTTGTGCATTTATTGCATCCATCTTGTTTGAATGGTTTGTGCATTCAGATAATTTTATCAGAACATTTTTCTATTTTTACCTTCTGTGGCCTTTGTCACTGATAGCTGAATACTTTCATTATACTAGGCTGGATCAAATAATCTCCTTTATTTTACCCAAATTGACACTCTCCTCTGCAGCCTTGACCTTTCTCTTCAGACTGATGTTTCCCTTCTTTACCTCCTGTTGTTGGTTCAACAACCACTCAAGGGAATCCAAGATTCAGCAACATTAAAACTAATATACCAAGAATTAATTTTTTGAAAAGACGTTGAGGATAATTTTTCAAAGCCTCTACCAGTTCACCAGGCTGATGTGAGAGGTCAATGGCTAGAACCCACTTGACTATCATGTAATTAAAATCAATGGGTTGAAAATCGAGTGGCATCTACAATGGACATGAGTTCATCTTTATTCTAGAATGAACATAACCGATGGTTTTCAGTGTAGAACTGGACCAGAAAGTGAGATAGCTCATCATTTGTGCCCGGCTCCTTAAAAGAGCTATCTATTACTTCCTTTCCCCTGCTCTTTCTCTGTCACACTGCAAGTATCTAAATTTCAAATTCCTTTTTAAAGATTGTTATTGACCCTGCTTTCACTAACTTGTACATTGTACTTTAATTTGCCCATTATCTTCAATCTGAGTCTCCAGCTACTGACACAGATGGAGTTTAATTTGGACAAGTGTGAGATGTTGCATTTTGGAAGGTCAAATGTAAGAGGAAAGTCTACAGTAAATGGCAAGACCATTGAGAGTACTGATGTACAGAGGAATCTTAGAGTGCAAGTCCATAGCTCCCTGAAAGTGGCAACACAAGGGGAGAGGGTAGAAAAGAAGATCTATCGTATGATTGCCTTCATCGGCTGTGGCTGTGGAAGTCATGTTGCAGCTGTGTAAAACTCTGCGTGCAGTTCTGGTCACCACATTACAGGGAGGATGTGGAGGCTTTGGAGAGGGTGCAGAAGTTGTCCACCACAATGCTGCCTGGATTGGAATGTTATAGCTATAAGGAGAGGTTGAACAAGTTTGGATCAATTTCTCTGGAGTGTCCAAGGCTGGGGTGCGGGGGAGGGGGGCAGTGGACGGGGGCCGCCTGATGTATATTTATAAAATTATGAGAGGGGAAAATTTCTGTTGGATAGGTTAGATGGTCAGAGTCTTTTCCCAGGGTCTTTTTCAACTACTAGAGGGCATAACTTTAAGAGTTAGGTTCTTCATTCTCTCCCCATAACTGAATTCTTTCCTAAAATGTAGTGCCCAGAATTAGCTCACACCCACATCTGAGAATGATTCATTTTATTTTGGAGTGTAACTCCCCTATAATGTAAGGTGCAGATTATCAAGGAGCTGGTGGAGAACTGGTTCAATCTTGTTCCATTTAATCAATTTAATGCAACAGATTTAATTTTGAACAAATTCCCATTACTTTGGAATTAGCCTTTTTCAGAACAGATCAAATGAATAGAACAGTGTGCACTATAGATGACAGATTTTTCACAGTAAAATCAGATTAGTTGTAATGAGTGGACAATTTTCACTTTTCACAAGCATTTAAATGAACTATTTATTTTTCAAGGACAACGCACAAGTCATTTGTTTTGATTGAGGAAATTATCCCGCTGTACAACTGCAGACAATTTGTATTCTGCAGGTACCCAAATGCATTGTTAAGGACATTTTATTCCTGAGCACATCTCATGTTGTTCGAAAAAGACACCATTTATCTCTGGAATGATACAGAGTGTAGAGCAATGTATCACTCATATTCTGAAACAAGTCCCATTGCTATTATTGAACAGCTTTTATTCTGAAGTTCTGCCCATCATACAAAAGTTGACGTGTCTCATGAAACTGTCATTAGCTGGAGCAGTTCACTTTGACTTTCTAAAGGAGGGCTCATTGAATTGGAATTGGTTAGATTGGATCAAGACTGAGCAACTGGAATGAACAGTGGACATCATTCTTTGGCAGGAGAATGAAGATCATTACTTCTGAAGTAATGCCTATTGTACTGGAACAAATAGCAGGGAAATCATTAAAGTGCTTTTATTTTGGGGCAAAGTTAATCTGTAATCAGCAGCTTTTATTCCAATGGAAAAATATCATTGATACTTTCATGATTGAGAAAACATTGTACTAGAGTACATAAAAAGCAGAATTAAGTTCATTCCATGCTAGAGAAATCCTCATTTTTCAATTTTTTTAATATTCTGGAACATTTTTTATGGAATGAATGGGTTTATCCTGAAATAACTTTGTTGTTGTTGAAAGGAATATTCCAGTTGTTGAGCCAGTTCTGTACAAGCTCTTTGATAAGCTGCATGTGACAATCTGGAATGTGGACTTCTTGCAATTCTGGATCAAAGAATTAAATCCAGAGAGAGCTACACCAAGACATTATGAACACCCATGCCCTTATCTACAGCAATGTACAGTGAGCTAACACAAGGGCTGTGTCAATTAAATTATGCTCACATACGTTACTTGGATATTCCACTGTATTTAGTTGCCTGAGTTAAAATTCTCTATTGCTGGGTGTGTTTTCCATGTGGTGGGAACCCTGACGATAAAAGGGAGATGGAACCATCACCTTCACAGGATAAATACTTTTCTCCAAAGCTAGTTATCTGATCAAAGTTCATCAGTCTGAAGGGTTAACTCTGTTTTTCTCTCCACAGATGCTGCCTGACCTTCTGAGTATCTCCAGCATTCTCTTGTGCCTTTCTCTGCTCTCGTCGTCCATTTGGAGCAGGAATGCCTCCATGACACCCCCAGTCTTCTGCATCTCTCTCATGCATTCAAAAACCTCCACTCAGTATTATCATAGATCATCCTCCATCAAATCCAATGGCCTCTCTGTCCTTGAAGCCCCCTCTGGAGACCCTCGGCACCTCCCAATTGTCAAGGATTATCCATTGGCATTTGGCCAGGAACCAGGTGGTATGTGAATCCACACAACCTTACTGAGGTCATGCCCTTAAGATCACTAGTTCCAGTGTGATATCAGATTCATCAATCTTAACTTTTTTGACTTTTGTTGCTCTCTCCCTACCTCCCTATGAATACCTTGGTCACCGCCTCTGGTTTTCTTTGTTTCAGAAAATGTAAAAAATGTCTTTAGTGCTTGATCACAGCACATTGTACTAGAATTAATAGCTTTCATTTTAGCATTTATTGCATTGCAGTGAAATGCTTTCACTCTATAACAAGGTCCATTAAACAAGAAAAAAATAGCTTTTATTGGGAATATGGCCTACAGTGTTGGAAGGCTTTATAGAAAAGGGGCCAATTTATTGAAAGAAACCATTTTGATTCCAGTCCATGTCTGCTATCTGTAACAGACATTTCTTAATCTGGCAAATTCCGATTAAATTGATGCATTGGTATAGCAATCATTCTGGAACAAGGTCAGTTGCCCTGAGATGAACAGAGTTTATAACCTCTTTCTTGTGCTGTCATGAAGAACCTTTACCCAATAGGCTCCATCTAATTGATGTAACCAATTTTTTTGTTTTTAATTAAATTTTATTTACAGCGTGGTAACAGGCCTTTCCGGCCCAACGAGTTTGCGCTGCCCATTTTAAACCCAAATTAACCTACCCGTACGTCTTTGGAATGTGGGAGGAAACCAGACCACCCGGAGGAAACCCACGCGGACAAGGGAGAACATACAAACTCCTTACAGACAGTGGCGGGAATCGAACCTCAATCACTGGCGCTGTAATAGCATCGCGCTAACCGCTACGCTACCGTGCCGTCCTATCCTTCATTTCTGAAATGAAGGATGTTGGTCTGGAATTTCTTTTTGCAATGATTTCGGGTGTTGCATGAGGGAACTTTGACAATGTGAGGAAGGCTGAATACAGTCAGTTCCTCCTGACTGTGTTTTTGTCTGGCAGGTCCACGGTTTTATTCTTGATCCACCGTGCATGTGAAGTTCTTATGCACAGGAGCATCCAAACATGTGCAGAAGCATCAAATGACGTTCTATCTGTTTTGATGCCATTTTTTCAGTGGGGGCACTGCCTGCTCATCACCACTTTGATCACTTTGCACGAAAATGGACTTTGTCTTTTTTCTGGTTTTTAATTGTGTTCATAAAAAATGTGCAAATTTATGTTTAATTTATGTTTTTCTTATGAATGCTGCTCATATAAATCAGAATGAGAATCAGGTTTATTATCCCTGACATATGACGCGAAATTTGTTGTTTTGCAGCAGCAGTACAGTGCAAAAATTACAAAAATAAGTAGATAGTGCAAAATAAAGGAATAATGAGGTAGTTTTCATGGGTTCATGGATCATTCAGAAATCTGATGGCGGAGGGGAAGAAGCTGTTCCTAAATCATTGAGTTTGGGTCTTCAGGCTCCTGTACCTCCTCCCCACTGGTAGTAACGATAAGAGGACATGTCCTGGACAGTGAGCATCCTTAGTGATGGATGCTGCCTTCTTGAGGCACCGCCTCTTGAAGACTTCCTTGATGGTGAGGAGGAGTGTGTCCGTGATGGAGCTGGCTGAGCCTACAATCCTTTGCGGTCTCTTGCAATCCTGCACATTGGAGCCTCCATACAAGGCAGCAATGTAACCATTCAGGATGCTCTCCACTATGCATCTACAGAAATTTGTAAAAGTTTTTGGTGACAAACAAAATCTCCTCAAACCCCCTAACGATGTAGAGCTGCTAGCGTGCCTTCTTCGTGATTGCATCAATGTGTTGGACCCAGGATAGATCCTCTTAGATGTTAACGCCTAGGACCTTGAAGCTGCTCACCCTTTCCACCACTGAACCCTCAATGAGGACTGGTGTGTGTTCCCCTTCCTGAAGTCCACAATCATTTCCTTCATCTTGCTGACACCGAGTGTGAGATTGTTGTTGCAACATCACTTAACCAGCTGATCTATCTCACTCCTGTACACCTCCTAATCGCCATCTGAGATTCTACCAGACTGTGCCTATGATGCTGCCGCAAGTAATTTTTTCATTGCTCCTGTGCATACATGGACTTGTGCATATGACAATAAACTTGGCTTTGACTTTGAAAATGAGCCTTCTGCTTAATATGAGGCCAACTTCACCAGAACTTAAAAGGGACCAAATTGACCAGGTTCGAGTCCATGGAGTCCATCATCTATCCGTAAGTCCCTTTACAACTTTCTTAGCTTACCTGAAGCCCCACACCTCTCAAGCCCCTCATGGAAGCTTCAGTCAGGCCACATAGCACCCACCGTGGGCCCAACTGCAAACTTGGTCCTGCCCTCCAAGGAATACTAGCCACCTAGCTCACAAGGAACTCCACCTCCACCTCCCCTACGACCCTCTAATGACTTGACCCAACTCTCAAGGTCCCAATTTCCCCACCTCCCAACCCAAAGTGAAGCTCCAAAACTTTTTAACCAATAATACGTCCCCCCCAACCCATCCTCCCAGTACCCTCATGGGTTTCCCTCAACTAGAGCTGCTCTCCTGCAGCCTGTTGTCTAACTTATTTGAGTTCTCCTTGCTCTGCGCTGGCCTGTTTTATTAGGTTTCCCTCAGGGTTTATGGACAATAGAATGTTGCAGCTGGGAGCCCAGCTATGAGACATACCTCAGCAGTTTAACGCCTTTTCCAGCAAAAAGAAACAAATCCTCAGCCACGATCTTTCAATAAATAAGTTGTGGTTTTGGAAAAGGTGGACATCGCTGGGCTTACTCATCAACACCTTCTTTCAACTGCGTGACCCTTCGTGTGATGTTTGTACTGCTTCAGCATGTCACACACATATACACGCACACACACTCATGCACACATGCAAATGCAGATACACACTCTCTCTCTCTCTCTCTCTCTCTCTCTTCTGCAATGAACTTATCTCACACTCACTATTTCACAATGAAGGAGACCATTTCCCACATATAGTTCCCTAAGGAATCTGCTCTGTTTTACAATGTGTGGCATTGCATTGCCCTTACCAAGTGTAACACATATTTCATGATATGACACAAAGTGAATCTTATTTTGTCCAGAAGCATACTTTATGCATAAAATATATGGCCAAGCAAAATCAACAAATCAACAAGGCATCAATTTTTGTTTCCAAAACATTTCATCAACAAAAAGTTTAAGAGGCTGTTACACAGGACCCAGTCCCTCAGATGGTGGCAGGACACCGGACTGTAGTCTTTTCCCACAGAGACTGTGTGGTGGTCGCAGTGAGCTGTAGTTTGTCCCTCATCATGTGCCCCGGTACCTTGGAATGTGCCAATTGGCAGCGTTCGCTTGCAGACATCTCCTTGCACAGGAAGACCAACAAGTCTCAGGCAGACAGAAGTGTGTCCTTCACTGAGTTCATGGTTTTCCAGCTGCAGTTTGTCTCAGAGTGGGAACAGCCCACAAAGCACAACACTGTGTTACTGTAACTGGTCAGGATGAAACTCAACAAAGACTGCTGTATCCCTTTCCAGACCTTGGCAAATGCACATTCCAGAAGGAGACAGATAATAGTCTCAACGTCAAAGGTGGCTGCACCGGGATGAGGGCCGTGTTGGATATATTTTGCCCCATTTCTCTGGACGTTTGCATGCCGCATCTTTGCAGGCACAATGCATTTAGATCTCCAGAAGTAATGGAAGATGGGTTGGATGAGTTCCATGGCATGGGGACAGTGTATGGGCCACACATATGCTACATGCACCAACACCAATAGCACCTGGCACCTAATGACCAGGTTCTTGCCCACCTTCAAAATGGAGCACTAATCCTTTCTGTTTCACTTGGCTATTCGCTCCACACAGATCTTGATGCATGCCCCGGCTGCTCCGACCCAGATTCCTCATGACCAAGTAATCGGACCTGGCTGTGAAGGGAACAAGAAAATTGATTCGGCCAGTTGCCAAAACACATGGGCTCACTCTTCCTGCAAATGACTCTGGCCCCTGAAGTCAGTTCAAACCAGTCACAAATGTTAACTGTGGGTCCAAGCAGAAGTCATCCATCAACAGGGAAGCTTTGATCTGAGTGCCCCCAGTGCTTGAGATCATTAACCCCTTTATGTCCACGTCCGTCCTGATGGATTTGGCAAAATTTGATGCAACACACAAATCCAGCGGAGGAGAGTGAGCAGCCTCATCTGAATCCTGATTTGATTGACAAGCTGTCCATCTCCCACTCATTAATTTGGACTGCGTTCCTATGTCTGGAACTAATCCCAGATTGCCTTCCCAAAGCCTGTTCTGAAGAAGATGTTTATCATGTATGTGTTTGATATTCTGTCTCCTGATCCAAGCTGATCTAAATGCAAAGCTGTCAAAGATCTTCATGCTAGCTATGTGCAGGTTTGGGCTAATGGATCGCTGTCCCAGAGCAGACTTGATTCAATGAGCGATCAGCTTGGACAGAAGCTTGTAATGCACATTCAACAGTGAGGTAGGTCACCAATTTCTGATCTCCACACTCTCCCCCTTCTGCATGTTGATGAGATTGATGATGGATTCTGACATGCTGCCAGCTAGAAGCATACTGTTGTTCACTTCCAGCAGGTTTCAGACCATCCAGTTCCACAGAGCCAAGTTCAACTTTGTTGGTAAGTCATTGTTTCCAAAAGTATTCCTTGTCTCAACAGCATGGATAGAGCTTATCAGCTCCCCCAGGGTCAGTGGCTGGTTAGGAACCTCCCACTCGCTCCCATCTGATAGAAGGCAGGGCGTTCTGGGAGTCTATATTGTCTGTGGCCTTCAGTTCGTACAGGCCTGTGTACAAGAATTTGCAGATCCTTAATATGTCCATTTGCAAGGACATTGCAAATCCATCTTCTTAAGGCTGTTGATTACAATATGCCTCTTGGGAGAAGAAACTCAAACACACCTCATCCTGCTCCATGAAACCAACGCTAGATTAGAAGATGATCTTCGAGACCATAGAACCATAGAACAATACAGCACAATACAGGTCCTTCGGCCCACCACGTTGTGCCGACCTTTAAACCACGCCTAAGACGATCTAACCCCTTCCTCCCACATATCCCCCTATTTTAAATTCCTCCATATGCTTATCTAACAATCTCTTGAACTTAACCAATGTATCAGCCTCCACCACCACCCCAGGCAGTGCATTCCATGCACCAATCACTCTCTGGGTGAAAAACCTCCCTCTGACATCTCCCTTGAACATCCCACCCATTACCGTAAAGCCATGCCCTCTTGTATTGAGCATTGGTGCCCTAGGAAAGAGGCAATGGCTGTCCACTCTATCTATTCCTTTTAATATTTTGTACACCTCTATCATGTCTCCCCTCATCCTTCTTCTCTCCACTGAGTAAAGCTCTAGCTCCCTTAGTCTCTCCTCATAATCCATACTCTCCAATCCAGGCAGCATCCTGGTAAATCTCCTCTGCATCCTTTCCAACACTTCCACATCCTTCCTATAATGAGGCAACCAGAACTGGACACCGTACTCTAAGTGTGGTCTAACCAGAATTTTGTAGAGCTGCATCATTACCTCGCGGCTCTGAAACTCGATCCCACGACTTATGAAAGCTAACTTCCAATAAGCTTTCATAACTACCCTATCCACCTATGAGGCAACTTTCAGTGATCTGTGGATATGAACCCCCAGATCCCTCTGGTCCTCTACACTGCCCAGAATCCTGCCATTAACTTTGTAGTCTGTCATGGAGTTCGTCCTTCCAAAGCGTACCGCCTCACACTTCTCCGGATTGAACTCCATCTGCCACTTCTCAGCCCAGCTCTGCATCCTATCAATATCCCTCTGTAAGCTTCGACAGCCCTCCACACTATCCACAACACCACCAACCTTTGTGTCATCAGCAAACTTGCTAACCCACCCTTCCACCCCCTCATCCAAGTCATTAATAAATATAATGAAAAGTAGAGGTCCCAGAACCGACCCTTGTGGGACACCACTAGTCACAGCCCTCCAATCTGAATGCACTCCCTCCACCACAACCCTCTGCTTTCTACAGGCAAGCCAATTCTGAATCCACACGGCCAAGCCTCGCTGGATCCCTTGCCCTCTGACCTTCTGAAGAAGCCTACCATGTGGAACCTTGTCAAACGCCTTACGAAAATCCATGTAGACCACATCTACTGCACTACCCTCATCAATCTTCAAGGTCACCTCCTCAAAGAACCCTATCAGGCTTGTGAGGCAAGATCTTCCCTTCACAAAGCCATGCTGGCTGTCCCTAATCAGTCCATGATTCTCTAAATGCTCATAGATCCTATCTCTCAGAATCCTTTCCAACAGCTTGCCCACTACAGATGTAAGGCTCACTGGTCTGTAATTCCCTGGACTATCCCTACTACCATTTTTGAATAAGGGGACAACATTTGCCACCCTCCAATCCTCCGGTACCATTCCCGTGGACAACGAGGACTCAAAGATCCTAACCAATGGTTCAGCAATCTCCTCCTTCGCCTCACAAAGCAACCTGGGGAATATTTTGTCAGGCCCTGGGGACTTATCTGTCCTAATATTTTCTAACAACACCAACACATCCTCTCTCTTGATATCTACATGCTCTTGAACATTAACCTTACCGACACTGTCCTCAGCGTCGTCATGGCCCACCTCCTTGGTGAATACTGAAGAGAAGTATTCATTGAGAACCTCACCACTTCCACAGCTTCCAGGCACATCTTCCCACCTTTGTTTTCAATCGGACCTACCTTTACTCTAGCCATCCTTCTGCTGTTCACGTACGAGGAAAAAGCCTTGGGATTCTCCTTAACCCTACTCGCCAAAGCCTTTTCATGTCCCCTTCTTGCTCTCCTCAGCCCCTTCTTAAGTTCCTTCCTTGCTACTCTATATTCCTCGCGAGCCCTGTCTGATCCTTGCTGCTTACACCTTATGTATGCTGCCTTCTTCTTCCTAACTAGTTGTTCCACCTCTCTTGTCACCCATGGTTCCTTCACCCTGCCGTTCTTTCACTGCCTTACCGGGACAAATTTATCCCTAACATCCTGCAAGAGATCCCTGAACAATGACCACATCTGCAGAGTACATTTCCCTTCAAAAATGTCATCTCAATTTACACTCGCAAGTTCTGGCTTTATAGCCTCATAATTTGCCCTTCCCCAATTAAATATCTTCCCATCCTCTCTGCTCCTATCCTTGTCCATGACAATGCTAAAGGTGAGGGAGCAGTAGTCACTGTCCCCCAAGTGCTCACCCACCGAGAGATCTGTCACCTGACACTAGATCTAATATGGCATTCCCTTTAGTCGGCCTGTCAACATGCTGTGACAGGAATCCGTCCTGGACACACTTAACAAACTCTGCCCCGTCTAAACTTTTGCCACTAAGCAGGTGCCAATCAATCAAGACAACGAGCAAAACTTGCCAGTTTTTCACCTTGTGAGGTTCCTCCTCGACTGACTGCATCAGGACCAGATTCTGCACGCTGTTCTGAACTTGATGTAACTCCCTCTGATTCCTCTCACTTTGTGAAGACCTCTGAAGAAGAAGAACCTCCTGATGTTCACCATGATTGCTTCCCACCAGTGCATTGTGGAGTGCATTGTTAAAAGGTTCCCTCTTAAGTTCCACTAGGTTTTCTGGGGTCAACAGTTTTTTCAGTTTCCCCGTCTGCCTGTCAGCCTCCTGATCTTCTTATAGGTGACAGTCAGCTAGAAAAAGACAGTGGTCAGAGAAAAACACCATGTGGCATCAGTATATCTGTCTGAGTGCTTGGGGCACAAACAGGAAGTGTATCCGGGACTGGACTGAGCCGTCTGGTTGTAATCGGGTGTATTGCTGCACTATCGTACCTGCAGAGTTGCAGAAGACATTGCGCAACTTGGCATCTTTTACTGCTTCCATCAGAACTCTGGAGGTGACACCCAGTTTGCTGTCAGCCCTGCCAGATCGTCCAGCTGTACCGATGATGCAGTTAAATTCGCCAGCAGCGGGGGAAGCTACTGATAGATGGCAGGCATATGTCTTCAGAGCTGAAATGGAGTGATTCTATACATTACTTCTGCTACAAGGAGACTGCCACCAACCACTCCCGACTTCAGTGATGGTGAAGATGCCTTCCTTAGACAGAATAACCAGGTCAGAGAAATTCCATTTGTTGTCTCCAGACCAGATCAATTGCCAGAGGGATTGGATTTGAGACCTCTGCCGACAGTTGCAGGTGTGAGGTCAGTTGTACTGCTGCAGGCTTTCCTTGACTTTGCAAAGTGTTCTGAGATTGCTACATACTGCACAGCAATTTTCACACTGCACATGTTGATTGATATGATCTCTAAACACATTGTTTTGTTAATTTAAGGTCCCTTCTTTACACAGACCATTGCATTATTTCAATCTAGCTGTAACTTTCTCACAATATATCACATAAAAGTGACCATGTCTCTCACACTCACACATTAATTCACACTATCTGCAATATACACCATTTCACAATGATGTGACCTGCTCCATTTCATTAACAGTCACATTTACACTCTCACTCTGAGCTTGCATCATGCACAAGTGCACACTGAGTGCATTGGGTGGAAATACTTCACTGGTTGTTGAATGGTGAGAGGGCAGAATATTATACAGAATTACACAGCTGATAGAGTTACATTACACAGAATTATATTACTGCATGGAGTCAGGTCAGTCGGCTGGGCTGATTCAGGCCAGGTTTTTGCGCTCTAGATGAGCCTCCACCTAGCCTGCTTCGCCTCCCCCCAACTGTAAATTCCTTTGTCTTTTCTTCCTCATGTTTACCCAGTTCGCCTTAAAATACATCCTTGCTGTGCACATAAACCACTCCAGATGGTAGCTCGGGACACAGTCTCACCTCATCCTAGGTAAAGCAGTTTATCCAGAAGTTTCTTTTGGATATACTGGCGGCTATCCCTCATTTGGTTTGCCCAGAAATACAGATATCTTTTCAATGCTTACCCTCTGAAACCCTTGCAAAATTTTACTGACCCTATCGGGTCACCACTTGGCCCTCACTCCTCCAGAGTCAAGACCCAGGTTAGTCATTCCACAGGTAAAACCTGGTATCATTCTAATGTTCCTTCCACACATTTGCTAGTACCTATACATCTCTTATATAATTATGGAGCACGGAACCTTTTCGCCATCTCCAAATGTGATCCATCTCTTGTTTTACACAGATTAACATCATTGTCTCTCAAAATGAATGCTTTTTGCTTTTTTTCTGTTCTTAATTAACCTTAACGTAAAAGGCTCAGAGGGGGCAGAATTTTTGAGGTGTATCCAGGAGAGCTCTTGATACAGTATGTAGATTGACCAACAAGGGATGGAGCATTACTGGACCTCATCTTGGGGAATGTAGCTGGTCAAGTGGAGGGAGTGTCATTGAGAAGCATATTGGGGATAGTGACCATAGCTCCATATATTTCAAGGTAGGATAAATTTAGGGATAGACGAGGAATAAAGGTCTTAAACTGGTCTTCCCCCAGTTTCATTAATATAAGACAGGACCTGGCAAACATAGATTGGGTATATATACTGCATGTATGTCTATATCTGCACAGTGGGGAGCATTCAAAGGAGAAATTCAAAGTTCAGGGCCAACATGTTCCTGCAAGGCTGAAAGCCAAGGGTAACCAACACAGGGAACCCCGGATATCGAGGAATATCGAGGGCTGAATAAAGAGATAAAAAGAAGCATATGTATAGAGGAGGAGGCCCATCAAGAACATAAAAAGTGTAGGAAGGTGCTTAGAAAGAAAATTAGGGACACAAAAGTGGATCACTGGCAGACAGAATTAAGATAAATCCAATGGCGTTTTATAAGTATACTAAGGGCAAAAGAGTGACCAAGGAAAGAGTGGGGCCCATTAGCGACAACAGAGGCAATCTGTGTATGGAGTTGGAAGAATCAGAATCAGGTTTATTATCACTGACATATGTCATGAAATTTGTTGCTTTACGGCAGCGGTACAGTGCAAGACATAAAAATTACTATGTTAGGAAAATAAATAAATAGTGTAAAAGAGGAATCATGAGGTTGTGTTCATGGATTCATGGACTGTTCAGAAATCTGATGGTGGAAGGGAAGAAGCTGTTCCTGAAATGTTGAGTTTGGGTCTTCAAGCTCCTGTACCACCTCCGTGATGGTAGTAATGAGAAGAGGGCATGTCCCATTTGGTAAGGGTTCTTAATGATGGATGCCACCTTCTTGAGGCACTGACTCTTGAGGATGTCCTCGATGGCGGGTGGGTTGTGCCCGTGATGGAGCTGGCTGAGTCTACAACCCTCTGCAGCCTCTTTCGATCCTGCACATTAGAGCCTCCATACCAGGCTGTGATGCAACCAGTCAGAATGCTCTGCACTGTACATCTGTCGAAATTTGCAAGAGTCTTGGCGACATACCAAATTTCCTCAAATTCCTAATGAAGTAGGGCCGCTGGCGTGCCTTCTTCATGATCGCATCAATGTGTTGGTCCCAGGATAGATCCTCTGAGAGGTTGACTCCCAGGAACTTGAAGCTGCTCAGCCTTTTCACCGCTGACCCCTCAATGAAGTCTGGTGTGGGTTCTCCTGACTTCCCCTTCCTGAAGTCCACAATCAATTCTTTGGCCTTACTGATGTTGAGTGTGAGGTTGTTGTTGCAATATCATTCAACCAACCGATCTATCTCACTCCTGTACACCTCCTCATCGCCACCTGAGATTCTGCCAACTGTGGTGTCATCAGTGAATTTAGAGATGGCATTTGAGCTGTGCCTAGCCACACAGCCATGGGTGTAGAGAGAGTAGAGCAGTGGGCTAAGCACGCATCCTTGAGGTGAGGCTGTGTTGATTGTCAGCGAGGAGGAGATGTTACTACCGATCTGTACTGACTGTGGTCTCCGAACAAGGAAGTTGAAGATCCAGTTGCAGAGGGAGGTACAGAGGCGCAGGTTTTGAAGCTTGGTTATTAGTACTGAGGGGATGATGGTGTTGAATGCCAAACTGTAATCGATAAACAGCAGCCTGACATATGTCTTACTGTTGTCTAGGTGCTCCAAAGCTGAGTGGAGAACCAGTGAGATTACATTAGCTGTAGACCTGTTGCGGCAGTAGGCAAATTGCAGCAGGTCCAGGTCCTTGCTCAGGCAGGAGTTAATTCTAGCCATGACCAACCTCTCGAAGCACTTCATCACAGTAGCTATGAGTGCTACCAGGCGATAGTCATTGAGGCAGCTCACCCTGCTCTTCTTGGACACTGGTATGATCGATGTCCTTTTGAAGCAAGTGGGAACCTCCGACTGCAGCAGTGAGAGGTTGAAGATGTCCTTGAACACTCCAGCCAGTTAGTCGGCCCAGGTTTTCAGTACCCTGCCAGGTACACCGTCGGGGCCTGACGCCTTGCAAGGGTTCACCCCCTTGAAGGGTTCGGATGTTGGTCTCCGAGACAGAGATCACAGGGTTACCAGATGCTGTGGGGATTCACACAGGTGTAGTTTTATTCTCCCTTTCAAAGCATTCATAAAAGGCATTGAGCTCATTAGGAGTGAAGCATCACTGCCATTTATGCTGTTAGGTTTCATCTTATAGGAAGCAACGGCATGCAAACCCTGCCACTGCTGCCGTTAGTCCGACTGCATCTCTTAACTTCACATGGAATTGCCTTTTCGCTCTCACGATGGCCTTCGGTAGGTTGTATCTGGACTTCTTGTAGGGTTCTGGATCGCTGGTCTTGAATGCCACAGATCTAGCCCTCAACAGACTGCGAATCTCCTGGTTCATCCAGGGTTCTGGCTTGGGAAAACTTGGTATGTTCTCAATGGCACGCACTCATCCACGCAGATCGAGGTGAGGTCTTAAACAAAAACTTTTCATTGGTATTCATGAAGGAAACAGACCTTATAGTTCCAGGATTCAATGAAGGGGAAGGTGAAACCCGAATGTAAGTCTCCATCATTAAAGAAGGGATACTCAATACCTTGGTGGGTTTAGATGTGGATCAATTCCCAGGGCGGGATGAGATTTATCCCAGGTTGCTGTGAGAGTCAAGAGAAGAGATTGCTGGGGCTCTGGTTGAGATTTTTAAATCTTCGCCTACACGAGTGAGGTACCAGATCAATGCAGGATGGGAAACGTATTCCCCCTTTTCAAGAAGGCCGAAAGCCTGGTAACTACAGACCTGTGAGCCTAACAATGGTGGCAGGGAACAAATTCTGAGGGAGGGGATTAATGATCTCTTGGAAAGGCAGGGGCTGATCAGAAACAGCCAACATGGCTTTGTCAGGGGAAGATCCTGTCTGACCAATTTGATTTAATTTTTTGAACAGGAAGCAGAGTGTATTGATGAAGGTAGTGCAGTAGGCGTTGTTTACATGGACTTCAGTAAGGCACCACTTGGGAGACTGGTACAAAAGTTTAGGCCCCATCGGACCAAGGGCAAGTGGTAAATTGGATCCAAATCTGGCTTGGCAGCAGGAGACAGAGGGTGATGGTGGAGGGTTGTTTCTGTGATTGGATGCCTGTGACTAGTGGTGTTCCATGGGGATCTGTGCTGGACCCTTGCTGTTTATAATATATGTGAATGATTTTGGATGTGTATTTCGGAGGTGTGATCAGGAAGTCTGCAGATGATCCAAAGACTGGAGGAGTTATTGATAGTGTGGGGGGTATTCTTAGGCTACAGTGCGATATTGATGTGTTGGTGAAAAAGGCTGAGAAATGGCAGATGGAGTGTAACCCTGATAAATGCGAGGTCACGCACTATGTGAGGCTAGGACATACACAGTGAATGGGAAGGTCCTAGGGAGTACTGAGAAACAGAGGGACCTTGATGTATAAGTGCACAGATCCTTGAAGGTGGCAATGCTGACAGACAATATGGTTCAGAAGGCATTAGGGCTGCTGGCCTTCAATAGTCATTTGCTGGGCCATGGAATACAAGAGCAGGAAGGGTATGGTCCAAGTTTAGAAACCATTGGTCAGACCTCAGCTGGAGTACTGCATGCAGTTCTGGTCACCACACTATAGGAAGGATGTGATAAGCCGGAGAGAGTGCAGAAGAGATTCACCAGGACATTACTTACAATGGAGTGTTTCAGTTCTGAGGAGAGACGGGAGAGGCTGGACCTATTTTCTCTCTAGTGGAGATTAAAGGCGGGGGGGGGGGTCATAATTGAGATATATAAAATTATGAGGGGTATAGATAAGGCAGACTGCAGGAAACATTTCCCCATATTGGAAGTAAATAAAACTAGAGGACATAAATATAGGGTAAAGGGTAAGAGACAGAAGGGATCTGAGGTGGAGCCTTTTCACCCAGAGAGTGGTGAGTACCTAGAATGCACGGCCTGAGAGAGCAGTGGAAGCAGAGCTACGGGCAGAAATTAGGAAATGTCGAGATGAGCACTTGAATCCCCTAGATATGGAAGGCTACAGGCGAAGTACTGAAAGATGGGATTAGAATGGGTGGGTGTCCACTAGTCTGTGTGGATGTCATGGGCTGAATGGCCTGTTTCCCTGCTGTATGACACTGTGCCTCAATGACCTTCATTTGTATCTCTGTACTTTTGCTTTATATCCATGTACCTTAATCACCTTTCAAGGACTAAGCCATCTCCTTATAATTCCTCCACAACTTCATGAATCTCACATTGAAGTGTTGCACTACCCTTCTGCAAATTTATTAACTTCTTTTCAGATTTTGTCCCAGTCTTCTCCTGTATTAACTACTCCCCAATCTTTGGTGTTGTCCATGTTTTGAAATTGTACTCCAAGAGCAAAGTACTGCAGATGCTGCAAATCCAAACTAAAAACAGAAAATGCAGCAGGTTAATTGGCTGTTGTAAGTTACCCCTTGTGTAGGTAAGAGGCAAAAGAATCAAAAGGGGTTTGTTGAGCATGTGTGAGAGGGAACAAGTTGCAGGGCACCAATGAAATAAGAAGAGGGGAATGAGATTGATGGGAGGGCTCTGTTGAGAACTGGCATGGAACCAATTGGCTGAAGAACCTCCTTTCATGGCATAGACAGTCAAGTAACTGCTTCTGTGTTGAGAAGAGAACAGAATTAACTTTTCACTTCAATGATCTCTCATCATCTTCCTGTACTTTTTTGACGCTCTGAAGTGTTAACTGTTTCTCTCTCCATGGCTGCTGCCCGACCTCCTAAACAGTTCCAGTGTTAACGATTTTTATGGTTATTTATTAATCCCAAATCCAAGTTGTTTATATGAATGGCAAACAACTGTGGACCCAACACTATTCACTGTCAAACACCATTAACCCACTTTTCAGGCCAAATCCACTCTCTGTTCTCTCTATCCTTTAAGTTTCTTCAAAAAAAGTTGCTTGAACAAGTTCTTTCTTAATCCTTCTCCATTTGTTGCAGCTTTTCCTTGAGGAACGGTTTCTCAGCATTTCCACAGAAAGCAGGTGAACTTGCTAATAGTATGTGTTGGTGGACCTCACATAGAGCTGTCAGTGGAAAAATAAAGCAACGGCATTGGTAGATATTGGTTCAATGCCTTGGTACTCCTGCAATTCATACAACACCTTTCAGAAACTGTTTCATAGCTCATGGAATTGCTTTCTGGAATGCAGTGACTATTGTACCATTGGGGAACCAGTTTGCATACAGTGCGGTCACGGAATCAGTTTTGAGAAAAATGACTAAGACTCTTGTCTTAATGTTGTCAGCTGAAGGTAAATATTGGTTGGGTCCCCTAGGCAAACTCCCGAGATCTTCTTTAACCGGTGTTATAACTAACATGAACTTTATCAAGCAGTAAAGGTCTCTCATTCATGGCATCCTTGGCCATGGATGGTCATATATTGCACTGAAGTGATAATTGGACTACATGCAGAAGTCCCACAGTGTGGCTGAAATGTGCAATCTCCTGACTCAGAGGCAAATTCACAGAATCTAATGAAAATAATTTAAAAGAATATGTAAATGTATAAAATTATCTTTGTACAAGCCAAACTATACATCTACCTTTACCACATATTTTTCTTTCCTCAGTTGCTGGAGGTTCCAATTCATGATGGAGTTTGTTTCATAGTTCATGGGTTCCATGAAGTGGTGAAAACAGTATCATGGATAAAACCAAATGGTGCTCATAGGCACACTGTTCCAGGAGGTATCGATGGAAGTGATCAGCATGATCAACTCTCTCAAAAGAAATAGGAGGTGAGCATGGGACATTTAATTTACAAAGCTCAGTTGTAGCTGAAATGAAATTGCACTATATTCATGCTGCAATCAATATTCAAAATGAAAACAGAAAATACTGGAAACACTCAGCAGGTCAGGCAGAGAGAGAAACAGTTAATTTTTCTTTGAGGTAAATGGCCCTTCATCAAAATTGGAGAAAGGTAACTAATCTGAAGCATTACTTTTGTTTCTCTCTCCATGGATATTGCATGACTTGCTGAGTATTTCCAGAACTTTCAAATTTGCTGTGTTTTGCTTTTCAGCAGCACCAAGTTCAGCAACAGCTACTTTCCTACAACCATCAGGTTCTTGAACTGACCTGCACAACCCTAGTCTTACCTCAGCAATGGAACACTACAGACCACCTCTTGCACCACCATGGACTTGTCTCTGATTGTGTTTTTTTTTGCACAGTTTTTTTCTTCACTGTCTTGTATAATATATGTTCTGTGATTTGTCTGAATCGACATGCCTGTAACGCTGCTGCAAGTAAGTTTTTCATTCCTCACCATACTTGTGCATATGACAATAAACTCAATGACTTGACTTGACTTTACTTACCTCAACTACTCTTGGTGGCAACAGCTTTGATATCTAACTACCGTTTTGATAAAGAAATATTTCTCCTAAATTCCTTATAGAAGTTGTTAGTGATGATCTTCTAACTTGACCCTCAATTGTGATTCTTTCATTTAAAGAAATCTTCCGTGGATCAAACATTTTGGCAAAGTTTGCATATTGTTAGGCGAAATTTTGCACTGCAGAAAGCCTTCAATTATTAAGTTGTGGATAGTGAAGTATTCACATTGTAGGACTTCAGCAAGAGTCCAGGACAGCCCCACCAAGTAATCCTTAATGGGTGTTATATGATGGTGCTAACATGCAGCCAGTGTTGGGCATTGATATGATTGTTCTCATGTAAACATATTAATAGGTATTGTTCACACATTGAACTAGATGGTGTTATTTAATATTGTTTATACGTAAAGTGGGAACACGTTAGTCATTGATCTTAAAAGTCATCCCTCCACAGAGGCCACTGACAAGCTGTGTTTTTTTTTGCTTTAATTTGGCATGAATGTATCTGTTTATTTTACATGCCACCTAATCTCCAGGCAATGGATAAACTCTAGGTACTAACCACTGTCCTTTCTTATTTGCCCTCACTGAACAGCGGAATTGTGTGATTCTCTTCAGTTTTATTAATGTTCATTATACTATAAATAATGTGACACAAATTCAGAATATCAATGATAAAGAAAATGTGGCAGAACAGCAGGCAGATTGCTGATCTGCCTTGCACTATCACCAATTTATTCCTCATGCTGTCGTTGTATCCACTAAAATATCAGGAAAAAAATAAGTTATCTGGTTTCCTCACGATCTTTGCAGGTCCCAGAATTTCAGTTTGACTCACCAGATGCTGAGTTGTTAGTGCAAGAAGATATGATAAAAAAAATTGCAGCTTATACCAGGACAAATTTGTAAAAAAAATGTTTTTCTTTTCTCTGTCATCCTCATCATGTGGACCAAAACCGATCACGCATCCTCCTCAGAATGACTCTTCACCAAGTCTTCGAGAGAGTGCTTCTCCCTCAGTCCTTCTTCTTCCTGCAATCCACAAGCCTTCAGTCCTGAACCTTGCTGCTGCTGGTCCCAGTGTTCATTACTCACCTTGTCTCTCCTCCTTTCAGCCCTGTGACATTGCCCCTCAGCTGGGTTACTCTTGCCCAATGAATGAGGTGAATCTTTCCTGTAAACCATTCCTGCATTACCCACTTCAGATTTGGAACACAATTAAATTAAAAGAATCAGCAATAATACTCTCCTTAAAAGAGCGGATAGTCCTTTCAGAACTTCATTATACTTATGTATGGCATAATATGTCTGAATGGCATGCAAACAAAAGCTTTTCACTATCTCAGCACATGTGAATAATAAACCAATACCAATAACATTAAACATTGTTTGAATCACTTTTCAAACAGATACTTCAGGTAATTGTTTAGTCTAGATGAGACACACTAATACTAAAGAGCAGAAATCTTTTCCACTCTGAATCCAGAGTGCTCCAAGTTGGGCAGTATCAGTTTCTAGGTTTATTCAGTCAGACAGTCATAGAGAGATCCAGCACGGAAACAGGCTCTTTGGCCCATCGAGTCCACACTGACCAATCACCCATTTTTCAGTAGTCCTACACTAATCCCATGTTTAATTCTCCCCACATTCTCTTCAACTCCGCATCCCCCAAATACTACCATTCACCTACACACTGGAGGCAGTTTACAGCAGCCAATAAGCCTACCGACCCCTGTCTTTGGAAAGTGGAAGGAACTGGAGCACCTGGAGGAAACCCATGTAGTCGCAGGGTGAACGTACACACTCCGCACAGACAGGATTTCTGTGTGATTTCTGTTTCAGGTCTCTGGTGCTGTGAAGCAGTGGTTCTGTCAGGCTGTGCTACTGTGTCACCTTCCGGATTGGATTATGCAGCAGGAGATCCTTCCTGAAACTTAGAGTCAGGGAGTCACAGAGTTGTGCAACATAGAAACAGTCCTTCGACCCACCTCATCCATGCCAACCCTCACGCCTATCCATACCAATCCCACTTGCCTTCATTACTTCCATATCTCTCTCTGCCCTGTTCATTCAAGTACCTGTCCAGATGCCTCTTAAGTTTTGTGACTGTTCCTGCCTCCACCACCCACTCTCATGCTCATTCCAGATACCGACGACACTTAGTGTGAAAAATTTACCCACCGGATCCCCTGTCAACCCTCTTCCCCTCACTACAAACCTATGCCCTCTAGTTTAGACACCATGACCGTGGGAAGAAGACTCTGGCTCTCTAGCCTATCAATGCCTCTCATAATTTTATGTACCTCTATCGTGCCAACTCACAACCTCCTTTGCTCCAGGGCAAAGACACCCAGCCTGTACAATCCCTCCTGATAATTCAAGCTCTCAAATCCAGGCAACATCTTTGTGAATCTTTTCTACACCCTCTCCAGCTTATCCCACTCTATCCTAAACTCAGATACCTCCACATTGCAAAACAGTGTCATAGCACAGAATCGCATGGTGCACAAGGGAGGACATTGTGCCTGGAACAACTCACTGAAGGAGTTATCCAATTAGTCTGTTCCTTGCTTTTTCTCTGTAACCATACATTTTGTTTTCCTTCTCAAATATACTTTTGACAATTACTATCCAATCTGCATCCAAGGCCCTTTGGGGCAAAATTTGCCCGTCATTTACATCATGGAAACAAATCGTCTGGCCATCATTGCATTGCTGTTTGTGGAAACTTGCAAAAATTGGCAAATGAACAAACCATTTTGGAGATCAGGAAAGGTGATCTATCAGTGGAATTTATCCAGAACATCAGGACCTCGTCAATGTTTAACGCAAGGGTGCAAATTCTGCAAATGAAATAAGAACAGAGAATGCTGGAAAGACTCAGCAGGTCAGGCAGCTACTATGGAGAGAGAAAGATAGTCAGGTTGAAGACTTTTCATTGGAACAGGGAAAGTGGGAAAACAAGTCTTAAGTTGCAGAGAGGGTGGGGAAGAATGGATTGGACAAAGGGAATATCTCTCATAGGGTGAGTCCAGGGTTGCCATAGTGATGCATTGGTATAGGAATGTGGTAAACAGTGAGGAGAACAGTGAAAGGCTTCAAGAGAATAGAGACAGGGTAATAGAATGGATGGCAATGTGGCAGGTGAATTATAACAAAGAAATGTGAGGTTATATATTTTGGTAGAAGAATGAGGAATGATAGCTTTGGATAGGGAGTACAGTTCTAACGTGTGTGCAGGAAGGGAGACACTTAGTATTTATGTGTATAAATCTTTGAAGGTGGCAATGCAGATTGAGAAAATGATTTATTAAACCTTCTGGGATCCTGGGTTTTACAAACAGAGGCACGGAGCAACGAGGTGACACCGAACTTCTAGAAAGCACCAGTTCGCCTGCACCTGGAGCATTGCAGCAAGGCTGGTTACTGCAGGAAGCATATGAACATTCTGGAGAATATTCTGAAAAAGATCTACTGGAATGTTCTTGGGGAATGAGGGTCTTCAGTCACATAAATAGACTGAAGAAGCTGGGATTCTTCTTCCTGGAGCAGAGAAAGTTGGGAAGTGATCTGGGGTTTTGAATCAGGTCATAAAGATGCCCAAGATCATAAAGTATTTAAATTTTAAAAAAATGATTTAAAAAAAGAGCATCTGTTGCTGCCCGCAACAGTTGCTATAGTCAAGAACCACAGCTTAAACACAATTGGCTACAGAACCAGGGATGATGTAAAGTAAACTTTCATATGTATCAAATAGCCACGATCTGGAATTCACTTCAGGATAGGGAAGTGGAGGCAGATTCATTTTCCACTTACAAGAGAGAATTTGATAAATACTTGGACAAAAAGTGTCAGGATGATGGGAAAAGTGCCAGAAATGAAACTGACTGGATGTGCTTGCAGAGAGTCGGTGCAAGCTCAATGTGCCAAAGGGTCTTCAGTGCTTTAACAATACTTTGATTCTAGGTCATAACAACTGATGCAAAATGTAAGTTGTCCTCACTTCCCCAACTGTGTTTTTGACATAATTTGGTTTGAAATTATGTTAACCAAAGGTCCAATTATGAAACACGAAAATGACAACAGTTCTTTACTTGTATATTATTAATCCCATGACTTTCTCTGTAGCTGTGACACTTTACTCTGTAGTGTTATTGTTTTTACCAGTGCTACGTCAATGCACTCTGTACTACTCAATGTAACTGCACTGTGTAATGAATTGACCTGTACGATCAGTATGCAAGACAAGTTTTTCACTGTACCTCGGTACAAGTGACAATAATAAACCAATACCAGTACCAATACCAGTACCAATACCAATAATTGCCATAGTTTTTACCTTGTTCTATAATTTTTATCTCCCCATATGTACTGTGTAACTATTCCCTATTAAATTGCCCATTTAGTACCCGAGAATATCAAATTCAGGGGTTTTGTGCTCTTATGGTTCTATTCATTCCATATTTTCTTACAGCACAGAAGGCCACTTGGCCCATCAAATTTACGTCAGATCTCAGAGCAATCCCATCAGTCCCATTCACAAAGGTATTTCCCTGTAACACGTTGTCTCTCACATTCCCTGCCTGATTCACCTACCACCCACCAATACCAAGAGGCAATTTACAGTAGCCAATTAACCTTTGGGATGTGGGAGGAAAGCTGAGCACCCAGAGGAACTCAGGACACTGGAGACGGTAGTCAGCAGCACTGACCATTGCACCACAGTGAAAGCCCGAACAGCCAACATTAAAGCCCATCACTGGCCATCAGAGAGCTTTCCCTTACGTTGTTGTAGACCTGTGGGGATATTCAAAGAGCTGGCACATGGACAGTGGGGTGAATAAGCATTATAAAATTCTGTCCAGCAAGGCTGAGAATTACACTACCTGATAAATCTCGCAAATGGTTTAAATCCGTCCAAGAGGCCAAGGAATTTCTTTTGAACTAGCTTTTAATTTTAGAAGCTAAGAAATGCGGAAGAGACACAGTGCTTTTCCTTTGATTTGCTACTTATTTGCTTTATTATCCAATTAATTTTTAGATTTAAACCTTTCTTTTTCCTTTTAATATTTTTAACATTTTGTTTTAATAATAATTAAGAATTTAACAAAATGACTGATCATTTGTTTTCTTTTCAAAATAATTATTAAACTGTATTTTTTAACTGTTGACTGTTAACGCCCTTTGGCTGTGTTTCAATCCCTCAACTATGTTGTTAGTTCAATATCTTTGTTTGGATTATGTTGTTCACCTCTAGACCAAACATGGGTGGTTTATATATTTTTCAATTTGGACTACTGCCACCAATAGAACTGGGGTTAGTTCAATTAGAGGGTAGCTTTCTGGTTGTCTATTGGCCAGTTTTCAGGCTGTTGGGGGACGGGGGGTGGGGCTGTTTTTAGTTTTTTTTTCTTCTGGGCTAAACTACAAATTTTTCTAAATGTCATCATATTGGCTTCCCCTTTGAACTTTTTTTTAATTTCTTCCTGCTGGTAAGACTCGCATATACCAAGATTAACCTTTTACATACCATATGTTTTTTAAACTGTTAAAATGGATAAGACTATTAATTTTATTTCATGGAATATTAACGGCTTAAACAATCCGGTTAAGCGCAAGAAGATCTTTAAAGTTTTTCATAGATTAAATGCTCAGATCATTTTAGTTCAGGAGACTCACATCAGGAAGAAAGATAATCAATGTTTTTTCAGATTTTGGGGGGTCAACAGTTCCATTCAAATTCACAAGCAAAGGTGAAAGGAGTTTCTATTTTTATAGACTCCTAATTTTGTTTGTCCATCATGAGACAATATCAGACCCAAATGGTAGATTTTTATTAATTACTGGTCTACTTCATAATAAAAAAGTTGTTATGGTTAATGCTTATGCACCCAATGTAGATCACCCTGAATTTTTTTAAACATCTGTTTGCATTTTTTCCTAATTTAAATGAATACACTGTAATTATGGGTGGAGATTTTAACTGTTGTCTAAACCCTTCGATGGATAGATCTGTGTCAAATCCTGCATTTCCAAACAAATCTGCTGTCTTTATTAATTCCTTCTTAGTTGAATCTGGAATTTTAGATTTCTACACCCATATGATAAAGAATTTTCATTCTTTTCTCATGTCTACCATAATTACTCAAGGATTGATTATTTTTTTATTGATGCTAGACTAGCTCCACATACTATGGACTGTCAATACGATGCAATTGCCATTTCTGATCATGCACCATTGAGATTATCAATTAAATTACCAGATGTATCCTTTGATGTCAGACAATGGCAATTTAACCCTTCTCTATTACAAGACAGATTTCGTCCAATTTATTAAAGAACAGATTTTATTTTTCTTTTTAACTAATTTTACTGAAGAAATCTCCAGTGGGATAATATGGGATACTTTTAAAACATATATCTGTGGTCAAATTATTTCATATTTCACTGGATTGAAAAAATGAACTAATAACAAAATACGTACATTAGCCGACAAGATTAAAGAAATTGATAAAAAAATGTTGTGATACTCCAAATCTGGAGCTTTTTAAAAAGAGAACAGAACTCCAACTACAACATAGTTTATTATTAACATTTCAATTGAAAATCTACTACTTAAAAACAAAAGTCAATTTTATATACATGGTGACAAATCTGGTAAATTATTGCCAACCAATTGAAAGCTACTTTATCTAAATGTCAGGTTAATAAAATTCGTAAACCAGATGGTAGCTACACGATAGATCAGGTTCAAATTAACAAATCCTTTCAAGAATTTTATTCTTCTTTATAACAATCAGAATCCCCTGAGGATCCTACATTAATGCATGAATTTTTAAGAGATCTGAAGATTCCCCAATTACCTTTAAACGAACGTTCTACATTAGATGCTCCCATTTCGGAGGAAGAAATAAAGAAAGTAATATTTTCAATGAACTCGGGTAAAGCACCGGGCCCTGATGGATATACCGCTGAATTTTTTAAATCCTTTTCTGATATTCTTGTTCCCTGGTTAGCCAAAATTTTTAAAGATACCTTATCAGTAGGTAAACTACCACAATCTTTCTATGAAGCAACTATTTCTTTAATTCTTAAGAAGGATAAAGATCCCACTGATTGTGCATCTTATAGACCTATTTCTTTATTAAATGTAGATTCAAAAATATTTTCCAAAATATTGACCTTTAGATTGGAAAAGGTTCTTCCACAAATTATCTCTGAAGACCAGACAGGATTTATTCAGAATCGTTATTTACATTTTAATATTAGGAGCTTAATGAATATTATATATACCCCTTCATCCCAAATTCCAGAATGTGTTGTTTCACTAGATGCTGAAAAGGCGTTTGACAGAGTCGAATGGGAATATCTATTCACTACACTTCAAAAATTTAATTTTAGCCCTAAGTTTATATCTGCGATTAACATGATTTATTATACACCTATGGCTTCAATACTTACTAATAATCAAAGATCTCCTTTGTTTAGGCTTTTTCGAGGTACTAGACAAGGTTGCCCATTAAGCCCTTCATTATTTGATATTGCTTTAGAACCTTTGGCTATTGCACTCCGGGACTCTTCAAATATATGTGGCATTACTCACGGACAGAAGATTCATAAGATATCTCTTTACGCAGATGACCTGTTACTTTATATTTCTAATCTGGAGGAATCCATCCCTGCAGTACTATCACTACTAGACCAGTTTAGTGTTTTTTCTGGCTATAGATTAAATCTTAAGAAGAGTGAACTTTTTCCATTAAATATGCAAACCCCAATTTATAGGCAATTACCTTTTAGATTGGTAACTGAATATTTTATGCATTTAGGTGTTAAGATTACCAAGAAACATAAGGACTTATTTAAAGCTAGTCTATTGCCTTTAATTGACCATGTTAAACAATTATATAGTAAATGGTCCCCATTGTCTTTATCATTGGTAGGCCGAATTAATGTGGTTAAGTTGAATATTCTACCAAAATTTTTATATTTATTTCAAGCGATTCCAACTTCTGTCCCGAAATCTTTCTTTGACACCATTGATTCCAAAATTCCTTCATATATTTGGCAGAATAAAAACCCAAGGTTAAGTAAGAAATATTTACAAAAACTAAAAAAGGATGGTGGTATGGCCCTGCCTAACTTTAGATCATATTATTGGGCAATTAATATCAGATATTTAATCTTTTGGATACAAGATTCAGATGTAATTCAATGCCCCAAATGGGTACACCTTGAGCACCAATCAGTACTTGAATTTTCATTAGTTTCTATTTTAGGAGCTTCACTCCCTTTTGCACTTACCAAATTAAGTAAACATATGATTAACCCAGTTGTTAAACATACAATACGAATATGGTTTCAATTTCGTAAATTTTTTGGATTGAATAAATTTAACCTGTCAAGTCCCATTCAATCTAATTTTTTCTTTCATCCGTCCAGAGTTGACTCAGCTTTTTCCATATGGAAAAGGAAGGGAATAGTATGTTTTCGTGATTTATTCATTGATAACTGTTTTTCATCTTTTGAACAATTGTCTAACAAATACAATTTGCCTAGATCACACTTTTTTCGATACTTGCAGATTAGAAATTTTTTAAAAGCTACTATACCCTCTTTTCCGACACCTTACAAAACAGAAATTACGGAAAAAATTTTAGGTCTTAATCCTTATCAGACGGGCTTGATAGCAATAATCTATGATTTAATTATGAAAATATGTCCAGAATCACTGGACAAAATCAAGAATAAATGGGAAAGCGAACTCCAGACATCTTTACCTATGGAGACTTGGAAGAAAATTCTTCATTTAGTTAATACATCTTCAGTGTGTGCCAGACACTCTTTGATACGATTTAAGGTAGTTCATAGGACGCATATGTCAAAAGATAAGCTAGCTCGTTTTTATCACCATATAAATCCTATATGTGACAGATGTAGATCGAATGTGGCTTCTTTGACACATATGTTTTGGTCCTGTCCTCTTTTGGAAAAGTATTGGAAAGACATTTTTGACATTATTTCAAATGTATTGAAGATTGATTTACAACCTCACCCTATCGCTGCAATTTTTGGATTACCAAGGATAGAGTCTGGCCATTTATCTGCTTCCGCTAACCGTATGATTGCCTTTGTTACATTAATGGCCAAATGATCCATTCTGCTTAAATAGAAGGATCCAATGCCCCGTACCATTTTCCAATGGTTCTCTCAAACTATATCATGTTTAAACCTGGAAAAAATTAGGAGTGGTACTGTCGATCCTTCACTTAAATTTGAAGATATTTGGAGTCCATTTATTCAATATTTTCACATGATGTAGATCCCCTTTCAATAACTTTCCAACTTAGAGGAACGGAGTTGACGACATAATATTGTTCTGTTTCTACAAGAAATTTTAGTCCAGTTTTTTTTTTGTTTGTTTTTTTTAAATTTTTCTGTTTAGCTTAGTTTGGTTTGATATATTGTTCATAATTTTTCTTATTGATTTGGGGATTTTTTTTCCCTTTCTTTTTTTTAATTTATGTAATAAATCTTTTTCTTTCCTTTCTTTTATATTATATTCATTTACTAAGAGATCGTTGGATCTACAGATTTTTTATATTTTATTGTTCTTTATGATTATCTAAGCCATGACTGTTCTCCTGATCTCTTTGTACTACATGTACAAACATTGATGTTATATATTAATCTGTATTAATTTGAAAACTAATAAAAAGATTGAAAAAGAAAGGAAGAAAATTCTGTGACTCATATTGGGTCATAAAGATAAAAGCACATTGTTCCAGAGATCTGGTGCGATCAAGACTGTATATTTTCTCAGGACAGAGGCAGCACTGGCAACATTGCCATTGAACACCCATCCCTGGCTGCCTATTGAATATAAATGAAAGATTTGCAGGCACTTCAGAGGGCAGCTAAGAGTCGACCATAATATGTGAGGATTTAAAGCAATGAGACTTTCTGAAACGACAGAAACCAGTTGGGTTCACTAATACTGCAATGGCTTCAAGGTGACCTTTACCAATGTCTGTGTTTCAAATTTATTTCCCTTAAATTTAACCCTAATCCTTAAGTGGCAAAGATAGGATTTGAAGTCATGTCTGTTGGATGGTTATTCTATTGTTTTGGTATAGTTTGTTCAGCAACAATCACTTCATTACCATAGGCCCAGTATAAATTCTCATCAGCCTCTCTTCTAAAACAGTTTTGATGATGGGAGTCCTGGTATTCTGCCTTCCAGACTGACTCATTAACAGAGTTCCGGATGGGGAAACGATCCAATCTGTGGCATCCTGAGAAGAATACTGTCCCTTTAAGAAAAGGGGGTTGGGGGGAACGCTTTTTTTTATAATTATTTCTTGGAGACTTGGACTGTGTATCATCATTAGCTGACTAAATAGTGCTGGTCACAGACTCAGGTTGTGGTAAACGGTACAATTAGTGCTGTGTGGAGTGAACTGTATTCAATTTGAAATCTTTCTCTCTTAATACATCTCTTCTGATCACAGGGACTGCTGAGCTATGGACTTACATTCAATTAAATGAATCAGGTTAATTTGAAGTTAAAGTGAACATGTTAATCATAGCAGAATAACTCCATGAAATGTACCAAATTATTGGATTAGATTCATGGAAAATATCAGCCACAATTTGAAATGTTCTCATTACAAATGCAGATACCTTAAAGGTTTTGTATTACAGCAAGACTTTATCTTTTGACTGGCATGCTATGTCAACTCTTTTCTGCATAAGACAAAACTGTACATAACATATTTGTTTACAGCAAGAATTATCAGCACAGACCCAAGTGATTTTTATTTTCCTGGTCACCAAATGCTTTAGTAAACGTATTTAGACACTCCAGCCCCCTAAGCAAAATTCCCAAATATTTGATTCCCCTACTGACCCCCTCCCCCACCTTCCCTCGGTTTAAAATGCCTTGAACAATGGTTTTCATCTGGAGGAGAAACCTACAGGCAGAAGCTAAGGCTTGAGTGAGAGATCTTGTTGCTTCCCTTTTGAGAGATCTTGATGTGCTCATACTGTCTGTCAGATTTCTTGTATTGCAGAAGAATCTAATTATTAGGTGATAATACTCTTTCGGATGCTAACTAAATGGGATTCTTCTTTCTCAGTGATATGAACTGGAGAATCCAAAATAATGAGGAAAGCATTTGACATTTCCTCATGTGCATTATCACCTGTCCCTAACCACCATTTGAACCATTCCAAATAAGGATCAAGCTCTTCTTTAGATTCCGGTTGTAATGCCTGTGTAGGGGCTGCTACCGTGATGCGAAAACAAGACACTAGTCGAAGGGTTTCAGAACAAGAACTGGTTTATTTTCCTGCCTTGCACGGGCCTTTTAAGAGATCCTGTTCCCGCCCGCTCAAAACGGCAATGACGTATACGCTACGTTGTCAAATCTTTCCCGCGCATGGGTTCTCCCTGTCGCTCGGGGAAGACGAAGGCCCACCGCCATCTTGGGCCTCGCCGCTCCGACAACGCATGACCCGACCGCCGAGCCGGCTCGCTTGCTCGGACGGTGAGCCGCTACACCTGCCCAATTAATGGCATTTTATTGCTTTTCAGTTATTTGTTCAACTGGGAGTGTTAATTGTAACAATGAAATATTGCTGGTTACTGTTGCTAGACTGTAAAGTGCTTTGAGATGCGGAAGTTGCTATAGAAATGCAGTTCTTTTGAACTAAATTTAAGGCCCATGGAATTAAATGGTTAGTAACAAGATGGGTAAGAAAGTGGCTTAAAGACAGGGAGAAGAATGTTGTAACAAACAATTGTTTTTCAGACAGAAAGCTGGTAAACAGAATGTTTCTCAGGGACTGTTGCTAGGATTTCTGCTCTTATAGTGACTTAGGCACAGTGTGCGGGGTAATGCTTCCAACTTTGCAGATGACAAAGTTTGTCAGTGTGGAGGTGTGAGCAGGATAGTAACAAGCTGCAAGAAGACATAGGCTGATGGAATTGGCAGTGGAAATTTAATGCAGACCAGTGTGAAGTGAAGCATTTTGGAAGAAGGAATAAGAACTAAAATGAACTAAATGACTTGGTTCTGAAACGGGTGCAAAAACTGAGGAACCTGGCTGCGTATGTTCATTAAATGTGGGCAGACACACAGAGAGAGTGCCTGGTGTAGGAGATTTGATATTCATAAATAGACCCGTAAAAACTGCATAGGGTTTGACATATGTTTGACATAATTTAACATTTAACCCATATGTTAAATCTTTTCAAAACATCGGTTTGGCCACAACTGGTGTACTGCATCCAATTCTGGTCTCCTCTCTTTGGAAAGGATGTGAAGGATGCACAAAACATTTATTGGAGATGGTTGCAGGAATGGTGGAGCTGTGTTGGAAGGCTGGAGAAGCTGGGATTGCTTCTATTAGAGTAAAGAAGATTGAGAGGAGATTCATGACAAATTTAGGTGGGGTAGGTAGGGGGAAGTTGTTTCCATTAGCAAGTGTTCAAGCAGCAAGTGACATGCATCTGAAATTACGGACGAAAGATACAAGCTAGATGTGAGGGGAAACTTTTTTTCCTTGGGTGGTTTGATGGAACTGTCTGATGGTGTGATGGAAACATAATCTATCAGCACTTTCAACAAGGAATTGGCTAGGATCTTAAGGGAAAATAATTTGCAGGCCTATGGGAAATGAGCTGAGTGATGGATTGATTGGATGTTGTACTAGTAGTCAGCCAGGCTTTGTGGGCCAAAGGGCATCCTGCAGTGTGTAACAGTTCTGTGATTCAGTGATTCTTGCTGAGAGTTCCTGAGTGTGGCACCAACTCTTCCTGGAACTCAAAAAATAAAAACGTGCAGATGTTGGAAATCTGAAATAAATATGGAAAATACTGGAAACACTCAGCCAGTCAGGCAGTGTCTGTGGAGAGAGAAACAGAGTCCATATTTCAGGTCAAAGTCCCTTCATCAGGAACTTTTGCAGCTCTCTGCCCCTGCTTTTCCATGCAGACTCCACACTTTACTTACCCAGTGCAGCTTTCCTTACACCACCTGACAGATTGACAAACAAGTAATTGGCTCACTCTCCTTAGTGACATCTCATTGCATCACCAGCTGCATGAAGCCAGAATTGTAGATCAACTCATGAGGGTCCACCAGCCTGCTTTGTCCCCATTCCACAGCAGTCAGACACTCTAGAACCAACTTCTGACCTTCACTGTCTGTGAAATACAACTTGTGCTCCCTCTTCAAATTAATTAAGATCTCCAATTGTCGATACCTGCTTCAACTGCTGAGATTTGGTTCATGCTCCAGGAAGGTTCTGAGCCTGTGATCTCCAATGGCCTCCTTAATATGAACACATAGATTGATCTTTCAATTGTACAGCTCCTGTCATAACCTGGGGATGTCCCAAAGCCCCTTACAGCCAGTGAAGTGTTTCATTCCATAAAGAGCAGCTGAGAGCATAAGAAATAGAAACTGGAATAGGCCATTTGACTTCTTGACTCTGCATCACCATTTTATAAGAGCAGGTTTGGTTTTATCTCAGTGTCACTTTCTTGCTCTAAGTCAAAGTCCCTTCATTCCCTTTATATCCATAAATCTATCTATCTCACAATGACAGAGACAACACAGCCCTCTTGGATAGAGAATTCCAAAGATTTAAAGCTAGGTCAGTATTCCTCTGCAATGGCAACTCCTGAAAGTTATATTCACCCTTGTGAAAATCAGCAGCAGAGCGCCGGGTATATCGAGGCAACGTTGCCTCTTCCATGGCCTTTGAGAAGAAGAATAACCGTCCATGAGGAGAGTCAGTTATCAGTTTGTTTCACCTGTGTGTTCTCTGTCTTCCACTGATTCTGAAATACATAGAATCGTAGAATTGTACAGTACAGAGACAGGCCCTTTCGACCCATCTCATCCATGGTGGTCACGATGCCTATCTACACTAATCCCACTTGCCCGCATTAGGCCTGTATACCTTGCCTATCCAAGTACTTGTCCAAATGCATTTTAAGCATTGTAGTTATAACTGCTTCCATTACCTCCTCTGGTCACTTGTTCCAGACAACCACCACCCTCTGTGTGAAGAAAATTACCCTTCATATCTACATTAAATTTCTTCCCTCTCACCTTAAACCTGTGCCCTCTAGTTCTAGATTCCCCTACCCAGGAAAATAGAATCTATCTATCTATTCTATGTCCCTCATAATTTTATAAATTTCAAAAAGGTCAACTCTCAGCCTTCTGCGTTCCAGTGAGAACAAACTCAACCTGTCTTTTCACACGGAGGGTGGTGGGTAAATGGAACGAGCTGCCAGAGGAAGTGGTTGAGGCAGGTACAATGACGATGTTTAAAATACAGTTGAACAGGTACATGGATAGGAAAGGTTTAGAGGGATATGGGTTAAATGCAGGCAAATAGGAAGAGAACATGGAGATACCTTGGTCAGCATGGCTATGAGTTGGCCTATTTCCATGTTGCGTATCTATCCAATTTCTGCTTGCAACAAAAGCCCTCCAGTCCAGACAGCATCCTGGTGAACTTCTTGTGCACTCCATCTATTGCCTTGTGCACTCCATCCTTCTTGTGCACTCCATCCTTCCCGTAAAGTGGTGACCAGAACTGTGCACAGTACACCAAGTACACCCTTTTCTCTTTATTGTATTGTACATTCAAAATGTCATTGAGTATAACTGCGTTAATAATAGCTGCAAAACTTTTCAAGTAATGAAGTGCAATACCTCCAGAAGCGTGGCGACACTTGCGGGCTGCCACCCCAGAAAAACTATGCAAAAAATGCATTTCACTGTGTGTCTCAATGTATATGTGACTAATAAAGATCTGATCTGATCTGATTTGATCTTATCTTCTTTCCATGCTCACTTTCAGCCATGCCAGAAAATTTTCTCTCAGAACAGTAGATCTCCCTGTAAAGTTATACGCAGTCATGCTCATTAGTTGTATTGACAGTTCCTCAATGTGCCTCAGGTAGGAAACACCGACCATAGGTACCACCAACATGTGCTGAACCCATTGTATGTTGGAAGTCTCCACTTTTCCCACATTGTCCTTGATACCATTCCACAAGGCTTCTGCTGTGAGGCAAGTTCATTCTTGAATCCTCTTACATGTGTTCCTTACATCTGAACACCCACTTAATGAAGAGAGATTGAGCTACATTGTTGGAAGTGTATTTTGACTGGATCCTCAGTGGTGTCTTGATTCCATTGCCTGAAACCAAAAGCATTACATTTTAACTCAACTGGCCTCAGTGTGGCCCACAGTGGCCAAAATAATCAGGGTGCATTCAAAGACTCACTCACCTGAGTGACAGTGGGTGCTAATGCAGTCTGGAGCAAGAACAAACACCACTTCAGAGGCTATGGGAGAAGAGAAAGAGCTGGATGCTGGTGAAGGGAGAGTACAAGGTTTGAAGGGCAGCATTCTCCTGATTAGTGTTGAGATTAACTGGATCTGGATCCACTTAGAGAAAAATGCAACACTAGGGCCATGTTTAACATTTCCTTTCCTCTTCATAAGAATATGGACTCTGCACCTATTACAACCTCAGAGTGCTTTCATACATTACAATATGACAATGCTGCAATCTGGCAGTCAATTTGCACACAGAAACATCCCTAAATCAAAAACACCAACGTGATAAAAGCAGAATCTGCTTTTGTGACAGTGGCTGCAGAGTGAATCTTTGCCAATATTCTGAACAGAACTCCCCCATTTCTTCTCTGAAATTGCATTGAAGGGTTTTGTCCATTTGAAAAGGCTGTCAGCTAAATTCTAACTTCTCAGTGAAAGACAACAGTTCCATTAGGACAATGTACAACCTCAGAACTTCCAGACTGGATTATTTCCTTTGCAGTGTGATCTTCTGCAAAGGTTCTACATTGGGATGGAGGAGTGTGGAATGGGGGAGGGGGGATTTACTAGGCCAGCGAGATTTGTCCCATCACTGGGTCTGACTGCTGGAGCTCCCTACCCAACAACACTGCAGGACTCCCTTCATCAAAAGGACTGCAGCCACCAGAGAAGGTGACTCACCCTCTCCCCCTTCCCCAGCCCACCTTCTCAACAGCAATTAGGGATGGACAGTAAATGTTGACCTTTCCAGCAATGTACACATACCAGAAACAAATTAGAAATAATAATGATCCTAGTAACGACAGTAGATGCCTAACTGACTCCAGTCCCCAGTATTTCCCAAGGAACCTTTCGGTTGCAAACTTTGAGTTGTCTTCAATTGTCCTCAGGAGATTGGAGAAAAGTCTACAACAACCTCAAGACAGACACATTCCAAGGTGTGCGCAATACTCTCTTCAGAGGACATTAAGCACTGTAGGAATGTGTGAAGTATCACAGGAGCAGGACTTCTGGCCCCAGTTCTGTGCTATTATATTGCTCTGCACAGATGAAGATGCATTGTTCTGACCAACTGCATGATAGATTCTGCAATACTTTCCATTAGACCCAGTCACATGGAGCAGGTTTTCATTACACAGTCATTATTTCCTCAATGTGATAAATGCTTAGAATGGTGCCCATGAACAGTCATAGAAAGAAATGGTGAGAGATGGAAAGCAAAACAACATTAACTATGCAACTCGCAGACATTGCAGAGTTTAATCTCACTCCTATTTTTCAGTGACATCAGCCTTGTGCGCAGTGCCAGTTGTCAAACTATTATAAAGTATCTGCATTGGATTGAAATTAATGCCAAAGTCCTGAAAGCAATGAATGGAAAACAGTAACTGGACATTTCTCACGCAGCCAGTGGGTAGAATGACTGAGCATAATGTGTTTTTGTAAAGTTAAACTCTAGACCCATTGGTCATGTACTAGCAAGCCTGAAGTCAAGTGATCAATATATTGTACAGTTCAGATCTGTCTACATGCTGATAAACAGAATGATCTGTTACTGCTACAGTTACATTTAAAGCATGTGTAAACTGAAACAAGTTGATTTTTTTAAGATTGCCAGATAAAATGGATGAGTCCAGTGTTCACCTTGGCCAGATTGGTCTTTCTTTCAATAAGATGGTGCTACTCATGCCAGTATGCCATGTTTGATCATTTAGTGTACAAACAAAATTGTTTTATGAATGTTGTTTTTAGAACATTACTTGTCTCTGGCTTCTGGTATAGTGTTGGAAGAGAGTCACTGACAGATGCATTGGCAAAAGCAAACGATAGGTAATCTGGCAGTGATAAATGATAGATACTTTGGCAAAGGTGAATGGTAGATATGTTGACAGAGATGAATGATATGTACATTGGCGCAGTAATTGACAGGTACATTGGCAGATTAGTTGACAGACTCATTTGACGTCAATGACAGATGTGAAGATTAACAGATGTAATTGTCAGATGCAATATAGATATGGCGCTAGGAGTAGCTGACCAGTGCAATGCAAAAGGGGAGTGACCCAGGACCAGTGAATAAATGCAACTGAGAGTGACTAACATGTTCACAACTGGGACAGATTGGGTAGGGTGACACAGTGTTGCAGCAAGTAGAGTCGCTGCCTTGCAGCTCCAGAGACCCAGGTTCAGTCTTGACCTTGGGTGCTGCATGTATGGAGTGTCCACATTCTCCTTGTGAAAGCATGGCTTTCCTCCTGGAGCTCTGTTTTTTTCACATAACCCAAAGATGTGTGGGTTGGTCAATTAATTGGCCACTCTGCATTGTCCCTAGTAGTGAGACTTGATGGGAATGTGGAGAGAATAAAATATGGGTTGAATGTAGGATTAGCGTAAATGGGTGATTGACGGTCCATGGAGACCCATTTGGCCAAAAGCCCTGTTTCTAAGCTGTATCTCTCTGTGACTCTATGAGACTGATGACTTTTTGTCAGACTTATCATCAACTTGAAAAGTTAACACTGTTTCTCTCTCCAGAAATGCTGCCTGACCTGCTGAGTATCTCCAGCATTTCAGTTTTTATTTCAGTGTTAGAGCCTCTGCAGTATTTATTTTTGGCTACTAGAGTGATGTTGAAGATCTGGTTAAGAACCAATAGCAATTAATGTTCAGCTGGCATCAGGAGGCCATCAATTTGTGTCCCATTCTGGAGCCAAAATCAACAATTCATAATCACAGAGTCATAAAGTCACACAGACCCTTCGGCCCACCCTAGCCATGCTGGCCATCAAATGTCCATCCATCTTCATCCCAGTTTTCAGCACTTGGCCTATAGTTTTTTATGTCATGCATTTCAAATGCTTGTCTAAATATTTCTTAAATGTTGTGAGAGTACTTGTCACCACCATCTGCTCAGATTTCAGTACTCTCCTCAACTCCTCTAAATCTCCTACCCTTACCTTAAACCATATGCCCTCTGGTCAAGACACCCTTGATAGGGGAAAACTTCTCACTATCTATTCTATCTGTGCCCCTCATAGGTGTATAGCTCAATCAACACATGATTAATTTTAGTGCTGCACTGAGAGGCTGAAATTTTGGAGATGCTGTATTCTGGGCTGAGATGTTAAACCAGAGCATTGCCTGCTCTCCCAGATGAATACAAGAATATTGCAAGGCACCACATCAGTGAAATCCAGCGGAGATTGCAGTGTGCATGACTGTCCAGCATTTCTTCACAGGCGCTGCTGAGAGCAACTGATGTAAAAGAAAATGGGGGGAGACATTGGAGTGCCCAACGCCTAACCCTGCTCATCGTTTCCTGAAGAGGTGTGTGACACCATATCAAAATAAAACATCCAGTTGGCAGAAATCAAGGGATTTTATGGGAAAGAATTTTCTTTCTCTTTCTCAGTTTTCAGTTCTGAAGGATGGTCTTCAACCTGAAATGTTAATTGTTTCTCTTCACTCAGATGTTGCCTGACCTGGTGACTCTTTTCAACATTTTCTGTTTTTATTTTAGATTTCCAGCATCTGCAGGTTTTTAAAAATTTTTCATGCTATTTCTTATGCGGGCCCTTCTGGAAGTCCCAACTCACCACATCTACTGGTTCACCTTTATCTACTGCGGTAGGTACATCCTCAAAAAATCCAGTAGATTTGTCAAACATGATGTCCCTTTCCCAAATCCATGTTGACTTTGCCTGACCCCATCGCTCTCCTCCAGTGCTCTGGTATTACGTCCTTCCTGATGGACCCTAGTATTTTCTCCACGACAGATCCAGGGTAATCAGTCCATAATTCCTCTTCTCTCTTCCTCTTCTGTTTAATAGTACCTATCCTCCAATCACTGGGATTGTTCCAGAATCTATAGAACAATGGAAAAATGAACAGCAGTGTCTCTATTACTTCCAAGGCCAGTTCCTGAAGTACTCTGGGATGTAGATCACCACATCCTGGGGATTTATCTGCCTTCAATCCCATCAAGTTCCTTCATACTATTTCCCATAAACACTGATTTCATTTAGTTCCTCCCTCTCACTAGACCTCGTGTTCCCCAAACTGAGCCACGTGCAAATTGGCACAGGGTAAATAAGATTAGAGAGTTAAATGCATGGCTCAAATATTGGTGCGGGAGAAGTGGGTTTGAATTTGTGGGACATTAGCACCAGTATTGGAGAAGGAGGGAGCTGTTCCGATGGGATGGGCCCCACCTCAACCACACTGGGACCAGGGTCCTGGTGAATCACATAACTAAGGCTGTGGATAGGGCTTCAAACTAAAGAGTAGGGGGGTGGATTCAACAGATTGGAAAAGTATGGATAAAGAAAAAGGGAAGGAGGGTGCAGGACAGGTTACTGAAGTCTCCAGAATAAAGAATAAGACAGAAAGTTTAGAAAGGGACTGGGTGCAGGTCAATGAGACTAGCGGAATAAAGTCTTCTGTTTTCTGTGCTGTAGTGTTCTATGGCTTCTATGGTTCTAACTTAACTTAAGGCAGCATGGAGACAAATTTGAGAAGAAGGGTCGTGAATACAGGCTGAAGGTGTTATATCTGAATGCACGCAGTATATCAACTGAGGTAGATGAGCTCATAGCACAGATAGAAATTGGCAGGTATGATGTTGTGGGCATCACAGACTCATGGTTGAAAGTATATCATAGCTGGGAGCTAAATATCCAAGGATATATATCCTACCGAAAAGACAGGCAGGTGGGCAGAGGGGGTGGGGTGGCTCTGTTGGTAAAAAATCAAATCAAATCCTTAGCAAGAAGTGACATAGGATCAGGGGATGTAGAATTCTTGTGGGTAGAGTTAAGAAACTGCAGGGGTAAAAAGGGAATTATATACAGGCCTCTGATGTGGGGATGTGGGGTACAAATCCAGGATGTGGGGTACAAATTACAACAGGAGGTAGAAAAGGCATGTAAAAAGGACACAGTTATGGTGGTCATGGGTGATTTCAATATGTAGGTAGATTGGGAAAATCAGGTTGGTACTGGATTCTAAGAGAAGAAATTTGTAGAATGCCTATGAAATGGCTTTTTCGAGCAGCTTGTGGTCAAGCCCACTAGGGGAAAGACAATTCTGGATTTGGTGTTGTGCAATGAACCAGATTTGATTAGGGATTAGGAAGGTAAAGGAACCCTTAACAGGCAGTGATCATAATATAATAGAATTCATCCTGGAGTTTGAGAGGGAGAAGCTAAAATCAGATGCATCAGTATTACATTTGAGTAAAGGTAACTACAGAGGCATGAGAGAGGAGCTGGCCAAAGTTGATTGGAAGGGAACCCTAGCAGGGATGACGATAGAGCAGCAATGGCAGGACTTTCTTGGAGTAATTCGGAAGGTGCAGAATCAGTTCATCCCAAAGAAGAAGAAGCATTCTAAAGGGAGGATAAGGCAGCCGTGGCTGACAAGGGAAGTCAAAGACAGCATAAAAGCAAAAGAGAGGGCATACAATATTACAAAAATTAGTGGGAAGCTAGAGGATTGGGAAGCTTTTAAAAACCTACAGAAGGCAACTAAAAAAGCAATAAGAGGAGAAAAGATGAAATATGAAGGCAAGCTAGCCAATAATATAAAAGAGGATACTAAGAGTTTTTTCAGATATATATAGAGTAAAAGACAGGCAAAAGTGGACATCGGACCGCTGAAAAATGATGATGGAGAGATAGTAATGGGGAATAAAGAAATGGCGGACGAACTGAATAAGTATTTTGAGTCAGTCTTCACTGTGTAAGACACCAGCAACATGCCAGAAATTCGAGAGTCAGGGGGCAGAAGTGTGTGCAGTCACTATTCCTAAGGAGAAGGTGCTTGGGAAACAGAAAGGTCCGAAGTCACCTGGACCGGATGGACCACATCCCAGGGTTCTGAAAGAGGTAGCTGAAGAGATTGTGGAGGCATTAGTAGTGATCTTACAAGAATCGCTGGAGTCAGGAATGGTTCCAAATTCGCAAATGTCACTCCAGTCTTTAAGAAGGGAGGCAGGCAAAAGACAGGAAATTATAGGTCAGTCAGCCTGACTTCAGTGGTTGGTAAGATGTCAGAGTCTATTATTCAGGATGAGGTTTTGGGGCACTTGGAAGCTCATGATAAAATAGGCTGAAGTCAGCATGGTTTCCTTAAGGGGAGATCTTGCCTGATAAACCTGTTGGAATTCTTTGAGGAAGTAATAGGCAGGATAGACAAAGGAGAGTCAGTGGATGTTGTTTACTTGGATTTTCAGAAGGCCTATGACAAGGTGCCACACATGAGGCTGCTAAACAAGATAGGAGCCCATGGTATTACAGGTAAAGTACAAGCATGGATAGAAGGATGGCTGACTGGCAGAAGGCAAAAAGTGGGAATAAAGAGGGCCTTTCTGGTTGGCTGCTGGTGACTTGTGGTGTTCCACAGGGGTTGGTGTTGGGTCGGCTACTTTTCATGTTATATGTTGATGATCTGGATGACAGAATTGAGGGCTTTGTGGCCAAGTTTGTGGATGATACAAGGATAGATGGAGGGGCAGGTAGTGTTGAGGAAGAGGGAGTCTGCAGAAGGACTTGGACAGGTTGGGAGAATGGGCAAAGAAGTGGCAGGTGGAATACAATGTAAGGAAGTGTGGGGTTATGCACTTTGGTAGGAAGAATAAAGGTGTAGGACTATTTTCTAAATGGGGAGAGAATTCAGAAATTATAGATACAAAGGGACTTGGCAGTCCTAGTTCAGGATCCCTTAAAGGTTAACTTGCAGGCTGAGTCAGTAGTAAGGAGGGCAAATACAATGTTAGCATTCATTTCAAGAGGAGTAGAATATAAAAGCAAGGAAGTAATGCTGAGGCTTTATAAGGCCTTGCTCAGACTGCATTTGGAGTATTGTGAGCAGTTTTGGCCCCAGATCAAAAGAAGAATGTGCTGGCATTGGAGAGATTCCAGAAGAGGTTTAGAAGAATGATCCTGGGAATGAAAGGGTTAATGCATGAGGATCGTTTGGGGACACTCGGCCTGTACTCGCTGGAATTTAGAAGGATGGGGGGGATGTCATCGAAACCTACTAAATATTGAAAGGCCTAGACAGAGTGGACGTGGAGAGGATGTTTCCAGTAGTGGGAGAGTCCAGGACCAGAGGGCACAGCCTCAGAATAGAAGGACGATCCTTTAGCACAGGAATTTCTTTAGCCAGAGGGTGGTGAATTTATGGAATTCGTTGCCACAGATGGGTGTGGAGGCCAAGTCATTGGGTATATTTAAATCAGAGGTTGATAGGTTCTTGATTAGTGAAGGTGTCAAAGGTTATGGGGAGAAGGCAGGAGAATGGGGTGAAAAGGAAAAATAAATCAGCCATGATCGAATGGCAGAGCAGACTCGAAGGGCCGAATGTCCTAATTCTGCTCCTATGCCTTATGGTCTTATGGTCTAACATTTCTGGGAGATTATTTATATCCTTTTTGAAGATAAAACCAAATTATACATTTAATTTCTTTGTTCCCCATTATAAATTCTGACTGTAAAGGACCTATATTTGTCTTCATAATTCTTTTTGCTTTTCATATATCTAAAGAAGCTTTTACAATCAGTTTTTATGTTCTGTGCAAGTTTACTCTCGTAATTTATTTTCTTCCTCATAATCAATCCCTTTTTCCTCTGCTGAATTCTCAACTGATCCCAAACCTTAGGTTTGCTATTTCTGTGATATTTTTATATTTCTCCCCCTTAGGTCTAATACTAACTCCAGTTTTTTTTGGAATCCACAGTTGAGCCACCCTTTTTTTGGTTCCTGCAATTGTTGTAATTCATCCATACACTTTTTAAACATTTGCCATTGTCTATCCACTATTAAGCTTTTAAGCAAAGTGTCTGATTCTGTCATATCCAACTTGTGCCTTAGAATTTCATTGTTTCTTTCATATAGAATTGGGACCCTGGTCTCAGAATCAATACTCTCTGCATCTTAGTGAGAAATTTTTATCATGTTCTAGTTACTTTTCCCCAAGGGACTTCACAAACAAAATTGTTAAACAATCATTTCTCATTACATGTTATTGAGTACAGAAAAACATTGTTAATATTGGCAAAACTGCGAGAACTGCAGCTCAATCCAAGGTTACCCACACTCTCCATTGAACAAGACAATTGGTCCCTTCCCACCATCAGTAAATATACCCCCTTCAGTGGGTGCCCAGAAACTTTTAATAGACATGGAGAAAAGGATGGTAACCTGAGGAGCAACGACTTTGGATCTTGATGCTACAGCTAAACTCTATCTAGTGTTTAAAACAAGCGGCACAGGTTAACAAGTCTGAATTAAATCAAACAAAGTATTGAGGTTCTTTTCCAGAGAAATAGAAATGAGAAAGAGAAGGGTTGTGTTGAACTTGTAGAAACCTTGGAGCACCAAAATGGGTTCGAGGATATTGGAGAAGGTGCAAAGAAGAATCACACCAGTGATAAACGTGAGCTCAATTCTCTGCATGACGTAATACAGGACTTCACAATTTTGAATCTCTTTGACAGAGTAGATGCAAAGGAAATATTTCTACTGGTGGGGAAATCAAAAATAAGGTGATAACTATAATGAGGAATTTAGCAGGACCTTTCTTTCACTCTTTCACTGGTGAAAAGATTAAAGTAGTTTTCATATGGAGTGTTGAGGCAAATAGTACATTTAAGGGAAAGCTGGATAAACATGAGAAAAGGAAGGGTAAACTGGTATGGTGGGGTGAGCAATGCTGGGCACTTCTGGTACCACAGACCAACACCTGTAGTCACCGTGCTGAAGACTTTACAAACTGGGTTCCAGGGATAGATTGACTGGAGTGTTTGTGCTCCTCATGGGAAGGAGAGCGCTGAACCTGGCCTCAGCAAGGTCCATGTCGTCTCGCAGCCATGTTGCCTTCAAATGTTGCCAAGCAACAACCGGTATCAAACTGAACCAATTGACCAAAGCTGATTGGCACCATTAATACAGTAATGCATGGGCAGAAGGCCAGACATCACCTCTCCTCAACAACCCAACAGCTATGTTCTTCATTTGGATGAAGTACATGCCAATGATCTGTTGTTGTAGCCTTCAATTCCTGCTATTGATACCTCTCTTGACTGCAATATTGTGGAATGTGAATACAATTAGTAACTGGGAAACCTTGTCTTGAAGTGTAATCCTTTTGCCTCCCACCCCTCCTCCTCCAAGGATGAGGAGCCATGTTCTGGAGCACTGTTACATGGCTCCAAATGATTCTTCACTGAGCTCTCTTCAGAACGACCTCACTGGAAATCTTCTCAGTTTGATGGTTGTCAGTGTGACTGGCACATCAGTGAATGCAGAAGAGAATAGTCCAGTCCCCCAGGAATTGTTCAGTCCAGCCTGCTGTCTTCCTGGAGTGGATTTTGAATGTTGGAACGTCACAGCAAATAAGAGATATGGCAGCTCCCAGGACACCTGGCACTACTTGGGAATGCTCAAGGTGGCATCACTTTTTTGCACACTGACTGAGTGATTTTCTTTTCTATTTCAGCACAGGGATGTGTGTGGGTGCACGCGGTGATACCCTGCAGCCTCCAGAAACTGCCAACACCAAGAATACTTGCAGCCCGGCCTGTCTGCTGCCGCACTGTACACCTTGGACGCTGTCCCGACAGGACCTCAAGCATGTGTCACTGTATCTCACTCGCTCCAAGTACACTGCACCATCACAGAACGCCCTTGAACTGTGGCAGGGAGGGTGACCTCCATGGTGGATTCCAACTCCAGGCGAGGCCTCATGTGAATCTGCTTGCAAAATTGGAGGTGTTGTGTGCACTTCTTTTCTGATCTGATGGCTGTGCAAGACATTCCAATGGATAAAGAGGTGCTTGTGTTAGTTACCTTCCTCCAGCCATGTGGTCTTCAGCACCTCCACATCAAGTATGAACAAATACTGTCATGTATTCTCATAGTGCCAACTGCATTAATGTTCCTTTCGTATGATTGCAAAATGAGGTCCAACAGTGCGTGGTGTTGAGAAATAGAAAACAGAATATGGGCGTGAATATTGCACCCATAACGATCCTTAGTAAACAGAGAAGCATCTGCTCCAATGATTTTCACCCAGATCCCATATCTTTTCATGACTCAGAAGGAAATTTGGCTCATCGAGCCTTCGCCTAGCTCCCAGGGAAGGATTTGCATCAGTCCCATTCCCACTCTCCTTACTTCCCTGTCACCCTGCACCTTATTGTCCCACATGTCCACAACTCTGCTCTGATCCTTTTGCCACTTACCTGCACCAGGGATAATTTACGGTGCTGAGTTAACCTCTCAGCAGATCTTTGGGACTTGGGGGGAAACTGGAGCACCTGAGGGAAACCCATGTGGTCACAGGGAGAATGTGCAGACTCCACACAGGCAACGATAAGAACAGAAAATGCTGCAAACATTCAGTTGGTGAAGTGGCATCTGTGGAAAGAGAAGCAGTGAATGTTTCAGGTCAAGGACTCCACATCAAAACTGAGAAGGACGGGACAAAGGGAATATCTGGAGACACAAGGAACCACAGACACTGGAATCTGGAGCAAATTCCTTTCCCTTCCTTGATGCTGCTTGACCCACCGAGTTCCTCTAGAAGTTGGTTTCATGCTGAAAGGGGATATCTGTGCTGGGGTCAGGGTTGTCCTGCAGGGAAACTGTAAATGTGGACATCTGTTCAATGTGTTACTGGGGGAGAGTTGGGGAGGGAGGACATGGTCCTTGTTTATAAAAGCTGTGAAATGAGGGCAGTTAGAGGGTGAGAACACAAGAGGAACAGGAGGGTTGAGAAATGAGGTGGTGGGACATGCCCAGCAGGTCACACTGTGCTAATGGATGGGGAAAAGCTGAGCTAATACTGGGTGGAGGACCTGGCTGGTTCTGATGCACAAAAGTGAAGTCAGAGAGTCTGGAAGGCTGAAATGTGTCCAGACAGAAGATAAGGTGCTGTTCAATAAAGATCACAAGACAAGGGAGCAGAAGTAGGCCATTCGGTCCATCGAGTCTACTCCAAAGAAAAGGGGAAAAAGAAAGAAAAAAGAAAGGGAGAAAGAAAAAGAAGAAAAGAAGTGAGAAAGAAATGAGAAATGGGGGGGGAAACGTCTGCTCCATGAGCAAAAACAAACTATTCTAACACCAATTTCTGGCATTATCCCCATATCTCTTGATACCTTGACTAATTAGATACCTATCTATCTCCTCCTTAAACGCCTCCAATGATCGGGCCTCCACTGCTGTACGTGGCAAAGAATTCCATAAATTCGCTACCCTCTGGCTAAAGAAATTTCTCCTCATCTCTGTTTTAAACCTGTACCCTCTAATTCTAAGATTGTGCCCTCTGGTCCTGGACTCACCCACCAAGGGAAACAGCTTGGCCACATCTACTCTGTCCAGTCCTTTCAACATTTTAAATGTTTCTATGAGGTCCCCTCTCATTCTTCTGTATTCCAGTGAGTACAGTCCAAGAGCCGACAAACGCTCATCATATGTAAGCCCTTTCATTCCGGGAATCATCCTCGTAAATCTCCTCTGAACCCTCTCGAACATCAGCACATCCTTCCTGAGATATGGGGCCCAAAACTGTACACAGTATTCCAAATGAGGCCTCATTAGTGCCCCGTAGAGCCTCATCAACACTTCCCTACTTTTATACACTATACCTCTCGAAATGAATGGCAACATAGCATTCGCTTTCCTTACTGCCGATCCGACCTGGTGGTTAACCTTTAGGGTATCCTGCATGAGTACCCCCAAGTCCCTTTGTACTTCTGTGCTTTGAATTTTCTCCCCTTCTAGATAATAATCTGCCCATTTATTTCTGTTTCCAAAGTGTGCAAAGGCACATTTCTCAACATTGAATTTCATCTGCCATTTCCTTGCCCATTCTCCTAAACTATCTAGGTCTCTCTGCAACCTTCCTGTCTCCTCAATACTCTCTACTCCTCCACCTATCTTGGTGTCATCTGCAAACTTAGCCGCAAAACCATTTACTCCATCATCCAAATCGTTAATGTACAGGGTAAAAAGAAACGGCCCCAACACCGACCCCTGCGGAACACCACTAGTAACCGGTAGCCAACCAGAACAGGATCCTTTTATTCCCACCCTTTGCTTTCTGCCAACCAGCCAATGCTCCACCCATTCTGTTATCCTACCTGTAATTCCATTATCTCTCATCTTATTAATCAGTCTCTTGTGCGGCACCTTGTCGAAGGCCTTTTGAAAGTCTAAATACACAACATCTACAGCTTCTCCCTTATCCACCCTACCTGAGATTTCCTCAAAAGACTCCAATAGGTTGGTCAGGCAGGATCTTCCCTTCATGAAACCATGCTGGCTTGGACCTATCTTGCCTTGCACCTCTAGGTATTCCACAACCTCATCCATGAGGATCGATTCTAATAACTTTCCCACCACTGATGTCAGACTAATAGGTCTGTAATTTCCTTTATGCTGCCTCCCACCTTTCTTATACAGCGGAACTAGATTTGTGAACCTCCAGTCCTCTGAAACCATGCCGGAGTCTATCAATTCCTGGAAAATTATCACCAGTGCCTCCGCAATCTCCAAAGCCACCTCCTTCAGAACCCGGGGATGCACCTTATCCGGTCTGGGAGACTTATCAGTCTTTAGTCCATTTAGCTTTCCTAGCACCTTCTCTCTAGTAATCTTAACTGAACTCAGTTCCATTACTTGAGACCCCTGACTATCCGGTATATTGCTGATGTCCTCCACAGTGAAGACAGATGCAAGATATTCATTTAGCTCCCCTATCATCTCTTTATCATTCATTATAATCTCTCCCGCACCGTTATTGATTAGTCCTATATCAATCCGTGTCTCTCTTTTACTCCTCATATACTTAAAAAAACTCTTAGTATCCTTTCGAATGTTATCTTTCATAATTCATCTTTTCTTTCCTAACGACCTTCTTAGTTTCTTTCTGCAGATTTTTAAGAGTTTCCCAGTCTTCTGTTTTCCCACTAATTTTTGCTTCCTTGTATGCCCTCCCTTTTGCTTTTACTTTAGCCTTCACCTCTCTCGTTATCCACATTTGTGCCTTTTTTCCAGCAATTTGGGCCAGCTCCTCTCTCATGCCGCTATAATTTTCTTTGTTCCACTAAAATATCGATACACCAGTTATCAGCTTCTCCTTCTCAAATTTGAAACTGAACTCAATCATATTGTGATCACTAGTTCCTATTGGTTCCTTTACCTTTAGTTCCCTAATCACCTCCGGTTCGTTACACAGCGCCCAATCCAAAACAGCCGATCCCCTGGTGGGCTCATCAACAAGTTGCTCCAAAAAGCCGTCCTATAGACATTCCACAAACTCACTCTCCTGAGATCTACTGTCTTGCTGGATTTCCCAGTCCACCTTCATGTTAAAATCCCCCATAATTATCTTAACACTGTCTCTCTGGCACACTCTTTCTATTTCTAACTGCAACTTATAGTCCACATCCTGACTACTATTAGGGGGCATATATATAACTGTTACTATTGTCCTTTTACCCTTGCTATTTCTTAGCTCCACCCATAAGGATTCTACCTCTTCTGACCCAATGTCCTTCCTTTCTATTGATTTTATATCATTACTAACCATCATGGCCACACCACCCCCTCTGCCTACCCGCCTATCCTTCCTATACACTGTGTACCCCTGGATATTTAGTTCCCAATCACATCCATCATAAAGCCATGACTCGGTGATTGCCACAATGTCGTATTTATTAATCTGCAGTTGTGCCACTAGGTCATCTACTTTATTTCTAATGCTACGTGCATTTAAATATAGTACATTTAGTCCAGTATCTGCTACTGATTTTGTTGTACTTCTATTGTTCAGCAAATTATCCTAACTTTTCACCTGCCTGTCCTTCTTACCATCCTCACTGCACACTATCTTGGACTTGTTTCTATATACCTCATCCTCTATCCTAACATCCTGAATCCTAACATCCTGGTTTGTTATACTTCTATTGTTCAGCAAATTATCCTGACTTTTCACCTGCCTGTCCTTCTTGCCGTCCTCACTGCCAAACTTATGTTTGGCCTCATAATAATAGAGCAGGAGATGCAGACACGTGTGTCCAGATGGGATGAAGAATTGAGGTAGAAGACAATAGGAAGATCAGAGCTGCCCTTCAGAATGAGAGCAGGTGGACCACAAAGTGGTCATCTGATCTGTGTTTGGTTTCTCCAATGTAGAGGAGACCACACTGTGAGCACTGAGTGCAGTGCACCGATTGGAAGAAGTGCAAGTGAATCACTGCTCCGCCTGGAAAGATGGTTTGGGTCCCTGGATGGTGGGAAGGGATGAGGTGGAAGGGCAGGTGTTGCGTCATCTGCAGATGTGGAATTTTCAGTTTTTATTTCAGATTTCCAGCATCTTTAGTTTTTTTTTGTTTACTGGAGTGATGCTGAAGCTCTGGCTAAGAACCAATGAGCAATTGAGGCCCAGCTGGGCTGCAAGGTCAGGCCCACATCCCATTCGAACAATCCTATTTAGACATAGAATCTATAGCTGTGATCATATTGAATGGTGGAGTGAGGTTGAGGGGCCTGTCATCCTTCCTCTGTTCCTATTTTCTGGTGGTCTTGTGTGTCCTGTCACTCTCGGTGCTGCACTGTGGGGCTGCTGAGCTGTGGAGTTGCTGATTTTTGAGCTGACGTATTAAACTGAAGCCTTGACTGCTCTCACAGGTGAATGTGAAAGTATCTCAAAGCACCATATCGATGAAATGTGGAGGAAATCCCCCAGGTGTCCTGGTCAATGCAGAACTTCAATCAAAAGCTAAAAGCAAATAATTAGCTCATTAATCTCATGCTGAGAGCTTGCTGTGTGTGAATTGGCTGCTCTGTTTTCAACATTACAGCAGTGACTACTTTTCAAAACTAACTGACTGGTTGTGGCTCGGTCAGTTTGACACCGGGATGTCGTGTATTGATGGAAGGGCCTGTATCCATGGAGGTTTTCCCTTCTTCTCTGTGGCAGCTGTTGCTACCACAATGTGGAAACGTGGCCAGTGAGTGCTTGCATGAAATCGCAGCAGAGAACTCCAGCAAGTGGCCCAGCTAATCCTTTCATGCCTGTCCAAAAAAATGAGGTGATTGTTTTAATTTAGATTCTTGTTTTAATCTTAGAGACACAAGAGACTGCAGATGCTGGAATCTGCACCAACAAACAATCTGCTGGAGGAACTCAGTAGGTCGAGCAGCATCTGTCGGGGTGGGGGGGAAGCAATTGTCAATGTTTTGACTCATGATGCGGGGGTTTCAACCCGAAACATTGACAATTCCTTTGCCCCACAGCTGCTCGAGCCATTGAGTTCATCCAGCAGATTGTTTGTTGCTCCTTGTTTTAATCTTGTGATTTGAAAGGTCAGAATCAGAATTGGATTTATTATCACTCTGTTGCATCAGCAACAGAATGCAATAGGCATAAAATCACTATAATTTAAAAAAATAAATAAATAGTGCAAAAAAAAAAGGAATAACGAGGTAGTGTTCATGGGTTCATGGACCGTTCAGAAATCTGATGGTGGAGGGGAAGAAGCTGTTCCTGAATCATTGAGTGTTGGTCTTCAGGCTCCTGTACCTCCTCCCCAATGGTACTAAAGAGAAGAGGGCATATCCTAGATGTTGAGGGTCCTTAGTGATGAATGCAGCCTTCTTGAGGCACCACCTCTTAAAGATGTCTGCTATGGCAGGGAGGGTTGTGCCCGTGATGGAGCTGGATGAGTCTACAACCCTCTGCAGCCTTTTGTGATCCTGCACATTGGAGCCTCCGTACCAGACTGTGATGCAACCAGTCAGAATGCTCTCCATCGTACATCTGTAGAAATTTGCAAGAGTTTTTGATGACATACCAAATCTCCTCAAACTCCTAACGAAGTAGAGCCACTGGCGTGCCTTCTTCATGATTGCATCAATGTGTTGCACTCAGAATTGATCCTCCAAGATGTTGATGTTCAGCAACTTGAAGCTGCTCACCCTTTCCACAGCTGACCACTCAATGAGAACTGGTGTGTGTTCTCCTGATTCCCTTCTTGAAGTCCACAATCAATTCCTTGGTCTTGCTGAAGTTGAGTGTGAGGTTGTTGTTGCGACACCACTCAGCCAGCCAATCTATCTCACTCCTGTATGCCTCCTCGTCGCCATCTGAGCTGTTGTTATAACTTACTCAAACTCAAACTCTAGTTTGACAGCACAGAACAACCCTGAAGTGTGCCAATGCCAGGAGAGCTTCCTTGGTGGGCTGTCTCTCAAGGCTTATGAGACGCTGCAAATGCTTGAACATTGTTTGTATGGATAGCAGTTCACTGGCACCGGGCTTCAAGGGCAGTCAAGTGGCTCCATGTTGAGACTGGTCAGCTTCCTATGGACTTAGAATCAGGTTATTTTGTCTATCAGATCTCAAAATCCAAACCCAAGAAACAGCAGATGTTATTCACCTTTATTGGAGACAGTGTCTCAAGGGTTTCTAAACTAAGTAGCTGTCTCACTGACTTCTCTACTGGATTATTTGCCTTTTACAGACTTTCTCAATGGATGGGGAAAGTACCTCTGGGTATTGGTGCTGTTTTGTTAATTTAAGTTAAGCTCCTTTACCACAACCATCAAAGGCATTCCTTTTGTTGGGCTCAAGGTTTTTCAAGTGGAGGGAAGATGGGATCTAATCAAGAACATGTTCACCTGTGGGAAGTACACTAGACAAGGCTTTATAAAATATTGCAACCTGAACAGTTCTTTGCAACACTCCTGACTGAAATGTACCAATTCACTGCCCCAATCCTTACCCCATCATCCTTACAGCTTATCCACACTTTGGTAGCATGCAAATAGTTCCTTTCCACAAAAGCAAGGATCTTGAACAATCAGAACATATCCCTTATGTCTCCATTTTAGTTTCTTGCCCCACAGATTCTGTATGCTGCTGAGTATTTCTAGCATTTTCCATTTTCCTTCAGATTTCCAACAGTTCACTTTTGGAACCCTGTTGAAATTCTCCTCCAGGAATGCTCATCCTGAAGCTCAGCTCCTCTTCTCAAGAGGATTTCTGTCCATTTCTTTTACCTCATTACCTTCATTGGTTTCTGTTTTCATAGGACGTCTATAAAATCTGTTCCTGCATCTCTCTCTCTCTCTCTCCACAGACGCTGTCTGACCTGCTCAGTACCTCAGTACCTGCTCAGTACCATACCTTGTTCTCTCAGGTTTCAAGGACTGGTAATTATGTGAACAGCAGTACCAAGTGTATTCCCATCTGTTGCATTGTGTACCCAGATATCAGGAGTTCTCATCCATGCTCAGTTGGGATTGATTTATTCAGGTACTGCTAACACCTCCACTCCCTGACATGCGGTATAGTTCTTCTGAAGCTAGATGTAATTTTTCAGATCAGCAGGTGTTGTAACATCTGGATTCTGACATTTCTCTCCATAGAAACTCCTTACTTTTAGGTTTGTCCTTTCTCATCTGCTAAGTGAAAAATAATGAATTCCCAATGGCATAGCAAGAAACAACACTCCTCTGTTTAGGGGCCATGCATTCATCCCGAGCTTCCAAGGTCTCAAGTGGGACCCCAATACTGAGTGCTACAATTGGTTTTAGTTTCACTGCGAACCAAAGGGGGAATTTGGCCCCCTGACTGCTTTCAAGGTGTATATAAGGAAGTGTGTGCATTTGTGGATCATGACTAAGCACAGGCTTGCTGGTCTTCACAAGATCTTCCATAATATCACAGCCTGTCATTACTTGCTCTCAAGGTCCTTGTGGACAGAATATTCACCGATTGAAGCCTGACAATTTAGAGCAGTAGGGTTCACAATGAGACAATTTGGAACAGGTTGTTTTACAGTGAGACGGTTTGAACTACAACAAGTTGAAATGCAAAAGTTTAAAGTTTCATAGTTTTAAATGTGGCAATTTGAAATACAATAATTTTGATGCTGTAATTCTAAACTGGTTTGATATCTAAGAATAATCATGAACAAGGTCAAATAATTTGAACTAAAATATGAGCAAGGGGTAAGCACATTACTGGGAGTGTACTGGTGTCCTCTGAATAGCCTAGGGAGAGAACAGGAAAAGGTTGTAGTCGCGTTAGTGCAGCTGGTAGACGTGCTACCTCAGAGCTCAACTGACTTGGTTCAATCCTGACCTCTGGTGCTGTCTATGTGGAGTTTGCATGTTTCCCTGAAACTGCATCAGTTTCCCCCAGGTGCTCCGGTTTCCACTCATGTCCCAGAGATGTAAGGGTTGGTAGTTTGATTGGGCACTGTAAATTGTCCCTAAAGTGTTGGCGAGTGGTCGAATCAGAGTCAGAATCAGGTTTATTATCACTGACATATGTTGTGAAATGTGTTGTTTTGCGGCAGCAGTACAGTGCAAGACATAAAGACATAAAAATTACCATAAGTTATGAAAATAAATAAATGGTGCAAAAGAGGAATAACGAGATAATTTTCATTGCTTCATGGACTGTTCAGAAATCTGATGGCAGAGGGGAAGAAGCTGTTCCTAAAACATTGAGTGTGGGTCTTCAGGCTCCTGTACCTCCTCCACGATGGTATAACGTGAAGAGGGCATGTCCCGGGTGGTGAGGGTCCTTAATGATGGATGCTGCCTTCTTGAGGCACCGCCTCTTGAAGATGTCCTCAATGGTGGGGAGGGTTGTGCCCGTGATGGAGCTGGCTGAGTCTACAGCCCTCTGCAGCCTCTTGTGATCCAGTGCATTGGAGCATCCATACCAGGCAGTGATGTAACCAGCCACAATGCTCTCCTCTGTACATCTGTAGAAATTTGCAAGGGTTTGCAAGAATCTTTAATAACATACCAAATCTGTGTATTGTGTGTGTGTGTGTGTGTGTGTGTGTGTGTGTGTGTGTGTGTGTGTGTGTGTGTGTGTGTGTGTGTGTGTGTTTGTGTGTGTGTCTGTGTATGGGGAGCAAGGTGGGTGGGGGTGGGGAAAAGGAGGGGGGTTTGAAAGGTTGTGGGTAGAATAATGGGATTAGTATATGCTCTAGGGCTCTATGACCTGCTCTATGACACTTATGGCATCAGGTTTTTGACAGTGCAAAGATGGTAGTACAATAGTGGAGGATTTCAATTCTTCCAAATATTAATTAGGATGTAAGCAGTATAAAAGGTTCAGGGGAACAAAATTGCTAAGCTCCATTCAGGAGAATTTTTTTTAGGCATTATGTCAGAAGCCCAACAAAAGAGGAGACAACTCTGGAATTTAGGGAATGAAATTGGGCAGGTAGATCGTATTGGGCTATCGGGGTAGAAAATGCTGGAGATACTCAGCAGATAGGCCACGGCCCCACACTGACCTGTCTGTCCTCAGCTTTCTCCACTGCCAGGCTGAGGCCAAATGCAAACCAGAGGAACAGCACCTCATATTGCACCTGGATAGTCTAAAATCCAATGATACGAAGAGAGAATTTTCCAGTTTCAAGTAACCCACTCCCTCTGTTTTCCTTCTCTCTCCTTCTGACCCACCCAGGTTCTTTTATCCCCCTTTTTCCCAAATGCCAGCCCTCCCCCCACTAGGCCCCTGTCCCTCATTTCAGTTCTCCTGCCCCACCTGGTTACATTGGCCTTTCACCCACACACTTGACCTTCTGGGTCTCCTATCCTCTCCCCCAACTGGTTCCACATGTCCCTCACCCTCCCTTATCTCATTCCATGAGTCACCTTTCTCACTTATCCACATTACCTTCCAGCCACTGTCTCTGCCTCCACCCTCCCCTCTGCCCACCTAGATCCATTGGCCCATAATCCCCCTCCTTACCTGGTTCCACCTATTGCCTGCCAGCTCCTGCGTCACCCCCCTTCTCATTTCTTTATACTGGCTCTCTCTCCTCTACACTCTCAGTCCTGATGTCGGGTCTTGACCCAAAGCGTTGACCATCCCTCTACCTCCAAAGATGCCGCCTGACCTTTTGAGTTCCTCCAGCAGTTTGATATTAGCCCCTCAAACCTGTTCCATAATTTAATGAGGACATGGTTGATCCAAAACACTGGCAAAAAAAAATCAAAGAAAATCTAAAAATGCTTTGAAATGATATTAAGCACAAGAGAGGACATTAAGTAAAGATTATAGTGTATTAGGGACAAGAAAGGTAATATATGGTAGCAGAAGATGTGGGTAAGGGTCTTAAGGGAAACTTTGTGGCTGTCTTCACAAGATTGAGAAAAATGACAGGAGGATAAATGTGAAATACTGGATTGGATAAACACGGGGAAAGAGAAAGCATGAAAAGATTTAGCATCTTTGAAAGTAGATGTGTCAACAGACCCAGATGAAATATATTCCAGGACTACATTAGTGTGACAAAATCGGTTCAGTGGCAGGAAGCAAAATGTAAAGGATGGAAACCTGTAACCAGTGGGGTTCCACCGGGCCCAGTACTTGGTCCCCTGCTCTTTATGGTACAGGGAACACAATAAAGAGATCAATAAATGATACAGTAGTTTGCTGTGTGGTTGGTAGTGAAGAGGAAAGCTTTAAGAACAGACATTTATAGATGTTCTGTCATTTGGGCCAAAATGTAGCAAATGGAACTTAATCCAGAGAAGTGTGAGATGAGGCACTTATGGAGATGTAACAAGGAAGGAGAATAGAACCTAAATGAGAGAACACAGGGTAGTGTGGAGGAATAGAAAGACCTTAGATTGTATGCTGACAGAATCTTTAAGTTAGCAGGATAGTTTGATGTGGATAAAATGGCTTATTGCTTGCTTTCTTTTCTTAGCTGAGACACGGGATATAAGAGCATGGAGATTATGCCCGAACTGTGAAGGGCATTCATTAGACCATACTTGAATATTGTGTACAGTTCCGTCACAATGTTACAGGAAAGATGTGACTGCAATGGAGGGGGTGCAGAGGGGATTTCTGAGGATGTTGCCATGACTGGAAAATTACAGCTATGAGGATCGAGTTGTTGAGGAGGATAAAATGGTACCGGAAGCATGGCGACACTTGCGGGCTGCCCACAGAACACTCGACGCAAATGATTCATTTCATTGTGTGTTTCCATGTACATGTGACTAATAAAGATATCTTATCTTAATTATATCAAATAGGAATATCAAATAATCTCTTCCTTAGCAGAGGAGTCAAAAACCAGGAGCAAAGATTTAAACTAATTGGTCAAAGGATTGGGTTTTAGTGGAAAAGCTTTTTACCCAGAAGTGGTCAGGATCTGGAACTCACCATCTGATAGGGTGGGAGAGGCAGAGATGCTCAATACACTTAAACTGTACTTGAAGAGCCGTGATGTGCAAGGATACGGATCCAGCGATGAACGGTGGCATTAGGCTAGGTAACTTACGATTGGTGCAGACCCAAAGGGGGCCAAGTGGACTTCTTGCTTTGATTCTATGACTGACAGATTGAAGAAGAATGATGTGATTTTAAGTACAGTGATTCAAGATATCTTTGAAGGGAAATGATGGGACAGCGATGGATGATGATTTGAAGTGTGAAAACTTGGGCTACTGAGATTTGTTCAATGCATTGAAGTGAGATATTTGAAGTGAGATTTGTTTGAGATGGGATTATTTGGATTGGGACTGCATGATGCTTCACAGTTTGGATTGAGGCTATATGAAGATGTTCTCGAAATGCAATATTTTGAATTGCAAGGAATAGGAGGGGGATTATGTGAAATGTGACTGAAATGGAGTGGTTAGCTGCAATGTTTCCAAGTGCAGATGAATAGAAATGTGACCATTCAAAGTTTGACCTTCTGAATTGTGACAGTTTTAAACGCTTTGATTTGAAGTACAGTGATTTAAACTGTGATATTTTTTTATCTGAAAGGCATTACAAAGTGAAGTATCATCATTTAAATTCTGGCTGTTCAGAGCTCGACAGCTTAAATGGTGACAGCTTAAATTGTGACAGCGGTTGGCATCTTACTGGTATGCATTGCTTTGAACTGTGATAGTTTGCAGTGCAGTGGCTTGAAGTGTAAGGACTTGAAATGTGGCTATTCGAAATGTGATGAAGTGAAAAGATATGAATGGAAGAGTGTTCATGTAATGAGCTGATGTTTGACCAGTGCTACATTGGATGGAGATGCAACATTGGAAGTGTGACACATATAAAAGGTGTGGTTTGTTGTATTTGAACTGGAAGAGTTTGATATGCTTTGAAGTAAAATGGTTAGAAAAATGACATTTTGAATTATATGTGGAAGAAAAACAACCTGTGGTGGACAGTTTAAAAATGAGACAGTGTGCAGCATAATTGTTTGAAATGAATCCATATGAAGTACAACAGATGAATTGAGACTGTGCAAAACACAGCGTTTTAGATGATGGAACTATAATGGTTTGAAAGGCTGTATGAGGAGTAATTGTTTGAATTGATACTGAAGGAACTGTGTCAGTGAAATGCATGACTGATGAAGTGGGATTATTTGGATTGGGACTGTACAATGCCTCATGGTTTGAAATGAGACTAAATAAATTTTAATTGAGTGTATAAGTTGTAATTATTTGAACTCCCAAGACAATTTTGGATGTAATGCCTTGAACTGAGATGTATGTAGTTTTTAATTCAGATTTCCAACATCTACAGTTTTATTTTGATTTTTATTGTAATTATTGTAATTTTGGTATCAAATGAGTCACGAGGTTTATGGGTTAATAGGAGAGAACTTCAGAAAGAAAGCAGGAGGGCAAAAGGGGGCCATGAAATGTAATTGGCAAGTAGGATTAAGGAGAATCCTAAAACCTTATATTAGAAGCAAGAGGGTGACTAAGGAAGGAATAGGTCCCCTCAGGGACCAGACAAGTAATTTATGTGTGGTGCCAAGGGATAGGAGCGAGAACCTAAATGAACACTTCTCACTGGTGTTCACCAGGGAGAAGGATGTGAAAGCTGGAGAGTTAGAGGGATACACTGATATTCTGGAGCAGGCCTCTGTCAGCAAGGAAGAAGTACTAGAAATGATGGAGCACATTCGGGTAGATAAATCCCCAGGGCCTGACAGGGTCTAACCCAGGATGCTAAGGGAAGCAAGGGAAAAGACTGCTATGGCTCTGATGGAGATTTTTGCATCTTCATTATCCACGTGTAAGGCACCAGAAGATTAGTGGATACACACTGAAAAGGGTCCCCTTATTCAAAAAAAGTGGTATGGAAATGCTCAGAAACTACAGGCTGATGAGCCTTACATTAGGGGTAGGGAAGTTGCTGGAGAAGATTCTGAAGGACAGAATTTATGTTCTGTTGGAAAGGCAGGGACTGATTAGGAGAAGTCAACAGGGGAGATCATGTCTCACAAATCTGATTGAGTTTTTGAAGAGGCAATGAAGAACATTGATCAAGGCAGAGCAGTAGCCAAGGTTTACATGGACTTGGCTTTTGACAAGGTCCCGCATGGTAGGCTGGTCCAGAAGGTCAAGGCACAAGAGATTTTGGTGAACTGGATGTAATGTTGACTGGGTGATAGGAGGCAGAGGGGACTGGTGGATGGGTTTTTATCTGACTGGAAATCTGTAACAAGTGGTGTACCACAGGGATCAGAGCTTTATTGTGTGTAACAAATGACATGGATGGGAATATAGGAAGACATAAAAACTGGTGAAGTCATAGACAACAAACAAGAATGCAGCAGGACATAGATCAGATGGGAAGTTAGATGGAGCATTAGCAAATGGAGTTTAATCCAGATGAGTGTGAGGTAATGGCCTCTGGGAGTTCAAATTCTGGTGGGACACATAGATTAAATGGCAGGGACCTTAGGAAAATTCATGCATAGAGAGACCTTTGGTGCTAGTCATGTGGTGCATGACTTGGATGAAAATGTAGATGGGTCTGTTGGTAAGCTTGCAGATGACACAGATTGGTGGAGCTGTGGGCAGTGTAGAGGCCTGACAGTAGATACAGCAGAATATAGATCAGTTACAGATATGGGGAAAAATGGCAGATGGCGTTTACTCCGAGCATGTGTGAGGTTTTGCACTTTGAGAGGTCAAATGTAAGGCGGAAGTATACAGTTAATGACAGGACCCTTAACAGCGTTGACGTACATAGTCCATCGCTCCCTGAAAGTGCTCACGCAGGTAGATAAGGTGGTAAAGGGAGCGCATGGCATGCTTGCCTTCACTGGTTGGGGCTTTGAGTATACGACTAAGGAAGTCAGCTATATAAAACTTTGGTTAGGCTGCACTTGGGGTATTGTGTGCAATTCTGGTCACCCCATTACAGGAAGGAAAGTTGAAAGTGGAGTTTATTGCACAAGTACATGTACGCACAGGTGCAATGAAAAGCTTACTTGCAGCAGCATCACGTACAGATAGCATCACGTAAGCAGCATTTACAAGAAAAACATAAACATAAATCGTACACAATATTTATAAGAGAGAACACAATTAGAACAAAAAAGTCAATTTTAGTGCAAAGTGATCGAAGTGGTCATAGTGTTGCTAAACTGTAGTGATTAGGGTTGTGCCGATTGGTTCAAGAACCGAATGGTTGAAGGAAAGTAACTGTTCCTGAACCTGGTGGTGTGGGACTTCAGGCTTCTGTGGAGGCTTTGGAAAGGATGCAGAAGATGTTTACCAGGCTGTTCCCTGGATTAGAGGGCATGAGTTATAAGGAGAGGTTGGACAAACTTTGGTTGTTTTCTCTGGAGCGTTGGAGGCTGAGGGGAGACCTGATAGAAGCTTATAAAATTATAAGAGGCATAGAGGGGATCGACAGTCAGAATCTTTTTCCCGGGGTAGAAATGTCTAGTACTAGAGGACATGCATTTAACATGTGATTTGAATATTGTGTATGAATTATGCTGGTTTCAGGTACAACTATATGAAGTGTGCCAACTTGAATTGATACAATACAAAGTGTGGTAGTTTTAATTCAGATTGTATGAAATCTGATGATTTGACTTGAGACTCTATGAAGTGTGATGGTTTTCAAATCACACGTTATGGACTGTATTAAAAGCATTATAACACTGTTAGTTCAAACCATCACACTTCGCACATACTCAGTTTTACATCCTACTGTTTCAATTCAAATAGTTTCTCATCATGAACTCAGTGGAAACTGTTATTCATCATGCATTGAAACATTCAATCTCAAATCAAACCATCACCCCTCATGTAATCTCAAAACAAACAATTACAGTTCATGCAATTGCAGTTTAAGCTGTATGCAGAACAACAGTTAGCAGTGGCTCTGAGGTGGGATGATTTAAACTGGACGTGTATGGATGTGTCACGATTTGAGTAAATACTGTATTAAGATTGATGGTTTGTGCTGAGATTGTAGGAATTGTGATGGTTTGAACTCTGACAGTTTCCATCCCAACATTGGTCAACGAAACAGTAAATGCATGACTGATGGAATTGTGTCTGTATGAGGTGCAACAAGATGGTTTGAACTGAGACTGTGGAGCATAATGGTTTATATTGAAACTCTGTCAACTATGATTGTTTAAATTCTGCAGCAAACGCATCAGTTTGAGCTGAGATTTCATAAAGTGCAATATTATGGAATGAGGTAGTAGTGTATCATATGGTTAGGATAGAGACTGTATGAATTCACAGTGAACAAATCTGTAAGAATGAAAATTTTGAACTGAAACTCTACAATGTGCAACAGTTTGAACTGAGACTGTAAAACGTGGTTGTATGAATTGAGGCTGTATAAAATTTGATTCAGATCTTACGAAGAGTAAATGTTTGAAATGAGATTAAATGAAATGTGGTATGAGTACAGATTGCATGAAGTGTAATGTTTTGAATTAATACAGAATAAATTGTGATGATTGTAGTTGTTATGTTCCTGGAAATTGTCTGTGTCATGATTTTCCATAACCTGAAACTGAATCATCTGTGTGTGTGTCAAGAAACACGAGTTGAAAAAAAATTTGTGTTTATTTATTTACCCTTTTTTACATAGGTTCTGTGAGAATGAATTTTATTCCGTATCACAGATCTGTGAATTTGGTAAGGATGAATTTTCAGAACCCAAGCGGCCACAATGTGGGAGTTGCCTGTACATGAAGTGCGTTGCTGTGATTTGAGACTCTATAAGGAGTATCTGTTTGAATCGTTACCATAGGAAGGGCTATGTTTGAAATAAGTCAGAATGATGTGCAAAATTGGATGATTGGAATGGAGTGTAGAAGTGTGATAATTTATCTAAAACTGTATAATATGTGGTGATTTGAATTGATGCAGTTTGTGTTGCTTGAACTGATGATATATCATGTGGATTTTTTAAAATTCATCATGAAATGCAATAGTTTCAACTGAGACAGATGGGAAAATGTTTCAACTGAGAAACATGATGATTTGAACAATTTAAGTTGATAGAAGTGTGATGGTTTTAATTACGACTGTGAAGTTTGATGGTTTGAATTAGCACCGTGTAAATTGTGATAGTGGAATTAAAACTATGAAAAATAACAGATTGAATTTTGTGTTTGATTTGTAAAAAATTAAGATAAGACTTTATGATGTTTGATAGTTTGAATTGAAACTATTTAAATGAAAACCATTCGATCTGAGAGAGTCTGAAATGTGACAATCTGGATTGTTGCTGGTTGAAGGGTGATCGTCTGAATTTGACTGTGTAATGATTTAAAGTGTGATGGCTTGAGTTGCAATGGTTCAAGGTACAACCATTTGAAGTGAGATGTTTTGAAGTATTCGCAGTTTGGTTACTTAGAGTCCGTTGTTATGAAACATTGTTGTTTTAATTTATGAAAATATGTTGCTTGTCAATTTGATGTGTTATTGGTTAAAGCTTCACAATTTCAAGTGTGAAGTGAAGTAGTTTGAAATTCAAAATTTGAGATTATTTTAGTGCCACAATAAAGAAGAAAGTGTGACTGAATTAAATATGACTTTTTGAATTGTGACAGTTTGGAGTGAGACAGTTTGACATACTGAAATACAATGGTTTGGAGTGACTGAGAGAGTTTAAAAAATGATGATCTGATGTGTGAAAATTTGAATCACTAATTTATAACTATAGTTTGATCTGTGACTGTTTGAAGTATAACATCTTAAAGTGCAACAGTTTGAATTGCAACAAAAAGGAACAAAGTGATATGTGATGACTCAAAGTGCAATGGTTTGAAGTATGATGGTTTGAGCTGCGATTGTTTAAAGTAATATGATTTAAGTCCGAGTTTGACATGCGAAGGTTTGAAGTAAAATACTTGGAGAGGCGACAGTTTGTGGTTCACTGATTTGTTGTCTGGTGGATTACATTGTAATGGCTTAATGTGAAATGGCTTGAAATAGAACAGTTTGAATTTCAAATACTTCAGTTGTGATGATTTGCAGTGCAAAAATTTAAACTGTGATGGTTTGAAACAAAATATTTGAAGGCAGAAATTTCAAATGTAATGGTCAAAATAGAGAAGATTTGAACTGTGGTGGATTAAACCACAGGAGCTGAACATGTGCCTGTCTGCAGGTGATGATATGAAGGAAAATAGTGACAACTGAAGTGAGACTGTTGTAGTGACCTAAGATGCAACAAGCTTGACAATGGGTGATTTCATTTGAAAATATTTCAGTGTATTAATTAAAACTGGGAAGGTTTAAACTGCAATTGAATGGGAATGGATTAAACTGTGATGATTTCAAACGTGCCCATCTGAAGCACAAATATTTCACATCAGTGAAGATTATTTTATGTTATTCATTTGTGGAATGTGGGCATTCCTGGAAAACTCAACATTTGCAGTAAATTCTAATGGACATTAAATCGAGTGTTTTCTGTTGTTTTCAGAGGCAGGTTTGAGGTGTGCAGGATTGAATTGTGTGTGTGTGTGTGTGTGTGTGTGTGTGTGTGTGTGTGTGTGTGTGTGTGTGTGTGTGTGTGAGAGAGAGAGAGTGCATGTGAGTACGTGTATAGATGTGCATGTGAGTAGATGTGGCTAAGCTGCTTCGCTTGGTGGGTGAGTCCAGGACTAGAGAGTACAGTCTTAGAATTAGAGGGTACTGGTTTAAAACAGAAATGAGGAGATATTTCTTTAGCCAGAGGGTAGTGAATTTATGGAAATCTTTGCCACGTACAGCTGTGGAGGCCCGATCATTGGGAGTATTTAAGGAGGAGATTCATAGGTATCTAATTAGTCAAGGTATCAAGGGATATGGGGATAAGGCCGGAAATTGGGGCTAGATAGGAATAGTTTAGTTTAGCTCATGGAGCAGACTCGAGGGGCAAATGGCTTCCTTCTGCTCCTTTGTCTTGTGATCTTGTGATCTTGTGTATGGTGGGGGTGGGGGAATGGGTGAACTATGAGCTTTAAAGTGTGGAAGATATGGGGTATGAGGGGAAGGAGTGACATGTAGGTGTTTGGGATTGTGGGGTGTGGGGTGTCGGTGCTGGGTGCAGTGGTGAGATCTGTAGTGGGATGTTAGCTGTGGGAACATGAACTCTGGGGTGGTGCAATGTGGCATGTACAATATGTAGGGGGTTGCAGACGAAGTGTAGAATTTCAAATTGCAACCTTTTTGTCTGGAGCTTTGCAGTTGTGTAATGTTGACAAGTTCAAAGTTTTAATCTGGAAGGTTTTGGTTTGTCAAAGTAACAGCTTAAAATGGATTGATTTGGATTGTGGTAATTTGAATGCTGATGCTTGGTTGGGCGACGAACTGAAATGTATATCTTTGAAATCCATCAGTCTGAACTGAAACACTTTGACAGTTTCAAATGCAATGATTTGGTTTGATGGTTTGAGAGGTGATGATTTGAAGTGTGATGGTTTGAGAGGTGAACCTTTCTTGTGTAACAGTATAAAGACTGACAGTTGAAGTGTATTCCTTTGTATTAAAATAACAGCTTAGAATTGCAGATGAAGTTCGAAGATTGGTTTGATGGCATTGGGTATTGTCAACGAAATCTCCCAAAAAGTAACGTATAGGGCATGAATTTATAATTGGAATTGTTTGACTTGGGTGCCCATTATCACACAGGAGAATGTCCTTGACCTGCCTTTGAGCAAAGGGTTTGCCTCTGGCTTTCCTAGTGCAGCTGCAATTCAGGGCCATCCAAGGCCAACACTGAAGATCATGTCCTGGGAACAGTTTTGTTCGAGGTCAACAGCAACCTGTGTATCGTCCCACCAGGGTTAGTTTTCTCCAATATACCTACCAACTCATGGTACCAAGAAGCAGAATAGTTATTTCTAAGTGACTATCCTGGCAATTAGTAAAGCTTTAAGTTTGAGGATTTGTAATATAATGGTTTGAAATGCCACCACTTGATGAGACAGTTTGTGGTGTGTGCAAATGGTGTGTAAAAATTTGAATCAACAGTTTGCTGTGTGAAATTGGAAGTGCAAGCTCAAAGTCCAGGCCAACGCTTTCAAACATGACTTCTTGAAACACAGTTGTTTGAAGAGCAACAGTTTGGTGTGCAGTGGTGACTGAGATGGTTCAAAGGTCCTCGGAAATGTGACATTTTGAAGTCTGAAGTGAAGCAGTTTGGATTGTGATTGATGTGTGACGATTTGATGTGTGACAGTTTAAGGTGCATTGCTTTGAAATTTGACAAATGGAGATGTGGGGGTTTGAATTGTGAAGATTTGAAGTGACAGGTCAAGGTGGAGTGATTTGAAGTCAACAGTTTGAAAGGCAGCAGTCTTTAGTGAGCGAGTTTTGAGTGTGGCAAGGTAATGTGCGATGATTTAAACAGAGGCTGCTGTGTGACTGTTTAAAGTGTGATGGCTTAAACTTGAAGTGGGTATGTTTGGAGTGGAATCTCCTGAAATCTGATGGTTAGAAGTGTGGGGTTCTTGAAATGTGAAGATTTAAAGTAATGGTTTGAAGTACGATAATATAAAGTTTGATGATATAAAATTGTGACTACTTAAGAAGTAGCGGATCAAAAGGCAAAGGTGTGATGTGCATGCGGTGAAGGCTGAAGGTTTGAAGTGTGTCTGTTTGAAGTCTGATTGACATGACAGATTAGTGCAATGGTTTGCTCAGTGAACAGATGCTCTGACTGTTTAAAGTGCAATTGTTTGACCTGTGACCATTTGAGGAACTGAATTCTGATGATCAAGGATTTGATACATAACAATATCGGATGTGGCAGTCCGAAGTGCACAATTTGAATGATTTGATGTTTTACGATTTGTTTTTCAACAATTTGAAGTGTAAAAGTTCATAAGCAATTATTTGAATTGTTACAATGAAAGATGTAGAAATGTTTTAGTGTTTGAGAAAGCACCTTTAATTGTCAACGCAGAAAGCCCCAATGACTGCCAGCACAAACACTCCACAGCATACAATGCCCAAGGCATTGTGCAGTATTGAACTGGCCTTATATAGCTGATGCACAGAAAGACTCTTCCTTCACATGTTGTGCCAAGGAAATTAGGTAGGTCACTGGTCTGGATCACAGGGTGAGGAGGGCACAGGGGATAGAGAGGCCAAGGAAGGGGCATCAGCTGGGGTGCTTCTGGATCGTAAGGGTTGGATTGAGAGGCATCAGGGATGGAGGTTGTGTCATGATAATCTACTTCTATGGGGATGGGTCAGAGGTGTAATTGAATTGGAGGGCACTTCAGTCAGGGAGGCTGGACACTAATGAGGGCAGTTGGAGAGACACAAGGAATAGCTGCTGCAAGAGAGACATGTTTGATGCACAGAAGCACCATTTTAAGCTGATTTTCACCATTGAATTTTGACATGGATTGTGCTCAATGAATGATGACATAAAGGTGACCTCTCATGTGCTGCAGAGTAACAGGGTGAAGACAAGGGATCAGGAGCAGAGGAACGAGGTGAAGACAAGGGATCAGGAGCAGAACAGTGCCACTTAACCAGAGTTTTATAAAGCTGCAACATAACTTCTTGACTTTTGAACAATAATAATGGCAAGCATGCCATACGCCTTCTTTACCACGCTATTAACCTGTGCAGCAACTTTCAGGGAGCTATGGACTTGGACCCCGAGATCCCTCTGTACATCAACACCATTCTGGGTCCTGCCTTTAACTGTGTTCTATCCCTTTACATTTGATCTTCCAAAGTGTAACACCTCACAACTGGTCAGATTAAACTCCATCTGCCACTTCTCCACCCATGTCGGGAACTGATCTATATCCCACTGTATCATTTGGCAATCTTCAACACTAAGCACAAGCCACCAATCTTTGTATCGTCTGCGAACTTACCAACCCACCCATCCACATTTTCATCCAGGTCATTGATATACTGTATATCACAAACAACAGAGGTCCCAGTGCAGATCCCTGTGGAACACCACTAGTCACAGACCTCCAGCCAGAATAAGACCCACCGACCACTACACTCTGTCTTCTACAGGCAAGCCAATTCTGAATCCAAACGGTCAAGTCACCCCTTGTATTCCATGCATCTTAATCTTATGGATGAGCCTCCCATGAGGGACCTTGTCAAACGCTTTACTGAAATCCATGTAGACAACATCCACAGCTCAACCTTCATCAATCACCTTCATCACCTCCTCAAAAAACTCAAACAAGTTAGTAAGACACAACTTGCCCTGCACAAAGCCATGCTGACTGTCACTAATGGTTCTCCAAATGCTCATAAATCCCATCCCTAAGAATCCTCTCCAATAGCTTCCCTACCACTGATCTGTAGTTTCCAGGATTATCCCTTTTTCCCTTCTTGAACAACAGAACAACGTTAGCTACTTCCCCATTCAGTGTAGATGGGCAAAAAGGTTGCACAGTTATAATGGGATGTACAACTCCATGACAACCACAGGTACAGGAAGTGAAGTCAACTGGAGGAACTCGAGCTCCAGATTTTGGAGCTTGAGCAACAGATGGTGACCAGGCAGACAAAATAAGAGCTGGCAGGAGACTCAGGAGAACCCTGATGTCTCTCAGCAGTTTTCAGTTCTGAGTGCTGATGGAGGAGGTGGTTCCCCTGGGTCCTAGGAAGTGAAGCCAGAGCTCAGAACTCAGCACTCTGATGTTCAGTTGTTAAGTGGGGGAAGAGAGCAGCAGCTACAGAGGACTCTGCAGTCATAGGCAGAGATAGATGTCTCCTTAGTAATAGTTGTGATTCCAGGATGGTACATGGTCTCCACAGATATCATTGACTGGCTGCATAACACTCTGGAGGAGAAGGGTGAACAGCCTGAGATTGTGTCCACTTCAGCACCAAATGTCCTTGGGAGAAAGAAGAATGGAATTTACCATCATAGAGTCATAGTCACCTATAGCACTTCAGCCTAATGAGTCCACTGACCATCAACACACATTTAAACTAGTCTGACATTAATCCTATTTTTATTCTCCCCACATTTCAATCAATGCGCCCCACCCCCATCAGATTCTACTGACAATAGAGACAGAAACTCTCACTACCTTTAAACAGCACCAGGATGTGTGCCTGAAGAGCTATGACCTGCAGGTCGAGGGACCAAGAGCTGGAAGGTCCTGTTAGGTTGGGAGGTCTTTTTCCACCAGTACAGACACAACAGGCTGAATGGTGTATAGTGTGAGGCATTTTTCACAAACATCTTCTCTGTGAAGTTTAATGGTTTGAAAGCAGTGATTTGCCATGCAATGTTTGATGGTTTGAAATGTGGTTTGATGCAGGCTTGTTGAAGTATGGTGTGACAGCTCAAAGTGTGACTGATATGTGATGAGGAGGTGCAAAACTTTGAAGAATGACAATTTAAAGTGTGGTAATTTGGAATGAGATAACTTGAAATGTGAAACTGACCCAAAGATGTATGATATTAAGAGAGTTTTAAATACAACTGATTGAAGACAGATGATTTAAGGTGCAATAGATTCCAGTGTGATAATTTGAAATTGGGAAGTTCAAAGTGCAATGGTGAAGTGCAATGATTTTATGATTTCAACAGCAGTGCTTTGAAATGTAATGCCCTGAACTTCAACAACTTCAAATAAATAGATAAATAAATGTGGTTAAATGGGATTAGTAGAGATAGGTGCAATGGGCAGCGTGGACATGGTGGGCCAAAGGGCCTGTTTCTGTGCTGTATGACTCTATGACTCGGAGTGCAACCTCAGAGGTGTGACACACTGATTCATGCTTTGAAGTGCCATCACTTGGTGAAGACTATTTCCCATTCCAGAGTTTCAAGCACAACTAATCTGTGACAAAACCAGAAAAAGCTAGAAATACTCATCAGGTCAGGCAGCATCAGTGAGTTAACTTTCCAGTGATAGTTTGGGTTGTTATATTTTGAATAATTCTGTTTGATATCTGAAGTACTGAAGTGTGATTGTTTGCAGTGTGGGTGTTCCAGTTGCAATGACTTGAGATGCAATAGGTTGAAATGCAGCAATTGGAAAAGTATCGTCAGGAGGCATTGTTTAAATTTTGATTACTTGTGTTATGATTATTGAACTACAAAGTGACTTCAAGTGCAAAGAGTTGGGGTTTCCCAGTTGGAAGTCTGAAGACTGGCATTCAATGATCTGAATTAAACCATTTAATATGTTGATTTGAACTATGACAGTTTGAAGCTTAATGGTTTGAAAAGTGCTTGTTTGAAGTGCAATGGTTAGGAGTAGATCTTTGAATTATCATGTTTAGTCTGTAACAGTTTGGAATGCAACACTATGATTTCTCTCCAGAGTCTATAAATACTTCCTGTACCTGTCCTGGCCATTTTAATCATCTATGTACAGGGACACCCCCTGTCGCTCTGGACTTTCACAGCTTCTATTTTTTATTATTTAGAAAGGATTTTCTCACATCTCCTTGAAGTACAAAGTGGATGACTTCACATTGGCCTACACTGAAATGTGTTTACTGGGATTTTGCCTATTTGCTGAATCTGTGAACAATCTTTATAACATAATGCTTCCATCTGCACTACTTACAAGGTCAACTATTTTTGTGTCATTGGCAAATGGCTTACTACCACATCATACGAGTCGTGTATAAAAATGCTGAATATTTGTGCTCCCAAGACAGTTGTTTGCAAGATACCAGAAGTTACATCTGAGAACCTGCCCAACACACTAAATTCAAACTCTTGGAGCTCAGCCAGTTCCTTGGCCAGATCAGCAATTTCCTTTCAGTTCCACGAGCGTCATCTTTAGCTAACAGTCTTTTATGAGGCACTCATTAAATGCCCATATAAATAACATCCATTGACATTCCCTGTCCATTATTTTAGTCACCTCTTCTTTACTTCATAAGTGCAATTCCAGTGAAAATCTACTCACAGTGAAAGCATTTAATTTTGGAGACATTATTTACCAAATTTAGAGTGAATCCTGCTGTAACTATTTTCTGATCATGAGCATGAGTTTGTCGCATTTTGCTGGGATTTCTGCATTTAGACATCAAAAAATTGTTCAGTAAATGGAATGCAATAAAATGTGGGCTGTCAATTAAATGGTTAATGTTAAATCTCTGGCAGAAAAGAAAGGATTAGGAAAATGTTGCCTTCTCTATTTAGCATACAGCCTCTAAAACGATGCAGGAACTGGTCACGATTCCGCAGCAGGTTCAGCTTGCTCAGAGTTTAATGGCAGTGGACAGAGGTTAGAAAAGCTCAATATCTCAGCTAACCTCCCTTTGATCCAAACACTGAAGCAGAACTTTAATGTAATGTTCAAGAAAAATGTACTGTCAGCGAGTTTGGATTTAAATTACTTCCTATTACAAAAGGGAGACACTGCCTGCAATGAGGCACACCTGGAAATGAAGGAGATATCAGGCCCCCTGAAGGTTGACAGACCCTTAGCGAGCACAACTCTTGGATTCTCAGCTTTCGCTCAGCCCTTCTGAAAATGGAAGGTGCTGAAAGTGCTCATCAAGTCAGGCAATGCATGGGGAGAGGAACTGGTTTAATGTGGGATCTTTAACCCTGATGCATGGGTGTGGAGTGTGGGGAGACAGAAGGGAGAGGGAGGGAACCAACCTGCTGACCTGCATTTAACAAGACCTTATATAGCTCTAGTCAGGAAAGCCCCTCAGAAGAGCAGGATTGATGATTTAAATCTGTGAATCAGTCACTGATACAACCATTGATTTTGGAATTTCACTCAGAGTGCCCTCTTTTCCCAAGATTCCTGGAACATACTCATGGATGGAGCAGTGTTGCACAGGGCTGAGGACGTGACAGGAAGATCTGGCAATAAATACTCCCAGCTTACAGCCAATTCCTTGAGTCACTTGCAGCCAAATGGGATTGGTGTGGGTGGTCAGGAAGGAAGGCACGGGCATGGTTGGTGAAAGGGCCCATTTCTATGCTGTAGTACCGAATGATTCTGTGACTTATGACTTGAACCAACCTGCACAACCCTAATCACTACCTCAGTATAACAACACTATGACCACTTTGCACTACAATGGACCTTGTTTATTTTGTATTAATTGTGTTCTTTCTTGTATAATTTTGTATAATTTATGTTTAATTTATGTTTATCTTGTGAATGTTGTGTCTCTGATGCTCTGTGCCTGTGATGCTGCTGCAAGTAAGTTTTTCATTGTGGCTGTGCACACACGTACTTGTGCATATGACAATAAACTCGACTTTGACTTTAACTTTAACTTAAGACCCTTCCCAGGAACAGTGCTGGTTCTTTGCCTTGGAAAACAATGAGTGTTCTGCCGACTGGTTGCACTGGATCCTCCAATGCACAGGACTGCAAGAGGCTGCAGAGGGTTGCAGACTCAGCCAGCCCCATCACGGACACAACCCTCCCCACCATCCAGGACATCTTCAAGAGGTGGTGACTGAAGAAGGTGGCATCCATCACTAAGGACCTTCACCATCCGGGACATGCCCTCTTCTTGTTACGATCATCAGGGAGGAGGTACAGGAGCCTGAAGACCCAAAGTCAACGATTCAGGAACAACTTCTTCCCCTCCACCATCAGATTTCTGAATGCTCCGTGAACTCATGGACACTACCTCATTATTCCTTTTATTTTGCACTATTTATTTTCGTGATTTATAGATTTTTATATCTTTGCACTGTACTGCTGCTGCAAAACAACAAATTTCACGTCATCTGTCGGTGATAGTAAATCTGATTCTGATTCTGTTAAATTGTTGCTCATGTGTAAACGTTGCTGGTCACTCTCAGCACTTGGATCTGCCCATTAGGTCACTGCATCCTGCCGCAGTCAAACTGTGGTGCGTGATGCTGATGATGTGGGATTCAGAGGTGGACTTGGATGGCCACCCTGGGGCCAGCCCCTTCGCTGCATGCAGCTGCTCAGGATTCACAGGGAGCTCCAGTTTGCAGGTGACCTCACTCTGCACAGTGAGAGGTCGAGTGCCCTGGGCTTCTCTGACCCTCAGGGCTTGAGAAAGCACAGGATATTGTGGCAGGAGGTGAAAAATCTTCACAGCCTCCTCGTTGACCGGCTGCTCGCTGGATGTGGTCACGCACCCCACCAGCAGGCCTCAAAGTGAAAGAATCTCACCTTCCACACCTTGGGATCCTTTCACTGGAAAATCTGCCGGTGGGTGATACATGCAGCAGGCAGGTGCCAGATGTCTTGTCTTTACAGCCCAGCAACTGCATCAACCCTGCCAACCAATGAGGTCTGTCATTGGGGACAGTGCCTGGGTGCAATTCTGTCTGTCCTTCCACAAGTCCAGAAAATAATAAACTGAACATTGGTAAATTGGTACACTGGTTTAATATTGTCACATGTACCGAGGTACAGTGAAAAGCTTGTCTTGCATACCGTTCTGACAGATCAATTCATTACAACAGTGCATTGAGGTAGTACAAGGTAAAACAATAACAGAATGCAGAATAAGTGTTTATAGTTTCAGAGAAAGTGCAGTGCAGGTAGACAATAAGGTATGTCATCATGGCATCACCTCATCACCCTGGAATTCACGAATCATAAAGACTCCTCTTCCAGGAACACTCAGAGTCTCTGCACTTCTAGGTGGATCTTTCTGCTGGTGTGTGTCAGACCCCTGTATGTCATGATCTAGTCGCCCAGTGGCAGTCTGCACTCTCTGATGTGTTCTCTGCTCCAAGCATACTTTGGAAACATAAAATATGGTGTTGTACCTCATGAAGAGCCTGAGCAATGTGATGAAGGAGTGGTTTAACCGAAGTTAACTGTCCGCAAGAAATGGCATTAAACAAGCTATTGGAGGGCTGCAGCTGCCTTAACTGGTGAACATCTACCTGGAGAGCTGGTGATCTTTGGCACTCTGTATTACAAAGTGCGACAACAGGGCTGAACACATGGTGGAGATGATTCATGCACCTTGGGAAAGCAACTCACCAAGGAGGAGAAAATGAAAATGCCGGCAGTGCATTAGGAATGGTGCACATCATCCAGTGTGCCCCTGAAACCCTTATCACTGCAAAGCTCAATTGGCCTTCAGCCAACAGACGTTGGTGTCCCTTTTTTGCCTCCTTCTAATGTCACAATATACTTGCCCTGTCCCAACTCTCGGCATCAGTCCATGATCTCACTGTTCCGTGCAAGTTGAACATCACCTGACATTCAACAACTGAGAAACAGTACCATCAAAACACTTCGACAAGTGCAAACAAACAACATTCTGATATTGTTCAGAGCACCACGTGTAGTACCCTGTGTAACTACTGATATGTGACCCATCGGAAACTCTTCCATGATTTCATCAGATGTGGATGCATTCCTCTCAGAACCCTGCTCCGTTGGCCAAGATGCTCTTAGCCAAGATCCTCTGGGTTTTGGAGCCTGAGAAATCTCCCAGCAGAGACAGCTCCACTTTCACTTGACCTTGGACGTCAGTCAGCAGTCAGACATCCACTGGAGAGGAGAGTGGTGAGCGGCTGAGGGGAGGAAGTGGCCAATCCAGATCCACTGTTGCCACGACCCACTTAAGCTCTGGCACTTGTTGCAGGTGGTTGTGCTGTTGAACAGCCTGGACAAGGAATGCTGCTGTCCTGTGACAGTGCAAGCTCTTGGCAAAGGTCTGCAAGCCTTTGAGTGATTGCTGCACTTGATGCTCCCCAGTGGTCTCCATCCTGCCAACAGCCCCCAAGGTGCAGCATCTGTATCCAAGCTGTCCCCTGGCGCAGTGTGAGGCACTCAGTGATCTCTCCTCCCTGAGCTGGTAATTGGCAGGCATGAGTTTCTGCCTCAGGAAGGCACCTCTACTGAGTGGGAGTGGCTGTCACATTCCTGATCCCTGTCCTGATAGACAAAGGCCCGGAGGATGATTCAGAGCTGCAAAGGTAGGACTGACAAAGGTTATCATTGTGCATTGGATCACGTCCCTCACTGCTGGCTTCCTGAATTAGTGCTGAATTTAATATGGTCAGATGAGACAGAACTATCACCCTGCAAGTGCGAGCTCCCATCTCCCCTGAGTCAGGTGACGCTGTGATCAGACTGGCCTTCTTCACATGTCAGTCATCTGATGGCTGGAGGACCACTTCCAGTTTTCTGTCTCACCAGCAGTTCTATGTGTTATTTGGGTTATGGAGTCATCGAGTCATACAGAGCAGAAACAGGCACTTTGGCGCACTGAGTCCATGCCAACCATCTTATACTACTCAATACTAATCCTACATCAATTTTATTTTCTACACATTCCCATCAACTGCCCCCAGACTCTACCCCTCATCTATCCACTAAGGCCAACTTACAGTGGCCGATTAGCCTTCTAAGCTGTATGTCTTTGGAATAAGGGGGGGTGAACTGGACCACCCAGAGCAAACCTCACATGACCGCAGGGAAATTGCTCCAACATCACAGAGTCAGCGCTGGAGTTTAGGATGACTCTGCTTGCTGGAACAGTGAGGCAGCAGCACTATTAGCTGTGCTACTGTGCCACCCAAGAGCCATAGGATTATACAACACAGAAAAGGGACCTTTGGTACACAGTGACTGTGCCAAACACCAAGTACCCACCTGTACAAATCCCACACCAGCATTGGGTTCGTAGCCATAGGTTCATAGAGTTATACAGCACAGAAACAGGCCCTTCGGCCCAACTTGTCCATGCCATCCAAGCTACCTATCTCTTATCCTATTTGCCTGCATTTGGCCCATATCCCTCCAAACCTTTTCTATCCATGTATCTGTCCAATACACGTACCTTTCCTATACCTTTACCTTCTATACCAATTACCTTGATGAATCAGATGATCACTTTAGTTACTTACATATTGTGAGACTACCTGCCTCCACACCTCTCGAGCAGTATATTCCAGACTCCAACCACCAACTGGGACAGAGAATTCTTCCTTGGGTCCCCTCTAAACTTTTCATCCCTTATTCTAAACCTCTACCCTCTGGTTTTAGTCACTTCTGCTATGGGGAAAACTTTCCCACTATCTACACTTTCTCTCCCCATCTTAATTTTGCGTGCCCAAATCAGGTCCTCTCTTAGCCTCCTCCACTCCAAGGTAAACAGACCCAGCCACTCCAGTCTTTCCTCATAACTGAAACATTCCAGCCCAGGCAGCATCCTGGAGAATCCCTTGTACCCTCTCCTGTGCAATTACGTCCTTCCTGTAAATCTTGCCCTCCCTGTGAGGAGGCAAAGACAGATTTACCATGAGTGAGCTGGCACTTGTTGCTCAAATGAATGGTGAACACTTATCAATCATGAGAGACAAGATATTGCATAAAAATGAGGATGAAGGTCAGTAGTGGATGGGCTGATGGAGGTATGAGGAAGAGAACTGAAACCTGAAAAGAAAAGTAGTTAAACCATGCTGGCTTTAAATTTGCTCGAAATTCCATGTCTCAGGAAACTTCAGGCCTACTGTTCAGTCCAGCATCTTGACCAAGCGGCTTTTCCTAGTGTGGTAAAGAAGTTCATGTTCAAAAGCATGAGAAAATGGAAGCTTTGTTCATCTCTGCTCCCATCCACACTGGCTCACAAATTCTTTCAAACTCATTTCAGTTGCTAAGGATCCAGAGAGGAAGCAGTGGACATTTCCTTCCATGTCCTGATGCATTGACCCCAGTTACAGTGCTTGCCTTCTGGAGTGCAGCTTGGAGGAGCAATTTTCTAGAAGATGTAAGAAGTAGTTAACTTCAGCAGAGCTTTCTTCATCACTGCTAGTTCTAAATCTTAGAAAACTGCCTATCAACTCCTTCAGCAGAAGGACTGCAACAGTTCAAGAAGGCAGCTTTCTGACCATGTTAGAACATAGAACATAGAACAGTACAGCACAGGAACAGACCCTTCAGCCCACGATGTTGAGCCGAACTAATTAAGCTAATGACACCTAATCCCTTCTGCCTGCACATGGTCTATATCTCTCCATTCTCCGCATTTTCATGCGTCTATTTAAGAGCCTCTTAAACACCTCTATGGTATCTGCCTGCACCACCACCCCTGATAGTGCATTCCAGGCACCCACCACTCTCTGTGTAAAAAACTTGCCCTGCACATCTCCTTTCAAGTTTCCCCTCTCACCTTAAATTAGACATTTTGACCTTGGGAAAAAAGATACCAGCTGTCTACTCTATCTATGCCTCTCATAACTGTATAAACTTCTATCAGGTCTCCCCTCAGCCTCTGCGCTCCAGAGAAAACAGTCTAAATTTATCCAATCTCTCCTTATAGCACATGCCTTCTAATCCAGGCAATATTCTGGCAAACCTCTTCTGCACCCTCTCCAAAGCCTCCACATCCTTCCTGTAATGGAACGGCTAGAAATGAATGAAATACTCCAGATGCAGCCTAACCAAAGTTTTATAAAGCTGCAACATAACTTCCTGACTCTTGAACTCAATGTTTCAACATTAAATTCAGCGCATCACCACTTTCTCTGCTGCAACTGGAGATGGGCAATAAATGTTGGTCCTCTCATTATTGCCCACTTCCCATAAAAAAGTACAAAAATACAATTACTTTGGGGTTCACTTAGGTGACATGACTTGTCTTTATGGCTGTTATAAAATAATATGGATTCCTGAATTTAAGAATACTAAGGTTGTAACAAGCCTTCATATATCATTGGGTCTGGCACCATGCCTCAGGAAGGATGTCTTGAGCTTCGAGAGGTTACATTGGAAATTTGCCAGACTCAGTCCAGGAGGGACTTCATTTTTGAAAAGCAACTGAAGAAATGTTAACTCAGTTTTTCTCTCCACAGTTGCTGCCTGACCTGCTGAGTGTTTCCAGCGTTTTCTGTTTATTTGTTGTTATTGGAGAAGCTGGAGTTGCTCTCCATAAGCAGAAATGGTGAAGGGGAAATTAAACAGTGATGTTCAAAACTATCATGAAGGTAGTTAGGATGAAAATGTTTCAACTGGTAGCATGAGAAAAACAGAAGTTACAGATTTAAGTCTTAAAAATTGCGGGGAGGGAATGAGAAGAATTTTTGTTATGATTAATGCATTAGAGTAAGACACTCCAGAACTCAGCAACTTATTGGCTAAGCACTTGAAGGGAATTATAGGTCTCCAGTGAAAAAGTAAGGAAATGGGACAAATCGGATGGTTCTTTTAAAAAAGCTGGCATGTACATGATGGGCTGAAAGGTCTCCTCCTGCATTCTATGAGAGTGTGATCATGTGGACCTCTGCCCAGACCAAGGACAACAGCCGGAATCTCTGGCTCAGTTTGAACATCTATGGAATGGGGTGATGATCACAGCCACAATTTATTGGCCTTTGAAACCAGCAGCCACACCAAGAGCCTGGATGGTGGAAACAGTCCGGTGTCCTTGGGCTCCCTGAGCTGCAGGGAAACAGCCATGCTCAACATTCCCCATTACTCCTGCTCAGGCTGGCTGATTAAATGGTCTGTGGGGCAAAAATTAGCAAATTGGCTGTTCTTATCTGGAGTTTAATAGAATCCTGATCCAAGCATAAAATCTATTGACAAACCAGTTACATGTCTATTAGAATGCAGCAGTAGGAAGCAGGCGTTGAGTGCACAGAGAGCTGCTGTGAAATCTCCGATTCTGTTCAGAAGCCACCGAAACAAAAAGGCAGCGAGAAATGGTCTCTTGTATTAGAACACCAGGAACTCCAGGGTGGAGTTTTACCACTGTTGCCTTGTGCCCATTGCCAGCTGATCCCTGTTGGTAGTCCTTGTGGAAAAATGTCCTTGTTAAGGAAATAAAAGGAAAAAAATAAGTTGCCTTTCTATAGAATCTTAGAGCATTAAGGAGCATTTCATACCCACTGAAGTACTTCCAATTACAGTCACTGTTAGAATGAGTAAAATGTTTTAACCATTGAATATTCCCACAAAAAGCAATGAGATAATGACAAAAATTGCCAGAAAGGATCCACCTGCTTTTATTGAAAAATACTTTGAGATAACTTAAAACCACCTGTGAAGCTAGACATGGTTTATGACCACATTTAAAAGTTTTAACAACACCCTCTTACTGGATCACCAGGAATTATTAACCCTAGAGTAAGGCTTGAACCCACAATCTCATGACTGAGGGCAAGGATCCTCCCAGCTGATGAACACCTACACTTTATAGAACATAGAACATAGAAACCTACAGCACAATTCAGGCCCTTCAGCCCACAAAGCTGTGCCGAACATGTCCCTACCCTAGAAATTACTAGGCTTACCCATAGCCCTCTATTTTTCTCAGCTCCATGTACCTATCCAACAGTCTCTTAAAAGACCCTATCGTATCCGCCTCCACCACCGTTGCTGGCAGCCCATTCCACACACTCACCACTCTGAGTAAAAAACTTACCCCTGACATCTCCTCTATACCTATTCCCCAGCACCTTAAACCTATGTCCTCTTGTGGCCACCATTTCAGCCCTGGGGAAAAGCCTCTGACTATCTCCCCGATCAATACCTCTCATCATCTTACACACCTCTATCAGGTCCCCCCTCATCCTCCGTCACTCCAAGGAGAAAAGGCCGAGTTCCCTCAACCTGCTTTCATAAGGCATGTTCCGCATTCCAGGCAGCATCCTTGTAAATCTCCTCTGCACACTTTATTGTCAATTAAGGATAGTACTTCCCATCAGAAGGAAGATTGGAGCCTAGGTTCAGCATGATGCTGGCTTCAATCCACAAGCCTGCCCTTTCTTGCAAGGTGGTTGGAAGAAAAATCAACCTTTCACCTTTGACAGCTGACCTGAAATTTAACCCAGGCTGACAGGTTGAAAAGTCTTTCCTCTCTGATGGTTATAAAGAGCTCCTAAGTGAGTCAGCCCGTGAAAGCTTCAATTCAGTCCTCAGTGATTATGACTGTGCTCTGTACAATTGCTCAGAAATGAGACAGAATTGAAAGTAACTTAATACTTTACTCAGGAGAGCTCATGGAATAGCCAGCACAGGAAATGGGACACTCACGTTGATCCCCAGAGGGACGGTCCATTGAGGTGACCAATCTCGCACATTGTCAAGGACGATGAACGGGAAGCACTTCACTGATCCTGGCTTGAGCTGAGAGCTGGGATAGTTTGCAGCTGAGCCTGACATGGAGTTCAAAGCAGACAATGTTGATTCCACACTCTAGCCAAGCACTCACACAAATTTGCCTGTTTTAAATGCAGAAGTCCCTGAATGCTATTAAATCAAAACTCTGGCGAGCTTTAAATTAAGCATTACATAATAAGAGGAAAGACCAACAATATATGCAATGTCCCCTTTAAACCATTCTACCTCCGAGTCCTTTTGAAAATTCTCTTTAAAACCTACAACAGTGGTCAGTGTTGTCAGCTGTCCGACATTCATTTTATGTGACTTTGAAATAAGAATATAGGAAGTGCATTTTATCACATTAAATGTGTCATGTAAATGGAAATGTTTGCTATTATCTAAGCTTGTAACATTATTAAAGAGAAAAGAGTTACAAATAAGAACTTTTTAATTATTGTAGCAGTACACAGTGTGGATGATTTTCCAAACTGCATAACACTGAATCACTTGGACTCTCCCATTGCTTTTTCAGCTCTGTCATTCACAATGTAATTCTACAGGTGAAGTGCAAGTGAATATTCAGAACATTTATGTCTTTGGGAACCTTTCACATCATCATACCCGTTTTGTTTCCACACCTTAATTACAACAACTCTACATGTACAGTATAAAGACATCAGTTTTCTTGGTGGGTCCTGCTTGTCCTATCGATGTAAGACATTACCACTTTAAAAAGGAATTTGCCTCGATTTCGTACTTTACACAACCTCATTTTACAGTCTATGAATTGCCTCAGCTATGTAGACATTGTTAAATTACAAAACAAAAGTGCTAGCTAGTTTACACATAGCGAGGCCCCATAAAAAGCCTAGGAATGAGTGGACAGACCATGTGCTTCATAGAGTTTGGTGAAGAATAAAAATTGACCAGGACGACGGGAAGACCTCTGCTTTTCTTCAAAATAGGATCTTTTAAACATCCACCCAAGGAAAGAGACAAAGCCACACCTTTAATCTCACACAAAAGGTGATACTTTGCCAATGAAACAGTGGTATTGGTTTAGTATTGTCACGTGTATTGAGATAGTGAAAAGCTTTTGTTTGTGTGCCATCCAGACAGATCATGCCATACATAATTACCATAAGGTAGTTAAAACAAACTGAATGCAGAATGTAGTGTTGCAGTTACAGAGAAAGTGCAGTGCAGATAGACAAGTTAGTGCAAGGGCCATGATGAGGTAGTTCAAGAGTTCAAGAGTTCAAGAGTTCACCTTTTAGCCTATGAGAGGTCTGTTCAAGGTACTTACTCCACAGAAATTTGGATTATTTGTAGGTGTGATACAGTCCACAATGACATATTTAGTTGTAGAGATACAATCATTTCACAAATGCTGTATGACTGGATAAATACAGCCAATCCACACAAAGCATACGACTTGCAGGCATAACCATCCCACAATAATCTCTATAATTGACAAGCATAATCTATTCCTCAGTAACCTGTATAAAGTACAAGTGCATTCGATTCCACAATATGCTGTACAACTGATTGGTGCAACCTTCCAGGAACTGTATAATTTACAGGTACACTGTTTCCACAATAATCTGTAAAATTGTACAGGTAAAATTATTCCATAATTGCTCATTTACTTGTACTGGCATCATCTATTCTGCAATAACCTGTATAATTTTACACATACAATCATTCCCTAATTATTATACAATTGTCCTGATACAATCTATTTCACAATAAACTGTGGAATGGCACTAGTGCAAGAATACCATGTCATTTTACAGGTGTAATTTATTCCACGATAACCTATAAGACTGTTGAAGTATAGCCTATTATCACAGTACTGTGATCTGTATAAGTGTACTGGTATAATCGTGTCAATGCTACCGAAGGGTGCTAGTCCTCTTTAATCGATACCTTGCTCATGCTTCTCCCTTTTATGTCCTGACCTGGTTGATTGGAATTAATATTGCACATTACCTTTACCCACTGCTTCAGATATCTGGACGCCACTCTCACTTGTTCCATGTTTCTCCTCAAAATGAGGAGGAACAAATTACAGATGTATGTCTCAGGAAGCTGATTGGAAAAGGGGCTGTCCCACCAGTGACTGGCCACAATCCCAGCCCTTGGTCTGTCCAAATCATTGAATGTCCAATTCCTTTTGTCAGAAAATTCACTTCAAACTCATCACTAATTGGTGAACTGAAATTCCTTCTCAACTCCGGGCATGGATTATTTCTCAGTTAATAATCACAGGAAAAGTGTTTCTTTATGTCTGAGATTTTCTTCTTAGCTCCAGGTTCTTTTTATGAAATAATCTTGTGGGTGACTCAATACAGAATCAGTAGAAAACAATTATACTATCGATTGTGCATGGCTTTGGCCGCCTGTTAAAGACCTTAAACCATTGGCCAGTTCAATATTCTGAGAAAGAGATGAAGATTTTTCACATGCTAAGGTTCTTCCAAAGCACTTTAAATAAGTGAAGTATTTTGAGGTGTAGTAGTCACCATTATAATGTAGGAAACATGGCGCCTTTTTTTGTGCATAGCATGGTCCTAAAGAGGAAGGTGAATTTTTACTTTTAAAGATGCTCAATGACAAAGGTTGACCAGGAAATTTCCTGCCATTTATATCCATGAAGGGAAAAGTAGTGCCATAGTATAATGCTTCAGGGAAAGCTGGAACCCTGATTACACTGAACTGGAGTGGAACAGGACCCTACTCAGACTGGGAGGCAGGATAGCTACTAACTGAGCCAAGGCCGAAACCACAGAGAGAAAGCTCACAGAGTCGGTGATGCCCTGCTCAAATAGATAACAGAGGAACTGGGGCTCTCGTCCTGCAGTCAGAAAACCTTACTGCCTTACAGCCAAAATAAAGAGAGAGGATGCCAAAAGTATTAATATTAAACATCCGTGGAGAGGGCAAATGTTTCAGGTTGGTGAACTTTCATCAGGACTGGGTAAGGTTGGAGATATGCTGCCTGTGAAGACCTAATTCCAGCAAAGTTATAGAATCAGAGTCCTGTAGAAGGGGAAAACAAAGCTAATTTGCATGTATTTTAATACATAGAGTCTACTTTGTAAGGTAGATGAACTCAAAGCTTTAATTAACATGTAGGACTATGATATTGTTGTCATCACTGAGACATAGTTAAAAGACAGGCAGAACTAACAAATCAATATCCCGGGGTATAGATTTTTCAGGTGAGACGGGGGGGATGTAAACAAGGAGGTGGCATTGCACTGTTAGCAAGCAATGCTTCAGTACTGAGGGAGGGTATTGGGGAAGGTAATAAGTGAGGTCCTGAATGAATTCCTTTCATTGGCAATCATAAAGGCAACGGACTTTGGATGACTCAGTGAAGGGGAGGGTAAAATTCTAGTGCAAGGCTCCATAAGGTACTCAATGCCCTTGTGGGGTTAAAAGTGGAGCAATCCACAGGCCAGATGAGGTTTATCTTAGGCTGCTATGGGAGGCACAGGAGGAGGTTGCCGCGGCTGAGATTTTTAAATCTTCGCTGGTCACATGAGGTGCCAGATGACTGGAAGACAGCAAATGTCCCCCTTCTCAAGAAAGGCAGCAGGGGAAAATTACAGACCCTTGAGCCTAATACCAGTAGTGGGGAAGTTATTGGAAAAAATTCTGAGGGACAGGATTAATGATTATTTGGAAAGGCAGGAACTCATCAGAGATAGCCAACATAGCTTTGTCAAGGGAAGCCTCTGTCTGACCAAACAGGGAACAAAGTGTACTAATGAGGGCAGTGCAGCATGAACTTCAATGAGGCCTTTAACAAGGTCCCAGTTGGGAAACTGGTCCTAGATATCCGGACCCATCCAAAACTGGTTTAGCAATAGAGACAGAAGGTGATGGTCAAAGGCTGTTCGATGTCTGTGACTGGTGGTGTACTACAGGGAATGGTGCTGGGATCCTTGCTGTTTGTAATTTACGTGAATGATTTGGATGTGGATGCAGGAGGTATGATCGGTAAAGATTGGTGGAGTTGTTGATAATCTTAGGCTGCAGAGATATTGATGTGTTGGTGAAATGAGCTGAGGAATGTGAGATGGTGTATTGTGGGAGTACTAAGGAGCCTAAGACATATACCATGAATGGTAGGGTTCTAGGAAGTTCTGAGGAACAGAGGAACCCTGGTGTACAAGTCCAGAGAGTCTTGAAGGTGGCAGCACAAGTAGATAATGTGGGAAGAAGGCATATGGGTTGCTGTCCTTCATTAGTTGGGGCATTGAATACAGAGTTGGGGAGGTTATGTTCCACCTTTATAAAACATTTCTCAGACAGCTGGAGTACTGCGTGCAGTTCTGGTCACCACTCTGTAGGAAAGGTGTGATAGTGCTGGAGACGGTGCAGAGGGGATTCACCAGGATGTTGCCTGGGATGGAGTATTTTAGTTATGAGGAGAAACTGGAGAGGCTGTGTCTGTTTTCCCTGGAGAAGAGGAGGTTCAAAATGGACATGACTGATGTATATAAAATTATGAGGGATGCAGGTAAGATAGACTGCAGGAAACTTTTCCCAGTATCTGAGGTAGATAAAACTGGAGGACGTAGATTTAGGGTAAGGGGTAAGAAATTTAGAGGGGATCTGAGGGTGATGTTTTTTACCCAGAGAGTGGTGAGTACCTGGAATACACTGACTACAGAGTGGGGAAGCAGAGTCACTGACAGCATTTAAGAGGTGTCTCGACGAGCACTTGAATTGCCCAGGCATAGAAGGCTACGGACCAGGGGCTGGAAGATGGGATTAATATGGACAGGTGGCTGCTGGTGAACATGGACATGGTGGGCTGAATGGCCTCTTTCAATGCTGTTTGACTTTATGACTCTGTGAGAAGCCCCTGTGAAGAACTCCCTTGCAGCTGCACCTACTCCACAGAGCTGAAGAACATCAACTGTTGTCCTGAAGAATATCTTGGCCATTGATTCAGGTCTAGATGGCAGGACGTTAAATCCTTGCTTCAGGAGAGAGCTGTCAGCCTTTGGGCTAAGTTGCCAGCAAAATGCGGATTGAGGGGCTCTGTGAGCCAACCTTGCCTCCAATATTGATGAAATGCTGACACCAATAATGTTCATAAATTGGCCAGATGCTCCCCCTATTCTTGGTCTCCCATAGATGGCGTGGCTGTTGTGAAGTTTGTTTGATGGGAGGGAGTATGTGGATGGTGTTATTGCTTGGTTTAATGAAATGTTAACTCCAGATGGGCTGAGAAATTCCGATGAACCAGCCATTCTGTTTCTGGTCGTTTGGTACATGCCTGCAGTTTAAAGTCAGCCTGCCACTAGCCCCTGAGATTAGCTGCTGTTTCTTTCGTAATGCAGAACCACTCTTCCACCAACTTAAATTAGGTAGCACTACTAATCCACAAAGCTCAATGAAGAATTCACCAACATGGGATAAATTGAGACTGAGTTATTCTCCAGGATTGTCAATCCTAATTTCCAAATTTTTCACTACATCAGACACTTTAACCCAACTTTCCCAGTGGGAATGTTGTTGACCAGAGTGGGGCACAAGATGCCTGGGCAAGAGGTGGGGAAAGGGAAAATTGTCTTGATGTAATTGTTATTTTAACCTGCTGAGTTCTGTCGTGCAAATACCATTCATCCCAGGAGCTGGGAGAAGGTGAGAGGAGGTAAGTTCAAAGGAGATGCATGCAGCAAGTTTTTTACACAGGGAGTAATGGGTGCCAGGAATGTGCTGCCAGGCGTGGTGGTGGTGGAGGCAAATGTGATTGTGGTGTCTAAGAGGCTCTTAGATAGGAACAGGAATGTGCAGAGAATGGAGGGATGTGGACATTGTGCAGGCAGAAGGGACTAGTTTAGCTAAATGTTTAATTACTAGTTTAACTTGTTCGACACAACATGGTGGGTTGAAGGGCCTGTTCCTGTGCTGTGCTGCTCTATGTTTTCCGTTCTATGTATTATGATGTCAGTTCTCTGAAGTGATGTGTTTGTCACTTTGTCAGCAGGATTAGTCATACCTCACACAATCTCTAGCCTGCCAACTGAAGAGGCTATCACATTGGTGCAGGACCAATCATCCCAGCCGGCTAGGAGACCTTAGGCACCTTCGTCTTCCGATCCCTCAGCTGGCAAGTTTGCAAACTGCACCCCAAAGTCATATTCTCTTTACTGAAAGGTGTTCCTGTGGATCACCCACTGCCCTACCCACCCCACCTGGCAGTGATGGGACAACAATGTCAAGCTGAGAGACCAGCCTGACCAACTTGACTGAATTTTTCAAAGAGATGACAACATGTATTGAAGGGGGCAGTCCAGCTGATGTCATCTGCATGGACTTCAGTAAGACCTTTGATAAGGACCCACATAGGAGACAGATCCAAAAGGGTAGACCCCTTAGGATCCAAGTAACATTGACAAATTAGATGCAGCGGTTAGTGTGACACTATTACAGCATCAGCAACCTGGGTTCAATTCCCGCCACTGCCTGTAAGGAGTTTGTACGTTCTCCCCGTGTCTGCGTGGGTTTCCTCCAGGTGCTCCAATTTCCTCCCACATTCCAAAGGCATATAGGTTAGGAGCTGTGGGCATGCTATGTTGGCGCCAGAAGAGCGGTGACACTTGCGGGCTGCCCCCAGAACATTCTCAGTAATGCAAAAAGATGCATTTCACTGTGTGTTTCAGTGTACACGTGACTAATAAACAAATATCTTATATCTTACCTTAATAGGAGGCTGAGGATGATACTGGAGCGTTGTTCTTGTGATTGGAATTTATGACCAGTTGTGTACCACAGGGATCATCGCTGGGAGCCTTCCTGTTGTTATATACATTAACAATCTGGATGGGAATGCAGGAGGTAAGCTAAGTAAGTCTGATTTCACAAAAATTAGTGATGTTATTGATAGTGAGGAGATAATTGTCCGCTGAACAATGATGTTGATCAACTGGTAACATGGGTGGAGCATGGCAGATGGAATTTTTTACTGATAAGGGCAAGGTGATGCACTTCAGGAGGACGAATGAGGGTAGGACATACACAATAACGGTAGGGTTTTATGGAGTATTGAGGAACAGAGGGACCTAGGTTTACAAGTTCAAGAGTCCATGAAGGTGACAGCGCTGGTAGATAAGGATGTATACATGACACCTCATTAGCTGGGGCATAGAATATAAGAGCAGGGAGGTTATGGTTTAACTTGAAAACATTGGTTCAGCCACAGCTGGAGTACTAGCTCTGGTTGCCACACTATAGGAAGGATGGTCATTGCACTGGAGAGGGTACAGAGGATATTCACCAGGATGTTGCCTGGGACAAAGTGTTTCAGTTATGAGAAGAAACTGGAGAGGCTGCGTTTGTTTACCTTGGGGTGGAAGAAGCTGAGTGCAGACCTGACAGAGGTATACAAAATTATGTAGAGCATAAATAGAACAAATTGTACAAAACTCTTCCCTATAGCAGAGGTATCTAAAATTAGAGGAGGTAGATTCAGGATAAGAAGATGTCACTATTCCCTCCCCTGAACTCACTAGCTTCCATGTCCTTCTTCATGGCAAATACAGACGAGAAGTATTCATTGACAACCTCACCCATCTCCCAGATGTTAATCCTTAAGGGCATCTATTCTCTCGCTCCCAAACTTTATAATATACTAATAGAATCTTTTAGGATTCTCATTTATTTTGCCTACCAGGGATATCTTATGGCCCCTTTTTGCCCTCCTAATTTCCTTCTTGTTTACTCCTACATCCCTTATACTCCTCAAGGGACTTGCTTGATCCCAGCTCACATATTCCTCCTTTTCCTGACCAAAACCTCAAAGTCACTCATCAACCTAATCTTGCCGACCTTGCCCTTCACTCTATAACAGGAACGTACTGGCTCTGAACTCCCCCTATCTCACTTGCCAGACCTCAAACAGCCTCTCCTAATCAAATTTTGCATGGTTCTGTCTGATGCCATCAAAATTATCCTTGCCCAATTTAGGACTCAAACTTAAAGACCAGTCTTATCTTTTTCCTTGACTATCTAACTAATAGAATTATGGTCACAGCTCCCAAAGTGTTCCCCCACTGACATATCAGCCACTTGCCCAGCCACATTTAATAAGAGGAGTTTGAGTGTAGCCCCTGTCAAGCAGGGCTATATACATATTTCTTCGGAAAACTTCCTTGGACACATTTAACAAATTCTGCCCCATCTAATTCCTTACCACTAAGGAAGTGCCAGTCAATATGAGGGAAGTTAAAATCACCTACGACACAACCCTATTATTCCTGCACCTATCTGTGATTTACCTATACATTTGCTCCTCTAATTCCCACTAACTATTGGGGGGCCTATATTATACTCCCATCAAATTGATCTCCCCTTTATTATTTCTAAGTTCTACCCATACTTTCCCCAAGATATCTTCTCCAAGTACTGCTGTGATGTTCTCCCTAATCAATATCACAACTCCTACTCCTCTCTTATCCCAACCTCTGTCACACAGGAAGCATTGATACTCCTGAACATTGAGTTTCCATTCCTGCCCATCCCCTAATCATATTTCCGTAAGAAGCTTATAATATCACAATCCCATGTGTCAATCCATCCTCTGAGTTCATCTGCCTTACCTGTAAGGCTTCTTGCATTAAAATAAATGCAGTTTAGCCCATCAGATCTTCCACGCTCCCAGTTCAGGTGCAACCCATCCCTTTTGAACAGGTCACCTCTGCCCTGGAAGAGATTCCAATGGTCCAAGTAGCTGAGGTACTGCTTCTTAATCATCTCCCTATATTCACTCTGCACAACCCCATCCCTTTTTCTCGCTATGTCGTTGGTACCAATATGGACCACAACCTCTGGCTGCTCACCCTCCCTTGGCAGAAAGTCTTGTGCCCGCTCAGAGACATCCTTGACCCTAACGCCAGGGAGGCAACACACAATCCTGGAGTCTTGCTCATGGCCAGAGAATCACTTATTGGTTCCCCTGACTGGAGTCCCCTCTCACTACTGGTCACCCAGACTTTAACCTACTTTGCTATACAATACAGCCAGTCATGGTGCCACTGATCTGACTGCTGCTGTTACTTTCCACTGAGAGGCCACACCCCCCCAAACAGTATCCAGAACAGTGTACTTATCAGTGAGGGAACAGCCTCAGGGAACTCCTGTAAGTCACCCATCTATCTGGCTGAACCTTTGGTGCAATCACCTCCTTGAAACTCTTGTCTAGGAGAACACTCTCTGTCTCCTGTGAGTCCAATTGCCACTCCAACCAATCCATACAGTCTGAGAGGAGCTGCAGCTGGACACAGTTCCTGCAAATGTAGTTATCAGGGACACTTGACCTCTCCCTGATCTTCCACAATATGACTGAGTGTGACAGTAAGAAGCCCTGGTAAAACTGAAATCACTGGACAACAGGAGGAAACATTCGAAGGGTCAGACTCATGCCTTGTGCAGAGGATGGTGTCAATGGTTGTTGGAGGTCAATCACCCCAGCTCCTGATCACCATTGTAGGAGTTCTTCATGGCAGTTTTCAAAGCCCAAACATCCACAAATTATGACAAAGAGTTGCAATCCCAAAATGTTGTCTGTTTGGGCAGTCACAGTAGTGTAGCAGTTAGCGTAACACTATTACAGCGCCAGCGACCTGGGCTCAATTCCGGCTGCTGTCTGTGAGGAGTTTGTAGGTTGTCCCCGTGTCTGCAAGGGTTTCCTTCGGGTGCTCCGGTTTCCTCCCACATTCCAAAGACTTTCGGGTTAGGAAGTTGTGGGCATGCTATGTTGGCGCTGGAATCATGGTGACACTTGCCAGCTGCCCCCAGAACACTCTGTGCAAAAGACGCATTTCACTGTGTGTTTCGATGTACATATGACTAATAAAGAAATATCTTGCCTTTCCTTCTTTCTCCACAAATGCAGCCTGGCCTGCTAAGCTTTCGCAATATTTTCTGTTTTTGTTTCAGATTTCCAGCATCTGCAGAATCTTCTTTGATTTTCATTTCCAGAAGTCGAGATGCTTACTAGTATTTGCCCAATGCTTAATCCCATTCACACCCTCTCAGCAAATGAAACAGTCCATACCTGCACGCAACAAGATCTGGACAACACTCAGCATGAACATTTGTACGGCAAGAAACATTCATTCCATAAAAGTGTCAGGCAATGACCATCTTCAACAGTAGAGAATCTAACCACCTAATCTTAGAGTGAATGTCATTCCTGTCGTTCAAACCCATGCTGTTAACATCCTGTGACTCATCATTGACGAGAAATTCAACTAGGTTCATCTTCGGACACCCCAACACCTTTTGACCATGTACAAGACGCAAGTCAGGAATGTGACAGAATACCTCCACTTGGCTGGATGAGTGCCATTCCAACAACGCTCAAGTCAACCAACACCACCTGCCGAATTAGCATTCCGTTCACTGCGCTGAATATTAATTCTGTCCACTACCAGCACACAGTAATGGAAGTGTGTACTTACGAAATGCACTGCAGTTACTTGCCCAGCTATCTGACTGCACCTCCTGAACCCACAACCTCTACCATTGAAGAAGACAAAGGCAGCAGGTACATGAGAGCATCACCACCTCCAGGTTGCAACTATTACTTCATCTTTGTTGGGGTCTAAATCGTAGAACTGTGGGACTACTTTCTCCACAATTACAGAGTGGTTAAAGATAGTGGCTCACCACCACATCTCAAGGGCAAGTCGGTTTGGGAAAACATGTCATTGCCGGTAGGATCCCCCCTAAGGATAAAGAAATAAATGAAAACATTCACGCTTTTGAACACATCTTTCAAAGAATCCCTTCACTGCGGAGAGACAAGAGAACCTTAGTTTCTCTTGTCTCTCCACTTTGCCGAAGTCTTTCATCCTTTGTGGCTTTTAATTAAATCTCCCCTTAACCTTATGGACTTCAATTCCTTCCTGAAACATGATGCCTACAACTAATCACGACAGACCAGCTGAGATCTAATCAGTGCTTAGGGAATCCAATAAAAAGTAGGCAAAGTATATAATATGGAATAACACTGTAGGAAGAGACAGCAGGTAACAACATTGTTTGTTGAGTTTCCTTAGATACAGATAAATGTTCGAAGGCTCATCAAATAGACTCCAAGCCAAAGAAGGAGAAGGGCTGAGTCTAAGTGCTTGGCCTTAAGGAGGAAGAAAATCTCAGGTGTGGGATTATGTGTTTTACAGTTTGACCACCAATGGCAGAGGTAAAAGGCTGTGAAATCTGAGAAATGGGGAGCTTTTGGAGTGATTGTGATAGGGACTTGGAGAGGACAGGCAGTGGTTAAAAGAGGGGCTGATCTGACATCAGACAATGATGAGACTAGACAGCTCAGAAGGGAACAAAATGGAATAGATCTGGATTTACATTGGAATGAGTAGGCAGTCCAAGTTACGTCTCATTCAAGTTTTATTTCCATTGGAGCTGGGGAAAGTAAATAGAGTGTGGGGTGTAAATGGGCTGCTGGCATACTGTAGCCAGTTTTACGTGATCACACAAGTCTCACCTTCCACCAGGTAAGAGTTGATGATTATAATTCAGATCATGCAAACTGGGAGCCTGAGGGTTGGTTACAGCAAATCTGTGATTTTAAAACCCTTAGATTTCAGAAAAAAAGAACGATTGAGTAAGGAAGCGACAGAGTACATTTAAATCTCAACAAGAGTGAAACTTATCAAGATATCTGACATGCCTGATGACATTTTATCATTATTGAGAAAGAAAAAGAAATCTTTTGTTAAATTCTGTCCAAGAGCAACCTTACACTGATTCTGATTGGTCAGTTGACAGGGTAACGGATTTATTGGTTCAGGAAATCAATGTTTCCTGACACACAGATTCTCCCAGAGCAGTGATGAAACTCCCAGGGGAAAGCCCATTGAGTTTGACTCATTCTGAGTTATCTCAATGCAAATGGAAAGTGATCTCATGTGGTCAAGAGTCAAAGTGTGTTATAATTGTTAAAAAAGGGACTAGATTAACCTAACACTATAAAGAAAATTTGCAAAAAGCTGGTCTGTAATACTGCTTGCAGCAAACATTGAACAACTTTTGTTGAGGAGGTATGATTTATTTGTTATCACACCCGTATTACAAGAACAGACAGATTTCACCAATGCCTGTTCTTGACACATGACCTCATGCAGTGAAGCCTAAATCAGGAAATCTGCAGAAATTTCCCCATCCATTAACGGACAGAATGTGCGACAGTGATTTGACATTTCAACTAAATGAGGCATACGAGTTTGGAGCAAGTGTACAAGATATAAATGGATTGAAACTTTCAACTGGACTTCACCAAAACCCACATCAATAGGAAAAATGAATGCCTGTGCTTCCTAATATGTGTGTACGTTAGTGTGTGTATTTGTGTGTTAGTGTGTGTGTAATCTAGGATTGTAGTGAATGCAATGTCCACCAATAAAATCATGAGAACTTAAGAAATAGGAACAGAGTTTGTCCACTCTGTCCTTCAAGCTTGTCCTGCTAAGTACTAAACTCACAGCTAATCTTCCATCTTGACTTCCCTTTCCCCCGCAGTACTTAAAAATCTTAATTCCCTCAGAAACCAAAACTCTCATTAACTTTCTCCCAATCTCAATCCTAAATAGCCAACTCCTTACTCTGAGACTGTGATCCTTAGTTCTTTATTCTCTAGCCAGGATCAACATCCTTGCACCATTTTCCATGTAATCCCTAAGGAATGTTACTTTTCAATGAGATTGCCTCTTGTCCACGTAATCACTGGGGATTACAGACCTCATCTGCTCTCATCGTAGGACAATCTCTGCTACCCCTGTATTCCGTGCAGTAAAGTCAAGGAGACCAAAACTGTGGACAACGGCTCCAGTTATGGCTTCACCAAAGCCCATTACAATTGGCTTGCATTAGAACGTCAAAATTTTTGGAATTCCCTTTCATAAATCTATCAGATTCTGTTGAACCATGCTATAATTTTCTAAATGCTCTGTTACCGCATCTCAAGCAATCAAATCTAGTTATTTCGCAATCACCTCCCAGCTTCTTACATCATTCCCACTCCCCCGTCTCCCCTACCTGCCTAGTTTCCCCCTCTCACCTGGATTCACCTATCACCCACTGGCTCTTGCTCCACCATCCCCCCCCCCCCCCCCACCCTTTTATACTGGCTATCTCCCCTCTTTCTTTCCAGTCCCGAAGAAGAGTTTCGGCTCGAAAAGTCGATTATCCATTTCCCTCCACAGAGGCTGCCTGACCCGCTGAGTTCCTCCAGCATTTTGTGTGTTGCTCCAGATTCCAACGTCTGCAGAATCTCTTGTGTCTCCTAGTTATTTTGCTTGTCTTGTCTGAGCTTTCTTCTCTCATTCACTCACTAAGTTACCAGAGGATAGCTGGTAAATTAAAATCACAAAGAACTTCATTGAACAAAAGAACTTACAAGAAAGCCAAGCAGCATTTGGCCGTGCTCTGCTTACTCCAACATAGCCAAGGCAGTTTCTGGCCAGTACACTAAAGCAATTTATCAACAATAAAAACAACATTTGGTCACATGCTAAAGTTCCTAAAAATAGTACCAACCAATAACACTGTCCCCTCACTGTCTAATATTGAACAAAAACAAGGAGAAATAAACCATAGAACCATACAGCACAGAACAGGCCCTTCGGCCCACCATGTTGTGGCCCACAATCCACTGAAGTAGCTCTCTGTGTGCTTTAATTTGGCCTGGGTTTCTAGATCTGGTTCGACACCTGTTCCTTTGATCCAGGCTCCCTCCTCCTTCATGATCTGGGTTGGGGTGTCTGTCAAGTCACCACTGCTTCTTTAAAGTAAACACACGTTTGGCATCGGTGGGCTTCATCCTCACTGTGTCTCCAGCCTTTGACAGCAGCAGCTCTCTGGCACCCCTGTGTAGTAGTCTTCCTTTGTCAGCCTTCATGATCCCGTTGTAACATACCATCTCCAATCCCGTCTGCTGCACTCGACTACTTCCACGTACAGCTGTCAATCTTCCTGCTTTGCTGCAATGAAATCCACATTACAGCTCTTTTGATTCTTTGGGTTCACACCTTCAGAAAGTACTTCCCAGCTGTCTTCAGCCTTGCACCACACTGAGATTGATGGTTTGTTTCAGGAGGATATTCCCTGCAACACTCTTGCACCAATACCTTGGTACGGACACAACTGCATGTCTTCCACTGAATTAATTTGATTTGGCACCAGGAAGTTATATTCAACCAATGCTCTGAATCTGACCCTGGTCCCTGCTCAACTCACTTCTCACTCCATGGACTTTTGATGCCTCCTTCACTGTGTATTGTTTGTGGAAATGGTTTTGCAACCTATATCATGTAGGCATAGTCCTATATCCATGGCATTTTTGTTTCAGCCACTCATGTTGTTGTTCTTACAACACCTCTAAGCTACTTCGCCTCCACTTTTCCTGTTCTGCCTGTTGGCCTGCTGGTAATCCTATGGACTTCCTTCTGTTGGTGTCCAATATTTGTAACATGGTTTTGGACCGCTCCATGGCTTTGCGTCTCTAGAGTCATGTCAAACTTGCTTCCTCAGGTACACTCTCAGATTCCAGACTTAATCAATCTCTGATAAACAAATCCTTCAAATCTGAGAAGCTTCAGTTATAGCTAACCACCTTGATTCTGTTAAAACCTATCAAAGGATTCTCCCTGAGTTTGCAAGTAGGGAATCAGCAATGGCTAACTGATTCATTTCCAGATGAATTGTAATGTTCTTGTAATGTATCCAAAGCATTCTCCCGGGTTTCATTGGAAGGCCTTATGTTGTGGTATATTTCTCTTCCCTTTTGACCAAGGGCACCTCTACTTTTGAACGTTCTGGATTGTCAGCTTTAGACAGCTCTATCTTCCCTCTATTGTCTCCTTCCTTTAGATGGGTTGCTTGGCTGGAATTCTATGAGGTTAAGCATCTTTATTTATTTGATCATGCAACCATCTGAACTGAATCATACCATTGGCTATCTCTTGCTGCATGGTGATGTGTTGTCTCGATGGTGGTGAGCCACCTTCTTGAACTGTTGCAATCCTTCTGATCTGTTACATCACTGTTGTCAGACTAACTAGCCAACAGTTCCTTGTTTTATTTATCCCTCCTTTCTTGGAAAGCAGTTTTGTTTACCACTTCCGATTTGAAGTGTCTGTTGCACGTGCATAATATATGGAATTATGTGTGTTATGAATGCATGCAAAAATACCAGCTGCATATCTACAATGCCCTAAGTCAGCTCCAGGGCCCTAAGTCTACAATCACATTCTAAGCCACTTCACAAGGCTGCTGACAAACAGATGAAGAGCTGGGGAGCAGTGGCAGTGGGTTAGTACAGGATCAGGAAGGGCAGTGGTCAGCAGAAATTGATGGATAGAGGGTTGGGGTAGTGGCCAGCTACTGGAGATTGTGATAAATAGGCTTGGTAGTGAAGTGAGGTTGAAGGTTGGAATGGTACACTAATGGTTGAGGCTGTTTGGTGCTTGCAGTGACGGAGATGTCAATGGTCGGGTGAAGGAACCAGGTTGGGTAAAGGATGGAGTGTCACAGTGGTGTAGCTGTAGAGCTGCTGCCTCACCGCTCCAGCGAGCCGGGTCAATCTTGACCTCTGGTGCTTTGTGCATGGAGTTTGTACATTCGCCCTGTGACCACGTGTGTCTCCCCCAGGGCTCTGATTTCTTCCCACATCCCAAAGATGTGCAGGTTGGTGGGTTTGTTGGGCACTGTAACTTGCCCCATGTGTAAGTGTGTGGTAGAATATGGGGACAGTTGATGGGAATGTGGGGAGAATAGGTTACAGAGAAAATTAGCCAGGCATGGGATTGTTCTGTCAGCCAAAGACAGTGATTCACAGTTACACCTTCCCCAACCCATCTTTTAACTTTTGTTCCATTTCTCCCCTCTTTTGACTTGTCTTTCTTGCCTTGCACCATACAATCCACTCCATCCTTTCCCTGCATCTCAAAACTTGTTTTATCTTTTTTTCAAGTCCTATTTAAAAGTAATTGATCTGAAATTTGAACTAGTTGTCTCTTCACAGATGCTGCTTGACCCATTGAGTATTTTCAGCATTTTCTTTTATTTCAGATTTCCGAATCTGCGGTGTTTTGCTTTTATGCATCTAATTTGAGTTTGTGTGAGACATTTATATAATGCAATTGGGTTACATTTGTACAATAAACATGTGCATCACTTAATAAGTATGTCAACATATATATGCATTGCATCTATGTAACCACTTTACTTATAGTCCACTGCAATGCATGAAGCCTAATTGTTCACTCATTGTCATTTGACAGATATTGACAAAGATATTGAAGTTTTTGAGATATGGGGTTAGTGCAGGAAAGTGACAGTGGGGTAAAAGATCAGCTGGAGTCTTATTGAATGGCAGAGCAGACACAAGCTGTTCTGATGTTGTAAATTTGAATTTACAAAGTGCCATTCTGGGGTGAGGTATAAATATTTTAATCTCTATGTCAAAAGCAGCAAAGCTGAAGTGTTAATTGGTAAATTAATAGTGACTCAGGACATATCAGGAATGAAATATTCCACCATAAAGTTTTAGGGGAATGTAAAGAAATGTTGGACGTGGGTCTGGAAAACACAAAGCAACAATGAAAAGGGCAAAACTCTGAGAAAACTGGTGGCCAAGAATAACGACAATCCATTTAACATACTCTGTTGTATATTATTAAGGAAAATCAGCATTTAAGAGCAGAGCTTTTTTCAGAGTGGTGAAAACTCTTCCAGATATTAGTCAAAACAACATCACATTAAAATATTTAGTGACAAATAATGGCTGACAAGATTAGTCGATAAACACTGGAAAGAATTGCGTGGCTTTCCTTTTACTGTTATTGCAGCTTACATGTTAACTACTAATATGTGAGTTCAGATAACTCTGCTAGAAAACAGAAAAAGGAATTGCATAAAAACATTAAACATCTGATAAATTGCTAGCTGTCTTTACCAAGCTGCAGTTTTTTTTGAAAGCATATCAATTTCCTCATTTATTATATCACAAAGTAGATCTTACCATACACAGACTGAAATGAAGTAACAATCCCCTAATTACTAAACATAGTCTACCCTGACATGCAAAACACAAGAGTTGTTTTTCTGTCACTAATATAAATTCCTAATTGATTCCAAATCAGCAAATTTGCCTGATCCCCAGGCCTATTCGCCTTCTTGATGAGGTCAGTTTTCTCTCCTGCCCTTGCTTCACAAGTGAGCTTCACACAGCCTGTATCGCTTTATCTCCCCCTCCCCCCTGTAAACACACACCTCCAGGCCAGCATCATTTCCAATTGTGAACAAATGCTGTTGATTTTCATTAATTTGCAAGCACTAAATTTGCCAATTTTGAGACTTTCTCTCCTGCTCGGAGGCAGGTGGGAGAGTCAATTTACTTCATCTGTGGCAGTTAAATTAAATGGAGTCAGCCTGATCATTCGAATCAAGGATTGGACCATAAAGCAATTAAGGGTTTCTAATTCTTTGCCTCAAAAAGGGGCAGTGAGCCTCTCAAGATAATTAACTACATATAATGAAAATCCTTTGTTGCCATTTATGGCTTTTTTGTGTTCCGTGCCCTGTTCATTTTGCTTTCGATACAGCTCTCCTCCCTTCTGTGGTCTCAATCCTGGATGAAAACAGATCTTTAGTTAATAGGCTCTCTGTGGGCAGATGAGGTCTATTAGGAGGTTAATTTAAAAATGAATTTTGGGCAAAACAACAGGACACCAGGAGACTCTGTGTGTGTGTGTGTGTGTGTGTTTACATGTATTTACGTTTGTGTGTGAATTTTTGTGTGTAATATGCTGTAGATACTCTCTGCACTATCACAGTGAATATCACTCACAATCCTCTTGTCCCTCCCACGAATTCAAGAACACTGTTTTGATATATTTCCCATTGTTGTTCAAGTTTATTTTCTTTGTCAGTTTGCCTCCCTTTTCAATACACCGACAGATACTAATCTTCCAAGGGGTGGGGGTGGGCCCCACAGCTGCGTCAGCTCTCTGCTACTTGGGTACAAGAAGCCATCCATCATGTGTCAACACATACAATGGCTGTTGGCCTCTACTCATCTGGTGCTGCAACCCTCGAACATGCCTTTGTCACCTCCAGATCGGTCTATTCCAACACACCTGGCTAGTCTCTCTCATCCACCCTTCATAAACCTCAGCTGCCTCTCTCCTAACTGCCCCTCTATTTGCCTTTCTCACCTATGTTTTGGAGGATGGCCTCATCTCTCTCCGGCCTATAGATATCTGGGTGCACTGCAGGCTTCTACATTTAGCTTCTTGACCATCCTTGCATTTATTCACACCCACAATGGTGGTCAGCCTTTAAAAGCCAAGGTCCTACGTTTGGGAATTTCCTCCTTAAACTTTGCTACCTTTCATTTCTTCCCCTTTAAGATGCTCTTGAAGGCTATGGTATTGGTTTATTAACATTACATGTCAAGAACACTATGGGAAGCTAGAGAAGTAATTACAGGAGCCCTTGCTGAGATATTTGCAACATCGCTATCCCCTTGTGAGGTGCCAGAAGACTGGAGGATAACAAATGTTGTGCCTTTACTTAAGAAAGGCTGTATGGATAGACCTGGTAACTATAGACCTGGTAATTATAGACCCATTAGCCTAACACCCATGGTAGGTAAGATGCTAGAAAGTATTCTGAGGGCTAAGATATACCTACATTTGGAAAGGCAGGGGTTGATTAGAGGTAGCCAGCATGGCTTTGTGCCTGGGAGACCTTGTATTATGAATGTGACTGAGTTTTATGATGAAGTGACGAGGAAGGTTGATGAGGGGAGGGTGGTAGACGTAGTATATTTCAGTAAGGCTTTTGATAAGTTTCCACATGGTAGGCTGCTCTGGAAGGTTAGATTGCATGGTATCCAAGGAGAGCCAGCAAACTGGTACAAAATTGGCTGGATGGTAGGAAACAGATGGTGATGGTGAAAGGATGTTTTTCATACTGGAGGTCTATGACTAGTGCTGTGCCCCAGGGGTCAGTGCTGGGCCCATTGTTATTTGTTGTTTATATTTGGATGAGAATATACCAGGAGTAGTTAGTAAGTTTTCAGATGACACTAAGACAGGTGGTGTCATAGACAGTGAAGGGGAGCATCAAGAATTGCAGCGGGATCTTGATCAACTAGGTAGATGGGCTGAGGAATGGCAAATAGTGTTTAATTCAGAGAATTGTGAAGTGTTACATTTTGGAAGGACATATCAAGGTAACGATTTTTACATTGAACAGAAAGGCCCTGGGTACTGTTGTAAAACAGGGGGACTTTGGACTACAGATGCATGAATCCCTTAAGGTGAAGTCTCAGGTAGACAGGGTAGTGAAGGCAGCTTTTGGCACGCTGGCCTTCATCAGTCAGGGCACTGAATATAGAAGTTAGGAGGTTATATTGCGATGGTACAAGACATTGGTGAGGCCGCACTTGGAGTATTGTGTTCGGTTTTAGTCACCCTGTTATAGAAAGGATGTAATTAAACTGGAAAGAGTGCAAAAAAGATCTACAAGGATGTTGCCAGGACTTGAAGTACTGAGTTATAGGGAGAGGTTAGACAGGCTGGGCCTTAACTTCTTGGAGTGCAGGAGACTGAGGGGTTCTCTCATAGAGGTCTATAAAATCATGAGCATTTAATAAGAACCGTGGATCATATGGAACCAGCTGCCAGAGGAAGTGGGTGAGGCGGGTACATTAGATACATTTAAGAAGTATGTGGACAGATACATGGATGACAAGAGTTAAGGGGGATATGGGCCAAGTGCTGGGAAATGGGATAAGCTTGAATATACATCTTGATCGACGTGGACAAGTATAGGCCAAAGGGCCTTTTTCCGTGCTGCACAACTCTATGACTCTATGACTCAATGTACTGAGATACAGTGTAAAATTTTTGTTTGGTCTGCCATCCAGACAGATCATGCCATACATAATTACATTGAGGCAGTGAGGATAAAACAGAATGCAGAATATAGTGTTGCAGTTACAGAAAAAGTGCAGTGCAGGTAGACAAATAAAGTGCAAGGACCACAACAAGGTAGACTGGGCGATGAAGGGTTCAGGAGTTTATCTTTATCGTATGAGAGGTCCGTTCAAGGGTCTGAGAACAGCGGGATAGAAGCTGTGTTTGTCTGGTGGTTTATGCTTTCAGACTTTTGAATCTTCTGCTCAACAGGAGAAGGGAGAATGACTGGGGTGGGAGGGGTCCTTGATTATGTTAGCTGTTTTTTATTCATCTACCCTAGTAGTGGAGACTCAGATAAAAAATGTCTTTGGAAGCATTCCAGTCATGTTCCTTGTAGTGGTTTACTGTTAAAGGTGCTGGATGTCAGGTGTTGTTATTATTGTGTATTGGAAGCTACTTGACCCCTGAGGCTCAAATACCAGCCAGCACTTTCCAGTAGCTGTAAGTATATCCTCCCCAGAGCTTCTACCACACACTCTTCACTATCTGACCCAGAGTAAATAAGGTCCACTGTAACAAGCTGTTGAGATTTGAACCTGGACCTTCCTGGCCAGTGTGCCTCAGCAACTTGCTAAACGTAAATCATTTGGGAGCAGATATGTGGACACATTGACCTGCCCTTCATCAGTTAAGAGTGGAGTAATTTCCTTTTTTGGTTATTCTCCTACTTAAATGAAAGTGGCGTTAGGAGTCACAATCAAAAATTAAAACAAACTGACAAATAGATTTGTTCAGATGGAACTTAAACATAGAGAACAAATAAAAACGTTAAGCCCTTTTCCTCTCTCATTTTCCCATCTTCCTAAATGAACCCTTGAGATCGGGGGTGACATTCTTCCTCTTCGGTTCTGTGTTGTCTGAGGTGGCTGATGAACCCAATATGGGATCTGCAGACACTGTTACAAGTGTGGCAGGAGGGTCTTGATAGGATAGATGGTGGGTAATTTGGGGAATGGTGTCTTCCTTCTGCTGTGTACATTGAGCTTCTGTGTGCCTCTGATGCTCTGTTTTAAGTGCTCATGGATTAGGAATTCCCATGAGTTGGTGGGGATATTGCACACTTTCAAGGATGGTTAAAGAACACCCTGTGTCTGTCCAGTAATCCCTTATCATGACAGAACTCAGAGTCTGTTTCAAGACGCTGGTGGAGGGCATGTGAGTGATGTGGCCTGTTCAATGGAGTTGAATGTAATCAATGCTGGAGATGTTGTCCTCAGAGAGGCACTGATGTTGGTTTACTTATCCTTCCAGTAGATGTGCAGGATGTCGTGAAAAGATTGTTGGCTGTAACTTTCCAATTCTTTGAGATGTTGTAAGTCGTCTAACTGCAGGAGGTCAGAGGTCAGTGCTGCCAGGTAGTCCATAACCTTTGATCTTTGAGCATAATTTCTCCTCAGTCAAGCAATAACTGAGCTGGTGCTCTGGGAGGGATGGGGAATATCATCACTGCTACCTGCCTTCACTAAGAGGTGCCTCTCGAGATGTGGGAGGTGGCTCACATTTTTCCAGGTTTCATCATGGACCTTTATTGTTGGAGGGCAGTGCTGACGTGTGGGTGAAGGTTGGTGGAGAACCTTCGTTATGCAGATGTTGAACGTAAGGCCTATCCTGTTCTAAGCTTCAGTGAGAGAGTCAGTAATGATCTGGAGTTCAGCCTCTGAACGACACATACACAAGGGTCGTCTGTGTCTGCAGCTTGACTACCGAGGCTGAGGTCACCTTGCTTCTGAAGTGGCAGTGACACGTTGAACAGTTTCTCATTTGTCCTCTACACTACTTCAACTTCAGCAAGAGATTCAAGATGCTTGCTAGAGGTGCGGTGATGTATTGTGATGAGAAAGATTGAGGAACGTATCGCAACAACCTTGCTTGACACGAGTCTTCACTGAGTTTGGATTCAGTTGTGGACCCATTGGTTAGGAACACAATTCACATGGCCATCAAGAAGCAAAAGTAAGATGGAGGCAAAGTTGTGCAGTCAACCTTGATGACTTTCCCTGGGGCAGACAGTTGGGAGACTTCTCTGCAATCACAGCTGATAGAATCGTCTCCTTTCTTGGTTGTGACAGTGGTGTCTCTGAGATCCCCTGGCATATCCTCCTCTTCCCATTTGTTGGAGATGAAGGTGTGGATTTGTGACTAAAGTTCCTCACCATCAAGTTTTAGAACTTCAGCAGGGAGCCCGTCGGCTCCCAAGGCCTCATTATTTTTCATTCAACGTATAACCTTCGCATTTTTTTCAGGGAGAGTGGCTGTGATGCTGGACAAGATAGTTTGCTGTTCGATGGAAGCAAGGGCACACACATCAGGTTGAGATCCTTCCATCAGGCACTGGCTGCCTCTCTGCCCTTGATAAGTTCATCTCTCTTCTCGGCTCTCAGCAGGCAGGACCCTGGAGGTTTGGGCTGTAGGTGGCCCAGGAAGAACAGAAGAATTTGTTTCTGTCAGGTTGTTAGTGATTTGTTGTGCCTCCTGTGCTTTTTCTCACCTCAGCCTTCTGGTTCCTTGAGGAATAGTGGATCTTCCTCAGTGTGCAGTTAATTTGGTCCTAGATCTCTTGGTCGTTCTCATCAAACCAGTCCCGGTTCTTTCTGGCAGAGAAGTCAAGAGTCTATTTGTAGGTTCTAGCTATGGTGAACTTCAGGATTGTTCAGACACTGTGAACATACTGCCACCCTGTTGTTTGAGGTTACTTCAAACTAAGAACTTTGCAGCGGTCTCGGGAATTCCAACATTGACTTAATACTGCAACAGTTCCCTTGCATTCAAGCTAGGTTGATGGAGATAACTGAGCAAATTAGGCAGCAGTTGGTCAAACAGATATTGGTTCCTATTGTACTGCGGGTGACATGAGTATCGTTTTGGCCTTTTGTTTGGATGATGATAAATTCTAACAAGTCCTTGTACCCGGATAAAGGGTGTTGCCATGAGAACATTGTCTCTTTATCAAAACTGAGTGTTGGTTATAAGAAGAACATCTCCAAACAGGAGAAGCATCTTGCAGCCATTAGCTTTCTCATCTCAGTACCATGCACCTTGGTGTGAAGGATGGAGTATTCCACTGTACAACTCACACCATCATTCACCTCTCAGAAAATGCAAGTAAGACATAAACTTCCCAACAGACATGTTTTCCTTTTGTTTCCTTACATAGAACATAGAACATTACAGCACAGCACAGGCCCTTCGGCCCATAACATTGTGTCGACATTTTATCCTGCTCTAACATCTATCTAACCCTTTCCTCCCACATAGCCCCTTGGTTCCCTTTCTCTGTTTTCCTCCAAACCAATTCCCTCCTCTCTTCAGTAAGAGAATCAGAGAGGTTTATGCCACAGTTGATCATACCCATGCTGACTGAAACGGCTCGTTCAGCTGATTTCACCTCTTAGCTCATGGCTCATAGCCCAATGGTCAGGGTACTTCTTCTGCTTGTCCAGTGACTTTCTAAGTGGGATGAGGCAGTAAGTCCCAAGCCCCCATTCCTTTCCATTTAGTGTCACCTTCTTGCCCCTTTTACCAGTTTTCCTTCCCCTCTTGTCTTTCCTCTCTCCTTTCCTATCTACCATCCTCTGGCCTCGACCCATCCTGACTACCCCTTTTGGTCCAACCGTGCCACGAGTGAGGCAGCAATGCTAGACGTTCCCCTTTGGCAGACAGGAGCAAGGTTTTTTTAATTTGTCCATTTGTTACATGCATGTCAGTACCTACAGTAATCCTGTAATAGTTTATCAAATGACACACTTTGGGTAAATGGTAAAAACATCGGCAGTGAATTTGTAAACCAACTATCTGCACAATATGCCAGTTTACAGTCTGAAGCACGTCTGAGATCTGCTGAGATATTTAAGAGGAAAACATTTATATTGTCCAATTCAGGAGAGGAAAAGGAGGAAACAAAGAGTTATGGAATGAAACTTCATTGCGAGGATTGGGTTGCCCGTTGGCTAATAGTTGTCTAAGAGCAAGTTATCAGTGCAGGGTAAATCCTGGGAGTGAGTCACATTGAATTCCACTCCAAAGAAGGCCATTCCAAACAACATGCCCATGTCTGCTCTTTGAAAGAGTCCTGTCCTTTTGCTTCTCCCCTGTAGTGATTCAATTCAGATCTTTTCTAGCGAATGTCAAATTTTGTTTTGGAAGTTCCTGTAGAATCTGTTTCCACCTCTTTCACATAATGCACTCTCTTCAGTTTCTGTTCCCAAATTATCCTGCAATAGCATGTTTTGTACTAACCTTCCCACCAATGCAAGCAGTAACCTCTTAGGAAGTATCCTCATGCTCCTGTGTGCTATTGTTCACTGACACAACAAGGATAGAGGTACTAACAAAATATCCTTATTGAAGGCAGTCAACACTCAACTAGCAGCAATGGCAGGTGCAAAAATGTGTCAAAAATCATCCCACATGTGACACATATATCTTAGAGGCGCACTCACGTTCATATATATCACTCCTAATTTATTCCATCCAACTAATTATATTTCCTCTCAACATCCCCAGCTCTAAGGATAGCAGTTTTAGCTCTCACCACTCCCTCATCCACCTGAAGTCCCTGATGCCTATTACCATTCCAGTAAATCTCCTTACCACCTATTGCAAGACTTGCAACAGCAGTTAGTGTCACGCTCCGGGGTGTGTGATCCTGGCTGGCAGAGTTGTGTGTGGAATCCTCATTTTCACCCCAGTGTAGAGTGTGCGATTCTGCTCAGGGTGGAATGATTGATTCCGTTTCACGGTACTGTGTGTGACACCTCACTGTGGTTTCAACACTCTTGGTTTCTATCACAAGATGATGAATGATTTGGAATTTTCTGAGGGCCCCATCAAACACTTCTTTTTCAATGTAAAACAGCATGTTGATGGCCATCCTTCCACCCACCACACTTATGTCTTCCAAAACTCTGTTGCCAGTAGCCAGGTTTGCATTGTCCGTCACCTGACCACCGTCCCCCGTCCCCTCTCACCTCTTGACCTTTGCATCACTGAAGCTTCCAATTTGCAATGATTATACTTATCTTTTCTTTGACCTCAATTTCTTGGACTCAAGTCTTCTGCACCTTCCCTCCCTTCATCTTACCTTCCTAGGTGACAATATTTTTAATTGTCCAAGCCCTGTATTCTGGAATCCCATTCCTGAACTACTCCCTCCTTAAAGTTCACCCCTTTGACCACATACTTGGTCACCTCCCTAATGAGTCACCCTCTGGTATGTTGATAAAATTTATTTGGTGATACTGCAGTGATGCATTTAAAATCTCTTTCTCTGCTAAATTCTGTTGCTATTTTTTTCAAACTACCATCTCCAAGCAAATGTGCACATTTTTGGCTCATTCCAGATGTGTGCTACAATTTCAACAAGTATGGTTGCATGCTAAACACAATGGTCACAAAATTCTCCTCCAACATCCCTCCCTCAACATCCAGAGACATGACCTGTCCATCCCTAGCTCCACTTCTTTTTATCAGGAATTCCCTTCCTGCTTCTGTCCCCACTCTTGAATCATTAACTTTGGAGTTCCTGAAGAATCTATACTTGGCCCCTTGCACTTCTCATTCACGTTGTATCTTCAGGTGACAATAAAAAATGTGCAATATGAGGTTCCACATATTCAGTGATGACAAGCAGATCTTCACCACCACCCTTTCTTTCCACCCATTCACTGGGTTTGATTTGTCTGCATGTGCTCATCAAGTACTCGAGTGTGAGCTGTGAGGAGGTTGCAAAGGGGCTCTAGTGTGTTTCAGACAAGTTTAGTGAGTGGGCAAATATGTGGCAGAAGCAGTTTAACTTGGATAAATGTGAGGTTATCCACTCATGTTCTGAAAACAGAAAAACCTAACTGAATGATGAGACTGAGCAAAGGGGAGATGCAAGGAGACCTGGGTGTTCAGTACATCAGTTGCTGAAACCAAGCATTCAGCTGAAGAATGCAGTTAAGAAATTAAATGGCTTCATTGAGAATGGATTTGAGTGCAGGAGCAAGGATGTCTTACTGCAGCAGTACTGGGCCTTACTGAGACCCCTATGGAGCACTGTTTTGGTCTCTGAGGAACTTGCCATGAAGGAAGTATGACCAAGGCTTACCAGACCGATTCCTGGGATGGCGGGAGTGATGTAGGAGGAGAGCTTGGGTTGATTAAGCTTATTCTCAGTGGAGTTTAGAAGAATGAGAGGGGATTTCATAGAAATCGATAGAATTCTTACAGGACTCGACAGATTAGCAGGAAGGATGTTACTGATGAGAATGTCCCAGGAGATAGTGGAGACCAAGCCATTGAAGAGGATGTTAATGCTAAAAGAATCAAGGGATATGGAGGGAAAGCAGGAACAGGATACTGAAGTGGATGACGATATTGAATATTGGGCTGAATGGCCCACTCCTGCTCCTATTTCTCCAGGTTCTTGTGTTTCTATTTGATGAGCAGAAAGTCCTGCAAATTGAATGCTGGAAAGATAATTTTCACTGACCTCACTCCCGACTACAAACTCCACTCCTTTGCCATCACTCCCAGTCACCTCCAAAGCAACTGCCCTATGGCTGGGCCACATCATTGCACCCTTGACCTTGACAGCTCTTTATCCACTCCAGCACTCTGCCTGGGTGACCTTGTTCACCTCCTGCCTTGCCACATCTCACCTGCTGCTACAACTCCTTACAGTGGTCTCCTGGCTGTCCTTCAGGTTTCCACCTCCCTTTGAGACTTTATAGACCTACCTCACACCACATTCCCTACCATCCGCCCACGATCAGCTCCCTCCATGGCCTTCCCCTCCCTATCTCTGCAATCTCTTCCAGACCCACTACTTTAAGATAAGATAAGATATTTATTTATTAGTCACATGTACATCGAAACACACAATGAAATGCGTCTCTTTGCATGGCTGAGAGTGTTCTGGGGGGCAGCCCGCAAGTGTCGTCACTCTTCCAGCGCCAACATAGCATGCCCACAACTTCCTAACCCGTACGTCTTTGGAATGTGGGAGGAAACCGGAGCACCCGGAGGAAACCCACGCAGACAGGGGGAGAACGTTCAAACTCCTTATAGACAGCGGCGGAATTGAACCCAGGTCGCTGGCGCTGTAATAGCGTTACACTAACCGCTACACTAAATTGCTTTTAAACTTTGTTTGGTTACGTTCTTGCCATTCTTCCTGAAGCATCTTGCAACATTAAAGAAGCTACATAAATGCAAGGTGATACTGTTAAATAACAGCCGTTATTACAACGTTGCCATAATGCTTGTAAAATTCCAAAGTTAGATTGAATGTACGCCGCAGAGACGAGCATTTCCAACCTGTGGATTAGTGGGTGTGTTATGTCTTCTCTGAACCCTCTTATATACGGCCTTGATTCCTTTCACTCTCCTTCCTGTAACCTAAAGAATTCCCTGTTGTTCAGATCAACTAGTTCACATGGTTACGTGTTCCATTTTCCCATTGTCCCCTAAATTAAGAGCAACACTCTGTTGAAGGAACTCTGCGGGTCGAGCAGTATCTGTGAGGTGGGGAGGAAGTGACAAAGTTTTAGGTTAAAACCCTGCATCAGGACATCAGGTGAGGGAATCTGGTATGATTCAGTCTACAAAGTCCTGATGCATCGACCTGTAACTTTGACAATTCCTTCTCCCCCACAGATGCTGCTCGACCTGTTGAGTTTCTCCGTCAGATTGTGTGTTGCTCCAGATTCCAGCATATGCAGTGTCTTATGTCTCCCTAAGTAAAACATTGACTTCCCCAGTCGAGATGAACAGCTCATCAGTTGGCATCCTCCTCTGTGGAGTTAAAGAACCAGCCTGCACTCCTTCCAATCTTTCCTTTTCATTCATGTATCATCCTTGCAAATGGTCGGAGCCATTCAACGTGCTCTTGTTGTGGTCTAATGAAGTTCTACATGCTTTAATAACTTCTTTGCTTTTTAATTCAACAAATGAAACCCAATGCTTGATTTACCCTGTCCATAGAACATAGAACATAGAACAGTAGAACACAGAACAGGCCCTTCGGCCCACAATGCTGTGCCGACATAGCTAATCCCTCCTACCTACAGATTGCCCATATCCCTCCATTTTCCTCTCATTCATGTGCCCATCCAAGCCCCTCTTAAAAGCCCCCAATGAATTTTCCTCCACCACCCTGTCAGGCAATGCATTCCAGGCATCCACCACTCACTGAGTAAAGAACTTACCCCTCACGTCTCTTCTGAACCTACCCCACCCTTACCTTAAATGCATGCCCTCTGGTATTGGATCGCTCAATAATGGGAAAAACATATTGCTTTTCCACACTATATATAGACCCCTTCTAGCTACTCACATTGATTTGAGCATCCATTGAGTGCTGCTGCTGGGGTACAGTGAAGGTACAGTGATTAAATTACCAGACCAGTAACCCGGAGGTCTAGACTAATGATCTATAAACCTCAGTTTAAGTTTCACCAAGGTAGCTATGGAATTTAAATGCATTTGGAACATAGAACAGTGCAGCACAGGAAATGGCTCTTCGGCCCACCGTATCATTGCTGACATGATGACAATATAACTTGCACATCTGCCTGTATGTGGCCCATACCTCTCGATTCACTGTCAGTTCATATGTCTGCCTAAATGCATCTTAAACATTGCTGTCATATCTGTCTCTACCACCACCCCTGGCAGTGTGTTCCAGGCACCCACCACTCTCTGTGTAAAAATCTTGCCTTGCATATCACCTTTAAATCTTCTCCCTCTCACCTGAGTATGCCCTCCAGTATTTGACACTTCAATCCTGAGAAAAAGACTATCTACCCTGTCTAAGTCTCTCATAATTTTATGCACAAAAGCTTGAGAACATGTACCACCAGGCTCAAGGGCAGCTTCTATCCCGCTGTTATAAGACTCTTGAACAGACCTCTTATACAATAAAGGTGAACTCTTAATCTCTCAATCTACCCCGTCATGACCCCAGAACTCATTTGTTTACCTGCACTGCATTTTCTCTGTAACTGTAACTCTATATTCTGCACTCTTTATTTTTCCCTGTTGTACTTCCTCAATGTATTTATGTATGCAATGATCTGTATGGATGGCCTTTCACTTTATCTCGGTATATGTGACAATAGTAAACTGGTACCACAGACTGATACAGAGTGAGATATCATAGACTGCTCCACCCTGTTACCAATGACCATATATGTACTTCTTCTTCAATCTTTTTATTAAATTTCAAATTAATACACATAACAACAGTAATTATAGACATGGTGCAAAGAGATCGGGATTACAATAACAGTTGTCATATACAAACACAGGGAGTAAAACATATAATCTGAACCTCCCAATTTCTTACTAAATGAACATGATACAAAAGAATTTGACAAGAAATTTGATTATATGAAAAGAGAACCCCAAAATTAAAAAAAAACAAAACGAGAAAAAGATAATAAGAATCAGAAACAAAGCAAAAACTTCAAAAAAAAAGCTGGACTGTCATATTTCTTCGGTTGAAGAAAACATTATTATGTCATTAGCTCCGCTCCTCTATATTCAAATAGAAAGTTATTGAAAGGGATTCGAAAAAGGTCTGCTTACATCGTATGGAAATACTGAATAAATGGGCTCCAAATTTCCTCAAATTTAAGCGAAGGATCAACAGTAACACTCCTAATTTTTTCTAAGTTTAAACATGTTATAGTTTGAGAAAACCATTGAAATGTGGTAGGGGGTATAAGATCCTTCCATTTAAATAGGATGGATCTCTTGGCCATTAACGTAACAAATGCAATCATACGACAAGCTGAAGCGGATAGATGGCCGGAATCCATCATTGGTAACCAAAAATTGCAGTAATAGGATGAGGTTGTAAATCAATATTCAACACAATTGAAACAATATTAAAAATATCTTTCCAATATTTTTCCAAAAGAGGGCAGGACCAAAACATATGTGTTAGAGAAGCCACCTCCGAATTACATCTGTCACATGTAGGATTTATATGGTGATAAAAACGGGCTAACTTATCCTTAGACATATGGGTCCTTTTGACCACCTTAAACTGTATCAAAGAGTGTCTAGAACACATTGAAGATGTATTAACTAACTGGAGAACGTTCTTCCATGCCTCTATTGGTAAAAGTATCTGAAGTTCTCTTTCCCATTCATTCTTAATTTTATCAAGTGTCTCTAGACGTATTTTCATAATCAGATCATAAATTATTGCTATCAAGCCCTTCTGATAAGGATTAAAGCCTAAAATCTTTTCTATAATTTCAATTTTATATGGTATTGGAAAAGTAGATAAAATAACTTTTAAAAAAATTCTAATCTGTAAATATCAAAAAAAATATGATCTAGGCAAATTGTATTTATTACATAACTGTTCAAAAAACAAAAGACAATTATCAATGAATAGATCACGAAAGCATGTTATTCCCTGCTTTCGTAATCTACGTACTTCTATCAAGTGGCCCCTTGTCCTCCGCTGCTCCAGGGAAAACGAACCAAGTCTGTCCAACCTCTCCTTATAGCTAATACTCTCTAATGCAGGTAACATCCTGATGAACCTCTTCTGCACCCTCTCCAAAGTTTCCACTTTCTTCCTGTAATACAGTAGAATTGTACATAATACTCCAAATCTGTTCTAACCAAAGTTTTATACAGCTGCAAAATAACTTCCCAAGAGACCCAGGATTGATCCTGTAAGTTCAGGCTCAGTCTTAATAATGTTCCTTCATAAAACATCATCTCAAACCTTTAAAAATATTGCTGGAATAATGTTGACCGTCAGCCTCAATTGATAGAAATAAGATTTAAAATAGCTGTCAACATGTGAGGCAGTAACACAACACAACCTTATACTTTATTGACCAACACGCTAAAATATCCACAATAAAATGAAGGAGTGCTTCATCCATGGATGTGAGATACCATAGACTGCTCCACCCTGTTGAAATTCTGATGTTGCTACATCACCTCAGGCTGAATTGTCACATAAGTGAGATAAGTTTATTTCTGAAACACAGCGTTTGTTCCATAAGGTGAGTTGACTCAAACATCATGAGGAAGCAGCAGGGAGGCAGCCCACCTGTGGGGAGAGAGAGAGCTCCAGCTTGGACCTGGCCCAAGTCTCTGGCTCTACCTTCTGTGCACATCAAACACTTGGAAGCTGGCTGCATTATTGTGGAACAAATGGGTTTCAATCTGAGCCTGCTGGCCTGATAGGGTTGATAAAAGCTCATCAGGAAGTCTGTACAGATCGGCAATGCACTTCCCTAGTGCTCATGAATTAGGCACAGCATTGCATACTAGTAGTGCATTTCAGTGACCCTGTGCTGCCTTAGCCTCCTGCTTGTGGGGTGTGTGTGGGTCCATGTGAAGTACTATGTTCAATTTTGGTTGCTTCGTTACAGAGTCATACAGTCTAAGAGCTATATAGCACAGGACAGGCCCTTCATCCTAACTCGTCTGTGCCAACCAAGTTGCCTGCCTGAGCTTGTCCCATTTGCCTGTGTTTGGCCCACATCCCTCAAAAGTTTTCCTATCCATGTTACTGTCCAAATGCCTTTTAAATGTTGTAATTATACCCTCCTCTACCTCTGGCAGCTCGTTCCATAGGAGAGATGTAGGGGGTTGAAGTGCTTCCAGAAAAGGTTTAGAGGAATGATTTCTGGGAAGAGGAACTACAGTCACAAGGACAGATTAGAGAGGCTGGGGCAGTTTTCCTTTGAGAAGGCTGAGGGGAAATGTGATAGAATAATAAGGGCTGTGGACGGGGTGATGGTGGGAGGCTGTTCCCATTCGGGGAGGGGCTGAGCACTGGATGTCAGGGGTGGAAAAAAAAAGGAGAAAAGAATAAGAGTGATGAGAGGAAAAACTTGTTTTGCACAGTGTGTGGTTGGAATCCGGAACACACTGCCTGCTGGTGTGCTGGAGCTAGGTTCCATTCTGGCTTTCTGAAGGGGATTGGATATGTATATACAGGGGAAAAAGTTGCAATACAGAGGAAAAAGGAGCCAGGGGTGGAACTGGTAGAGAGCTGAAGCAAACATGATGGGCTGATTGGCCTCCTTCGGTCTCTGTACCATTCTCTTACACTGTGGTCTGTGCAACTTGTGTTTTTGTGTGCATCTTCAGATGATGAGAGGATGTCTGAGGGAGAACTGAGAATTTAGGGGCCAGTGTTTCAGAACAAGAGGTCACCCATTTAGGACAAAGATAGAAGGAAATTCTTCTCTCTGAGAATTACAAATGGTTGGAATTCTCTCCCAAGAGAGCTCTAAGGACTGAATGATTAGATATATTTAAAATCAATATGAACAGAAACAGATCTTTGGTCTTCAGGGAAGTCAAGGGTTTTGGACAACAGGCAGGAGAGTGGAGTTGAGACCAAGATCAGATCAGGTGTTATCTCATTGGGCAGTGTGCAGCAGATTTGAGGGGCCATATAGCTGATTCCTGCTCTAATTTCTTACGTTCTGATGTACAACGCACAGACACAAACAGGCACTGATATAGGAAGCAGTTCCTTCCAGCAAAAGTACTTTTGTCCAGCTTTATCAGAAAACAAAACATCATTAATCCCCAAACCTCCTCACTGCTGAAGGTGTTGCTATAGGTTAGTGTCTGACATTGACATCAGTAACCAAAGTTTTATTCTGTGTCCATTTTTGGATTCTACCCCCTGGATTCTGATTCATTGGTCTTAGAACATTGGCAGGGACAAGAACAACAAGGGCTTGTACTTAACCAGCGCCAATAACTGGCAAAATGTTCCAAGGTATTGGAAACAAATACCTTGCAAACAAAGCTTGAGCTCAAGCCATAAATGGAAACGTTTGAGCAGATAGCTGAAAGCTTGGTCAAAAGGATGGCCAAAGGAAGCAGACTAACATGTTTAAGAGGGAATTCGCGTGCACCACCAGCATACATGGAGAAACTAAATCTGAGGATCTCCAAAAGGCTAGAACCATAAGAGTGTAGATATAGCAGATGGTTAGAGGGCTGGAATTTGGGAGATATGGTGTGAGAAGGCATCTCAGAAGCACTGATGTGGGAAGATTTGTCAACAGAGCAGATAGATCAGGGCCAGAGAACTGAGCAAGTGGATTGTCCTTACAGAATGTAAGGTCAGAGGAGATGTGGTCAACATAGCTGTGGGAGTCTGTGGACTTGCAATCTTATCTTATACATAATAATATTGAAGGAGGCCATTTAGCCATTGGGTCTGTGCTGGATCCCATGGGAGCAATCCCATTAGCCCTATTCACCCACTCTAAATGGATATTAGGTGTTGGCCTATCCCTTGAGATGGAGATAAAGAAGTCAAAAAGGTAAGGGCAGAAAGAGATGACCATATGAAAGTCAGTGTCAGTGATAAGTTGGTGGCAAAAGGTGATGAAACGTTTGACTTCTGTATGAGAGTGGGAAGCAGCACCAATACGATGATCAATGTCCACCTACAGCACCAACACCATCGGCAAGAAGGGAGGCTTCATGCTTCATTACAAAGGTCCCCCTTGCCGGCTTTCCTCTGGGTCCAGTTCATGTGTGCCTGGGCCTGGCTGAGATCCTTAGTAACATCCATGGAACTGGATCCCTCCAAGGATTCCTGATCTAATTGGTGCTCCCTGTCGCAAAGTCTGCTGAGATATTAGAAGTCTTGGCATAACCGTGTTCAACTCCAAATCCGCCCTGATTTAAGTTTCTGTTGATGTGTTACCTGTAGACCCACTCCTCATAGCCTCCTTTATCCCATCAGCCAAAAGCACAAGATCATTCAGAAATGTGCTGCCAGTGTCCAGACTCGCACTGGCCCAATCATCAATCACCATGTGCTTGCTGACCTGTACAGATCAAATAAAGCTTTGGTGTTAATCTTCTCACCCTTGTTTTCACAACCCATACAATCACAGAGTCATAGAGTTGTACAGCTCAGAAGCTGGCCCTTCGGGCCATCACATCCATGCTGACATTTTTGCTCCTCTAACTAATCTGATTTGTCCATATTAGGACCATATCCTTCTATGCCTTGCCTAGTTAAGTGTTCGTCCAAACATCTCTTCGTAGTAACTATACTTGATTCTGCCACCTCCTCTGACAGTGTGTCCCAGATATCAAACATTTCTGTGTAAAAAAACTTTGCAAACAAGAACATGCAAACTCCACACAGACAGCACCCAAGGTCAGGACTGAACCTGGGTCGCCGGAGGTGTGAGGCACTGGCTCTACCAGCAGCATCACTATCCAACCCACTATGTCCTGTACATTGAGTCAGAACCAGAATCAGATTTATTATCACTGACTTAGATGAAGTGAAATTTGTTGTCTTGCGGCAGCAGTACAGTGCAAGACATAAAATTACTATAAACTACAAAAACAAATAAACAGTGCAAAAAAAGGTATAACGAGGTGGTGTTCATGGGTTCATGGACCGTTCAGAAATCTGATGGCGGAGGGAAAGAAGCTTTCCGCTCCTGTACCTTTTGTAATACTGTCTCACATTTTCATACAGTTCTCTGAAGTTGGATTTACCCGAGCAGCAATGCCACATCAATGTGAGATATCACAGTCTAACTTAACCTCTCCTTGTCCTCCAATTCTCCAGGTCTGGCCTCCAAGCGTTTCCAATTTTACGGGACCCCAGATAGGCCAACGGATGTCCCAGATGCTGGCCTCCCTGTAATCACTTAGCACAGAGCCAGGATAGGTCTGGCAGGTGTCTGTCTGGAGGTTTCAGTTCCACATTCCTCGTAAGAAATCTCAACAGATCATCTTCCATCAGTCAGAACGATGTCTATTTAAGACAGACAGCTGAGGGGAAGGATTCCATTGTTCCTGGATTCTAGGTGCTAACTGTGCAAAATTAAATTTCACTGGACTAGATCAGGCCAGCAAGCAATTCCAAAATTCGACCAATCATAAAATTGGACTAGGCAGTTTCCAAAACGACCTTTCCCAGCCTTAAGTATGCATTAAACACCCATTTCTGCCAACACTGATACAAATTGAAATCATGACCAGGAGCCTCAGTAGAACTTGGAACCATCACACATGTCTATCACACTAATCCCATTTGCCTGCATTAGGTCCGTAGCCCTCTACTCCTTTCCTGTCCAGATACCGGATGTAATTGTATCTGCCTCCACCACTTCCTCTGACAGCTCATTCTGGATAACCATCACCATCTGTGTGAAAACACCTGCCCCTCAGATCTCCTTTAAATTCCAACCCCCATTCCCCCACCCCCCGCCCTCCGCCCCACCACTCACCTTAAACTTGTGCCTCTAGTTTTAGTCTCCCCCGCCCAGGGAAAAACACTCTGACTTCCTATCCCATCTATTCCCCTCATAATTTTATAAACTGCCATAAGGTCTCCCCTCAGTCTCCTACGTTCCAGTGAGAATAAGCCCAGCCTGTCCAATCTCTCCTTATCAGAAAAGCCCTCCACTCCAGGCATCATTTTATTGAATCTCTTCTGTACTCTTTCTAATGCTATCACATCCTGCCTGTAGTGTGGCAACCTAAAGGCAGGATGTGATAGCCTTAGGAAGAGTGTACAATACTCCACGTGCGACCTGACTGATGTTTTGTTCAGCTGCAGCATAATGTCCCTACTTTTATATTCAAAGCCTCAGCCTGTGAAGGCAAGCCTGTCAAATGCCTTCTTCAGCACCTTGGTTGCCATTTTCAGGGAGCATTGAACTTGCATCCTAAAGTCCATCAGTACGTCACGGTCCTGAGGCCCCTACCATTTACTGCATACGTCCTGTTTGTATTTGATGTCCCAAAATACATTACCTCACACTTCTCTGAAAGATGTCTGGCAAAGTGTCGGCAGTTGCGCTGAGTTCGTCAGGTCTGGATTGGTTCTGTTTCAGCACCTGTTTTTGGGTGCAAGCCACTCTAACGCTGCTTTAAACATCCTTCTGATCAATTTCACTATGTTTGCAAAGGATCCAGTTTGGCATTGACACTGATTTAACACACCAAGATGCGAATTCCAAATTCTAAGCAATTGTTTCACACTGGCATGAGTTCTGCTGAATTGTGCTAATTAAGGGAATTATTTCACCTTTCATTTCTGAACTATGTGCTTGGCCAAGATGAGCATACTTCTGTCATTTTAATCATTGGTATTTGATATGTCAGAGTGCTTCTCTACACTGGGGCAATAAGAATTGGTGCTAATTAGATTTTAAACTGTACTTCTTTTTCTGAAAGAATATTACATTTATACTCTGTAGAAAGCTTCTCACAAGCACTTAATGGCACATTTTACATCTCAAGATATTGTAAATTGTTAATGAATCTGTGTTTGTCTATTTTGCTATTGACCCAGATGGTTACGTCAGAGACATCTTCGATCAGATCCCTGTCTGACACTGAGTTAACTTGATCACAGATTAAAAGAATCTTTTAATGCAGAAGCCCCCTCAATTTAAAGCCCTGTCAGATTAGTCCCACTCCACAATCCTGCCCCATAGCCTCGGACATTTGATTCAAGTATGTGTCCAATTCCCTTTAGAAAGCTGCCATTGAAACTGCTTCTAGTTTTGGGAGTGTGCAACACAATATCTGGGCTGTAAATTCTGCCCCAGCCAGAAGCAGACCAACTAGGAATGTTGAACACTGACACAGAATGTGAAGTATACATGGTATACATGAATGAGTGTGAGCCAGATCATTGCTGTCTCTGTGTAAAGTTACCTTTGGTCCCAGATGCCTGAGGCATCCCATTTCCCAGAATTAGCTTCATATTTTCTAAAATTTTAAGTTGTCTATTGTATAAACATCAACTGATCCACCTGGCTAAGTTTCAAGCAGCAATCTAATCTCACGCTGATGATATAAACATCTTGACAGTTACTGATGGAAGCTAATGAAATATTCCTGACTTTTCCCTATTTCTCATTAACAAATTCCCATTCACCTCTTGGACATTCCCAGAGAATCAATGTAAACAGTCATTTGTAATCTTCACTTCTCCAGAGGGAGCTCCTGACAGAAATTCCTGCAGGAATTCCAGGCAACCATTTTTGTCCCTCTCCTCTGTCCAAAGGTAGTGGTTCTCTCTGGCTGAAAACTTGCCATTATGGACTGGAAATCTTTCTGAGCCCTATGTGCTGAAGCTCTGAGTATATATACTCCCAAGAGGCAAACTCTTCTCAGTGCTTAAGAGTCATTTGGACAGGTACATGGGTAAGAAAGAATATGGGCCAAATTCAGGCAAGTGGGACCTGCTGAGGTATGCAACTGGGTTGGCATGGACAAGTTGGACCGAAGGGCCTGTTTTCATGCTGTATAACCCTGTGATGCTATGAAAGACAACACCCAAAGATAACACCCCCCCACGCCACCATCACACGCACCCAATTCAGAGACAGCCAGCCAGACATCTTGACACATCCCCCCAACACATCTCATTCAGAGGCAGACAAACAGTCCCACTCACTCACAGAACCCTTTCACAGACGTCCAGACTAATTCCTCTCGTGCCCGTCAAACCTCTGCCCCACGCGCAGACAGCTGGACAACCCCTAAAACCCACTTCACAGCCTCACCCAGAGAGTCAGACACCCTCCCACATAACCTCACTCAGATACAGCCAGACAATTATCCCAGTCCCTAGCCCATTTCCATTGTCCTATAGAGTATTGCGTTTTATCTTTTTAAGGGACTCTGAGACTATCATTGAATTGGTTTCTCAGTCCTCCTGGAAATGTCTCGCTGTGACAGAACTCGAACAGTGTGCTAACTTTGGGAGCTTTTGGCCTGGTCCTAGAGCTGATTGAGTGTGACCAGAATCTCGATAGTGAGGACATTGACTGGGAGAAGACTCTGGCAGTAGGTTACCAGTGCTTCCAGAACTGTTTCTCCAGTGTTTTGTAGGTTGTCCACTTCTTTTAACCATTAAACAGTGAGCTTAGTGGTTTTGGTCTTCAAATATTTTATTTCTCAGTTGGCCAATTGCAGTGCTAGTGTACTGAAGGTAATGATGAATTTCATCATTGATGCCTAACTTTGCTGAGACTTGGCTCGCAAGCAAAGGAAAGTTGTTTACATTCTCCAGGGTCTCGCCTTTAAATGTCAGGGGCTGGTGTTGTCCGGTGGTAGACATATTGGTGAAGCAACCCTAATGCATCTAAAGCCCAGTCCTCTCATGTGCATCAGTGAATAAGCTGACCCATAGCTTGGAGCTTGGCATTAATGTACAGAAGGATCTTGGGGTGCAAGTCCATAACTCCCTGCAAGTGGCAGCACAAGTAGATGAGGCAGTAAAGAAGGTACATGGCATACTTGCCTTCATCGATTGGGGCGTTGAGTATAAAAGTTGGGAAGTCGTGTTGCAGCTGTATAAAACTTTGGTTAGGCCACATTTGGAGTATTGTGTGCAGTTGTGGTCTCCACAGGAAGAATGTAGAGGCTTTGGAGATGGTGCAGAAGAGGTTCAGTTGTAGTACGAGTCCTCTACTTTTATGTTCCAATCACCCTGAAATATAAACCAGTACTCCATGAGCCTTCCTAATCACCTGCTGGTACTGGGCGCCTACTTTCTGTGATTCATGTATGAGAACCCCTCCCAATCCCTTTGTGCTGCAACTTTAGAACATAGAACATAGAACAGTACAGCACAGGAACAGGCCCTTCTGTCCATGATGTAGTGCCAAACTAATTAAGCTAATGACACCTAATCCCCCCCTGCACATTGTCCATATGTCTCCACTCTCTGCGTATTCATTTACCTAAGAGCCTCTTAAACAGCACTATTGTATCTGCCTCCACCACCACCCCTGGCAGCACATTCCAGGCACCCACCACGCTCTGTGTAAAAAACTTGCTCCATGCATCTCCTTTGAATTTTCCCCTTCACCTTATATGTGTGCCCTCTAGTATTAGACATTTCAATCCCGGCTGTCTGGTCTATCTATGCCTCTTGTAATCTTGTAAACTTCTATCAGGTCTCCCCTTAGCCTCTGCTAATCCAGAGAAAACAACCCAAGTTTGTCCAACTGCTCCTTGTAGCACAGGCCCTCCAATCCAGACAGCATCCTGGTAAGCCTTTTCTGCACCCTCTCCAAAGCCTCAACATCCTTCCTATACTGGGGCGACCAAAATTGAATGCCATACTCCAGATGTGGTCAGTTGTCACTATTTTCCTTCAAATCACCATTGTAAACAACCATCTGTTCAACTCCTGTGGTTTAACCCATCACAGTTCAAATCATCTCTATTTTGACCAACAACCTGCTGGAGGAAATCAATGGGTTGAGCAGCATCTGTGGGAGGAAAGGAATTGTCGGCATTTCAGGTCGAAACCTGCATCAGGACTCTACTTGCTCCAGATTCCAGCACCTGCAGTCTCTTGTGTCTCCATTTTTGACCATTACATTTGAAATTTCTGCTGTCAATCATTTTGTTTCAAACCATCACTGTGAAAATCCTACCCTCATTTGTCTTCCCAAAATGCAACACCTTGCACTTGCCCGAATTACTTTGTCATTTCTCGGCCCAGCTGATCAAGATCCCTCTGTAAATCCTGATAACCATCTTCGCTGCCAACGACACCACTTATTTTAGTGCCATCTGCGAACTTACTGACAATGACTTATGTATTCTCATCCAAATTGTTGATATAGATGACAAATAACAATGGACCCAGCACCAACCAGTGAGGCACAGCACTAGTCACGGGCCTCCAGTCCGAAAAATAACCTTCCACCATCACACTCTGCTTCTTACCATCAAGCCAATTGTGGATCCAATTAACCAGCTCTCCCTGGATCCCATGCAACCTAACTTTCCATAGCAGCCTACCATGTGGAATCTTTTCAAAGGCTTTATTGAAGTCCATAGAGACGACCTCTACCATCCTGCCCTCATCAACCTTCTTGGTTATTTCTTCAAAAAACTCTATCAAATTTGTGAGACTTGATCTCCCATGCACAAAGCTGTGCTGATGAGCTCTGATCAACAACTGTCTTTGGAGCCCTTCTTAAATAAAGGCACAGCATTAGCTGCCCTCCAGCCTACCGGCCCTTCACCTATCGCTAACGATGATGCATATATCTCAGCCAGGGCTCTAGCCTCCTAGAGTGTACTTGGATATACTCAATAAGGCCCTGGAGGTTTAACTACCTTCATATGTTTTAAGACATCCAGCACCTCCTGTGCTGTAATGCGGGCTATCCTCAAGACATCCCCATTAACTATCTCAAGCTCCGGTCTTCATGTCTCTCTCCAAGCTAAAAACAGGAGAAATATTCATTAAAGACCTCACTCTTCTCCTGCGGCTCCATACAAAGATGTCCATTTTGGTCTTTGAGGGGCCCTATTCCCTCTCTAATTACTCCTTTTCCCTGAATATACTTATAACATCTCTTTGGATTCTCCTTAATCTTCTCTGCTGAAGCTATCTCATGCCCTATTTTTGCCCTTCTGATTTCCTTCTTAAGTATATTCCTCCATCCCCTGTACTTCTCCAAGGATTAATTTGATCCCAGCTACCTGTCCCTTACCCATTCCTCCATTTTCCTGACCAGAGCCTCAAGATCCCTCGTCATCCAGCGTTCATTACTTCTGCCAGCATTGCCCTTCACCCTAACAGAAACATGCAGACCTTGAACTCTTGTTATCTCACTTTAAAAAGCCTCCCACCTGCCAGACATCCCTTTGCTCTCAAATGACCTTCTCCAATCAATTTTTGCACGTTCTTGTCAAAGACCATCAAAATTTGCCTTGCACCAATTTAGAACTTTAACTTGTGGAGCGGGTCTGTCCCTTTTCATAACTGATTTAAAACTGATAGAACTGTGGTCACTGGTCCCAAAGTGCTCCCCCACTGTCACTTAAGTCACTTGCCCTGTCGTATTTCCCAAGAGCAGATCAAGTTTGCCCTCTCCCTAGTAGGGCCACCTAATATTGCCTGAGGAAACTTTCCTGAATACATTTAACAAACTCCACCCTATCTAAGCCCTCAGCACTGCTGCAGTCCAAGTCTATATAAGGAAAGTTGAAATCCCCTGCTATGACAACCCTATTATTCTTGCAATTCTCTGCAATTTCCCTGAATATTTGTTTTTTTGTCACGTGTACCGGGATACAGTGAAAAACTTTGTTTGCATCCCATCCAGGCAGATCATGCCATACATAAGTACATCAAGGTAATAAAAAGAAAACAATGTAGAATATAGTGTTGCAGCTCCAGAGAAATGCAGGTAAAAAACAAAGTGCAAGGACTGCAAAAAGGTGGATTGCGAGATCAAGAATTAGCATATGAGAGGTCCGTTCAAGTGTCTGCTAACCGTGGGATAGAAGCTGTCCTTGAGCCTGGCGGTACATGCTTTCAAGCTTCTGCCCGATGGGAGAGGGGCAAAGAAAGAATGTCTGGGGTGGGAGGGGTCCTTGATTATGTTGGCTGCTTTCCACAGGCAGCGGGAAGTGTAGACGGACAATGGAGGGGAGGCTGGTTTGTGTGATGGACTGGGCTGTGTTCACAACTCTCTGCAATTTCTTGCGGTCTTGGGCAGAGCAGCGCCACACCAAGCTGTGATACATCCAGAGAGAATCCTGGAATCATAGAAATTATAATCTAGAAAAAACCTACACCATCCATGCAAAACAAAACAATGGTTTAATCTAATCCACATCTCAGCTCTCAGTCTGCGGCCCGTGAATTACAGAATTTAAAACGTTAACGACAGTCTCACCTTCCACCACCCTTTCACACATCAACCCAGACCCCACTAATTAACTGGTTAAAAAATTCCAAATCCCTTAAATCTATAGCCACACCCTATCCCCAGCCTAAGTTATTTGGTTCTCTGCTAAAGTAAGTTGGTCTGTTTATTCACCTTCTCCAGCCCTCTCTAAATTGTACACATCTCTCCTCAGCCACATTTGTGTCCAGAAAACAGCCTCAGCCCAGCTAGTCTCTCCTCATAACAATACTTCTCCCAGTCTGGCTCAGCCCTCGTAACTCTCCCTCCTCTTGGTATTGTTACCACCTTCCTGTCGGGTGGTGATTAGAATGGCACACGGTACTTCAGCTGTCACCTGGTTGCTATTGCACGAAGGTTTTGGGCCAGGTGTTAACTACCACAGTCCAGTGTAGCCTTGTTAAAGAGCGCTAGCAGGTAGTTGATGTGGAAGTCAGCATTAAAACTTCTCTTAGTGATCAGTTCCAGTGCACACTCAACCCCTTTACCAGGAGGGTTCTTCGTGGGCGAAACACCTGTTTCAGAACATCTCATTTTGCCATTTGGGAACTCAAAGGAGTGATAAGATCACTCAGGCTGTTTTTAATTCCTTAACTCTAAACTATGAAGGAAGCTTTGGCCATTTCAGAATTAGTCTCTTCAGTAGAAGCCAAACAAAAATCAGAGGGTACTTTGTCGGCATTTAAAGTTAAATATACATTGGATTCTGGCACATAACAAAGTTCACATATTTTTGGTTACACTCAGTACACCCTGGGTTACTAAATTCAAGCTGAAATGGGACAGATGTAAACAGCCATGCATGCTCCCTCCTCAAGTGCAGGTGACTGGCATCAGTTACCCAGGGCATCAGTCTTCTGATCAACTAGGTTCCTGGGCAATCCAAAACACTGCTAATTCTAACCAAGCATTGTAAAAGCAGTAGGTCTCACCTGGTAATTTACCCTCTTTCAGCTGATCTCCCATCCAATATGAGGCAGGATTTTAAAGGAGTTTCCAGTCGTGGATGGTTGAAACAGAAAGCTTTAGAGAAACCAATCACAGCGTCTCTTATTCCTCCAAAATTCAATTTTCCAACATAGTAATCTTTTGTGCAAAATCAGGAGAGGAGTTCAGGAACTTAGTTGATTAGTGGCCCTTTCACTGAGCACAACTAACACTCCCTGATGCAGAATTTCAACCTGAAACATTCACAATTCCTTCCCCACAACCCCCCACCCCTCCACATATGCTGGTCAACCCTCTGAGTTCTTCCAGTGGATTGTTTGTTGCTCTAGGTTCCAGCATCTGCAGTCTCTTGTGTCTTCCAACACTCCCCTTTGCAGCCTCCTTATCCTATGGAGTTGAAGAGAGATTCAATCATAGAACATAGAACATAGAAGAGTACTGCACAGGAACAGGCCCTTCCACCCGTGATGTTGTGCTGAACGAATTAACCTAATGACACCTAGTTCTTCAGCCTGCACAAGGTCCATATCCCTCCATTCTCTGCACATTCATGTGCCTATCTAAGAGCCTCTTAAACACTTCTATTGTATCTGCCTCCACTACCACCCCTGGCAGCGCATTCCAGGCACCCACCACTCTCTGTGTAAAAAACTTGCCCCTCACATCTCCTTTGAACTTTCCCCCTCTCGCCTTAAATGCATGCCCTCCAGTATTAGACATTTCAACCCTGGGAAAAAGATACCGGCTGTTTACTCTATCCATGCCTTATAATTTTATAAACTTCTATCAGGTCTTCCCTCAACCTCCACCACTCCAGAGAAAACAACTCTAGTCTGACCAACCTCTCCCTATAGCACATGCCCTCTGATCCAGGCAACATCCTAGTAGATCTCTTCAGCACCCTTTTGATAGCCTCCACATCCTTCCTATAATGGGACAACTAGAAATGAATGCAATATTCCAGATGCAGCCTGACCAGAATTTTACAAAGCTGCAACATAATTGCAAATGGTTATCGTACGTGTGACTTCGAACCCTGTGACTTGTTACTGGGAAGGACAAAAGTAGAAATGCTGTGGGGGCAGCCATAACCTCCATCGTGCCTGGGAAATACATTTGGAGATTTCTCCATCATCGTTGGATCAACAGCCTGGAATTCCTGACTCTACACCACTGTAGGAGCGCATTCACCGCACATTCACCACACAGAGAACGGATGTTCAAGGAGGTTCAAAGGGAGACTTGTAGTGGGCAACAAATGGGCATCCTGAGAGCAATGATCAGAAGGAACTTCAAATGAGTGTATTAAGCTTATACCTTCCAGCATCCCACTTGTGATTTCACAGTCCGTATTCAAGGCAAATTTAATCGCTCGGCAACTTGTCAGTCATCAGATCTTCATCACGGTTCAAATAAAGTGTTTTATTTTGTTTGACTAGTTACCAAAATAAACTGGGCTTTCCCCCAGTGACCATCCTACACAATTATTCTTTACTGACACAAACCTCAAGGAAGTGACGGTACATGACAACATCTAAAAGACAAAGGAAACTTTAAGGGGTGCTGGAGCTGTGGGGGGTGGTGCTGAAGAGGCCTGAGTTATGAAATGGAAAGCTCAAAGGAGTTTTATGAAATTGTATTGTAAATCTGTCATTGTCAATTTTCATCCAATCCTTTGCGGCTGAGACACTTATTCAGTTCCAGAAAAACAAATCCATCTCTGAATCTCACAGCACGGATTAGAAAACATGAGTGAGAAACCAGCATGGAGCCCTCGAGACCCAATGGAAACACAGCGAGCAAAGAAATTGAAAATTACCTTCCTGTAAATCTTATCATGGGGTATCAGCCATTCAGGACGTGACCGTTGGTGTGGAGTAACTTTATGTAAAGGTGAAATGTTCATGTTTCTATTGTGTGAATTTGTCTCCACCAAGGTAAGGCAGTTCAGCTCCGTGACTCCCAAACCAGGGAAGAATTTTCTAGGTCTTTAGCTCCTTCCTGATTTCACCTCCAACGCCAGACCCTGGTGTAGTGGGTGTGGCCAGGCCAAGATAATGAGCCAAGTCACCGTACGTGGAGGGTGTATCACACTGGCCAAATACAGCCCATCTTGGCAAGTCCTACACTAACACTGGGGGAGGAAACAGAAGCAATGTCAGATGAAGAAACCTGCACCTTCTGCATTCATCTTCGAAACGAAAGAAGGAAACTGGCTGTTGTGCTCCACAAGTGTAGTAAAAGTACAGAGATCTTTGTAAGATTTTGCAAAGCACTGTATTCAATTCTCGTCTATAGCCCACTAATAGAAAAGTTGAACACTTGGGAGAGTTCAGAGAAGATTATCAAACCTAATCTATTGAAAAAATGCAGCAATGTTTATATATTCCATCTTTGCTACATTCAATTAAAACTTTGAAATAAAGAAAGACCAATACTAGGTGTAACATGTATGAGCACTGTGAGAGACTAATTCAGAGCAAACTCCACTGTCCAGGGAGAAGTTGCTTGAGGGAGGGTGTTCACTAAAGTGGATGAAATGTAAATTATACACTCTTATAAACAGCATTTATGAGTCAGAATATTTATTCAAAGGTTATCTAACCAGTAGAACCACAAAGTTAAGTTGCTGGAAAATAAATATAGACTTTACATCATGAAGCAGCTATCAAAGTGATAACTATTTGGAATATTCTACATTTTATATATTCAAAATAGTTTTGGCTGCTAAGCCAGTTAAGTTAGGGTCTGGAGGTGGGGTAGGGGAGGGGAGTGGTCTTACACTCAGCTCATTAGAGAATAGTGAGGTTAGGATGCATAGAAGTCATCTGCAGTGCAAGCTAACACTGAGCACGGGGAAGCAATGGCAATTGGCAGTAATGCCATTGATTTCATAACTCATTACAGCGACAGAACTGCCAAGGTGAATCCTTGCCAGTCTTAAAGGACTGCGAGTGATAGATATCCAAATAAGACTAGTAAGACATTTCTTTGTTTGTTCACAGGATATGTACATCACCGGAAAAGCCAGCGTTTGTTGCCCAGCCCCAGAGCAGTGGCTTGCCAAATATTTCAGAGTGTCATCATGTTGGAAGCCTGCAATCACCTACAGATCAGGCCAAGAATAGATGGCAGATTTCCTTCCCTGAAGGACATAAGTCAACTTGATAGATTTTTACGACCATCTCATTCATTCCAAATGTATCTAATTACTTGAATTTAAATTCCCCACCTGTCATTCAAACTCTCACCTCCAGATCTCCAAACCTCTGGATAGTAGGCCAGTAAACAACCACAATGTCACCCACGCCCCTCCAGCCCAATCTCCAACACACAAGTGTTGCTTTTTTACTGGGAGTCTGGGACTGGGAATTTATCCTGAGATACTGCCTGAGTTAAGATCCCAACAGAAGAATGATATAGTGCTGCATCAGTTTGTGCTGCTCCCTCAAAGCTCCAGGGACCCTGGTTGATCTTAACCTTAGATGTTGTCTGTGTGGAGTTTACACATTAGCCCTTGGATAGTGTAGTTTTCCACGGGGTATTCCAGTTTCCTGCCTCAGTGCAAAGATGTACAGACTGAGAGCTTAAATGGCTATTGTAAATCACTCCTCAGAGTAGGTAAGTGAGAAATAACCAAAGGAGAGTTGATGGGCATGCAAGTGAGAGCTATAGGGGAAAGGAGAAGGTTATGGATCTTATTATAAGATTACAGAGCAAGTATCAAACCCTTATCACCCGCTCTAAGCACACCACCACCACATGTAGCGCTCTGTCTCTCTTCATCCCCACCCTATCACAAACAGTTGCTTTGTTCCCTCCATCTTCTCCTCTGCAACTTTACTGTGCTTTATTTCTAACTTTTCCCAGTTCAGACAAAAAGTCATTGACCTTAACGCTTTCCTCACGCCACAGGCACTGAGGAATGTTTAGGTTTTTACAGAGCTGCGTTCTTGCATCTCGTTTTATTTAATGCACAGAATTTCAACAGAACTCATTGTGAAGTGGGAAGATTAAGGACACCAGAAATTCCTTGGAAAATTAGTGTCTGAATGAGTTAGAGGGAAAAAGGGGATCTTCAGATGCATACAGTATGTAGCCACATATGCTTCACAAAAACTAACCAAGCACTGGGTTTGCTTTTTACAGGAATGAAATTCAAATGCAGAATAGTTACATTACGTCACATAAGAATATTAAAAGCAGGAGCAAGAGTAGGCCACTTGGCCCCTTCAGCCTGCTCCACCATTCAATACAATGGTGAATCTGATCGTTGCGGCAGCTCTGCTCTCCTGCCTATTCTCCATGACTCTCAACTCCCTTGCAGACAAAAATCTGTCTATCATGGCCTTGATTTAATGATTCAGCTTTAGAACTTTCTGGGGTAGAGAATTCAAAAGATTCATGAGCCTCTGGGAGAGGAGGTGAGATGTAGCGAGATTCTATGCAGAATTCCACTCCCTGTGTAGCTGAAAGGAGACAAAAACACTGAAAACAATGTGGAAAATATTTGCCAGAGTTGCAATCAGACAGTCAGGATACAGAGTAAAACTAGCCTTTATTTGATCATTACAAGCATCCAGAGGGAAACTCTGATGCAAGTCTCCCTGATAGAATACACTAATTTTACACACACGTAGGGAGAGAAGACTCAAGTGTCAATTAGTGGATAATGATATGACCATATATCTCTATTGATACCTTGTCCACTCCTCCTGCCCTCCATGTTCTTCATAATACTTTACACTTGGGCCAAAGCCATTGTCTTATGACTTAGAATTCGCAGCCATAGAGAGATACAACATGGAAACAGGCCCTTCAGCCCACCAATTCGTGTCACCCATCAATCACCCATTTACACCAATCCGACATTAATCCTACATTCCCATCAACTCCCCCCAGATTCTATCACTCACCCACACACGAGGGGCAACTTACAGCAGCCAATTAACCCACCAACCCAGGATTAAAATCCATAGGGAGAACATGCAAACTCCACACAGGCAGCACCTGAGGTCAGCACTGGGTCTCCAGCACTGTGAGGTTGCAGGTCTACTAGCTGCACCACTGTGCCATCCCCATCCCCCTACCCTGCCTTCACCCATATTTACTCCTCCCTTCACCATGATCCTGCTTCTCAAGGCTTGAACACAATTAATATCATTGTGCTGAATGCTACTGTCGGTACTGAGCTATTGAAGCTCTTGGTGGACTTCTGGCACAACGTCTGGTCAAGTATCCTATCATGCCTTGTACTTGGGTTATATTCATGAGTTCTTAATAGTACAGTTAAAACTGCAAGCTATACAGTTAGTATTCTGCATTCAAAATGTCCTAAATAGGTCTGAGTAACAGAGAATAAAATGAAGGCTCATGATCTATGCATTCTTAAGCCCATTTCCTAATTGACTCACATAGAAACTAAACTTAACACTAATAAGAAAGGCATCAAGCCATCCACTGCTAAAACGTATTCTGTTGTGAATGTGTAATGCCATTGAAATGGCTTCTCGCCTAAAGTCTTATTGAAATAAAGTAACCCATTGAAACTACTAGAGGTGTGTTTAATCACCCGGAATGTAATTTAAAATTATGACTTTGTAACATTAAAAATTGTATCAACAGCCAAAGGAGAGAGGAAGAGAGTTGAGGCATTGTTTGTTTCAGTACGCAGGGAAGGGGTAGTGCAAAATTTAGTTTTTAGATCAAAGGGAAGGTTGCGGTTACTTTAACTCTACTGTCATGAGCAATAGGAACAGCAGCCACAAACACCTATGAGGCGGTCCCTCAGGATCGGGGTTAATGATTACACTATGGTTCTGTGGGTTCTGAGTTGACTGATGAGGCCAACGGGGAACTGCAGACTCTTCCACAGATGGTCAGGTTGTGCCTGATGGGGTGGGCAGGTAGATAGTTTGTGAGGTGTTGCATTCCTTCCTTGTTTTGTGCAGGACTTCTGACACATGGCCTTGAGGTTCTCAATAACATCCTGAATGCTTCTTCTACACTTTGAGCAGTCAGAAGCCAGAGGTTCTACAGTCAGGGAGGTCCGTCACTAGAAGTTGTGCCTCAGTGGATTGACCCCTGGCACAGTCATGAACATATGAAGGGTTCAGCAGAGAGGAAGGGAAGGGAATCCTCTTGTCAGCTGTTACATTATGATTACTGTAACCTCTCAAACTCTTAGTATTTGATCACAGAATAAGGAATTCCCTTTTTTTCAATCATTTATGAAAACTCATCAGGGCTTTTGCACAAAAGTTCAAATACCATCCGTCAAAAATATGGGTAGGCAAAGGAGGCTTAGTTGGTAAATGTGCTAAGAGGTATGAAAGGTTATGAAATATCTACTGGCCACGTCTGATTGACAGTTACTCTTCTCCTCTCAGATGTTCCTTCATGTTGGGTGTGCCCTGTGGCTCTGAGCAGATCCCCCAATATACAGCCATTCACATAGAAGGGAGCCCCAGGTCCAACGTGCTGTCAAGCACTGGAGGATGGGATTTACTGGCAGGTTCCAGGAGTACCACACTGTGTGATCACCACCCCATCCAGTGTCAGCGTTCCACAGATTCCCATGTGGTTTATTGGGCACAGGTTTCAGAGAGCAAGGGGAAGGAGGGGAACTTTCTCAATTATTTTTCTTCATCTTCTCTTGCTGTTTTATGTCTTCTTTTTGTTTTTATTTTATTTTTTAAAAACCGGCACTTTTATTAAAAAGTTACTTGAATGTTGATAGTTTTAAAATGGCTGAGAATGTCAGAAAGGTTTAAAAAATAAAATCAATGACAGACTGGAGGCACAAGAGACTGCAGATGCCTGAATCTCAAGCAACAAACAAAATGCTGGAGGAAATCAGTGGGTCAAGCAGCATCATCTGGATGAAGGGTCTCGACCTGAAACAGCATTTTCACCCACAGATGCTGCCTGACCCACTGAGTTCCCCCAGCAGTTTGTTTGTTGCTCCAAAATCAGTAACAGCTTCGACTGAAGCTGAAGTCCAGTCCCTCAGCTTTGCTCTGTGTCAGAGGCTGACAAGGGGTGACACAGACAGGGACAGGAATTGGGGCAGGGGCAGGGGCAGGGACAGGGACAGGGGCAGGGACAGGGGCAGGGGCAGGGGCAGGGGCAGGGGCAGGGACGGGGCAGAGACAAAAATTGGGGCAGGGGCAGGGACAGGGACAGGGGCAGGGACAGGGGCAGGGACGGGGCAGAGACAGGGGCAGGGACAGGGATGGGGACAGGGGCAGGGACAGGGACAGGGGCAGGGACGGGGCAGGGACAGGGACAGGGACGGGGACAGGGGCAGAGACAGGGGCAGGGGCAGAGACAGGGACAGGGACAGGGGCAGGGACAGGGGCAGGGACGGGGCAGAGACAGGGGCAGGGACAGGGATGGGGACAGGGGCAGGGACAGGGACAGGGGCAGGGATGGGGCAGGGACAGGGACAGGGACGGGGACAGGGGCAGAGACAGGGGCAGGGGCAGAGACAGGGACAGGGGCAGGGACAGGGCAGAAACAGGGGCAGGGGCAGAGACAGGGACAGGGACAGGGTCAGGGGCAGGGACGGGGCAGGGGCAGAGACAAGGGCAGGGGCAGAGACAGGGGCAGGGACGGGGCAGAGACAGGGGCAGGGACAGGGACAGGGACAGGGGCAGGGACGGGGCAGAAACAGGGGCAGAGGCAAAGACAGGGGCAGGGACAGGGTCAGGGGCAGGGACAGGGACGGGGACAGGGACAGGGACAGGGACAGGGACAGGGACAGGGACAGGGGCAGGGACAGGGACGGGGACAGGGACAGGGTCAGGAGCAGGGACAGGGACAGGGACGGGGACAGGGACAGGGACAGGGACAGGGACAGGGACAGGGACAGGGACGGGGACAGGGACAGGGACAGGGACGGGGACAGGGACGGGGACAGGGACAGGGACAGGGACAGGGACAGGGACGGGGACAGGGACAGGGACAGGGACAGGGACAGGGACAGGGGCAGGGGCAGGGACGGGGCAGAGACAGGGGCAGGGGCAGAGACAGGGACAGGGACGGGGATAGAGACAGGGGCAGGGGTTGGGTCTGGGGACAGGACAGTGCTCCACACACAGCCCAGCACTCCCTGCATCATGTTGCTGGAGTCAGAGTCCAGAGGCCAATGAGATTAGTCCTTCATATGGAGCCCAGGCTTCTGCAGGTTTGTGCAGCTCACTGGAGATGACCCCTGGTCCGCTCCAGCACAATCCCGATCGATGTTTCTTCCTCTCCGAATCCCTGTCATTTCTCATGACCTGACATTTCCGTCACCATGCCTTGCCGTTGCATCAACCTGCTCCTTTACCCCTGAGCATCTTCCCTTGAGTCAGGGTCATGGATTTGTCCCACTCCAGAGACTTGATTATCCACTCGAAGCCGTCACCTCGGTGCAGTGTCGAGGGAGTGCTCGTTCCACCATCAGCGGTGGTGTCCTTTGGATGGAACATTAAACCAGTCTCCCTCAGGAGGATATAAAAAAATCCCATGGCACTATTACAGAAATGAAGAGGGAGATCTCCCTAGCGTCCTGGGCCAATACTTGCTTCTCAACCACATCACCATAAAACAGATTATCTGGTCATTATCTCATTGCTGTTTGTGGAATCTTGCTGTGGAGAAATTGGCTGTTGTGTTCCCTACATTAAAACAGTACTTAATTGGCTGTAAAGTGCTTGGGGATGTGTTGATGTTATTACCAGTGGAAGTCTTTTAGTTCTGACTCTTAGCTCCTGTTCAGTGAAGATTCCATTATCCTGTTCTTTGTGAACTATTCTTTAACCTTCGGACCCTGCTGAAGACTACTGTGCGTTGGTTGTGTGGAATTTAATGTTGTTCTCTGTTAATCACTCATTCTGCATCTTTATGTTGTTAATGCCAATTTTCACCTTCTTGGTTATCGGCTGAGTAAAACGGAGACACAACAAATTCTGCAGACGCTGGAATCTGGAGCAATACACAACAAGTGCTGGGGGAACTCGGCGGGTCCGGCAGCGTCCACGGAGGGAAATAAACAGTCGACGTTTCGGGCCGAGACCCTTCATCGGGACTGGAAAGGAAGAGGGCAGAAGCCAGAATAAGAAGGTGGGGGGGTGGGGTGGGGGGGGCAGCACACCCAGGCAGGGAGTAGATGAGTCCAAGTGATAGGTGAGTCTAGGTGAGAGGGGGAAGGTAGGAGAGTGGGGGAGGGGGAGGAGGGAGAAGTAAAAAGCTGAGAGGTGATAGAAGAGGCAAAGGGCTGAAGAAGAAGGAATCTGGTCGGAGAGGGCAGTGGACCGTGGAATAAAGGATGGGGGACGGGAGGAGGGGAGATGGGCAGGTCATCAAGGCGGGGGAAGGGAGCCACGGGCAGAAAGGGAAGACAGTTGGGGGGGGGGCGGTGGGGAAGAAAGGGAGGGGTTACCGCAATTTAGAGAAATGGATGTTGAGGCCGTCAGGTTGGAGACTCCCCAGGTGGAATATGAGGTGTTGTTCCTCCAACCTGCACCTGGGCCTCAGCGTGCCAGTAGAGGAAGCCATGGACAGACATGTCAGTGTGGGAGTGGGATGTGGGATTGAAGTTAGTGGCCACCGGGAGGTCCTGGCCGTTGTGGCGGACGGAGCGAGGGTGCTCGACGAAGCGGAGTTAAACATTGTTTTTATCAAGATAACTGTGGAAGTTCAGTAGCACATGGAATGGCTGAACTGAATCACAGAGCAGCTTTATAAGAGAAAGCTGGTAGGGATGGCAGAAACCTTTAGGATTGTCCTGAACTCTCCAGAAATTGAAGCTTCATTTGTTAGCAATGCCCAGGGAAAAAATCTGTAGGCATTGGAAAATGTGCCATCTTTCATTTTCTTTGCGTCTTTTAATAGTCACAGGAATACTGAAGGTGCCAAAATAAGGCTGTCCACTTGCTGGTGGAGAATCAATCGACTGGCCAACTTGTAATCGGCCTTGAGACAGCACGACTGCGATAGAGAGGAAGGGTGGCAACAGAGGGGCAGGGGTGGACAGCTGGGGATGAAACCTGCCAGAGCACGTTTAGGGTGACACAGTGGTGCAGACGTTAGACTGTTCCAGGGACGTCGGTTCGATTCTGACCTCAGGTGCTGTCTGTGTGGAATTCGCATGTTCTCCCTGAGACTGCAAGGCTTTCTCCCAGGGCAGGCATGGTAGTGTAGCGGTTAGTGTGACGCTATTACAGCGCCAGAGACCCGGGTTCAATTCCAGCCGCTGTCAGTAAGGAGTTTGTACGTCCTCCCCGTGTCTGCGTGGGTTTCCTCCGGGTGCTCCGGTTTCCTCCCACATTCCAAAGACGCACGGGTTAGGAAGCTGTGGGCGTGCCGTGTTGGTGCCGGAGGCGTGGCAACACTTGCGGGCTGCCCCCAGAACACTCGACGCAAAAAGATGCATCTCACTGTGTGTTTCGATGTACATGTGACTAATAAAGAAATCTTATCTTACCTTTGGTGCTTCATTTTCCTCCCATATGCCAAAGGTGGGCTGGCTGGTTGGTTAATTAGCCGCTGTTAATTGCCCTTCTGCAGGTGAGGGTGGTGGGTATTTGAGGGGGATGTGAAAGAAAAGTTGGGCTTACAGTGATGGTCGGCAGGGACACGATGGGCCAAAAGGATGACTGTGCCATCCAATCAGTACTGACCACCCTGTAGGAAAAACACAGTAAGCTAGCTCAGTGACCTGCAAACAAGTGAATGTGAGGGGCAGTGAGTGCTGGTTTTAAATGATGTGATCTCAGGGAAATAAAAACTAGGAAGCATTCAGCACCTGAAAAGCAGTGGAGACTGCTGTGCTGAGAACACCGCTTTGTGACTGTGGTGTCGCAGACACTTTTCTTTGGCATTCCTTTGGGATCGAGGATGATTTCCTTCGCTTGCGTTTCATGGCTTCTGAGGCGACTTGAATAGAGTGCCTGCTTCTGGACTCTGGCGTTGGGTCTGTGGCCTTCACACCAGCGCTGGCTGCGTGTAACCAGGGCCTGCGACCCGGAGCTGTTGACTGAGGAGAGGCCACTGACGTTGACCTGCTTATTCTACATGTGAGTTTGGAGGATTTTGCAGCAGCAGAATTGGTGGTGTCTCCCCAGGGCCTTGACATGCCTTTGAGAAGTAGGCCAACTCCCAGAAGTATTCAGGAGGATAGGGATAGATGCTGCTGGTAGACCATGCATTTTGTAGCAGGTTTCAGATCTTGGTCTTCAAGTACCCTCTTCCTCAATTGGCTGAAGCCGATGCTGGCACTTATTACTTCATAGAATTACGTGGGGTTTTACAGCATGGTGGTAGGCCATCAGTTCTAATTGCCCTCACACAAAATGCCAGAGAAACTCAGCGGGTCAGGACAGTCGATGGTTCGGGTCGAGAGCCTTCCGCGTCTCCTTGTCGCAGTCCTCTGGGTGTTAATGCTCCACGCGACCACCTTTCTTCTCTTGACCTTTTCAGCATCTCCTTGCATTCCTTTCTGCATCAGGCACCTTTGCAGCTTCCCTTGAATACATCAGCTGCAACATAAGGCCAGAGTTTGCAGTCCCAGTGCCAAAGGCAGACACAGTAGTGTAACAGTTAGCATAACGCCATTACAGCACCAGCGACCCGGGTTCAATTCCGGCCACTGTCAGTCTGGAGTTTGTACGTTCTCCCTGTAGCTGCATGGGAGATTTTCCTCCCACATTCCAAAGGCATACGGGTTAGGAAGTTGTGGGCATGCTATGTTGGCGCCAGAAGCGTGGCAACACTTGCGGGCTGCCCCCAGAACACTTGACGCAAAAGATGCATCTCACTGTGTGTTTCGATGTACATGTGACTAATTAAGATATCTTGTACCTTATAAGATGCACCAGGGACCTGCAATCACCATGGGTGTGAATCTCTGTGCCATCATCTTGACTGGTGTAAAATCCTCAGCCAGGCTCTCCCGGTGAGTGCCTGGAATGACAATACTGACATAAAAGGGTTGAGCTTTGCCTCTCCAACAACATTCAGCTGCAGTGATTGGAGACAGAAAGCACCAGGGTCTTTGAACCTCTGAAAGCTTTAGCACTGTGCAACTCTACCAGCCCGACTAGCTGTAATGTGGCACAGCTGCTTCATCACAGCTCCAGCGACTTGAGTTCAATCCTGACCTCGGGTGCTCCCTTTGTTGAGTTTTCATAATTCTCCCTTGTGGCCGCTTTGGTTTCCCCGGGGTGCTCTGTTTTCTTCCCACATCTCAAAGACATGCAGAGTGGTAGGTTATTTAGCCACTGTATTGCCCCTAGTGTGTAGGAGTGTGGTAGAATCTGGGGGGAGTTGATGAGCATATGGGGAGAATAAAATGAGATTAGGAATTGTGTAAATGGGTGGTTGATGGTTTGCATGGACTTGGTGGGCCGAAGGGCCTGGTTCCATGCTTTCTATGCTATGACTCGAAGGCCCTGAACCATCAGTAAAGAACTGATGTGAGGCAAAGCCTCCAAGGGTCATATATCAGTCACTGCTGAATCCAGTACAAGGGAAACTTGCAATGTGCAGCCATACACCATGAGGGAGGACTTTGATGGTGAACAGTAGGGCCATGGGGAGTGTTGTAGAAAAGAGGGACCTTGGAGTTCAGGTGTGTGGTTCCCTGAAAGTGGAGTCACGGGTCGACAGGGTGATGAAGAAGGCTTTTGTCACACTGGTCTTCATCAGTCACGGCAATGAGTATAAAAGTTGGGAGGCTATGTTGCAGTTGTATAGGATGCTTGTGAGGCCACACTTGAAGTATTGTGTTCAGTTTTGGTCACCTTGCTATGGGAAAGATGTTATTAAACTGGAAAGAGTGCAGAAAAGGTTTATAAGGATGTTGCCAGGACTTGAGGAACTGAGCTATAGGGAGAGGTTGGACAGGCTAGGATTTCTTTCCTTGGAGCATAGGAGACTGAGAGGTGATCTTATAGAGGTGTACAAAATCATGAGGGGCATAGATAGAATGCAACCAGTCTTTTCCCCTGAGCTGGGAAATCAAGAACTTGAGGGCATAGGTTTAAGGTGAGAAGGGAAAGATTTAGTAGGAACTTGAGGGGCGACTTTTTTACACAGAGGTATGTGGGATGAACTGCCAGAGGAAGTGGTTGAGGCAGGTACAATAACAACCTTTAGTAGACAGTTGGACAGGTACATGGATAGAAAAGGTTTAGAAGGTTATGGACCAAAGGCAGGCAAAAGGGACTAGCTTGGATGGCCATCTTGGTCGGCATGGACCAGTTGGGCTGAAGGGCCTGTTTCTGTGCTGTATGACTCTTCAACCCTATGACTCTAAGGAGGAACTGAGGGAAATAGCTTGGACAGAGATATAAATAATTCTTCAAAACAGCAGCCAGGTGAGGGTGGTGCTTTTTATGGGTAGGTGGTTGGGCTTATTGTTGTCACGAAGGACTCTGTCTTTTCCCAAATGTCCCCACTGGTAGAATCACTCCAAGGTTACTGTGAATGTATTTCTGAAGCTCCTTGCTGACAGTCCGTCCAACTAAAAGTCCACATCACTCGTCCCAGAGCTCAACCTTCATAGGTCTGGAATGGAGAAAGTCATATTGGGCATCTGCTGCTGGTCTTATACAGGAGAGCAAAATTCCCTTGTAAATCTAGGGTGTCCTGTTCAATACAGGGCTGATGGCAACTTTGAGCATGGATACATTTAAGGGGAGGAAAAATAAGGAAGAAACAAACAAGAGTCATGATGATTAGATGTTGAGTAGGGAGGAGGTTTGAATGAAGTGTCAGCACACAGACTATTAGTCTGGAAGGGCCTGATTTCTGAGTGCATTCAAATGAAAGCCTTCCATCATCCATCGAATGAAACAAGGCTGAGGTATGTTTGTGCAGTGGGGAATGGATTCAGAACAGAAGGGGTTAAAGTGCGTCTGTTTCACAGCGGAGGCTAATCAAGCCTTCTCATCCAAAGCTTGTTATAAACACTGCCAGAAGCAGCCACACAGGGGCTGATTCCAGCCTTCCTCTGGGAGTCTTCAATGGGCTTCAGAGGCCAAATGAGGTGTAAGTCTATTAAAATTGAAGCGTTTGTGCACAGATCAAAGTCCCACTGAGTATTACTGCTCTGCACATGCCACTCAGGTATAGTTAATTTCTCCCTGACAAACAGCGGCCAGGCTTGATAGTAAACACACGCAGCAGACTCCTGTATCACCATGCACTTAACTTAGCCCTTCCATTCCTGCTACTTTCCAGCTAACACTGGGGACAGACAGTCTTGCTGCCAGCTCTTCCCTTTCTCCCAAAACTGAAGATTTGCTGCATAAATGAGAGCCCTGATTTTAGCCTGAACCACACACAGGGAATGACTCAGGTTTGGGTTTTATCTGATGGTTTAGTTAAATCAGTGGACATCAGTGTCACTGACTCACTGATCTTAATCCTACACAGCTGCGATTTCCTTCATGTTCCCTCCTGATGAGGTAGGGTGGGAATACGGGTGCACTGAGAAATCCATTCTTAAAGTGCGGATGTCTTTGAGAAGACCAGCATTAATTACTCCTCCTCGCTTATCCCAACAAGAAGATAACCATGGCAGCGAGGATCTAAACCCACGTATAGGTCAGATTGGATAATGCCAGCAGCCTTTCTTCCCAGATGGACAGCCACTTGTGTTTTATAACAGTCCAACAACATCATGGTCACTTTCATTGATGCCAAACTTTCTAAGCACAAGTCCAAACTGTAGTGGTCAAATTCTGCTAAATTATTAGCACTGGCATCTGCATAACTTGTTCAGTAACATAAGCACTGCATGATCGTCCTTGGGTGTGAAAAGGGTCATCAAGGCAGCACTGGTGCTCACAGTGCCAAAGCAAGATGGATAGATGGCATCAAGACATTGGAAGAGGATTTATACGTTGTGATACAAAATATAAAAGAGATAAGCATTGTGATTTTGGTTGCCATGAATGATGACTTCCAAGCATGGATTCAGTGGTTTAGCTAAATTTGTCCCACCTGGTGATACTGGATTATCAGGAATTTACTCAACCAATCAGACATTCTCCTTCCTTAGCAGATTTCCACAAATGCTTTACAAAGTAACAGAACTTTGACAGGGCATTTACACACGATAGTGAATTCAACAGCAGAGGTTTTGTCTATAGTTGGGTTATTTACCACACCAGCGTAAGCTCCTTTTCATCTCCCAGATGAATTACTATGTGTTGGGAAGTTTTGTTTTGTTTGCCTGAGGAGGAAGACATAGAGGGGATGATCTGTTAGCTGAGCAATAAAGCAAGGCTGATAAATATTTTGACATGTTGAACAGTGTTTATTGAATGAGAGGGGCATGTTGGGGGGAAGGAATGTGTTTAAGAATCAGTAAAAGAAAGGAGAGAGAGGGAGGGTGAAGCAATGCTTGAGTGAGTGTGAATTAGAATCCGCAGCATACATTGATTGAATTGAGAGGAGACTGAATTACGCGCTGTTATACCTGTCAGCACAATCTAAGGAGACAGCCTCTCACTCGTTTTAATGCCAAGAAGAGAAACCCTTTGCATATCTTCAATCGGCCTTTTTTTTCACATTGTGTGTAATAGGAGACTGAAGAGGTCAGTAGTGCATGGGTGACTTCTGACCCTTAATCTCCTTGAGTGGCATTTGCCAGTCAACCTAAGCTGTTTTGTGATAATAGTTTATTGACTGGGCTGCCATTTTCATACCTCAGGCACAATGTGCGTCGAGAGGCACAATGTAAGCTGAGAGGAACAGGGTGCTAGCCACAATGTATGGGAGGGATGGGGAGGTGGGCTGAAGGGGGAGGAGGTGCTGGCTGTAGTTAATGTCCTCTGGAATGACCAGACCTTTGATCTTGCAATTGTGCAAATTTTTTTGCTCTGTCTCTTTTCTCCTTTTAATTTTCAAAAGCAGAATCAAAATGGGATATAATTACTTGGGTACCAGCAGTAACTTGTTTGAGTACTTTATGTGTGTCAGTTTGCACAGTTGGTGTCAGTCAGGAAAGTGTGTGTTCATCTGCTTTGTGAGGATGCACATGCTTGCATGTACAGTAGGTATGATTTGCACATGTGCAGGCTTTGTGTGCATGTGTGTCTATTGTTGCATATTGAATTGTGTGTGTGTCTACATTGATGTGTATGTGGAAGCAATGATATGCATTTGTGAGTATTGGTGTGTATTCCATATTTCCTTACAACACAGAAGGAGGCCATTTCAATGCACACTTACTCACACATATCACTATCCCATTCCCCACTAATTTTCCTGTATCCTATTCCCCCAACGTCCCCATATTCTGCCACTCACCTACAAACTAGGGGTAATTCAGAGTAGTGAACCACCCTGTCAATCGGCAAGACTTTGAGTAACTAGAACACCTGAGGGAAACCCACGTGGACACAGGGAGAAGGTGCAAACTCCACACAGAAAGCACTGGAGCTCAGGCTAGCCAAACATGTCATTGGAACTGTGAGGTAGCAGCTCTACTAGCTGCGTCACCGTGGTAAGTATGTGGGAGTATTAGTGTGCATGTGGTAATATTAATGCCAGTGAGCTTGTATTGGTGTGTAAGTATCAGTGTGCAGGATGTATCTATTCTACAAACACAATAACTTCAGGATATCATCGAGGCAGATGGCAAGATGCTTCTTTTTGCAAAGCTAATGATGGGTAGCACATCTGAATCTACTTTTGGATGTTAGAATCTAACCGCACATTGGCCCTTCATCAGATGTTATTGTACCATTGATGCATAAGTAACACCGAGTGCCATTGACAGGAATAAGGACATTGCTGACATTGATGCCCATCCTAGTTGGCATTGAGATGATGGGAGTGAATTTCCTGATTGAACCATGCCAGCCTATGTTAGTGAAAGCTTTCTCACAGTGTCCTCAGGTAGGGCATTCCCAGATTTTGATCCACATGACAACAAAGGCTCAGTGAGATATGCCCAAGGCAGGATGGTGCAGGCTTGAAGCATGATGCTAAGATGACAATGATCTCATGAAGTTTCTGCCCTCATCTGGTGCCTCCATGGTGCACTATTGGTAGATAGAGTGAATATTTAAGATGAAAGATCAAGTGGTAATTACTCACACAATCTTACTATAATTAGTGCAATCCATCTGAATCCCCACAGGGTAACAGAAAATCTAACTCATGTTTATGTCTGTGTGCATTACTAAAATTATGTTCTACATTTATATATGAACTATCTGTATAATGAACATAACATATACCAGCTGTTTATACTGAGAGGGTCAAATACTATCCGGCATTTGGATTTCTTTCTGTGTGTTAAGGAAATTAGATAATAATTGTTTTTTTTAAACTTATATCTAGTCTTATTTCAGAAGCAACCAATTCCAGCCCATATGATTCAGATTTGCGATCATCTTCCATCAGTGGCCCACATGAGATTCTTCAGCATCCTGAGGACTGGCACAGAAAAGAATGAAGCTGATCTTGACATGCAACAACAAAATCTGCATTTCTATAGCATCTTTCATGACCACAGAACACATCACGCAATCATGTATTTCCAGAGTTGTGTTGAAGGAAATGTGGCAGCCAATTTGCAAAAAGTGGAGTCTCACAAACAACAGTGTGAAACGAACCATATTGTTGGTTCTTTTGTGATGTGGGTTGGGCTGGTTTGGTACCTTTGCACTCATCCTGGTGCTGCCTTATTCTGCGGTGGAATGCCCATCAGGACATCTGAGCTCAACTTTCCAGAGTGAAACCTCACCTCACAGCCATCTGACTCAAGGGTGAGGACGCCACAAATCAAAGTGCCGCTTTAACAATAAAAACAGAAAATGCTGGAAGCAGTCAGCAGGTCAGGCGGCATCTGTGGAAAGAGAAAGAGAGTTAATGTTTCAGGTCCAAGATCCCATATCAGAACACTTTCTCCCCAAATTAAAATCCAATTGACTAAAGAACCAATGGCAGCATGGACACAATGTTGGTTAAGGGACAGAGAGTAAAGGCGGAACATTTGTTTATCAGATGGAAGGGAAAATAGTAGTGTTCCTCTGATGTCACCAACAGGACCACTGCTCTTTTGCAGTGATGTAGGTGGATGTGAAGGACCCTGTCGCACTTCATTCACCATCATTAAAATGAACAGATGATGTGGTAAGATAAGATATCTTTATTAGTCACATGTACATTGGAAACACACACTGAAATACACCTTTTGTGTAGAGTGTTCTGGGGGCAGCCCGCAAGTGTCACCATGCTTCTGGCGTCGACATAGCATGCCCACAACTTCCTAACCCGTATGTCTTTGGAATGTGGGAGGAAACCGGAGCACCCGGAGGAAACCCATGCAGATACGGGGAGAATGTACAAACTCTTTACAGACAGTGACTGGATATGAACCCGGGTCACTGGTGCTGCAATAGCATTGTGCTAACCGCTACACTACCGTGCCTGCCATAAGTTGTTTCTCAGTGTGCCTTTGTGGACATGTAAATAGAACATGACCTCAAAGTTTCAAGGCTGGAGGAAAATCCAGAAAAAAGTAAGCAATAAGGCAGTAACTGAAAATCAAAAAACTGCAGGTGCTGGAGAATGAAAATAAAAATAGAAAATGCTGGAAACACTCAACAGGTCAGGCAGCATCTGTGGAGAGAGAATGAGTGAATGTATCAGGTTAAAGATACTTCAACAGATCTGAGCATATTCTGTTTTTAGTTAAGCAATAGGGCAGTCTGTAACAGCCCAGGAGAACATCAGCAAGCCAACGAAATCAGCAGACAGGCAGTTAAGGATATTTAAATATATATGTGAAATGATACATTTTGGGATGAAGAATGAGGAGAGGTACAGATTTAAAGGTGACAGGTCAAACTAGTAGCTGAGTTTATTCTTGGATGAGGGTGAAAAATCAAGGAAATTATGCAGCCTCAGACTCAGGTAAGATCTCGTGTCCATTTCTGGGATAAGACGGTACAGAAGAGATTGACTGGAATGGTGTCAGGGTCCACTGATGTAAAGGGACAGGAGGAGAGGAGATTTAGAAGAGACTTGATACGTTTGTTCAAAATTATAGATGGTTTGGTAAATTAAGAAAAGGAGAAACTGCTTCCAGTACAGAAGGATTCGTAACTAGGGAAAGAGATTTAAGGCTATTGACAACATTAGGAACATTGTTATAAACCAGAATGCACTACTTGACAGGTTGGTGGAAGTATAATCCTTAGGAACCTACCAAAGAAAATTGAACGGATGCATATTTACAAGGCTTTGTGCATCATCCCGGTGAGGTGAACTGGACATCTCTTTGAATAAACAAGCACACCCATTGTGCATCAACCGTACCCTACTGTTTATCCTAATTTACCCTGTCAATCTATTTATAATTTAGAACAGTCATAGAAAATCTCTTCTTAACCTCCTCTTCCCTAGCCTCTGTGCATCAAAGACACGCCTCAAACCTGCACCTTCCGAGTTAATGAAAATCAAAAGACCGCAGATACTTGAAATTAAAAACAAAAACAGAAAAGGTTGGAAGTACTCAATAGGTCAGGCAGTACATGTGGAAAGAGAACTTTTCAATCCCACATCCCACTCCCACACTGACACGTCTATCCATGGCCGCCTCTGCTGCCATGTTGAGACCAGACGCAGGTTAGAGGAACAACACTTAATATTCCGCCTTGGGAGTCTCCAACCTGATGGCCTCAACATCGATTTCTCTAACTTCCAGTAACCCCTCCCCTTTTTTTCTTCCCCTCCACCCAGACTCCTTTGTCTTCCCTTATTCCTGTGGCTCCCTTCCCCCGCCTTGATGACCTGCCCATCTCCTCTCCTCCCCTCTCCCATCCTTTATTCCATGGTCCACTGCCCTCTCCAACCGGATTCCTTCTTCTTCAGCCCTTTACCTCTTCTGCCTATCATCTCTCAGCTTATCACATCTTCTCCCCCTCCCCCACCCACCTACCATCGCCCTCTCACCTGGACTCGCCTATCACCTGGACTCACCTCTCCACTGCCTGCGTGTGCTCCTTCCCCTCCCCTCACCTTCTTATTCTGGCTTCTGCCCTCATCCTTTCCAGTCCTGATGAAGGGTCTCGGTCCAAAATGTCAACTGTTTATTTCCCTCCATGGGTGCTGCCTGACCCTCCAGCACTTTTTGTGTATTGCTCCAGATACCCGCATCTGCAGAATCTCTTGTGTCTCCTCTTTTCAAGTCAACGACCGTTCATCTACCTGGTTCAATTTGTTTTAACTGTTTGGCCGTTCTACCATGTGAGATCTTGTCCAAAGCTTTGCTAAGATCCATGTAGATAAAATCAAATGCACTGTTTTCATTAACCCTTCTTGTTATCTCCTCAAACCAATCAGTCAACCTTCTCTTAACAAAACTTCATTGACTAAATGGGACCTGAGGGGTAACTACTTCATGCAGAGGGTGGTGAACGAGCTGCTGAAGGAAGTGGTTGAGGCAGGTACAATCACAATATTTAAAAGATAGTTGGACAGGTACATGGATAGGAAGGGGTTAGAGGGATATGGGTCAAACATGGGTGACTAGCTTAGATGGGCATCTTAGTTGGCATGGATGAGTTGGGTCGAAGAGCCTGTTTCCTTGCTGTATTACTTTTTGACTCTATGACTGTTCCTGATTAATCTACATCTTTCTCTCAGAACTGATTTCACTAATGTTACTGCCCTTGAAGTTATACCAACTGCTCTGTGTTCCTTCTTCCATTCCAAGTAGTGTTAAATGTTCACTGTTCTCTAATCCTCTGGCACCACTCTTGTAGCTAGAGAGGAATGCAAGATGATGGTTAGAGCCTCTTCAGTTTCCCCCTTGTAGCCTGCAGTATACTCCAATATTAACTTTCAAAAAGGAATTGTATACATATTTTTAATACAACAATATGCAGGACAGTGATGAGGGAGCAGGTGAGTTAGCTGAACTGGATAACTCAAAGACTGGAATGATGGATCAAACAGCCTGCTGTGATTTAGTTGTTAACCACTGTAAAGTTAGAATTTGCGTGAATTGAATCCTCTCAGGGCAAAAATGCTGAACATTATTCCCTGTCCGATTTAAATGTGGTGTAGAACAGTGTTACAAACCTTATGTCTTAAACTTGAATTCCACATTCAACATCTTCTGACATTCCCATGGGTGGTCCTCATATCCCCTATAACCTGGAGTGCACTATCATTAAACTTAAATATAGTACACTCAACTACCCTCACTGACGCAAAAGAAAACAGGCATCTAATTCTCATGGCCCTTCTAAGCGGCTCTTAATTTATAAATCTTAAATTTTCTAGGGTAATTCTGAAAGAAGTGTTTAGAAAAAGTTATTAAGCTGAAATGAAGACAAAAGGGATCCATAGTCAGTCTCACTCCATGGAATGTACAAACAGGAGAGAGAGAGAGGTCTGGTATATGTGCAGAATAAGGCTTTACCGAAGGGAGCCACCTTTCCTCAGCAAGCAGACATGTATCATTAGGTATGGTGACTGGATGATCATATGCCAACAGTTAGGAATGATAAATGATATAATGAGCCTGAGCTATCAGAGACCTGCCTTGTGCATGAGGCTCCTCTGTAATTGAACAGTGGAATGCCAGGTGCTAAGTTATAATAGGTTTAGAAGGAATCCATAGGATTTTCATCTTTGGGTAAAAAATAATCATAGGAATAAGGAAATGTAGAGGATTTTGTCAGAATTTATAGACGTTGAACAAAAAAGTCTGAAGCAAAAACCAGAGCAAGTGGACATAGAGAATAATTGGGTAATGTAAGTCCCTAAAGTACATTGAACATTACTACAAGGGTATACGAAACATATCCAACATTACCTGTGCTGAATAAAATAATGTGTTGCCAACAATCAGCAGCACGTTATTTTAGACAGTGGAGGGTTCAGACTCAACACAATGCTATCTGGCAAAGGCAGGTATAATATTTTAAATAATGCATGGCATCCAAGGTAATTTTATCATACTTGATTTCTGAACAGAACTAATCATCTCCCACTTTGAAATTTAGTGGAAGGTTAACACCAGTGTCACTCTCCCCCACAACAGGGTTCACACGTCCCAAGTTCAGTCGGCATCAGTCTTATTGGATTTTCTTTACACCTTCTGGTCTCCTTCCTCTCTCTTACCCCTCAGAAGTGTTGTCCTGTTGACATCTGTACATAATGCCAAAGGTACATTAGGGAGAGGGAGGATTTGGGTGTTTTTACAGCACAATTTCACTGTGGACCAGATGCCATGAAAAATATTTAATGAAATGTGTATTTTTCAGCAAAATTCAGTCTAAGATGCTATTTAGAACCACAAGGAGAGCTGTTAAAGGGAAACATGCTTTGATCTACCATAATGACTAATGATGAAGGTCCATCAAGTCAAAATGGATTCAATGCCAAAGAGCCAGACCAAGAGTCTACAAAAGGCATAAGAATGACGAAAGGAGATAGTTTAATCAAATATGGGAATAGAAGTGAATAATAATAAGAAGATTTCTGATAATATTAAGAAAAAAAAGAGGTTATCTACTGCTGAAATTTGACTAGATTAGGAAATATTAAGACACATGAGAAAGAAGTTTGGTCAAAGAGCTGAGTTTTAAAGAGCATCTGAAAGAAGGGAAGAGGGTGAAAAAGGGAATTCCAGAACTTAGGGCTTGGTAACTGAAGGCTTGGTCACAAGAAAAGGAACAATTAAAATGACTGGTGTTTGTGAAGTCAAAAAAGGAGGAGCATTGACATCTCAGAGGGTCATGGGGTGGAGGAGATTGCAGACCTAAAGAGTGGTACCACCACAGAGTGAGAATGACCATTATGAAATCAAGGCATGACTTAAACAAGGCACAATATTGGTCCATAGACACCAGAAGTATATGTGCACACAATATCAGAATCAGAATCAGATTTATTATCACTGACATATGTTATGAAAGTTGTTATTTTGCAGCAGCAGTACAGTGTAAGACATAAAAATTTACTATAATTTACAAAAATAAATAAATAGTGCAAAAGAGGAATAACGAGGTAGTGTTCACGGGTTTATGGACTGTTCAGAAATCTGATGGCAGAGGCTATCTGATGACATGTGTTAGGTTACTAGCAGTAGATTTTTGAATGATTTTACGAGTACGAAGTGTTGAAAGTAGTAGTTCAGTCAAGTCAACATTAGAATAGTTGAGTATAAGGATAACAAAGCTCTGAACGATGATTCCAGCAGCTGAGTCAAGACAGAGTCAGGAATGTTACAGAGGGGAAATAAACTGTCTTAGGAGGGAACTTAAGAAGGGGATGAGGAGAGCGAGAAGGGGACATGAAAAGGCTTTGATGAGTAGGGTTAAGGAGAATCCCAAGGCTTTTTACTCGTACGTGAAGTGCAGAAGGATGGCTAGAGTAAAGGTAGGTCTGATTAAAGACAAAGGTGGGAAGATGTGCCTGGAAGCTGTGGAAGTGGGTGAGGTTCTCAATGAATACTTCTCTTCAGTATTCACCAAGGAGTGGGGTCTTAATGACGCTGAGGACAGTGTTGGTAAGGGTAATGTTCTAGAGTATGTGGATATCAAGAGAGAGGATGTGTTAGAACTGTTAGAAAATATTAGGACAGATAAGGCCCCAGGGCCTGACGGAATATTCCCCAGGCTGCTTCGTGAGGTGAGGGAGGAGATTGCTGAACCATTGGCTAGGATCCTTGAGTCCTTGTTGTCCATGGGGATGGTACCGGAGGATTGGAGGGTGGCGAATGTTGTCCCCTTGTTCAAAAACAGTAGTAGGGATAGTCCAGGGAATTACAGACCAGTGAGCCTTACATCTGTGGTGGGCAAGCTGTTGGAAAGGATTCTTAGAGATAGGATCTATGAGCATTTAGAGAATCATGGACTGGTTAGGGACAGCCAGCATGGATTTGTGAAGGGAAGATCTTGCCTCACTAGCCTGATAGGGTTCTTTGAGGAGGTGACCTTGAAGATTGATGAGGGTAGTGCAGTAGATGGGATCTACATGGATTTTAGTAAGGCGTTTGACAAGGTTCTGCATGGTAGGCTTCTTCAGAAGGTCAGAGGCCAAGGGATCCAGGGAGGCTTTGTCATGTGGATTCAGAATTGGCTTGCCTGTAGAAAACAGAGGGTTGTGGTGGAGGAAGTGCATTCGGATTGGAGGGCTGTGACTAGTAGTGTCCCACAGGGATTGGTTCTGGAACCTCTACTTTTTGTGATATTTATTAATGACTTGGGTGAGGGTGTGGAAGGGTGGGTTAGCAAGTTTGCAGATGACACAAAGATCGGTGGTGTTGTGGATAGTGTGGAGGGCTGTCGAAGTTTACAGAGGGATATTGATAGGATGCAGAGCTGGGCTGACAACTGGCAGATGGAGTTCAATCTGGAGAAGTGTGAGGTGGTACACTTTGGAAGGACAAACTCCAAAGCAGAGTACAAGGTAAATGGCAGGATTCTGGGCAGTGTAGAGGAGCAGAGGGATCTGGGGGTTCATATCCACAGATCACTGAAAGTTGCCACACAGGTGGATAGGGTAGTTAAGAAAGCTTATGGGATGTTGGCTTTCATAAGTCGTGGGATTGAGTTTAAGAGCCACGAAGTAATGATGCTGCTTTACAAAACTCTGGTTAGACCAGACTTAGAATACTGTGTCCAGTTCTGGTCGCTTCATTATAGGAAGGATGTGGAGGCGCTAGAAAGGGTGCAGAGGAGATTTACCAGGATGCTGCCTGGTTTGGAGAGTATGGATTATGAGGAGAGACTAAGGGAGCTAGGGCTTTACTCACTGAAGAGAAGGAGGATGAGAGGAGACATGATAGGGGTGTACAAATTATTAAGAGGAATAGATAGAGTAGATAGGCAGCACCTCTTTCCCAGGGCACCAATGCTCAATAGAAGAGGGCATGGCTTTAAGGTAATGGATGGGAAATTCAAGTGAGATGTCAGAGGGAGGTTTTTCACCCAGAGGGTGGTTGGTGCATGGAATGCGCTGCCTGGGGTGGTGGTGGAGGCTGATACATCGGGCAAGTTCAAGGGATTGTTAGATAAGCATATGGAGGAACTTAAGATAGAGGAATATATGGGAGGAAGGGGTTAGATAGTCTTAGGAGTGGTTTGAAGGTCGGCACAATATGGTGGGCCGAAGGGCCTGTATTGTGCTGTATTGTTCTATGGTTCTATAGGAATGGCATGTCCAAAGCTTATCTCCAGATGAAATTTGACAATGTGAACAACTGGTTCAGCCACAAGGAGAGAGAGAGAGGCTCAGTGGATAGAGCATGGAACAAAAGGCAATGGCTCTGGAATTTTCCATTTTTTTTTCAGGAAATGCCACCCTGGTACTGAATGATGGGCAAGATGACTTGCAAGCAAGGGATAGTGGAAGGGTCAACGAAGGTGATGATAAGGGACAGCTGGTTTTTGGATGTTGTTGAGTTGCAGGCTGGACTGTAAGAGACATAGAAGGAGATGGAAGGTAGATTCTAGATGTACACAAGATAGATGTTGATTGGCTGGGGCGTGGCTGTCAAAATGGTGCCCTGAGATTCTCTGTGTCCACCTGAGAGGGCAGACAGGGCCAAAAAGTTTCTGCAACGTCCAAAAATGACAGCCCTGACACTGTAACTCTGCCTTAGGACCAGAATGATGCATCAGCATGGATCAGGAAATGGATTCCTAGAAGGTGATTTGTTGCTTGCCATACGTGACACAATGAACAATTCCATTGAACTTCCATCCAAGGAGAGTTTTCAATGAGTCATCAGCCAGCCATCACTTGACCTCCAGTGCTGAGAGTTCAAATCTGACTTACTGTGTTTAACTCTGGGGAACCCACAGATCTTCCAGTTTGGAAAAAGTCATCTACAATGTGTGTAGGGCACATGATTCTGGTCATCCTGGAGTATAATGGCAGACACATCCATTTCCATTCCATCAGTTCAAAGGACAAAACAGTGAAGGCCAGGAGCAGTTCTTTTTTCTACTTGTGAACTCCCAGGCTGTGTGACGACAGTGTGATCCAGTAAAGTCAAGGGCCTGTCTTAAAACTTTTTGTTTTCCTTTCCACTAAAGTGAGTTGAACCTGGCTTGTCAAATATCGCCCTCATCCTGATAACACTATCTGAAACATGCCCTGAGAATCCACTTGCTGAAGCTTGCATTGGGTTTGTATCGCTTTCTTTTGTCAGTTATCTCTGCCTCCCCCCACCCCCACTCCTAAAGGTTACCAAATACTAACAAACCATTTTAACCTTTCTAAAGACTTGAATAATATTTAGCCTTAAGATACGGTTACTTGCAATTTCAGACTGTAGACAGTTTCCGCTGATGAGTTCATTTCAATTATGGCTCAGAATTCTCTGCAAGGATTGTGCATTGCAGAGAACTCTGAGCTATTTTTGAAGTGAACTGACAAATGGAACCATCCTGTGGTCTGTTCAATGTAATTGCAAGCACAGATCGGCATGTTGCTGTAATGACACCAACACTGGGACCAGAATACTTATACTGTGTCCTTCATACAATGTACTCTGAGCATGAACTGGGGCTAATGACCACCATGGTACTGCTGAAGAATTGATGCATCGTGAACCTTGATGACCTCTGTTAATTCCTGAGAGCCAAAGTAACAAAGGCCCATTTACAAAGTGTATCAAATGGGATTAAGTTGGGATCTGCTTTGATCAGTGTTTGGAAGGAAGGTGTTATTTGATTGTAGGACTATGAGGGCCAAAGCTTTGCAGTTTTTGACTCCAGATGTCCATTAGATCTTTCAGTGCAGAGAACTGACTGATTTTGTGTTGGAATGTGCACAACACACAGAGACAAAAAGGTAGAATGCATTGAAAGCCACTTCACATGGAAGGGAGAGAAAAATACTCTTTTTTTAAGTACTAAGAGGTAGCAATGATATCCAAGTCCATGATTCTGAGAGTGATGGACAGATTGAAAGATTTAACTTTGACTCTGCTGCGCTGGTGGGCTGTGGCAAGGGATTGACTAAAGGTTTGGCTAGGTTTGTCATCAATCCCAAGAACAATTGGACATTTACCTAAAAATAACCAGCTGGTAATGGTTGAGAAGCACTTAATTTATTGGCATGAAGTGGCTCCTTCTGTAATTTAGTACATTAAATGAGTAAGTTGTCCACTCAGAGTTGTCAAACACTATCTGCTCAGATGCATCTTTCTCTTTCCCAGGACAAAAGGATCAGCATTGGCAGCTGGACCATGTGCCTCTATCTGTATATACAGTGTGAGTAGACAGGAGCCAATCCACAGGAGCTTCAATGACCCAGATGGATCAAAAGCTGCCTTCCACAGTCAAATTTTCAGAATCAGAATCAGATTTATTATCACTGACACATATGGTGTGAAACTTGTTGTTTTGCAGCAGCAGCAGTACAATGCAAAGACATAAAATTATTATAAATGACAGAAATAAATAAATCGGGCAAAAATAAAGGAATAACGAGGTCATGTTCATGGGTTCATGGATCGTTCAGAAATCTGGTGGTGGAGGGGAAGAAGCTGTTTCTGAATCCTTGAATGTGGGTCTTCAGGCTCCTGTACCTCCCCCCTGATGGTAGTAAGGAGAAGAGGGCATGCCTGGGGCGGTGAGGGTCCTTACCAAGAACAATGTTAGCCTTCTCACCAAAAACATCAGAAGGTAAGAAGTTGCACCTCACAAATGGAGAAAATAATAATTAGGAGCATCGTACCTTATCTGGCTTGGTTAGTGACATTGTTATTTTCCCCAAGAATATTTGACAGCACCCACTCACAAATCTTCACTAACCTTCCTGTGAAATCCGGTTCAGATACACAAGTAAATGAAGCAACTAAGTGGCGCTTACCTTAACAAACTTCCTGAGAGCTGCATACCTTCCTTCTCATTTCCAGGTGGTAGACAGTTGAGATAATATTTCCCAGTCAGCTACGTCTCTTCAGCTTTAACTGATGATCCACTTCTATGGAGAATACCTTCTCTAAGGATGTGCATAGCTGCTGTACTAATTCAAACAGTACAGGATACCTGCGCCCTGTCAGTAGCCTCGATCTGTATCTCCCTGTTGCCAGTCGCTTCAACCCCTCCCACACTATCACTGACATGTCAGTCCTCGGCCTCCTTCACTGCCAGGAGGATTCCAGGTGCAAACTGGAGGAACAGCAGCTCATTTTCCGTCTTGGAACCTTGCAGCCTAACGGCACGAACATTGAACTCTCCCACTTTAAGTAACCCCCACATACCCCCCAACCCCCACCAACACCCACTATGCCTTTTCCTTTCTTCCCTTTGTTAGTCTATCTCTACTTTTCTTCCCCCCCTCCCTTTCTTCCTCCTTCCCTTTGACCCATCCCCCAGTGGATCTGCTCTCCCCTCCTCCCCCGCACCTGCCTATCACCATCTCTTACCTGCATCTACCTATCACCACCTTGTGCCCACCCCGCCTCCCCTCTTTCGTCCACCTATCACTGCTCTGCTTTTCCCCCCTATATATCGGGCTTCCCCTTTTCCTATCTTCAGTCCTGAAGAAGGGTCCTGACCTGAAACGTTGACCGCCTGCTTTTCTCCACGGATGCTGCCTGGCCTGCTGAGGTCCTCCAGCATCATAGTGTTTTTCATTTTAGTTCAGAACTGCTCTCTTGCTTAAATTTATCTTGTTACCTTAACAAACTACATACACACATATAGATTACACATACAAGAGAAAAAACAGGGCATTTCATGGTTCATTCCTGTACAAATGCCTCGTAAAGAAATGTCCTTAACCATTAATACTTTCTTCCTTTTGTCCACTGCAATCCAAGTGTACAATTAGAAAAACAGTCATAACAGAACTATTTCCTCTTATTTTACATTCTAAGCATTTCAGACCAAATGATAATAAAACAAGAAATACGTTGAATGAATAACAATCACACAAAAGCCAAAGCCTTCTAACCTCCCTTAATTATGTTATATATATAGTTATTTTGCATTTTAGACCTTTATTGCCCATTCAGCCTCTCTCAATAGTTTTATCACTAGGGGGGGTACAGGCACATAGCTACAATACATGCTCATTTGAAAGCTGTCCATAGATAGCCCAGGATACTGAGATACATGAGCAGCGTGGACACTCAGTCTTACAGCCCAGGGCTGCACACTCCCTCAGGAGCTTCTAGTCTAGGATGAGCTGCCCATTGACCACTCTGATTTTCCAGTACACTGCAGTATTCTGTAGATGAACTGACTTAGTTGGCTCAAAACATAGCTGCCCAGTTGCTGTGTACCACGATCATACCATCTCATAACAAAAAAGCACATTGAATTCCATTGAGTATTATTATACAGTTGCTACAATCTTTTACATTACAAGATACCACAGAAAACACATGTACTTGTGAGGGATATTTTTTTAAATTCATTCTCAGGATCTGGGCGCCTCTGGGAATACCAACGTTTATTGCCCATCCCTATCCACGCTTGAAAAGGTGATGAATTACTGCTGTTCTTCTGATGAAGGTGCACCCACGACGTTGTTGGGGAGAGAGTGCCAGGATTTATACCCAGTCACAGTGAAGGGACAGCAAGATGGAGTGTGACTTGGAGGGGAACCTGTGGGTGGTGGTGTTCCCACACACCTGCTGTCTTTTTGTTCGCGTTGCCTTGGCAAGTAACAGCAGTACGTTTTAAGACCGCACACACTGCAGCTGCTGTGTGCCAGTGGTGAAGGTAGTGAATGCTAAGGGTAATGGATGGGCAAATCACTTGATGGTGCCTCGCCCATTGTGTGAGGTAAGCCTCCAGCACTGGAGTGTTTACCAAAGGAAAGAGTACTTCTCTCCTCCTCTTTCTAAGGTTCTATTTAAATATTGAGGAACGATAAATGGGAGCACAGAAGTCAGCACACCCGTCCTCAGTACGCCACTGAGCATCACTGTTCATGCTCAAGACCTAAAGTTGGATCTTGAATCCACAATTTTCCAACAGAGGAACGGAGGGTAAAATGACATTTCTTCAAGGAAAGAGATGCTTGCACGAAGCTCTGCTGAAATCTCCAGTCACAGAGGTTGATGAGAAGCATTTATCTTTGATATATTTCTTATCAAAAACAGAATGGGAGTGTTTTGAAATCACCTTAAGCTGTTTTACAGAAGTGAAGCAACAGAAGATTTAAAGAGAAGAAATGACTTCTTTCTGCTGATATCTGTTATTACTCTCCCCCCTCTCCCCTTGAGAAGAAGATACAAAAGTTTGAGAGCACATACCATCAGGCTTAAGGACAACTTCTACCCACTGTCTTATTTGAATGGACCTCTCATACGCTAAAGGATGAACTCTTGATCTCCAAATCTAACTTGTCATGGCCCTTGCACTTTATTTGTCTACCTGCACTGCACTTTCTCTGAAACTGTAACACTATATTCTGCATTCTGTTTTCTTTTTTTGCTACCTCAATGTACTTATCAGATGAGACTGCAGTCTAGAAAGAAGAAGAGAGAATTGGAATTAGTTTATTATTGTCACATGTACCAAGGTACAGTGAAAAACTTGTCTTGCATACAATTCATAACAGATCAATTCATTACACAGTGCATCGAGATAGTACAAGGTAAAACAATAACAGAATGCAGAATAAAGTGTAACATTTGCAGAGAAAGTGCAGTGCAGGCAGACAATAAGGTGCAAGGTCATAACAAGGTAGGTTGTGAGGTCAAGAGTTCATCTTATCATCCTAGGGAACCTTTCAATAGTCCATAGATACTGTGCAGAGCAGCTGGTGGGGGTATTTGCAGACATTTTTAACCTCTCCCTCCTTCAATCTGAGGTTCCCACTGGCTTTAAGAAGACCACTATCATCTCAGTACCTAAGAAAAACAAGGTAACGTGCCTAAGTGACTACCGACCAGTGGCCCTGACATCCACCATCATGAAATGTTTCGAGAGGCTGGTTATGGCATGCATTAACTTCAGCCTCCCAGACAACCTCAACCCACTGCAATTCACCTACGATCGAAACAGATCTACAGCAGATGCCATCTCCCTGGCCCTACACTCATTTCTGGACAGTAAAGACACCTACGTTAGACTATAGTTTATTGACTACAGCTCCACATTCAATACTATAATTCCAAGCAAACTCATCACCAAACTCCAAGACCTGGGACTCACTTTGCAACTGGACCCTTGACTTCCTGACCAACAGACTGCAATCAGTGAGGATAGGCAGCAACACCTCCAGCATGATTATTCTCAACACTGGTGCCCCACAAGGCTGCGTCCTCAGCCCCCCACTCTACTCCCTATACACTCACGACTGTGTGGCCAGATTCTGCTCTAACTCCATCTACAAGTTTGCAGATGATACCACCGTAGTGGGCCGTATCTCAAACAGCGATGAGTTGGAGTACAGGAAGGGGATAGCGAGCCTAGTGACATGGTGTCATGACAACAACCTTGCCCTCAAACTCAGCAAAACAAAAGAGCTGGTCATTCGCTTCAGGAAGAGGGGCAGGGCACATGCTCCTGTCTACATCAACGGTGCTGACGTTGAGAGGGGTTGAGAACTTCAAGTTCCTAGGAATGAACATCACCAATAGCCTGTCCTGGTCCAACCACATAGACGCCATGGCCAAGAAAGCTCACCAGACGCTCTACTTCCTCAGGAGGCTAATGAAAATCTGCATGTCCCCATCAACCCTCACCAATTTTTATTGATGCACCATAGAAAGCATCTTATCCGGATGCATCACAGCTTGGTACGGCAACTGCTCTGCCCGTGACCGCACAAAACTGCAGAGAGTTGTGGACACAGCCCAGCACATCATAGAAACCAGCCTCCCCTCCATGGACTCTGTCTATACTTCTCGCTGCCTCGGTAAAGAAGCCAACATAATCAAAGACCAGTCTTCTTGATGGGGAAATCCCTCCATGTCCTATGTTCTACCCTCTTGAGTCAGTACGTTCTGGCCCTTTCTCTTTCTCTCCCAAAGCTCCGGACCTTGGTCTCCCAAACGTGCCTTGGACTTCTATACTTCTTCATCCTCTACTTTGGTTCCACATGTTCCTGACATTCTCTCTATTTCCTATATGCTGAACAGATGGTTCAGCTCCTCCTTAACCCTATGTAACCTGTACCAATCGTGGTTCCCAGTCCAGCAATGCCCGGATATTAAACCATTTGCTTACAAATCCCTCTTTGGTCCTACCTATCCCAACCTTTGTAACCATCTCCAGTGGAACAAGCCATAAAGAATTCTGTGCTTTCCTTCACCTTTGGTTTCCTTTATCTGGAAGCAGTGCCTTCAACTGATGGACCATAAACTTTGGAATTCTCTCCATCAACCTTTCTATTTCTATACGTCTCCTCTAACACACTCAACAATCCTAATATCTCTTTACATAGCTTCAGTTAAGTTTTGTTGATATCTTAAAATACCATTGCTCATCACAGGAGCAATATCAACAAGATACTTCTATTAGTCTCATGTACATCAAAACACACAGTGAAATGCATCTTTTGTGTAGAGTCTTCTGGGGTATTTTCTACCAAGTTTAGACGTGCTATATAAATGCAAGCAGTTGCCACTGTTATCATTGACAAATGCGCCATCCACAGCCAAATTCCAAATCTTTCAAAAGCTCAGTGTAAAACCCTCCAATGTCATCATCACCAGTAACCGGGCTTGGAGCTCTTTTTATAGTCTTCAGTATAATCAAAAACCTTCCCTCCTTCGCCCCCCCCCACCTCCCCCCCCACCTCCACCCCACCCACCACACCAGACATTCTCTCTTCTCCCCTCTCCCATTGGGCAGAGGATATGGGGGCTTGGGAACATGTACCACCAGGCTCAAGGACAGCTTCTATCCCACTGTTATAAGGCTATTGAACAGTTCCCTAGTATGATAAGAGGGACTCTTGACCTTGTTATGATCTTGCACCTTATTGTCTACCTGCACTGCACTTTCTCTGTAGCTGTGACACTTTATTTTATATATTCTATATTGTTTTACCTTGTACTACCTCAATGCACTGTGTAATGAATTGATCTCTACGAACAGTATGCAAGACAAGTTTTTCACTGTACCTCAGTATTTGTGACAATAATAAACCAATTCCAATTCTTTCAATCAAATCACTCTTTGATTAGCATCACTGTGATAAAATTATTCAGAGCTTTATTTGATCTGAGTTAAGTTTCCAATAAAGTTTCCTTGACTGGCTAAGAGGAGACAATCTCTACTCATCATTCACATTTTGTGTGCTAACTTGTTTAGGTATTAGTGAAAGGCTTTCCAATCCCCTCTGGCTATTGTTTCACAGGATTATTCAAGCATGTTATGTTTATAAGATTGAAGCTTCCTAGAAGCATGGAGATTGCAATGCCTGAGCTAAAACTCCCTGTGCAACTTTCCCTCCTTCTGCCCTCTCCAACCCCTACCCCAGCCCCCCAGCCATCTGACTGACCAACACAAAACACCTTCAACAAATAAAATCGGGAGTATTAGCTGAAGGCTGGGCAGGTACTGGGGGCTTAGAATGTCCCTCATTTCAAGCACGATTAACCTAAAATGGAGAGCTTCGGGATCAATAGTTGCAGGCTGATCCAGCGGGGCTGTCAAAGTGGCTATAGTACACATATGGTAATATCCCAGCTTAACAACATCTTATAGGATTTACTGTTGCCTTTTTGGACTGGTATGAATAATAAGCAGTGAGCTGCCCCTGGGAGCCATCTTCTCTCATTCTGCCTTCAATTAATCTTCTGGGGGAGGAAACCATTTAATACATTTTGAAGGGGGTTGGGAGTGCAAACTATGAGCTGAAGTAATACAGTAGGCCTATTACAGATGGGATTATTAATAGTGGCATTTAAATTTGATGGTTTGATTCTTTTCTCCTTTTTGGTCTGAGTTTTTTTCTCTCTCCAACAGGAATTGTTCAGCTGGTTTTGCTGAGGTTGGCTGTGGAGGAAGGGATCGAGCCCAGCAGTGTAATTCACACTATTGCCTAAAACTGCTGGCTTTATCATGCAAATAACAAGTGTAAATGGGGAATTCCCCAGCCACTACTTCACTGAAATGCAACTTTGCTCCATCTCAAGCTGGTGCTGAAGAATTTATTTGGGAAGCTCAGTTCTAATTTAAAAGGAATGGCAGCTGAAAGAGGCACCAGGGACTCGCTCTCACCATCAGCTCCTATAACCACTCCGAGCAAGAGCGGGAGAGCCCCTCAGCTGCTCCACAAATATTGCAAAAGCATTTATTTCTTCCAGCTTCTCAGCACTCAAGCCTCACAATCGCAAAGAAGACAGGGGCTTGGCTTTGGGCTGCAGATTTGTGGCTCTTCAGTCACAGTGGGGCTGGGCTCTCGAATACGCACCCTTCACAGTCCAGGTCAATGCAAGCACATCAGCCTTTCTCATGAGTGTTGAGTGTTTCTCTGGCTGGAGGGCAACCAACTATTGCAGGTTTAGGTGAAAGAAAAACAAAAGACTCTGCTTATTTTTAGTAAAAAACAAAAAAAATGCTCGTCAGGGAGTATCTGTGGAAGGGAAAATAATCAATGTTTTGGGTCCATGACTCATCAGCAGAACTTACTGAGATTTTCCAGCATTTTCTGTTTTTGTGTCAGGTTTCCGGCATCTGTGGTTTATTGGATTTTCATTTATTGGTATTTTTAGTTGACTCAAATGGAATATTGATGCCTTCAAAACATTCAAAAAATAATCAAATTGCATCAGCACATCAGACCTGGGCCAGTTCTCCAGTTAGGCCAGCTCTCTCGTTTGCACCTCTTAGTCTTGAGTTTCTTCCTTTTAATGTAAAGATTCCCATTTCAAAATTTCTACTTAACCTGCTTCAATCATTCTTTCAGGAATACTTCCATGTTTTTAACTCCGTACCATGAAGTAATGCATATTGCATAAGGAGAAATTTCCTCCCACAAAGGGAATACTGTTTTGAGCTCCATCACAAACACTGTTCATGAACGAGGCTTTCCAAAACAGGCTGGTTCGAGGCTTTCGAACCAGGCAGCTTGCATCCTTTGTGTCATATCTGACACCAAGTCACGGTTAAGACCACCTACTCATGCTATCACCAAGACATTTACACCTCTGGACTATTGTGAATTCTGTTCTACCTCAGCTCATCCGTTACTGAAACTTACTTCCCGAAGACTTGACCATTCCAACACATGCCTGTTTTGCCTTCCTCACTCAACTTCCCAATAACTCTCATCATTGAAAACCCTGCACCATCAGGTTCACTCATCGCTGCTGAACTTTCTAACCTCCTCATGATCTCAGTTGGACACAGCCTTTATATTAAAATTCTCAGCCTTGTTTTCAATCCCTCCTTGGCCTTGCCCCTCCCTGACTCGGTAATCTCCTGTTAGCCCTCAGTTCCTACTGTTCTGGCCCACTGACAATGTCTACGTTTAATTATGTTATTCTGGAAGTCCCACAAAGCTGAAGAAACTAAATACATACATGGCTCAACCTCAGCCTGACCATCTAGTATGGCAAGTACATCAAAACCTCTTTACAGAGCAGGAGAAAAGTTTGCTGCTGGATTGGCAGAAGAACGAGAGTATAGTGGGAACTGATCAGGAATGTGGGCATGTACCAAGTGCGAGAATGCACGGTTCCATAATCAAGGCACTGATCACCAAGCCATGGAAAGTGGAGCACCACTGCAATGTAACAGTAAACCAGACAGCACACCCACTCATCCCTTGTAGTGATCCTCCTAACAAGCAGCAAACCACAGGAACAAAATTGATAATGAATTATTAATGGCCAAAATAGAAAATCAAGAGCATGGATTGACAAGGCTGCCATTGACAATGTCCTCACCAAACAATTAAAGCCACGTGGGATAGCGCCTTGCGGCAGGCATCCAAGATAATTTTGTTTATTGCTCTTTTTTCAGCAAAGCAGCATTAATTGTATATCCGAACTGCTCTTCAGAGGGTGTTGGTGAACAGCCTTCTTGAACTGCTGCAGTCCTTCTGGTGAAGGTGCTCCCACAGTGCAATCAAGCAGTTAGTTTCAGAATTTATGCCCAGTGATGATACTTTTCCAAGGTAGGATTGTCCGCAACTTGGGAGAAACCTGCTGTTGATGTTATTTCCGTTCATCTGGTCTCCCTGTCTTTCTTGGTGGTGAAAGTCATGGATTTCAGAGGTGCTGTTAGAGTAGCCTGGGTGAGTAACTTCGGTGTATTCTGCAAATAGTACACCACTGCAGCTACAGTGCATCAGTGATGGAGGGAATTAATACTTAGGGTAGTGAATGACGTACCAGTCAAGTGGATTGCTGAGATGAGCCAATCACTACAGGATACCTAGCCTCCGATTTGCTCTTGTAACTACAGTATTAATGGCACAGAAGAGGAGTTGAGGCCAGTATAGATCAGTAATGATCACACTGAACGGCAGGTTAGGTTTGAGGAGCCTGGTGGCCTACTCCTGCTCCTACTTTCTCGTGTTCTTGTGAGACTGGTCAATGGTGATCCCTAGCAACCATTCTAAATCTGCCCGAACAAGCAAATGGAACTCGACATCATGCTTTTCCTGAAAATTAACACATCTGAAAATGGAGCACCTACACAGCATGGCACTGAAATGCACCTGCTGGTATATATTGTATATTGTACACACTTTACATTTATAGGGGATGAGCTGAAAGTGACCCACCGGTATCTGCTGGCCTTCAAATACACAGTGATGGTGAACAGTGAAAGGGCAAACAAAGTGCCAGGCTAAAGGATCAATCCAAGTGGGTCAGATTTAGATCTGCAGTTACACGGTCGTCAATGAATCAGAAAAGTGTGTGTCTGAGTCCCCTTCCAGAGATTTATGCAGAATATCTAAGCTGAGACTCTTAGGAAGTGGGAGGTGTTGTCACTGACACCTTGGTCAAACTAAAGTTTTTGGATGGATGTAAGAAATCCCATGTGACTCTCCTCAGGAGATTGGAGGAATTGAAAAGGATGTAAACATTTAAAATGGACCTGAGGGGAAACTTTCTCACTCAGAAGGTGGTGGGTATAAGGAACAAGCTGCCAGAGGAAGTGGTAGGGGTTGGTACAAATACAACGTTTAAAAGACATATCGACAGGTATGTGGATAGAAGAGGTTTGGAGGGATATGGGCCAAATGCAGGCAAATGGAACATGCATGGATAGACATCTTGGTCAGCGTGGAGAGTTGGGCCAAAGGGCCAGTTTCCATGCTATGTAACTCCATGAGTCTATGACCCCAGTGTCCTGAACAATATTAATTCCCCAACCAGGAGCACTCTCATAGGGTATCTGAAGTTTTTGAGAGAGATATTGCCATGTAAGAATTGGCTGCACTGCTTTCACATTATAACTTCAGAATACTTCATTGATTGTGAAACACCCCAGAATGTTCCGGGGCCATGGAAGGTGGAAACCTTATCTAAATGCAAGCTTCTTTTATTTCTTTGGGCAATTGATTGATGCAAAAGCAGCCTAGAATCATCCTCCACTGCAGCATGAATAAAACTGCAGGCTGAGAGCACAAAGTGGTTTGAGGCCCCACATCATTTTGACCCGAATTCCGTGCTAACTTAAAGCCATGTTATGACAAAATTTACATCCAAATTAACACCGATCTTTAGAATGTCTCTTGAGAATCTTATTAGCATACACTAGAAAATAAATTGTAGTGTAATAGGTGGAGATCAGTATAATTAATTGTAATATGTTGGGTCTCGGGAAAATACAGAACCATGCCATAGTCCATTTTTAAATCTCTTGTTACAAGTGAAAAGTAGAGGGGGAAACATAATTTAGGTGCATTAGGCACATTATATTGAAGAAAGTCTAATCATGGAAACATTTCAATTTTTAAAATTCAGTTTGTTGTGAGGCTGTAAAAATGCTTCAGGGGAACAGAAAATATTGTGCCAAACTTAGTGAAGAACACTTAAAAATAGCTATGAAGCCCCAGAATTATAGGATCCAGCTTCACCAATGCAAGAAACTTGTTTTGTTTGGTGTAGATGGGACTATCTGATGACAAGGGAGGTCTCAACTCAGGTTAGTCTGAATCACTGCAAGTTTTCAGGGAAGTCCTTGTCACTTATCTCCATCATTGGACCCCTGCCTTGTGTTAAGCTAAGTACAGCCCTGGAGAGGCTTTCAGCCCAGGTTAAACTGAATCTCAGCAGAAGACTGAGGTAACAGATCAGGGAATAAACACTGCTGGGAATTCATGTCTGAATCTTCCCAAGGTTTTGTCTTGAAAAAAATCACCATTACAGTTGACTTAGACAGTCATTATGTGCAGGTTTTCAGGAGGACAAGAAGTTGTACTGGAACTCATCTAATTTCATCAGGCAATACAATTATACAAATAATTTACTGCACAGTTAATCTGGTTCAGTCTGTGTGGACTTTGAATGTTCTTCCTGTGACTGTGGGGGTTTCCTCCACATGCTCCAGTTTCCTCCCAAAGATGTGCGGGTTGGTAGGTTAATTGGCTACTGCAAATTGCCCCTAATGTGCAGGTAAGTAGCAGAATTGATGGGAGTGTGGGGAGAAAAAGTTACTAGGAATATTAGTGGGGGGATGGACTCCTCTGTGAGCCAGCATAGACTCGATGGGTGGAACAGCTTTCTGCTATGTTGCAGAAATATGGAGATATGGAAGGCTTCCATCAATTGTGAGCCACGAATAGAGCTGAAGTCATCAAGGACAGAGATTTAGTTAATGCCTTCAGGAAGGAAAACCTCAAAGACCTACTCAGACATGCCTCTGTCCTTGATGTAGCACCCTTGACTCCAAACTGCAGCAGTTTACAAGGTTCAGCACCGCAACCTCCTGATCAACAAGAAGTTGAAAAGGTCATGTGCCAACTAAACTGCAACTTCACTTACAAACCCAGACCTCATTGTCCCCATTTGGGAAGAGGAGGACAAGCCAGGGAACTTCAAAGATGCTGAAATTGTAACCACCTTCAAGAAAACTGCAGAGGGCTCTCCCTGCTGCCTGGCAGGGTCCTCCTCAACTGCCTCCTCCCAGTGGCTGAAGAGCTGTTCCCTGAATCACAGTGGACATGATCTTCATCGAGCAACAACACTGAGAAAATGCAGGGAGCAGCACCAACCACAATGCATGGCCTTTTTTCAGCCTCACTAAAGCCACTAACCAGGATGGAATGTGGACCACCTTCCTTGGCTTTGGTTACCCTCAAAAATTCTTCTCCATCTCACACCAGCTTCATGATGGCATGTATAATCAGTGATCCCAAGTAATAGGTCTACAACAGAGCCAATCTGTTGTAGACCCAACACATACCTCAATCTTTCTCACTTCAATGCTGCATCTCCTGTCCACCAAGCTTCCTGCTGGAGTGCTGGAGTGGAGCTAATCTCCAGGACAAATGGGAATCAGTTCAACTCCAGACCCTCCACTCCACAATCACGCTCACCCTACCTCAGGAGTCAAGCTGCGGTGTGCCGACAACATTTGCATCGTCACACATTCTGACACCAGCTCCAAGTTAGCATTGACTCATTCATACAGGAGAATGGGCTTTGCACTCAACATCTCCAAAAGAAAGTTTCTCTAACAGCCTGCCCCTATTGTATAACACTTCCCTCTGACCAAGGCTCTGGAAAACATGGGGCACTTTCCATATCTTTGGACCCACTTTTCAACAAAGGCGGGACTGATGATAACATTCAACATCGCCGTCAGCACTGGTGCAGCCTTTGGCAAACTGAGGAAAAGGATCTTTGAAGATTAAGACCTCAGACCCAGCACAAAACTTATGCTCCACTGGACAGTACTGATCAACAGAACTTTGGACTTGGACTGCCAACAGCAAACATCTCAAGTGCTGGAAAAATGCCACCAAAACTGGACCTTCAAAATCCTCCAAATTAATTGGAAGGACTAGTGAAGCAACATCAATACCTTCTTACAGACCAGCATCACAGTACCAAGTATATCCCAGGCCAAATGCGGGCAAATGAGACTAGCTGAGATGGGAATCTCAGTTGGCTTGGACCAGTCGGACCAAAGGGCCTGTTCCCTACTGTATGACTCTATGAAAACTACATTGAGCAGGCCACAGTGCTCACATGCTTGACACCAAACTCCCAAAACAGACACCCTGTTCCGAGCTCTGTCATACAACAGATTACCCGGTAGACAGAGGAAAAGATTCAAGGATGTTCTCAAAGCCTCCTTGAAAATGTGGAACATCCCCTCAGAGTCCTGGGAATCCCATGACCACTCAAAGTGGAGAAGGAGTATTTGAAAAGGCTTTGAGAACTGTGTGTCGGGAGCTCACAGGATTGCAGAACAAGTGGCGGAAGGAGTGCACCATCTCACAAACTATCCACCTGCTCACCTTTGTCCCTTATCACTTGCTCCAACTGTGGAGGGGTCTGCAGTTCCCACATTGGCCTCATCAACCATCCCAGAACCCATTAAACCAGCGTGGAAGTAAACCCTCCTTGATCTCAAGGGTTTGCAATAGAGGAGGAAAAGAAAATATATTGGCCAGGGCACTGACAAACTTCTATGTCTTTCATTAGATAATGCCCTGGGATCTTTCACATCCACCTTGAAAGAACAAATGGATTTCTGTTTAACATCAAGAAAGACAGGAATTCCATACTCTCCCAACACTGCAGTGGAATGTAGGCCTGGATTTTGTGCTTATATCTCCAGAGTCCATCTTCAAATCACAGCATACAGAGCGAGAGGCGAAGTGGTCGCCCCCGAGCATGGTGGGCACCTGTCCTGGGTGCAGTGTTGTTCAGATTCTGTATCTGGAGTGCGCTCCACAAACCATCATCCTCACATCATCCATCCAGCTGATTACTGAATTCCCAAAGGCAGAAGAATAAAACCATCTACTGCTGTGGTAATAAACCACAATCCCATCATAGTGTGTGTTTTTGTATCAAGACTCTACAATTTAGACAATGCAATTACATCTTGAGATTGTTTGCATTTTGGAATTGAGAAAACTCATCGAATGAACTGAGATTTGATTTAACTTTGTGCAAGTAATGGACACCTGTGGTGAAGAGGCACTTTGCCTTAAAGCTATGGTAATGAATTCATTTCAATGCACCTTATCCGTAACTGGTGGGATAAAAGTTTGTTAAAGCAGAAAGAGAAAATGAGAAGCCTTGCCCTGTACAAGAGGCTTAGCTGGACCATGTGACCTTCTCTATCTTCAAATTGGAAACTTGGCTTTTGGACAAAAGGGTCATCACAGATAATTCAACAGAAGTTAGAGTGAACATGAAAGAAGAATGTATCAAAGTACAGGAAGAAATTTATAACCTTCTGAATGGATGTTTAAAATGAGGACACAACAGAGACTCAAGAGCCTGCAGACAGTGGGATCTGGAGCAACAAACAAACAGGGTCCTGATGCAGGGTTTCAACCTGAAACATGGGCAGTACCTTTCTCCCACAGATGCTGTTTGACCCACTGAGGTCTTCCAGCAAATTGTTTGTTGCTTTAGAATGGGGATGGTGGTCATTGCGATAAAATGACTGGACCAGCAATCCAGGGAATGAGAGTCAAGTATATGCGGATGCTGGAAATCTGAAACAAAAACAGAGAATTCTGGAAACTTTCAGCAGGTCAGGCAGCATCTGTGGAATGGGAAGCAGAGATAATATTCCAGGTTTTCATTCCATTGATGATACCTGACCTACTGAGTGTTTCCACTATTTCTGTTTTTATATTTATCAGTGGCAGGAGGTGATCCATCTCAGCTTCCTCCAGAGGACCCCACCATCACAGAAGCTGGTCTTCAGCCTTTTCAGTCACACAATGTTATATCAGGACACGCTGTGAGCACAGAATGTACTCTGGGTACGGCAGAGTACTGGATACAGGCGATGGGGCCAGGCAACATCCTGGCTAAGGTGCTGAAGATGTGAACCCCATTAAAACTTCAGCGATGACATCTACCTGACATTGTGGAAGAAAGACGAGAGCAATCGAACAAGATAGCATTTCATCAGCCTACTCTCAGCTATCAGCAGTACCATCACACAGCACTGACCCTTCAATTACTTTGTCACGAACACTCATTGACTTTCCCCTGGACCACTTGGCTCCAGACTTCACCACAACCTTGGTCCAAACATGGATTCCAGAGGTCCGATGAGAGTCACTGCCCTTGACATTAAAGCAGCATTTGATTGAGTGTGGCATCAGGGAATCCTGGTAAAACGGCATCAATGGCCATTAAAGAGGAAACACTCCAATGATTTGAGTCACTTCTCAAAGGAAATGGCCATGGTTATTGGAGTTCAATCATCCAAGCCCCAGGACATCATTGCAGGAGTTTCTCAGGACAGTGTCCTATGCCCAGCCATCATGTAGCTTCATCAATGATCTTCCTTCCATTATAAGCTCACACATGGAGATACTTGCTGATGATTGCACAACATTGCCGATTCCCCTCTAAACCATACATCACCCTGACTTGGAAATATATCACCATCCCTTCATTGCCAAGGTGATGGCTCACCACCACCTTCTCAAGGGTTATCAAGGATGGAGACTAAGTGCTTGCCTTCCCAGTGAAACTCTCATAGATGAATAAAGTGGTAGATGGAAAGCATGAGGTGATGTGGTTTGCTAAAGAGAATAATACTGCATGGGTAAAAAGAATATGAACATGATAGAGGAGTAAGGAGATCTATGATATAACACAGACCACTTAATAAAGTGACACAGATTAGTTCATCCATAAAAGACAAACCAAGCACTGGTTTCAATTTGGATGGAAAGATGTTATTTTGGATTGGTGTTCTACCTTCGTTCCGCCACACAAAGTATTCTGTTCCACTCTGATCCATCATAAAGTGGGTATCAAGGCACTGAAGGAGCAAATATAAAAGATTCACAACGATAATGCATGAACAAAAGAATAAAGGTTTTCAAGAAATATTGATCAAGTTGAAGTTCTTTCCCAAGGAGAGAGAAGGCCACGGATTCAACTGATAACGTTCCTGTACATAATTCAATGGTTTGGAGGGGTAGGCATCTGGAAAATATTTTCAGTTGTGGGAGACACCAAAACTAGAGTTCATTAATATAAAATCATCACCTTTAAGTCCCACACGGAGTGGTCAGAATGTGGGAGGTCATTACCACATAGTAGATTCATCTTAGAGGAAGAAAGATGATCAAACGAGAGATGAATTAATCAAAGACCAGAATACGGTATTGCCACAGGAGATTTCTACAAAGCAGAAGCATTGATGTGGACAAATTGGTTGTTTTGTCCTGTGGAATTGATGCAACTGCAAAGTACACTGCACTGTTCCCATCCCTGAGCGTATCTGCTTCTGCTGGGCGCAGAACCATGTTCAGTGTGCAGGTTGTAACAGACCACACAGTGCACAGAGGGTTAAAGACAGCAGGAATCTTTTAAGAAATACACAAAAACACAGAGTAGTATTTGATGCAATGTGCAACCTGTGTTAGTGAAATGTGAACGTCTCAGGAACCCACCCCAGTGAAATCTATTGTGCTTATTTGGCCGGGGGGTTTCTTGCGTTCTGATCTCTGACTCATAAATGGGTTATGCTTCTCCCAGAATGGCTGCATTGCCTGTGGGCTGCCACGTCCATCAGCTGATGCCATCTTTCTACCACTGAACAGAGCACGTCTGCTGCTCGAGCTGATTGTTTCCCGCAGCTGATATTTGTTTTGCTTTGACAAAGCGATAATTCAGTGTTTAAGGCGATGTCAGGCTAGATGAATCTTTGTGGCAGATAATGCCATTTAATCTTCTTTGCCTTACAGAGGAATAACACAGATACAAATCCAGCAGTTGAATGGCTCAAAGGACATTGGCAATTATATATCTGACACCTTCAGGTTTTTATGAACATTTTTCTCTTTTAATCCCCAAAGGAGATTTTCACCACAAGTGTCGAAGGAACCATTGACTCTTATGTCACTTTGAAATTTATCATCACTCATTCAGAAGCTCACCAGCACTAATTACAGGTTCCAAGGCCCATTCACAATCAGTAGTGACAGAAAGTGATGAAAACACTCAGCAGATCAGGCAGCGTCTGCGGAAAGAGAAACAGTTAATGTTTCAGGTCAAAGACCTGAGCGAGTCTGTTTGTCTTTCCACAGATGCTGCCTGACCTGCTGAGTGTTTCCAGCATTTTTCTGGTTTTGTTTCAGATTTCCAGCATCAGCAGTGCTTTGATTTACAATCAGTGGAGAGCTATTAAATCTGCAACTCAGCGGCCACTCATTGCGCAAAAGCAGACGATACGTTTGGTGGAGAGTGTGGCTGTGAGAGGTTGTTTCTTGGACTGGAAGGAGTCCCCAGGAATCGGTATTCAGACCACTGCTTTACTGAAAGTACGTTAGCGACTCAGACTTGAGTGTACAGATACAACGTCCAGATTCGCAGATGACACCAGATGTGGAAGTGCAGTGGACTATAATTGACTTCAAGGAGCCATAGATGGTCTGGTGGAATTAATAAAGAGGTGACATTTAAACTAGAGAACAACAATTCTTCACAGGAAGAATTCTGAAAGGGTATGAGGACAGAGAGATTGGGTATAGGTGTATAATTTGTCCAAAATAGCAGAGCAGGTTGAGACAGGGGTTAAAAAAACATATGGGGTCCTGGGCTTTATAAATAGAAGGACAGTGTAGAAGAGCAAGGATGTCATGAACCTGTACAAAACACAAATACAGCTACAGCAGGAGTGTTGTGTCTACTTCTGCATACCACCACATAAGAAAGATGCAAAGGCTTTAGAGAGGGTGCAGAAGGATTAACTTGAATGATTCCGGGGATTAGCTGTGTGAATGGATTGGAAAATTTGGGGTTGTTTTCCTCACAACTGTCAATAGTTGATAAAAATACACTAACAGAGAATGCAAGACATCAGACAGCACCAGTAGGTTGGGCAGCTTCAGTTCAGAGAGAAATAGAGTTAAAGCATCATTAATTCTTCTTCCTTCTTTGCAGATGTTACTTGTTGACTATCTTCAGCATTTTCTGTTGTTTTAGCACTGCAAGATTTTGCTTTTGAAAAGAAATTGTGCCCTTTGATGGAGAAGTCAAGAACCAGGGAATGGAGAGTGAATGTGATTGGTTGAAGAACCAAAAGTGTCAGGAAGAAAAACCTATTTATGCAACAACTGGTTAGAATGGTGGACAGCTGAAGCAATGTTGAAGCCATCAGCACAACATCAAAGGAATTAAAAGATTACTTGAATGCATTTAATAGATCAGAAACATTGCAACACAAAAGGAGGCTAGTTGGCCCATTGAGTCCATACCAACACAGCAGAGCAAACCTCTTAGTTCCATTCCTCCTTAACCTTATTTCCCTGTATCCATTATTCTCTCCCACTGTCTTCCCCTTTGATTTGTTTATCACTTCCCTTCAGTAAGAGACCATTTAACCTAATAGCACATCTTTGGTCCATGGAAGGAAACTGGAGGACCCTGCACAAACCCACACAGTTCCAGGGAGATTGTGAATGTCCACGCACTCAGCATCTGAAGTCAGGATTAAAGCCAGGTCCTTGGAGCTGATGCTCTAACATGCTGCCATTCTTTGGAAGCACCATAACAAAAATTAAAGCACTCAGCTGACATATAATGTTGCTGCAAAGAGTTCAACACCAAAGTTAATTAAATATAAAACCTCTAAGCCAATGCGCACTTTACCTCTCCATCAACTGGAGTGAAAGTGCCAGTATTATGCTGGCCTGACAATGAAGCAGTGTGGTTTCTATTTTCTGTTGAGGGAGTGGATTTTGGAGATGTTTGTGTCTGGCCACTCCTCAATTATTTCTCTCTGAGACCTAAATCGACCACAAGAACCAACTAGTTTCCAAGATTTTGGAATGTGGAGGTGAAGATGACAAAGTCTTTTGTGTGATTGTGCATGAGTGGGATTCACTACAAGCGTCTTCCAAGTTTTCAGCATCCAGATAAGGGAAATGGTTCCATCTTCTATTATATGTGATATAGACTTCTTCAGAAATGATAAAAGTTTGGGAATGTGGTTAAGACTGAAATGCACTTGGAAATTTGACAAGTGTTTGAAATAGGTGACATTGCAACATTACAGACCCAATATGATCTTGGTTTCCATCCATATGCCATTTACCCTTCATCTCCCTGTTTGCTGACCATTGCTTTCTCCTATCTGCAGAGAGAAACATGTTCCCTCTCAAACCAGCACTGCAGGGTTCCACATGGTCCTCAATAACATGTGATAGTGAATTTATGATGAAAGTTGTATTGGTATTGGTATTGGTTTATTATTGTCACTTGTACCGAGGTACAGTGAAAAACTTGTCTTGCACACCGATCGTACAGGTCAATTCATTACACAGTGCAGTTACATCAAGTTAGTACGGAGTGCATTGATGTAGTACAGGTAAAAAAAACAATAACAGTACAGAGTAAAGTGTCACAGCTACAGAGAAAGTGCAGTGCAATAAGGTGCAAAGTCACAACAAGGTAGATCGTGAGGTCATGAGGTCATGAGGTCATAGGTCATAGTCCATCTCATTGTATAAGGGAACTGTTCAATAGTGTTATCACAGTGGGGTAGAAGCTGCCCTTAAGTCTGGTGGTACGTGCCCTCAGGCTCCTGTATCTTCCACCCGATGGAAGAGGAGAGAAAAGGGAATGACCTGGGTGGGTGGGGTCTTTGATTACGCTGGCTGCTTCACCAAGACAACAAGAGGTAAAGACAGAGTCCAAGTCCTAGCATGCGCATCCATAATCAAACCGCTGAGCCCAATCCCACGTACCTGCAATAGCCTTTCTCAAAACTGATCCTACCATTGGGCTCAGTTTGGGGAGCCAGTCTTTGAGAGGTTGCAAGACATGATTTCTCAGAGAGAGACAGAGAGAGTATCCCCAGTTCCCTCACCAACATTTATCCTTAAATCAACATTTCCAAAGCAGGTCACCTGGTCATCTTTACATTTCTTTTTGTGGGAGGTTGCGACAGGAAAATTTGCTGCCACACAACAGTCACCACACGACATTAGAGAGTGCTTTGGGGATTTCCAAAAATGATGCAGAAAGCATTACAGAATGTAAGCCTGACCTTTTGACAAAGTTTTCAGTTGTATGTCTTTGTACCTTTTCATGCAGTTCCATGTCACACTTTATTTGATGATTGCTTGTATAAAATGCCGTCAGATGGTTTCCTGCATTCAAGAGGCAACTGAAATGTAGGTCATGATTTTTATTTCTTCGTTCATTGACAAGACATAGGGGTTACTGGAAAGTCCAGCATTAACTGTCATCCTATCGGTTGATGGAGTAATTTGAAAGAAGGGATCTGAGGAAGAACTTTTTTAACCCAGAATGTGGTTGGAATCTGGAACCCACTGTCTGAGGGTGTAATGGAACACTGACTCTCACCACGTTTAAGAAGTAGTTGGAGAAGCACTTGAATTGTCAAGGCTATAGACCAAATATTGGCAAATGGAAAGAGTGGCCTGGATAGAGTGGATGTGGAGAGGATGTTTCCATCAGTAGGAGAGTCCAGGACCCAAGGGCACAGCCTCAGAATAAAGGGACGTCCCTTTAAAACTGAGATTAATTTTTTTTAATTTAAATTTTATTTACAGCGTGGTAACAGGCCCTTCTGGCCCAACGAGTCCGCGCCGCCTATTTTAAACCCAAATTAACTTACCCATACACCTTTGGAATGTGGGAGGAAACCGGAGCACCCGGAGGAAACCCACGCGGACATGGGAGAATGTACATACTCCTTTGGTGAGCTTGTGGAATTCGTTGCTATAGACGGCTGTGGAGGTCAAGTCATTGGGTGTATTTAAGGCAGAGATTGATTGCTTCGTGATTGGTAAAGGAGTTAAGGGTTATAGAAAGAAGGAGGGAGAATAGGGTTGAAAAAAAAATCAGCCGTGATAGAATGGAGGAGCAGACCCGATAGGCCAAATGGCCTACTTCTGCTCTTATATCTTATGGTCTTATAGGATTAGTATGGTGGAATAAAGGGCCTGTTTCATTGTTACAAGATGATAAGAATCTCCATGCTTTAAGGTGCACATGGACTCGATTCATCACCAGCTGATGTTCCGCCTCCTCTGTCTCTATCTCCAGCTTCCCCTCCTGCTGACAATTCCAGACCAGGGCTTTACCCTTACGATGACCAGATTGCGGAGCAGGAGGTAGATGACATTGCAGGACTCAGTTCTGTCTGGGGGATACTACAGTGTCTGACTGTAAGATGGAAGTTACTGGAGATACTCAGCAGGTTAGGCAGCATCTACAGGAGAAAGAAATGGAGTTATCATTTCAGCTCAATGATCTGTCATCAGACCTGGACCAGTGAGAAAACCAGCATGTTTCAAGTTCTAGCAAGGGCTGAGGGTAGAGAAAATGTAGGAAATTTGTGTGATTGAGTGGAGTCCAAGAAAACTTCAGGTAATGGAGTGTGGTTGGTGCCATCAAAGAGACATGGCAGTGAAGGCTTGTTAATCATGGCTGATTTGCCATGACAATTCAAGGGCTTGTCTAGATACTTCTTTGTCCAAGGGTATATTGATGATAGCATTCAGACTGCTTCCATCTCTCACAGAAAACTCAAATATTTCATTGCCTTTGCTGCAAATTTCCACCCTGCTTTCAGTTTCACAAAGATCACCTCTGCCTCTCCCCTTCCCTTTCTTTACATCTCTGTCTCTTCCTCAAGAGAGACGTTAGCAACCAATCTCCATCACCCAACCACAGACTCCCACAGCTATCATGACTACATCACCTCCTACCCTGCTTCCTGGAAGGACTCCATTCTATTCTCCCAGTTTCTTGAGCTCCGTCCCATGTGTTCTAACGGCAGGACTTTCCACACCAGTGTTCTGCGATCTATTCTTTTTATCTTAACTATAACTGACAGGGTTCTCAACAGCATCTCCATTATTTCCTGCACTTCTGCTCTCATCCTCTCTCCTCCCAGCCAGAGCAAGGTCAGGGTTCCCCTTGTCCTCACCTTTCTCACCAGCCTCCACTTTCAATGGATCATCCTTCCTAATTTCCACAACCTGCAACGGGATCCCATCGCCAGACCTGTTCCAGAATTCCAAAGGAAGCATTCCCTCCATGACTCCCTGATTCTCCTTTCCACCTTGAGCAAAAAACATTCCCTTCTGTGCAAACTTCCCCAGGCAGTCACAGGAGGTGGACCACCTGCCAAGTGAAGGAGCGATTCACTTGCACTTCTTCCACTTTAGTGAACTACATTTCTCATGGTGGGGGTATCAAAAACAAGAGGGCATAGGTATAACGTGAGAGGAAGGGGTTTTAAAGCAGATCTGAGGCATAAGGTTTATTTACACAGAGACTGGTTGGTACCTGGAAATCACTGCCAGAGGAGGTGGTGGAGTCAGATTCAATTACTATATTTAAGAGGGATTTAGACAGACACGTACAGGCAAGGCATGGAAGGGTATGTTCGTAATGCAGGCAAATGGGCAAAAATGTCAGCATGGGCAGGGTGAGCTGTAGGGCCCATTACTGTGCTGTAGAGTTCTGACTGTGTCTCAATATTCTACTCTGTGTGTGTGCGTGTGTCTGTTTGTGTCTATGTGTGTCTGTGTCTGTGTATGTTGTGTGTGCATGCGTGTGTGCATAACACAGCTTGCTCTCCAACCCTTCTTGGCAAACATTACTACTTGTCCATGACCTTGCTCTGTCAACGTTTCTTGGAAGCTGGTGACCAAAGCACACTACACGTTGATAGAATTCAAACATTAAAATCATGAATTGCAAGACACACTTAGCAGGTCAGGAAACATCAGTGGAAAGAGAAACAGGATTAATGTTTCAGTTTACTGACCCTTCACCAGAATTGATGAACGGTCATTGACCTGAAATGTTACCATAGAACAACACAGCACAATACAGGCCCTGCGGCCCACCATGTTTTGCCGAACTTTAAACCACGCCTAAGACTATCTAACCCCTTCCTCCCACATATCCCTCTATTTTAAATTCCTCCATATGCTTATCTAACAATCTCTTGAACTTGACCAACGTATCAGCCTCCACCACCACCCCAGGCAGCGCATTCCATGCACCAACCACTCTCTGGGTGAAAGACCTCCCTCTGACATCTCCCTTGAACTTCCCCCTCATTACCTTAAAGCCATGTCCTCTTTTATTGAACATTGGTGCCCTGGGAAAGAGGCACCAATGCTCAATACACTATTTCTCGCTCCACAGATGCTGCCTGGTCCACTGACTGTCTCCAACATATTCTGTTTTTATTTCAGATTTCAAGAACCTGTAGATTTTTGCTTTAAAATTAGGGCAAATAGGAGTTGGGATGTTATGTTGCAGTTGTACAGGATGTTGGTGAGGTTGCACTTAGAGTATTGTATTCTGTTTTGGTCATCCTGTTATAAGAAAGACGTCATCAGCTGAAAAAAGTGCAAGGAAGCTTTACAAGAATGTTGCCAGGACTCAAGTGCCTGAGTTAAAATGAGAGGTTTGGCAGGCTAGGACTTTTATTCCTTGGAATATAGAAGACTGAGGGTGACCTTACAGAGGTGTATAAAACCATGAGGAGTATAGATAGGGTGAATGCACACAGTCGTATTCCCAGGGAAAGAAAACCAAAAACTAGAGGGCATAGGTTTAAGGTGAGAGGCAAAAAATTTAAAAGGGACCTGAAGGTCAACTTCTTCACACAGAGGGGGGGGGGGGGGGGGGTGTGAATATAGAACGAGCTGCCAGAGGGAGTGACTGAGGCAAGTACAACAATACCATTTAAAAGATCTTTTGATAAGTACATGGGTAGGAAGGGTTCAGGGGGATATGGGCCATATGGGCAAATGGGACTAGTTTAGGTGGCCACCTTGGTCGACATGGACGAGTTGGGCTGAAGGGCCTGTTTCTGTACTGTATTAACTCTATAACTCTGAAAGAATTCTAACACAGGCAATTTCCATTCCTCAGAATTGGAGAGGAAGCAAGACATCCTCAATCCCAAGGGAATAGAGAAGAAGAAGATGTTATCTCTCTCACAGCATCACTGAGGAATAGATGATCTGGTCATAATTGCATTGCTGCTGGTGTGATCCTGGACAAGCAAGTTGTCTGCTGCATTTCCTAACTTACAGCAGTGACTACAGTTTGAAAGGACTACATCAGGTGCAGTACATTGGGCATCCTGGTATAGTGAAATGAACAATCTAAACACAAGATCTTTTCCTCTTCCAGGGCCACAGCAAAACTATTCCCAGTACCAACACTGCCCCACTACCAACACTGTCCGCCGTACCAACACCGACCCCATCACCAAACCTCTCCCCAGTACCACCACTGCCCCCAGTACCAAATCTCTCCCGAGTACCAACACTGCCCCACTATCAACACTGTCTGCTGTACCAACACTGATCTTAGCACCAAACCTCTCCCCAGTACCAATACAGTCCCCAGTACCAACATCGCCCCCAGTACCAATACAGTCTCCAGTACCAACACTGTTCCCAGTACCAACACTGTCTTCAGTAGCAATAGTCCACAGTACCCAGTATCAATAGTCCACAGTACTAACACTGTCCTCAGTACCAACACTGTCCTCAGTACCAACACTCTCCCCAGTACCAACAGTCCACAGTACCAACACTATTCCCAGTACCAACACTGTCTGCTGTACCAACACTATTCCCAGTATCAATACAGTCCCCAGTACCAGCATGGTCCCCAGTACCATCGGTCAGAAGAGTGATGCAGCTGGTAGAGGCTCTAGTGCCAGCTCTAGTGACCCAGTTCAATCCTGACCTCTGTTGTGTGGAGTTTGCATGTTCTCCCTGTGACCGCATGGGTTTCTCTAGTGCAATGGTTTCCTCCTATGTCCCAAAGATGTACAGGTTGGTTGTTAAATGACAATTTTAAATTGCCTCAAGTGTAGAGGTGAGTGATAGATTCTGGGGGTGGGGAGTTGATGAGAATGTGGAGAGAGTAAAATGGGCTTGTGTAGAATTAATATAAATGGGTGCTTGGTGGTTGGCATAGACTCAGTGGGTCAAAGGGCCTGCTTATGTACTGTATGGTCCATGGCTATCCCAGTACCAACAGTATCCCCACTACCAACTGAAACAAACCCACCAGCACAACTGCGAACTGATAAATCAAAAAAATTGTAACAGGCTTCAAAGAATTAAATGCCTAAGTTGTTTTGCAATGGGAGTTTTTACCATCTGTCCTTATTGTACCCAGCGTTCCACCGATACCTTTGTACACATTTAGCAGAAAACATCTGTTTTGATTTTACCTTTGACCTAAGGTTTTCATATGCTCCCACCCAGCAAGGGTTAACACACAATGCAGAATGAAGCACACAGAGCTGTTAGTCACACCTGGTCCCCTTATAATCCACGTACCCAACACCTGATTGAAACCAGCGACATATGAACTCAGTACAATGACTGCAAGAAAACTCCCCCAACATCTACTGTTAATGGCCAGGAGTAAAGAAGCACTTTGTAATGATTTAAAGTTAGAATCCTACCGTAATGGGTTATAAAAATTAGACAATAAAACCCATGGTACTGCTGGAAGCTATACACAGCTGTTTCAAAGGATTGTGTGATGTGTATTTTGTGTCACATACTAAGTGTATGAAAATAGATTAGATTGCAATCCAGAAAAATATTGCATATTTGCTACCTGATGACAAAATATTTATGGCTGAGAGAAACCATTTGGTTCTTCTTAATTTGTACATCCAAAGTGTCCCAATCGTCTCTCTCCTGCCCATTTCAACTAATTGCTTCTTAAATGATCCCAAAGTACATGTGTTGTGGCAAGCTTTGAAACCTACCATGTTCACCTCTTCCTTTAATCAAATAAAACAAAGTAATGTTCAAATGTATTCAAACAACAGCAAAGTAAAGAGAATGCTGCACTGTTCAGTGTCAGAGTTAAACTTGCTGATCAGTCCCCCAGCCCAAAATTGTTGGCCCACTGTTCCCCTTCCCAGATTCTTACACAGTCCAGGTGCACTGGGCTCACCTTACTGGGCTCACCTTACTGGGCTGAAGCATCTCTGAGTCCAGTGACCTGGTGTGAGCAGTGTGAGCAGTCATCCTATCTCCAATATATTCTTGACAGCCAGCAAAATCCTTTCCCCAGCATTACAAAGTAAACAATTTGCATCAACTTTTAAAACTCTCTGACATTCAGAGACATATAAAATCTATTAAAACTGAAGTGTCATAGATAAAAATGAAAGCTGAAGATAATCTTCAAAATGAAAATGAAGTTTACTGAACTGAAATGATTTAAACAGAAATAACTTACCTTCCTTTCCAATCCAATCTTTGTTGAAATCTATGGGATTTCAGATTCTGTCATTCTGGGGTAATTCCCTAACATAACATGGGGATTGTCAACAAATCTGGCTCTAATGTTGGACCAGTGAAATCCAAAAGAGGAGTAAAAGACAGGCTGGAAGTGCAGGAGATAAATACCAAAGTTTGGTTCAGAACTGTCAGCAAAAGCCAGTGAGATCAATCCTCGTCTGCCCTTTGGATGTGACATCTGTAGTGGGCATGGTAGCATTGTAGCTAAGCTACCAATCTGCTCTCTGGAGGCCTGGACTCTTGATCTAGAGACAGGACCAAAAATTCCAATGCAGTCACTTAAACTCATGAAAGTCATTAAATCTGGAATTAACAGCTAGAATCAGCAATGTTGGCCATGAAAGTACTGGAATCTAAGCAGTTCATTAATGTGGTCGACGACTATCTGGCTTCTGAACTGCCTTGGCAGTTGAATGCTGCGTCAGCAATGACTGTTGGTCCCCAGTTGCCCCTGGATATATTCTTTGAACCTTATCCAAAAAGCCTGGATCTCAATTTGATAGCACTGCTGTAATGTGTATTGAAATATACATTAATCTCACACAGAAAATGCATATGATAGCTAACATGAGCAGGAAGTTATCAGTGGGGCAAGACCAGAACATTCCCGCTCATCCCCACTCAAAAGATATTGTCAGGCACTAGCACTGAAATCATTGATACTTCAATGAATTTAAAATGTTAAATGAGGTTATGCATTGAAAACACAAGGGACAAAAACCTGAAAACATAAACATTTAGTATTTCAAAGTAACACACTTTTAATTTTGACATCTGGAATTCGGGTCCTGAAGATAGAAAAGCAACATACAGTATACTCTTTCTGAAGATATCTTTAGAAAATTGTGGGAATCTGATGGTCATATTGCATCTTGGAGTGAGCAATTTACACAGCAAGGAAGGAGCCACAATTAATGTGCACAATTTAAAACGGCAATTTAAAGTGTGAAATTTTATCACTTTTTTGTTACTTTTAGTGCCACTAGCAGTGCCACTAGCAAGTGGCAGCGTCTGATTAAAAAAAGAGAATGCATTTATAAAGTAGCCTTCACAATCACAGAATGTCCCAGAACAGTTGCAAGGTAAATAAGCAGGATTTACCACTGGTGTAAGATCGGAAGTAATAGCAGTCAATTCACACACAGGAAGGTCACAAATGACCAGATATTTTGTTTTAATGGTGCTTTCTGAGGAGTAAATGTTGGTTATATTTACAGTTACATTTTATCTTCTTTGAAATTGGGCCATTGATCTTTAATATTATCCCGGGAGGGGAAACAGGAGTTTGGCTTAACTATAGAACCGTAGAACCATAGAACAGTACAGCACAATACAGGCCCTTCGGCCCACCATGTTGTGCCGACCTTCAAACCACACCTAAGACTAACTAACCCCTTCCTCCCATATATCCCTCTATCTTAAATTCCTCCATATGCTTATCTAACAATCTCTTGAACTTGCCCAATGTATCAGCCTCCACCACCACCCCAGGCAGCGCATTCCATGCCCCAACCACTCTCTGGGTGAAAGACCTCCCTCTGACGTCTCCCTTGAACTTCCCACCCATTACCTTAAAGCCATGCCCACTTGTTTTGAGCATTGGTGCCCTGGGGAAGAGGCGTTGGCTGTCCACTCTATCTATTCCTCTTAATATTTTGTACACCTCTATCATGTCTCCCCTCATCCTCCTTCTCTCCAATGAGTAAAGCCCTAGCTCCTTTAGTCTCTCCTCATAATCCATACTCTCTAATCCAGGCAGCATCCTGGTAAACCTCCTCTGCACCCTCTCCAACGCCTCCACATCCTTCCTATAATGAGGTGACCAGAACTGGACACAGTACTCTAAGTGTGGTCTAACCAGAGTTTTACATTTCACAAGCATTAACAATTCACCAAAGGATGTGCCAAACAGTGTAGCACTCTTTCAGTACAACACCGGATTGCAGCCTGCATTAGCTGTTCAAATTTCTGGAATGGGATTTGATCCCACAACATTTTGACTCAGTAACCAGTTTGCTACAACTGAGACAAGGCTACCAGCTTTTAACTATACATTCTTGATTCCCCCTTATTACCCTCCCTTATACTCTTTAGTTTATTCCCTTTTCCTCTTTATGTAATTGGCATGTCTGTAACTGCATGTAATTGGCCAATCAACACCTTACTGCTAATGGATCTGAAAGGATTCTTTCATCATTTTCAGATGTTAGGAAAGTCAAAACATATGGGATTAGTGCAGGAGCGTGATGCAGAGGTCAAAAATCAGCCATGATCTTATAGGATAGCAGATCAAATGCAAAGGGCTGAATGGCCTGTTCTTGATTTTATTTCATAAGTATTTATCCTTCCTCTATTTCTTCTTTCTTTTTTTCCCTTTCTTAGCCAAACATTTTATCTCAGAGTTTGAAAAACTGTGTGTTTATGCATTGCATGGGACTCTGCCAACCTACGCAATAATGCAAAGCCTATTCATAGGCAAAGCATTACTTTACAGTGTTTCTGTAATGTAACATGGAACATTCTGGCCACTTCGTGGTGTTTTGGTTTGGATTATCAGACATAGTAGTCATTAGTTGGCTACAAGCAGTCCTTAAAGCAATGGCATTTGGGGAGAAGGAAATAAAAATGAGCTTGTAGAACATCAGTTCCTTCCAAAGATTGGCCATTGGTGCTCAAGCAAACCACTCGGAAAAACCCATCACTCCTTTTCGAGGAGTTCTCCTGAAAACCTGAGAAGCGTACATTGGTTGATAACTGCACAGTGTTTACTTCCATTTATAATTCATCAGAAGACCCAGGCAATATAATTGCAAATGATAATAGGTGACACGTTTGTGCCACACTTCAAGACAGCCAATAATAACCCCAGTAGGACACTAGCTAATCATCTCTTTATAGCATTCAATGACCTAATTATTGTCACATCTCCACCAACATTTTGGGCTTCATTAAAGACCAACCTTTTAACTGGACCAGATACTTAATGGTTGTGACTGCGAGTGAGTTGGAGGTTGTGTACTCTGCATTGTACGATTCTTGATAGGTGAGACCATTTCTGGAGTACTGTGCACAGTATTGATCTCCTTATTTAAGGAAAGACGCCAAAGCATTGGAAGCAGTTCAGAGAAGCTTTACCAGACTAATACCTGGAATGGGCAGGTTGCTTTACTTTATAGAATAATCCTCTTATCTCAGGAATCAGCCTGGGAATTTCTGTTGGACTGCCTCCAATGCTACTGCATCTTTTCTTAGGTAAGGGGACAAAAACTGTGCACTGTACTTGAGATATGGCTCACCAACACCCTGCACACTTGTAACAAAATGCCATTGTTTCTGAACTCCAATCTCTTTGCAATGAAGGCGTATATGCCTTTCGCCTTCTTAATTACAGTACTTGCTGTGCCTGCCGGCAAACTTATTTTGTGATTCATGCACAAGAACACCTAGATCCCTCTGTACTTCACTCGTTTAGCCAATAATACATTTATATAATAATCTGCCTCTTACCAAAGTGCATGACCACACACAGTCCCACACTGAACTTTATTTGCCAAGTTTTCGACCAGTCAGTCAACCTTTATATTCCATTGCAGAGTCACAATATCATCATCACAACATGCTCCTCCACCTTTTCTCGTGTCATTGGGAAACCTAGTTACCTTACACGCTGCCCCCTTCTTCTAAGTTATCATTATAAATAGTAAGTAATCGAGGGCCAAGAATCGATCCCTGGGGTACTTCCTTTCAATCTGAAGAAGACCCATTTATTCTAACTCTGCTTTCTATGTGATAACCAGTTTTCAATTCATGCTGACAGACTTCTTCCAGTACCATGAGTTCGTACCATGTGCACTAAACTCTTATGAGGCATGTTGTCAAATGTCTTTTGGAGATCTAACGACACCACATCTACAGGCTCACCTCTATCGACTCTGTTCTTTACATCCTTAAAGAACTTAAGCAAATTTATCCAACATGATTTACCTTTCATGAAATCATGTTGCCTTGGTTTGACTATATTAAGCTTTCCTAAATGATTAGTTATTTCTTCTTCAATTATTGACTCTGGTATCTTGCCGACAATAAATGTTAAATTAACTGGCCTATAGTTTCCCTGCATAGAAACTCTTATTGTTTTGATATTACATGCAATTTTTCTCTTAAAACAAATTTTCTCCTTTCTTACAAGCTCTTTTGTCTTTTACTGCTGGTTCCTGAAATATTCCCAGTCCTCTGGCCTACTACCAGCTCCTGCTACTTTGTATACCCTACTTTTCAATTTAATATTATACTTGATCTCCTTTGGTAACCATGGATAGTTCCTTTTTCTCACAGAATCCCTCTTTCTAGTTGAGATACACTTCTGCCACGTGTTATAAACTATGAAATATCTGCCAGAACTCACCTACTGATTATCGCTTAGCTTATACACCCAGTCCACTGTGAGCACCTGCACCTTCATACCATTGTAATTGCCTTTCAAGACATTGGTTTTGGACCTGCGTTGTTCACTCTCAAAATATTCTCTTGTGGGTTCTTAAACATAAGTTCTCTTATTAAACCTTGCTCACATATGACCAAATCTAAAAGGCCTGTTCCTGGGTAGGTTCTGTAATATACAGCTCTGAGGAACAATCCATGAGGTACTCGGCAAATCCTTCCTCCATGAAACACTTGACAGTTTGGTTTGTCCAATCAATATGCTGATTAAAATCTCCCATGATAATTGTAGTTCCCTTCATACACACTTTTGATACTTCCTTACTCATGCTTTCCTCTATTGAGGGGTCACACTTGGGGGATCTTTAAACTATTCCCTCCCATACCTTCCTTTCCCTGCTATTCTTTATTTCCAGCCAAAATAATGAGACAGAGTGCAGGAAGGAGATAGCGATCCTAGTGGCATGGTGTCAAGACAAAACTTCTCCCTCGATGTCAGCAAAGCAAAAGAGCTGGTTATAGACCAGAAAGCGGAGCAGAGTACATGCCCCTATCTGTACCAATGGCGCTGAGGTGGAGAGGGTTGAGACCATCGAGTTCCTAGGTGTAAGTGTCACAACAACTTGTCCTGGTCCAGCACATAGACACCATAGCCAAGAGAGCACACCAATACCTCGACTTTCTCAGAAGGCTAAGGAAATTTGACTTGTCACCGATGACCCTAATTAATTTTTACAGATGCATCATTGAAATCATCCTACCTGGATGCATCACAACTTGGTATGGAAACTGCTGTGCCCAAGACTGCAAGAAATTGAAGAGAGTTGTGCACACAGCCCAGTCTACTAACCTTCCCTCCATGGTCTACATTTCCCACTGCTTTGGGAAAGCAGCCAACATAATCAAAGACCCCACCCATCCTGGTCATTTGCTCTTCTCCCCCCTTCCATTGGGCAGAAGATACAAAAGCTTGAGAATACGTACCACCAGGCTCAAGGACAGCTTCTACCCCATTGTTATAAGACTCTTGAACAAACCTCTTGTACTATAAAGATGAATTCTTGGTCTCTCAATCTACTTTGTCATAAGATTCTCAGGGGGATTAACAGGTTGGGTGCTGACAGGATGTTTCCCCTGGTGGAAGTATCTGGAACATATTACAAAATAAATTTAAAATGGAGATGAGGAAGATTTCTGCTCTGAGAGATTTGTGAATCCTTGAAATTCTCTACCACAGGCTGAGATGGACAGATTCTGATCTACAGGGGAATCGAGGGGTTATGGGGAACAGGGAGGAGAGTGGAACTGAGGCCAAGATCAGATCTGCCTTGAGCAGGCTCGAGCGGCCATGTAGTCTACTCCTGCTCCTATTTCTTTTCTTATGCACAGACACAAGATTTACAGGAGTTTAACCTAACGACAAGGTGCTCAGATTTCTAAAAGAGGTGACTTTGATTCAGTGGGTGAACAGCCATTCCATAGGCTGTCACAATGCAGAATAAGTATTCCAAGCCCCCTGTGACAGGTACACTTTCAGCTGGCACCACCCACCAAGGATCCAGCTTCTCTTGTGCAGTTTAGTTTCTGCCTGCATTTCATCACAAGTCGTTAGTCCTTGGATTTGCAGAGACCTTGGCAAGGTGCGTGTATGTGTGGCAGACTGCATAATAAAAGGAGACCATGGCTTCTCTGGTGACATCTGATAAAATTGCTTTTAATCAGGGGTCGATATTTGCAGCATGTAATGACTCCTGCGCTCAGATATTAAGATGATTAGCTATCTCTTCCTTAGGCCATGTAAAGGAACATTTGTCATTCTGAAACCTTGCTAACCTTAAGGAGTTTGAATTATCTTTATCCCAATATCATTGACCTCACTAGTTATCCAAAAATCATGAGGATTTAACTGGCCACACAAAGCCAAATAAAAAAATTAAACCAACTCCTATTTTCATGAATACACAACTTGAGTCCTTGCCTTTATAAATACAATCCTTGGATGTCTTCATTTGACAAACACAAAATGCAAAACACTTAATGTCACACCAACAAACACACATCACAGCGAAAATACAATTCCTTCCTACTCACACCACCATAATAACAGCTAGTATTCATGAAGCATTTTAACAGAGTAAGGCTCCACAAGACTATTATAGTATTTCAGGTCACACACAGATTTCCTCCTCTCACTATACCTAATCTGCCTCCCTTGTTCCTCTCTCTGTACATTCAAGGTCATCGAAAATACTGCTGCCTATATCCTAGCTATCACCAAGTTTTACACATCCATCATCCCTGTGCTCTATTGATTCCTGGAGAAACAATGCCTCAGCTTTAAAATTCCCTCAAATCCCTCCACAATTTCAGCCCTCCCCATCTCTGTGAACTCCTCCTGTCCTACATCACTCTGATGCCTCTTTGCCCTCCAGTCTGGCCTCGTGAGCATCCCTGATAATAAGTCTTCCAAACCCTAATCTCTGGAATTCCATCCATAACCCTCTTGACCCCCTTAAAAATGCTCCTTCAATCACCTTTGACCAATCATCTGCCCTCATATCTCCTTCTGTGGCTTGGTGTCAAATTCTGTTTGACAAAACTCCTCAGAAGCACCAAGGCATTTACTTTGCTAAATCTGCTCTATATTGTTGTAAAAGTATATCGTCCAAAGCTGTGCAAAGCTACATCAGAGTCAAATATAGCCATCATTCTCAACATGACCTCAAAAAAACTTAGAAATGTAGAAATATTTAAAGATTTAATGACAAATGTGAATAAAAGGGGATCAGTGCACATATTGTACATAGATTTCTAAGAGGATTGTGATATCTAAGGTAACTGTGAAAAATAAAAGTTCATGAAGAAGGAGGTAACGTATCAGCATGGAGAGAAAATTGACTGACTGATAGGAAACAGAATGTAAGCTTAAATGAGTGGTGTGCCACAGGGATAAGTGCTGAAGCTTCAACCTTTTATGACTTATATCAACGGCTACTATATTTGCTGATAATACAAAGATGGGTGTGAAAGCAAGTTGTGAAGAGAAGAAGCCATAAAGGGATATCGATAGTTTAAGTGAGTGGGCAAAGATCTGGGAAATGGAGTACAATGTGGGAAAATGTAAAATTGTCCATTTTGTAGAGGTCTGAACTGCAGAGGAATCTGGGTGTCCTGATGCATGATTCGCAAAAGGGGAAACAAATGTATGTGATGTATTTGCATTTCCAGAAGACTTTTGATAAGGTCTTGGATAGGAGATTGGTCAACAAAATTAGAGCTCATAGAACAATTGGCAATGTACCGACATTGATTGAGAACTGGTCACTAAACAGAAAGAAAAGAGAAAATGGATCCTTCTTGGGGTGGTAGGTAGGCTATGACCAGTAGAGTACCACAGGGATTGGTGCTTGGACCCCAACTATTCACAATCTATGAGATAAGATTTCTTTATTAGTCACATGTACATCGAAATGCATCTTTTGCGTAGGGTGTTCTGGGGGCAGCCCGCAAGTGTCGCCACGCTTCCAGCACCAACATAGCACGCCCACAACTTCCTAACCCATAAGTCTTTGGAATGTGGGAGGAAACCAGAGCACCCGGAGGAAACCCACATAGACACAGGGAGAACGTACAATCTCCAAACTATATCAACCATTTGGCTGAGGGACTAAATGCCTTATCTTTAAATTTGCTGATGATGCAAATCTAAATGTGATTAATAATCTGGAGGTGCTAATGGGAATGGGAGCAGAATAGGATTAGTGTAAATGGTGATCAGTGGGCTGTGTAGACTTTCTGTTTCTGTTCTGTATCTCTGGGTTTATTATAATTGTATGGGGCTCTTGTGAGACTGAACTGGAGTATCCTTGACCATTTTGGTGTCTTTATCTATGAAAGAGTGCCGTGCCTGGCCACTTCCACTTCCTCTGCTTCTTCCACTTCTCTCCAGCTCGATGATTATTTATGGACAGCACAGTGCCGAGACCCCGGTTCAATCCTGGCCTCTGATGCTGTCTGCGTGGAGTTTGCACGTTCTCCCTGTTTCCTCCAAGTCCTTGGGTTTCCTCCCACATCCCAAAGACGTGGGTTGGTGGGTTAACGGACCACTGTAAAGTGTCCCTGGAGTTGATCAGACTGAGGGAAGAATAAAAACGCACTAATAAAAGATGAAAGTAACTGGGTGGTTGATGGTCAGTGAGAACTCCGTGGTCCGAAGAACCTGTTTCCATGATGTATCTTTCTATGAATCAATGACTCTATAATCTGCTCATGATGTCAAGGTTCCGAGGCATTCAGTAGGGTATCACAAATCATGAGACTTGCTCATCTGGGAACTGCTGGACTCCTACAGAACAATCCAAGCAATGGAATCACTCTCCCAGGATCTCAGTGATCTGATCTACCACATTAGTTGCTGTTGTATGCTGCTGTGGATATATGGATTGGAAAATAGTGTCATGAGCAATGCCATCCACTTAAAGTCCTTGTTTCCCAGTATCACTCTGGTGTGCCATTGTGCTAACATACAGATGGCACCTTGGCTTGCCACACAGCCTAACTGCTAAACAAGTACTGGGCACTGACCTATGTATCAAGCCATCCCACAAAGGTGGGAAATGAGGGAGTGGGAATGTATTTGCTTCCAATTTAGCTATGAGAGCTGCATTAAAGAAAGGCATATGCAGCCAATGGCATCTCGCACCATGAGAAAGCAAACATGCGATCCTTCCTTGCCCTTAAGCTCACTCCATCTGCTACTCTGCCAGAAGCCATGGTAAGTCTCTCTGCAGAGAGACTCTCAGTACAACATGGCATTGCAATCTTGGGCCAGATCCTACTTACTGTTGGAGTTTGGAGTTGAACACCCAGAGCATCCAATAGTGGAACTCAGATATTCTAAAGAGAGGGGCTGGATACAAAGTACATCACCCTAACCCTTTATCTTAACATTTTGAATTAGTTTCTGCTACTTATAAGATTTTTAACTAATTTTTTATTTTAATTTTTCTTGCTCAACTTCTACATTTTTTAAATAATTTATTTGAACATTTTTTCTTCCCATCAGAGATGTTTAAACAAAGTTCAAAGCCCAGGACGCATCCCCTCAGGGTAATTCGCTGGTCGTTCCTCACTCCACTGCATGGGACAATTCTCGGGGATTGGGGGTCAGCTCGGCCAGCTCTCCATGTCCGGACGAGTGGCCAGTGGAAGTAGCCGGCTGGATCCTGGACGATGTGCCTCAATAACTCCAGCATCAGCCTGGAAGGAACCGTGAAGAGTTATTATCAAGGTCATTGGCAGTGCCTGTGCTGCAATAGCGACTATCATTCCATTGTGTTTGTGAGTCTTAAGAGGAGGTAGAATAAAACTTTGATGTCATAGGCTTGGCTCACATCCAAATGATGGGTACTTGGATAAACCAAAATATTGCTCCAGATTCTCCGCTCAAAATCAGGCAAATTCACCTGGACTTGCCGACCTTTAAGCACTTAACTACACAGCCATCTGGGGTTCCTCAGTGAGGTAGAGTCCCACTGGAGATCAACAAGGCAGCACAAATGTCCATAGATTCTCATCTCTTAGGCTGGGAAATCCAATCACAGCATCCGGCCCTTTGAAATCAATAAGAACAAACCACCTCCAGCAGAATGGAAGCAGACCTCCTTATTTGCTTTTTTAATCATTTGAATTTATTTAGTTGTCCTAAAAGTATGTGAATGTTTCATAGTGTTTTTTTTGGGGACATTCAGGGACATTCACAAACACTTTGTTTAAGTGACAGTGTTGACAGCTGGTGAGCTGTCTCCCAGTGACAACTGGACCATAATGGTCCAAGGAGAGGTGGCTGTCCATCTCAGGCTCAGCAGAAGATCTCTCCCAGAGTATCTGGGCTCACTGAGTTACATCCCAGCAGCATGTGTCACGTTCAGGAGTCACGGATAGATATCAGTGATGACTTCTGACTCTCACTATATGTATCATCATGTTGATAATAATGTCCATTTAAGTTAATTTGCATTTATATTAATTTGCATTTGTATTAATATGCATGCATGTTAATGCTTCCATCTGGCAGATTATATTTTAACCAGACTTTATAATTCTGAGTTTATTAGAAAATAAGCAAAAGGGCCATTGAGTTTCTCCTCCTCTCTGACTAAAATGTTGCCACCCATAGATTCGTGTTCAATACCTTGGCTCTTTTCACATTAACAAAGACCAAACAGTCAGTGAGCAACAGTTAATTCAACAATTTACTTCTAATTACAATGAAACCTCAAATACAGTGAAACTCCCAAATAGTGAATTTTGAACGGAAATTTCAAAGGCAGTGAAACAGTAAACACAATGGTGCTGGACAGTCGTTCTGCTCTTTTTCACAGTATAGCCCACCTGTACTCATTGACCAGTTACACTGTAGAGAAAGCAACCCTAGAGGAGCAGATCTGGGGTGCTTACTAGTTTGCAGATCCTATCTGGCATCAGAGGAGGATTCATGTAAGGCCAGAAAACCTTGGCAAGAGTTTTTTTTTGGGTTGCCAATATTTTTCACAGGAGGCAGGGTATGGAATCATGTGTGACCTAGGAGTAGTGTTGGCATCACACAAACCGTGCAATCCCTTGATGCCCTGAGCCAGTCGAGGGCTCCAGGTGGATCCAGTGGTATGTGTAACGCACAAACCTCTACTGATACAGCAACCCCAAAACCAAGGTAGAGAGGGAATGCAGAAGGACGGTGCATGTCCATGGCACTGGTGTTTATTTTAACTTATTCTTGAGTGTGCATATTAACGTTGGGGTCAATAATTATCAAACAAACCTAGAAGAGTGCCTGCCTTACTGATGACAGGTTTTGCCCTAGAGAGTGGGTATTATATACTCACAATTCCAAAAAACCCAGTCAGTGTGTTTTGAATGAATAATGCATTGACTGTTTTGCCACAGTTATGGACACCAACTATCCTGTGATATTGTTTATCAGTATTCAGATACAGTGATGTGGAGCTCTGAATTAGTAATCCAGAAATTGGGATAATTTTCCAGAGAATAAATGTGAATTTACATGGAATTTGAAATGGTCTGGATATAAAAAATTGGCATCACATAAACCCAACTGGTTCACTTACATCCACCGAAGAAGGAAGCCTTGTGTCCTTACTTTGGTCCATCGTATCTAACTGCATTCACCTGATTAGTCTGGCTGAAGTGCCCTCGTACATACATAGATATTTTAAATTGTTGCACTGTGGTCGGAAAGGTGAAGATGCATCACTGCCTTATCTGGGCAACTGTACAACAATCGTAAACACCAAGCTTTCTCTTAGTGATCATGACCCGAGAATAAATCAGCAAAACCTGAATCAAAGTCCTGCTAGTCACTCCCTATCACAGGAGCCCCAACAGCCTTCATACCTCTTGATCAATGTTCCTTTTGTTGTACTTAAAATCCACTCTCACCACCAGTCTGGACCCGAAACATCAACTGTCCATTTTCCTCCACAGATGCTGCCTGACCCGCTGAGTTCCTCCAGCGTCTCGTGTGTTGCTCCACCACCAGTGCTCAGTGCAGCAACTTCCTTCAGCTGCAACCATGCTGCTGAGAAGGACAACGGTAGCGATGTCTGGAAATGCCATCGTCATCACATGTCTCTCTAAGTTACAAACTATCTGGACTTTTCATCAAAAACCAAAAGACAGCATGTGAAGTCTGAAATAAAAAGGTAAGATGCCAGAGATAGCCAGCAGGTCACGAGGCATCTGTGGAGAGAGAAAAACAGACATAACATTTCAGGGCAGAGACTTTTCATCAGAACTGAAAAGGGTTAGAAACTAAAAATGTTTCAAGTGGAAGAGGAGGGAGAAGTGTGCAGGACAGGAGTCTCCACTTAATGTAACTGTGATAACAACAACCAGCGATTGAGCTATCACAATTTATACAAGAATCAACCAAAGGATTTAATAAATGACCACAGACCAGCATTCATTACACTGTGATGATCTACCATCATCTGAGTCGACAGATTACAACAACTAAACATGATGGCTGACGTTACAGCTTCCAGTTCCCTCTCTCTGTCCGTTTCTCTAAGTTATGAGCTTAACCCTCCATCTCACAGCCTTACACCTGTCTTACAATTCAACAGATCCCAGACCTATAAGTAACACATCATGTTACAAAATACATCAAGGGACCCTGCATGTCTTTCTGCACGTGGTTGATTTGGCTACTCCCAAAACCCCTTTAGCTGTGCCATCTTTATCCAGTATGTCTGTTGTCATTGATAAAATGTCATTCTCTTTGATGTTTGTTGGTATTTGATGGGAGAATTTATGGGTTTATCAGCATTTCAAGGGGCTGAAGGATGGGTTTCAGTCCAGCAACAATCTGAACATTAACGCCTCCAAATATTTTTATCGAGAAATCCAGATCTGGTGGAGCCAAAGCTACTACTTTTAGTTCAGTCAGCATTTCCTTCCACTGACAGCCTCTTGGTTCCTAATTAGATATTAAGCATGGTCAATTTGTATGTGAGAAGGCTGAAAAACTACTTTTATAGTAAAGCTGACTGATTCTTTTTGTTGAATACATCATTGCTGCAGGTTTGAATACAGATGGAGAGAGCAGAGGGAATGTCTGTAATAGACTGGAGACCAAGAGAGACACTGATGCATCCGCTTCAGCCAAAACTGGCCTGACCCCATCCTGACCATCAACAAACCAGACCTTTCCCACAATCACCAATTACACTCCCCACTTGATCTTAAATCCTGACCTCTGATCCTGCTCCCAATCCAATCCTACACCGGCCCTCTGATACATCCCTCATGCCCCAATCCTGACCTCACAGCCCGTAATCCAATTCCCTGCAAATTATCCTGTCCCTTAAACTCTGCTCCTGCCCCTGACTCTGAATTCGATACACACCGACCCAGGAAGATCCCCCTGAACCCTGATCCTAGACTCCAACCCTCAATGCTGACATCTTGACAACTGATCCTACCTTGCGGACTCTGCCCCTATCCTTCAATCTTACTTCAACCCCTGGTCCTGCATTTGACTCCCTATCCTGTCCCCAATCCGCAGTCCTTTTCCTGACCTTTAAGCTTTCCAACTGACCCTCACTCCGACCCCTGACGTTGCTCCCAGCCCCCATTCCTGTCCCCTTCTGAATCTGTCCCACACTGATCTTATCCCTAATGCCTAAGTCTGCTCCCGAACTCAATCCCACCACATCTGCCGATGCTGCCCAATCCCAGTCCTGCGCTGATTTCCACTGATCCCATCCATTCCTATGTCCTAACCCCCAAACCTCTCCCCAGCTGATCTCTCTCCTCATGATTCCCAGCAACCGATACTTGTCTTGATCTCAACAAATTGTCCTTCACTCCAACACTACCCCTCACTCCAAATCTTTCTTCCTTATTGCCCACAGATCTGACCCTGTTTTAGCAGAGAAAGCAGGGCCCTGGGGAGCTTGAAGGGAGTTTCCTTACCTGAATTCCTCTGTGCAATGCACAATGGTTAAGTAGCAAGAAGAAAGGCCTCCCTTGGGGTTGGGTCAGTTCAGTCATGCACAGAACCCTGGTCTCTTCCACAACTAAACTGGCCTGCAGTTGTTCCTCAAACATGAGCATGTCTTGGAGACACAAGAGATTGCAGATGCTGGAATCTGAAGTCCTGATGCAGGGTTTCGACCCAAAACGCTGACAATTCTTTTCCTCTCACAGATGCTGCTCGACCCACTGAGTTCCTCCAGTAGATTGTTTGTTGCTACAAACATTTCTTGGTCCACTGTGAAATCTCTAACACCCCATTAGAGTCACCAACCAGTGACTAGTTAATGAATTTTGGAGGGCTATGTTGGGCTGAACACCATTTGAGCAGATAATTTTGGGTCCTCGGAAGCACTGTTGCTAATTTCACTGGTGCTGCGCAGGGATGACCAGATATGAAGAACTTCAGAGGCACAAGAACCCTCTGTCCCATGGTTTGGGTCAGTTGTCACTCAATGGGGAGCATCCATTGCAGATCTGAGCCACACTCCAGAAACTTGAAGACAAAAATCTAGTCTGAAATTCCCTTGCTGTACTGAGAGAGTGCTGCACTGTCAGATTAGCTGTCTTTCACACGAGGTGTTAAACTCAGACCATGTCGTCCTTCTCAATAGATTCCCTGGCTCTTTTCTGAAGAAGACCAGGGCAACTATCGCTGGGGTCCTTGCCATTATTTTGTTCTTCAATCAATTTTATTTGAAACAATTTATCTGTTCAGTATTGCTTTCCTGCCTCTGGGTTTTCCTATATGTGAATTGGCTCACAAATTCCTATATCAAGTGAGAACCTGCACTTCAAAAGTACTTAATTGGGTATAAAATGCTTTGGGGTCTTTTAAAAGGGGCAAGGAAGGTGGTATAGAAATCCAAGTGTGTTTATATACACCTACAGGTTCTACTTATCCCTTGGTCAACTGCCTTTCTAACCTGGACTGCCCATTGCCAGCTGAGAGTAATTGTGCAACAGAAGACTTATGTGGTAACTCATTGCAACAGGAAAAAAACAGATTGAAGTTGGAAAATATATAAATCCCACATTCCATCCTTGCAGTAAAGGCACTGACTGCCTTTAAAATATTTTCCCCCTCTGGTTTAAAAATTGCTGTGCACAGACAACTCACAGCAGGGGGTAAATGAGAACTCAGCAATGAATTATCATACCATCAAAAAGCCATACTGTGACAAAATGAAGGGCATCAAAATGATGCAATCATCGGGGAAAATCAGAGTGCGTTACGGCGCAGTTAAAAGTTTCTTCTTGTGTCGCCAAATAGTTTGAGTGCTTTACCTGCCACACTTTTGTTCAGACCTGTCAAAAGTTTCAAAGCTTTTCCCTTTATATTACTGCCTGTATTCCCAGCGCCAAGCCTGTGCTCTTTTATCACTGCTTGCAATGATTAAAGTGCCAGATTGTAAATGCAATCTAAGAGGTTCATTTGGCTATGCGACCATATGGGTTCACAAGCGGAATCGACAGCTAGACGATTAAATCAAGTATGTCGACAAGATGTTATGAACTGACATCATGCGTATATGATTTTGTGCCATTTGCTGCCATCTGTTTTGACAGCAGTGAATAGACTTTGCTCACTTGCATCAAGTTCTCTGCTGTGTTGTATTCTCTGCAAAAGTGTGTAAGGCTCAGGAGAACGGATCTGTGCTGTGTCTGATGTGTTTGACACAGAATCAGCTCAGAAGAGAAGCTCTTGCGACGCACAAGATTAATGTGGAGTGGTGTCGTATCTCATGCATGGGTCATTCTGCACTAACAAGCCTCTGGTTTCAGTGAATGGATCAGAGCAATCCCCGGTCCCTACCCCCCAACACCACCTCCCCACCCCATTCCCCCGGAACCCAAGTTATGATCATAACTTGCATCAGAGGACAGCTTTCCGGAGTTTCAATTTTTATAAAGAAGCTTCCCCTAATTTTTAACTAAACATGGATTTGAATGGCAGTTTGAATATTGAAAAGCACTGCAAAGTTACAGTTTGTAAAATATGAACTCCAACTGAATTTGTAAGATTTAACAATATCAAAAGAGTAATGGAATATAAGAGTTCTGACTGGGTAACATTTGACTGAAACTGAGGTATAAAGATCATATTTGTCTCTACTTCACTCAGTTGCTATCCATACACAAATGATGTAAACACACTGGTGTGTAAGAATATCCAGGGGATCAGTACTCCGAACTACAACCACATGGTCACATCAGATGGATTTTGCCTTACAAATTACTAATAATAACATTTAAACATTAAGAAATTAATTGGCAATCTGTGCTTCCTGAAAATGGCAACAGGTAGATAGGGTGGTAAAGAAGGCATATGGCATTCTTGCCTTCATAGGTCAGGGCAGAGAGAACAAAGTTGGGATGTTATGTTGCAACTTTACAAAATATTGATTAGACTGCACTTGGATTATTGTGTACAGTTTTGATTGCCACACAATAATCCAAGTGCAGATGTGGGTGCGCTGGAGAGAGTGCAGCAGAGGAGATTTACCAGGGTGTTGCCTTGGTTGGAGGACTTTAGTTATGGGGAGAATTTGGATAGGTTGGGTTTGTTTTCCCTGGATTGAAGGAGGCTAAATCCCTTGGGCATTTGAACACTTGAATCAGAGACATAGAGGGATATGGACCAAGTGCTGGGTGGTGGGCTTAATATGGAAGGATGCCCACCGCTCAGCATGGATGAGTTGGGCTGGATGGCCTGTTTCCATGCTGTACAATTCTGTGATTCTAGGATATCATCAGCATTCCAAGTGAACCTTTCTGTCTGTTTGAAAAACATAAAGTTACTGCTGGTATATCTTGAGTTTTTGGATAACATTTGGTTGTGCCTCTTTGCTTATATTGCAGTGAATCTGGTCTCAAAGCTATGACAATGGATTCAACTGTAGGTAGGGCGATATCAAAGAAATTAGGCATTTGTATAGTACCTTGATACAGTACCACCTTAGGGTGTCTCAAAACCAATCAAGTGCTTTACATTACATTCAAAGTTATGAAGAGCAGCCCATTTCCACACAGCAAGTTCCCACAAACAGCAACATGCAAAAACAACAGGTATTCTGTTTAAGTAATGTTGATTGAGGAATAAACATAGGCAGAACACTGGGAATAATGGTCCTTCTTCTACAATATACAAGAACATGAGAGAGCATAGTTCGAGCACCTTATCCAAAAGTGCAGCTCTCCATCAGTACTGCACTGATGTTCATAGAATCATGGAATCTTACAGCATGGAAACAGGACATTCAAACCAACTTATCGACACCAAACAGTAGGCACCCTTCTGCATTAACCCCATCACCCAGTATTTGGTTCATGGCCTCCACCCCTAAGTGGTTCAAGTGTTCTCCTAGACACTTCTTAAATTGTGTCAGTGACCCAGCTTCAACCACTTTCTCAGACAGGGCATTCCAGGTACTCACCACTCTCTGAGTGAGAAAGGTCCCTTTCAGATCCCCTCTGAATCTCTAACCCCTTACCCTAAGCTATGTCCTCTAGTTTTATCTACCTCTGATATGGGGATAGGTTTCCTGCAGTCTACTCTATCTATACTCCTCGTAACTGTATCCACCTTAATCATGTTCCCTCTTAACCTCCTCTGCTCCAGGGAGAACAGACCTAGATTCTCCAGTCTCTCATCATAACTGAACTGCTTCATCCCAGGTGACACCCTGATGAATCTCCTCTGTGCCCTCTCCATCAATATCACATCCTTCCTATAGCTTGGAGACCAGAACTGCACACAGTACTCCAGCCAAGGGCTGACCAAGGTTTTATTAAATTGGAGCATAATCTCCTTACTTCTGTATTCAATGCCTCACCTAACGAAGGCCAGTATCTTGTAAGCTTTCCTAACCACGTTGTCTACTCACAATGCCGCCGCAAGGATCTATGGATGTATTCCATGGTCCAACTGCTCTTCAGTACTCCTTAAATCTTCAGGTCTTTGGAGAGGGACTCAATGCCATGACAATCCCACTAAGAGGTGAGAGTACCACCCACTGAGCCAAGCTGTCAACCAGTCTATTGATCCACAATTTAAATATATACACTTCAAGAACAAGGGCACTATAATATTCCAAAGGTGAAGCAGGATAGACATCATGGAGAATTGATGTTCTTAAGGACTGATGTTTTTGCCACAGTGTCTGCATCCACCTTTACCATGCATTGCCCAAGTAACGTTCAATGAAGGAACTGGCCATTTGAAACCAAAAGGGTTTTGGTTCCCAATCTTATGGTAGGTCCATAGCAAAATCATTGATAGTTGCAAGAGGAACTGGGAACATAACAGTGCAGGGAATTTCCTGAAAGATCCTAATATCCATGGAAATGCAAGAGAAAATATTCCGAGAAAATTCAGCTTCTGGAAACAAGTGACTGTCTGGCTTTTCATGCAACCAGAATACATTGAAGTGCTTGTTGGTGAAATTTGTCTTGCTTCTCAGTTGTCTATCACATAAAGAAAGCAACAGACATTTGAAAAGCCATTTATTGATTTCCCACATTGCTACTGATAAGACAAGAAAAATGTAAATCAGACTGCCCATTTACTGCTACTACACAACACAAATTTCATCCCACAGCATGAAAACAGGACGTTCAGCCCAACTTGTCTACGCCAACTACATTATTCCCTTCACCCAGCACTTGGTCCATGGCCCTCTATGCCTAAGCAATTCTAGTGCTCATCTAGACACTTCTCAAATGCTGTCAGCGACCCAGCTTCAGCCACTCTCTCAGGCCGTGTGTTCCAGGTACTCACCACTCACTGGGTGAAGAAGATCCCGATTCTATCCTCTTTAAAACTCTTCCTCGTTGCCATAAACCTATGTCCTCTACCTATGCTCTTTGTCAACTTTTCTATCAGTTCTCAAGTTCCCACTTAGAATGGAAAATCCCAATGTAATCATGTCACATTGTAATAAGTCCCTCCTTCCAGTGAAGACTTGAGCACTGTGTTGATTTCCTGCTGGAACATTGCCTCCTTCCTGTAAAACCTCTGCGATCACTCTTTCTCTACAACAATCTAACACTCTCAGCAGAAGCAGCTTTGTTAATACTTAATATACCAAACCGAAGATGTTGGGCCAATGAAAGTTCATTGACCAAAAACATTGACTCTGCTTCTCTGACCACAGATGCTGCCTGACTTGCCATCTATTTCCTGCACCTTCTGCTTTTGTTTCATATTTTCAGCATCTGCAGTACTTTGGGCTTTTCAGTTTAGAAAAATTTGGACTTACAAGATGACTTTTGCAATAATATGATGCACCACAGGACGTTATAACCTTTTGGGCAGATGTTTGAAGAATGATCAGTATCGTCATTTTGAAAACATGGCAGGAAAAAAATGCACAGCAAGATTCCACAAACAACAATGAGAACGAAATAATGGGCTAGATTGTACAACCAACCAGTGGTTGATCCCCCAGACCTTTGCTTTGGCACAAAGATCCCACAGAGCTCATAATCGGTGGACGGCAGTGCTGGTGGACTGCTCATTACTGGTGATCCATGTGGTTCGACTAGAGTCAGTTTACCTGGACTGGTGAATGCTGAAAGGTAATTTGGTCAGTGAGGCCCTGGGAGGCATTGGAAAGGGTGCAGAGGAGATTTACCAGGATGATGCCTGGATTAGAGAGTATGGATTACGAGGAGAGACTAAAGGAACTAGGGCATTACTCATTGGAGAGAAGGACGATGAGGGGAGACATGATAGAGGTATACAAAATATTAAGAGGAATAGGTAGGGTGGACAGCCAGCGCCTCTTTCCCAGGACACCAATGTTCAATACAAGAGGGCATGGCTTTAAGGTAATGAGGGGGAAGTTCAAGGGAGACGTCAGAGGGAGGTTTTTCACCCAGAGAGTGGTTGGTGCATGGAATGCACTGCCTGGGGTGGTGGTGGAGGCAAATACATTGGTCAAGTTCAAGAGATTGTTAGATAAGCATATGGAGGAATTTAAGATAGAGGGATATATGGGAGGAAGGGGTTAGATAGTCTTAGGAGTGGTTTCAAGGTCAGCACAACATGGTGGGCCGAAGGGCCTGTATTGTTCTATGGTTCTATGGTTCTATGGAGGGGATGTGGTCTCTGGCTCTGTCTGGGACTCGGGGTTGGGATAGTGGGGAGGGCTGGTGGTGGAGTGCAGAGTCTCCTGTAAAGTTTTTTAAGAAATGCACCTGTGAATTTGTAACTTGTCTCCAACATCTGGAGTGCAGTGTTCATTTTATAGCTTTCTGCTTGTGCACAACAAGCACAAAATTATAAAGTGCCAAACAGTAAAAATGCAACAAATCAGTCTTCTATTTCCAGGGACTCTGCCACTTATTTTCTGCAGCTTGCCAGCAATCCAACATGGTGAAGCTGTACCTGGTGTTTATAAGATAAGAGATTTATTTATTAGTCACATGTACATCGAAACACACAATGAAATGTGTCTTTTTGTGTTACTAAAAATGTTCTGGGGGGCAGCCCGCAAGTGTCGCCACGCTTCCGGTGCCAACATAGCACGCCCACAACTTCCTAACCTGTACATCTTTTGGAATGTGGGGGGAAACCGGAGCACCTGGGGGAAACCCATGTGGTCAGAGGGAGGACATGCAAACTCCACACATGCAGCACCGGAGGTCAGCATTGAACCCAGATCGCTTGAGTTGTAGGCAGTAGCTCTACCAGCTACGCCACTGTTTAACTGGCGCATCCCAGTTAGCTATGATAAGCAGAACTCCCAGGCATTTCTTCAAATAGTGACGTGGAATCTTTTTTATGTTCACCTGAGAATTGTAGACGGGGCTTCAGTTTAACATCTCAGCTGGAATGTGGCTCCTTGACAGTGCAGCACTGAGCCAGCTGATTAGTCTTGATTTCATGCTCAAATCTCAAGTGGGGGATTTGAAACCACAGTAGGATTCAAACCCACCTGAGCCATCTGATTCATAGGCAAGAGTGGCATGGTGAAATGTGGCTGACATCCCAAAACGCCAAGCTTTCTCCACTTAAATAAAATGATAGAATCTGCAATGTATATCTGGGGCTAGGAGAATCAATGTTGGTGTGTGACTACAGGCATTCACATTTCAACCTGCACCACATTACTACAGCGAGTCTGGGTGGAGAGGACGATATTATCAATAACATGAACACCACAATACCAGCAGGACAGGCAGCAGAAATCTGCACTCACCTGGTGATTCAATGTTAGAATGGCAAGTTATGCCGTAATGGCTTGGATGAGTTTATGGATAGGAAAGGTTTAGAGGGATACGGGCCAAATGCAGACAGCTGGCACCAGCTCAACTAAGCATCATGATCGGCATGGACAAGTTGGGCCGAAGGGCCTGCTTCTGCGCTGTATACATTTATGACTCTATAAGTCCGTGAATTAAAGTTACTGCATTTGTCGCAAGATTTCATGAAATGCTGGATCTTGTGATTCTGGTGGGTTTATGAAATATTAATGCAAGCCCTTTACCTTAACCTGTTTAAAATGCAAGAATGATGGCTGAAGATTTAGCCTGTGTGTTTGTCCGGTCCAACACCATGAAATTGATTCTATTGCCTTCAGGAAAATTTGTGATGGGTTGTAGATAATGATTCAGCAGTCATAGAGTAATAGAGTCATAAGGAGATACAGCATGGATACAATGAGATAAGACTGTGCCGTACATGAAGTACCCATTTAAACCAATCCTACATCGATTCCATTTTTATTCTTCCTACGTTCACATCAATTCCAACCCCTCTCCCCCACCCCCGATATTCTGCCACTCACTCACACACTAGGGGCAATTTACAGTGATCAACCAGTGACCAACTTGCATGTCTTTGGGATAGAATCATGGAGTTATACAGCGGGGAAACAGGCCCTTCGGCCCAACTCATCCATGACGACCAAGGTACCCACCTAAGCTCATCCCATTTGTCTGCATTTGGCCCATATCCCTTTAAACCTTTTCTCTCCATGCACTTGTCCAAATGTCTTTTAAACACTGTAAATTGTACCTGCCTCAACTATCTTCTCCAGCAGCTCGTTCCATATACCCACCACCCCCTGTGTGAAAAAGTTGTCCCTCCAGTCCCTTTTAAATCTTTCCCCTCTCACCTTAAACCTATGCCTCCAGTTTTCGACTCCCCTACCCTCAGAAAAAGACTTGTCACCAACTACCTTATCTACAACCCTTATGGTTTGAAATACCTCTATAACATCACCCTTCAGCCTCCTGTATCCAGGGAAAAAGTCCCAGCCTGTTCAGTCTCTTCTTATAACTCAAGCCCTCTAGTCCCAGTAACATGAATCTTTTCTGTACCCTTTCCAGCTCAATGACATCCTTCCTGTAGCTGGTTGACCAGAACTGTACACAATACTCCAAGGGTGGTCTCACCACTGCTTGGGAGACGTGGGGGGATGCTGCAGTACCTGGAGGAAACTCACACAGCGAGAACGAGCAAACTCCACACAGACAGCACCCCCGAGGTCAGGATTGAACCTGGATGTCAAGGCAGTCACTCCACTAGCAGCACCACTGTGCCACCAGTAACTGTCACCCAGATTCTGAAAACAAAGTTGAAAAGCATGATCCCTGCTCTCATTAAAACAATTAGTCTTTTCAATACAGGAGAAAGCCAAGCATTTATCAGCCCAGTGTGCAGGACTTTCTGTGGCCACTTTCAGATGTCATTTCTCTTGGATGGGAGATAACCATTGACTAAGCAGCACTACCATCATCACATTTCATCACTCTTATCATGATAAGCAGGAGCAAGTGTGTCCACGTACACCTGCCCAATAAAGGTGGATGGATGAAGTATCTTTCCCAGCTGCACATAAGCACATACAAACATACACTGGGAGCAGGGCTACACCATTCAGCCCCTTCATTCTGCACCATCATTCCACAAGATCAGAGTTGATCTGATTGTAACCATTCCACATTCATGCCTACTCCTGGGAACCTTTCATTCCACTCCCTTTGCTTATCAAACATCTGTTTACCTCTGCCTTAAAAATTGCTTTGTCACTGCTTTGAGTGGGTGATCCCTTAGTTTTATACTGCGACCCTCAGTTTGAGATTCTCCCACAGAAGGAAACATCCTCCCCATATCCACCAAATGTCAAAACCTCTCTGGATCTTGTTTCAATTGTTCCTTCTCATTCTTCTAAACTCCGACAGACACAAGCCAAGCCTGTCTAACATTTCCTCATAAGACAACCTGCCCATTCCAGGTAACAGGTTGATAAACCTTCCCTGAACTGCTTCCGACGCATTTACAAATGAAAAATTTACAATTTTTCCTCAAACAAATAATGAACTATACACAAATTTCATATGAGGTCTCACCAATGCCTGACATAACTAAAGTATAATCTAACCTCCTATTTTTGTGTTCAATTCCCAGAACAATAAACTTTGCAAGCTTTCCTAATTGCTTGCTCTACCTACATAGTAGCCTTTGGTGAATCATTCACTAGAGCACCCAGATCTCTTTGCATCTCAGAGCTCTGCAGTCTCTTAGCATTTAGATAATATTTATTTTCTGCCAAAATGGATAATTCTACATTTATACTCCACATTATACTTTGTTTGCCACATCTATCCCCACTCAAATAACCAAATCAACACTTTTGAAATTCAGTCATTGTGGTATCGATGCTTTGGTCTTCTCAGAAAAGACCATCCATGTATTGTGATGCAGGTATCCAAAGCTTGCATTTAGCAACATTATACCACCCATGTATCTTGGCAAATCACCGGAGATGCTGGGAGAGATAATGTGCAGTATTCTTCACAGTGATGGTGACAGACATCACAGAGACCAACATTGATGGCTGAGATTGGCTGAAGGCAACAGCTTGACTGGATGCAGATATCGACCCTTGGCATGACACAGGCAGGTCTGGACAAGCTCCTGATGCTGTATGCACACCTGTTCAAGGATTTCTACAGTGTTATGAAGGGAATTATGACCATACAATTTCTATGTATCACAGCCCTAGACTGATTCCTTACAACCTTGACCTCAGTGGAAGAATCATCATGGAAGTTGGGACAGAACAGGTGCTGGTCAAGGTGCTGGACAACTGAATAACTCGAAAGCCCCAGCAGCTGTACTTCCCAAATTGGACAAAGCAATCCATTTTAGTGCTGAATAGAAAGTCAGCCTGAACCTGGTGGTGGATGACAAGCAATGACCACTGGACACTATCGCTGGGTTTATACCAAGTTGGCAAGTTTGATCTGTGCCATGAAGATGTTCAGTTCAAAGTAGACCAGGCAAACCAACATTACCTGATGGCAAAGTCGCAATGGCTTGTACACACACAAAATTACCATGTGGGAAAAATAATCCCCAGATCTCCCAGATCGTGATGACTCAACTTCTTCAGGACATTTTTCCTTGTCTCTGCAATTGAGCTGATACATTCATTACTCTGGAACAGAGGAAGAACATTTGAAGCTGCTTAAAGAGGTATCTAAGAGATTCCACAGACTAGCCATACTGAAGCAGAGTTAGTTGTGCAAAGGGAGGTTGCATACTTATGCTTGGGTATCAGTGGAAAGGAGCTAATTTACTCCAGTGCTGCTGGCTGAGAGATCAATATTAGTTCAGGTAACAACTGAAGCAAAAACCTTCCGATCCAAAACAAAACATGAAGTGCTGGAAGCACTCAGCAGGTCAGGCAGCATCATTGGGGGAGAGAAAGAGTCAATATTTTGGTCAGGGACTCTCAATCAGAATTGAAAAATTAAGAAAACAAGGGTGTTTTAAGTTACAGAGATGAGGGTGATGGTGGGGGAGAGACTGCAATGAACAAAAGGATTGTCTGTGATTGCCTCTGAGATGTCTCCCTTCTTCCTGAGCCACACCCTCCCTTCCACCATTGTTAGGAAAGCCCCTGGATACATCTCATCCATTTCCCACACTTCTGCTCTCCCTCTCCTCCAGTTCAGAAGAAGGATAGAGTTCCTGGTCCTCACCTTACACCTCACTAGCCTCCATATTCACAGATCACTCTCCACAATTTCTGCCACCTTCAAAGAGATTTCACCACCAGACCCATCTTCCTCTCCCTTTCCCTTTCAGTATTTCACAGGGACCATTCCCTTCACAACTCCCTGGTCAACCCTTCTGCTCCCACTAACCATTTCCTTTCTTACGGCATGTTCTCTTGCAAACACAGGTGATGCAACACCCGTCCTTCCACCTCATCCCTTCCCACCATCCAGGGACCGACTCAGTCTTTCCAGGTGAAGCAGTGATTCACTTGCACTTCTTCCAATCTAGTACACTGCATTCAGTGTTCACACTGTGGTCTCCTCTACACTGGAGAAACCAAACACAGATTGTGTGGTTGTTTTGTGAAACAACTGTGTTCAGTCTGCAGGGATGACCCTGAGTTTTCTGTAGCCTGCCTCTTTAATTCTCCATCCCACTCCAACCTATCTGTTTGTGGCCTCCTGCACAGTTACAGTGAGGTCCAATGCAGGCTTGAGGAACAACGCCTCATCTTCCATCTGGGCAAGTTGCAGCCTTCGGGACTCAATATTGAATCCTACAACTTCCAATAACGTGATTTCTCTGCCTATATTAGTCATCCATCTGTGATACGGCTTGGTTTTTTTCCCCTTTTATTCTTTTTTTACTCTGGGAGTAGAGGATGTGCCCAGCCGGACCTGCCAGGGATGTCCTCCTGCTCTGCATTTCACAACTCCTGCATTCTTTTGTCCTTTTTCTTTTATTTATGTTCTTACTCTTTAACTGTTTGCATTCTCTCATTGACCAGATAACCTTGTTTACACCTTATCATCATGGTCACCCAGGTAACCCTATCAGAGACACCCTCTCCCCCACCCTCCATGCAGGTGAGCAGGCTTCTTTTGTCTCCTTCCCAGTTTTGACAAAGGGTCTTTGACCTGAAACATTGCCTCAGTTTCTCCTCCCACAGATGCCTCCTGACCTGAGTGTTTCCAGCATTTTCTGTTTTTATTATTAATGGGATTGTCTGTCACAGGGTGCAGACCAACATTGTCAAGATACCAATTATTTTAAAAACTAGCAGTTAGAGACAGAAAAGAGAAAAAAAAACAATTGAAACATAAAAGCACAACTTTCTGCATGCAGAGAGAGAAGGGGGTTATCTGAAATAAAGTCCCAAAGGCTGCAATGAATCCAGTTGGAAGAGGAAGATTCATCCCCAATGAAGACAGAGTTTGAGTGAAATAAAGAATTAGTGATGGGAAACTCAGGAACACCCTTGAGAGCTAAATAGAGGTGTTTTGCAAAGCACTCAGCCCATTAGCATTCAGTTTGGACATCACATCATGAGCACCAAATGCCAAGCACTAGTTTGGAAGAAGTGCAGGTGAATTGCCGCTTCACCTGGAAGGACTGTTTGGGCCCTTGGATGGTGAGAAGGGACGAGGTAAAAGCCAGTTGCATGGGAAAGTGGTGTGAGAAGGGGAGAGATTGGTGGAGATGAAAGAACTGAGGCGGGAAGGGAAGATGTGATGGAATCCAGTTGGAGGCGATGAAAATTATATAGGATGATCCAATGAACGTAGATGTTAATGGGCTTGAAGGTGAAGACAAGAAGAACCCTGTGTTGGTCTGGCTGGGAGAAAAGGGTTGGGAGAAGAAGGGCAGAAAATGGAGAAGACACGGATGAGAGCCCTGTCAACTATAGTAGAGGAGAAACCATGGTTACGGAAAGAGGAAGACATTTCATAACACTGGAACAATATCACAGCAGATATGATAGAGCCAGAGAAACTGGGAGAATGGAATGGAATCCACAAGAAGTTTCAAGTTTCTTCACGTTTCAACTTTATTGTCATGGGCACACATACCCAGGGTATAAATGCCATGAAAATGTGTACAGCAGAGTTCATTACAGAGATGACAGCATAAATAACATAAATTATACACAACTTGCACAACAGAATAAATAAAAATAAATGTAACAACATGAATATGGGCATTCTGCAGATAGGAGGGATTAGCTATGTCAGCACAACATTGTGGGCTGAAGGGCCTGTTCTGTGCTGTACTGTTCTATGTTCTATGTAACATTAGTGCAAGTTAAGGGAAATATAGTCCAAGATAGAATTAGGGTCTTTCAGGTGGGTTCAAGAACCGGATGGCAGTGGGGAAGAAGCTGTTGCTGAACCTTGAGGGGTGGGTCTTCAGGCTCCTGTACCTCCTGCCTAATGGCAGCATGGAGAAGAGGGCATGGCCCGGATGGTGGGGGTCCCTGACGATGGATGTTGCCTTCCTGAGACATCGCCTCCTGTAGATGTCCTCAATGGTGGGGAGAGCTGTACCCGTGACGTAACTGGCTGACTCCACCATTCTCTGCAGCCTCTTGCGTTCCTGTGCATTGGAGTTTCCACTCCAGGCTGTGATGCAACCAGTCAGGATGATTTCCACTGTACAGCTGTAGAAGTTTGTCAGAATCTTCAATGACACACCGAATCTCCTTCAACGTCTAAGTGGAGAGACTGACACACCTTCTTCACTTTCTGCAAAAAGCAGAGAGGGAAGAGCTGATGTTGAAATAGCGATGGGAGTCGGCGAACTTATAATGAGTATTGGTGGCTAACCTTTCCCGAGATTCAAGCTCAAGTTTATTGTTGTCACAGGCGCACATATCCAGGTATAAACGCCATGAAAACTAACTTTTTGCAGCAGCAGCACGGTACATTAAAAACATGACAAACATAAGTTAGCATAAATTTAAATTGACATAAATTATACATAACTTATAAAATAAGCAATAAAATAAACATAACACTAGTGCAAGATTGAGAGAAAGAGAAAGAAATATAGTCTGAAGTAGAATTAAGGCTTCAAGATCCTGAGGGCACTGGGAAAGAAGCTGTTGTTGAACCTTGAGGTGTGGGTCTTCAGGCTCCTGTACCTCCTGCCTGATGGCAGTAACGAGGAGAGGGCACAGCCCGGAAGGTGGGGGACCTTGTTGATGGACGTTGCCTTCCTGAAACATCACCTCTTGGAGATGTCCTTGATAGTTTTGTACAAATAAGGGAAGTAGCGCCAATACATTAATTGATACATATGGAAAAAAGGTTGATGGAGGGGCCTGAGGAGGACTTAAGGACTTATAGTAGGATTCTTCCCATACCCAGTGAAAAGACAGGCGTGGCTTTGGCCGATGCACATTCCCATTCACCTTTAACAAGCAGGTGAGTGGAGTTGAAGCAACTGTTCAATGTCAGAGTGAGATCCATCCCAGGGAAGGAGGGTAGTGGTGGAGAGGGGCTGGTAAAGCATCTGTTCAGGGAAGAAGTGAAGGATCCTCAGACAATCCTGATGTGGGGTAGGGGTACAGGAGACTGGTAGTTGCTGAGAGGAGGGGGGATTGGAGAGGACAGAGGGAACATTTGTGAAAGTGTGCAAACCAAAGTTGTCAAGTTTGTCCTATCTTTTGCATATATTTTGGTCTTCACTCTGCCCTTTCTCTACAACTAAAGCACACTTGTTTTCTCATTTCTCTAGTTCTCATGAAAGGTCCTTAACGTTAACTCAATTTCTTTCCCCATTGATATTGCCTAACCAGCTGAGTGCTTCCTGCATTTTCTGTTTTAGCCCAGTTAACCCCAGTTTTTTACTGATTGAGGTCTTTTTATTACCAGTGGACAAAACTGGCAGGTGCAGAGTTACAAAAGCACCTTTGGTTCTCCCACTTGTGCATTGTCTGCTTTATATGTTATTTGACATTCTGGGATTGTTTTGAAGGTGAACCTTTTCATTCAGTACCTACAGTGTTAAATCCCACATTCACGAACCTCAGTCAGAAGAGCGGTGGAACAAAGAGCAGTTATCACTTCATCAGCCAGGAGTAGGAGAGCAGTTATTCAAATTGTTGGTAGCAATTAAACCTGATTCAACGTGTGCCAAGTTTTATTTAGACCTAGAATTTAATAAATCATTCACACTTTAATCTTGCCATGTTTGGACTGCATTAAATTCAGTTACTCTGCAAAGATTACATCACATCAAATCAATGGAGAGTCGGCCAGAGAGACTTCTCGTTGATGGTGGAAGAAGGGGAAAGTAGTGAGAGTACAAACAAAAAAGCTGAAAAATTACTTTGCAAGTTTCAAAGACCGACTTAACTTAATAGACCCAGCATTCATTATCGTAATAGTTTTGTTGCTTTTCAACAGCCTTCATCACACTCCCATTGTCTAAAATCAGAACGCTTGCCCACAAAACTTGGTCCAAAGAGACAAATGGTCTCCTTGAGGATCATCAAAGTCTCTAATTTAATTAATTGCCTTTCGCTGCCAAATGTCAGTCTACTCCAAAGGTCCCAAAATGTAAAGCAAAGAGTCAGTTAAAGACAGTTGTACTCACCAGTCTGGTGACAAGCTGACTCACTTCATTCCCACTTCAAGTAACGATCCCCAGAGTTATGAAGACAGGCCCACAGCACCCACAGGTGTGTCTGTGTACACTTCCCACAATGCTCTGACGTTGCCAATGGTAACGGGGACGGTAAAACCCCGTGCTAATTTTGCAGACTCCCCATTCGCAGCAAACACACGGCTAAAGTTATCTGTCAAGTGTTACCTTTAAAGAGTTGGAATAATGTTTAGTTGGAGCTGGAATGAGGATTATGAGGATGATCAATTGGCCTGCATTTTCCCATCAGTTAGGCAGCATCATCACCGGAGGGGTCCAACACTGAAGGTTATCAGGGACGAATGATAAACGCAGCCTGGTCAGATGGGATGTATGACAAGCAGACAACCCATTGTACTGTCCACTATACAGTCCACTAAGGTTGAATGCTATTTCCAGAACACGGACATATCATCAGGAACACGATGTCTGTGATGCTGCTGATAGCAAGCTTTTCATTGTGCCTGTACCTCCCTCTTCTTCTGCATATGGCAATAAACTCGACTTGACTTGATAATGAGTAAAGGTAAAACAAGCAGATGATTTAGCTTGCTACAGATTACATCCCATATGAAACTGATAAAGTTCATTGTGTGGAACAGGGTTAGTTGGGTTTGAGTTTTGTTTGGTTTCTCTTAAAGAGTCAGGAAGTCTTCAGCAACATCATTCCTCACAAGATTAGAATGAACTGAGTGGCCAAAGTCCATGATTATGCATCAGCTGAAGGAATGAAAAGGTTCGGTGAGCAGCAGAGTGATCCCACACTTCCTCATGTTCTGATAATCAAATGCAAGATGGAAAGGAAGAGACCTTTATATGACGATTGACCTGGACACCACAGGGTGAAAGAACAAAGGTGGAAAAGGTAGCCAAACAGTCCATTGTGCCTGTGAATGCTGCCGGTAATCCCTCACTCCTGCACATTGCCCATTGACGTAGAACTTTGCTTCCAAATAGTTATTCAATTCTGCTATTGAATCTGCTTCACAATCATTGTCAGGATGAGCATTTCAGGTAATGACAAAAAACGCCATAGACCAAAAAAAAGTATTTTCACTTAATTATCTTAATTCTCTCCCTTCTGGTCACCAAGCTCCCTGCAGTCTAACAGATGGCTATCTCCTCCAGCACAAGCCCTCTTCACACTGAGCACTCTGGATAAACATGCCTCATGTTTTGCTGTTTTACAGAGAACAGTGCCAGCTGCCGCAGTCCCTCCACGGACACAAACCCACTCACTTCCTTCAGCCTATCTAACCCAGGTCCACCCAGGTCTCACTTTCCTTACCTCCAGAAAGACTTATGGTTCTCCCTAAATTATCCTCAAAGCCATTGTCAGCCGTCAGCGGTTGCAGCTTTACCCTTTGGATCATATATTAGATCTTACTTCAGCCAGGACCCAAGGGATTGATATCACCACACTCTTGAAGCAAAAGCCCCGAGGAACATAGGTCTGGGCTGAGACCTGACCCACGACCTCTTGAACCTTCCAACACCTGACACTGGTGCTTGACCTTTCCAACACCTGACCCACAGCTCCTTCACTTAACATTTGACCCACGGTCCTTTGACCTGTCCAGCAAATTGCCCATGAGTCCTTGACCCACTTGCCACCTGACCCACAATCTCATCCTTTCTGATACGTGATCCATGGCCCCTTGACCTGCCCAGCACTTTGACCATTTGGACATCTCAGTCCTGCATCTTTGACACTTGTGCTGGAAAGTTATATGTGAGGAGGACAATTCTGGACAGTCTTCTGTATTCCACCATTTATGTAATTTTCAATGTACACCCACTATTCTTACACATAGCAAACATCTATCCAATATTGTCACATCATTTCTGTATATTGGGCAGGTTTATACTTGCCATGTCCCTGATATATAAACTCCATCATCTGTTTTAAACATTTTAAATAGAAACATTGGGACATCTCAAATCACATCACAGAAAATAAAATACTTTTGAAGTATGATTCTACTTGTAATGTGGGAAACACCAGGCAGATGGTCAGGGAAACAACAATCTGCTGGAGGAATTCAGCAGGTCGAGCAGCATCCATCCTGGATGTTCTGATGCAGGGTTTGGACTCAAAACATCAACAATTCCTTTCCTCTCACAGATGAGTTCCTTCGGCAGAATGTTTGCTGGCCCAGATTCCAGCATCTACAGTCTCTTGTGTCTCCTAGTCAGGGAAACCCTCAGAATACATCTCACTCCAAGGCCATATCGCTGTGTTGCAAAATGGAGGGGGTGAATGTATCTCTGTGGGGTCCAGGGTACAAGATCAAGGCACTGCAGGTGGCTCAGCTGCCCAAGGGGGGAGAAGCAAGAATCCAGGGGTAATAGTGACAGGGCACTAGATAGTGAAGAGAATAGACCAGCACTTCTGCAGCCGTAGACATGAATCCAGATTGGTGTGTTGCATCCCTGGTGCCACAGCCAAGGATATGACAGAATTGTTGCAGGGTATTCTGAAGGGGGAGGGTAAAAAGCTAGAGGTCGGGGCAAATATTGTGATAATTTATTTAAGAAAGGCAATCCAATCCAACTTGCCTTGAATTTACCCTGAGCAAAAGAGCTGTTCAGATGAAAGTTGTTGGTACCCTCTTCTACTTCAAAGTCTTTCTTACAGAGGAACAATACATTTTATTCAATTCATCCTCATTGTTAAATTATCCATAGCTCTAAATGTTTCACATAAAGTCCAGGCTGGAATGGCAGGCAGATGACTTCTTCCGGTGCCTTCTTCTGATCAGCAGACCTGGTGTGGGTCAACAGCATTTATTTCAGCTTTGGCAAAGAATAGTGTCAACCTGGTCTGGCATTGGAGACACAAGAGACTGCAGGTGCTGGAGTCCCGACGCAGGGTTTCGACTCAAAATGTCAACAGTTCCTTTCCTCCCACAGGGCGGCGCGATAGCGTAGCGGTTAGCGCGACGCTATTACAGCGCCAGTGATCGGGGTTCGATTCCCGTCGCTGTCTGTAAGGAGTTTGTACGTTCTCCCGTGTCTGCGTGGGTTTCCTCCGGGTGCTCCGGTTTCCTCCCACATTGCAAAGACGTACGGGTAGGTTAATCTGGGTTTAAAATGGGCGGCGCGGACTCGTTGGGCCGGAAGGGCCTGTTGCCACGCTGTAAATAAAATTTTAAAAAGTTTAAAAATAAAATTTAAAAATAGATGCTGCTCAACTTGCTGAATTCCTCCACTAAATTGTATATTGCTCTCATATGGCATTATATGCTTCTGGCCAACTTCAGTGAAATCACTTCATTAATACACCACCCTGATATTTACAACATTAATTTCCAAAATAATTTCCGTTAATTCCCGCCGCTGTCTGTAAGGAGTTTGTACGTTCTCCCCGTGTCTGCGTGGGTTTCTCCGGGTGCTCCGGTTTCCTCCCACATTCCAAAGACGTACTGGTTAGGAGCTGTGGGCATGCTATGTTGGAGCCGGAAGCGTGGCGACACTTGTGGGCTACCCCGCCCCCCCGCACATTCTCAGTAACGCAAAAAGAGGCATTTCACTGTGTGTTTCGATGTACATGTGACTTATAAATCTGAATTTATAACAATACAAACTTCAAGATTTACTTCAAATCAGCACTTCAAAATAGTAGCAAAGAGTACAACTTATTCCTCACTCAGCCCCAGAGTCTAACAAGCAAATGTTAACCTGGTGTACTAAATTGGTCGTTTGTTGATTTATTGACCAAATTGGGCCCATTTTGCTCAAAGCTTCATCAAGAAGGGATCTTTTCTTGACCAGCTGGTCTTCAGACAATTTATGAAGGCTTGATAGTTTATCAAAGTCCCGGAGGGTGCACGACAGAAATTCAGCTGCACATTTGCAGAATTGAGGGATTTCAGTCCCAGAGGGAGATCGCTGAAGAAGTGAGATTTGACTTGGAGCAGAAAAGATCAAGAGGTCACATTAGAAACAGAAGCAGCTACCTACTCCACCACTCAACAAGATCTTGGCTGGTCTTCCCTAGACACGATTTTCCTGCACAATCTCCATATCCCTTGATTCCCTCAATGTTCAGAAACCTTTGCTTTGAAATTCACCCAGTCTCTGGTCTGAATAACTTCACCGTCTGTGCCTTTTGGTCTGGGGTACAGACTCTGTGTAATTCCCTCCTGTCCGCCCTTCATTCTGAGGCTGTGGCTCCTGGTCCTAGACCCTTCAGTCAGGGAAACACCCTCTCAGCCTCCACTACTCCTGCCCTGTAAGAGTTTTGTAAGCTCTCACGTTCTGATCTCTGGAGAATACAAGCCTGGTCCATTCAACCTCTCCTTCCCAGGAACCAGCCATGCTCAAAATGAGGAAGGATGTGGTGGGTGAAAGCTCTTTCTCCAAGCAGCAGGGTCAGTAACTCCGGAAAAGAGGGAAGACTACTACCCTACCTTATTCAACTCGCTTACAAAAAGCATTTGGAGAGAGGCATGAAGTGAGAGCTTGTGGCTGAGTCTCACTGGAGAGCTCTTGCGAAGGGCGGGCAACAACGCGTCGGGCCGAATGACCGCCCTCGGCTTTGTGATGCCTCGGGTCAGTTCTTATTGAGTTTTGCCCCACGCTCCCGGGACCGGCTCCCGCCAGGATCTTTGCAATGAATTCAGTCGGGAGGAGGGATTTCTTAAAACAAAGGGCCGTTCGGGATCTCAACAGGGGAACTGAACGGGTTGGAAATGCGCAGGAGCTCCGAGCAAAATCGGGCGGAGCACACGGCGCGGCGGGCGGACTGTGCGCGGCTCCCTCAGCCGAGGTCGCTGCTCCCTCTGACGGCCGGCACGGGCGCTGCCCCACTCTCTCCCCGCTCCTGCAAGCCTGCTGCAGGTGGTCAGCTCTCGCCGACACTCCCTCCCCTGGAAACAAGCCATCCGTGCAATGGATCGCAGTAAGTAGCCTGCAGGTTGTGGCAGCACTGACTTCTCATGCCGATTGGCCAAACACTTTCATTTTGCCTCTAGGCATTAATTTTATTAACGGGATCTCACCCTTTAAAACCATTAAATCAATTCACTGGACCTCCGTATAATCTGATTTGAAATTCATCCTGAATAACCCATCCACTCAATCTTACACATAACCCTCCCAATGCATAGCCTCCAGCTCCATTTCACCACTGAATCTTCTGGGCAGTTTCATAACACCCTGTCTTCAGACATTAACATACCCCCAGCAGACTGTGGTGGAGAGGTCATTCGAATTAAAACATAGGGTAGGTCATAATTGGATTATATATTTTCAATAAATCATATATTAATTCTGATTGTGTTTCTAGATGAGTAACACTAGTGATATTGATTTTTTTTGGAATCTGGAGTTAAGTGGCAAAGTCTCCCTCCCAATGCCCTGAGAAAGTCTCCCTGAGTCTCCTTCTCGTGGAGTTGTACCTCATAGAAACGGGCCCTTCAACCACTGTGTCCATGCTGACCTTTTTGCCCATTCACGATAATCCCATTTGCCTGCATTAGGACCACATCCTGCCGTGCCTTGCCTTGTCAAGTGCCTGTCTAAATGTCTCTTAAATGTAGTGACCGTATCTGACTCCACCACTTCCTCTGGCGGTGAGTTCCAGATATCAGCCACTCTCTGTGTAAAAAAAACTTTCCGCTCAAATCCCCTTAGAAACTGCTTCATCTCACCTTAAACCTAAGTCCTCTTGTTTTTGATACACCTACTATGGGAAAAAGTGTCTGACTATCTACCCTATCTATGCCTCTAATCATTTTATCTACTTCTATCAGTTCCCCCTTCAGCCTCCTTCATTGTAGGGAAAACAAACCCACCCTATCCAGTCTCTCCCCATAACTAAAGTCCTTGTCTGCAGCTGTTCTTGATGGTGTTCCTCTATGTCTGCTGACCTTGTTCTTCTGGGTGGTACAGGTTTGGGAGGTGACAGAACCTACAGGAGACGCTGCCTCAGGAAGGCGGCATCTATCATCAAGGAACCCCACCATCCAACTGGAGGTACAGAAGCCTGAAGTCCCACACCACCGGGTTCAGGAACAGCTACCTTCCTCCAGCCGTCAGGTTCTTGAACCGACCTACAAAACCCTAATCCTACCTCAGCAATGGAACACCACAGACCACCTCCTGCACAACCATGGACTGGTCTCTCTTTGAATCTATTTTTTGCACTGAGATCTTGTTTCTGCAAAGTCCTTTTTTCTCTCTCTCTTCACTGTCTTGTATAATTAATGTATAATTTATTCTCTCTGTATTTTCTGTACCTATGTGCCTGTAACACTGCAGCAAGCAAGCTTTTCATTCTACCTGTACTTGGGCACATGACAATAAACTCCACTTGACTTAAGTACCTTGGATGAGTAATTGCAGTGCATTTTGTAGAGGTTACACTGCAGCCCCTGTGCACCAGTAGTGGAGAGAGTGAGTGTTTGGGGTGATCGATGGGGTGCCAATTGAGTGGGCTGCTTTGTCCTGGATGGTGGTGTGCTTTCTGAGTGTTATTGGAGCTGAACTCATCCAGGCAAGTGGAGAGTATTCCATCACACTCCTGACTAATGCATTGTCGGTGGAAAGGCCTTGGGATTGATTAACAGTTAATTTTTGTCAATTATAGACATTGTATTCAGATTCCACGTGAATTTTGTGCAGTCCCGACAAGGTCTTCTGAATGGTTCTATTGGCCATATCGCAGCCTCCATCTGTCAGTTAACTGGGAATCACAAACAAACTACAATCTGCATTTATGTAACACTCTCCAATATAATAATGATAATGCATCTGCACAGAGTTTCCAGGAGCACAATCAAACACCATGCCAAAGAAGGAGAGAGAAGACTTGGAGAAAGAGAGGATTTTATAAAGCATCATTGAGTTGAAAGGAGAGGTGAAAAGGCAGAGACATTTAAGGGAGGAATTCCAGAGTCTGGGATCAGGAAGCTCAGCTACCGATGGTGGAGTGTTGAAAATCCAGAGAATGCGGCTAGGACTGGGATTTGAGCATTGGTAACTGAACTCAGGTTAAACAAAGTCAACTCTATTCAACAATCTGTCCCAGCCATGTGATTAGGGCTTCCTTTCCAGTCTGTTTAAAATGGAGTTAAGATATGGCCTTTCTATTTCTACGTGTGGATTCTTTCAGCTGAAGATTATGAAGAATCAAGAATTGTTTTAGGCTCAGAACTTTAAGTATATTGGTTTTGTAATTGGACTTGTAGTCTGAAGATCTCGTTAATAAATCAAAAAATGGTAGTACGCATCTCCACCAAGGAAGTTAAGAAGTTGAATTCAATTTGGAATCCAAAAATAACAATAAACAATTATTTGTTTATTTGTTTATGTTTATTTTTGGATTTTAAATTGAGTGTAGCAGTAGTAGCTGTTGGAAATTATCCACTATTCTTGGTGGAAAGAAATCTGCTGCCCTTAACTCATTTGGTCTAAGAAGAGATCCAGCTCCAATTCTCATTGTAGCTCCATGAACTGATATGCCAATTAAAATCAGCAAAATTAAATTGCAAAACACCACCAGCACGTTCTCAGGGTTGGAGCAATAATGCTGGCCTTCCCGCGATTCCCATGCCCCAAGGATGAACACAATGGAACTTTAGATTTTCGAGCACTGAAGGAGTTCAGGTTATCATTACACTTGTGCTGTTATAAGTCCTTTTGTCAGAGTTCTCTTTCCAAATCCAACTGTCATTGCCCCTTTCTTGTAAAGATTTTACTTTGAAACATACCCGAACATTGTGTAAAAGGCCATTGACCTGAAACATTAACCGTTTCACTCTGCAGAGGTGCTGTCTGACTTGCTGATTATCTCCAGCATTTTCTAGATTTTATTTATTATTGAACATGAGTCTGTGGATATGTTGAGCAATGGAGCTGATTCCTTGAAACAAGTGGGTAGGTCAGGGGGCCTGTCCCTGTCCTGTCTGGTAATGACCAACATGTTAATTGACACTCTTGCTGAGAGAATGACCTGATGAAGTTGCAGACTAGGACATGGGTACCTCGAGGAGTGAGGAGGAGGTGGGTATCAAGTGTTGAGCAACAGATCTAGCTGGTGAGTTCTTAAATGGAACATAAGTTATGCAGAACTTTCTTCCTCAGGCAATCTCCATCTACACTATTTTTTGTTGTTCTAATTGTGTTCTTTCTTGTAAAAATTGTTTAATTTATGTTTACATTTTCCTAGTGAATGCTGCTTATCTGATGCTATGTGCCTGTGATGCTGCTGCAAGTAAGATTTTCATTGCACCTGTGCACACATGGACTTGTGCATATGACAATATACTTGACTTTGACTTTGAATTATAGGAGGCTTCCTTTGCTTTCTGGGCAAGTGCGTGGGGGGTGGGAGGGGAGGAGGGAGGGAACAGAGATTGAAAGCAAATTCCTCTATGTTAAAATGTTAGATCTGAGCAGTGATGTGAGACTATTTTACTTTGGATGGGGGCTGGGAGGGGGTTCCAAAGTGCAGATTGTTTATTGCAGAAACCTTAATTATTCTTAATTCTTAGGAACAATGGCAGAGTGATATGTCATGTGGAATACCAGAGTAGTTAAGTACATCAAAGCATTCTATGAGAGTATTTTCCTTTATTCATCAAGCCTTATGGACAACCTTTATAAGCCATGTTATTAACCTGCAGAAGGCAACTGATGATTTGGCTCGGGCGTTGATAGATAAAGGAAATATTGCAGGGCTCGTAATTCAGTTAACCTTCACCAATCAAAGAGGAAAGGCAATGCAGCACGTTACCAGCTGAAAAGTGGCACAGATCTAGCAACGGATGGCTGGATTCTGCTGGGCTGCAGGTAAGTCTTAATTGGCTCAGACTTCGATTCTCCAGGTCAGGGTGAGCACATTCACAACTGCTGGTTGTTGTATTCTGTTCAAAGCAGAGTTGAGTAAAAAAAAAACTGATGTCATTAAAGACACAAAATTCAGTAAAAATTCAGCAATCACATCACAGTAAAATTTTGGACCAAAAGCTGTGTGACAGTCATTCATCTCTATCTGCTTGCTGTGTACGCTTCAGTTGTAATTTTTGCCTTCATAATGGAAATGTCCTCTTGAAAAGTAAATATTTGGATATTAAGATCTTTGGGATGTTATGTCCTATTTTTAACCTTTACCAAAAACTAATGTTCACTAAAATAAGTCTAATCTCGTTGCATCACTGAATAAACAGGCTGCAAAAGATATTGAGATTACTTTGAGGTAAGTCTCCCAATGGCCAGACACAACCATAAAATGGTCACAAAATGACCACTAAGGATTTCAAAGTGGTCAGATTGAGTGACAAAAGGATGATCCTGGTGTGACTGTGGTCACAAGGTGACAATGGAGCGATTAAAAGATGACAACAAAAGCCATGAAGTGACCATGAGTGACCACAGAGTGGCTGAAGAGTACCACAGTTTTTTGTTTTATTTACAAGGCATATTTGAATACTTTTTTTCACCAATGTGAACTTTTGCACTCAGATAATATGCAATGAATGTAAATCGAGCCTACTGATCTTTCACAGCTCACACAGGTTGTCTGGTTACAGTCTCTGAGAATCATGTTATTGCAGACAGGGCTGTCTGGGCTGATCCTCTCTCCCCTGTGCTGCGATAATTCTTTCATATCGACCAGTCAGGTTTCTGCAGGATGGTGGGACATACCTGGATAACAAGTAGGATCTCAGGGAAACAATGATGAGGTGGATTGGGAGATCGATCAAGAGTTCATCTTTAACATATGAGAGGTCCATTCAAGTGTCTGATAACAGCGGGATAGAAGCTGTCCTTGAGTATGGTCGTGTGTGTTCTCAAGCTTTTGCATCTTCTGTTAGACGGAAGAGGGACGAAAAGGGAATCATCAGGATGGGAGGGGTTGTTGATTATGTTGGCTGCTCTCCCAAGGCAGAGGGAAGTGTAGACGGAATCAGTGGAGGGGAGGTTGGTTTGCATGATGGGCTGGGCTGTGTCCATGACTCTGCAATTTCAGCTGCAACACTATATTCTGCATTCTGATTTCTGTTTACTACCTTGTGTCTCCATGAATTGGACCTCTTGGAGAATAAGACTGGGGAAATAAAAATGGGAAATAAGGAAATGGTAGAGGAGTTAAACAAATATTTTGCATCAGTTGTATCCCAGTTTTTGAGTCCACCATTAACTTTCGCTGTAACGCTACGTTCTGCATTCTTTTCTTTTTTTCCTTTTGTACTATCTCCGTGTACTTATGTATGGCATGATCTGCCTGGATGGCTTGCAGACAAAAGCTTTTCACTGTATCTTGGTACGTGTGACAATAATAAACCAATCCCAATACAATGAAGTGTAAGAACCACATTGCATTTTTGACAAAGCAACCTTTGGAAATCTAATTACCCTATCTAGATACCAATTTGCCTATTCCTTTCCCTTGTATTTTTGACCTTTGAGTACCTTCCTAGAACTCATGGATACTGAAGGTGGAGCAACTTTATAGTTCCTTCAACCAGCTTTCCCTTAAAGAGTTAACTTCCATGAGTACTGCTATAGCTTTATTGAGAATCTTCAGATATTTTTCCAACAAAACTATTCACAGATCTGTACAAACGACTCTCACTCAGGAAGGCTGGTACAGAAAATACTGAGGCTTTATGGGACATGGTTATGGCCCCTTGTTGAGAGGCAGCTAGGCCTGCCAGGAGTATAATGCTGGGAATGAGTGCTTAGAGTGAACATTCCATTTCTTCACATTTTTACATCAGTCAGGTTGCATAGCATAGAATTTCACACAAAGTGACATTACAGATGTGGTATAAACCACATAGAACTGCAAACAGACTAATAATCTGAGAATTTAGGCAGTTTGGAGATCATCAGGGTTCCACCTTTATGTCCAATAAACTGGAGATACTTGCAGGAATCAGCTACAATTTTTGAATTACGTACCTTCAATAGAGAGGAAAATTGGGCATGGTGTACAATAGGTGATAGCACCCTTTCTGTAAGTTACACCACAGACATGTTGGACTAAAACTGTCTCCTGTAGTTTACAAGGTAAAAATAACCACTCTTTTGCTGCCTCTGTTATGACATTGGCATAAGATAATTAAAATGCAATCTACATAATGGCAACCTTTGAAAAGGAATACCCGCAAGAGTACTTTCCAAATAAATTCACAACAATTCCAAATTTGAATTTATTTCTGGCATTGACTGCATTGTACACAGGTGCAGGTGGGCAACTTTCCACTGTGGGATCATTGGATCACTGCCTGTTCTTCCTTTCAGATTTGTATTCTGGTCCACAGTTTGGTCCGGCACTCACAATAACCACAGCTCTGTCAACATGACTTTCTCATCCTGTTTCACGCAAACAAAAGCAACTAACTTTAAATCCATCACAAATGATTTAAGAGCTTACAAAAACACCCATTACCAGCAACTGACTCCCTTGTAAATGTTGATCTTGTGTATTCTTTGCATAGTTCAGATGAAGCCAAGTTGCTCATATGATCAGACTAAAGTTTACTGTTCCTTCTGCCTCACTGATTTGGTGCATCACGAGAGAAAGAGAGAATATAAATTGAAGCCAATACAGTTCTGACAGAGTAGAGACTCAGATTGATATTGTTTTATTGCACTGATTAGATTCCATTCTTCAATTAGGAAAGGCTTTATTACTTTCTACTGTTCTCCTACCAAAATTCTAAATTACTGAGATAATTTACTTTGTGTTGATCGCAAAATGATGCTCCATTCCGGAATCGAATTTGGTTTGCAAACTCTTGTGATTGATAGAGCAGGAAGGACCATTGTATTCCCAATGAGACAATAGCTAATCAACTGCCCTGTCGTAAATGAAACAATCAAAATACTCATTTGTTACACAAATATTCCTGTCAAACAACCATTAGCACTGATACACAGCTGCTGTTAATTGCCTAGAAATTGGATTGGACCCATTTTTGAAATGTTAAAACATGGCTGCATCTAGCAGTGACACCCAACCAGGTCCCCCACAAAATACTTTGCAAAATTAGCCAAAACCTAGTTTGAAATTATGTAATGGTGGTTCCCATGCAGAAACAGGCATTAACACGTGACGTGCATGATTCCTGATGAGATCTCACCCAATTCTGGACATCTCCTGACACTCTGCCGGGGAACATACAGTAAAGGACCTCAGCTCCTGCATTTGGCACATTCCTCATAGCAGCGGACAGCAGTCAGGAGCGAGCCTACAGGGTTCATTCACTCAAAGGGACTCACATGTCCTGACCAATGAGACACACGCCAGGACTGTCCTTGGTTTTTGGAGGAGAGAGGAGGACTATGAGACCTGGCATAAAGTGCCTACAATAGTCATAGATGGAGACAGTACAGCCCGTCAAGTCCACACCGATTATCAACCACCCATTTATACTAATTCTACATTAATTCCATTTTTTTATTCTCCCCACTTTCTCTTTAACTCCCACCAGATTCTACCATTAACATTCATGCGAGGAGCAATTTATAGTAGCTATCAGCTCACGTCTTTGGGATATGGGAGGAAACGGGAGCTTCTGGAGGAAACCCACGCAGTCACAGGGAGAATGTGAAAACTCCACATGGAGTTTCCTCAGACTAGAGTCTCCTCCAGGAGTGAGAGTATCTGCACAATGGAAAAACACAGAAATCTCACAACATATTGCCAAGGCGATATCCACTCCATTGAGTATACTTGCAGAATAGAAATCCTCACAGAAAATATACCTAATGGAGAAATCCTTAACTGAGATGCCACGTGGCAGGAGATACAGAGCTGTTGTAGCAAGTTGCTAAAGTAATTGAACCGGGTACATTCATTTATGTGTTGTATTGAGTGAAGGTGGTCCTACAGAGCAAGATATGAAGGGATTTTATGTGTCACCTGAGATCTCCAGGCTGACTATCAGAGTACAATGTCAGCATGAAGAGATGTATTGTGGAAAGGGTCACTTTGTTTGCATTAGGGAATTTTATTTTGCAAACTCTGCCTGACTTCTAAGTCTCAGTTGGAGAGTCCTTTATATCCTTTGTGGTCGATGCCTACATGCTCTGCTCAACTGGGAGGAGAGGCTGTGGATGCTGAGCAGTAACAGCCTCCACTCGCCACCTTCTTCCTCCTGACCCTATTCTGCTCCTCTTTGGCCTCCATCTGATGTCCTTCAGGTTCAGGATTTCCTGCTGCTCTTCCTCTCACACCAACTGGTGTCCTCAGATGGCAAGGTTTCGCCACACAGCACATGGTAATGCCTCCACATCTGCTTGGTGTAGACAGCAAGATGTCCCTGGACTGATGGAGACAACCAAATCTCACCTTCAAGAGGCTGTCGGCACTTTCCACTGCCGCTGTGGTATTTGCATTGTTCATCTTTTGCACGGCTCCTGTGATAGGAAGGCAGACTGATGTGAGGAACCAGGGATGTAGTCAGGGATTTTACCTGGAAATCATATCCAGATTGGATTGTGTGGACTGAAATAAATGGGTGCCATGTGATCCAATTTGAAGGATTGAGTGTTTTTGGGTATGGACTGTTGTTGCCTCTTACATTGAGTACAATGGATAATAATCTTATTTTATATATGATAGATCACTAAGATAGGCTTTGATAGTACACACAACTTGCATTGGTTTGGAATTATTTGCTAAGTCTTTTGATATAAATGGATTCAAGGAGCTATCGATCCTCTGGTGGTGAAATAATTACAAAACAAGTTGACACAGAACCAATGCCTCTTTTCAATCATGGTTGCAGCACTGAAAGAAACCTTTGACCTACTGAGAATTCATTCTACAGCATATCATGCACATATAGCGTTTTCTGAGAAACAGTCTCAGCACGGTAGCGTAGCGGTTAGCGCGACGCTATTACAGCGCCAGCGATCGGGGTTCAATTCCCGTCGCTGTCTGTAAGGAGTTTGTACGTTCTCCCTCCCGTGTCTGCGTGGGTTTCCTCCAGGTGCTCCAGTTTCCTCCCACATTCCAAAGACGTACGGGTAGGTTAATTTGGGGTTTAAAATGGGCAGAACAGACTCATTGGGCCGAAAGGGTCTGTTACCACGCTGTAAATAAAATTTAAAAACAAAATTTAAAATTTAAAACCTGTTATTTTATTCTGCTAACTAAAATTCTGGGGTATTTCCTCTATTACCATGTTATCTCCTGCTTTCTAGCTTTGGTTCCTGATAAGGCCCTGCAGTGCTGAACTGCATATCTTTCTATATTGGAGCAGTCTGTTCTCTGATCCCAGAGTGATGGGGGAAGATGCATGGTCTTATACTTGCCAACGTTCACATCAGTCCCATGTCTCATTATATTTCCTGATCGATAGCAAAGTAAAAGAATCAGGGTCTGTAGCCATGTTTCTGGTGTTATTTCAAGTTACTCACTTCTTGTTTCTTCAGAGCCTTTCAAAGGAGACAATGTTACTTCAAATGCAATGCTTCAAGCATCATTTGGCATGACTGAATTGTCGCACACATTCAAAAGTACAATTAACAATGGAGAAATGCATTCTTCATGTTCTACAAAACTCCCAATAGACGTCATATATTGTTAAAATCTTTGTAAAAATTGATATTTTGTGATTATTTAAGCAAAGGAAATGAAGGTTTCTGGGATGCTGGTGGCTATTTCCTTGGGATTGCTCTTTTGGATTGTCTGGTGGGTAGTCTGATGTTTCTTCAACTCAGGAAAACCTTCCCATTCATCGTGCATGGCTTGTGGTTTGAGAAAGTGGGTGGCATGGGAATGGCTGTCTCCACGGGTCAATGGCAGCTGGTTTGTGGAGATTAGGGTGGGATTTTTCCTTCAGTAAACTCCAGTCCTCATGGCAATGCTGCTCCTCCCACACGGATGTTAGGGTGAAACCACAATATGAGCCCATGGTGATGAAAAGCAATATGCATCCATGTCAGTGTGGGGAGTGACTTGCAAGGAAAACTTGGAGGGGATGGTGTTCCCATGCACCTGCTACCATCCCCCTTTGCATTGCTGGAGGTGGCCAGGGATGCATGCTATCAAGCAAGCCTGTTGAGAATATCTAGGAGATTGTGCACACACAAGAATGTGGTTGATTGTTGAACTACTTACCATTCACTTAAAAGAAGGTATACATATTAGGCCTGAGGATATCAAACACACCAGGATCAAGTGTTTTTTTTCTAATTATATGAAGATCAGATATACAAGGCTTTAGAAAGAGACAACTCCAAAATGATAAGAATGAATATCTTTGGGGAGATTAGATTAACAATATGTCTATTCTAATAAACAACTAAAAACAAATCGACAACGCTCTTTCTATGGTGCCCAAGGGTATTATGGAGTTCAACAGTGACACTTTACTTCAGCACCATCATCTCTTTCATGAGGCCAACCAACTGGACCTATGAATTCCAATCCCTTCTAAAGCATGTTGTATACATTTTGCTGGCTGAACCAAGCAAACAGACTGAGTCCACTCTGTATCGTGCTCTTCACAAGATTATCTGTGACACACACTGTGTACACCTCTCTAGGCTAGGTTGAACTTGAAATGTTGGAAAACAAATTGTCAGCTTCAAGCTTCTCTTCGAGAACAATCTGCTGAGAGAGACTGTGACAGATCTTTCTGGGATTGTTACCCAGAAGCAGCAGGGAAAGACTATCACCACAGTGAAAGTTCTTGGCTTTGTTCCACCTCCCTGAAATGGTCAGGTAGGTCACTCTCGCCTCAATATTCATCAAGGTATTTCTCCGTGAATGGAACACTAGCATTTCGTATTACCACCACCCACCCCACCGCCCACCCACTCCCCACTCCCACCCCCCTCATTGCCTCCACAGGTACAGTACTGCTGGACCTTCTGCTCTGCTCGCCAGTCAAAAGTGTATCCCCTACTCCACGAACTCTTTAGTCAAGTGGCTAATTACCAACTGACAGAGGCCGTATTGGAAATCCTCAGGTCGTTGTCACACAGAACTGAATGAGCCCACATTACTGATATGAAGCTTCCTTTTGTCCTTTCTTTGTCTGCTGTCACCTGAAGTCTATTATGCAGGTACAACTCAAAGTGAGCAGTGGTATTGGTATTGACATTGGTCCAGTGCCCAATTTGCAAGATTAAATGTCCAGAAAGGCCCAGGAAAGGGAATCTTCCAGCTTGGTTTGCAGCAGCGATAAGATTGTGTTTTCCTATACCAACACAGAAGACCAGCTAACATCACATTACTGAGGCATGCAGGCTAGATTAGATGCCCAGAAACCTCTCCAGGAATGGGGCTTGCCCATTCCAAAGCAGATACACTTTAAAAAGCATGATGGCTTCTAATTAGAGCCAAACAACCTTTCTGCCACACAGAAAAAAATTCCTGGCATGGTGTCATATTCCTTCAGATTTTAATTACTGGTAAATTGGTAAATTAAATTGGTAAATTAGTTTATTATTGTCCCATGTACTGAGGTACAATGAAAAACTTTGTTTTGTATGCTGTCCATACAGATAATTTATTAGGTAAGATAAGATATCTTTATTAGTCACATGTCCAGTGAAATGCATCTTTGCGTACAGTGTTTTGCAGGCCGCCCGCAAGTGTCTCCACGCTTCCGGCGCCAACATAGCATGCCCACAACTTCCTAACCCGTACGTCTTTGGAATGTGGGAGGAAACGGAAGCACCCGGAGGAAACCCACGCAGACACGGGGAAAACGTACAAACTCCTTACAGACAGTGGCCGGAATTGAACCCGGGTCGCTGGCGCTGTACTAGTGTTATGCTAACTGCTACAGTACCACGCCATTACATCAGTGCATTGAGGTAGTACAAGGGAAAAAAATAACAGAATGCAGAATAAAGTGTTACAGTTACAGACAAAGTGCAGTTGGAATTTTTGAAAAGTATACTACATACCATTTAATTTCCTTTCAGTTTTATAACTCTCCCATTATCCTTTTTCATTCTCTTTATTTCACTTTCTGTTTACAAGTTGCCATGAATTAAATATTTTTTATTTCCTGGTTTGACTCTGCAATTCTTAGCAATAATTCTGCCACCTGATAGAATAAGGAGAGACACTGTTGCTTGGTCTATTCACACAGGTCCCAGGTCCCCTGTTGGGAGAAGCATGCTGCATTGGATTTACAATGATCACAGGTTCCAGTGGAAGAACGCAGATAAAATCTGAAGCAGATGAAAGCGTTGCTCATTCATTTGCAACTTGGCCTCACTTGATAATGGGAGTGAAAATTGTCTTTGCACATAATGCAAAATTGACTCTCAGTGAATCTCATGACTGCCCCATCAGTTGAGGGGCAATTGCGAGTGGGTAATAAATACCAACAATATCAACATGCAATGAACAAATAAAAACAACACGAGGAGTATATTAAACATGGTCTGGAACTGGTTGGTGATTTGCTATGAGGTCATCTTGTGCTGTTGTTAAAGAGCAATTGTATCCCAGTGATTGTGAAAAGCTTGTCTGTATTGGGTGGCCCACAGGGTTAGTACGTTGTCCTTTTCACACCATTTCTAATCTAAGGGGTTGGGCGACTCCTCCCACAGCTGGCGGCAAGCTTGCAAAATGATCCAGTTCCAGCAAACTCAAGCCTATTCAGAATGGCACAAAATGGCCCACTGTTCTCAGTCACAGAGAGATACAGCATGGGAACAGGCCCTTCAGCCCACTGAGTTTGTGCCAACCATCAAGCACCCATCCTCACCCCTTTATTCTGCCCACATACTCATCAATTTCCTCCCATCCACTCCAAATTCTACCCCTCACCTACAGACAAGAGTAAACATCACCAATAGCCTGTCCTGGTCAAATCACGTAGATGCCACAGCCAAGAAAGCTCACCAGCACCTCTTCTTCCTCAGGAGGCTAAAGAAATTTAGCATGTCCCCTTTGACACTCACCAACTTTTATCGATGCACCATAGAAAGCACCCTACTTGGATGCATCACGGCTTGGTACAGCAACTGCTCTGCCCAGGACCGTGAGAAACTGCAAAGAGTTGTGGACACAGCCCAGCACATCACGGACACCAGCCTCCCCTCCTTGGATTCTGTCTTTACCTCTCACTGCCTTGGTGAAACAGCCAGCGTAATCAAAGACCCCACCAACCCGGATCATTTTCTCTTCTCTCCTCTTCCATCAGGTAGAAGATACAGGAGCCTGAGGGCACATACCACCAGGCTTAAGGACAGCTTCTATCCCACTGTGATAAGACTATTGAACGGTTCCCTTATACGATGAGATGGACTCTGACCTTACAATCTACCTTGTTGTGACCTCGCACCTTATTGCACTGCACTTTCTCTGTAATTGTGACGTTATACTCTGTACTGTTATTGTTTTTACCTGTACTACCTCAATGCATTCTGTACTAACTCAACGTAACTGCACTGTGTAATGAATTGACCTGTACGATCAGTATGCAAGACAAGTTTTTCACTGTACCTCAGTACAAGTGACAATAATAAACCAATACCAATACCAATAGAGGCAATTTACAGCAGCCAGATAACCAACTGACCTGCATATTTTTGGGATGTGGGAAGAAACCTAAGCACCAGGAGGAACCCACACAATCTAGGGTTCCCCACACATGGAGAACGTGCAAACTCCATATAGACAGCACCCGAGGTCAGGATTGAACCCGGGACACTGGAACTGTGAGGTAGCCGCTCTATTAGCTGCACTACAGTGCCATGCACAAGTGGCAGCACTAGTTTGAAGTAACTTGTAAACTCTGCTCAATCTTTGTTATGAAACCAGGATAAGGAAATTTAAACTCTTTGGACTTTAGATGAAGAATTGTCAGTAATATTTACTTTGCCACATCTAGCATGAGGAAATCTCTTATTGCCTGTCTGCTGTGACCTTACAAGAGCTACAGGTCACTGTAAGGAACCAAAAGGATTTTATTTGTGTGCTTTGATGAAGGCTTACGCCTAAGCCTTCCACTTCAGTTCTGAAGGGGTCAACCTGCGGCCCTGTTCTCAGTGAGTAGATGCATATACAGAGAGCAGGAGCCAGATATCGATCAACAACACTGCAGCATGGGATCACAAAACTGCCACATATGTTTCTGTTTATTCAAACTTATGGTCTGGGTGTGGCTGGCATTTATCAACCATCCTTGATTGTCCTTCAGAAGGTCCTGGTGAGCCACCTTCTTGAACCCCTACGATCCTTCTGGTGAAGGCACTCCCACAGTACTGTTGAGGAGGGACCTGCTGGATTTAGAACCCAGTGCTGATAAAGGAGCGGCAATATATTTCCATGTCAGGATGGGGTGTGACTTGAAGGCAGACTTGCAAGAAGTGGTGTTCCCATACACCTGCTGCCCTTTGCAGCTGGTGGGGGTTGTGGGTCAGAATCAGAATCAGGTTTATTATCACTGACATATGCCGTGAAATTTGTTGTTTTGCAGCAGCAGTACAGTGCAAGACATAAAAATTACTATAAATTACAAAGCAAATAGTGCAAAAAAAAGGAATAATGAAGTAGTGTTCATGGGTTCATGGACAGTTCAGAAATCTGATGACGGAGGGGAAGAAGCTGTTCCTAAGTCATTGAGTGTGGGTCTTCAGGTTCCTGTACCTCCTCCCCAATGGTAGTAACAAGAAGAGGACATGTTCCGGGTGGTGAGGGTCCTTAGTGATTGGTGCCGCCTTCTTGAGACACCGCTTCTTGAAGATGTGCTCGATGGTGCAGAGTAGCCTAGGGGATCAAGCGCGGTAGATTTTGTCGACGGTACACACTGCAATCTCTGTGTGCCAATGATGAAGGGAATGAATGTTTAGGGTGGCTGATGGGATACCAATCAAGCAGGTCGCTTTGTCCTGGATGGTGTTGAGATTCTTGAGAGTTATTGGTGCTGCACTCATCCAAGCAAGTGGGAAGTATTAAAGCATCAGGAGGTGTAAAACTCACCAAATCCAAATTGCTGGCACTGTTATGGTGCAAATGTTACTTGTAATCACCAGCCCATGGCTGACAGTTGTCTAGACCTTGCAGCATGCATTACTTTCCCATGTCTGATTGTTTGGATTCTGCTTACGGAACTTTGATATCGAAAAACCCAACCTTCATAATGATAACAGATAATAGACTTGAGACTAAGGTCACAGAGTGTGAGGTCAAGAGACCGATAATACTATGGGTAGCAAGTTGACTACGAAAAAGAAAACAGAAAGTAGGGATTAAGAACAACTACTTAGACTGGCAAAGGTAGAACATGATGCTCCATTGGTGTAAGAGCTGACACTTCTGGTAGTAACAACCTGCACTTATGACTCAAATTTTGTACAAGTTTAGCATTTGCAGACAACAGATTAGAAGGTAAGGTTGCTTGAATCAGGATGCTAGTAACCTGCTGCCTTCTTGTTGCCTGTGTCATTTCTAATCCATACTGACAAAGTCATCTCCAGAAAATTCAAATTCATAACAAGTGCACAAATTATCATCCAAAGACATCACAACAGATACTGGAAAGGAACAATGGTTCAATCTGCATCTTCTGTGAGGGTCCCAGAGGTATCTGCAGGGATCCCAGATATGACTTCAGAGTTAATGTCAAAATCTGAGTGGCCGGACTGGGCTCTAACAGGCCCAGCCCCTTCAGTCAGATTACTACAGTAACATTCCCATGATAAGAAATGAGGTCACAATCAGCATCAAAGTTCAGAATATTTCTTGTTCATTATTCCAGCGCAATGTCGGGGAACTTACTGATACCAAATGTCCAGAATGGAAACTATCAGGGGCAATTTAAAATTGAGCAGGGCATTTTTAACACCTGTCCATGGTTGACGTTCTTCACCTCTCAGCCTTTGAGGTCCTGTGAATGAGCACAGTGTCCACCTGGGGGATTCACAATCCCATGGTCCAGGCAAACAGGGAAGTTCGGAGCTTTGGGTAATATCTCAGCTGGAGCCTGCTTCTGGATTAACAATGGAGTATTTCCAATATTCCAGAAAAATCTTAATATCATAACAGAGAGCGAGGCTGTTTGGCCCATTGGCATTGTGCTAGTTCTCTGAAGGAGCTTTCTGATTACTCCTGCTCCACCTACAAACAGCCAACCTTTCCCTTTTGAGTACTTATTTCAATTCACTTTTATGTAGCTATTGATTCTCCTTGTAATGTCCTTGCAGGCAGAACATTCCAAATTGAGAAACAACTGGACATTGCTTCCTGCAGATGCTGATTGGCCTGCAATGCAGACAAGCCAAGTTGAGTCAAGTTTATTATAAGGTGAACAAGTACGGCGGGGTACAGGTACAATGAAAAATTTGCTTTCAGCAGGATCACAGGCACATAGGTACAGACAAATTATCTAACTTTTGTGCAATTTATGAGATGGCTACAATATAATCTGGTGATGTAAACTAATTGAGTTATTGTATATTAAGTAATGGCTGTGCAGGAGCCACAGGCTGTATTCTAAGCAAGAGCTGGAGACAGCAAGGACACATTGTCAAAGGTTATTATTTAAATATCAGTCAGGTGGCCAGGATAGCAATGAGTACTTAGCTGTGCTGGAACCTAACCTCTGACAGTATCTGGGGGGCAGGAAGTGAGGGGGACGGAGAAAATTAGTGTGGAAGAGAAAGGAAACCCAATTGTACTTTTGCCCTTAATTATTTCCCTATTTCCCTTTTACATTCAAAGACTGTTCTCTGTTTTTCACTCTGGCTTTTTAATTCTCTTTCTCTTCCAGGCCACCTATGTTTACCTGCTTCTTTGAAACTGGGTGGTCTCGGAGCCCTTGTGAAAAAACTCACCATTGATTACCACATGTTAGAGTGACTGAGTGCTAATCGGATCTCTGACCTGGCTGAGCAGTTTGAGTCAGCTTCCAGCCTACGCTGGCACTGGGGCAGAAAGGAAAGCATTCAGTGAAGCTTCTTGGATGGACTTTGATGACCTAACCTGTGGCTTTTCACTGGTGACCCAATAATAAAGGGAATATTAACTTCTCTCTAACTGTATCTCCCTTAATACACTTTGTCCTCGATGTGGCCTTACAGTGAATGAATATAATGCAGGGTTTCATGGACGTCTGCTTATCTGGCCTCTGAAGGTATGTGAGACATGCCTGTGAACAAAGCCTTGTCTCTCAGCTCGGCAGCATAGTGCAGGCTTCTCTTTCACTGGTCACAGATTGTTCTGTGTTTCATTAATTGACAGACCGAGCTGAGTTTGACAGAAATGACATGCAGCTGCCCATGGCCCTAACCTTCCAGGTAGGCCACCTTTCACCAGGGAAATTGTCCTCAATCAACTTATGAGGGCAGGCTTTCTAGTCTCTCATCAGAAACAGTGTGACTCAATGTAAGTGGTTGCAGCTTTCAATCAACTGATAATGACTGTCTGTCACTGCGAATGGAACTGTCACTGAGGTCCAAGAGAATAAATTGTGAAGTGGTTGCTGCCACTAGACAGGAGGTCTCAGACCACCCGACCCGGTGAGTACAAGCTACACTGTCAGAGCCCTTGAATACCTTTTGACATTCTGCAGAGAAGAGCAAGAAGTGAGTGATTGGAATGAAGCTAACCTCCTTCACAGTTACTAGTGACAACCTACAGACACTGAGCAATATAGTTACAATCTAATTACACAAGAGGGGCCATTTGGCCCATTTTAGTTTGACCCAACTTTGGAAACTACCTTGGAGACACAAGGCACTGGAGATGCTGGAATCTGGAGAAAGAAATGAGCTGCTTGAGGAACTCAGCTGGTCAGGCAGCATCTGTAGAAGGAAATGGATGGACAGTCGATGTTTCAGGTCGAGACCGTCGACCTAGACTGATGAAAGGCTTCAACCTGAATGATCAGCTGTCCATTTCCCTCTACAGATGCTGCCTGACCCAGTAAGTTCATCCAGTACCTTGTTTTTTTTTTAAAAATACCATGGCTTCCCTCCAGACATCAACTAACAGATCTTGAATGGAGGTAAGACTTTCACCTCTGCCACCAGCTGTTCCAAATCTTGTTCATTATTTGCAAGTGAAAGCTCTACCTGGATTCTGACATGGTCCAGCCCAGGAATTTTCTTCTTACTGGCTTCCTTTACAAAAGTGTTTGTTTAGAGACTCAGTAATGCTCCTTGCTAAATACCTCCAGTGAGATCTCCAATACTTCCAGTTTTTTTTGATCTGATGTTAAACACCTGCCTTGTTGCATTGCCCAAGAGAGACTGCAGATGTTGGAAATCTGGAGCAATGCACACAAAATGCTGGAGGAACTCAGCAGGTCAGGCAGCACCTATGGAGGGAAACGAACAGTCGACGTTTTGGGCTGAGACCCTTCTTCAGTCTTTGGACGATGATAATTTCTGAACATTATACAAATTGTTGTCTGACTATTTATTGATTAGCTTTATTAAGGCAATTTCTGGCAAATTCTTCTGAGCTAGCAGTAACATTCAGGACAAAAGATACTGCAGGTGTTGGAACCTGGAACAAACAAAACAGAACACTGGAAGTACTCAGCAGGTCAAGCAGCATCAGTGGAGGCAGAAGATGTAAGCTGATGTTTCAGTTTAAGACTTACACCTTTTGTTTCCACAGATGCTGCTTGACTCACTGAGTTCTTCCAGCATTCTTTTTTTTGAATATTCAGCAATATGTTTGCCTTTTTATTGCTGTTTATTGATTTTGCATTTTAACTGTCATCTAATATCTCTTTATTTTGTATCATCCACTAATATTCTTCCCTTTTACAGATCTCTACTTAATTAGTAGGTCCTGAACTGGTGCAATGGTGGTTATATAAAATCTGGGAAATGTAGTAGGTAGATATCACCTCTTGGCAAAGGCAAACATTAAAGTTGAAACTCACCACTACCTTCAATGTGTTAACACAACTTCTGTTCGACTGAGAAAAAGAATGCTTGAAAATCAAGACCTCAGATCTGGCATAAAACTCATGGTATACAGGGCAACAGTGATCCCCGCTTTCCAATATACCTCTGAGACTCTGATTACATACAACAGGTATCTAAAGCCATTGCATAGTTACTACTAAAACTGTCTCCACAAAATCCTTTAAATTCACTGGAAGGACAAGCGAACCAACATCAGTGTGTCCTCCAACATTGCCAATACTGTGGCTTTGATTACACTTAGCAGGCCACACGGAACAGGATGAGTTGTGCACACTGCTGACACCAGGATCTTGGAACAGGTACTCTATACTGAGCTCTGTCTGAGGAAGACATTACCAGGCTGACAGAGGAAAAGATTTAATGATGTTATCAAAGCCTCCTTGTAGAAATGCAATATCCCCACTGTCTCCTGGGAATCTCTGGCCCATGACCATTCAGAGTGGAAGGAGAACATTTGGGATGGCATTGAGAATCTTAAATCCAGGTTATTGGAAGCCCTGTGTTAGCAGCAGAAGGAGTGCATCACCTCCCAAACTACCCACTGGCCAGCGCCATCAGTTAAATCCTGTGGAAGAGTCTGCAGTTCTTACATTTGCCTCACCAGTGACCTCAGAACTCGCAAAACTGGAGCGGAAGCAAAGTCATCCTCGGTCCTGAGGAACTGCTAAAGAAGAAGTATAGATGTCAAGAAGACATAGAGCAGGGTAGTCGAATGCTCAAACAAATGGTAAAAGAAATTCAACGCAGAACAATGGTGATACTTTTGGTGAAGCAATAGAAACTAAATGGGGTGCAAAAAAAATCATATGTGTAAAATCTTTGAATGTGACGGAATAAGTGAATGAGTTAATTTATCAGTTAATAATGTTCATGGTGTCCTGGCATTTATAGATAGAGACATATGATTCGAAAGCCAAGAGGTAATGTTGAACTTGTCTTACAACTTGTTCAGGCCCTGCAGGAGTGGTGGGTTAAATTTTGGATACCATCCTTCAGGTGACCAATTTCACAGGGGAGCGAAAAGATTTTCTGGAATGGTTCAAGGGATAAGGAATGCCTTAAAAATGGCAAAAAAAAAATGGAAAATGTTGGAAATACTCAGCAGATTAGGCAGCATCTATACAGAGAGAAAGAGTTAACATTCCAGGTCAACAACTTTCATCCTCAAGACCACGTGTCAAGTGACCAACTCCTCTCCAGGCTGGAGAAGCTGGAATTGTTTGCCTCAGAGCAGAGCAAAGTTTAGCTTTGAAAGAGGAGTTTGAGGTTATGAAAGGAGATTGAATAAATACAGACAGTTTCCAGAGGCTGAACTGTCTAACCAAAGGGAACAAGTTGAAGTTAGTTGACATTGCAACAAGAAGCAACATGAGAACTTGAGAAATAGAAGTAGGAGTCTGCCATTTGGACTTCCATTCCTGCTCCACCCTACCCTAAGTTCATGGGTGACCTTTTGCCTCAGCACCAGTTCCTTCACTAACCCCATTCCCTTGGCTTCCTTTAATATCTAAAAATCTATTGATCTCTGTCTTCAACATATACTCAGTGACTGAGCCTCCACAGCCCCATTGGACAGAGAATTCTAAAGATTCACCACATCTGGCCAGCTCCTTATTCTGACCCCTGGTTCTGTCCCCAGACAGAGGAAGTATTGTCGCTGCATCTGTCCTTGTAAAGCCCCCCACGAATTTTGTACATTTCAATAAGAATACCTCTCATTCTTCAAACCTTTGGAAGGGAAGTACATGCCTGGTCTGTTTTAAGCAATGTGTGGCTGAGATTTGGAATGCACTGCCGGTGAGAGTGGGAGGGATATATTGAATAGCAGCCTTCAGAGGGAACTGAATAAACATTTGGAGAAAAAAAGTTGCAGGAGATGAGGAAAGAACAGGGAATGGGACCAACCAGTTTTTTGGGAAAGAGCTCGCACCATATCGACAGCCCAATGATCTTCTTCTGTGCTTAATTTTTGAAGGACTTAATTTAGTGCATTTATTAGGGAAAGGCTCCAGAGTTCTCTCCCTGCACTGTTGGGCTTGTAGTGAGGGACAGTCAACAAATTATCACATTGCTGATAAGTATATATACACAAAAAGGAAGAACTAAAGGCAGGAGCAGGCCATCGCACAACCCGAGCCCACTCATCTTCCACTCCAGGTCCACATTCCCACTGAGCCCCATAAGCTCTCATCCTCTTAATGTTCAAAAGCTATCAGTCCCAGCTTGAACACATTGAAGAATGTGCATCCGCACCAGTCTGAGATAGAGACTTCCAAAGATTTACAGGCATGAAGTAATTTCTCACAACCCAGATTCTTCATCCTGACGTTATGCCCTCGTATTAGATTCTCAAACCTGGGAGAACAGCTTCCTGGCACTTCTAATCCCTCTGAGAACCTTGCATATCTCATTGAAGTCACCCTCATTTTTCTAACACAATCTCTCCTAATAGGACAATCTCCTCATTCCTGGAATCCACCTTGTGAATCTGCGCTGCACTGACTCCAGTGTCTATGTAGTTGTCAGTATGTGAAAGCAGTTTAATTCTACTGAGCTCTTCCTCGGAGCAAAAGCTATTGCCCTTTACAATGGTTTCCTCAATTAGCCCACCTACTTTGTGTGTATTGTCACATACTGCCTGTTATGAGGCTGTAGTGTGAATGGTCATGGCTGTCATGTGACAGTGACAACACTGACCCCTCTGGTTGGATGACAACGTTGCTCATCGGGTCGGAAGCGACACCACCGTCAATCAAGGCTTGGCTCCACCCCACCCATCAAGAAAACACCTGAACAATTGGCTCATTTAAGCACCTTCGTCCTTGCTGGCACCGAGCCATTGGACCTTTTGAATTACCTGGGCAGGCCCACCCCCAGCCCTCCAGCACTATAAAAGTGCCGCATGTTCCTAGTTCCCTCTCTTTTGACTGCTCTAGGAATTGTGGAACAACGCTGAAGAGACCATTGGTAAGAGTGTGCACTTCCACAAGGGTTAGGAGCATCCTAGTAGATTCCAGGGAGCGTTAGAGCCGATGCTTGTACAGAATCAGGGGGTCAGGCACCGTATTGTTTATTCCTTGATCATTTGTAACCAGTTTGTTGTGTGTGCGTGCGCATCTCACCCCTGTTGTGATTTCCCTCACGTTTGCGGTCTCCTGTGTGTGTGAGTGTGCATCCGTTCCCATTCATTCTGTCCCCACGTTTGTCTTTGTGAATTAAATCACTTTTAAAATTCCAAAGACTGTGTCTGGAGTCCTCTATCTTTAAGACCCCAAAGAACCTTTTCTCACAACAGAGGCCAGATAGATTGCCTTTGTTGTTGAACGATCTCAGCTGATTTACTTTCAAACCTACCACTCCAACACTAACATCCTTCCCTCTTGAAAGACATGAAAACAATGATTTTCCCTTCTATCTGTGACTATATGTGAGTATCAAAGATTTCAGTCCCTTCCACACAATGCGATGGTCTGAATTAAAGTTGCAAAGGGCATATGTTGTGACTGACTATGGTGCAGCATTTCTCAACCTCTTCTCTGCGTAGCAGACCCTTCCCCATAAGGTTGCAACCAGTCAACTCTGGAACTCCTCTTCTTCACCCACCCCCCCTGCAATCTCTACTCGCACTTTAAGTCACTGTTACAAACCCAAGTTTTTGATCCAGCTCTGATTAACCCTCACGATAACTGGGTTTGCATACAATGAGAATAAGCAGCATTGTTAACCTAGAATAGTACCTGGTAGTTACTACTGGGATATTCTAGGTTAACAATGCTGCATATTCTCATTGTAAGAAACTGTTTGGCCCATCAAGTCTATTGCCAGCTCTCAGAGTAATCCCATTCCCCCACTTATTTCCCTGTAGCCAATTCCCTCTCACACTGCCATCAACTACCTTGCCTCCCTGATTACCCTACCACACATCCATAATAGAGGGTAATTGACCGCAGCCGATTAAGCAATCAACCAGCATATCTTTGGAATATGGGAGGGAATCAGAGCACCTGAGGGAATCCTATGTGGACACGGAGAATGTGCAAACTCCACACTGACAGCACTGGAGGTCAGCTTTGAACCCAGGTTGCTGGAACTATATGACAGCAGTACTACCTGCTACATCACTATGCCGCCAGTTAAATGGAGGTTGTTAACCTTGACCTGAAGACTTGTAAGCTGAAAAATGAGATCAGCTCTGGTCCCTGCACCTGACAGGAGTCTGTGGCACACTAATGTAAGATCAAACAGGACGAGGCACAGGTATAATGAATTCTGAGGTCAAACGACTGCCAGCACTCACCGTCTAGACTCCCATCTGAAGAATGGAAACTGGCCAAGAAATTAGAATCACTACCTGTGTCTGTGGTAAAGTGGAAAGGAATGTGTTGGTGGATGGGGAGGATTGGAGGTGGGAAGAGGTGCGGAGAGGTGGAAATTGGGAAAACATAGATGATAATTAGGATAAAAACAGAAAATGCTGGAAAATGCAGCAGATCAGGTTGCATCTGTGGGAAGAGAAACAGAGTTCACATTTCAGGTCAAAGACCTGATGTGTATTTCCAGCATTTTCTGTTTTTGTTTTAGATTTCCAATATCTGCAATCTTTTGATTTTCACTTAATTGTTGATAGTGAATTAGTTGGATGAATTTAGTGAACTGTATCAAATGGGGAAATCCTGTTTGTCCAGAAAATATTTGGCCACATGAATGGAAAAAAGTTCAAGAAACTACCCTGTTGCATAAATTCTGCGGAGTGAAGCAGCTGCATTTATATAGCACCATCACATACCCCCGGATATCTGTAAGTTCTTTAAGCCAGTTGAGGGCTTTTGTAGCCACAATTTCTCCTTGAGATGGGCATGGCTGTAATTCCACTCCAGGGATGTGAGGATATATCGAACAATCCTTGTCCTCCAAGAGAAGACTATAGCTCGGCCTCAGAATGAGGGCATCATCTGACTTTTCCCGGTGCACACTGCTGACCATGAGGATTGTTCAGTATCTGCACATTCAAGGAGGGAAAGCCTTTTCCAGGTTCAGCCCTGGACTCTTTAATGCCACCAGCATGTTGTCTATCTCTACCGAAGGTCTGACAACGCCACCGCCTGGGCAAATCCTCTCCACTCCGAGAGGGAGATGAATTCCACTGTCCTTAATCGAGGAGTGTCTATAAAGTCAATGTGCTGTGAACTGCGGTCTGAGCTGTGCCACTGCCTCATGGTGACAGTGAACCTCACCTCTGCAGCAGAGACATCCAGATGTGAGAGCTGGCTGCAGCTACCAGGGGGAAATGGAGGATTATTGCTAATAATGTCCTTGAAGATCCTAGCCTCCAGGAACATTGCTCCTAAGAGAGCTGGAAATAGGAAGCCTCTTGGGGAATAGTCCATTTTGTCCGTAGCCATTCTCCCCCTCCTCTGGATAGGAGTCTTGTCTTCAGCCCCTCTCCTGGACATGATGCAAGTCAATTTTGTTTTTTAGACATTAGTTGCTGCATTAGAGTTGACAGATACCAAAAAAGGTCTCTTCTTTGCATCATTCTGTGAGATATTTCACTCACAGTTAAATTGAATGACAAAACATCAGTTTAGCATCTCATCCATTGATGCACCTCCAACAGAAACAGTGCTGCACTGAATTCACAACTGGGATTATATATTCAGCTTTCCAAAGTGGAACTGGATCAACACCCTCCTCCCCCTGAATGAAGACTGGCCCTTTGCTGCAGCTGTATTTTAAGGGTAAGCAAACGAAGTAAAGCAAAAAATCACTATACTAGTTAAAAAATGAGACATTACTGCTGCTGTTGGGGAAGGACAGTCATAGACAACCAAGCTGCATGTGTGCACAAGATCTCCCAGTATCTCCCAAGATGTCGATTCTCATCATAGCTCGAGAAAGCAGGTCATGCCACTGTACAAAAAAGAGAAGATTTTGTCATGCCAAGAAACAGGAACAAGATCCACAAGGAGAATTTTGTTCTGTCCCTTCCACTCACTTTTAACCAATCTGGAGTCCATAAATGCCTAAGTCTGAAACCAAGCACAAGACCAACAGCCAAATGTTGAGATCACAAAACATGACACCTGGCAACACATAACCACTCCATCATCATCGAGAGTTTGTTCACTACCTTGAGATTCACCATGAAATGAGGCCTGAAACACTGTAGGGTTTGGACACGTTCCATGAATTGATGACATTTTTCAACTTAGATGGTCACATTGTCCTTTTACTGACTTCAACATCTACAGTACACTGCCAAGAACCAAAGCCCAGTGCATTGTCAAGGCAAGTAACCTAAGATGTGAACCTCTGGTAGTGAAGTTGCATTAGTACCATTGTTTTTTTTGTTTAATTAGCTTTATCTAAACAAAACCAGAGGACTAGAGGATTTAAAATATTTCACAAATAGATCCAGACAGCAGATGAAGAAAATATATTTGCAATGGTCTGTTATCCCCTGCCTGACAAGGTGGTGGGAGCAGTTTCCATTTTAAAGAATGGCTACAAGGAAAGAAGAATGTAGGACTATGTGAAAACAGTGGCGTGGGAGCTCTCTGTCCAAAGGCCAAGGGTTGAAAGGTCTTCAGTGCACATCATTACATAAATATCAGTACTGGGGAAGAAAGAGTTTCTTGGACCCATTATGTGTACAATCTGCTTTTGAGGCATCCAGTAAAGTTGTGTTGAAGTTGCAGTAACAAAATGCCATATCCAACCCTCCCTAATCTGCCACTCTTTCAACACAGGTTCCTGCCTCACAGCTTCACTTTCAACCATACTCTGCTGGAGCACTTTTAGCCAGAAAGACTAAAAAAAAGGCATTTTGTATTGTGGTGTTGAGATACTCTAGCTGAAATTAGCAGTGAATTGCTTTCATTGAGCAGCAAATATCAAGTCAACAGACCAGTTGTATTTTGAGAGAGGCATGTGGGATGAGTGTATTGTGAAGGGTCGTGGCTGTCACGTGACAGCACTACCCACCACCTGGTCGGAAGACACACCACTGTAAATCAAGGTTTGGCCCCGCCCCACCCATCAGCACACACCTGACCATTGGCCTTTGTAAATTACCTGGGCTGGAACCCCCCAGCCCTCCAGCACTATAAAAGGTGCCACATGTGCTCAGATCTCTCTCTTTGCCATCTTCAAGGGATCACCCTGTTTCACTCCAAGCCAAGTACTGTGGAACGGAGCTGGAGAAATTGTTGGTGAGGTGTGCACAGTTTAAAGGTTGGGAACGTTTTAGTTAGTGTCCCTAGTAGCAGTGAGCCATGCCTGCACTGAGTCAAGAGGTGGTGGGTAGCATATTGTTTTTCCTTGATTGTATGTACCTAGTTCGTTGTGTATATGTGTGTGTATTTTATCCTCAGTGCGATTTTGTTTTTTCCCACGCTCGCTATAAACTGTGTGTTATTCCCATTACCATTTTCCCATGCTTGTATTTTGTAAATAAAATTGTTTACTGCCAGACTGTGTTCAGAGTCCTTGCTTTTGAGACCCATCGAATCTGTCTTCTCACTGACAACAGTGAGAAGCCAAATATACTCCCAAACATTTTCAGGCATTGCTCTTATCCTGTCTCAGCCTTCTCTCCATTTAATATCTATTGTTTTATTTGTTTGTTTCAGATTTCACAACCTATTCCTAGTTGCCCTGAGAAGTCGGTGGCAGACTTTTGCAGCAATACTTTGACAAGTTATTTGCTGGGAAACTTCTAAGTGCACTAGGAGTCAACATATCATGTGGACATCTAGTCACAGTTAAGTCAGACAGGCCAGGGTTGGGAGTTTGTGGCTTCACAACAGTCAGCAGTTTTTATCATCGCTTTCTTTCAAGTGCCAGTCCATATTACCGATGTATGGAATTCAGTTTTCCAATTTGCCTTTTTAAGTTTGAAACTCGTGATGCTCTGGTTTATTTGTCCAGGATCATAACTAATTTGAGTTCTGGCAGGTGTTAAAGTTAATAGGCTGATGATTCAAGTAATAGGCTTTGTTTTCTAGAAGGCAGGCATGGTAGTGTAGTGGTTAGCATAACGCTTTACAGTGCCAGCGACCCGGGTTCAATTCCGGCCGCTGTCTGCAAGGAGTTTGTATGTTCTCTCTGTGTCTGCATGGGTTTCCTCTGGGTGCTCTGGTTTCCTCCCACATTCCAAAGACACACAGGTTAGGAAGTTGCGAGCATGCTATGAAGGCGCCGGAAGTGTGGCGACACTTGCGGGCTGCCCCAAGAACACTCAACGCAAAAGATATATTTCACTGTGTGTTTCGATGTACGTGTGACTAATAAAGATATCTTATTAGGTGCCTTATCAAAGGTTATTGCAAAAAGTAAAGGTCCATGGTGTAAAAGGTAATATATTAGCATGGACAGAGGAATTAACTGGTTAATAGGAAACAGAGGGGAGGCATAAGTGGGTATGTTTCTGACGGAAAAATGTAATGAGAGGTGTGCCATTGGGAACAGGACTGGGGCCTCAATTTTTTTTTACAATTTATAACAAAAGATTTGGGTCAAGTTCTGGTTGATAAGTTTGCTGATGACACAATGATAAGTAGGAATATATTTTGTAAAGGGGGCATAAAGAAGGTATAAAGGCATATAGATAGGTTAAGTGAATGAACAAAGATCTGGCAAATGGAACATAATGTGGGAAAAGGTGAAATTATCCATTTTGGCCCGAAAAATTTAAAAAGTGTATTATTATTTAAATGGCGGGAGATCACAGATCCCTGAGAGAGAGGGATCTGGGTGTCCTAGTGTATGATTCACAAAAGATGAGTACTTAGGCACAACAAGTAATCACAAAAGGCTAGAGAATGTTATCATTTATCGTTGTTTTGGGTCAAGACCCTTCATCTGGACTTGGATGGGTTGCCTTTTGAGGAAAGGTTGAACAGGCTCGACTTGTATCCACTGAACATTAGATGAGTGAGAGGTGACTTGAATAAAATCTGATGTGTTCTGATGGACTGGATATGGAGGGAACATTTCCACCGTGAGAGGATCCAGAACTAGGTGCTCGCTGCTTAACAATAAAGGTGCTCTGATTTCATCCCATATTGCAAAGGTGCTGTTTGGTAGGTTAATTGGTGACTGTAAATTAGCCCCAGTACTGCTGGTGAGTGTGGGAGAATTAGTGGTGTATTAGATGGCATGTGTATACAAATAGGTTACAGCGAATTAAATCGAGGAACAGGAATGATGGGATTGCTGAATGGTCTCCTCTTATGTTATAAGAAATAAAATGATGTTAAAAAAACAAGGAAAAAGATAATCTATTTAGGGCAGAGATGAGGTGGAATATTTTCTTCACTGAGAGTTGTGGATACTCAGAACTCTTCCTCAAAGGACAGTGGAAGTAAAGCAGCTCTATATGGATGAGGGTTGCATTTATCTTGTGCGTGTTCAAATATTCATCTTAAATGATGAGTTTCCATGCGATAAACTCAGTAATGTAACTGGAGACCACTCACCCAATTGCCTTCTGGTACCTCTATGACATTGCCATGGTGCATTCCTAATAACCTTGAAACTTATTTTCATTCCTTCTTGCAAGCAATCAAGATGGGTTTTTGTGTGTTAGTTTATTACTAACCATATAGAACATAAAACATAGTACAGCAGAGGAACAGGCCCTTTGACCCACGATGTTGTGTGAACTAATTAGTAATCAAATGCCCAACTAAACTAATGCCTTTTGCCTACACAAGGTCCACATCCCTCCATTCTCTGCACATTCGTGTGCTTATATAAGAGCCTCTTGAACACTTCTATCATATCTGCCTCCACCACCACCCCAGGCAGTGCATTTCAGGCACCCACTACTCTCTATGTAAAAAAAATTGCCCCACACATCTCCTTTGAACTTTCCCCTTCTCACCTTAAATGCATGCCCTCTGATATTAGACAATTCAACCCTGGGAAAAAGTTATCAGCTGTCTACTCTATCTATACCCCTCATAATCTTTGAAATCTCTATCAGGTCTTCCCTCAGACTCTGTCGCTCCAGAGCAAACAACCTAAGTTTGTCCAATCTCTCCTTATAGCATCTGCCCTCTAATCCAGGCAGCAACCTGGTAAACTTCTTCTGCACCCTTTCCAAAGCCTCCACATCCTTGCTATAATGGGGTGACCAGGATTGAATGCAATACTCCAGATGCAGCCTAACTAGAGTTTTATAAAGCTGCACATAACTTCCTGACGCTTGAACTCAGTCCCTTGACAAATAAAGGCAAGCATGCCATACACCACCTTTATCACCCTATCAACCTGTAGAACATTACAACACAGTACAGGCCCTTCAGCTCATAATGTTGTGCCAACGTTTTATCCTGCTCTAAGATCTATCTAACCCTTCCTTTCTACGTAGCCCCCCACTTGCTGGTAGGCTTCTTCAGAAGGTCAGAGGGCAAGGGATCCAGGGATTCTTGACCATGTGGATTCAGAATTGGCTTGCCTGTAGAAAGCAGAGGGTTGTGGTGGAGGGAGTGCATTTGGATTGGAGGGCTGTGACTAGTGTCCCACAGGGATTGGTTCTGGGTCCTCTACTTGTGATATTTATTAATGACTTAGATGAGGGGGTGGAAGGGTGGGTTAGATGACACAAAGATTGGTGGTGTTGTGGATAGCGTGGAGGGCTGTCAAAGCTCACAGAGGGATATTGATAGGATGCAGAGCTGGGCTGAGAAATGGCAGATGGAGTTCAATCTGGAGAAGTGTGAGGGGGTACACTTTGGAAGAACAAACTCCAAGACTGAATACAAGGTAAATGGCAGGATTCTAGGCAATGTAGAGGAGCAGAGGGATCTGGGGGTTCAACTGAAAGTTGCCACACAGGTGGATAGGGTAGTTAAGAAAGTTTATGGGATGTTAGCTTTCATAAGTTGTGGGATAGAGTTTAAGAGCCACAAAGTAATGATACAGCTTTACAAAACTCTGGTTAGACCACACTTAGAGTACTATGTCCAGTTCTGGTCGCCTCATTATAGGAAGGATGTGGAGGCATTGGACAGGGTGCAAAGGAGATTTACCAGGATGATGTCTGGATTAGAGAGTATGGATTATGAGGAGAGACTAAAGGAGCTAGGGCTTTACTCATTGGAGAGAAGGAGGATGAGGGGAGACATGATAGAGGTGTACAAAATATTAAGAGGAATAGATAGAGTGGACAGCCAGCGCCTCTTTCGCAGGGCACCAATGTTCAATACAAGAGGGCATGGCTTTAAGGTAATGGGTGGGAAGTTCAAGGGAGATGTCAGAGGGAGGTTTTTCACCCAGAGTGGTTGGTGCATGGAATGCGCTGCCTGGGGTGGTGGTGGAGGCTGATATGTTGGTCAAGTTCAAGAGATTGTTAGATAAACATATGGAGGAATTTAAGATAGAGGGATATATGGGAGGAAGGGGTTAGATAGTCTTAGGAGTGGTTTGAAGGTCAATACAACATGGTGAGCCAAAGGGCCTGTATTGTGCTGTATTGTTCTATGGTTCTATTTCTCTGTCAATCTTGTGTCTATTTAAGAGTCTCTTAAGTGTCCACAATGTGTCTGCCCCCACAACCTCTACTAACAGTGCGATCCACAACCTGTGTAGCCACTTTCAGGGATCTATGGACTTGGACCCCAAGATCCCTCTGCTCATCAACATTGTTAAGAGCCTTGCAATTAACAGTGTACTATCCCTTTGCATTTGATCTCCCGAAGTGCAACACTTCACATTTGGCTGGGTTGACTCCATCTGCCATTTCTCTGCCCATATTTGCAACTGTATCCTTTGCCAGTCTTCTACACTATCCACAACACCACCAATCTTCGTATTGTTTACAAACTTACTAACCCACCCATCTACATTTTCATCCTTGTCATTTATGTACATCACAAACAGCAGAGGTCCCAGCACAGATCCCTGAGGAACACCACTAGTCACAGACCTCCATCCCTAATGAGTCCCCTCGACCACTACCCTCTGTCTTCTATGAGCAAGCTGGTTCTGAATCCAAAAGGCCAATTCACCATGGATCCCATGCATCTTAATCTTTTGGCTGAGTCTCCCATGAGGGACCTTATCAAACACCTTACTAAAATCCATGTAAACAACATCCACAGCTCTACCTTCAGCACTCACCTCTGTCATCTCCTCGAAAAACTCAATCAAGTTAGTAAGACACGACTTGCCCTACACAAAGCCATGCTGACTGTTCCTAATTTTCCATAGGTTTCCAAATGCTCATAAATCCTATCCCGAAGAATCCTCTCCAGTAACTTCCTTACCACTGATGTGAGACTCACTGGTCTATAGTTACCAGGATTATCCCTGTTTCCCTCCTTGAATAATGGAACAATGTTAACTGCTCACCAGTCCTCTGGGACCTCACCTGTCCCTAGAGAGGACATGAAGATATTGGTCAAGGCCCCAGCAATTTCATCTCTTTCCCCTCTCAATAACCTGGGGTATATTCCATCAGGCCCTGGGGACTTATCCACCTTAATGTTCTTTAAGAAACCCAACACCACCTCCTTCTTTATCTGAAAATGCCCGAGCATATGAGCATGCTCCACACTGAACTCACTGTCCTCGACGTCCTTCTCCTCAGTAAATACTGATGCAAAGCACTCATTTAGGACTTCACCCCCATCTTCTGCCTCCAAGCATATGTTCCCTCCTTTATCCTTGAGTGGTTCTACCCTCTCCCTAGTTATCCTCTTGCTCTTGATGTATGTAGAGAATGTCTTGGGATTCTCTTTAATCCTATTTACCAAGGACTTTTCATGACCCTTCCTGAATTTCCTAATTCCCTTCTTGAGTTCTTTTCTGGCTTCTTTATAATCCTCAAGGGCTCTTTATGATTTTAGCTTCCTAAACCTTACATACGCTTCCTTTTTCTTCTTGACTAAATTCACCACCTCTCTCGACATCCAAGGTTCCCTCACCCTGCCATCCTTCTCCTTCCGTCTTACTGGAACATCCCTGTCCTGTACTCTGTGCACTTGGTCTTTAAACACCCTCCACATGTCAGATGTGGATTTTCCCCCAAACAGTTGTTCCTAATTAACTCTCCCTAGTTCCTGCCTAATGGTCCCATAATTTGCCCTGCTCTAATTTAATACTCTCCCACAAGGTCCATTCTTATCCTTATCCATAGCTATCTTAAAACTTAATGAGCTGTGGTCACTGTTCCCTAACTGTTCTTCCACTGAAAGGTCACTCACCTGGCCAGGATAATTACCTCACACCAGGTCCAGTACAGCCCCTCCTCTTGTTGGACTATCAACATATTGATTAAAGAAACCCTCCTGGATGCACCGAATAAATGTATCCTCCGCTCCAGTGTGTTAGTTTATTACCAACCATCTCCACTACTCCACTTTAATCTGGGAACAAAGTAATCCCAGTAGAAGTGGAGAAAAAGGCCAGGTAAACTCTGATAAGTGGAGCGCACAGTGCTCACTATACCCACCGTATCCTTCCTCAGTTGATAGCCTTTATCTTTGTAACTGTTTTATGTTGTCTTTTCTGTGAGGCTGAACTCTGGTGGGGATTGTGCCCAGCTAGTTGAGGAGAGCACTCACAGTTTTGAAAGCTTTCTGGAAACCATAGCTCCTTATCTTGCTTGAGGAAGAATCTCAAACACATGGAATTGTTTGTTTTTGCACTCAATACTGTCCAATTGGCCAGGGGCTTTGTTCAATGGATGCACTGATAAGTATTGGAGTTCTCAGCTGACCGCCCTATCTTAGTTGTCTGACAAAATAAACGCCAGCTCTCTTATTTTATTGCTGACCGGGCAGGCTTTGATTGTCTTCTACAAGAGCCTGAGCTTCAATTACTATCACTAAGTGAATGAGTCAAAGTTGGCAGCTGCCTCCAAGCACCTATCGTTGGAAAGTTTATATACACCTTTCATTCTCTGTACCTTAAGTAAGAGCTTTGTAATTTTGTTTTAGCCAACTTTCTATCGTCTCTTAATAATTCATACTTGGCTATGTTTCCACATATGCGTTTGCCTTCTGGTACCACAGTCAAGTAACATTGCAGTTTGTGACATTGGACTGCAGGGTTTAACAGAACCTGAGTTTCTTAACCATGCTTGTTGGTATCCTCAACCAAAAGCGCACACTCTGCCAATCATTCGAGGGTAAGATGAGGCAGTGCCTGCATTTCTTTAACAGGTAGAGCATGTAGTACTGGAACAAGGAGAACACAACACTAGCACTCGAAGCAGCAGTTCCAACTAATGCAGCATGCCGCACTGAAATCAGCAGGTCCGTCTCAGTGGTAGGATCACTGTTTCAGAGCTTTCAGGTGGATTTGACCAAGCATAACCCCAAATTGTGGACTGGGCAGAGGTGGGAAGGGGCAAGGCTTCTTGTTGCCACTGTGTGCACTGAAAATTGTTGTCAGTTCTCCCTCCTTAAATCTACAGTCTCTAAACACATTTCTCGTGATGCAGCAGTGACTGTGAAATCAAGGTGCATGCTGGCTTCTTATATCTGAAACAATATCGATTCTGTTTCTTTCTATTGCTTAATTCATAAATACCATCTGAACGGGCAGTGTTTAATCATGCACTTGGGGTGAGCCTTCTGTTAGTCCAGAGGAGGCAGTGTTGTTTAGACATTCAGAGCGTTGCTTGACTTTTGATGGGGATGTCACCCCACCTGCCTTCTCAGGGTGATGTATAAGATCCTGCAATAGTATTCAAAGGGGAGGGGGTGGTTGGAGGTGTCAGAAAGATCAATAAAATGTTTGGTTGGTGAGGAGCTAAGGGGGGGGGGGGGGTGTTCAGTGCTGGGACTGCACTGAAGGACCACAAATATAAAGGAAGAAATGGGGGCAAACTACTGAGGTGTAAAAACAAGAGGGCAAAAATTCCAGGTGATTGAAATCCAAAATACAAACAGATATGCTGGAAACATTCAGCTAGTCATGCAGATCTGCGGTAAGAGAAACAGTTAACATCTCAGGTTGAAAACCATACCTCAGAGGATCATTGCAAAACCCTAGGTTCTGAAAATGGGGTTTGGACCTGAAATGTTAACTGTTTCTCTTTCCATAGGTGCTGCCTGACCTGCTGAATGTTTCCAGCAGTTTCTTTTTATTAGGGCAGTGATGGTTTGCATTTTTAACCAACTTAACGTTGACTGGGGAGCAAAAACCCAAACAAGAAAAGTCCAGTTTCAGACAGTTTTAAGGAATTAAACTGCGGTAGAGGTAGGGGTTAGTCTGAGGTAGGAGTGTAAAGGAAATAATGCTCATTGCGGGAGAGTCTGGAAAATGGCAAACCAATACCATGAGTAAAATCTTAAACCTTATCTGATAGCTTTCAGTCAATCAGATTAATGCCAATTCCAAGGGCAGCAAACCCATCCCCACTCTCCTTACTTCTCTGTACCACTGTATCTTCTTCCCATCAACTTGCCTTTGATGCTTTATGTCCCTAACCTACACTAGCAGAACATAAGATGGTGAAGCACAGGAACAGGTCCTTTGGCCCACAATGTCTCTCCTGACTGTGATGCCACTCCAAACGAATCCCATCTGCCTGTACATGGTCTACATCCCTCCATTCCCTGCCTGGTCATGTACCTGTCTAAATGACTCTTAAACATTGATATTGTATCTGCTTCCACCACCACCCCCGACAGCATGTTCCAGGCTCCTACCACTCTGCATTTAAAAAAAACCTGCCCCGCACGTGTCATTGAAACCTTCCTCTCACCTTACGCATATGCCCTCTCAAATTTGATTTTCCATCCTAGGAAAAAATACTGACTACCTACCGTATCTATGCCTCTCATGGTCGTATATGCTTCTATCAGGTTACTCCTCAGCCTCTGACATTCCAGAGAAAACAATCCAAATTTGTCCGACCTCTCCCTATCGCTAATACTCCCTAATCCATGCAACATCCTAATGAACCTCTTCCGAATGGGCAATGTACAGTGGCCAATTAACCTCCCAGGAGACACAAGATGGCAGATGCTGGTATCTGGAGCAACAAATAATCTGCTGGAGGAACTCAGTGGGTCGAGCAGCATCTGTGGGGGGGAAGGAATTGTTGAAGTTTCTGGTTGAAGCCCTGCATCAGGACTGCATCAGGCCATCAACATTTCCCAAGTTCCTCCAGTGGATTGTTTGTTAACTTCCCAGGATATCTTGGGAATGTGAGAGGAAACTAGGAAACTGGGAAACTGGAGCACCCTGAGGGGACCCCAGTGGGCACACAGGGAGAATGTGCAAACTCCACACAGACCAGACCAGTGTGGAGTGCTGCAGCTCTGTACTGTTGTAGGTGAGCAAACTTGTGAGGCTGAGTTGTGATGTACCAAATTCTTGCATCAACTATGAACTCCCTGAGAAAAGACCCGACATGTAGTAAAAAATCACTGACATACAACATTAAAAGAATGAGAGCTGGCAATGAACCCTATGGAACTGATGGCTTAATGAAAACTCATGGACCTGAAACATTAACTGTTTCTCTCTCCACAGGTGCTGGCTGACCTGCTGAGTGTTTCCAGCATTTTCCACATTTACTTTATACGTTAGCAAAAGTGAACAGAAGAAAGTGTTTTAGAGCAGCAGGATGTATCAAGGAGGAGATGGTGAAGGTACAAAGCAAACATGTTCCTATCTCCGGACTCTGAAATCAAGATCCCTCGACCACCATACCCCACAAAAAAAACCCTGTCCCACCAGTCATCTAGAAGCATCTGGAGCAGGAGAATTCAATGAAATGAGGCTCATGACAGGTACCAGAAGTTCAAAACTCAAAGGAAAAGAAGCATTTAGAAAATTTAAGGGTGAAATCCAAAACAACATTAGGAACATAAAGAAACCATGTTAAAAGATATTTATCAGCTGGTAAAGTCAGGCATAGTGTAGCAGTTAGCAAAACCCTATTACTGCGCCAGCGACCCGAGTTCAATTCCGGCCACTGTCTGTAAGGAGTTTGTCCGTTCTTCCCGTGTCTGCATGGGTTTCCTCCGGGTGCTCCGGTTTCCTCCCACATTCCAAAGACATACGGGTTAGGAAGTTGTGGGCATGCTATGTTGGCACTGGAAGCGTGGCGACACTTGCGGGCTGCCCCCAGAACACTCTACGCAAAAGATGTATTTCACTGTGTTTCGATGTACATAATACCTTATCTTAAATCCCAAAGATATTTTTATAAATACTAAAGAGCTAAGGGATGATAAGGAAAGAGGAGGTTGTTAAGAACTCAGTGCATGGCTTGATCTTTGTTAAGTGATGGCTAAGTTTCTAAATAAATATACTGTGTCTATCTTCTCTCAGAGAGGGAGGTGAGAGAGACTTTGTTGTTAAGGATGCTTTAGGAATTAGAGTCACACAGCACAGAAACAGGCCCTTTGGCTCCCTGAGTCCACGATGACCATCACGCACCCATTTACACTAATCCTAATTGGGAGGCTGTTGGTAATACTTTTTCACTGACTCCTGGGAATTCCTGGCCCATGACCATTGGGGAAGGAACATTTAGGATAGCACAGAGCACTTTATGTATTAAGAAGCCAAATGTAAATGGTGAAAGGAGCACACCCCTTCCTAAATCACCCACCTCTTCTTCTAGCCCCCTTGAGGCAGAGTCAGTGGGCACCATGTTGGCTTCCTCAGCCACTGCAGAACCCACAGAGCTGGAGTAGAAACAAGTTATTTGCAATCCCAAGGGACTGCCTGAGAAGAGAAGGAGGGATAAATATCCTCTTCCTCTTTGAAAAATAGTTGCTGCATTTTGAAAAATGTTCTCTCCTTATTATTCCTTTTAGACTTTCTTTCCACGTTGGGAGAAACGATAATTATTGACTTTTCAGTACACCAATAATCTGATGATGTTTAATCATCCTTTTGATAAAAATCACCAGAATATTTGAAATCTGTGTTTAAGTTGTCCTTGTATTTTGCTTAAACTGAACAGTCTGGCATTTTTGAAACTTGTATGTTCATTTTCTCAGGGAATGTTTTGGAGAGTGGGGGAGGAGAGAGACTGATACTTTTCTGCTGTAGCCAAAGTTAATTTTGGGAACTTCAAACCTAACAGTGGATCCTTGGCCTCCCAGGGTCCAAAGTACAGAAGCTCTTTTGTGCAGCTTTAACTCATGTGTGCCAGCTCCACACTCACTGAAGGTAAATGGTGTCCTCAGCTGGTCAGAGACTGTGCTTGCAAGCTTCCCCAGCAGACCTGGAACAAGATGCCCTGCCACACACCCTTTAGTGGCTAAAGCACACGATTAAATGTTGGTTAGCCCACCTATAACAGCAATTTCTAGCTTTTGTTGTGCAAGGAGATTTCGCAAGCTAGTGTTGAATAAGTACTGTTGTCTCAAAGGAATTTATTACAAGATAAGGTGCATCAGATCAATAAAGCTCTTTGTCCTGTTCTTCCCATTAGAACTCTCATTCTAACCCTGCCCACAGTATGCCCCTCCCCAAACCTCCTTCCCCCAACTCCCTCCACTTCCCACCACACAAACTCATACATCTCCTTCACCATCCCCCCACCACAAGACAGATTATGATTGAACAACAGACAGACTATGAAAGGCAGGCTTACCTTACAGGTACTGCCGTAAATGAACTTCCACTGTTTTCCAACCATAAAATAAAGGAAGTCCTTCTGTTCTTTGTGGGAACAATAACCTGGATGTTTGCTCAAACTGTCATTGGCACACTGTAAGTGACGCAGTCTGTTCTAATTGGAATTCCACAATAAAAATTCAGGTCTAATGCCTTGATTGTCCCATTCAGGGGAAGCATCTTAACTGGATGTCAAAACTAAATCAACCTCAGCAAAGAAGTTCAGATCTGTTTAATGACTGTTTGATTCATGGACCAGATCTACCGTAAGTAGCTGAAAAGCACCATGGAGGTGGTTAAAACATGAAGTGGATTTGATAGCTTGAATAATGGCTGCTTGTTAACCATGAGTTTACAAAACTTGAGGACAAAAAATAAGTAAGGGGTTAAGCATACTAAAGTCCCAGCCTGGTCTTTTATAATGAAAACAGACCGGTCCTGGGAGTGAACAACAGACCTCCCTGGGATGTCCCCAAATTTCCCTTGCAATACAACTTAAGAATGGGCAGGAGTAGGCCACTCAGCCCTTCTGACTTGCCCCTCACCTCTGTCCTAAGTCCTTTGCCCTCGGGAATCATCTCACAAGGAGCCGGAAATGGATTTTTTTATGTTTTTCCATCCAAAGTGAATTTTGTAATGGTGTATGGCAGAAATATAACACAGATGCCATCAAAATTCTTAGCCTATGAATGTTGAAAATCTGAAATTAAAATGCTGGAAGTGCTGATGACCTGAAATAGTTGAAAGTGGTAATAATGCGGTGATAGTTGAAATCAGAACTCAGCAGGTCAGGCAGCATCAGTGGAGAGAGAAATAGGGTTAACAGTTCAGGTCAACGACCTTTCATCAGCACTTTGCTCATTAAGGACCAACCTCAACATTGGCATCTAGAGTACTGAAAAGGGAAAGTGCTGTGGTGCTAACTGACCTCTCCATCACAGAGGCTGAACTACCAGTTCTCTGACACCTTCTCTGGACCATGAATCCACCATCAGGCTATTGTTACTGACTTTATTCTCTCTTGAGATCTTACCTCCACAACCTCTGCCCTCATGGGCCCCCAAACCCACAGAGCCCACTTCTAACTCTTTCCAAGATCCACAAGAGGACTGTCCTGATACTCCCATTGTTTCAGCATGCTCTTGCCCCAGGGAGCTTCTTTCAGCTTACCTTGACTCCATTTCTTTCTCCCTGGTCCTAACCCATTTACAATGGCGGCACCTTCCACACCACCACTGTAATGGTGCAAAAAACAAACTGCTGGAGGAACTCAGCGAGTCAGGTTGCATCTGTGGAGGAAACTGTATAGTCGACGCTTTGGGTCAAGACCCTTCATCTGGACCTGCTCCAGATTCCAACATCTGCAGCCTCTCGTGTCACCACCTTAATGGCATCCAGTTTTAACAATTTCTCCTTCAACTCCACTCACGTCTTAAATTTTTTTTTTAATTTTATTTACAGCATGGTAACAGGCCCTTCCGGCCCAACAAGTCCACACCGCCCATTTTAAACCCAAATTAACCTACCCGTACGTCTTTGCAATGTGGGAGGAAACCGGAGCACCCGGAGGAAACCCACGCAGACGGGAGAACGTACAAACTCCTTACAGACAGCGACGGGAATCGCACCCCGATCGCTGGCGCTGTAATAGCGTTGTGCTAACCGTTACGCTACCATGCCGCCCCTTCAGATCAAAGGTGTAGCTATGGCCACTTGTATGGGTCCAAGCTATTGTCTGTCTTTTCAGAGTCATAGAGTTGTACAGGATAGAAACAGGTCCTTTGGCCCATCCCATCTATGCTGACCATTATGCCTACCTACACCAATCCCATTTGCCTGCATTAATTCCCTATCCCTCTATGCCTTGCTTATTTAAGTATCTGTCCAGATGCCTCTTAAATGTTGCTATGCCTTGACGACCTCCTCTGGCAACTCATTCCAGATATCAACTACTCTTTGTCTGAAAAATGTACCCCTTAAATCCCCTATAAACCTCCTCCCTCTCACCTTAAAGCTATGCCCTTGAGCCTTAGAAACCCCTACCATGGGAAACAGCACAGGCTCTCTACCCTATCTATGCCTTTCATAATTTTATATACCTCTATCGTGTCACCTCTCAACCTCCTTTGCTCAAGGGAAAACAGACCCAGCCAATCCAACCTCTCCTGATAACTCGAACCCTCCAAGCCAGGCAATGTCATTGTGAACCTTTCTGCACTCTCTCTAGCTTAATGTAGTGTGGCAACCAGAACTGCACACAATACTCCAAGTGTGACAGAACCAACGTTTCGTACAACTGTAACATAATGTCCCAGCTCTTGTCCTCAAAGCCTCGGCCATTGAAGGCCAGCATGCCATACACCTTCATTATCACCCTGTCTACCTGTGTTGCCACTATCAGGAAACTATGTACTTCTGCCCCGAGGTGTCTCTGCTCAACAATACTCCCAGGGCCCTTTCATTCACTATGGGTGTCCCGTCCTGGTTTAACTTCCCAAAGTACATCACTTAGCATTTGTCTGAGTCAAATTCCATCTGTTTTTCCTTTGCCCACTTTTCCAGTTGATCAATATCCTTTTGTAAACTTAAATGACATTCTTATCCGAATCAATAATGTATGTGACAAACAACAGGGGATCCAGTCCTGATCCCTGTAGCACACCAGTGGTCACAGGCCTCCACTCTGAAAAACAACTCTTCATTATCACCCTCTGCTTCCTACCACCAAGCCAATTTTGTATCCAATTGCCTAGCTCACTCTGGATCCCATGTGTTCTAACCTTCAGGCCCGGCCTGCCATGCAGGTTCTTGTAAAAGGTCTTGTCAAAGTCCATGCAGACAACACCTACCACTCTGCCTTTGTCAATCCTCTTGGTAATATATTCAAAAAACTTAATGAAGTTATTAAGACATGACCTCCACACAAAGCCATACTGACTATCCCTAATAAGTCCATGCTTTTCTAATTGTAAATAAGTTCTGTTTGTTGGTTTCAGTTATACCCAGGCTCCCAACTCTTTCTCTGGTCCTTCAATGACTGCATGGTTTCTGCCTCCTGCACTCATGCAGAACTCAACAGTTTGATTACATTTGCTGCCAATTCCCACCCTGCCGTCACCTTCTCATTATCAGTCTCTGACTCTTCCCTTCCTTTTCTCGATCTGTCTCCATCTCAGGACATAGTCTTGCTGTTAGCATCCACTACAAGCCCAGTGGTTCCCTCATCTTTCTCCACTTTCCTTCATCCAACCCTGCCTCCTGTGAGGACTCTATTCCATTCTCCCACTTCCTCTGTCTCTGTCAGGATTCCTTCGATGATGAGACTTTCAGTACATGGTCAGAAGCGAGGAAGGTCACATGGCTGTGGAACCGAGTGAGCACACGGTCAAGTGAGCACACGGTCAAGTGAGCACATGGACTTTCAGTACAGGTGCCTCTGAAATGTCTTCTTTCTTTCTGAAACACAGCTTGCCCTCTACTATTGTTAACAAAACGCTTGACCACATCTCATCCATTACCCAAACCTCTGATCTCACCCCCTCTCCTCTGGGACAGAGCAAGGACAAGAGTTCCCCTGGTCCTCACCTTCCACCCCATCAGTCTCCGCATTCAACAGGTCATTCTCCACAATTTCTGCCACCTTTTAAGAGATTCCACCACCAGACACATTTTCCCCTCTCCTTCCCTTCCAGCATTTCACAGGGACTGTTCCCTTCGTAACTCCCTGATCCACTGTTCTGCTCCCACCAACGATCCCCCTTCTTATGACACTTTCCCTTCCAACCGCAGGCGATGCAACACTTGACCTTTCACCTCTTCCTACCATTCAGGGACCCAATCAGTCTTTCCTGGTGAAGCAGTGATTCACTTGCACTTCTTCCAATCTAGCGCACTCTGTTTGGAGTTCACAGTGTGGTCTCCTCTACATTAGAGAAACCAAATGCAGATCGGGTGAATGCTTCGTGGAACATCTGCGTTCAGTCTGCAGGGGTGACCCTGAACTTCCGTTGCTGCTACTTTAATTCCCCATCACACTCCCACTCCATCTGTGGCCTCCCCTGTACTGTTACAGTGGGTCCCAACATAAGTTTGAGGAACAACTCCTCATCTTCTGCCTGGGCAGGTTGCAGTCTTCTGGACTCAATACTGAATTCGACAATTTCAGGTAACGTGATTTCTTGGTCTGTATCAGACGTCCATCCATGATATTGGCCCAGTCTGTTTTTCCCTTCCTTTTTTTCTCTCTAGGGGTGGAGGACATCCCCAGCCTGACCTGCCAGGCACACCTCCCTACTCTGAATTTCACAACTCCTACATTCTTTTGTCTATATTCTCACTTTCTAACTGCTTCCATTGATCAGGTAACCTTGGTTACACCTTATCCCCTTGGTCACTCCAGTTTTATCCTATCAGAGACAGCCCCTCCCCCACCATCCCTGAGCTTTTCTCCTTCCCAGTTCCGACAAAGGGTCTCTGACCTGAAACATTAACTCTGTTTCTGTTCCCACAGATGCAGCCTGATGTGCTGAGCATTTACAACATTTTCTATTTTTGCTTTAGATGGTCAGTATGTGGAAGATCATGTCTTGATTTAATTTTTTGAAGGGGTATCAAAATGTGATGATGTGTGCAGTGTTGTTGATGTAGCCTACATGGACTGCAGTAAGGTAGTTGACAAGTCCCATATGGTCCAAAAGGTTAGAGACCTTACAATCCAAGGCAAATTGGTAAATTAGCTCCAAAATTGGCTTGGTGATAGGGGGTAGTGGGGTTGGTTGAGGGTTGATTTTGTTCCGGGAAGCCTATGACCAGTGGTGTATTACTGGGCCACTTTCTGTTTGTTTTATATATTAATGACCTAGATGTGAATGTCGGAGGTATCATGAGTAAGTCTACAGGTGACCCAAACATTGGTGGTGTTGTTGATGGCGAGGCCAGTAGCCTTCAGCCACAGGATGATATTGATGAGTTGGTAAGATAAACCAAGATCTGGCAGATGGAACTTAATTCGAAGAGATGTGAGGTGACACACTTTGGGAGGAGTAGCAAGGTTAGGGTATACATGGTGAATGGGAGGACCCTAAGGAACTTATTGTATATGTTGAAGGATCCCTGAAAACAGCAGTGCAGGTAGATACGGAGGCACAAAACATTCTGCAGATGCTGGAATCTGGAGCAATACACAAAAAAAGTGCTGGAGGTAGATGGTTAAGAAGGCACACAAGATATTTGCCTTCATTAATTGGGGCATTGAATATAAGAGCAGGGATGTTATGGTACAACAATATAAAACATTAGTTGTGCTATAGATAGAGGACTTAGAGCAGTTCTGGTCATCACACTAAAGGAAGGGTGTTTTTGTGCTGGAGAGGGTGCAGAGGAGATTCACCAGGATGAAGCGTTTCAGTTATGAGGAGAGACTGAAAAAGCTCAGTTTGTTTTCTCGGGAGCAGAGGATGCTGAAGAGGGGCTTGATTCAGATATACAAAGTTTCAAGGGTCATGGATAGGATAGATCATGAGAAGTATTTCTCTTTAGCTATAACCAGAGAGCCTAAGTTCACAGTAACCAGTGGGAGGCTTAGAAGACAAATGTTAGAAGAGGTTCGTGCTGCACATTCTGGTATTGTAAGCATGGAGGCAGCTGACAGTTTTATTTCTTGACCAGGTGAGCTAAAGGTCTTGAAAAACTGGTGGTTAGGTATACTATCTGCCATGGTTTGGAGATTCTGGTTGCCTTATTATAGGAAGAATGTGGAAGCTTTAGAGAGGGTGCAGAGGAGACTTACCAGGATGCTGCCTGGATTGGAGAGCATGCCTTATGAGGATAGGTTGAGTGAGCTAGGGCTTTTCTCTTTGGAGAGAAGGAGGATGAGAGGTGACTTGATCAAGGTGTACAAGATGATAAGAGGCATAGATCGAGTAGACAGTCAGAGACATTTTCCAAGGGTGACAATGGCTAACACGAGGGGACATAATTTTAGGGTGATCTGAGGAAGGTATAAGGGGGATGTCAGGAGTAAGTTTTTTACACAGAGAGTGGTAGGTGCGTGGAACGCACTGCCGGCAGAGATTGTGGGGGCTGATACATTAGGGACATTTAAGAAACTCTTAGATAGACACATGAATGATAGAGAAATGGGGGGCTATGTGGGAGGGAGGGCTTAGATAGATCTTAAAGCAGGATAAAATGTCGGCACAACATTGTGGGCAGAAAAGCCTGTACTGTGCTGTAATGTTCTATGTTCTATTGTTTCAGACCTAAGCCAACAAAGACATCATTACAGAAATGGCCAACTGGACCTTTCCAAAGAGGGCACATTGATTATTATGAGAAGGGAGATTGATAGCTTTTTGGTGCTCATAAGTTGTAACTCAAAACAGATCAAAGTTAAAAACAGTCAGCTGAAGAAACTCAGTGGATTGAGCAGCATCTGTGAGGGGAAAGGAATTGTCGACATTGACAATTCCTTTCCCCCCACAGATGCTGCTCAGTCGCTGAGTTCTTCCAGCAGACTGTTGGCCCAGATTCCAGCATCTCCAGTCACTTGTGCCTCCATTGATCAAAGTTAAATTTTTATTACCCGAAAGACTCTTGAATTTTTGAACTGATTACCAGAAGGACTAATCTCAGATGAAAACCCATCCAGTTTTGTGCATTTCTATTTGAATGCTTTGTGAAACAAAATGGTATTGTGTACACTTAGTTCACTGTGTCAGCAGTGTCAAATGGCGTGGCTGAGAGATCAGTGTAAATTGTCAACAAAGTACTGAAGAAAAGGTATTAGCGGGGCTCAAGCTTAACAATTGGATGTTGATTAGCTAATGTTTTGCTTAACTGCAGGACATTCCACAACAGGTTATCCTCCTGCTGGGTGATTAATATGTGGAAGAGCAGAATATGACTGAGCCTTGTTCAGACAAATCTTGAATGGACAGTGGATGTGAGGCAATTGGATGGGAAACCAAATTATGGCTTCAATCATGGAGAGGAACAATTCAAATCAGATGCAAAGTTTGGGCCCTTGAAAAAATCCGACACTTGGAAATTAATAGAGGAGTGACCATTTGCAGTGTATGCAGAAATCACTGAAATTAAAACAGAAAATCCTGGAAATAGCTGGTCAGCTTGACAAACTGACTGCCTCTGGCATTTTCTGCTTTTATTTCAGATATACAGAATCTGCAGTATTTTGCTTTTGTTAAGAGAACTTGGAGATTTTGTGATCATGAGATAGACTAAGATATCTTTATTAGTCACAGGTACATCGAAACGCACAGTGAAATACATCTTTGCATAGAGTGTTCTGGGGGCAGCCCACCAAGTGTCGCCACGCTTCTGGCGCTAACCGTAGCATGCCCTCAACTTCCTGACCCGTACGTCTTTGGAAAGTGGGAGGAAATCGGAGCACCCGGAGGAAACCCACACAGACACATGGGAGAACGTACAAACTCCTTACAGGCAACGGCGGGAAATTGAACCGGTGGCTGCTGGCGCTGTAATAGCATTATGCTAGACTGTAGTAAAAACAATACAAGATTCCACCTGAATGAAAACAGAAAATGCTGGAAATACTCAACCAGTTAGGCAGCTTCTGTGGAGAAGAAAAAAAGATTGTTAATGACCTTTCATTAGAATTAGAAACAGTTAGAATCAGACACAATTTTAAGTTACAAAGAAGGAAGATGGATGGAGAGAACAAGGGGACTGGTCCTCCAAACTGCTGTTTCTGGCATTACTGCAAAGCCCAAAGAAATGTGCAAGTGGGGATGTGTTAAACCATTTCAGCTGTTGGTTTGTTTCAGTGGAACTTTGCATATTGATCAAAAAAGGCAAATTTTGAAGTTTTGATCAGGAAAAAAACTACAGTTGGTGTAGTCACAGCTGTAATTTAAGAAACACTGCAGCCAATCTGTGCATGGTAAGAACCCGCAAATAGCAATGAGATGATATTCATATAATTATCTCAGGTGTTATCGTGTCATAGATCTTCACAGCAGAGAAACAGACCCTTCTGCCTACCACGTCTATGCTAGCCTTTTTGTCCATCTACATTAATCCCATTTGCCTATTCTCGGTCCTTCTTCTTCCATGCCTTGCCTAACTGTTTCTTAAATGTAGTGATTGTATCTGATTCCATCACTTCCTCTGGCAGTGAGTTCCAGATATCATCCACTCTCTGTGAAAAGCTTTCCTCTCAAACCCCCTTTAAAACTCCTTTTCCTCAACTTAAACCTATGCACTCTGGTTTTTGACACCCCTACCATGGGAAAAAGATTACGACCATCTATCCTATCTATGCATCTTATAATTTTCTATACCTCTATCAGCTCACCTCTCAGCCACCTTTGTTCCATGGAAAACAAACACAGGTTATCCAATCTCCGTCTATAACGAAAGTCCGCCAATCCAGGCAACATCCAAGTAAATCTCCTCCACACTTTATCCAATGCAATCACATCCTTCCTACAGTGCAGCGACCAGAACTACACACAATACACAGAAGTGTGACCTAACCAGTGATTTGTAAAGTTGCAACATCCCAACTTTTATACTCTATGCCCTGGCCTATAAAGCAAACATGCCATATCTTCTTCACCACCCTGTCTAGCTGTGTTGCCACTTTCAAGAAAGTAACAACTTGAACCCCAAGACCCCTCTGTTCATCAACATTCCTTCGCACCCTACCATTTACGGTATATGCCCCACCCCCATTTGACTTCACATTTACCCATCTGCCAACGCCCTACCAACTTTCCATCTGATGTATATACTGCTGTGGACTTAGACAACCTTCCTTACTATCCACATCACAAACTTTAGTGTCATCCGCAAACTAATGAATCATACCTCCTATAGTCACATCCAAGTCATTAATATATATCACAAACAAGGACAGGTAACACTGTGCAAGAACACCCTGCTGATCTTCACATAATTTCCTGAAGAGGAGACTTCTATTCAATATTTTATCTGGAGCCAATGCTTCCTACAGTATAGATTTCCTTTGGTATTGTGCTGAAGTGTCAGCCTCAATTATGTGCTCAAGTTTCTGGAATGTATCTTGAACCTACAATTTTCTAACTCTAGGGGACAGTGCTTCTATTGAACCAGAGCTGAGCCGTTCCTTCCATAATTTAATGGATAAAACTGTAATGCCCTCCCCCCCCCCCCCCCCCACCACCACCAAGTAAAAGGCAGGAATTGTTACCAGAAGATACTGGAGTGTTCTTGTTGGTTTATTATTGTCACAGGTACAGGGTAAAAGATACAGTGAAAAGCTTTTATTTACATGCCAGCCAGACAGATCATGCCGTGCAGAAATACATTGATGTCATAAAAAGAAAACTGAATGCAGAATAATAGTGCTGCAGCTGCAGTGAAATTGTACTGCAGGTAAACAAATTAAGTGCAAGGCCAGCAACAAAGTAGGTTGGGAGACCAAGAATTGATCTTTAGCATATGAGAGGTCCATTCAATAGTCGTATAACAGAGGGATGGAAACTGCCCTTGATCCTGGTGGTATGTGCTTTAAAGCTTTTGTATCTCCTGTCCGACGGGAGAGGGGAGAAGAGAGAATGACGGGGTGGGAGGGGTCCTTGAATACGTTGGCCGCTTACCCAAGGCAGTGGGAAGTGTAGACACAATCAGTAGAGGGGAGGCTGGTATTTGTGGGGCACTGGGCTGTGTTCACAATTCTCTGCAATTTCTTGCAGTCTTGGGCAGAGCAGGTGCCAGAAAGGTGGTGTGGTCAGGATTTTCAGCCAATGCCTCAAGTGACATTCTTGTGATGGACATTCATATTCTTCACAGAGTCAGTGGAGTCTTTACGTATATCTACTAAAACTAACTGACCTTCAGGACCTATGCAAGGACTACTCTAATGCACCCCAGTGCATTGAAAAGAATACTATCTGATGAAGGAGTTCTGATGAAAGGTCATTGACCTGAAACGTTAACTTTTTCTTTCCCCACACAGGCTGCCTGATCTGCAGAGTATCTCCAGCATGTACTGTTTTTATTTCAGGTTCTAGCATCTGCAGATTTTGTTTCAAAGACCATTGTGTATTACTATACAAAGTCCAAGGAGGGAGGGAAATTAAGAGTGAGAGGCAAATAGGGCCACAGTAAAACAAAAAGGCACAATTAAAAATAACAAAGGGAAAGCCTCAAGGCCTGGAGACACAAGAGATTTTGCAGATGCTGGAATCTGGAGCAACACACCACAAAATACTGGAGGAACTCAGCAGGTCAGCAGCATCTATGGAGGGAAATAAACAGTCGACGTTTCAGGTCGAGACCCTTCATCAGGAGCAGGAAGAGGGCAGAAGCCAGAATAAAAAGCCAGAATACAAAGCCTCAAGGCTTTGTATTTTTCATGCACAAAGCATTCGTAATAAGAGGGATGAACTAATGGCACAAACAGAGGACGTAAATGGGTATGATTGGAGAGTCATTACCGACACTTGGTTGCAAGCGATAAAAGCTGAGAATTTAATACATTGGGATTATCAATATCCCAATGTCTCACCTGTCTCACAGATGTCTCACCTGTCTTTGAGGAAGGACAGACAGGTGAGACAGACTCTAATAGGAGATGAAATGAGTACAGTTTTGAGAGACAGTCAAGGATCAGTTTCTGACCTAAGAAAGTAGACAGTGGCATTGGAGGAGGTCCAAAAGAGATTTGCCAGGCAATTCCTGGGATGAGAGGGTCGTCTAACAAGAGAGGCTAAACAGATTGGATCTGTATTCTTTGAAGTTTAGAAGAATGAAGGAACGATCTTATTGCAACATGTAAAATTCAAAGGGGGGCATGACAGGGTAGTTGTTGAGATGTTTTTCACTCATGGGAGGATCTTGAATGATGGGACATAGTTTTAAAATAAAGAGCCAATCATTTCAAATCGAAGTACAGGGAAATTTCTTTTTGCAGAGAGTAGTGAACCTCTGGGGCCAGGTGGCCTATTTCTGCTCCTGTTTGTTTGTGTTCCTGTGTGATGTTGAGTCCATTTAGGTGGAGGGAAAGAATAGCAAGGGAAAGAAGATGGTGAGAAGAAGTAGTGTACAGACCTCCAAACAGCAGCCACACTGTACAAAAGGGTATAAGTCAACACATACTGGTGGCATTTAAAAGGACTCATCATTATGGGAGACTTTGTTCTTGCTGAAGATTGAGTTAATCAAGTTTGGAAAAGGTAGCTTCAAGAACAAATTGATAGAGTGCATTCAGGATAGTTTCCTGGTGTAATACATTATGGAACCAATCAGGGAACAGACTATCTTGGATATGGTAGTGAGGTAGGTTTAATAAATAATTTCATGATTCCCCTAGGAATTACAATAGAATTTAGTATTTTGTTTGAGAGGGAGAACTTGGGTCAAAAACAACAGTGTTTGACTTAATAAAGAGAATTACAACAAAGTGAGGATAGGGTTGGCTAAGCAGACCAGGCTGGTAGATTAGCAGGAAACGCAGTAAGCAAGCAGTGGCAGACGTTTAAGGAGGTAATTCAGGAACTGTACCCCAGTAAGGGGGAAGGATACTAAAGGAGGGATAACCAACCATAACCAACCAAGAAAGTTAAAGTAGGTATTATGTTGAAAGAGAAAATGTACAAGGAAGTGAAGGTTAACTTCCCAAACACTGGGATACATTCAGAATCCAGCAGCAAAGGACAAAAGTGATAACAGAGACAGAGAAAATATAAATCTGAGGGCAGGCCAGTGAGGAATATGAAACTGGGCCTATAAGACTTTCTTTAAGTACCGGAAAGGGAAGAGGAAGGTCCAAGTGTGTCGTGGGGACGTACAGGTTGGTGCTTTGATTAGCTGCTGTAAACTGACCCTAGTGTGGTTGAAACTAGGGGAAGTGGATGAGAATATGAGGAGAATAAAAACAGGATTGATGGAGGGTTAACGTAAATGGGTGCTAGAGGGTCAGCATGGATTTAGTGGGCCAAAGGTCCTCTGTGCTGCATCTCTCCATGAATTGGACCTCTTGGAGAATAAGGCTGGGGAAAAATTTATGGGAAATAAGGAAATAGTAGAGGAGGTAAACAGATATTTCACATCAGTCATTAAGGTAGAAGATATACAAACATCCCATTAATGTTAAATAATGCTGATGAGGAACTTAGGACTCTCAACATCACTAGAGAATTAGTATTAGGCAAACTGATGGGGTGAAAGGCTGATAAGACCCATTGACTGATGAATTGTAACTAGGATCCTAAAGGAAGTGGTAACCAAGATTGTGGATGCATTAGTTATATTCTTCCAAAAATCCTTAGATTCTGGAAAAGTGCCAACCGTATGATTGCTTTTGTTACATTAATGGCCAAACGATCCATTTTGCTTAAATGGAAGGATCCAATACCCCCTACTGCTTTCCAATGGGTCTCTCAAACTATATCATGTTTAAACTTGGAAAAAATTAGGAGTGGTACTGTCGATCCTTCGCTTAAATTTGAAGATATTTGGAGTCCATTTATTCAATATTTTCACATGATGTAGATCCCTTTTCAATAACTTTCCAACTTAGAGGAACGGAGTTGACGACATAATATTGCTCTGTTTCTACTGAGAAATTTTAGCCCAGTTTTTTTTCTTTTTTTTATTGCTTTTTTTTTGAAATTTTTTTTTGTTTAGTTTAGTTTATATTGTTTACAATTTTTCTTATTGATTTGTTTTTTTCTTTCTTTTTTTAATTTATATAATAAATATTTTTCTGTCCTTTCTTTTATATTATATTCATTTACTAAGGGATCATTGGATCTACAGATTTTTTTATATTTTATTATTCTTTATGATTATCGATGCTATGATTGTCCTCCTGATCTCTTTGTATTACAAGTATAAACATTGATGCTATATATCAATCTGTATTAATTTGAAAACTAATAAAAAAATTGAAAAAGAAAGATTCTGGAAAAGTGCCAAAGAATTGAAAATTTGCCATTGTGACCCTCCTGTTCAAAAGGGAGGGAGATAAAACGTGGATAACTCTCAGCTGATTAGTCTAACATCTACCACTGGAGAAAGGTTGGAATCATTGATTAAGGAAGTAATAGCAGCACATTTGGAAAATCCCAATCTAATCAGGCACAGTCAGCATGGCTTCAGGAAGGGGAAATCATGAATGACAAGTTTATCAGAGGTGTTGGTGAAGTCTAGACCAGAACGGATAGAGGGTAACCAGTAAATATTTGCATTCCAAAAGGACAGGAAAGTGGACGAGGAATGTTGGATCAGCCATGATGTTATCGAATGGTGGGAATTGGTAATTGTTTTTTTATTATCACGTACCAAAATACAGTGAAAAGCCTTTGTTTGCGTGCCATCCAGACAGATCATTCCATACATCAGTACATCAAGATAGTACAAAAGGAAAACAAAACAGAATGCAGAATATAATGTTACAGTGAAAGTTAACGGTAGACCTGATAGAATTGATGTGTGTAAAACTGTTTAACTCCTCTGCCATTTCCTTATTTCCCATTCCTTTTATCCCAGACTTATTCTCCAAGAGGTCTGATTCATAGGGAGATACAGCACGGAAACAGGCCCTTTGGCCCATTAAATCAGTGCCAACTATCAAGCTCCCATTTACATTAATCCTACATCAAGCCCATTTTTTATTCTCTTCGCAGTCTCATCCACTCACCCACCACCCCACCCCCCCCCCCGCCCCCCCCAGACTGAAGCACATACCTACACTAGGGGAAGTTTACAGTAGCCAATCAACCCACCCACTTACACAGCCCGAGGACCCTCTTGGACCACTTGGTGGAGAAGGCTGAAGGGGCTGAATGGCCTTTTCCTTTCCCTATTTCCTATGGTGTTGTTAAGCTAATGAAAAACAAAAGGAAAAATTTCTATTATTGTTTAACTAATTGAAATAATATTGACTGAATGATATAGAACATATTGCAGATGAATAATCCCCATTGAATACCTGGAAAATTCTCGGTGGAACGTATTGATCAAGCTGTGGTCTATTCTTGTTTAGCAATCGGATTGAAACAGGCTTCTGGGACGCAAATATTCTCCCACATCCTGGCAGCCGGGCTTTGTGTGTTGGGCACTCCTCTGCCACCTGCCAAGGGATTACAAAGACTTTGGTGCCACCTGCTGTCGCCATTGTATCTGTGCCACGACGGGACCCATGGCTCCCGATTCCTGCGATCGCAGTCCATGGAACAGCATACAGTTCTCAGAACTTTTATTTTACAAAAACTATTCCATGGAAGCTGTTCACACATCAACATTGGCCTTTTCTGATTTTCTTTTGTTGTTTAAAAAAAAGTAAGTTCTGTCACTGTCTTGCATCCTGTGAGATGGCTTAATGTTGTTTACTTGATTTTGAAATAAAAATAACATGCATTTCTACAGCGCTTTTCACAAACTCAGAACAACCCAAAGCCTCTTCAAATCAATGAGGTATTGGGGCAGCGTGATCACTGATGAAACACAGCGGCTGGTTCATGCAAGAGCTCAGTAGTGACAAGTGATAACAACAAGATGATCTATCTTTCCTGTAAATAACTGAGAGATAAATATTGGCTAAGACACTTTAGGATTCCCATGGAAGATGTTGGAGGTTCTGTTTGTTGGGAGATCATTAAATATGATTTCTCCGGCTGGGTTAAGAACCCAGATTTATTTGGGATTGTTCACATACAAGCATACATATGAATTTGCAGCAGAGGTAGGTCACTGGACACCTCAACCCCCTGCCCTTTAATAAGGTTCTGGCTGTTTTGGTTGTAACCCCAGTTTCCGCACTCCTGCCACCTGCAGTAGCCTTTCACCCTTAGCTTATTGAGGATTTCCCTCCCTCCGCCTTAAATTGATTCAAAGACCCTGCTTCCATTGCCTTTTGAGGAAGAGAGTTCCAAAGATTCATGATCATCTGAGAGAAAAAGTTTCCTCTTATTTCTGTCTTAAATGGGCAACATTAGTGTTTAAATGTGAATCCACAAGAGGAAAGATGCTCTCCACATCCATCCTGTTGAGACACCACAAGATCTTTTACTTTTCCGTCAAGTTCCCTCTCATTTTTTTAAACTCCAAGTGGATGCAATTCAACCTGTCCAACCTTCCTCATAAGACAACCCTCTCATTCCAGGTAAACATTCTCTGAACTGTTTCTAATACTTCAATATCCTTTCCTACTTAAGGAAAATGATGTTGTACCTCACCAGTGCCCTAATACAGCTGAATCACCCAAAAGAACATGGGAGAAGAACCCAAGAGAACAGATGAGGCTGAGGTATAAAAATCTCATCCAAAGGACAACAAATGTAAGGACCACTTAGGACTGCATTAAATTATGACATAATCACCAAATGTTTACAACACAAAAGGCCATTTGGCCTGTGAAGTCTGCACCATAAATGTGTAAGAGCAATCCTTCTAGTTCCACTCCCCCATCTTCTCCCCACATCCCCACAAATTATTTCATTTCAGATGTTTATCCATCTCCCTTTTGAATGATAAGTGGAAACGGCCTCTACTACTTCTGCTGGAAGTGCATTCCAGACCCTGATCACTTGCTGCATGAAAAGGTTTTTCCTCATTTGGTCTTTTCGTCATTCTAGACTTCTACTTGAACACTTTTCCGATACTAACCATTTCTTTTGATCGACACTGTCTATAGCTTTCATGATTTTATAAACCTCTAGCAGTTTCCCTTGTAATCTCCTACATTCAATGAGAACAACCTCAGATTCTCCAGTCTATCCACACAACCAAAGTTCCTCATCTCCGGAATTTTTTGAGTTAATCTCATCTGCACCCTTTATCATGTTTTCACATCTTTCCTAAAGTATGGTACCCAGATACCGACACAATACTCCTGTTGCAGCCAAACCAATATTTTATATGGGCTCATCGGGACTTCTTTGCTTTTGTACTCTGTGCCTCTGTTTATAAATCCTAGGATCCCTATGTTTTTTTAACCCCGTTCACAATGTGCCCTGCCCCTTTCAATAAACTATGTACATTTATCCTTGCCTTTCTCTGTTGCTGTACCCTTGCAGAATTGTGTGCTTCAGATAATATTTGTTCTTATCGTTCTTCCTTTCCAAATATAATACTTCCTATTTCTCAACATTAAACATGATCTGCCACCTCTCTGCCCCTCCACCAGCCCATCTATAACTCCCCGAAGTCTACAAATGTCCCCCTACCAGTTCATTCACTCAAATTTACATTGTCAGTCCAGTTTTGATGAAGTTCAGTTTTGATGAAGTTACGAAGGCTGATCCGGCATCCTGAAGAAAATCCTGCAGTAAAAGTAAAAGCAGGAAAGGATATGTGTGGGTTGGGTGGATGGGAGGATGGGGTCGAAGGGAAACCAGAAACCAAAGAACTAATTGTTATTTGAAACATTAATAAACTCAAGGAAGAGGGTATTAAAAACAATCCATATTTCACAATAGCATGATTTAAATTCAGCCCATAGTGCTATACTGTATTTGCACGGTTGATCTCAGAATTATCCTGTTCAATAACTGAGTTGTTTATTTGAGATCTATGGGTAAAACCTCATCTTGCCCAATGTATCAAATTAGCTGTATGTTATAATCAGCTCATTAACCTCAGCAGTATTCAATATCAAGTAGGGTTTAATAGACAACATCCCCTGGTGAATCTCTAGCTCAGAATGTGTTCTGGATTCATCACAACTTCCCAGTCCTCACACAGAATCAACTTCCAGGACCTTCAGACAAGAATTGCCCCTGAAGTATGTATATTTTATATGAGGCAAGTACCATGTGTACTGGATATCTGTAATACTTTTGGACTTGGTTTTAGGGTCCTCTTTGAGCCCAACTTTGTTTGCAGCTGCTTTCACACACAATACACCCAGCAGCGTTAGAAGAGTCCTCTCATTGAGCACAGGGCAAGCTGAATTCTTCTTCCTTGCTCAGTTGGAATACCAACCATTAAATGATCAAGAAACCAAATGGTTGTACTTCTAACCCTATATTTAATGGACTCCATCTAAACTGCTTAATCAAGTGTGGAACATGTCTCCATATTTTCCTCCTGTCTCCAATGACTATCAAGCAAAGATCTTGAACCTGAGTCAGTTCCTAATGAAATATTCATCCTGCTTTGTCATCCTTGTCAAAAATTATGATTTTTGATGCTTCTTAATTTTAAATCTATGTAATCCAGTTCTCTGCAGAGGTCAAGTTAAATAACTTACTTTGAGCTGCATCACCCACTCCTTAGTGCAATGTAAAAACATGGATCATGTCTCCAGTTAATCTATTCTGTAATGTAAACACATGCACCTCTTTGTGTTATCTTCAGATCTTCGAGCCTCTGGGAAATACATATAAATCAGTAAAGAGATCTGTTTGGATGATTTTCTGTTCTTCTAATGTAATTTGAGATCAAAACGGATGAGGAAGAGTGTATATCAGAGCTTTTCCAAGGCAGCAATACTGTTAGTGTTCATTTTTCTTCCTCCTGGCACTTTAACTGCTATGGTAAACCAACCCCTCATACATAAACACAGCTTCTATATCACCCAACATTAGGCATGGAAAACGTTTATTATACACAAAGAAAGGGAAGTTTTGAGCATCTGTGCTGAGCAGACTGTTTGCAGCTCAAACAGTGACAGGGTCACCACGTATCTCCTCATCAACCCTGGGGCTAGAAGCAAACGTATCAGCCAGGGTTCCTGCTTTTAGTTGTCGTGTAGTGACTCTTGCTGCAAACGTGGTTGCTGGATGAGGCTTACGAAGTGAAGCCAGTTAAACAGGGTGACACCCTTCAAGGCACACCTCAGCTACAGCCAATGTCTTGAAGAAAGCAGGGTAGAAATGTAAGAATACAATTTAAAAAAATTCATGTAGCATCTTCAGAAGGAAACTCTATCCAAGCATTAGGGTCAGAATTACCAAAGGTTACTTACAATTTACACGCTGGCTTTCTGAAACCAAAGCTTGATGCTCCCTCTTGGATCCATCAGCGGTAATTTTACAAGCTTCTGCTCCCCTTGTCCATCCTCCTCAAAGAAGGCAAGTGTGGCAGAGTCCAACAGGTCTGCAGAGCAATGCTCCTGGATTAGCCCAATGTTAGGATGTCAGCAGAACCTTGTAAAAACAACTTTCTTATTGGGATATAAAAAAGATTACGAAGGAATTGACGGTGTTAAGACTCAGAAGGAATGTCTGCTTCACCTACCTTAATCATCATTAAATACTCTCAGAAGCTTTGTGCATTGTTTTCCTGAGAGTGAGGGGTTGAGGTTACATGAAAAGTCTTTAAGTGACCTGGTTTCAATTTAGAGAAATTGATAGCTGGCCCCAGAATAATAGACGCAAAGGAACGAAATGTTGATGAGCTCCAGGACTTCATTCATTTCTCTACAGGAAGATTATTACAAAGCCAAAGAAAACAGAATGTCATCTCCCAATGCTGGAAAGATTCTTTCAAAGAAGACTCACGTTTTTGAAAACGCTGCATCTCACAAACTCTACAGAAGCCCTGCTCTTAATTAATGAAGGTCAAACACTTAATGAAAACTGAGGATGATAGTCAATGGTGCAGCCCAATTGAGCTCTCCTTCCAGACATTGACTACATATCCCTGTTAATCAGTCCTTGCCAGAGCAGCCTACTCTGAATACTGAGTGCAGCTCAGGCAATAGTTGCTAACAAATAGATAGAAGCAATACCTTCCGCTGAGGCAGAGATTGTAAACTAATGATTAGAGTGAGGGAGCTGTGGAGCAGAAACTGTGTGTGTGCAGCTACTTTCCTCCTGATACACATCTATGTTCATTCTCTGCAGGTAAACTACTGCTGAAGTTAATTTGTTAATTACAAAATATTCTAATCCAAATCTTAATTGTGGTTCTGCTATTAATTGCCTGTAATTCTAATTTAAAAGGAAACTTGCAGATGTCGTACAAAATGCAAGGATAAAATACCATCCGCTCAACAATTGCTTTCCATCTGGATCTGTGGAAGGAAGATTTGGGTGTCTCTGCATGTTATATATTGACAATGAAATCACAAGTTGCAGAACTTCTGAAGGTAATGGGAATTAAAAGAGCTGATTCCAGTAAACAACGCCTCAGCTCATTCTGCCCTGATTGCATATTGAGTTTATTGATAATGTTAAGAGCTGGACTTGGGTGGGGTGACGTTGTTTTGGCAGAGTGAGACTAGATTGTCCAAAGTACCAAGGCAGGATTTGGGGTCCCTCTCTGAACCAAATTTCATTGGGTGCATCCCACCCATCCCATGACACAAAGAAAGCTTCCAAGTGAAGGTCAACCCTTGACTTCCCAACTCTGAGATTGGAAGTTTGAGCTGCACTCCAGAAACTTTCAGCACAAAATTTGGGCTAATGTTCAAGTGTACATTGAGAGAATGCTGACCAATTGGAGGTGCTGTCTTTCTGATGAGCTGTTCCTTGGTGGACATAAGAGAAGTTTGGTGACCAACAAAAATCTGTAGATTCAGGAGTGGTACCTGGGGACTGGAAAATTAGAAATGCTACGTCCTTGTTCAAGAAAAGGTGTAGATTAAACCCAGATTAGTCGGTTTAAACTTGGTGGTGGTGAAGTTCTAAAAACAATAATCAAGACCAAAATTAGCAGCACTTGAACAAGTATGGGTTGATTAGAGAAAACCAGCATTGATCCCTTAAATTGGGAAATGTGGTCAATATGGCAAATATGTACTTTCTAAAAGACTTCCAAAAGACATTTGATGAGGTGCCCCATAATAGGCTTGTCATCAAGATTAGAGGCCATGGAATAACAGGACCCGCAGATACATGGAATTCAAATAGGTGAAGTTGCAGGAAAAGTGAGAGGTTGTTTCTCGGGCCTGAGAGAAATGGACAGTGGAGTTCCCTAGAGGTGAAGATCCTAAGAGCATGGCTTTTCTTGATATTTGGACATGGGTACACAGAACACAATTCCCAATTTGCAGATGACACAAGGCCTGGAGACATAGTGAACGGTGAGGCAGATAATAACAGGGCTTAAGATGATAGAGACAGGCTGGTAGAACAGTCAAACAGGTGGCATATCATTACTGAGAAATGCGTGGTGTTAAATTTTGGTATGAAGAGTGAGAAGAAGCATTGTAAGCGAGAGGGTACAATTCCAAAGGGGTAAAGGACTGGAGAGATCTGTGGAGTGAATATGCATAGTTTATTGAAAGTGACAGAATAGGTTGTGAAAGTGGTTGAAAAGCATAAGGATTCTAGGATTTTGTAAACAGAGGCAGAGAATACAAGAGTAAGGAAGTCATGGTAACCCTCCATAAAACATGGGTTTGGCCACCGTTGAAGTATTGTGCTCCATTCTGGCTGCCAACTTGAAGTGAGATGGTGAAGAGGGTTGCAGAAAGGATGTGCTAAAATGATTTGGGGATGAGGGATTTTCGGGAGGGTCGTTAGGCTGGGGTTGTTCTTCCTGGAACAGAAGGGGTAGAGTAGAAATCTGATGGAGGGATTCAAAATCATGAAGGGTCTAGAGGGAAAGTCATGCAATTGGTAGAGGGATCAAGAACCAGGGGCATGGTATGAAGGTGGTTGGCAGAAGAACCAAAACTAACATGATGAAAAATGTTTTACATGGCAACCAGAAACACCGCAGGGGAGAAGCAGAGGCAGGTTCAAGTGTAGATATCAAAAGGGAGCTAGATATTTATCTGAAAGGCAACTTGTGGGGAGAGAGCAGGAGAGTGGGACTAGATCGTACTTGAAGTCCGGATAGACTTGATCAGTTGAATGGTCTCTATCCGTGGTATAACAGTTCCATGTCTTTGTGTTTCTGGAGAGCAGAAACATTTTTTTTTTGCTGACCAGGCAAATAGTTATCCTCTGACTAAAATAGATTGGCCTAGAAATTACATTGCATAGCTCAGTGATTGGTTCTTACTGCATGTTTTGGCAGGTTGACCAATTGTTGTTGGTTCTCTGCACGCTGGACTAATGAACGTCAGACTGGCATCCTGAGTACAAAACACATTTTGATTCCCCTTCAATATTCACTCAGGTGGGTATGGTCAGCGAACCGTGGTGGGTGCCCACGTCAAAGTAAGGCCTGCTTGGGAAGGCTAAATGGACTTAACTGGCCTGGTGTGAGATTGTGGAATCCCACACTTGAAACCACCAATGATGAGGTTTCTTTGAGTTAGCGACTTACTGTTTGCTCTTAATTTTCCATGTCCCCCCATCTATTGCCCCAGACCGCTGCACCCCAGACTTCCCTTCACCTGATTGTCACCCCAGCCTTCCCTCACCTGATTGTCACCCTGGCCTCCCTACACCACCTACCGCCCTCTCCCAGGAGCTGATGGTGACCACCCAGCCACCACCACTCCCTCAATCAGGTGATCCTTCCCCCAAATGAAACCTCAAATCTCCCTACCCAGGTCTCGCTTCATCACTTCCTTCCTTCTGCCACCACCCTGAGGAAAGGTTTTGGTGCACCTCACAAAATAAGCAGCACTTGTCCATGACACCTTGGCTGGCATGAGCTATTGAATTTTGCCATGATGGACTCTTACACAAACAGACGATTGTCCAGCCACACACCATTGGTTCATGTGCTTTTCCTGGGGTGGAAGAATTTCTAGGGCAGTATGTCTTCAGTGCTGTTTGTGGAGCCTTTCATGCATGTTAAAACCATGTTTATCAAAATGACTTCTGTAACCACACTTCAACAAATGTAATCAATCGTAAATGTCCTGGACATAAGATATAGAAGCAAGCATAGGTCGTGCACACTTGAGCTTGTTCTAGCTGAGACACCACTTAAGATCAATCACCATCTTACAGAAACGGTGCCTGATCTTATTTTGTACTTCAGCTAGATGTTCCTGTCCAATTCCTTAACCCCTTGCTTCCCCAATAGTTGAAAAGTCTTTGAGTCCTTCTTTGGAATGGCAGTGAACCAATACTTTCCCACTTATCTCTACATGTATCACTGCATCCAAAACACAGCCCTGAAAACGTGGTATGAGTAGACATGACATGTCTGGGAAGGTAATTCGATGGGCATGGTTATCACACATGAAGATAATTTCATACTGACATTCATTATTGCGGAGGAGATTGGAGATCTGGGTGACATAAGGCCGGCACTGGTGAGTGGAAGCAAAAAAAAAGGTGCATCATAAACTCTCAGTTATTTCTTTCAATAACTGATAACTGTGAAGGGAACAACAGCAAAACAGCCACAGAGTCACAGAGTCATAGAACACAGAAATGGGCTCTTTGGTCCACCATGTCCATGCCAAGAGTTTTGCCCATCCATACTAATATCATGTGCCGTATTAAGTCTGTATCCTTCTACGCCTTGCCTATTTACGTGCCTCTCAAACATAGTGATTGCATCTGATTCCATCACCTCTTCTGGCAGCACGTCCCAGATTTCAACCATCTTCTGTGTGAAAAACCTACCCCCTCAAATTCCCTTTAAAGCTCCTTCCTCTCGTTTTCAACCTATGCCCTTTTGTCTTTGATACTTCTACCATGGGAAAACTGATTCTATCTACCCTCCCTCTGCCTCCCATAACTTTATATGCTTATAATCTAGCGTCTGCTGTAGACTGTGGAACATCATTCACTGTATCACAGGCACATCCATGTTTCTCTTTATAGGCTTGTCCTCATCAAAACAATGATGGATTCCCATAGCATGGAAGCAGTGAGTTTATCTTAAATCTGTTTGCTTGAACTCCAAGTTGTTCTCTGTTTTTACATATACTCCAAATTTTAATTTTGCATAGTGAGAAAATCACAAAAAACTCAACATATAGGGAGTGAATGTTGAATATAATTAAAGAGTTGGAATGCATGACTTAAAGGTCATTGCTTAAACCAACACTTGTTTGTAGAGAACATAAGTACGTGCAGAATAGCACTGGGATTTAACAAAACACTGGAGATGCCGGAAAGCCGAAATAAGACATAAATGTGGGAAATACCAACAATTCCTTCATTATTACTGGTTGGAAACATGGATCGCCCTCTGTTACAGGATGCTCGGGCACCACCCAATGTGGAAGGAAGGGAAAGTTGGAGCTGAGAGGGCAAACGGAACGGAACGTTGAATGGAAAGTTTCCTGTGCATGACATGAATGTGGTTAAAATAGATAAAGTGGTGCATATGAAATGTTAGCCCTTAAACAAAAAAATCAATGACAGCCAATTGGCTGGAATGTGTTTTCATCAGATGAGTTATAATTGATGAGGTTAAATTTGCCATCACTAGTTGCCCACTGAGAACAGAGGTGAGAATGGTTTATAAACCACAAGACAAGCATGTCCCAAATTGCTTCAGAGTCAATTAAATACCTTAAAAGTTTGTGTGAGCAGTGCAGCTCATTTGCACATAACAAGTCTTCACAAGCAACACAAGGTGCTGGAGGAACTCAGCAGGTCAGCCAGCATCTATGGACGGAAATGGACAGTCGACATTTCAGGTTGAAACCCCAGGGTCTTGACCCGAAACATCGACTGTCCATTTCGCCCCCATAGATGCTGCCTGACCCTCTGAGTTCCTCCAGCGTCTTTTGTGTTGTTCCAGATTCCAGCATGTATAAAAAATACTGGAAATACTCAGCAGGTCAGGCAGCATCTGGACAAAGTTCTGACAAAGGGTATTGACCTCAAACATTAATTCTATTTCCCTTCCCACAGACATTGCTTGGCTTGCTGAGTGTTTCCAGCATTTTCTGTTTTTACTTCAGTTTCTGGCACCTGTTTTTTTAATTTCTTTTAAGAACGCATTTTTGTTGAGAATGTCAATCATTTTTTAAAATTCCTACTATCAGGGCTTTTCAATCTATTTCAGCTAATTCATCCATCATACCTATGGAATTGCCTTTAATTTATTTCCAGTTTCTAGTTTCAGGCTCAAATTTATCACTTTCATATTGAACGTGAAATTTTTCTTGTATTATGATCACTTTACTCCAGAGGATCCTTTACCGTAAGATTACAAATTAACCGTGCCTCATTTCATATGATGGGATCTATAATAGCTTGCTCCAAGTTGGGTCTACAACACAGGGAAACATCCCAAGTACATTCCATGAACTCATCCTCAAGATTGTCTTTGTCAATTTGGTTTGCACATTCTACATGAAGTTTACAGTACCCTATAATTTATGGCATTACTCTTGTTACAAGCCCCATTATTTCTTCATTGATCAGCTATTGTTAAGAGAGCCTATACACCACTCTTATGTTATCTCCTAAACTACCTCCACTTGCTGACAGTTGGAGGCAAGATCCTTTCTATTATCATAATGTAATCAGTAATACCCCACTTCTTTTTCCATTTGTCTCCTTTTCCAAAATGTGAAGTAGCCTAGAAGATTAATTTCCCAGCCTTGGTCACTTTAACAACCACACCTCTGCATTTGGTTATTAGGTCAAACCCATTCACCTTCACTTGTGCCACTTACTCATCCATCTTGGTACATTTTTTGTGTGCATTCAGATGAAGAGCTTTTAATTTATGGAGTTAAACTTCTTACAAAAAATGGGAAACTTCTTACCAGTTTCCATTTTGCTGTAGTACTTTACCATTCTATCCCTTGTAACCATGCCTTCTCAGGTTCGTTCACCTGAAAAGGTGGCCATAGTCCTGGTATAATGTCTCATCTAAAAACCAGACAGTACATGTAAACAGCACAGCAGTCTCCCAGTACTTCCACTCCAGCACTGCAGTGGTCCATCAAGACTGCATCTCCAAAGGTGCAGCGAACCCTTAGCACTGCCTCTCTGGAGCAGTGGGACTGAAGTGCAATGTTGCTTCAGTATCACTCCTCCAACAGTGCAGATTCTTTCCAGTACCAACCCTCCAACAGTGCGGCACTATCTCTGAACTATCCCTGCAACAGTGAAGCAATCTGTTAGTGGTGTTTCTTCAATAACAAAGTGCTTCCCCTGGAGCACTATTTGACAGTACTCCCTCTGATCTGCCCCTCCAGTAGTACACCCCTTCAACTATACAGTGCTACCTTTGAACTACCTGGCAGTACAGAACTGTTTCTCCCAACAAGACATCACTCTCTGCAGTACTGCCACTCTAACAGTGCAGCCTTCCCCCAGTGTTGTCCTTCCAACACTGCAGGTTTCTCTCAGTAGTGTAGGTGTTTCCTTTTCAACAGTGCAGAACTGCTTCAATATTACACTGGGGTATCAGGTTTGATTCCTCTTGAAGTCACTGAAGTGAGACTTTAATAAAGCCATAGACTGACTCAAGGGTAGCAGGACTACCACTATGCTGGGGCTCAATTAAAAAAAAAGCTTTGATTTCAAAATAGTCAATTTTTTATGCTTTGAATACAGGAGACCCTGGTCTTTCTGATGAAGGACCAAAGTCTCTGATCTGTCAATCACAAAGGGTTAAACAGCATCCATGGGTTTTGAAGACTGTGAGGGAGGTCCAGGGTCTCAAAGCAAAGATTTTAATAAGGCCACTGACAGCAAATAACAGGTTGTCTCACGAGTCAGGTTACACCAACAAGGGGCACATTGTATATTCATCCTCTCGCACGAAGGCTCAGGGGGTTGTATATTGAAGGAGAGGCAGAAAAGCTGATTTAAGTAAGTAATGCATTTGTCAGAAAGGTAACTTTGCAACAGAAACACATTGTTCAAAAGGCAAAATGTGGTGGAGTGCATGGACTAACCACCCAGCCAGCAGGGCTTGCTGCTGATCTGTTAAAATGATATTCAAACCAGAGTCACACTTCTTTCTCTCTTTAATTTCATTTCCAATTTTCTCTCTGATTTTCATCACTCCTGGCCCTGCCTGTCCCCGCCCTTGAGCTAGAACAGTGACCCGGTCAAACTCGCGTCTCAGTGGCCTGAGTACTTCATCAGGTCAGCTTCCATCTGGGAGCTAGTCAAGCATGCAGTTCCTGCAAGTGAGCTCCATCTTGTACACCACAGGAGTGTGTGTGTGTGTGTGTGTGTGTGTGTGTGTGTGTGTGTGTGTGTGTGTGTGTGTGTATATGCGTAATTGTCAGTATGTTTGTGTGTGTGTAATTGTCTGTATGTGTGTGTGTGTCTGTGTGTGTGTAAATTTGTCTGTGTGTGTGTGCATGTGTATGTTTCTTTGTGTGTATGTGTATGTGTGTGTGTGTAAACGTGTGGGTTTCTGTGAATGTGTGCACATGCACGTTTCTGTGTGTGTGCATGTTTCTCTGTGTGTGTTTGTGTGTGTGTGCATTTTTATGTGTGCAAGTGCATGTGTGTGTGTGTGTCTGTGTGTGTGTGTGTGTGTGTGTGTGTGCTCACATACATTCACATGCATGATAATTAAAAGAGCCTGCTGATTCCCCTTTAAACGTGCCCCTTATTTCATTGTCCTTACGCCAAGGATATCACAGAGCATCGTGTCTGACTGACGATCTGATGGAAAGGAGGATTCCGATGATGACATCCCATGTGTGACAGTTGTACCAAATCACATACCATAGGGAGCGGTGTCCACTGGGAGAGCACCCCAGGAGCTTTGACAGAGGGATCGCCACATATTTCTATTCGTTAATGACATTCCTTGCCCCAGTCCAGCATTCCAATAGCCACAGAACAAGTGTACTTTCAAAAATCATTTTGCCACGAAGTGTAAAACAAAGGAAAGGACAATCACCTCAGGGGCAGATTAAAAAAAAGATGACAGGTGCACAGAGAGAATCGAAGCAGTAAAGGATCTGGAGAAAAAGAAGCTATTTGTGATGGTAAGGGTCAGTGACAAAGTGCAAGTAGGAATCTCTCCATGCGTTTCATTTATCCCATGGGCAAAGTCACAAAGCGAACATGACATTGGGCACTTGGAGATGTAACGCATGGGAAGACCTGCACAGTGTCTGTTAAATTTCGACTGAATTGTGGAGCTATTCCCTTTCAAAGAACCTCACAGTGCCATGGGAACACCACGGGATAGAATCAAAGGGAGATGATGCCAGCCAAGTACCTGCACCACACTTTAGCTGCAGGTACCTTTCTCCTCCTGCCTCCCTGACTCCTCAAATACTTCCCCTTTAAACAATAGTTCACTCAGCAGGCACCTGAATGAAACATTCCATGGGATAAAACTGTCTTGAAACTTCTGCTCCCTTTGGCGGCCTGGTTTTACCTGGCAGTGGGCTGCAGTGAAGGGGCTGGCGTGCCCAACCTGGACTGTGAGCCTGATTTTAATGCTTCACCTTCACTTTGATGCCACTTGCTGATTATCTGGAAATGTGGTGAAAAGAAGTTGCTTGGGCATTAACATGGCGAGAAACCACAACCCCTTGTGTGTGTAATCCCAGTGTGAGTGTTCGCTCTCTCGATCTCTGCTCCTTGTGTGTGTGCTCTCTCTGTCACTCTGTGTGTGCTCTCTCTGCCTGTGCTCTCTGCATCTGTGCTTTCTCTGTCTGTGCTCTGTGTGTGTGTACTCCCTCTGTCTGTTCTTTTTCTGTCTGTCCTGTCTCTGTGCTCTCTCTGTCTGTGCTCTCTCTCTGTCTGTGCTCTTTCTCTCTGTGTGCATTCTCTGTCCATACTCTCTCTGTTTCTCTGTCTGTCCTCTTTGTGCTCTGTTTCTGCTCTGTGTTTGTGTATTCTCTCTCTGTCAGCTCTCCCTGTGAGTCTGTGTTCTCCATTTTGGGTGCACCACCAGTGTTAGTGTAACCACCCTATACGTTTAATCTTTATAAGTGGAACACCTGAGTATGCTCTATCTGTGAGTGTGATTCCCATGTGTGCTCCGTGTTTGATTGATCCAACAGGATGTTTTCTTGGATTCCATGTCAATGCCATCATCCAATGCGTGCACCTCTCTCTCCTGGAAAGCAGCATGCTATCATGTGTCTCAGAACGGAACACTGGATACCCACCCACTGATTCAGAGGCTCAAGGCAGCGGTGGTTTACTTCCATTAGGAGCCTCCATGTCGAGTGTAGGGCTCAGAATGTAAAAGGTCAAATGGTTATGGAAGGAAATCCCCAAAGCCCATCAAGAATGGTGCAAGTGAAAAAGTCCTTGAGGCAATTCTGACATAGGTAAAGGGGGAGGATCTTTGTCCCGTTGTCAGCTTATGGTGATGGCATGCCATGGAAGTTCACAAGTTAGTAACTTCTTACAAGTCTTGTACAAGTCCTACTGAAACTCCCTGCACTCCCCTGAGCTCTCATAGCCTTTAAGTCCCTCAACTCCAGAAGGCCTTAGCCAGGAACCAGCTGCTGTATCTTTCATTGTTTTGGATGTGGGTATTGCCAGCATTTCTTACACCTTTCTGAGTCCTGCATTTGGAAAGATAAGATCACATTGTTGTTGAAATGTTGTGGTCCAGGTGATAAAGCAGCTGCTTGGAAAGATCTCTGGGACTCAGACCAATGACCATGAAGGAATGGCAATTGCTTTTAGTTGGGTATAGAACCGTAATCAGGCCCCATTACATCTGGTAACACCCCCAACTTGTCCTCTTTCTTCATTGCACTCACCAACTTTGCTGGATTCATTGAGGTCAGCCAGAGATGTCCCTCTGTGTGAGGAGTGCTTGCATGCAGTCTTGGAAATGATGCTTGGTGTTGCTGAAGGAAGGGCAGGGTGGAGTACCTCCCAACCCCAAAGCCTTTGCTGAAAAGAAGAACATTAGCAAACCAGTGGACAGGTTGGTGGATCAGATCACTGTCTGTCTAGGTGGTTGACTGTCAGCCAAGGATGAGGTCTTCAGGAACGGGGGCAGGAAGGGACTATCTGATTGCTAACATGGGGAGGACTTTGGGGATGCAGGAACATGGCACCCAATGCAGGGAAAGTGCTTTGGGAGGAGAATTCCAGACAGGGATTGGGCTTGGGAACAAGGCTTTGGAGGACTAAGGTTTCCATCTTCAGAGCATTAATACATGCACTCATGTTTCTGTTCCCCTCTGACCTCTTTAGCTTTTTTATTTCATGTTTTATTTTCCATATTTATGGAGAAGGAGCAGGGACTGGGATTACATCACATTTCTGCTGTATTTCCGACACCACAGAACATCTTACCTGCTGTTCTTGATTATATTTAATAATGTTTATTTAAATTATTTATTACAGTTCAATAGTTTACAAGCATTACTGAAACCGTTACAAAGCCTTGACATACTTGACATGGAGTCAAAGCTCCTGTCAAAGGCTGTCAGGGCCTTCCAAGGTGGGGCCTGTCCTGTTACCCATGCAAGGCCTACTCACCACTGCAGCCTCACTACACCTCTCCAGTGGTCTGGCTCCCTGCATCTGACCAGGCGATTGTCACTGGGCAGGTCCAGTGGGCGTTAAGATTGTGCAACAGACGGAAGTTCTGCACACCGTTGCAATGCACAGAGAATTTGCTTAATGATACTGGACGAGCAATTGGAGCTGGTCAAATCACCAGCAGGAACTCATTAAATGTCATGGTCAGGAGAAGGTCTTTTGGCCCATCATGACATCTTTAAAAGAGCTATCAGATTAACCCCAACTCCTCTGCTCCTTCCCCATCGTGCAAACATTTCTCTTCAAATACTTGTCCAATTCCCACCCAACGAGGACGATTATATTTGCATGCAAGCTTCTTTCAGATGATGCATTTCAGATCACAGCATCACTTCCAGAAAAAAAAACCTCCTTCTCTGCTTCTCTTGCTAATTACCTTAGATCACTGTGCACTGACTCTTTCCCACTGCTCCAGAAATGGTTCTCTTGAACCCATCTGAGACGGCTGGTGGGACATCAGTTTAAAGCCTCATCTATGAGATGGGGCCTCCAATAGTGCAGCACTCCTTCAGTACTGCAGCAAAGCACAACTTCTTCCTTTTTACTGTGGTCTGGACCAATCTGAGACAGTGTTACAGAATTATTGACAAATACACATTCAGGGTTTGAATAAGTTTGAAACTCGAGGCAGAAGCTCTTCTCAAAGATGGAAAGGTTTTTTTTTGTATTTGGTAATTGGAGTATCTGGGCTCTCAGCTATAGTGTGAAGTGTTGAACAAATTCGCCAAGACTCATGTTCCTGCAAACCTCAGTGTTTATGGCCCTGGAAGCTTTTGTAAATGATGTTGCAACCTAGACAGCAGTATACTGAAAGAGGCAGTAATCTCAAAGCAACAGTTACCCTTTCACAACCCATGCTACGTACACTACAAGGCCGATTTGATTTTCTACAATAATACTGACCTGCATCACTCTCCTGAATGACAATTACAAGTCAAAAAGTTTTGTGAGGAAACAAGACCAAAGGTATATTATGTTGTTCTGTGCAGTCGCTAATGACCATATCCAGATCATTGTGCTTCCAAGGGATAAAGGCTAATTCTAACATTGACTAATTCTTCTGATCACCTGAAACATTCTCACAATTATTCTGTCCACACATACACAGACTTCATCCCTCAAATTCAATGAGAAGTTAAACGTAATATTCACCTGAATGAAAGAAATACTTACAACTGTCTCGGCCAGGCAGTGCCTCCTTTAGTTTTCAGTCCTATTCACTGTTAATAAGACCTGGATTTTCTGCCACTGGTGTTCAGTTAAAGCATTTTGTATTGTTATTGGGCCTTTGGTTCATGTCTCTTGCAACTAAAAGTCACGTTAATAAAAACCTGATGCAGGGTTTGAAATAGCTGCAAGGAAAACCCTCAGGCCTGTATTCACTGGAGTTTAGAAGAATGAAAGAAGATCTCATTCTGTACTTACCAGATCCTGATAATGGCCAGTCTGAATGCAGACAGGGTTTCCACTGGATGGGCTGGATGGGGGTGGGGGGGAGGTTGGGTGGGTGGGGGGATGTCTTGAACGAGGAGTCACAGTCTGAGCTCACAGGGGAAGGGATTTAGAACTGAAAGGAGAAGACATTTCTTCACTCAGTGAACATGCAAAATTTGTTCCCATGGAAGGGGGTGGAGGACAAGTCACTGAGAAGAAGGTACTTGGATTTCGAGACACAAAATATATCAAGAGGTGTGGGGACAGGGGGAAGAAGGGTGTTGGAATAGAGGATCAGTCATGAAGCTTGTCAGCAGGCTCGAAGGCCGAATGGCATATTCCTGCTCTTATTTTCTATATTTCCAGGCTGCTATTCAGTTTCACTGAGTTGTCGGGGCAGCACGTCAGTGTGTAACATCATTAAACACCAACATTCTGCACATCCTCCTCATGGACAACACCCATTGCTGAATCCTGAGTTATTCCTGAATGAGTGGGTACCATTCTTGTCTCTGAGTCAGGAGTTGTGGGGTTCAAGCTTGATCCAAGAACTGGGGTAGCTCTCCACTATCATGAGTTATCACGATTCACCAGTTGACATAACTCTGATAAAATAGTAAAGCGAGGCATTTGGGTGGGTAGTAAAAATTCACTAATGAAAGCAGAAGATGCTGGAAACACTCAGCAAGGCAGGTGCCTGTGAAGAGAGAAACAGAGCTAATGCTTCATGCCAAAGACCCTTTGTCAGAACTTTAAGAGGGACCTAGAGGAGTACAGGTACATGGTTCCTTGAAAGGATTGTAGACTCACCCAGCTCCATCATGTGCAAAACCCTTCCCATCATCAATGATATCTTCAAGAGGCAGTGCCTCAAGAAGGAGGTATCCATCATTAAGGACCCTCACCACCTGGGATATGCCCTCTTCACGTTACTACCATCAGGGAGGAGGTACAGGAGCCTGAAGACCCACACTCAACGATTCAGGAACAGTTTCTTCCCCATCGCCATCAGATTTCTGAAATGTCCATGAACCCATGAACACTACCTCGTTACTCTTCTTTTGCACTATTTATTTATTTTTGTAACTTATAATGTTACGAACCAGCAACGAAAGAAACACACTGAGCCATGTATAAGTGTTAAAAACTACTTTATTAATAACTACTTATAATAAGAAGAAAAATAAAAGTAAAAATGTTAGAGTGTTAGAAGTAAAAATGTTAAATCTTAAACATTAACCCCAAAAACTAAACTCGAAGTGTGTGTGTGGCAAGTTCCCAAACTCCAAGTCCAGGAATGTTCTTAAAGTTCAGTTCAGCAAGCCGTAAGGTGAAACGTGAGCAAAGGCTTCTTCAACAACCACCGTTGTCTGACGATAAGACGTAGAGCGAAAATAGAAAGTAATTACGAAACCCAAATGTTCCACGATGGAACCCATACGACACCTCAGTGTCTACTCAGCAGTGACTACTCCACTGCTTTGTACTGAAGCATCTGCCACCCCGAAAGGTACTCAAATCGTGGCCGTCCACACAAATACCTGTTTCCCACTACAGGTTAACGACAAAGTGGACTGCACCGGATCACCCCAAAAATCCATACGTGGATTGTAGTGACAGACACAGTTACTGTTTTTCAGCCATTGATAGAGACTAGCAGGCTGCTGTCTCTCTCTCTCTCTCTCCTCTGACTGATTCCGACTCACTGCTTCAAAAACGTCATTACGTCCTTTATCTTCTGTAGTCGTAACCACGCCCCACACACACACACACACACACACACACACACACACACACACACACACACCATTATGCCCTGTCTTAAAGGGACATTCACCAATAGTAACCTAGTTTGTAACAATAGTAATTTTTATGTCCTTATGTCTTGCACTGTACTGCTGCCACAACAGAACAAATTTCATGACATATGTCAGTGATAATAAACCTGATTCTGATTCTGATTCAGGTTCAGTTTTGGTCGCCCTGCTACAGGAAAGATGCCATTAAGCTGGAAAGAGTGCAGAGGAGATTTACAAAGATGTTGCCAGGACTCGAGGGACTGAGTTATGGAGAGAAGTTGAGCAGGTTGGGACTTCTTTCACTGGAGTGGAGGAGAATGAGGGGTGACCTTATAGGGGTGTATAAAATCATGAAGGGCATAGATAGGGTGAATGTGCATAAAGGTGAGAGGGGAGAGATTTAATAGGAACCTGAGTGGCAAATGTTTCACCCAGAGGGTGGTCAGGATATGGAATGAGCTGCCAGAGGAAGTGGTTGAGGCAAGTACATTGACAACATTTAATAGGTACTTGGACAGGTGCATGGATAGGAAAAGTTCAGAAGGATATGGGCCAAATACAGGCAAATGGGACGTGTAGTTGGGAATCTTTGTCGGCACGGACCATTTGGGCCAAAGGGCCTGTTTCCGTGCTGTATGACTCTGTGACTCTAAAACAAATAGTGTTAAGTTGGAGAGATGTTTCAGAAGAGATGGATAGGACAAAGGGAACATCTCTGATAGGGTGATGGCCAGGGTTGCTATGAGGGAAGTTATAGATGAAGTCATCCAGTTGATAGGTTAATGAAGGAGAGAGAGAGAGAGAGAGAGAGAGAGAGAGAGAGAGAATATAATATTTTATGTAATAGAAGATAAAAACTGTGAAATGCAGAACTGTAAGAAACACCCGGAGGTCAGGCCTGCTTATCAACAGAGAAATAATATTTCTGAGGGATGAACTGCAGCAGAACTGGCCAGTTCTGAGAAAGGCAGAGTTATCCGAAAGAATTAAGTCCTGACATCTGCAACATGCACTGACAGAAGATGAGGGGCTGATCCACAACATCACATTGAGTTTCGTGACAACAATGCAGGAGGCCACAGACAAACACATCAGAGTGGGAATGGGATGGATAATTCAAGCGGCAGGGAACAAGAAGATCGGGATCGACCCTGAAGACTGAATGCAAGTGATCCACAAAGTGTTCACCTAATCTACGTTTGGCTTCTCCAGTGTAAAGGAGGCAACATTGTGAGCACTAAATGCAACAAACTGAATTGGAATAAAGGAAAGTGAAGGATTATTTGGATCCCTGGATGGTGGGAAGATTTAAAATGACAGGTGTTGCAGGCATCACCTGTTGTGACGATGGAGCTTCATCCTGAAACATTATCTCTGTTGCTCTTTCCATAGACGCTGCTGAACCTGCTGAACACTTCCAGCATTTGCTGTGTTACTTGATTGAATGTCTTCTCAACCCATCTTTTTTATACTTATCTAAAAACAGAAACTGGTAGAATTACATGAGATCTTCAGAAATAAAACAGTCTCAAAATTTGTCATCAATGTGAACTGTTAACTCCGTCTCTCTCTCCCATAGATGTTGCCTGATACTTGCCCCACTTTCTGCCATGATTTTATGTTTGCAACACCCTTAGTATGTTGCTATTCTTATAACTAATTCCTTGTGATTTATCCAGCGAGGACCAGTGTCCTCTGGACACTGGATTGCTGGAAATCCTCAGTAGATGTAATCGCTGATTCCTGATTGAAGACATTCTTCCTTGTTTCCTCACACTTAGCGATGACTTGAATTGCGGACGCCTTATCTCTCACCTCCAGTTTCTTAATAAAAAATAATTAGGTAACGTGCTTTATTTCTGATAGTGCCAATAAGTAAGATTTGCCACTTGCTGTATCCCATAATCATGGTTTACTCCAGGCATTCAAACAAAAACACAGCCCATAAAAAGAATTACAAACCAGACCTATTCGATTTTCTAACCATTAGTGTATAATTACTAATCAAGCCCTGTAATTAGTGGTGTTCCGTCTAGTCAAACACTGAGATTGTTGAATCATTAAAAGAGTGATAATGAATTTCTCAGGCCAATGCTGATTACTGACGATAATGTTACCCTTAACACCCAGTGCTGGTTTTGCACAGCAGCTTTAACGCAGCCATTAAAAGAGATTAGGGAAAATTGAAACTGACTTGTTGCTTTTACCTCCTATGGATCCCATCGCACAGTAACTAACCCTTCCAGCAATGTACCATGCACTATGCAGTCCATTACCAGGATCTTTTCATCCACTGTTTAAAGAATGTGCCCTGATTAACGAATCAAAATCAATATTACTTTAAAAACTCAGTCTCCGTAAGTGTAATGTGTTCACTTAACAAGCCTACAACAGCTTAGCAATACAGCTCAGCGGTGAAGTCAAATGCAGCTTTGCTCCACCAGGACTGGACAGCCACCCACCTTGTGTCTCCACAAACTTGAATTCACCCAAAACACAGTTGCCATATCTAATTTGTGCCATGGTCTAATCACCCGTAGTCCGCGTGCTGACCTACCAATGGTCAAGCAGCAGCCTGATGTCAACATTCTCCATTCTCATCCTTGTTTACATCCTTGCAGGCTTCACTCCTCATTTCTCTGGAATTATCTCCAGCTCTTCAACCCTCCAAGATCTCAGCACTCCACCAGCTCTGATCTCTTTCTCCTAATTCTCAGTGCTCCATTGTTAATGTTTGTGAACTCTCAGCTCCAGCACGCTGTCCCTAAACCTTCCACCTCTTTCTCTCTAAACTGCCCTATTTTTCTCTCCTCCTCATAAAACTTCTTTACTAATGCTCCCATGAAATGTCATAACATTTTCACTTTGGTCACAGGATTGTTTCAATAAAAGATGATTTTATGGATCAGGGTTAAGGAGAAAGATGCTTGCCTTAAAAAGCAGCTTTTGTGACTTCAGAGTACCTGGAAGTGTTTCACAGATGTAAATGTGTTCCCTTTTGTAAGATAGGAAATGCAGCACAGTTCTGCTGCCTCATAACTCCAGTGACCAGGTTCAATCCCGACCGCAGGTGCTGTCTGTGGGGGGTTTGTACATTCTCCCTGTGACCACGTGGGGTTCCTCCTGATGCACTGGTTTCCTCCCACATCTCAAAAACATGCTGATAAGTTCATTGGCCACTGTAAATTAGGTGGGTGGGAAAAGAATGGGGTGGAGTTGATGGACACGTGAGAGAGAATTATTTACAGGCAAATGTGGGGGGAATGGGACTGATGGCCTTGCTCTGAGAACTGGCATAGACTTGAAGCAGTCTTCTCTGTGTATTAAGAGAATATGAGAAAATGCAGCAAGGTCCCAGAGACAGAAATACAATAATGACCAGTGACACTGGCTGAGAGAAAACTATTGAGCAGGACCGAAGGGAGAGTTAATGTTCAGGTCGATGATCTTTCATTGAAACTGGGAAAAAAATTAGAGAAGAAGCAAGTTTTATGTTGCCAAGAAAATAGAGGAGGAAACCAGAGAATGAATGAGAAGGTCCGTTATAAGGTGGAAACCAGCAGAGGTTGAAGGTCATGGCTGCTACTGATGCCAACTGACAGACAGACCCATGCATATATTTTTCCTCACAATATAGGAGGCCATTTCAGCCAATCAAGTCTCAACCAGTCACGTTTCCCCACTGACATTTCCTTGGAACTTATTTCCCGTCTCAAATCCACTAATTCTACCCTGGTACTTCTACGACCCACCAACACACCAGGGGCAATTTACAGTGGCCAATTAACCTACCAGCCTGCACTTCTTTGGGATGTGGGAGGAAACCGGAGCACCATGGGGAAACCCACGTGGTCACAGGGAGAACATGCAAACTCCACACAGACAGCATCCCAGGTCAGGACTGAACCCAAGTCTCTGGAGCAGCAAGGCAGCTGCTCTGTCAGCCCTTCTAAGGATAAAGCTGGAGCCACAATAAGTATTAGGAGCCAAAGGAGAGCTGAACTAACAGAAGTAGAAAGAAGGAAAAAACTGAATGCTGGAAATGTCAGGTACAAGCTCAGAGCTGCTGTTATCTGAAATTGTTGAGTTCAATATTGAATCCTAAATGCTGCAATGGACCGGATCAGATGATGAGGTGTTGTTCTTTGACCTTACATTGAGCTTCGCTGGAATAAGGTAACAGACCATTGACAGAGAGTTCAGAGTGAGAGTGGGATGGAGAATTGAAGTGACAGACAACCAGAAACTTAGGGTCACCCTTAAAGACTGAGTGGAAATGTTCTGCAAAGCAGTCATCCAATTTGTGTTTGTTTACCCAGCTCAGAGGAGGTCCCGGTGTGAGCAGTGGATACAAAATGGGAGGAAGTACCAGTGAATCACTGCTACAGCTTGAGGAGTATGCAGGTCCCCAAATGTGGAAAGGGGAAAAGATGAAAGAGCAGATGTTGCACCTCCTACATCTACGTGGGAAGTTGCTGTGGGAAGTGCTGTGAGTACGGCTGGAGATAGAAGGGTAGACCAGAGCATCACAGAAGGAAAAGATCCTTCACAGTGCTGAAAAGGAGGGGAGGGGAATATAATGGTGCAATCATACTGGATGTGTCAATAATAAAGGAGGATCCATTGAATGCAAAGGCTGGCGGTGTGGCATAGTTGTCAGAAGAAAAGATATCTCACAACCCCTCTCAAAGCTTACAGCATTCAAGAAGGTTGCCAACACCACCTTCTCCAGGGCCATTTGGGAGGGGAACTAACTCCAGTCTTGCCAAGGATGCCAAGAACAATCATACAAAAATATTCCAGTAGCTATCTCAAGAGTTGCACTGGCCATTGCTTAGAACTCATCAGCTCCACTCCACTTCAGGTCACATAATGTCATTGGCGGACAAAGGAGATGATGAAGGCGGTTTTATTGCTACATTTGTGTCTCATGCCCAACTCAATGTGTTACCGATCCAACGGTTGAAGTTGATTTGTTCACCAAATAATCATCGACTCATGCTGCTTGCTCTCTAATGAAAATCCATCGAAATAGGAAGTCATATTAATTTTAAAAAAGAGGAGAAATCTGTCTTTGGTCGCAATTCATAAATAGGTGCAATCATATTTGTTCACCAGTTGGAAACACCTCATAACATTCCATTCCCAAGTTTTTAACAGTGCCAATATCAGGAGGTGAGTACAGCAGTTGGCTGCCATTCAGAATCAGGTTTATTATCACTCTATGTTGTTGATTTACAGCAGCAGTACAGTGCAAGACATTAAAAAATTACTGTAAGTTACTAAAATAGATTAACAGTGCAAAAAGAGGAATAACGAGGTAGTGTTCATCAGTTCATGTACCGTTCAGAAATCTGATGGCAGAGGGAGAAAAGCTGTGTTGGTCTTCAGGCTCCTGTACCTCCTCCCCGATGGTAGTAATGCGAAGAGGGCATGTCCCGGATGGTGAGGGTTGGATGCTGCCTTCTTGAGCGCAAGGGACCAAGAATCAATTTCAGGCCCTTGATTTTCTCTTTGGTGGGTATTTGGTGACTTTACATGGAGAGTGACCAGGTCTTGTACTTCTCTATCACTGCCTATCGGAAGCATTGCTGAGAAAACAACCAATGAAGTGATGTCTCCATGGACCCTGTCCTTACAAGCCATTACACAGCATCGGAAGCCAGCCCCACACATTTGCAACTTCTTTTCCTTTCAATATTCCACTTCAAGTAGATCCAGAAACTTCTGACATTACCAGAACACAAACATCAACAAAGCTACCATCTGGATCAGATCAGTGAACATGGCCAGCTGACTTTATTGGCAGGATGGGATTCTTTTGAATGTGCCAAATTGGATTTAACTGACTAAGACAAAGTGTGAAGACTGGAAAACCATGAGGATATTGAGTAGTCAATAAGTCGAAGTAATGAATACTTTCTGCATGGTCTATGCTGCCTCAGCCCTCTTGTGTGTTACAGTCATTGTCTAAATTACAAAGTGTACATCAATCCCAAAACAGCTGTCAGAAAGAGCAGTCTTTGGTTTAGATCAACTACTGACAAATGTATTCCTGTCATTTATTCATAAAAACATGCTGCCCTCGGATAGACTGGAAATCTACCAGCTGACCAGATTAGTCTCCATGCCTGTCGAGGGCATTTACATGAGCCAGTGCCAACTGTGGTGTAGTTGAGCTGCTTGCAAAAATTTAAGAGTATAGGAATTGCTAGAATGGACAGTTCAGGGTATTGTGGGTCTGCAATACAGTGCACCTCACTGTTCGACTATGAGAGGAGCATTTTACACAAAAAAAGGTGCAATGTCTCAGTCATGTATTTATTCCTCATTGTATTTTCTCTTGTCTCTGTCTCTAAGAGACCCAAATTTTACTTTTCTACTCTATTCTCTACAAATACTTGTGGAAACCTTTACCTTTTTCTATAGTATAGCTTGCTAGTATATACCTATTCTAGCTTCTCCCTCTTTATCAAACATTTGGTCATCCTTTGGGTCGAGTGCTTGCAGCAGGGTGAGCTGGAATTTTCTAGAGAGTGGTGGGTTGTCTATGTACACTGCTCACAGACCTGCTAACTTCACCCTAATCAGGACCCTGGAGGGAGCTTCCTAAATACAACCAACTCCAATCTGAACAGTGTTCTAATTGTAAACACACAGAAATGTTTTCATAGTTGCTAAGATGATGAGGTACCGGTTGAACAGGTGTCGTGCTGTCAAACAACTTGAATATGTGTGAATGGGCCTAACAATTGGTAAACATTCAAAAACTATTAAAATGAAAGACACGTCAAAAAAACTATACTTTTTTATAAATAAATAATTTAAAAAACTAGAAAACTTTAAAGACCTTTAAGTATACACAATTAAATTTTTTAAAATATGTAAAATATCTGAACCTCACTCCTCTCCCTCACAGCTTGTCCTCTCCAATTGAATGAGGTCTCTAAATGTTCCCTAGGTCTAATCTGGGGCATGTTTGGCTAATGAGAAATGAGGGAAAAAGAACAGAAATGCTGGAAAAACTCAGCTGGTCCGGCAGCATCTATGGAGAGAGAAACAATTAATGTTTCAGGCAGAAGACCCTTCCATCAGAACAGTTGATCGGAACAGTAGTGAGACTGTCTCATGGGAAGTTAACTACCTCAACTCCATGACGTTGAATGTCCAAGTCAATATAGAGAGAGGTTTGACTGACAAGACCAAGGATCTCTCAGGGAGTTTGGGAGTTCCCCATTCATACAGGGACTTTGAATGTGTAAGCCACAATTATGCAAGGAAATTCTGGTAGTTACATCAGAACTGTTGCAATTTCTCAGGAAAATTCAGGCCCTTGATATATTGGCATTTCTCTGAATTCACGAGAACCTGTCCCTGCAGATTAGAACACACGGGAACTATTCAAATAAACAACCACAGACCTATGGAGACAACATCAGTTGTAAGGAAAATGCCGGAATCCATTATTAAGGATTGTGGTAACCAGACACTTGGAAAACCAACACAATTAGTCAGAGTCAACATAGATAAATGAAAAGGAAATTGCCTTTGCCAAGTTGGTGTAGGGTATATAAGTGGAGACCGTGAAGCTAATTATATTTAGATGTTGAAAATGTATTTCATAAGTTGCCACACAAAGAGTTGGAATTAACAGGTTAGAAGCAATGCAATAATATGGGCTGAGGACTGGTCAAAACATAATAAGATAGAGGAGTAGGAATAAACAAGTCATTTTCAGGTGAGTAGGCTGTTACTAAAGGATTGAACTGATCCATAATCAACATTAGCGACCTAGATGCAAATCAGCTTAGATAATTGAAGAGTGTGATGGGGATACAAACAAGCTGAACAAATGTGCAAGAAGTCAAAGTCAAGTTTATTGTCATATGCACAAGTACATGTACGCACAGGTGCAATGAAAAACTTACTTGCAGCAGCATCCCAGGCACATAGCATCAGATATACTACATTCACAAGAAAAACAAAAATGAAACATAAATTATACACAAATTTTTACAAGAAGAATACCATTAGAATGAAAAAAAAAGTCCACTTTAGTGCAAAGTGGTTATAGTGCTGCTGTACTGAAATGGTGATTAGGGCTGTGCATTCGGGTTGGTTCAAGAGCCGAATGGTTGAAGGGAAGTAGCTGTTCTTGAACCTGGTGGTGTGGGACTTCAGGCTTCTGTACCTCCTGCCCGATGGTAGCTGCGAGAAGATAGCACGGCCCGGATGGTGGGGATCTTTGGTGACGGATATTGCCTTTTTGAGGCAGCGCTTCCTGTAGATACTACCGATGGTTGGGGAGGAATGTGCTAGTGATGTATCGGGCTGAGTCAACTACTCTCTGCAGCTTCTTACATTCCAGTGCATTCGAATTGCCATCCCAGGCCACGATGTAGCCAGGCGAGTGATGGTTGGAGTGTAATGTCGGACAACGTGAAGGTTATTTACTGGAGTTCATAAAGAAAATTGACAACACAAGGTGACATGGGAAATGAATGTAGCCACTGACGTGAATGAGAAATAGTTTGGGAGGCAGGAGGCAGACAGTGGGGATAAAGTCCATTGTACCCCAGCAGGAGGTTGTCTCACCATATTTATCAATGGGTGAGCTGGAAGAAGAGTTAATAAAAGTGCATAAATAATTAAATTTGGAAAAGTAGTCAGCAGTGGTGATAGGAACAAAGTAACCTCAGAGGCCTATAAACAGATATAATTGCCAGTAAAGTAATGGTGGAAGGGATTTCAATGTGGATAAGTAGGAGGTCATCTACTTTAGACATAAGAAAGAGATTATTGGAGTATCTTTAAATGATGAAAAAATGAGAAAATGCAGCAGAGCAAAGAGGTTGGGAATACAAGTATACAAATCATTTAAAGTTCGTAGGCAGGTACAAAAAGCAATCATAAAGGACTAATAGAATATTGGTCTTTGAGATAAAGAGGGATGGAATACAAAGGGGAGAATGTTACGCATCAGTTATGTCAAGCTTTGGTCAAAACCCATCTGGATGACTGTATTCGGATTTGGAAAGCTCTCTTTCAGATACATTTGGCCTTGACGTGGGTGTAGTGCAGAATCACCAGAATTATTGAGGGGCTTAGAGATTTATAAGAACAAATTACATCAGCTTGGTTTGTAATCTCTTTGTGCAGAAGATTCAGGGGAACTCTCCATGAAAGGAGTCAAAATGTTAAAACATTCAGTAGGGTTGGATATGGATACATTATTTCCTCTGCGAAGACAATCATGCAAGGGAAATAAAATTCAAAGAGGGAAACATGGAAAACCATTTCTTCAAACGAAGGAAATGAACAGGGCAGTGGAAACTTAATTTTCAATCAGTGTATTGAAGAATGTAGAAGTGTGTAGATGAACTACAGATCAGGCACATTTAATTGTGTGGTGCAGAGGTCTGAGGACTGAAAGCCTTCTCAGAAATGCTTCACACCCAACAACTGATGAATATTCACTATCATTGTACAGGCAAATACAAGGGGAGTTTTCACACAGCAAGATCCCACGTAAAACTTTCTTGGGATCTGTGCTTTGCCAGCAAGGCCAGAACGTATTGCATTCACCCAGTTGCATTTGAGAAGGTAGTGGTGAGTCATGGTTTTGCAGTCTGTCTGGTGAAGATACTGCCACAGTGCTGTTGTGGAGCAAGTTCCAGGATTTAGACTCAGTGACAATGAAGGGCTGGTGATATATTTCCAAATCATGATAGCTTGTGAATTGGAGGGGAAGCTGCAGGAGGTGGTGTTCCCATGTATCGGCTGGGTTTGACCATCTTCGTGCGTTGGTAGGTGGTGTCAGGACAGAATGGGGTGAGTAACTGCAGTGCAATTTGTAGATGGTTACACACCTCAGGCACTGTACACCATTGATGGAGGGAATAAATCTCTAGAGTGGTTGGTGGGGTGCCTATCAAGCAGGCTGTCCTGTCTAATGGTGTCAAACTTCTTGAGAGTTGTTGGCGCCTCTCTCATCCAGGCAAGTGGAGAGAAAGAGGCACAAATTGTAGTGAACAAAGGAGGTCAAGGATAATGTTAGATTGTAAAGTAGGACAGACAAAGTTGTAAGGGCTGGTGGCACAACAGCGTTGCAAAGCTTTTAAGATCCAGCAACAAAAGACTAAGATTTCGAGAGAAAACTTGCATGTAGTATCAAAACAAACAGTTAGAGTTGCCATGATTATTTGAAGGTGGTTAAGGTAAGTAAGGGATTTTAAGTAAGTAAGTCAGCTGATGAATTAGCAACAGGAAACAAAGAAATGGCAGCTACGTTAAGCCAATTTTTTGTATCAGTCTTCACCGTGAAGGACACTGCAAATATCCCTAAGATAACAGATGGGCTAATTTTACATAGCATGGATGTAGTATGAAAGGCCAGGGGTCAGATGACAGTGACAACACTACTACTGACCCCATGGTCGGATGATAGCGTTGCCTATCAGGTCGGAAGCTATACAGCTGTCAATCAGGGGTCCGGCTCCGCCCCACCCATTAAGAGCACACCTGAGGACTGGCTCATAACCCACCTTTGTTCTTGACCCCGAATCACTGGCTCGTTTCACCTGAGCGGCTCCACCCCGCTACAGCCCTATAAAAGATGGTACATGTGGGCTGTCTTCCTCTTTTCCAATTGCTGCTCGAGACCACAGGTGAGAGGGCGCACTTCCACAGGGGTCTAGGAGCGTCCTGAGTAGATTCCCAGAAGCGTAAAGCCGTTGTTTGTCCTGATTCACGGGGTCCAGACAATATATTTGTTCATTCCCTGATAAGTTTGTACTAGTTCGTTGCGTGTGTGTGTGAGCGTGTGTGCACTTCACCCATTGCAACATTCCCCCGCGTTTCGCGGTCACCCTAGTGCGAGTGTGCGAGGGTGCATTTGTTCCTTCACATTCTGTTCCCATGTTGGTCTTTGTGAATAAAATCCTCCTTTTAAAGCACAAAGACTGTGTGTCCAGATACCTTTTATCTTTAAGATACCAAAAGAACCTTTCTCATAACAATGGAGGAACTTGTAAATATCCCAATCACAAGGGATAAAGTATTCAAGAAACTCACGAGGCTAAAGGCGGGCAAATCACCAGGATGTGAAGGCCTGAAGCCAAAGGTTTTAAAGGAAGTGGCTGCAGAGACGGTGGACCATTGGTTGAAATGTTTCAAAACTTGCTAAATTCTGGGAGGGTACCAGAAGAATGAAAAACAGCAATGTGACCCCTGAACCGTAGGGACAAACTGTATGGAGACAGTGGCAAATGTGGTGAATGCACACACACACACACACACACACACACACACACACACACACACACACACACACACACACCTGTGTGCACGCCCAGCAGATCGATGACACAAATGTGGCAGTACACATGTGTGCGCCTATACACATGTGTACACTGGCCGGCCAATCGCTTGGTGGAGCAACGGCGCCCTCTGACTTGCCCAACTTCAATTTTGGCGTGGGACTTCAGGGACTTGCATGCTTTTAGGTCTCCGCAGAGCTTCTCGTGGACCTACAATTGCAAGTTGCTCCATTTCTGTATTTTGATTAATATGGATCAGCAAAGTCATTTATTCTACCGCACCGTTGACATTCCTGCTCTGTGCATACATACAACTCCCTTGTTCAAAAGGGAGACATGCAGAAGGCAAGGGACTATTGGCCAGTTAGTTTAACATCTATTGTTGGGAAGATGCGAGAGTCAATAATCAAAGAGGAAAGGTAAATATCATCAAACCTGGTCAACATTGTTTTATAAAAGGTAAAACATGTTTAACAAATCTGCTCGAATTCTTTTGAGGATATAACAGGGAGAGTTTATCAACTTTCCAATAGAGGTAATGTATTTAGATTTCCAACAAGCATTTGACAAGGTGCCACATAAGAGGCTGCTACATAACATAAGGGCCCAAGGTATTGGAGGAAGTTTGTTAAAATGGATTGAAAACTGCCTGTCACTTAAAAAATAGAATTGGAATAAATGGGTCCTTTTTAGGCTGGATGGACATACATAGTAGAATACCGCTGGGATCAGATCTGCGCCTTCAGCTGTTCACAATACTGACATGGAGGAGGGAATGAAATCTAAGATTTCCAAGTTTGCCAATGATACAAAAAAAGGCGGAAGGTTGTGTTATGATGAAGACATTATGTTTCTGCAAAGGGATATAGATAGCTTGAGTAATTAGGAGAAAACTTGGCAAATGGAGTTTAATGTGGGGAAGTGTGAGGTCATGCATTTCAGTAAAAGGAATGAAAAGGTGGATTATTGTCTAAATGGAGAGAGACTGCAAATGAGTGAAGTTCCGAGGGATCTGGGTATCTAGTGCATGGATCACAAAAAAGTTAGCAGGTAGGTCCAACGAGTGGTTAAGAAGGCAAACAGCATGTTGGCCTTTATTGTGAAGGGCTTGGAAGTTAAAAATAGGAAGGCCTTTTGTTGGGTTGTACAGAGTGTTGGTGAGGCCACACCTGGAATATTGTCCACTTACTTAAAAAAGGAGATAGCAGCACTGGAGGCAGTCTGAAGGAGATTTACTGGGCTAGTTGCTGGGATGAGAGGGTTGCCTTATGAAGAGAGGCTGGACAGTTTGGGTCTGTATTCCTTGGAGTTTAGTAGAATGAGAGGTGACCTTATTCAAACACATCAGATCCTAAGGGGACTTGACAGGGTAAATGTTGAGATGTTTCACCTTGTGGGAGAGTCACAGACAAGGGGACCTAGTTACAAAATAAGGAGCATTTAAAACTGAGGTTGCAGAAATTTCTTCTCTCTGAGGGTAGTGCATCTCTGGAATTCTCTGCCTTCACCACGCTCGGGGGCAGAGAAGTCCACAGACGCACTACCCTCAGAGAGAAGACAGCATCAACATCTCTCTAACTTCCAGTAGTCATTCCCCTCTGTTTTCCCCTTTTTTCTCCCCCCCCCACATTTGTTTTCTCTTATTCCTGTGGCCCACTTCCCCTTCTCTTCCCCCTCCCCCACCTGACCTGCCCACCGCCTCCCTCTGGTTCCCCACCTCCTTGTCTTTTTTCCATGGTTTACTACCCTCTCCTATCGAGTTCCTTCTTCTTCAGCCTCTTGTCTCTTCCACTTACCACCTCCCAGCTTCTTACGTCACTCCCTTTCATCCCCTCTCCCTCACCTACCTACCTACTTCCCCTCACCTGGACTCACCTATCACCTACCAGCTTGTGCTCCTCCCCCTCCCCCCACCTTTTTATTCTGACTTCTGCCCCCTTCCTTTCCAGTCCTGATGTAGGGTCTCAGCCCAAAGTGTCGACTGTCTATTTCCCTCCATAGATGCTGCCTGACCTGCTGAGTTCCTCCAGCATTTTGTGTGTGTTACTCCAGATTCCAACATCTGTAGAATCTCTTGTGTCTTAATGTTAGGTAGGAGATGGGGAGAGTAGGTTGGAAGTAGCTGTTATCAGGTAAGTCCACACCTGATGTGCGGGAGTTGTTTAAAGGCCAGCTGGTCAGAATCCAGGACCAACATGTTCCTGAGAGGAAAAAAGACAAGGATGGAAAGGTTCGGGAACCTTCGATGATGAGAGATGTTGTAAATTTAATCAAAAAGGAAAGAGAAGCATATGAAAAATTTGGGAAGCTGAAATCAGACAGGGCCCTTGAGGAATATAAAGGAAACAGAAAAGAACAGAGAATCGGAAGGGCTAAAAGGGGCCATTAAATGTCCTTGGTGAATAGGATTAAGGAGAATCCCAAACCATTTTATATATACATTATAAACAAAAGAGTAAGTAGGGAGAGGGTAGGACCAATCAAGGACAAAGGGGGGAATTTATTCCTGGAAATAGTGAAACTGGGCGAGTTACTAAATGAGTACTTTGCATCAGTACTCTTCAAGGAGAAGGACATGGAGGGTAATGAGATCAGGGAGGGATATGATGATATTCCAGGGAACGTTGATGTCAAGAAGTGGTTTATGTCTCTTGAAGAACATTAAGATGAATAAGTCCCCAGGGCCTGATGGAATCTATCCCAGATTATTGAGGGAGGCAAGGGAGGAGATTGCTGGGTCCTTGCCCTCTATCAAGGCCCCTATCCTCTTTAGCCACAAGTGAGGTCCCAGAGGGCTGGAGAATAGCCAGTGCTGCTTTTTTTGTTCAAGAAAGGGCATAGGGATAATCCAATAAATCATTGGGTGGTGAGCCTTACATCAGTGGTAGGGAAATTATCAGAGAAAATATTTAGAGGCAGTATTTACTCACATTTAGAAAAACATAAACCTATTATGGATAGTCCGCATGACTTTGTGTAGGAGAGGTCATATCTTACGAACCAGATTGAGTTTTGTGAGGAGGTTACAAAGATGATTGATGAGGGTAGGGTGATGGATGTTGTCTACATGGAATTTAGTAAAGTATTCGACAAGGTCCCTCATGGTAGGCCGCTCCAGAAGAGTAAGCTGCATGGGATCCACAGTAACTTGGTTGTTTGTATGTGAAATTGGCTTGGCCAAAGAAGACAGAGGGTAGCAGACGACACAAAAATTGACAGAGTTGTGGATACTGAGGACAGTTGTCAAAGGATATAGCAGGATATAGACCCATTGGAAATATGGGCAGAGAAATGGCAGATGGAGTTTAATCTGCACAATTGTGAGGTGTTGCACTTTGGGAGGTCAAATATAGGAGGAAAATGTACAGTAAATGGCTGGACCCCTAGCACTGATGTACAGAGAGACCCTGGGGTGCAAGGTCATAGCTGCCTGAAAGTAGTAACACAAGTAGATAGGATGGTAAAGAAGGTCTATGGCATGCTTGCCTTCCTTGGTTGGGGCATTGAGTATAAAAGTCAGGAAGTCATGTTGCAGTTGTATAAAACTTTGGCTAGGCTACATTTGGAGTATTGTGTGCAGTTCTGGTTACCGCAATAGAGGAAGGATGTGGAGGCTTTAGAGAGGATGCAGAAGAGGTTCATCAGGATGTTCCCTGGATTAGAGAGTACTAGCTATAAGGTGAGGTTGGACAAACTTGGATTTTTTCGCTGAAGCGTGGAAGGCTGAGTCGGAACCCAACAGAAGTATATAAAATGATGCGCGGCATAGATAGGGTGGATAGTCTTTTTCCCAGGTGGAAATGTAAAATACCAGAGAGCATAGCTTTAAGGTGAAAGGGGGCTAAGTTTAAAGGAGATGAATGGGGCAATTTTTTTGCACAGAGAGTGGTAGGTTCCTGGAACATGCTGCCACATGAGGTGACGGAAGCAGATATGACAGCAATGTTTAAGAAGCATTTAGACAGGCACTTGAACAGGCAGGGAATGGAGAGATGTAGACCATATTCAGGCAGGTGGGATTAGCTAAATTGGCATCATGGTCAGCACAGACATCGTGGACTAAAGGGCCTGTTCCTGCACTGTACTGTTCTATGTTCTATGTTTTGGCAATGTCTTGTGAAAAAAAGCCCAATAGTGTGATGAACAGTGATGAAATGTTGTGTCCAAGCATGTAATGTCCAGTGGCTTAGTCTCAGCCATGCGAATGATTGCATTGTGCAGCTTAACTAGAATGCATCTTGTATAGAGTGCTAAATTCAGAAATATTCTAAGCAGGGAATTACTGAGAGAGCAATCTCATCCTGAAATTTAGCTTAACTTTGCATATAAAATTTATCAACTTTTATGCATAATCTCTATTCTGGTGTTAGTTGACAGAAAACAACCTGCCTGCCAGTTAACAGTTTGGAGGTAACAATTAGTTGGCCGGTTGCAACTAGTTACCTGAACAGGTGGCAATGTTCATCAGCCATGGCTAAGTTAGTTCTTGAAGAATTTGGATAAGCTTCAAGCAGCTTCTAAGATAGATGGCTCAGACAGAATGCAAAAGTAGAGATTTGGTAAGCAAGGGAATTGAGTTTTAGAGAGGGTAGGAGCTGTTACTTTGTGTTTCCAAAGCTTGTTCTTTATGCTAGCTTCAGGCAGCAACTATTTAAACTTTGTTGTAAGCTACTGTGTTTGAATTAAAGCTTACTTAAAAAAAAACTAAGAGCTGAATGTAGGCAGTATAATCAATTTAACATTTAACAGACAAACATTTTAGTTTCACAAATACTACTTCAAATAAACTAATTAAATCCATAGGAATTGCGGGGTAGGTGGTGAGTGTCATATCTGTTACCTTTTGGGAGTTGTTGGAGACGGGTGAGATCCTGAGTAACCATACAGGTTGGTGTCTGCACCTGGAGGAACTTTGGCTTGAGGAGGTTGCCCTGGACTGAGTTGTAGATATAATTCATTAAAGAAGGGGAATTAGCAGAGGAGTTAAATTCTGGAGGCAGTCACATCCCATGGTTGGGTAGCAGCCTGTGATTTGCATATTGGCATAAGATCAAAAAATCAGAATTGAATACTCTGTTCAAAGACCAGTGTGGGAAAAGGTTATTACTGAAAGCGAATGATTAAAATATTGGTGGAAGCAAAGATTGTTTATTGGTGGTGGCTGGAGTGAAAATTGATAGGATTTACAGGAAAGTCAGGCTGTGTGGAGAGTGGATAAATGCCAGTCTGGATAGCTTGTGGTCCGGGTTACTACGGGAATTGAGAGTAGAGATAGCAGAAAGACATGCTCTAATTTTCTGATTTTCCCTGTACCAGAGGCTTAATGTGATTGATGTGACACTTTCTTTTGGTCCTGGTAACCGCAGACCAATCAGTTAAACATCAATAATAAGCAGGGCTTTGGAAACAATGGGGTGGGGGGTGGGGGGTGGGGGGTGGTGGATTAATAGGGACTTGGTGAGGACTGAGATGGGAGCCAGCATATATTTGTACAGGAAGGTTGTGTCCGATTGACCAATTGAATACCTTTGTAGTGAAGGTTGTTGAAAAGAATGCAGTAGTTGTTATCAATATAGATTTTATGAAAGCTTTTGACAAAGGTTGACTAACTAAATTTGAACCTCATAAAATAAAAGGGTCAGTGCCAGGTGGCAAAGTGCTTCTTTTTAAAGCTGGATTAGAATGATTTGAAATCACCGTGACAAAAAACATCTCGAGTGAAAACTGTACATTGACATGGCTGTGGTTCACTCAGTGGAATTCGGCAAGGTCCTGCCATCCCACAGTGACATCATGTTGCACTTGAAGCTGTTGAAGACCACAAGGGAAACCGTGTGCGTGCTTCTAAACAATGGAAAGCATAACGTTAGCAATACTTGTCACAAGTTAGACCCCACTTGACTGAACACTGAACAGCAATTTAAGTTCTGCACAACAGGCACTGGACAATTTGTGAATACAGTATGTGGGTGTGTTCAATTACTGCCTGTAGTGGCACTGTTGGACACAAACCCATACCTGCATCCACTAAGGTGCTAAGCCCATTGCCTGCTGGCCTAGACTTATATCCTATTTCCTTATAGCGCAGGTGCAGGAAAACTGAAGGTGGTTAAGGACCAGCACAAATGGGCAACCCTGCCGCAGTTATGTGAACAATAGCCACTGCCCAAGTTGTTGGGTGTGTGTGCACAGAGAAGGCAGTCATCAAGGTTTTTATCCAGCTGATCGTAGATCTGGTAATGAGTGCACAAGGGCCCATTCCTTTCAAAGTTGCCAAATGGTTGAAGTGGCGATGGACAAAATATTACAAGTGGCTCCCTACTCTCCAGACAATTAGGATGATATCAGGATTGAAACAAGGAGCAAACAGGAGCTCTTGAAATTGTTGAAAGAAGGAATTGAGGTTGCATCATCACAATATGGTTTGATGAAAGGTAAGTATGCAGAATCAGAATCAGATTTATTATCACTTTGTATGATATGCAATTTGTTGTTCTGTGGCAGCAGTACAGTGCAAAGACATAAAGTTACTACGAATTACAAAAATAAATAAATAGTGCAAAAGAAGGAACAACAAGGTAGTGTTCATTCATACAAAGTGACAAATGCAGACTTCAGATAAGATATCTTTATTAGTCACATGTATATCAAAACACACAGTGAAATGCATCTTTTGCGTAGAGTGTTCTGGGGGCAGCCCGCAAGTGTCGCCATGCTTCCGGCGCCAACATAGCATGCCCACAACTTCCTAACCCGTACGTCTTTGGAATGTGGGAGGAAACTGGAGCACCCAGAGGAAACCCATGCAGACACTGGGAGAACGTACAAACTCCTTACAGACAGCGGCGGGAATGGAACCCGGGTCGCTGGCGCTGTGAAGAATTACGCTAACTGCTACACTACCGTGCCTGACCTCAAGGGTTGAGTCCCATACAGGAGCAGTGATCATGATGTGAAATGAACTAGCCAATGTTCCAGACTTGGGTCTTCCCTCAGATGGCTCAATACCACACTTGATTGTTTTAACAGCTCTTGCCACCACTTCAACCCTTTGCCCAGATTATTGTGAAGCCAAGAGCCTTGGAACTGAGGTGAAGCCCATCAAGCAACATACTGGTGAAAGGCCAGCCTCAGCAGTGACTTCTTCCTTGTGCATTATGATCTCAAAGGAGATTCTGAAGCAACAGATCCAGCCACAGGGTTAGTGTGGCCATTGTGCATGTGATGAACTCAGGCCGAGTTGTCAATCGTGTTCCCCTCACACTCACCAACCCCCAGAGAACAGACACACAAACACACACAGATTGAGGAGGCCAACCCAACCTTCAGTGTCACCAGTTCTATAGATTCCTTCTCAGATGACCTTTCACTGTGTTCATGGACCAGAGGCCACTACTGGCCATCCTTCACCCAAAGACCAGCCTCCTGATGATGCAGCTCCCTGACCACATAGTCAGACTGTGCCTCACAGTATGATCACTCCACAGAGCAGCTGACCACAAAGTGGAGGCTCACACTGCTGATGAGGATTTCCCAGTCACTGTTGACAAGGCTGCCGGGGTCACTAGTTGGATGCCCTACTTGGACAGATGTGTGAGTACACCCCGTTGGGCTGGCCTGAATGCAAGGTGTGCACCAGAGAAGACATCCAACCTTCCTGGAGAAGGTGGCTTGAACTGACCACAAACCTGAAGTGGGGCCATGGAGCCATTATTCCAAAGGTATCCCAACCTTTACTCCAAGATCACAAGGAAATAGATAGCCTATGAGCACGTAAATTGGTATATAAATTGGTAAACTGGTTTATTATTTTCCCATACCAACTACACTGAAAAACTTGTTTTGTATGCTGTTCATACAGATTATTTCATTACAACAGTGCATTGAGATAGTACAAGGGAAGACAATAACAGAATGCAGAATAAAGGGTTATAGAATAAGTGCATTGCAGGCAGACAATAAGGTGCAAGGCCATTACAAGATAAATTATGAGGTCAAGAGTCTATCTTATCGTACTAGGGGGCCATTCAATACCCTTATAACGGTGGGATAGAAGCTGTCCTTGAGCCTGGTGGTACATACTTTCAGGCTTTTATATCTTCTACCTGGTAGAAGTGGGAAGAAGAGAGAACGTCTGGCGTGGGTGGGGTCTTTGATTATGCTGGCTGCTTTATTGAGGCAGCGAGAAGTGTAGACAGAGTCCATAGAGGGGAGGTTGGCTTCCGTCATGTACTGAACTGTGTCCACAGCTCTCTGCAGTTTCTTGCGGTCATGAGCAGAGCAGTTGCCGTACCAAGAAAATGTAAACAAAGTACAGTGGTGTTCATATTTTAAAGTGGAAAGCAATATATTAACCTATATTAATATGAAATGTAAGTGTTATTTTTAGGATGGTGGGGCTGCTGTTACTTTAAGGCACCTGGTTAACAATTGCAAGATTGCACAGTCCCAATGAATGCAATGCATAGACATCTTTCCCAGGTCCTCCTGTGTTAGTTCATGTGTGTAATAGGCCAGATTACAATAAGGAAACCCTCCATCTGCTGTGCTTTGTAACTTAAGAGTGTACTCAGTCACTGGGAGTAGGTCTATCACTGGACAGTGTGAGTGCTGTAGTTGCCATTCCAGTCTCTCGCACGACCAGTTCATTGGAGAGCTGGGAGTTAACACAAAACAAGAAGGCCCAGTTCAGGCCTTGACCTTACAGAATGAGTGGTCGTGTCAGTTAGCTCCATACTAGAGTGGACCAAATGTAGATCAGGAGACTGCTGACTCCCCTTCCATGAAGTCTCAATTAGTGGATGACATCACTGAGGCTCCACAGCCCTGCTCTTCAGCATTCGCCTTAATTGACCTGAACATATCCAGGGCTGGTGGGCACTAATAGCCCAACCATTTGTTAGGATCCTCTTAATTACAAGGCCCATAATGGAAAGAGTTGGTCCTTAGAACACACAAGCGGCCAGGGCTATGCAATCTGCTGGCATTTGGCCCCCAACAGATGGCCCGTGGACAAAGGGAACTTTCCCTCAGGTTACTCATCCTTTTGTACAAATGGAAGTTTCCAACAGTTAGGTTCTGACATGTACTATTCAACGAGTGGAGGGAGGAATGTGTGAATGTAGCTTTTAATTAGGCACTGGCCCCTATAGGTCACCTGACCGGTCATTATGTTTGCTTATGGAGGCCTCTTGTTTTAATGTTAAAAAGGAAAGCATCCCTTTGTCTCTGCTGCCCTGTCCCACTCCCCCCACAGAGTTGTGCAGCGGGAGATTAAGTCTTGTCTAAAAGATAGAAGAATGAGACTGAGGAGAGACAGCTTAATTAGGTATTCTGAGCAATATTTCTGAAGAGGTCACCTCACCCGTGATTAAGGCAGTCTGAACAATTCATTATCGAAAGCAGACACTGACTAAGCACTTCTTTCCATCGTGCAGAAACATGACATGACGCCAACCTCAGTGTCACCAAATGTGTCCTTGTGTCACCGTCACTGAAGACCTCTCAGCGTTGGCAGGCTTAGGAATAGCACTGAGGAAAATGACCGATTGAATCTAACTGCGGGTGATTGTGCTCGAGCTCCCTCCTCTGTGTCAGAACCATTCTGGGATGGCAACACAAAGTCTAGGCTGGCACTCTATTGCAAGAGAATGTGCTAGACTATAGGAGGTTCCACCATCTGGATGAGATGTTAAACCAAAGTCTCTTCTGTCCTTTGGAGTGGATTTAAAAGGGATTATCTGTTATAATGGGGGAATAGGAAAGCAGAAATTTCGGGGGAAATTTTTCTTAAAAACATAAGAAATAGGAACCAGATCAGGTCCCTCGTGCTTTCTCCACCACTGGATTAGATCATAGCTGATCTGATCATTGCCTCAGCTCCACTTTCCTGCTGCTTCCTTTATAAGCCTTATAACACTACTCTCTTCATCTCTACCTTGAAAGTGTTCAATGACCACGTCAACAGGTAGAGAATTCCAAAGATTCACAGGGAAGAAATTTCTTCTCATCTCTCTCTTAAATGGGTGATCCTTTACTCTGAAGTAAGTTCTAGATTCTAGATTTTCCCCGTCAGGGAAACATCTCAGCATCCACCTTGTTAATCCCCCTCAGAATCTTATCTGTTTCTATCAGGTTACCTCTCATTCTCCTAAACTCCAGTGAGTATTGGCCCAGCCTACTCAATCATCCCTTATGAAACAATTCCTTTATCCCTGGTGTAAACTCGGCGAACCGTCTCTGAACTGCTTCCAGTGTGAGTATATCCCTCCTTTAAAGAAGCAGTGGGATGGTGGTACAGCGGTTGGGTTACTTGGTCAGTAATATAGAGGACCCATCTAAAAGCCTGAGTTCGAGTCCCATCATGGCAGCTATGGAGTTTAAATGAAATCAGTAGTCTGGAATTTTTATAAAAAGGGCAGCGCAGTACCGCAGCTAATAGATCTGCCACCTCACAACTTCGGTGACTGGGGTTCGATCCTGACCTCGGGTGCCGTCTGTGTGGAGTTTGCTTGTTGTCCAGTGAATGTGTGGGTTTCCTCCAGGTCTTCCAGTTCCCTCCCACATCCCATAGGTGTGCAGGTTGGTAGGTTAATTGCCCACTGTAAATTGCTCCTAGTGTGTAGGTGAGAATCTGGGGGGAGCTGATGGGAATGTGGGAAGAATAAAATGGAATTAGTGTAAGCGGACACTTGAAAGTTGGCACAGACTTAGTGGGCTGAAGGGCCTGTTTCCTAGCTTTACGACTCTGTCTCTATGACACTCCAATCCCCCATAGTTGTAGCAAACGTTTCTATTCTTGTGCTCCATCTCTCTTACAAGAAAGGCCCACATCCCTTTTGCTGCCCTACGTACTCGCTGCACCTGCATGCTAACTTTCATGTGCAGCCAGATTCCTCAGCACAGCAGCACCTGGTCGTCTCTCTCCTTTGAAACAATATTCTGCATTCCTATTCTTCCTGTCTCCTGCCCTCTTGTGTCAGCGTCAGTTAGAAACGGTGGGAATGAAATTTGTTCATGACCACTTGCATGAGGCATGCAGTATGCCATAGCTGAGTCTTACACTCTGCTTTCAATGTACACATCCGACGACTTTGATAGAGGCATGTTTTCGAAATGGAATGCAATGCACATCGACTGCATCTTTTCATGTTTACAACAAGTAACTGAGGACAAACTTCTACCTCATTTTGTCTGAAGCATTCCATCACTGGGGGAGCGTGCTATCATCATAGCCGAGCTTAGAGCTTAGAAGAGATAATAAGAGTGACTGCATGTGTGTTAGATAAAGAATAACAGGGACCAGGAATGAATTATACGGATAATAACAGAGATTGTAAGCATGTTATACAAAGGGATTGGCAATGTGTTATAGTTAAGTCAATGTACAACTAAATAATTAGCTTCCCTCCTGCTCCAATTTAATACCATAAATTAATATACAAGTAGTTCTTTTCACTACTTGACTCTAAATCACAAAATCAAGACTGAATTAATCCTTCTTTTTCAAATTGATTCTGGAGCTACTCAGTGAATCAAATCAATCAGCTTTAGTCTCAGCAAATTATTGACTAACTCAAATGAATAAAGTAAACCTCGTCCAGAATCACAATGAATTATTCAAACTTCAATGAATACATTTCATTCTCTCCCTTGTCTTTCCACTCATTCTATCACCTTTATTCCTTTATTACACATTGTTGCTTCCTTTCTGGGATGTCATCCCCCCCCCCCCCCTCTTGATTTTGAACGTACTTCATTGTTTACATTCTGCCTTCTTACAGTCCCTGGCTAAACCTCCTCCTAAACCTCCTCTCTACCAATTACTCTTTCCCACCTTAAGCTTACACAATTATCATGACTTCCCTCAACCTTGCCACTATCCTCCCTGTTGAATGTTCCTATTTCAATTTCGAAGGTTGCCTGCATTTCAAACCAAACTTTACTCCTTTTCTGCATGTTTGGAGCTTGATCTTGTGGCAACCTTCAACCCTCAAATGATTGTGCAGATTCAGAGAGAAAATCCTTATCTAATGATCACTTAATGTATGGGATGTTGTTGAAATGATAATGATAACCTGATTCCTAGCAACTGCTGCGGTATCTAAGCAGGATCAGCTCTCACATCAGTTTACAGGATCCAACTCTATGCTTTCACCTTTCAATAACAAGGGAGTGCAGGGAGCTCTCCTGTGATTATTATTCTTGTAACCCACCGCAGTTATCCCTCCCTGGCCGATTCTGCCCCCTGCTCACAACATCCTTTGCAGGTGACAAATACAGAAATTATCACGGCAATATCAATGGACAAACACGTGACATGTTCAAATTACATCCCTTCTCCACAGTTTTAACGAGGCAATTTATTTTAAATAGGTTAGTGCTCCCATTGAAATTGCAGGCAAAGGATTAGTATGTGCACATTATATCTTCACAGAATTTTATAGCACAGAAGGAGGCTATTCAGCCTATCATCGCTCATGCTGTCTCTTTGAAAGAGCCATCCACCCCCTGCTTCTTCCCCACTGGCCTGCATTTACTTTTCTTTAACATCCACAATTCCCTTTTGAGTCTGCTTCCATCACAACCCCAGGCCTTAAGATCGGTAACTTTCCAAATACTTTGCAGACATCAACCTGACTTTACAAAATTTGCTCTAAATTTTATTTAAACAAGCTAATAGCAATTGCCTTTGCATCCCATCGAGGAGAATTTCTAAATTAATTTTATAATCCCACTCCTTTTTTATTAACACATTCGCTGCCCAACCATTCAAACTCACACAGAGGATCACAGTAACTCAGCTGCCGGTGACAAAAGCAGGGTAAGCTTATCTGCAGAACAGATAGAACGAGACATTACACTACTGCCAGCTGAATCACTGAAAAGCCTGAATGGCACAGTGATGCAGCTAGTTGAGCCATTGCCTTGCAACACCAATGACCCATGTTCAATCCTGACCTCAGGTCCTATCTGTATGGAGTCTGTACATTCTGCCTATGACTGTGTGTTGATACTTTATGAATGAAAATTGCTGATGTTGTTGGCTCTGTTTTTTGAGTGGGGCCACAGGTCTAGAATTGCAAAGAAAGTAAGTATTCAGATGTGTAACATGCTTTCCATATTATTCTTTCTGTTTTGAATCTTTGCTGTAAATTAATGATGCCTGCATTGATTTCAGTGGAGAGTAGCAGTAACAGCAGGACCTTGGGTACTGTGGATCCCTGGTAGATTAGATGCTGAAGAAGGTATGTGGGATACTTCCCTTTATTAGCTGGGGCATAGAATATAAGAGCAAGGAGGTCATGATACAACAATATAAAACATTAGTTAAGCTGTAGCTGGAGTACAAGGATGCGATTGCACTAGAGGGGGTCTAGAGGAGATTCACCAGGACGTTGGCTGGAATGGAGCATTTCAGCTAAGAGGAAAGGCTGGATAGGCTACGTTTGTTTTGTTTGAAGTGCAGGGGGCTGATGAAGGTATACAAAACTGTAAGGGGCAAAGTTGGATACTTGGTAGAAGGAGTTCCCCATAACAAAAGCATCTATGACCAGAGGTCAGAGGTAAGGGACAGCAGCTGAAGAGGGTCGTTGAGATAGAGTGCGAATGGAATCTGGAACACACTGCCTGAGGGAGTGATGGAGACAGGTACTCTCACGGCATTTAAGAAGTATTTTGATGAGATCTTGAAACTCCATGGCATAAAAGATTACAGGCTGCGTTTTGGGAAATGGGATAGTTTTGATAGGTACTTGATGGGCAGCATGGACTAGGGGAGCACAGGTCCTGTTTCAGTGCTGTATGATTCTGTGACTCTAATACTTAAAATAAAATGGGTCAGAATATAAGGAGTAAGTGTTCCAACACATTCAATCATTGAGTCTCTGTTCATGAATTCTATTGCTCTTGGCAAAGACCTTCACTGTCAGAGAGCACAGGCTGAGAATTGGAGTTCCATGAGCAGCTATCTTCCTCCTGATCTGATCCCACTGGGAATGTATTCCCGACATGCACAGCTCTGTGTTTTGAGCTCAAACATAAAATCTTCTCAGTAATTTCCAATGTTAAAGATTATGACATATTTAAACTGAGATTAATTTAATATCACATGGATTGATTCCCCCTCTCACACCCCCAGGTTTCACTGATCTCAGAGGTTTGGTTATACACATAACGAATGAATGAATGGAAGTCAGGTTACATATCATTCTATCTCAGAATCAATTCTCTCAGCTGGAGAGTGTAGAACCAAGAGCCATCGTCTCAGGATAAGGAATTCAATACTGAGAATAAGGAGCATCTGTTTATGTTACTCAGAATATTGCAAATCTTTGGATTTGTGTACCAACCCCAGAAAGCTGTGGATGCACAGCCAGTTAGAATATTCTAGGCTGAGATTTTTGGAGACTAAGGCAATCAAGGCATATAGAGATCAGTCAGGAAATTTGACATGAGATGGAAAGTAATCCACCATCCAATTCAACATCGCGCAGCCTCACAAGTATTCACGAGTTTATTACGTTTTCCTGCTCTTTTCCTGCTGTTCCCCCAGGATTTTCATTGCTATTTCAATCAACAGTTCCCTATTTTATTCCCATTCTTAAATAAATGGGTAAGGAGTCTTGTCATCAGCACAAAATCTCATTCCCTCCTCTAACATGCTGCCCCTCTCTCCAAAGCTCTCCAAAGGCAGCAGCCCACCCAAGTGACCAGATGGAGACTCCATATTGTACAGAAAAGGACCTCCATTGTCACGTGCCAATTCCGTCTGGCCATCAAAATCAGCATTCCTGAAAGCCGTCTGTAAAGTGGCAGTTGGCAGGTACACTTTCCCAATCCAGTGACTGCTCCGTGTGATTGTATATGGACAGGGATCACAGGTGCAAGGTTTAACCTTGGATAATCAGGAGTGAATTTGAGGGTCATATTTTTGGCACTTTGGAGTATAAATGTTGCTTGCTACTTAGCAGCCCAGGTCTTGCCGTATGTAAGCATGGGCTGCTTCACTTGCTGAGCAGTTATGATTATAAACGGACATTTGCAATCATCAGCAGACGTGCCCTCTCCTGAGATTGTAAGAGGAAGGTCATTGATGCAGCAGCTGAAGATAATTGGGTCCAGGACACTGTCTTAAGGAACTCCGGCAGCAATGTCCAAGGGCTGGACATTAGTTTTATCAGGGAGACAAGAGAGAATGAAGATGCTGGAAATCTGGAGCAACACACACAGAGTGCCGGAGGAACACAATGGGTCAGGCAGCATCTATGGAGGAAAATGAACAGCTGACATCTTGGGCTGAGACCCTTCATCAGGACTGGAAAGAAAGAGGGCAGAAGCCAGAATAAAAGGGTAGAAGGAGGGGAAGGACCACAAGCTGGCAGGTGACAGGTGTCCAGGTGAGGGGGGGTAAGGTAGGTAGATGACGGAGGAGGGGAAAATGGGAATAATGTGAGAAGCTGGGAGGTGGTAGATCAAAGGGCTGAGAAAGATGGAATCTGATAGGAGAGGACAGTGGACCATGGAATAAGGGGAAGGAGGTGGGGAACCAGAGGGAGGAAGGTGTGGGTGATGGACAGGTAGTGAGGGCAGGGGAGAAGAAATAGAAGGAGTAACGGGGCCAGAGGGATAAGGGAAAACAAAGGGGGGGGGGACAGAGGGGAGGGTTTACCGGAAGATAGAGAAATCAATGTTGATGCTGCAAGGTTGGAGACTACCAAGACGGAAAACAAGGTGTTTCGCCTCTAACCTGCGTCTAGCCTCAACTTGGCAGTAGAGGAGGCTGAGGACACACATGTCGGTGTGGGAATGGGAAGTGGGATTAAAATGGCTGGCCACCAGGAGATCCTGATTGTTACGGCGGACGCTCCTTGATGCCAACAGCTGAGCTAAAGCTGCCTTGATATCAAGGGCAGTCACTCTCACCTCACCTCTGGAATTCAGCTCCTTGGTCCATGTTTGGATTGAGACTGCGATGAGCTCTGGGGCTGAGTAGTTCTGGTGAAACCCAAACTGGGAACTGGTAAGTGCTGCTAAATAGCACGGTTGATGTCTATTCTAACAGGAAAATATTTAAGTGACAGCTCATTTCTGGTTGTCTAAGATCACTTTCACAGGATACTACAAACTTTGTCAGTTTTGTTCGATTACACCACTGTTGGATGATTTTCTAGGTTTGAAGATTCAAATCAATGCTTCTACTACTTCTAACTGTACAAGTGTTCATGAAGCAAGGACTTGTAGTAGCTGTAGTAAGAGGGGAATAAGACACTCATTGCAATAGGACTGGGAACAGCAGTAGGAACAATAATAACAATTCTGTGGCAGCAGAAGTGGCACTCAAGTAGCAGTCGTGAATAGCTGTAATGTTGGGATAAGACTACCAGTAATGTGGTAGTGGAGCAGCAGGTTTGACTGTTGTTAGAAGAGATTCTCTCTGCAGCTTTATATTTAACTAAGTTGTGAACCTCCATGGTATTAATTAATTGAAGGTTTTGTAGCAGAAATGGGCTGATTTTATGGATGGGTACTATTGAGTGGAGAGGCACAATGAGAGCACTGGGAGTCAGGGCCACAGTGCCAGTCATTTTCTGCTTATCAATTGCAATGTGTAAAATACATCCACTGAGTGCCCACTGTTTCAAAGTTTAGACTCCTCACCAACAATGCATGTTGTAGAATTTATTCCACTGTACACAGAGAAAATCTATCACCACTCTTCCCACCCAAGACTCTTTAGCTGCCAGAATATAACTCCTGTCTCAAAGTTAGTTGACTTCCAAACTTGAGAACAACGTAACAGTTCAGAACGAAATAAAAAATGCCAGAAACACCCAGCAGGTCAGGAAGCATCTTTGGGGTGAGGAACAGAGTCAACATTTCAAGACAAGGACCCTTCATCAGCTCAATTCAGAAACTGTTCCAATTCTACAATTAATTGGATCATTCCTCCTTTTCACTAGCAGATTAATTTACTAATTTGTTACTTCACCACCAAGTGTGTGAAAAGTGAATAAGTATGATACATCAAATATGGACATCAAACGGCAGGGATCTTAGAAGCATTGACGTACAGTGGGACCTTGGGTACAAGTTCAGAGTTTCCTGAAAATGCCAACACAGGCAGATAGGGCAGTGAAGAAGGTGATTAGCTTACTTGCCTTCATAGGCAGGGCACTGAGTTTGACAGTTGGGACATCATGTTGTAACTGTACAAGACATTGGTTAAGCTTCACTTGGAATATTGTACGCAGTTCTGATCACCATACTGTAGAAAGGTTTTGGTAGCCCTGAAAAGAGTGCAGAAGAGATTCACCAGGATGTTCCCTAGAATGGAGGGCTTTAGTTACAAGGAGAGATTGGATGGGCTGGGATTGTTCTCACTGGAGCACAGGAGGCTGAGGGGTGACCTTATAGAGGTTAATCCGCATTCAGTAAGGATAGGCAGCAACTCCTCCGGCACGATTATTCTCAACACTGGTGCCCCACAAGGCTGTGTCCTCTGCCCCCTACTCTACTTCCTATACACTCATGACTGTGTGGCCAGATTCTGCTCTAACTACATCTACAAGTTTGCAGATGATACCACCGTGGTAGACTGTATCTCAAATAACAATGAGTCGGAGTACAGGAAGAAGATAGGGAGCTTAGTGACATGATGTCATGACAACAACCTTTCCCTCAATGTCAACAAAACAAAACAGCTGGTCATTGACTTCAGGAAAGGGGGTGGTGTACATCAATGTCTACATCAATGGTGCTGAGGTCGAGAGGGTTGAGAGCTTCAAGTTCCTGGGAGTAAACATCACCAATAGCTTGTCCTGGTCCAACCATGTAGATGCCACAGCCAAGAAAGCTCACCAGCACCTCTACTTCCTCAGGAGGCCAAAGAAATTTGGCATGTCCCCCTTGACACACTAACTTTTATCGATGCACCATAGAAAGCATCCTATCTGAATGCACCTCGGCTTGGTATGGCAATTGCTCTACCTGGGACCACAAGAAACAGTACCTGGGACCACAGCTCAGTACATCACGGAAATCAGTCTCCCCTCCATGGACTCTGTCTATACTTCTCACTGCCTCAGGAAAGCAGCCAGTTTAATCAAAGACCCCACCCACCTAGGACATTCTCTCTTCTCCCCTCTCCCATCAGGCAGAAGATGCAAAAGCCAGAAAGCGTGTGCCACCAGGCTCAAGGACAGCTTCTCTCCTGCTGTTAGAAGACTATTCAACGGTTCCCTAGTACAATAAGATAGACCCTTGACCTCACAATCTACCTCATTATGACCTTGCACCTTATTGTCTACCTGCACTGTACTTTCTCCATAGCTGTGACACTTTACTCTACATTCTGTATTTTTTTACCTTGTGCTACCTCAATGCACTATGTAATGAACTGATCTGCATGAACAGTATGCAAGACAAGTTTTTCACTGTATCTCGGTACACATGACAATAATAAACCAATTCCAATTCCAATTATAAAACTATGAGGGACATAAATACGGTAGAGTATCACAGTCTTTTTCCAAGGGTAAGGGAGTCTAAACCTAGAGGACACTGGTTTACGATGAGAAGGGAAATACTTAAAGGAGATCTGAAGAGCAGATTTCTCACACAGAGAGTGGTGGGTATATGGAACAAGCTGCCAGAGGAGATGGTAGGGGCAGGTACAATCACAGCATTTAAAAAGCATTTGGATAGGTACATGGATAGTAAATAAATAGAGGGATATGGGCCAAATGCAGGAAGATGTGATTAGCATAGATAAGCACCTTGGGCAGCATGAATGAGTTCGGCCAAAGGGCCAGTTTCCGTGCTGTATGACTATGATTCAATGGTTGTCACAAGATGATTATGAATGAATAAGGCCATTCAGTCCATCTTAAATCATCTATCAAAAAGATCCTGATGTTTTCACCCGTGTTCATCAGAGCACTGGATTGGCGATCTTCCTCTCAATCCAGGTGTATTCCATGCACCGATGAGAATCAGAATCAGGTTTATTTTACGTCATGAAATCTGTTTTTTCGCCACTCTCTGTGCAATGAATTGGATCTATCTATTGTGTACTTGAAATTATTTTTACCCCAGTAATAGAATCTTAAGTACCATTTTATTAGATATATTTATCTAATAGATATCCATAGTGAAGCCTCTCAGTCACCTGCACTCTCAACTGAAAACCCCAGTCTAGTGTGCGTGGAAATCCATAGATTCATGGGGTCATACAGTACAGAAACAGGCCCTTCAGCTCAACTGGTCCATGCCAACCAAGATTCCCATCTAAGCTAGTCCCACTTGCCTGCGTTTGGCCCATATCCCTCTGAACCTTTCCTATCCATGTACCTGTCTAAGATCCTTTTAAATGTTGTCAATGTACTCGCCTCAACCACTTCCTCTGGCAGCTCGTTCTATATACTGATCACACTCTGGGTGAAAAAGTTGCCCTTCAGGTTCCTATTAAATTGCTCCCCTCTGACTTTTAACCTGTGCCCTCTAGTTCTCGATTCCCCAATGCTGGGAAAAAGTCTGTGCGCATTCATCCTATCTATGCCCCTCATAATTTTATACACCTCTATAAGATCACCCATCATCCTCCTACACTCCAATGAAAAATGTCCCAATCTGCTCAACCTTTCTCCATAACTCAGTCCCTTGAGTCCCAGCAACATCCTCATAAATCTCTTCTGCACTCTTTCCAGCTTGGTGGCATCTTTCCTATAACAGGGTGACCAAAACTATATTCCCAATGCGGCCTCACCAACATCTTGTACAACTGCGACATCACATCGCAACTTGTGTACTCAGTGCCCTGACTGATGAAGGCCAGGATGCCAAAAGCCTTCTTCATCACCCTGTCTATCTGCGACACCACTTTCAGGGAACCATGTACTTGTACTCCAAGTCCCTCTGTCCTACAACACTCCCCGGGACCCTACCATTCACTATGTAACTCCTACCCTGATTTGTCTTCCCAAAATGCAACACCTTGCACTTATCCGAATTGAACTCCATTTGCCATTCCTTGGCCCACTTACCCAGCTGATCAAGATCCCTCTGTGAATCCCGACAACCATCTTCACTGTTAACGACACCGCCTATTTTAGTGTCATCGGCAAACTTACTAACCATGCCTTGTACCTTCTCATCCAAATCATTGATATAGGTGACAAATAACAATGAGCCCAGCACTGACCCTTGGGGAATGTCACTAGTCCAAATCCAAAAAACAACCTTCCACCATCCCCCCCGTATCCAATGAACTAGCTCTCCCTGGATCCCATGCAATCTATCTTTCCATACATCATTAAATGGAACTGCATGAGGAGTGACGGTGGTCGTTTTCCTTCAGCATGTAATGTGTGAGGAATCGTCTGTATGGGCTATGAATTCTGGGCGTTCAATCCAATTATGCTTGGAAACCAAGTACGATTCTGACGCAGGTGTGAATGAAGAACTAAGAGGAGCCAGCTCCCTCTGCCATGCCAAAAGCAACAGTTCTCAATGGGAACTGCTGCCATGAATTAGGCCTGATACTTTGTGCTGGAGCTGGTGGCTGTACGTGAAGCAGGCACCCCACTTCTCTAATGAGCAATCTGATATAGTGGCTTCAAGAGTGAGTCCCTGGGAGAACCATTGGAAGGTAGGAAAAGGCTTCACCTACAACATTAGTCCATCGGAGAAATGATCTGTGATCATCCGCCAAGGCAGATCCCCAGCAACAGCTCACGCAAGGACTGACTCTTCGGACAGGCTGCCTTCTGTTAGTATTTGTGTTTTCATTTGAAGACCACGTGCTTCATTCACCATGTGCATGCACTGCGCAGTGATGTCAGACAGTAGCTACCACGCACAAGGATGTCACGTGTAGCAACGACAATGAGGTAATTTCACAATATGTGCTACGTACCCATTGGTATTGGTGTTGGTTTATTATTGTCACTCGTACCGAGGTACAGTGAAAAACTTTCCTTGCATACTGATCATACAGGTCAATTCATTTCAATTCAATTCATTACACAGTGCAGTTACATTGAGTTAGTACATAATGCATTGAGGTAGTACAGGTAAAAACAATAACAGTACATAGTAAAGTGTCACAGCTACAGAGAAAGTGCAGTGCAATAAGGTGCAAGGTCACAACAAGGTAGATCGTGAAGTCATAGTCCATCTCATTTATTAAGGGAACCGTTCAATAGTCTTATCACAGTGGGGTAGGAGCTGTTCTTAAGTCTGGTGGTACGTGCCCTCAGGCTCCTGTATCTTCTGCCCGATGGAAGAGGAGAGAAGAGAGAATGTCCTGGGTGGGTGGGGTCTTTGATTATGCTGGCTGCTTCACCAAGACAACAAGAGATAAAGACTCTAAGACTCCTTGGACTCTAAGGAGGGGAAGCTGGTGTCTATGATGCGCTGGGCTGTGTCCACAACTCTCTGCAGTTTCTTGCAGTCCTGGGCAGAGTAACTGCCGTACCAAGCCGTGATACATCCAGATAGGATGCTTTCTATGGTGAATCGGTAAAAGTTGGTGAGAGTCAAGGGGGACAAAGCAAATTTCTTTAGCCTCCTGAGGAAGTAGAGGCGCTGGTGAGCTTTCTTGGTTGTGGCATCTACGTGATTTGACCAGGACAGGCTGTTGGTGATGTTCATTCCCAGGAACTTGAAGCTCTCAACCCTCTCGACCTCAGCACCATTGATGTAGACAGGTGCATGTACACTGCCCCCTTTCCTGAAGTCAATGACCAACTCTTTTGTTTTGTTGACATTGAGGGAAAGGTTGTTGTCATGACACCATTCCACTAAGCTCTCTATCTCCTTCTTGTACTCTGACTCATCGCTGTTTGAGACACGGCCTACAACAGTGGTATCATCTGCAAACTTGTAGATGGAGTTAGAGCAGAATCTGGCCACACAGTCATGAGTGTATCGGGAGTAGAGTAGAGGGCTGAGGACACAGCCTTGTGGGGCAACAGTGTTGAGAAAAATCGTGCCGGAGGTATTGCTGCCTATCCTCACTGATTGTGGTCTGTTGGTTAGAAAGTCAAGGATCCAGATACAGAGGGAGGTGTTGAGTCCTAGGTCTCGGAGTTTGGTGACAAGCTTGCTTGGGATTATTGTATTGAAGGCAGAGCTGTAGTCAATAAACAATAGTCTAACGTATGTGCCTTTACTGTCCAGATGCTCCAGAGCCGAGTGTAGGGTCAGGGAGATGGCATCTGCTGTAGACCTGTTTCGGCAGTAGGCGAATTGCAATGGGTCCAGGTTGCCTGGGAGTCTGGAACACCCACGATGGTGCCAAAGGCACCATGCAATTCATTCGGCACTTCAAACCTATTTCACGTGCTCTGAATGATAGCATTTCACATCCTGAATTTCTTTGATGTTTTCTCGTGATTTGAGAGCTCAGAATTAGCTGCACTATCTTTGTCTCCACTGTGTGGGAGCCAGAACTGAAGACGCTCCCTGCCCAGAGGTCAGGCAGTTGGATTGTGTTTTCCTCTAACTCACACTCTGCTGTTATCGACATGTGTGTGACCATCCATTTCCCATCCTGCATTCCTGTCTCAGTTCCACCCTGAAGCTCCAATTGAGCAATTAATCCAGTCAAGTTTCTTTCAGGTTTATCCTTATATGTTTCAATACTATTTAGTCAAAGAGATACAACGTGGAAACAGGCCCTGCAGTTCACTGAGTCAGCGCTGACCATCAATCCTACATGCAAGAGTTTTTTATTCTCCCCACATTCATACCAGCTCTTCCCAGATTCTACCACTCAGCTATACACCAGGGACAAGTTACAGCAGCCAATTAATCTGTCAACCTACACTTCTTTAGGATGTGGGAGGAAACCGGAGCACCTGGAGGAAACCCACGTGGTCACAGAAAGAAGGTGCAAACTCCACACAGACAGCACCCGAGGTCAGGACTGAAGCCAGGTCTCTGGCGCTGTGAGGCAGCGGCTCTACTAGCTGCGCCACCGTGCATCATATTTGTCCAATGTAGATTGTAGAGAAAGGCAAACAGTGAGGAACAGGGTGGAGCTGAGACAGGAATGCAAGATGGGAAACGGATGCTCACAGTCAGGCCCCTACACTCTGGTTTACATTCCTGCCCAGCAAACCCCGCCGAAGTGAGGATGGACCACGAGAGAACACACACCCTGTCCTGGAGAGGGAGAAGTTCTGGGTTTAGTCAGACACTTGCACTCCCGTCACAGTGCAAATAACGAAAGATAATGGTGTAATCGATCAGCTCTCACTGCGAAAAAAACAAAAGAGAAAACAAAACCTCATGACCCAGAACTAGCAAAATGTTTATCTTAGGTTCCCAAGTTCCGATTGAAAATGAGGAAAAGTTCATTTTCCAATTTGGATACTTAAGTATTGAGTTTCTTCAGACAGATTTCAAAACCTCTGTCAAAGCACTTGAGTGATGACTGCAGACAGGCGGAACAATGTGAGATGTCCCGTTAACAGTCTCCTTGCAGAGACTACGACTTGAACTTCTGCTCCTGAACACTCAAAAGTCAAAGTTCAACAACCAGCATCAATCAAGAGGAAGTGTTAAAATGTACACAGCATGTCTTGGAGCTCATAAACTCTGGAAGTTGTCAAGTGGGGATTTTATTCCCTAGTCCCCATCCATTCCACACTTTCTGTGTCTCCCTCCCACTCCATCCCCCTGTCTCTGTCCCTTCCTCCATCCCCCACTCCCTCCCTTCCCAACCCACTATTCTACCCTGCCTCTCCATCACCCTCCAACCCAATTTCTCCATCCCTGTTTCTCTCCTCCACGGTTTTGCTGCTCCTTCCAACCAGCCAATCTCTCCAACTCTCTCCTTCTCTCTTCATTTCACTCTCTCTCTTCCTCTGTCTCCCTCCAGTCTTCCTCCTTCTCACATTTTCTTTGTTTGCTTCCATCACTCTCCCATTCTCTCAGTCTTAAAAGGCTATATAATATCTAAACCTCTTCTTGTCTTTATTGGTGAAATCTTTAAATTACTCTGTTTGTTTGCAGATTCATCGACAGATAGAAACACGTTTTCCTTTTTTTTAATCTGAATCTTATTGCTTTGAATGGTTTTATTGTAACTTGTGTCCCCTCCAGTTCTGGTACAAGGGGTTCCATTTTCTGCAGAGTCAGCATCCAAAGTGAAGCCTCTGCTCCTTAGGATCATAGTGAAGCCTCCTTCGTGTTCGTTATTGTTTTTCCCAGGGGAGGGAACCTAAAACTGGGCTCAGGAAGATGTTTTCGATGAGAAGTGACAGAGGCTGGTGGACTGATTGACTGGAAAGCACCACTCATTCATGAAACTGAGGGAAATCGCTGCTCAGGGAGTCCATAACATTCTCCCCATGCAGTCTGTGAACCCATTTCTCACCAAGACATATGATTGGGGAACCTTCACTGGTACATTGTGAAATGACCTTACAATGATTTCTATTTTGTAAATAATAACACAAAGGGAATGAAGGGATGAAAATCACTGCAGTGGCCTCATTATTCCTGTTTGCCACATCAGTCACTCCTTGACCTTCTGTCATTCACTTGCCTGAGCAACGGCAAAGCTGCTGAGTCTCGGACATTCACTCCCTCAGATGCTGAACGTTCCCCTAGATACCTGCATTTCTCTAATGTTGGCTTCTTGTTCATTCCGCTTCCTATCCCACACCATTTGAAGCCATTACATCCAATACTCGGTGCCAAGGTTTGGAATTGACTTCTGAAGTTTTGACCACTTCATCTCTTCTCTTTCAAGGCACTTCTTAAAGCCTACCTCACTGATCATACTTTTTGTCACCTGCCAAGATATTTCCTTGGGTGGTTCAATGGAATATTTTTTTCTACTGATTGTTTCTCCGAAAAGGTTTGAGGTTCTATCTCAAGATGAAAATATTGAGATTTTTACGACACGTATGAAAATTCAATCATATGTGTTGTTATTATCACAGGACTCTCAGAGAAAACTCAATTTAAACAGCTCAGACAGAGGGAAAAAGTACAAGAAGAAAAATCAGAACTTAAAGTTTAAAAATAATTGGAATTGGAAGTGAGCCACTTGGGACACGGTGAACTGCTAAACAAATGCAAACTGGTGCTGTGTAAATACAATTCCATCATTGGTTATAAGCTTCTCAGATCCTTGTTATAAATAGTTTTCTGCCACATCAGGTGAGATTTTAACTTTAGCCCCCTAATTTCCTTTCTAAACCCTGGCAGCACCCCATCCTCTCCTCTATGTAAACTCCTGACTGTCAACCTTTTCAACCCCAACTAGCACGTGACCTCCTCTTTTGGTCGTCCTTTCACCCTCCAGGTTGTCTCCTGGCCTCCTTTTTCCAGAATGGTGAGAACTGTGTATCATTTCTAGGCATCAAGGATGGTGAGAGTTGAGACTGACTAAAATAAAAGAACAGAGACATCTGGAGTGATTATAGAAAAGATTCAAAGGTGTACCAGCTGCACAACTCAACAATGAATTCCAAGTAAGATCATCATCCCTGAAGTAAGACACATCGCCGCCATACACACATACTCTTCATTAGGCTCCAGCTGACCACAATTCATTGGTAATGGTCTCTGCTGAATATCAAGTTATGGGTGAACTATTTGCTTGGGGAGTTCTCCCCTCATTTTGGGTAATGTTTTTCTTTTAATCAATAACAGTAAAGATAGCAGAATTGCCTGGAAATCCATTCCAGCTCACCAGTGTTAAGTGCATTCTGTGATAGTGCCTGTGTCCTGTAGGCCACCAAATTACTGAATGGCAGTGAATTTCTGGTCAATTATCCAGTAATTATCACATTGCTCTGTGAGATCTTGCTGTGTACAAACTGACTGGTGAGTGTTCTACAACAGTGGCCAGACCAAAAACATTTCATTTGCTAAATAGTGCTTTGGGAATCCCTCAGGCTGAGAAAGACACTACTTAAACTTCTTTCTTTCAATTTCCATTTCTATAGTCTGTGACATTAAACAGCAAAGTTTTAATGATCTTACAATCATACCTTTCCCACACATAAGTAGATTAGAGCCTTGTACAGTGCAGGAATGAGGTAAGACTACACTAGCCCCCAGCCCTCCTGTCGACCTGCTCACATCTCCCTGGCTCAGTGCAGGCTGAACCCTAAAGCGATAGCTGTGTAAATCTGAAACAACAGATAGAATGTGCTGGAAGCCCTCACCACATCAGACAGGTTATGGGAAGGAAGAAATGGGATAAGGTTCCAGCTGCTTCATGTTTTACTTTACATTATACACAGTGTAAAGATGCCAAGGCCCTCAATTCTCACCCACTTCAGCTTCAAGTTCCTGGCCGTCAACATCTCGGAGGATCTATCCTGGGGCCAACACGTTGATGCAATCACGAAGAAGGCATGCCAGCGGCTTTACTTCATTAGGAGTTTGAGGACATTTGGTACATCCCCAAAGACTCTTACAAATTTCTATAGATGTACAGTGGAGACCATTCTGATTGGTTGCATCACCGCCTGGTACAGAAGCTCCAATGCACAGGATCGCAAGAGGCTGCAGAGGGTTGTAGACTCAACCAGCTCCATCATGGGCACAACCCACCCCACCATCGAGGACATCTTCAAGAGGTGGTGCCTCAAGAAGGTGGCATCCATCACGAAGGACCCTCACCATCTGGGATATGCCCTCTTCTCATTACTGCCATCATGGAGAAGGTACAAGAGCAAGAAGACCCACACTCAATGATTCAGAAACAGCTTCTTCCCCTCCACTATCAGATTTCTGATTGGTGAGTAAACCCACGAACACTACCTCGTTATTCCTTCTTTTTGCACTATGTTTCATAATTTATAGTGATTTCTCTATACTGCTACTACAAACAACAAATTTCACGTCATATAAGTCAGTGAGAATAAGCTGATTCTAATTCTGACTTGTCCCTCGTCAAACCCCGCCTTCATTCACACACACTCTCAGTGTCTCAGCTTATTGGTCAATGGGAATGGAACGTAAATATGGCTACTGGCTAGTCTCATACCCAGGACAAAGGAAGACACCACACCTGACTGGAGTTCCTTGGGTCTGTGTTTTCCATTGCTTCATCTATGACTTGCCTCCATGTTAGAGTTACCTGCTAATTACCAGTTCCGTGAACAACATAGAAAATAAAGCAGCCTCTGCCAGAATTCAGTTTGTGATGTAATGTGGCAAGTAATTGTCCCATTGTGTAAGGGTCAGACAACAACCTAGAGAGAGACCAACCATTGCTCTTGCAATTCAAAGGCATTATCATTGCCCATCATCAACATCCTAGAGGTAATCAATATCTTAAATAAACCAGCCCATTAGAACTGAGGCTGAGTGCAGGTCAGAGGCTGGGTGTCCAGTGGTGAGCGGCTCACTTCCTAACCTACTAAGGTCTTCCCTCCATCTACAAGCCGTTATATGGGTACTCTGCTTGCCATCTCAGTGTTGTCCAATAACATTCAAGATATTCAACAGCACCCACAAGAAAGCAGTTGGCTTGATTCACACTTTCTCCACCATTTTAAACATTCACTCCCTCCGCCACCAGAGCACTGTGGCTGCTGTGTGTGTCATTTACAAAGTGCACCCCTAGAACTCACAGCATTGTCCTGGTACAATAACCGCCCTTCATTCACTGAGTCAATGTCGAAACAATCCAGTAAGTCACTTTGGCCAGCCTTTCTCCTGCAGCCCCACAAGGTATTTTCCTTGAAGTGCCTGCCAGTCCAATTTATGTTTATAAGCTCTGATCAACTCTTCCCATCACTCTTACAGGCAGTGACTTCTAGATTATAAACATTCCCTGTGTGAAAACATTTTCCCCACGTAACTATTTTAACCCAGTACACACACATCTCTGCCAAAGGAGCTGGTGGAATCAGATACAATTACTATGTTTAAGAGGTATTTAGACAGACATTTAAACAGACAAGGCAGAGAGGGATACAGTCTTAATGCAGGCAAATGGAATTGGTGTAGATGGGCAAAAAGTTCAGCAGAGACAAGGTGGGCTGAAGGGCCAGTTTCTGTGCTGTACAATTCTGCGACTCTATGGCTATGACTTCAAAATCTATGCCCCAGATCCAAAAACCATCCACTAACCAGAACAGCTTCTCTCCAAGTTACCTCACCCAAACACATCATGGCTTTATCTACCTCTATTGAATCTCTTCTCAATCTTCTCTGATCAGGGGAGAGCAACCCAGTTTCTCTAGTCTATCCTTAGAGTCTCAGAATAAAGGGATGTCCCTTTAAACTGAGATGAGGAGGAACTTCTTCAGCCAGAGAATGGTGAACCTGTGGAATTTGTTGCCAGAGACAGCTGTGGAGGCCAAGTCATTGGGTGTATTTAAGCAGAGATTGATAGGTTCTTGATTGGTAAGGGGGTTAAAGTTCATGGGGAGAAGGCAGGAGAATGGGGTTGAAAAAAAATCAGCCATGATTGAATGGCGGAGCAGACTCGATGGGTTGAATGGCCTAATTCTGCTGTTTATCTTTTGATCTTATGGTCTTCTGGTCTTACAGTAATGACCCCTCATCATTCCCTGGAATTGTTTGTTCTCATTATCAGTAGAGCAGGTCTTCAGATAATAATCAATAATTTAACAATTATGCAACCTTATGGCCAACCCATAAATATTGATCAGGAGACACAAGAGACTGTAGATGCTCAAATCTGGAGCAACAAAGAATCTGCTGGTGGAACTCAACTGGTCGAGCAGCATCTGTGGGAGGAAAGGAATTGTTGACGTTGCAAGTTGAAATCCTGCATCAGGATTGGTGCAGGGTAATATTGATCAGGACTCCATAGAGAATCCCCCTGCTTCAAAGTATCAACAGCGGGATCTTTTAAGCCCACCTGTGAGAGAAGATTGGGCTTCGATTTAACATCTGATCTGAAGATCAACTTTTCAGACACTGCAGCACTCTTTCAGCGCTAAACTGGATGCACCAGTTTAGATATTATTGCAGTCTCTGGTTTGAGCCTTAAGCTCAGAAACTTCCACGTAAAAGTGCTGCCAAACAAGCAAAGATTGACATCACATCAAACTCACCAACACTGCTGCAACATCTCCTCCCAAATCCCTGACCTGAATGCCAAGGGCAGTGTACGAATGGAAATGTTGCCTGACTGGTCATATGCCATGTTGACTTGGGTATGCATCTTAGTTAAATGATAGTGATAGGTGAAGCAATAGTTTCCATCATCCTCATATATCTATTCATCTCCCAATAGTAACACTGCTCATGCAGATCCCTATCTTCACATATTGTAGACTAGAAAGGCACAAGGAATCAAGGACAGAATGATCATTTGAAGAGCCAAAGGAAAATAAGGGGGAATCCCCACCATTAGAGGAGAAGAGACTGTAGAAAAAAATGCGCCTGTAATCCAACGAGTTGCTCCGTACAGGAAAGGGAAATATTTTCAACATTTTGAGAAAGAATGTCTGAGAGGACCCAAAACATGTCGCTGATGTATTATTCATGCCCTCGAGCAGATTTGTTTATCTCACTGCCTTAGCCAGTAGATCAAGGGTATTAGTGAAGATTCCATTTGCAAACTGATAGGGAGGCAGAGGCGTCCAAGCAGAAAACCACATGACCACGGTGCTGATAAGAGTGAATGAAACAGAGCAGCAGAGGCCTGACAGGGGCAGGAAATGCCACTACAAATTAGCTGCAGGCTGCATTTATTATGCCTTCATTAACAGCACTGCCCTACGGAAGATGACAAGCAAAGGGTCACGACCTCTTACTTTCAGGCCAGAATTTGGTAAAACATTCAACCTGGAGGTTTTTCTTTCTCGTTATACTGACAGGTGACTGCAGAAGGATCGTCTTTCTTCCAAAATGAACAATGACAGGTCCTTGGGCATCAGATTCCCAGATAATCAGGAACAGAGTTCCCGCACTCCAGGAACACGGAAAGCTGTCCAGCGACTAATTACAAAGCATGTTGTGCCACACCACCCCTTTAAGCTTGCCATTAACATCCCATGGAAGGAGGGAGCCCTGTAAGCTTGCATCCCATTAATGTTGTGCCCAGTTATGGAGCATGTCTCAGCAGAGACAGAACGACTGCCCACCCACACGGGGTGAGTTGTCAGGGGTTCCAGCCCAGGAGTCGGAGCGTTTGAAGCTAGCTCCAAGTCACCACCTGATGATGCTGAAGCAGCTTCTAGAGGGACAGAAATGAGTGCCACTGAGATGAACTGGACACAGCCTTAAAAAGAATTGTAAAAATCAGAGGGGTACGAGACTGATTATGTAGCTCTTTTAATGTACCAAAGTATCAGCATAAATATACATCACCATGATCCATGTGTCTGTCTCCGTTGTTTCCATCAAGCCTCATTCGTATGGCCAGTCAGTCTCTCAGAACATCTACTCTGAGCTCTGCTGTGGGACATTACCCAGTGGACAGAGAAAACCATTCAAGGATCTGCTCAAAGACTCCTTGAACAAATGCAACATCCTCACTGACTCCTGGCAATTTCCGGCTCATAGTCACTCAAAGTGGAGAAGGCACACTCAGGATGGGTACTGAAAACCTTGCCCACGCACTGGGAGCCCACAACAGCCCTGCGTAAGCAGAGGAAGGAGCACACCCACCTCACAAAGTACCCGCCTGCACCCCTCCCCCGCTGACCTCTCAGCCCACCACCTGCCCCACTCTGCAGTTCCCACCTCATCAGCCACCTCAAACCCCACAGCACCGGCGTGGAAGGGTCAACCTCAGTCCCAGGAACTGCCCATGAGGAAGACTAGCAAGCCAGAGGCTCCAGCCTGGTTCAATGAAGAGTGCAGTAGAGCATTCTGAGGGCAGGACCAGATGAAGATGTAATTCAGGGTGACATACTTGCTAAACAGCAAAACCAACATGCACTAGGTAGAGCTAAGTAATCTCACAACCAGGTCAGAACAAACACATCTAATCGTAAATGATGGCAGCAATTAAGCAGCTAACTGAGGAGTAGGCCCCAAGAACATCCTTATCGTCAATAATGGCTGGGTCCAGCATATGGCTGCTAGGGATAAGACTGAAGTATTTGCAAGCATGTTTACTCTAGCTAGACATCCACCTCAGCTTCCTCCTGAGATCCCCACCACCACAGTAGCCAGTCTTCCTCGGATTCATCTCACGCCACATGATATGCCTGCATGTTGCAGCTGTATAAAACTCTGGTTAGGCCGCACTTGTGTGCAATTCTGGTCACCCCATTCGAGGAAGGATGTGGAGGTTTTGGAAAAGATCCAGAAGAGGTTTACCAGGATGTTGCCTGGGTTAGAGGGTATCAGCTATAAAGAGAGATTGGACAAAGCCGGGTTGTTTTCTCTGGAGTGTTGGAGGCCGAGAGGATAAGATTATGAGAGGCATAGACATTCAGAATCTTTTTCCTAGGGTAGAAGTGTCAAGTACTAGAGGACATGCATTCAAGGTGAGATGGCGAAAGTTCAAAAGAGATGTGTGGGGCAAGTATTTTGCACAGAGGGTGGTGGGTGCCTGGAACAGGCTGCCGGCCAGAGTGGCGGAAATAGATACAAAAGTGGTTTAAGAAGTTGTTGGACAGGCACATGAATGTGCAGGGAATGGAGGGATACGGACTATGTACAGGCAGCAGAGAATTATTTTAATTCACCATTGTGTTCAGTGCAGACATTGTGGGCCAAAGGGCCTGTTCCTGTGCTGTACCACTCTGTGTTCAATGATAACAAGAAATGGCTGAGATACAGCAAAGGCTCCAGTCCTGCATCCAGCCAAGCTGCTCCAGTACAGGTACCACGGTGACATCTACTCAGCAAAGCGGAAACATGTCCTCGAATGTTCTGTCCACAAAGAGCAGGACAAATCTAATTGGACTAATTAGTGCCCAATCAGTCCACTCTCAATCATCAGTAAAGTGATGGCAGGTGTCAGTAACGATGCTATCAAGTGGTTCTTATTCACCAATGACCTGCTCACCGATGCATAATTTGGATCTTGCCAGGACTACTCTGCTCTAGATTCATCGCAGCCTTGGTCCAAACATGGATCAAGGAGCTGAATTCCAGAGGTGAGGTGACTGGGTTCAGAAGAGATTTACCAGGATCAATGAACACAAAATTCTGGAGGAAGATAGCAGTTCTGATAGAGCTAAGTCCCTCCAGCATTTTGTGTTCATCGCTCCAGATTTCCAGCAACTGCAGTCCCTCTTCTGTCTCCAGATTTACCAGGATGTTGCTTGGGATGGTACATTTCAGTTATGAGGAGAGGCAGGACAGTCTAGGTATGTTTTCCTTGGATCAGAGGAGGCTGAGAGGGAAACCTGATAGAGACGTAGAAAAATATGAGATGGCATGAATAGTGAGAAATTCTTCCCCACAATGGAGACATCTGAAACTGGAGGATATAAGTGAGGAGTAGAGGGGATCTGAGGAAGTTTTTTATCAGCGAGAGGGGGAGTGCAATTTCGAATGCACTGCCTGAGATGATGGTGGAGGCAGAAACCCTCACAACACCTGAAAAATATCTTTATGAGCTCTTGAATCACCAAGGCATATACAGGCCAAGTGCTATTAAATGAGATGAGTAGGATTGGTACTTAATTGTCAGCATGGATGTGGTGGGCTGAAGGGCCCATTAATGATACCATGAGCAGTACCAGGCAATGACCAACACCAGCGAAAGGGAGTCTAACCACATATCCTTGACATTCAATGGCATCATCAGAGTTGAGCCCTGCACTGTCAACATTGTGGGGATCACCATTGACAGAAACTCAACTAGATCAGCCACATAAACACTGTGCCTGCAAGAGCAGGTCAGATGCTGGGGGATACAGCAGCAAATGACTCGCATCTCTTGACTCCCAAAGACTTTCCACCATCAACAGAGCATGTCAGGAATGTAATGGAATACTCACACTGATAAGATAAGATATCTTTATTAGTCACATGTACATCGAAACACACAGTGAAATGTATCTTTGTGTAGAGTGTTCCGGGGGCAGCCCGCAAGTGTCGCCACGCTTCCAGTGCCGACACAGCACGCCCACAACTTCTTAACCTGTACGTCTTTGGAATGTGGGAGGAAACCTGAGCACCCGGAGGAAACCCACGCAGACACGGGGAGAATGTACAAACTCCTTACAGACAGTGGCCAGAATTGAACCCAGGTCACTGGCACTGTAAAGCGTTATGCTAACTCCTACACTTGCCTGATGAATATAGCTTCAACAATTCTCCAGAAGCTCAAATTCATCCTGGACAACGCAACCTAAGTTGCCTCATTATCCTACGCATTCATTCATTCACCAGCAGTGCATGCTGCCTACAGTATGTACTTGCCCAGGCTACTCCAATAGCACCTCTCAAACCAGTGGTCTGCACCACCAAGAAGGACAAGGGCCACAGGGAATATCACCGCCTGTATGTTTCCTTCCAAGTCACCCGCCAGCCTGACTTGGAAGTACATTGCTGATTCTTCATTGTCATTCAGGCGAAGTCCTGGAACTCACTCTCTCCAGCAGTGTGGGAGTGCCTTCATCGGAGAAACTGCAGTGGTTCAAGGAGGCAGTTCACCATTATCGTCTCAAGGGCAAGTTGAGATGGGTAGGGTAACAAATGCTGGTTTCACAAGCCATGCGCAGATCTGAGTGATGAATAACTAACATAGTAGCCTTTTCTCTACCACATCATTATGTGTCCACACGACTCCTGTTCAAACTGTAAGGGTGCTGAGAGCGACAAGCACAAAATGGACCACCAAGGATGACCCAGGTCTGAAACATGAGGCAAATGGCGAGGTCTCCAAAGCCAGAATGCTGAACGGTTCAAAAGCTTCAGAATTGTACCAAGACCGTCCGCCTCTCCATCCTAATCAGTGGCAGAGTCAAAATCAAAATCTAACATGCAGCGTCTAACATCTAGATGCTGGATTTCTGAAATGAACACCAAAAAAGTTGGAAACACTCAGCAGGTCAGGCAGCATCTGTGGAAGTTTTTCATATTAACCAATAGAAGTGGAAGGGGGGTTCTAGTGCAAATTGATTGCTACATCTCAAAGCAACAGTGACAACATTTTGAATTACTTTATTGTATGTAAAATGCTTTGGGGTGATTTGAGAGGGAGAATATAAATCCAAGGCCACTTTCTTCTTTAACTGAATATGAAATGGCTACCTGATGAAAGTTAACATGTGGTGGGAATCCTATTCCAAGACCTGGCTTATGTTGCTTGGCTACTCTTTGTAAACCTCACAATTTAATTAATCTGGGCCTAAAGAATTATCCTCATTCCCCTCAGCCTATCTGACAGAATGATCAAGGATAGGTCGTGTGGAATGCAGACTACATTCTTCAGTTGATGTTTCACAGAGTGACTATTCCTGGTCTGTCACCCAAGTTGACCCTGATGGATCAGAAATCAACTGAATGATGGACTTAGTCTGTGACATTTGACCAAAGTCCCATACCTGAAGTTGAAAGCTGGGATCCTAAACTGGAATCTGCCCAGACTTGCTCAATTACTCTCTGCATTAAATGAATTTGACCTCAGTAAGATGTTTAGAAGTTAAACCATACCATCCAATATTTTGAAAAGTTGCTATCTGATGTCAAAGAAGAATTGAAAAAAAAATCATAATGGAAGCTATCGTAGCTGGACTATAGTCAGGTCGTTGCAAAAACTCATATTTATATTCACATTGTAGGCTGTCCAACAAGGTTAAGGCACAAGGCATCCAAGGTGAGCTTGCGAATTGGATCCAAAATTGGCTTGATGATAGGAGACAGAGGGTGGTGGTGGCAGGTCGGAAGTCTGTGACCAGTGGTGTACCATAGAGAGCAGTGCTGGGACCCTTGTTGTTGGTGATATATACTAACAACTTGGATGTGAATGTAGGAGGTATGATTTGTAAGTTTGTGGATAACATGACCATTGGTGGGGCTGTGGATAGCTGTGGTTTGTATGGGGCTTCACTGTGACTTTCCCTCCAGGTGAAGGCAGTGGAACAAAGCTCTGGCCTCAGAAGAAGCTACCTACAGTAGGATTTTCCACTTTCCCACTGATGTTAGCCCAAACCATGAAGGAAAACCCCCAACAAAAACCTGTGCCTAGCCACTGACTTCCACCGCCTTTACCTACCGTTGGTAGAGCATTAACAGACAATACAATGTCAACAGTCCAATACATCCACTAAAGCATTGGGGCCATTTTCAAAGGGTCTATATCTGGCAGCCCTAAGAGCACACCTTTGGCCTTGCTTAATCTACAAAGAGGGCACAATGTGTAATTTAGCTTGGAACACGTTGGACCACCGTCTGGGCATCTCTCACTGAGAGTGCTGTGGTAGAAATAAAGAGGCAAAAGTAAAGTGTCCAGAGGAAAAGTGTCAACTCTCCCCTCGCACTCTGCTTAACTTAGCTCTGGCCAGCAGCCCCGTCAAAAAAACCCAGCCCGTTTCTGCTGTTCCGAGGAGTGGCTGGCTGAATGAGATCACTCTGAATCTGTCAGACATAAAGCTGCCATGAGAAGGTGTCTGCCTGTTCAAATTATACTCCCAGTGAAGGTCCCTGCAAAATTCTTGCCCATATCCTGTACAACATGAACCCTGCAATACCAAGGTCTTCTCTCTGGCTGTTATCAATGAACTTCAGGACAGACAGAGGCATTCTAACAAACAGTGGTATAGACAGGACCCTGTACAGGTTGATTTAATAAACATTGAAATGCAGCTCATGTAGCACAATGAAAGGAACATTGTGCTTTCATTAAGGGGTTGTACCCTGTAGTAAAGCAATGGACCTGGAACACAGGTGTGCTGAAACCTGATCAGGTCATCAGGGATGTGGGAGTAGAATGAGCTCCAGGTACTGGGGGGGTGGGGGGGGGGGGGGGGAGGTGGGGGAAGCTGGTAATCAGGCTCTCTATTAAGTGTCATTCCAAAAGTTTGGCAGCTCAAAGGAAATACTCCAACAAGTAACGTTGGTGACACAGCCTCCAAACCACAGACATCTTGCTTGCATGTGTTCAATAAAATGTGCAATGTTCATTGCAAAGGCTCTGCCAGTACTCTAGCAACAACAACACACTCTCCAAAACAATGCTGGCCAAACCGCTGGTTGTGGTAGTGAAGTTTTCCAGTGAAGGACAGTGAGAGATGGTTACTGTGGATCCTGAAGTATATTTATGTAAGTTGACTAAGAATTGAGATATTCTCTCTGATACAATGAGACTGCTTCAGATGAGAGGTGAAAGGCTTTATCAATTTGTCTGATTTTCCTGCTGTTGAATGCAGATATTCCAACAGTTTGGGTGACATTGTTGGGTAGAAAGAAGTGTTGCAACTTAAATAAATTAGGGAGGCAGTGAAAAGTGCCCAGTTTGAGCAACGCAGTGACACAGCCAGTAGTGCTGCTGCCTCACAGTTCCAGTGCTCCTGGTTCAATCTTGACCTCGGGGGCTGCCTGTGTGGAGTTTGTACATTCTTCCTGTGACCACATGGGATTCATTCAGGCACTACACTTCCCCTTCCAGATTTCAAAGATGTGCAGTTCAATAGGTTAACTGGCCATTGTAAATTGCCGCTCATGTGTAGGTAAGGGGTAGAATCTTGGGAGAGTAGATGGGAATGTGGAGAGAATAAATGAAGTTAATGTAGGATTCATGTCACTGGGTCTTTGATGTCAGTGTGGATTCGATGGGCTGTATGACTCTGTGACCTCCATGTTTTATACTGATGGGCAGGCACGACAGTATAGCGGTTAGCGTAACGCTATTACAGCGCCAGCAACCCGGATTCAATTCCAGCTGCTGTCTGTAAGGAGTTTGTACGTCCTCCCTGTGTCTGTTTGGGTTTCCCCTGGGTAGTCCAGTTTCCTCCCACATTCCAAAGACGTACAGGTTAGGAAGTTGTGGGCATGCTATGTTGGCACCAGAAGTGTGGTGACACTTGCGGGCTGCTTCCAGAACACTCTGTGCAAAAAGATGCATTCCACCTTGAGTTTCAATGTAAATGATGTTGGCAGAAAGCCAGTCCGATGGTAGTTTCACTTTGACGTTTAGTCTGAGCATCGGCAGTAATCATCCCCACTGCTGGTACTTCACCAATCGGGAGACCAGTGGCAGTGCCACCAGCCCACAGGAGGAGACCAGGCTCAAAGATGGAGCAGCTGATACAGGCCCCCATTCTCTTTCCCTGTGGTGGGTCTTGGCTGTTGGGCATATTGCTGTACCAGGAAAGTGCAGAAGACTTGTCTGTACCTGGAGTAGTCTGTACCTGGAAAGTGCAAAAGAAACTGTGAGCAAAGTAGGAAGTTTCATGATCTCACCAGAGCTGCGAGCATAAGCTTTAACACATTTCTCCCTCTATCCACCTTATCCACATTATAGCCCTTATCCACCTTACTTTAGCCCCAATACTTCCACTGTCTACTCTCCATAATTGCCTTCCAATCACTAGCGTCCCTCACTGTGCTTCCTTCTTCCTGACACCCAGGCAGATAATGCTTGTCGTTATTCCTTCACACTTGCTTTCTCCAAACCTTCAGCTGCTTCCTCACGTCTGGCACATGGTGCCATGTTGTCTCACAACCCTTCGATAGGATGCTCATTAACCCATTCCAAGCGCACAAAAGAGGAGATCACAAGGGCTGGATAAGGCTCTCCGTCAACAACAACTTATATTCAATGCAAAAAGATCGAATGAAACTTCATGGGATTATAATTAAACAACATTGCCACTAAAGAAATGTTAGGATCAGTGACTTAGCTCTGAACTAAAGAGGTAGTTTACAGAGGCAGAGTTAGAGTGAGGCAGGAGAAATTCCATCTTAGGGTCTTGACAGTTGAAGGTATGGTGGTAACGGTGAATTACCAGAGGCAGAGATGTCCAAGAAGCCATAATTGGAGGAATGCAGAGATCTCAGAGGACTGGCGGGAATGGAGAAGGCATAAAGGGGTTTGGAAAGAAGGGTGAGAATTTTTAATTATGAGGTCATAGTTAGGACCACTGAAGGAATAACTATTTTAAAGCACTTTTGTATGAAAGAATAATAATAGAAATACTTCGATCTTGTGGAATGGTTTGCACTGGATCCTTAGAAACTGTAACTTGCAAGTGCTTTATTATAATGATAATTGAAACCAGATGCATTTAAAAAAATCTAAAACTAATATATGAATTATCCAAATACTTTTATTAAATAAATAAATGACACAAAATGGTCAGGACAGGGCAGGTGGCATTTTGTATCTGCAGAACTGGCCTGCTCAACCACCACATCCCCAGCACTATGATTCGAGGAGCTTTGGTTCTGAGCTTTCCAGCTGTGGTCTGCGATTGAGATGTGGTGGTACATCGGGAAGGGACAGAGCTATCCAGGTATTTTGACCCAGGGAGCAGTCACACTCCTTTGGTTAGGTGATGGCTTAGTTTTCTTTTGAAGAGCTCACATACAAGGAGTGGGTGCAATATGATGTAGTGATGAAGACCTTTGCTAAAGTCCAGCAGAACAGCAAGGAAAGCTATGGGGTGGGGGGGGGGGGCGGTGGGGAAGGTGGAGCAGACTTACCATGGAAGTCCATTTTAGTGGCAGCAATGTAAAGGAATATGGTGGTGATAGAGGTAGCATAGCCAAAGATAAATGAAAGGCTGTGTTGCCTGAGTTATGCCAAGGACAGTGATGTTAGTGGGGAAGGATTCAGATATTGCTGTCCTTGGAGAAGGTAGAAATAGTATGAGGCTATGTCAAGGCAGATGAAGAAGCTGATTAGGTGGTGGGTAGGGGTGGGGGTGAAGAGGAACTCTGAGTAGTGGCAGAAGGGGACTGCAGAGTGAAAGAGGATTATTGGATAGAGTGGGCCACGAGTGTCGAGGATCCCATTGTTGGCGTCTCTGGGCTGAAAGGACGTTGGTCAGTAAATGATCGGCAGAGGGATGGGGAGGGGTAGGGCAGTCAGGGGAATGATCCAAGGGTGGGGCTCAGTTGGGAGAGACAACTGCGGGGGGAGAGGCAAGAGATTGAAGTGTGGTGGGAAGAGTCAATTATGGAGACAACTGGGGGAACGGTGTGGGTCGGTCCTGTAGATGATCTGGGATGGTAAGGGTCAGTCAGGGAGATGAGATGAGTTGGAGGAGTCAGATTTGGCGAGAGGATTGTATGGGTAGGGAATGTTGGAGAGGTGAACAGTGGCCACTGGGGAGGGATGGAGATTGCCCTGCACACGCTCTGTGACTATAAAAGTCATCTGTACAAAGGACCTAAGTCTAATTTGTGGAACCCAGCACACAAAGTACCTGATCATGATCAGCAATTTGTTTTTTTTAATATATTCCATCAGATTGTGCACAAAGTCATTGTAGTTCTTGATGGATTTTCTAAGCTGGAGAACTTAATTATGGTAATAGGGCAATAATGATTAAAGTTACAACAGGGAAAAATAATCAAAATTAAAGGTACTTTATCTGAATGAGTGAAGCATTCATAACAACATTAACTAATTGCTGACACAAATAGAGAGAAATGGCTTTGATCTGGTAACACTGAGACATGGTTGATGAGTGACCATATCTGGGACCCAAGTGTTCCAGGGTACCAGTTTTTTAAAAGATTTTGATAAAATAGAAGTGTGTGCTTGGTGAAAATGGATGATAGATACAGCCTTAATATCAAAAATCGCACAACGTTCAATTCCATTCACAGGTCCTCAGCAAGTGAACCAGTCCATGCCTGCGTGCACCAAGACCTAGACAACATTGAGCATGGACTGATTAGTGGTAAGATGCAGTCATATCACAGAAGTGCCAGGCAATCCCATTTCCAACAAGAGAGAATCTAACCAGCTACACTTGATACTCAATGATATTAACATAGCACGGATGATTTCCTGGTCAGTGATGACCCCAAAGTGCTGATGGTAGGGAACTAGGCAAAATGCTGAATTATTTGGAATGTTAAAGAGAAGTAGTTATTAGTAATTATGACCACAAAAAATCATTAGCCCTTTTACACAAGTGTCTAATTTGTTGATATACTTTCCCAACACTGTAACAATGGGTTGGGACTCTATTCTACTCCCACCAGACTTTCCTGCTTCCTAACTTATTCTACATCCTGCTGTTTAAGTCCTTTCTCACTTCCATCTTCATCTCACTTTTTGATCCTGTCCGGATGCAGGGTCTCGACCTGAAACATCAACAATTCCTTTTCCTCCACAGTTGTTGCTCGACCCACTGAGTCCTTCCAGCAGTTTGGTTTTTTTTGCTCCAGGTTATAGCATCTGCAGTCTCTTGTGTCTCACTCCTTTCATCTATTCAATATCTAGAAGATATTGTTGGGTAGGGAGCTCCAGGATTTAAACTCAGTGAAAATGAAGGAGCAACAATATATGTCCAAGTCAGGATGTAGGTTATGGTGGTGCCATCTGTCTGCTGCCCTTGTCCTTCTTGGTGGTAAGGGTCATGACTTTGGGTGGTGCTGTTGGAGCAGAGTGGGCAAATAACTCCAATACATTTTGTAGGTGCTACACACTACAGCTGCTGTCTGCTGGTGGTGAAGGGAATGAATGTTTGGGTGAGATGCCAATTAAACAGGCTGCTTGGTCCAGGATGGTGCTGAGCTTCTTGAGTAGTGTTGGAGCTTCACTCATCCAGACAAGTAGAAGGTATTGCATCATACTCCTGACTTGTTCCTTGTAGATGGTGGAGTGGCTTTAGATTGTTAGGAGGTGAGTTTACTCACTGCAAGAGCTGTTTTACATGTCTGGTCCCACTGAGTTTCTGGTCAACCAAGACCCCAGGTGGTGGGCGACTCTGCTATGGTGGGGTTTGAAATCAAGCCTTTGAATTCTTAGTTAAGGCTTCTGGATTATTGGTCATTTAGCCACAAGACCACCAGCATGCCCTTGGTCTCCTCATGACGGAGTGAAGAAAAAGTTTTTGATAGTGTGGGGCCTGTTCAGTAGCTTGGTATATTGTGCCTCCACATAAATGAATTTTGCAGCAGTGAACCCTCATACAAAATGTTCCTGGGCTTCTGCACACTGAGAGTTTAACCAAAATAGGCAAGCTCTGTTCAATTTCCGGACAAAACAGTCCAACAACTGGTTTAGTCATGTACAGAACCCTTCAGAAAAAGTGATCATCAAGTGACAGAATTTCATTTTGAGTTTGAAGTAACATGGTTAAGACTAGAAGTAGGTGTTTTAAACTGAAGCAAAACCAAAAATATGTGGATGAGGAATAAGTCCGCTGAGGCAGTTTTACAAATTAAGTTAAAAAGTAAGACAGTTCTAGTGGATGAAGCAAGTAGATGCATTCAAAAGGCAACTGGACAAGGATATGACTAAAAACAGAATGAAAATACTGAGAAGACAAATGGAATGAGAGGAGTAACATATGGAGTATAAAAATGAGTGTGGAGTAGTTGGGCCAAGCAGCTTGTCCTACACTGTATGTTCTGTGTAATTCTATGCTGTCAAAGTGCCAACTGAGAATAAGCAGAAAGCTTACTGCATTCAGGGGCAAGGTGAGGGTCAGTAGGTCCTCCTTTCTACATAATTCAGGTGAGACCTAAGAACTATAGCTCTGGATTTTCCTGTGAGAGGAAATATCCTCTTGATATTTACCATCTAGCCCAAAAGGAATTTTACATGTTTCAGTAAGATCTCCTCTCATTCTTTTAAACTGCAAGGAACAGAGTTCCAAGCTGCTTAACCTTTCCTCGTAGGACAACCGCTCTATCCCTGGGATTACTTTAATGGATCTTCTCTGAGCCACCTCAGTTTCTTTCTTTAAATAGGGTGACCAAAACTCTCAATGGGTACTCTAAATGGGATCTCACTGTGCTCATTGTACAGCTGTATTGTGAACGTCAAAAACAAACTGCAGATGTTGCAAATTTGAAATAGAAACAGAAAATGTGAGAAACACTCAGCAGGTCAGGCAGCATCTGAAACAGAGTTAACATTTCAGATCAAAAACACTTAAACTCCAGCCCCTTTGAAATAAGGCCAATGTTCCATTAGCCTTCGCTATTACACACTGCACGTGTGTGCTAGCTATCTGTGTTTTGTGCACAAGGACCACCAATCTCTTTGTGCTGCAGATTTCTGCTATTTTTCTTCATTTAAATAATACTTTGTTCTTTTGCTCTTCCTTCCAAAATGAACAACAACACTTTTCCGACATTATACTCTATTTGCCAACATTTTGCCCACTCACCTAACTAACCAATGTCTCTTTGTATCTTCCTCACAACTAGCTTCCCCACCTCCCCCCCTACTATTTTTGTGTCATCTGTGAATTTACCAACTGGACATTCGCTTCCTTCTTCTACCTCACTGATACACATTTTAAACAGTTGTGGTCCCAGCATGGATCCCTGTGGCACCCACTGGTCACAGGTTGTCAACCTGAAAATGATCCCCCTATCCCTCTTCACTGCTTCCTGCCTGTTAGGCAATCCTCTATCAATTGTCAGTGTGTTACCTCCAACACCATGGGCTCTTATCTTGTGACTTAACCTTTTATGAAACACCTTATCAAATGCCTTCTGAAAGTCTAACACAATACATCTACTCTCTCAGTCCACTCTGATCAATGCTTCCTCAACAAACTCTTAAAAAACTTGACATTCATGATTTCCCCTACGTTGAAGCTGTGCTGACTCTACTTGATTAGACTGGGATTTTCCAAATGTACTGCTATTACTTCCGTAATAATTGATAATATCCTTTTTCCAGTGATATAAGCTGTAGTTTCCTGCTTTTTCCTGCTTTTTTTGAATGGGGGTGTCACATTGGCAGTTTTCCAATCCTCTGGCACTTCTCCAGAATCTGAGGATGTTTGGAAGATTATCACTAATGCATCCACTATCTGATCTAATCTTTAGTTTATTTAGTTTCTCCTTAAAAGTGTCTTTTCTATTTGCCTCAAAATAGTCATTAATCCAGATTCTAATCTTCCTCTGGTTAAGGAAATATCTCCTGAATCTCTTATCATTTCTCGTACTTTTCAGAATCCCAAAGATCCTTCTCAAACTTCCTTATTTCAAAGACTCAACATTTGTAGAGAAAAGAGTTTCAGCTCACTCTGTCTTTCCTTATTATTTTCTGAAAACAGTGTCCTGGGTGGAAGCAAATTTCTCCCCAGATTTCACATCCAGGAGTTAATTCAGTCGAGTGTGCATCCTCGCTCCAAGCCAAAACCTCAGCCTCACATTCTTCACAGCTCATATAACATTGCAAAGAGCATGTGCCATTGTTGAGGAAAGCAAATCATGAGGGTGCCAGTTTCATTTGCAGGGTTTGATCATTTGTAGTTTGAAGCTCTATACTTGGGTGTGAGCAGCTGAGGTAGGCTGACAGTTCCACACTGTATCGATGCAGTGCCAGGGAGAGGTGTGTTGGGGTCCAGTGGAGGGGCTGCCATTGTGCAAGGCACTAAATTCGAGTCTTTTGTCCCAGTCCAATGGCTGAAACAAAAGTGAGTAATCATACAGTACTGAACGAGGGCCCTGCCTAATTTTCCTAACTACACCAATATGATCATAATACAAGTTAATGGCTTTTATATAGCATGAATTTCTTGTAAGGTCTTTCTTCATGCAAAATAGCAGCTTCATTTGTCTATTTATTAATAACACTGTACTTGACAGAAACATTCATTGTGTAAAACATTTGGAGGTTTGCTAGGTAATTTAACCTGCCCTGCTCAGTACAAAGCTGGTGCGATTTTAAATGACCTACAATAAGTAAAAAGTGCTGAATAACTAGACAATTATTTTAGCTTTAAAAGCTGCCTTTGACTAAAAGGAGGTATAACTTGACCATTTTTTGTTGTTGAATTGGACACCACTCTGCTCCAAGAGGGAGAATGACCCAGGGCTTTTCTATCAGCTTCTGACACAAGACAAATAGCATCTGACCCACAGGCCCTGAAAGGTGAGGAACCTCACAGGCAACAGCAAAGATGACATTAGAAGCTCTTCCTGTCCATGATTCATCAAAGCAAGCCATCTGACTCCTGGGGCACACTACCCACCAGGGAAAGAACTGCAATCTTGATTTAGTGCAGTTTAAAGGATTAAGTGTCAACTTTACACCATAAACATGCCAGGAGCTATTGAACAAGACTTGGTGTCTCACTGTATCAGTTCTGTTGTCTGAAAAATCCTGTATAAAAAAAAAGTGTGCAAGTTTTCTTGAGTCTTTGTCCTAAAAACATTTAAACATTGATGTGCCATTGTGTTTAAACATGCAAGGCTCCCACCACAGGGGGCATGCTGTGGGTGGAAGGAATATGAATTTAATCTTTATCCACACCCAGGGTATACAGCCCTGAGATGATCTGTGTGCAGTTATTGTAGAGCTGCTGAATACTTCTTTACATAAACTCCAGAAGATGTTCTGAATCATTGACGAAGACGAACAACAAGCTACTACATGCACTTACATTGCACGTTGATGATGTTATTACAAACATTTGAATTAGAAGCAGGCCATTCAGTTCCAGTCACAAGGAGACTCGTCCAAAGGTTAGAGCCTGTGGGATACAAGGCAAGTTGGCAAATTGGATTGAAAATTGGCTTGGTAATAGAAAGCAGAGGGTAATGGTAGAGGGTTGTTTTTGTGATTGGAAGCCTGTAACCACTTGTGTATCATAGGGATCGGTGGGACTGAGACCCTTGTTAGTTACATACATTAACAATTTGAATATAAATATAGACAGGATTGGACGCCTGGTTAAGTGGCGCCGTAACAACAACCTCTCGCTCAACGTCAGTAAAACTAAAGAGCTGATTTTTGACTTCAGGAAGGCGAGAGAGGGCAAAAATGTACCTGTCTACATTGCGGGATCAGCGGTGGAGAGAGTCAGCAGTTTTAAATTCCTGAGTGTTAACATATTAGATGACCTGTCCTGGGCCCTGCACATAGATGCAATCACAAGGAAGGCGCGCCAGCATCTTTACTTTCTTAGGAGGTTAAGGAGGTTCAGTTGTCACTGAGCACTCTAACAAACTTCTACAGCAGTACTGTTGAAAGTATCCTGACTGTTTGCTTCATGGCGTGGTACAGCAATTTGAATGCACAGGAACGTAAGAAGCTGCAAAGAGTAGTGGATACATCATGGATACATCCTTCCCCACCATCGTTGTATCTACAGGAGGCGCTGCCTCAAGAAGGCAACATCCATTATCAAAGATCCCCACCATCCAGGCCATGCCATCTTCTCACTGCTACCATCTGGCTAGAGGTACAGAAGCTGAAGTCCCACACCACCAGGTTCAAGAACAGCTACTTCCCTTCACAACTCTGATCACTACAGTTCAGCAACACTATGACCACTTTGATCACTTTGCACTAAAATGGACTTTGTTTTTTTTTGTTCCAATTCTATTCCTGCTTGTAAACATTGTGTATAATTAATTTATGTTTTTCTTGTGAATTCTGCTTATATGATGCTCTGTGCCTGTGATGCTGCTGCAAGTAAGTTTTTCATTGCACCTGTGCACACATGGACTTGTTCATATAACGATAAACTCGACTTTGACAAGGACGTGTGATTAGTAAGTTTGTGGATGACGCAAAGGTTGGGGTTGTTGATAGCGAGGAGAACATCCTTTGCGTCTTCTCTGCTGTTGAATAAGATGATAACTAATGTTTTACCTGAGTGTCACAAATACATAGACAATGAAAGCACGAGGATTAATTTCCAAAATCTATCAACCTCTATCTTGAATATATTCAACAATCGTGCGTCTTTGGTCGGAGGGATTGAATATAAAAAGGAAATAAATAGATTGGTATCCTGGGCAAAAACACGGCAGGTGGATTACAATATGGGAAAATGTGAGTTTATCTACTTTAGTAGAAGAACTGGAAAGCAGTAAGTGGAGGGGGATGTGGTGCAGAGGGATGGGAATGTCATAATACAAGAGCCACAGAAAGTTAGCATGAAGGTCCAGCAAATAATTATGAAGGCAGATGGGATTGTAAAGGAGACAGATTTAAAAAAATGCCTGTATACCTGTCTGCCCTCAAGATGAAATCACGTATCATTTCAGGATTACGGGTTCACTGTGCACCAATGATTGTTGAAAACCTCAACATCCCCGCCATTGTCTCTGCACGTGGTCTGGTTGCATCATGGTCTGCCATGGCAATTCAAATGTGCAGGAACATAAGAAGCTGCAAAGATTAGTGGACTCAGCCAAATACATCACTGGCACATTCCTCCCCATCTTTGAAAGTATCTACACGAGGTGCTGCCTCAAGAAGGCAACATCAAACATCCCCACCATCCGGGCCAAGCCATCTTCTCGCAGTTACCATCAGGGAGAGGTACAGAAACCTGAAGAACCACACCACCAGGTTCAAGAACAGCTACTTCCCTTCAGCCATTCAGTTCTTGAACCAACCTGCACAACCCTAATCACTACCTCTTTTTAGCAACACTGTGACCACTTTGACCACTTTGAAGTACAATGGATTTTGTTTTTTTTGCTTTAATTGTGTTCTTTCTTGCATGGGTAAGTTTGTCATTGCACCTGTGTATACATGTACTTGAGCATATACCAATAAACTTGACTTTGAAACTTTGAATCTCAACTTTGACTGCAGAGTTTTAAGGTCCCAGCAACTTATTTCTGTTGACTTCTGTGTCACAAGTTCATAAGTGTTTTTACTTGCTTATTTGTGTTCAGTGCTGCAAAATACCAATCCCTGGAAGATTCTTGAAAAATCTCTTTCAAAGCATATAGGATTTTTTGTTCAAGAGCTGGTAGGCAACAATTTTACTTTAGTTGACTGCCTTCATCATCGACTGGAGTGTATTGGGAGGTGGGCTGTGTGCTTGGATTGTAGAGCTGGTGAATACTCTGAACACGTTCCAACTCTGTGACCACCATGTACTTATGTCACACGTGGTTAAATCATTACATTATACACATGTGTCTCATTTACAAATTTACATACAAATATACTACACTGGATCTGGTTGCCCAGGTCCAGTGAAGGCAATGTAGACCTTGGATTTCTATCCCATTGGAAAGCTGAAGTAGACAGCTTTACTTTGTCTACAGGGAGTCAAGAAGGAGAATATGTTAGAGGGAAGTAAGTTGGGGATTGGGACTGAATGGAATGCTATAAGAGCCAGCATAAATTCATTGGGCCAAATGGCCTTATATGGTGTAAGAAAAAATGAAATATGAATAATGAAATTTCACTAACACTGTAGATGGGACCAAAGGCAAATGGGAACAATTGTACTCAGAGGGTGCATAGTAAGAGCACCACAGTTCCACATAAGACCTTGTGTTACTCTTTGATGTTACTATCCAAATAACCCATGAGGTGTGTCAGAGATAGGGTTGGAGTGGCTGGGGGAAGGATTGGCTATCCATCTGTATGTTCCTAATCTCAGGTAGTCTAGGGGAAGATGACACTTCGAAGTTAAGGAAAAGAAAGACCATTTGATGCTTCTGCTGCACATTGGAGTGTTGGACAGGGATTGGCCATGATGCCACATTGGCTGAATAGGTGACACTTTCTATGTGAGCTCCCACATAATGATAGAATAACACATGAATGATAGAAAAATAGGGGGCTATGTCAGAGGGAAGGGTTAGATAGATCTTCGAGCAGGATAAAATGTCGGCACAACATTGAGGGCCAAAGGGCCTGTACTGTGCTGTGGTGCTCTATGTTCAATATTCTATGTTCTCTAAAAGGGGGCAGTTTGGTCAAAACTGCTGGGGAGAAATAAAACACCATCAGCATCATTAGAGAATTTTGTATTAGGCAAACTAATGGGGCTAAAAGCTGGTAAGTCCCCTGACCCAGATGGCTTACATCATAGAATCATAAGAGAAGTGGCTGCCCAAACAGTGGATACATTAGTTATATTCTTCCAAAAATCCTTAAGTTCTGAAGATGTGCCAGAAGGTCGGAAAACCCCAAGGTGACAGCCCTATTTCAAAAAGGAGAGAAGTATAAAACAGAAACCTATAGGCTGAATAACCGAACATTTATTGTTGAAAAAAATTTTGAATCTATTATTAAGGAAGTAATAGCAGCACATTTGGAAAATCATCATCTAATCAAGCAGAAGAAAGAATAAAAAATGGGACTCATGTCGGTATAGTGTAAAATGGGTGGTTGATGGTAGGTGCAGACTCAATGGACCAAAAGACCTGTTTCCATGCTATATCTTTCTATGATTCTACAAAGGGGAAATTGTGTGTGACAACTTCAGTAGAGTTTTGTTGATGAGGTCATGATCAGATTGGATCAAGGAGAGCCAGTAGATGTATTGTTTTTGGATTTCCAGAAAGCTTCCAACAAGGTCCCTCACAAAAGGTTGAGTCACAAGGGAAAGGCCCATGGCATTGAAGGTAACATATTGACATATGTAGAGGGTTGGCTAAGGGGCAGGAAGAAGCGAGGAGGGATAAGGAAATCATTTACAGGTTGTCAACCTGTGATTGGTGAGGTACCACAGGGATCCACACTGAGACCACTATATTTACATTGTGTATTAGCGACTTGACTAAAGGAAGCAAATGTATGGGAGCTAGATTTGTAAATAACACGAAAGTAGGTGGGAAGGCAAGTTATGCAGAGGATGCAAGCAGTTTACAGAGAGGTATTGATAGGTTGGGTGAGCGGGCAAAATGTTGGCAAATGAAATAAAATGTGGAAAAATGTGAAGCTGTTCATTTCGGAAGGAAGAGCAAATGATCGGAGTATTATTTAAATGGAGGAAAATTGCCTATTGCACAGAAAACTGAAACACAAGTTTAGCAGCTAAAAGGAAAGACTTAGGGAAAGTTGGCCCTTATTTCAAAGAGGATTGGACTACAAAAGCCACAACATCTTACTGCAGTAAGTGAAGATTTTAAGAAACCTGCAGATGCTGTAAATCTGAAATAGGATACTCAGCAGGTCCGGCAGCATCTATGGAAAGAGAAACAGAGTTGATGCTTCAGATCAAAGACATCCCCACACTTATAGTCCAACCCCTTTGAAATGTGACTGTATCAGGTAGAACAGCATTTTCTGTTTTTCTTTAAGTCTTAATTCAACGGTACAAGGCACCAGTGAGACCAGGTCTAAAGTAGTGTGAACATCTTCGGTCCCTCCTTTGAGGAGAGATACGAGTTCATTGAAGGCAATTCAGAGAAGGTTGTTTTGGATGATTCCTGGAATAGAGGGATTGCCTATGAGGAAAGGTTGAATGGGTTAGGACTCAACTCATTGCAGTTTTGAAGAATGAGAGACTAAATTATTGTAATTCTTCAAGGGTTAGACGGGTAAATGCTGAGAAGATATTTCCCCTCAGGGAAGAATCCAAAACCAGAGGCCTGGCCTCAGTACACCCATTTAAGACTGAGATAATGAAGAAGTTCTTCTCTCAGAGGGTCATAGGTGTTTGGAGCTCCTTGCCACAGAGAGCTGTGGGGCAGAATCTTTGAGCATATTTAAGCAGTGAAAGAGAGATTTCTAATCAGTAAGGCAATAAAGACATTCCGAGGAAAAAGCAGGAAAGTGGAACTGAGGAATGTTAGATCAACCACGGTCTTACTGAATAGCGGAGCAGGTTCAAGAGACCGAATGGCCTACTCCTCCTGTTCCTACTTCTTTTGGTTTTATGGTCATATGGTCCAAGTGCAGATTGAAAATGGGAGAAAATAAAGATGATAAATTCTGAAACTGCTTTTCTCATTGGGAGTAATCAAATTGCAAGCAGTATTTCAAAAGGAATTTCAGCTGTAGAATGTATTGCCTTTAGCTTTTAAGTTTTCCCTTAATTAATCCATGTTTTAAAAACTCCTACGTGAACATAACCTCTGAACTGGGTTCCCTCAAGTGGTCAGAGGGAGAAGCTGGAGATGATGTACATTACTGACAGGGATTGATGGGTTATCACCTCGCAGCAGGAAGGACAGTGATTGTTAACGTAGGACTGTGAGCAGAGAGCAAAGCCTCTATAAATCCATAAAACTCAGCAACTGGATCAGAACTTGGCTGGAGTACTGAAGGAGCCAAATAGATTTGATCGTGACCCCACATCCAACCATTGACCATGATGCTGTCTCTGCTCCATTCAAATGCCCCACCTCACCTCATCTGGCTTCTCACTCCATTTGTACCCCATTATCCATGAGCCAGAGACCAACTTACTCTTCTCTGGGTGCCCCACACTGACAAGGTGCATGTGGGAGCAGCTCTGATCATGGAAGAGCCAGCCGTGCCATGCATTCCCAGTGTAGGACACAGCGCCTTGGACCTCACAGTCTTGAAATAGTGAGCCATGAAAGGAACATACTTTGGCCCATTCTATAGTGCTTGGGAATTCCTAAGCCAATGAGAGAACGTGAAAGAATGTAGAAGTCTGGGTTCAAAAGCAGAGTCAGGTACAGGAGGCAGATTGACCCTGATTTTTATTTCAACCACTTTAACATTAGAAACACGGAAACACAGACGGTAGGAGAGGGGTAGACCTTCTGGCCTTACTGCCTGCTCTGTTATTCAGTATGATCTTGGCCGATTATCCAAATTCACTACCCTATTCCAGCTTTCTCCCTGTTTCTTTTGATCCCATTAACTCTAAGAACAATATCTTATTCCTTCTTGAATATATTTAATGATTTAGCTTCAGTTGCTTCCTGTGTTAGAGAATGCTACAAGTTCACCACTCTCTGGGTGAAGAAATTTCTCCTTTTGGCTAATACTTTTTCCTTAGACAGTGAGTCCGGGTCCTGGACTCCCTTGTTACTGAGAACGTTCCTCCTGCATCTAATCTGTCGAGTCCTGTTTAATTTTTTTTAGGTGTCTATGAGCTCCCCTCTCGTTCTTCTAAACTCCAGTGAGTAGAAGGCTAATCAACCTGATCTCTCTTCATAGGTCAGTCCTGCCACAGAAAACTCAAGGTGAAGTCTCATCAAGGTCCCGTACAATTGCAGAAAAACATCTCAACCTCATGCTAAGAAGCCAACATACTGTTTGACTTCTTAACTGCCTGCTACACCTGCGTGTTTACTTTCAGCAACTGATGCACAAGGGCACCTTGCCTTGTTGCACCTCCTGCTTTCCTAATCGATTAGATTAATAGATAAGAATTCTGTATCTGTATTGCACCACTTTGAGGCCATACATGGCTCTGTCTAAAACAGAGCAAATCTATGCTGGTGCTTTGATAAACTGGTGCAAATATAAATCTGAGTAGCAGTTGGACTGGCCAGTTGCTGTGTTGAAGGGCATGTGACTCTTTGCCATCTGACCGATTATATTTATAAGGGAGAAAATGACTGATCCTAATGAGATCTCAGCTGTGGTGTCACCGTCTGGTCCCTGCACCTCACACTGACAGATGCATCAAGCCAAACCTTGAATATACAAAATACAATTCAAATGTTATAGCTGCGCAAGTCTGACCTGGGCGGGTGTGGAATAAATTGTCTTCAGGTTACAGGTACTCTAATAACCTCTATTGACAGACAATGGTATCAGTGAAAGTGCCCATTAAGTTCTTAGTGTTAGAAAGCTTCCCCCCTTTATATTCTCACTCTCAAAGCAAAACTTGCAGTTGTTCTTTACTTTTGCACCTTACCTTTGTGAATGTGAAGGAAATAGCGAGGTCAGGCCCAATGTTTTTATTTCAGATTTCCAATATTTCCAGCTTTTGCTTTCCATGTATCCTGCACTGGGACCCCCACCATTCTGAGCTTCTCACCACTGACCACTGAGCTGGATGTGGGGACGGCCAGAGGGGGTATAAATGGCAGCTCGATCTAACTAAATAAAGGCAATGTCTTAGGGGTCTGGCATGCCCTCCCCTATCCCCATGTACACCAGCTGGGTTATTTCATCTCATTCCGTGTAGTAATTTCTCAGTCCTTTTACCGAGTGTTGGCAGATAAAGCTGCCAAGCTTCAGAACTTGTATTTCCTCCCTAAATCTCTCCGCTGTGGTCCCACTCCTCCTTAAATCTTACCTCTTCGACCAAACCTTTGGTCAGCTGCCCAATCTTTGTTTGGTCATACTCTCGTGAAGGCCTTGGGACATGTTACTAAGATAAAGGTACTATGTAAATACATTCTTGTTGTTGCCAGTAGGCACAAGAGGTATCTGCTACAGTATGCCTTTCAGGTAATGAGAGGAACAGTATCTGATCCACAGCTGAGCTTGAGCAGTTTCAGAACTGGTTGGTGTTAAGCAATTGCTTTCCCATTCAGTTAAAACATAGCCAGAGGCAAAATCACATTGCCAATAAGGGAGCTCAGTTCATTACAGCTTAACATAAAAAGATCAGCCACTATTGATCCATAATTCAGACAAGTGTCACATTTATTCACAGGAAGACTGAGTATGTAAGTCTAGCAATGTTTCAAAACTTCTGATTGTTCATTCAATCAGGAAACACAAATTGCCCTGCATGTGTTATTAATGCACTGTGTTTTCATTGCTCAGTGAAATCAATGGTGATGCAAAGTGAGTCTGTCCTGCAGAATGTTTTAATCTTCTAGCTTTTAAACCATGTGTGTTGTCCCTATGGAAAATCCCAAACATACAGGATTCCAATGTTAGCTTCTGGGTTAAAACTAACCCTGTCAAAGATAATGCAAGTATAATTGCCTGGAGAGTCAAAGGTGGGTTTTGAGTCCACTTGAGGTTGACATCAATTGGCAATCCCATCCTGATGGGGAAAGCTTTGGCACAGAGGAGCAACTGTTCGGCACACACTGATGGGTTGCTGAATCCTCACAAAGTCCTTTTAAACCAGCTGAATCCCCAAAAGGTTCTCCTATCTTCCTTCCAAACCCCTGATATTCCCCCACATCTCTTGGCATTATCCTCACTACATTCGTGGTCCCTTCAGTCATTTTACGTTTACTTCCCTTGTATCCTTGTGCAACCAGCACTCAGTATTAGATAAATTTGTGTGACACTGACAGCAGTAGGTGTGCTGTAACTGTATTTTCAACAACACTAGATCAGGCGTATGCATATAATGGGCTACGGGATACTCTGGCCCAGAATTCCATGAGGAGAGGGATCAATAACTGTAGGACATACACAGTGTGGGGTAAGGCCTTAAGAGGTATTGAGCAACAAAGAGACCTTGCCGTACAAGTCTAACGATTGTTGAACGTGCCAGCACAGGGACATAACAGTGACAAAGGTATACAGAATACTTGCCAACTTGCCCTGGATCAATTTTTGGACCAGTTTCCCATGTGGGATCTTGTCAATGGCCTTACAGAAGTCCATATAAATTACATCAACCACACTGCCCTCATCAATGCGTGTTGTTACCTTTTCAAAATATTCCAACTGGTCAGACAGGACCTCCTCCTCACAACGCCATGCTGACTTCCTTTGACCAACCCCTGCCTTTCCAAGTGCAGATTAATCATGCCATCTTTTCAACACCTCCCTACCACTGACGTTAGATTCACCAGCCTGCATTTACGTGGCTTAACCCTGTCATCCTTCTTGAATAAAAGTACCACATTTACTGTCCTCCAATCATCTAGCACGTTGTCTGTGGCCAGCAAAGATTTAAAACTTTCTTTCATGGCCCCAGCAATCTCCTCCCTTGCCTTCCAGAGCAGTCTGGGATGCATCTCATCCGAAGGTTATGGGCCAAACGCGGGCAAATGGGACTAGTTTGAATGGGCATCTTGGTCGGCATGGACCAGTTGGGCCGAAGGGCCTGTTTCTGTTCTCTATGACTCTATGACTCTATCTGGTCCTGGGGATTTATCCACCTTTAAGCCCACTAAGATATCTAATACCTTCTCCTTTTCGATGATAGAAATTCACTGCCCCCCCCCCCTATCGGAATTCTCCTTCTCCTCAGTGAAGACGGATGAGAAGTATTCATTTAAGACCCCATCTACGTCCTCCAGCTCCACAAACATATTGATGGCTTTCATCCCAAATAGACTCCATTCTTTCCCTGGTTACCCACTTGCACTTAATATACATAAAATCCTTTAAAATTTTCCTTAATGATGTCCACCAGTGATATTCCTTTCCCCTCTTTGCCCTCACAATTTATTTTGTATCCCTTACACACCCTATACTGCTGAAGGGCTTTTTCTGTTTTCACTTCACCATCTGCCGTGCTCTTCCTTTCCCGCAATATCCCTTGACATCCAGAGTTCCTTGAACTTGTGTCCTTAACTTTCATTTTTATGGGGGACACTTTGGCCCTAAACTTCCATTATTTCATTTGTGAATGACTCCCAAGTGTTGGATGTCGACTTACCTGCAAGTAACTTCTCCCAGTCCACTTTTTCCAGGTCCTGGAAAAGTTGAAGTTTGACTTCCTCTAATTCAGAAGTTTAATGTTTGGATCATCCTTATCCCTAATCTATGATGTATCTGCTCCTCTATCTCTTGCTGACTTGTAGGAGCACTGTAGTATACCCCCAGCAAAGTGATCACCTCCTTTTTTCTAACTAAGCTAACCAACATCTCTACTTCCTCTGAAGGCTAAAGAAATTTAACATGTGCCTGATGACTTTTACCAATTTTTACAGATGCACCATGAAAAGCATCCTGTCTGGATGCATCATGGCTTGGTATGGCAACTGCTCTGCGCAAGACCATAAAACATTGCAGAATTGTGAATGCAGCCCAGTACATCACACAAATCAGCCTCCCCTCCAATGCCTCTGTCTACACATCCTGCTGCCTTGGGAAAGCAGCCAACATAATCACGGACCCCTCCCACCCTGGTCATTCTCTCTTCTCCCCTCTCATATCAGGCAGAAGATGCAAAAACTTTAAAGCACATACCACCAGGCTCAAGGACAGCTTCTATCCTGCTGTTACCAAACTCTTGAATGGACCTCTCATATGCTAATGATGAACTTTTGATCTGCCTATCTACCTTGTCAAGGTCTTTGCATTTTATTTGTTTACCTGCACTGCACTTTCTCTGTAGCTACTACACAATATTCTGTATTCTGTTTTCTTTTCACTACCTCAATGTACTTACTTATGGTATGATCTGCCTGGATGGCATGCAAACAGAAGTTTTTCACTGTATCATGGTACACGAGACAATAGTAAACCAATGTTCCAATGTTCTGGTGTCTACATCTTTGGCCTTATTTGAAGAGCCATCCATGATATGCTCTCTCATTACTGAAGTAATGGACTCCTTAACTGATGTCACAATGCCACCTCCTTTCTTATGTCCTCCCCATGCCTGGAGATTCTATGCCCTGGAATGCTGAGTTGCCAGTCCTGCCCTTCTCCCAATCATGTGTGTATAACAAACAAGAATACCATATTCCCATGTACGGATCAATGTTCCAAGTTCATCTGCCTTACTAGTCAGGCTCCTTGCATTAAAAAAAGATTCAACTTAGCCTTAGCAACGTAGCACTAAGCTGCCCTTTTGATGAGGCCAGATGTGCCTTGGGATTGTGATGGAGCAGCTTGGCACTTTGTGATGTATATCTCTATGAGGACAGTTCTGGAAGGCTATTGCTTGATTAGTCTATGGAACAATCTCCCCATCATAGCCACCAGTCCCATGAGAAGAACACTGTGATGCAGCGAGTAGAGCTGCTGCCTCATGAGTCCAGGGACTTGGGTTCAATCCAGACCGCCAGTGCTTTCTGCATGAAGTTTGTATATTCTCTCATTTGAGTTTCCCCGGGTGCTCCAGTTTCCAAAGAACTGACAGTTGGCAGATTAATTGTAGATTATTCCTTCTGTGTAGATGAGTGGTTGAAACTGGATAGAGTTGAGAGGAACGTGGAGAGAATAAAATGGGATTTGTGTAAGTGGGTGCCTTATGGTTGGTGAATGGTTGGCTGGAGGACTGCTCATGATGTATGGCTCTATGACTAACAAGGTTATCTGGGCTTTGCTGTGTCCGGAGTTAATGGCTCAGTTGATGCCAGGTGGTCTGTCCAGTTTTATTCTTTCTCTGTTTTGGTGAAGAATTTATGTTACAACTCAGTGGTGTGCCATGCCTTCTCAGTTCCTACCACGTTAGTGAATCTGGAGTTACATTTGGCCAGAATCATAAAGGATGGTATTAGTGAACTAGATTGGTTTTGAACAATAATCCAATATAGTTTTGTGCTCATTACACTAGAATGACAATGAACTTAAACATGAACTTGAACTAGTTTGTTTCCAAAATTCCACAACTGCTGTGGTGGGATTTGAATATCCCAACTGTGCATAGCTGCCAAGACAGAGTTCCAAAGATTTGCCACCCTCAAACGGAAGAATTTCTCATTTCAATCCTAAATGGCTGATTCCAACAGGAATGATCGAGAAAATTATAGGCCAATGAGCCTTAAATGAGCGGTAGGGAAATTATTGGAGAAAATTCTGAGGGACAGGATTTACTGGCATTTGGAAAAGCATGGACTTACTGGGAAAAGTCAGCATGGATTTGTGCAGGAAAGGTTCTACCTCACAAATTTGATTGAGCTTTTGAGGAAGTGACAACAATGATTAATGAGGGCAAAAGGTCTGAATAGTAAGAATGTAGACAACATGAAAATTGATGGAATTGAGAATAGTGAGGAAGGTTGTCAAAGAATACAGCAGGATATAAGTCAGCTGGAAATCTGGACAGAGAAACAGCAGATGAAGCCTAATCCAGGCAAGTGTGAGGTGACACATTTTGGGAGGTCAAATGCAAGAGGAAAGTGTACAGTAAATGAGAGGACCCTGAGAAGTATTCATGTACAGAGGGATCTTGGGGTACAAGTCCATAGCTCCCTGAAAGTGGCAAGACAAGTGGATAGGGTGGTAAAGAAGGCACATGGCATGCCTGCCTTTATCGGTGAGGGTGTTGAGTATAAAAGTTGGCAAGTCATGTTGCAGCTGTGTAAAATTTGGTTAGGCCATATTTAGTTTGGTTAGGCCTAACATTTGGTTAGGTTGGACAAACATGGATTGTTTTCTCTGGAGCATCAAAGACTGAGGGGCGACCTGATAGAAGTTTGCTAAATTATGAGAGATATGAACTAGGGTAGATGTTCAGATTCTTTTTCAGAAGTGGAACTGTCAATACTAGAGGGCATAGGTTTAAGGTGAGGGGAGGAAGTTTAATGGAGATGTGCAAGACAAGTTTTCTACACAGAGAGTATACCACACGCTGCCTGGGCAGATGGCAGAAGTAGATATGATAGCAATATTTAAGAGGCATTTAAACAGGCACATGAACAGGCAGGGAAATAGAACAATATGGACCTTGTCCAGGCAGATGGGATTAGTCGGATTGGCATCATGGTCAGCACAGATATGGTGGGCCGAAGGGCCTGTTCCTGTACTGTATTTTTCTATATTCTGTGTTCTGTGTTTGAGACTGTGATCCCTCATTATAGACTCTTTTACCAGGGGAAACATCCTACCTACAACCACCTGTCATACGAATTTTGTTATAAATCCTCTATGTGATAGATGTAAATCGAATGTGGCTTCTTTGACACATATGTTTTGGTCCTGTCCTCTTCTGGAAAAATATTGGAAAGACATTTTTAACATTATTTCAAACGTATTGAAGATTGATTTACAACCTCACCCTATCACTGCAATTTTTGGACTACCAAGGATAGACTTTGGCCATTTATCTTCCTTCTTGCTAACCGTATGATTGCTTTTGTTACATTAATGGCCAAATGATCCATTTTGCTTAAGTGGAAGGATCCAATACCCCCTACTACTTTCAATGGTTTTCTCAAACTATATCATGTTTAAACTTGGAAAAAATTAGGAGTGGTACTGTCGATCCTTCGCTTAAATTTGAAGATATTGGAGTCCATTTATTCAATATTTTCACATGATATAGATCCCCTTTCAATAACTTTTCCAACTTGGAGGAACGGACTTGACGACATAATATTGTTCTGGTTTCTACTGAGAAAGTTTAGGCCCAGTTTTTATTTTCCCTTTTTTTTTGTTGTTTGCTTTTCTTTTGAAAAGTTTTTTTTTTGTTTAGTTTATATTGGTTATAATTTTTTTTCTATTGATTTGGTTTTTTTTAATTTATAGAATAAATCTTTCTCTTTCCTTTCTTTTATATTATATTCATTTACTAAGAGATCGTTGGATCTACAGATTTTTTAAAATATTTTATTGTTTTTTATGATTATATATGCTATGATTGTTATCCTGATCTCTTTGTATCACATGTATAAATATTGATGCTTTATATCAATCTGTATTAATTTGAAAACTAATAAAAAGATTGAAAAAGAAAAGAAAGAAAGAATTTTGTACACTTCACCAAAGTAATTTCTCATTCTTTTAAACTCTGAAGAATAGGAAACCCAGACTGCTCAGTTCTCTTCATCGGAGAAACTCACCATCCCAAGACTCAGTCTGGAAAATCTTTGCTACATTCCTGTGATAGCGAGTCCTTTTAGATAGGGAGACCAAAACTGTACATAATACTCCAAGTCTGGTCTCACTAAGCCCCTATATAATTGTAGTGAGACTTCTTTGCTGCTGTACACTTTATTTCTCTTGCAATTAAAGTTAACAGAACAGATGGTATGGCAAAGCAGCTGACCAACAACCATGACATGTTTGGCTTCTGCAACACCGTCAAGGCCACCTGCAGACCAAACACTAATGCCCCCACTACACTGAGAACCAAGAACAAAGGTGAACATGTTAAGGACAGAGGGATAGTCATCGGCTGCAGGAAGAGGTAGATGAACAGAGAAAAAGATTCAGGGATGTGCTCGAAACCTCCTGAAAAAAAAATCATCCTCACTGACGCCTGGAAATCCTTAGCCCCTGACCCCTCGAACTGGAGAAGGAGAAGTTAAGGTGATATTGAGAAGTCCGTGTCTAAGGTGCACAGAAGCTCAGCATAAAATGTGGAAGGAGAGGATCATCTCACAAGCCACCCACTCAGCCTCCTCATCAGGCACTTCTTGCCCCATCAGTGGAAGAGTCTGTGCTTCCCACAATAGCCTGACCAGCAGCCTCAGAACCCAGAAAGCTGGAGCAGAAGCAAGTCATCTTTGATTCTCAGTTGAGTGCCTTAGAAAAAGGCATCAGGAAGCAGTCTATTAATCAGCTGTAGGTATCAATGTATCAGGGATCGGTACTGAGCCCAGTGTTTTAGGTTTACTACATCTGGGATTTGGTTTTGCCACTCACTTTGCTTTGAATGATTCACAGATCAGATGTTGGTCAAACCAGGAAACAAACTAAACCTGTCAATTTCTATATATAAGTTAATACATATATCAATTATAATGGTCCTGACTGTTGGCCTTGCAGGGACTAAGGATGAGGAGCCACACAGAAGGTGTAGCAGGATACCAATAGGTGTTATCAGAAGCTGAGGATTCCCAGGATTCAATCATTCTGCTGAGTGGAAAACTCATAAAGAGCAGGGCACTGCAGCAATGGTGAACTTAATGATCTTGTGGAAGGTGGAAGGTTTATTAACCTGGAGGGAGAGGTTTCTCACTTTATTTGTTTTGTGTTGAACTTTGGAACCTATTGTAGTGCTTCTTCAAGCAAAAAAGTAATTCCTATTGTAATAGTTAAAGACAGCATGAGTATGTAAATAAAGGTTGCCGTAAAGAACTCAACAAGTGAAATTATATGAACTACCAGAAATCATTGAAACCACACAGAGCAATGGCATGTAAAGCTGTGACATCTCACCACCACCAGAATAGTGGCTCATTTTGTTATTACGATGAAGGTTGTTTTTCCTAAGTAGAATCGAAATCAGTGCACACTGCTATCATTTTAAACAAAAGTATAGTGTGCAAAGATCTAGAGCAGCCATGGGAAGCTGAACTTTGTTCCTTCAGATCCACCTGACTGATTGCCCTGTATCTGGGGGTGGCTGTTCCACTCCCACTGACTTTTAATGTCACTCCTCATATTTCCCCGTGGACCTTCAGCATTCACTCCATTGTAATAAAGGGACCTCAACCATGTGTGCATGAATCAAAGATCTGTTTGGATTTATATATAGATATATATATATATATAGATATATATATATATATATATATATATATATATATATATACACACACACACATATATACATACATGAAATGATGGAAGAACAGAGTGTTTCTGATCAGTGCAGTTAATAAATAGCCTGTCTCCACGCTTTGCAGTCAGTGTGAGGCAGCTTACTACAAATCAACAGTGACATCTAGAGCTCATCAAGGGTAAAATTGTACAAAAGTAAAACCAAAATGCAGCTTCGGTCATTGAGAAGGTTTGGTTTACTTGTAATGGTTTCTTTTGTTTCTTCAAAGGAACAGGGGGGATGAGGTACCTCCTTTATTTGCCTGTCCGAAATCAGAAACAAAACTAAGGCAACTCAACTTTTAATATCTCCCCATCTCCATTCACAAGTGAGTGGGGAAAGAAAGAATGAAAGAAGAATGAAAAAAGAATTCCAGCAAAGTAATGAAGGGTCCCATGTTATGGTCAACAGTATTCTAGCCAGCGTTTTACGCTCATGTTCCCCTATCCTTGAGTTTGTCACTCATGTGAATGGGATACAGCCCGAAATCAGTAAGTTCAGGAATGTCACCCTGGGATAGAGTGTTTGAGATAGATTATGATGGGGTGTAAAATTGTGGGAATAATGTTATTGGATAACTAATTCAGGTAGTGCAAATCTAAATCCCATCAGCAATTTAAGAACATGACTTCAGTTTAGAATTAAATGTACAAAGCCAAATGGCTCACTCATGGAAATCAAAACAACTGGAGATTCTGTAAATCTGAAAGATAAACAGAAGATGCTGGAAAAACTCAGCAGGTCAAGCAGCATCTGTGGAGAGAGAAACTGCTAATGTTTCAGATCTGAGACCTTTCAACAGAGCTGGTTCAATCATACCCTTTGCAGAGAGGTCAGAGCCATAGTGCTGAGCAGCTCCTACCTGGTCTGGACTACACGTGAATCAATCTAACACCAACATGTTTGGCTTTTGCTGCCTGCTGAAATGTTCTGGGATGCCCCCTACCACCATGCATTGCAGTTATAACACAATGGCACACCACAATCTATAAGATGGCACACCACAATCTATAAGATCTGGGGTCCAGGAAGTAGATAGAAGGGTGACTGTCAGGGGAGAGAAAAGGGAAAAGAAAATGAACAGGCAGACAGTGCAGAGGACCCCGGAGGCTGTTCCTCTCAATAACAGGTTTTCCACTTTGGAAGCTGTTGAGGGAGACGACCTGCAGGGCCCTAGCAGCAGTAGCCAAGTCTCTGGCACTGGGACCGGTCCTGCTGCTCAGAAGGGAAGGGAGGAGAAGAGGAAGGCAGTAGTGATAGGGGACTCGATAGTCAGGGAAACAGATAGGAGGTTCTGTGGCAGTGAGCATGAATCCTGGATGGTATGTTGCCTCCCAGGTGCCAGGGTCCGGGATGTCTCTGATCGGGTCCACAGGATTCTTGAGCGGGAGGGAGAACACCCAGAAGTCGTGGTTCATGTTGGTACCAACGACATAGGTAGGAAGAGGGATGAGGTCCTGAAAAGTGAGTTTAGGGAGCTAGGCAGAAGGCTGAAGAACAGGACCTCAAGGGTAGCGATCTCAGGATTACTGCCAGTGCCACATGATAGTGAAGGTAGGAATAGGAGGAGATGGCAGATAAATGCGTGGGTGAGAAGTTGGTGCAGGAGGGACGGTTTTAGATTTTTGGATCATTGGGATCTCTTCTGGGGAAGGTGGGACCTGTACAGAGAGGACGGGTTACACCCGAACTTGAGGGGGGGGGCCAATATCCTTGCAGCCAGATTTGCTAGGGTGGTTCAGGAGGGTTTAAACTAGCTTGCGAGGGGGATGGGTACTGGAGGATTAGGTCAGAGGAAGAAGGGGATGCGGAAGAGTCAGATCTAACAAGTAGAGAGGCTTTGAGGAAGAGTACAGGCTATAAAAGTAGTAAGGTGGATGGGCTAAAGCATCAGGAATACGGGAGATGAACTAAGAGCTTGGATAAGTACATGGGACTACGATATTGTGGCTATTACAGAGACTTGACTGACACCAGGGCAGGAATGGATATTGAATATTCCTGGTTTTCAGTGTTTTAAAAGGGATAGGGAGGGGGGAGAAGAGGAGGAGGGGTGGTGATACTGGTCAGGGACACTATTACAGCTGCAGAATGGGTGGATAATGCAGAAGGATCCTCTCTAGAGTCAGTATGGGTGGAAGTTAGGAAGAAGGAAGGAATGGTTACTCTACTGGGAGTATTCTACAGGCCCCCCAGTAGCAGTAGGGATACTGAGGAGCAGATTGGGAGGCAGATTTTGGAAAGATGCAAAAATAATGGTTATTATAGTGGGAGACTTCAACTTCCCAAATATTGATTGGCACCTGCTTAGTGCCAAAGGTTTAGATGGGGCGGTGTTTGTTAAGTGTGTCCAGGACGGATTCCTGTCACAGTATGTTGACAGGCCGACTAGAGGGGATGCCATATTAGATCTAGTTTTAGGTAATGAACCAGGTCAGGTGACAGATCTATCGGTGGGTGAGCATTTAGGGGACAGTGACCATTGCTCCACAACCTTTAGAATTGTCATGGACAAGCATAGGAGCAAAGAGGATGGGAAGATATTTAATTGGGGAAAGGTGAATTATGAGCCTATAAGGCGAGAACTTGGGAGTGTAAATTGGGATGACATTTTTGAAGGAAAATGTACAATGGAGATGTGGTCGTTGTTCAGGGATCTCTTGGAGGATGTTAGGGATAAATCTGTCCCGGTGAGGCAGAGAAGAAAAGGCAGGGTGAAGGAACCGTGGGTGACAAGAGAGGTGGAACAACTAGTTAGGAAGAGGAAGGCAGCATACATAAGGTGTAAGCAGCAAGGATCAGACAGGGCTCAGGAGGAATATAGAGTAGCAAGGAAGGAACTTAAGAAGGGGCTGAGGAGAGCGAGAAGGGGACATGAAAAGGCTTTGGTGAGTAGGGTTAAGGAGAATCCCAAGGCTTTTTACTCGTACGTGAAGAGCAGAAGGATGGCTGGAGTGAGGGTAGGTCTGATTAAAGACAGAAGTGGGAAGATGTGTCTGGAAGCTGTGGAAGTGGGTGAGGTTCTCAATGAATACTTCTCTTCAGTATTCACCAAGGAGAGGGGTTTTGATGACACTGAGGACAGTGTTGGTAAGGGTAATGTTCTAGAGCATGTAGATACCAAGAGAGAGGAGCTGTTGGAGCTGTTAGAAAATATTAGGACAGATAAGTCCCCAGGGCCTGACAGAATATTCCCCAGGCTGCTTTGGGACGCGAGGGAGGAGATTGCTAAACTGTTGGCTAGGATCTTTGAGTCCTCATTGTCCATCGGAATGGTACAGGAGGATTGGAGGGTGGCAAATGTTGTCCCCTTATTCAAAAAAGGTAGTAGGGATAGTCCAGGAAATTACAGACCAGTGAGCCTTACGTCTGTGGTGGGTAAGTTGCTAGAAAGGATTCTAAGAGATAGGATCTATGAGCATTTAGAGAATCATGGACTGATTAGGGACAGCCAACCTGGCTTTGTGAAGGGAAGATCTTGCCTCACAAGCCTGATAGGGTTCTTTGAGGAGGTGACCAGGAAGATTGAGGAGGGTAGTGCAGTAGATGTGGTCTACATGGATTTTAGTAAGGCGTTTGACAAGGTTCCACATGGTCGGCTTCTTCAGAAGGTCAGAGGCCAAGGGATCCAGGGAGACTTGGCTGTGTGGATTCAGAATTGGCTTGCCTGTAGAAAGCAGAGGGTTGTGGTGGAGGGAGTGCATTCGGATTGGAGGGCTGTGACTAGTGGTGTCCCATAGGGATCGGTTCTGGGACCTCTATTGTTTGTGATATTTATTAATGACTTAGATGAAGGGGTAGAAGGGTGGGTTAGTAAGTTTGCAGATGACACAAAGATCGGTGGTGCTGTGGATAGTGTGGAGGGCTGTCGAAGCTTACAGAGGGATATTGATAGGATGCAGAGCTGGGCTGACAAGTGGCAGATGGAGTTCAATCCAGAGAAGTGTGAGGTGCTACACTTTGGAAGGACAAACTCCAAAGCGGAGTACAAGGTAAATGGTAGGATTCTGGGTAGTGTGGAGGAGCAGAGGGATCTGGGGGTTCATATCCACAGATCACTGAAAGTTGCCACACAGATAGGGTAGTTTAGAAGGCTTATGGGATGTTAGCTTTCATAAGTCGTGGGATCGAGTTTAAGAGCAGAGAAGTAATGATGCAGCTTTACAAAACTCTGGTTAGACCACACTTAGAGTACTGTGTCCAGTTTTGGTCGCCTCATTATAGGAAGGATGTGGAGGCGTTGGAAAAGGTGCAGAGGAGATTTACCAGGATGCTGCCTGGTTTGGAGAGTATGGATTATGAGGAGATACTAAGGGAGCTAGGGCTTTATTCTTTGGAGAGAAGGAGGATGAGAGGAGACATGATAGGGGTGTACAAAATATTAAGAGGAATAGATAGAGTGGACAGCCAGCGCCTCTTTCCCAGGGCACCAATACTCAATACAAGAGGGCATGGCTTTAAGGTAATGGGGGGGAAGTTCAAGGGAGATGTCAGAGGGAGGTTTTTCACCCAGAGAGTGGTTGGTGCATGGAATGTGCTGCCTGGGGTGGTGGTGGAGGCTGATACATTGGTCAAGTTCAAGAGATTGTTAGATAAGCATATGGAGGAATTTAAGATAGAGGGATATGTGGGAGGAAGGGGTTAGATAGTCTCAGGTGTGGTTGGAAAGTTGGCACAACATGGTGGGCCGAAGGGCCTGTATTGTGCTGTATTGTTTTATGGTTCTATGGTAAAATTGGTAATAAAATCCAACCTTGTCGACTCTGCCCAAGCCATGAGTATTAATAGCTTAACCAAATCACCGACACTAACTAGAAAGCACAAAACCTGTTTCATCACCACAGAATTCACTACTCAAGGGTTTATGTGTCAGGGGGCTACGGCGTCACTGAATGGAAACACATCTGGCTGGGAGTTGGGAACAGTAGCTGTGGAAATCAATGCCATCTATCTTACTTCCATGAACAAGCCTTAATCCTGATTAAAACATTCAGATTTCTCTGCCTTCTCTCCATCCTTTCTCCCAGATTGGATTAGGATGACGATCCACACATGAAACTCTGACCTGACTTTTATCCTTCCTTTTCCTGCATTGACAGAACTTTATGCTTGAGCACCAGATAGCCAGGATTTCAGCACAGAAGGTTACACAGGGTCTGCAGCACTGAAACAGCCCAGCCAGTCGAACTGGGCTAATCCGCCCTTCATGCTTTACCCAGTCTAATTACCTCTGTCCATCCAACCCCTGTTTCTCTCTATTGTCTCCTTTCACATGTGTGGATTAAGCCCCACTAAACAAGTGTCAGTTTTATGATGAGTACTTGATGGTCAGCATGGGCAGATGGGCTGAAGGGCCTGTTCCTGGGTTGTATGATTCTATGATTCTCCAGATTGTCCCCAGATTTACCAGATCATCTTCTCTGCTTCCATGTGATATGTGCAGACCACTCACTATGGGTAGAAATCCCTCCTGAATACAGACAGTGTTTGAAGTGTTGTGGACAGGTTAAGTGAACTGGACATGGTAAATGCGAAAAATCACCTTGGTAGCAAATAGAAGAAGTGGAGTCTTTTTTTTAAATGGTGAGGGATTGAAAACTCTGATGAACATTAGCTCGGTTTCTCATTCCACAGATGCTGCCTGACCTGCTGAGCATTTTCTGCATTTCCAGCATTTTCTGTTTTTATTTTAGATTTCTAGCATCTGTCTATTTTGAGATTTTTTAGAGAATGAAAGGTATTGATTTTCAAGGACACCTGGATGTCCTCAAACATAAGTCACTGTAAATCCAAGAACAATGAACATTAAGATAACAAACAGCATGTTTGTTATTACAAGAGGATCTGATACAAGTGGACATTCTATTGCAATTATATCGGGCCCTGGGGAGACTTCATCTGTTCACAGATTTTGTCTCCCTATCCAAGGAAGGTTATATTTGTGAATGAGAGAGTGCAGCGAAGGCTCACCAGATCATCTCCTGGGATTGGGGGATAATCCCATGAGGAGATATTCAACAGAGGGGCCCATAGTCTCCAGAGTTTAGGAAAATGAGAAGTGCACATTAAATCCAAAAAAAATTATTCTGGAGCTTCACAAGATAGGTAGTTAATTGTTTCCCAGTCTGGTGTGTATGGAACCAATGGTCACTATCTCAAAATAAGGACTGACTATTCAGGACTGAGATGAGAAGAAACTTCTTCACCTAGAGGATCGGGAATCTTTGGAATTTTTCGTCCAAGAGGGCTGTGGTAGCTCAGTCACCGAGTATATTCAAGGGAAAAGAAATCAAGGGATATGGTGTTAGTACAGGAAAGAGATGCTGAGAGAAAAGCTTGGAAGTATTAGATACACAATTTCCTTCAGCTCAAATTACTCAAATCTCAGTTCTTCTTGCCCTTCTGTATGTATGAGTCAAAGATCCTAGAACATAGAACATGGAACATAGAACATAGAACAGTACAGCACAGGAACAGGCCTTTCAACCCATGATGCTGTGCTGAACTAATTAAACTAGTAATTAAATGCCTAACTAAACTAATCCCTTCTGCCTACACAATGTCCATCTCCCTCCATTCTCTGCACATTCATGTGCCTACCTAAGAGCCTTTTAAACACCTCTGTCATATTTACCTCCACCACCACCCCTTGCCGTGCATTCCAGGCACCCACCACTTTCTGTGTAAAAACACTGTCCCACACATCTCCTTTGAACTTACCCCCTCTCACCTTAAGTGCATGTCCTCTAGTGTTGGACATTGAGCTGAATGTTCTGTTTGATGTGAACAAACAATTATAGCAGCAAGTCACACACTGAAGCACACTGAGCAACAAAAATTTACAATGTAACGCCATGCAAAGTGTCCCGGTGGTCCTGGAGCTGAAGACACAGTCACTCCTGGTCAAGTGTTGAAAGCTGGGAAGGTGCAAGAGGCCAGCTGGAACCATAGGTGTACAGAGACCCAGAGGTTTGTAGGGCTAGTGAAGGCTAGAGCAATGTGGAGGGATGATTTGATATCAGCATCTTACGTCGTGAGGAGTAATTGAAAGTCAAGTGAGTTCTTTCCAGGGTCGACTCCCAATATATGTGAATGAGTACAGGGGTGACGGCTGCAGAGAACTTTGATGGAGTCTAAAGACAGCAGCAAACGTTTTGATGAACCCTGGGGTGTTGCAAGTAAAATTTTCTGCAGTGCTCTGGAGCTGGAGCTTCTTACATTCACCAACAAAAAGAATCAAATTTATAAACATACTGATTTCACATCTGCTATCTTCACCGCTCGTAGTTCACTGGCGTATCTACCTGCGCAGCACCAATTAACAGTTTCAAATCCCAGAGTGAGGACAAATGTAGCAAGAATAATGTCAACAAGAAGATGAAAGAAAGCTTTGCATCTATATACCACCTTTCTAGTCTCAGGACAGCACAAAGCATTAGTAATTTATTGCCCATTTCTAATTGTCTCTGAGTATGCAGTGGTGAATCATTCTCCTTTACCTCTGCAGTCTAGGGTAAAGATATTCCAGCAGTGTTGTTGCTCCAAGATCTTACTGAACAATGACAGGAGAAAGGAAATATCTTTCCAAGTGAGATGTGCATGACTTGAGCAATTTGCAGTTGGTGACGTCGCCAACCATATGCCCTTATCCATCACTGCAGTGGAGATTGCTGGTTTTTGCAGCGCTGTTAAAGAAGCCTTGACAGGTTTGCAAAGTGTAAATGGTCCCCACTGCAGCCAAGGTGGGTCAGTATGAGTGGAAATGAATGATTAGGGTGATGGATGCATCAAGAAGTTGCTTGTTGTTGAGATTCTTGAGTAACTTGGTGCTGGCAAGCAGACTATTCAAACACACTCCTAACTTGTGCCCCATTGATGGTGTAGATGCTTTATGGAGTCAAGAAATGAGCCAGTCTCCACAGGATACTCAGCCTATGAACTTCTCTTGTATTTATGGACTGGTCATTATATTCCTGGCCAAATGAAGCCCTTCAAGACATTGACATGGGGAATCTGCTGATGGGAATTTTGAAGGATGTGAGTTAGATCATGGTAGTGTAGCGGTTAGCGTAACGCTATTACAGTGCCAGCGACCCGGGTTCAATTCTGTCTGTAAGGAGTTTATATGTCCTCCCCGTGTCTGCGTGGGTTTCCTCCGGGTGCACCAGTTTCCTCCCACATTCCAAAGACATATGGGTTAGGAAGTTGTGGGCGTGCTATGTTGGTGCCGAAAGCGTGGTGACACTTGCGGGCTGCCCCCAGAACAATCTACACGAAAGATGCATTTCACTGTGTGTTTCGATGTACATGTGACTAATAAAGAAATCTTATCTAGATTCTCTCTTATCGGAGATGGTCATTATTTCATATTTGTTTGCCATGAAATTTACTTGCAAAGAGGGCTTAGCAATTAAGCCAGAAGGCTGAGCAAGCCTTGCTGTGTGGGCTGCATCATTATCTGGGGAGTTGCAAATGGAATTAAACAGTGTGCAATTATTGGACTTTATGACTGAGGGAAGATCATTAATGTAGCAGTTGGAGTTGGTTGGTCCTGGACCACTACCCTGAGGAACTCCTGCACCGATGTCCTGGGGCAACCTTTTTCTTGTTTGCTGGTTAGGACTCCTTCCAGTGGAGAATTTCTAACTTGATTCTCAGTTGGTTTTTAATGTTGGCTATGTGATAAGTATGGAGAGGGCAGCAGGGAAGACACACTTACTCGACTATGAAGTCCCAAGCAACCATTTACTTTTTCCTGAATGGGCAAAATTAGTCTCAATAAAAAGACTCATCTAAGAGATAACTCAGACAATGCAACTTTACCTCAGCACTGCCCTGCTCTCAACCCTCACTTCCAATGAACGGGACCAGCCTGTACCAGAACTGTCAAAGTCAAAGTCAACTTTATTGTCACATGCACAAGTACATGTATGCACAGGTGCAATGAAAAACTTACTTGCAGCAGCATCACAGGCAGGTAGGCTACAGAGAGTAACAGCAGGAACTGGGCAGATCATATCTCAGACCTGCTTTGATGGAGTCTGACCCACAAGGTTTCTCCAACACTGACACCAAAGATTAGGTACAACTGTGATAGAAAAGGGATTCTCAGAACCAAAATGTCTTATCCAACCATCAAGGATGTAGCCAAGATCCTGTGAACATCCAGTGTTCTAATGGAAGTGTTAGAAGATTCTTGACCCAAAATGCCAGACACATGGAAAGTTCAGTCCACCTGCAGATTCAAATTCAGATTAGTATATTGTCATATATACCAGGATGCAATGAAACTCCTTGCTCACATGAAGCTCACAGAGTAAACCGTATACAATGGAACAATAAATTCAACAACAAATACAATGACAAGTGTAAAACAGCAGAATGGTGCAAAGATTGTAGCGCAAATCTGAAGCAGTGCATAAGGAAATGTTAAAGTGACAATAATGGAATAACTGAGCAAACTGTGTGAGGGCTTCAACAGATATATATAATTCAACAAACAACCTGCTGGAGGAACTCAGCAGGTCAGGCAGCAGCCTGGTCCGATGCCAACTCTCGGGCACTTCCTCCTACCTACCCCTGAACCATGACCCCTCAAGGACCACCAGGACATTATCTCCCACACCATCACTGACCTCATCACCTTGGGAGATCTCCTCCCCACAGCTACCAACATGATAGTCCCACAGTGTAGGACTGCCCGCTTCTACTTCCTCTCCAAAATCCACAAGAAGGACTGTCCCCGCAGACCTATCGTCTCCGCATGCTCATGCCCCACGGAGCTCGTATCCTTGTACCTGGACACTATCCTCTCCCCCCAGTCCAATCCCTTCCCACTTATGTCCGTGATGCATCACATGCTCTCTAACCCTTCCATATCCCTTGTTCACTCCTCCCCCCCCCCCCCACCCACCCGCACCCCCCCTGGGAAAGTTCCACTGCCCCCGCCACAGGTGCAACACTGCCCGACACCACCTCCATCACCTCCATCCAGGGGACCCAACAATCTTTTCAGGTGAGATAGAGATTCACCTGAAGCTCTCTGAATATCATCTACTGCATTCGGTGCTCCAAGTGTGGCCTCCTCTACATTGGTGAGATCAAATGCAGACTAGGTGACTATTTCGCAGAACAGCTTGCGCTCCGTCCCATAACTGTGATCTGCATCTCCCTGTTGCCGGTCACTTCAACTCCCCTCCCACACTATCACTGATATGTCAGTCTCGGCCTCCTCCACTGCCGAGAAATTCAGTGCAAACTGGAGGAACAGCATCTCATTTTCCATCTTGGAACCTTACAGCCTAAGGGCTATGAACATTTGAATTCTCCTACTTTAGGTAATCCCCACCCCACCTTCCCCACACCCTCCCCACAACACCCACCCCCCAACAGGCTTCTTCTCTTCTTTCCATTTCCTAGCCTTTTTCTACATCTTTTTTCCCTCTCTCTCCTTCCCTTTGACCCATCCCCCAGTGGATCTGCTCTCCCCTCCTCCCCCGCACCTTCCGCTCACTATCTCTTACCTACATCTACCTATCACCACCTTGTGCCCACCCTGCCTCCCCTCTTTTGTCCACCTATCATTGCTCTGCTTTTCCCTCCTGTATATTGGCCTTCCCTTTTTCCTATCTTCAGTCCTGAAGAAGGGTCCTGACCCGAAATATTGACCACCTGCTTTTCTCCATGAATGCTGCCTGGTCTGCTGAGTTCCTCCAGCATCATCGTGGCTTACATTGAGGTCAAGCAGCGTCTGTGGGAGGAAAGGAATTGTCGATGTTTTGGGTTGACATCCTGCATCAGGACACTGTGTCTCCAGATATATGTAGTTTCTGCACTTTGGGTCTGACTGTGTGTGGTTCCTCAGCCATTACGCACCATGCCGATACTCAGACATCAAGTGTAGGTGGTGAGTGACATGAAGGAGCACAGTCTCCACAAGGATTCCCCAATCTCTCCCCAGGGACTGGTGGGGGAATGGAAGAAACCCTGGACGGAACAATTAGCTTTCTGATCTTGATAGCATTTAAGATCCTCAGCTCGTGGTAAAGGATGACGTGACCTGCTGAGCTCAGGCCCTCTTTGGAACATTGTCACTGGTTGCAATTTTGAAGTTTGCAACATGTTCTGCCCTGTAAAGAGGGATCATAGTAGACAATCATGCCACTAAACAGAGCAGCCAAAAGACACACCATTCCCATAATGTACTTCCAACCTGAGCAACCTAGCAGAGTCTTGCTCAATTAATGGGCAACTGTTGTCAACACCTGTAAGGTGAAAGGAAGGTTTATACTGTCTTGAATGTAGGAATCCCATTCCCTCTCAACAAGGCTCCAAAAACTGCTCACTGAAGCAGGACCAACAATGATTAGGGATAGTCAACATGGCTTTGTGCTTGGCAGGTCATGTCTAATCAATCTAATAGAGTTTTGCGAAGAGTTTACTAGGAAGGTTGAGCAAGGGAAGGTGGTGGACGTTGTTGTACATGGACTTGACAAAGTCCCACACGGGAGGCTGCTCCAGAAGGTTAAGTCACTTGGCTATTCAGGATGAAGCTTATCAATTGGATTCAACGTTGGTTTAGCGGGAGAAGCCAGATGGTTGTCGCTCCATTTAGAGGCCTGTGACTAGTGGTGCAGGGATCAGTGCTGGGCCCGTTGTTGTTTATCATCTATATTAACGATTTAGATGATAATGTGGTAAACTGGATCAGCAAATTTGTGGATGACTCCAAGATAGGGGGTGTAGTGGACAGCGAGGAAGGTTACCAAAGCTTGCAAAGTGATCTGGACCAGCTAGGAAAATGGGCTGAAAAATGACAAATGGAATTCAATGCAGAAAAGTGTGAGGTGATGCACTTTGGGAGGACAAACCAGGGTAAGACTTACACAGTGAATGGTAGGGCTCTGAGGTGTGCGGTAGAACAAAGGGACCTGGGAATACAGATCCATATTCCTTGAAAGTGGCATCACAGATAGATAGGGTTGTAAAGAGAGCTTTTGGCACATTGGCCTTCATAAATCAGGGTATTGAGTACAGGAGTTGGGATGTTATGTTGAAGTTGTAAAAGACATTGGTGAGGCCAAATGTATTGTCTGCAGTTCTGGTCACCTACCTACAGGAAAGATATCAATAAGCTTGAAAGAGTGCAGAGAAAATTTACACAGATATTGCTGGGCTGGGACTTGAGGACCTGAGTTTATTGGGAATGGTTGAATAGGTTAGGATTTTTATTCCTTGGAATGCAGGAGAATGAGGAGAGATCTTATAGAGGTATACAAAATTATGAGGGGTATTGATAGGGTGAATGGATGCAGGCTTTTACCCTTCAGGTTGGCTGAGACTAGACCTAGAGTTCATAGGTTTAAGGTGAAAGGTGAAATATTTAAGGGGAACTACTTCACTCAGAGGGTGGTGCGAGTGTGGAACGAGCTGCCACCGGAAGTGGTGGATGCGGATTCAATTGTAACATTTAAGAGAAGTCTGGATAGGTACATGGATGAGAAAGGTATGGAGGGCTATGGTCCAGGTGCAGGTTGATGAGACTTGGCAGAAGACCAGGCCGGCATGGACTAGATGGGCCAAAGGGCCTGTTTCTGTGCTGTGATGCTCTATGACTATGAATCTATAAGAACAGGATCAATTCACTTGATCATAAACCAAGTCTGTTGATGGTGTTGTGGGCTATAGCAACCAGCAGAATCTACTTCCACCAATTGTGTGTGTTGGAGTCTCTGTCGCTAAGCTGGGAAAATCAGGAAGCAGCTTTCATTCTGCTGTCACTGGTGGAGGAAATACCAGAGATGCTCTGTGTCTATGTACTGGCCAATTAAAGAATAGTGTTTACAAGAGATCTGTTTGCACAGTGCATTGTAGCAACACACCTAATTGCTGCACTGCTGAGATAAAGATTTAATCCTCAACACCGTTGAGTTCCTTGGAGCAGTCACCCCCGCTATGATGAGATTTAAACAGTGATCAAACTCGTTGCCCCAAGGGCCAGTTTCATAAATTGAAAGGAGGCTCATCCATGGACAGTTCTTACATGCCTCCCGAGGGCTGCCTCAGAACAACAGCAGCGACAATCAGGAAACAAGTTGTTATGGCTGATTCAGGTTATCCAGAACCCATGTAATGTCATTGTCAGCACTGGGGCATGCTGGAGGGTAGCTGAGAGTCTGATTAAAGCAGCAAGTACTGCCACTTGGATTCAGAAATAATGGGTACATTAAGGCTTGGACCTGTAGAGATTAACGGTAAGGGGAGGATACACTCTGTCAGGTAACCACTGGTTAGTATGGATGGGTAGAATGGGAACATGTTGAAGGGGAGGGCAAGGTAAGATCTGGAAACTTTCAACATCAAAAGGTGTAGGAATAGTTTGGGTTCATCTCAGAAGGATGATTGGTCAAATGGCATCCTGATCCTTAATAAACTCAAGGTGTTGTACTCACTCAACGTTATACTGGAACAATTTGCCAAGTATTACAGGATTTTATCATCTTCCTCCTATCCACCCCTACCTCAGTTCATCTATTGCTAACCACGTTTTTTGTTACCGAGGGAATCAGCTCTTCCAAAGTCCTCTGACTGATCCCTCTGTTAATTGAAACACCAATGTTCATACCCCTAACTCACACAGTGACATTTACCCCTGGAACCACGATATCCCAGATATAAAATTGTCAATCTTGTTATTGGCTCATTCCATAGCTTCAACCCTCCCAGACTCTGTAACCTTCTCCAGTCCTCCAGCCCTAAGATACCTACAGTTTTCCATCTGTGGTTTGGCAAGTTGTCCTATAGTTTCTAGTTCAATGTCAAATTTATTTGATAGCACGCCTATGAAGTTATGTGAACGGTACCAGATAAACATGTGCTTTGTTAATATTATTTAGACAGTAAGTTGAATATTCTCTGTTTTGGCTAAGAATTAGTATATTAATATGAGACTATTAATATTTAGGGCAATATTTTCTACAATGTAATGGTATTTAATTGCTACCTGTCACTTCCTTTACCATCTTCTGTTAGATGGTAAAGGAAATGACTTCTCTTTATAACTAATTTGCAGGATGTAGGTTTCATTGGCAAGGCTAGATTTAATACCAGTTCCTAATTAGCCTTGAGTTGATGGTTGTGAACCACCTTCTTAAATGGTTGCAGTTCCTCTGGTTAGGCCATCCTACAACAATATTAGGTAGGGAGTTCAAGGATTTAGACCCAGCAACAGTGAAGGAACAGTGGCACATTTCTGAGGCAGGATGATGTGTGTCTTGGAGAGGAACCTCTCGGCAGTTGTGTTCGATGCACCTACTGCCCTTTATTCTTCAAGGAGGTGAAGAGATGGAGGTCAAGGTCTGGGAAGTGTTGTGGGGGAAGTCTTAGCAATGCAGATCGTAGATGGTACACACTAGCTGTGGTAGTAACATTGGAAGGGTTTAAAGTTTAGGATGGTAGATTGGATGCCAGTTGAGTTAGATGCTTTGTCCTATAGGATGTTGAGCTTCTTAAATGTCATAGGACTAAGTGGAGATAATTTCATCAAAACCCTGACGTCCCTCATAGATAGTGGAAATGCTTAGGGGTATCAGTAGCTACGACACTCACCGGAAGATATCCAGCTTCTGACCTGCTCTGGTAGCCACAGTATTTATGTGGCTAGTTAGTTTATAAAGTTATTACAGTAGAGAGGCAGCCATTCAGCCCATCAGATTTACTTCTGGTCATCGGTAACCTCAGGATGTTGGTAGATGATTGTCCTGTTGAACATGAAGGGAAGTCAGGCACCCTCTTGCTGAGGAGGATCTACTTCCCATTAGATTCCTGGTGATAGGTTTAATATACATGAATGAAACAGCACAGAAACAACTAAACATGCATGACCATTCAGTGCAAATCCAGAAAAGATCAGTTTGGAAAACTACAATGCAAGTGTATTTTAATAGAAAGTCGATTTGGACCGACTGATGTTCATAACAAGTAAGGCAAACAAGTACCAGACTCCAATGTTTAAAAACCATTTCTCACTCAGTCCCCTTACCTTGATGCAGCTCTGGTCCTTGTTGTGAAATTTTTGCAGCCATCTTCGATAGCAACATTCCCTCCAAATCTTCAATCCACTGCAGAGTTGTCACTGCTAATTAGAAATGTTCTAACACCAAACTTTGTTATTTCATAGCTATTTTGTTACTCATAACTAATATATAGCAGTATAAACATTGATCCTTACCTCAGACTATAAATTGTCTTGTTCTCACCTCCAAATAGGACATTACTGCTTTACTGGAGTTCCGATAATCATGTATGATGAAGTGCATGAGCCAGAACTCTATCAGCTATTCGGCTCTTATTTTATGCTCATTGTCTTACTAAAGGATATGTTGTATTAACGTTTATCATTTTTGCATATTTTGGGTTGGAGAGAGGGAGAATGAAGTGTTGCTTGAAATGATAAATGACGGGAAAATATAATGATCTGCAATAAGTTAGAAGCTCTGGCTTTATATTTTATCAAACAACATTATACATAAGATCGATGTCTTTAATATTAAATATTTTAATGAAACTCAAGTTATTCTTTCCAAATCTCACTACAAATCGCTGACTGGATGACTGTGATTAACCATTGAGGCACCAATGAAAAGGCAACTTTTTTCTGATGATTATTTCTGCATTGGAAACATGCACAGCACAGAGCGGATGACAAAACCCCTGATTTATTTGAAGCTCAATTAAAATGGAATGAATTTGCCTGTAGGCCGAGCGTTTTCAATTCCAAATAATTACTCACCTTCCTTGTGTATAATATTAGTTCCCAATCCACCTCCAGTTCCAAAGCTACCCTCCTGCTCATTAATGGGCATCAAAGTCCCACCTCCTCAATGCCACTGCCCAGTGTCCTCACACCCAACACCCAGTCCCCTCACCCCAATGCCCAATCTTTTGTCTCTTCAGGAGATACCACACCCTTTGTTCAAGTGAAGTGGAGTTATTATTGTAGTGCTGGAAATATTACAGGCAGTTTGTGTACAACAACATCTCACAGTCAGTAATTTAATGATGGCTGATCATTCCTTTTTCATGCCTTTAATTGTGGAATAAATACATGTAGAACTTTCCTGGTTTTCATCAAATAATGCAATGGAATCATTGATTGAAAAGCAAGATGCTGGAAATCTGACATAAACCAGAAAATGCTGGAGATAGTCACTGGGTCAGGCAGCATCTGTGGGGACAGAATTAGAGTTAATGCTTCAGGTCAGTGACCCTTCAACAGAACTCAATGACCATTCTAATGAAGTATTATTGACCTGAAATATAATTGTCACTTCCTTCTCCCTGATACTGTCTGACCCAATGGATTCATTACGATGGTGAGGGCCTCATTTTGATGGCTCACCCAAAAGGCAGCTCCTGCAACAGGGCAGCACCAGCTCACTACTGTAGTGGAAGTTCAGTAATGAGGTCCCAAGGACAACACCTGACCCAGAGCCAAGAATGCCACCACCTTATTCACAGATCATGCTCAGGTATCAGCATGCACCTAAAGTCATGATCATGCTCTGCTGTTACAGAAAGATCCATATCAGGAATATGAATGCCAAGAATGCAATGTGTTAACTCAAGCAATAGGCCTCAATGGAGTCTTTGGACTCCGACTCATAAGGCCGAGAGCCAAATGCAGATTTCTTTCCCTTCAACTTGCCATGTGACCTGACATACATTCTTACGCTGGTCTGGGCCAGACCCACTAACAGATCTGAACCTTGCATTAAAAAAGTTGCATCCTGATAAATTTCCAAACCCCTTTCGGTTCACTCCATCAGGAATCACTGGTGTACTACCCAGAATCAGCCACTCGAGTTCATGAAATCACAGGGCACCAGTACATGCTATCAACTTCACTTAATATCAAGCCAATGCCCTGAGTTTATTGCAACATCTCTTGACAGAGAATCGTGATGGAATACTCTCCACTTGCCTGGATGAGTACAGCTTCACCAGCACCCAAAGAGTTTGATCCCAACTCAGTCAAAGGCAACAGTCATATGACAGAATTAGAAAAGTCTCCAATATGTTTATCTAATTGTCAGTCCACAGGAGGAATGCACTCAACCTGCTCTAAGGGCAGAACACAGAGAGCCTGGGAAACCAGAATGACTTTGATGGCACAAATGGGAGGTATATTCATTTTCTGCAAATTTTCTCTGCCTGCTATTTTTTTAAGTATTCACTTTCAAGATTTGCCAGCAAGACCAACATTTGTTGTCCATCCCTGATTACCCTTGGGAAGGTGGGGGTGAGCCGCTGCCTTGAAGTGCTGCAGTCTTCTGGTGAAAGTGCACCCATAGTGCTGTCAGGGAGGGAATTCTAGATCTAAACCCAGCGATGATTAAGAGCCAGCGATATAATTCCAAGTCAGGATGGTGTGCAACTGGGGAACCTGCAGGTGTTGGTTGTCCCTGTTTCCCTCTCTTCCTTTACTATGCTCTCTGAACCCCAATTACCCGTGAGAAGGTGGCAATGAGCTGCTATCTTGAACCGCTGCAGCCGCTGAGCTGTGGGTATACCCACAATGTTGTTTGGGAGGGTGTTCCTGGATTTTGACCCAGTGATGGTGAAGAAACAGCGATATATTTCCAAGTCAGGATGGTGTGCAACTTCCGAGGGGTGGTGATCCCATGCTTCTGCTGCCCTTGTCCTTTTACCTGGTAGGGGTTGTGGGATTGGAAGACACTGTCTAAGGAACGTTGGTGAGTTGTTGCAGTACATCCTGAAGATGGCACAAACTGCCGCTACTGAGTGTTGGTGGAGGAGTGAGTGAGTGGTTATGGATGGGATGCCTATCCAGTGGGCTATTATGTCCTGTGTGGTACTGTACTTATTGAGTGTTGTTGAAGCTGTACTGATCCAGGCAAGTGAAGAGTGTTCCATCACACTCCTGACTTGCAGATAATGAAAGGCTTTGGGGATTTAGGAGGTCAGTTATTCACTGCAGGATTCCTACCCTCTGACCTGCTGTTGTAGCCACGTTGTGTAACTGGTTACTCCAGTTCAATTTCCGGTCACTGGTAACCCCAGGATATTGATAGTGGGGAATTCAGTGATGTCAGGGGGTGATAGCTGGATTTTCTCCTGTTGGATATCATCATTGCCTTGCACTTGTGTGGGATGATTGTTACTTGCTACCTATCAGCCCAGACCTGGATGCTGTCCAGGTCCTCGTGCATTTGGATGTGGACTGCCTCACTATCTGAGAAGTGACGAATGGTGTTGAACATTGTGAAATGTATACTAATCCCATACTAATCCCAAGTATACTAATCCTATTTACCAGCATTTAGTCCGTAGGTTTTATGCCTTGGTGATTCAAATGCTCATCTCAATAATTTTAAATGTTGTGACAGTACGTGCCTCTACCACTAATTCACACAGTTTGGGTGAAATATTTCTTCTCAGATCCCCTCTAAAACTCTACCCTTTATCTTAAACTTGGGTCTTCTAGTTTTAGACAACCTCTTCCATGGGGAAAAGTTTCCAACTATCTAGTCAATAGGAGCCAATTACCTGTGAGAATTTCCTCTCCTAACAATATCTCTGCAGGGATGTTTGCTGGTGCTCCTCAGGAGGTTGAAACTAGTTTGGCAGAGGGAAGGGACTTGGATGAAATCATGGATGAGTGGGTTAGTAAGTTCATAGACGATACAAAGATTGGTGACGTTGTGGATAGTGTAGAAGATTGCCAAAGGATACAGCAGGATGTAGATCACAGCGGGATTTCGATCAGTTGCAGATATGGGCAGAGAAATGGCAGATAGAGTTTAATCCTGCCAAGTGTGAGGTGTGGTATTTTCGGAGATCAAATGTAAAGGTACAGTACACAGTTAATGGCAGGACCCTTAACAATGTTGATGTACAGTGGGGTCTTAGGGTCCAAGTCCATAGCTCCATAAAAGTGGCTGCACAAGTTGATAGGGTGGTAAAGAAGGCATATGGCATGCTTGCCTTTATTGGTTGAGGCAGAGTTCAGGAGTCAGGAAGTTATGTTGCAGCTTTATAAAACTCTGGTTAGGCCACATCTGGAGTATTGCACTCGATTCTGTTGCCCCGTTACAGGGGGATGCGGAGGCTTTGGAGAGGGTGCAGAAGAGCTGTACAAGGGTGCTGCCTGGATTACAGGGCTTGTGCCATGAGGAGAGGTTGGACAAACTTGGGTTGTTTTCTCTGGAGCGGCAGAGGCTGAGGGGGACCTGACAGAAATTTATAAGATTTTGAGGGGTATAGATGTGTAGACAGCCGGTATCTTTATCCCAGGGTTGAAATGTCTAATACTAGAGGGCATGCTTATAAAGTGAGGGGGGTAAGTTCAAAGGAGATGTGCAGGGCAAGTTTTTTACACAGAGACTGGTGGGTGCCTGGAATGTGCTGCCAGCGGTGGTAGTGGAGGCAGATACAATAGAGGCATTTAAGAGGCTGTTAGGTAGGCACATGAATGTACAGAGAATGTAGGGATATGGACCTTGTGTAGGCAGGAAGGACTAGTTTAGTAGGCTTTGAATTGCTAGTTTAATTAGTTCAGCACAACATCGTGGGCGGAAGGGCCTGTTCTGTGTCCTGTGTTCTATCTACCCTATCTTTGCTCCTCATAATTTGTGTACTTCCATCAGGTTTCCCCTCAGCCTCTCTGCTCCAAGGAAAACAAACCCAACCTTTCCAGTCTCTCATAACTGAAACGCTCCATCCCAGGCAAACTCCTGGTGAATCCCCTCCGCACCCTCTCCAGTGCAATCTCGTCCTTCCCTTTAGTGTGGCAACCAGAAATGCACACAAAGCTCCAGCCATAGCCTAACTAATGTCTTATAAAGTTATACAGCCTAATGAAGGCAACTATCCTATAGCTCTTCTTAACTGACTTACCTACCTGTGCTGCCACTTTTAGGGACTCTTGAATTTATACAGCCATGACTCAATACATAATACTCCTTTGGGCCCTACCATTTACTGTGCATGTCCTATCCTTACTAGTCCTCAGAGATGCATCAGTTTGTATATCAGGGTTAAATTCCATCTGCCACTGCTCTGCCTGAGATAATAGCTGCTCAATATCATCCTGTAGCCTCAGACTATATTCCTCACCATCAAAACACCATAATCATGGAAGTGTGGCGACACTTGCGGGCTGCCCCCAGAACACTCTACGCAAAAGATGTATTTCACTGTGTGTTTTGATGTACATGTGGCTAATAAAGATATCTTACCTTATCTCCATTTCATCTCTGAACATATTAATCATACCTCCTGTACTTACGTCCAACTAGTTAATGCATTTAACGCACAGTAAGGATCCCAACAACACTCGTCACAGGATTCCAATCACAGAAAGAACCCTCTATTATTACGCTCTGTCTCCTATTACCAAGCCAATTTTGGCCCCAGTTTGCCAACTTGCCCTGAATCCCATGGGCTTTAACCTTTCGAACCGGTCCTCCATATGAGACCTTATCAAAGGCTCCACTGAAGTCCCCGTAAATGACATCAACCACAGCACCTTCATCAATACTCTTCATTACCTCCTTGCAAAATTCAGTCAAATTGGTCAGACAGGATCTCCCCCTGAGAAAGCCCAGCTGACTACCTTTGATTAATACCTGGAGACAAGAGACTGCAGATGCTGAAATATGGAGCAAAAAATAAACTTCTGGAGGATCTCAATGGGTCAGACAGGATCTGTGGCGGAAAATGAACAGTTGATGTTTTGAGACCCAAAGCATTGACTGCTTACTTCCCTTCACAGATGCTGCCTGACCTATTGAGTTCCTCCAGCAGTTTGTTGTTTGATTAATACCTGCCCTTCCAAGCACAGATTAATCCTGTGCCTCAAAATAACTTGCCCACCACTGACATTAGAGTCTCAGGCTTGTAATTACCTGACTTATTCCTGCTGCCTTTTTTTTGAATAAAGGAACCACATTTGCTGTCCTCTAGTCATCTGATGCCTCACGTGTCCAGCGGAAATTTAAAAATCTATGTTAAAGTCCCAGCAAACCCCTTGCCTATGGAATCTGATACATCTCATCAGGTCCTGAGAATTTATCCACCTTTAAGGCCGCTAAGACATCTGATACCTTCTCCAATGTTGGAACCCAAAAAACAGCCAATCACCTGATATTTCACTTAAAGAGTAGCAACCTTATCAAGCAACAATTATCATTTTATAACCAACATAACATATTCTACACTCTTTCCCTTCAACATAAAAGAAAAGAAATTTACAGGTTCAGTTGCTTCAGTTTCTGGGACCTTCTCAGCGATGCCAATGCGACTGAAGTCTTGCTCATGCTCAGTATGGATGCCGACTGACCACCCACTTCAGAGATCACTGTGATCTCACGCAGGATCTCAGCTGTTACCTTGTCTGCAGTTTCCTCATGTTCTACTGTGGCATCCTCTCCTGTAACACCTCATAGGTTCCGAGAGTCATACTACATGGAGACAGGACCTTCAGCCTGCCGTGTCCACATCAACCATCAACTGCCCATTTACACTAATCCTATTTTTGCTCTTGCATCCCCACTAAATCTCCTCCTCCTCTAACACCCCTCCCCGCCCCCAGTCCTCCTGTAGCACCTTTTTCTCCTGCCACCCATCTATGCTGGGACAACTTACCATTTTGCAATTTGTTATTCAGTTTGTCTTCCACACTTGCATATTGGAATTACATGCAAATGATCGACGAAGCTTTCCTGAACTTTGCTTCAACCCTTTGTCTCTGCTCTCCTCGGTGACACCTCCAGATTCCATTCGTGTCTGGCCGGCTTTTTGCACTCGTATCTCAGCACACAATCAGAACCTCTTTCCTTCCACCTTGACTGGATGGCCTTCTTCAGCTCCTCTTTCTCAACTCCACTGTTTGACTTCACCCGGCTTAACCATGTTCCCAGCAAGTGGTTCAGTGGTGTCTGAGGCAGGGTGCACCCAGTGCGGAGTGGAAGCTTGGCCTTCACATCAATGGAAGATTGTAGTTCTATGTTGCAATTTGTTTCTTTAAAGACTCCTTCATCAAAAGTAACTGGGCGATGGTGCTCTCAGTCATGGCTCAGGTTCCCATGGGATGCATTTCTGAATAACTGGAATGGTGTCCACTCACATGCAGAAGTTGTTCGGGTCCACCTGCCAATAGGCAGAATAATTTATTTGCCATGGCCTTGTAGGACACTTGCATGTCAAAATTAGCACTTTGGAGATTGTGTCCTACAAATGTGGCTAGGCGACCAAGCATTAACCATGTCTACGATATGTTGATCTACTTCAGGCCATAAAATAAATGCACGCACTGTCACTTCCATATTCCCCGTGCCAAGATACTGGGCATGAAGCTTATTTACCATTCACCCTTGACATTCTCTGGGAATAACCAGCCAGTGGTCCCCACTTAGCACATTGTTGGTTTGCAGATGATTCCTGCCATCTGCTGCAAAAAGGTTGGATGTTTTTGGTATTACCAACACCAGATTCATTCCTTGCATTCAGCCTCGAGCCTTGGAACAGCATCTTAGTGAGTAGTTTGTGCAGTTTCATCAGCTGTGACGGAGACTGTCATCAACAGCTGGCTGCACAAAATTTTACTTTCAAAATCTTAAAGGGCTATTTTAAAGGGCTATGTCCAATAACACCGTCATCCTGTGAGAGTAAAACACCCATCGTTGTAGTACCAATGCTGGCATTGTGTAAAGGGCTGACTTCAGTCCAAAAATGGCCAGTGAGGACTTATGGTCTGTCTCAAGGGTGAAGGGCCATCCCAGCAGGAACATGAGAGCTCTTGTCCCCTTGTCGATTTGTGCATAATTTTTCTTGCTTATTGTCAAACTGCAAGAACGAAGTGGGCTGTTCGTGACCTGCGTCCATAAGATGAGTGAAGACAGCTCCAACACCATTGGAGGCATCACGGGGAGTTGTCTGTGCCTTTTCCCTGTCACACTGCACTAAGGATGACTCAGTGCCAAGGCTCACCTTACACTCATCATTCGCCCTCTGTTACTGTTCTTCTGTCTGCACTAACTGGTGGAGAGGTGGAGACACAGGAGACTACAGATGCTGGAATCTGGAGCAACAAACAGTCTGTTGGAAGAACTCAGCGGCTCAGCTGCTTAGTGCCAAAGGTATAGATGGGGCGGAGTTTGTTAAGTGTGTACAGGACGGATTCCTGTCACAGTATGTTGACAGGCCGACGAGAGGGAATGCCATATTAGATCTAGTTATAAGTAATGAACCGGGTCAGGTGACAGATCTCTCAGTGGGTGAGCATTTGGGGGACAGTGACCACCGCTCCCTAACCTTTAGCATTGTCATGGACAAGGATATGAACAAAGAGGACAGGAAGATATTTAATTGGGGAAGGGCAAATTATGAGTCTATAAGTCTGGAACTTGGGAGTGTAAATTGGGATGACACTTTCAAAGAGAAATGTACTATGGAGATGTGGTCATTGTTCAGGGATCTCTTGCAGGAGGTTAGGGATAAATTTGTCCCAGTGAGGCAGAGAAGGAATGGTAGGGTGAAGGAACCATGGGTGACAAGAGAGGTGGAACAACTGGTTAGGAGGAAGAAGGCAGCATACGTAAGGTTTAGGCAGCAAAGATCAGAAAGGGCTCAGGAGGAACATAGAGTAGCAAGGAAGAAACTTAAGAAGGGGCTGAGGAGAGCAAGAAGGGGACATGAAAAGGCCTTGGCGAGTAGGGTTAAGGAAAATCCCAAGGCTTTTTCATGTACGTGAAGAGCAGAAGGATGACAAGAGTTAAGATAGGACCGATTAGAGACAAAAGTGGGATGATGTACCTGGAAGCAGTGGAAGTGGGTGAGGTTCTCAATGAATACTTCTCTTCAGTATTCACCAAGGAGAAGAGCCTTGATGATGCTGAGGACAGTGTTGGTAAGGGTAATGTTCTAGAGCATGTTGATATCAAGAGAGAAGATGTATTGGAGCTGTTAGAAAATATTAAGACAGTAAGTCCCCGGGGCTTGACAGGATATTCCCCAGGCTGCTCCGCGAGGTGAGGGAGGAGATTGCTGAACCGTTGGTTAGGATCTTTGAGTCCTCGTTGTCCATGGGAATGGTACCGGAGGATTGGATGGTGGCGAATGTTGTCCTCTTATTCAAAAAAGGTGGTAGGGATAGTCCAGGGAATTACAGACCAGTGAGCCTTACGTCTGTGGTGGGCAAGCTGTTGGGAAGAATTCTTAGAGATACGATCTATGAGCACTTAGAGAATCATGGACTGATCAGGGACAGCCAGCATGGATTTGTGAAGGGAAAATCATGTCTCACAAGCCTGATAGGATTCTTTGAGGAGGTGGCCAGGAAGATTGATGAGGGTAGTGCAGTGGATGTGGTCTACATGTAAGGCATTTGACAAGGTTCCACACGGTAGGGTTCTACAGAAGGTCAGAGGGCATGGGATCCAGGGACGCTTGGGCGAGTGGATTCAGAATTGGGTTGCCTGTAGAATGCAGAGGGTTGTGGTGGAGGGGGTGTATTCAGATTGGAGGGCTGTGACTAGTGGTGTCCCACAAGGGTCGGTTCTGGAACCTCTACATTTTGTGATATTTATTAATGACTTAGATGAGGGGGTGGAAGGGTGGGTTAGCAAGTTTGCAGACGACACAAAGGTTGGTGGTGTTGTGAATAGTGTGGAGGACTATGGAAGATTGCAGAGGGATATTGATAGGATGCAGAGCTGGGCTGAGAAGCGGCAGATGGAGTTCAATCCAGAGAAGTGTGAGGTGGTACACTTTGGAAGGACAAACTCCAAGGCGGAGTACAAGGTTAATGGCAGGATTCTGGGTAGTGTGAAGGAGCAGAGGGATCTGGGGGTTCATATCCACAGATCACTGAAAGTTGCCACACAGATAGGGTAGTTTAGAAGGCTTATGGGATGTTAGCTTTCATAAGTCGTGGGATCGAGTTTAAGAGCCGTGAGGTAATGATGCAGCTCTACAAAACTCTGGTTAGACCACACTTAGAGTACTGTGTCTAGTTCTGGTTGCCTCATTATAGGAAGGATGTGGAGGCGTTAGAAAGGGTGCAGAGGAGATTTACCAGGATGCTGCCTGGATTGGAGAGTATGGATTATGAGGAGAGACTAAGGGAGCTCGGGCTTTACTCTTTGGAGAGAAGGAGGATGAGGGGAGACATTATACAAAATATTAAAAGGAATAGATAGAGTGGACAGCCAGCACCTCTTTCCCAGGGCACCAATGCTCAATACAAGAGGGCATGGCTTTAAAGTAATGGGTGGGAGGTTCAAGGGAGATGTCAGAGGGAGGTTTTTCACCCAGAGAGTGGTTGGGGCATGGAATGCGCTGCCTGGGGTGGTGGTGGAGGCTGATACGTTGGTCAAGTTCAAGAGATTGTTAGACAAGCATATGGAGGAATTTAAAATAGAGGGATATGTGGGAGGAAGGGGTTAGATAGTCTTAAGCGAGGTTTAAAGGTCGGCACAACATGGTGGGTTGAAGGGCCTGTATTGTGCTGTATTGTTCTATGGTTCTATGGAACAGCATCTGTGGGGGGGGGGGGAAGAACTTCAATCTTTCAGGTCGTGACCTTGCATCAGGACTTTGTATCAGAACTGTCCTGATACAGGGTCTTGACCCAGAACATCGACAGTTCCTTTCCCCCCCACAGATGCTGTTCGACCTGCTGATTTCCTCCAGCAGTTTTCCCCTCATCCACCTTTAGAGTCATGGAGTCAAAGAATTGTTTAGCACAGAAAGCGACTCTTTGACCCATCACCTCTGTGCTGACCTTTTTGTCCATCTACACTAATCCTATTTGCTTGCATTAGGTCCATATTCTTCCACGTCTTGCCTGTTCAAGTGCCTGTCTAAATGTCTCTTCAATGTAGTGACTGCATCTGATTCGACCACCTCGTCTGGCAGTGAGCTCCAGATACCTGTGTAAAACAAAACTTCTCCTACAGATCCACTTTAAAACTCCTTGCTCTCATCTTAAACCTATGCCGTCTCATTTTAGATAGCCCTACCATGGAAAGAAGATTCTGACTATTTATCCTATCTATGCCTCTCATAATTTTATGTCTATTTGGTCTCTCTATCTGGTCACCCCACAGCCAGGGAAAGTGAACCCAGCCTATCCAATCCCTCTCCATAACTAAAGTCCTCCAATACAGGCAACATGCTGGTGAATCTCCTCTGCATTCTGTCCAGCACAAGACAGTGCCGACCAGAACTACACACAATACTCCAATTGTGGTCTAACCAGTGTTTTGTCAAGTTGCAACGTAACTTCCCAACTTTTATATTCTATGGCCCTGACCTATGGTCAGGCAGGCCGTGTGCCTTCTTCACCACCCTATCAACCTGCGTTGCCACTTGCAGGGAACTGTAGACTTGAACTATAACGTCCCTCTGTTCATCAGCGTTCCTTAGTATCATACCATTTCCTGTACATATCCTACCCCTATTTGGCTTCCCAAATGCATCACCTCACACTTGTCGGGATTAAGTTCCTTCTGCCAGCTCTCTGCCCAACTTTCCATCTGATCTATATCTTGCTGTTGCCTTAGACAATCTTTCACACTATCCACAACATCACCAATTTTATGTCATCCACAAACTTACTAATCGTACCTCCTATGTTCACATCCAAGCCATTGACAAGCAAGGGTCCAGCACCATTCTCCACAGTACACCATTTGTCACAGACTTCCAATCAGAAAAGTATCCTTCCACTGATACACACTAGACACACACCAGTTTTTGCAGGAAAGCCCACTTGCTCCACTTCATTTTGACAGCATGTCTGGGGAGAAAATGGAAAACCTCTTCCAGCACTCTCAAGTGCACTTCCTCAGTTGCTGTGGCCACCAAAATATGGTTCTGATTACAGATATTGAGGAATGCACTGAACCCTCAGGTCAAGGACAGCCTGTAAGATCTCAGGGGAACATACAAGTCTCCATGTAAACATCAACGTTCAAACCTTAATGAGTATTCATTGTCAAGTACGTCAGCTAACCTGGTGCACATTGACCTGGGTATACCCATGTTTTCAAATAATCATTGCCCCTACCAGCTCTGTGTACAAGCATAGCTTGTACTGTCCAGCGCCCGCTGTTGTGTTCGGATTGACCATAGAGTCACCATAGAGACAGACATTCATCCCAGACCTTGGATCCAGGACTATTAGTGTGACCTAGTCCCACCGAATCTCTTCACCAGCACTGAGGAGAGGTTCAAATTCGTGGATCTGGAGTTACATGTAGGGCCAGACTGGGTAAGGAAACTAACTTCCTTCCTGAAGGGCATTACTGAACCAAATGCACTCTTACTGACAATCAGGTGGTTCTGTGTTTACTGCATCTGTCACCTTGCACACTGCATGTGCATGCACACATGCACCCATTATTTTAAGACTCCAGGCTTATTTTCTACTTTAACTTAAATTTCCTGGCTGCATTAGTTAAATTTGAGTTCTGCCTTCAGACCAATGATCCAGAGCTTCTGGCTATTGTGTCAGAAAGAAATACAATTGAAAATAAGCCCTTTGGCCCAGCAAGTCCGTGCTAACCGTTAAGCACCCATCTACACCAATCCTACATTGATCCCACAGCTGCCCCCAGATTCTATCATTCACCTACACACTAGGAGCAATTTACAGCAGCCAATTAACCATCTTTGGGATGTGGGAGAAAACCGGAGCACCCGGAGCAATCACAGGGAGAACATGCAAACTCCACACAGACAGCACCAGAGATCAGGATTGCACCGGGGTCTCTGGAGCTGTGAGCTAGCAGCTCCATTGGCTGCACCACTGCACCGACCGTTACTTTGGGAGTCACTCTCGCTGAAGGCAGACATCGATGATGAAATTCACCATCGCATCAATGCACCAGCACAGCCATCAGCCAGCCGAGGTAACGGGTGTTTGACCTTAAGCCTGATGCAACATTTAAGGTTTACCAGACAGCAGTATTCCCTGCCGTCCTGCCCTCCTTCTCTATGCATCTGACACCTGCGCTGCCAACAGCAAACACCTCAAGGCAGTGGAGAGATGCCACTGTCTCTGTCTCTGCAAGGTCTTCCTAATCAATTGGCAATTGGTAATTGGTTAATTATTGTCACATGTACCAAGATACAGTGAAAAGCCTTTGTTTGCGTGCCATCCAGACAGATCATTCCATACATAAGTACATAAGATAAGGTAAGATTTCTTTATTAGTCACATGTACATCGAAACACACAATGAAATGCATCTTTTTACATAGAGTGTTCTGGGGGCAGCCCGCCAGTGTCGCCACGCTTCCGACACCAACATAGCATGCCCACAACTTCCTAACCCGTGCATCTTTTGGAATGTGGGAGGAAACCGGAGCACCCGGAGGAAACCCACGCAGACACGGGGAGAACGTACAAACTCCTTACAGACAACAGCCAGAATTGAACCCAGGTCGCTGGCGCTGCAAGAGTGTTACGCTAACTGCTACCAATTGATTTGGAAGACCTTGAAGCGACAGCGTCAGTGGCATCGTTCCACTGCCTTGAGGTGTCTGCTGTTGGCAGCGTAGGTCTCAGATGCATAGGGCAGGGAATACTGCTGTCTGGTAAACCGCTACACAACCGTACATCAAAGTAGTACAGAAGGAAAAACAGAATGCAGAATATAGTGTTACAGTTACAGAGAAAGTGCAGTATGGGTGGACAAATAAAGTGCAAGGGTCATGACAAGGTACATTGAGAGATCAAGAGTTCATCTATATCGTATAAGGGCTCTGTTGAAGAGTCCGATAACAGTGGGATGGAAGCTGTCCTTGAGCCTGGTGGTACGTTTTCTCAAGCTGTTGTATCTTCTGTTGATGGAGGGCAGAATGTGAACTAACACCAGCGAGTTCTCCCAAGCCAATATACCCAGCAACTAGCCTCAGGTTACACTCAGTGGCTCTTTTGGTCAGGCTGTGTCATTCCCATGCTCGACAACACACGATGAAAACAAAATACCCCATTCTGAGTCCACCATGGGAAGACATTACCAGGGAGACAGAAGAAAAGATTCAAGGATGTTCTCAAAAATTCCATGAGAAAATGTAACGTCCTCACCGGCTTCTCGAAAACTCTACTAAAGTGGGGGAGGAGCTTTCAGGTCGGTCCTGAGAACGTTGAGTCACAGCATCAGGTGCTCATGGAAGGAAGCTCAGCGTAAATGGTAGATGAAGCACAAGAGCTTCTGTCACAGCCTATCCCACAGTGGCCTCACCTTCCACCTCAGGACCCACAGAACTAGAGTGCTGAAGGGGAAAGGAGGACAACGATCCTGGCTTCATTCTGCCCATCCTGTGCCTCATGTCGGACCAGAAGCCTGAGAAGTGAGAGGCAGTAGAGACAATGACGAATGCTGCAGTTGTTGACACTGGATAAAGTGCTTCTTGTTGGATGTCAGCTGGCAAATTGAACTGGTCGTTAGCCTGAGCCTTATCATTTCACGTTTACGATGAGGGCTTGCATGGTGTCATTCACAAGCTCAGGACACCCTAAAGCCCCTCACCTGCATCTTCTTCTGATGTGTAGTCAATGTTGTAATGGAACAAGGATGCACCCAAATTATAACAGTTCTGCGGTGTTGACTAGATAATCGACTGTTTCTGGTGATGTTAATCAATGGATAAAGCACACCAGGAGAACTGACCTTCTCTTCAAAGCAGTGCCATAGGATCCTCCACACCCATCTGAGAAAGCAGACAGGTCCTCAGTCCAACAGCTCATCCAGAGGGCAGCACTTCCTTGAGTACAGTGCAACACTCCCTCTGGAATGTATGGCTCCTTGTTGATATTAATGCTGGTTCTTGAATTCCAAAAATGAATGTTAAAAATTGGACATTTACACCAGGCACAGCTCTCAGCGGCAGGTTGGTATATACTGCCACCAAGTGGGAAGGGTGTAGAACACACCAATTCTCTCAAGTTCAGCATTACTTTCCACTGTTCTTTTAAATAAAACATTCTGAGTCTTAAAAAAAACTGTATTGTGTTTATATAATGGGTTAAGTATGTTTCAAAATTGAGGATGGAATGATATACCAATTTTTGGCAAAATGTGTGTGCTAAGATTGCAATAATGGTTTGCAGAAAATTAAAGTGTCTTCAAAAGGGGAAAAGTTGCTCTTTGTAATTCTGAACTGACAAGCGACGACAGTGCAAGTACACAGCACCTCAGTCAGAAACGGGAGCCAGAGAGCCTCAGGTGAAGGTATTGAATGGGAGCAACCAAGGACTTCTGTTGCTTTAATCTTGGCTGGGAAGTTGATTCCATTGATTAGAAAATAAACAATGGATTCTGACCTGGAAATCCATCAGTGTAAAGATGGTAAAACATGGCATGCAGGGAATCACATGAACACAGCATTAGTATCATAAGGAGAGTGGGTCCTCTGGCACTGTTTCTCTAGAGTATAGCTCACTCAAATTATGATAGGACTTCAACACCCAAAATTCAGCACCAGCAAAATTTTTAGCTCTGTTGGTCTGAGTAAAGACTGACACCCTTCACTCCCTGAAAGATCAGCTTTTACTAATATTAAGGGCTCCAGAGAGGTGTTACTGAAAGGACTAGGCCCCTCTCTCCTGCAGAGGTAGGCAGGTAGTGCAGAGCCCTCTGTAAAACACGAAGCTGACCCAAACTGTAATCCCAGTCACCGCATCCACTGGTGGTTTCACCAGGTTCCACCCCCAGTTATAGTGGCCAGAAATGCCAGAAGACATTGTGCTGCCAGAGGAATGGTTTCATGTTTGTTAGATAAGAGATGAGTGAAAGATAGGTCAAAGGCCATTGACAAAAGAAGTGGTTCCCAACCCTTTACCTACCCAAACTGTACAGGGAGGCACCCTCCAGTCAACACTTCCTGCAGGAGTAATGTCAATGCAGACTCCCTTCATCCCCACTCACATTGAGCAGAGTCCAAAAACCTCCACTAAACCAGGTGCGTTGGCTGCTCTCAAGATCCCCTGAGTCTCAGAAACCTCACCCCAGGGTCCCTGCAAACTTCCTTCCTGACAATTTGCTGCCAATGAGAGTTCAACCATCACAGAAGGGAACCTTCAAGTTTAGGTTAATGTGACCTTTACCATTCACACCAGAAGTGAGTATCAGCCACACAGTTCCCAAGAGTGCAGCCCTGATAGGTACTTCCCTGTAGTCCACCTTCCTGGGAGGACTCAACTATCCCCCTCCCACCCCCAATTCTATCATTGTAGCATGTGTCCGTTCCTTGTCAACACTCCCCAGTGGCTGGAAGAGTCCCTCTTGAGTTGTGGTGAGGGACAGGGATGTGGGGGTTGTTTCAATGAACATTGAATTCTCCCATTTTAAGTAATCCCCACCCCACCTTCCCGACATCTCCCCCCCCCCCACCACCACCATGCTTCTCTTCTTCCCTTTCCTCGTCTCTTTTGTTTCTACCTTTTTTTTCCTTTCTCTCCTTCCACCCCCCCCCAGTGGATCTGCTCTCCCCCCCCCCCCGCACCTGCCTATCACTATCTCTTACCCGCATCTACCTATCACCACCCTGTGCCCACCCCCACCTCCCCTCTTTTGTCCACCTGTCACTGCTCTGTTTTTCCCTCTTATATATCGGGCTTCCCCTTTTCCTATCTTCAGTCCTGAAGAAGAGACCTGACCCGAAACGTTGACTGCCTGCTTTTCTCCACAGATGCTGCCTGGCCCGCTGAGTCCCTTCAGCATCATCGTGTTTTTCAGACTGAGAGTGCAGTTTTTGAACTGGCACTAGGTCTTTGTAGAACTTTTCAAAACAGCATTACAAAGGTTGCTAACACCATACTCACACCAGAAAACCAGTGCAAACACGTTTCTAGACAACTATATTGATGTGAGGAAGTAAAGGGTTAAGAAATTGTGACCACACATATAATACATATAACTAATGAAAAAATACTACACACGCAAGACCCTGACACAAGACCAGGTGGTTTGTCTTAAAACAATAAGTATTAGGTTTGTCTTAAAGCAATGAGTGTGAGGTTTGTATTAAACAATGAGTGTGATGGTTGTCTTTGAAACTTAGGCTTCCCAAATGAAATTTGTGTAGCAGCATTGTTTAAGTGTGTGACAAGGACTGTATAAATTGACGACTGCCCCTCTGTATTGGGGAGACCTCCGATAGAGACTCTACATGAGAGTTTGAGGAGAATTCTCCTGCAATATACTGCTAATAAATGCATTTTAACAGAATTAATCCGTGGCACTGTGTGATTTTTGCAGCAGGCAGGAGTGGGAACTTAAATTGGGATAACAGAAGGACTTCCATAAAATGCTGCACAGCCAGTGGAGAGAAGTTGGTTACATTGGTGGGAAACTGGCCAAAGGGGAACATTGCAGATTTGGGCAGGAACAGAGAGCAAAAGGCCAGCAAATGAGTGTAAACAGTGAGCGGGCAATGGGACCGGATGTACTGAACCAGGGTGGAACAAACAGCAACTCTTAACTGGCAGCGATTTGGAAGTGTGATGATGTCAGACTTCATGTGACATCAGCAGAAGGCAGGTAACCGGCGAGCAATTCTCATTGTTTAATTTCTGCGGGTTTAAGGAGTGGCAGGCAGCCCAACTGAGTGGAGTGTGCCCCCTGTGTCAGATGGAGTGTTGTGGGCACTCATAGTGACACAGACAATCACACAGTCAGGATGAGTCTCCAGCACGGCAGCTTAATGTCGGGAGCTGGAGTAATGGCTGGAATCGTCCACATTGAGGACTTTGTGGATGGCATGGTCACATTGCAGCTCACAAGACTGACATTCCCTCTGGATCTTTCTCAGGAGAGTACAGTCGGGTTTCGGGAACACGAAACCATGAGTGGCTCAGCTGCACAAGAACGTTAGTGATTGGGGGGGGGTTCAACAGTTAGGGAGACAGAAGTTTCTGTGGGGATAGGTGTGGCTCCAGGATGGTGGGTTGCCTCCTGGTGCCAGAGTCAAGGACATCAGTGAACAGCTGCAGGGCATGGCAAAGGAAGAGGGTGAATGGCAGAAGTGTGGTCTACACTGGTACTAATAACACAGGTGGAAGGACGGCTGAGGTCCAGTGGGTGGAGCTCAGGGAGTTAGGCCGGAGGTTAAATAGCAGGACCTTAAAACTACTCCCAGTGCCACATACTAACAAGTGCAGAAATAGGAGGATGAAGTAATCAAACGTGTGGCTGGAGAGATGGTGAAGGATGCAGGGCTTTAGATTTCTGGGGCATCTTATGAGGACAGGTTGAGCGAGCTCGGGCTTTTCTCTTTGGAGAGAAGGACGATGAGAGGGGACTTGATAGAGGTGTACAAGATGATAAGAGGCATAGGTCGAGTGGACAGTCAGAGACTTTTTCCCAGTGCAACAACGGCTAACATGAGGGGACATAATTTTAAGGTGATTGGAGGAAGGTATAAGGGGGATGTCAGGGGTAAGTTTTTTACACAGAGAGTGATGGGTGCGTGGGACGCACTGCCGGCAGAGGTTGTGGGGGATGATACATTGGGACATTTAAGAGACTCTTAGATAGACACATGAATGATAGAAAAATAGGGAGGCTATGTGGGAGGGAAGGGTTAGATAGATCTTAGAGCAGGATAAAATGTCGGCACAACATTGTGGGCCGAAGGGCCTGTACTGTGCTGTAGTGTTCTATGTTCTGTGTTCTACTTGGCCTTTCCTGGGGCAGGTTGGATCTAAACAAACAGACGGGAGACTGGAACAAATATGCTAGCAGGGAGGTCTGCTGGGACTGTTGGGGAGGGTTTTAAATCCACTCGGTCAAAGGATGGGAACATTAGAGGTAATTCAGGAAGAAGAGATAAAGCAGGAAGTAAAAGTTAAGTGAAATAAATGGGCAGAGGAAATAAAGTCAAACAGCAAATGCAGTCAAAGTACAAATAAAATAAATAAAAAGCAATATTAAAAGTGTTATATCCAAAGGCACATTTGTGGAAGAATTAGAGGCACATATAGGAGTAACAGGTATGATCCAATTGCCATTGCAGACATATGACCACAGGTTGGCTGCTCACAGTTGAATGTTCATAGGTATTTAACATTTCAGAAGGAGAGGATAAAATGAAAAAGGAAACACAAAAGACTACAGATGCTGGAATCTGGAGCAAAAATACAAACCACAGGAGTAACTCAGTGGATCAGGGAGCATCTGGGGGGGTAGACAGTCAATGGTTCGGGTCAAGACCCTTCATCTGAACAGCCCGTTGGTAATAAATAAAATAGCAGGGAAGTGCAATCTGTATCTGTAATTTAGCTGAGCGACCAGGTGTCATAGTTCTACGTTTGCAAATGATGCAAAACTATGTAGGAATGTGAATGGAAAGGAGAATGTGAAGGGGCTTCAAGGAGACATGGATAAGCTGAGTGAGTGGACGAGGACACGGCAGACTGTGGAGGAATGTGGTGCCCAAAGCAGAAAAGCAGAGTATTTATTAAATGGTGTTAGAATTGGTTTATTATTGTCACTTGTACTGAGGTCCAGTGAAAAACTTGTCTTGCATACCGATCGTACAGGTCAATTCATTACACAGTGCAGTTACATTGAGTTAGTACAGAGTGCGTTGATGTAGTGCAGGTAAAAACAATAACAGTACAGAGTAAAGCGTCACAGTTACAGAGGAAGTGCAGTGCAATAAGGTGCAAGGTCACAACAAGGTAGATCGTGAGGTCAGAGTCCATCTCATTGCATAAGGGGACCGTTCCATAGTCTTATCACAGTGGGGTAGAAGCTGTCCTTAAGTCTGGTGGTACATGCCCTCAGGCTCCTGTATCTTCTACCCAATGGAAGAGGAAAGAAGAGAGAAATTTGGTGTTCAAAGAGATTTGGGTGTGCTAGTACACAAATCACTGGAATCTAACATGCAGGTGCAGTGAGCAATTGCAAGGACAAATGGTTTGTTGGCCTTTGTTTTATGAGTATTTGAGTCCAGGTGTAAAGATTGTATACGACAGAGTGAGTCCACACCTTGGGATACTGTATTCAGTTTGGTTCTCCTTACTTGAGAAAGATATACTTGCCAGAGAGAGAAGTCAGCAAAGATTCCCCACCCTGTTCCAGGGATGGTGTGTTTGCCCAGTCAGGAGATGGGGATTATATTCTCTGGAGTGTAGGAGAATGAGAGGAAATGTCATTGACATCTTAAAAGCTCCTGCAGACCCCAACAGGGTAAGTGCAGGGAATGTCGCCACTAGCTCTGGAGTCCAGGACCAGGGGCCACAGTCTCAAAATAAAAGGGAGGTCAGTTCGTTTTGAGATGAGGAGAAATTTCTTCACACTGTGCTTGGTGATTCTTTGGAACTCTACTTCAGATGGCCACAGAGGCTCAGTGCTTGACTTCATTCAAAACAGAGATCAATAATTCCTGTGGGTATTAAGGGAATGGAATATGGCAATAGGGGAAGAAAATGGAGATGATGAATAGAAAGCATCCTACCCGATGTATCACGGCTTGGTACGGCAACTGCTCTGCCCAAGACCTCAAGAAACTGCAGAGAGCTGTGAACACAGCTCAGTCCATCACGCAAACCAACCTCCCCTCCACGGACTCTCTTCACGTTTCCCGCTGCTTCAGGAAAGCAGCCAACTTTAACAAGGAACCCTCCCACCCCGGACATTCTCTCTTCTCCCCTTTCCCATTGGGCAGAAGATGCAAAAGCTTGAAAGCACGTACCACCAAGCTCAAGGACAGCTTCTATCCCACTGTTACAAGACTCCTGGACGGACCTCTTGTATGATAAAGGGGAACCCTTGATCTCTCAATCTATCTCATCATGGCCCTTGCACTTTATCTGTCCACATGCACTGCACTTTCTCTGTAACTGTAACACTATATTCTGCATTCTGTTTTCCTTTTTTACTACCTCGATGTACTGATGTATGGAATGATCTGTCTGGATGGCAGACAAACAGAAGCTTTTCACTGTATCTTGATACCTGTGATAATAATAAACACATTAATAGTGAATCAGGCTCGAGGAACCAGATGGACTACTTCTGTTCTTAATTAAAACCAGTGAGTAGTAAAAATGAGGCATAAATTAAGTTTTAAAAGTCTCAACTTTTGCTCAGGTCATAACCTCAGCCTCAGCGAGATTCCTACTCCATAGCTCAAATTTACTCCCAACTCTCAGTGGCACAATCCAAGATATTTGTCAAATTCACCTGCTCTAATATAATCCATCGCACAACCATTAAAGGACGATTTGTCCACAGAGTTAAAAATAAAACTCTTATTTTTATGAATCATATAACAACCCGCCATTTTACTTGTCCTTTCAGACAGCATTAAGTCATGGTTAGTACCGGGGGCAGTAAACATTAATGTCCTCCAGGGGTCAGTGTTGAGACTGTTGTTTTTGCCATTGGGACACATCTCTCAGAACTCTGGTTAGCCGCATTTAGAGTATTGTGTGCAATTCTGGTCACCTCACTATAGGAAGCATGTCAAGGCTTTAGAGAGGGTGCAGAGGAGGTTTACTAGGATGCTGCCTGGATTAGAGGGCATGTGCCAGCGGGAGAGGCTGGACAAACTTGGGCTCTTTTCTCTGGAGCGGCAGAGGCTGAGGGGTGATCTGTTGGAGGTGTATAAAATTATGAGGGGCATAGATAGGGTGGACAAGCAATATCTTTTTCCCATTATTGAGCGATCCAATACCAGAGGGCATGCATTTAAGGTTGGGGGTGGGGGGTAGGTTCAGAACAGACATGTGGGTAAGTTTTTTACTCAGAGAGTGATGGATGCCTGGAATGCGTTGCCTGGTAGGGTAAATTCATTGGGGACTTTTAAGAGGGGCTTGGAAGGGCACATGAATGAGAGGAAAATGGAGGGATATGGGTATTCTGTAGGTAGGAGGGATTAGCTATGTCGGCACAGCATTGTGTGCCGAAGGGCCTGTTCTGTGCTGTACTGTTCTATGTTCTTCATCCACAGGCAGCTGCTCCCAATTTCCAATCTTCCAATCAGTTTCCCATCCACTTAGAAGGGGCTTCAGCTGCAACAAATCTCCTGGCCCTCTGCGTCCCTCTGGCCCCCTGCCATCAATCCAGTCTGCACTGACTTGAGACATTGCATCTGGGGAACATTGCTGTTGCTAATTTATATGAAATGCAAATCTGTAATCACAATTTTCTCAATATTTGCCTCAAGTTTACTGTTGTCTGTCATTTCAGGTATGCTTTAACAAACTGATTGCAATTGAAATTAGCCCACACCCAAGCAATGAAAATTCAGGTCACATTAGTGAAAACTTTAACAATGGTGAATTTCATCTCTCAGAGCACAAACTTTTGTGATTATGTTCCCCATGTTGTCTCTGCATTATGTGTTGTACGATTGTGAGTGAGGGTATACTGTTCTACAGCTACTCCTCAGAGGTTGACTGCATGAATGCTACCAGATGGGTTTCATTTTATACCTCCAGTGATCTAGCCTCTACAATGTTAGCAACACAATTCAAGTTGTGAGCTCATACCTCGGTTTGCATTTCAGTGCATTCACTGCGGCCACTTGCACGAGTATTTACTTTGCTGCTCCTTGGATGTGAGCCTAACACCGGTCCCACCTTTCTCTCTGTCCCTCTAATAGATCCCTCTATCTGGGTGTCCACCTTTGACCAAGTTTTTGGTCATCTGTCCGCCATCTCTCCATTTGACTGTATCACATTTTGTCCCAAACTATTCTTCAACAAACTCTGTAACATCTTAAATGTTTTGAAAGTCCTGAATGATACCCTTTACTCTGTATTCTGTTATTGTTTTTACCCTGTACTACCTCAATGCACTGTGTAATGAATTGATCTGTATGAACGGTTTGCAAGACAAGTTTTTCACTGCACCTCGGCACAAGTGACAATAATAAACCAATCCCAATACCAATAAATACCAGTTGTTGCTCTTATTGTCTTTCCAGGTACAGTCCTCCAGAAATCTTGAAATAATTGTCCAGAATAGTTGTCCAACACTATTTAAAAAGCAATGGTCCTCCTGATGTCCTAAACCAACATTTACTCCTTAGCCTAAATCCCGACGAAGGGTCTCGACCCGAAATGTTGACTGTCCATTTCCCTCCACAGATGCTGCCTGACCCGCTGAGTTCCTCAAGCGCCTTGTGTGTTGCTCCAGATTCCAGTGTCTGCAGTCTCTCGTGTCTCCATTTTACTCCTTAGCCACAGATTAACTGGCCATAATCCTTCTAAAACATGCCATTTGCATTGTCTGTGGTTGAACAACTCAACAGTGCCCTCTGACTCATCATTATTGTTTGTGGGTGCTTGCTGTGAATTAACTGGCTGTTGCATTTGCCTCTAACATTAATGGCTTCAATTCTAAGTAATTCATTGATTTTGAAACATATTGAGACAAAAGAGAATTCTGTTGGATTCTCTTTAATCCAACAGAATATGTAAAACTGTACTTTCTTGTCCCATGTTCATAGGTGAATAGGAAAATGTTTCTATCCTGTGGAATAAGGAACTATCTGTTGTCCTGGCAAAACTTACCCCTCTATCAAAACCAATAAATAGATCTTCCTGTAACATATTTCACTTCCGTGTGCGAGAGCTTGCTGTGAACAAGCACTACACTTCAGATGTATTTCACAGAATCTGAGGATCCTTCAAAATCCAGCGATTCTGATGGCGCTGCGTAGCGCAAGATCTTTCTTTATTTCCTGAATGATGCATGGCCATCTCCCTTTCTGATACTGTCCTGATGGTCAATTGAGAGCTTCTGGGCAGATTTTATGAATTAGGACTCTCAACATCAGGCATTGGATGTAGGAAGCACAGTAACAGAGGCCAAAGAGCTGCTAACAGGTTAGTGAGCTCCACAATTTGCCTTTAAATGGTGCATTTCAGAATGTGAGGATGTCTTAACATGCTTTACTTTTAAGATGTGATCGTGGGTGTGATGTAGAAATCAGTCTGCTCATAACATCAGCACAGTTAGATCCCAGAAAGTGTGATGTGATAATAACCAGATATATCTGTGCCAGTGATCTTAGTTGAGAGAGAAATAATGATCAAGGCACTAAAAATTCCAAAGGTGGATTAGTGGTCATATTCAAGGCTGCATATTCCCATCTTGGTGGTGGCAGTCAGGACCGTATATCCCACCGTGGGGGTCCCGCCAATATCTATTAACAGCATAGTTTGCTTTCAATTTTGGAGGCTGTACAATTTGTTAATATGACGATAACCATATGTGAAGACTTTGTTTTGTCTATAACGCAGTTACCTACCAGTTGCTCATTTCCTTCCATTGGGAGGCTGCTGCTGTGGAACCGCAGGCCCCGAAAGGATTAGGAAGTTCCCCTGTTGAGCATTTGGCTCCACTTTTCAGCTTCCAAATTAGTGGCTGAGTGGCTTTCAGTGATGCGCCACACAGGCAGATTTGTCTTCTCACATGATGAAGCCAGGCCTTTTGTTTCTTCCTGATTGCTCTAGGCCACAGGCTCCAAACTGACTTGCTCATCAGTGTAAAGCTAGACTGACTGAATATGATGTCTTTGTCTCTCTCTCTAACCACCGAACATGCTGAGATTGTTTGACACCACTTGCTGCGAGCATTTAAGAACAGGGTGTCAGTTCATTAGAGTTTAATTCATATCAACTAAAGTGCTCACCAAACCATGGTAGAATGAAGCTCAGCTAACAGATAAAATGCCAGCAGGAGAGGCTCTCAGTAGCTTTGTGCATAATCGGTAAAGACAACAAGTAAAACGCCCCACTTAATGTGCTGATGATGTGGCTCCAAACAAGCAACAAAAGAAGTTCAGACATTAATTAGGATGTTTCTCCATGCCTCAGCAAGTCCAAAGCAACTTTCTTTTGACATTTAGTCACTCCAAGGTAGCAGACGCTCTTAATGAAGGCAGAGTTTTTGTGGCACAAAAGGCAATTCTAAACTTTGTTGCACAAAAGTCGCCTAAACCAGGGCCATTTGCAAATGGAGACTGATGGACTTTTGTTTAGTCAGGGTTACAGCAGCAAAGTGACTAAATGAAATTACTATGTGGATGTTACCATAATTCCACAACATGGTGAAGCGTACTGAGTGGCCAACTGCTTCTCCTCTGTCCCACCGCTCACTGTATTTGTATTTTGTGCCATTGTATTTGTCAGACTGAGGGTGGCAGTACCAAGGAATTAACGACAAGGTAAATTCCTTCAATCAGGCTCACCCAGGATTTAAACAGAGAATGAAATATCCTCGCCAGCAGTATGGCAGCAGTCATAGAACATGGAACATAGAACAGTACAGCACAGGAACAGGCCCTTCGGCCCACCATGTTGTGCCAAACTACTTAAGCTAATGACACCTGATGCCTTCTGCCTGCACATGGTCCATATTCTCCACATATTCATGTGCCTCTTAAATGCCTCAGTCATATCTGCCTCCACCACCAGCCCTGGCAGCACATTCCAGGCACCCACCGCTCTCTGTGTTAAAAACTTGCCCTGCACGTCGCCTCACCTTAACTGCATGCCCTCCAGTAAAAGACGTTTTGACCCTGGCCAAAAGATACCGACTGTATATCTATGCCTCTCATAATCTTATAAACTTCCATCAGGTCTCCCCTCAGCCTCTGCCGCTCCAGAGAAAACAACCCTAGTTTGTCCAACCTCTCCTTATAGCTCATGCCCTCTAATCCAGGCAGCATCCTGGTAAACCTCTTCTGTACCCTCTCCATATCCTCCACATTCTTCCTATAATGGGGCGACCAGAACTGAATGCAATACTCCGACACTGTCGAGGGTCCTTCCATTAACTGTTTGCTGTCTCTTTACCTTTGATCTCCCAAAGTGCAACACCTCACACTTGCCTAAATTAAACTCTATTTGCCATTTATCCACTCACATCTGCAACTGCCCTCTATCCAGCTGTATCCTTTGGCAACCTTCTACACAATCCACAATGCCACCAATCTTTGTCTTGTCTGCAAACTTACTAGCCCACCCAACCACATTTTCATCCATCATTTTTATATATATCACAGACAGCAGAGGTCCCAGTACAGATCCCTGCAGGACACCACTAGTCACAGAGCTCCAGCCAGAATAAGTCCCATCGACCACTACCCTCTGCCTTCTATGAGCAAGCCAGTTCTGAATCCAAATAGCCATGTCACTGTGAATCCCATGTATCTTAATCTTCTGGATGAGTCTCCCAGAGGGACCTTGTTAATCTCGCCCAGTCCCTCTACCCCAGGATGAATGAGTCCAATTCCCACATCAGCTCTGAGGACAGTGTCCCCCAGCACACTGCCAGTTAGTGGCTGTTTGTCTCAAATCACACTCTTCCTTCCTGAGAATGACCAAGCCTGGTGAATCCGAGACCATCACCTCTGACAGGGAAGAGGAGTTCTTCTGTATTTGCAGTCTGGGGGCATACTGGCCGAGGAAATTCACTTGCTCCAAAATGGCCAAGACCTGCTTCAGTTTGAGTGTCTGAATCCTGGGAACAGGCAACCACAACCGAGACCATTCAGCCCAAGAGTTTTGCCATTGGTGTCAGAATTGGCAAGGTAGCTGATAGTAAGGACGATGTCCTCCTGCTACAGGAAATTCTCCGTGGTCACGAGGGTTAAAAAGGTTGAATGTTGGGTGAGGGGACATCCTGGCATTCATGAAGAAGGAAAATTAAGGCATTCTGTGAACACAGCCTGTGAGGGCCTGAACCATGGCAAGGCTGACAGTGCTGAAAAATCCCTGGGCATTTCTCCTGGAACAGAGATAGAATATAGAACATTGTAAATTGTAAATTGGTTTATTATTGTCACATGTACCGTGGTACAGTGAAAAACTTGATTTTGTATGACATCCATATAGATCATTCACCATATCAGTACATCGAGGTGGTATAAGGGAAAAGCAATAACAGAATGCAGAATATAGTGTTACGGTCACAGAGAAAGTGCAGTGGAGGCAGACAATGTACAAGGTAAATTGTGATGTCAAGAGTCCATCTTATCGTACAAGGGGATCGTTCAATAGTCTTATAACAGAGGGAGAGAAGCTGTCCTGGAGTCTGGTGGTACCTGCTTTCAGAACAGTAGAGCACAGAACAGGCCCTTCAGCCCATGATGTCTGTGCCAAACATGATGCCAAATTAAACTAATCCCTTTTGCCTGAACATGGTCCATATCCCTCCATTCCCTGCATGTGCTTATCTAAAAGCCTCTTGGACACCATTATCATATCAGCTTCCACCACCGCCCCTGGCAGCCTGTTTCAGGCACCTGCCACTTTCTGTGCAAAAAAGTTGCCCTGCATATCCCCTTTAAACTTTCCCCTCTCACCCTAAAGCTATGCCCTCTAGTATTCGACATTTCTACCCTGGGGAAGAGATTCTGACTGCCTACCCTATCTGTGCCTCTCATAATTTTATAAACTTCTACCAGGTCTCCCCTCAGCCTCTGATGCTCCAGATAAAACAACCCAAGTCTGTTCAACCTCTCCTTATAGTTCATACTGTCTAATCCAGGCAGCATCCTGGTAAACCTCTCCCGAACCCTCTCCAAAGCTGCCACATCCTTCCTGCGATGGGGATCATCCATGAAACCAACTATGAGACCCAACACAGCAGAACAGCAGTGGCCTGGAATGATCCTTCAGTTAGGAAGTTGAGTGAGACAGTGAACTTGACCTCAATTTAGTCATGGAGAATTATAGATGAGGCATGGAAACTGGCCCTTCAGTAGGCTGTCCACACTGACCATCAAGCACCCATTTACACCATTCCAACTTCAGAAAGGTTCAAGTGTGAACCTGTAGTTGAGAACACAGATCACAGTTCACTGCCGTGGCTTTCCTTGTGGGTTCTTCCTGCTGTAGTCAATTCACCCTTGTCAGCCCAGGATGGGCAAGGTATTCAGGGCTGAGCCCTTGAAATTGTAATTGTAATCATAATTGATTTATTATTGTCACATGTACTGAGGTACAGTGAAAAACTTGTCTTGCATACCATTCAATTCATTACACAGTGCATTGAGGTAGTACAGGGTAAAACAATAACAGGATGCAGAATAAAGTGTCACAGCAACGTAGAAAGTGCAATGCAGGTAGACAATAAGGTGCAAGGTCATAATGAGGTCAAGCGTCCATTTTATTGTACTAGGGAACCTTTAAATAGTCTTATAACAGTGAGATAGAAGCTGTCCTTGAGCCTGCTGGTACGTGGATTCAGACTTTTGTAACTTCTGCCCGATGGAAGAGGGGAGATGACAAAATATCCAGGGTGGGTGGGATCTGTGATTATGTCGGCTGTTTTACAGAGGCAGCGAGAAGTATAGACAGAGTCCATGGAGGGGAGACTGGTTTCCGTGATGTGCTGAGCTGTGTCCACAACTCTCTGCAGTTTCTGTACCTAGCCGTGATGCATCCGGATAGGATGCTTTCTATGGTGTATTGATAAAATTTGGTTAGGGTCAACAGGGACATGCCAAATTTCTTTCACCTCCTGAGTAAGGAGCCCTTCCCTGCCTCCTCCTTTGTGGTCCCTGTATATGCCTGTGGCCTCTCTCTCTCTCTCACATGCTGCAGTTCAAAAGTCCTCCATCAACAGGTATGGTAGCAACATGAGAACACCAATTGTCAGTATTTTCCAATGTCTGCCAGAGCAGTGAAAGCCAATGGAATCCTTGGCAATGAGTTCGAGCAGATCTTACCATGAGAGTGCAGTTGATGTGATATCTTTGTTTAATAAGATGCCTACAAATGTTTCAAAATAGAGTGGGTGTCCCTTTAAGTCACAGAGCTTCATCTGTGAGTGACCACTGAGAGTCAAATTTTGGAATAATGTCACCGAACATCATGTGGCAACGCTGGAAAACAGTTGTACACAGTTACCAGTGTTGTTGGTTGTCAGCAGGATCACATTCCCTTCGGGAAAATCCCGGTCAAATGAGCCAGAAATGACACTATCACATTTCACTTGGGAAAGGATCAGCCCTCAGAATATCAGTATTATGTGATTTCGTTCCTAAACCAATGAATCACAACTCCATGCATTCCTTGTTTACTCTCATGTCAGGAATGTACAGCTAACAACGTTCCCCTCCCTAACTTGGCCATCGTCAGATGTCCCACATCCTTTCATGTGTCTATCCAGCCTTCAAAGAATCTACTTATCCGTCAAACTCTTGTGGATGACACAGTGGTGCAGCAAGTCGAGCTGCTGTTTCACAGCTGGGTTTCCTTCGGGTGCTGTCTGATTCCAGAACAGTTCCCACAGATTAGAAGGTAGCAAATGTGACCCTGAAAGGAGGGAGAGAAGAAACAGGGAACTACAGAGCAGTTGGTCTGACCCCAGCAGGAAGGAAGATTGTAACAGTGTACTTAAAACTGGAGCTCTGGAAAGAGTGAGGATTTATAAAAGGAAAACTGTGTTTGACAAATTTGTTAGTTTTTTGAGGTTGGAACCAGGAGAATAAATAAAGGTGAACAAGTTGATGTGATATCTTTGTTTAATAAGATGCCCCGCAAGAGATTATGAAATTATATTTGTGTGCACAGTATTGGGGGCTGGTTGGCAGAGAGAAGACAAACAGGATGAGAGGCTGTAACTGACAGGGTGCCACAGGAATCAGTGCCGGTGCACCCACTGATCACAATCTATATCGATGATTTAGGTGAAAGGCTTAAAGCAGTATACGGAAGTCTGTTGGTGGGTTAATTGACTCCAGTGTAGGTGAGTGGCAGGATAATCAGGATAATCAGAGAAAGTTGATGGGTGTGTGAGGGAAATGGGGCCACTGCAAATTAAGTGGGGGAATGAGACTGAGGAACGTGCCAAGAGCCAGCAGAGATTTGATGGGCCAAAATGGCTTCCTTTTTATTTATAAACAATGAGAAATGTGAATGACATTGTGCACTGTGAGGACATTGCGGAGAGACCACAGGGGATTACAGAGAGGCTGTGTGAGCGGGCAAGGACATGGTGGATGGAATACAATGTGGAAACATTTGAGGTCATCCATAGCGGTACCATAAAAATAGAAAGGCAGAGTATTTTTTCAGTGAAAGGTTGGAGGGAGTCAGAGGGACCTGATACATGGATTGCTGAAAGTTAAGGTGGAGGGACAGTAAACAATTAGAAGGGCAAATGGTATGTTGGTCTTTACTGTTAGAGGACTTGAGTTCAATAGTAGGGCTGTCATATTCCAGTTATAGAGAGCTCTGGTGAGACTGCATAAATACAGATATCATCTCCCTCCCCAGGGAATGATAAGGAAGGAGAGAGGGGAGCAAAGATTCACTTATAGACTCCTGGGATAGGGAAGCTTGTCTTTTCAGAAGAGATCAACAGACTGGGCCTATATTCTTGAGTTTAGAAAAATGAGAGGTTACCTCAATGAAACACATAAAGCTTCTATGGGGCTTGACAAGGTAGGTGCAGGGATGACGTTTCTCTTGTCTGGGGTGTCAAGAACAAGGGATCAAAGTCTTCAAATTAGGGATAGGCTTTTCAAGACGGAGATGAGAAGAAATGTCTTCACCGGAGGTTGTGAAATTTTGGAATTCTCTATCCAAGAGGGCTGTGGAAGTTCAGTCACTAACTATCTTCAAGATAGAGACTGATAGATTTTTAGATATCAAAGGATATGGGTTAGTACAGGAAAGTAGCACGGAGCTAAAAGAACATGCATCTGAAGGCCTGCTACTGCTTTTTAGCTCCTTATGTGGTGTAAGCCACCACTCAGTTTGTCGTACTAATAAGTGGCAAGCAACATTTGTGCCATGAAAGTGTCTAGCAATGACCATCTCCAGCAAGAGATGATATAACCACCTACCCTTGACATTCACTTGCATTACTATCACTGAGTCACTCACCACCAATATCCTGGGAAGAATCTTATTGGCCAAAATCTCCACTGGATCAACCAGATAAAGACAGTGACTAAAGAAATTGGTCAGAGTCCAGGTATCCTGTGGCGAGTGATTCACCTCCTAACAGGACAAAACCTTTCCACTATCTGCAAGGAACAAGTCAGGAATATGATGGACTACCTTCTACTGACCTGGGTGAGTGCAGGACCAACAATTCTCAGGAAACTTGGCACCATCCAGGATAAAGTAGCCTGCTTGATTACCACCCCATTCACCACGTTAAGCATTCACTGCCTACGCCACTGGTGCCTAGCATCTGCAATGTGTACCATCTACAAAGTCACTCCAGTTGTTTGCCTCTGATACTCTGACAGCCCCTTGCAAACCCCCGACTTCAAGGAGAGAGCAGCAGGTGCATGGGAACACGGGTAACAGCAGGTTCATCTTCAAATCTCACCCGGTCCAGACACAGTAATGTATTGTGAGTTATTCATTGTAGGCGCGTCCAAATTGTGGAACTCCCTCCCCAACAGCACCAGGAGAGTGCCCTTATAAGAAGGACTGCATAGGAATGAGGTTGGCAGGTCTAGGTTCCACACTATGCACATTCTAGGCTTGGCTGGGAGACTGCTCCACTGCCAGAGGTGCTGTCTTTCAGGCGGGAGGTTAATGTGATGCCATATCTGCCCTCTTGCATATATTTGAAAGGTCCCATGGAACTACAAGGATGACCAGGGGTTTCTTCCTGCTGGTCTGCCTTCCATCAACATGTCTTGTTATTTATCGTGTTGTTGTTGAAGGGCCAATGTTTGATACAAAGTAGCAGTTGAGTTTTCTACAAAATATCTTCCACCAACAATACTTCACTGTTGAACACCATTTTAAGTTGCTTGAGGAGTTCTGTGGAAAGGCAAGTTTCCTTCTCCCAACACTCTGGACTCACCATGAAGAGCAATGAGATCCAGATTGTTTGTTATTTTTCTGTAAAGACTTGGATTAAATGTGGGATGAGATAATTATGTGCTGATTTAGTTTAGATGAGAGGGGATGAAATGCAAATACAACCTGTGTTCCAGCCAGAGGAGGGCTCTATTGGCAGTACACAGTCATCAATCATATTTGGCAGGAAGGATCTGGCTTACTGAAACAGACCCGTTGTGTGAACCAAGGAAGTGTATATTTGCCAATGGAAGATTAAGAGAATATAATGAGCATGAAGTAATTCTTTGGCTGTTAGTGTGAGGTGTCCACTGAACACAGTAGCCAACAGTTCAACCGAATTCCAGCAAAAAACAAGCTGCTGGAGGAACCCAGTGGGACCTTGCTTCACAGTCCTGACGGAAGGTCTTGACCCAAAATGTCGACAATTCCTTTTCCCGCCACAGATGCTGCTCAACTCACTGAGTTGTTCCGGCAGTTTGTTTTTTGCTCCAGATTCCAGCATCTGCAGTCTCCAGTTTAAATGAATTCGCCGACATTAAACAGACGAATACATTGGGTCTGAAAGCCAAAATCAATGGCGCTCGGTACTGACCTCTGTGAAAACTGCCCACAAAGATCAGCAGCTTCTCTCCGTTCCTGACACTGGCTTTGGTCACGTGTTGGTTCTTGGCACCTGAAACTCTGATCTTAACAGATTTTCAGCATCAGCAGTTTCTGTTTTTAGATTCCTAATGTTCACAGGCTGCCAAAGCACATGGATACACAACCAGGAAAAAAAGCACAATTGGTAATGAAAAATCAATACACCGCTGATGCTGGAAATCTGAAATAAGGACAGAAAATGCTGGAAATACTCAGCAGGTTAGGCAGCATCCATGGAGAGAGAAACAGAGTTAGCAGGTTAATTGGCCACTGTAAATTGCTCCCGGTGCATAGGTGGGAGGTGATAAGAATGTGGGGAGAATAAAAATTGAGATGAATGTAGGATTAGTGTTAATGGGTAGTGGATGGTTGGCATGGTCTCAGTGGGCTGAAGGGCCTGTTTCCATGCTGTGTAACTCTTCGACCTGATTTATCTTTCAAGTCATCAAGGAGGATCTGTAACCTGAAACATTAACTCTGTTTTTCTCTCCACAGAAGCTGCCTGACCTGCTGAGTGTTTCCAGCATTTCCTGATACAATTTTTGGTTAATACTTCTTGATAGCTCTGGCACTGACTTGTCAGATTGCTGTTGCAAAGTCACTTGCGCCAGGTCCAGTGAGGACATTGTACGGTGTAGGGTAAGAATTGTTTCTGAAGGTGTCCACCAATCACCGATCTCTCAGAGTTCTGCTGGAGATGGGGGTAAAGCAGCCACACCCTTTAGGGGAGTAGGGAATCATCGACCACAGCCTCATCATTTGTGGACTTGGCTGAGATGTACATACTCCAGAGTTGCTCTTAGTTTCATCGTACTGTGACAGTGAATGATGCCAGATTCATCATTGCAACTATAAGATCTGGGCAACAAAGTAGATGCTGGAGGAACTCAGCAGGTCAGGCAGCATCTGTGGGGATGAAGGATCTCGACCTGAAATGTCAACTGTACATTTCCCTCCACAGATGCTGCCTGACCTTCTGAGTTTCTCCAGCATCTTGTTTGTTGCTCCAGCTGCCAGCATCTACAGTCTCTCGCTTCTCCTGTAAGATCTGGGCCCGTGATTCTCTTAAGAACACTTGCCGGTATCGTCCCAACCTTCCTTTCTCTACCCACACCCTCTGAGATGTAAAGGGGAAGGGGGAGTGGGATGTATTCCCACTGGCAGACTTCAATTCCTGTCCAGGAGTTTACAACTTGCATAGCTCTTGCATACCACTTGAATCTCTCATAGCTTATCTGACGCTCTGTGCCTGTGATGCTGCTGCAAGTAAGTTTTTCATTGCACCTGTGCGTACATGTACTTGTGCACATGATATGACAATAAACTCAACTCCATCTGCCTGTCACAAGATTCTCAAACAGGGATACAGACCCCAGGAAGACTTCCCACGCACCCAGACAAGTACCCAAGTGCCATATTAATGGCTACTGTAAAAGAGAGCATGTGGTTGGAGGTAATTTATCAGCATGGATAGGGGTGTGGTTAACTAACCGGAAACAAAAAGCGAGGATAAATCTGTCATTTTCCAGTGGAAAACCAGTAAACTGGTAGAGTGACACAGGGATCAGAGCTGAGGCCTCAGCTATTTACTATCTATGTTAATGACTTGATTGAAGGGACTGAGTGTTCTGTGGCCACGTTTGCTAGTGATAGCTAAGTGGGTTAGCAAATTGTGGGGAGGCACAAAGACCTGCAGAGGGATAAGTGAGTGGGCAAGGAGTTGGCAGGTGGACTGTCATATGGGAAAATGTGAGGTTATCTATTTTGCACTGAAAAGTGAAAAGAAACGGTATTATTTAAATGGAGGAAGAATACAAAATGTTGCAGTACAAAGGGATCTGGGGAGGTAGGGTAGAAGGTGAGGCCTCCTCTCCTGACTCTCTGAGTGAGGCTTGAGCAAACTTGCGGGAAATGGAATGGATGACTCGACGCCCCTGCCAACTATGGTAGAGGGAATCCATGCTGAAGAGAAAGGCAAAACAAATTCGAAGCACTTGTCGAGGAGATAACAGCGTTGGAACTAATTCAATGGAGAATCTGGACAGAATGGGACCTTATAGGAAGCAGGGTGGGAGGAGGTGTGTGGGGGTCCATGGGCTTTGCAATGGACATTGGTTGCTAACCATCCCCTTCGATGGAGATGTAAAGTCAAGAAAGGGAAGAGCCACAGGGGTTATAGGCAAAGGCAGAACTGGCAGCAAAGCTGACGAAATGTTCCAGTGCATGTGAGGAACAGAAAATGGCGTGCAAACAGTCCTCAATGCACTGAGAGGTGAGGGAAGGTACCTGAGCTTCCAGAAACAGAGAAAGAGAGCAAGGGTTCCCATATTAACACCATTAATTGGGAGTGAGTGGAATCTTCATGCAATGTGAAGACAAGGGGCAGGACAGTAGCACAGCCAGTAGATCCACTGCCTCTCAGCAGCCAGTGACTAGTGTTCAATCCTGACCTCCAGTGCTGCCTGTGTGGTATTTGCATGTTCTGCCTGTGACTGCATGGGTTTCCTCCCACAACCCAAATACATGCTGGTGGAAAGCTTAATTGGCCACTGTAAAGGGCCCCTAGTGTGTAGGTGAGTGGTAGGATCTGGAGGGAGGTGATGGGAATGTGGGAAGAATGAAACAGGATCCACGTTAGTGTGTGTCTCCGCACTATATGACTCCACCTCCAGCCAGGGGCTACTCAGGCAGGAAGCAAAGCCACCCTGGTGAGGTATGGTACAGTCAAAGTGAAAATGAGCTGGTAGGGGCTTTGAAACTGTTAGATGAAGAAGATGCCCCTTTAACAGTTTCAAGATGCTCCTTAAACCTACCTCTGATCAACTTCTTGCTTGCTGTAAGATTTGGTGTCAGGTTCAGCTAGGTACCACTCCTGTGAAGCAGCATCAGATGTTTTCACTACTTGAAAGGTCCTTGTGGTTCCCAGTATTTACTGGTGAACTGGGTAACTGAGCCAGGATGAACCCAGAGGTCCAAGTATTAGTCCCCAACCCATACAGTGCTCACGGGTGTCAGCCAGGGCTGGGAACAGGAAATGGGATGAAGCAGCTGGAGTGGGCTCAGTGTTAATTCCCCCCAATCCATGAACCCACAATGTCACCTGCTGCTCAAAAGCCTTTCAACGCTCAATTCAGGCTTGTGTACATAGAACGGAAGATTCGGAGCTGCTGGAGAACTGCATCCCAGCCAAGAGTCAATGAGGGGGCAGAAAGACTGGAGTCCCAATTAACTGCTCCTAAGGGGGGAGCAGTGTCCATTGGAACTCCACTCTCACAAGAGTCAAGGTCCTTCAAGATGGAAAACAAATAAAAGAAATTAAGAGGAACTATTTGGATAAAAAAAAGACACAAAACAAAGGTAAACATTTGTAGTTTAATTGCGCCTCATTGCATTACAGAGGCCCTTGTACTAAGTGATTACAGAAATCCATTATCTTTTTTAAAAGTGTGTGAAAAGTAGTTCATGTACATAGGCAGGCATGCAAACTTGGCCGGTTATTCCACAGGTTGGGAACCGTTGCTTCTGAGAGTGGCTTATGACTTAGGGAAGACGGTGACGACATCGTAACCCTCAGGAGGTGTGGCTCGCTCCTTGGCGTGCTGCTCACAATAGATGGCATCCCCCACAAAGAAGTGTCCTTTCTGCTTCAGGTTTGTTCCACAGTCCGAGCAGACGTAGCATTCTGGATGGCGGAACCTGTCACGCACTTTCACAATCATCCCCCTGCAACGTTTCCAAACAGATTCTACAATCAGGCAGCCCTCACTCTTTACTAAAAGAAAACAGATAGCACAACACAGCCAGCAACACGCTGCCTCACTTTTGTAAAAGTTCATTGACCTGAAACATCAGCCCAGAGGGATAAGTGGCCGTGGGAGTTCCTCACTCCCGGTGCAACAGTTGTGCTGCGTGCACTTGCTCCAGGTACAGGGAAGTGATCAGGAGCAGGCTTCCAGCTTAATGGTGCAGACCTATTATAACCATGTTCCATATGCAGGCTAGGCTCAAGGAACACCACCCACCTCCACTCACCTCCCCAGGAGGTCACTAGTCATGTACGAGTCTAGAAAGTGATTGCAGAAAGGATATTCAAGCATAATAAGCATTGCAGCAGAGGTCAATTGCATGGCTTGAGCTCTTGCATGGGTGTGCTGACACTTTCATGGGTGTGCTCCCCAGCATAGGTTAATGGGTAGGCCTCAGGGGCGGGATCCCAGGAGGATTTCCCTTTGCTGCCAAACTGAGATTATCAAAGAATGGGACACAAATGACAGAGGTGTTTAAGAGCCTCTTAGATAGGCACACGAATGTGCAGAGAATAGAGGGATATGGACCATGTGCAGGCAGAAGGGATTAGATTAGTTAAGCATTTAATTACTAGTTTAATTAGTTTGGCACAATGTTGTGGGCTGAAGGGCCTGTTCCTGTGCTCTAGTTCTACTGTCAAACCCTGGCACCTTCTTGTTCGTGTGATTCAGGGGAACATCACTATGAAAACAGGCCAGTGAGGGAGCACATCATCAAGCAACAGCTCTGGACTGAACAAATCCAATAACGTAATGGAAAGACTGAGCAGAGTCCGTCCAATTAATCAGCAGACAAAGCGATTTGGTATCAAAGGGCTGTTCCCTATTTCTCTCCCCTCGATTATCTACCCAACATAAAATGTCAGCCATGGCTCAGTGTCCAGGTCGGACTGTGACCCACAGACCTGCACAGACCTGCACAAGATGCTCAGTGCAGCTCCAAGGAAGTACTGCAGCAGCCGAGTTATTATACAGAGGTGGGCATAACGGTTCCTGCTCCCCGTACCCTGGTGAAGAGTTACTGCTGGACTACAATGCTAATGCCAAGTGTCTCAACAGTTGTTTTTATCATGAGTACTGCAATGTTTCCCCTTCTCTCTCCAGCCCTTCACCAACCCGCACCCACCCCTCTTCTTCTGGCAGGGCCTGACTGGGCCCAGATACAGGATGATTTACTGTAACCCTTCCCACTGCCTCTCTTCACCACTGCCTCGTTCCTCCTGCACCTGGGTCATCCCACTGATAGACAGTCTCCTCCCCCAGCTCCTCCCTACCACCAGCCCCTCCTTCCCGCTTCAGCCCTGCCCCTGAAGCCGTCCTTTCTCCCTGGGCCCTCTCCCTCCCTAGTGGTAGGCTCCCCCTCACCATCAGTCGCTCAAGCAGCTGGGCCTCTGCGACCACCAGCCCCTCCCCACTGCTGGGCCCCACCCTACCCATGGGGTCTGCCCCCACCCTCAGGCCCTCCCCTCCACAGCCCCTCGTCCCCACTGCGCATTGTAGCTACATAACGGATACCACACTCACACTATCCCGGTGTCACATATCTCACACACGGGCAGCTTCTGCGCACTTCCAACCGACGAGCCCACCTTGGTGGCAGGAGCCTTTACTTTCCGGAACCCAGATGGTTTCTCTGACTGTCCTGGAAGTGTCAGACAAGGTCAGCATTAAAATAAGCGTAGAATTCCACCTTTACACATTCTCTCCAGGTTACAAATTCCCGACCTACGAACACCCCGCGCACAACAACGAGTTGGGAGACGGGAGGGATGGATGGGGATGGATTCGCCAGCTGCTGTGGGACTGCAGGCATCTTCTGCCAGGTGGGAATGGGGCATTTCCCCATGCCTTCTCTCAGCCCCCCCCCCTCCCCCACGAGCCACAACAATCAGGGGCTGGGTGGAGCTGAGCAGAGCCGGGAGTGATGAGCAGACTCACTCACTGACTCACTCACTGACTCAGTGAGGCTGCTCTTCCTGTGTCCGCACGGTCTCCCCTCACTGATGTTTCTGACCTTCTCCCACACACTGTGTCTGTTCATTTCCAACTTACGAACAGTCCAGGTTACGAACAGTGCTCGGGAACAGAACCTTGTCGTTACCTGCCTGCACCAACAATATTTCCAACATTCACTCCCTCCACCACTGGCAAGTCATGACTGCAGCGGGCACCATCTACAAAATATACCGCAGAATATACTCCAGCAACATCCACAGCTGTGTAGCTCACCACCTAAGCCAAGGAGAGCAGACACGCGTCACATCACCATATGACAGATCACTGCTCTTTCATTGTCGTTGTCCTGGAACTCCAAAACCAATAGCAATGTGATGACTGCAGGGATGAACCCAGCTGTTCAAAATATATATCAATATTTCAGATCTCCAAGATTGCAGATGGCACAAAAGTGTGGAGGAGGGGTGGGGAGTGTGAACTGTGAGGAGGATGCAGAGGATCCAAGATGATTTAGTTCAGTGATTTAGTTTTGTGATGTAGGTGCAGCGGATAAACGTGAGGTTCCAAAAACACAAATTGGACAGGCTTATATTCACTGGAGTTCAGAAGAATGAGAGGAGATCTCACAGAAACACAGAAACCTATAGAATTCCAACAGGACTGGACAGATTCCAGGACCAGATGGGTAGACTGAGTTCCCAGTGACTCAGAGTCCATGACCAGGGTTCCCAGTCTCAGGGTGCAGGGAACGTTATTTAGAACTGAGACGAGAAATTTCTTCACCCAGAGGGTGGTGAGTCTGTGGACCACTCGCCCTCAGAAGGCAGTGGAGACTGTCATCGAATTCTCTACCTCAGAAAAATTCTCTCTCTCTTTAAATTCTCTACCTCAAGCGGCAATGGAGACCATTATTAAATGTATTCAAAAGGATTGATTTCTTCATGCTAAAGAGGTCAAGGGAAACCAAGAGACGGCAGGAACAGGGTGGTGAAGTGAATGATCAGCAATGAAGGAACAGGTGGGCAGGGCCAAACAGTTTTCTCATGCTCCTGTTCTTCATGTTCTGAGGTGGCGCTGTCTCCTGGTGCCCCTGTACGGTGGGTCAGTGCTGAGTGTGATTGCACAACTCAGATTTCTTCTAAGACACGATGCAATCACAAAGAAGGTACACCAACGGCTCAGATTTGTTAGTTTTAGGAAATTTGGTATGTCACCAGAGACTCTTACAACTTACTATAGATGTGGAGAGCATTCTGACTGGTTGTGTCACCACCTGGTATGGAGGCTCCAATGCACAGGATCGCAAGAGGCTGCAGAGGGTTGTAGACTCAGCCAACTCCACCATGGGCACACCTTCCCCACCATCGAGGACATCTTCAAGAGGTAGTGCCTCAAGAAGGCGGCATCCTTCATTAAGGACCCTCACCATCCGGGACATGCCCTCTTCTCATTACTACCATTGGGGAGGAGGTACAGGAGCCTGAAGACCCACACTCAACGCTTCAGGAGCAGCTTCTTCCCCTCCACCATCAGATTTCTGAATGGTCCATGAACGCATGAACACTACCTCATTATTACTTTTTTTTGGCACTATTTATTTTTGTAACGTATACATTTTTATGTGTTGCACTGTACTGCTGCCGCAAAACAACAAATTTCACGTCATAGTCAGTGATAATAAATCTGATTCTGATTCTAAAACCGAAAGCTTTTGCTTCTTCGGTGGTGTTCATCAAGCTTACAGACCAAACCACAGGTCTCCAGCAGACTGACAGCCCCTGTTCCAACGTCTCCAACAGATAAACACACACCTGCTCCTTCCATCTGTCTTCTTCTCGGATTTTCCCAGCTGCAGCTCAGCTGGTAATTGGGACTTGAACCAGTTCAGTTAGCCATTGGGTGGCTGTGGGATCAAATCCTACTCTGGGATTAGGCCAACAACTTAGTGTGCTGTGGAAGGAATGCAATACTATCACCTATGCCAACTTTTGGATGAGATGTTAAACAGAGGATCTTCAGCCTGTTGTCATAGCTGTAACAAGTCCTCAGATTAAGGGTGAACCTTGTGCTACTGGTTTCTGATTGGTAATACCAGGCTTACCCAGTGCCACCTCTGACCATTCAGATCACATAATCTTGAACCCATTTCTCTGGCCTTGGCGAGCTAAGCGAGAGCTTTTTCTTAATACTAGTAGGATGTACTTTGGCTGCTTTCTCTCTCTGCATTTGAGGGTTGCTGCTCTTTCTGGAAAGAATTCTCAGGGTACTGATTGTTCTTAATGCCTTTTTCAGGTCTCGGTCTCAATGTCGGTGGGGTTGTTCATCCTTGAGAAGAATCACAGTCGTCGCCGTCACAGTCTCACACCTTGTCCTCAGGAGAGTTCACAGAATGGTAACTGGTTGGGCGGGCAGCCTTATTGAATTGTCTTCTCTAACCCAGGGGACACAAGGTTAGGGGCCCACTGCATTGTCCTGATTCCTGGCACAGCAGAGGTCATCACTGAGTAGGACCTGGACCTTGGATGTTGTGGACATACTGATCTGGTATCACCCAGCACACTTTCTTCACCATAAACACTGCTTCACTTCCGAAAAATACTACAATGCTGATAAACATAAAAACAAAATGCTCCAGCTTTGTAGATCACAGGGCCTTCAGTATCATCGCTTACCGGCTGCACACTTTGTCAGACATGGGAAGGGGACTGGGCCATTCAGCCTTTTATGGATCCTCTGCCATTAGTCCATGGTTCACCTGTAACTCAACCCCATTTCCCTGCCTCATTGCCACATCACTGCCCCAATAACCCGATACAAAGCTGTCAGAGTTGGTCCCAAAATCCACAGCTGCCTGGAGGCAGAATTGCATGTTTCTCCCACTCTTTGTGTGGGATGCACTGATGGACATATTATCACCAAAACTCTTAACTCCAACAACCCCTCTGGATCAAAGGGGTCTTCGGAAAGGAACAAACTGCACTCTTGTTTCTTAAGATCACTGGAATTTACCTCCTGGGTTGCTGCACGTTCCTGCATAGTCCCTCCACACCCCAGGCCAATTCCTGGATGCCAGCCCCCTATTTATGTGAATTCCCTCACTCTGACTGGAAGAATACATGTCCTCACTCTCCGTTATTCCAGCCGTGTTAATTATTCTTTAACAGCTTGAGCACCTCTGTCAGATTTTCCTTTGGTCTTTTACACAAGAACATAATAAACACAGGAGTAGGCCACTCGGCCCCTCATGTCTGCACCACTATCCAATAAAATCATGGCAAAAATCTATCAACCTGTCTCGAATATACCCAGCGATTCGATCTCCACAGCCTTCTGGGACAGAGAATCCCGAAGAGTCACCGCCCTATTGGAGAGGAAATTTCTCATCCTCTGTCCTGACTGGCCAACCCTTTGCATTGAGAGTGTGACTACTGGTTCCAGGCACCCCCACCAGGGCAAATGTTAACTCCACATCTACCCTATCAAGTCCGATTCAGAATTCTGTATGTTTCAGTGAGCACCCCCGTAGCTCTAAACTCCAGAACATATAAGGCAGGGGTAGAAAGCCCTGTGGTTTGATGGTGGGGCCCCATCTCAGGGTGATGTGATCCTACCATTGGCCTCACATTCCAGGATCTCCTGCAGCACACGGAATGAGGCTGATTGCCGAGGTGGCTCCTCCGTTTCCTGGTTTTCTTGTAGCATTTTGTAAACTTCAGACTCTGTGTCCACCATGGGCTTACACGGCAGCTTCAATGGCTCCAAACTAGAATGCAGAACATAAACAAAAAGGAAATGAAGAGCTTCAAGACACCCAGTTAATTTTATGGTCAACGGGTTGAAGATCTTTTGCCAGGTCCCAGTGCCAAAATCATGCAACGTAAAGCCATCAGTGAAGGGTGATTGCAAATCAGCACTTAAATTGTCCAACTTTCATCAACCATCCAGTGAGTTCACAAGGAAAAGATTGGATAATTTTTCCTATTAATCACACCTGGAGATCATACTGCTGTAAGTGATTTGGACTAGTATTATAAAAATAGTTTGTATTCTATAACTATGGACAGTGAATTGGGAGCTTTACTCCATGTCTAACCCATGCTGCCACTGCCCTGGGAGTGTTTGATGAGACAGTGCAAAGTAAGCTTTACTCAATGGTGTTTGAGTCAGCATCCACGTGATTAAGCACCCACAGCTCTCTGAGGTAGAAAATTCCAAGGATTCAAAACCCTCAGTAAAGAAATTCCTCTTCATCTCTCTCTTAAATGGGTGACCTCTTTTCCTGAAATTATGCCATCAATTCTAGATCCCCCCCTCCACCCAAGAAGAACACCCTCATAGAAGCTATCCTGTGAAGCTCCCTCAGAAATGAGAGCACCTCTCACTCTCAACTCCGGAGAGTTTTTCCTGTTCAGCTCAATCCTTCCTCATTCTGGGAATCAATCCGGTGGTGCCTGCTACAATGCTGTCAAGGCCAGTACACTCAAAAAGGCACCAAACGTTAACCTGTCCTCCCGGTGTGGTCAGATGGAAGACCTGTACAGATGTGGCAAGACTTTCCAACTGTACTCTAACTCTCCTTCCAATAGAGACCAATACTCCACTTGCTTTTGACACTTGTGAGGATACCCACTTTCAGAACACCAACACTGAACAGTCTCACATCAATTAAATCATATTCTGTTTTAGCATTCTCCTTACCAAGGTAGATTACCCTGCCTTGCCCCAAATTATGCTCCACGTGCCACCATTTTGACCACTCATTTAACCCAGACGCTGCATCCTCCACAAGTAACTTACTTTTTCCACCTAAGTTTGCATCATCAGTGAACGCGGATACATTAAACTTGATCCCTCTAACGTAGATTGTAACTAGCAGAGACCACTGCACTGATGCCTTAGGTCCACCGCTAGCTGCAGACTGTCATCATGAACATTACCCGCTTCACACGCATTCGCTCTTGGTTACGGATACCAAGGGGGTTGTTGACACTACCCTTCCACCTCAAGCTGCCTACTTCTGCATGCAGACAGAATGGCCAAAGGTAAACCAAGCTCACTTAGTGGGATGGAGCAGGAAGTGGAAACTCTCCATCCAATCTTCTCTCTCACCAGCCTCTCGCCCACCCAGTGGCAGATGCCTGGAGGGAATCCATTGCCTCTTGGTCGGGATGAGCAGTCCAAATGTCCTTACTGTCCAGAACCCCAAGAATTATCAATGCCCGTCTCCTGCTGCAGCTACCCTGGAGGTTGGGCTCTTTGGTTTCAGCGTTCCTTTGATTGCACATCTCTTATGCTGCAGAACATCTACTGAACATAGCACAGCACAGCACAGCACAGGAACAAGCCTTTGAACTTACTTCCTCTTATCTTATATGCATGTCCTCTAGTATTACACATTTCAACCATGGGAGAAAGATATTGGCTGTCTACTCTATCTATGCCTCTCATAATCTTATAAACTTCTATCAGGTCTCCTCTCAGCCTTTGCCACTCCAGAGAAAACAACCTTAGTTTGTCCAGCCTCTCCTCATAGCTTATACCCTCTAATCCAAGCAGCAACCTGGTAAACCTCTTCTGTACCCTCTCCAAAGCCTCCACATCTTTCCAATAATGGGGCGACCAGAACTGAATGCAATACTCCAGATGCAGCCTAACTGGAGTTTTATAAAGCTGCAACATAACATCCTGACTCTTGAAATCAATGCCTCAACTAATAAAGGCAAGTATGCCGTACACCTTCTTAACCACCCTATCAACCTGTGCAGCCACTTTCAGGGAGCAATGGATTTGGACCCCGAGATCCCTCTGTACATCAACACTGTTAATGGTCTTGCCATTAACAGTGTACTGTCCCTTTACATTTGATCTACCAAAGTGCAACACCTCACACTTGTCTGGATTAAACTCCATCTGCCATTTCTCCGCCCATATCTGCAATTGATCTATATCCTGCTGTATCCTTTGACAATCTTCTACTCTAACCACAACACCACCATCTGTGAACTTACTAACCCACCCATCCACATTTTCATCCAGGTCATTTATATATATCACAAACAGCAGAGGCCCAGCACAGATCCCCGTGGAACACAACTAATCATCGACCTCCAGCCAGAATAAGTCCCATTGACCACTACCCCCTGTCTTCTAAGGGCAAGCCAATTCTGAATGCAAATGGCCAAGTCACTGTGGATCCCATAATCTTCTGGATGAGTCTACCATGAGGGGCCTTGTCAAACACCTTACTAAAATCCATGTGGACAACATCCACAGGTCAACCTTCATCAATAATCTTCATCACCTCCTCAAAAACTCAAACAAGTTAGTAAGACACAACTTGCCCTGCACAAAGCTATGCTGACTGTCCTTAATTAGGCCATGGTTTTCCAAATGCTCATAAATCCTACCCCTAAGAATCCTCTCCAATAATTTCCCTACCACTGACGTGAGACTCATCAGTCTATAATTTCCAGGAACATCCCTATTTCCCTTATCAAACAACGGAACAACATTAGCCACTCGCCAGTCCTCTGGGACCTCACCTGTGGCTGGAGAGGGCATGAAGATCTTGGTCAAGGCTCCAGCAATCTCATCTCTTGCCCCGCTCAATAACCTGGGGTATATCCCAAAGTCATGCTGGGGAATGGAACTCTCTTTATTCCAAGAGTCCAGCACAATTTGCCAGTTTCCTCTCCCACCCCCACCTCACTGCTGTCCAAAAGGTCAGGTATGGCACAACTCATCGCAGACGAAGCTCTCTCAATGCTACCCTGAAGAGATCTCTATCACACCAGCCTGGCTTCATGCTAACATCAGTCGAGCTTTTAAATCGGTGAGTGCTAACCTGTTCCAAATAGTTTAAGCCTTGGTTTATGCCTTGGACATTGAGGGTGACTCTGTGAGCAGGCAGTGTGGTACAGACAAAAATTTGGCAACAATAAACAGCATTCTCGAGCCTTGGTGCTTTGGGATGATTTGAAGATGTGAAAATTGTTCCATGAATGCAAGATTTTCTGTGCATAGATCAGTGTTTTATCACTGAAAACAATAACCATTTTCACAATACCCAAAGTGCCAATGCATTTAACAAGCTTGAAGTATAGCTCAAAAGGGAGGGTTTGAGTTCATTAATGACACATGTCAGTTAACACAGATTTAAGATGACTGCCAAAGAAACAGAGGGGACATTAGAATTTTAATGCAGTGAGTTGCTATAATCAGGATACATTGGGAGAAAAGTTGGTGGAAGGAGATGCAATGCCAAACTGAGTATACATCTGGAAAGGAAGTATTTGTGGGGCTAAGGGAAAGGAGTGGGAGCTGGGGTCAGGTTTTTACCTCTTTTAAAAGAGCTGTCACAGGCAGAAAGGATGAACAGCCATCTGTCTGTGCAGTCCAGTCCTACACTTCTACAGAGGACTCATGACCAAGGTAAACAACAGATGGAAAATACTTCTGGAGGAGACAGAGTCAGATTTCTCGAAGGGAAAGTCATCACCCTGAAACATTAGTTCTGCTTCTCTCTCCACAGGTGCTGCTTGACCTGTTGAGTATTTCCAGCATTTCCTGTTTTATTTCCGATTTCCAGCATCTGCATTATGCTTTTCAGGATGGATACCATCCTGCTGCAGCCTTCAGGTCCAGCCTGTAGATATGGGCTAAAAAAAAGTGGGACGTCATGCTGCAGTTGTAGAAAACACCGGTTAGACCGCACTTGGAGTACTGTGTACAGTTCTGGTCGCTACGCCACAGGAAGGATGTGGCATCAACAGGGGGAAGTGCAGAAGCGATTCACCAGAATATTGTCTGGAATGGAGGGCTGTAGTTACAAGGATAACATTGGATAGACCGAGTTAATTCTCACTGGAACACAGGAGGCTGAGGGGTGGCCTTATGGAGGTTTATAAAATTATGAGAGACAAAGATAGGATAGAGTCAGAATCTTTTTTCCCAGGACAGGGTAGACTAAAACTAGACAGCACAGGTTAAAGGTGAGAGTGGAGAAATTTAGAAATCTGTGGGTTTTTTTTTTCACAGAGAGTGGTGGTTACCTGGAACAAGTTGCCAGAGAAGATATTGGTGGCATATAGTATTACAATGTTTAAAAGACATTTGGACAGGTACAAGGATAGGAAAGGAGTTGGGGGGATACAGGCCTAATGCGGGCAGATGGGACCAGCATAGATAGGCCCAATGGTTGGCATGGACAAGGAGGGCCCTAAGGGCCTGTTTCTGTGCTGTACGATTCTATGAGTTGTAGAATCGGGGGGAGTTCATGAGAAAGTGAAGAGAATAAAAAATATTAGGGTTAATGTAAGATTAGTGTAAATGAGTGGTTGATGGTTAGTGCGGATTCAGCAGGCCGAATGGCCTGTTTCCACACACTCCCTCTCTCCCTGACTTTATGAGGCTGGGAACTTTGCACTTTCTTCCATCCAGGTTTAACCTCCTTTCCCTCCCCCTCAATCCCCTTCTCCCACGGTTGATGGCAGAAGCAAACCCACATCTTCGTTCAAAGAGCATGTTGTGCAGGTGATATGGCCCAACATGGGTACCCCAGTAGTTGTCAGCAGCAACAGTAATCAGTGGTGGGAACCCCAGCTTATCTCAATTTGTCCCTCTCTTCCTTAGCCCAGACCTGAAATGGTTTGATCCTACAATCCTAGAGGAGCTCGATTACATTTCTGAAGTGAGCGGACCACCAGGCAGTGGCACCACTGCAGGTTTTCTGAATATGCTCTGTGCCCAGTGGGATCCCAGGGATAGGAGGAGAACTGCTGTATAGAGCCAATTGTTACAGTGGGTCCTGCATTTACCCAGTGCCAAGACCTGGGTGTTTAACAACATTACCAGTACGTTCCGCCAGCACCTTTGCTCCTCACATCATTCTATAGCATGATGATGAAGTACTCTCCCACACAGATCAGTGGTAGCTTGAAGGGTTTGATGATGTCAGCAATATGCAAGGGACAGTTATGATATTTGCAGGGATTGTCCTACACACAGGACGTACAATGTTCAAAGCTGCCACATCACTGGTCAGTAACACATGGAGTAATTCTGACCTTGGTGAGATTGGCTTGACATCCTGTTTAAAACAGACTTTCTCCATTTTCCCGTCTGTACTTCAGTGGTAAGCACCATCTCCATTTTTAATTTCTTGTGGTGTTGTGATCTCCAGAGACATTGAGTACTGATGTGGAGATTTCAGCCACTTCACGAAATGCTTTGAGAAAAAGTTGTTGATCGGTTCCAGAGGAATGTAGGGAGAATTTTTTTTTAAATGGGATTACTGTAGGATTATCATCAATGGGTGTTGCTGGTCGCTGGGGACTCGGTGGACCAAAGGGCCTCTTTCCATACTGACTCTATGGCAGTGAAAATGTGGACTTCAGCACCACAGCAAGTTATGGAGGTGTATAGTACTGATTGAAGGGTAAATAGGCAAGAACTGGAGGGAGGAAGAAATGGAATGATAAGCTGGAAGGGTTTATGAACAGGGGTGGGAGAAGGCGCATGTGAAGCACAAAACCCAGCACAGACCAACAGGCCATGGTCTGTTTATGCACTAGGCGAGGGTGACGGGATAGGGGTGGGGTGGGAGGTTGGGTCCTTCATAACACAATATCCGGGTAAAGCTGCCACTCAAGCCTTCATGGGACAAGACAAGTCTATACAGTAGAAAATCCAAACCAAAATGCATGCAGGAATTCAGGCCAAAGTGACGTGGAAGTGTGCAGCAAAACCATGAGCCCACATCCCATACACACACAGCGCAGAACAAAGGGTTGGTTACCTGCCAACAGTGGGGCTTAGTGTTGAGATCTGTCCCTGCAAACTGTCCATAATGTTTTGCTGAGAATAAAGTTGCAGAGGAGAATTAAACTGAGTGTGAATCACTCGGAGCCCTGGCACCTCCACCTCAACCGGGCCTGCAGGACAGTACTGGGCGGCTTCCTTCAGCTCCTGGGGTCCGACCCGGACTTGGCTCGGGATGGAGGAGGTGCTGTGCCTCCTGCGTAAAGCTGATGGAGAGCAAGAGGAAGATGGAGCATAGACGGTGGCAAGGGGAGCGCGAAAGAACCCAGGAGACAGTGGGCTAGAGCATAAGATTAATTTTAAGAATTGGGGGAATGGAAGAGAACAATGGTTTTAGAAAAGCAAGCAATGGCATGATGATGGGGAAAGAGAGACACTGTCAGAGACTTTAGTAAGGACTAAAACGTCAGCAATGTTTACTTCACAGTACTCGGAAAACAGTCAACACCAGTGTTGTCACCAGGTTTATTGTTACAGGGAGAAAATATCTCCCTTATTATTGGGGTCAATTTCCCAACCAATGGCTGCCTAGTCTGTAACCGGGAGATTTTGCTGATTTTCCAATAGCTAATGCAAGGACACTAAGCAAGGACCATTCATTTGTTTACACTGTTCTTAAGCCAAATCCTTAAATTTCACCTACTATCAATGCTAAACCCTGGTGTTATGTATCATAGACCTGTGCCCACCAGTACTGCACCTTGGTGTTACACTGCGATAAACCTGTACCCACCAGGTTTGTACTCCAGTGTTACAGTGACAGATCATTCCCATTACTGTACCCCAATTTCATACTGTGACATACCTGGACCCACCAGGACTTTATTCCAGTGTTATAACAGACCTGTTCCCATCTGCACAGCAGCCCAGTGCCATAGTGACAGATCTGTGCTAACCAGTACTCTACCCCAGTGTTATACAGTGACAGACCCATCCCCATCAGCACTGTACCCCAGTGTTATACAGTGGCAGACCCATCCCCACCAGTACTGTAGCCCAGTGTTATACAGGGACAGACCTGTACCAACCAGCACTGTATCCCAGTGTTATGTAGGCACACAATTATCCCCACCAATACTGTATCCCAGTGTTATATAGTAAACAGACCTGTGCCCATTAGGGCTGTACCCCAGTGTCATACAGTGACTGACCCGCACCCACCAACATTCCTACCTGCCTCCCCCACTCCCAGGTGGAACAACGTCACATGTAGCCACCTATATGACATCCCAGTGTTTTGCTGGGTCCAATCCATATCCACCAGAACTGAAATCCTAGTGACAACACTGTATTTAAGGAATCAGCTGTAAGACAATGCAGCCTAAGTCATGCAAAGACAGCTAAAGAAACTCCTGTTATATGTCTGGTATGTAATCATGCACTGTTATTTAATTTTAAATCTATAAATGGAGATTAGGATATACAAGATTTATGAGGTTTCTATAGCCCCAAGCATTTAAGGAAAGATGGATCTGAAGTTTGTGTATGCAGCTAATGGTTGGAACCTGCATTGCCTGGATGGAGACAATCCAGAAGGGAAGCTCAGGCAAGCCTGGATATTGTGGCTGGCACTCCACCAGCAAGCCGGGCTCCGCAGTGGTAGTACAAAACATAAACTTGTCCTGAAATTGTGCTTTCTCCTTAGCATGTGGATTGTGACACCTCATTGTATTTACTGAGCCGAGGTAAAGCAACAATGAGCACCTGCTGACACTGGGCGTTCGTCTAACGGATGGGTTCACTAGACTGAATGCACGCTGAAAATGAGCTGGTCTCTGAAGAAGGAAGCACAGACACAGACAGTGGCATTACTACTTGTTCACCCTTCATGAAGTTGACACTTCAATTAAATTTAAGTAAATCCAACTTCGGACACAAGTCAAGCTTGTGCAGGCAACCTGGCTCCAGACAGAACCTGCAAAGAGAAATCTTAAGAGTTTTTTTTAATTACGAGTGAATCAGACAGAGACAGAGATACTTCATGTTACAACCAGGCCCAGAAAGTCCACCGGTCACAAGCCTTCCTTTTCTCACTGCTCTGTCAGACACACCTCCTTGCGATTCTGCTCAGTCTGGAGCTAAACCACATTGGCTCCTGGTTCTTTTCAGTGACAGATCCCAGAGAGACTAGTTAGTCACCTGAGTAACATACAATTACAAGGGCAGACAGAGTATGTAAGCAATCAGCATTGAGCGCAAAGTGGAGAATTGTTTTTGGCACAGGTTCCCACTGGGAAACACCAGTGTACGTGGTACTTACATCTTGCTTGGCTCAGGACTGTTGGAAGCTACGCTGGAGTCGAGGGCACTGTTGAATTCCTCCACTTTGGCTGTAGAATAGAGGCCGGCTGGGCTGTTGTACTGTGAGGTTATGACTTTGGGAGATGAATTGGACGCGGCTGTGGCACAGAACGGCTTAGCGCTCCGGTTATGAGCACTTCCTATGTGTTTAACCTCCTGCGTGCAAGGTCAAAAGGACAAAGATATATGGCTACATGCATGCGTGAGGTGACAGCCAAGTAACATGCATTGCAAAATCAACAACATTAGGGATGTGCACACGTTGCTACCAATCACTGGGGCTTCCATCTTTTACTCTATGCCACAAGTAATCCACACCTAAAGTAATTTTACAAGTGCATAGTTCGTTGAAAGCGGCGTCACAGGTAGACAGGGTGGTGAAAAAGGCATTCAGCACACTGGCCTTCATCAGTCAGGGCATTGAGTATAGGAATTGGGACATTATCTTGCAAGTGGATGGTAACAGTCTTTTCCCAGGGTAGAGGAGTCCAAAGCGAGGGGGCATAGACTAAGGGTGAGAGGGGAAAGATTTAAAAGGGACCTAAGGGGCAATTTTTTCATGCAGAGGGTGGTGAGTAGATGGAACGAGCTGCCAGAGGAAGTGGTTGAGGCAGGTACAACAGTATCACTTAAGAAGCACATGGAGGGGCGGGGCTTAGAGGGATATGGGCCATACACAGGAAATTGGGACTAGCTGGGTGGGTACCGTGGTCAGCATGGACTGGTTGGGCCGACAGGCCTGTATCCGTGCTGTATTGCTCTATGACTCTATAACTCAAAGTCATTATTCCTGCTCCTGAGTAAACAAAAATTCCAAATAAGTTGGGATTTACCAGGGATCAATAGGAAAGGGACATGGATCTACTTGGATTGGTCCTTCAAAGAGCTGCTACCAACACAATGGGATGAATAGCCTCCCTCAGTGTCAGAAAGAGGATCATTTCAACTGCTAATCCATAAGTTATGTGGAAAAGGCAGCTTTACATCCTGCCCAGCACTCCCTCCTCTGCCTCAGTGGGTTAACCTGGAGGGCTGTGGAACCAGCCTGGGACCCAATCCTGCCAGTTTCCCCAGTGGAAGGTTTAGGTTAAAACTATCCTCAAAGACTTCTGGGAACAATCCCAGGATCTTCTCACCTACACCAGCCACAGATGGAACCTGGAAGGTTAAAAGGGATAGGAGGGTGAATGGCAGCATTGTTGCTTACTGCCATTGAATGGGCACCAACGGTGATTACACATCCCTAATACAGTTGCTCATACACTATCCTTCGTTCCAGGTAAGTGCAAAAGCAGGTCGGTGGTCAGTGAACCAACAATAAACTCACTATCCACAGCAAAGAATGGGTCTGTGAAAGCTGGATTTCATTGACTTACTGGTTACAGCAAATTCCATGTGCATAGTGACTGAAACACGATAAATATACCAAGGTGCAGGGAGATCCCGAAAGCAAAGGACTAAAGGTCAAAAACCTGGTCAACGAGGTGGGGATTCTTAAAGTAGGGGAGGGGTAGAGATTCCAGCACACTGGTTGTAAATGGCTGAAGGCAAGTGCAGGAATGGTAACACCACCACAGGACGACATGAGGAGGATCAGGACTCTAACATGGAAGGAAATGGGGCAAAAGTAGCTCAGCCAGGAGCGAGAGGCGAGCGTGACCTGCAGTGAGGTTGGATGTGAGCGACAGGTCAGCTGAGACTTAGGAGGCGAAGCAGGAGGCGATGGCTTCATCGGCAGCAAACACCAACGCATTCAGTGGATAGCAGACCCAGAGACCAGCAATACAAAGTGAGTGGAGAGCAGACAGATGTGTTGTGGAGATGGAGCTGGACGTCATCAGGGCAGATCTGCTGATGTTGCTTCTTACAAGACAGAAGTAGTTCATGGAAGAGTTGGGAACGCCAAGGGGCATTATGCATGGCTGAAGATACTTCAGGTAAATGCCGACCCATGGAGGAGTGAATCCACTGTGCCAGGCAAAGGCTCAGAGGCTCCGGAGGGAGAGGGGCCACTGGAGGATGAGGGGACACAGCCATGCTGTGACTGCAGAGACTCGGAAACCTGCAGGACAGATTCAGGAAGTCTTGGAAAGGAAACAGGAGGTGAGAGATAGCATTGAGGTTTGCAAGGACAGAGGATTCACTGCTGGGTTGTTTACAGTGATGATGGTGAATTTGAAAGGGAGGGAACAGTACCTGTGATCTCAGAGGCAGCTAGCAATTGGGCTAGAAAGGTAAAATGGGGTGGATAGGGTTGAAGAAACTGGTTGGGAAAATGAGCATGGAGGAGGGACAGTGCGATGGGAGAGAAACTAAAGGAAGATGAGTATTGAGGGCTAGGAAAAGGAGAGGATGGTGCCAAAGGAGAAGGGGTTCATACCAACGGCAACCAATTAAAGGCCTGTTAACGAAGTCCATAAGCAGCATAGATATCTTGGATTGGGGCTCAAGGGGGACATTGGGAGTTGAGGAGGCGAAAGTGGACGGTTGGGAAATAGAGCATGAAAAGGCGGGGACAGAGAAAAAAGGAGAAGCTTTGTTGTAAGAAAAGTCAGTGAAGATAGTGGGAGAAAAATGGGGTGGGGGATGGAGACAGCAGTCACCTGTGCCTGTGAGGGTGACCCTGGACTGACAAGCAGCTTGTTTGAGGGGACTGAGGAACTGACGTGAGCTGCTCGTGCACCATCAATCACATTTCTATTGTTGAATATAGCCAAACCTGGAACCTTTTAGACTGGAGGGTGTGAATACAGACGATAAATCGGGGATCAACAACAGAAAGGGAGAGATGAAAGGTACTTCCGGGCAAAACCTTCAATCATAAAGGAAAGCAGTTGAGCAAACAAAGAGTTCAACAGCTCCAGAGGTTTTCATGGAGAACAGAAGCAATGTGAAGCAGCTTTTAGATTTTGAAAGCAGAATTCCACGTGGCTTGGGGAAGTTTTTTCCAAGGAAAGATGCAGAAGGAATTGGGGCTGGGAAAGAGGAGTAAGATATGGTGAAAAGGGACACAAGGAGGTTATTGGAGACAGCACCTGTCAGAATTTAAGGCAATGAAAGTAGTCACAGAAGATGGCACAGGGTGACCATGGATGTGATTGGAAACTAAACATGGAGGAAAGGCTTCGGGGGTGAAGATGTCAGAGGAGACAGAGCAATGGGAGATGAGGCGGAGGATGAAGAAATCCATGATTAGGATTGGCTCAGTACCAGGGAGGCAAGGAGGAAGACTAACATGCTCAGAATGACAGTCACATACTCATGACTCCAACATTAATTGTGTATGACAAAATGTTGGATACCAGAATAAAGGAACAAAGAGTAAGGAAGAACAAGAGTGAAGGGCAAAGTCCCAAGTACTTGTTAACAACAGTTGGATCACCAGAGGTTATGTATTTGTGAGAATAAAAAAAACACACACAAACTGAATCAGAATTACTAGTCTTGAATTTAAAGTGGCTAAGGAACAAACTGTTTTTCTTGTGTTTTCCTGCAAATAATTAATACTTGGAAACCGATTTCTGTAATTGATGTGCTGTGGAGAGGCAAAAACAGTGCAGCTCTGTGTCAAGAAATATTCTTTAATCTTCTTCCAACTCCTGGTTGTCCAGCCCTCTACAGTGTCAGTGCTACTGTCAGTGCCCTCCTGTACTTTAGCCAAGTGGTCATTCTCCGTGACGGTGGGTGTCATTGGTGGATAGAGTCATAGACCAGATCGCCATCCCCATGCTCACACTTTGTAGTATGCATACTGACATACTAATTAGCAGCAGGAAATGGCCACTTGGCTCCACAGGCCTGCTCCATTATTTGGTAAGATCAGGGCTGTTCAGATGTAGCTCTGGCTTCACAGTCCCATCTTACTCACAGTAACATTTCACCTCCTTGCTTGTTAGATACCTATCAACCTCTGCTTTAACAATATTCAGACTCTGCTTCCACTGCCTTTTGAGGAACAGAATTCCAAAAACTCACCACCCTCTGAGAGAAAGCATTTCACCTCAGCCACCTTAAATGGGCAACCCCTTATTTTAAAACAGTGATCTCTGGCTCCAGGTATCAAGACCCCTCAGGATCTTATCCCCTGACTCCACATAGAGATTACTTCTTTGGTTCCCAAGGGGACTTGCTCTTTCCTTGGCTACCCTCTTGCTTCTAATATGCTTAGGAAGGTTTTAGGATTCTCTTTAATCGTACTTGCCAAGGTCATTTGATGGCCCCTTTTTGCCTTCCAAATTTCTTTCCCAAGTTCTCTCCTATATCCCCTATAAACCTCAAAGGACTTGTTCGTTACCAGTTTCCTATACCTGACATACACTTCCTTCTACACCCTGATCAAACCTTCAATATCCTTCATTTTGTTAGGTTTCCTACTTCCTTGCTGTACCTGCATACTAGCTTTTTCTAAATCGTGCGCTAGGACATCCAGATCCCTCTAGATCTCCAAGCTCTGCAATCTCTCACCAATTAGATAATATGCTTCTTTTTTATTTTTTCTGCCAAAATGGACAATTTCATATTTCCCACGTTACGTTCCATTTGCCAGATCTATGCCCTCTCACTGAACCTCTGTATCCCTCTGTGGCCTTTCCTATCGTTGCACCATTAGTGAAGTGGTCAGCCACTGAGGAGTCAGTCAGTGGATGTGTATTTTATCTCCAAACCACAATCCAGAAACACAAACAAACAGAAGTAATCACAGATTAGAACCTGAAGTTGCATGTAAAGTAGAAAAATTCTAAGTGTATAGGAATCAGTCATCTGCTTTGTTACCCTACGAGGGCACACTTCTTGAAGTGCTGGTACTGCTTTGCCACAACAGTGTTAGACCATCTGAGGAGTGATAAAGATATCCAGGGCAAAGGACCCATGCCAGCCACATCCCCTCCTTAAGGAGCAGTAGTGAACGAACTGAACCCTCACTGACAGCACTTTTCTACAAAATGAATTGTGGTTCCAAGGTAAGAGATGAAAGCTCATTATTCCCTGGATCTCAGTGTTACTCCTTCAATATCACAACCACTGCACCACTATATTCTGGAGAATATACTGCATGGGAACCAAGGAGTGAACCACAATAAGTCAGTGTTTGACAAAATGCAAATAAACAGCCAGTAACAGAGGTGGATTTGGCTGCTGCACAACCAGCCGATGTTTCAGTGATGTAAAGCCAGTGTGTGACTGTGCAGTGTGACTGTGACCAGCTTGGTAAGCCATGCCCAGGACTATGGACTTGTCAGACAGTTCATCAGCTGTCGAAGGGACCGCTTCCTCCAGGGCGCTCGGATTCGCTCTTCCACCACTCACCTGCTCAGGGCACCTTCCCAGACAACTGCATGAGATGCAGCACCCTCCCTTTTATCTCCTCTTTTCTCACCCTCCCGGACCCAGACAGTCCCTCCGGGTGAAGCAGTGTCTCACATCCACTTCCTCCAATGTACTGTACAGCATTCAGTGCTCACAGTATGATGCAGATACAAATGCAGGCTGTGTGATCACTTTGCAGAACACCTACATCCAGCTTACAAGAATGACCCCAAGCTTCCAGTTACCTGTCCCTTTAATTCTCCATCCATTCCCAGCCTGCTAGAATCATCGAATCAGAGTGATGCAGGATGGAAAGAGGTCCTTCAGCTCACGGAGCCTGCACCAACCATCAACCTCCCATTTACACCAACCCGACATTTATCCCATCTTTATTCTGCCCACACTTGTCATCAACTCTCCCGAGATACTATCACTCTCCTAAACACTAGGGTCAAGTTACAGCAGCCAATTAACCCACCAACCAGTGTGTCTTTTGTATGTGGGAGGAAACTTGAGCACCCAGAGGAAACCCGTGTGGTCACAAGAACTTGCAAACCCCACAGAGACAGGTCAGGATCCAACTCAGGCTGCTAGAGCTGTGAGGCAGCAGCTCTAGTAGCTGTGCCACTCTGTCTCGGCTGTCCTACACTGTACCAATGAAGCTCAATGAAGACCAAGGAACAGAATGACATCTTTCACCTGGGATATTACAGCCCTTGGGGTTCAATATTGAATTCAAGAGCTTCAGATAACCAGCCTCGTGTCCTACACTTCTACCATTCAGTTTGCTCTTGTACCTCTCTGAAGAGTTTAGGTATCATTGCTCCCTCTTATCCACGCTTCCCCCAGACACACCAGCCTCTCAGCTAGCACCACCATTATTTGTGTTATTTAATCTTTCCTCATCCCCATCCTTTTACAAACCTTCCCCTTTGCTCTCCTCCATTCCCACTTTCTCTGCAACTTAACTTGAATTTCCAAAACCTTTCCCAGTTCTGATGATAGGTCAAACCTATCTAAGAATTTCCACCGATCTGCACTTTGCCGGATGGTGCTCCACTACATCCCGACACCAATGTTCCCGGGTCATAGCCCAGCAAGGGAGGGGCATCCTCAGCAACAGATGGATGGACACATGATACAGACAAAGGCAAGGCTACAGGCTCCATCTGTAGAGGCCCTGGTCTCTCTCCAGAAGACTTTGGTTAGCCCACGACCACCAGCCACATCCCCTCCACCAGCTACCGATTTCAAACTTTGTGAAGGGTTTCCCTACAAACCAAGAGCAGCCAGAACGTGTGCTTGTGTTTGCGAAGGTATTAAACAAATTGGTTTTGTGAAGAAGTGAGTTCTATCACCAGCATTCTCCCATATCAGCAAAAGAAATGGAAATTAAGAAATGTAAACCAATCCTTAGACTCAGTCCTGATGAAGGGTCTCGGCCCAAACGTCAACTGTTTATATCCCTCCGTAGATGCTGCCTGACCTGCTGAGTTCCTCCAGTACTTTTTATGTATTAATCTGGTACAAGATCTGAGCAAGCTAAAGCAATCCATTGTGGATCATAAAAGGTTTTTGTTTAAAAGGCAACAAGTTACCATTTTTTTTTAAAGAAAAACGTAACAATGGAAATTTTGAACGAGGATCAACTACTCTCCTGTGTCGGGGATCAGTGGCAAACCCAATCCCACCCGCACATCTCAACAGGGATCACTGGGTGGCGCCCAGGAGCCAGAATGCAGGGCAAGCAGTGGGAGGTCATTGTGATCAGTTGACAAGCAGAGGCTGTTAACAAGCCTCACACTCAATGCTGCACCTTGTCCCATCGAATTTCTGCTTCATAGGTAGCCCCTTGGGACTGAGGAGGACTTGCTTCTACTGGGGCTCTATGGATTCGGAGGTGATTGATAACCAACGTGGGACCCGCAGACTCTGCCACAGGTGGGGCAGGAGGTTTTGGCTGGGCAGAGCACTGCTTCCACCGTTTGCACTGGGTTCCAGTACAGCGTCAATGAACAGAATCAAGACCCCAAAGCCATCCCAAAGAATCCTTCTCTATTTTGATGGGGTCATGGGTTGGAAATTCCCATGAGTCAGTGGGGATATTACGATCTTTCAGAATTTTGAGAACCTCCTTGAAAATTTTCCTCTGTAACCTGGTGACCTCTTTCTGTGACCAAGCTTGGAATAGAATGCCTGTTTTGGGAGTCTGGTGTCGGGTGTGTGAATGACATATGCCTGCCAAACAGAACTGACGGAGTATAACTGGAGCCTCAGTGCTGGGAATGTTGGGAGAGAACACTGACGTTGGATCATTTATCCCTCCAATGAATCTGAAGAACTTTGCAGAGACAGCACTGGTGCCTTGATGTACCTGTTGTAGGTGGTCCAGGTCTCAGGGATCACTACTGCCCATTACACCATGTGCTGGGCCGGACCTGATGTCTCAATCTTTAAACGCTCTTCCTCAGATCACTACAGGCTGAAGGTGGAGAATTTTGTCGATATCTGCCTTTGCTGAGAGGTCGTTCTTGAGATACAGGAAGGGGGGCCACCTTTTGCAGGGTGTCTTCAGGGTCCTTTGTTGTTGAGGGACAGGGTTGTTGTCCAGAGAGGCAGATTGGGAGAGGCCCTGTGTTTAGTGCGAGGCCTATTCTATTGTACAGTTCAGTCACAGTAGTGTAGCGGTTAGCGTAACGCTATTACAGCGCCAGCGACTCGGGTTCAGTTTATACATTCTCCCTGTGTCTGTGTGGGTTTCCTCCGGGTGCTCCGGTTTCCTCCCACTTTCCAAAGACGTACAGGTTAGGAAGTTGGGGGCGTGCTATGTTGGCGCCGGAAGTGTGGCGACACTTGCGGGCTGCCCCCAGAACACTCTATGCAAAAGATGCATTTCACTGTGTGTTTCGATGTACATGTGACTAATAAAGATATCTTATCTTAACGAGTCGGTGGTAACTTGGAACTTGCCCCCAACTATGCACGATATGTGAGAGCCATCTATGTACTGTAGCTTGATGACCAACGGGAGAGTAAACTTGGTTCAGGAGTGGAGGCGATAGAGGGTGAACAGTTTCCGATTTGTCCTGTACATTTACACTGATGTTTGGCGACATGGTTACAATCTGACCACTGGGGTTAGGGTTGAAGTCCACATCTTGGGGAGGTAATCCACCCATGGGGTTCAGCAAATGGCAGGGCAGTGCCCATACAGGTTACATGACACAGGACGCAGTGTAGGGATCCAGGTCAGTCAGCACACTGGACCAGGTGCTCTGCCTGCTCCACACTCACACCAGTCTGCAACACTGCTCAGCTCCACCCCATTCATCCCGCTTTCAGCCCAGTGTTTTTTGGGAAATGATTCCTGCTGCAGCCTCCTATTCCATACCGGGAGGGATCTCCATGCTCTTGGGACTGATAGTCATTTTCAAAGAACAAGGGAATCCACACTGTCATGGAGTCGGAGAGTCGGACAGCACAGAAAAAGGCCCTTCGGCCCAGTGTCCATGCCGACCTTTCTGCCCATCTACACTAATCTCACATTAAGTCTGTCCCCTTCCATGCATTGCCTATTTAAGTGCCTGTCTAAATCCTTCATAAACATAGTGATTGTATCCGATTCCCCTCCTCTGGCAGTGCGTTCCAGATAACCAACCACTCTTTGTGTGACAAAAAAATTACCCCTCAGATCCCCTTTAAAACTCCGCCTCTCACCTTAAACCTGTGCCCTCTTCCTTTCGATACTCCACGCTGTGAGAAAGATTTTGACTAATCTATGCCTCTCATAATCTTATATACTTCTGTCAGGTCATCCCTAGTCTCCGTGGCCTCCTCTACATTGGTGAGACCAAACGCAGACTAGGTGACTGTTTCGCAGAACACCTGAGCTCCATCCGTAACCGTGATCTGCATCTCCCCGTCGCCGGTCACTTCAACTCCCCCTCCCACACGATCACTGATATGTCAGTCCTCGGCCTCCTCCACTGCCAGGAGAATTCCAAGCGCAAACTGGAGGAACAGCACCTCATTTTCCGTCTTGGACCCTTGCAGCCTAACGGCATGAACATTGAATTCTCCCACTTTAGGTAATCCCCACCCCCCCTACTCCACAATTCCCCCCTCCCTCCACTAACCATGCTTCCCTTTCCTAGCCTCTCTCTCTTTTTTCTACCCCTTTTTTCCCCTCTCTCTCCTTACCTTTGACCCATCCCCCAGTGGATCTGCTCTCTCCTCCTCCCCCGCACTATCTCTTACCTGCATCTACCTATCACCACCTTGTGCCCACCCCACCTCCCCTCTTTTGTCCACCTATCACTGCTCTGCTTTTCCCTCCTATATATTGGGCTTCCCCTTTTCCTATCTTCAGTCCTGAAGAAGGGTCCTGACTCGAAACGTTGACCGCCTGCTTTTCTCCACGGATGCTTTCTGGCCTGCCGAGTTCCTCCAGCATCATCGTGGTTTTCATCCCCAGCCTCCTCTGCCCCAACCTCTGCTTATGCAGCAGTAGCAAAGGTAACGACACCGATCCCCCGCAGCTGCTCCCAATAAAACCTCTCGTCACTTATCTTAAACTAACAATCACACAATCATCTTTGCTTTTAAGCACACATTCCCAGGTCACACCTATGTACAACCTCATCACATTTCCAAGGAAACAATTTCAAAACAAAGGTAAACAATTGAATGTGGCGAGGAAGCTTAGTAATGTTTCCTTAAACATTGGAAAAAGAACTTTAAACAGTGATAAATACATGCACACAAGCGAGTGCACAGGCACGTAGACACGTGCAGGCAGGGGGTGGGGAGTGCAGAGGCACAAGTTTCCATGAATTCCCCTCCCCAATTAATCAGCAAGTATATTCAGGATGCATATGAATGTGTACAATATGCATGTTCAACACACCCCACCAAAGTGGATTCCTTCTCATATCCAAAGCAGGTGGAGACACACACACACACACACACACCTGATCCCCTGCGGTGTGTGCTCTTCACTACAGACATGGGGACAGGGCAATGAGACACCCCATGCAACACAGAGACAGGTTGTGGGCACTTGGGCAAATGAGTGGTGAAGCAGGAAATTATGTAACTAACCTCAGGCACAAAGGCACACAGCAGCTCTTGGAACAGCACAGACACGTCACATCCCCACGTCACACTCACCAACTCTCTGGCCCACCTTTACTCCATGAATATCTCGCCTCATGGGCTCAGTTCCAAATATACCTCAGTGTGGATTCACCCAGGAGCTGTCTGATTATCCAGTAACCTTGAGTAGTAAAACCCAGGGCCTGTAAGCAGTGGAACACTGAGGGAGTGCATCGCTGTCAGTCTGTCACTCTGGGGACAGGGTAAAAATGAGACCCTACCCATGGGGACAAGTAAACACACAACCCCAGGGGAGAACTTTCAGCTGCTGCTCCAACACCGTCACATGAAATGATCAGACCAATTCTCACTGCTAATGCAACAAAGCAGCGAGGACACCAAACTCCAGGTGAATGCACGGCTGCTCCTGCCTGCACCTGATCCAAGACACTCTGTAGCTCACAACGCTTCAGAACTCTGAGGATGTGACAGAACTTTACAAAATGCTATTTCATTCTCGTATTGCAAAAGCGGTCATTATCATCACCCCATCTTCCCTGCCGGAAGACAAAAGTTATTGTTTTTTTAAAACAAAAAGTGGCAATATGGCTGTGGCAATAATAACAGCTCATTCTTGAGCAGCAGCTCAGCTTGGTGGCAACTTTTAAAGAGCAAGTCCTGGTGCCTCCAGTGACTGGCCAGTCTGTGGTGGACCACTCATCTCCTCCACTCTGTTCTACTCAATGAGAACCCCACACCTCACCTAACAGCCTCTTCACCAGTTCAAGAACCTGACTCGACTGCTACACTTTAAGTGGAAGATGTGCCAATTTCACTCTTGTTTGGTCTGGTTCGAGTTTTAAGGTCAGGACCTCCTTTTCTGGGCTTTCTGACCAACACACCTGGTTTCCCTGGATCTACCCTACCACATCCCTTTCATCATTTCAGTCCCCTCGATCAAATTACTCTGATCCTCCTTCTTGCTCAAACTCTGAGGCAAGTGAATGCAGCCTGTGATTTTGTCCTCTAAATGCTGGTATTGTTCTGGTACGTCAGCATGTTTCCCTGTGGTCCACTGGCCAAACCTGACTACTCCAGGTAAGGTCAAACATCACCATACAGATGAGCATCACCACTTCTTTGCGTTTGAAACCCATGGCCAACTCTCCATCATAGAGTTGTACAGCACAGAAACAGGCCCTTCGGCCCAACTCATCCATGCCTATCCACGCTAACCCCATTTGCCCGCATTTTCCCATCCAAGTATCTATCCAAATTCCTTTTTAAATGTTGTAATTGTATTTGCCTTTACCACTTCCCTCTGGCAGCACGTTCCATATAATAACCACCCTGTGTGAAAACCTTGCCCCTCAGATCTCCTTGAAATGTCTCCCCTCTCACCTTAAACCTATGCCCTCTAGTTTTAGACTCCTCTACCCTGGGAAAAATATTCTGACTATCTAACTCATCTATGCCTCTCATAATTTTATATAAAGTCACCCCTCAGCCCCCTATGTTCCAATGAGAATAAACCCAACCTATCCAATCTCTCCTTACAAGCCCTTCATTCCAGGCAACATCTGGTGAATCTATTCTGCACTCTTTCAAATGCTACCACATCTTCCTGTAGTGTGATGACCAAAACTGTGCACAATACTCCAGGTAAGGTCTGACCAATGTTTTGTACAGCTGCAACATGATGTCCCAACACTTATACCCAATGCCTTGGCCTATGAAGGCCAGCATGGAGAATGTCCTCTTCACTATCCACCTGTGTCACCATTTTCAGGGAACTTGCATCCCAAGTTCCCTCTGTACATCTACGCTCCAGAGGTCCCTACCATTTAATGTCCTATCAGTATTCGACATCCCAAAATGCATTACCTCACATTCGCCTTGATTAAATTCCAAATGCCACTAGTCCACCCAACTTATGTCCCTCTCTATCCTCTCACAACCTTCTTCGCTATCTGCTCCTCCACCGATATTTGGTGGTCAGAAAACTTACTAATCAAACCACCTACATTCCCATCCAAGTCATTTATATACAGGACAAACTACAGAGGTCCCAGCACTGATGGCGATGGTACACCACTTGTTACAGACATCCAGTCAGAGAAACACCCCTCCACCACTACCCTCCGCTTCCTGTCACCAAGCCAATTTTGGATGTAGTTTGCCAACACATCTGGGATCCCACATGCCCTAACCTTCCTGGACCAGACCACCATGTGGGACTCTGTCAAAAGCCTTAGTGAAGTCAAAGTAAACCACGCGTACCACCCTTTCTTCATCAAACTTCTTACTCATCTCCTCAAAAATCCTGCAGCTTTCAACGATGTATTCATAGAACAATCTAGTCCAGAAAGGTTCCACCTATCTTTTGTGGATAAAGAATGGGCAACTTCACATTGAACACCTCTCACCCAATCTGACACTCTGTAACTCACTGTGTTTCTTAATTTAGCATTGTACAAAGGTATTCTGACATACAACAAACGAAATTCCTTCATTCATGCCATTCATGTAGCTAAAAGCTGCTCCAGGGCAGATCCCCATGAAACATCCCTTGTCGTATCCTGTTAATCAGTGTATCCTCCTTAGCCCTCATCTATCCCAATCCAATCACCAACCTATATCATAGGGTAACCTCAAATTGCACTTGTTTTACCTTATCTCCTAAGCTCATCATTCATAGCCTTTTAGAAATTCATACAGATAACACTTATGGACAATCTCTTATCCATCATTTTAGTGATCACAAATTCAACTAGATTAGTTAAATATGACTGATCCCTTGCAAACCCTTGTAGTCCTCTATTGTGAGAACTCTCTGGGCCTGTACTCAATGGACTTCAGAAGGACGAGGGGAGATCTCATTGAAACCTACCAGATACTGAAAGGCCTGGACAGAGTAGATGTGGAAAGGATGTACCCATTAATAAGAGAGTCTAGGATCTGAGGGCATAGCCTCAGAATAAAGGGAGGTCCCTTTAAAACTGAGATGAGGAGGAACTTCTTCAGCTAGAGGGTGGTGAATCTGTGGAATTCATTACCACAGACGGCTGTGGAGGCCAAGTCATTGGGTGTATTTAAGGCAGAGATTGATAGGTTCTTGATTGGTAAGGGTTACAAGAAGAAGGCAGGAGAATGGGATCGAAAAAAAAATCAGGCATGATTGAATGGCAGAGCAGACTCGATGGGCTGAATGGCCTACTTCTGCTCCTATATCTTACGGCCTTCTGGTCTAATACTTGTCCTAATGCTCTCTCCAGTGTAACACTGTCACATTTTCAAAAGCAGATCTTTCAATAAAATCCAAATCTAGCCTGGAAAAAAAAACAATACTGTGCAAACCACTTATCACTGGAATCCTGTCATGAGAAACAAATCCTCAATGCATCTGGAGTGTATTGGAATCATAAAACCATGTATAAAAACTGAAAATCAAATCAGCACAGATCCTTTGACATTTGGTCAGGTTTACTGAATTCTTTGACACACCAGAAATTATAAACAAGGGGAGTGCAGTTGATATAATTATTTCAGATTTCCAAAGTGTCTGTAATAAGATACATTCTGGTGGACTTGTGAATGAATTTAGAACGTGTGGAGTAAGGATTAGGTAGTAGAATGGATAGCGAGCTGGTTACAGTATTAATTCCTTACAACATAGGAGGCCATTTGGCCCGTCGAACCCAAGTTGGCTTGCAGAACAAGTCCATTTCCCCCATTTATTTTTCTGTAACCTATTCACTCACAGATGCCTACTGACATCCCCACGATGCTCTCCCCAGTCACCTAATACAACTTTGGGATGAGTGAGCAAACCGGAGTATCTGGATGAAGTACTAAGCTTCACGACTGGACAGGTGGACCTAAAAGCTAAGGTCTTGTGTAGAACTTCAGTTAGAGTGGATGTGCAGTGATGGGGACAGTTCTGATCTCCATCTTAGAAGAAGGACCGAAAAGTACTGGAGAATGCCTGAAAGATTACCAGGACCAAGAAGTTATTCCTGTCGGTAAAGATTTAACATGCTAGGGATCCCCTTGCTAATTTACTGACAGAGATCTGCAGTTGTGGGCAGATCAAAATGCTGTGGAAAGTAAATTAGTCAGCAATGAAACCAGTGAGGAAGAAAGGGGAAATGTCTTTACCCAAGAGTGGTGAGAATGCAGGATTTGCTCCTATCAGGAGCAACTGAGCTGGACAACGCTGAGGTACTTGAGGAAGTTAAGCAACTGTGAAAGAGAAAGAAATGAAAGGCCTGTTGCTGAGGTGAGCAGGGCGTGTGTGGAGTATGGATCTGTTGTGCCTAATGTTACATTGCTGTACAAAAACTAATATTGAAGGAATAAAAGCCCCTGCAAGGAAAGCTCTACTCAGTAATCCAAGCAGTTAAGAGGTTTAGAGGGGATTTGAGGAAGAACATTTTTTACCCAGGTGGTTGGAATGGGGAACACACCATCTGAGAGTGGGGTGGAGTTGGGCACTCTTACAAGACTTAAGAAGCATCTGGATGAACATTTCAATCTCTAAGGCATGACAGGCAACAGACCAAGTACTGGCAAATAGGATCAGAGTTGATAGGTACTTGGTGATCAGTATAGACATGTATTGTTATTGGTTTATTGGTATTGGTTTATTATTGTCACAGTGAAAAACTTGTCTTGCATACCGATCATACAGGTCAATTCATTACACAGTGCAGTTACGTTGAGCTAGTACAGAGTGCATTGACGTAGTACAGGTAAAAACAATAACAGTACAGAGTAAAGTGTCACAGCTACAGAGAAAGTGCAATGCAATAAGATGCGAGGTCACAACAAGGTAGATCATGAGGTCATAGCCTATCTCATCGTATAAGGGAACCATTCAATAGTCTTATCACAGTGGGATAGAAGCTGTCCTTAAGCCTGGTGGTACGTGCCCTCAGGCTCCTGTATCTTCTGTCTGATGGGAGAGGGGAGAAGAGAGAATGACCCGGGCGGGTGGGGTCTTTGATTATGCTGGCTGCTTCGCCAAGGCAGCGAGAGGTAAAGACAGAGTCCAAGGAGGGGAGGCTGGTTTCCGTGACGGGTTGGGCTGTGTCCACAACTCTCTGCAGTTTCTTGCAATCCTGGGCAGAGCAGTTGCTGAACATGTAGCTGAAGGGCCTGTTTTTGTGCTCTGTGCTCTCCACGTGCACAGTCATGGACAATCTACAACAAGCACCTGAACACACTGAGGAGCTATCACCAATAATGTTGCTGCACAATTCTCCTACTTCAGTGGCAGGTTAAGTAAGCTACTGCCAGGGCCTTTCCCTGGCCAGCGTTCCCACGTTCAGACCCCGTTAATGCTCAGCCAAGGCAGGCCACATCAGCCACATAACTGACACCAGACTCCAAAGCAAGAACTCTGCTCTGAACTCCATGTCAGCAAGCAATTCCCAAGGCAAAGAAAATGTCCCAAGATGTTCTCAAAGTCTCAAATGTTACGTAGTTATTGTAATCTCCAGCCCAAGAGCACTGAGACTGGTGGAGGGGCATCCACAAAGCCACCAAACACCCAGTCTCTACACCAGGAGGCCAAGTGCAAGAGTGGAAGGAGCAGGCAACATCCCAACCACAGCAACTTGTTGCATCAAGGTTCACCGGGTCTGTCACCCACACAGGATTCATCAGTTACCTCGGAAATGCACATGAGGTAAATTATCCTCACAAGGGATTGCTTGAGGAGTTGTTCTGGCATATATTTCCTGCCATACAGAAGGAGACAGTTCAATCCAGAGTCTTTGCTAACCCTACCAACAATCCCATACCCACCACTTTATTTCCCTGTAACAACTCTCTCTCTTATGCCCATCAATTCTTCCCCACCCTTCTACTCTTGGTGATAATTTGCAGTAACCAATTAACCTACCAACCTGCACAGCCTCGGGATGTGGGAGGAATCTGGAGTACCCAGGGAAACCACTGAAAACGCTCTGTGGCAAAGGACCACAGTAAAGGGTCTGGTGCCACTGGGCACAGAGGGGTTGGGCCCTATGAAACAGCTTCTCAAACACTTCACTGATGTATTGTTTAAGGAGGAAATAATATATCAAAGCAAGGAAATCTATTGAATTGCTTAGTATAGTGAATGTAGATCATAAGAGTCCTCAATTGTATTTACTTTTTATATTATGAATATAGTATATTTTTGGAACAAGGTCTCTGCAATCTGACCAATGATTTGGATGGGCTCAGTGTTACCTCTTTAGCATTATTTATAGGAATTACAGTAGTGATAAAGAGGAACTTTTTAAAGATACTGCCTGATCAACTTGGCCTCACTCTCCCCTCACTCAACTGGTCAATCTCCAGTCTCCCTTTCAGCCTTCCTTCAGTATTTGACACTGTCTAATTTCACCCCTCCCTCACGCTCCCCTGCTGTAGGTAGTTCCTCCAATTCATCATGGCACCTCTCGTGCCACTAGTCCTGTCCACACTCATTCCTCCCACTGTTGCATCATCTGCTAGGCTACTAGGGGAGAGTGGGTGTCAGGGCATGGAGACCTATGGGCATAGTACTGCCCCATGATGTTGGAGTCAGAACTTTATAGGTTGGGACTGCCCAATCAAATTGGACAGGTGGTCATCTTATTCCAGCCATGCCGCCATATCTTAAGGTCCACCTCCCCCCACAAGCTTCACCTGAGAGAGCAGTATCATGTAACGACTCACCCGGAACACGGCACCTGTGACAGAGCTGCATCCTCTCAGCACCTTTCTCTTCAGCCCTCTCTTTGTGGTTGGTTTCTGAAGTGGGACTTGAACCCACAACTTTGTGACACAGAGCAAGGGTACACCCTGTCATCTCATCACCCTCCCCCCCCCCCCAAAGATTTACGAGGATGTTGCCAGGAATCGAGGGATTGAGTTATTGGGAGAGGTTGGACTGGCTTAGACTTCATTCCTTTGAGCGTAGGAGACTTGAGAAGTGATCTCATAGAGGTGTATAAAATCATGAGGGGCATAGATAGGGTGAATGCACTCAATCATTTTCCCAGAGCTGGGGGATCAAGAACTAGAGGGCATTAGTTTAAGGAGAGAAGGGTAAGATTTAACAGGAACTTGAGAGGCGACATTTTTTTTTACACAGAGGGTAGTGTGTATGTGGAATAAGATGCCAGAAGAAGTAGTTGAGGCAGGTACAATAAAAAATGTTGAAAGACATTTGGACAGGTACACGGATAGGGAAGGTTTGAAGGTTATGGACCAGCTTGGATGGGCATCTTGGTCGGCATGAACCAGTCAGGCCGAAGGGCCTGTTTCTGTGCGGTAGGACTCCATGACTGTCTTCAAGAACCTAGACCATGCCAGATCATCAACAAAGGCTGCCTGAGTGGCCTAGTCCATTGATTCCCTGCTTTTCTCATGTTTTCTGGGATATACATCTCAGACCTATGACCTTTCTCATTTGCATACCCAGTTATTCTTACTTTCTTTTCTCAAGGATCCAATCTCCCAGCTCTTTCTTCCATCTACGCATCCAATCCTCCGTAATTTTTTATGTGGAAACAGAGCCATTACTATCTCATCAGAAAGGTACTTCATTGTCTACAAAACACTGGGAAGATTCAAAGATGATAAAAATAGCCAAATATCTTTTTTATCTCTGCCATTCTTTCAATCACTACGTGAAGGCTTTTGGAAGAGTGAGAGATGATGTGATTGAAACAAAGTCCTGAGGGGTCCTGACAGGGAGGAAGTGGAGAGAATATTTCCTTTGGTCGGGGAAATTGAGAACTAGGAGCTCACTGTTTAAAAATAAGGGATCACGCATTTAAGACAGAGGAGGCAATTTTTTTTCACTGAGTGGGTCGCTAGCCTTTGGAACTCTTTCCTCAAGGTGTGGTTTTGAATATTTAGAAGACAGAGGTAGATAGATGATTGATAAGTGGGTGAGGAGGGGGAGAAGGGTACTGGAGTAGATAGAAATGTAAAGCTGTGACCACAATCAGAACAGCCACAATTCTATTACACGTTGCAGCAGGTTCAAGGGGCTGGTGGCCTACTCCTGGCCCCAATTGGTATGCCACCTGTAAGTGGCTCCACACTTCCTCATCAATCACAATGTGTCTTTAAACATTGTTCCTTTTACACTATCCAGCTGATGAGCAGCTCCAAGTACTTTGCCTCCAATCTGTTGTGACATTTCCCCTCTATTCATTATGCGCCTGAATTTGTTTCATTTTAATTCTGTTCCCAGCACCCCTCCAGAGCCTGCCACCTACTCTCCACTTGTTGCAGTGTTGTGTTGATTCAGTGCCCTGTCTGAAAATTTCTCATTATTGCTACAATACCACATACACCAAATTTTCTAATTTAGGTAAATACTTCCCCTATCTTCCCAAAATTTACTTTGTTTTCACAGAACCGTTATACCACAGAAGACAATTAGGCCCCTTTATCCGATACCGTCTTCTAGCAGAGAAACCTTGTCACTGTCATTCCCCAGCGCTTTCCCTAGTGTTCTGCAAGTTATTCTCTCTCATGCCAATAATCACAAAGTCTGCGCCCTCACATCGGACTTTGACTCTTCCTTCCCTGACTATTTGCATATTTATCTTACAATAGTTTATGTTCTATTCCCAGCTGGATTTCCTGGAACTAAATCCACCACTATCTCTCTCTCCCTCTTGAACTAAATCGAATTGATATAGAACGTGGACATCAAGCAAGTTCTTTGCCGTCCACAGTACCTTTGCTATGGTGTAGCTGAAGAAAATGCATGTTTTCCATTTCCCTCCAATTTTATAATAAAACTCTTCCAATCATGTTTGACAAACTGAAATAAACTGACAGGATACTGTACCACCATTAAGAACATACCTAGATAAAAGGCACTTTATCCAAATCAAGAGACATGTTATTTGCTGATACCATATAACATAGCATTGAATATCATTGTTTTATCATTAATGACATCCTAAAGACCTTGGGAAAATCACTCTAATTATGAAATATGTCAACATAATGGGTTACATTTTAAATACTGACAGGACTAGGTGCAAGAGGGCCAGAATATTGGAGAGCTTCAGAACACTATCAGGTGTCATAGAAATTGGACGTCCACATGCAGTGGAGGAGGTTGGGGCACAACCTGATCAATGCAGGAGGGGTAGAGAGACAAATTCTTTTTTCTCTGGTAGGGGTATCAAAATCAAGAGGGCACAGTTTTAAGGTGAGAGGAAGCAGTTTTCAAGGGGATCTGAGGGGCATTTTGTTTTTTTTTACACAGAGAGTAGTTGATACCTGGAATGAGCTGCCAGAGGAGTTGGGGAATCGGATACAATTACTAGATATAAGAGGCATTTCATCAGACACTTAAATAGAGGGGGCATAGAAAGATAAGGTCCAACTGTGGGGAAACGTGATTAATGTGGATAGGCAAAAAGGTCAACATGGACATGGTGGGCCAAAGGGCCTGTTTCTGTGCTCCACATTCCAAAATGTGTCCCTGCGTGGGATAATTGCAGAATGTAGTTTTAAAGTACAAGACAAACAAATCAAAAATGGCAACATACTTTGTTGAAATGTATTCTAAGTACTTAGTGGCTCCAAAGCCTTAGAAATGTCGAGAAGAAATAAATTTGGTCGTGCATCAATTAACTGAAAGAGGACTTGGATACATTGCAGATTGAAGAGGAGGACAAATTAAACATAGCTGTTCACTGGTTATGGAGAAGGAACAAGACCTAGATAACAGTAAAACAAAGGGGTTTGGTGTAGGGCACATAGTTGGTGGGTGGGGGTAGATGTTGGTGATTTAGGGCTATTACCAGCACTCTGCAAAGACTTGGACACACTCCAGGCACACATACTTTTAAATGTTAGGTAAAGTTCTTAGGCATATGTTAGTGGGGAGGTATGTCTTAAAAGCCCATTAACCATGAATAGCAGACTCCAATATTCTGCATTAATCTGGTTGTACAGGATGACTGGAATGTGTAGAATTATTAAGTGTATGAGCTGTAGTTATATAAACCTACTGGCTGTATACATTACAGTTTAAAAGTGTACTCTGCACTGTTAAAACACCGTGAACTAATCTGGCAAAGCCTGCCGGGATACCTGTCTCAAGGATGGGGTCTGGTTCAGAGGGTGCTGAGAACACCTTGGTGGGCTGGTAGAGCAGTGTGCCCTGTCCACTGGCAATATTTGTGTATGGTTACATCACTGCCTGTCAATTGTCTTTGTCTCCACTGTGTAAAAAAAGCCAGTGTATTCAGACAATTAGAGAGGCTCTCAGAGATTCTCCCTTCCATACTCATATCGATCAAAATAAAGAACTGGTATATCTGTTTCTCTACTCTGAGTGAAGATTGATTCACAAGACATATCTAAATATTTTCATGGGTTGGGGAAAATGGGGGCTAAATATAGGACTGAGGAGAACATTGGTTTACAGGGGATGGGGGTGGATGTTCTGGGCTTGAGGGGAAAGGATTGTGTTAAAAGTTACCAGCGGAAGGACATTCAAGAAGTGGGGACTGATGACAACAAACATATGAGCGATGGAGAGACTGGGGGAGAGGCAGAAACAGACAGACTTGATAACAGCTCGAGTAACAGCAGGGCTTGAAGCCACTGCCACTGGATGGCCCAATCTCCCAACATCTGGTCCGGAGTGAATGACTGGCAAGGCGTGCATTGGAATGGCTTGTGAGGGAACAGGGTTTGTGGTAAAAGGGGAAAAAAGCAACACCTTGTTGGATTTGCTTGTGATCCATCTGCTACTGAGCACTGCAGTGTGCATTCAGGGGAGAGTGCAGAAAGGCAAAGGTGGTCAATGACGGGCCAGATATAGACACAGTGTGGGTGATTGCAGGGAGAGGATAGTCCCATGTCTCTGCCATCAATCTACATCTCCAAAACTCGAGTAGAGGGGAGCACTGAGAAAAGTACTCAAACTAATAACTTTAGCCGTAGGAACAGAAGTGCTTCAATGTTCTTAAAGAAATCACGTAATGGAGCAGGTCTGAACATTTGGATTTTTTTTAAACCCAGTCTATACAACGAGCCAGGTGCCTGGTAAGTTCTTATTGCTAAGAACAAGGATTTCACTCCTGTCTTCACTTCTGTCCAACTTATAGAGTTTTTCTGTGCCGTGCCCATTATTCAAATGTGAGCATTGTCTGTAGGTGTTGTTTGGCTTTTCAAATACCAGGAGTCACAGCCAACCCCAATCCTATTCTCAACCGTTGTCCACACATAGGTTTTCCAGTGGGGTCCATTCAACCCGACGTGTATTGCCAGCTGGTCTGACCTGGCATCTGATTGCCGGTGGCCAGCCCAGCAAGGTCTACAGCGATCAGCAAGCTCAGCACAGACCACAGCAGGGAGCTGTGCCATTGTATACCTCAGTCACACACTGCCTTACAGAAATCTGGCTGGAATAGAACTGGAAATATTTGCTGGACGTTCCTCTAAGTATACAATTTTCAGTTTTATGTGAAAAAGCAGAGTGTGTGTGTTTTTTTAAGGCTCAATCGTAGCTTGAAGGGGTAGAAAAATATTGCACACAGATTACATACTACTTTGGGGAAATGTAAAATCTTAGATAACCTGTGAACTTAAAAGGCAGCAGTTTCAGGGGTCGGGGATGATGGGCTGAAGGTCGGTGGGAGGTCATTTGGCTTTTACCTGATGATCAGATGCCAGGTTCATCCGATATGGGTGTGGCTTTCCATTCTCGTTAGTCAGAGGAGACCAAATTTTGGCCTCGGACCTATAAAAGGAGAGAGAAGAAAGGTGCATGAATATTAATTTAATTTTACTCAGTAATCAAATGAACACAGCTCCGAGCTGAAGAATTCCCTTCCAAAAGAATGCTAACGTGACCCTTTGACCAAGGGTTTGAATAACATAGCACCATGGGATGCTTCTTAACCAAATTAAGAATGAAAGGCAAACATTAAAAATGGCTGTAACAGTCAGGAAACTCAGATCTCAAAACTCATGCTCTAAAAAGAACATTTAACAAGAATAATGCCTACCTGTCCACCAGCTTATGCATCAGCCAGCTTTACAAAGCAATTATAGTCAAAGGACTGCAAGAGCTAGAGTTAGATTACCTTCCACAGTAACTTACCATTGAGATGGCACTGAGAATAGTCCTAACAAGGGCTTAGGGAGACTTCTTATTTGGTGGCAGCTTTATGTCAGTTTTATGAAACGAACTGAGTTACCACTGGCTTAAATGTGGCAAAGAAAGAGCCAGTTCTGTGCATTCAGCACACGAGGTCCAGAAAGTCCAATTCATAAAGGCAGTCTTTTCAGTGAGGGTTCCATCAGTAAACACCTCATGACAACAACCCAATCCACCTCAGTGTTATACTAAATTTGCCAGACACAATTTGCTCTTTCAATTCTTGTGTTGGCTCATCTTAATTAACCCACCTCTTTCAATGAGAGCAGTGATTTGTCCCTTATTTCTGGTGCATCTCAAGGCTGCATGCTTACCCCCCCCTTCTCTAATCTCCATACACACGACTGTGTGGCTAAGCACAGCTCCAAAGCCACGTACAAATTCACCAACGCCACTGTTGTTGGATGAATCATAGGTGGTGATGAGTCAGCATACAGGATCGAGATAGGACACCTGGTTGAGTGGTGCTGCAACAACAACCTCTCGCTCTACGTCAGCACAAGAGCTGATCTTTGACTGCAGGAAGGGGAAGGAGGGCGAGCATGCACCAGTCTACATTGGGGGATCAGCGGTGGAGAGAGTCAGCAGCTTTAAATTCCTGGCTGTTAACATATCAGATGTTAACATATCCTGGGCCCAGCACATAGATGCAATCAAAAGGAAGGCACACCAGTGTCTTTACTTTCTTAGAAGGTTAAGGAGGTTCGGCTTGTCATCGAATACTCTAACAAGCTTCTACAGATGTACTGTTGAAAGTGTCCTGACTGATTGCATCATTAATATTCATACATCATGGTCTGCATCATTAATACTCATGCATCATGGTCTGCATCATTAATATTCATGCATCATGGTCTGCATCATGGTCAATAACCACACAAAGGCAGAGCCTGCTCTGAAAATGCAGAAAGGATTGCACGGGATGGATTCCTATACTAAATGACATCTACAAGGCATCACAGCAACTTAGCAGGGCAGGGGGAGCAGCTCATTTCCCGCACAATGCCTCTACTACAGAGTCCCTCTTCATCAACCCCGACAGCACATCGGACATCTCTACCCACCAGGACGGCCCCTGACCCAGGTAAACTTTGCAAGGGAAGTTTCAACAGCTGCTATCGAGAGCAGCAGGAAACATCTGCTGCTGGGTGAAGTGCCTTGGGTCCTAGTAAGTGCTGTATACAGGGTTCTGCCTGATAAAGAGATTTAACTGTGCAACCACACTTGTTAACGTCTCCTGGAGGTCAGCCAGCAGCCACTCCACTGTAGCAAGCCCTCATCAGCACTGCCCCACTGTCTCAGGATGGCTGACAGAGGTCAGTGAGTGCCAGCATTGCTGGTGACACCCACAACCCCCGAGTGAACTCCAAGCTCAAAGCAGACATCCAGCCAGTGAAAATCAGAAAAAAAAAACTGCAGATACTGGAAATCTGAAATAAAAATGCTGGGAGCAGCATCGATGGAAAAGGTGTACAACCTGAAACATTAACTAGTTCCCTTTCTACAGATGCTGCCTGAACTTCCAAGAGTTTCCTGTATTTACTATGGTTGTCATCCAGTGCAATCTGCACCAGATGTTCCTGCAAACACCGCCGATCCCCCAATGTAGAATGGTGCATGTTCGCCCTCCTTCCCATTCCTGCAGTCAGAAATCAGCTCACAGAAATGGAAGCTGAGCAAACATCATCAACCTTGGATAGTATGCAGGTCTACACAGCTGATTGTATGGTCAGACCCAGACAGCAGTGTTAGTGGGCTGTGCAGAGTATGCTTGAAGAATACTGCTTTCTCTCATTACAGTTTCACACATAATTGCCCATGATGGGAGTGACTTTGGAGACCTTGGGATACAAGTTCATAGTTCCCCAAAAGTGGCAGCACAGGTAGAGAGGGTGATGAGAAAGGCTTATGGGATGTTTGCCTTCATCCACCATGGCTTAGAGTACAAGATCTGGGATGTCACGTTACATTATAAAACATTGGTTATAACTGCACTGTGCACAGTCTGGTTGCCACACAATTGGAGGATGTGATTGCACTGGAAAAGGTCAGAGGAGATTCACCGGGACACTGGTTGGAGCACTTCAGTTAGAGAGGGGAGATTGGCTGTGCTGGGTTTGTTTGCCCTGGAGTGCAGAAGACTGAGGGGTGAGCTGATAGACATCTACAAAACTATGAAGGGGACAGATAGGGTAGATGGTAGAAATATTTTTCCCATGATGGGGGTGTCTAGAATGAGAGGGCTTAGGTTAAAGATGAGCAGGAGAGGTTTAGAGGGGATCCGACGGGTGATTTTTTTCCTCCACACATAGCTGGAATCTGGATCACATTGTCTGAAGAGATGGTGGAGGCAGGTACACTCACTGTAGCTAGACAAGCAGTTGGAGCACAGAAAGCTAAAGATCTAATGCAGAATGGGAGGAAAACGGTAAAATGCCATCTGAAGGATGACCTACAAAGAAATGGCCCATTGGAGAGGCTCCATCATTAGTTCAACAAATACTTGGAGGCAGTGCACAATGGCATTTACACCAGAGCTTGTTTGCAGGCTGGGATCTGGTGTAGATTACAGTGGGGGGTTTGGACACACTGAGTGGCCTGTGTAACAGGCGAAGCATTGCGACACAATCCACTGCACGCGTGGTGGATGTGAGATCAGGGAAGTTCTGGTAATGCTGAGGGGCTGAGAAAAAATTGCAAACAGAGTCACAGAGCAGCATCCTGCCAATCAAGGCTGTACTGGCTCTAAGACAGAACGCTGCAGCTGCTCCCACTCCCCCACCCTATACTGTTGACCTGTGGGGTCACCTTGAATAATTTTTGGCCTTCTGCAAAACTGTACCTTAGCATTGCTTACATCCATCTGAGCAAGTTTAACATCTCAAATGCCATCCAAAGAACCCCACCTCTAACAGTACATCAGTCCCTTAGTACTGCACTGGCGCCAGCCCAGATTTGTGCATTCAAGTCTCTAGAGCAGGCAAGTCTCTTGTTTCTGATCTAGAGGCAAGAATGCCAACAAATGAGTACACCCAAGATGATCCACATGAATATTAAAGATTTGCATAAAAATACAGGAAATACTCAAAATCAATAAAATGCTGGCCTGACTTACAGGGAACTGGAATACAAGGGGATAGAATTCTTTCTTCAATTGTAAACAACCCTGGTTGGACCATCCACAGAATACTCTCAGCATCCAACATCTCCGGATATACTGGCTATGGAGGGTGCACACACACCAGAATGGCAAATGACAGCTCAACTTCAGGGTTTAACCTACATGGAAGCGTCACATAAACCAGGGTTGTGGTCCTGCAGTTTGGTCGTTTAAAGGGCAAATTGACTTGTTTTCAAAATATTAAGGGGAACGACAGGGTAAGTGGAAAGAAATGGATCTGTTGGTTAGGGAGTCGAGGACAAAGGAACAGACTAAAGATTAGTGCCAGACCTCTTAAGAGTGAACATCAATATTCATTGGATAGTAGAATTTGGAACTGTCTTCCACAAATTGCAAAATGTCAGTTCAACTATTAATTTTAAATCTGAGATCAACAGTACTTTTGGTTAATAAAAGAATTAAGGACTTGCAGGGCTGAAATCAGGGCACAGATCACCCACGATCTCCCTGAATGTCAGAACAGGCTTAAGAAGGTAAACAGTTTGCATTTGTCCCAATCAGCATTATTCTGGTCCATGACCCACCAGACCACGACCTTTGGTTGGTGCACAGTAAGGACCTCTATAATCTGGTTTGGTTTAATCTCACATGATTTTCCTTCATTTATAAAGTGGCCCACAGAAAGAAGTGATGAAATGGTCACTTCCAGAATACAACATACAGCAGACACGTTGCAACAACGGGCAGCACAATGGTATAGCTGGTAGAGCTGCTGCCTCACAGATCCAGCAACCAGGGTTCAATCCTGACCTCGGGTGCTGTCTGCAGAGTTTGCACATTCCCCATGACCGTGCGAGTTTCCTCTAGGTGCTCCAGCTTTCTCCCACGTCCTGAAGACAGAGGGATTGGTAGGAAAATTGGCCACTGTAAATTGCTTCTAGCAAGTTAGCGAATAGTAGAATTTGGGTGTGTTGAAGTGAACGTGAGAATAAAACAGGATTAGTATCGGGTTGGTGTAATGGATGTTGGTTGGTCAGTGTGGACTCGATAGGCCAACAGGCCTGTTTCTGTATCACTTCATGACTCTATAAACTTGTAAAACAGCTTTAAGGAGTGGCAGCAAAGGACATTTTATGATGCTGGATCTCTGTGTCTGGTATTGTCTAAACCTGGACAGCCAGTTCAATAGTTCTGTGGTACACCAGCGACCCCACCTAGGCCGGTCTGGTTGATCAGAATGTGTGGACTCCCAGATCTAAAGACAAGGCCAGTCGAAGAGCACCAAGCTTCCTGCAAGTCAAAAGCCATCCAAGGAGATGGCAGAGGAGAGACATAATTGAGGTGTACAAAATTATGAGGGGCTTAGAGAGGATAAATAGGAAGAGCTTATTTCCCTTAGCACACTAGGATTGAACACTAAGGGAAAACATTTAAAGTAACTGTGGGAAGAATTAGAGGAGAGGTGAGGAAAATCTATTCAGAGGGTGGTGGGGATCTGGAACTTAATGCCTAAAAAGGGTGAAACCCTCAACATGTTTAATCAATAATTGCACATGATCTGCACGGCTATGGGTCAGAGGTGCAAGGACTCATTGGGCTCCTTTATGGCCAGCACTGAAATGGCCTGAATGACTTCCTTGCGAATTGTAAATGTTCTATGATCTAATGTACCAAGCAAGCAAATGGAGCATTGAAGGTGGTCACAGCATCCAAGACTGCTCAACAGCCACAGAGTGCGCGAGACTAACTTGAGTGAACAACAACAGCCTTAAAGGCCTCGTGCTTTCCTCACAATCTTGGAGAGAGATGGGAGGAAAGAATCACTGGATGTTACGCTCTTTATCCAGAATGGAAACAAGCAATATTGCGCCTCTCTCTGTGCCTCTATAACTTGGGGAATTGAGCCAGGTGCAGTCCAACTAAATGAATAATATTCATGAACAAATGGGTTTCCAGTGACAAAATTCTCTTGAAACCTATTTGCCCCAGTCAACCACTACCTTCATTATCTGTGCAAACCCTCCACAATTTACCCCAGAACAACTGCTACTTTGTCCATGTTTGTTCTGGACATTCCTCACACCATCCACAACATGGAGGACAGGAAGTAGCAACAGAAGTAGGCCGTTCAGCCCCTCAAGTCTGTGCTGCCATTCAATAATCTACTTTTTCCGCTCAGTTCCAATTTCCTCTACTTATCCCATATCCCTTGCTCTGTATAAAAAAATCTATCAGCTTTCTTGAACATTCTCGATGACTGAAGTTCCACAGAACTCTTGGGTAGAAAATTCCAAAGGTGAAAAGTTGAGGAAAATCCTCATCTCAGTCTCAACGACTGGCCCATTATTTTGACACTGAGTGCACTGGTTCCAGATACCCCAGCCATGGAAAACATTGTACCTATAACTACCCTGTCAAGCGCTTTAAAAATAGTGTATAAAATCACTGCAATCCAAATTACCAGCACAATCTCAGCAGGTCAAGCCTACAGATAACATATTAAATAAATGCACTGTATTTATTAAAATTAAATTGATTTATTATTGTCCCATGTACCAAGGTACAGTGAAAAACTTTGTTTTAATGCCATCCATACAGATCATTTCATCACATCAGTGCATTGAGGTAGTACAAGGGAAAAGCAGTAACGGAATGCAGAATAAAGTGTCACAGTTACAGAGAAAGTGCAGTGCAGGCAGACAATAAGATGCAAGGCTATGATGAGATAGATTGTGAGGTCAAGAGTCCATCTTATTGTACAAGGGGACCATTCAAGAGTCTTTTAACAGCAGAACAGAAGCTGTCCTTAAGCCTGGTGGTACATGCTTTCAGGGTCTTGTATCTTCTGCCTGATGGGAGGGGGCAGAAAGGGAAAATGACTAGGGTGGGTGGGGTCTTTAATTATGTTGGCTGCTTTACCAAGGCAGCCAGAAGTTTAGACAAGAGTCCATGGAGGGGAGGCTCGTTTGTGTGATGTGCTGAGCTGTGTCCACAACTCTCTGCAGTTTCTTGCAGTCTCGGGCAGAGCAGTTGCCGTACCAAGCCGTGATGCATCTGGATAGGATGCTTGGTACATCGATAAAAATTGGTGAGGTCAATAGGGACGTGCTGCATTTCTTTAGCTTCCTGAGGAAGTAGAGGCGCTGGTGCACTTTCTTGGCCATGGAGTCTGAACTGAACTCATAATACTTCTGTATTAAACTGAACTCCCCACTTGAATCAGCCACCTGTAAATCCTCATAGACCAAGCAAGAACAGGCACTAACAGCAAGGCCCCACAAGGAGCAGTAACACAAGGCAGCTCAACTAGATCAACTATAGGTTATCTAGCCCAGTTCATTCAAACACACATGAATTAATGTAATAGAAGACGGATCACCCTTGCCAGCAGGAGCAAACATCAAATGTACATACATGTCTCTCAAGACATTCCAGCTAAAGCCTCTTGAAAGGCATTCACAAAAACCTGCAGCTGCATCAGGGCTAATAAAGCAAAGGAAATTCCACCATGTACAGCCACGAGACTTGGCTTGTAGTTGTGCCTTTGGGACAAGGATCAAGGAATTTTCTTTACAAGTTCCCAACTTAAATAACTGGATAAAATATGCATGTTAAATCAATCACAACATTGGCCTGCAAAATGCAGAGGCATTCCAGAGGAACGGCAGAAACCTGGCAGGTACAAAAGATCACACAACATTCTGCAAAGAAAATGGTGAAGTTACCCCACAACCATCATCAGGAAACGTGTTACCCAGCCATGCACCTCTTTGCAGGTTTTGGGAACTTACCTCCTGCAAATTACCTTCATTTTATATACAAGCCTCTTTTTTGACATATTAATCAGCAAATTCCCCTTTGGTGCCTTTTACAGGACACTGAAAATCTTTCAAATTGACTGGTCTCAGGGAAATATTCTTGTGTATGACACATGAAAGAGGAAGTGAACAGAGGAACAAAGCAGGAAGCAATAAACAACCTGTAAAATACTCTACTTTCATAATCTGGGATCTGGATTTGGTTTAATCTCCTACGATTAAATGTTATCTTTTCTTTTAACTTAGAATTGGGGCAAATCGCAAAACATGAAACTCTTTCCACTTCAGTGATTTGGTCTGTGACGGGACTGCAAGCGTAACACTGTAAGCTTAACCAACTTTCTTCAAAGGGAAATGACAGGGAGAGGAGGGAAGGTCTATGGTCCGGGCTGGACACATTCCTCAGCCTTAGCCACAGAGGTGCTTGTCAGGTCACCAGGTTCTGTATTTTTGGCTGGTGATTGTACAAATTCTGCCAGGGCCACAATCAAGGTAGTTCCATGGGAAGCAAAGTTACTGTGAAGCCATCCCGTGATTCTCAGATTCCAAAGCCAAGTATTGGCAGGAAAGCAGTCATTTTATAAAACGTCAGTCTTGAGCTGCAGTTTGCTCTCCAAACTTGCAGCGTAGTTTAAAAATAGATATGGCTGAGTAAATTATTCACTTCACAAATGTTCCTGCTACGGAAAAGTGAAGGGCTCTCAACCCAAGCTACCACACAAAGTCATAGAGTGTAGAAACAGGCTCTTTGGCCCACATCAATCACCTACACTAATCCTCAACTAACCATTTTATTCTCCCTACAGTGCCATCAACTTCCCCCAGATTCTATCAGTCACCCGCACACTGGAGGAAGCCTACACTGGCCAATTAACCCACCAACCTGCATGTCTTTAGCAAGTGGGTGAACACCCAAACAGTCACAGGGAGAATGTGCAAACTCCACACGGACAGCACCAGAGGTCAGGATCAAATTTAGATCACCGGAGCCATGAGGCAGCTGTGCCACCGTGCTGACCATTCTGTCAATGTGACAAATAAGGAACTAAACCTTCCAAAAAGAAATAGCTGAGGAGATTACTCCACTGCGGTTCTGGTTGATATTTTTATTAATATATAGATTAAATCAGTCACAGAAATAATTTTACCCAGCAACAGAAACATCCAGAGGAATTCAGAACTATGATATGAATCAGGCATTCACACTTTCTCACACTGCAAGAGAGTTTGAGTACAAGGTTGGGGATATTCTGCTCTCATCATACAGAGCCCTGGTGAGGTCACATCTGCAAGTGGTGAACAAGTTAGTACCCCAGGATATATGGGAGATGGAAAGTGTGGCAATAGCTTACCAAACTGATTCCTGGACCTGTGGGTTTGTCATACAAGGTCAGATTCAGCAAATCGGGCCTATACTTGAGTTTAGAAGAATGGGAGATGACCTCACTGAAATGCAACTTTTTTTTAAAACATTGCTTGAATAGGTAGATGCGGAGATGATAGTTCCCACGGCTGGGTGTCCAGAATCAGGGGACAGTCTCAAAATAAGGAGTGAGCCATCAGTACTGAAATGAGAAGAAATGTCTTCAGCCAGAGGATGTGAAATCTTTGGAATTCTCGACCTTGCAGAAGAGCTTTTGCTGGGTTTATTCAAGACAGAGATTGATAAGTTCTTAGTTATTAAAGGGAAATTGTCAGAATATGTGTTAGCACAGGAAATGATGCAGAGGTAAAAGATCAGCCATGATCTTTCGGAAAGGCAGAGGAGGCACAAGAAGCCAAATGGCCTACTCCTCTTGTGTTTCTTGTCTATCCTGTGGATCAAAGGAACGTACTGGAGAAAAAGCACAATCTTCAAGCTTTTTATCAACCAACTGTAACAGTGACCCCACCTCCCTGACAGCGGAACCCAGATTTACCTGGTGTGAAACACAGCCTGCAATACCCCTACCAAATAAACCAGCTTAGGAGCTTTGACACGCTGCTGGGGGAGCTTGAATTGCCAAGCAGCAGTATTAACATTTGAGCTTCTTCCTTTCATGCTGATAACCCAGCTTCCACGTCCGTGGTCAGACTCTACATTGTGATAGGTGCAGTGATGCTGTGGTGAGTTGGTGGAGCTGGATACAGAACTACCAGAACACTTTCCTGCAAAGTGAGCTGAACAAGTCCCCACACAAACCACCATTAGATCATCAGATTTCTGAACGGTCCATGAACACGATCTCGTTATTCTTCTTTTGCACTAATTTATTTATTTATTGCTGTAACTTATAATCATTTTTATGTCTTGCACTGTACTGCTGCTGCAAAACAACAAATTTCACAACATGTGTCAGTGACAATAAACCCGATTCTGACAATAGGAAGCCTTCATTCTAACCAAGGATGACAGCAACACATTATATTTATGATCACACCTTTAACACAGTAAATCTTCTCAGGATCATGGTTCACAGGAACATTGTTAAACAAAACTTTCCAGATGAAGAGTCTCGACCTGAAACATCGACTGTCTCTTTCCCTCCACAGATGCCACCTGACCCTCTGAGTTCCTCCAGCAGTTTTTTTTTGCAACAACAAACTTTGCTAGAGGGGTAATTTTAAAGAGTAATAAAAGCAGGAGAGAATTTCAGAGTTCAGCACTCTGACACCACTCACGGGGCATCAGAAGTCGGGTAGGAACTGAAGCAGTGCAGAGACCTCACTGGGTTTGCTGAATGCTTAAACTGGGATTGGGGGATAATGTTGGCCAGAGAGCACTTGTTACCAACCCCGGTCTTACCCACATTTCAATCAGATTCTGATGGTTACAGAGCTTTAGATTCACAAAAAGCAACATCTTTATTCAAGAGAGGATTGTATTTGTTTTCAGTGCAAGGAACTACAAGCAGCATCTCGACTCAACTCCATGTAAAAGCATTCTGAGCTGGTGCACAGAAACTATCAAATGTCCAAGGGTTTAATTAAGAAATTCACAAAGATTAGTGGTCGGAATTTGTGCAGATTAACACCTTGCATCCCTACATTGAGAGATGGGGGTGGGGGGGGGAATTCCCTTAAATGGGAACAAGCTAGGAATAATGGATCAATAAGTCAGCCGGCCGCCGCACAGTCTCATGTCTGTATATGGTCTGCTCTATTGTTAGCCTGTTGCAGACTGTGGCTGTGTTTCACTCACAACACCACTTTACCCAGAATGATAACCAACAATAGGAGACAGAGCACCGTGCCTTCTAACAGACATGGGCATAGTCGGGCATGAGATTTTTTCCATGCCATTTGGATTACAGACACTAATGAAAAAAGGGCAAGAGACGACTCTCCCCTGGGGCTGAGACACTCTGGGCACAAGGTCTTCATCACTCTTCACATTGCAATATACCTACAGCACAAACTGCCGGGTATGGGGATTCAGTAATGATAGTAACATCACACCGGCGAGTCACCAACATCAGGTCCAAAGTCATTTTCCTTAGCCAGTGAAAGTAAAGGGCTAAGGAGGAACAATCGTTTAGAATCAGATCAAAGACTGAGAGACTGTGGGTTAGAAGAGAGACAATTGCAAGAACAAAAAAGAACATGTAGAAAGGGTCACTGCATTCCAGCTATACTTTCGTCCTTGAGAAGTTAATGAGTGAGTGGTAAAGAGGTGGGGAAATATGAACAAACATTCATGACCCATGAGGTATAGGACCAGCATCACCCAGTGATAAGCCATTACAATGTACTCCTGGGGACACAGGGAGAGATGGACAAAAAATGCATTGGGTCATCCAGTTCACTTTCTCCCAGTCTGCCTGTCACATGATTTAATAATGATGGATTAATTGACCAATTACAGTAACTGAATTGCTCCATCAATTCAGCCACACTAATTTTGAAGTTCACCCTGCAGCTCAATGGACTTCTCTCCACTGACCGTTTCCAGTAGTTCCTTCTGTTTCACTCCTGGAGATGGCCAGCCCTCCATGATTGTCCAGGAGTGGGACAAAAATGTTACTTGAGACTAATTTTTTTTTGGGGTTTTGTGGGGACTGTTCTCATGCAGTGGCTGAGAAGCCATGGTAAAACTGGTGACTTCATAAAACCAGTCACTCACTCAGACCAGCTGCCAGGAACTGCTGACATTGGTCAGGTCAATCACTCAGTCCATTGCCAGAAAAACAAGCCTTGTTGAACAGACACCCCTGACACAGCTCTCACAGAGATCCTCCACAATATCCCCCAGCACCACCAGAAATATGCACAGAGCCAGTGCCAGAAGGCAGCACTGAGGCAGATTAGCTTTGGAGCTTTAGCTTAGAAAATTGGTAACTTGGTTTATTACTGTCACATGTACCAAGGTACAGTGAAAAACTTGTCTTGCATACCATTCATACAGATCAATTCATTACAATAGTGCATTGAGATAGTAAAAGTTAACCAACAAAAGAATGCAGAATGAAGTGTTACGGTTGCAGAGAAAATGCAGTAGGTAGACAATAAAGGTGCAAGGCCATAATGAGGTAGATTGTGAGGTCAGGAGTCCATCTTATTGTACCAGGGGATTGTTTATTAGTCTTATCACAGTGGGATAGAAGCTGTCCTTGAGCCTGGTGGTGCGTGCTTTCACATGGAGGAGAGGTGATTTCTCCTGATGTGCTGAGCTGTGTCCACAACTCTCTGCGTTTGCTTGCGGTCACTGGCAAAGTAGTTGCTAAACCAAGCCATGATGCATCCAGGGAGGATGCTTTCTATAATGCATCAATAAAATCTGGTGAAGGTCAAAGGGGATATGCCAAATTTCTTTAGCCTCCTGAGGAAGTAGAGGCGCTGGTGAGCTTTCTTGGCCATGGCTTCCACGTGGTTGGACCAAGACAGACTATTGGTGATGTTCACTCCAAGGAACTTGAAGCCATCAACCCTCTCAACCTCAGCACCATTGATGTAGACAGGAGCATGTGCACTGCCCCCCTTCCTGAAGTCAATGACCAGCTCTTTTGTCTTGCTGACATTGAGGGAAAGGTTGTTGTCATGACACCATGTCACTAGGCTCTCTATCGCCTTCCTGTACTCCGATTCATCGTTATTTGAGATACGGCCTACTATGATGGTAGCATCTGCAAGCTTGTCGATGGAGTTAGAGCATAATCTGGCCACACAGCTCTGAGTGTATAGGGAGTAGAATAGGGGGCTGAAGACACAGCCTTGTTAGGTATCAGTGTTGAGAATAATCATGGTGGAGGTGTTGCTGCCTGTCCTCACTGATTGCCATCTATTAGTCAGGAAGTCAAGGATCCAGTTGCAGAGGGAGGTGTTTAGTCCCAGGTCTCGGAGTTTGGTGATGAGTTTGCTTGGAATTATAGTATTGAAGGTGGAGCTGTAGTCAATAAACAATAGTCTAACATACTGTAGGTGTCTTTACAGTCCAGATGCTCCAGAGATGAGTGTAGGGTCAAAGAGATGGCTTCCACAGTAGACCTGTTTCGATCGTAGGCGAATTGCAGTAGGTCGAGGTTGTCTGGGAGGCTGGAGTTAATGTGTGCCATAACCAGTCTCCTGAAGCACGTCATGATGGTGGATGTCAGAGCCACCGGTCAGTAGTCATTAAGGCACATTACCTTGTTTTCCTTCGGAACCGGGATGATAGTGGTCTTCTTAAAGCAGGTGGGAACCTCAGATTGAAGCAGGGAGAGGTTAAAAATGTCTGCAAATACCCCCGCCAGCTGCTCTGCACAGGATCTAAGGACATGGCGAGGGACACCATGTGGGCCAGATACTTTCCACGGGTTCACTCTCTACTGATTTGATGTCTGCAATGGTGACTGTGGGTTCAGGTACATTGGTGGCTGTCGGGGCGGGTGCTGACATTCCATTCCCCTTCTGTTCAAAACATGCAGAGAATGTGTTAAGCTCATCGGGAAGGGATGTGCTGTTGTCAGCGATGCAGCTCAACTGTAGCCCGTTATAGCATGTAAGCCCTGCCCAAACTGATGGCTGGTCTGGGACTCAATTTTCAACTGGTATTGTCTCTTGGCATCTCTGATAGCTTTACAGAGGTCATATCTCAATTTCTTGTATAGGTCAGGGTCACCTGGTTTGAATGACTCAGTCCTAGACTTCAGTAAGGAGTAGATCTCCCAGTTCATCAATGGCTTCCAGTTTGGGAACACCTGGATTGTCCTCCATGAAGATGTATTGGTAGTTTGTCACAGAATCACTTAAGACACAAAATCTCCACAAAGGGCTGAAAATAGTCCTGAATAATCTGGGATTCCCAGGAATTAATAACTCATCTCCAAACAATTCAGAAGGAATAAAAATTGTTTTGAAGATGTGGAAGAGAATGAGGGATTACAGGTTAGTGGAGAGAATGCAGTGACTGCCACTGATCTCTTCAGATCACAGAGGGTTTAACATCAGGTACACGTTGATAAGTAAACAGAAACCATTACTGGAGGCAGAATAATCAATAACCAGGCACAGCTTTGAGGTGGTTGGGAAATGAACCAGATAAAAAAGGAAGCATTAGTGTTTACACATCAGGTTGGTGTTATCCAAATATACAGCCAGAATGTGCAGAGGAGGCAGATTCAATAACAACTTGCAAAAGAGAACTGGATGAGTACCTGAGAGAAAAGAAACAGTGGGGAACAGGATGAATGCTACCAAACACCAGCACAGCCTCGACCCAACATCTGCATTCGGTTACTTTATAGTTCTCAGTTTCCTCAAATGTCATCACTTATTCACTCTTGCAACCGGGAAGGTCGAGAGAACACAGCTCCAAGTGGCAAGAGGTCACAGCGGTGACCATGAAAGGAGGAAGTGCATACACCAGCAGCAGGAGATGGAGTAATAGATACGTAGGCAAATTACAGAGAGGTGCAAGAGGAATGGTGTTGTTGTCATTGGGGATTTAACTTCCCCAATATTTGCTGGGTAAACCTTAGAATTAGAAGGGGTGGAAATTTTAAACATGCATCCAGGAGAGCTTTTCGTGTCAGTACACAGATAGTCCTACTGGACAAGTGGAGGAAGTGTCAGTGAGACAGGACTTTGGCAATAGTGAGCATAACGTGCTAAGTTTCAAAGTGGTCACGGAGAAGGACAAGGACAGTCCAGAAGTGAAGTGACTGAATTGGGTGTGGGGGTGGGGGTGGGTTGGTTGGGTGCTTAGGGGAGAAGGGAGGAAGGCCAATTCCAATATCATTAGACAGGACCTAACAAACGTACTTGGTAAATCAGGAAGATTAGATAAATCTGCAATCTGGAAGTAATGAGAGTTCAGGGCCAAAGGCATTCCTACAAGGGTGAAGGCGACAGACAGCAAATCTAACAACCCCTGGATATTAACGTATAAAGGTTTAATTTTTAAAAAATTGAAGCATACAGTAGGTATGGAGCACTGAAAACAGTGCAGGCCCTTCATGAGTACAGAGAGTGTAGAGTGGGTTCCATTCGGGGCCAAAAGGATGCTCGGTGTGTGGAGACAAAAGGATGTGGGAAAGGTCTTAAATGAATATTTTTCATCTGTTTTCACAAAGGAGAAGGACATTGAAGTTGGAGGTTTCAGTCTGGACAGTGAAATTCTGGAGCCTGTTAAGAGTTAAAGGAGCTTAAAGGTGCCCAAATTCCTGGGGCCTACGATATGTCCCAAGCTGCTAATGGGAGGAGATACCTGGGCCTCGAAGACGAGAGTTAAATCTCCTTCAGTTGGCTGGAGGAAGAGCAGCAGGAATATGCCGGATAATTCTCAGCTCTGATGAAGGGTCTCAGACCAAAAACATTAACTGTTTCACTTTTCACAGATACTGCCTGACCTGACAGAAAGACTCCTGCAGATGGAGTGAAGGCAGCTTCACAGCACAGACTCCCAACCCTCTTAACCTGCCCCCACCTCAGAAAGATTCGACCTTAGTTTCATCCTCCTCCCTTCACCAGTCTAATAAATGCATTGAATTGTTTAATGATCAACCTCTCCCAATTCAAAGGAGGTGCAACCTCTCCCAGTTTTGAAACAAACCTTTGCCAGAAGCATTCACTCTTGGGGCTGTGACCTGGCTATTTGTAAAGTTAAAATGAGCCTCAGGTTTTGGGTGAGGACTGGGATCAGTCTTCCTTCAGCAGACAAATCAGTTGCTCGTCACTCAATATCAATGTCTCTCCCTCACAGTAATGCTGAAGATGCTTAAGTGGACATTCTATGTAGGTGCATTTCTGTCCATGAAACAGAGCCTGGTCTCCAATCATCCTGGACCTCCTTGGCCACTGGATTGAGACCTCACCCTGTCAAGCCCATGTGTGCAGCATCAATCCCACGTTAAAGGAATTCACACACAGACACGTCCCACTCCCTAAAACTGGAGTGGAGGCAAGTCATCCTCAGCTAAGAAGATGCCATTACTTTCATGGAATCACGGAGCTGTACAATACAATAACAGGCCCTTCGGTCCACCGCATCCATGCTGACCATTTTGTCCATCTACATTAATCCCATTTGCCTACACTGGTCTGTATCCTTCTAATGCCTTGCCTATAAGTGCCTCTTAAACATGGTGACTGTATACAACTCCGCCACCTCCTCGGACATACATTTCAGATGTCAGCCACTGTCTGTGCAAATATAAAATGCCCTCAGATCCCTTTTAAGCTCCTTCCTCGCACCTTAAACCTATGCCCTCTTGTTTCTCGGGCCCCATCCACCCCATTTATGCCTCTCCTAATCTTGTGTACTTCCATCAGGTTACCCCTCATCCCCCTTCACTCGGGGGAAAACAAGACCAGCGTATCCAATATCTGTCCATGACTAAAGTCCTCCAATCCATTACAACATTGTAAATACCAAGTACTCATTGCCAAGTGTGAGGTCTTCTGAAGTACATCTGCTACTTTATCAGAACATGAGATGTGTTCAGGTGTGTTACCTTTGAGACCAGACTTCAGGCAATCCGGGACCTTGGCTGTTCCTGTCACTCAGCAGTAGTACTCACACCCAGTTACCTCCCCCATTGGGACTTGAGCACGAGGCCGAGGCCAACAACACTGCAATACTGATGGGCTCTGGGCAGTTCTGTGGCAAGGACATTGAGCCATTTTTCTATACTACTGGTATTAAACAACTGCATGTTGTTATACATGTTAACCAATTGCCACAGATGCAGGTCAAACATTGCACAACACGATTCAGGTGGTTCCACCATGTGAGAGTGGCCCATGTGGTGAGCAAGTTTGGGGCCCTGGGCAATGGCAAGGTGGGTGGGCAGCATTGAATCTCCTGCATGTGCTGAGGGAATGGGCATGATTCTGAGTTTGGAGAGTCAATGAGAAAACAACAAAAGCAAGGCCTGAAGTATGTGGTCACGTACGTGTGCCAAGTGTTAGGTAGAATAGAAAAATAATCCAATAAATCCTGAGGCTAGTAGGATGAAAGGCAAAGATAATGGGACTCCCTCAGAGAACAGCGCTGGAATATTCTTGCATAATCCCAGCACATTCCAAATTGGCTTATTGCTATCTGAGTACTTTTAATGTACAGTCATTGTCACTTGCTAATTTATAAACATTTCTTGTTTTCTTTGCAGATCTGGATAAGAGTAGGGTCACTATTCATCACTGGCCTCAATCCAACATTCCCACTTACTCCCCTTGACCTTTGACTTCCCTGTAACCCAAAGGTCCATCATATCCTTGAATGTACAATCGCTCAGCCTCCACAGCTAGCTATCTGGGGCAGAGACTAAGAAAGGTTCACAATCTTCAGAATAAACTCCTCCTCACCTCCATCTTAAATGGACCACCACTCATCCAGAGGCTCTGCTTCCCAGTTATAGATTCCCCTTTAGGGAAAAATCTACTCTCTCAACCGTGTTACTTCTCATTCATCATTTAAATACAGGTGACCCCTACATTACGGCAATTCAGGTAAGGGAAATGCGGCCTTATGGAATTCACAAATCACTACCAAAGAAATTTGAGATACAGAACAAAAATTCACTCTTATGGAATGTCAGAGAGAAAAAAATAACAAAATAAACACTAAATGCAAAAGAAGCAACATATTTTGTCAACTTTTTGTCAAGGGTTCACGTTATGGAAAATCACCAAAGGTTTTCTAGGAAGACAACTCCTCTGTAACGCGGGGGGGGGGGCTGCTGTAGTGTTCTACTGTTCCATTCTTCCCACTAAGGTAGATAATCTCAAAATTCCTCCCTTCATCCAAGACAAGCTGACTCCTCACCATGGTCCTTGTGTCATACCACTAGTTACAGACTGCAACTTGAAAATAACCTGGATTATTTCAACTCCTCATTTTCTGTCTGTTAACCAATTTTCCATACATGGTACCTTCAAACCTATCGGCCCTTATTTTGTGCAGTTATATAGCAACTTATCAAAATAGCTCAGGAAATTCAAATATACTACATCCACTGGCTCCCCTTTATCTACCCTGCTAATTACATCCCTGAAAGAATACTATTATCTTTTGGAAACACAAATTCCTATTCATAACACAATTAGGCAGAACCAACATGGTTTTATGCTTTAAGTCTCTAGCTCTTGCTTTATAAAATATACCAGCAATCTTTCCAACTGATGTGAAGCCAACTATTCTGTCATTCCCCATTTAACTTCCACCTCCTTTCTTGAATAGGGATGTTACCATACTTCCAATCAAATACAACATTTCCAGAATCTAGGGAATTATTAATTCTACTGTCTCAAACAAACAACAGATTAATGATCAGGAGAGACAAAAGAGATTGCAGTTGCTGGAATCTGGAGAACAAACAATCTGCTGGAGAAACTCAGCGGGTTTAGCAGCATCTGTGGGAGGAAAGGAATTGTTGATGTTTCAGATTGAAACCCTGCATCAGGACCGCAGAGGTTAATGATCAGAATATTTTAAGCTTACAGTATAACTGTTGACCATGATACCAAATGGTATTGGTATGTTATTACCCCATGTACCGAGATGCAGTGAAAAACTTTGGTTTTGTGCGCCATCCAGACAGATCATGCCATCCATTACATTGAGGCAGTTATAAAGAAAAACAGAATGCAGAATATCATATTGTAGTTACAGAGAAAGTGCAATGCAGGTAGACAAATAAAGTGCAAGAGCCACAACGAGGTAAACTTTGTTTGCAAGCCATTCATACAGATCATTTCAAAACATAAGTATCTTGAGATAGTACAAAGGGAAAATAACAGAATGCAGAATAAAGTGTTACAGTTACAGAGATAGTGAAGTGCAGGTCGACAATAAGGTGTCATGACGAGGGAGATTGTGAAGTCAAGAGTTCATCAAATGTCCTGCTTTTCTTTGAAGAATGGATTAGTGTTTGCATCCAGAGAGGGGGGATTAAGACCCAGTTTAACAATCAGAAAGGCGGTGTTTGTGTCAGTGAAGCATCCCTTCGTTATTGCCCTGGGTCATCGGCACAGATCAATTGGTGATGAATTTGAATTAGGAACTGAACCCACGACCTTCTGATTGAAGCAAGGAACAGATAACAATTACAGGGGGAGGGAGAAAGGAGTGAAAATACGGAGGGCATGAGAGACACAGTCAAAACACAACACAGTCGATGCTCCTGGTAAGTATAAGCAAATAGAAAATCCCAGTGAGAGGCTCTGGTGGAGAAAGGAGCAATCGAGACAGAGATAAAGTAACTGGGAACCAGGAGGTGGAGCTGATGGATCCCTGTGAAAAACCCGCCAGTAACGAGGTGTTAATGGGGAAGGACAGTTCATGGTGGCCATGTGGGAGATGGGCAGAAACTAGAGGAGTCGTTATTAAAATAAATCAATAAGTAAATGATCATAAATGGCGCGCTGTAGTCTAGGAGAGAACACAGTGCCTTGAAACCAAATGAAATGTACAGCCTCTGAACATCATCATTAAGGGGGGAGAATATTCCTTTGCAAATAGTTTCTTGGCACCTAAAAACAAGCTGCAGTCTGTGGCCTTACAGACTAATTGCCTGCAGGATAACACTTGTTAGATGGTTGGGAAAAAAATAAAAATTCCATCTTGATGCATGAAAATTATTCCCAGATTCTGATCTGTTGCTTTTTGAAGGTGTTTACGTTACTGCTGCCCAACCAGCTCACAGCCCACACAGAGTATGGAGGCAGCAAGCAATACAAAGTCACCACAGCTCAGCCCAGCCGACAGGGAACCCCACTCATCCCTGGCTCTCAATCTGCAGCAGAAATCCAGCCTCGTTCTCCACCCCGTGAGCATGTTGAACCCAACATGCTGAGGTTGTGACACACTGGTTCACCCTCCCAAAAACTGGAAGAGATTTTTTTAACAAAGAAAGATCCCGCCTACTGCTCCATGTCTGCACTCGCTGTGGTCCCTTGTCTGTGAGACATGAAAACATCCAAATTGGGCTCCAGTTCACCAACACACGACCTAAATGTGAAACACAATCACAGACACCACTGTGAACCAATGTGAAAAATGTTTATTTGTGAAAATCAAAAAACTGCAGCAGATGCTGGAAATCTGAAACAAAAACAGAAAATGCTAGAAACACTCAACAGGTCAGACAGCATCTCTGGAAAGAGAAAGTTAACGTCATAGATGGAAGACCCTTTGCCAGTACTGAGATAGAGAGAAAACAAGTTAGTTTGAAGTTGCAGAGAGGGTGAGGAAGGGATGGATAGGACTTTTCCAGACATACTGAATGTTTCAACACACATAATGTTGGAGGAACTCAGCGGGTCAGGCAGCATCTATGGAGGGAAATGGACAGTCAACATTTCGGGTCGAGACCCTTCAACCTGGACTGCGTGTTTCTACCATTTTCTGTGAAAAATATTAAATCAGGATTTTGTGCTATTTTTGCCTATTCCTCTGACATTGTCTCCCCTTTGTCACACACCTTCCCCATCCCTTTCCTCCCCAGTGATCACCTTCTGCTCTGTTATAAATTACTGGATTAAAATAGAGTTTGCTCGAACATCTCTCACTTTTTGCATTCTGTTTCCAACCAAGGGCACTGGCACTTGGGTGATTTTTCCAGGTGGTATACTGACACTCACGTAGTCTGTCACAGAAACATGCAAAGTTTTGAAGGAGGATTTTTTAAAAATGGGAAGATGTTAATTAAATTACACCATTTGTGATCAATGTAGGAACTACAGCAACAAAAATTATGGAATCTTTCCTCTAGAAAACTATCTCCATGGAAGGTGTGTGCCTGGGACCCGGGTTCAATTCCGGCCGCTGTCTGTAAGGAGTTTGTATGTTCTCCCCGTGTCTACGTAGGTTTCTTCCAGGTGCTCCAGTTTCCTCCCACATTCCAAAGACGTACGGGTTAGGAAGTTTTGGGCATGCTATGTTGGTGCTGGAAGCGTGGCGACACTTGCAGGCTCTGCCCCCAGAACACTACGCAAAAGATGCATTGCACTGTGTGTTTTGATGTACATGTGACTAATAAAGATACCTTATCCTATCTTTTCAATACTTCCACTACTAAGCTAATAGACAAGATCACTCTGCCACACGAACTGGGAGGTGTCAGGTCTGCAGTGACCCACCCAAGCTAGTCAATGGCAGCTACATTGCTGCACAGTGCCCTCCAACCATGAAGAAGCCAAACAGTTAGGTTGAGCTCTTGGTTCTGTAATCTGAGATCTTCCTACATCTACGTACCTTGGCATCACTTTAGTTTAATTACAGAGTGAAGGAAGCAGGATGTCATGCATTATTTAATTAAACTGAAAGAAACTTTGGTCACCACAAGACAACACGGGCGTTATTGAAATTGAAGAAATGGTAATGAAGGAAGCCAACACAAACAGCAATTAAATAAATAGCCAGCTAATATATTTTTTAGATGTTATTTTAGGACTAAATGTTGGTAACATTTGCATCAGGGAAATCGTTCACGTAACAGGGGGTGGACAGTTTGATGTCTCACCTTTGTCAGTCTGTACTGGGAGTGCCAGCCAAGTTAAGGTGCTCAAGTCTCTGGAGTGGGACGATTTCACCAATACAGGGAGGTGAGCTATGACCAAGCCACATTTGGTGGCTAGGAACAGTTTTAGTCATTTGTAAAGCTGTCACTGCCAGTCTCGGCACTCAGATGACAAAAGTGAAAAGTATTTTATTCACATAATGTTGTTTTACCTGGCAATCAGGAAAGTCAGTTCATCTCCACATCCCTTGATCTTGTTCTGAGCATCCAAGTGGGTCATTCCATCGGTGTTTTCTCCATCAATGTCCAGGATTACATCCCCAACATAGAGCTTGGCAGCTTCTGCTTTACTCCCTGGAGTTATCTGAGAAGAAAAATTTGACATTTTGATTACCAAAAAAAAGTATAAAGACAAGGGGTGGGGGTGGTGGGGGGGGGAAGGGGGTGATGCAGAAAGTACGGACTATTTCCCTCCACATTATTTATGTGTGTGGTTCACATTTGGGTTTTCAAGTCTCGTTGAGAAAATTTGCTGACCCATCCCCTGAGGGTGGTAGGAATGGTAAAACACAACATGGCCATTCACGTGGGCAGCGTCATTGTAAAGCAGATACTTACAATGACAACACAAGAGTTAAATAAGAAGGTTCAAATGGGGAATCATTAAAGGCTGCTCATCCCTGCACTTCACCCAAGAGAACAAGGTTCCAACTCTGTATGTAAAACAGCCAAGCATTAACGTAGAGCTAAGTATTTATACTTGAAATTTAGTGCATAAACATAAAATTAAGCAATTTTACACCAATATTTATCTATCATAAGCTTTCTGCCGGAGGGAATCCAGGGAGAAGCTCACAAAGAGACACAAGCTTATTCCCTCTTGATGGAATTCTTTGCAAAATATCTCATTGCACATTTTTAAATAATCAAATACGTGTGCTGAATTAACTCCATTTCCTCTTCCGACTGGAATAATAGATCCAGCAAAAGGGCAGCAAAAACCCAAGCAACCCCTTGCATGATTCTATCTGTCACGGTGAAGAGTCACCAGTGGTGACACACCAGTGGATCCACCTCTGGCCAGCAATCAAATGTCCCCACGGAATAGAGGCTAACAATAGCTGAAAACACCACAGGTTTCAACTCCCACTGGTTGTTGTTTGTGGAAGTATCAGTTGGAGCACCTTTTGAGGATGGGGGAGTGATAGTGAGATCGAGAGATGAGACAAGATTGATTTCGCAATGCCCACGTTCAAAGGAGAGGTGGAGGAAATCCCAGATAACATTCCCACTATCAACATCAAAGTACAATCCTTTGGGAAAGTGGATTCAATCCATTCCATGGCTGAACAAATTGTTTATACTCATTAGTAGCTTTACAGGGACTTAGGGTTCCTGGAGCAAATAACTATTTCCCACTTGTCTCTGCCCTACTGCCATTAGAAAAGGGGAGAACAACTGGGAAACTTGGAGGGTGAAGAGGAGTGGGGTGGTTTGGCAGTGGAGGGGAGTGAACAGGCATCTTTCGATAGCCTTTAGATTAATGATTTGGATGAGAATGGAGGTGGGATGATTAGCAAGTTTGCAGACGACATCAAAATTGGTGGCGTGAGAAACAAAAGGACTGCAGAGGCTGGAATCTAGATGAAAAACACTATGGTGCTGCAGAAACTCAGCAGACCAGGCAGCATCCGTGAAGAAAAGCAGGCAGTCAATGTTTTGGGTCGGGACCCTTCTTCAGGACTGAAGAAAGGAAGAAGGGAAGCCCAATATATAGGAGGGAAAAGCAGAGCAGTGATAGGTGGGCAAAAAATGGGAGATAGGGTGGGCACAAGGTAGTGATAGGTAGATGCAGGTAAGAGATAGTGATCGGCAGGTGCAAGGGAGGAGGGGAGAGCAGATCCACCGGGGGATGGGTCAAAGACGAGGAGGAAAAAAGGGTAGAAAAAAGAGAGAGAGGCTGGGAAAGGGAAGAAAAGGCATGGTTGGGGGGTGGTTGTTGAGGGGATTACTTAAAGTGGGAGAATTCAATGTTCGTGCCGTTAGGCTGCAAGGTTCCAAGATGGAAAATGAGGTCCTGTTCCTCCAATTTATGCTTGAAATTCTCCTGGCAGTGGAGGAGGCCGAGGACTGATATATCAGTGATCATGTGGGAGGGGGAGTTGAAGTGACTGGCAACGGGGAGATGCAGATCACGGTTACGGACAGAGCGCAGGTGTTCTGCGAAATGGTCACCTAGTCTGCGTTTGGTTCTCACCAATGTAGAGGAGGCCACACTTGGAACATCGAATGCAGTAGATGATATTAAGGGAGGTGCAGGTAAATTTCTTTCTCACCTGGTCATAAGGTCTCAAAGGGAAAGGACTCTGGACACAGTCTTTGGAGTTAAAATGATTTATTCACAAAGACAAACGCAGGACAGGATGAATGGGAAGGAACGCACACTTACACACACACGCACACAGGTGATTGCGAATGTGAGGGAAATTGCAACAAGGGTGAGATGCGCGTGCACGCACACACACACACACACACACACACACAACAAACTGGGTACAAACAAATCAAGGAAGGAACAATACGGTGCCCGCCACCCCTTGACTCAGTGCAAGCATCGGCTCTACGCTCCCAGGAACCTACTTAGGATGCTCCTAACCCTTGTGGAAGTGCACACTCTTACCAATAGTCTCTTCAGCATTGCTTCACGATTCCTGGAGCAATCAAAAGAGAGAGAACCATGCATATGTGGCATTCTTTATAGTGCTGGAGGGCTGGGTGGTCCAGCTCAGGTAATTCAAACAAACCAATGGTTCAGGGTCAGGTACAAAGGTGTTTACAGGGGCCAATGGTCATGTGTGCACTAATGGGTGGGTGGAGCCAGACCTTGATTGACAGTGATGTGGCTTTCGACCCAGGTGATCAACAGTGTCATGTGACAGCCACAACCCTTCACAATACATGAGAGAGGAGTGAACTAGGGAGTCGTGGAGAGAGAGGTCCCTGCAAAAGTCAGAAAGGGGTGGGGAGGGGAAGATATGCTTGGTGGTGGGGTCCCACTGGAGATGGCGGAAATGGCAGAGAATGATGTGTTGGATACGTAGACTGGTGGGATGAAATGTGAGAGCAAGGAGGACCCTATCAATGGTGGTGTCAATTGGTGGTATCAATTGGTGGTGTGGTGGACAGTGAAGGAGGTTGTCTGAAGTCACCACAGAATTTAGATGAACTGGGAAAGTGGACCAAGGAATGGGAGATGAAACTTAACTCGGATAAGTCTGAAGTGATGCATTTTGGAGCAGAGCAGGACAGGGCCCTGCGGAGCGTTGCAGAACAGGGAGACTAAGGGGTACAAGTACATCGTTCCTGAAAGTGGCAACACAGGTAGACAAGATAGTGAAGAAGGCTTATAGCACACTGGCCTTCACCAGGCGGAGCACTGATTACAGGAGTTGGGATGTTCATGTTACAGCTGTACAAGATGCTGGTGAGACCACACCTGGAATACTGTGTGCAGTTCTGGTTGTCATACTATAGGAAGGGTGTGATTAAGCTACAAAGGGTGCAGAAATGATCCATAAGGATGTTGCTGAGACTGGAGGGCTTGAGTTATGAGAGGTTAGATAGACTGGGTCTGTTTTCCCTGGAGTGAAGGAGGCCGAGGGGTAACCTTATAGAGGTTTACAAAATCATGTTGGGCATGGATAAGGTAACAATCTTTGTCCCCCAGAGTAGGGGAGTCTAAAACTAGAGGATGAAGGCTTAAAGAGCGATTTAAAGGGGACGAGGGGCAAGATTTTCCACACAGTGGATGGTGGGTATGTGGAACGAGCTGTCAGAGGAAGTGGTAGAGGCAGGTACAATTACAATGTTTAAAATGACATTTGGACAGGTATGTGGATAGGACAGGTTCAGAGGGATATGGGCTAAATGCAGGCAAATAAGGCTAGCTCAGGAAGACACCTTGGTCAGCATGGATGAGTTGGGCCGAAGGGTCCGTCTCTGTGCTGTGTAACTCCAGGACATGATTGCTCACACCATCCTTCTCCGCTGGCCAGCCACATGCATCTGCTCTCATCCACTCCCGTACTCATCTTTCCAGTGGCAGCTCAAGAATCACCTCCAACAACCCACGCTCTCACTCCTGTAACATTACAGTGGGGTCCCTCAAGGATCCATTCTTGCACCCCTCCTCCTCCCTCACCTACACGCAGCCAGTCATCAACTTCCTCAAGCAGAGCAAGATAACATTGGGTTGGTTGACATTACACAGCTTCCCCCTCATAAGTCCTTCCCTCACCCACCATCTGATTTGTCTAACACCCAGTTCTGGGCAAGCAGAAATTTGCATCAGCTCAGTACTCAGAGGGCAGGAGACACCATCTTCTATACCTGTACCACCTCTGGCCCACAGTCACAGACTGCATCCTTTCTCGGATGACTGTCTGAAGCTAACCCAAACCATCTGCAACCCTGGTGGGTTTTATGACCACAAGATGAGGTTCTACCACATATCCGATCCCTCAAACAAAAAAGCCAAAAACTCCAGATGCTGCAAATGTGAAAAACAAGATGTTGGAAATGCTCAGGTCAGGCAGCGTCTGTGGAGAGAGAAACAGAGTTAATGTTTCAGATCAATGAGCTTCATAGAAAACACCTTTACAGCCACTAAACTGAAACATTAACCATGTATCTTCACTAATGCTGCTTGGTCTAGGAGTTCCCACGACTCTTCCCAGTTCACCGTTGTTCCTATGAAACAGCTGCAGAGCTCCAGTGCTGTCTGTGTGGACTTCTCCCCATGTCCACATGGATTTCTCTCATGGATGCTGGTCTACTCCCAAAGACATGCTGGTGGGTTACTGGCCACTGTATTGAAACCCTCAGCACAGAAAAATTGCAAAAGAATCAAAAGGGACTCAATGGGCATGAGAGAGAAAAAGTTGCAAGGGTACAGGGAGATAAGGTAAATGAGACTGACGGGATTGTTCTGAAAACTAGCATAGTTCCAGCGGGCCAAATGGCCTCCTTCTGCGTCATAATGTCTAATGAGTGTAAACGGTCTATGCATCTATGGAAAACACCACTACCCAAGTTCTGTTGTTCACTCTCCTACAGGGATTATACATTGACCTGGTGAGCCTCACCGGGACAGTCTGCTTCCCTTTTATTGCACCACAGCCCTCCTGCCCACCTTCTGCTCCTCTTTCATGGAGTAGAACATCAGGGAAAAAGGCCTTTCGTCCCACCGAGTCCGTGATATCAACCACCCAATTACACTAACCCCATTTCATTCTCTCCACATTTCCTTCAAGTCTCCCTAGATTCTACCCCTCACCTGCACACTCGGGGCATTAACTGGAGCAGCCAGAGGAAGCCCACACGGTCACAGGGAGAACGTGCAAATGCTACGCAGACAACACCAGAGGTCAGGATTGAACATAGGTCGCTGGAGCTGTGAAGCAGTAGCAACACCTCCTGTGTCACTGTGCCATCCTACTCAGACTTTGAAAATTACTTTACTCTCCTGGTTGGCCTTCCACACTCTGGACATTTGAGCTCCTCCAAAATCTGCAGCACAATCTCTACCTGGCAACACCGGAGCTCACAGGTCTACACTAGCTCTTGGCCCACCAACATGAATTTTACAGTGATTGTTCTTCTTTCCAATGTCCTCCACCTCTCTAAATCCTTGTAACCTCCATTCCAGCTGTTACGAATTAGGTTACTATTTGGGGACTGTCCCTTTAAGACATAGTACAGTAGCGCGTGTGTGTGTGTGTGTGTGGCATTATTACGACAACAACAGGAGATAACGACGTGCTGACGTTTTGGTTCAGTCAGTCAGAAGAAGAGAGGTGAAAGAGAGACACTGTCTGCTGGTCTCTGTATCGATGGATGAGAAACAGTAACTGTGTCTGTCACTACAATCCACGTATGGATTTTTGGAATAATCCAGTGGAGTCCACGTTGTCGTTAACCTGTAGTGGGAAACAGGTATTTGTGTGGACGGCCACGATTCGAATGCTTTTCAGGGTGGCAGATACTTCGGAACAAAGCAGTGGAGTAGTCACTGCTGAGTAGACACTGAGGTGTCGTATGGGTTCCATCGTGGAACATTTGGATTTCGTAATGTCTCTATTTTCTTTCTACGTTTTGTCTTCAGTCAACGGTGATTTTACAAAAGCCTTTGCTCACGTTTCACCTTACGGCTTGCTGAACTTTGAGAACTATTCCTAGACTTGGAGTTTGCGAATTTGCCACACACACACTTTGGGTTTAGTTTTTGGGGGTTAATGTTTAATATCTAACATTTTTACTTTTAACATTCTAATATTTTTACTTTTATTTTTCTTATTATCATAAGTTGTTATTAATAAAATAGTTTCTAACTCTTATACATGACTCGGTGTGTTTCTTTTGTTGCTGGTACATAACACAGCTGTTTTACCACATCTACCTTCTGCTCCACATGCCCCTTAAAACCTACCTGTAGCTTATCAGGTCCGTCAAAGTTTTTGGATGACACATTTGTGAAGTGCTTTGGGATGTATCCTTACCTTGAATACACTGCATTGATGTATTGAGGCACACACCACATTATAAACATCTAGGTCAGAATACACCAGTGTAAAAAGACACGTATTTGCTGGTGTCAAGGTATTAAACAGCATTATTGTATTAAGATGCCATTAGATGTGGAAACAGGTATTCCCCAGGTTACGAATGGCCTACTTATGGCAGCCCATGCATACGAATGCATGGGCTGCCATAAGTAGGCCATTTGGGAGACCGGTTGGTTGGCTGGGGATGGATTTGCCAGCTGCCGCGGGGCTACAGGCATCTTCTGCTGAGTGGGAATGGGGCATTGCCAAGTGTCTTCTCTTCCCACCCCTCCCTCGAGCTGCAACAGTCGGGGGCTGGGTCAAGCCAAGCAGAGCTGGGAGCGCTGAGCAAACTCACTCGCCCACTCACCGAGTCAGTGAGGCCGGCTGGCGGCCGCTCTTCCCGCGCCCGCTTGCTCTCCTGTCACTGCTGTTTCTGTGACTCTCTCACTCACACCATTTCTATTCATTTCTGACTTGCAGACAGTTGAGGTTATGAACAGTTCTCAGGAACAGAACCCTGCCTGTACGAGGGAGAAAGGAAATACTATAGAGGGACTTGTTGAAGCAGCTGTACTCAATGTTGGAGCATAATGTTGTTGTGGGGGCAGATACATTAGGGACATTCAAGAGACTCTTAGATAGACACATGAATAATAGAGAAATGAAGGGCTACGTGGGAGGGAAGGGTTAGATAGATCTTAGAGCAGGATAAAATGTCGGCACAACATCGTGAGTTGAAGGGCTTGTACTGTGCTGTGGTGTTCTATGTTCTATAAACTGCAGCATTCAACTCAACAGTCAGTTTCTGTGCTGTTATTGCTACGAAGACAGGCATTCCTTCTAAAAATGCCAAAACAAAACATTTCCAGAGGTCTAAGTAAAGTTCTTTTGCCAACTACATGGTTTTAAATTGACCCAATTGTGGGATGTGATTTTACATCTGGCAGGCAGTTGGGAAACACAGAAATCATAATATACTTTAAAAAGCAAGTATGTTTAACAGCTATTGCACAGCGCTGGTGAGGGAATGGGGGATGACAGGCTTCTGTGAGGCCACCTGGCCTTAATATTGTGTCATGCACAAAGCCCAAGACCTTGTCTATCAGATGGATAAACGCGGAGGTCACATTATTGGAAAAGTGCAAGCCTAGGTGGATTCTGGGAATAAGAGTTGTCAATCACTAACAGTTATGCCTCATCTTAGCAATGTCATAACTAGAGCAAACTAAGCACTGGTTTATTTCTAAAAGGATAGAATTTGACAAGTAGGGAAGTTCTGATAAACCAGTACTGAACATTGTTTAGACCGCACTCACAAAACTGCATACAGTTCAGGTCGCCAGATTATAAAAGGGACATGGAAGTCCTGATGAGGGTACAGAGAGGATTATAAGGATGATACCAGAAATGCAAGGATGTACACATGGGGGGGGGAAGAGGGTGGGTGGGCAGTTCTGCTGTGGAGGGGATCGGTGGGCAGGAGGGAATTGCAGTCAGTGGCAGAGATGATTGCAGGGGATGTCAGTTTTGGATACGACAAACAAAAGAGAGGACAGGGGACCCAAGGACATCAGCAGTGAAGGTGGGAGAGTGGGAGACTCAGCAATTGCCTCCATCTTCAACCAGTTTCAGTATTCGAGGCTTGCATGTGCACAGTACAATTTCAGCGCTGAGGTTTGTGTATGCATGGTACCATTTCAGTGACTAAGGCTCACATGTAGACTATACAATTTCAAGCAAGCGACATCAAAACTAGAACTGCAGGAAAATCCAGAAGAGTGTTCAACAGTCAGGTCTTCCACAGCACAGTGCACAAAAATGCTACTCTATGCAACAGAATTTCCAAATCTTCAAGTTCGAAAAAATAATTATATACTCGTGTGTTACCAAAATGGGCTGCTTCTCGACACAAAGATCCTGGGAGAAAGGCAGAAATACTTGGGAAACCCTGGTCCACAAGTGCCAAGGATGGTGCTGTGGAATGCTGGGATGCAGAATGGGCTGGGAACTCAATCCTGCCCAAAGATGGATACAATAGTTGCTGCATGCCACCAGTGTCTCCTGTAAAAGGAGTGCCTGCAGGTTCTTTGTCAATCAGGTATGGCCCAGCTTGGCCCAGTCACCATCAGTTTTTTTAAAGCCTGCTATTGACAAGCATAGTCAAGCCTTTGACTCCACAGCCAGTTAAGATTTTAAAAGGTAATAATGTTTTATTTTGTAAAGCTATAAAGAGCCAGACTTAGCAACAGAAGAGGGAGTGGCAGTTTATTTGAGATAAAAGGATGTTCCAAGGCCATGACCCTCAGGAGCTTGCTTGAAGTAAAGGAAAATGGAAAAGTGACTGTGCAACACCAGAACGCCCATGGCTTGAAGCAAATCGCAAACCTGACACAATTGAGAGCCTTAGTGCGGGTAACAAGTGCAGCTCCAGGTGTTGACTCCATGCGCAGAGCTACAGAGTAAAAGCCAGAGGAAAACTTATTTCAAGAGATCTGTGTGGTCCATTTTGGATTTACAAGGAATGTGCACTTGGATTCCTGGCAAGAACATGGGAGGCTTGGCAGAAGCAGAAATTACTCTCGAGAGTTCTGGAGACTTAACGACTTGGCCACAAACTCCCTGCTGTGGAATCCAGTCAACTCATCCAGCTCTGAATCATATGAATTTTAATGCTGTTTGGGGCAAGGCAGAGCTGAAAGAGTCCATCACTGAGTAGGCACAGACTCTGCACAACACAGGAGCTCCTACAGGTTGTAACTAGAACCCTTTGGGGGAATTGGTGAGGGGAGGGACACTGTTGACCAAGGCAGCATCAGTGGCTTTAACAGAGTGTTTGGACTATACCTTGTTACTCACAATTAAATTGCTGGCGTGGAATGGGTAATCTTTGAGAAAGGGGGCTTTTTTACACCACCCATCGTCACAGGAAGAACATGAGGGATCATCATGCACAAACCCAATTCCGACCTCAACAGCGGGATTCTTTGGTTGAATTTGGATTCTTCTCACCAATCTGGAGACAGTTACTACTGCAGGCAATGTTACCACCTCTCTTCCATCCCCAACGCCACTGTACACAAAAGAATTGAAATTATTTATTGCACCAACCGATGCATTTACCCACAATGACCCAGAAGTGTTGAAGTTTAAATCACTGTATTTGAAGAGGTAAATGAATGAACAAAAGTAAATGAATAATTTGACAATAGATAAAGTTCACGTACTTCCTGGCTAAATTTATCTGGTATTTACTCTGCAACCACTGTGCATTTCCTTATGGAATGCCTTTGCTCCAGGTCCCTGGGGCAAAAACACAAGCTAATATGACAACAAAAATCTGCCGTTCCCCTATCCAACAGCACTGTGAGAGTGTCTTCTCTGCAGGCTGCACTGTTCAAGGAGATACTGCCATCTCCTTAAGGACTCTATCGGTGATCCCACAGATTTTTTTTTAAAGCAACCACACTGAAAATTAAACTCTATTTTGGAGCTCATTCTATAGGCCTATTCAATCAGGAGCAGCAGTGAGTCACACACAACAAGGCTCCACAACTTCTGATCTCAGCTTTGGCACATTCATGACCCAAGCTCACATGACAACAATGGTACAGAGCCAAGTTCCAGAGGGCTGGCACTGCCAATGTCGTCTGTACCAAGGAACATATTATGGAGATTTCTCAAACTGTGTTACATATTGAACATAGAACATAGAAAAAAACTACAGCACAATTCAGGCCCTTCGGCCCACAAAGCTGTGCCGAACATGTCCCTACCCTAGAAATTACTAGGCTTACCCATAGCCCTCCATTTTTCTCAGCTCCATATACCTATCTAACAGTCTCTTAAAAGACCCTATCGTATCCGCCTCCACCACCGTTTCCGGCAGCCCATTCCACGCACTCACCACTCTCTGAGTTAAAAAACTTACCCCTGACATCTCCTCTATACCTACTCCCCAGCACCTTAAACCTATGTCCTCTTGTGGCCACCATTTCAGTCCTGGGGAAAAGCCTCTGACTATCTACCCAATCAATACCTCTCATCATCTTATACACCTCTATCAGGTCCCCCCTCATCCTTCGTCGCTCCAAGGAGAAAAAATAATTCCCTCAACTTGCTTTCATAAGGCATGCTCCGCATTCCAGGCAGCGTCCTTGTAAATCTCCTCTGCACCCTCTCTATGGCTTCTACATCCTTCCTGTAGTGAGGTGACCAGAACAGAGCACAGTACTCCAAGTGGGGTCTGACCAGGGACCTATATAGCTGCATCAATACCTCTCAGCTGCTAAATTCAATTCCCCGACTGATGAAGGACAATACACCATATGCCTTCTTAACCACAGAGTCAACCTGTACAGCCATTTTGAGCGTCCTATGGACTCGGACCCCAAGATCCCTCCGATCCTCCACACTGCCAAGAGTAAAAGATGAAGGCAATGCATTAAAATCTGTTCAGTTATGTCCTAAACAGTACAACTAAGACAATTGCCCTTAAAAGCACTCAAAAAACTCTTTAAAAGTTTTGGAAGATTAAGACAGTGTTTGGTTACTCTATAAAAATCAGAGGGCCATTCACCCCCTCCCTCTCTGAAAGAGCTAGCTACTTCTGTCCCCCGCCCTCTCCCCAGACCCTTTTAAACTTTAGCTTGCCATTTGAAAGACATCCTGGCATTTGATTCCCCTCTGGGAATCACAAGCTTGCACAAGGGATAAATTTTGCTACTTGTATCCGCATGGTAATGTAGCGGTTAGCGTACCGCTTTACAGCGCCAGCGACCCGGGTTCAATTCCGGCCGCTGTCTGTAAGGAGTTTGTAGGTTCTCCCCGTGTCTGCGTGGGTTTCCTCCGGGTGCTCCAGTTTCCTCCCACATTCCAAAGACGTACAGGTTAGGAAGTTGTGGGCATGCTACGTTGGCGCTGGAAGCGTGGCAAATCTTGTGGGCTGCCCCAAGAACACTCTGCGCAAAAGATGCATTTCACTGTGTGTTTCGATGTACATGTGACTAATAAAGAAATCTTATCTTACCCCGCCACCCCTTGTTCTTTAGTGCACAGGGGGTGAATTGATAATCATTGAATTGCTACTGACTCATCAAATTGTAGTAATGGCTTTTCCAGTCCCTTCACCCTCAAGTTTCAATGCATATTATCTCTTGGTCAAAGAGATAGGGTTTTTAAACGAGAGAAGGAACATGGAGGTTTAGGGAAGAAATCCTGGAGGTGCAGTGAGGGAAGGTGGAAAATGTACAAGGTGCCACAGTGGAAGGAAAAGGGGGCAGTCATGGTGGGTGGAGGCTTGGAAGAGGGGTAGGGAATAAATGAGCATGACCAGAACGAAATTATTAAACACCTGGGGACCAGGAGCCAATCCAGGTCACAAGGACATGGGGGGGGTGGGCAAGGGAAATGGTGGCTTTAAAAAGGGAGTCAGATAGGAACATGAAGGAAGATAATTTGCTGAACTGTGGGTCAAAGAGGCAAAACTGAAAGAATTCCTCTACGAGCAGCCAGTATGGACTCAAAATGTAGAATGGCACCTCTCTGTACCATATAGATTCCACAGCTTTGGTCTCTCCAAATTGTTAGATAAAAGGAAATTTGAGCTCCACCAAGGCTGGATGTTAAACAAGCTGGCTGACTGCAAAGAGATGGTGGAAAAGTTCTAAAATCTAGGGTAGTGGCCAGCCAGGATGTTATCTGCACATGCATGGAAATCACCCTCAGAGAAACCTAGACATGCACATGAACAACCTTGGGCAGACTGACCTTTCCTGAAGACTCTGCATCACCCAAATTATCTTTTTGAACATATGTTACATTGGCAACACACCAGTTCCTGGCCAAGTACCACATGCAAAGATGTCTGAAAGATTGTGGTCAGAATCTTCCTTATTTACTGACGTTCCTCAACATTCTACAGCCTTTTCTACGGTGTTTGACTTTCTCACATGTCACTGCTTCACCACCTTCACTTGTACTTTATTGGGTGAGAAAACAACAGCAACATACATATTTATAAATATTGTTGGTTAAGTTAGCTGCCAAAAACAGTGCATCACACCTTGGAGAAAGCTCCACCCTTGATGTAGCAGAAGAGGGGTAACTTGCAGGACAGTGAAGAGAGAGTAGGGGAGTGAGTTAACTGGACAAATTTTCCAGATCTGGTGCAGACGTGACAGGACTAATAGACTCCGAGCACATTGATTCTATGATTGTTTCTGGCCAGCTCTGTGAAACATAATCCCAATTCCTCCTTACATGCGACATTAAACAAAATGACATGGCTTAAATTTACCTTCATATTACGGAGTCAAGCACAGCCCAGAATGGGAATCGTGGATCCACTTTGGTTTTCAGAATGTTTAAAACATGTGGGAGAGATTTTATTTATGACTGAAACCTTCTAACATTTATTCCAGTTTCCAAAACCGCTTCCAAGATTCAAATGCATTGCCAGAACCTACAAGCATCCATAACCAAGATGGAACACAGATTCGCACGGTAGGATTACATTGTTATTGATAAGTACTTCAGTTCGATAGTGGACTAGGAGCTACTGTGCTACCCCAGATTTGTCCCAACACCTCAAAACTGCAAAAATGATCATCCTCCCCAGTGTTACATTGGCTTTTAAAACCAACCACACACACCACAACTTGGGGATTCAGCTAAACCACTTTAAAACAACACACACTTGCTGTAATTCTGTACTTTAACATCTTTTTTTAATTGATTGGACAGCCAAGGTCCAATTTTGTTAATTTTATTTTAGACAAGCTCACAACATCTTTCTGGAGCCATACATGGGAATAGGAATGTGGGCGGAACTCGTAGTTCTCAGGAGGTGAAGCCCCAGTTTCAATTATTACGTCACAAGTTTAAAAAAAACAACATAGACCAGCCGTTCCCTCTCACTGCAGTGAGACTAAAAGATTTATTTTACTTAATTGTTCTCAAAATGTGGATGTTAAGACTCAACCACATATCGTGGTGTTGGGTCTGCACTCAGACCAGACCGGCTGAGGGTGGCAGTTCCCTTTCCCTGATGGATCCAATTGATCCAACTCACTAATTTGATCCTGATCCCCAAATCACCAAATGCATCCAGTCCAGTTTTATAATTTGACACCGCTGGCAGTTTTAAATTACGAGCTGCAGGGTCAGTACAAGCCAGTGGGTTATGTAATTTCCATCTCTCCTCCGTATTCACACACTGCATTGGCTGGTAAGAAGCCAGCAACACTCCCACATGGTGGCTGGTCTTTGCAGACTGCACCATCGGCCAACCGTCTCGACAACGGCAGGTTCGTAACCCAGGATGAAAATGCAACGACAACCATGCAGCACCCACCCACACAGTTTTCAAATGCAATCCCTTGATGCGAGAATAGAGTTGGTAAGTTCACCCGCTAATTCCCCAACATAACTGGAGAACTCCCTGCTTTCCTTCAGCAACACCACGTGTTACCCAGCCAAACAGGGCAGGAGTTTAACATCAGCCCAAATACACAATACTGGGGCAACCTTTCACATCAATACAACAAACAGCAGCTTCCACACTTGGCAGAGGTATCGATCAATAATAAAGTTTTAGGGAAACCAGTCACTGGGGAAGCCATCACTGAAGTAGATCTCTCAGACTTGCCCTGGAGAATCCAAGTAAAACTGATAGAAAATGGTTCCTCCTTCACCATGGAGAAACCCCCACCAACCCATGCCCAGGGAAGCCGGCCAGAGGTGGGAGTTTGCTAGTAATGCTTTTACTAGTCTAGGTGCATTGGTTGGTACTTAATCAGCAAGAATCACCTCTTCCACAGGTCTGGCACATTTCCTGTTTTACTTCTTTACTCGGGAACATTCTATCTCTCAGCCCAAGTACAAGCAGGAAATGCTGGATATACTTAGTCCAGGCAGCATGTGTGGAGACACGGTTACCGCTCCAGATCAATGATGGTTCTGTCTCCACATCTGTCGTCTGACCTGCAGCATTTTCCAGCATGTTCCATTTTTATTTCGGAAAGCCAACATTCACTGTTAGCAAGATCACATCCTTCCCAAGCAGTGTAACATTACACGAGGCACTCCATGGCCGTTACACCGCTGAACAGCAATTCAGCAGCAACCCACCCAATTAATGTTGGCGATACAGGTTGGATAAAGGGTGTGTGCCATGTGCTTGATCAGAAGCTAATACCCTTCTCATCCACTCAAGCACCATTTGAGGGAGACAGCGTGGTGTCCAACCTAAAGAAAGGAGCTTGGGATGGGCCATGTATCCTAATATTATAACAGTCCAGACACTGCTTCTTCAGTATCCCTGGTTAACCTCTGTCTAATGCAGAGGTCACACCCATCATAAAGGAGACACACCCTCCGTGGTGCTGATCAACAGTTCAACACAGGCTGTAGCTCTCCCCGGAAACACTTCCCCTTTTTCTGCAAACCCACTTCAAAGTCTATTCTACAACTGAACATGTTACAGAGCAAGAACACCACTCACCATCCCAGCCCATTCATGTAGAAAGTTCCTACACTTCTAATTTTACCATCCAACTGCTTCCGAAAAAATTCCAGGCATTTTTATCCTGACCACACAAATATTCACATCCATCACTCTGTTGATACTGAAGTTTAAACCTCCACCTTTCTCTTTCCCAGTGCCTTTTTCTCAGCAGATATGAAGCTAATTGTGTGGATTTACTTTCTCCTCCCCTCAACCATCTCAGAAACCCCTTGGAAGTTACCTCTTAGATGTCTTCTCCCAAGCTGGAAAGGTCGACTCGAAAGTCCTCCACATTCTAAAGCGCTATCACATCACTGCATGGCAGATCCACATGCACAGCATCATTTGTGAGTATTAAGAATCTTGCAGTTTCTCCATGATCGTGCACACAAAGTGCAAAGGTGCTTGAGAAGCAAGAAACCTACAGTGCTAACGCCCACCATGACCAGAGCTACAGCCAGCTACCCCTGGCAGGAGGTCCCTGCAAGGAGTCATACATTCGAGTGCTATCTCTGAACACCTGCACCCAGGGAACCAAGCAGCAGGAGTGTATCCCCAGGCCCACTCCCGTGAGTTGTAGATGAAATCTCCTCCCAGTGATCTTGGTACCTCCTTAGTACAGCAGTGAGCAGCAAACTGTGAACTGTGGCAGAGATCAGCAGCAGCCTGAAGTGTCCTGAGACTAGGAAGCTGAGGGAGTTCATCACCCCATTCTCTGCTAACACGTGAAAGCCGGCAATTTCAGTGACAAATCTTATTAAGCCTCTTCTGTGTGGACATTGCCTCTCAGAAATCCAGAGATGAACTTTTGTCCATATAAACTGTGGATGACAAGTCCTCCTCTGCCTAGTCCCAGATGGGCCCTGAAGCCTCTGTTATCTCCAATACCTCTGGTTCATCTCCTGGTCAGTCAGCAGAAGTGCCAGGTGTAGCGTGTAGACCAACTCTCCCAGCTCTGAGTACATAAAGGTCATTAAAGATGCAAGGAAGACTCAGTGTTTAGTATAAACAGTGTTTAGGGTGAGCAGCAGAGCTGAAGTGGAATTGGTTTATTATTGTCACCAAAGTACAGTGAAAAACTTACCTTGCATACCATTCATACAGATCAATTCATTACACAGTGCATTGAGGTAGTACAAGGTAAAGCAATAACAGAATGCAGAATAAAGTTTCACAGCTACAGAGAGCTGTGTGCAGTCGGCAAGGAGTACAGCTAGTGCTAGCCCTTTGAATAGCACGGTTTCAGGGGATGGAGTTAGTAATAGCTGCTTTCCCGTCAGTAAACATGAATCATCATTTCTCAGACGAAGAGTGCTGCAGACGTACAGAGTGTTGCATGACTGACATCATTTGGGGGAGTTCTGCACTGGAACAATGTTTCTAATGCTTGCAAAAATCCCACTGTGAAGTCGGAACTGTATTTCTTCCCGGGTGCTCAAAGGCCTAGGAATGGGTTATGCCAATTTTCACCTACACAGCACTGTTTGCTCCCCCCCATTGTTGAGAGAAGGAACTTCCGAGCCTCTACATCCGAAGTTTATACATCTGCCTACTGCATTATCCAAGTCACAGATCGTCCAGTGACCTTGATACTCAGGAAATGCCAAGACCCATTTCTTATACACGTTGCACTGTCTTCAATAAGGAACCACTGAAGACAAGTTCTATTTCTTCTGTCTTTCCTGACACAACTTAACATGCCTTGAAGTCCCACACTTGGAGAGCAAAGAAACAAGAAGTGCAGTTCTGTACAATTCAAGCTAATATACTCTGAACAGTCTCATCATTAAAGTAAACTACAAGCGTTTTGGTCTTTGCCCACACAAAGATCAGTCCAAGCCAAGGTTCTTGTAGACACAAGAAATTCTGCAGATGCTGGAATCTGGTGCAATACACAAAAAGTGCTGGAGGAACTCAGCAGGTCAGACAGCATCCATGGAGGGAAATAAACAGATGATGTTTCGGGCCGAGACCCTTCATCAGGACTGGAAAGAAAGAGGGCAGAAACCAGAATAAGAAGGTTTGGGAGGGGGGGGGGGGAGGAGCACACACAGACAAGTGATAGGTGGGTTCTTCTTGCGATTCCTTTCAGCTTCTCTGTCTACTCCAGGTCAGCAATCAGGGTAGAAGCTGCAGTTACTTCGCAACTTTGAACAAAATTATTTTGAACTCAGACACAAGGACTCAGCAGAAAAAGTATAGCTGATCCAGTTAATTCTGGGGACAGTTTCTCCCCTGCATTGACTCGTTAAAACATCATTTTGGCTTTTCCTCATCCTTCCTTAATTTGCCCCTTCTCATCTACAGTCAGCTTCAAACAGGATTTAAAATCCTTGATACTTGTTTGAACTTGGTTTTAGTGTTCAGATTTCACTTGAGTTCCATAAGCCTTTAATAGAAAAAACCCACTCAATAGCTTAATTTAAACCTGCTCCTTCCCGATTACATCACAGGCCTCAAACATATGAAATGTATGGGCCTCAATGACCCACAGAATGTTGCAGGCTCCAAACATGGGGAGATTCCTCAGGAGTTTCAGCCTGATTGCGACACACTCACTGCATTCTGGAGCAATGAGAGTAACCATGCCTTAACTAGAAAAACATTCACCACATAAGGAGCAGGTGCAGGGTGCACAAGTGCCTCGTGGTACTAGTGGCAAAACCATTATCATTCCTCACCCCTCTGCCCACAGAAGCAGTTTGAGGTCTGGCATCACATTCAACATCCACACAGTACAGAACCCACTTCCCTCATATCAGCTGGCCTACTAAGGCCTTCTACTTGCATGGTACTTACAGGCACAGTAGTGTAGCGGTTAGCGTAACGCTATTACAGCGCCAGCGACCCAGGTTCAATTCCGGCTGCTGTCTGTAACAAGTTTATACGTTCTCCCCGTGACTATGTGGGTTTCCTCCGGGTGCTCCGGTTTCCTCCCACATTCCAAAGACGTACGGGTTAGGAAGTTGTGGGCATGCTACATTGGCGCCAGAAGCATGGCGACACTTGCGGGCTGCCCCCAGAACACTCTACGCAAAAGATGCATTTCACTGTGCGTTTCGATGTACATGTGGCTAATAAAGATATCTTGTTCCACACAATCTGCTGGCCATTTCAACTGCCGCACAGATTGACACCACTCAGACGCAACAGGGCCGACCAGAAAAAAAGAATCACAGATCTAGTCCGTCTCCTTGGAAGAAAGTTTCACTACATTGACCCAACCCTAATCCATCAACCCAGAGGACAAGCTGATCAACTCATTGATAACAACTCACCTGCAAATTTTTAACTACAACCAACAACAGAATGTAACCAACAGGTAAAATTGCCTTGGATTCTTTCTATGAACCTCACGGATCCCACCTCAAACTTTCAGATTCAGAACCTTCTGGACCACCATTTACATTGAGAGCACTTAAATTCCTAAAACCCATTTGCTTTCACCCTTCCCATTGCTGCTGCTCAACCAGGACACTGCTCAGTACAGGAGACACCAGCAGGATCTGATTTCGGTTTGCTTATGACCCAACAGCAAAGGACACACCATGCATCAGTTACTGCTGAATATCAACAATCACGCAAAGCATCCCAGGTTTCATGGTCAGATATACGCACAGATAAATACTTGCTAAAGCTTCAGCCACCCCTTGTCACAAACCCAGCACCCTGCCCAAGACAGAAGCCATGCCCAGTAATACCGACTAAAGGACCTGACTGATCATACTCCCACTCTAACCCATCAGCTCTGCCGCACTTCTCAAACACAAAGGTGCTCAAAGGGCATCAAAACGGATCGACAGTCTCCAAGTTCACAATTCCAAATTTCTGCAGCACATTCTGTTTGTATTTCGTAGTGAATGAAAAGAAGGAAATGAATGTAAAATACTAATTTCTCTCACAAAGGCCAATTTGCTAGATAATGGATAGAAAGAACAAATGAGTGCAAGTAAAAAGCAACAGTCCTCTGGAATCACAGTTAAGGTCCCAGCTCCCATCACCTCCAGTTTCTGTCACTACTTCCACCCTTCCCTCCTCACCTGGATCCACCTATTGCTTGCTAGGTCTTGCTCCACTCCTTCCCTTCACCTCTTAACACCGGCTATCTCCCCTCCATCTTTCAATCCAGACGAAGAGTCTCAACCCAATACATCGACTGTCCATTTCTCTCCACAGATGCTACCTGACCCACTGAGTTCCTCCAGCATCTTGTATGTTGCTCATGGTTAATTGATGTGATAATGTGGACGGGGTGTTACTCTATTGAACCCAAGCTGTATCTGCCCTGTGGTTACTTAATGTGGGACCACAGCAGGAGCTTCACACTGTACCTCACCCTGCCTTGAGAATATTTCCCCAGCACTAATGCCCCATCTGAAAAAAAAGAACTCCACAGTCTATTTTGTATCTCACAGCAAGTCACATTACCCGAACACCCTTGTTCTTATTGACTCAGATTGGACCCCAACCTACCATAGCCCAGAAACACCAGTGCACCTAAATGTGCAAGAGCCTCTGAAGATCGGGGGGTGGGGGGGGGGGGGGGGGGGGGAGTTTGATGGGTCAGTCTCCAGACTGGAGGGTTGGGTGGGGTGATAGAGTTGCACAGATGCCTCATAGCTCCAGTGACCAGGTTCAACCCTGACTTCCACCACTCTCCATGTGGAGTTTGCACGTTCTCCATGTGACCATGCGAATTTCCTCCAGGTGCTCCAGTTTCCTCCCACATCCTAAAGATTGATTGGGACTACCAATCAGCCATTGTAAATTGCTTCTAGTGTATTGGTATTGGTTTATTATTGGCACTTGTACCAAGGTACAGTGAAAAACTTGTCTTGCATACTGAGTGTACAGGTCAATTCATTACACGGTGCAGTTACATTGAGAGACAGAACCTGGGGTGGAACTGATGGGAATGTGGAGAGAATAAAATGGGATAAGATAGCCCGTTTCCATGTGGTATCTCTCCATGACTCTATGATTCTATCAAAGGCTTAGTGACGACCCAGTTATCCTGCAAATTGGGGACAGACCGTGGGGAGGGGAGGGGTGTCTACAGCACCCATTGGGAATGACAGTGGAAGAACGTGGACAACACTTCACTGGGGGCTGAAGTAGCACTGCAAGGCTCTTTTATAAAATGCAAGCTATTACTCTGAAGTGAAATTCAAAGGGTTAGACAAATACGTCAGCCTATGATTTCACCTCCCTCTGGGGAAATGCCTGCCCATAATGCATACCTTCCCTCTGTAAGCATTTATTCATTTTCTGCTCTTTGATCTTTAGCTGTAATTAAAAGTTCAGATTCAAATGACAAGGACTCCAAACTGCAGGTAACAAAAGACCAACTAATGAGTTGGGAGGGCAACAAAACTGAGAATGTCCCACAGGGACATGGCAAAGAAAGTTTACCTCCCAGCTAATGCCACAGTTGGGCTGGGTACATTAACTGTTCAAACATGACAGGATGTGACCACAGTCAGAACTTGAGGCTTTACTGTATCATTCCACCTTCTGCCAAGTGCTGACTAATTCAACACTATCTTTCCTCTGAACAGTTGTGGCTCTATCATCACATTCCCGTCTTGGAGTCAATAGCTTGTGGATTTTAGAGAATGATCAGCAATTCTAAACCAGAGAAACCACAAATATAGCCCCTGGTAACTCTTGACACAGTGAAAACAAGTAGCCCTGAAGGGGTGGTTCCAACAGCTGCCTGTGCACAAGTCCCAGGCTCAGATCACAAAAGGGGAGAAGGTTTTGGGGGGGAGGGGGAGGCAACGAGATGGGAACCTAAAGGCAGAAAACACCAGAAACACTCAGCAGGTCAAGCGGCATCTATGGAGAGAGGAAAAGAGTCACTGTGTCAGGTTGATGATCTTTCAACACAACTCGATTCATTGTACTGAAATGTCAACTCTCACCTCCACAGATACTGCTGAACCTAATGAGTATTTCCCACATTTTATTTCAGATTTCCACCATTGGCAGTATTTGGCTCTTTGGGAGTCTGTCAACACCTGCCTGGAGGAGGAAGGACATCTTGGCCTCTCTGGTAAGAAGCTGCGTGCAAGATGGAGCCCTTTAAGCAACACCAAAACATCGCCCTTCCCTTCCGATTAACACGTGTTTTAAAGCTCTAATGGAACCCATATTTACAGTTGGATTTTCTACAGGAGATATCAGAGCACTGTACAGGCCTGGCTGCCCCCATGCACTGATGTCACTCATACAGCAGCTGCGACACTCGTTTGTTCTAAAACAAAGATGGCCCCCTAGCACAACAGTCCGCACACTCCCATCCCGTACTGAGGGGGAGCAACACTTCCAGAAGTACCAATTTTTGGACAAGTCATTGAAGCACAAACCCCTTCAAGGATGTTTAAAATTTTCTTGACTCTGTTCAGAGAGCAGAGCAGAGTTCTCCTAGTTTTTTAGTCAATATTTCTCCCTCAAACAGTATCTGGAATAGCTTAACCAGACATTTTCCCACTGCCTTTCATGGCAGTGTGTTGTGTATAAATTAACTATAGCATTTCCTCATTATAACAAAGCACCCTATGAAAGACATTAGATAAATGCAAGTATTTTGTTCTGCACAGACTTCAGACTTCCCAACTTACCTGGAGGGCGATGTGGAAGGTAAGGGTTAGATCTTAGAGCAGGATGAAATGTCGGCCCAACATTGTGGGCCGAAGGGCCTGTACTGTGCTGTAAAGTTCTATGTTCTATGTACCTTGCCCTCCATACAGTTGCAGTGGTGTCCTGTGCCTTTAACTCACTACTGCAATGAAAAACATTCTGCCTCACTCACACAATTAGACCTTGAGCACACAAGTCCAAGAATGGACAAGTAACTTCAACAGGAAAAGGAGTGTTTCAGGGAGATAATGAGTAAAGCAAGACTGATCAAAACAATGTCAAAACAAAGCACGAACATGTCTGACCATCCCTTCATGCAGAGGCAGGGATACACTGTCATGAAAATGGCAACAGAATTCCTGATTATTGTAACTAAACAGGAAGAAAATATTAAAACTATGAGAAAGTGTTGATCTTGGGTTGCGGCTACAGCACCTGTGTACATTACATGTTACCTGGGGCAGAGGTGTCTGAGAAATGAAATCCGAGAAAATTTATGGGCAAGGTGGGAATATCAAAATTATCAAACTGGCTTTGCCCTGGATAACATAGAACATCACAGCACAGCACAGACCCTTCAGCCCACGATGTTGTGCCGACATTTTATCCTGCTCTAAGATCTATCCTACCCTTCCCTCCCACACAGCCCCCCATTTCTCTATCATTCATGTGTCCATCCAAGAGTCTCCCAAATGTCCCCAATGTATCTTCCCCCACAACCTCTGCTGGCAATGTGTTCCACGCACCCACCACCCCGTGCAAAAAACCTACCCCTGACATCCTCCTCCAATCACCTTAAACTTATGTCCCCTTGTGTTAGCCATTGTCGCCCTGGGAAAAAGTCTCTGACTGTCCAAGCTTCTTGAGAGTTTGAGGAGGTTACTAAGGAAATTGGAATTGGAGTTAGTTTATTATTGTTATGTGAACCAAGGTACAGTGAAAAACTTGTCTTGCAAACCATTCATCCAGATCAATTCATTACACAGAGCATTGAGGTAGTATGAGGTAAAACAATACAGAATGCAGAGTAAAGTGTTACAGCTACAGAGAAAGTGCAGTGCAGGTAGACAATAAGGTGCAGGGTCATAATTGTGAGGTCAAGAGTCTGTCTTATCGTACTAGGCAACCATTCAATAGTCTTATAACAGCCGGGATAGAAACTGTCCTTGAGCCTGTTGGTATGTGCTTTCAGGCTTTTGTGTCTTCTGCCCGATGGGAGAGAGAAGAGAGAATGTCCGGGGTAGGTGGGGTCTTTGCTTATGCTGGCTGCTTTACTGAGGCAGCAAGAGTCCATGGAGGGGAGGCTGGTTTCTGTGCTGAAGACAAGACAGGTAGACATTGGTATATGTGGACTTTAGCAAGGCACAGAGGAGTTGGGCCGAAGGTCCCGGTTCCATGCTGTATGACCATTCATCATAACCACATTACAAGAATGATGTGACTGCACGGAGCGCGTGCAGAGATGGAGACGGACGTTGACAAGATTGGGAAGTTATGAGGTAGCTCCGAGGCAAGATTGTATGGACTGGGGTGGAACAGGAGAGGCAGAAGAGAGATTTAACTGAGATGTATAAAATTATGTGGGGCCTGGATACTGTGGTGAAACAATCAGGGGCCACAGACTTAAAGTAGTTGGTAAAAACTGAAGTTAGAGAGATGAGGAGAATTTCCACCTGGAGGGTGGTGGGGTCTGGCAGGAATCCTCATCACTTTACCCAGGTACTTGGATGTGTACTCGAAGAGCCGTGACCTACTGGGCAATGCACAGTGCAGGAAGGCTGGGGAACTCTTTTTTGACTGGTATGGGTGCAATGGGATGAAGACCACTGATGGTGCTGTAAATGTTCTGTGGTTCCAAAAACTACACTTCAACATCAAGCATTACCTCAGGACACAACAAACAAAGTGAGAGTTTCAAAGGCTCAACATTCCAATCTCTAAAACCACATCCTGCATTATACCAGGCATTTCGCTTGTTGGAGCCAATTATAAAAACATAATGAAGTCCCACAAGTAAAAACAATTGTTGAAGTTACAGCTTTCTTCTAACAGTCTAAAATGCCCAGCATCAACACAACACTTCATTCCAATCCAACAAACAAGAGACACATTAAGGAGGAAGCACCACCAGAACTGATTATAGGAAAAACTAATCATTGGAAAGAGAGAGAGAGAGAGGGGGGGGGAAGAGAGAGAGAGGGAAAGAGAGAGAGAGGGAAAGAGAGAGAGAGGGAAAGAGAGAGAGAGGGAAAGAGAGAGAGAGGGAAAGAGAGAGAGAGGGAAAGAGAGAGAGAGGGAAAGAGAGAGAGAGGGAAAGAGAGAGAGAGGGAAAGAGAGAGAGAGGGAAAGAGAGAGAGAGGGAAAGAGAGAGAGAGAGAGGAGAAAACATAACAAGAGAAAACATAACAAGTAGTTAAAAAAACTCAAAATGTGAGAATGTAATTAAGGAAGATAAATTACTGACAGATGTAGGAAATTTAAACAATAGGTCAATACCTTCAGGAGAAATATATTGCACTAAAAATAAACTGGAAGGAAGATTAAAAAGAACCGTGGACGCAGTTGGTTCAAAGGGTACTGAATTGAAATTTTAACTTGATTCTCTTTTCACATATTTTGTTTTTATTTTCATGTATTATTAAAGTGGAAGGAAGAATAGGATCTCATGGTTAAATAAAGTGGTGAGGATAAAACAATCGAAGGAGAAAGACAAATACATCACAAAGAACAAAGCAGGATAAAAAGAACATGACAACTTTGGGAAAGAGACAAAGACAGGAAAAAATAATGGAAATATCAAAGATTATAAATAACTAAGAGAGAGCAAGGTACAAATGGAAGAGAAAACTTAATTTGGAAGTGGCTGCTGAAATTGCAGGGATACTGACGAGTGGTACAATGGAGCATTCGGTAGAGCCACTGCCTCACAGCTCCAGTAGTCCAAATTCAATCCCAACCTTTAGTGCTGTCTACATGGAGTTTGCACATTCTCCATGACCCCATGGTTTTCCCTGGGTGCTCCAGTTTCCTAACACACTTCAACGATATACAAATTGGTAGATTAATTAGGCACTGTAAATTGCCCCAAGTGTAAATGCGAATGCTAGAATCTGGGAGTTGTGGGGAGAATAAAATGGGATTAGGTGTTGGATTAGAGTAAATAGGGATTTGATGGAGCCTGTTTCTGTGCTATATGATGCCATAGTGGAACCAAACAGTAGAAGATTAAAAGATGGATTTTACACGAGTTATTATACCAAGAAAAAGAAGAAACTAACAAGGTCCACATGCAAGTAATCAACAAAAATAAGAGGGGCACTTGTACGATGTAGAAGTTTTCAGTTGTAAAACATTATGAGCCAGAGCACTGGCAAATAGTAAATGTCACCACCATCTTCAAAAGGGAGGGAAAAATAAACCAGGACCACACATCAGTGGTAGGAACTGCTACAGATGAAGGGTATAAATAGGAAAACTTTCCCCATAGCAGAGGTATCGAAAACAAAAGGACACAGATTTAGGGTAAGGAGAAAGAGGTTTAGAAGGGATCTGGAAAAGAACTTTTCCACCCAGAAGCTGCTTGGAATCTGGAACACACTCCCGAGGGGGTTGTGAAGGCAGAGACTCTCACAATATTTAGGGACATCTAGATGGGCTCTTGAAAGGCTCCAGACCAAGAATGACTGATTCTCTTTCCACGAATGCTGCCTGAACTGCTGAGTGTTTCCAGCATTCTATGACCTTTGTTTTGCCAGCCTTACCTCAGTTAATAGCACCCTTGCTAAAATGAAGTGACTCATATCAACATCAAAACATTATATCTAGCCACTTCTTTGCCTTCCTCCCCTTATCCCACCACTGCCCCCCCATCACCCCATCTCTTTCCCCTCCCCGCCCTCTTGATCTGCCCATCACCCACACATTGCTCCCTCCGGTTCCCCTCCTTAAAATGGACAATGCTTCTTGCATTACCTTACCCCAGTGTCCACACTTTGCTTCTTTCAATTCCACATACCACCTTGTGACCCCAACACGGTTTCACTAATCTATGGGCAGGATGGAGCACAACACATCCCAAAAGCAAGCTAACTAATTTAGTGTGAGGATTTCTGGCAAAACCAGCATTTATTGCTCAGAGAAGAGAGCCTGGATCAGCCTTGGTGTAACAGAAAACCTTGCAAAGCCACATCAAAAGGGAAGGTCACTTAATTATTTCAGTTTTGTCAATGAACTGATGGAAATTTCGCAACCACAGAATGCTGTGATCACTTTTACTGATTCCATCTTTTTATTTTATTGTAGGATTTTTTTAAAAAAAGAGGGATTTAGGATAAGTATTACAGAGCCTGAGGCCTAACTGCCAATGATGGAGTGATAAAAACCAGCTTTGCAAGAAGCCAGAACTGGATCAGGGAGGACTGTAGTGTTGGGGGAGATTACAGAAACAGGGAAGGGGAAACCACAGAGGGATCTCGGCTCAAAGATCAGGATTTTAAATGTGTTTTACTGGGCGAGAGTCCAACGTCGATCAGTGGCCACAAATGAGCAGGGCTTGGACCCAAGGAAAGGGTTGGGGTGGGGTGGGGTGGGGGGAGTTGTGAAGGCAGGAGTGGATGATTAGCCATGATGATATTGAATAGTGGAGCAGTCCAAAGGGCTGAATGGCTTGCTCATGCTCAGAGTTACATACTGGATGGAGTTCATAATGAAGTTTTAGGGTAGATGATCAAAAGCTTAGTCACAGACATAGATTTCAAGGAGTGGCTCAAAGGATAGCATCAGGGAGGGAACTGCAGAGGTCAGGGCTGAGAGCAAAATCACCCTGCAATAAATCTGTGGCTGCAGTTTACATTACACATGGGGGTGTTTTATATTTTCATTCACAGGTGTGGATATCGCTGCGGCTTTGTTCACACAAAACAAACAATCTTATTGCAGGAACTTTGGCAAAAAATGCCAGTTAAGATAAAAGAGAAGCCAAAAATCTTGTTCCACACGTAAACAGTAAGAAGATAGTAGGCAGGGCTGGACTTGCAAGGGACAAAGAAGATGACAGATGCTTAGAAGTGGAGCAAAGCTAGAACACTCAACGAGTACTTTGTATCAGTATTCACCAAGGAAAAGGACTCAGACAAAATAGCAGAAGCAGAAATGGTGGCTCTAACAACTGGAATGAAAATGGACAGGTAAGATGTACTAGGAAGACTGGCTGTACTTAAACCGAATAAATCCCAGATCTGGATGGGTTGCATCCCAGCTTGTTAATGGAGATGACAGTGGAGATGATGGAAGGACTTCCCAATCTTCTCGAGGTACATGGGAGGTGCCACAAGGTTGGAAAGTGATCGATATGATACCTTTGGTTTAGCAAGGATGGCACCACACTCCCAAGTGACTACAAGCCAGTCACTTTGGCATTAAATGATGCATTCTGGTAAGTTAAACCAGGACAAGACATACACAGTAAATGGTTGGGCTCTGGGGTGTGTTGTAGGATAGAGAGACCCAGGGATATAAGTACATAATTCCCTGAAAGTCATAACACAGTTAGAAGGGGTGGTGAAGAAGGCATATGGCACACTTGCCTTCATCAGTCAGGGCATTAAGTACAATAGTTGGCATGTCTTGAATTTGGTGAGACCACACCTGCAATATTGTGCACAGTTCTGGTCACCATGCTACAGAAAGGATGTGATTAAGCTGCAGAGGGTGCAGAAAAGATTCTCAAAGATTTTGCCAGGACTGGAGGGCTTGAATTATAAGAAGACACTGGACTGGCTGGAATTGCTTTCCCTGGAGCCAAGGAGTGACTGTTTTGAGGTTTATAAAATCATGAGGGGCACAGATAAGGTGGATGGTCACAGTCTTTTTCCCAGGGTCGGGGAGTCCAAAATTAGAGGGCATAGGTTTAAGACGAGAGGGGAAAGATTTAAAGGGGACCTGAGGGGCAATGCTTTCCACACAGAGAGTGGTGAGAATATGGAATGAACTGCCAGAGGAAGTGGTACAGGGGAATACAATTACAATGTTTAAAAGACTTTTGGACAGGTTCATGGAAAGAGAAATGGGCCAAATTCAGGCAAATGGGAATAGATCAGGTAGGCACCTTAGTCAGCACGGACAAGTTGGGCCGAAGAGCCTGTTTCCATACTGTATAACTCTATTATTGTTCCTAAATATTAACCACGTCTGACTGGAGAAAAAAAATTAAACAGGCACACGGAGAGGTTTGAGTTAATTAAGGAGATGCAGCAGGAATTTGTAAAAGGCAGATCAGGTTTGACAAACCCCAATGAATTTTTTTATTGAAGTAACAGAGAAGGTTGATGAAGGGACTGCAGTCAACGTAGCCTTTATGGATTTTATGAAGGGAGGATGCAGGGAAGAACTTATCCTACAGGGCGAGTGGTAATGACCTAGAACTCACTACCCACAAGGGTGCTGCAAGCAGAGATCAAAGGAAACTGGATCTGTACTCAAGAGAAAAACTCACAGGGCAGAGCCAAGGAACGGGACTGACGGGATTGTTGTACAGAGAGCCATCATATGCTCAATGGGTCAAGTGGCCTCCTTCTGCATTGTGATAACTGTATGACAAATAAATATGGTTAAACCAAGTAGTCTTCTATTCCAGACAAGAAACTGGAAAAAAACAGTTATCCCAACTTCGTTACTGCAGCCAGCTAGCCTTCCAAAATAAGGTATTGCAAAGTTAGATGTCATACGAAGCTGCTTTGTTCTGCTTTACAAGAACACCGGTGTGACATTTTGCTTGTTAGCCACATGATCAATTGGCCTCCAATAAGGACAGACAATTGAAGCAGCAGCAAGTTCCACTCAGACAGCAACCATGGGCAGATTGCTCAAGCACATTTCAGGGAGGGTCAGCATAGCCCAGGGGTCCTTCTGTGCCAACCGCAGGTCCCTTAATGGGAAGGAGTGAAAGCTGAGATTTCTCATGAGCCCAAAACACATTCCACTCACAAACGCGAAGCATTATACCACACAATTCACCAAGCCACAAGTAGAAGTTGGGGCTGCAGCACTGAGTCAGGGGGCCAAGCCTCAGTCCAGATCTTCAGCCTTGCTTCAAGCCAACCCACATTCTCTACAAAGGAGATTTTGTCCCGTGTATAAAAGCTGCCCAACCAACCAGGCTAATCAGTTGCACTCTTATCTACATTCTGAACATGGGTCCAAATCACACTTTAGAATCCTGAGCACAAAATCTCAAAAGCCACAAAACTGGAATTTTTGGGATTGGAAGTACCAACTTGGAACTGGAATGACCAACACTCTGGTAAATTACAGAAGCACTGAAGTTGTGCCTTTCAGAAGTTACATTACACCTGGCCCTCTTTGTCCTCCCAGATGGCAGTAATCCAAGGAAATTATGCAAGCTTCCCTGACATCCCGGCCAGTCTCTCAAGTAATTCCATGCAACACCAACCATCTGCTTGTCATCACCTTTATGCATTTTGCCTGCTGCAGTCCCTACATTATAATCATAATTTCAAGAGTTTTCATTGGCTGGAAAGCACTTTGGGACGTTCTGTGGTTGTGAGAAGTGTTGTACAAATATGAGCCGAATTCACAGGTTCTACTTCCCTAATCCAAACCTGTCTGAACATTCTGGATCTTTGTAGATCACACCCTAGATGAGGACAGGAACAGGCAAGCAAAAGATCGCCAGACTTCAGCCAGTGCTATGACGTCATGGTTAGTCATCACACCAAGCATCCTTCCTCCTTTTGTTGGGAAGCACCTGGCCGCCACCCTCCTCAGAAGCAGAGATCAGCAGCAGAAGAGTTCGGTCTGTCCAAGGATTACAAAACACCCAAGTTTTCAGTCTGCTGGGACTTTATCCTCTCTTACCTGGAGCAATCCAATTAGTTCCACCACTCAGTCTTTCTCCAAAGCACTGTAATCACTTTCCATTTGGATATACATCTGGGTCCTTTGTGAAAGTGTGCTCTTTTTTTTAAACATTGTCACCCTTTGAGAACTGTAGTTTGGTCAGTTAATTACCCAGGAACAAAGGTGATCACCATTAAAAATCGCACAAAGCACCAAAAACTCAGCCGTTACTATGAGAAATAAACTGTCCAGTTTACTCAGACATGCCCCAGATTAACCAGAATAAGCACAACATCCCCAATCCCACATTATTAATAAATAGTAGCCATGAGCTCCATTTCAAACTAGAATCAGCCACAGTGCATCTGAACTGGTAAATAACTCCACGCCACCACCCAGCCCAACATACAACTCCATCTACACCGAACATTTACCCCCACCCACAATGACTCCCCCCCACCAAGCAACCCCAGTCTGTAAAGGGCCCAACCAGTGCTGGGGCAGAACCCTACAGTGAGCTACCACTGTCCCCTTCCCCACAGCTGCTGAAGGAGGTGACTGACAGTGGGCAATGGGTGACACCCTCCCAACAATTAACAAACATCTCTGCCTCATCATCCCACAATTACATTTTGGACAGGGGAGTTCAGGCCCTTTCCCCAGTACATGCCTCATATTCCCAGGTCAACCCGCCCCCTCCGATCCTCTCTCCCCCACCCACAACCCCAGGACCTCTCCCCATCTTCAATGTTTTTAGTCCTGGAGAGTTGGGAATCCTCCAGCAGTGAGGAGACAACCTGCCTCAACTGAGGGGAGGTGGATGAACAACACACAAAATGCTGGAGGAACTCAGCAGGTCAGGTAGCATCTATGGAGGGAAATGAACAGTCGACGTTTGGGGTCGAGACCCTTCATCAGGATGAACACCCTGCAGGGACAAAGCCCTGCATAAGCCCTCAAGGGGGCGGGATCCACACACACCTTGTCCCCTTACCCCTCCTCCTACCCTCCTCTCTCCTTCCTCCCCTCCTCTCCCTTCCCCCTACTCCTCCTGCCTTCCCTCCCTCCTCCTCTCTCACCTCCCTCCTCCTCCTCCTCCTCCTTCCCTCCCTCACCCCTCCTCCTACCCTCCTTTCCTCCCTTCTACTCCTCTCTCCTTCCTCCCCTCCTCTCCCTTCCCCCCTCCCTACTCCTCCTCCTCCTCCTCCTCTCTCACCTCTCTCCTCCAACCCTCCCTGCCCTCCCTCCTCACTCCACGGGACGGACTGCGACCGCCGTGGCCACGCTCCGGCTCCTTACCCGGGAGATGGTGAGCGGCTGCTCGAAGTCCTTGCCCCCGACCAGCCTGAAGCCCCAGGGCGCCGGGCCGTGCAGACTGATCCGGACTTGGGACATCCTGAGCGGGGACGATGCTGGCTGTGGCTCGCCTCTCTGAGCAGACGGACTCGATCCGCGGGGCGGGGTGAGAGGGATGGGGGAGTTATTGTGCGGCCAGCCCGCGTCAGCCCTCAGCCTCACCTTGTATGGAGCTAGCTGTGCCGAACCGCCCCACCCCCGGGGGCAGAGCCTCTGTCCGCGCTGCGCAGCGAGGGCCGCCCTCTCCTCACTGTTTACCTCGGCAGCCTGGAGTTCTCGGCTCGCTCAGTAACTGCAAACAAACAGCAGCGGACTTCACAACACTTGCCCTCAGCAAGCCGGCGTCTCGCTGTAAGGGCACTGCCTCAGCCAACTCATGTCTGTGTTCCTGCCTTTGTAAACACAGTGGGAGTATTCGTACCACCCTGCCATCGGGGGGTGCAGAGACTGCCCCTCCATCGTGATCACCCCTGATCACCCCTCCCCCCGATCACCCCTCCCCCTGATCATTCCTTCCCCCTGATCACTCTTCCCCCCCGATCACCCCTCCCCCGATCACCCCTCCCCCTGATCACCCCTCCCCCCGATCACCCCTCACCCCGATCACCCCTCCCCCGATCACCCCTCCCCCTGATCATCCTTCACCCTGATCACCCCTCCCCCGATCACCCCTCCCCCTGATCACCCCTCTCCCCCGATCAACCCCTCCCCCTGATCACCCCTCCCCCTGATCATTCCTCTCCCCGATCACCCCTCCCCCTGATCACCCCTCCCCCTGATCATTCCTCTCCCCGATCACCCCTCACCCTGATCACCCCTCCCCCTGATCATTCCTCTCCCCGATCACCCCTCACCCTGATCACTCCTCTCCCTGATCACCCCTCACCTCCCGCCGCCTGGACAAGCAGGAGAGGGGCAGAGGGTGCAGGGAGAAATAGGAGACGCAAGAGATTCTGCAGCTGCTGGAATCTGGAGTAACACACGCAAAAACTGGAGGAACTCCTGGTCCTGATGAAGAGTCTCGACCCGAAACATCGACTGTTTATTTCCCTCCGTAGATGCTGCCTGACCTGCTGAGTTCCTCCAGCATTTTGTGTGTGTTACTGAGAGAGAAATAGGGCTAATCTTCCTGGTGGAAACCCCGTCAGAACTGGGAAAGAGAGAGAACAAGTTTCGAATTTCCAGCATCTGCAGTTTTTAATTTTCTTTGAAGGCAGGTGTAGACCATTCCACCCCTCACTCCTGTCCCACCATGCTGTAAGGTTACGGCTGATCTTTTACCTCACTGCACTAACATAGTACCTCTTATAATTTATGTTCTGTGTGCTGTCTGAATCTACGTGTCTGCTGCTGCAAGCAAGTTTTTCGTTGTACTTTACCTCACTGTACTTGTCCACATGACAATAAACTCTGATTACCTTATTTTCCAAAAATCTATCAGACTTCACCCTGAATACACTCAACCACTGAAATAAGAACAGAATGTGCTGGGAACACTCAGCAGGTCAGGCAGCATCTGTTCGGAGAGAAACAGAGGCAATGCTTCAGGGTATTGACTCTTCATCAGAAATGGAATAAGTGGGGAAAGAGGCCGGTTTTAACTTGTGGTGAGGCAGAGGGAACAGCAGGAATTCCAAAGATTCTGTGACCCCTGGCTCTAGACACCCCATCCAGGGGAAACATCATTCCCACACCCTCTCTGTCAGATCCCATAAGAATTTTAAATTGTATTTCTATAATATTACCTCTTATTCTAAACTCCGGAGGGTTCAGGACCAGTCTGTTTAATCTCTCCTCATGGGACAACCCTGCCACCCAGGAACCAATAACTGCTCTCTCTCTATCACAAGTACACCCTTCATTAGGTGGGGAGACCAGAAGCACCCAGGAAAAACCCACAGGGTCGCGGAGATAACAGGCATCCCTGGAACTGTCAGGCAGAAGGACAACTGCTGCAATATTTCAGGCACAATCTCACCAAGCCCTCTGTAACTGCAGCAAGACATCTCAACTCTTGTACACAAATCCTCTTGCAATAATGCCCAATTTACCCTAATTACTTGCTGTACCTACACATTAACTTTCAGTAATTTGTGTACAAGGACACCCATGTCCTCCTAACGCCTTTCAATCTCTCACCATATAAAATTATTACACTTCATCATCTTTCCCACCAGCTGGGGATGGTCTCACTTTTCGACATTCCATCTGCCAAGTCCTCACCCACTTACTGACCCTGCCTAGATCCTTTGACGTATTCTGCGCAGAGCACACTGCCACCTAGCTTTGTATCATCAGCAAGCTATTATACTCTTCTCAAGCTATTCTGTAATAAATAGTAACTGCATTATTTTAATCCTTGTTTATTTTTTTAATCCCTGGGGTTGTTCTTTGGAAACTTCCCAAATCCCTCAGGCCTTCCCATCATAATGCTCTGAATGTCCCGAGTATGTACTAATCTGGTAGTGAACGTAGCGGTGGCCGACTATCTCTGGAGCTCAGAATGGAATTACTGTGGGGAATTTGAGTTTATCTCTGTTCCACTGACTTCCCTGCTTTTTGTTTCCCAATAGAGACATTTTTTTTAATGATGTTTATCTTCCTGAGAAACTAAGTGGCAGTGTTATTCTGTTTGGGATAGGCAATGTTTATAAATGATGCATTTGGAATGCGTTTCCATCAAATTAAGCTATTATCTATTTTCCAGTTATTCCCTTCACTCTGCAGGCACCAACTCATGTGGTTAGTGTGGTTGGTTCATCAGTTTCCGGTACCCCACCCAGATATCCTCTCCTCATGACTGAGCCAAGGAAGTGCTAACGTGCTATTTGACCATGGAGGCATCACAGTCATTCCTCCCTTGATGACCACATGTCTCCAATTGTACAGCAATCAGGAGCGGGCTGTGTTTTATCCCTCCCAATAACAGAATGGCTGAAGCTAGTTGTGATTCCACAGACTGTACAATAACTTGAGTTCAAGAAATCAAGGAAAGATCAAAACTCCTACAGAAACAAGTTGGAAAACAACATGATGTCATTGGACTGGAGAACATTTGATTTATCAGCACATTCATCAAATGCCATTGTGAGAACAATGTGGTAATTTGATCTCTCCTAAAGTGGCTGTCCCTTTAAACTGAGTCAGACTGTAGGCAGTTCCAAACACTCAGGTTACAGAAGAGAATTCTGAATCAAGTTTACATTGCATGATCCCAGAGACACACAGACGCACAAACACACACACACACACACACACACACATCAGGTGCTGCCGGAAGATCATCAACTCAGTGAAAGATGCTCTTTGGTCTGACCGAAACTTGTTGGTCTTCCAGCACAGTGAGATGTCTGTAAGGGAATGCTGCTGACTGGCACATTCCAGGCTGATATAGTCTGTGCTGAGGGACGCACTGAAGTTTGGTGCAGCCAATGCAAAGGCTCTGCGGCGAAGGACCACAGTCCAGGGTTCTTCTGCTACTGGACATGGAGGGGTTGAGTTCGGTGGGGAAGCTCCTCGGACAACAAAAGGATGTATCACCCCAAGGGGCCACATGAGTGGCAATGGTGCTATGTTAAAACAGATGTGTTAGCACTACTGAATGTATTGACCAAATGACACTAAGAAGAGCTTTGCACTGTTTTTCTTTTTTCATATATTTTATTTTTATGAATCAAGTTTATTTTTGAAACTTAAAGAAGCATACTTTGCATGATACAACCTGGAGGAAGGAGTAAACTTAATCAAACTTAATCAAAATTAAAACAAAAAAAAACAATCATTTCAAACTCTGTAAAAGCATTTTAAAAAGTTTGAATTTTGAAGAAACGATTTAATTGCTTGTTAGTAAGAAATTCTAGGGGAACTTTAATCATTTGAAAGCCATTTATCAAGGGTTAAATTTCTTGAGATAATGATCTTTTTATCAGGATTGGTGGTTGGAAGGGTGGGTGCCTTAGTGATTTTAATCCTGTGCCTGTTTATCTCTTGTAACATGCGATTGTTTGGTATTCTAATTTTAAAGTGAGATATATTACAATATATTAATCCACAGACTGGAGTGTGCACTAACCAAGGTCACCAGTGAGTGAGAGTTGAAATGCCTCCTCAGGCAAAATTTTCTACAGGCACAAAAACTTGTTCTCAGGCACAAAAACTGATGAAAACCTCAATGCAAGACCAGGCATATGTTCAAGACTGATGAGTTGCTGGTTGCCCAAGATCTAAGCAATAAGAGGACAAGAAAGAACATGTATTTACACATTACATTGAAAACTCAGCATGCCCCAAAGCCAGCAGATCAAGGTCACTGTTGAAAATGGAAACCCAGAGCATAATCCCACAGAGAGCAATTGGACAATAACTAGATAATCTGTTTCAGTGATGTTAGCTTCCAGGTAAGTATTGACTGGGACTGGGATAACCCTGCTGTTTTGCTTTGAAGTAATGCCATGGTATCTATTACATTCACCTGCTCATTCAAAGGGTGGCAAGTTTTACATTTCCCTGCTCTGGCAATGCTGCACTGAGGTGTCATCGTAAATGATGTGCTTCTATGGAATAAAACATGAACCCTCATCCTTTTGACTCAGAATACTCCAAAAGCTAAAAATAAGTTTAAGAAGGCTGGATCTCTTCCCAAGATACTGCACACCAAAAGGATGATTTTCATTTACACACATGCATGTATGTGTGTGCACACATTTGTACATGTGTGCTTATGTGTTGGAATGTGAGAGTGTGTGTGCATGAGCTTGTAAGTGTGTATGTGTGGATTTGTGATTGTGAGTGTGTGTGTGTGTGTGTGTGCGCATCTGTATGTGTGCATGTGTGCATGTGTGCACGTGTGCATATGTGCTTATGTGTAAGAATGTGACAGTGTGTGCATGCATGAGTTTGTGAGCTTATATGAGGGTGGATTTGTGAGTTTGTGTGTGTGTGTGCTTGTGCAAGAGAGTTTGGGACTGTGTGTCTCAGTGCATTTATGTAGGAGAGTGTGAGACTGTGTGTGTGTATAGGTTTGTGAGTATCTGTGAGTGAATTTGTTAGTGTGAGTTCAAGAATGCAAGATCATGAGAGTGAGGGGAGGAATCGGCCATCCAACTTCACCATGGCTGATATTCCTCTGTGGTTGTGGGTGCATGAGTGCGGGTGCACATTTGAGAGTGCGGGTGTGCGAGTGTGGGACCAACTGAGTGTGGGAGCGTCCGAGAATGCGGATGCCCGTGTCAGTTTGAGTCTGTGGGTTTGCAAGCGTGGCTGTGTGTATTCACTGAATACACTGGGGAAATGGTTTTCAGCCCTTTTCCAACTTTAGGCTGGGTTTAATGTTTATCTCCTTGCCTTTAGAAATGTTCTCCCATTATTTCATGGCCCAGATATTTGTGGAAGAGTTGGGATGGTGCAGTGGGTGGTCAAACAGCAGTAGAACCCGATAGGTCTGCAATTATGAAGCTTATTGTTAATTTTCTTTTAATCCAAAACAGACTTTATTCTTCATAAAAAACAAACTATATGCAGCTACGGATCAATCATTAGCGTTACCTTTTCATATATAAAAAACACAGCACCCATGCCAATCGTGGGGCCATCCCAGTCAGACACACTGGGGAGAAATAATGTCATCAGTTCTGTCTTTGAATTGAACACCAGGGGAGAGCACGAATGCAGTCCCTCACTACCACAAATTTTGAAGTCGAGTATCCCGCATCTGGGGGCATCGCAGGCATCAGCGCACCCGAAGTGCAATGGGCTAGCCTCGTCCTGGGAGAACTTTTTTTTTATTAAATCAAAATAAACTTTATTCATAATAAAAGACAAACTATAGACAATTACAAAACAGTGCAAACCTTTACATTCTTGTACAGATCATTCATTAGTGTTACCTTTTTATATATATATAAAAAAACAGCTCCGATGCTACACGTGTGGCTCCCTGGAAGCTACCCGGTCCCATATTTACAATATTTAGGGGCTTTCTCGCCTGTCCCCGCCCCTCCCTCTCCAGTGGCAGAAGAACCCTAAACTGTAGTCCTTCCCCACTGAGCCTTTGCGTTAGCTGCACCCAGCTTCAGTGCGTCCTTCAGCACGTACTCCTGCAGCCTGGAATGTGCCAGCCGGCAGCATTCCCCTACGGACATCTCGCAGTGCTGGAAGACCAACAAGTTTCGGGCAGACCAAAGAGTGTCTTTCACCGAGTTGATGACCTTCCAGCAGCAGTTGATGTCCGTCTCTGTGTGTGTCCCCGGGAACAGCCCGTAGATCAAAGAATCCTCTGTTACGCTGCTGCTGGGGATGAACTGTGACAAGGACCCTTGCATCTTTCGCCACACTCTCCTCGCAAACCTACAGCCCACAAAGAGGTGGGTGACCGTCTCGACCTCAGCGCAGTCCTCCCGGGGGCAGCACGCGCTGGGAGTGAGGTTCTGACCATACAGGAAGGATCTGACTGGGAGGGCCCCTCTCACTGCCAGCCAAGCGAGGTCTTGGTGCTTGTTGGTGAGTTCTGGCGATGAGACGTTCTGCCAGATGGTCTGGACAGTCTGCTCAGGGAACCACCCCACAGTATCCATTGAGTCCTTGTCACATCGAGAGATGACACTCTCTGAGTACTGCATTTGGCTATATATGCCAAGAAGTCCCTGTTTCTCTGGTGTTAGACTCTTCACAATCAACCTGAGTCCAACTCCAAATAACAGCCACTGCATTGTTAGTGGTGAAAACCAAGAGATGTTCAAGTTTATTGTTGTCATAGGCATATATACACAGGGCATAAATTCCATGAAAATTAGATTTTTGCAGCAGCAGCACAGTACGTTGCAAACATAAGTTAACATAAACTTAAATTAACATAAATTATACATAACTGGCATGTGCACAAAGATATACAACAAAATAAACATAGCAACACTAGTGCAAGATTGAGAGAGAGAAAACGAAATATACTCCGCGGTAGTGTTGTGGCTTCTCAGGTTAGTTCAGGAACCTGAGGGCAGTGGGAAAGGTGGGTCAGGCATCAAATGCTACTTTGCTGCCCAAGGTTTCCAACAATGCCTATCTGCGTGACTCTGCAACACTCCGGGACCTCCCAGTGTGTGACAGTAACAGAGAGAGCTGCAGTGAGTGAAGATCAAATACAGAGATTGTTCTGGATAATAATTGCAACTAATTTTGACTGTCAGAGGCACAGATGGTTGGTACACACTATTTATGGTATATATGGTAACCTTAGTTACCATTTGGTTAGAGTGAATGGTTTTTGCATGTAGCATCATTCCATTAGTAAAACATGTAGTCCCAGTACAAAAATCAGAAATTCCCACATCATCCTCTGGGTCTCACTGCTGATAAACACCTTTCCAAAGATCAAATCAGTTCCTCTTAAACTTGTCATTACCATTTGTTTCCACTGCCTCTCTGTTCCACACAATTCATCACCCTTCACAAACTATGTGGCTATTCTGGTGTAGGAAACAATGATCACTTAACTGGAGTATGTTCTCACCCAGTATCTGCCAGGAAAAGAGGATGGACGGTGATTTCTTATAAATAGGCCCTGACACAGATTTCAGCCATGGAATAAATCTGACCTGGAAAACTGGGTTCAAGTCCCACTCCAGAGATCTGCTTCAAATCTATTTGAAAAGAATGGCTATTTGTCTGGTCTCCTGGTGAAAGTCTTGATGATTGCCCATATAGAAAGCAAACTATAATATCCATGCTTCAGTAAGCTGCATTTACTCACAATTGGTGGATTTAGAATCAGGAAAAAGAAGGTGAGAGCCAATCAGCATCTCTCCTCATGACTTCAGCTGGGAGAGAGACAAAATGTCTGAGACTCACTGTCAAACGTTCTATATCGTCACACGATGTCAACATCCCCCAGTGTGTTTAACAAAGGAAGTATATGTGTGTGGGAAAAATATACCCAGTGTATTCATTGAGAAAGATTTTGGCATGGTGCCATAGAGTGGAAATGACCTAATGTGGGTCATAAAAGGGAGCTACAAAGACATTGGCGATTACAGATCCCTTAGCTTTACTCTGATTCCAAGTAATGGAATCATTTATCATCTGCTGCATGAATGAGATCTCTCTTTGATTTTGGAAGAAATGTCTACATTTCCTTTGAATGAGGTAAATTTAAAATGATATTGTGCAAAGTAAGCCTGGGACCAGTTCAGCTACTGTCCTAGTCACTATCAGTGCAACTAAACCTCCCAATGTGTGTTTATCATCCCTCCCCGCAGATCAGTCACAGTATAGGAAGCCAGTGGTGGAGAACGATATTGATGGTGATGATGAATAGATTGATCCCATTTCACGCTGCCTCCCTTCTCACCCAACAATTCGGTGCATTCACCCGGTGGACGAGGAATTAGCACAAAGTGACTCACTGAGCATTAGAGAGGCAGAGGTGTTGGGATGCTGAAATAGAAGATGTTTCTCCTCATGAGGATCTAGAATCTAGACTCGGGGGCAAGGTCTCAGATTATGGGATCACCCATTTTACATGCAGATGAGAAAGAATTTCATCGCTCAGAGAGTTGTGAATTTTCTCCAGGGAGGTGTGCAGGCTGGGTCGTTGAATATATTGAAGGCTAAGAATTTTTGGGTGCAGGAGAGTCAAGGGCTTTGGAGAACAGAGAGGAAAGTGGATTTCCGTCCAAGCTCAGGTGAGCCATGACCTTATGCTTTGCCCCTGCTCCTATTTCTTATGAGTGGAAGGGTGGAGAGGAATCAGCCATTTCAGAGTACAGTCAAAGTCAATGTCAAAATCAAAGTTGAGTTTATTGTCAGATGCACAAGTCCATATATGCACAGGTGCAATGAAAAACTGACTTGCAGCAGCATCACAGGCACACAGCATCAGATACACAACATTCACAAGAAAAGCATAAATTAAACATAAATTATACACAGTTTTTACAAGAAAACTGTGTATAATTAGAACAGAAAATGGGGCTGGAGGTCTGGGAAATTTGGATCTTACGGCTCCAACACTGTTCAGCAACTTGAATCATCCGAACCCATGAACACTACCTCATTTTTCCTTTTTCCTGCAATATTTATTTATTTCTGTAATTTATAGTAATTTTATACCTTTGCACTGTACTGCTGCCACAAAATAACAAACCACATCATTTAAGTCAGTAATAATAAATCTGATTCTGATGCCAAATGTCTGCTACCTTTGTCCTTACTTACACCAGTTTCCATTCACCTGTTGCCAATGTCATTGCTGACCTACGTTGACTCCTCATCCAAACAGTGGCATAGCTGGACATTCTCATCTGTGTCCTAAAACCTTTTTCATGTCACCCCTTCCACCTCTCTAACCTTCCCCATACTGACTACTCTTAAATTCTGGCTTCTTGTGCAACTCCATTTCCTTTAATCCACAATTATCAGATGTTCCTTCAGCTACCTACATTCTGAAATTCTCTGTCTAAAAGCTTTTGATATTTTGCTCCTCCATTATAAGTCTCTGTAAAAGCTACCATCCTTTGGACAAGCATTTGTTATCTGACCTGATGTCTCCTTCCTTAGTTCAGTATCACATTTTGCCTGATCATGGTGCTATGAAGTTCCAGGGGATGTTTGACTGTGATTCATCGTTCATACTATTTAAGTATAAGTTTCTTGTGTTACAGAGTGTCAGGGAACTTCATACTTGTGGAGACTGCAAAAGACTGCAGATGCTGGAATCTGAAGCAACACATAAAAAAAAACAGAGGAACTCAGCGGGTCACCTCCACCTATCACCTCCCAGCTTCTGGTGCTATTTACACCCTCCCCTCCCCTATCTGCCTATCTCCCCTCCCCCTCACCTGCATCCATCTATCACCTGCCAGCTCTTGCTCCACCCCTTCCCTCCACCTTTTTGTACTGGCCATCTCCCCTCTATCTTCCAGTCCAGATGAAAGATCTCGACCTGAAATGTTGACTGTCCATTTCCCTCCACAGATGCTGCCTGACCCGTTGAGTTCCTCCAGCGTTTTGTGTGTGCTTCATACTTATGGCTTGTGCTGTATTATGACTAGTTTCAGACTTATATGTTTATTTCTATGACATTTATTAACTCCTGCAAACAGAGACTGAATCTGTCGCCCAGGACAGCCTGCAGAGCCTGCTGCTCTCAGCTGGGGTAACACTGAGAAGATTTCTCCATTGCAAATGTCAGTGGGATGTGTGGTAACTTCAAGCATCCTTGAAAGGCTCACTTTCCTCCCTCACACCCTCATGCCCAAGGAAGGATAAGCTGGTGCCACGTGCTCGGAAGCATGGACTGGATCTGCCATGAGTGAACACATCCTCCTTAACTTCCTTCCTAAACAAAAGCAGAAAATGCTGGACTGCTCAGCAGGTGTACAAGTCCAAGGATCCCTGAAGATGACAGCACAGGTAGACAGGGTGGTAGAGATGGCTCACAAGATGTTTGCCTTCCATAGCCAGGGATAGAGTATAAGGGCATGGTAATTATGGTACAGCTTTATAAAACATGGCTGAGGCCACATCTGGAATCTTGTGTGGGCAGGCACGGTAGTGTAGCGGTTAGTGTAACGCTTTTACAGCGCCAGCGACCCGGGTTCGATTCCGGCCACTGTCTGTAAGGAGTTTGTACGTTCTGCCCATGTCTGTGTGGGTTTCCTCCGGGTGCTCAGGTTTCCTCCCACATTCCAAAGATGTACGGATTAGGAAGGTGTGGGAATGCTATGTTGGCGCTGGAAGCGTGGCGACACTTGCGGGCAGCCCCCAGAACACCCTACGCAAAGGTGTTTTGATGTACATATGACTAATAAAGATATCTTATCTTAAAAAATTTTGATTGCATGGTATGACAAAGAATGTGATTGCTCTGGAGAGGGTGCAGAGGAGATTCACCAGGATGTCATGTGGAATGGAGTGTCTCAGTTATGAGAAGAGACTGGATTTGTTTTCCTTGGAATGGAGAAGGTTGGGGGGGAATCTGAGAGAGGCACACAAATTTACGATGGGCACAGACAGAGAAGACAGCAGTAAACATTTCCCCATTGCACAGATATCTGTAACCACAGGGTATATGTTTAAGGTCAGGAGTACAAAGTTTAGAGAGGATATAAAGAAAACATTTTCACCCAGAGGGTGGTTGGAGGTTAGAACACACTGCCAGAGAGGGTGGTGGAGGCAGAGACTCTCGTGACATTTAAGAAGTATCTGGACAAGCACTTGAATGACAAAATGCTGGTAAATGGGATTAGTATGTATGCATACTTGATGGTCAGCATGGACAGGGTGGGCTGAAGGGCCTGTTTCTGTGCTGTACAACTTCCTAACTCTAGGTCAGGCCATATGTATGGGGCGAGAAACAGAGTTAACACTTCAAGTCATTGACCATTCATCAGAACCGTTTTCCTGTCTGGTTGCAATTAGATCCCCTGAGCTGTGATTATCCCACTACAGAAAATGGTCCTTTGGATACTTCCTATTGCAGCTTGTATCATGCATTTGGATCTACGGTTTCCATCACTCCAACACTGGAACTTTGCCTTACCTGGCTGGTCTCTAAGTTCTGACTTTCACTCCTGAATCCTCTCCACTTTCCGTCAACTTTAATGCTCACGCTTAAACCTACATCTCAGACTAAGCAACTGAAAATCAAAAAACAAGCTGCAGATGCTGCCTGAGCTGCAGAGCTTTTCTAACATTTCTGTTTTTATCTCAGACCCAAACATCTGACCTTCTGAGAGAAAAAAAGGACTACAGATGCTGGAATCTAAATGAAAAACTCTCTGATGCTGGAGGAACTCAGCAGGCCAGGCAGCGTCCGTGGAGAAAAGCAGGCGGTCAACGTTTTGGGTCAGGACTCTTCTTCAGGACTGAAGATAGGAAAAGGGGAAGCCCAATATATAGGAGCAGTGATAGGTGGACAAAAGAGGGAAAGCGGCCTTCTGTCCTGATGATTGATTCATTGTCAGATTATGTTCAACAGTTCCATCTACAGTGTCTTGGGAAACGTTATTAAATAAATGCTACCATAAAAGTCTGGCTTGTTAGAAATAGAGGGTGCTGTCTCTGCAGACGTCTGCCAACCTTTTTCACTGCTGCTGTGCGGGTTTCATCAAGTCCGGTGGTCCGGCCCACGGTTGGGGATACAACAAGCAGAGGATTTGTTTATGGGAATCTCAAAGTGTCGACCTTGTTTTTTATTATTCCCAAATAAACTTTATTCATAGTAAAAGACAAACTATATACAATTATAAAACAGTGCAAGCCTTTACATTCTTGTACAGATCATTCATTCGTGTTACCTTTTTATAAAAAAAACAGCACCGATGCCACACGTGTGGCTTCCTGGGGATTACCCAGTCCTGTATTTACAATATTTAGGGGTTTTCTCGCCTGACCCCGCCCCTCCCTCTCCAGTGGCAGAAGAACCCTAAACTGTAGTCCTTCCCCACTGAGCCTTTGCGTTGGCTGCACCCAGCTTCAGTGCGTCCTTCAGCACATATTCCTACAGCCTGGAATGTGCCAGCCGGCAGCATTCCCCTACGGACATCTCGCAGTGCTGGAAGACCAACAAGTTTCGGGCAGACCAATGGGCGTCTTTCACCGAGTTGATGACCTTCCAGCAGCAGTTGATGTCCGTCTCTGTGTGTGTCCCCGGGAACAGCCTGTAGATCAGAGAATCCTCTGTTACACTGCTGCTGGGGATGAACCGTGACAAGGACCCCTGCATCTTTTGCCACACCCTCCTCGCAAACTCACAGCCCGCAAAGAGGTGGGCGACCATCTCGCCCCAGGCGCAGTCCTCCCGGGGGCAGCGCGTGCTGGGAGTGAGGTTCCAACCATGCAGGAAGGATCTGACTGGGAGGGCCCCTCTCACCGCCAGCCAAGTGAGGTCTTGGTGCTTGTCGGTGAGTTCTGGCGATGAGGCATTCTGCCAGATGGTCTGGACGGTCTGCTCAGGGAGCCACCCCACAGTATTCTTTGAGTCCTTCTCCTGCAGTGTCTGCAGGATGACCTGTACTGACCACTGCTTGATGGACTTGTGGTCAAAGGTGTTGATCTGGAAGAACTTTTCCATAAAGGACAGGTAGGGCGGCAGCGTCCAGCTGACTGGGACGTTGTGTGGCCACGGAGCCAGGCCCATCCTTTGCAACAGCAGGGACAGGTAGAACCTCAGTATGTAGTGACACTTGGTGCCCACGTACTTGGGTTCCACGCACAGCCTGATGCAGCCACAGATGAAGGTGGTCATCAGGATGAAGGCGACACTGGGGACACCTTTACCCCCATTGTCCAGGGACTTGTGCATGGTGACCCGTCAGACCCGCTCCATCTTGGATCCCAAGATGAACCGGAAGACGGCACGGGTGATTTCCAAGCCGGAGGAGCGAGGAACAGGCCACACCTGTGCCAAGTACAGCAGCCCTGAGAGCACCTCACACCTGATGACTAAGTTCTTCCCAGTTATCCATAGGGAGCGCCGTTCCCACAGTCCCAGTTTCTGCTTCACCTTCCCAATCCGATCCCACCAATTTTTGTTGCACGCCCCAGCCCCTCCGAACCAGATCCCCAGCACCTTCAGATAGTCAGGCCTGACGGTGAAGGGGACGTTGGATCGGTCAGGCCAGTTGCCGAAGAGCATGGCCTCGCTCTTCATGCGGTTAACTCTGGCCCCTGATGCCAACTGAAACTGGTCGCAGATGCTGATCAATCCGCTAACTGACCTTGGGTCCGAGCAGAAGACAGAGATGTCATCCATGTACAGGGAGGTTTTCACCTGGGTGACCTCACTGCCTGGCAACGTCACCCCTCTGATGCTCTCGTCCTTCCTGATGGCTTCAGCAAAGGGTTCTATACAGCACACAAACACGACAGGGGAGAGAGGGCAGCCCTGCCTGACTCCAGACTTGATGGGGAAGCTGTCCGGTTCCCACCCATTGAGCTGGACGGTGCTACGGATGTCTGTGTAGAGCAGTTGGAACTAATTCCTGATTCCCTCCCCAAAGCCCATTTTGGAGAGCACGTCCAACACGTACGTGTGTGATATCCTGTCGAAGGCCTTCTCCTGGTCCAAGCTGACCAGGCAGGTGTCCACCACGCTGTCCTGCACGTAGGCGATGGTATCCCTGAGCAGCACAAGGCTGTCAAAGATCTTCCTGCCAAGTACAGCACAAGTTTGGTCCGGGTGGATCACCTGTCCCAGAGCAGACTTGACCCTGTTGGCGATGGCCTTGGACAGGATCTTATAATTCACATTCAATAGTGAGATGGGTCTCCAATATCTGATGTCCTCCCTCTCCCCCTTCTGCTTGTAGGTGAGGGTAATGATGCCCTTCCTCATGGATTCTGACATGCTGCCTGACAGAAGCACAGCATTGTACACTTCCAGCAGGTCCAGGCCCATCCAGTCCCACAGAGCCGAGTACAACTCCGCCAGTAAGCCATCATTTACGGGAGCTTTATTCGAATCAAAGGAACAGACGGAGCCAGTCAGCTCCCCCGGGGTCAGTGGTTGGTCCAGACTTTCCCGCTTGCTAAGACCTCCGTGTTAGAGGACAGGAAGTTCTGGGAGGCGGTGCTGTCTGTGGCCTTTTTGTCGTACAGACTAGCATAGAAGGATCTGCAGATCCTTAATATGTCTGTCTGTGAGGTGTTGACTTTGTTTGCCACTGACTTCCACACAACTTGTTACCCTTGCTGGATATTGCTGGGCAGGCACAGTAGTGTAGTGATTAGCGTAAATAACGCTTTACAGCGCCAGCGACCTGGGTTCAAATCCGGCCACTATCTGTAAGGAGTTTGTACGTTCTCCCCGTGTCTGCTTGGGTTTCCTCCGGGTGCCCCGGTTTCCTCCCACATTCCAAAGACATATGGGTTAGGAAGTTGTAGGTATGCTACTTCGGGGCCGGAAACATGACGACACTTGTGGGCTGTCCCCAGAACACTCTATGCAAAAGATGTATTTCACTGTGTGTTTCGATGTACATGTGACTAATAAAGAAATCTTATCTTATCTTATTTGAACTGTAGAAATAACACCTACCCCTCCCCTCCCCCCACCCCCACTGCAGACTGGTGATGAATTCTTCATGTTGTTTCCAGATAGGGTCACAGATCTTCAATGTGGTTTTACACGCTTCCTTCAAAGGATCTCAACTCATTTATTTTGTGATTGGCAGCTCGTGGATACAAGTTCTTGACCTATATTTGCCTTTGGGTGGGTGCCTTAGCCAACTAGGATTTGGGACGTGGATTAGAAAGCTTATTTCTGGAGTTCCCCACACCTCCTTGGGATGTAGATAGTTTCTATTCTTGTAATGTTTCTCCTGTTGTGTTAACAGCAAGCTCCTTCCTGAATGAACATGTATGTGCTCCACCCCTTCTCTTGTGGAAACACTGGCCTGTCCACTTCACTGATGGAACACTGACAAGTCCAGTGGCCAAACAGAGATGTTGTTTGGTAGCTGCTGTTACATACCTATGCAGTTCACTGTTTCCTCTGTTCCCTTCATCAGCAAGATTAATGACATTCAGCACGTTACACCTCTCTTCCATGCTGATCCCAATATGAGGGCTTTGGACAGAGTAAGTGGAGGGAAATCGTTTCCACTGGAGCTATGGAGATCAGAGCAGAGCCCAGCTACTGGACTTAGCCTCAATGGAATCCAACATTCTTTTTTTCTCATTTATTTTTATTTCTTTGACATTATCCTTTTTTACACCTCCTGCTTCTACATAGAACGTGGCCATTCAGAGTGGCTGCTGACTGTGTTGGTTTGAGTGAGTGAATGAGCATCCGAGTCATTTCATTCAACAAGGAGACCAGAGACATGATGAAGAAATGCCAGGAGGTAGCTGGTGCTCCTTGTGGAAATGCTCCTCAGATACTGGGAGCCTTCCTTCGGGTGGGGGAAGGGGGATGTTGTCTGAGAGATACTGACCTTCCCTCAGACAAACTCCACCAGCAACGCTCAGCCGGTTCCCACCGACATCTTCCACCTGATAATTTCAACTCTACAGGTCGTGTTAGGGTTTGGCCAGGTGTACCTTCCGTTGACATAATTCTGTTCAGTTGTGCGTTCTTCCAAAACATTAGGATCAGGCTGAGTCAAGTCATGCCAGCTCGTCGTTTATCGGGGTCAGTGGGACTGGCAGATGCTCAGACAGGGAACGGACAAGGGGCTTGACCCAGGAAGGGAGGGATATTTTGGGTATTGATTTGAAATGACCTTGTTGGAGTCTGGAACACACTCCATGAGAGGGTAATGGAGGCAGAAACTCTCACAACATTGTAGTTTCTAAGCGAGCATTTGAATCACCAAGGCATAGAAGGCTACAGGTAAATGGGACTGATATGGATGGGTACTTGACAGTCAGCAGTTATAATTGTGGGTCTGTTTCTGTGCTGCATGACTCAATGATTCTATAAATTAGTCAAAGGGATGGGTTTTAAGGAGCATAAGGAAACAGCAGGGAGATGCAGAGAGGTTTAGGACAAAACTTTCCAGAATTTAAGGTCTTGGCAGCTGAAATCATGGCCACAAATGACAGAGGACTGAAAATTGGGAATGCTCCATGTAGTGAGCTGAATCATTTCCGATGATGATCACCCATCATCTCCCTGTGACCCTGTTTAAAGAAAAGATGTGCACGAACATAGTGACTTTCATTACCTTAGGATGTCTCAAGGACCCTTCAGCCAATGAATGCAAGCAATGTTAAAATGTGGGGAATACAATGCGGTCATAATTCCTTCTAATGGTATTAAGCGAGAGATAAATATTGGGAAAGGCATTGAGGAGAACTCCCATCTGTTTCTTCAGATAGTACCTTGGGATCTTCTGCATCTACCTGAGAAGTCAGTCACCTTCTTTGATTAACACCTCATCTACCAAGTCCACCAAAATCTCCAGAGTAGAAATCAAGTCCATGGCCAAATTAGATCTTTCGGATCTGCTGCACCTTTCCAGCTCCTGAACTGTAATCCCACAGCACTGAGAATTTAATGACATTTAAGGGTTTAGCATTTGTTTGCCAGTACTTGCCACAGTGACAGACAGTACGTGTGGCCTCCGCTGCATGCTGAAGGATTATTTTTTCCTTTATATGAAAAGAAACAGATGCAGACATAAGACCTTGAGCTTGCTCACTCGTCATGGGGATTATGCCCCCTCCTCGTATCCCTGTTATATCCACAACCTAGCAATAATGACTGAGTCTTCACATCTCTCCAGGGTACAGAATTTCAGAAGCGTCACAATCTTCTGAGTAAAGAAAATTTTCCTCATTTGAGTCTTTAAATCAGAGACACAAGAAATTCTGCATGCTGGAATCTGGAGCAATACACAAAATGCTGGAGGAACTCAGCAGGTCAGGCAGCATCTATGGAGGGAAATAAACAGTTGATGTTTTGGGCCGAGAGCCTTCATCTGATAATCAGGTTGTTTTCTCTGGAGCGGAGGAGGCCGAGGGGAGATCTGATAGAGGTTTATATGATTATGAGAGGCATAGATAGGGTAGACAGTCATAATCTTTTTCCCAGGGTTGAAATGTCTAACACTAGAGGGCATGCATTTAAGGTGAGAGAGGGGAAGTTCAAAGGAGATGTGCAGGTCAAATATTTTATACAGAGAGTGGTGGGTGCCTGGAGTGCGCTGCCAGGAGTGGTGGTGAAGGCAGATACGATAGAGGTGTTTAAGAGGCTCTTAGATAGGCGCACGAATGTGCAGAGAATGGAGGGATATGGACCATGTGCAGGCAGAATGGATTAGTTTACTTAGGCGTTTAACTAGTTTAATCAGTTCAGCACAACATCGTGGGCTGAAGAGCCTGTTCCTGTGCTGTACTATTCTGTGTTCTATCTGTGTAGTAATGTTGACTAAGGGATCAATATTGGCCAGGGTACTAGTGAAAACTCCTGTCCCTCAAAATAGAGGCACTGGATCTTTTCCATCCACCAAAGCAAGTTGATAGAATATTGATTTAACATCCCAGTCAAAACACTACAGCGGCTGTACTCCCTTAGAATGGCACCAAATGGCCTGCTTAGAATTTAGGCTCTCATCTCTGGAGTGGGGCTTGAACTCACCACTGGATTCAGATGGAAGAGTGCCACCCACTGAGAAACAACCTGCCAGGAACCAGCACAGATGCTGTGGTCCAAGGATCTCCGCTCTTTATGCTGTGACTCTTGGCGGCCATTGGTTGGTTAAGTGCATGGACCTCATGGTGGAAAAACACAACTAATATTTATAAAAAGCAAAGGAGTAAACTTTTAAAAAGTGGATATAGATCATGGGAAACAAATGTTGGGCCTTCTTTTAAAGTCAAGTTGCATCACTGGTATCATGTGATTCTGAGCTTTTGCATCTGGAGCTGGGATACTGATATCTCCAATTCTGATACAGTAAAGCAATAAGTCCTCCACAAATCTGGCTTGCAGATGTAGAATAACGCAGTCTGAATTGTAGATGAATGAAACATCCAAATATGACCTCATTTTCTTTCCTTCCAAAATGTACAGCGCTAAGCAGACAACTTAGCTTTTATGTTGACACATTGAGTAAATCTCTTGCTGATGTGTTTGGCCATGTTGTTCAGATGTTTCTCTTGATCCGAAGTGAAAGATCCAATGAAAGAAAAATACAGTGAAAGATTATGGCTTCTCCAGCATTTGTTTGCAGTCACTTAAAAGAATTAATCAACTTCAGCACTCATTTACAGACCCTGAATACTTCATTGAATTGCAATAATGAGTTGATCAGCTGGAATAAATGTGCTCTTAAGGTCCTGTTGCATATTTCCTAATCTGATAAAGAGTCAAGACTTAAATACCACAGTTCTCCTTTTGACATGTTTACTTTCAAAGGAAACCAATTGCAAAAGCTTCTCTAACAAGAAAGGAATTTGCATCATTTTCATGCTACTTATCTGGACTGACGTGGGCTAAATTGCTCTGAACATTTATTGTTTAAAGCCTTCCACTATCAGTAATTAGCAACTCAGCAAAGTGTTTCTCTGTATTTGGAGAGAGTCATTGGTAACTTTACCCAAAAGTAAAATTATAAAATTTACAGTGTTTGTGCTCCATACAGGGTCCCTTTCACACCTCAACCCAGCAGCAGCTCAGTCAAGCCATAGTCAATAGTACTCTTTTATCAAACATTGAAGCAAGCTTCCCTCAAAAGTGTTTGTAACAATTTCAAAACCAAGTAATTTAAAACCCGTTTCTGTCTGTAAGGAGCTTGTACGTTCTCCCGTGTCTGCGTGGGTTTCCTCCGGGTGCTCCGGTTTCCTCCCACATTTGAAAGAAGTACAGGTAGGTTAATCTGGGGGTTTAAAATGGGCAGCGCGGACTCTTTGGGCCGAAAGGGCCTGTTACCACGCTGTAAATAAAATTTTTAAAAAAGTTTAAAACTTTACTAAAGAAGGCACCTCCCGTGATACCTGGGGGTTAATGTTTAATTTAGCCTGGGGAGCAGAACAGTGAATAGTGGGTTGAAGACAGGTTGTAAATCCCAGCACTTTTATCCTGAATTGAAGTAAACGAGAGTAAAATCTGACTGAGCATGAAACCATTGCTCAGCTGACTCTCATCTGACAGGTTAGAATAAATTTCTGCGTAAATTAGCTTTCTGCCACATTTTCAACAAACTTGCATCCAACCTAGCAAGATCAACAATAGAAATGGAATACCTCTGAGCCTCTAATAACAACAGAAAATGCTGGCAATACTCAGCAGGTCAGGAAGCATCTGTGAAGAGAGAAACAGAGGTAACAACCTGAAACCCTCAGCAGGCAAGAGGCAAAGCTTCAGTCAGCTGACATTGGCACATTCTGACAACTCACAAGATTTGTATGAGGAATAGCTGGTATCGTTGATGTGCTCGTAAACAACGTGATGCTCCCCGCAATAAACACTGAGGCCTCCACACTCAGTATTCAACATTTTTGGGCCCTGTATCTAAGGAAGGATGTGCTGGGCCTGGAGATGGTGCAGAGGAGGTTCACAAGAATGATCCCGGGAATGAAAGGCTTGACATATGAGGAGCATTTGATGGCTCTAGGCCTGTACTCAAGGGAATTCAGAAGGATGAGGGGGGATCTCATTGAAATCTACCGAATACTGAAAGGCCGGGATAGAGTGAACATGGAGAGGATGTTTCCATTGGTAGGAGGGTCTTGGATCTGAGGGCACAGCGTCAGAATAAAGGGATGTCCCTTTGAGATGAGGAGGAATTTCTTCAGCCAGAGGATGGTGAATCTGTGGAATTTGTTGCCATGGAGGGCTGTGGAGGTCAAGTCATTGGGTATAGATATATGGCAGAGATTGATAGGTTCCTGATTGGGGGTTAAGGGTTACGGGGAGAAGACGGAAGAATGGGGTTGAAAAAAACAGCCATGATTGAATGGCAGAGCAGAATCGATGGGTCAAATGGCCTAATTCTGCTCCTATATTTTATTACCCTGGTCCTCATAACAGGATAGCTTGAATTCACAAGATCACAAGACAAAGGAACAGAAATAGGCCATTCGGCCCATCAAGTCGTCTCCGTCACTTGAGCTAAACTATTCCCATCTGGTCCCAATTCCCGGCCTTTTCCTCATATCCCTTGATACCCTGACTAATTAGATACCTATCAGTCTCCTCCTTAAACACCCCCAATGATTGGGCCTCCACGGCTGTATGGGGCAACAAATTCCATAAATCCACGACCCTCTGGATAAAGAAATTTCTTCTCATTTCTGTTCTAAATGAGTAAACTCTAATTCTAAGACTGTGCCCTCTAGTCCTGGACTCACCCACCAAGGGAAACAGCTTAGTCACATCTACTCTGTCTGTTCCTTTCAACATTCGAAATGTTTCTATGAGGTCCCCTCTCATTCTTCTGTACTCCAGTGAGTACAGTCCAAGAGCTGACAATCGTATGTAAGTCCTTTCATTCCCGGAATCATCCTCATAAATCTTTTCTGAACCCTCTCCAACATCAGTACATCCTTTCTAAGGTAACGGGCCCAAAACTGCACACAGTAATTATCTCAGTCGAATAACTACAATCATCAATAGTTTTAGGGTTGGAGATGGGCCAACAGCTTGAAATACTGAAAAAAAATTTTTAACCCACATATAGATACTGGAGCTAAGATAAGTTATAGGTATTGGTATTGGTTTATTACTGTCACACGCACCGAGATGCATGCTATCCAGACAGATCATTCCATACATAAATACATTGAGGTAGTAAAAAGAAAACAGAATGCAGAATATAATGTTACAGTTACAGACAGAGTACAGTGCAAGCACACAATAAGGTGCAAGGCCATGATGAGGTAGATTGAGAGATCAAGAATTTATCTATATCATATGAAAGGTTCAAGAGTCTGATCACAGTGGGATGGAAACTATCCTTGAGTCTGGTAGTTTGTGCTTTCAGGCTTTTGTATCTTCTGCTCAACAGGAGAGGGGAGAAGAGAGGATGACCAGGGTGGGAGGGGCACTTGATTATGTTGGCTGCTTTCCCGAGGCAGCGCAGATGGAGTCGATGGAGCGAGGATGGTTTGTGTGATGGACTGGGCTGAGTTCACAACTCCCTGCAATTTCTTGCAGTCTTGGGCAGAGCAGTTGCTGTACCAAGCCGTGATGCATCTGGGTAGGATGCTCTCTAAGGTGCATTTATAAAAATTGGTAAGAGTCACTGGAATTATGCAGAATTTCCTTAGCCTTCTGAGGGACTAGAGGCATTGGTGTGTTTTTCTGGCAATAGTGTCCATATAGCTAGACCAGGACAATTTGTTGGTGATGTTTACACCCAGGAACTTGAAGCTCTCAACCATCTCCACCTCAGCACCATTGATACAGACAGGGGCACGTGCTCCGCCCTGCTTCCTGAAGTCAATGAGAGGTCTTTTGCTGACATTGAGAGGAAGGTTGTTATCTTGACACAATGTCAGTAGGCTCTCTATCTCCCTCTAGTACTCTGTCGCGTCATTGTCTGAGATCCAGCCAATTACTGTGGTGACATCTACAAACTTATACATGGAGTTAGAGCAGAATTAGGCCACACAGTCATGTTTATAATGGGAGTATACCAGGGGGCTGAGGACACAGCATTGCGGGGCACCAGTGTTGAGGGTAATCATGGAGGAGTCGTCATTGCCTACCGTTACTGATTGTGGTCTGTTGGTGAGGAAGTCAAGGATCCATTTGCAGAGAGGGGTGCAGAGTCCTAGGTCTAGGAGTTTGGGGTTGAGTTTGTTTAGGATTATGGTGTTGAAGGTGGTGTTAGAAGGAAGGTGACTATTTCTGAATCAGGGTTACATAGCACCAAAATACAAGCAACATAATTCTGATAAAAGGTCATTGGTGCCTCTGTTTCTCTCTCCACAGATGCTGCCTGACCTGCTGAGTATTTGCAGCATTCTACATTTTTATTTTATGACAGTAAATCCTTCGCTGTTTTGCTATGATAATTTTGTTTGCCCGTATGTTGTTAGTTATGTCATGGCTCAATGGGTGGCACTCCCACATGTGAGTCAGAGAACTGTGGCTTCAAACTTTTCTCTAGAGATTTGAGCTCAAAATCAGGTCAACAATCTGATGGATGTCAGTCGCTAGTGGATGAGCTTTTAACCTGAAGCCTTAGCTGTTTTTTCAGATGGACAAAAATATCTATTACATTTTCTAGAAGCAACAGGGTCCGAGCCAATACTTATCTCTCAAGGTCACGGATTAACTGGCTGTTGTCATCTTGCCACTTGTGGACGCTTGCTGTGTGTAAAATGGCTGCCATCTTTTCCGTCACAGTGATTGCACTTCAAAATGTAATTAATTAAGTCACTGCATATTTGACTGTGTCCTTGCCTGCTGGATCATTAACCCAACTTTAAAGGTTTCACCTCTGTTGTCAGAAATTTCCATGAGTTGATCCTGTTCCATTAGCTCATTTTTACCAGAAGTATGACAAGACCCTCCTTTGTGCAGATACAGAACTTCCCCACTACTGAGAGGTCATGGAACCAAAACACCAACTCTGTTTCTCTCTCCTCAGATGTTGTCTGACACGCTGATACTTTCTGCATTTTCAGTTTTCTTGCAGAATTTCCAGTATAAAGATAATCCAACACACTCGGGACTTGGGTGATATTGGATGAACAGATTTTCTGAACCATTGGATGTTGTTCTTAATAATGTCCAAACACACTCTTAATTCACTATTATTTTTAGACATAGATAGCATGTTTAGTGAATTGGTCACCCCACAGGTATAGATAGAGAGGAGTTAGGTGACCACCAGGAAAAACAATAAGTGCAGGCAGGTAGTGCAGGAACCCCCTGGTTATTCCCCTCTTGAACAGGTGGGGAATCTTTGGTACTGTTAGGGGGGATGGCTTCTCAGAGGAAAGCGGCAGCAGCAGGCAAGTCTGTGGCACCGCGGTCGGCTCTGATTCCTTAGTGAGGGAGACTCGGTAGTGAGGTGGGGGATTCATTAGTGAGGAGAACGGACAGCCGCTTCTGTAGCTGAGAGCAGGATTCCAGAATGGTCTGTTGCTTCCCTGATGCCAACCAAGGTCAGGGATGTCTCGGAGTTGGAAGAGAACATTCTGAAGGGGGTGGGGTGAGAACAGGTTATAGTACCTCAACATCTAAATAGGTTTCAGGAGCACAATCAGATTAAAGAGCACAACATAAAATTCTTACAATGGTTTGACAGAGTGGATGAGGGGGTGTCTGAGAGTTTTCCTACAATTGCCTTAAAAATATTCATGGGCTCGACTTTCACCCTTCTTTGAGGAAGAGAGTTCCAAAGACTCACCTGGGAATGCGATATTGTTGTAAGTAGGGTCGGAGTGGCAACTCAGCATTCCAGTGTATAGAACCTTCAATCATGACAGCGGGTGGTGAGGGTTGTTAATGTAAAGGAAAAGGTAGCATTACATTGACTAAGGAATCCATTACTGCAATATTGATAGAGGATAATCTGGGAGGCTTTTCAAATGAGGCCATATGGGGAGAGTTGAAGAACAAAAAGGATCACTTGAAGGGGGTTGATTACAGGCCTTAGAGCAGATAGGTAGGCAAATCACAGATGTAAGAATAATGGAATTAATTATAATAGAATTATAGTACATATAATTCTACTAGTAGAAGTGGATTTCAGCTTCTGCAATCTTAATTGGGGTTGCCTCAGTGTGAAAGGTGTAGAGTGGATGGAATTTTTAAAGTGCATCCTGGAGAATTTAAGCCAGTATGAAAGTGACATACATTACAGCATTGAGCACACTTCAGGAGTACTTCATTAGCTGTGAGAGGCAGCACAGACAGCACAAAGCCCTCATCAGACTTGTTCCATGCCACAACCTCTGTTCCTCAGAGATGGACACCAATCTCTCCTCATGATAGTCTGAGGTGGGACTGGACTCCTTGTGATAGATTTGACCCTGAGCTGAGCCTCCGCACCAAGGCCTCTGACTTCCATGTTCAAAACCTGGCGCTGAGGGAGAGGATCAGCCAAGATCCTGGTGACTTGAAGGGTTGGATGGCCGACTCCTGCTCCTGTTCCTTATGTTGTCCCCCTGCCTCAGCTCATCGGACAGTGAAATCCTCATCCTTGCCCTTGTTACCTCCAGACTTCACTAATCCGCCATACATCTGAATAACCACCCCACAGATACTGGGAATGTAAAATGAAAACAGAAGATGCTGGAAACACTCAGCAGGTCAGTCTGCATCTGTGGAGAGAGAAACAGAGTTAATGTTTCAGGTTGAAGGCCCTTCATCAGAACATGGAAGGAAACAAAAGAAGCTTGTTAGGCTGCAGGAGGGGAGGGGAGAGGGGTGTCTCTGATAGGGTAAATCCAGGGGTTAAGAACGTAGGCAAAAGAATTTAGGAGTTGCAAAATACGGGGCGGGAAGACATGCCCGGCAGGTCAGACTGGGCTTGTCTCCCACTCCCAGAGAAGAAAAGAGGAAAAAAGAGAAAAATTAAATCAAGTTGAGCTGATGTCACAGAAGGATGACTGATTCTGACCTGAAGTTGTAGAATTCAATACTGAGTCCAGGATGCTGCAACGTACCCAAGCGGAAGATGAGGTGGTGCTCCTCGAGCTTGCGTTGCACCTCACTGTGACAGCGTGGGAGGTCACAGACTGATAGGTCAGAGTGGGAATGGGTGGGGGAATTAAAGTGGCAGCAAGAGGAAGGTCAGGGTCACCCCTGAGGACTAAAGGCACGTGTTCCACAAAGTCACCACCCAATCTGTGTTTGGTTCCTTCAGTACAGAGGAGACCATATTGTGAATACAGAGTGCTAGATTGGAAGAAGTGCACATGAATCACTCCTTCAGCTGCAAAGACTGGGCATGTTCTCCGCTCTCAGAGAGTAAGCAGAAAGGGGAGAAGCAAAAATTTCTCAGTCTGTACCTGACGTCCAGTTCTGACAAAGAGTCTTTGACTTGGAACATTAACTCACTTTCTATTTCCACAGATGCTGCCTGACCCGTTGAGTGTTTCCAGCATTTTCTGTTTCTATTTCAGATTTACAACAGCTGCAGTTTTTTTTTATTTTCACTTAATGCAAATATACAATGAGCTAAATAAAAAATGCGGATTGTGCTAGAGATAGTTCTTGCGTACAAAGGCGTCAATTGTGAAACTGTGCAAGAATAATGCTGACATTTTCCCATGTCAGGTGTGGACCAGTAATGTCACTAGTCATGCACTAGTCCTCCACCCATACTGACGTAAAATAGAGCAGAAAGCTCTTACTCCAACTAGGAAAGGGACCAGCCGGCATGGGAATCCCGATTTGGCGTCTTCAGGAGAGACTGCAGACTGTTCAAAGACCATCCAAAGTCCAGAGGGCACTACAACTCACAGGGAGTGCCTGCTCCAGAATTAAGCTGCAGGGAAACTCAGTCAATGTGTGCCCCAGTAATGGTTGCAGGAGTTATTACAGCCACAGTTGGTCACTCAGGGTGGGTCAGAGACTTCAGGGCAGGAGGCATCAGTGAAGAGCCTTCTTCCAGAGATCCTTCAGAGACACATCCTGCCTGGGCCTCCCTGATGAACAACACATTCATAAGGTCAACCTTTCCAAGGCTCATCTTGTTGAGATATGTGACAGTCTGTGGGAAGACATTTGTGCCCAGGCTGCTCTCCCTGTGGAAGTCGAGGTCAAGTTGACATTGAGCTTCCTCCCCAAGGAACCATTGCCAGCAGCCGCAGCAGAGTTCAGCCACATGATCCAATCTGCCACTCACAGCTGCATCAAAGATACCTCATACTCACCCAGGCTCTTTATTGGACAGTGAGGAGTGCAGATACCTTCATTTCACTGAGAACATAGAACAGTACAGCACAATACAGGCCCTTTGGCCCACAATGTTGTGCAGACCTTTAAACCTCACCTAAGACTATCTAACCCCTTCCTCCCACATATCCCTCTATCTTAAATTCCTCCATGTGCTTATCTAGCAATCTCTTGAATTTGACTAATGTACCTGCCTCCACCACCACCCCAGGCAGCGCATTCCATGCCCCATCCACTCTCTGGGTAAAAAGTTTTCCTCTGATATCTCCCTTGAACTTCCCACCCATTACATTAAAGCCATGCTCTCTTGTATTGAGCATTGTACCCTGGGAAAGAGGCGCTGGCTGTCCGCTCTGTCTATTCCTCTTAATATTTTGTACACCTCTATCATGTCTCGTCTCATCCTCCTTCTCTCCAAAGAGTAAAGCCCTAGCTCCCTTAGTCTCTCCTCATAATCCATACTCTCTAAACCAGGCAGCATCCTGATAAATCTCCTCTGCACCCTTTCCAATGCTTCCACATCCTTCCTATAATGAAGCGACCAGAACTGGACACAGTACTCTGTGTGGTCTAACCAGAGTGTGATAACTCAGGCAGAGACACAAGAGACTGCAGATGGTGACGAATGTGGGCAGCCATTGACTGCACTTCTGTCTCTGTGAGGACTCCCATCAATAACCTGGACCCTTCCATTCACCATTCATTCACCTTGAGGATGCCATGATTCCAAGAAACACACACGACTCCTTCATCCTGAGGACAACCTTGCTGCTGGATATTTTCAGTGGGCGGTGCTGCCTGGAAGAATGGATCCTGGGGACAAGGGCTAACCTCCAGTATCATGGCCATCCACAGCAGCTCACACTCCTACCAAACACCCATGCAACAAGGCCACAGACTTACAGGATCAGAGTGGAAATGTCATTCTCAATTAACCCGTACGGTGGAGAGCATTCTGACTGGTTGCTTCACCACTTGTTTTGGAGGCTCCAATGCACAGGATTGCAAGAAGCTGCAGAGGGTTGTAAACTCAGCCAGCTCCATCATGGGCCCAACTCTCCCCACCATCGAGGACATCTTCAAGAGTCTGTGCCTCAAGAAGGTGGCATCCATCACTAAGGACCCTCACCACCCGGGACATGCCCTCTTCACGTTACTATCATCGGGGAGGAGGTACAGGAGCTTGAAGACCCACACTCAATGATTCAGAAACAGCTTCTTCCCCTCTGCCATTAGATTTCTGAATGGTCCGTGAACCCATAAATACCATCTTGTTATTCCTTTCTTTGTACTATTTATTTATTTTTGTAATTTATAATAATTTTTATGTCTTTGCACTGATCTGCGGCTACAAAACAACAAATTTCATGACACAGAAGTCAGTGATAATGAACCTGATTCTGGCCCTGTCGCTTTCAATTCTCTCTGTAAAAGAGGATCATGGGGAAAGACCAATGCAGAGCAGGTATTTTACCTTAACCTGCGACCACTCTCATATTTGTCTCTAGGAGGCATCTGTTCCTCAGGCCATAAGACATAGGAGCAGAATCAGGCCATTTGGCCCATCAAGTCTGGTCCACCATTCAATCATGGCTGATTTATTTTTCCCTCTCAACCCCATTCTCCTGCCTTCTCCCCATAACCTTTGATGCCCTCACTAATCAAGAAGCTATCACTTTAAATATACCCAATAACTTGGCCTCCACAGCCATTTGTGGCAATGAACACAGATTCACCACCTTCTGGCTAAAGAAATTCCTCCTCATCTCTAGTCTAAAGGGACATCCTTCTATTCTGAGGCTGTGCCCTCTGGTCCTAGACTCTCCCACTAATGGAAACATCCTCTCCAGGCTTTTCAATATTTGGTAGGTTTCAATGAGATCCCCCCTCATCCTTCTGAACTCCAGTGAGAACAGGCCCAGAGCCATCAAACGCTCCTCGTACATTAACCCTTTCATCTTTGGGATCATTCTTGTAAACTTCCTCTGGACCCTTTCCAAAGTCAGCACATCCTTCCTGAGATAAGGGGCCCAAAACTGCTCACAATACTCCAAATGTGGTCTGACCAACGCCTTATAAAGCCTCAGTATTACATTCTTGCTTTTATATTCTAGTCCTCTCAAACTGAATGAGAACATTGCATTTGCCTTCCTTACTACCAACTCAGCCTGCAAGTTAACCTTCAGAAAATCCTGCACTAGGACTCCCATCTCCATTTGCACCTCCGATTTCTGAATTTGCTTCCCATTTAGAAAATAGTCTACACCTTTATTCCTTCTACCAAAGTGCATGACCGTACACTTCCCTACGCTGTATTCCACCTGCCACTTCTTTGCCCATTCTCCCAACCTGTCCAAGCCCTTCTGCAGAGTCCCTGCTTCCTCAACACTACCTGCCCCTCCACCTATCTTTGTATCATCTGCAAACTCGGCCACAAAGCCCTCAATTCTGTCACCTAGATCATTAACATATAACGTGAAAGAGGAGGCGATAAGTACTAGATGAACAGGACAAGCAGGCAATAAGAATCGTAAGATAATTATCAATTTACTAAAGGTCATGCACAATCATTGTTGGAACAGCGTAGGTCTGATATGAGTCTAAATGTTTCACAATTGTGTGGTCTGCTGCAGGGAGGCCAGAATATTTAAAGGGGAATCACCACAATGTCAGCTGCAGGCAAGGATTAGTTTGAACATGTTAACAGCATGAGTGACAGAAGCAACCTTTCTAGCTGATGCAGAGTGGGACCTGTGGCAATTCCAGCACAGAGTTATACAGCACAGAAACAAACCCTTTGGTCCGCCTCGTCCATGTTGACCAAGGTGTCTATCTGAGCTAGTCTCATTTGCATGCATTTAGCCCATATCCCTCCAGGCTTTTTCTACCCATGTACCTGTCTAAATGTCCATTAATCATTGTATTTGTAATGACCACCACAGCTTTCTCTGCAAGCTCATTCCAGATATCTACCACCATCTGTGTGAACAAGTTTTCCCCTCAGGTCCCTTTATATCTCTCCCCTCTCACCTTAAAACTATGCCCTCTAGTTTTAGACTCCCCTACCCTGGGAAAAAGACTGTGTCCATCCACTTTATCTATGCCCCTCATGATTTTATACACCTCTATAAGGTCACCCCTCAGCCTCCTATGCACCAGGGAAAAACGTCCCAGTCTCATCAGTTCTCCTTATAACTCAAGCCCTCCAGTCCCAGTAACAACCCCATGAATCTTTTCTGTACCCTTTCCAGCTTAATGGCATCCTTCCTATAGCTGGCCGACCAGAACTGCACACAATACTCCAAGTGTGGTCACACCAACTGGCAGCAGCTGCCCCAGCAGTGTGACCTATCTCAGCACAATAAAGTATCTCATTTGCACTAAAGAACTCACATCCACAATGCTAGTGTTTTGGGAATACTACAAACACTAGTTGGTGCGTTTCAGTGTTCCAATATTGGCTCGGAATTGGCTTGCCCATAGAAGACAGAGGATAGTGGTCAATGGGACATTCTGGCTGGAGGTCCGTGACTCAGGTTCCACAGAGATCCATACTGGGACCTCTGCTGTTTGTGATATACTGTATATAAATGACTTGGATGAAAACGTGGTTAGATGGGTTAGTAAGTTCACAGACGATACAAAGTGTAGATTGCCAAAGGATACAGCCGGATATAGATCACAGCGGGATTTCAATCAGTTGTAGATATAGGCAGAGAAATGGCAGATGGAGTTTTATCCGGCCAAGTGTGAGGTGTTACACTTTAGGAGATCAAATGTAAAGGAACAGTACATAGTTAATGGCAGGATCCTTAACTGTGTTGATGTTTTGAGGGATCTTGGCATCCAAGTCCATTGCTCCCTGGAAGTGGCTGCACAATTCGATAGGGTGGTAAAGAAGGTGTACGGCATGCTTGCCTTCATAAGTCAAGGCACTGAGTTCAAGGATCAGGAAGTTACGTTGCAGCTTTATAAAATTCCGGTTAGACCGCATTGAAAGTATTGCATTCAATACTGGTTGCCCCATTACAGGAAGGATGTGGAAGCTTTGGAGAGGCTGCAGAAGAGGTTCACCAGGATGCTGCCTGGATTAGAGGGCATGAGCTATAAGGAGAGGTTGGACAAACTAAGGTTGTTTTCTCTGGAGTGGCAGAGACAGGATGCCTGATAGAAGATTATACGATTTTGAGGGGCATAGATAGAGTGGACAGCCAGTATGTTCTTCCCTGGGTCAAGAGGGCACGCATTTAAGGTGAGAGGGGGTAAGTTCAAAGGAGATGTGCAGGTCAAGATTTTTCTGGTGTGGTGGGTGCCTTGAATGCGCTGCCAGGGGTGGTGGTGGAGGCAGATATGATAGAGGCATTTAAAAGGCTCTTAGATAGGCAATGAATGTGCAGAGAATGGAGGGATGTGGACATTGTGCAGGCAGAGGGTTTAGTTTAGCTTGGCATTTAATCACTTGTGTTACGGACTAGGTTACTATTGGTGAATGTCCCTTTAAGATAGAACATAGTGATGTGTGTGTGTGTGTGTGTGTGTGTGTGTGTGTGTGTGTGTGTGTATGTGTGCGTGTGTGTGTGTGTATGTGTGCGTGTGTGTGTGGGGTGATGATGACAACAGGAGATAAAGGACGTCATGATGTTTTTGAAGGAGTCAGTCGGATTCAGTTGGAAGAGAGAGGAGAGGGAGAGAGAGAGACAGCAGCCTGCTAGTCTCTATCGATGGATGAAAAACAGTAACTGTGTCTGTCACTACAATCCACGTATGGATTTTTGAGGTGATCCGGTGGAGTCCACTTTGTCGTTAACCTGTAGAGGGAAACAGGTATTTGTGTGGACGGCCACGTCTCGGATGCTTTTCGGGGTGGCAGATACTTCAGAACAAAGCAGTGGAGTTCACTTTGTTGCTGACCTGTAGAAGGAAACAGGTATTTGTGTGGACGGCCACGATTCAAGTGCCTTTTGGGGTGAGGCAGATGCGGTGGAGTAGTCACTGCTGAGTAGACACTGAGGTGTCGTATGGGTTCCAAAGTGGAACATTTGGATTTCATAATTACTTTCTATTTTCCCTCTACCTCTACGTTTTGTCTTCAGTCAACGGTGGTTGTTGAAGAAGCCTTTGCTCACGTTTCACCTTACAGCTTGCTGAACTGAACTTTGAAAACTATTCCTGGACTTGGAGTTTGGGAATTTGCCACACACACACTTCGAGTTTAGTTTTTGGGGTTAATGTTTAAGATTTAACATTTTTACTTCTAACATTCTAACATTTTTACTTTTATTTTTCTTATTATCATAAGTAGTTATTAATAAAGTAGTTTTTAACACTTATAGATGGCTCGGTGTGTTTCTTTTGTTGCTAGTTCGTAACACTAGTTTAATTAGTTCGATACAACATCATGGGCCAAAGAGCCTGTTCCTGTGCTGTACTGCTCTATGTTCTAATGTGTCACAGTCCCCCTTGCGTGGCCAAAGTCTGGTTGCTGGAAGGCTTCCTCGCTGTCCACTACGCCCCCAATCTTGGTGTTATCCACAAATTTGCTGATCCAGTTTACCACATTATCATCTAAATCAGTAATATAGACGATAAACAACAATGGGCTCAGCACCGATCCCTGCAGCACACCACTAGCCACAGGCCTCCAATCAGAGAAACAACCATCTACTACCACTCTCTGGCTTCTCCCACTAAGTCAATATTGAATCTGATTGACTACTTCATCCTGAATGCCAAGTGACTTAACCTTCTGCACCAGCCTCCCATGCAGGACCTTGTCAAATGCCTTGCCAAGGTCCATGTAGACAACATCCATTGCCTTCCCCTGATCAGCCTTCCTGGAAACCTCCTCGAAAAACTCTATTAATTATCTCTAATCAGGCCATGTCTATCCAAATACATATATATCCTGTTCCTCAGAATATCTTCCAATAATTTACCCACGACTGACATCAGGCTCACTGGCCTATAATTTCCTGACTTATTCTTAGAGCCTTTCTTAAACAACAGGACAACATTAACTATCCTCCAGTCCTCCGGCACCTCACCCGTGGGTAAGGACGTTCTAAATACCTCTGCCAGGGCCCCTGCAATTTCTGCACTAGCCTCCCACAGGGTCCGAGGTGGCACCTTGTCAGGCCCTGGGGATTTATCCGCCCTAATTCGCCTCAAGACAGCCAGCACCTCCTCTTCCATAATTCGGATCCGGTCCATGACTTCAGAGAGTAGTGAGTAAATACAGACACAAAAAATTCATTTAAGATCTCCCCCATATCTTTCAGCTCCACACATAGATGACCACACTGATTTTCAAGAGGACCAATTTTGTCCCTTGCTATCCTTTTGCTCTGAGTATAGCTATAAAAAACCCATGGCTTTCACCTTGTCTATCATAGCAACCTCATGTCCTCTTTTAGCTCTCCTGATTTATCTCTTAAGTGTTCTCTTGCATTTCTTATACTCCTCAAGCGTCTCATTGGATCCTAACTGCCTATACCTGATAGGCACCTCCTTCTTTTTCTTTTTTTTCTAGCCTCAATATCCCTCGATAACCAAGGTTCCCTAAACATGTAAGCTTTGCCTTTTATTCTGACAGGAACACACAGATTCTGTACTCTCAATATTTCACTTTTGAAGGCTTCCCACTTACAAAGCATCTCTCTGCCGGAAAACAACCTATCCCAATCCACACCTGCCAGATCCCTTCTGATGCCCTTAAAATTAGCCTTCCTCCAGTTTAGAATCTTAACCCTAGGACCAGTCCTATCCTTCTCCATGATTACCTTGAAACAAATGGAATTATGATTGCTAGATCCAAAGTGTTCCCCTACACTCACTTCTGTCACCTGCCCTGTCTCATTCCCTGAGATGAGATCCAGTGTCGCGCTCTCTGTAGCTGGAACCTCTACATATTGATTGAGGAAACTTCCCTGAATACATTTGACAAACTCTACCCCATCCAGTCCTCTTACAGTACGGGAGGCCCAGTCAATATATGGAAAGTTAAAATCACCTACTATCACAACTTTATATTTCCTACAACTGTCTGCGGTCTGTCTACAAATTTGCTCCTCTAAATCCCGCAGACTATTGGGAGGCCTATAATAAAGTGGTCGTCTGATTTTTTTTAATCCTCAGTTCCTCTCAAATTGCCTCGGTAGTCGAGCCTCCTCTCTGAGCACCGCTGTGACATTTTCCCTGATGAGTAATGCCACCCCTCCCCCTTTAATACCTCCCCCTCTATCATGTCTAAAACAATGGAACCCCGGAACATTGAGCTGCCAGTCCTGCTCCTCCTGTAACCAAGTCTCGCTAATGGCTACAACATCATAATTCCATGTACAGATCCACGGTCTAAGTTCATCTGCTTTTCCTACAATTGATGCAACTCAGAACATTAGCCCCACCATGCTCAACCTTTTGGTTTCCATCTTTGCCTGTAGTCTTAAAATCCACCATTCCCACAGCCCCTCCATTTGCTGCCCTGCCGCTCTGGTTCCCACCTCCCTGCAACTATCTCCAAGTCAGGTTAGAAATACACCTTCCTTCATTCCTGTGGCTCCCTCCCCCCATCCTCATGACCTGCCCATCTATTCCCCACCTCCTTCCCTTTGTTCCGTGGTCCACTGCCCTCTCCTGGATTCCTTCTTCAGCCCTTTGCCTCTTCTACCTCTCACCTCCCTACATCCCCCTCCCCCACCCACCTACCTTCCCCTTTTACCTGGACTCACCTATCACTCGCCAGCCTGTGCTCCTCCCACTCCCCCTACCCTTCTTATTCTGGCTTCTGCCCTCTTCCTTTCCAGTCCCGATGAAGGGTCTCGGCCCGAAACGTCGACCGTTCATTTCCCTCCATAGATGCTGCCTGACCTGCTGAGTTCCTCCAGTACTTTTTGTGTGTGTTGATCCGGATCCCAACATCTGCAGAATCTCTTGTGTCTCAGGTTGGTGTGTGATTTGGAGGGGAACCTGCAGGTGGTGGGGTGCCCTTGGTCTAGGGGTCATGGATTTGGGAGGTGCTGTTGGAGTGGCCTGGTCAAGTATCGCAGTGAATCGCAGCCACTGTGCACCAGTGGTAGAGGGAGGGAGTGTTTGGTATTGTTTACGGAGACCAAATCAAATGGGTTACTTTGCCTTGGATGGTATTGAGCGTCTTGTGAGTTGATGCAGCTGCTCTCTTCCAGGCAAGTGGGAGGTGGTCCACTACATTTCTGACTTGTACCTTGTAGATGGTGGAAAGGCCCTGGGTTGTCAGGAGGTGAGTTACTCACGCCAGGTAATGCCCCCCATGCCTCTGACCTGGACTTGTACCTGTGTGGTTCACAGAGTGGTTCCATTGTATGTCATGTGCTGCCACCTGATGGTACTCCTCTGTATCACTCAGCAAAATCTTAATGATGCGTTTTAATGGCCTGACCTCGACATTACGCAACACAATGGCAAAGTTTACAGACCAGACAAAACCTGAAAATTCAGCCAAAATTAAAGTGGACAGGATTAGAATATAGTCTGCAGAGATACGCAAGCACAGGGCAGCAGAAGCTCCACATGGTTAAAGTTATGGGAAGAACGTAGAATAATATAAATCAAACACTCGTAGAGTCATACAGCACAGAAATAGGCCCTTCAGCCCAACTTGTCCATGCCAACCGAAATGCCTACCTGAGCTAGTCTCATTTTCCTGCATTTGGCCCATGTCCCACTGAACCTTTCCTACCTATGCCCTCTTCAAATGTGTTTTAACCATAATTGTACCTGCCTCCACCACTTCCTCTGACAACTTGTTCCAAATACCCAACAGCCTGTGTGTGAAAAGTCTGCCCCTGAGGTCCCTTTTAAAATTTTTCCCCTCTCACCTTAAACCTGTGCCCTCTGGTTTAAGACTCCCCTACCCTGGGAGAAAGACTGTGACCTTATCCGTGCCCCTCATGATTTTACATAGCTCGAAGGTCAACCCTCAGCCTCCTTTGCTCCAGGGAAAAGAGCCCCAGCCCGTCCAGTCTCTCTGGATAACTCAAGCCCGCCAGTCCTGGCAACAGCCTTGTGAATGGTAGATCTTAAAGGGAACGTGGTAATGAGATGCCTGGTGGTGAATGTATACCAGTCTTTGATGTTGGCTAGATAGTTTGAGAACGTTGTTCATAATGGGAATGGAATCTTCACCTTTTGAGAAATATTTTGCAACACAGAAAAGCTGTGTGAAGTTGTTATAATTCACTAGCCAGGCCTCAGCTGGTGTTGCATCCACTTCCCAGCTCCACCCAGGAAAGATGGAGGGGAGCAACAAACAAGATGCTGGAGGAACTCAAGAGGTCAGGCAGCATCTTTGGAGGGAAATGGACAGTCGATGTTTCGGGCCGAGACCCTGCGTTTGGACAGGTTCAACTGGACTTCATCTCTTGTGTCTCAAGGATGGAGGGGAGATTTGCTGGAATGATACCAGTAACGAGGGACTGATTACACAGAGAGAGAGAGAAGAAGATGGGATTGTCCTTAGAAAAACACAAGATGCTGGAGGAACTCAGTGGGTCAGGCAAGATATGGTTCCTCTAGCATCTTTTGTTGCTTCAGATACCAGCATCTGCAGCCTCTTGTATCTCCATTGTCCTTGGAAAAAGCAAGATTAGGAATGGCCTGCTGAAGGTGGTAATTGGTTTATTATTGTCACATGTACCAAGATTCAGTGAAAATCTTTTGTTTGCATGCCACCCAGACGGATCATTCCATACATAAGTCAATGACTATCTTAGATGCAGCTAACAGGAAGATACTGCTTCCAGTGACAAAAAGGAGGGTGATCAATGGAATGCAGTCAGACCAGCTGAGGCCTTCCAGTCTTTGTAGTACTTCTGCAATTTTGATGTAGATCTAAGGTGACAAGCTGAAGAACCAAATCTGACATGAATAAATACTTTTTTAAGCAGCAGCCATTATGATGTTGAATGCACTGCTTCAGGAGGATGGCAGAAGCAGATTCAACAGTGACTCTCAAAAGAGGGTTTGACAAACACTCAGTGGAAAACATTAGCAGGACTTGGGGAGACGGAAGGGGTTGGGACTCAATAAACAGCTGGCCCAGACCCTGCCTTCCCAAGCACGACCTCCATTATGCAGTCAAATGTGAGAGAAACTGAGAAATGCTAATACACTTGTGGCTTGAATAAAGTTTATTAAATATTGCATTTTGCAACCACAGCAGTAAGTAAAGGCTCTTTTATCGAATCATGAAGCACTGCAAAAAAGAAAATAGCTCAACACAAGATGTCTGGTTATAAAGGCCTGTAGCTCACAAAAGAATGGTAAATAAAAGGCAATGATAATGTTTGATTACATACAGTCAGGCTACTGTAGTCTCAGTGATTTACTGCTGTATTTCTGGATTTTAAACAAAAAGCAAAGTGGTTTTGCTGTCGAATTTCCTGAACATAAGATGAGAAGGAAATTCCCCAGTGGCTGGTGTTGTTTTTAAACATATAATTTTCATGGGCTGTGTTTTGCCAAGCCTTTCCCTCGGGATTACTGTACCGAGTTCCTTTTCTTTCAGATAAACTGTAAAATTAAAGAGCTCTGCGGAGTGTTTCTCTGCTTTCAGTCCGCCATTTAAATTCCTTTTGTTAAATTATTTTCTATACAGGATAAGTACACATTTTTTATACAAAAATCAAATGTACATATTTACACAAAGCTTTATCCCAGCAATGGGTTAATTCCCTTTGGTGAGGGGAAAGGTGTGCTTTTTTTTAAAAAATATATATATTATTTATAGATTGTGAAGCTGAAAGTATTAAGAAGTGTTGCAGCTGAAAGTGAACATTATCAACTTAACAAATATGTTAAAGAAACTCGTTCTAATCAAGCATCAGCCCAAAAATATAGCCGCGGTAGTTTGTTGCAAGGGGTGACATCTTCCCAGCTGGGGAATGAGGTTGAGTCACTTAGGTATGTTAGGTTTTTTAGTAAAGCAATTCAAAATAACTGCAGAGTGGAAAGGGAGAGGTTACACAGTTGGTGATCAGAGGATAAACACTGCATCGGGCAATAAACAGAAACTGTTGGTTGTAAACTCTTCTGGTTTGATTTCCATTCCGTTGTCATCATTAGTGAAGTCGGAGCCCAGTGAATATCAGCTCCTCTTCTAACTACACCCTTCCCCATCAGACAATCGGCTGCTCACCCTTCCATGCTCCCACTAAACCTCCGATCATTAACTTGGCGGCCGCAGCGGTCTTGATCTGTGGGCAGGAGGGTTGAAGGAAGATCAGGCGTAAACCCAGCATGGGTGATTGACATCCCCTTTGGACAGGGAACCCCTGACCCACCTGCTGCTGAGCCCACACACGGCCGATGGACATCCACGTTCGGCAACCTCACACCCTAAGCTCACGTACCACTCACGCCTTCTCTCTTGCTCAGTGCATCCCATATTTGTTCAGTGAAGTAAAGACACTTTATACTGTAAGCAGAATGTTTATGCCAGGCTGCAGACTCTGATGTGCTGCTCAGTTCATTCAACAGCTGAAGGAACCTCCACCAGTGTCACTCGAGTGTTGACCCATCAAAAGTTCACTGTGAAGCCCAGCTCTACAAATTCAAAGGCTTTACGTAGTTCCCTGGAAATGTACCAAACTGCCTAGATCTTCTCGACGTTCCTGTTTGAAGAGAAAAAAAGTCAGTCAGGATGAAGATGCTGGGCTTCATGCATCATACACAAAATACAGGAGCCTGAGGGCACATACCACCAGGCTCAAGGACAGCTTCTATCCCACGGTGATAAGACTATTGAATGATATGATGAGATGGACTCTTGACCTCACAATCTACCTTGTTTGACCTTGCACCTTATTGTCTACCTGCACTGCACTTCCCTGTAGCTGTGACACTACACTCTGTATTCTGTTATTGTTTTTACCCTGTACTACCTCAATGCACTGTGTAATGAATTGATCTGTACGAACGGTTTGCAAGGCAAGTTGTTCACTGTACCTCGGTACAAGTGACAATAATAAACCAATACCAATCAGCTGAGAGTCAGGGGCTTCAAGCACTGTTTCAGCGACCAGTACAAATGATCCAGTCCAGGACGGATTGGGGTGATTTCCTGTATTTTTTTTTCATTCATTTTTCAGGACCTGGGTATTGCCAGCAAGGCCAGGATTAACTGCCCACCCTTAATGACCCTCGAGAAGGGTTGGGTGAACCACCTTATTGAAACACTGCAGCCCTGATGAAGGTGTTCCCACGGGTGGAAAGCTCCAAGACTTCAAACCCAGCAACAAAGGAGGAAGGGTGATACGTTTCCATCCAGGATGGTGTGCGACTTGACTTGAAGAGGGACCTATAGGTGGAGGTGACCCATGCACACGTTATCCTGGCCCTGCTCAGTGGTACAGGTCACAGGCTTGAGACGGTCATATATCACAACCTACTCTCGTTTGGTGGATTTCGAAGACACCACAGCACTGTGATGTCAGCAGGACGGTCTACCCATGGCTTTACTCAAGCAGTACCAGAAAGGGAATTGCTGGCTGATTAAAACAAAGCTGCAATATGTTGGTTAAATGGGGCGAGATTTCCTCATTTGGGCATGAGGTTGGATCATTTCTTCCCGTGTTACACACTGACTCTCTCTGCTAGAGGGGTCTATTAAATGGGACACCTGGGATTTCCATCCAGCTCCAGCTAGTTTAGACGGATGTAATGGATTCCTTGCACTACACAAAGAAGAGCAGTGGAATTTTCCCAGTTCTCTTGGCCAGTATCCACCCTTTAATCACCTTGAGTTTATGGGATCATTCTGTGGAAAATTTGGCTGCTCTGTTGTTTTACACATCAGACTGACCAGGCTTCCAGATTCCAAGCAGAGGAACAAGAGGTAGTCAACCATTCCGGCCTCTCTCTCCTCCCACTGGATCCTAGTTGGCATAAACCCCAACTCCCCTTCCACAACTTTGCCCAGATGTCTTGAGGTTTTACCCAAAAAAAGCCCAGCCAGTCTGAAAGCTCAGTCAGTCTGTAAACTCCAATTTTCTCGGCATCCATGAGGGAGCATCCAGGTTTCCCGAGAGCTTTACGGGCAGTGCTTTCTGATTTTATAAAATCATAGAATTCTACAGCATAGGAACAGACCCTTCAGCCCACCCTGTCCAAGCTGGCCCTGATGCCTATCTACTCAAATCCCATTTGCCTGCTTTAGGCCTGTATCCCCCTACACCATTCCTATCCAAGTACCTGTCCAAATTCCCTTTAAATACTGTAATTGTATCTGCCTCCACTTCCAGGCAACTGCCACCCTCTGTGTGAAAAACCTATCCCTCAGGTCTCCTTCAAATTTCTCCTCTCTCACTTTAAACCTATGCCCTCTACGTCTAGACTTCCCCACCCTTGGAAAAATATCTATCCTATTTTTGCCCCTCATAACTTTATAAACCTCTATAAGTTCACCCCTCAACCTCCCACATTCCAACGAGAACAAACTCAGCCTGTCCAATCTCTCCTTAGACGTAAAGCCCTCCATTCCAGGCAAGACCCTGGTGAATCTCTTCTGCACTCTTTCTATTGTTCCCACATCGTTACTGTGGCACAGTGACCAGAATCCTCCAAGTACAGCAGGAACAATGCTTTGTACAGCTGCAACAGGACATCCAAGTCTCGTACTCGATGCTCGACCTATGAGGGCAAGCGTGCTGAATGCCTTCTTCACCACCCTGTGCACCTGTGTCAGCATGTTCAGGGAGCTATAAACTTCAGCTGCCATTAGGCAGCGAGCAGTGTCCGCAGTGGAGGTCTCTCTGTGCAGGAGTTCTTCCCCTTTACATCGGAGACCTAGAGTGGAAAGAGTCGCATAGAGCAGTGCTGTGCAATAGGTTTTTAAACTCACTCACAGACTCCCAGCCCCTTCTGCAGCCTGGAGCAGTCCGTGTGTTATGCGTCCATGGAGTGTGAGAGGTTGCAGCCGCTGTTTGAGTATCTGAAGGGGCTGCTCCTCAGGTTTTGGTTGCACTTCAGCCTCACACTCCTGATCTTTGGGCACCCAGTGCAGAGGGGGCGGTGGGTCAGTCAGGGACCTCCTTGTCGGTCTGCTCCTGGGTCAGGCCAAGGTGGCCAGTCGTGGGTCCAGGCAGCGGGCCATCGGAGGTTCTGCTCGAGATGGCTGCCTACCCCCTCCTGAGGATATGTCTGTGACCAGGTGTCCCTGGAGAGGGAGCACATGGCTCCTTGGAGGCCTTCCAGGACCAGTTGGCACTACAGGGGCTGGAATGTACCCTGGACGGGAATGATGGCTTGGCTCTGATGACCTTCTTCATTCTTTAATGGCCCTTTAGCATTTCCATAAGAACAATAACCCAATGGGTTGAAATAAACAAAGAAATTTACAGCACAGAAGTGGCCATTTGGCCCACTGAGTCCATGCTGGAAGCTGCTGACACTGGCAACCTCCAGACACAAGGAGAATAAAGGGGACTGCTGAATGAAGAGTCCTTGCCGTCCGGGTACACTCAGCTTGTCTCAGCAGCTGGCATCCTCAACTCAGGGCTGATCACTTGTAGGTCCAAGACCCACGTCCGAGAAGTACATAATCCTCGGCTAACATGTGAGATACAACAGCAAGAGTCGGCCAAGCAGCCCTTCGAGCCCATCCTATCATTCATTAAAACCTGGCCTCAATCCAACTCTCCCACACTCTCCCCCATACTCCCTTGTGGTTTACATGCCTGTCAATCTCTACCTCGTATATATTCAATGACCTTACATTGGGTAGACAGCTCTGAAGAACAAATTTCTCCTCTTTTCTATTGAATGGGCAACCCCTCATTCTGCAACTATTCCCCTGAGTTCTAGATACCCCACAAGGGGAAACATCCTCTCAGCATCCACCTTGCCCTTATCTTGCACAGTAACCTTTGTGGCACCTCACCAAGTACCTTCTGGAAACCCAAATCCACCACATCCACCAGTTTCCCTTTATCCAGCCTATGTGTTACATCATTAAACAATCCCAGCAAATTTGCCAAACGTAATTTCCCTTGCATAAAATTACACCATCTTTGCTTGATTGAATTATGATTTTCTAAATGTGCTGTTAGTATCTCATTAGCAATGGTTTCCAGCATTTTCCCCATAACAGTACACAGAACATTAAACAGTACAGCACAGGAACCGGCCCTTCGGCCCATAATGTCTATGCTAACCATGATGCAATCGAAACTAATCCCACCTGCAAGTACTCTCACAACATTTAAGAATGAGAGCAATACACAAAAAGTGCTGGAGGAACTCAGCAGGTCAGGCAGCATCTAGGGAGGGAAATAAACAGTCGATAGTCGGGCCGAGACCCTTCATCAGGACTGGAAAGGAAGAGGGCAGAAGCCAGAATAAGAAGGTGAGGGGAGGGGGAGGAGCACACACAGGCAGGGGATAGGTGAGATCAGGTGATAGGCGAGTCCAGGTGAGAGGGCGATGGTAGGTGGGTGGGGGAGGGGGAGAAGACTGAGAGGTGACAGGTAGAAGAGGCCAAGGGCTGAAGAAGAAGGAATCCGGTCGGAGAGGGCAGTGGACCGTGGAATAAAGGATGGGGGAGGGGAGGAGAGGAGATGGGCAGGTCATCAAGGCAGGGGAAGGGATCCACAGGAATAAGGGAAGACAAAGGAGTTGGGGGGGGGGGGGGGGGTTAGAAAAAGGGATGCGGTTACCGGAAGTTAGAGAAATCGATGTTGAGGCCATCAGGTTGGAGACTCCCAAGGCAGAATATGAGGTGTTGTTCCTCCAACCAGTGTCTGGCCACAACGTGGCAGTAGAGGAGGCCATGGATAGACATGTCAGTATGGGAGTGGGATGTGGAATTGAAGTGGGTGGCCACCGGGAGGTCCTGGCTGCTGTGGCGGACGGAGCGAAGGTGCTCGATGAAGTGGTCACCCAATCTGCGACGGGTCTCACTGATGTAGAGGATGCTGCACCGGGAGCACCGGATGCAATAAGTGACACCCTCGGACTCCCAGGTGAAGCGCTGCCTCACCTGGAAGGATTGTCTGGGACCCTGAATGGTGGTGAGGGAGGAGGTGTAGGGTCAGGTGCAGCACTTGGTGCGGTTGTAGGCATAAGTGCCAGGGGGGGTTATCACTAGGGAGGGACGAATGAGATTAGTACATGGTGGTTGGCATAGACACAGTGGTGTATTAAGATGATGTGATGACTATGATACATGGCTACAAGTTTCTTACTTCTTGCCTCCGTCCTTCCTTTAATAGCCATGTTACATTTTTGGTTTCCAATCCTTGGGGACTTCTCCAGAATCCAGGATCGGAGCACTGAGAGAGCCCAGCACTGCCAGAAGGGGCCAGTTTTTGGATGAGATGTTCTGTGTGTCTGTGTTCCCACTGGTTACAGTTTAAGATGTCATGGAACTATTTGAAGAACAATAGAGGACTTCCGCTATCCTCACCCAACACCACCGAAATGGAGTTCACCTACGTCGTCATTGTTTGTGGAATCACCTGGGGTGCACACAGGCTGCCTAGTTTCACCACTGTACAATAGTAACCACATTTCAGCAACACCAAATGGGTGTGAAATGCTTTGGGACACAGAGGCTGTTACAGATTCAAGTTCCTTCATTCACTACCATGTGTTACGAGAGGTTACTAGTGCACACACCTATTATTTTGTTCAACGATTATTGTTCCAGCAAGATCCCATGCTTACCAACAAACCAGCCATCGTCACACTTTTCCATCACATCGACGACATCACCTTCCCGAAGTTCCAGCTCATCTTCATTCTGTGGGATGTAGCTATACAGTGCCTGAAATCTGGGGGAAGAGAAAACGTCCCAAACTATAGTGTTAGAATCTAGAAATTCACGGTAGTGCACGGTAGTGTAGTGGCTAGCGTAACGCTATTACAGCACCAGCGACCCGGGTTCAATTCCGGCCGCTGTCTGTAAGGAGTTTGTCCGTTCTCCCCGTGTCTGCGTGGGTTTCCTTTGGGTGCTCTGGTTTCCTCCCACATTCCAAAGACATACGGGTTAGGAAGCTGTGGGCATGCTATGTTGGCGCCGGAAGTGTCGCGACACTTGCGGGCTGCCCCCAGAACACTCCACGCAAGGATGCATTTCACTGTGTGTTTTGATGTACATGTGACTGATAAAGAAATCTTGTCTTGTCTTGTCAAATTATTGAAAAGACAGGGATGACCCATTGGACTATGTGATAACTGCAGACACGCACAACTGTCCCCCCTCTGATATTTCGCCCCTCTGAGCCGATACAGAAAGATATTCAGAGATGTGTGGGTGGATGCTCCTCTCCCTGATGTTTTGGGGCACACACAAGCTCGCATGACTGCATCCAACATCATTAGTGACACAATCAACTCTACCCACCCCACACCACTCAGCTCTCCAACATTCCGCCTCACACTATGCTATCCCATCGCCCCACCGTTCCACCAAACTTTCTTCCTGAAATCCCTTCTCTTACAATTAGGTCTGTTTCATCCCCTCGCCCACCTCATCCCACTGAAATGCAGCTCAGAACTTAGCTTCCTGATGGTTAGAATCATTTGCCTTCCACATTGGGAAGCCCGCTCAGCTTGGCAGCTTCGAACAACATTGTAAAGCAATAGACATCACAGAGAAAGTGTGGGTGGGTGGGAGGAGGGAGAGGAAGAAGGGGGCTGGAGAAGGCAAAGAGAAAGAAAAGGAGTTGTTACAGAATTCTGGGTACGAGGTCCCAGTCCGTCAAGGTATACATAAAACTTTACACAAGTCTGACATGAAGTCATGTTCCTCACTGAACCAACTGGGCTATTTGCCTTTTCGCTTTTTTTAGAGCGCTGTTGAAAAGAATACCTTCAGGTGCACGAGCCTCCACCCACTGATATATTCCTCAACTTGTTAGTCCCTTGTGTTTATCCAGCTTCCTCTTCCAAACATCACTGTAATTTGCCACAATTGCCCCTTGTGTGGAGAGCCACACTCTCACTACTGTCCAGGTAAAGAGGTTTCAGTCCTATCCATGTGCATTTATTGCTGACCACCTCTATGTCCAGTCCCAAGTTCCAACCTCCACATCTCTAAGGTGAAGGGGTTTGAAGGGGTAAAGTGCAGAAAATGCATAATGGTAAAATAAAGCTGCTTCTTTTTAAAATGATGCTTTACTTTCCCTGCCCTAATTTCCTGTTGTCCTAAATTTCCAGCTCCCATTTTTTCCCCTTGAGATGTTGACTCCTGCTTGGATAGAGTTCCCCTTTCAAACTTAACCAAGGGATCATCGTTCGTGCATGTATGTGTCGAGTAGCCTGGCATCACCCTGAACTATCTCGGTAGCACGTGCTTCGAGAACTTAGTGTGCTTCACCACTCGTGGCCCCCCTTTCTCTTATAATCCATCGTATTTGTCTGAGCCTTTAGTTTCCCCCTTTAGCTCATTCTCAATTCTCCTCCAATTAAGCTGCGAAGCTCTTCGGGATTTCTTATGTTATAGGTCATAGAAGTATAGTAATGCAGTGCAGAAACAGGCCCTACTTGTCCATGGCAACCAAAATGCCCATCTAAGCCAGTCCCATTTGCCCACGTTTGTCCCATATCTCTCTAAACCTTTCCTATCCACGTACCTGTCCAAATGCCTTTTAAATGTTGTTATTGTACCTGCCTCAACCACTCTCTCTGGTAGTTCGTTCCACATACACTCTGCGTGAAGAAGCTGTCCCTCAGGTCCCCTTTAAGTCTCCCCCCTCTCACCTTAAACCAATGCCCTCTCGTTTTTGATTCCTTTTCCCCGGGAATAAGACTGTGTGCACTCACTCTACCTGATGTTGTACAAAGACACGTTGTTTGTTGCTGTGAGGCAGAGAATATAACCTAATTCTGAATCCACACACTTCAAAGCATCAGGATCATAATCCGGATTAAGACCATTACTTAACCATAGTCAACTCTCCCGCCTGTTTGAACCTGCTGAATCCAATGGCAATAGCTCCCCAGCCTAAAGCAGCAAACCCGAGATAATTTGCATCAGCAGGGTCACTGTGCCACTGGGTGACCACTGGTGGTGGTCTGGTTTGTTACAGGAGGAATATGGATTGAAAGCTTGGATACTTACAGGGTAGTTGGAGTTTGGCTCCGCTCAAGGCTGCTCCCTCGCTGCTGCCCCTGAGGTTGGTGAGAAATGATGAAAGACTGTTTACTGTCATGGGGAGACACCTTGTGCCGAGAGTGAAGTGGGTGAGAAAGGTTACTGCAGTAATGAACAGACTTTTCTGCAATGTTCATGATCTCATTGCAGACTGTCTCCTGTCAGTTGGACCATCCGAGAGCACCGAGGCACAAGTGAACAAGAGGAAAGAGACAAGAGGGGTGGGGGGGTGGGGGGTGCATTCCAAACACATCGTGGGATTCCAGCAAGTTACAGGAAGTCGGAGATCCGGGAAGTCGCAGTGGTGCAGAGTAATCCAGAGGCAAGCATGAAAAAACAGGCAAGGTATAGAAGAAGCACAGATTTAATTTCAGGATTAAAAAGTGCAGCACAAAGATGCAGCAGTTAGTATTTAAAAACAAAAACTATTAATAATCATGCATGCTATCAGTAAATTATTTATATTTAAGTAGAATCCATGCTCTCATCGTTCATAAACCAACAACCAAGTCATTACCTCACCACTAACATCTACCATTTAAAGCTGTCACTGCTGCCCAGACGTAGTCTATGTATATTACCAGCGTTAGTTCAGTACAATGGCTTTTAAGTTTTGAAAAGCCCTGCCATGTGATTTGGATCTTACCACGTAGCTCTTTTCGGACTCTGTGAGATCTGGTCCTCGCAATGAATGAGAAGGCTGTGGTCATCAGGCAAATTATAAGGGAAAAATTGCAGCATGTGTTATTGGCTTCACACAGGCGATACGAAGGCTACCAGCATTATTTAACAATGACATACTTCATAAGCTAAACAGCAGGGGAAGGACATGGAGACAGCACAGAAATAGCACAGTGAAGGATTGCCAGCATTTATTAGCATTCTATGACAATGAGAGTAGATCAAAATCAAAATGACAAGGGATGAAAGTGAAAAGCTCAGAGAAAGAGATGAGATATATGTGGAGGAGTCGATTCCTTCGGGAAATATTACAGATGCTTAAATACAAAAATATATCCAATTTGTACTTTACACTCATTCCCTGTTCAATATTCCCCATTGTGCATTAGGCAATTCACACATTCATTCCCTGTGTCCTAGACATTACCCTTTACCACAGAACTGGTTACTGAAGAGGACACAAGCCTGCTTCCCATCACCCAGAATGTCCCATTCTCTCCTTGTATTAGGTTGGAGGCAGAGGAAAGTTGGGCGGAACCTTTATAAAACACGACTGGAATATTATATTCAGTTTTGGTCACCTCATTACAGGAAGGATGCAAAGGCATTTGAGGGGGTCTGGGAAAAATATCTAAGCATGGTTCCTGGGACGAGGAACTACAGTTACAAGAATGGATTAGAGAGACTAAGATGGTTTCCTTAGAGAAGGCTGAGGGGAGATTTGATAAACCATATAAAATAATGAGGAGCTGGACAGAGTTATGGCGGGAGGCTGCTCCCATTGAAGGTGTTGACGATGAGGTCACAGGCACAAAATAAAGGAGAAATGAATTAAGAGTGAGATGAGAAAACTTTTTTTTGTGCACCGTGTGCGGTTGGAACGTGGTTAGGACATCATGGCCTTCAGAAGGGAAAGGATAAATTGTATTGTGGGGAAAATATTTGCAAGGAAGGTCTGCCGGTTGGTTGAAACTAGAAAGATGCTCTGGTGGAGCGCTGGCATAGACAAGATGGGTCGAACAGCCTCCTTTTATGATACTATACCATCAGCATGCCAGCACACTGATACAGGGTCTCGACCTGAAACATCAACCATCCCTCTGCCTCCACAGATGCTCCTCAATCCGCTGAGTTCCACCAGCACTTTGTTTTTACTCCACATTCCAGCATATGCAGTCTCTTGTGTTTCCATAATACCACCTACTATTACGAAGAGGAGGGAAGTTATTGCCAGGATTCCTCGTTTATCCCTTAGCCGATTTTACTAATGAACAGATAAAACTGCTCAATATCTCATTGCTGTTTGTGGGATCTGGCTGTGTACAAAATGGCTTCCATTGCTTTCTGCATAACTATGTCCAAATGTACCGCACAGGCTACAAAACTCTTTGGGACACACTGAGAGCATGTTAAATGTATAACCATTTCCTTTACAATGGACACAGCTAGGTGTTGGGGTGATTTGGATTGTCACAGCCGTACTGAGGGTAACATTTACACATGAAGGTACGTCCCTGCTGAGGTCACTGGAACGTTATGATTCAAACCCTCCCCGAGTGTGGCACTGCCACAGTTCAGCAAAGAACCCCCATGGAGAAGTGGCAACCTGGGTCTTGCTGGAGTCCGTTCGGGGCCACCAGCTGATCCACCAAACCTAAGGTGAGCTCTGGAGCAACAAACAATCTGCTGGAAGAACTCAGTGGGTCGAGCAGCAACTGTTCAATTTCCTGATGTGGGGTCTCGACCCAAAACGTCGACAATTCCTTTCCCACCACAGATGCTGCTCGACCCGCTGAGTTCCTCCAGCAGATTGTTTGTTGCTCCAGGTTCCAGCATCTGCAGTTTCGTGTGTCTCTCATGGGAGACATGAATGGCAATCCTGAGAGGTTTGATTGGACCTCAGCACAATCCGGCAGCTTCCTCTTTCTCCTATCCCAAACCACGACCACACAAGCAGTACTGCTGAAGCTGAAAAAGCTCTTTGGGATGTGCTGAGGTCAGGGAAGGCACTACAGAAATGCAGCAGATAACAATGAAGTACCTCACAATCTCCCCACTGTGCACCTCACAATCTACCACTGCCAACTAGAGCAGCAACAAATGACATGGAGACTTACCACAAGAGAAGCAGAATTCAGGGTATTAACTGGAGAATCAGAGAACACAACTGGACTCCTGGCAAACCTTCCTCCAATGCCGCTGTCACTTCTTGAGTTAGGCTGATGGCACAAGAGACACAGATTAATCTGAATATTTCTCACGAGAGGCCAGCGTGAGTTTGAGAGAGAACGAGTGTGAAAGAACAGCAGTGAGTTTACGAGATAACAGGTGTAAGAGAGGAAAACACATGAGAAGCAGTTGGGAGAGGGAGTGACAGTGAAGGAGAGAAGGAGATGGACGGTGAACACGAAGGAGGGAATCAGTAGAGGTACAACGGGGTAGTAAGTCAACGATAGAGGCACACAGGGAGGTAGCAAGCAGTGAAGACGTAAAGCAGGTACACGGAAGTGAGAGTGCTGGTGAACCGGTGATGAGATGGAGAAGGGAACTAGAGGGGGAATGAGGTGGGGGCATCTGGAAAGAGTGTGGCTAGGTTGTGGGCAAACACTCCTACAGGTTTCATGCAATGGCGTTTTCCAGACGAGTTCCAGAACAGGTTCCAGAGACCAGGCACATTCCTGCACACACATCCAGGGTGGCAAGACCCCTTGTTAGTTGGAGAGCAAAGTGAGGCAATGTGGACTGCGGAAGTCACCAAGACATCGTGGACATGAGAAGATGCAACTAAAAGCCTTCTCTCCCACAGGTGCCATTATCCACTCGTCCGTCAGACCACAGCAGTACATGGACATGCCTGGCACAGCAATGGTGTGCTTGCAAAGGTCCCAGGGTTGCCCGGAATAGTCCAGGGTTGTCTGGACAGCTCTGGGAATTGAAGATTAATCCATGAACACAGCAGTGAAGGGCACCAGAAGAAATCCTCAAGGTTTAAAAACTATTTTCTGAGAATGGGTCGGTGCGTTGGCAAACGGTGAGAAGTGAAGCTGTTCAGTGAGGCAGCTGGACGTCACGTGACAGGAGTAAATCCAACCCGCTGACAATCCGAGTGAAGAGATCGATGTTGAACAGTGGGAAATGTTCAGGGGTAGGGGCAAAGTGTAGTGTGGGGGGAGAAAGGGGTCCGGGGAGAAGGGGTGGGAGGAGATCAGTGGTGGGAGGGATGGAGATGGGACGGAAGGGATGGGAGAGATGGAGGGAGGAGGAGGAGGAGGAATAAAAATCCACTGAAAACCAACAACCAGGCTCTTCAACATTGCCAGCTGGCTGCTGCCACTGATACAACACGGGGGCAGCAGCAATGGATTCTCCTGCTTGGTCGAGGTTTCAAAGATTGGCTGGCATTTATTGACCACCCCCACCAGGTCACTTCCGAGGGCAGACGCACTGGTGGGTCTGCAGTCACATTCGGGCCGGGATGGACAAACGCAACGCACTTCCAACCTGCAAGGATGTGATTAACTTCCACAAGTGTGGCAGTGGGATTCACACTGTACCTCTGCCCATTGCCCAAGCTTCGGGAATAATGTCCAGTTAATTAAACAAAGAGTTTCCTTGGAACTGGGTTAATTTGTTGGGTGTTGCCATGCCGTGTTTCACACACAGGATACACAGGAGATGCAGTCTACACACACCACCATGCTGCAGGTACCTTCTCCATTGGCTCTGCTGGCTGCCTGCTCTCTCCATGCACAATCCTTAGGAGCTCCTTGGACAGCGCACACTCCCCGACAGCTGTGGTGGGGAGTTTTTCCTCTTTTGCCTTCCTGCACGTGCCCAGGTCAAGACTACCCGGACTTTGTTCTCTGATAGTCAGAGGATCCTCTCTCTCGCATCTCCTGCTCGTTGCAGCGGTGAAATTACTGGCCGTGTTCACTGGTCTTGAGCCAGATCTGGGAAGTGAGGCTAATGGAGAGGACGAGGTATAACCACCAAAGTTGGGAGTGGGTGTGTTTTGAACCTGCTCCCAAATACTTTGAGCAGATTGCTGAGACCGGGCTGGAGGCTGGGGCAGTTGTCCAGGGGAAGGTGTTGTATCTCCAGATACGTTACTGCGAGCAGGGCTGCTCGGGAGCAGAGTGTTGATCGCCGTCGAGTCTCTGTCGGAGGAGAAGCTTTCAGGAAGAGGAGGCAGTGGAGGGGTAGTGAGAGGAGTGTGGCTTGGGGACACGCCCATAGTCAGTGAGATCCAGTCGGAAGTGACAGCTTGTAAATCTGGAGAGAGCACTCTACGGTAGTGAGGTAGAGGGGACGGAGGAAGAGGAGGAGATGGTGTAGGGCGAGCAGAATTACCAGAGAACTTCAAACAAAAAAAAGAGAAGAGAAAGACATGAATCGCTAGATACAGGGGAAGAGGTAACGAAAGGTCAGTAAAAAGGCACAAACAGGTAAAATGAAGCAAGCAGAGAACTGCAAGCTGCCAGGCTGGAAACCGGGTCCTGGAGCGTGGTCCGTTCCGGTGCCCAGAGACTTAAACTCCGGGTTGGATGGAAGGAAATGGAGTACCCTCCATTTCCAGATCCTTTCAAGTCTCTCAGGTAATGTGACCAGGGGCTTCCCAGTCACGGGCTAATCCAGGAGAGCATTACAACCCCACAGGCCTACGGCCGGTCTCAGGCAGAACACTCCCCAGTGCATCCAGCCCAAACCCACCCCATCCCGAGGGTCGGAAGTGTTGTGATACCAGACTCTAGCCTGGAACACTGAGTTGGATCTCCTTGGGTGGCAACATCTACTTCCTGGCGCATGCTGCCTTTTGCAAACTGCGTCCCTGCTTGGACAAACCCCTCACCTACCCTCCATCTTCTCGGCCTTGTGCCCACCCTCCACTCCCACATGGACGCAAGCACCTGAATCTTCTGATCTCCCTGGACTCAAGTATCTACAACCCTCCAATGCTCTAACTTGCTGATCGAGGCCTCTGTGGTAGCCAATCACTGCACCTGCCCTCCCTCCTCCTGGGCCTCGATCAGGTCTTCCATCCCCAGGTCCCGACTCCCAGCCCTGTCCCTCCCACGGGCCTGCCCTTGGTTCCTGACAATACACTACCCTCTGCTCACTCCTCAGTGTATCCCCGATCAGTGGTGCTTGGCGTCGTGGGCACTGCTGGGATTAGGCAGCAGGACAAGTGAGACGGTGGCTGGTGAGCTCCGTGCCACCACATACCGCACCGTGTTCACACGCAGTGGCAGCACCAGTAACAGTTCGAACAACATTCCTGGAGTCACACAGCATGGACGCAGACCCTTTGGCCCATCGAGTCCACCTGACCAGCAAGTATTCATTTACAATGATCCCATTTTATTCCCCCTTACACTCCCATCAATTCCTCCCAGATTCCACTACTCACCTACACACCAGGGGCAATTTTCAGCAGATAATTAACCCATCAACATCCTGGGGATGTGGGAGGGAACTGCAACACCCGGGGGAAACAGAGAGAGCCCAAGGTCAGGATTGAACCTGCGTCTCTGGTGCGGTAAAGCAGCAGCTCCATGTTGCACCGCTGTGCTGCTCAATGTCCCAGGTGAAATACTTCATGTTTGAAGGCACTATTGTTCCTTCATCACACACTGGATAATGTTGTTGCTATTTCAAGAGCATCCACGTCATCTGGGCCCCCAGGTAAACTCGCCGCTCTCTGGTGAGTGCTGATTGGTGTTCTCTGCACAGGCAGCAACCGGTCACTCCTCTGTCAGCTGAGACAGTGAATGGCATCAGACTGCTTGACCACAACAGCATCCCCACCGGATCAGCCAGCGGGAGTTGAGGACTCCGATCAACAACGGGAGCCCTGGACAGATTTCACCCTCCTGCCTTGCTCAGAGACGATAGTTGTTCTCAGTCGGTTTCTTTGTTCATGTACTCTTCAATGACCCATATACAGAGAAGGATTACAGGGACAGTAAGGTTGAACACACCCTCTCTGCCCACTGTTCAATTAAAGCCAGACATTAGCAGAAGGGAGCCAGAGGGAGCTCCTCTTCCCACCTCCACTGGTGCCCACCTTGAATTGGCCATAACACACCTCTCTGGCTCAAGCTGCAGTGGCACTTTGTGAATCACAGAACCATACAGCACAGAGACGGGCCTTCAGCCCAGCTCACCCGTTCTCACTGTGATGCCCATCTACTCTAATCCCATTCCCCCACGTTACGTCCGTATCCCTCTGTACCTTTCCTATCCAAGTACCTGTTCAAATGCCTTTTAAATATTATAATTGTATCTGCCTCCACCACCTCTGCTGGCAGCTCGTTCCAGATAACCGCTGCCCTCTGTGTGAAAAACTTTAAATTTCTCCTATCTCACCATAAACCTGTGCCCTCTGGTTCTAGCCTCTGCTAACCTGGGGAAAAAGACCCTGACTATCTGTCCTATCTATGGCCCCCATAGTTTTATAAACCTCTATAAGGTCACGCCCCCAGCTTCCTACATTCCAGTGAGAATAAACCCAGCCCATCCAATCTCTCCTTATAACTACAACGTATATCACCAAGAAGAGGGGATATGGTCAAAAAACACAAGGGAGGGTTAATGGTGGAGGGAAGGGGAGGGTTTGGGGCTGTGAGTTGTGTCTGGTTTGGTCCTTGGTGGAGCTATAAATAGCTTGTGTACAAAGATGAAGGGATATTGGGCGCCAGTTTCCAGGCCACACATTTAGCACTGGATGTAATACAAACATTTAACAGCAGGTGGTGCTGAGAGCTCACGTCGAGGGGAGGACTACCTGTGGGGAACTTGCTGAGCTGTGGCCAGAGGAGTAAGAGCCCGGAGGGTCCGGATAGTCGACTGCATTCTTCACCCTTGGTCTTTTAATCACCTCCACGTACGTGACGGGGAAGATGCCTTGCCGGTTTGTGCCCGAGATTTTGCCCTCGAACCAGTTTTCATCAACTCTTCTCACCAGTGTGACTCGCTCCCCCTGGAGAGAAGGAAGGAATAACCATCAGATAGGATCCACAGACACCCACTTAGTCCAGCCTGGAGCCAGCTTCTTCCCAGCCTCAACGTGTCCCCTCACCCCTCTCCCTCCACCTTCCCCTGAACTGGTCAAAGCCACTCTCATCCATTGCCTGTGGCATCTGACTCGGGATCAGAGCAGCAACACTCCTCGCTAACTTCATGAAAACATTCGAGGTCTGGCAGAGGAAATCTGATGGAATGTTCCTAAACATGCGATGGATGCTGGTGTTTGCAAACAAACTTTGTACGTTATTGGAAAAGGGGACTTTGTCTCAGAACAGGTTCAGGAGCTGCAGCAAGGACTGAAGGTCCCAACATTGCACCTCAGTCAAAACCTTCCCGAGCTCTCAACGTCGCACCAGCAGGACTTGAGCTACCACATGATCTGTCCGACTGAGTTTGACAAAGGCTACCTTCAGCTTCTGGAGTCGACAGGAAACATTCAGGAGTGAATCAGTCAGTCCACGGATAGGACAGCTCCTTGAGATCAAGGTCAATCTGCTTCCACGCCAGTTCGGCAGGACCCGATGGGTGGCTGATGGGGCCAATGTGGGACCTGCAGACTCTTACACAGATGGGGCAGGAGGTGCCTGACGGGCCTGGGTGGGTGGTCTGTGTGCTCCTTCCGACAAGTACAGATCGGGAAACTGAGGTTCTCAATAACATCCTGAACACTCCTTCTCCACCTTGAGTGGTAATCAGCCAGGAGACAGGGTGGTTGTTGCAATTCGTCAACTCAAGGTGATTCTGAGGACCTCCTTGAATCTGATCTTTTGTCCACCTGGTGATCTCTTCTCAGGACAGAGTTTGGAATTGAACGTCTGCTTTGGGAGTCTGGGGTTGAGCATCCGAATTACATGGCCTGCCCAATGTAACTGACAGATGATAACCGGCGCCTCGTTACGGAGACATTGGCTGGGGAAAGGACACAGGAAGGGATAGATCTACAGGACAAATGTATAGCGAGCCGATCGGCTGACACAGTGTAGTGTTCTGTAAGGTCAGGAGATGAACATGAACCAGGAAGCAACAAGTCATCAGGTGACTCAGAGACTTGGGTGCAGATCCAAGGCACATCCAAGTCAGTGTGCTGCACCTTCAGGTGAGATGTTAAACAGAGCCCTGTCCAGGCTAATGTTCATCCTACAACCAATGTCTAAGAGCAGAGCTTACAACAGAAAATGCTGGAAATACTTGGCGGGTCAGGCAGCATCTTTGAAGAGGGAAGCAGCTAATGTTTCAGGTTAATGCAAGGTTATTGACCTGAACAGTAAAATCGCCGGCATTTTCTGTTTTTATTTCAGACTTCCAGCATCTGTGGCCTTGTGCTTGTATGCTGAGTATCTGGTCCTTATAACAACTGGTCGCTTTGTGCAGTTTAACTGCTGCGTTACTCCCACTACATCGGTGCCGATGTGATCAAAACCCTTGCATCCCTCCCCATACATGAGACAACTGCATTCTGAGAGGATTTCTTGTGATTGTCACCTCTGTTGTCTGTATTACTTGCAAATGTTCAAGGTTGCTCTAACGGGGATCTTATGATGTAGAAGGAGGCCATTCAGCCCAATGAGTCTATGCTAGCTCTCAGAGCAAGCCCATTCCTCCATCCACTAATGGGGTGGGGTTGCTGTAGTGTAAAAGGTCATGGCTGTCATGTGACCGTGACAACACTGACCCCTCTGGTTGGGATGACACCATTGAGCACATGGCCGAAAGTGACACCACTGTCAATCAAGGTTTGGCCCCACCCCATTAGGTAAACACCTTTGTCCTTGCTGGACCACTTGGATTGGTCTTTGCGAGCACCTTTGTCCTGGGCACACCTACCACTGGCCTGTTTAAACACCTTTGTCCTTGCTGGACCACCCAGCCCCCCAGCAGTATAAAAGTGCTCCATGTTTGGTTTTCTCTCGCTCAGTCTCCGAGGATGTTGAGGTGAGCTGTGCACTAATTCAGGGCAGTTAGTTAAGGATTCCTGAGACCAAAGAGCCAATGTTTGTCCAGAATCAGGGTGTCCAAACATTGTATTGTTTATTCCTTGATAATTTGTACCCAGTTATTTTGTGTGTGTGTGTGTGTGTGTGTGTGTGTACCTCACCCCGTTGTGATTCCCTTCACATTCGTGATCTCCTGCTTGAGAGTGTGTGAGCGTGCATCTGTTCCCATTCTGTCCCCGCGTTTGTCTTTGTTAATAAACCATTTTTATATTACAAAGACTGTGTCCAGAGTTCCTCTCCCGTTAAGACATCAAAGAACCGTTTCACACAACAGTTGCGCCGCTTCCTACCTTTCTGAAAGACATCTCCACATGTGTGTCGCCGGTGAAATTAAAGCGGGCCACAGCTTCTCCGTATTCCAGCACCTGAAGAGGTGGGGCCTTTTTCGGTTGAGCTCGCTCCGTTGGAGGAAGCAGCTGTAAGGAGGAAGGTCCAGATTAACGCGGGTCAGCTGAAGCTCAGACATGCAGGGTCCAATCCCAGCACAGGCTGCCTTACCTCGATGTACGACCTGGGGAAGATGCCAACACGCCCATGGTGCTCCCCCTCATACCAATTCTGATCTATCTGCCTGTAGATGTAGACAATATCTCCCTTCTGGAATGGCAGCTCCCTACAGACAAACAGGACTGCAGTTAGTGTGCAGAGGGGCAAACAGCCAACCTGACCATATCTGAAAGCAACAACGTCCAGTAGCTTGAATATACCTGGATCTGGGCGTGGTAATTGGTTTATTATTGACACACCTACCAAGATACAGTGAAAAGCTTTGTTTGCATGCAGATCATTCCCTACACAAGTACACTGAGGTAGTACAAAAGGAGAAAAGAAAATAGAATGCAGAATATAGTGTTACCATTACAGAGAAAGTGCAGTGCAGGCAGACAATAAGGTGCAAGGGCCATTACGAGGTAGACCTGGAGATCAAGAGTTCGTCTTTATCTGATAATAGATCTGTTCAAGAGTCTTATAACAGCAGGACGGAAGCTGTCCTTGAGCCTGGTGGTACGTGTTCTCAATCTGCCACTCGACGGGAGAGGGGAGAAGAGAGAATGTCCGGGGTGGGAAGAGTCCTTATGCCGGCTGCTTTCCCAAGGCAGTGGGAAGTGTAAACTGAGTCAGAGGAGGGGTTTGTGTGATGGGCTGGGCTGCACTGGGGTGCCCTGTGGCCTACTGAGTGATGTACTTTCTGGAAGAACAGCAAGCCTCACTGACCCAGAAGCAGAGGGGACGGATCCGTGGTCTGTGTGGAAAATGTAGAGGAGGAATCCCAGCTTTCCCTCCTCGTGATCCGTGAGCTCCAGTCTCTGCTTTGGGAGTGAAGCAATTGGGAACAGAAGATCCAGTCCCACAGTGAGTGGGGAGACCCAGCTGGCTGAGACGCCAGTTTGCAGGAAACCTTTGGTACCATTCCAGTTTAATAAGGAGCAATAAGATCTGGGATCCTGCACTGATAACTGGCCTGCAACAAAGGGAGGATATCGTTGGGAATTTTGGGACTGGGATGCGAATGGAGACTCACAGGGGCTGTCATTAATAAATGACTTGGATCAGTCAAGAGTATTTGAGCAAAGGTGTTAATCGACTGTATATTTTGTAGCTGGAGTCAAGAAGCAGCAGGGAAGGTGAGCACGGGTACGAAAGATGCTGCCGTAGACCATCTGATAGGAGGATCAGCTAAAGATGACGCAAACTCCAGGGAATGCAAGCCGAACGGGTTTTGTTTTTCCACAACTAAAATTACTGGATCTGATCCCAAAACAGCCAGAACCTTGTTGTGGATTGTCCAGTTGATGCACATTTTTGGAATAGATGGAATGTTGGAAAGGTCTGATTAAAGACACAGGCATCATTAGGTCGATTGACAAATTGAAGACGACAGACTGGGTACGTGTTGATAGAGAGCGAGAGAGAGGGATACCGTGGGACACCGAGGGACCATTGTGGAGAAATGCAGACCGTTTCTGAGACGGGGGGGGGAGGGGAGTGGTTGTGCAGACTGACTGAGTTCGGAATGGGCTGCAGTGGGCCCCAAGTGTCCTCAGAGTGCGAGACTGAGACAAGGAACAACCCTGGGCCCTGCGTCTCATCCACTCTGGTGCTGGACAGAGCCCAAGTTCAAGTGGAGGACCAGGCTCAGCACTCTTCCCCCACAGCCAGATCTACCAGCTCACTGTGTGATCTGCAGGAGGGTCGCACCGTCCCTCATGAACACAGAGCAGAGAATGATTTCGTTGGCAAACTCTTAACTTCCTGTTTAAAAGGCCTCACCCCATCATCTGAGAATGGTTTTACTGTAACAAAAGTGGTTTACAATTCTGCCCTATCAAGGCTCTGGGAAGTGTGTGGGACACCTACTGATGGTAACTCTGAACCATGTCCAGGTTGAACATCTTATGGCTCTGGCCGTAAGGGCTCTGAGAAGCTTGATTCAATTTCACATTGCAATAAAACTACTTTAAACTTGATACTAAGGTATTAAACACACAGGCACAATATGCAAAATGCCCTCTATTGACGTATTTAACTAATGGAAAGTTGTACGTTCCTCCAGCATCTACGTGGTGCTGTTGCATTTCTGATCGAAGTAAAACCTTTGAACTCACTTCAGAGTCTGGGCCTTGAAGTCAAACTTGGCTCTGGCAGGCAGCATCTGGAAGGGGAGAAGGTGGCACAGATTAACCACACAGCCAATGCTCAGAAAGATCTTTCAACCTTGTTCACCTTTTGAGCAACACGGTTAATGAAATGGTTAGTGCAATGGATTTCAAAATAATTGCAAAAATAAGAAAGTTGGCATCATTTCACAGGGTAAAACCACACACTCGCTGCATTCTCGAGCAGAACCACGGTCACGCCAAGCAGGCTAATAGTAACCTTGACAAGTACAAGCCCACAATGGAATACTTAATCCAAAACTTCATCAATTAATTCCCGCAGGTGCTCAGTAATTACACCCTTGAGATATACGGCTTTTGTTTGATAGATCCTACAAAAAACAAAATGGGGGCGAGATGGGTCAGCAGCCCTTTGGGGCTGGCCTATTAGTCAATGAGATCGAGGCTGATCATCTTCCCCAGCCCCACCTTACTGCCACATCCATTACCTCCCACTGATGTGTTCATACACCTCTTGGGCTTCAATCTCCTTGATGATTCAGCACAATGAGGACCTCGCTGCTCTCTGGGTTGGCAAGCCTAAAGGTTCACATGCTCATGAGTGAAGACATTTCTCTCTTCCCCCACACCTAAAGAGTCAACCTCTTAACCTGGGACTAGGCCTCTTGGCCCCGGACTCTCCAGCCTGAGCAAACAATCACTCAGCAGCCATTTACTTGTGTCAATCTCTCCAACCTATTCAACAGATCAAAAACTTACTGAGGCATGTTACAGATGGACAAATGGAAAATGGGTAATTGAGCTTAGGATGGGATTGGGAAGGGTGGAGGCGAGGGATCAAAAGATTAGTCTGAGGTGGAGGTAAGTTGCTTCACACCCTTGCCGAAGAGCTGATGTGCAAGGGAAACTATTGTAAGTATCAGAGCAACAAGCATCACATTAATCCCAATCTGTCAGACCCTCCACAGGCTGAGACAGCCAGTGCTATCTGAACAGTTCATCAGTCTTCCATTCTGGCATGTCCTACATTGCACTAGAACTGATCCCCTGGTCCAGTGTGGGTCTGGATGGGTCTGGATATGTCTGGCATCAGCATCCTCCACCAAGAGCTCTTCAGGAGAGTAGTTCAAATCCTTCCTGCCCTCTGGTCCACAGATGCAAGTGCACATACGTGCAGACAAATAACGTGCACTCCTTACCACATGAATACTCAATGGAGCACTCCACATAACACACCTGATACGTTAACTGATTCTCTCCCCACAGATCCTGCCTGACCTGCTGAGGGTTTCCAGCATTTAGTTCTTGTAACACACACATGTGCAGTTCATGTGTGTAAATGCCACTTTATATGCATGCGTGGGTGCCTGAGTAGTGCAGCTAATAGAACTGCTGCCTCACAGCCACAGTGGCCTTGGGTGCAGTCTGTATGGAGTTTGCACGTTCTCTCTGTGGTTGCTGGGTTTCTTGCAGGTGCTCTGGTTTTCTCCCACATCCCAAAGACACGTGGATTGATAGGTTAATTGGCCACTGTGAATTCCCCCTAATGTGTACGTCAGTGGTAGAATCTGTGGGGAGTTGATCTGAATGTGAGGAGGATAAACGTGGGGGAATGTGGGGGGTGGCATGATAGTGTAGCGGTTAGCGTAACGCTATTACAGTGCCGGTGACCTGGGTTCGATTCCCGCCGCTGTCTGTAAGGAGTTTGTACGTTCTCCCCGTGTCTGTGTGGGTTTCCTTCGGGTGCTCCGGTTTCATAGAATCATAGAGCAGTACAGCATAATACAGGCCCTTTGGCCCACAATGTTGTGCCAACCTTTAAACCTCGCCTAAGACCATCTAACCCCTTCCTCCCACATATCCCTCTATTTTAAATTCCTCCATATGCTTACCTAGCAATCTCTCGAATTTGACCAATGTACCTGCCTCCACCACCACCCCAGGCAGCGCATTCCATGCCCCAACCACTCTCTGGGTAAAAAACCTTCTTCTGACATCTCCCTTGAACTTCCCACCCTTTACTTTAAAGCCATGCCCTCTTGTATTGAGCATTGGTGCCCTGGAAGAGAGGCGCTGGCTGTCTACTCTATCTATTCCTCCCACATTCCAAAGACGTACGGGTTAGAAAGTTGTGGACATGCTACGTTGGCGCTGGAAATGTGGTGACACTTGCGGGCTGTCCCCAGAACACTCTCAGTAATGCAAAAAGACGCATCTCACTGTGTGTTTCGATGTACATGTGACTAATAAATAAATATCTTATCTTAAATTGGGATGAGCACAGGAATAGGGTTGGTTGGTGCTTGATGGTTGGTGTGGACTTGATGGGCTGAAGGGCCTGTTTCCCTGCGATATGACTATGACACAAATGTACTGAGTCACACCAATAGAGTCATTCACATTCATGTACAAATACACTCGTTCTCTCATGGGTGTGAGCAGAGGATGGCCTAGTGCAGGAACCCTCCACAATACTGAAGTATGTCACCTGACTGCTCCCTTGGCTGAGATCAAGCTGCAAATTCAGCAGAGCTCCATGAATCCCAGCTGTGATCCTCCCCACCAGCACTACACAGGGCAGAGTAGTTATAAACTGGGAACATATATTACTAGTAGCCCTCCTGGTCCTTTGGTTGGAAGGTAACACACTAAAGAATGCAGGGGTTAATGAGAGAAATACAGAATCAAAACCCAGGGGTTGTAAAATTCTGAAGTTTCAGGGAAATGTCTGAATCGACCAATTTCATGATGAAATATCAGTAATAACAAAGTGAAAACCCTCTTTGTGCCATTGTCCTATCAACACATTCATTCCACCATTTTATAGGCCAAGTTGCTGGCACTTGTAGTTTTTCAGATTACTAGAATTAATTCTACATAAACAAACAGAAAATATCAGAGAAAAATATAAATTGACACAAAGCAGCAGCTTCAAAACCAATAAAAGCAAATATATAAAATGTAATAATTGTCACAAGGGAATGGATTTTAAGTTAATGCTTTTTAAGCTGTTAACAATTCTGAACAGGGATTCCTCCTCTGTCGTGTACACTAAAATAACTAACATTCAATTTCAGAAGTGAAGATCAAAGCACAAGTTTACTTCAGCTTGTGCTTCGGGCACAGAACAGAGGCAAGGAATCTGCCCTGGAGTGTTTTGGCAGCAATATCATGTGGTATTAAGAGACAGGAAAGGGTGGCAGACCCTGACACCAACCCCTCTGGCAGTGACAGACCCTGACATTAAACCCACTGGTAGAGAGAGCATCAATACCAACCCCTCTGGGAAGGTACCAGCACTGACACCTATCACTCTGGGAGCAAGGGAGGGGGGCAGTAGGAGGGAGGGAGGGGAGGGAGGGGAGAGAGGGGAGGTACTGATACCAATCTTTGGACCAGCTCTTTTGCTGATGGACCTCTCTGGGGGTGATGGGAATGTCCAGCTTGTGCTCACTCAGCACCGTACGGCCTCTCACAGACCAAGGTTCTCAATTCCATCACCAGCCTGTGTCAAGTCTGATTCCACAGGCATTGGCTTGGTCACATTGACTTCAGTGCCATTGGCCCATGATGAAGGCAAGAGTGGCGTACTCTGGTGCCTATCCTGTAATCCCTACACTGTGAGCACTGCGATTGGATGGGCTGTGACTTGGCGATGATGCCTTACACGGTCAAATTCCTGGCCAATGTCTGGTTTCACATGTATGGGAATTACCAGAAAACAGGTGTCAGGGTGAGCGCATAAAAGAAATGGGAAAAAATGCAAAGGGCAAGAAAGCAGACTGATATTAATGATAGGTGTAGCTGTTAGTTGCACTGCTTCCCAAACCAGCCACACAGAATCCTGTGACTTTGCAAAACCTGGTGAAGCCACATCCTCCTCCAACCCACTCTCCCAAGCACAACCCACGAAGTAATGGGACTGGCAGGGCACACAGGTACATCAGCAGACTTTTCAGTGGAGAAGAATAAAAGGCAGTGTAAGTACGGGGTCAGAAGGATTGAAAAGTCCACACCACACACACACACACACACACACACACACACACACACACACACACACACACACACACACACACACACACACACACACACACACACACACACACACACACACACACACACACAAAATTCAGCCACAAGGGTGAACTGTGAGGCGGTTTTAATCATGCCGGGTTCCCAACTAAGAAGCATTAGCCCACACTCCATCACGGTAAGGCTGTTATTGCAGGGTTAGTTCTTATACGTCACAGAAAGCCAGACATTGAACAGCACAGTATAGAGAAGGTGGCAGGTACTGCTTTGGGTCAAGTTGAGCACTGAGGTAAGTAGAACCGACCTCTGACCCTGATCTCCTCCTTGCTGCCTCGTCTATGTCAAGGAGGTCCCCAAATCTCTCATTAGTGATAAACTGGTGATGTGTAAGAGCGATCCCCGTGTGCCTCCTGGCTGCAATATCAGCTTCCTCTTGTTCTCGTTTAAGTCGTCTCTGCTCTTCTAACAGTCTCTGTTAGAAAATTGCACAAAATGGGATCATAAAAAGACCTCCTTCTGCTGATTTCAAAGAGAAAAAAAGCCAAATTTTCTTGTCAAAAAAGTTCAAACACATTTAAAATGTTGTGATGGTGCAGATGTTTAGAATCTGGCTTCAATAAAGATTATGAGCAACATGAGGTTTTCAGATGAGACCCATGAACCTGTTACAATGCTCATTTATGGTTTATCGACTGGAATACACAGACTGATAGGAACTGCTTTGTATGGAGGTTAGTGAAAAACAGGATTAATGGAGCGCTTTAACGAGAGCATGATCTGGCACAAACAGAAACAACAGTCATATTGAAACAGGGCGCAGATTGGACAGCATTCCCACAGAGCCCGGGAATTTACAGGCCACCCCAGTTTAAAGCATAGCTACCGCTTTTGACCCAAGCGGTGGGAAACCGGTGAAACATCAGTGACAAAGCCTCCAAATGAAAAGATGAGAGATTCAGTGAGATACGTTCACCAACTGGCCAGCTCCAGCACATTTAACACAGGGCTTATGGCAATGGCATGCAGTTCTGGTGCAGTGAGGGGAGTGTGAACAACACAAGCCCATTCCTATTAGTTCAAGTAGTTTCCTACTGGGAAAAGTGCCAATTAACTAGTGCATAGAAGCTGGTTGATAAAGACCAAAGTCCGTACGGTTCTGGTAGTCACACGATGCCGAGAATGGTGTGACTGACTAATTGTAACAATCACTCTGCAACAGACTAAAGAATGCCTCAAGGTCTCCTTTTCCAAGCCTGCTATTCTTCCCGCATATCATGTCTGAAATTACCCAAATGATGGATCCCAAAATGTAGTTTCCTGAAACACCTCTTTCTAATTCCTGACTTGAAATTTAGTAGCAACAATCTACAGTTCACACAGGACTTCGAGTGAAGTGAAACAGCTGAAGATACTGAACAGGAGCATTGGCAGACAAAACCTGATGCAGTCAGACATACATCGGGACAGATGTTCAGTGTCTTGGCCAACACCGCTGGTTTCAGAGGAGGAATGAGAAGCAAGGTTTTAGGAAGGGGATTCCAGAGCCTGGGGCCGAGGTGTGAAAATCTCAGCTACCAAAGGCAGAATGGTTGAAATTTGGAGTGTTCCATAAGTCATGACTGGAGGTGCACAGGATCGAGTCTGAGACCTTTACAGCACAGAAGCAGGCCTTTTGGCCCACCACGTCCCTGCCAATCTATTTGCCCATCTATAGTAATCCCATTTGCCTGCACTATATCCATACAGTATCCTTCTATGCCTTACCTAATGAATTGCATGTCTAAGTGTCTCTTAAATGTAGTGACTGTATCTGACTCCACTGGCGACACATTCCAGAGATCACCCACTCGCTGTGTAAGAAACCTATGCCTCAAATCCTCTTTAAAACTCCTTCCCCTCACTTTAAACTTATGGTCTCTTGCTTTTGAAACACCTACCCTGGGAAAAAGATTCTGACTCTCTACCCTATCTATGCCTTTCTCAATTTTATAAACTTTATCAGGTCTTCCCTCAGCCTCCGATGCTCCAAGGAAAACCACGCAAGTTTGTCCAACCTCTCCTTATAGCTCATAACCTCTAATCCAGGCAGCATTATGGTGAACCTCTTCTGCACCCTCTCTAAAGCCTCCACATCCTTCCTGCAATGGGGTGACCAGAACAGCACACAAGGCTCCAAGTTAAACATTCCACCCATTGCTCTACCTAGACTAACCTGTTTTCTCTCTTTCTCAGTTCTGATGAAGGGTCTCAGACCTGAAACGTTAACTGGAGACACAGGAGACTGCAGATGCTGGAACCTGGAGCAAAAAACAAACTACCGGAGAAATCTGCAGGTCAGGCAACATCTCGACTCAAAACGTCGACTATCGCTCTGCCTCCACAGATGCTGCCTTACCCGGTAAGTTCATCAGCAGTTTGTTTTTTGATGAAACATCAACTGTTTCTCTTTCCACGGATGCCGCCTGACCTGATGAGATTTTCCAGCATTTTGTTTTTATTACGTCATAGCTGGTCAAGGCAACCACCCGACTTTTCAATTTTATCCCTTTCTTTTATGCAATTTAATTTGAAATTAAAAGATGATCTGAAATTGTTTAATTTAATTACGGGAATACACTTCAGTTGACTTTCCACTTTTTGTAAAGCCTGATTCTAATTTTCAGTTACTTGCTTAAGTGGGCAGAGACCATGGAAGAAACGCACTCTTGTCTTTTATTCTGCTTGTAAAGAAATAGGGAAGGACAAGGAGAATGCTACAATGCACTGCGGCTGTCAGTTCTTGTCTAACCCAATGTCAAGTACATCAAGTTTACAGAGAAAGATCCAATTGAACAGGACAACATTCATTTCAGCTAAAAAAATACCCTCTAATAAAGATCAAGATATTGGAGATGGAGTGATAGGTTTCTTCTATGAATTGAGATTGAACTGAATTAAATTTAATAGCCTTAAACTACATAAGTAAAGAGAAACTTCCAAGGGCAGGATGGGCGGTGGCCAGAGAACCAAACTTAGGAAAGGATGAGGAGACATCTTCATGCATCGTGATGATCCAGGCGGGAGTTGGGATGAGAGGGGGAAGGTACCACTGGAGGTCCTGTCAGAGCCTTGAGGTGTTTAGGAGCAAGAGCTAACACTTCCAGGAAAGAGAGGCAAACTTAAACCAAATGGAAAAAGAACTGGAGGTGAAAAGAGAAGAGCCCTTTCCACCGTGAATTGTGATGGTCTGGAGTACACTGTAGAACAGGGTGGCAGAAGCAGATTTGACAGAATCTTCCAGAATGGATAAAGAGAAAGCACTGCAGTAATCTGAAAGAAAAACAACAGAAAATGCTGGAAACTGTCTGCAGGTCAGGGAGCATCTGTGGAGAGAGAAACAGTTAATGTTTCAGGTCAAAGAGCTTTCATCAGAGCTGGAAAAAGCCCATTGGCCTGGAACATGAAGTGTTACTCCGTCCACGTATGCTGCCTTCAAACACAACTGGTCATGTACTGGGAAAGGTAAAACGTCTGCAGGTCTATGGGGAATGGATAACTCCTTCAGTGTAGCTAGGGATATGATGGGTTGAACAATATGTTCTGTGGTCCTGTGAGTACATTTTATTGGAACGATGGCCCCAGTTAGTGTTTGTATCGCTATGTGTTCTATGCTTATTTATCATTGTTATGTATAGATTAACTATGTTTAATAAACACAGTTCTGAAGGATGCAGTGCAATCTTGTAGGTAATCACTGTTGAGTTAAGGTTTTGAATCTGTTGAGTGAGTGCATCCCAGCATTAAGTAGACTGTGTGATCAGCCCTTGCTCCCAGTGACACATTGGCAGCCGTCAACTCCCACTGAGGCACCAGTGTCACAAACCAGTCTGCTATCATGGTCCTCACAGTCAGAGAGCAGCAGGATACCACATGCCTCTGCGATAGAGGCTCAGGACAGATTCAGTGTCACTCTGTGGAGCTGTGCAAGGGACATCACATATGCAAGAGACTCACTCAGTGCACATTGCAAACTGTCTTAAAATAAATCCATAAACATGATGTGGAAGAATTATAATCAATTAATATACAAGCTGAAGTGGTTATCAAGTTGAACATTGATTGTCTACCCACAAATAAGTTGAAATGAAAATAACACCTCCCTCTTCAAACTTAACATTAAAAAAATCACTGTAAGCAGAACAAACATTATATTGGCTCTGTGAACAATTATGGTTCGTTATTTTTTTGCCCTCACACCAGAACATTTACTTATTGGGGACCCACCTCTTTATCCTCCTGGCGACGACGGCAGATTTCCTCAGGGGTCTCCATGCGCTCGATCGGGGCGGACAGTCTCAGAGAGTCTGATTCTACTCGAAGACAACACAAAGCACCGTTAATCCACTCATGTCCCCAACAATATGACAGCTTAAGTTGAAGAGACAGGAAAATTTCCAAGGTGCAGTAGCAGATTTAATTCTGTTGTGAATGGGTTGAAAAGACAAAGCGACCTTAGCAGTCCACCAATCAGAATGAATTATTATTTCAGCAGGCTGATGCTGGAAGATTGATGAGACGTACAAGCTGGAAAAGTGCAACCATTTGAAAATTGTCAGGAACCACCTCAAATAACACTCCTCACTGATTTGCACAAGATTAGCTACAAAACATTGGGTCTCAGCTCATGATTCACTGGTACATCACAGGAATCACGTTAACCATCACCGGAGGCCTTGGAACTACCCAACAACTATCTCCCCTTGGCTTGGCTCTCTTTCTTGGACATGCTGACTCTTGCTAAAATGCACTTCGAGACCCTGGCAGGTCTACAGCTGCAGTACTGCCTTCTCACTCGACCCCGGCCTTTCTTCATCAGTGTTGACCAAGGCCCTAACATCTGTTGGGGCGGAGGAAGGGATGTAAAATGGAGGGGTGAAGCACCAGCCTGCCAAAATTGCTTTGCCAACCTACATCACCACCCACTCACAGCAACAATCTGCTGGAGGAACTCAGCGTGCCGAGCAGCATCTGTGGGAGGAAAGGAATTGTCGATGTTTCAGGTCGAAACCAGTCCTGATGTAGGATTTCGAGCCGAAACATCGACAATTCCTTCTCCCTCCACAGATGCTGCTCGACCTGCTGAGTTCCTCCAGCGGATTGTTTGTTGCTCCAGATTCCAGCGTCTGCGGTCTCGTGTGTCTCCACTCTCTCATTCCTCCATTGATCTGTACTTGCTGCCCATTTGTATCCAACATTCAAGGATCCAATTAAAATAAGGCACAGGAGAATGCGGTAAAAGGGAATAACCAGTAATGACAGGCCCAGTAAAACATCAGTTTTAAAATTCTTATCCTTAATCTCTCACTGTCTAGTTCCTTCACTATTGCAGTAACCTCCAACTTTCCTGGAACTGTGCTCCTCTATTCCAGGTCTCTGGAGGTTCCCAGTTTCCTTCACCCACTTTCAACAGGTGTGGATTCAGTGACCCATGTCCAACCCCGTGCAATTCTCTCCCTAAACCTTTCCCCATCTCTACTGCTCTTAAGATTATTGCTTAATGGAACTATCTCTTGGACCAAGCATTCAAACAACAATCCTAATTTGTGTCTCAATGGTAGATTTTGACTAACAACCCTCCTGCAATGTGGCTGCTTTTAATCGTAAAGCCAATACAAAATATTAGCTGACTTTGGGCAAACAAGCTACCAAATGGTGAACCCCAATGGTCCTTGTGGGTGTGTCATTGTGTCTGTAGGAGGGTCTACGTCAGCCTACATATGTATTAAGTTCGCATGTAACAGCATGGACTGTATGACCAATGAGAATGAGCACCTTGTATAACTCAATGTATTGAGAATGAGGGTATGATTCAGTATACACAGGTGTGTGGGACTGTAAAGTGTGTGTGTGTGTGTGTGTGTGTGTGTGTGTGTGTGTGTGTGTGTGTGTGTGTGTGTGTGTGTGTGTGAGTGAGTGAGTGTGTGTGTGAGAGAGAGAGAGAGAGAGAGAGAGAGAGAGAGAGAGAGAGAGAGAGAGAGAGAGAGAGAGAGAGAGAGACTGAGTGTGTCTATGTTCGGGAGACCATTTCAGCTGACAATCTTTTTTGATGACTACAGATGCCTTAATCATCAGTTTCAGACAGACTTACTAATGCTTCCATGCCAGCATTTTGTAAACTGGTAGTCTGTGACCTTGACACAAGATCCCTCCGTAATTACTGGGCAAACAGGCCACAGACAGTCAATAACCAATGTCCCGAGGCTTATGGTGAAACGTCAAACAGAGAGGGAAAGAACAGACTCCAAGGAGAACTAACGTCACTGACTACAGAAATAAAGATCACAAGCTGGGACTTGTGGGTTAGTGGGGAGGGTGTTGGAGCAGAGACACAGTGGGAGAGTGCAACAGACAGTGTTGGTGAATTACTGGAAAGTCCACCTTGAGGATACATCCCAAGTTCACTGTGCCGACTGTTGTTTGGGTCGACCCCATCGAGCACACACAAATACGCACGGCTCCCACTGGCAGATCCCTTTGAGAGATCAGGCTGCAAGATGCCGTTACCCCGGCATTGTCCAGTTACAGCCGAGGGTCTCAGTGTTTTCACGACACGAAAAGAAGTTGTGCGCATGGGATGCGATGGTTTGGTATTGGACAATGGCCCCTGTGCGACAGGGTTATCAAGAGGACTTCCTATCTTGTGGTCTACCTCGGTCTGGCTGGATGAGTCCACGTACGTTAAAGGGTTTCGGACCCTGTGCAGGAAGGGCTTTTTAAGTCTGAAAGGCCTTGGGCTCAGGAGGTAGAGGTTTCTGGAGAGAGGGGGTGGGAGATGTTGCATGGTCGATGGGGGGTCTGCGGTCTGTCCCTCCTGCTTGAGGAGAGCAATGAAGCCAGTGCCAGAGGTGAGACAGGCTCCTTGGTGTTGGGCTGCTGTGTGTGTGTTGACAGATTGGCATGTGCTGGTACAGCTATCGGCTGACATCCTGGAAAGGCAGTCGAGCTCGATGTCAGGGCGAGGAGACAGTGACTTGGTGACCACAACTTCACTGAGCTCAGACGCCACCTCCTCCACCTCACTGCCAGAGGCTGAAGCTCTGTGGATGGTAATCTGAACGTCAGGTTCGGCCTTCTCACACTGCCGGGCCGGGAGGTCCAAGAGAGATTCGGCTGATTGTGTCAACTGCATGAATGACGTGGAGAGAGATGGCACTGGGCTCCTGACTGATGTTGAGCTGCTGCTCAGATCCAGTGAAGGCATCGATCGGGACCTCTGGATTATCTGCTCAAACTGGCTGACTCTTGAGGACACTGAACATCTCGGGAAACTGTCTGACTCTTCCTGACCCGTGTTCTGCTCATCCTGGACCGTCGGACTGCATTCAAGCCGAATCGCCACATCTCTCACAGAAGCGGCGGAACCTGCTCCCTGAGGCCTCGAATGGCTCATCTGGTGCATGTTCTGTTGCAGTTTGATGAAACGGGCTGCATCGTCAACAAAGCCATTGGGAACTGGGCATCTCCTTGCAATGGTGGCTGACTTCTGCAGTCTTCTGTCACCACTCAAACAAAGAGAAGGCTCCTGTGTCCCTTTGAGCAAGAGAGACTCAAAGCTTCGCCCAGTCTCTTTCATCACGACTCCCCTGTCGTTGAGCAGGCAGTTAACACTGAGGAGGTTCTCACAGCTCTGGGCTTTCTGTGGAGAGGCACCCTCTCTATCCTGGGTTGGAATGTTGTTTACAGGTAGCATGGGTCTGAATTTTGAGGGAAGGATTTCAGAAATGCAGGCTTTTGCTGCTGATAGGGACTTCTGAGCTTTACATTTATAGCCTAGCACATAACTAGAGTTAACTGCTGTACTATTAATTGGAGTAGTTGAAATGCTGTGGCCAATCGCACCTTTAAAATCCACTGGCAAGCGTGCAGAACAACAGAACAAACACAAATGTTAGAATAAAACGTGTTAGTAAACCACTTTACACACATCCACACCATTTCACGATCGTCAACGGATGAAGGTCAGCAGAGGGACGATGGAACCTCTCTGATCGCTGCACAGTGTCTGGTGAATGCACTGGGCAGCCAGAGTGACACTAGTGTCTGGTGTGACATTCAACAGCAACTCTCAGGATTCACATCCTGAATGCAACCGGTCGCACAGCTATCATCTCATTCAAAGGAAACTGCAGTTGTTGACTGCAAGTGAAGCCAACATTAGCAAACTAAAAAACATGATTGTTGAAAGATCAAAAGGTAACCCAAATATAGACCTATCCACCCTACCTAACCTGGTACCAAGCTCTAGGGCTCCATTTACACTGCTGGCTAAATTGATCCCACATCAATCTCTTCTGGCACGGCCAGATGCAGGCCCACATGCTCAGTGCCAACCCCGCTGGACATGGGTCAACAATCCAGCACCACACGGCAGTGCCACTTCAGGATGGGACGATGGGAAATGGGAATTGCCAGACTGATGACAATTGGGATGACTCGAGGTGATTCCGGAGAAAAAAACTAGAGCAAAGGAAACACATTTACCTTGCTGCCAACAAAGTGTTACCCTTGACCTGGAAGAGAAGTAGAATCGTACAGCACAGGAATGGGCCCTTTGGCCCACCAAGTCCATGCCGACCTTTTTACCCATCTACACTCTCATTTGCCCGCATTAGGTCCGTATCCGTCTATGCCTTGCCTATTTAAGTATTTCTCTAAATGTCTCTTTAAGGCTGGGACTGTACCTGACTCCACCACCTCCTCTGGCAGCACGTTCCAGATACCAACCACTCTCTGGGTAAAAAAAAAACGTACCCCTCAGATCCCCTTTAAAACTCCTTCCTCTCGCCTTAAACCTGTGCTCTCTTGTTTCTGGTATCCTTCTACCATGAAAAAAGGATTTTGACTATCTATCCTCTCTATGTCTCTCAATAATTTTATATACTTCTATCAGGTCACCTCTCAGTATAGTTGCAACGTAACGTCCCAGCTCTTAAACTCTATGCCCTGACTTTTGAAGGCAAGCATGCCACATTCCTTCTTCACCACCCTATCTACCTGCCACTTTCAGCGTCACTACGTACATACCCCTAGGTCTCTCTGTTCATAACATTCCTAAATGCCCCACCATTTACTGTATGTCTTACCCACACACGGCTTCCCAAAGTGGACTTGCAGGGATTAAATTTCATCTGCCAACATTGTGCCCAACTTCCCATCTGATCCACACCCTTCTGTTGCCTCAGGCAATCCTCCTCATGATCCACAACACTGCCAACTTTTTTCATCCACAGACTTACTAATCATGCTTTCCACATTCACATCCAAGTCACTGATATATATCGCAAACAACAAGGGTCCCAGCACTGATCCCTGGGGTACACTACTCCAATCAGTACAGCATCCTACCACCACTACTCTCTGCCTCCTATCACCAAGCCAAGTTTGGATCCAGTTTGGCAGCTTGCCTTGGATCTCCTGTGTCTTAACCATCTGGACCAGCCTTACAGAAGTCCATATGGACAACCGCTACCGCCCTGCCTTTACCTCCTCAAATAGCTCAATCAAATTAGTGAGACAGGATTGCCCCCACACAAGGCCATGCTGACTATTCCTGCTGAACACCTGCCTTTCCAAGTGTAAATAAATCGTATCCCTTAACGTTTTCTCCAATAATTACCCTACCACTGGCCAGTGAGCCTTATTGGCTTATCCTTGCTGTGCTTGTTAAATAAAGGAACACCATTAGCTATCCTCCAGTATGAGGATGGTGCTTGAAACCACAGCTGGGTAGTGCATGTACAAGAGCCATGCCACACCTCAGTGACCAGGTGAATTCTGTGTGGAATTTTTTGCGGTATTCATTCAGTAGGCAGTCATCATCAATATATGGCCCAGTCTGCACTCCGCTGCAGCCACATAGAGGTTTGATGCGTCGACCTCATGGTAGAAGATAGCCTTGCACAAACCTTGCCCTGACCACAACCTATTCAACCAAGTATACTGAGGGAATGGTAGGTTACAGGCAGGTGGGCAGACTGTTGGATCACAAAGAAAACTGGTTTGGTGGTGATGTCAAATTCCAATCCTTGGCACTGCATCCATGCTCACATCTTGCTAACCTGCCCACACCATGGAAATAAAGATCCTCCTAATCCTGGAAGCTTTCACGGAATTCCAGCACCATCACCACCAACAACTCAAAGTGTGCGATTTCATACCATTGGGCCTGTTCTTTGAGTCTTAACATCCTGCCGGCTTTATGACGGTCCGTTGGGTGCCAAGCAAAACTAAAAGAGAGGCCCTGAGCAGGGTACGTCACCTATAGTGGACATCTATACAAACGTCCTTGCAAACTCATACAGAGGATGGAGACCCCATCCTGTGTAACACCTCCGCCCTGGGTTAGGGGTGAGTGCTGATTAAGTGGCAGGCAGGCAGGCATTAACTAGATGTGGCAGTCAGGTGAAGCACTGCTGGATGCTTGGGTGCTTTGACCATGTTCACCTTTGGCTGAAGAGGAGCTGGACGTTCTCTTGTTCAATCCACTCAGCCCCTGGAAGGGAATATCTCCGCCTTCTAGAACTGTCTTGTAGATTTGCCTTTCGTTCTCCTGGGTGATAGACTCCCCTGTCGCCACCTCTGATGGCCGGCTCACTGCATGGTAACTGGGCGAAAACACTGAACTGGAAAATTAAACAATGAAACAAGTATCACTGCCCATTTCTGGGTGACTTTTCCAATTGGCTAAAAAGTTCCATCAAATGCTGACATTTGCAGAAAACTGCTGCTTTGAAATGTTACAAGACTCACACACTCTTTCAAGTATTTACCAGGAATGCCAGCGACCTTCATCAGTCAGAGGTCTGATTGTACAGCTCACTGTGAGGGCGAGAAGTACAAAGCTGACTCATTCGATGAACTGCGAATTATTTGGGAGATTCAGTTCAGTTTATGGGAGCTGCAGGCCGAAACCCTGCATTCCTCACATCAAGGATGCTGACCTTTCAGCTCGGAAGAGCTGTGGGATCCCCCCCACCCAACTTGGGAATAGAACTTGACATTCAGAATCCCTTCTCAGTCAGTCCTCACATTTTATAATGTGATGCTTGATTCGGTCTCATCAAAGGCACTGGAATTATTCCAGAAGAGTGATTTTACCAATGGACAGTTCTGGTGTTGAAACATAACAGGGTGTGTATCATGGCAGGACTCTCCATTTACCAACTGGAACGTAATTCCAAGGCCAACAGTCTACTCCACACATGAAGTCCCACAGCACCAGGTTCAAGAATAGTTACGTCCCTTCAACCATTCGGTTCTTGAACCGACTGGCACAACCCTGATCACTGCAGTTTAGCAACACCACGACCACTTTGATCACTTTGTACTAAAATGGACTTTGTTTTTTTTGTTCTAATTGTGTTGTTTCTTGTAAAAATTGTGTTTAATTTATGTATAATTTAAGTTTTTCTTGTGAATGCTGCTTATATGATGCTATGTACCTGTGATGCTGCTGCAGATAAGTTTTTCATTGCACCTGTGCGTACATGGACTTATGCATTGACAATGAACTCAACCTTGACAAGGAGAGACCAGCAACTGGGACCGTACAGTCAGTTTGTTTGGGTTTTGATTTGCTTTGGTGACCAGATTTTCAAGAAAACCCTGTGTGATAGTGCAAGGTAGTGTGGTTCTCTGCCAGCCCTCACACACTCCCCATTGCTCCTTAGAGCCAATCTGAATTTTGTTAAGACTGGATTCACTGTTATAACGTAGGAGGCACAGCAAATAATTTGTGCTTAGCTGCGAGGAGTAACCAAATTATGTGTTTTATTGATGCTGGCAGTGGGATAAACGCTAGCCAAGGTAGAAGTGCCAAGATCACCTCAAGTAACATCACAGGATCTTGTACCATCACAAGGTGGTGTCTCCCCTGCTTTGCCAGTGTCGGAACCTGCAGATGTGAACCAATGAAGCTGTGGGTAAATTCTCAATGCACAGCTCCACTTAGAGGGAGAACAGGTATCATCGGCTCAACACTCCTTCCAAGCATAACATCCCTACTAGGAGCGGAGGGCTATTGCATTTATTTCTTAGTTATTACTGCAACAGAAGATTTGCCAAGGTGTGTTTCAGACAGCTTGGATATCTTCTGGGACATTGCTACATTTAAACACATCAAAATAATTTGTCTTTGCACCTTTAAGCAAATACATTCGATGCACCCTTGAACTACCAAACCTGTTACTTGGCACACAATCTCCAAGTTATTTTTACACACCCTATCTCCAGGTATTTAAAATTCAGCAAGAATTAAGCCTGAATATCTAATGGCACCAATGACACTCAGGGCTTGAAACATCAACAACACACAAAATGCTGGAGGAACTCAGCAAGTCAGGCAGCATCTATGGAGGGGAATGGACAGCGGACATTTCGGGTCGACCTGAAACATCAATTGTCCATTTCCCTCCATAGATGCTGCCTGACCCACTGAGTTCCTCCAGCATTGTGTGTGTGGCTCCAGATTCCCACAGCTGCAGTCTCTGGTGTCTCCTTGAAACATCAGCAGCTTAAGATGGGCGCACACTGATGGGAATACCAAGTCAATTTTTACATAGGGCAGTTTCAGGCAGCATCAAGTTACATTACTTTGACCTGCCACTGCAGCTTGCAAGGGAAGGAACAGTCGAGGGAGTGAAGAATTGCCTGGTTTAGGATCAGTGGAGGTTGTCTGTCCCATCATCCCCACTCCAGTTTGGTGAAAGAGTTCTCTAATTTTTCCTTTCTCCTAACTTTTGCTCAAAAATAATTCTTCTTCAAATGCTTACCTTAATTATTACACCTAGTGCCTTCCAGGCAGTGCATGCCTAAACACAATAACTCACTGCAGTCAAAACTCTACCCCCATCTCTTCTCTGATTCTTTAATGAATACCTTAAATCTGTATCCTCTGGTTACTGACCCTCTCCTAGTGAAACAACTTCCAACTCAGCAAAACTCTTCATAACTTAGTGTTCCTTCCAAATCAGCCCATCTCTTCTGTATTCCAAGGAGGCCATCCCAGCTTCTGCAGTCACTTGGCAGGATGAGTTCCTCAGCCTGGTACCACTCCAGCAGGCCTGCTCTGCATCACCTCCACAGCACTGATACTTTTCCTAAAATGCTGTTCCCATAATTAAACACAAGACTCCAGCTGAGGTTAGATATCCAAGGTCCAAGGAAAGAATAAAAGGGCTGATTTTCCTCCAAGTGCACTGGCAGTAGGAAGCTCACCTGAAACACATGTTGCCTCAATGGGTCACTCCACGACCTCCTGGTTGGATAGCCTACAGCCAGGGCATACTCTCAATTGCATTTACAGAGCACCTGCCACTGAAGTACTTAAAGTTGTGCTGTAGGAAACATGACAGACACATTGTGCACAGCAAGTTCCCACAAACAGTCCCATCACAATGACCAGGTCACCTGTTCTCTGTAGAGTTAGCTGAGAGACAGACTGTGCACAATATCGTGGCTGAACGGCCTGTCCAGTGCTGTACTGCTCCATGTCTATTGTGTCCAGAAAGTCAGGCTGTTGAAAATAGTGCCACCGGAGAGGCCTTGCTTTAATGCCTGATCTGGAAGCTGCAGCACTGACATTCTCTCTGTCCAGTGTCAGCTGAGATAATTGTGTTCACGCTCGTGGACTCAGAGACTGCAGTTCGACTTAAAGAACAGTGAGCCAGGGCTCACAGTGGAAACAACTGTGCTGGAAGCTTCCCCTTCAGCTGCTGTATAGGAAGGTAACCTGAGAGTTACCTTTTTAGTTCTGCATGTTAAAATCTTGTGTTACTCCACAGATTTATAAACACACATTCTGGCATTTTTACACTAAGTAGCAACATTCTGGCATTCTGGAGGATGTGAACAGTGATAACATAGAAGAGTGCAGCACAGGAACAGGCCCTTCGGCCCACAATGTTGTGCCAAACTAATTAAACTAGTAATAAAATGGCCAATGAAACTAATCCCTTCTGCCTACACTATGTCCATATCCCTCCATTTCCCTCACATTCATGAGCCTATCTAAGAACTTTTTGAATGCCTCTATCACATCTGCCTCCACCACCACCCCATGCAGCACATTCCAGGCACCCACCACTCTGTGTAAAAAAACTTGCCCCGCACATCTCCTTTGAACTTACCCTCTCTTACCTTAATGCATGCTCTCTAGTATTAGACATCTCGACCCTGGGAAAAAGATTATGACTGTCTACCCTATCTGTCTACTCTATCTATGCCCCTTATAAACTTCTATCAGGTTTCCCCCTCAGGTTGTCCAACCTCTCCTTATAGCACCTGCCCTCTAATGCAGGCAGCATCCTGGCAAAACTCTTCCGCATCCTCTCCAAAGCCCCCACATCCTTCCTATAATGGAGTGACCAGAACTGGATGCAATATCCCAGATGCGGCTTAACCAGAGTTTTATGAAGCTGCAACCTTACTCTTGAACTCAGTGCCTCGACTAAAAAATGCAAGCATCCCATACACCTTCTTTACCGACCTGTGCAGCCACTTTCAGGGGGCTGTAGACTTGGACCCCAAGATCCTTCTGTACATCAACACTGTTAAGGGTCCTTCCATTAACAGTGTACTGTCCCTTTACATCTGATCTTCCAAAGTGCATCAGCTCACACTTGCCTGGATTAAACTCCATTTGCCATTTCTCCATCCACATTTGCAACTGATCTATATCCCACTGTATCCTTTCGCAATGTTGTACACTATCCACAACACCACCAATCTTTGTATCGTCTGCAAATTTACTAATCCACGTTTTCACCCAAGTCATTTATATGTATCACAAACAGCAGAGGTCCCAGTATGGATCCCTGCAGAACACCGTAAGTCACAGACCTCCAGCCAGAATAAGTCCCGTCAACCACTACCCTCTGTCTTCTATGGGCAAGCCAATTCTGAATCCAAACAGCCAATTCACCGCGGATCCCATGAATCTTAACGCTTAATGTTAGGAGCAAGCCTTTCTTTTGTGCAACGTTCCTAGATTCTTGACGTAGTTTTCAGCATTTTACAGCCAAGATACCCTTGTGGGCTGAAGTAATAATAACAATTTGAAAGAGCTTCTGTTTCTGAGTCCAAGGAGACCCAAGCTTATTTTGGAAAGTACATGTAATCTGCACAAAGATTAGTACAGCAATTTGTCAGCAAATGAGTCAGGATGGCAGGCTCAGCCTTCAAAGGCAGGCCACGGATGTGTATGAACAGATGGACCTAAATTACAGGGGACATTAGCATCACACTATTTAAAGCACAGATACCACACGCCAATGTAAATCGCAGCCAACTCTTCAGTTTGAGTTAATCTGTTTCTGAGTGACTCAGTGAATTCCCTTCAAAATAAAAATTAGCGCTTGGAATCCTAGCTCCGAACAAGTCACAGAGCTGAGGGCCATCACACAGTGATCACAACACGGGAGGCCATTCGGCCACAGTCTCTACCGGCCACCAGAGCAATGCCTGCAGACCCATTTTCCAGCAGAGGTTTCTTCCTTCATTTTTCAGGATTGGGTGTCACTAGCAAGGCCAGCAGTTACTGGTGGTGGGGAACTGTCCTCTTGACCTTCTTCAATCCTCCTTTACCATCAAGTGTCCATTCAAATTCCCTCAGAGATCATTGGTTGCCTCCACTTAGAACCATAGAACAATACAGCACAATACAGGCCCTTCAGCCCACAATGTTGTGCCAATCTTTAAACCTCGCTTAAGACTATCTAACCCCTTCCTCCCACATATCCCCCTATTTTAAATTCCTCCATATGCTTATCCAGTAATCTCTTGAATTTGACCAGTGTACCTGCCTCCACCACCGCCCCAGGCAGCGCATTCCATGCCCCAACCACTCTCTGGGTGAAAAACCTCCCTCTGATATCTCCCTTGAACCTCCCACCCATTACTTTAAAGCCATGCCCTCTTGTATTGAGCATTGGTGCCCTGGGAAAGAGGCGCTGGCTGTCTACTCTATATATTCCTCTTAATATTTTGTACACCCCTATCATGTCTCCCCTCATCCTCCTTCTCTCCAAAGAGTAAAGCCCTAGCTCCCTTAGTCTCTCCTCATAATCCATACTCTCCAAACCAGGCAGCATCCTGGTAAATCTCCTCTGCACCCTTTCCAATGCCTCCACATCCTTCCCATAATGAGGTGACCAGAACTGGACACAGTACTCTAACTGTGGTCTAACCAGAGTTTTGTAGAGCTGCATCATTACCTCGCGGCTCTTAAATTCGATCCCCCGACTTATGAAAGCTAACATCCCATAAGCTTTCTTAACTACCCTATCCACCTGTGAGGCAACTTTCAGTGATCTGTAGTTATGAACCCCTAGATCCCTCTGCTCCTCCACACTACCCAGAATCCTGCCAATAACCTTGTACTCCACCTTGGAGCTTGTCCTTCCAAAATGTACCATCTCGTACTTCTCCGGATTGAACTCCATCTGCCACTTCTCAGCCCAGCTCCGCATCCTATCAATATCCCTCTGCAATCTCCTACAGTCCTCCACACTATCCACAACACCTCTGACCTTTGTGTCATCTGCAAACTTGCTAACCCACCCTTCCACCCCCTCATCCAAGTCATTAATAAATATCACAAAAAGTAGAGGTCCCAGAACCGACCCTTGTGGGACACCACTAGTCACAGCCCTCCAATCCGAGTGCACTCCCTCCACCACAACCCTCTGCTTTCTACAGGCAAGCCAATTCTGAATCCACACGTCCCTGGATCCCATGCCCTCTGACCTTCTGAAGAAGCCTACCATGTGGAACCTTGTCAAACACCTTACTAAAATCCATGTAGACCACATCCACTGCACTACCCTCATCAATCTTCCTGGTCACCTCCTCAAAGAATCCTATCAGGCTTGTGAGACATGATCTTCCCATCACCAAGCCATGCTGGCTGTCCCTAATCAGTCCATGATTCTCTAAACGCTCATAGATCGTATCTCTAAGAATCCTTTCCAACAGCTTGCCCACCACAGACGTAAGACTCACTGGTCTGTAATTCCCTGGACTATCCCTACTACCTGTTTTGAATAAGGGGACAACATTTGCCACCCTGCAATCCTCTGGTACCATTCCCATGGACAACGAGGACTCAAAGATCCTAGCCGATGGTTCAGCAATCTCCTCCCTCCCCTCACGGAGCAGCTCGGGGAATATTCCGTCAGGCCCCGGGGACTTATCTGTCCTAATATTTTCTAACAGCTCCAACACATCCTCTCTCTTGATATCTACATGCTCTAGAACATTAACCTTACCAACACTGTCCTCTGCGTCATCAAGGCCCCCCTCCTTGGTGAATAGTGAAGGGAAGTATTCAGGCCATCATCACTCAGTATAAAACACTTCTTGCTCGCAACATCCCTCTTGTGTCCAACATCTTAAATCTGTCTCCTTGGTCCTTGTAACACCAGCTAACTGGAAAGCTGATCCTGTCCTAACCTTGTGAGGGCTCCATAAACTACAGTGACCATTTTGCAGAGCTCCTGAGCTCTGTCCCAGCCAGCATGATCAAAGACCCCACCCACCCGGGTCATTCTCTCTTCTTCCATCGGGTAGAAGGTACAGGAGCATGAGGGCACGTACCACCAGGCTCAAGGGCAGCTTCTACCCCACTGTGATAAGACTATTGAACGGTTCCCTTATACGATGAGATGGACTCTGACCTCATGATCTACCTTGCTGTGACCTTGCACCTTATTGCGCTGCACTTTCTCTGTAGCTGTGACACTTTACTCTGTACTGTTATTGTTTTTACCTGTATTACGTCAATGTAACTGCACTGTGTAATGAATTGACCTGTACGATCGGTATGCAAGACGTTTTTCCACTGTACCTCGGTACAAGTGACAATAATAAACCAACATCAATACCTCAAGCCTCTAGCTGCATGTCATTTTAACTCTCCTTCCCCCTCCTACACTGAACTGTCTGTCGCCAGCCTTCCCCATTGCTACAGAGAGGTCAAACACAAACGGGAAGATCAACGTCTTGTGTCCTGCTTGGGTAGCTCGCAGCCCAATGGTATGAACGTTGAATTTTTCAATTTCTGGTAACCCCCCCACCCTCGGCGCTCTCCTCCCACACACACTCACTCGTCCTCCTTGTTTTCTTCTCCCTTTGTTCATCCATTCCCTTCCTCCACCTGGTTCCATCTGACCATCACCCCCTCCCCATCTGGTTCTACCTATTACTTACCAGCCCTTCCCGCCACCCCCTACATACTGCTATTTATTGGCAATCTTTTCTGTTCCCTCTAAGTCCTGATGCAGGGTCTCGGCCCAAAATGGCAACTTTCTGCCTCCACAGATGCTGCTTGACCTGCTGAGTTCTTCCAGCATTGTTTCTGTCCCCCCCTCTCTCCTCTCCTCCAAGCAGAAGAGCCTGACCTTCTCTGGCCAAACCCTTCGGATGAAATCCCTCGCCCCTGGAGCCGTCCTGGTGAATCTCATCAGCACCATCTCAGGGACATTCAGATCCTTTCTGAAACACAGTAACCAGAACTGGATACAATACTCTCTTTGTGGCCTAACCACACGTGAAAAACTTCTTTGCTCTTAAACTCAATCCCTCTGTCTTTGAAGCCTAAGATCTCACATGCTTTACAAACCATTCTGTCAATATAGCCCGTCACCTTTAGAAATCCAAACACATGAAGCTTCTGTCCCTGCACACCCTTTACACCTGTCCCCATTTTCTATACCACCTTCCCCATTCTTGATGCCAAAATACATTATATCACACGTGTATTAAATTCTATCTGTCACTTGTCTGCTCTTTCTGCTAGCCTACCTTGGACTTGTTGCAGGCAATTGGAATCATTTCTTTGTGACATTTCATCCTGGCCTGGCAATTTATCCACACCCAAAGATGTTAAACCCCTGTATATTACTACTTTCACTACATTTGACCAATGCAATATGTCACTCCCTACTTCCTTACGTTGCAACATCAGCGTCATTCTCCTCTTCTGAGGACACTGGTAAAGTATTCATTCAGATCCTTACCCACATCCTCTGACTCAACACACATTACCTTTCTGATCCCTAATAGGTTCTACTATTTCTTAGTTATCCTATTGCTTTTTATACACTTATCAAAATCCCTGGATTTTCTTTTATTTAATTTCCAGTATTTGTCCACAACTTCTCTTTCCTTCCTAATTTCCCTTTCAATCTAACACTGCCTCTGCTGTTCGAGCTTTTCTGCAGAATCAGACTCTTGGATCTCACTTAAATTTCCCTTTATTGTCATTTCTTACCCCCTGTGTACCCTGTCACCCAGGAGGCTGTAGATTTGGTGTTCTCATCCTTTATCTCCGTGTTTGGGAAACAGGTTTACCCCAAACTCTCTGAATGTCTCCATGGCTCAGAGACATTTACCCTCAAGTAGCTGCCTCCAAGTCCCCTTTTCTAAAATCACATCAGTCTAGTAAAAGTAGCCTTATCCAAATTTAGCCTTTATTTTGTCTGTTTCCTTTTCCATAACTATGTGAACTCTAACTGATTGATGATCACAGCAATACCACTGATACTCCTGTTACCTATCCTGATACAGGATTTTGACCTGAAATATTGAACTTTCCTTCCACATTTGCTGCTTGACCCACTGAGTTTCACCAGTAGATTGTTTGTTGCACCCTGCCCAGTTTCATTCCCTAAAGCTAAATCTAGACTTGGCCCCACAGGCCTCTTGTTGGCTTCATTACACGATAGCTAAAAAAACTCTCCTGGATACTAGTTAGAAATTCTGTGCCCTCTCTCCCTCTCACACTATCTTTCACCCACTTCAAGTAATTGAAATACCCCACTATTACTGTCATATAGCTTTGACATTTGTCAGAAATTTGTCCACAGAAATTCTCTCCCATCTCCCTCAGACTGTTTGCAGGGTCTACAGAATGCTCCCAACATCATGTCTACTCCTATTCCAATCTTAGTTCAATCCATATCATCTCACCATGTGATTTTTCTACTGTACAATCCTTGCTCACTGGTGTCATTGTTTCTTTAACCAATATTGTCATCTTCTCCTCCTCGTTTTAAGCCCTTATGTCATCATTCAGTAGTTGTTAAAGGGTTTTGTGCTTTCATACGTCTCCATTTTTCATATACAGGCCATCCCTGGGCTATGAACACCTGACTCATGGACACCCTGACATATGAACGAGCTCCCATAATATTATTAAATTCAGAAGTCTAATGTACATACATATGTTCATTACTATGAACAGTAGAACTAGTTTCCTCTCTCTCTTCACTTCTAGTAATTGTTCTTTCTTATCAGTCTTATGTGCTTTTGATGCCATTCCTTACAACTCTGTGGAGGTGTGAGTGATTTTTGTGTATTTTCTGACCTACAGACAAAATTAACTTATGGGCATCTGTAAAAGCAGAACCAGTCTGTTACCCAAGTGCAGCCAGTATAATAATTCAGCTCATCTGCCTTGGGTTCACTAAACTTCTTGTACTTAGTATCACAAACAATTTGCTGGCAGAACTCGGCAGGTCGAGCAGCATCTATGGGAGGAAGGAACTGTCGACAAGTTGAAACCAGGACTCAAAACGTTGACAATTCCTTTCCTCCCATAGATGCTGCTAAACTCGTTGAGTTCCTCCAGCAGATTCTGTGTTGCTCCAGATTCCAGCATCGGCAGTCTCCTGTGTCACCATTTAGCAGAGCCAAACTCATTTTTGTCTACCTGCCGTCCTTGTATTTCAGGTCGAAACCAGTGCTGAAGGTGCGCTGCACTGTCAGTGGCACCATCTTGTAAATGACATGTTAATCTGTGGTCTCATCTGCCCTCTCCAGTGGGCAGAGCAGAACCCAAAGTATCAGCTCAAAGAACAGCAGAGGGAGCTCTCTCCTGGCTTGACCAATGTTTACCTCTCAGACAACAGTGTTATGATCAAATTATGTAGTCATTTATTGTTTGTAAATGATGGGATCTTATGGTAAACTGCTATTTCCTGCACTATAACAGTGACTACACTGCAAAAGGATTTAACTGGTTGTAAAGTGCTTTGGGATATTCTATAACCAGATTACTGAAGAAGAATTTGGGGCTTTTCTGCTTGTGTCAGATGGATTTATCCAATTAATTCCATTTTCCTGCTTATTCCCCAAAGTCCTCCAAAAGGTCAGTGTGATAGTGGAGCAAGTAATGTTAGTGCCTCATAGCTCCAGGAGCCAGGGTTCAATCCTGACCTCGGGTGCTGTCTGCATGGAGCCTCTTGTCCCTTCATCATATCTGCCTCCACCACCACCCCAGGCAGTACATTCCAGGCACCCACCACTCTGTGTAAAAACACTTGCTCCACACATCTCCTTCGAACTTTCCCCCTCTCACCTTAATATTTGACATTTTGACCCTGGGAAAAAGATACTGGCTGTCTACTCTATCTGCGCCTCTCATAATTTTATAAACCTTTATCAGATCTCCCCTCAGCCTCTGCCGCTTCAGAGAAACCAGCCCTAGTTTGTCCAATCTCTCCTTACAGCACATACCCTCTAATCCAGACAACATCCTAGTAAACCTCTTCAGCACCCTCTCCAAAGCCTCCACATCCTTCCCATATTGGGGAAACCAAAACATAATAAGTAAATAAATACAAGAAAAACAATCTCCTTCAGTTATTGATCCAATTTGACATTAATCTGCTTCCACCAGCCTATCCATTGTGAATTCCAGATCACATTGATTTATTGGGTAAAAAGATCTCTCCTCAGTTCAACAAAGGCCTTCTGTTAGACATCTGATACTTATATTGAGTCATATACTGTAGCACAGAAACTGGCCCTTTGGACCAACTAGTCCACGTCAACCAAGATTCCCGTCTAGCCCAGTCCCACTTGCCCACATTTGGCCCATATCCCTCTAAACCTTTCCTATCCATGTTCCTGTCCAAGTGCCTGTGTCCTTAATTATTCGTCCCTGTGCCACTGGAAACAGTTCTTTCTTATCTACTCCACCCAACTTTAAATAGTCTCTTAGCCTTCCATGCTTTAATGGGTATGTTAGCATAAAGTCACTGAACTAGCGGCCAAAGTTCTGGGACATTGGTCCCCAGAAAGGAGTCCAACGAATTCATATCCCACCACGACAGCTAGGAAACTGAATCGGAATTAGGTAAGCAAGGCTGGAATTAAGGCTACTCTCAGTAATAGTAACCATGAAACCATCAGATTGTTGGAAAACCCCCCTTGGTTGAGGAGAGGGAATTTGCCGTCTTTGTCCAGTCTGGTCTACATGCGACTCCAGAACTACCAATGTGGTCGACTCTCACTGCCTCTTCTGTTCAGGGACAATTAGGGTAATCATAATAAATACTGGCATATCCACATCCTCTAAATGAATACATAAAAAGATAGCATCTCTCCCTACCCTTCTTCCCATTGCAGTAAACAACTCACACATCCATCTGCAAAGGTTGACACCACTTCTATTGTGTAAGGCCCAAAATTGCCGCAGGGCGTCAGTAATTTATGCAGGTTAAACAGAACTTCCTTGTTTTTCTGCTGTATTTTTCTACTAATTAAATCATACATAACATGTTGTAATGATATTAGCCACCTGATATTGTCCTTTCACCTTCCAGGATTTGAGTACACAGGCTCAATGGTGTGTTTGCCCTTCTACCTAAGACAACCAACTTGGCTGATAATCTTGTCACGGACCTTTATATGAATATAATTAGGTTTGATTTTCAATGACTGATATAACTAAAGAATTAATTGTGGACAAATACGTGAACACTATCCTGTTGGGGAAATTGGCGTCCCAATTTACTTACTTCAACATCACGGATGTTTTATACCACATGAATCTCCCCTCTGACAGAAGCTAGCTTCATATTTAAATCCCAGATGAAAAATAATCAAATCTTGCACCACTCCCCAGCCATCTGATGGCATATTGTGTTTCATGTTTGTTCAATTGAGAACTTTGTATTTCACCAGATTTCTTTCAGCTGTAGAAGCTCATAAATGAATCATGACTTTAACATGCACATTACTGACAACTACATATTGCAAGATCTTTTTTCGACATTTTGGGGTCAATTTGGAATTTTGAGAGCATACAAATCACCATTTAAGAACAATTCTGCTCCATTCCACCTGTGATAGCCTGACATTGCCATTCCATCCCAGCTGCAACACAAGCAAAATAATGCTACGTGTAAATATTCACTTAAGTTAGCAAACAGCGGAAAAGAGGCTATTGTACAATTCACCTCTGGTATCGCTGATTCTGATATCTTCCCTGCAGTGCTCTCAGTTGCAGGGCCCATCCTTGTCTCCATCAACCCCATTGAGCTCAGAGACAGGTCTAATGTAAATACTCCCTCGTTCTGGACGTGCTTCCAGAGGAAATGATTTTCCTGTATCAACACCCGAAATTGGGGGAAAGAGAGGAGAGTTGAACTAATTGAGCCAATTCTTTGGGCAAGCTGGTTCAGATAAAATAGACACAATGTTGTCCTCTGTGCTCTGAGATTCAGTAAAATTGTGGATCTTGGTTCTGTTAAGAGTCCACCTCAAGCAAGCTGAATGTGGGCAGAAAGTTGGGGAAAAAAAAGAGTATAGTACCTGTCTGCCTCACTCATTAAATGGAACTTCTACCCATTGATTAAACCCATTGATTTAAATCCTTCAAGGACTTAAAGGCTTTGTTTCAGCACAATGACATCACAGGTCAAACACAAGAAAACCTTGCATTAAAAAAGTGAATCATTCTCAGTTTTCAAAGCTTTCTCTGAGCATTTGTTTAACCATTCAAGGAGAATTTCAACAGAATTTCAATAGGAACAGCCTGTGGTGATTCTGGGCGGAAGTCTACTTGACATTAAATTACCAGTGGTTCATCTAATCTCAGCATGTTTACCTATGGAAGTAACCGACTGGTTTATAGACTGTTATTGTCTTGGAGGATACCATCCTCCCACAGTGTTACATGAGTGGTCAGTTCCAAGTGCAGAAGTTTGGAGAGGCTAGGGTATAACTAAACTGGCAGGGATGGAAATGGAAGTGCAAGGATGGCTTGGGGAAGGAGAGAGAGTTGGCTGAGATTCCAACCTGCACCCTCTGCCACCCCCTCCCTCTTCTCAATGTTTCCAGTCTCCAACACCTCTCCTTCCCAAATAACATCACTTAGCTTATTGGAGCCAATTCTTTGTCCTTCCCTCTCTCCATCTCACTCTTCCTCTCACTCTCTCTCTCTCACTATCCCACTCTCTCTCCCTCTCACCTCTGGTCCCAAGCCCCTTTACTTCTGAAATTGATACAGTAACAACACTTCCAAACCACGTCACTGGCTGTACAGGGCTTTCAGACATCCTAAAGTGATGAAGGTGACCAAAATAAATCCAAGTCTCTTTCTCTACCTCTTCACATGCCCTTTCTGCTCTTTGCCCGTTCCTCAATCCTCTTTGCTCTCTTTCTATTGGTTCACCTCTCCTTTCTCAGAACACCATCAAGCAGAGTCAATGAGATTTTATGAAAAGGACATAATGTTTGACAAATTTGCTTGAGTTCTTTTAAGATGTTACAAACAAGGTAGACGGAAGGAAACCGATTTTCAGATTTTCAGAAGGCTTTTGGTAAGGTGCAACATAAAGGATTGCTACGTAAGAACACACGGGAGAGAGGCTAATTAACAGAAAGTCAGGATAAATGGGTAATTTTTAGATTGAAAGCAGTAACTAGTGGGTTCTACTTGGGCTGGCACTGTGGCTTCAACCATTTACAATCCAGATGAATGACTTGGATGAAGGGACTGAGTGTACTGTTGCTAAATTTGCCAAGGTAACAAAGATAGGTGGTTTAGCAGGACAGTTAGAGCAATTCCTTCCTTGATCCCTTCCTCCGCCATCACAGTGAGATAAAGCATGTCAATTTTCATTTTATTACATTCCTCTCAAATCTCCCCTCGTGTTAACTGACACTGGCCACCATTTCCTCTTGTACCTTATCCATGTGGGAGGAAGCCACTTAGTGCCAATAAGCTGTTCAACCATTGGGATACAAGGTGGAAGGAGCCTTGAATGAACCATAAACACGGGTACACATCTGTTGGGCTGTACGGCCTGGTCTGTGCTGCGAATTCTCTCTAACCTTAGGCAGAACTGCATGGCATGGGAATGAACAGGGCTGAACCTGCCCTTTACTACCTGGAGTTCACTTGGATGGGGAATGGAAACCTTGGCTAATTTTTGCCTCGTTATTTGACTTTATAACCAATGCAGCCGCACTTGGGACCTCAGGCTCAGACCAAGCAGTAGGATAGAGAGGAATTCTTATCACCCTTCCCTTCCCCCCATTCACCAAGCACTCTACCTATCCCAAGCTTTCTCTCCTCAGAAAAATATTTGTTTCTATGTGGCACCTTTGATGCTGTATGTACATCTACACACAGTGCTTAGCATTATCCCGTATGTTGGGTGAGTTGAAAGATATTACATGATTGATGAAGAAGGGGCAGTGGATGTTATCTACCTGGATAAGGTCCCTCATGGCAGGCTGATCCAGAAGATTAAGGTGCATAGGATCCATGGTGATTTGGTAGTTTGGATTCAGAATTGGCTTGCCCACAGAAGACAGAGGGTAGTGGTGGAGAGGTGTTATTCTGTCTGGAAGTCTGTGACCAGTGGCATTCCACAAGGATCAGTCCAGGGATTACTGTTATTTATAATACATATCTAAATGGTTTGGATGAAAATGTAGGAAGTCTGAATAGTAGGTTTGCAGGCAGCATGATATTTTGTGGAATTGTGGATAGTGAGGAAGATTGTCAAAGGATACAGCAGGATATAGATCAGTTAGAAATTTGGGCAGACAAATGTTAAATGGAGTTTAATCTGGACAAATGTGAGGTGCTATCTTTTGGGAGGTTAAATACAGGAGGAAGGCATACAGTAAATGGCAAGACCAATGGGATCACTGATATTCAGAGGAATCTTGGGGTGCAAGTCCATAGCTCCCTGAAAGTAGCAATACAAGTAGATAGTGCGGTAGAGAAGGCATACGGCATGCTTGCCTTCATCGGTTGGGGCATTAAGTATAAAAGTTGGTAAATTATGTTGCAGTTTTGGTTAGACTACATTTGCAGTTCTGGTCACCACATTACAGGAAGGATGTGGAAGCTTTGGAGAGAGTGCAGAAGAGGTTCATCAGGATGTTGCCTGAATTGGAGAATATTAGCTACAAGCAGAGGTTGGACAAACTTGGATTGTTTTCTCTGGAACATTGGAGGCTGAGGGGAGACCTGGTAGAAGTTTATAAAATTATGAAAGGCATAGATAGGGTAGGCAGTTAGAATCTTCCTCCCAGGGTAGAAATGTCAGACACTAGAGGGCATAGACTTAAGGTGAGAGGGAGAAAGTTTAAAAGAAAATTTACGAGATGTTTTATTTTAACACAGAGGGTGGTAGGTGCCTGGAACATGCTGCCAGGGAGGAAGCAAAAGTAGATACGATAGCAACGTTTAAGAAGCATTTAGACAGGCACATGAACAGGCAGGGAATAAAGGGGAATGGACCATGTGCAGGCAGCTAGGTTTAGTTTACATTGGCATCATGGTCAGCACAGACATTGTGGGCTGAAGGGCCTGTTCCTGCACTGTTCTATGTACCATATACCCAGACACCAACAATACAACTCACAAAGGGACTGAGCTTCCATTAGGTCTGCCCTGGTCTCCATGAAATCGATACGGCTCCTTTAACAGTGTAAGTCTTTGTGCAGTTATTTTAGCAAAATAATCAGAAGTAAATCTGAATCATTTCAGAAGAAAATGCTTCTCAAAAGGAGCTGAGCACATCCACCCGGTCTAATTGGTGCCCCTGAAGGTCCCAAAACAAATAAACAACTCCTCAGCACCACAGGAAGAGCTCTGGGATGCTACAGTTCAATTCCGAGATCTGACAACTGATCTATTTTGCTGAGGAAATGATTGCGGTCAGAGGCTTTAACGAGGAGGGTGAACTTTGATCGTCACTTTCTCGCAGTCATTAATGCACAGTGCATCTAACAATGCTGACGCAGGACAATTGTTGAAAACTTCGTGAAAAGTCTTCAGCAATCTGAAGAATTTGCCGACTATATTTTTGTTAAATACTCAGAAATCCTTCAAGATCCTTCCAATACATCCTTGAATTCTTTGCAACATGAACCACTGTAAAAATCACATTGAAATGCAGACAAAAACTCTTTGCAATTGCACTCAGAGCAATAATTAACAAGGAGTTGCCTCATACTTTTTCCAAATGTACACGCATATACACGCACTGAACATTTAAGGGAAAGAGGTTTCGATGCAATTGAAACAGCACATTCATCAGAATCTCACAGACTGGAGATGCTGAGGCAGAGGTTACTGTAGCAGAGACAAACCCCGATATTTCAGATACAAGCTCAGCTCTAAGAACACAGATGGTACTTACTAAGTCGAGCGCTCAGATGGGATTTCCAAGGCAGAATTCAGCGTTGTGCTCTGGAAGAACAAAAACAATGAGGATCATTGATAAATCTGAAATAACCCACACAAGAGCAGAAGGGCAAAAGGTGACACTTGCTGCCCTAACGGAGTGAATTTGCAAGACAGGACGCAGACTTGCACTGTCTTCAGATCTGACCCCCTAGTTTCACACACCACACTGATGTTCCAAGAGTCCTGGTTTGGCTGAATAAAGCCAGTGAATTGAGAAGTTTCCTTCGGGTGGTATTGGGGGAGGAGGGTTGGAAAGGGAGAGAGAGAGAGGGAGAGAGGGAGGGAGTGAAACAGATTGAACAACAGCCAGTGTGCTGGCCTCTGTTCTTTTGTTTGTGAATGAGTCATTGTGCATCAAGCCAGAAACAGGGACAATTTCCAACTGGTCTTAGAGGGTTCACACATTGTGAACTTTAAACATTTCTAACCTAATCCCTAATTTTGACAGACATCCCCTAAGAGAGCACCCATACTTTGATTCCTTTTTAAAAAGTGGTTGTTATGTTACTAACTTAGGAGAAACCATACTTCATTTTTATCACACTGCTATCTGCTTTGCAACCCTCACTGTCTCATGCATTTCACAGAACTCACCAGATTTGTCCCTTTGTTCAAAAGCATTTCAATTTGACAGCCAAAGCCGCAGTAAGTAATGTGCAAACACCTCTCTCTACAGCTGCCGTGGATTCTACTGAGCATGCACTTGATTCAGGAAATATCCGCCTCACTAAACTGAAAGTGGTAACCAAAGGCGACCAGGACAGCAGGCAGCTAACCAGCACGGAGCAGGAGAAACAACAAGAGGGAATTACCATCCACAGCTCCATCTTGACAGCCTCTCGATCTGCGAGCCTCATTGCCTGGACCGTCAGCCACAGGAGACTCACAGTTATGATAGGGACAGTGATATTACTGGGACTGGCCACAGAATGCACAACAACAGGAAGCAGTTTGAAATGAAAGCAAACAAATTACATGGGAACACATCTGTACAGAACTGCACCAGGCAGGGTCTGGAAACACAATCAGTGGCTGACAGTTAATTTTGCCTGGTACATAGCTAATGAAAGACTTAGAGCTGATCTCAGAGGCCAATTTATGCAGGAAAAGCAGTTTCATTTTAAATACAAGAGGTGCACAGCCTGGAATGTCAACAAGATAACAACGAGATATTAATTTGTTATTAAATAGCATGCCCAAAAATACAGGGGTCCCTCACCCCAGGGTACAGAAGGCCCACCTCATCATTCACGTGTTCATTATCAATTGATTGCAAGCCTATTAGCCTTCAATATGGGCAGTGTGTGTACAGTCCTGCACTGATTGATTGCTGAGACCATTTATTTCCAGTAGTGACAAGGTTAATGCATGCAGAGAATGATTAACACTGGAGAAAGTGAAGAGTACCTTCCATGAGCGTGGGTCCTGGCTTCTAAAAAGCTTCTCCATATTTTCTAAATCTGTGTCTAGCTCAGCCTGGTAGAGAGAAAGGTCTTTCTCTAGCTGATCCTGATTACAGAGGGAAAGAGAACAGAAATGGGGAGTGCAGTTAGAGCAAATGAAACCGCTGTCCTGGCACATCAAAGAAGCCAAGTATACAAAGGAAGGGCGGCACAGCGAGAGACCAACTCAAGAGTTACATGAAAACCCGAAGCCCCGCCGCACTGCAGGACAGAGCTGGCGAGCGGCACAGGGCAGCTCTCGGCAAATCCACTGCAGATTAAGCAAAGCATCTTTATTTTAAATTAACAGAAGTTTGAATTACGAGATGGAAACCATCACCCGACCAACACTCTCACTCGCTCTCTCGACCCATGTATCGTATATGAAAATAACACGTTGAGGCTGGCAGTAATGTATCTGAGACGAAGCGGAGCTCACAATATCACCCATAGTTCACACAGGCTGAGACTTCCTTTACAGGTTATTCAACACTTGATCCATTCCGTCTCCCCCCAGTGGAGGATTTAAAGTACATGTCTACTGATTCCCACATTTCACCAGAGACCGGTTTAGACTCTCTTGACTGGAAGTTTTCCTGGGAGCTGACAACTCTTTTCTCCCTGCTTCTGGCATTGAGCCACACACTTCAGGATCCAGCAGGCCGTACCTTGCTCACAAGGCCACATCTCCTCATGTGGGAGTCTGGAGATGGGACGCCAGAAGGTCATTGGATAGTATGTGTGTCGCTCTGGAGGTCCAACCCCTTCTTTTCCCGATGTCCAGAAGCACGCTTTGGAAAGACATAGCAACAGGAATAGTTACCCCACGGCTTCCTCCCAAATTCTGGGCTGACGTTCCATTACCACCCCAACAGTTCCAGTTGAGGTTGGGAACTGCTCTCGGGCCTGGGGTGGAACCCCTCATGGACAAAGCACAGGGGGTATTTTAACCAGCCGGTGACATAACTGCACTCGCGGTAGACTGGGGGATTCTGTTTGACCCTGTCTCTGAATGACTGTCCTCTTTCCCCACCCCCCCCCAACCCCATCTTTAACTAAACTCTCTTCATTAAAGGAGGTCCTTTCCCACCTCTAGATGCTGTCCAACATCCCAGCATTTGGCAAGCCCTCACTCCCCAGCCCCTGGCCTGCTGACCCCCAGTCGTTGGTGAACCATTGTCCAACTATCTCTTGGTAATTAAACTCCTAGTACCCATTTTGTCCAGTGATTTTTTTGAGGCTTTATGATGAAACAAAGGTGACTAACCAATAAGTTAGCTTAGGTAAGAAGCGTTACCCAGTGCCCATAGGAGGCATCACTGAGAATACCCTGTGCCACAATGGAACCAGAATAGGATACTCTCCATTGCCCCCCTCATATCCTGCTGCCAGTGAGGAGACCCTACCACAGCCCTAAATCACAGGCACAGATTTAGACCAAGTCCCTCAACTTTCACCCTTGGTTGAATGTAGTAAGTGTCAGCCCTGAGTGACAAGGGTTCTGGTTTTAAGGGGCAAGTTCTAGCTATTTATTCAGAGGAGACACTGAGCAGGGGAACTGTGCCTGGTGGGAGTGGGAAGGGGAGACCATGTTCAGATGGTTGTCCTGGTTGGAGGGCATTTCAAGCCTCAGGTGAAATGTCCCAGATGGAGCTCAGCCAGAAGTGAGGTGTTGCAGGGAATGGGCTCTCTCCTGTACATGGGGGGAGCAGGGCAAATGTTCAAACGCTGGTGATGCCTTTACTACTTACACAAGATCGCACCATGCACCGTAACAGTCACACACCCACAGCATTCAATACATAATTCGTCATTCTGCAATGGTCTTGAAAGCAGGGGATCAATGCTGAATGCAAATGTTAAAAAAAGGAACAAAACAAAAGTACAAATGCTCAGAGTCTGAAATGCAAACAGAGAAGCCTGACAAATCGGCCTCTGAAAGAGGGGAATTCACCCCAGCCTGGGTCTTGCATCTCCCTCTTTCAGAAGCTGATGGGTTGCAGCATCTGAAGGGTTAATGCTCTTGGACAAGGTATGGCCACACAGCACATCGGAGAAACAGGTGCACAAGTTACCTTCCTGTCCTCTAAAGAAAGGATAGAACACTCCCCCGGCGTATAATCCCATATCTTTTTTGGAGGCTGATAAAGAGCAGAGGAGGAAATGAACAGAACAAGTCATCACAAGGAACAAAGGAACCAGGGGGTAAAAATCCCAAGGGGTTGCAGGACCTGCTTTCAGGATCCAAGCCAGGATTCACCTCACACACATAGGACTGCCGTGTCCCAGCCCAGCAGACCGGCAAGTAAACGGTAGATCACCAGCTCGCTGCAAAGTGCCCGCTCTCAGGCACAGCAGGAGACAGGCCCATTAACTCCGGGACGACCCACATTATGGGAAGAGGGAAGGAAACATTATCCATGGCTCCCCCTCCAGCCATTGGCCCGTGACTCTTGATGGGTGGGTGGGGCAAGGGTCAGAACTCCCGAAAGGCCTGCTTGGCTGAAGGCCCTTCTAACGTTTATGAAAACTGCCGTTGTCACCATCCCCACAGGTAGAGGCATCAGTAGAGGAGAAATTTGCCTTGAGCTCAGTACCCAGTGGGGTAAGGAGGGTGGAGGAGGGTTTGAGGTCTCGTTATGGCCATGGGCAATGCACTTTCACCCTGCCCCACCCACTGTATCCACGTATTTCAGTGTCAGAATTTGCATGGGTAGCATGCAATGTGAGTGAGGAACAAGGCCAGATAGTCGACAGGCCAAAGCCAGGATTTATCATGGTGCTGCGTTGTGATTTTGACCCCCTGGTTACTGGGTCAATTCAGAACAGAGAGGAGGAAACATTCAGGAGTTGTCCAAGAGTTTGGGACAGAGGGTCAGGGTTCTTGCTGACACAACCGAGACAAAAGTTTCCAGTTGGCCCGTTCCTATTGCAATAACTTCCTTTGCAACTAACTCCTGAAGCTGGTTGCCTGAAGGGAAGAGGAGTTTTTTTTCTGGCAGTAAGATGCCACAATCTGTAAGGGAGCAGAAATGACAGTGGGGGGGGGGGGGGGGGGGGGGGGGGGGGTGGGGGGGGGGGGGTGTTGCTCTGACCAGATTTCTATTGGCTTATTGGCTTCAGTACCTACCACATTGATAAGAGGCTGATATCCAGTTTGCAAAAAGGACCAGCAGAAATAGCCGTTATTTACACTGGCAGTTCAATCACTTGACTTCAACACTATTCAAATATAAGACCTCTTATGTTACCACTTCAAGGCTAATTATCTTCAAACAGCATTGGGTGCAGTCCCACAGCCACCAAATTTCCACAGAATCCTGCAGCTCTAACTCTTCCCCAGTCCATATCCCCAGGGCTGTTCTGGCACCTCACCCATCCCACCTCATGCTTAGGCCCAGGAGTGGGCTCTCACTGCTCCCTCGTCATCCCTGCCTCAGTCCACACACATGGCCCAGGGCACGATGACTCCACTACATACATATGTAGACCCAAACCCTGTACCTTCACCGCCAACCCACTGGCCTGTGACCCACAAATACTCAGGCTCGGGTCACTGAACTTCACACCATGTTCAGGATTTAACATCCAATCCACAGTAACCCAAGACGTGGACCTCACCTCCGCCAACTCTCCAGTCTAGACACGCCCAGTGCACGAACCTCTCACCTCTCCATTCAACACAGACCCACTCATCCCTCCACCGACCCTCTGCCTCCACAGACCATGAATCCAACATACCACCATCTCCAGACTCCCAAAGACTTGGTCTCCGCTGAGAGGGAACACATCAAAGCCTTCAGTGGGAGGTTAGTACACAACGCCTGTGTGGGCACACTCTCACCAACAGTCTCCCCGTGAGACACCAGGATACCACAGCACTTCACCCATTTTACAAGATACTCTTTCTGCAATGGTCTCACTTTCTACTTTGCAGCCCCTGGCCAACAGGCTGATGCTCTTTCCAGACGCAGGTTGGGGGTGGAAGAGGGCAAGGAGACATGGTGGAGGAGGGTGAAGGCAAGGGAGAGAAGCGGGGTTCGGGAGGAGGGGATGGGAGAGAAGGGGAGGGCGAGGAGAGAAAGTGGAGGGCAGGGGGGGAAGGGGAGGATGGTGTGGGTGGGGGAGGAGGAGGAGGAAAGGGGGAGGAGGGCAGGGGAAGGGGAGGAGAGGGGAAGGGGAGGAGGGGATCGAGGGGCAGTGACAGGGGCGAGGGTGAGGAGGACAAGAACAAGGAGGGTAGACAAGTAGGCAAGATGGTTGTGATCAGTGCTGGTTACCATGTCTGAGATAAGCACAGAACAGGGTGCGGTAACAATGCAGCTTTGCTACATTTTGCCAATGATCTGGGTAAAATGATTTAAACTATTTCATAACAGAGCTTCACTCATCAGTTTCCTCCAGGGATTACTACAATGATAAACAACACCCAACCAAAGCTCGGCTCAACTACTGACTTACCGGTTTTCCGAATTCCAGTTCCGAAAAGAATTTATACCAAGGTTCATTCTTTAAATCTATTTCTTCTGGACTTATATCCCGATTCTGAAGAGGTAACAGCATGGGAGTGGAGGAGAAAGAAGATGATTGAGTACAGGATACAGAGAAGCATGCAGTAAACCACAGGAAGCAGGAGCTGCGATATGTACGGAGAACCCCTGGATCCCGAGCATTCGAGTCTGAACACACGCACACGGAAATTGGGCTGGGGAAGGCGTTCAGGGCTAGTCATGGTGCCCAGATGCTGGGCATGGGACCCGGCTTCTTTGAACATGCTTTTTGACCCAGGTTAGTTTTAACTGTATGAATATTATTTCATCCAACTTTAAGGCGGTGGATGAAGAAATGGGAGGAATGCCCTCGTGCTGCAGCAAGGCTGATCCTCGGAGACTGGGGCTCAGCAGTGTTGGAGCACTGAGCTGGAAACTTTCCTCCATTCCAGAACGGAATGTTTGGTAGGACAGTGTTGTGGAAGCTTCATTCTCTGACTAATCCCTGCTTGCAGACACGGGATCCCAACTGATTATTATTCCATTCTCCATTACAGACATCCATTATAGTAATGAATGTTAAATTCACAGAGCAAATTTTTTCCCAAAAAGTGAACAAGTTGTATTCAACATACTCAATATTCGCAAAGCCCAATTGCTGTGAACTATTTTTGAAACGTTTGCCTGATTAGTGGTGTGTTCAGTGAAGTCAGGTGCAAGGTTCAGGGTTGATGCCGTACATATCAGTAAATCAGACTGAAAGGTCAAGGATTAACGCACAAAGGTTAAAGTACGGAATGCAGAACAGACACTCTAGAAAATGAGAGGTTTTGAAAAAGGTTGATCTGAAGGGACCAGGAGCAGAGAGGATGACTCAGTATTTGTGGAAGAAACTACACAGTGTGTTCTGAGTGGCCAAGGGGAGATGGAGAAATATCCCGACCTACAGAGGTAGAATGTGGGATCCCCACTCCGACCTTCTATTTAAAGCAGGGGGAGAGAATGGTCATCAGTCAAGGCTCTTGCACCCAACAGCACTCCACTGCTCCGCCCAGGGAGACTGCACGCTTGATGGAAAAGCCTTGAACTTAGCTGTTGTATGTGACCTTTTACTCTGCCAGTGCTTGATCGGGTCATATTATCACTGGGCAAAATACAAAGCCAACCACCACCGGCCTAGATATGTCCTTGCTTAACTTTTAATGCTTTGGCTGTGACATGGCTTCTGGACTGGGAGAACATTCAAGCACCATGCCCTCCCTGAATGACAGTGCAACCGACTACTACCGATCTACATCAACGGCACATTACTGCTCACCACTCCTTGGAAAGAAGAGAGAGCAGAAAGTCTAAGTCATCAGAATCAAAAGTGGTAAACCATGGGGTGCACTCCAGGACATCAGACACACCGGGACAAACCACCTGTAAAATGCTTTAGATCCAACCTCTAGAGTCACAGGAAAAACTCAAGAGGAAATCTGCCAAGACACCATTTGAACTCAAACTACTGCACCGGTCGGAGATCCATTTGCAGCAGACCACTTTAGGCAGTTAGGCACTCTCAGGATCTAATTTCCAGTTTTTCAGACTCTGTACAAAGCAGTGTTTGCAACTTGTCTCTGAACAGGGAGAGCATTTCCTCTTCATTCCCGCTGTGCTGAGAAAAGCCCAAAAGTCTATCATCACAGCCTTAGGAATGAAATATTGCTGAAACTTGCAGCGGCTGCTTTGGCAGTTATAAGAAGGTGACTAAAATAAAGTCAGCCAACTTTTGTCCCACATACAAAAGATAAGCATACCGGCCCTGGGAAGGTTTCTGGAGTTTGGCAGAGGTGACATGTTGCTGGAATAAAGTGGAGGGAGTTTTACACCATTTTAACATCCTTGTTCCAGACTGTGGATGATGAAGCAGAGGGTAGGAATTTTATGTTGGGGAGCAGTGCGAAAAATTGGTGTGAATGAGTTATTTGTTTCAATAACCAGACCGGAGTATTAAACAGCCACTGATTGTCACCACTCGAGACTAATTCCTCTCTCCCACTCCAACACTAAATCCACACCTTACAGAAGAGGCAGTTGCAAAACCATTCCAGAACAACTGCCAGGGGGTGTTAGTGTGGCTTTGGGATGAGTTTAGCAACCATCACCTTGAGCACTTTTTACAGACTGGGAGTTTTTGTCCTTCAGGCGGGAGATGTCAGGAGGGTTTAGTTACACAGACCGGAATTACCAAATGCAAAAAGGCATTTAATGCAAATTTGAATTAGGAATTATTACATTCTGAATTTCCTCCACTACCCTAAATTCCAGGAAATTCAGCCCTCTGGGACCTTCTGTTATCAATAAAGAGGGTTATTGAACTGAACAACTCAATTTCTCTCTCCATAGATGCTGCCTGACCTGCTGAGTGTCTCTGGCATTTTCTGCATTATTTCAGATTTCCAGCATCTGCAGATCTCTGATTCCTCCAGAGCTCCACCAGAGGTAACCTTTTCCCTCGAAGCTCCATCAGCTACACTCAGCCCACCCTTCCCCCTGACAGCTGACATCAGCACCCTCACTTTTGTTTACAAAGGAAGAAGATGGGTTTACAAGCAAGGAGGCTCTCCAACCTTTCTGTCCAACGCCCCCTCCCCATCCCAACACCTTCCAATCACTGAAGGTTCCAGATCTGGCCACCAAGGCATCTCTCATCTCATTGCTCTGCCTCTCGGAGGCTGAAAGCATGTACCACCAGGCTCCAGGACAGCTTCTACCCCGCTGTATTAAGACTATTGAAAGGACCTCTTGTACAGTAAGATGGACTTTTGACTTCACAACCTACCTCGTTATGACCTTGCACCTTATTGTCTGCTTGCACTGCACTTTCTCTGTAACAAAACACTATATCCTGCATTCTGTTACTGTTTTTCCCTTGTACTACCTCAACATACTGATGCAATGACATGATCTGTATGGACGGCATGCAAAACAAAGTTTTTCACTGTACCTCAGTACATGTGACAATAATAAACCAGTTCACCAATGCTGAGTCAGAGACATCAACGACTCAGCCTCTCCCTCTCAAAACACCTCTCTCCCCACCATCAAAATCCTCCTTTTCAGGTATGCATTTGTTGACCTTTCCAACCTCAGCATGCTTCATTAGCTTTAAAGCACATTAGACATCCAAACTGTCCTTGGTGTAATGCATGATTCACTGGGCCAGGAATCAACATGGAGGGGCTTTTAAATAAAGCTTCACTGCGGCTGAACGCGAGACTGGAGAACACAGCCCAGTCCTCCAACCACAATTCACCGCAACCATGGTGCATCGTAAAATTCCTCTTGACATTAGTCCCCAGATTATTTAAACTAAGCCACAAACGGGGAGGCAAAAGCAAGTCAGAGCACTCTGCCTTTCAGGTACTGACTATTGAGTAGTAGGCAAGACCAACACCTTAGACCGGTTCTCATTTGCAATAGGTAGATGAAGAAATGATAACACGTGTATTCCTGTGATACAAGTTACCACAAACAGTAACTTCAAGCAAGATAGCCTGCATGGATCTTTGGAAAACACTTGAGAGTATTAAAGTTGAATGAAAAGTTTTATCTGTACCTGAAGACCACACTAGCTTCAATTACACTTACATCTCTGCTCAAGTCCTCCCTGTGATAGTGTGAATGGTTTCCCTGTTGCACCTGATCACACTTGCCACTCAAGGTGCGGTCCTTTATGTGTGGCTGTGCTGAGTCTCTTCCACCGCTTTCTTCAGAGTTCTAATGTAAAAAGCTCAGTAAGATATACTAGCAACTCCTCTGACTTTCTAGCACCATGCATTTGGAGTTAAGGTCCACCTCCAAAGAGTACACACCAATGTGTGATAACACAAGAATCCATGCAGATACATGCAAGGTGGCAGGGTGTTGCATGGTGGTCAGCAAACTGCTCCACTGCAACTTTTCAGAGGGATTGGCCAAACTGCAAATAGACTGCCTTGCCTTTGGCTTCTGCAAATATCCATGTCCAGGGTGTAACATAAAATTATTGCCCAAGGAACCTTACGCCAGTCAGGGCCAGTGTGTACGGGACCCGTCCCCTGTCCCCCAGCGAAGGCCAGTGCGTGCGGGACATGTCCCCCAGCGAGGGCGAGTGAGTGCGGGACACGTCCCCCAGCGAGGGCCATTGCGTGTGGGACCCGTCCCCCAGCGAGGGCCAGTGTGCGTGGGACCCGTCCCCCAGCGAGGGCCAGTGTGTGCGGGACCCGTCCCCCAGCGAGGGCCAGTGTGTGTGGGACCCGTCCCCCAGCGAGGGCCAGTGTGTGTGGGACCTGTCCCCCAGCGAGGGCCAGTGTGCGTGGGACCCGTCCCCCAGCGAGGGCCAGTGTGCGTGGGACCTGTCCCCCAATGAGGGCCAGTGTGTGCTGGACCCGTCCCCCAGCGAGGGCCAGTGTGTGCGGGACCCGTCCCCCAGCGAGGGCCAGTGTGCGGGACCCGTCCCCCAGTGAGGGTCGGCGTGTGTGGGACCCGTTCCCCAGTGAGGGACGGTGTGTGCGGGACCCGGCCCCAGCGAGGGCCAGTGTGTGCGGGACCCGGCCCCAGCGAGGGCCAGTGTGTGCGGGACCCGGCCCCAGCGAGGGCCAGTGTGTGTGGGACCAGTCCCCCATTGAGGGTCAGTGTGCGTGGGACTGTTCCCCAGTTACTGTGTAGAAGGTATATATGACCACTGTACTTTGCAGAGTTTAGAACTTTGGGAATCGAGCACTCCATCCAAATCAAAATGAACTGTGATACACACAAGACTCTGCCACTGAATCTGTTACATGCAAAACATGCACTTAGAATGAACCAATGAGGTCTTGGCCAGAATGTCCAGCACCCACTCCCCACCACCAAAACCCCAAGCATCCAGCAAGAAAAGATAATGCAAAGTTCAAACAGTCAACTTTACCCTCTGACTTTCCAAGTACCAAACTACTGTACACCTCACTCATCAAAGTACAATGCCAGATCTGCTGACCCAGGTGAAGTATGGTTTTACATACAGGCCTAACCTACTCTCAGACTCGGCAGAACTAAGTTCATAAATTGACAAACTAAAGATTGATTCATGATGTGTATTCAAAATAAGGATTTGTGTTTGTTTAGTTATAAATGGAAATACCAAATGTGGTGAAGTGTGGTTCATTGGTCCATCTAGAGTTATTACACAGCTTTTGTTTTGTAGCTGGAAGGTCCTGAGACTCCATTGGGCTGCCATTAAACACTAGCAGGTTTAAAAGTGTTATTTGCTTCAAATATAAATCTGATTAACTGTCGAAAGGGCAAGAACATCAGTAGTTGGAATCCTCTGCAGTAACCACTGAGAGGCATTGTAAGCTGCTGCTTAGAATAGGAAGTCCTGTTCAATTGAAGTGTAGGGAGAGGATACCAGACTTTCCTAAATCTACGGCCATTAATATTGAGGTTTGTGGATTGAGGCAAAGGAATATCAGGTAAGTTACAACTACTGTGACGTAATACCAGCATAAAATTTACCATGTAATCCCTCCTATTAATTGATTAAACTATTGATATGACATGAACTAGAGGGAGTGAAGGGAGAATCCATTCAGCATGGAGCACTCTCACAGTGAGGAAGTCCCTCTCGTTCAGTCTGATATCCATACAGTACTGTGTAATCATAAGCTGGTACTAAAGAATTTTCCAGTTCATAATCAAAAATGTTTTTCAGCTCACTGACAGTGAGATGGCTGATGGTCTAAAAGCCAGGGACAAAAGTCTCAACAGAGAAACCTGAGCACAAGAAAAGGAGTTCGAGAAAAATCCTTGACCAGGGGACAGTTGTACACAGGGGATCAGTGCTTTAGGCATTCCAAGATGAGTTTATTGATGTGTTTTGAATTATCTTTCAAGTTTTAGCATTTGGATTATATTGAATTGAGTAAAATATAAAAATGTTAACTAAAGGAAACATTTTGTTATCAGTTGATTAGTTGCTATGAGAATGCTGGTCATTAGCTGCTAGCTTGTTAAGCCAATAAACATTGAGATTTCTTATTTATGGTGCAACAAATCAGCATTGTTCTCTTAAAAGGCTGTGATTTGTGATTGACTGGAAATTCACAGCAGGTCAGGCGATAACTGTAGAGAGAGAAACAGGTAATATTTCATTTGATGAAAGATCATCAATCTGAAATTCTAACTCTGCTTCTTCCTCCACTGATGCTGCTTGACCTGCTGAATATTTCCAGTATTTTGTGTATTTATTTCAGAATTCGAGCGTCCGCAGTTATTTTGCCTTTAGTGAGCCATAATTGGTTGTTTCATTTAAAGGGCTGGGAGAAGAGTATTTGAACCAAATCAGGATTTTCTTCCCAGAGCTACTTTTTCATTTCTGCACATGTGAACAGCCTTTTAGAGCGAGGGACAGAGAGACAAACATAACATATAAAAGCCAGCCATTAGTGTGAGGATCAGCCAAGCTCATACACTACCGTTTTCTCGTGAGCCAGTACTGAAGACTTCCCTGGTTCATAATCAAAAATGCTCTTTGGCTCAGCCCGATACCGTCGTGTGTCCACCTTCTTGTCCAGTGGCCCCCAGTTGCTCCTGGAAGAAGTGAAATATATTCACGGAAACAGAAAACCTCCTCGAAGGGTGGCCCCTAATCAAACACACCATTAATCCCCTTTGGGGATAGAGGCATAGATAGGGTAGATAGTCAAAATCTTTTTCTCGTAGTAGTGGTATCAAAAACATAATTACATAGGTTTAAGGTGAGAGGAAGGAGTCTAAAAGGAGATTGAGGGGAATGTGTTTTTTTTTAAGCGCGGAAAGTGGTTGATATCTGGAACTCACTGCCGGAAGTGGTGGTGGAATCAGATACAATCACTATGTTTGAGGTATTTAGACAGACACCTAAATATGCAAGGCATAGAAGGATATAGCCCTAATGTGGGCAAAACGGTTGGCATAGACACGGTGGGCCAAAGGTCCAAGTTCTATACTCTACAATGCTATGATTCTATGCATCAGCACCCCGCCCCGATCTCTGATGAGTCGTGTTCTCCACTCTCAATTCCATTACTACATGAAAACATTTTTTGCAGCAAGGTCATTTTTGAGAAATTTGAAACCGTGAAATGGATAGAAAAATCCTTGTAGTTTTCATATTTGTAGACTGCATCAAAGGAATGTAATGACAGGTCAAACTGGAGACCTATTGAATTCAAAGGATGGAGTGGATTCTTGAAAATAGGACTCAGAAGTTACAGCATGGAGTCAAGCAAGTCAGCACAGCTGGTCTGATTTATTATAAAACACAGAGGAAATATAACTTGGTATTTACAGTACAAAAAGAGCGGGGATAGGAACATTGGGCATGCAGTCCAGATGGACATTGAATTTAAAGGCAAAACAGATAGAAAAAAATTGTATTTTTTAAAACATCCACACTTGAGATGTGGGTAACCCCAGCACCCATTGTTCACCCTGAATTTCCCTTACAGTGTTGACCGTGAGTCAGAGTGGTGAAGGTGCTCCCATTGTGTTTGGGTAGGGAGTTCCAGGATTTAGATCATTGATGAAGGAATAGCAAGGTACTTCCAAGTGAGAACGGTGCAGTGCATTTTGTAGGCAGCACATTCTGCAGCAACGTTGAGCTGGTAGTTATGGGAAAGTAAACATTCAGATTGGGGTTGTTGAAGCTGCATTCATCCTGGCAAATCATAGAACGGTTATGGAGCAAGATGCGGCTATTTGGCCCATCATGTCCGTACTGGTTGTCCCACCAGAGCAACCCACCCATCAGCCCAGCCTCTGTAGTCTTGCAAACTTTTCTTCACTATATATTTATCCAACTCCCTCGAGGGCCACCACAGAACCTGCCCTCACCACATCTACATGCAGTGCATCCAGATTCCAACTGCATGCTACTTAAAAATGGGTTTCCTCATCTCCCTCTTAATCTTCTTCCTCTTTAGTCGGGGTATTGAGTTCAAAAGCCGTGAGGTGATGTTGCAGCTCTATAATACTCTGGTTAGACCGCACTTGGAGTAGTGTGTTCAGTTCTGGTCACCTCATTATAAGGAGGATGTGGAAGCTTTAGAGAGAGTGCAGAGGAGACTTACCAGGATGCTGCCTGGATTGGAGTGCATGTCTTATGAGGACAGGTTGAGTAAGCGAGGGCTTTTCTCTTTGGAGAGGAGGAGGATGAGAGGTGACGTGATAGAGGTGTACAAGATGATAAAGAGGCATAGATCGAGTGGAAAGTCAGAGACTTTTTCCCAGGACAACAATGGCTAACATGAGGGGGCATAATTTTAAGGTGATTGGAGTTTTTTTTTACACAGAGAGTGGTGGGTGCATGGAATGCACTGCTGGTATAGGTGGTGGAGGCAGATATATTAGGGACATTTAAGAGACTCTTAGATAGGCACATGAATGACAGATAAATGGCGAGCTATGTGGGAGGAGAGGGTTAGATAGATCTTAGAGCAGAATAAAATGTCGGCACAACATTGTGGGCTGAAGGGCCTGTACTGTGTTGTAGTGTTCTATGTTTTAGTTTATACCTGAGACCTCTCAGCCTCAAACTTTCCACCAAAGGGAACACCCTCTATCCACTCTGTCCAAGCCCCTCATCATTTCATATACTTGTATCAAATCTCCACTCAGCCTTTGCCAAAGAAAACAGTTGCAGCCTCTTGAATCTATTGCATCAATCTGGGCCTTGGAGATGGTGGAAAGGGTTTGGGGTGTCTGGAGGTGAGTCACTTGCCGCAGGTTACCGAGCCTCTGACCTGCTCTTGAGGGGCAGGTCTAATTAAGTTCCCCGTTGAAGAAGTTGGACTTGAACCATTGATTCAGGGATGGGTAGCATCATGGAGAATCACATTAGAAAGGATCATTGAAACTGTACCTCTCAGAAAGTGGTTTCAGTGAGGATGACCGGGTGGGTAGTGGCAGGGTGGCTGATCTTCGCTCGACAGTCTCGGAGTCAGTGGTGTCCATTGCACTCCTGGACCGAGGCACAAAGGTTTGGCTTTTCACTGCAGGATGTAGGAAGAACCAGTTAGTGGAACAAAAGAATGGCAGTGTGACCTTCCGCCCCCTAGTCCACAAAGTAGGCACACCAGGATCATTCCAAACTTTTATTTATTTGTTCACAGGATGTGGATGTCACTCACACTGTTGGCACTTATTATCCATCCCTGACTGGCCTGAACTGAACAGCAACTAAGGGTCAACAGCATCAGTGGGTCTGGAGTTACCTATAGACAAGGCAAGGACGGCAGATTTCTTGCCCTGAAGGACATCAGTGAACGCAATGAGTATTTATGTTAGTCTGGTAGTGTTATTGTTTCCCCAAATGTTGATTTTGGATTTATATTCCAATTTAATTATTTGAATTAAAATTCAACAGCAGCTGCGATGAGATTTGCGTTTGGAATTCAGTGATTCAACTCCTCTGCTCCATACCAGTACTGAATCCTGATTCATTTTGGCTGATGAGAATCTGGCTGCAGCAGGGACTTTATAACATGTACAGTGGATCTAGGTAGAAAATAAAAGAGAGTTGGGCAAGTAACCAAGCCTTCGCCACCCAGTGACGCATGTCATTAGTATGACTGTGGGAGCATGCAGGATTGCTGCCGCCACGGTTAGGGTGCCCGATTTCTGAAGGGATTGTATGTGAACAATGACCACTTAGACCAGATGAACCCATATGATGAGAATGCATTTCCAGTTCACAAGATGCTTTGGATCACAGGGAGGGCAAAAAGTGTGGCTGGTGGGAGGAAGAGCGCGCAAGGTGTCAGGGGAGGGTGAAAAAATCAGGAGGGGGACAGAAATAGGGAAGTTGAAGGGGAAAGGGAGAGATGGAGAGAGCACTCGGTCAAAGAGAAAAGGGACGGAGAGGGAAATAAACAAGTCTAAAAGTGAAAGGAAAGCTGATTCTTGGTCTGATGATATTGTGGAATTGAAACACAGGATGGAGTAAACACTCACTGGAAACTGGGAGGGGAGTAAAAGGGCAGGAGGAAAATAGAAGTGAGGGGTCGGGGGGGGATGGGATGGGAGAGTGCACAGTGGGAGAGATGGAACAGAACTGGAGCCGCAAGATAAATTGCTTCTTTTTGTCACAGTCCAGTCTTGGTTCCATTCAACTGAGCAAATCAACCACTGCAAACAATGACAAGTGACGTGCCCAAATTTTCAGGAGCTGCCTCAGTGCTTTCCCTTTTAAATCAAGTGGGGACATAATTTGGAGTGAGGTCACACGTCAGTAATTTCTTTTTGTCGTATACTTTTCTCTCCAGTTAAAGGCACCAACTCTCCCTGTTCTGTTGATCTCAGAGGCCAACATTAAATCTCACTCCAGTCATTAAAAACTGGTTAATCACAGATATCATTTTAAGATTTAAAATGTCAAACAGCTACTTCACATCTGCATAATTAACAGTAATAAAGAGTAATAAAGGCAGCAGACATCCTTATAATAACTTACTCATTTGGACAATTTTTAAAATATAATTCTTAATGAACTAACCATCTTAAATGTCTTTTAGATAATATTCTGTGGGAACCTAATGAATCTAAACTTCCTGGAAACCAAACTAGGTTGTTCTTTTCAAGACTTTAAACTTTTACTGGAATTTCCCAATTTGGAATAAACAGACAATTTTTAAATGAAAACAGAAATAATTGATTTTCAATCAATTTTTAAAAATCAGACATAACCTTGCCACTGAAAATTAGCAAACTGCAGGTGCTGGAAATCTCAAATAAAAACAGGTGAGAGGCTTTTGATGGCAAACATTGTCTCTGTTTTTCTCTCTCCACAGATGCTGCCTGACCAGCTGAGTGTTTTTATTACAGTGCTACTGTTGCCAGTCTGAACTGCCAGTGATATTCTGTGGGTACAGCCTTTACATGTTCAACATGGGGAAGAAATCAGAAAGGTCACAGTTGCTTAATCAAAGGGACTGTCGAACAACTGAGCAGTCTGCAAGTGTCAGCCTGTTTCTGTGGATGGTGTTGTATGCTAACCACACAGAGGAGTTGCAGATTCTCAGAGGAGTACCACTGGTGCTGTTTTCACTCATGCTGCAGTTTCCGTGGTTACTCTTTTTGGTGAGAGCCACAAACTTCGACATTTCACAATTTTTTGCAAGATTCAAATCCAGACTAACCCCAATGAGCTGCACTGCTGAAATCAAACCACAAAGCAAAAGCTGTGACACGGGGCTCTGATTTTAAAGAACAACTTGGATAAAGATTCTCTGAATCTCTGCTCCCTGAACAAAGCCCCCAGTATTTCCAGTCTGCACTCTTCCAACTCCCAACCACCGTAATGTTTCACACTGGATTCATTCCTGCTGCTGTTGCATTGAGCAAGACCTTCCTACTGCTCTCTCAGTGCCATTGGTGTCAGCGACTGGGAGGTGCCAACGGGCTCTATACTCCTCAATAAATTGACGGCGGTGACTGCATCAAACTGCAGTGGCTGTATTCCAGAAAATCATTGTGATTATTTAAGCCAATAAAAGAAACTTGATACATAATTGGTTCTGACAAGTTGTCATTGACCTGAACTCTATTTCTCTCTCCACAGATGCTACCTGACTGACTGAGTGCTTCCAGCATTTTCTGTTTTTAGACTTATTTATTTATTTATTGTCACTTGTACTGAGTTACAGTGAAAAACTTGTCTTGCATACCGATCAATTCATTACACAGTGCATTGAAAGGTAAAACAATACAGAATGCAGAGTAAAGAGTCACAGCTACAGAGAAAGTGCAAGCAGACAATAAGGTGCGAGGTCATAACGAGATAGAATGTGAGGTCAAGAGTCCATCTTATCATACTAGGGAACCGTTCAATAGTCTTATAACAGCAGGATAGAAGCTGTCCTTGAGCCTGGTGGTACGTGCTTTCAGGCTTTTGTATCTTCTGCCTGACGGGAGAGGGGAGAAGAGAGAATGTCTGGGGTGGGTGGGGTCTTTGATTATGCTGGCTGCTACTGAGGCAGCGAGAAGTGTAGACAGAGTCCACGGGAGGGGAGGCTGGTTTCCGTGATGTGCTGAGCTGTGTGTCCACAACTCTCTGCAGTTACTTCCGGTCCCAGGCAGAGCAGTTGCCATACCAAGCCACGATGCATCCGGATAGAATGCTTTCTATGGTTTTTGCCTACTACAGATCTAACACATCACTCAAACACTGGCTTTCTCACTTTTCCAGTCATAATGAAACATTAACTGGTTGTTTCTCCAAAGCTGCTGCCTTACCTGATATGCATCTCCAACACCTTCTGTTTTTATTTCAGATGTCCAGCATCTGCAGTAATTTGCTTTCTAATGGATTATATTGACCCATCGGCTCCAATGAGGGTAAAGCCAGGGTGAAAACAGCACTGCCCCTAATGCCATCAGCTGCAATGATGTTCATCCCCAGACGGTGGTGATCTTTTAATGGGATGGCATAACTCTGCGAGTATTGTCTACAGTTTTGATCTAAGAAAAGGGATACTAGCCATAGGGAGAGTGCGGCAGAGATTTACCAGACAGATTCCAGGGATGGCTGGTTTGCCATATGAGAAATTAGGTAGTGCATCCTCCAGAGTTTAGAAGAATGACAGATCTCAGTAAAATATACAAAATTCTTAAAGGGCTCAATAAACTGGTTAAAGGGCAGATGTTTCTCCTTGACGAGGTGTCTAGGACCTGGTGGTGTAGTTTGACATGAAGCTGACGGCCATTTGATTGAGATAAGGAGGACATTTTTTTCACTACGAGGGGTGGTGAACCATTGAAATTCTCCACCCTGGACAGCTGTGGAGGATTAGTCACCGTATTCATTCAATACAGAGATCAATGGATTTCTGGATATTAAGGGAATCAGGGAATATGGGGATCACGTAGAAAAATGGGGGTGAGGTGGAAGATCAGCCACGGTCTCGATGAGTGGTGGAGCAGGCTCAAAGGGCCGATAGCTTACTCCTGCTCCTAAATGCTTGTGTGCTTGTGATCTAACTGATGAACAGGTTAGAGGGCCTGAACGGTCAACACTCTGCTGCAAGGATGTTTGCAATTTATCACCAGAAGGAAGATACTCACCATCCTCTGAGCAAGGGTACCGTGGAGAATAGTCGTCTAGTTCGTCATCTGGAAGAAAAGCATTCGATGAGAAGACCACTCTCAGTTTGTTTCAGTATTTCACTTGTTTCTGAGAACTCGCATATTGACTATTCCTGTTCACCCAATTACTGCATTCTATGGAGTTTGTATAAACTATCCCGTCACATGGTCAGTTGTACAAAGTTAGAGGAGATAATTAGATGGAGATACTCCACACAAATCCAATTTGGATAGTTTTGCATCATCCAGTATTGGAATCATGGTTAATTTTTGCACAGAGTTTCCAGAAACATTACCATTGCATTCCCTGTTTAGGACTCCATCCTCAAGGAATACCTTTGCAAAATAGACAATGTTTAAAATTAAACAAACAACAAAAAAAAACTCTCCCCTTTTGGGCCCATAGCCCTGCTACAGAGCAGCTGGAGTCCAAGTTGTGTAGAAGCAAACCACTCACCACCACCTCTGCTGACTCAGCGAAGGGTTTGTTTATACTGGCACTACAGTTTCTGGTCACAGAGCAAAGGAAATTATGTGTTAGAAATTCCAGGGGCACACAGGGCAGCTGAGAAACAAATAGTACCTTCTAGAATCTCTCTCTTAGCAACCTCTGAGAAGACATAGGTTGGGGTGTAAGTCTCCTTTTCTAGGAAAGAAATGGAAAGGGGAGCTAAGATGGATGAGAACATGCAACTTAAAGAGGAAAACAATTCGCTCGAAATGTCACACAGGAAGGCTGAAATAAATTATATTTAAGGAACTGAAATTGGTCCAACATGAGACCTGAACTGAACTGAACTGAAAATGTTTCTCCTGGTCCTTCTCTGAATTCCAAGAACATATATGGAAAGTGTCCCACAGTGCCCTGATGCAACATTACTGGGATGGTTCCTTAGATGACGAAGCTGTTAAGGTACAGAAGATTCACAACCCAGCCCAACTTTTCCCTCACTGATCACCGACATTCATACTCATCCGACCAAGAGACCACTGAAAACATATCAGCTTTGGAACCCAGACAGATTCCTTTCCCAGTCCAGCAACAGAGGTCGTGTGTGGGACATGCAACCAGTTAACTAAAAGCAGACTAACCTAGGATGTCCTATTCCTCATGGCTTCATATTACACAAGGAGGTGCCTGCACCTCTTAACCTACCTCACCAGTAATAAAATTATCGCTAACTATTGACTGGTAGATCTCAGGCCCTGGATCACATGATCTTATTTAATTTTATTTAAACTCTAAATTCTACCAGGTGAAAATATTTCTGTGAAAACAATATTAAAATGAAATAATTTTCACGTAATGAAGAAAACTATGGTCACAGAAAGATCAGACCAATTATATTAGTTCAACACTGTCTTACCAAGGTTCATTTTGTACAGCACTGACCAAACAGAATGCAAAAGCCCACAAGAAGCTTATCAATAATTAAAGTACTCCATAAACTGTCTGGACAGCCTTAAACAGACGTAACTTTCAACTCTTTGGAGCAGAAACTCAAGTGAGGGGAGGATTATGGTGGAGGACATGTACCCCGAGTTACTACTCCACGTAGAGATCGTCATCTCTGCAGCTCCTGCTTCGGAAGGTGGGATGAGTTCAATTATTCTCTGTCTATTTAGTGGTGGTCATGTGAGGAAGGCACATAGCAGAGAAATAATGGCAGCAGGAAGAGGATTAAAATAAAACAAAGAAAAAGGCGGAAACCTGCCGGAGAAGCCAAATCTCTTTGCCTCTGCTCCAATGGGCTCTGTACACCTGCGGATCAATACTGTAATCAGGCCGCAAGTAGGGGGCTGTGGAGGGTGCAAAATGTTCTTAATCCTCCACTTGAACTGACCTACTCACTGGGCTGGAACGATGTCAGTCGAAGGTTTGCCCGTGCAGTATTACAGACACTCAGAAGGTCACAGCCAGGTCTGTGTCGAATTAGCCAGTCACAGAATGGACACAAATGGGTGAAGACAGTTGCAAAGGAAAGTATCAGTCAGTGCTCCTGACGGCTTTCTCGAGACCCTCACTAAGAGAAATGTTTATGCAGAGTGTGCATGGACTCTTCAGCCTCGGGCAGACCGCCAACACACAAGGACAGCCATTTGGCAAGATGTCACGGAGAGCCCAGTGACCAAAGAACCCCAGTGTTGGGATGACTGTCCTCATGAGACAAACATGCAGGGACATAGATCTGCTCCCATAAACGTGGTGTCATTTGTAATATCATCAACTGAGCCTGCACAAGAACAAATTAATCTGTTTCACCTCAAAACCATTGCAGTTTGCAGAGGAAATTAACAGAAAAACCTGCACAAACCAACTACTGGTCAGACGGTACATGGCCGAGAGGTGCTGGCCTCAGGGATCACAGTCCATCAGAGCTCTAAGGGCAGTGGAATTCACGAGACCTTCCTTAACAAACTAATAAAAGTCTACTGCCCCAACATTACCAGCGTAACCTCACAGGGACGGTGGCATCAGTGATGAAAGGGCTTTAGATCACTGACCTGGTGTGGAAGGTGTGCTGGGGAAGTGGCATCAACTGGCATCAGCCTGTCCACTCACAACAACGCTACTGAACATTATTCAAGCCCTCGAGGCTCACCTGCCCCTAACAAACAGGGGGAGGGGGAGGGATGGGCCACTAACTTAAAACATGTTGCAAGCTGACATTATCATCGGCATCATGCCAGGATTTAACTCAGATTCAGAGGATATACAGTACATGGAATTGATCCCTGATCCCAGTAACAGATCCACAGCAGGAGTAGCAATGTCTGAGAACTGGTGAATCTAGAACTAGAGACCATCGTCTCAAAATGAAGGGTCACCTATTAGCATAGATTGGACAGAACTATTTCTCTCAGAGGAACGTGTGTCTTTGGAGCTTTCTTCCTCAGACAGCAGTGGAAGCAGAGCCTTTGAAGATTTCTAAGGCAGTTGCAGATTCTTGATAAGCAGGGGATGAGGGGTTACGGGAGGTAGGCAAGAATGTATATTTGAGGTTGCAATTGGATCAGCCAAATGTGGTTTCCGAATCGGTACTAACTGCACCAGCTCTGTTTCCTCGGGTTTCTGACCTCCTCTGGCTCCTACCCACCTCTGGCCCTCAACGTCATTCTTGCTGGTTTCACAAACAACAAATACAACCACCTCCACGTCCAACCCCTGTTAAAAAACTGAGCATATAGATGGAAAACAGTCAAAGAATGGACTTCCCAAACTATCTTTACATGGGGACGGAGCAGTAGCAGATGCTAGAGGGTGTCAAAATTAATTCCACTCAGATAACAACTGGCCAGATGAAACCCTTCTCCCAGAATTAATTTGAGTGGTTTGACATAGGCCGGCCAAGCCTGGGACTATGGTGGAGTCTCCAGATATGGCAGAGTAATCTCCAGGACACCGCAGCTTACACAGAACATCAAGTGAGCTTCCTTCATACTCTTTGAACTCCTCACCTATTAATGATAGGAGATGTAGAGGTGAATAAAAAGGGCTACTGGCTGTCAAGAATCATCTAATGGGTGTGACTAGGTGGCGCACTTCAAAGATGATTAGTCAGGTGGCCAGTGGTAGGAGTTTGGGACAGGGTACGGTGATGATTGACATAGTGTGCCATCAATAGGATGCATGTAGGGGTGGAACAGTTGAACGCAGGAGAACATGTGAGCAAATCCCCAGGTACGCATCCAGTCAGATTTGACACCGCTAACCTCAACTGATTCATTTTAGTAATTTCACTGGCTAGGGAGGGAATTGGATACAAGTCTGAACTAGTGGGGTAGGCGTTCTGGCTCCAAGGCCAAAACCCATTGTCATGAGTTGTGGCTGATGGTGCCACAAGTTCACTGCTGTGGGAAAGTGGTAAGTTGGAATCTCATTCCTTGTCAGGCGCAAGATTCACCAACATCTAACAAAGTGTAGGCAGGGCCTATGTGCATCTCCATATGTGGTGTACAGGTGCCCTAGAGAGAGAGACAAGGCAGATTTGTATTGCAACCGTTTTCACGTTAGAGTATCACATCACAGCTGTTAGATGCAAGCACAGCAAAGCTTCCAACTCTCTGCTAAAGGCCAGGGCAGTATGCAACTTAATGAAACCCATGGGAGACAGACATTGAAAGCAGAAAGGAATCTGATTGGTGGATGGCAGATTCCATTCCTGGCGTTACCTTCCGACTTAGGACTGGGTGTCGTCTCGGGAAACACATAGCTGGGTGTGTAAGGATTTTCCTCTGCAGCAGAAAAAAGCAGATTGCAACTCTTAAAACCATCTCACCTGCCTCTACATCCCACTTTCACAACCCCTTGGGGAGGTGACCCACCGATCAAAGTGTTTGCGGGCAATTTGACTGCAGATCAAGTCACAGCCAAACCCATCTCCTGATCCTATACCTGGTCCCTGTCCCATGACATTGAAGGAATTCCTCACCATATTTCAATCTTCTTCCCAAGCCCAGAGTCAGATGCAGCCCCTAAATGTAGCTAACACAAGCCCAACCCTGAATAGGGAAGGGTCCAGGGCCTTGCCATGACAAATGGTTAAGAACCACCCCATGGACAATCTCCTCTCCAAATGCTGCTTATCTTTGGCTGGCAGGAGTAACTACAATACAAAAACACCATGAACACTTTGGCCCATCCAGTCCTTACAATACTCCACATAAGCAGGCGCCCATGACCCCACATCCCTTCATTCACCAACTTCAAGACCCCCCTTCATCTAACCTATCAATAAAGGTTGACATCTTCCAATCATTGCACACACTGAGGAAGCACATCAAAACCAGCTGGACCTTTAGAGAGAAATTCTCTTCTTATACCCCACTGTTTCAACATTCCATTGATGAAACTTCAGACAGCTTTCTCATGCACAGAGCAATCAGTAAACCGGCTAAACCACGTCATATGCAACAGCAATTTGGTCCACCCATGGGGATTAAGGACTCGGCAGCACCACACACCGACTCTCACAGCTGCTGATACCTTCTCCTTTGTGCTGGCGTTCAGGGATCTCGGGGAAACTGTAGGTAGGGCGGTACGGGTTTTCTTCAGGCGTGTCTGAGCGGAAAGGAAGGGCAGTGAGAGACAAAAAGTGCAGAAGACAAGCTGCAAGAAAGAGGTCACACAGAACAGTGGCAGAAATAACCCATTTGGAATAGGGAGTCACGAAGACCTGAAGCAAACGTGAACAGGATGCAGTCAAACACAAGGGACACACTTGACACCACTCCATTGTTCTACAGCAGACTTGTAAGGCAGATGGTACAGGCTTGTGGCTGAAGTACCAGATGGATGGGAAGCACTGATCTACCAGGGAGAGCGCAGGGCAATCTGCTGGTGTCACCGCCCTCGTTCCATGCTTCCTGGCTTTCAGCCTCACAAAACTCTTGCAATCCCATCATAACTGTGTGTCAGCCTGTTTCTACTTCTGCAGGAGATCAAGCAAAATAGATGGGATTCTGACTTAGAGGCATTCAGTTGCATTCCCGTGGCTTCGCACGACTGGTTCCTCTGCCCAGCACTTACACCAACCTGTGGTCCCTCTTGTACTGGGCATGATTACTTTTGCAAAATCCGCAGCAAAAGTCCCAGCTGCTACTCAGTGTTGAACGTGACCCAACAGTACGTTGCTTTACTTTGTATTTACAGGCCTGGCAGTCCAGTGAGTTATTTATGTGCCATAGATACCTCCTCCCAACAACTAGACAACTCTCCGCCCCTTCCTCCCCAGCACTTACAACGCTTGTTCTAAGTTCAACACACAAGTGTCTGTCACTCACCTCAGCTGCTCAGGAAGCTGTGCATTTTAACCTCGTAACAGGTTTCCCTGAACTGTCCAGTGGGTTTATTAATGACTTTCTGATATTTATCAATCTCTGTTCCTGGGTTTCCCAACAAGTAGAAACCTTATCAAGCCTGACTACGATTTAAAGAGCTGTTGAAGGCAGCCTCGGCCTTCTGCGGAGGAAGCAGCCCTGGCTCGTGCCTGAACAATGGAGCGAGAAGGGCAAAGGTCACCATTTCCTAAACACAGCTCTCGGCTAATCACACTGACACAATGGGGGAAGGCAACCACCACACAAACTGCTTCAAGGTTCTCAGAAACAGGGAGGATCACTGCCCAGTCCCAAGGAATCGTGCTCACAGGCTGAAAAGCCACCCTCCCGGAATCACTTTACCTTTGCTGACTTTGTGGATCTGTTTGAACATCGTCTTGTACCAATCTTTTGGCCTCTCGACACTCTGCAGGTCAAAGAGTAGAGAAACGTTGGAAAGAGCACCAAGTCAAGCCCACGTCTGCACTGAGCAAGCAGAGAGGAAAGAGCCTCACAGTCTGACACCTCCTCACCTTGATTCCGAGATCCTCAGGTGCGATGAAGGATGAGTGGGGGATCCGGGGAGTCTTCTGGCGCCTGCTGTCCATCACCCCTCCTGTGCTGACAGCGGTATGGGCTCCTTCTGCAGCTGGAATGGCTGCGTTCTGATCAATTAATCTGTCTGGCACAGAGTCTGGTAAGAAAATAAAGAGTACAAATATGTGCAGTAACAAAAATACACCAACTTTGCAGCAATGTTTAAACCATTAGGTTGTACAACGCCAAATAAGGAAACAAGTGGAATCATTATTTACCTCTGGGGTTAACCACAGTTTGAATGCAAGAGAATATAGCAGGCAGTGCTTGCTGATAGATTTTACTCTCAAGTGACCAAAGCAACTTGGCATCAAGTGACACTCAGAGAGCTTTTTAAATGGGTTGCCATCAAATGCTGCCAATGTGTGTGCTGGGTACGGATGTCATCAAGTAGATGATTTTATTACTGTGGACAAGCACTTTCCAATAGTTCCCTGATACTCGCTCTCTCTAATGACCTCAGTCATGTCCACTTTCAAGGAGTCTCCAGCTCTGGCTCAGAGAACTGGGGTAATATACTGGCCATGGTTCCCCAGTGGAGACCAAGTTCTCAGACAGACCTCCGGACTGCCCGCAGGTAGGGCACGAATGAACCATGGCCAAAGTCAGCTCAGATCCCATTTTTATTGGGTGACCAAGCTATTCCATTGATCCACTCACCAGCCTATTCCCTGTAGCCTGCATCTTTTTCCAAACCCTTATCCAACTCCTTTTTTAATTGGTTATTGTTGATTTCTGTCTCCACCAGTCTTTCAGGCAGATGCACTTTGCTGTATTTAAAACATTGTTTCCCAGTTCTAAATTTTTGCACTCCAGTTATCTACTCCCTTGCCAATGGAAACAGTTTGTCCTTTCCTACTATATATGAACACCTCTTCATTGTAATTCTAAGCACTAGTTTTAGCACCTGCTCTATCAATCCCAGCTTCTCTAGCCTCTCCATATCACTCGAGCCCCTCGGCCCTTCCTATCAACTCTCCTGGCCTCTTGTTCCATTCTTCCCAAGGTGATATTGACCCACTCTCCAACCCCGGCTCACCACCACCTTCTCCAGGGTCACTAGGGATTGGCAGTAAGTGCTGGCCTTACCTTCATTCCAAAAGTTGAATTGAAAACGTGAAAAGGAGAGAAGAAACCAATTAAAACAGAAAATGCTGGAAGTAGTCAGGTCCAGTTAAATGTGTTTCACATCTAAAGGTATAAATGCTTTCATGAACTAGGTTCGACTTTGCATTATCAGGTCCTTCAGTGTACCATCACTCTCCAATGGGAGCATAAGATACAGTAAACCAGTTCAAGGGCACCACAGCAAGTTGTGAAACCATATTCAATGAACCGTTGAAGAACTGCCGGTCAACATCTGGCTGGATCCACATCTGACCTGGGCCAGCAGCCCAGTAGAACCAAGGACTGGGCGTAGATGGTGGCAGGGTCGGTGTCACACAAACATCCTGAGGAGGAGTTAAAGTGACTGATTGTGCTGTTCCTATATTGTGGGTGGGTTTGCCTGCTCCCTCCCAAGCTGCAGATCCTGCCCTGACGGACAGTTTGCAGAACAGGTGGTTTTGGAAAGAAGGAATGACAGGTTTCCCTGGCAGCTGCCCCTTACCTGACTGGCTGTTCAGTCGCTTCTGTTGTTCTGGTGAAAGAAAGAGAACATATTATTGACGCACTTCCTACTAAGGAATGAGGTTTATTATGCTCACCTCTCCCACTTTAGTTGGGTGTGGTGGTTCCAAAGGCCACCTCACTCCTTTCAGCAACAACGTGGCTGATTTCTGACACACTCTACGTGGCCACCAATGACCAGTAGCCCTTGATAATGAATACCAACAATCTGGCCCACTTCATGTGCAGTTGCACCATTACCAGGCTACTTGGCCCCAAAGGCAACAAACCAAGACATCGTCAACTCTCTTTAACCAGGCTTCACTGGAAAGCCAGGTCTCCTTACCCATTAACACAGAAGCTATCGTTTCAAAACCAGGGATAAATTGGCCAAACCAAGTGCAGCGCAGCCCAGGAAAAGCCCTGATTTAAGTGGAGAGTGAGTGACGAATGAATGGATTTCAGAGAGGACAGGAACTGGCTCTAGTGTTTAGTGCCTGTCCCATACATCAATCCACTTCACCATTTGGGGGAGCCATTGGCACGTGGTTGCAGACAGCCCAAGCGTAGCATCCGGGTTTCACATTTGATTGAACAAAGCCTGCAGGACATCAAGGTGCTTCTTCACCCATCCCATGAGCTTGAGGGAATGACGGACGTGAACAAGTGGAAAGGGTGCAGGGGTGGGGAGGAGTCACAGGTACACAGAGCCACAGAGTCAAGGTTTGTACACTTGACTCAGACAGATACTCGTGCTGCATTGTTGTTTCATCGATGGAGTTTCAAACCTGCTTCCTGGAATGCACACGGAGAACCCCCAACGCTCTTGGTGGAAGTGCAGGAGAGCACTACTTACATAACGGACAACATTTATCCCCAGACCAACCTCCCAGAAGATAAAAATCCGATCATCTACTCACTGGGTTGTTCATCTGGGGGAGGGACATCAAACAGAGCCCAAAGCAGTCCCTATGCCCCATGCAAGATGGTAGAAGTTTCTGCTGAATCGTGGGCAGGTGACAAGAGCAAGCACCATCATTCTCTGACCCAGAGATACCTCATCTCATCCCTGGTCCCAAGTCCCTAACTCAACCCTTTCTTGTTCTCCAGTGCTCTTAGAGCTGCCTTGGGATATTTTACCATGTTAAAGCTAGTTTAAGGATCTATGTTGAAGGTGGTTATTTCCCCAGGGCTCTGTATGATCTTGGAAGGGGAAGGAAGGGATTTAGAAAACACAGGAGCCCCGAGAAGTCAATCCCAGGCTGATGAATGGCCCAAGTCTTTTCTTAGTTTTCTCAGGACTGCAGCTGTAAGTCCCCAAGCTCAGTCCTGGGGGAGCCTGCCACTCACAGTGACCCCGAATGGACCACAAGACTGGGATTGAACACAAATTTGCCAATTATGGTTGAACATACATCGGAATGTTCAACCACATGGCCTCGCACCACAATGAAAACACTCTGGTGCTCCTATCATTGGATGTTGATAATAGGTATCTAATTCTGGTTGGATGAACTTTGGACTGTTCTATCACATGACCTCCCACCCCAATGACAACAGCCCAATTCTGGTTGTTGACAGTGCCTTGTTTACCCCTCACCAATTAGAAAGCATACAGACGATTACATGATTGGATGGTTTTTGACCATTGTTGCTGCACCCCATTACCTCGATTGTGCTGGAGCAGGACTATAGTTGGATTCACAGAGGTGGTGGATGGGTAGGCTGACAGCCTGCTGGATGAGGAGATGATTGGATGTACTCCCACACTCTCGATGGACGACACTCCTTCACTTACTCTGGGCTGTACATCCTTGCAGACAAGAGAACACTGAATCAGAAACGCACACCATCCAGGGGTTACAGAATGGCTCCCTCAAACCCAAAGTCAGCTCGCTGGTTCCACAACATTGCCTATAATTCCAAACATTTAGCAACGACAGCTTTGTTCCACCCCCCCCTCCCTCAGCCAAAAGCTGCGTCAGGAGAAGCATAGGCAGGGTGGGGGCCATTCTCAGTGCATGCAGTCCATTCTTCCCCAGCAAGACAAAACTAATTCCCTTACATATCGCCAGAGGCCACTATATGTCCCAACCTGCCCCTACTGGTTCTCTGAAAGAGCCTCAGTTAGTTGTACTCTGCTCTGTTATTCCCTCTTGACCTGAAAAATCTCCAAGCACTGATCCTGTTGGAAGTTGCGATTGAAACTGTTCCGCCCCGCTCCAGACAACACACTCATCTCTGTCCATTGAATGGATGTGAGCAAATACCCAAAACGTTCCTCTGGTTACTGGCTCTCCAGCTTCTTGGAACAGTTTCTCTTCAATATCTTTTGATATTTTGAGACCCCCTATGCAATCTTCCCTTAGCCTACGGAGAACAATCCAAGTGCCTCTAACCTTGTATGTGGGCTTCTCCTGACCCTTTAGGGTTGGGTCTCAGGTGCAGAAGAAGGAATTGCAAGGAACCTCTGGGTTATTTGGCCACAGGATAAGAGGGATGGGGCTCATCTGAGAGGAGCATCCCAATCTGGTTCATGCTCAATTATCCACATGGCAATGGACAGGGATATTGGATAGCCAATCAGGAGGCAGCATCCCAAGCCAAGACTCACTGCTCTGGCACAACAGGAGTAACACCACGGTCAACCTCAGCAGCTGAAGTCCATGCTCCCATATCTTCAGCACTCAGTTCACCATTTTACCTTCAATTAAAACACCCTAAAGGATAACAATTAAACACAAGCTTCCAAAATCCATGATCAAACAATTCCTTTCCATCTAGGTTTCGACAGCTGGGATAGCTCAGCTGAATGGGAGAGAGCTTTCAGCCATTGCTGGATGCAAATGAGGTGTTCCTATCACTGTCAGGCATTTCATTCAGTACTGCCAAGCACATATTAATAAAACATCAGGCAAGCATGCACAAACTGGTTGTACTCAGTGCTCCAGTACTTAACCCTGGGTTTTACTACCTCCCACACTGAGCTCTTGGGTACCAAAGGCAAAGACCACGAGCAGTCTGATTCCACACACACCAATGCAGTTATCTCATGCAGTGTCCATGCAAGGCAGCGTGACGGCACAGCAGCTGATGCAGCAGCTCCAGAGACATCCGACAATGGTCAGCGCTGCCTGCCTAAAGGCAGGGGCACCGAGCAGCTTGCAATAGGAGGAGGCGATTGATCAGGACTGGTTAATGAAGCACGTTAAACACTGCTGATAGAAACCTGTCCCAGGCGGCGATATCCGGCACACTAACAATGCCCAGCGGGAACTAGGGAAGCAGCGCAATGGGAGAGGCTCAGTCAGCACGATAGCCGCACTCGGTTACAAGGCAGAGCAGGAGTTGACAAGTATAACAGCCGGGAGGGGGCAGGAAGCAACTGCAGAACTTGGGCCTTACTGTAGGTGGGGGAAATTCGCTAAGCTCGGAGTCCGTGGCACTGTGCAGGTTGGTGGCAGGCAGTGGCAGTGAGGGCACTGGTGGATTAATGGGGGAAGTGGAGGTGGAGGAGCACGGAGAGTGGGAGACCCCTTTCTGCAGGTGAGGGGGGATGAAGTCGTCGAGTGTCGGCAGGGTCAGGTGAGGTGGCGAGGATGATGAGGCTTGCTCGGCTGATACCAGGGGCGGCAGAGGCGTGCACGGGCTCTCCTCTCTTTCACAAGCTGCACCAGCAGGAGCTCTGCTTGACCAGGAGTTCACTTCACACTGGGCTAAGGCAGCAGAGAGGTCCTGCAGGGAAAGAGCTTTCATTACTAAGTGAGGCTGCATTAGTCCACTGGCCCAGCCATAAACCTGCTCAGCTGGTGGTAAAGGGCCAGAGTCCGAGCAACACCGTCCTATCCGAACACTCAGCTGAACCCTCCACCTCTGTCTGTGTGTGATCACGTACACCGACTTCATTAAAAGATCAAACCACGACAAGTGACCATGCACGGGTTTTAAATGAGGAAGCAGCAGCTCAGGATCCAGGGCAGAGGGGCTCCCCCCAGCTCGTTCCCCTCCCACCACAGGTCAGAGGGGATCCCCCCAGCCTGACCCCTCCCACTCTGGGACAGAGGGGTTCCCCACAGCCCGACCCCTCCCACCGCAGGACAGAGCGGTTCCCCACAGCCCGACCCCTCCCACCGCAGGACAGAGCGGTTCCCCACAGCCCGACCCCTCCTACTGTAGGACAGAGGGTTCCCCACAGCCCGACCCCTCCTACTGTAGGACAGAGGGGTTCCCCACAGCCCTTCGCCTCCCACTCTGGGACAGAGGGTCCTTACAACCTCTCCCCAACAACTTGAGGACAGACTATTCCTCACAACCTCTTCCCTCCCACTCGAGGACAAAGGGGTTCCCACAACCCATCCGCCCCCACCTCTAGGACAGAGTGGTCCTCTCACCCATCCCCTCCCCACCCACTCTGGGATGTCAAGTCACGAACAGGCTTCTCCTGAAGCTTTGCCCCATTATAAGTGCTGACGCTCATTTACTGGGTACACACCACGTCGGTCTTGCTCACACGTGCCCTTCCTGATATTTATCATCGATATTTTACTATGATGGGCATTGCCACAAAGTCTGCTCACATCCTTCTCTACCAAGCACACAAGGAGGCAGAGAACCTTGGGCAGGGCATCCTGAAACATCTCCCACTTTCTAACCTGCATAATGCCAGCCTTAAAACCCTGATCAACACAGGCAGCAACTGGGAGCTCAGCACAGACTGGAGGCATCCTTGCAATTTATTCTCCGTAATGATAGCATGTGATTCATGTTTTATTCATCTAATTTCAACAGAGCCTCAGGTGTAACGGTGATTCTAATCTCTAGACACTGCTGTGCAACAGCCTGTGTTCGTTACTGTGTGAAGGGTGTTACTAAATCCCAGCACAGAGTCACCTTCCAATGCCATTCCAAGTCAAAGAAACAGGAAGACAGGTGCTCTCAGAGAATAGGCAGACATGCACTTTGGTGAAATAACCTTGTTACAGAGATTAAGTTCAGGGAGTGGGTTGGGGAATGGTGAGAGGTGCCTTCTGGGAGTGGGCAGACATCATCAATGCCGTGTGGAAAATGATAAGAAAACAACACACACAGTGAAAGTTCAATAGATACCCCACTGCCTCTGTCTGCCCATTGAGGGGGACTCCCTCGAGCGGTGGAAAGAACCTCAGCTGGTTTCAGGCCAATCACAGGCGTCCTCTCCCGATCCAGCGCTGAACTTCTGCCGAGTGGCTCTGGAGGTGGGTCTACCTGCGGGAGGTCGGGCTTCGCACTGCTGTGCCCAGCCCAGGGCGAGGAAACCTGAAGCATGGGTCCCTGGGGAACGGGTGGGGCAAAGCTGGCAGTGCTGCTCACAGGCAATGGGACGGTCGGGGCTGGAACAGCCACATCCTGGGAGAGGCGGCAGGCAGACCCACCGGATGCAGGGGGAAGAGTCCTTCTGGTCAATGCAATGTAGAGATTGCTGACCTTTCTCTCTGGGCTGGGCCCAACGGCTGGGATACCAAGCCAGCCGGCAGCCTCTGGGTTGGCATCTGGTGCAGGTACCCAGCGCTGTGCTGGGGCTTTGTCACGAGGAACAGTCCGAGTGGACAGCGGCACTTCACCAGTCAAGCTGGACTTTAAGGTGGTGCTGGGGCACAGGGATACAGGCTCCTTAGTACCCCTGCTGGGCTCTGGTCTAATGTGCACGTAATCCAGAATAGGGACCGGAGCAAAGTACGACAGCTTAACTTTGTTGGAGGGGCACCAGGCGAAGCTCTCCTCCCTCGGGGGTAGGGGCACGGGAGGCGGCTGTTCATCCGTTTATTAAAAAAACAGAATGCAAATAGCACAAAACAAAAGAAAATAAAAGTTAAAGTAAGCAGAGAAAAATTAAACCAGAGGAAAATAAGTTCTTAATTAACAGTTGTTGAATTACAAACAAAATGACAGTGTCTGAACAGACTTCTCCAGAGCCAACAGTTCTTTCCTTGAGTTTATGGGAACTTAATTATCATGTTTAATTCAAACCCCTCCGCAGTTTTTTTCCTTAATCTCTTCCAATTCTTTAAACCTCAGCATCTTCCACATCTGCTTCCGGGTGCTCCCTGATTTTATCGCTCCATTATTGCTCTGAACGCCTTCCATGAGTTCCTGACTCCTGGAATATTCGCCCTGAATCTTTTTCCATCTTAAAAGTTCTCACTTAACTTTTGGACACACAATATCTCATGTTGCTTGGTGTCATGAGCTCTGGTTAACAATACTTTGGTGAAACACTGTGCAATCTGATGCCCTGTATGTCTAAGTTATACTTGATCTGATTACTCTGTTAAATGCCAATCACTTCTGACTAATTGCTCCTTTAAGATCAACTGACCCGAGGACACAAATCTGTACCTGAGGCTGTGCCTTGTGGTCGCTCGGCAGGTTCGGTCGTACGCTGCGGAATCCTTTGGCTGCCAGTGACGAGGGGGTGGCTTCTCCATTAGTCTCGCCAGTCGAAGGTGGCATCCAACCATCTGTATCGGTCAACGGCACAAGGCATCCAGAGTCAAAATCAAGAACCCCTAACAAAGGGCCAGAATAGAGAAAAGTCTGCTCTCTCCTACCTGTCTCTGAACTGGGCAACTCAGCACCTGCATTTTAATAGACAACAAGAGAGAAAGAAACACAAGAGGGAGAGTTACTCACACAGTCACCAGCTTGGTGGCAGAACCAAACGCAGCCAGACATTTCACATTCATGACAAAATCTTTTCCGTGGGTGCCGGCTCGTTCTGAGCCGTTTGTTACCATAGCAACCCATTCTAAACATGATGCCCTTGCAATCTCTGACCCCTGCTCGCACAATATAGTATTGATCCACAGAAATGAAGGCAACCATTGTTCCAATTCTCCACTATTCACTTGTGGAGACAAAAACCAAAAGTCAAAATAATTCACATTGTCCACTGATGGCTCATAGCAGAGCAAGCTGGGAAATGTCACAAATAACCGAATTTGGACAAAATAAATTAGCATTGTGGAGGCAGAGAGTGAACAAAGCAACGCTTCAAAGTATTCTGGTGAGAATCAACCAAAATGAGAGGAAGATAGGGAAAAACCCTCAAAAATTAAAACTTTCTTCTTAAAACTGATCACAAAGCTCAGCAAAACCACAAATCGAGCAATTCGATTGTACAAAGAACAAACTGCTGGAGGAACTCAGTGGGTCGAGCAGTGTCTGTGGGGATAGGGGGAGGAATTGTTGATGTTTTGGGTCGAAACCCTACAACAGGATTGAGAGTGGAGAGGGAAGATAACCACTACAAAGAGAAGGGGAGGGGTGAGACAGGGGCCAGTAGGTGATTGGTGGACCGAGGAGGGGTGATGCCGGGAAGAAGGAACCAGGTAGGGGAAGGGGAGGGGAGGAGCTGGGAGACAGAAGCAGGTAGTTGATAGGTGGAGGCAGGCAAGGAGGAAAAGAGAGTCAGATGGAGCCAGGTAGGAGAGGGGAGGGTGAGGATGAAGACAACTACTGGAGGGCAACAAGCAGGGACACAAAGGCTGCCAGTGCTGGAATCTGACGTGCAATGTGATGGACATTCACTTTCCAAGCCCAAAAGGTCTATTGCATAGCTCAAATTTTTAAGCACAGCAGCATAAACTGTCCAAGGTTCAAGAAGTTTGTTGTTTACTAAGTTAAACTTCTTTTTTAGCACATCGGCAGAAATTGTCCAAGGTTCAAGATGTTTGTTGTTCAATAAAAGTTAAACTTCTAACCAGCATTCTTTGCTCACCCTCTCGATTTAATCAAGAGAAACAATGGTGTCCACGTTGGCCGAATTGAACTCTCCATCCACCTGGCCTGATGAATGTATTTGAGAAACATCACATACTGATAATGCCAACTGGTAGAAAAACAGTACAACTGTTAGAGGGCAGTCAGGGTTGGGGAGGAGTGACAGAGAGAAAACACAGAATCTATTCCTCAGCCTCGGTTTCTGCGAGGGATGACTTGTTTGTCTGCAACTCATTGGTATGTTTTTCTAATTTGTAAGAATTGTACTTGTATTGGTATTGCTTTATTCTTGTCATTGGTACCGAGGTACAGTGAAAAGTGTGTCTTGCATACCATTCGTACAAATCAATTCATTGCACAGTGCACTGAGGTAGTACAGGGTAAAAATGTCGGCACAATATTGTGGGCCGAAGGGCCTGTATTGTGCTGTAGTGTTCTATGTTCTATAAAACGATAACAGAATACAGAGTGAAGTGTGTAGATCAGCAGACAGCAGCTTGCAATGAGTCACCACGCTCTGGCACCATCTTGCTGACTTGTGTTTTGGAAATCCTTTGTAAGTTATAAATCTCTGTCAAGAATTACTCCTCACAATTAAATGTGCTTCACTTAAAAATAAACTTGGGTTTAATCTGCTTCGTTAGCTGGTAGCATCTCCTCCTTGGTTGGGAGGAGGGACCCACCACTCGAAATAGTGATTACTGACAGCTAGACCCCTTCGGGGGAGAGACTAAAAGTGAAGTAAGTTATCACTTGAAGTATAGGTTGATACAGTACAATCTCCCAAAGGTGAGGGTACGTGTAGATACTTTACCAGGAAGTCTGATGTGCTCTCAAACGCTGGTACAAAGTCTGGTATACTCAATATCATCACAGTAAGGAAGGTGATAATGGAAACCGTTAGGGGAGAGATGAAGGAAAGATAGAACCAGATGGCGGGGGGGGTGATACAATGGGTAAAGTGTGTGAGTAGTAGGTGGGTGAAATGGCAGCATAGGCCAATAAGTAAATACCATTAAGTGTTGTTTTGCTCCAGATTCTAGCATCAGCTGTCTGTTGCGTCTGAATTCCACTGTACACACCCATACGATTAGCAAAGAATTCCATTTCACTCAGAAATGTGGCAGTTTGTTCGTGTGCGAGTTGGGTTTGAGGTAAATTGAAAGAGTTCAGCCCATCCACAAGGCCACTCTTCTACCGAGAGACAGCTCCGGCCTACATGCGACTCCAGACCCAACAATGTGCTTAAGTCTTAAAAGTCCTCTAAAATGGCCTGGCATGTGCAGTTTTCTATTTAGTGTGTGCCCATTACAACAATTACAAGAGTCACAGGTAAAAGGGTGAGGAAACTCGTGGAGCAGGAGAGGAGGAGAGGAGGAAGGAGAGGGTGGTTTGAGGGACAATGGCGGGGGGGGGGCGGGGTGCGAAGGAGTAACTGTACCCAAGTCTTGAGAGTTGTCATCATCAACAGTTTATAGCTCTTGGGCAGGGGGGTAAAGGGCACAAAAGGAAACAGGAAGCAACAGAACCAGACTTGCAAAGACTTTTCCCCACCAGTGGTCTAATGTTACCTGTTGGTCATGCGAGTGAGAGCTGTAAGCATGCATTGGTGCTGTGGTTCTCCACACAAGCTGCAGTAGGACAAGGTGATGTGATCCTGACCCAGACTGAGCAAAAGGCTCCCAAATTCATGAGAGCTGGTCTCATAAGGAAAAGTTCCACCCGGACTATGCTCCACTTGCAGTGTTAGCTTAAGAGAACGGGAAGGGCATTCAAAGAAATCACCTATGACTCATGTTCCTAGTCACTTTCCAGTGGCACTTGGGTTACACACAGGAAAAATCAGTCAGGGTTCCTGCTCAAGACCATTTTCCAGTGAGTCAGTGGGCCATCCCAACAGGTGGTTGAAGTACATGTTACTACCTAATACAATCCATCCAACGTCTGTAACTGGCATGGTTCAAACCTGTAAACTACTTGAGCAGCGCATTGGGCAATCGAGCCAGAGAGGTGCCTACAGGTTAACAATAAAGGTAATTCCTTACTGTCTTTACTGGGCATTTGCTGGGGATCCAGGTTTGGTGACGTGTCAGTCTCCAGAGGTTCCACATAGCCTGAAGTAGTCCGCAACGTTACCGATCCTTTTCCCACACTGACTTTCGACGGGTCAGCTTCTGGAAGGAGAAGGAAGCGAGGTTATGCTGGTCACACTCGGCTTCATTCGGAATCACGTGCATTGACAGGCCTGGAAAGCAGATTTTGTGCAGGACTGTGCTTGCTCCAGACCCACTTCTTTGGTGACAGTCCGCACCGCCCACATCCAAGGGATGCCAGGATGGGTGGGGAGCCACCTGCCCACGTTGGAAGTTGGTACTGGAGGTACTCCAGCCCTGTGTTATGTGGAGCTGGCATCATCTGTACGTGGTTACAGAATGACACTGCAGGCTTCAAAGGGTAGATTAAAGCAGTCAGGAAACAAAACAAGGGTACAATCTCGGGTGTGCGGTTACTGCGAACATCTCTCAACCCACGGTGCTGGCTGCTTGGTATTCGCACTCTGAATCTCTTCTTCCTGAAGCCCCTCAGTCCCACAACTTGGATGCCCCCTTCTTCCATACTGAGCCTTCAACTCATTACCTGAAGAGTTGGCTCTCCTCCCACGGCATCACACAATCCTTCATTACATTCGTAAAGTTCTCTCCCATCCCATTGCTAATTTAGTTACAAATATTCACCATTCCTTGAATAGCAATTTATCAGCCTCCAGCTCTTCTTATTAATGAAGTCCCTGCAATTCCAAGTATTGTGGGGTTTGAACGTCAGCCATATAACTCACTGGACGAATAATCCAGGGGATAAGAGATTAATACTGCCAAACCAATTTGTGGATCAGAATTCAATTTAAATATGTGGAAATAAGTTTTAAGTAAGTGACCGATTTTATTAAAAACTCAACCCTCAGGAAAGGAAATACATATTCTCTACCCGGTCTGGTCTAGGTAGGACATAGGCCCCTCACTAATGTGGTCAGCGCTAACTAACCCCTAGAGAGGACTAGCAAGTTCTGGCAATGAAGCAATAGCAGTCAGCGTTGCCAACAGCACCCACACCCTCAGGCTGAACACACACCCAACATCTTCATGGAAAAGACATTAGCACAAAACAGGAACTGAAGAGTTTCCTCCCTAAATCTGCCCCGTAGGGACTCCTTAGTATTCTGATGAAGAGTCTCGTACCTGAAAGGTTAATTCTGTTTCTTTTTCCAACCTGTTGATTGTTTCCAGAACGTTCTATTTTCTCTCCTCAAAATGCACTTTTTAGATCTTTTATGGTTTAATATCAAATTTTGGTTGTAGAGTTCCCATGAGATTCCTTTAAGTATTGGAATACCTCATCTGTGGTTGGAACACTCATTTTGGTCAAAGATGGAACTTCCAGCGGTACAGTACCAAATCCCAGACTTCTTGTCAGAAGACCAGTGAGTGAATTTTGAACCTACAGCTCTATAAAACTCTGGTTAGGCCGCATCTGGAGTATTGCATTCAATTCTGGTTGCCCCATTATAGGAAGGATGTAGAGGCTTTGGAGAGGGTGCAGAAGAGTTTATCAGGATGCCGCCTGCATTAGAGGGCATCAGCTACAAGGAGAGGTTGGACAAACTTGGGTTGTTTTCTCTGGAGTGGCAGAGGCTGAGGGGAGACCTGAGTTTATGTGTGAAAGAAGTTAAATGTATGAAATATCCAGGAAGCAATAATAAGACACCAAAAGGGAGAGGTACTTTTATCTCGTTTTGAGAGCTTTGCAATGTTATTATAGGAGTTGAGGAGATAAAGAGGACCAGTATTTAGAGAGTGGCCACAATCATCCCCTGCCCCCTGCACCGGTTTGCCCCTGTGCATTTCCACTGATCTCTGCATTCTCGGGCAGTCCAGGAGCCAAGGTACTTTCCAGTAATTCATCAGGGCCTTGACCAATGGTAGGCCAGATTCTCCCCTTGTGTCCTAGGTAATAACTAAGTTTGAAAAGATCTGGTGAGAACAGCAAAACTAATTAAAAACAATAAACAGGGCAGCAACTCATCAAATATAACACAAAACAGCATCCACAAAGAGTCACTGTACAAATTTCAAGTGTTGGGAATCTGCATTGTTAGTCAATGATTGTCCAATAGCCATGAAAACAATACAAACTGCACAAATTTACATTGTTATTAGTGGATGTGTCCATTGTTCAACTGTGTGGATTCAAAGTATTTCAAGTCTGACCCAGCCTTTTGGGTCCTCCTCAACCGTACTAACCCCCTTCTGCCCCACACCCCCTCCTAAGTGCAGACTCTCGGTGGGATTACAGCTCCTCCCTCACAGACCCAGAGGGTATGAGAGGGCTGTGTGAAGGTACAGCACTTCCGGCTGCACGTACACAGAGCTGGTGAATCAGGAGCAAAACCTATGCGGACAACCCACCTCAGTCCTCAGCCCAGCCAGCACCAAGGTCAGTGATCAAAGGCCAGTTCCTGCCCTTTACGCAAAGGTGTTGAATTAGCTCAGGGTCACTATAACTCGGCTGAGCAGTGAACAGATATCCAGCCTACTCAAGGTTCCAGAAATTCCACCCAGTTGACCAAATAACTTTGAACCGGTCAGTTGCACACACCCATTGCTCCTTCACCTGATCTGTTCGCTAGAGCAGGTCAAATGTCTGACAGCTGAGACTTCATCTAAGACCTGACCCAGAGCTGTCTAAAACCTGAGAGCCAGAGAAAGCCTCGAAAGCAGATGGCTTAGAGATGTTAAAGCATTCTGTGAATTGGCAAGAATGTAAAAGCAATGAAAAGCAGCTGGTAGCAGAGGGTGAGTGGGAGGAACTGCCAGGAGGGGTTATCTCTGAGCAAGGGCATCGTGCAACCTTCCACCAGATGTACCTGTCACCAGCATAGTGTCGGGATAGCTATTCAGCCTTGGCGTGGGGTGAACTCTGATGGTGGAGACGGCCAGCACAGGGAGCGAACTCTCCACTGCTGCGGAGAAAAAGCACACTGCTTGTCCACAGGAAGGGCACAGCCTGACACCACGGACCCTCCGTCAGATATCGAGGAACACACACCACAACGCGACCGGGCAGGACACGTCAGAGAGACGTGATGGAAGTACGAAAAAGAGCAGCAAGAAGACTCAAAAAGCACATTTCAACCAGCTCACGGGAGTCAAAGGAGAAGCTGCCAGGACTGTGGGACAGGCAGCTGCCCGGGCACTCCTGGAGGGCACACCACAGACAGGTCAGGCACCACTGCGATCTCACACACAGTACATACCTTGGGCACAACTTCAGAGTCATGGTCTCAGAGCAGGGCAACAGGCCCTTCGGCCCGCAGACCTATGCTTACCATTAAGCATCTGTTGACGCTAATCCCACACAAAGCCCATTTTATTCTCCCCACATTCCCATCAATTCTCCCAGAATCCACCGCTCACCTACACACTGGGGTAGCTTACAGTGGTCAATTAACCTCCCAACCTGCATGTCTTTGGGACGTGGGAGGAAGCTGGAGGAAACCCACATGGGCACAGGGAGAACATGCAGACTCCACACAGACAGCACTGGAGGTCAGGACTGAACCCAGGTGGCTGGACCTGTGAGGCTGTGCCACTGTGTACAAAGCAGCGACAGGGGTCAGATATAATGCAGCTCAATTCAGCAAAACATTGATGAGCCCACCACCTCTCCTTCCACCCGCTTGACCATCCCATCCCCACCACCACCACCACGTCAACTGGTGGTCTCCCCCTACCCCTAGTCCCTGGTGACTGATCTCCAACCCCAACTCATCACCCCATGGCTGTCTGTCAACCCAGGAGTTCGAAGACTGAGGTGACCCAACAAGGCAAAAAGGCAAGAGATTCCTTGTAGGACGGAAGTGCTCCTGGCCCAGGCCAAAGGAAAATTGGGATCTCCCTGGGTCACCTGACCCCACACCCAAGAACCGGGCTCCGAGCCAATTCCCAACAGCTGGAATCCTGCTGTCAGGATGCTGTCCTGCTGTGCTTTCTACAGCAGGGGGAGACAGATATTTGATAAGCAAGGGAGTGAACCATGGAGTGTGTCGAGTTGGTTACAACTGAGACCTTACTGAACAGCAGGTCAGGCACGAGGGGCCGAGTGGCCTACTCCTGATCTGAATTTGCACCTCTCTCCATGGCACTCCCTGGTGACTGGGCACTCATCACAGAGTCATACAGCACAGAAACAGGCCCTTTGGCCCAACTTGTCCATGCTGACCAAGGTGTCTGTCCAGGCTAGTCCTGTTTGCCTGCGCTTGACCCATATCCCTCTAAACCTGGGAGCTTCACTCGCCTGGTTTTCAGCACGAGGACTCTCCACCTGTGACTCCCTACTACTCCTCCCAACACCTTAACTCACCCAGATACAAAGTACTCCCCCTCTGGCCAGGATGCCAAAAGACAGACCGGTAACATTGGCTCTGAAGACCCTGGTTCTGACAGAGGGGACAGGCCTTGGGAGGGGTGAGGATGGTGGTGGGTGGGGAAGAAATGAACTGTGACAGCCACTGAGGGCACCGATGAAGCACTCCTTGGAAACAGCCGGTACCTGGATCAAGCTGCTGCCGGTTTGCGGGAAGCCCGTTCATGACTGTCTCGGAGATGGCAATTTCGTGTTCTGTAAGGAAGGAACAGCGGCAGTGAGATGGAGAAGGGGTCCCAACTTCACTCATCCCCAGGAACAACAGACTGATGGGGATCTCGAGTGAATTCTGGAAACAGGTTCACAGCCGTATGTGCCCCTGCAGGTCAGCTCTGCCAAACTCCAGGCTCCCTCCCATAGAACCATAGAACAATACAGCACAACACAGGCCCTTCGGCCCACCATGTTGTGCCGACCTTCAAACCACACCTAAGACTATCTAACCCCTTCCTCCCACATATCCCCCTATTTAAAATTCCTCCATATGCTTATCTAACAATCTGTTGAACTTGACCAACGTATCAGCCTCCACCACCACCCCAGGCAGCGCATTCCATGAACCAACCACTCTCTGGGTGAAAAACCTCCCTCTGACATCTCCCCTGAACTTTTCACCTATTACCATAAAGCCATGCCCTCTTGTATTGAGCATTGGTGCCCTGGGAAAGAGGTGCTGGCTGTCCACTCTATCTATTCCTCTTAATATTTTGTACACCTCTATCATGTCTCCCCTCATCCTCCTTCTCTCCAACGAGTAAAGCCCTAGCTCCTTTAGTCTCTCCTCATAATCCATACTCTCCAAACCAGGCAGCATCCTGGTAAATCTCCTCTGCACCTTTTCCAACATCTCCACATCCTTCCTATAATGAGTTGAACAGAACTGGACACAGTACTCTAATTGTGGTCTAACCAGAGTTTTGTAGAGCTGCATCATTACCTCGCGGCTCTTAAACTCGATCCCACGACTTATGAAAGCTAACATCCCATAAGCTTTCTTAACTACCCTATCTACCTGTGAGGCAACTTTCAGGGATCTGTGGATATGAACCCCCAGATCCCTCTGCTCCTCTACACTACCCAGAATCCTGCCATTTACCTTGTACTCCACCTTGGAGTTTGTCCTTCCAAAGTGTACCACCTCACACTTCTCTGGATTGAACTCCATCTGCCACTTCTCAGCCCAGCTCTGCATCCTATCGATATCCTTCTGTAAGCTTTGATAGCCCTCCACACTATCCACAACACCACCGATCTTTGTGTCATCTGCAAACTTGCTAACCCAGCCTTCCACCCCCTCATCCAAGTCATTAATAAATATCACAAAAAGTAGAGGTCCCAGAACTGATCCCTGTGGGACACCGCTAGTCACAGCCCTCCAATCTGAATGCACTCCCTCCACCACAACCCTCTGCTTTCTACAGGTAAGCCAATTCTGAATCCACAAAGCCAAGCCTCCCTGGATCCCTTGGTCTCTGACCTTCTGAAGAAGCCTACCATGTGGAACCTTGTCAAACGCCTTACTAAAATCCATGTAGACCACATCCACTGCACTACCCTCATCAATCTTTCTGGTCACCTCCTCAAAGAACCCTATCAGGCTTGTGAGGCAAGATCTTCCCTTCACAAAGCCATGCTGGCTGTCCCTAATTAGTCCATGATTCTCTAAATGCTCATAGATCCTATCTCTTAGGATCCTTTCTAACAGCTTTCCCACCACAGACGTAAGGTTCACTGGTCTGTAATTCCCTGGACTATCCCTACTACCTTTTTTGAATAAGGGAAGAACATTTGCCACCCTCCAATCCTCCGGTACCATTCCCACAGACAACGAGAACTCAAAGATCCTAGCCAACGGTTCAGCAATCTCCTCCCTTGCCTCGCGAAGCAGCCCGGGGAATATTCCATCAGGCCTCGGGGACTTATCTGTCCTAATATTTTCTAACAGCTCCAACACATCCTCTCTCTTGATATCTACATGCTCTAGAACATTAACCTCACCAACACTGTCCTCAGCGTCATCAAGACCCCTTTCCTTGGTGAATACTGAAGAGAAGTATTCACTGAGAACCTCACCCACTTCCACAGCTTCCAGGCACATCTTCCCACCTTTGTCTCTAATCGGACCACCTTTACTCTCGTCATCCTTGTGCTCTTCACGTACGAGAAAAAAGCCTTGGGATTCTCCTTAACCCTACTCGCCAAAGCCTTTTCATGTCCCCTTCTTGCTTTTCTCAGGCCCTTCTTAAGTTCCTTCCTTGCTACTCTGTATTCCTCACGAGCTCTGTCTGATCCTTGCTGCTTACACCTTATGTATGCTGCCTTCCTCTTCCTAACTAGTTGTTTCACCTCTCTTGTCACCCATGGTTCCTTCACCCTGCCATTCTTTCTCTACCTCACCAGGACAAATTTATCCCTAACATCCTGCAAGAGATTCCTGAACATTGACCACATCTCCGTAGTACATTTCCCTTCAAAAATGTCATCCCATTTTACACTCTCAAGTTCTAGCCTTATAGCCTCATAATTTGCCTTTCCCCAATTAAATATCTTCCCGTCCTCTCTGCTCCTATCCCTGTCCATGACAATGCTAAAGGTTAGGGAGCGGTAGTCACTGTCCCCCAAATGCTCACCCACCGAGAGATCTGTCACGTGACCCGGTTCATTACCTAAAACTAGATCTAATATGGCATTCCCTCTAGTCGGCCTGTCAACATACTGTGACAGGAATCCGTCCTGGACACACTTAACAAACACCGCCCCATCTAAAGCAGGTGCCAATCAATATTTGGGAAGTTGAAGTCTCCCATGATAACAACCCTGTTATTTTTGCACCTTTCCAAAATCTGCCTCCCAATCTGCTCCTCAGTATCCCTGCTGTTACCAGGGGGCCTATAGAATACTCCCAGTAGAGCAACTGATCCTTTCTTGTTCCTAACTTCCACCCATACTGACTCTAGAGAGGATCCTTCTACATTATCCACCTTTTCTGCAGCTGTAAGTGTTCCTGACCAGTATCGCCACCCCTCCTCCTCTTCTCCCCCCGCCATCCCTTTTAAAACACTGAAAACCAGAAATATTCAATATCCGTTCCTGCCCTGGTGTCAGCCAAGTCTCTGCAAGAGCCACAGTATCGTAGTCCCATGTACTTATCCAAGCTCTCAGTTCATCACCCTTATTCCTGATACTTCTTGCATTTAAGTAAATGCACTTTAACCTATCCACCTTTCTACTTTTATACCCTGTACTCTGCTTCTCCTTCCTCAAAGCCTCTTTGTCTGTTAGATCTGACTTTTCCCCATCCCCTTCTTCCTCTGACCTACCCCTCTGGTTCCCATCCCCCTCAAAAAACTAGTTTAAACCCTCCAGAACCACCCTAGCAAACCTGCCTGCAAGGATATTGGCCCCCCTCAGGTTCGGGTGTAACCCGTCCTCTCTGTACAGGTCCCACCTTCCCCAGAAGAGATCCCAATGATCCAAAAATCTAAAACCTACCTTCCATCATTAACCCCTCTTCAGTGCCCCCTCTCTATTCATGTGGCACAGAGACAGGCACTTTAGATCACCACGTCCATACTGACCAGCAGGTACTTGTCTACAGTCATCTCATTTACCAGCATTTGGTTCGTAGCCTTCTATGCATTAATGATTCAAGTGCTTATCCAGAAGCTTCTTAAATATTATGAGAGCCTCTGCCTCCACCACCCCTTCAGGCAGTGTGATCTACATTCCAACCACCCTCTGGATGAAAAAAATTCTTCCTCAGATCCTCACTGCGTAACGCTATTACAGTACCAGCGACCTGGGTTCAATTCCGGCCCCTGTCTGTAAGGAGTTTGTATGTTCTCCCCATGTCTGTGTGGGTTTCCTCCAGATGCTTCAGTTTCCTCCCACATTCCAAAGATGTACAGGTTAGGAAGTTGTGGGCATGCTATGTTGGTGCCAGAAGCATGGCGACACTTGCAAGCAGCCCCCAGAACACTCTACACAAATTTCACTGAGTGTTTCGATGTACATGTGACTAATAAAGATATCTTATCTTATATCTATGCCCTCTAATCTTACACACATCTGCCATGGGGAAACATTTCTTACTATCCACCTTATCTACGCCGTTCACTATTTTGTATACCCCCAGCAGGTCCCTCCATTCATCTTCCTGTGTTCTATGGAAAACAAACCCAGCCCATCTGGTCTCTCCTCGTAACTAAAACGTTCCATCCCAAGCAACATCCTGGTGAATCTCCTCTGCACTCTTTCCAGCACTGACACATCCTACTTATGGAGTGCTGACCAGAACTGCACGCAGTACTTCTGCTATGGCCGGACCCACGTCTTATAAAATTGTATCAAGACTTCCCTGCTTTTCAGTAGTGTAACGGTTAGCACAATGCCATTACAGTGCCAGCGACGGGGGTTCAATTCCGTTCTCCTCCGGGTGCTCCGGTTTCCTCCCACATTGCAAAGATGTACGGGTTAGGAAGTTGTGGGCACGCTATGTTGGCGCCGGAAGGGTGGCGACACTTGTGGGCTGCCCCCCAGAACACTCTACGCAAAAGATGTATTTCACTGTGTGCTCCAATGTACATGTGACTCATAAAGATATCTTATCTTATATATTCTATGCCCTAGTTAATAAAGCAAGCATCCTGGATGTCTCCTTCACCATCTGATCTAACTGAGATCTTTGAACTTGTACACCAAGGTCCTTCTGTTCCTCAATATTCCCTCGGGCTCTACTGTTCATGATGTATGTCCTACCGTTAATTGACTTCCCAAAACCTCCAATCACCAGGTTTAAATTCTGTCTTTGCTCTGCCCAACTTACCAACATTCTATTCCCAGGCCAATGCAAATAGGTTCCCCGTCACTGTCTGAGGCTTTCCTGAAGCAGCCGTTCTGTGTGCAGGACTCCAGACAGCCAACTGGCTTCTTTCTGGTGTGGTCCCATTTCACTCGTGACACGGCCAGCAGGTGGGGCTGCTGAGGTGGGTGGGTAAATGTGGCCAGTGTGTGAAAGAAGGATCACGTACAACTGTTCCATTCCGTCTATTAACACACTTGGCAAAAGCAACAGAGAGGAGAGGAGCAATGCTATTACACACAAGCTGCTGAGAGTGGAATGCATTCCCTATAAAGGGTGATGATAGCAAATCCAACAGTAACTTTCTAAAGGAAATTGGATAAATTGTTGAAAGCTTAATTAACACAAGGCCACAGCAAAAGGGCAGTACAATGGAGGTAAATGGATAGCTCTTCCAAAGAGCCAGTGCAAGCACAGCAGGCTGAATGGCCTCCTTCTTTGCTGCTTTGTTCTGCTAGAGGTGACTGGAAGTGACAGGAGTAGATGTGATACAACAGGAACACAGAATAATCATCACCATTCAATTAACCAGAGATTAAACAGGCAAACAAAGACTCCTTCATTCTTGGTAAAAAGGCAACTTCATAGTGTCTGGCATCTTAGCCTATCAGTTGTCCTCATATACAACATGAGTGCGGGCAGGCTATTCAACTGTGTGTGGCTTCTTTTGTATTAGATTTCCTCTCTGTTTTTGCCCTTGCTTCTTATGCAAATTTCCCCACTAACTCGCAGGGATGTAGACACTTCCATGTGGTTGAACACCTTCACAAATGTGAAAGCACCAGCAATATGAAGGCAAGTCAGCAGATTTCTTGTCTTCCTCATTCCTTTGACTTTGCTTTTTTTTATATCGATATAGATAAAAGAGTCTGGCATCAGTTTCCAGCTGTCCCTGAACAGGAGGAGGACGAGGGAGGCTGCACAGAGCTGGGCCTGGCCAAAGAGATTGTTTTAAGCAAATGTCTTCATTTTCCCCTTTGCTTTGTTTCCCTCCCGGTTCTGGAGATTAATTCAGGAAGCATTTAGACAGCCGCAGTGGGTTTGCATCCTGAGCTGGCATTTTGCTTCTGATAGAGCTCATGAATAGAAGTTCTGGGTGTTTAATATATTCAGTGAAGAGTAACAGCTGTCAATTTGCATTCCTTCCTGCCATCAGGTCAGCCTCACCACATTATCCAGGGTAATCCTTCTCGAACCAGTCAGTCCCAGTGTACAGGATTACACAGTAAGATCATTTGGATGCCTGCTTTGCATAGGCAACATTGAGCTGAACAAGAAGATGGATGCTCCTTCCATTTGGTTTCCCCATATCACTGGTCTCTCTACCACGCTTACACACCACATCTTTTCCCCTTCGATCAGGGCTAATAACCAAAGCTTTTTATTCCACGTTTTTATTTCTGTTTCCTCTTGTGGGAGAATCTTGAACTAGGGTCCCCTGATTGAAATTAAAGACAGTGATGAGGCACAACTTTTTCCCTTAGAGACCATGAGTCTTTGGAACTCTCTTCCTCTAAGGGCAGTGGAGTACCGTCCTTGAGTGATCTCACTGAATGGTGGAGGCGGCTCGTGGGGTTGAGTGAACTACTCCGCCAATGCTTCTACATATGTGGACAGGCACATAGAGCAGGAGGCTGCTCTCATGGAACGTCAACAGCATAGACCAGTTGGGCCGAATAGCCTACTTCTGCAGGTAAGATTCGGTGGAAGTGTCTGATGGTCTGACTCTGGAGGAGGACACATCCCACAGCAGCTGCCGGTTTGTGCCAGGTTGGAACTCTGCTCGAGATCTAACCAGGCCCCAAATCTCCAGCGCCTACAGGGTGAGAGAGGAAGATGCCAAACAGCAAACTCTGCTGCTGGGGAGCCTCTGGCAATAGAGGAATGGCATCAGAGGTGACGCCGAGAAGGGTAATGGTTCCACAGATGACACTGAGGAAGGCGGTGGCTCCGCAGACAGGGAGATATGAGGTCAGGAATAAACTTAAACACCAGGATTAGAATGTTAAATCAGGATGGAGGACCCAGGATGCAATATAGGTCAGCAGGCATCAAACAGCAGGGCCAGCTCATGTGCAGTAACAGTGGAGAGATGCTTGCTGAGGTTCAGAGGATGAAGGAAGTGAGGTGACCCAGCAAGCCAGGGGTAGTCTGTGGTGGCTTCAGTCCTTTCCTGCCAATGTACAGGTTCAGCAGTGTATTCCCACAGTGTTACTGTCTGGACACCACATGAATCAACCAAGGCTGAACGCTGGGAGCCAAGCGGTAGTGGTGCAAATAGTCAATGAAAGTCGTCACACAGACTGCAGCCTGTTGGCCGATTCAGATTTTACGCTGGCTCAGACTCGGACAGCTGCCTCCCCCCTGCCCTGCCCTGCCCTTGAGCAAACTGCTTCACATAAATCTTCTGGCACGTCCCGTTCCAAGGAAGGAGGAGTACGACTGGGGGTGAGGAGACAAGTCACGGGTCAATATGCAGCAACAGGTCATTTAAGGGTGGAAGATGGGAAATGCACAGAGAGTCTACATCTGCCTGAACTAAGTGTGACCTTCTCTTGCAGCAGGCATTCACAACCCCTCATACTGGGCTATCACAGACAACCCACCCTCCACTGCCTACACTGAACAGGCTGCTGCTCTCCTCAATAACATAAGAAAAGATTTCTTTATTAGTCACATGTACATCGAAACACACAGTGAAATGCATCTTTTGCATAGTGTTCTGGGGGCAGTTCACAAGTGTCGCCACACTTCCGGCGCCAACATAGCACGCCCACAACTTCCTAACCCATATGTCTGTGGAATATGGGAGGAAACCGGAGCACCCGGAGGAAACCCACGCAGAACGTACAAACTCCTTACAGACAGTGGCCGGAATTGAACCCGGGTCGCTGGCGCTGTAATAGCGTTACGCCAACCGCTACACTACCAGAGTCATTAACTCCCCACTGGGGCCCGAGACCTGGGCTGTGGTAGAAACTGCTTGGAATTCATTCTAAACGGTGGAAAATCGGGGTAAAGTCTGGACAGTGAATCAAACTGATGCCACAAAGTGCAAAATACCTGGGAGAGAGGAGGAGGAAAAGGGATACAAATCCAGTGAATAAACTATTCCTCCTCATTGCCCAAACATAAACATTGTAGTTTTATCTTGCTAAGGCAGCATCCCTTTAAACCTTACCAGGGAACCAATCAGAAGTACTTTAAGAATTGGCGGTCTCTGATGGAGCCCTGAGCTGAGCGGGAGGGGGTGGGGTTTAGAGGATTGAGAAATATTGAGGATATTAAGAGAGAAATAGCAGTCAAAGTTCCGTCATCAGACACCAACACACTGTACAGTCAGCAACCTTTACCATCCAGGCTTAAAGCCAAGCACTGAGAGACAGGGGGAGAGCTTAATGAAGAACCATCACCACCAGTGGGGGAGAGGAGGCACTTAAACGAAAACTGTGAACAGCAGTGTGTGTGTGTGTGTGGTGAAAGCAGAGTTGATGCACTACCTGAGTTACGTCAGCAGCCTGCAGCCAAGCTCCTACCTCTGTCACACAGCCACTCCTTTTTGCCTACTCTCCCTAACGGTTGGCGTTCTATTGCCCAGTTATTGTGGAATTCACAATTTCTAAGTGAGCATTACTGATGAATAACGGGTGTGATGTTCTCTGTCAGACTTTGCATGTCACTAATAGTATGGAACCCAGTGCGGTCTCAAGTTAGATCCCTGTACTGTTCCAAATTGAGCACCACAAAAACAACGTGACACCTGCATTGGTCTCCATGCATTTGAGCAATGCACTCAAGGCCCATCCACCCGCTCAGTACTCCAGAGACTGTTGCTGCATTGTGAGGCAGACTGGGCAAAGCATCCTATCCGGATGTGTCATGGCTTGGTATGGCAACTGCTCTGCCCGTGACCGCAAAAAACTGCAGAGAGTTGTGGACACAGCCCAGCGCGTCACGGAAACCAGCGTCCCCACCATGGACTCTGTCTACACTTCTCGCAGCCTTGGTGAAGCAGCCAACATAATCAAAGACCCTGGCCACCCAAGACATTCTCTCTTCTCTTCCCCCTGCCACCCCCCCCCCCCCCCACACCACCCATTAGGCAGAAGACACAAAAGCCTGAAAGCACGTACCACCAGGCTCAAGGACAGTTTCTATCCCGGCTGTTATAAGGCTATTGAATAGTTCTCTAGTACGATAGGGTGGACTCTTGATCTTACAGTCTACCTCGTTACGACCCTGCACCTTATTGTTTGCCTGGCACTGCACTTTCTCTGTAGCTGTGACTCTTTACTCTGCACTCTGTATTGTTTTGCCCTGCACTCCCTCAATGCACTGTTGTAATAAATTGATCTGTATGAACGGTATGCAAGACAAGTTTTTCACTGCACCTTGGTACATGTGACAATAGTAAACCAGTTTACCAATGAATGAAGACGGGGTGGAGTTTGACCGTGCAGCCTTCATCAGTTCAATAGCCTGTAGCACTCACGATGCCTTCAATATTTACATCAAAAAGATGAAAATGATTATTCAGATTAATTGTGAGCTGTTCACGTACCTGAACTCATGGTGGTAGTTGAACTTGTCTTGTGACCTTCAAGACTCTCGTTGTCCCTGTAATACAAAGCAATGATGATCAAAACAACCTGCTTTCAATCTATGCAGTGACGTTTGGCATTTGAACCCACAGAGACTGGCCGGAGCCCCTCCACGTGGTTCAATAATGATAGGACCCATAGAACAATTTGTACTTTCACACGCAAGTCTCTTAACCCTTTCACAATCAATGAATAAAATCAAGGTGTCAGAAATATCGTCAGGTACAATTCTAATACTGGGAAATGTAGCAGCCAATTTGTACACAAAACCTCACCAACAACAACAACAAAATAAAGGGTCAGTTCATCTGGTTTAACTGGCTAGCCAAGACACTGGAGAACTTCCTACTCTGCAAGAAGATACTTCTTGCCCACACTATCAAAGTACCTCCCTCTCATTCACTCACTGAGATGCTGGAGGATAGCCGCATATTTGAACAAAGTTACTTTATTTATTTATAAAACAGCATTCACTGGGCAAAGCAGCATTACTGTTCTGTATGTCCATTAATGCATGTGGGGGCAATTTCCCTCCAGAGGCAGACTGTCACTGAAATTACCACCCCAAATAATATTATAATGTTAACAGAACAGCTGGTCATGAGGTACAACTCTTAAAGGTGCTCGCACCCATTACTAGATAAGCCACATGTTTTACACACACACACACACACACACACACACACACACACACACACACACACACACACACACACACACACACACACACACAAATAAGCAGATGTATATCAGATTTGCATTTCATCCCCTTCTACTTCCTTGGTACATTGTACCCCCACGTTACGGCAGTTTGGGTACTGGAAATTTTTCCTGATGGAATTTACAAAAATTTGAGATACAGTATAAAAATTTGCTCTTACAGAATTTATGTGAGAAACAAAAAAAAAATAAGCACACAATGCGATAGAAAAAGCACATTTGGTTAAGTTTTGCCAAGGGTTCATAGAGTCACAGAGCACTACAGCACAGAAACAGGCCCTTCAGCCCATCTTGTCCATGCCAGCCTGGTTTTCTGCCTAGTCCCATCTACCTGGACCAAAGCCCTCCATACCCCTCTCATCCACGCATCTATCCAAACTTCTCTTAAGTGTCACAATTGAACCTGCATCCACCACTTCCACTAGCAGCTCGTTCCACACTCGCACCACCCTCTGAGTGAAGTAGTTCTCCCTCAGAATCCCCTTAAATATTTCACCTTTCACCCTAAACCTATGACCTCTAGTTCTAGGTTGAAGTTTTCATGGTTAGGCATTACAACAGCAAGAGTCGAATTAATTTTATGCAAGCTACTAAAGGAGAAAGCAAAGGCATCGGCTGATCAGAGACATTATGGCAAAACAAGGGCAGGATCCAAGACATTCAACTGTTGGTGAAGGCTTGAACAAATTCTTTAATGAAGCCTAAGTCACATGCTCATTAGGTAGAAACGAAGGAAGCCTGCTATTCTTTTAAATAAAAACTACTTTTGGTTGAACATACAATGTGCAAAATGTTTTGGCAAGAAAATGTAAAACCCCCCCATTACTGGCATCCGTTTTTATCTGAAAAATATTTTTAGCACCTTGCAATTTCAAATTACAAGACCAGGGAATGTATACAACTTTAATAACTGTTCACGTTATGGAAAGTTGCAATATGGATGGATTTCTAGCAATGCAACTCCTCTGTACTTAACTGCATTTAAGCGTCTGCTTTTCACTGCAATTTCAACCCACGACTTTTGACTTGAAGACAGTCGGCATCATAAGAGTCAAGGTAATACCACAAGAGCACAAACTTCACAAGTACCTTAGGTTCAGGGTGAGAGGGGAAAGATTTAAAAGGGACCTGAGGGGCAACTTTTTCCATGCAGAGGGTGGTGAGTATATGGAACGAGCTGCCAAAGGAAGTGGTTGAGACAGGTACAATAGTATCATTTAAGAAGCATTTGGATAGGTACACGGAGGGGCAGGGCTTGGAGGGACATGGGTCGAATGCAGGAAATTGGCACTAGTTGGGTGGGCACTGTGGTCGACATGGACACATCGGGCCAAGGGCCTGTATCCGTGCTGTATTGCTCTATGACTCTAAGTACCTGTCCAGGAACTGAGAGGGGAGTAGAATGCACTCAGCTTTTGATAAAGGAAGGAGCTTGAGTATTTGAATAGGGATTCAGTGTAAGCACAGGGAGGGGAACAAGGAGGACAAGGTGGTCTGATGGACAGCACAACATGGTGGGCCGAAGGGCCTGTTTTGTGCTGTATGGTTCTATGGTTATTCCAGGGAATTTTCATAAGTGCAATGGTCTGTTCCTCCACTGAAAAATCCTACAGTTCCAAGATTCCATTCAACCAACAAATATTGCAATTATGCAGAACATGCAGTACCACTATCGGCAGATGCACAATTCAATAAAATTCTGGATCCATTTGAAAGGGAGCTCTTGGCTTTACATCAGGAGCAGAGGAGGCAGCTCCAACCATGAAACCAGACCCAGTGTTTTATCCCAGGCCAGAGTGTGGTGCTTCTTCCATACTCCCTGCCTCCTGCCTGATGTACTGAGCTGTCAGACACAGGCGTAGCTCAACTGGGAGAATGTTCGAAAACCAAACAAGTCTGATTGACTTTAATATCTCTGCAGGTTAAGGTCTTTAGCTGCAGCTGTGAGTCTTTTCATCAATGAGCCCAGAAGTCCATAAAGGTCAGAATGAAGAACTCCAGGAAGCATTGCAACAGAAGGTGACAGGCTAACCCTTCCAGCAGGAAGAGGAGGTGGTTACTAGACCCCAGACTCCTTCCACGCTTCAGTTGGGCTGTGGCCGATCTGCTTCCCACATCCTCGTGATCCTTGGTCCAGATCCACTGCTACCTTCAGCCGAGAAACAATCCAGTATCCCACCACTGAAACGTTCAATAACACCCACAGTCTGCAGCATTTCAGGGACAGGTTCCAGATTGTCACTGTTCTCGTGTGAGAAAGTGGTTCCCAACGTGGCCCTGTTCGGCCTGGCCGTGCAGACAAACAGTGGACACGCTGCTCGCCCTGCTTGGTACCTTAGCTCTAATTCTATGACCTTCCCCCCAGGTGAAGATCACTACTTCCTGCTCAGCCCAATTCATCTCCCTGAATTATATTAATCATCTCAATTAGGTCCTTCTTCAGGATTCCTCTCAGGTAACCTCGCGTTATTTAACGACTTTGACGGTGAACCTGCACTGCGTCAGGGCAGACCACCCTTCCTGAAACATCAGCCTGTACTGACAGCAGTGCTGTGGATGGGACCCAGACACAGCGTGATTCAACACCACCCCCCCCCCCCCCCCCCCCCCCGGGTGACAGCTCTCTGCAAGGGGCAGGGCACCAGCTGTATTCCATCCAACCACAGGCCTTTAGTGAATTCTGCACTCAGAACCCTAAACTCTCTGGTCATTGACGGTTCCGAGCTTCACCCTGACCCCTCTTTCACAGGTCCACGAGCAGAGAGTGGAGCCGCTCCCACCAGCAGAGGGGCCAAGAACCAGGGGATGAAGCTCGAAGGTAACCGACAAAAGAACCAAAGAGCGACACGAGTCTGGAACTCAGTGCCTGGGGAGAAGTGGATGCAGGTTCAATTGTAGTGCTCAAAGGAGAGCTGGAGGAAGGCACTTGGCCCTTGGAGCCTGCTCCTCCATTCCTCCTCATCCCAGGACTGTGATCCTGGTTCTAGTCCGGTGCAAGAGAAACAAGGGACTGCAGATGCTGGAATCTAGATGAAAAACACGATGACGTTGGAGGAACTCAGCATCATTGAGTTTTTTTTATCTAGATTACAGCATCCTCAGCCTCCTCCACTGCCAGGAGAATTCCAAACGTAGAGGGACCACCTCATTTTCCATCTTGGAACCTTGCAGCCTAACGGCACGAGCATTGAATTCTCCCACTTTAGGTAATCTCCACACCCCTCCCCCCCCCACCCCCACAAACCTCCCCCACCCCCACCACCATGCTTCTTCCCTTTCCTAGCCCCTTTTTTTCCCCTCTCTCTCCTTACCTTTGACCCATCCCCCGGGGGATCTGCTCTCCCCTGCACCTGCCTATCACTATCTCTCATCAGCATCTACCTATCACCACCTTGTGCCCACCCCGCCTCCCCTCTTTTGTCCACCTATCACTGCTCTGCTATATTGGGCTTCCCCTTTTCCTATCTTCAGTCCTGAAGAAGGGTCCTGACCCGAAACGTTGACCGCCTGCTTTTCTCCATGGATGTTGCCTGGCCTGCTGAGTTCTTGGTGTTGGTATTGGTATATTATTGCCACTTGTACCGAGGTACAGTGAAAATCTTGTCTTGCATACCGATCGTACAGGTCAATTCATTACACGGTGCAGTTACATTGAGTTAGTACAGAGTGCATTGACGTAGTACAGGTAAAAACGATAACAGTACAGAGTAAAGCATCACAGCTACAGACAGAGTGCATTGCAGGTAGGCAATAAGGTGCAAGGTCACAACAAGGTAGATTGTGAGGTCATAGACCATCTCATCATATAAGTGAACCGTTCAATAGTCCTATCACAGTGGGGTAGAAGCTGTGCTTAAGCCTGGTGGGACGTGCCCTCAGGTTCCTGTATCTTCTACCTGATTCTTTCAGTATCTTTGTGTTTTTCATGTAGTCCTGTGCAGCCAAGGCTAAGGATAGGGGGAGGGTGGGGCAGTGGACTAGCTAGACCATTGCTTCATAAAGCCAGTATATACTTGACAGAACAATGGCCTCCTTCCACACTGTAACTCCGTGATCCAGTCATGGGCACTCTTGGGCAAGCCAGAGATCAGCTTTCACTGAGCCGATCTCCTTCCAGCAGCAGTCAATGCTTGCCTCAGTGTGTGGTCTTGGAGCAGCCCATTGAGCGGAATGCTAGGTTACGCATCTCGTTCCAAACCCCCTGGCAAATGCACATTCCAGAAGGAGATGTACAATGTCTCATTCACACCACAGGCCCTCGCTAGCATCATGCAGTGGGATCGAGACTCTGGCTGTGTGTACAGGAACCTGACGGCGAGTGCCCCCCTTACCACCAGCCAAGCGAGGTCTTTACTGCTTGTTGGAGAGTTCTAACATGAAGGCATCCATCCAAATGCTTTTGACAGTCTGCTCAGGATACCATTGCACAGGACCCACCATCTCATTTTACCCTGACAGAACACCCGAGGACATTCTGTGCAAGTGACGACATGATTGAAACATGCGCCTCAAAGTATAACAGAAGAACTTGTCAAAAGCAGTGCAGAAAATGTGGCACCCAACTTGCACATAGCAAGGTGATTCTTGCTAAATCATCCGTTTTAAATGTGCATTGGTGTAGGGTTAAATATTTGAAAGAGCAGAGTTATCCGCCAATCTTCTGGACATTGTGAATTGGGGGATCGGTGGGACAAACTCAAAGGTGCAGACAGCACCTCAGTTTAACATTTCATCCAAATTCCAAAAACCCCAGTGTGGCAGTATGCTTCCACACAGGACTGCAGATCAACCTGGGTGTGGTCACACCCGACTGTACTTCAAACCTGATCAGGAGGGAGGACAGAGATCACAGCCACACACAACACACACCATCTCCCGTGAAACTGTGCTCCAGTGAGGGTCAGTGTGCATGGGACCCATCCTCCAGTGAGGGTTGGTGTAGGACCCGTCGCCCAGTGAGGGTCAGTGTGTGTGTGGGACCCGTCGCCCAGTGAGGGTCAGTGTGTGTGTGGGACCCGTCCCCCAGTGAGGGCCCATGTGTGCGTGGGACCCGTCCCCCAGTGAGGGCCCATGTGTGTGGGACCCATCGCCCAGTGAGGGTCGGTGTGTACGCGCGACCCATCCCCCAGTGAGGGCCCATGTGTGCGTGGGACCCGTCCCCCAGTGAGGGTCAGTGTGTACGTGCGACCCGTCACCTGGTGAGGGTCAGTGTGTGTGTGTGGGACCTGTCCCCCAGGGAGGGTCAGTGTGTGTGTGTGTGTGGGACCCGTCCCCCAGTGAGGGTGATGAAACTGTACCCTATAAACCCCATATACTGAACTAAAGAGATTTTGTTTTAATTGGAGTTGAACTGAAGTTATAATGAGCCTCCAGTCCTGTTGCTGAAGAGTCATCTTTTCCAAAGCATCCTGCAGCTCCTGACATCTCCTTAAAAGGTGTGGAAAAGTAGCCACAGATTTAAACTGGATGAACAAATAAAGGATTCTGTGAGGAATGTAGATAAGTTGGCTTTGCGCACTATAGCACCAAGTCACTTGAGATAGTCCAAGCCTTCAAGGATTTTGTGGAATGATAGTGCATGTCACGTATGACGTCATGTTATCAATATACTCAAACTAAGCCAGTCTTTTGGTCACAGAGTACTAGAACAAAATAGCAGGGAGCAGAAACTGTTAACTACCTAGGGACCACCAGGAAATGAATGCCAAGTATCCTCTCGGACCCCAAAGTGATTCTTAAATAGAAATATAAATTATTTTTTGTTCAAGTCTTGTATAGACAAAGCAAAGGCCAGGGCTGCTTCATGTCACAACAAGGAATGCTGTTTATCCGAGTACATTAAACACTGCTCCTTCCCCAGATCCGAACTCTATCAACACTCACGTCTCTACTGAGACTTTTTCCTTCCTTTTGCTGAAACCAGGAAACTAGTTGGTGCTTGAAGAGAGCCAACAAACTCAAAGCAGCCCAAGTGCAATGTGACAATTAATTAGAATGATACAGATCCGAATGTGCCCGAGTTCACCCTGGTTCTAGGTTTCTGGATGGATCCTGAGGAACAGCTAAGGGATTAAGAGTAATTTTACACAGCTTTGATGGTCATCCCCAGGAACTGAGCACTGAAATTGAAGGAGGTTCTTATGAATGGCAGACAATCCTGATATCACTGGTAAATACAGAAACCACCTCAGGTTTACCCCAATTCACTGTAATTGCAAGAAAATGAACAAATACATTTAAATTTTGATGGACGATGTCAGTCGATGAGAAGCCTTTGTCCAGGATTCCCCGTCCCACTATTCACAAGCCCACCCCTTCCATCTCCAACAGCCCAATTCCACAATTTATGGTTCCCCTTCAAAGCCACAATTCTCCCCCATTCTCACCGACCTATCCCACCCCAGGTCCCAGACTACACCATTAAGAGCAGAGGGCTGCAGTGGCAGCAGATAGTTTGTCAGGAGCAGTAATCACTTCCTAAAATTGACTAGAGTATCACCACACTGCAAGGGCGAGGGGTGCAATCTGTACACCCAGAAATAACTCACTCGGTCTCTGCACGGTTATCAAGATCTGGATTCTGCACATACCATTCCCATGGAATGAAAACAAGGACTTGAGTTATTACTCCCTGTGAACCTTGTGCTCTCAGTGGAATAAATCCTAGATAACTCATCTGCAGTCCAAGTTCTGCTGACTTACAGCCCGCACAACTTCCTGACCACACATTCCACATAAATATTCGTTCCCGAACACAAAACAAGACTCCCGAACCTGTAATTCCTCCTACCTTTTAGCAGAGCCTGGTTTATCAGCCTCAATGACCAGTGCCTCTCCCTGCCATTCAGCCCCCACATTGTGGGCACACTCTTGTTCACCACCTTGTCTTTGTGCCAGTTCCCAATACGAACTCAGTGCCAACAGCTCTTACCACAACCAACCACGGACACCTTCTGGCACCCGGACTCCAGAAAGTTCCAGCAGGTCACTAGATCCAATCAGCAGCAGGGTAAACAATCCATCCCAGCCATGGATCCATGCCAAGTAGTTGAGTTTGAGTACCCAGTCATTTCCGAAGACGCATTCCTCTTGTAGCTTGCATAACCTCTGGGCTGCAAGACTCTTACAATGAAGGGCTTTCTGAAGTGGAGGCAGGAAATGGTTTGGGAAGTCTGGTGGCCAGTTTGCATGGAATACGTCCACACAGCCATGTGATGATGGAAAGGTGACATTGGTTATTTGACAAACCTTGGCCCGGGACACTGGGGTGTTATTTGAATGATGACACAGGATCTCTTTTGTACACTTCAGTTATCCATGGCTTTTCATCTACTTCTGCACCTACATTCCAGTACACAGCCATCAACATGGAGGTTATTCAACATATTTGCACGTGTAAGTTGTGTGTGTCAAGTTATGTTAACTTATGTTTGTCCTCGTCTTATAATGTACTGTGCTGCTGCTGCAGAAAGCTAATTTTCATGGCATTTATACCCTGTGTATGTATGCCTATGACAACAATAAAGTTGAACTTGGCCCTCTGGAGATCTTTGGGCTCATCCAGAACTCTCACCATCCCATATACCCATGCTTGCTAACCTACGCTGGCTCCAGGTGAATCAACATGAAAATTCTAAACTTCTCACACTAAGCGTTCAAGCTTTCCCCGTTCTCGCCCTGCCTGTCTTCATAATCTTCTCTGGCCACACAATCCCCAGAGATACTTGCATTCCTCCAATTGTGGCCTCTTAAGCAATCGGTCAATAAACAATTCTCTGACTTCATCTCCCTTTCTTCCTTTAAAGGCATTCCTCAAAGGCCAAGATTTTGGTCACACCTCCTTGCGGCTTGACGTCAAATTTTGGGAAGAAGGGAGATTTCATTGCACTAACAGAAGCTATTTAATTGCAAGGGGTTGTTGTTGTTCCAGCAACCCATGCAGGCCTGAAGTAGTAGTAAACAAGTCACACCATCCGACATTCCAGCAATGTTTCACAGTCATGTCATATTTATTTTGATACTTCAAAGACATAATGACTGCTTCCACAAGGCCAGAGGAATGTAAACTAACTCTCTGTTCCACAGCATGACGCCACCAACGTGATCCACCTGCCAAATTTGGAAGCTTGAGCTCAGGGTGACAGCACACTAGTGTCAGTGCTGCTCATTCAGGAAACTGGTCCGTGCCAGGCATTTTCCACTGCAACTCCCTGCTTAATCTACTGGGTCAGGATTTTAACTCGTGTCGGCCTCTTCGTTGAAACTGAATGGCCAACAGGACAAAATCCACAAATGTAAATGCATGATGCCCAACTACAAGTATATGGATGCATACATCAAAACACACAAAACTATGTTGGGTAAGCCACGTGGTAGCCCTGTATCGTTGTCATCATAAAATACTTTTTCAAACTTTTACCAATGGACTATCAACATTTGACTGAGTGTGTATAACATTAGTGAAGTAAAACCAAACTGCTCTGCCCTTGGCAAAAATAAGTGCAACAAACATTTTTTTTTAAATGAAGACCTTCAGTTTAAAGAGAAGAATTTAAGCTTCTCTTTAAAATAAAAGAGTATTTAAAATTTCCAGGAAAAAAAGGCTCATTTTACCTTGGTTCTAGTTTTTCAGTTAAAGGAGGCATTTCCTGTCCTCTTCACAACCCTTCACTGCTTTGACTTTGTGGTGCAATTCCCAGCTCTTAAAACAAGGTGTCCAGTGCGCGAGCTCTGCTGCTTCAATCACATGTATTGGAGACTTTGAAAGTCACAGCCCAAGGCTGCCTGCTTTAAATACTTCAGCTCCTCCCATCAGTTCCTTTAATTAGATTCCTTGCCCCGTCAGACTCCCCTCTACCTAACTGAGCTCCAAAAGTACAAATACCTGAAGTATCTCAAGTGTTTAATGGCATACGTTCATTTTTGGCTAACGAGGGATGGTGATTTCACGCTTTGACAGCTCCAGTAAGGGCCAGAGGCTGCTGATGGCAGTTCCCACTGAGCTGCAAAAGGTGACTTTCTGGCATTGACGCTGAGAAAAGTTACGCAAAAACAAAGCCCAGGTCACGTGGTTCGCATCTAAATCTGTGCTGATGCTCCATCGGTACCACGGCAGCCCACGATCAAATTTCAACGGAGAATTCCAGAAGCTTACTGGCTTTCCAGCTTCGAGCTGAGCATGAACTGATTAACTTTCCATCCAGTGACACCACCCCGATCCGCGTTTGCTTGACAGTTTGCGCCAGGGACGCTGCGGCACAATGCATCATGGGATGTGTGACCTACCAAAAGGGCAGGGGCGTACCTGCAGGCCCATTGAACTTGCTCCACACTAAGCTGCAAAGCACATTCCCCTCACTTTCTCCTGGGGGATCCAAACACACAAAACCCGCAGCCAGTGAGCCAAAACGTTCCAGATTGTTTCCCTCCAATCCTTCAGCCAACTGAAACTGGACCAACACTGGCCAGACGACAGCCCCTGCTCTTCCCACGCTCCAGGAGCTCCCAATTTCAGCAACGCCATAACAGAGAGGCAGAGGAAAGTCGGGAATCCCATCCACGGGAAGTGGAAAACAACATCCACAGGTGGTTTTCATTTGTTCTGCGGAAGCCTGATTGCAAACGAGCATTCCTACACTGCCTGGTGCCCACCACAAGGGGAACAGTATTCCAGCTCCGGATCTGACAGCCAGGTAGGCCTCCAGCCTTCCACAGAACACAGGGAAGGTGGCTTCCCTGGGCAACGGGGTAGATAACAGTGTAGTGCTGTACACTAATCCCATCTGATGTGGTAGTGGCACAGTGGTTCAATTACCAGATTAGTAACAGTCCAAAAGTTCAAATCCCAGAATGGCAGATGTGGAACTTCAGTTCACTTTATAATATGGAATTTAAAAAGCCAGTCAATGGTCTTGAAATTACAGAACTAACTGCTGAATAAACACCCACTTGGTTACTCCTTTGGGGAGGAAATCTGCTGTCCTTGCCTGAATTGGCCTACAGATGACTCGAGATTCATCAACATGACAGAGTCTGAAATGGCCCCGGCCCACTGCTGCAAGGGAGATTAGGAATGGTCTTAAATGCTAGCTGTGTCAATGATACCCACTTCTTGAAAACAAATCTGTGAAAATCAGCAAAACAGGACCCCAGCCGTGAAACAGTTGCTGTAGAAATGTGTTTGTTCTGAGCACAACTATTCCTGGGCCACGAACAACCTCGCCCTCTACCAGATCTTCATTCACCAGCTGCCAACCCCATCCTCCACCTTCCCTCTACAACCCACAGGGGGCTCCTCATCCCTACCCATTCTGGACTCTGGACAAGCTGGATCCACAACAGATCCACAACAGGCAGCCGTGCCTTTACCCGGGAGGCCCTACATCTGTCCCTCAGCCCCTGTGTCCTTCAGTGACAAAATTAATATCACTAAGATCTGCGTTACCTATGGGAACATTGAATGGAATTGTTTTGATCATTGACATGAAACATTAAACTGGTTCTGCCCTCTGCAGAAGTTCCCATTCCTGCTGAATAGTTCCACGTTTTCCATTATTAAAAATTATTTCACCAGTGAGCCTATTGTTGGTATAGCAATAACTGGAGGCAGCGCTTACAGCAAAGTTGATTTTACAACAAACAAAATGTATTCACAGATCATTTAAAAAGACACTATCCAAAACAACAGCAACTTCTCCCAATAAAGATAGGATCATTTGCATCTCAAGATGTAGATAGTGGATTTCCTGAATATATTTGCAAAATAATCCCCAGTCATTTACAAAAGCAAAATGACCCACTGACCTCCATTCTCCTGTGACATGTACGTGGCCATCACTGACATCGTTTATATCCAAGGAACAGGTTTGAATTTTGCTGCAGATCTCAAGGATAATTCCATGACCCTGGACTTCCAGGGAGCACGGATTGGAGGCAGGACCATACAGTCCCAAGTTCTACCTACAACAAGCCTCCACCATGCTCAGGGAGCTCCATGGTGCTCTTGGGTACGTGGAGAGAATGGGCAGACTCAATGGGACAATGGCACCTGCAAGGACACCTCGGAGCTGTACCACCTACAGGAGGCCTTGAGGCTCAACCCAGCATTGGCCCACGCCTTCAAACTTCTCTGGCTTCACTCCCCCCCGACCTACACCTCAGATCACACACACCACCTGTGCACATCCAGCATCCCCGTTTCACCCAACACACTGCACTCAGACTCTTTCCCACAACACATTACTTCTCCCCAGCACTTCTCATCGCTGGAATTCACAACATTCACCTTAACAACCTTTTGTCCCAATTCTGTTCAGTGTCTGTATTAGAACCACCATTTCATGAGACAGCTTGAGCCTGCTTTACCGGGAGAGGGACAGAGACTGCCAGAAACACTCAGCAGGCCGGTCAGCATCTGTGGAGAGAGGAACGGTTAATGTTTCAGGTCAAAGACCCGTCATCAGAACTAAATCCTTCATCAGTTTCGATGACGGGTTTTCCAGCAGAAGCATTAACTCAGTTTCTCAATCCACAGATGCTGCCTGACCTGCTTGAGTGTTTCTGGCATTTCTGTTTTTTTTCCAGATTTTCAGCATCTGCAATATTTTGATTTCAATCACTGTGAAAGGCTTTGGTTCACGGAGGCTTTGACCAATTGGATGGAAGACTCAATGGGGTGGCGGAGGGGAGAGAAGAGTCTTGGCTCCATAACCAGTGTCTTCTGATTGAGCAAGTACATGTGGTACCACACAGCCTGCTGCATAACATAAAGCCACCAAGACAGAAAAAAAGAATGTGCTTTTAGATACCACTTTTCATAATCCCAGCAGCTCACAGCCAAGTGTTCTAACTTAGAGAATCTAATTGCTTACTTCGTACTTCCACAAACACCAGTGAGATAATGACTAATGTTTGTGTGAGTGATTAAATATTGGCTAGGGCATCTTCTCCTAGGATATTAAAAGTGAGACCTCTGATTCATCCCAGAGAACAAATGTGGGATTCGTCCAAAAGACCCTGCCAGTGGTGAAACTCCCTCTCAGTACTGCACTGAATGGTCGGCATACACAATAGGCTCAAGCCCACTGGAGCAGTGCGAGAATCCGACCAACAATCCTGATCCAGGAGCGAAAGTTAACATCGCTGAAGCACATCATAGCACTGGCAGAGGGAGATACCAATGAAAGACTGATATTTTATGGACTGACGAGAACCCTGCTCAGTACTCCACCCACAAACAACATCCAATCCAGTCTTACTGCAATGGAGTGGACACGCTGAAATACACGATATTCTGCAAGAAAGCATCTAAAGGGAACCAAGCTCTGGAAAAAGAAAACACATGCTGACCTTTATATCCTCTGCTGATAAATGGGAGAAAAGGTGGTTCCTGCCTGCAGTTACCAGGTGACACGTGATCCAAGTAAAGCTGCAGATTCATCTGTCGAAAGCTTCCAGCGGGCTGACTGGTATTTCCGAACACGGTGCCCATTCAGAGCTCAAGCATCCACAGAGTCGCACAGCGAGCCCTCAGGCTACCATGTTTGTGATGGCAACATCCTGGTGAATCTCTTCTGCACCCTCTCCAGTGCAATCACATCTTTCCTATGGCATTGTAAACCAGAACTGCTCTAGCTGTGGCCCAACTGTCTCATATGGGTGTATAACAACTACCCTGGTCTTGCCTTTGTTTGGCAGCACAGAATATAATTATCCCATGGGCTTTCTTAACCACCTTATCTATGCTGCTTTCAGGGATCCTTGAACACATAATGGGTGCTCGAACGCTGGCACAGATACATAGAACCATAGAACAATACAGCACAATACAGGCTCTTCAGCCCACCGTGTCGTGCCAACCTTCAAACCACTCCTAAGACTATCTAACCCCTTCCTCCCACATATCCCCCTATCTTAAATTCCTCCATATGCTGATCTAACAATCTCTTGAACTTGACCAATGTATCAGCCTCCACCACCACCCCAGGCAGTGCATTCCATGCACCAACCACTCTCTGGGTAAAAAACCTCCCTCTGACATCTCCCTTAAACTTCCCCCCCATTACCTTAAAGCCATGCCTCTTGTATTGAGCATTGGTGCCCTGGGAAAGAGGCGCTGGCTGTCCACTCTATATATTCCTCTTAATATTTTGTACACCTCTATCACGTCTCCCCTCATCCTCCTCCTCTCCAATGAGTAAAGCCCAAGCTCCTTTAGTCTCTCCTCATAATCCATACTCTCTAATCCAGGCAGCATCCTGGTAAATCTCCTCCGCACCCTTTCCAATGCCTCCACATCCTTCCTACAATGAGGGGAACAGAACTGGACACAGTACTCTAACTGTGGTCTAACCAGAGTTTTGTAAAGCTGCATCATTACTTTGTGGCTCTTAAACTTGATCCCACCCTATCCACCTGTGTGGTAACTTTCAGTGATCTGTGGATATGAACCCCCAGATCCCTCTGCTCCTCTACACTGCCCAGAATCCTGCCATTTACCTTGTACTCTGCCTTGGAGTTAGTCCTTCCAAAGTGTACCACCTCACACTTCTCCGGATTGAACTCCATCTGCCACTTGTCAGCCCAGCTCTGCATCCTATCAATATCCTTCTGTAAGCTTTGACAAAAAAAAGGTCGTGATGCTGGGATTCAGCCAAAATCTAAAACAGTGCCCAATAGACTTATGAACCAAGATGATCAAAGAAAATGCGTCAAATGGCAATAAACAGAGTGAAGGAACAGGCTAATGGAAATGCAGGAAAAGGATCTGAGGACCAGTCCCTGCTCCCATGACCTATGGAATAGTTTCAGAGTTAGCTCTCTTCAATACAGCTAGTGTGCCTGTCAACACAGCCAGGACTCAGAGAAGGGTTACTGCTCCGTATCCTCCCTCAACTTCAACATTTGTGGTGTTTAAAGCTGAAACACGAAACACTAAACACTTACATGCTGAACACTAATCGAAGTACTTGTAGATTTAATCCATGAGAAAAGCATTCAAGCAAACTTGGAAAAGTGGAGCAAAAAGTGACCAAGCATTCTGAAACAGAATGGACACGATCTCTCCTCTTCACCCCTTGTAAAGACGAGAATTGAAACCACAACCACACCAGGACCCGGGTTCATTACAACTGGCAGAGCAGGCAGATCCAAAATTCAAATCGTTTCTTATTGCAAGGTTAAAAACATCTTGGTTATCTGAAGAACACAAGAATGTACCTCACAGCAGTGCTTGTTGGAGCTGGGAGTAAACATCGAGGGTCAAGTTTTACATTCTAGTGTGGATTTAGATTTTTGCTTCAAGTGTTTCATTCGATGCCACTTCCAGCATCCTGGGGCCTCATCTAATTCCATCTGTCAAGCACAAAATATCTGACATATGTAAGTAAAAGTATCTATTCTGATCTAAATACAACTTCACCATGCTTGGTGCTGTCACTGGGGACTGAGTGCCAGATACATAGTGTTGACTAATACCAGCTGGCACAACATTCTGTACTCTGCAAATTGTTATCTGGAATGCACGGTCTAAGAGGATAATGGCAGAAGATTCAACAGCAGTTTGAGAAGAAATTAATATGCAGGACTATTGGACAGAGCAGAACAGAAGGATTTATTGAATAAGCCTTTCAAAGCAACAGCACAAGACTGAAGAGCTGCATCAAGATCTGTAAACTTCACAGTCACCTCTCGCCCTGTTCCAGCCCCCCAGCCCTAGAGCAATACACTAAGGGTGTGGTGATTTAATTAAAAGGCCAAAACAGATTTAGTCTAGATAAAAGACTCCCAATATCAAAAAAGTCTCATTTTTTCGTATGACCATTTTTAGAAACTGAACAACCAGTTACTGTGTTCTTGCAACCTTGTTTTCTCCAAAAGGAGTCAAGTTGTATTGGCATTGGAGGAATAACTTGGGAAAAGAGCGGAGGAATGGGAATGATGGGATTGCTCTAGTATGAGCCAACAGAGACAAGATCGTCTGAGTTGCCTCCTTCTGTGCCATGAGACTTCTCCGATTCTTAAAGACTAAAGTGTGATTGTAGATATGTTCCACTGAGCCTTTAAAATGTCTCTACTGCAACCCTCCGGACAATAACTTGATAGATTTTAACGCATAAAAACTCATTTAAAATGGTAGACAGAAGAATTACAGAAACAGATGAAGTTCAAAGCTGCTATTCTTTCTATGTTGATTAACTGCAGTATTCTCATTATTTCATGGAATACTTGTTTCTTTGGCGAGGTAAGGAAATGGTTACACACCAACGATTTGTCATGCAGCTTGTACTTGACGAGCAGAATGTTCCTGCAACTCGGTATTGGGAGGTACAGACCTATTATCTTCAGTTCTGTCAGTTCTTGAGAGACCACTCAATCTCTCCTGGGCCAGTCTCGAACTGAACCGTACCTGACAGCAACTTTACAACACATCTGCTTTATTGGTAAGACCAACCTGCCCCAACTCCACTGAGACTTACCTCACCTCCTGCTGAAGTCCTTATCCATGCCCATGTTCCCTCAAGACCATGCCATTGCAGTCCTGTCCATCTCCCACTCTCTATAATCCCCAGCTCATCCAACTTCCTTTGTTAAATACTCGCCACACTCATCCTTGTACTTTAGCAATGGCATGAGAAATCAGAGGTCACAAACTAAAAGGACCAAACAGCATTCATCCACTTTGCCTGAAGTGGAATTATCTTTCTTTGGTAGGGTTTTGATTCCACAGTGTTCAGTAAAACGCGATGATACAACCATTTCTGATTATAACTACCCAGCTACAATCAATAATACCTTTCAGTAAATAGACAGATACATTTTAACTACAGCTGCACAATCATAAAGCAGTCACTAAATGGAAGGAAATGGTCTCACTGCTCTTTTCAAATAAAACATTTATTGCACGTTCACAAACTGATCCATCAGATTGAGTGGATGGAACAAACATCATGTGTCGTGTTGTGAATCCTGAGAGTGATGATGGGAGGGTGATGAATAACAGTGTGGCCTTCATGTGGCTTCTGCGCAGACATCACACTGGCAGAGTTGACAACACTGGGGTCAGGCTTGCAAGGGGAAAGAGAACAGTCAGCCCAGAACTTCACTGGGTGACCCCATGGGAGATGTACCTGAGTGGATTCGAGGCAAGGAAGGACCGAGCATCACAACAATGCCCCGCTCCTTATTATCAATTACATACCCATTACCTGCTATACAGGGGCCATGCAAGGAAGGGAACCAACACCACATCCCAACCAATGTCAAGAACACAAGGGCTATCAGGATAAAAATCACAATAAATCCCATCCTCACCAAATTACAGAGTTCCTTCATTAGTGGATAACTCATTAAGTAGGGAGATTTTGAATATAGTGACATGGTTTAAGTTATCCAATGATATCATCCGAAGAGATTAGTTCCAATGCCACTGTGGCAAGTGGGGGAAGTGAAGAACACGACAGCCCCTTGGCCTTTCCCACCTGCTCTGCCATTCAGTAAGAACATGGCTGACCTGATTTGAGTTTCCCGCCTGGTTCCAACATCCCTTGATTCCCCTGTAAACCAAAAATTCATCTCACCCTTGAACATGTCCAATGACTCCACTTCCACCACTCCTTGGGTAGAGAGTTCCAAAGATTAATGATAGTCAGAGAAGGAATTCCTCATCTGGCTTAGAAGGGGAGATTCCTTATTCTGAATCGGTAACCCTTGTTATGGAGGACCGCACTAGAGGAAGCATCCACTCAATTAATCCCCCTCAGAGCCTTATATGGTTTAAAACTTTCTTTTAAACAGCCTTGCGTAGTGACCCGCAACCACTTCATCCCAACAAAACCTTCTCTGAACTTTCTCCCTGTGCACAGTTCCCTACTTCTATTCTGCACTCTCTTTGCAATAAAGGCCAACTTCTATTTGCCTTCCTGCATGCCACCTTGCCCTAGTTCATGTACAAGGAGCAGATGTCCCTGTACGGTAGCATTCTGTAGACACACCAATTACACAACGTTCTACTTTTCCATCCTTCTTACCAAAGCCGATAACCTGATTTCTCTACATCATATTCTATCTGTCAGATTTCTGCAATTAGGTTAACCAATCTACATCCCTTTGCAGACATTTCTGCGCCCTCGTCAAGCTTGCTTTCCCACCTAGTTTTGTATTGTTTGCAAATTTGGCTAGAATCCACTTGGTCCCTTGATAGAATTCAATAATATAGATTGCAAATAGCTGACTGCAATATAGATTGCAAATAATCAAATGTAATCTAAACTGTAACTAGTTGTGACCATTGTGGCACCTCATTAGTTAACGGTTACAACCTGAGAATAACCTATTTATCCTGATCACTACAGTTTAGCGACACTATGACCACTTTGCACTAAAATGGACTTTTTTTGTTCTACTTGTGTTCTTTCTTGTAAAAGTTGTGTATGATTTATGTTTAATTTATGTTTTATTTGTGAATGCTGCTTATCTGATGCTCTGTGCCTGTGATGCTGCTGCAAGTAAGTTTTTCATTGTACCTGTGCACACATGTACTTGGGCAGATGACAATAAGCTCGACTTTGTTTCTCTGCTTCCTGTCAGTTAGCCGATCTTCCTTCTTATGCTAATGTACTACACCCAATGCCATCAGTGCTTACCTTGTACACTAACCTTTTGCTTGGCATTTCATTAACTGCTTTCTGGTAATTCAAATTCAAGATATTTTCTAGTTCTCCTTTATTCATCCTCCTCCTTAGATTCTTGTTATGATTTTTTTTAATGTCCTCATACTCTTTCCTTAATAGTAGATTCCAACATCTTCTGCAATAATGCATCAGGTTAACTGGCCTGTAGCTTCCTGGTTTCTGTCTCCCCTTTTTCCTTAAAATTTTCTCATCCACCAGAGTCTTGCCAAAACTAGGGAATTTTGGAAGATCATAACCAGTACATTCACTGTCTCTGCAGACACTACTTTTAAGACTCTAGAATGTAGGCCACAAGGTCCAGGGAATTTGTCAACCTTCAGCTTCATTAGTTACCTGGTGACTGTGATAAGTTCCTCCATCCCTAACTTTGCCTTCAATGTCTTCTGCCATGAAGACAGATACAATACCTTTATTCGAAATTGCCGCCATATCCATGCTTCCCATTATTAATTTTCCAGTCTCCTCCCCCAAGGCTCCAGTGCTAACCTCCGCTGCTCTTTATAGAAGTTCTTATCATCTGGTTTTATATTTCTCACTAGCTTACTCTCAATCTATCCTCTCCCTTTCAGTCATCCTTCAACAATTTCTAAAATGTTCCCAATCTCGTGGCCCACAATAGTTCAGTGAGCTTCATTGTAGTCATGGGCAAGGATAAAATTGGTCCTCAAGTTAGGGCCCTAAACTGGGGGAAGGCAGATTTCCATAGCGTAAGTAGATTGGGAGCAGCAAGAGTCAAAGGTGTAAAGTTTAGAGAACCTTTGGTTAATGAGGTAAATCACAGGTTGATCACGGAAAAGAAGGAAGCATTTGTCAGGTATAGGAAATCGGTATTGAATGAGTCACTTGAAATTTATAGGGGATGTAGAGAGAGCTTAAGAAAGAAATTAGGAGGGCAAAAAGGAGCCATAAAATGACCTTGGCAATAGGATTAAGGAGTACCCTAAAACCTTTTTTAAGCATATTAGAAGCAAGAAGGTAGCTAGGAAAAGAGTAGGCCCCCTCAGGGACCAAAGGGGTAATGTGTGTGTGGAGCCAGGAAAGATGAGCGAGATCTTAAATGAATACGTCTCATTGGTATTCACCAGGGAGAAGGAAAGGGAGGCTGGAGAGTTAGGGGAGGGGTACATTGATATTCTGGAGCACATCTGTATCAGAACAAAGGAAGTACTGTAAATATTGGAGCATATCATGGTTGATTAATCCCCAGGGCCTGACAGGATCTATCCCAGGATGAAAAGGGAAGCCAGGGAGGAGATTGCTGGGGCTCTGATGGAGGTTTTTTGAACCTTCATTAGCCACGGGTAAGGTGCCAGAAGACTGGAGGATAGTTAATGTCGTTCGCTTGTTCAAAAGGGGAAGTACAGATAAGCCTGGAAATTGAAGGCTGGTGAGCCTTATCTCAGTGGTAGGGAAGTCGGATCGGTGGTTAAGAAAGCGAATGCTATGTTGGCATTCATCTCGAGAGGTATAGTGTATAAAAGTAAGGAAGTGTTGATGAGGCTCTACGGGGCACTAGTGAGGCCTCATTTGGAATACTGTGCGCAGTTTTGGGCCCCACATCTTAGGAAGGATGTGCTGACGTTGGAGAGGGTTCAGAGGAGATTTACGAGAATGATTCCGGGAATGAAAGGGCTTAAGTATGATGAGCGTTTGTCGGCTCTTGGACTGTACTCACTGGAGTACAGAAGGATGAGAGGGGACCTCGTAGCGACATTTAAAATGTTGACAGGTAAGGATAGAGTAGATGTGGCTAGGCTGTTTCCCTTGGTGGGCGAGTCCAGGACCAGAGGGCACAATCTTAGAATTAGAGGGTACAGTTTCAAGACAGAGATGAGGAGAAATTTCTTTACCCAGAGGGTGGTGAAATTGTGGAACTCCTTGCCACGCACAGCAGTGGAGGCCAGATCAGTGGGGGTGTTCAAGGAGGAGATAGACAGATATCTAAATAGACAGGGTATCAAGGGATATGGGGATAAGGCTGGAAAATGGGATTAGAATAGTTTTTTTTTCCCCCCACCCCATTTCTTTTTCCCTTTTCCTTGGAGCAGACTCGATGGGCCGAATGGCCTGCTTCTGCTCCTTTGTCTTGTGATCTTGTGAAGTCGTTGGAGAAGATTCTGAGTGATGGGATTTATGCTCACTTGGAAAGGCAGGGACTAGCATTTGGGGACCTAGTTCAGTCTATGAACTCATCTTCAAGGCTGCCTTTTCAAATTTGATTTGTCCAATGTACAAGAGTCAAGTTGCCCTCAATTATTTTGCAACCTCTTTGTTTCTTGATTTATACGCTGACCCTACAGCATTCCTACCGTTAGGAAGCCTATAGCCTATCCCCACCAATCACTTCTTCCCCTTGCCATTTTGTTCCCACCCAGATTCATTGCACTCCAGTGCACTGATGTCATTCTTCACTCACAGAGCCATCCTACCTCTTATTCCTTTCTGCCCGTCCCATGTCGATTCCCAGCCTTAGTCACCTTGCAACCACATTTTTTACAGCTCTTTGATCAGAGCCCCTTCCCACCCACAACCAATTTCTGCCATCAATTCACCTCTTGTTACGAATGCTGCACGCATTCGGGTAAAGAGCCTTCAATTTTGTCTTTTTAAGTACTTTTCCCTGCTCTGACCCTGTCTGCTGGCGTACTCTCGGTTTGTTGGCTCAATCCCTTCCTCTCACCATCTTGTTAATATTACCAACTTCATTACTTGGCATGAAGCACCTTGCCCTCTCTCTTTAATTTTCCAAATTACCCCTCACCCTTCTACACCCACCCACGTCCCACAGCCCTCTATCCACCCATACTATTTAGTTTAAAATTTTATTTATTCCATTCCCAGTCTCATTCAAGTGAAGTCCCTCCGAAGAAGTCATCTTTCCCCAATACTGGTGCCAGTCCTACAGGAATTGAACCCCATTTTTCCAATATCGATCTTTGGTTTTGCTAACCCGATGCTGATTTGCAAATAGATCAGCTAATAAACCAGGAACAGTGCTCCAGCACACTGGGTTTGATCCTGACTTCCAATGTTATCTGTATGGCATGTGCATGTTTTCCCTGTGACCACGTGGGTTTCCTCCAATATACCAATGATATGTAGGCTGTCAGTTAATTGGCTACAATAAATTACCCTGGCCTAGATGAGTGAGTGGAGAATGAGGTTAATGGACAGATGACAATGAATAGGTTGCAAGGAAATAGGTGGGTAATGGGATTGATCAGAGCCCACATAAACTCAATGGGCCAAATGGCCTTGATCTATGTAGTACGGAAATATGAAATACAGTTAAAAGAATGAAATAGTATGAAAATTACCACTATGGTTCTGCTTTTTTTAATTTAGATTTAAAGAAACAAAATCTGGAATTTTAAAAAAATCAGACAGTACTGTCAAACAAGCAAATTACCCAGCGTGACTCTGGGCCCACCAGTAGGGCTCACCCTTAACTGTCTCTCCAGTTCAGAGGCAATAAAGGGCAGCAGATAATTGCTTGCATGGCCAGTGATGTCAACATCCCATAAACAAGTAAACATTTTTGATATTTTAGAAGATAAAATTTCCCAGCTTTGTCACATATCTTTGCTGCAAGAGTTGGTCATAAAATGAAATGTCTACAGAGCTCCATCCAATTGGTTTAAAGTTTATTTGGCATGAACTTTGTTTCAATCTTGGATGAAATTGGGTTAATTAAACCCAGTTTACCATCCATTCATTCAGTGTCTACCCCCAGCCTGAAATAGTCCTGGCCTCTGAAAGTAGTGCTGGTACTCCAGAGGAAGAGCTTTTGGAGTTGAACATGTACATTGGCCAATTTGCTCCACCCTGGGATACCAGAGGGTCAGCTACTGAAATGCTCATTGGCACCCATCACAGCACCCTTACAGTCCACTTGGACTTCCAGATTTTAAGTATACAAGATCTGTTTTCCTGAAAACTTTGGCCCCTCACCCACTCAGAAAGGAATCTATGCATCTCTCCTAATGCAGGTTTTTAGAAAGTATTCTCCACAGTGTGAGAATGCCCAAATTAATAGCCAGATGACTACAGGCCATCGCTGGGTAAAATGATAGGGTTCCATTTTTACAGACATTTTTATGTCAATTCTGTCCATAAGTCAGAAAATACACAAAAGAAAAAAAAAATCACTTGATACGGTAACCATACCTGCACAGTTTTGCAAAGAATGGCATCAAGAGCACACAAGACTAATTTGGAAGAACAATTACTAAAAGTGAAGAGAGAGGAAACTAGATCTGCCGTTTGCAGGAATGAGCATGTGTACGAGTGTATACCAATATTATGGGAGCTTGTTTGTATGTACGGGTGTTCATAAGTCGGGCATTCAAAACCGAGGGAGGGCCTATAGATTCAAAACATTATATATTCCCCCAGATTAGCAAGTGCCATACTGCTGGGGCAGTGCCAGGTTCAATGAAGCTGGCGGTTGGACTGTGCCAATTCTCTGGGGTTGCCTTGTATACCTTGGCAAAGCCAGGAGGATGCAGAAAGCAACAGAAAGCTGACAAAGTACTATCGACTGAAGCATTAACTCTGTTTCTCTCCCTACAGCTGCTACATGACCTGCTGGGTATTTCCAGCAAATTCTGTTTTTATTTCAGATTCCCAGCATCTGCAGGTTTTTTGATTTTCTCAGAGCTGATTAGCTGGGAGTGGCTGCTGTGCCAGAAATTGATGGGCTGCAATTTATTATACAGTATATATTCTATATACTAGAATTCACTATAAACTCATTAATGGAAGTCTACATATGGACTGAAAACAAAATCTAGTTCCTAATCGGCTGAGAGCTACAGCACCAATAGGGGCCAGCAATCCACTCCATCAGACAGGACCCAGACTGAAGAGACTGGGATGCAGACAAAGTGCGGCAGAGTTGGTCTCCCAAGCTCGGGAGAGTCGGTCGGGGCAGCGAGCAGGAAGCTCTACTCTGCTTCTGTTCCTGTCACACTTCCATTGTCGAGCTTGTTCTGGGTGTAGCATTTCCATTCCTCATTCCTAACGTCACTCTGCTTAACGAGGCTAAAAAGAAAATGAAGTTATTATACATTTTTAAAGAAGTGTCTGCGTGGCAATCACGCCTCCCCCGCAGTAGTGAACCGGACCAGCTCAGAACTGCTGCCACTTTATCTGAAGTGACCTTAAAGGTATGAACATTAATTCTACTGAACCTTCAGTATCTCCCAGTTCTTGAAGAGGGACGGAGATGGTGGGGAGAAGCGGCAACCCTTCAGCAACAAGCCAGTCATTACACCTACTCTTGAAGGAACATCCTGGACAACTTGTGGAGGAAGTTCACCACTGTCTGCTCAGAGGGGCTAATAAATGCAGCCCTGCAATGACCCCTCCCAGGAACAAAGGGAAGGAAAAAAATGTAAATTAAATCTTGTCACCCCATTCCAGCCTCCATTGAAAAAAGTATTGTTCTGCAGAGGTCAGCTTGCATTGAACTGGACATTTCTGGAGGTGGGACATTTGCTGTCTCCGTCCTGGCACCACAGGGGACGTGGTAAAAGCAAAAGCTGCTGGTGACGAGCCCTCACACTCTGCTTTTTAAATGTGTGACTACTTATCGAGACTGGAAGGCAGGAGGGCGTTCCGAGGAACGGGAATGTGTGGGCACTTCACAGCCTAAGAGTCAGATTCGGTGACTGGAAATGTCAGCACCCAACATGAGCAGTGTGGTCTCAATCAGAGCACAGTGACTCACACACACATGCACAGTGTGTGACACTCAGATGGACTTGCGGCAGCCTGATGCAAACATTTAAGTGTGTAAATCACGGCAAGTGTTGAAAGGTCACAAATACAGCCTGCTGTGCTCTGCTCAATATTCTATTTTCCTCTTATCTGGCCATCATTCAAAACATTCTTCTTTGGAAAGTTTAACATTCATTCCTATATTGATTCCTTTTTAGTCATTATGCACATTTCCTTTGTTACAAAGAAAAAAAATCAGATTTAACATAACAGTATAACTTTCTGAGAGATGCGATTTCTTTGATTTGCTGCTTCACAGAAACAGGCCCAAGAGCTCTCCAGAACAATGCAAATAAACATACCCACCCTTGGGAGCTTATCAACCACCTCAACAGTATTTAATAAGATCTCTTTACATCTTTCTCCCCACAATCATAACAGTTCACTGTTGAACCAGAACAAACATGCACTCACAACTGACACTACTGAAGTACCTTCCATCACAGCTGTGATTAGGATTAGGGTCAGAGATTGGTGTTTGATTGGACCCCTATAGACTTGCCCTGGAGGCTTCACAAAGGACTGAAATCCTGGCCACTGCTCAAGCAAACCAGACAAAAATATCCCAAGGTGCATTAGCAACAGTTGTACGGCCTTAACCCTTTGGTTTCCGCACTTCAGGTCAAAGGGTAAACAAGCGTCAATGGAGAGACAGGCAGCTTGGCTAGAAATAGTAATTGCAGCAGAGATCACATGATAATTCCTCCAGGAATAAATCCATCCTTAATCACGAAACATGCTTTGGGATTTTCCTTCATCTTGCCTGCTGGTAATATTTCATGCCGTCCTTGCTCTGCTGGTCGCCTTTATAATTACCCCCCATCCACCCTACTTATTTCAGTTCTCCATACCTGCAAAATACTTCCCTCTTTTCCTTTATCCACCTCTCAATATTCTCGAACCTGCTGTCCTTCCCCTTCACCCTGAGGGGAACATGTTGGCCCCCAATTCTCGCTTTTACATGACTCCCACATGTTGGATTCAGACTTCCAGTCTATTTCTGCCAGGTCCTGCCTTTTGTCTTGAAAGCCTCCTTCTCCAATTCAAAACATTAATTTCCAGACCATTCATATCCTTTTCCATAACTACCTTGAAGCTTACAGGGTTATGGTCAATTTTTCCCAAATGCACTCCCACTGACACTCTACTCACTTACCCGGCACATTCCCCATGATTGGGTCCAGTATTACCCTTTCTCCAGTAGAACTGTCTACATATTGACTCAAAAAGTTCTCTTGGATACACTTTAAAAATTCCACTGTCTTAGCTTTTCTCTCTAAAGTGATCCCAGTTAATATCGGGGGAAAGTTAAAATCTTCATGCAGATTGAGTTAATCAAATTGGAAAGTGTAGCCACAAGAACATATTCGTAGAGTGGATTTGGGATAGTTTCCTCAAGTAATGCATTATGGAGCAAACCATGGAATAGGCTACTTGGAAACGTAATAAATGACCTTAGGGTAAACAACCTCCAGGAGGAAGTGATCAGAGAGTGATAGACGTCTGTGTTCAGTTTGAAGGGGAGAAACTTGGTTCTGAATCTTAACTTTAAAAAAAGGAATTAAAGGTTTGAGGACAGGAATGGCTAAAAATGGACTGGACCAATAGATCAGCAGAAAGAGAGCTGGCAAGCAGTGGTAGACGTGCAAGGAGGTAATTCATGATATTTAGCAAAAATATATCCCAGTAAGGAGGAAGGATTCTAAGGGAGGGATAACCAACCAAGGAAGAATGTATTTAACTGAAAGAGGAAATGTATGAGGCTGCAAAAGTTGGTGGTAGATACAAAGAATGTGAGAGTCCAGCAAAGAATGACCAAGAAGAGATAATGAGAGAAAATAAAATATGTGAGCAAACTAGCAAGAATTAGAAAAAAAATTATCTCCTTTCAGAAGGTCCAAGTGAACATTGGCCCCCCTAGGGGAGGAAGTTATGGAACTAGTCATGAGGGAAACAAGAAAAGGCAGAGGAGTTAAACCGATATTTTGCATCAGCCTTTACCCGAGAAGATACCACAAACATCCCATTAGATCTGAATAATGCAGGGAAGGAACTAAATACCATCACTGGAGAATTGGTATTAAGCAAACTAATGGGGCTAAAGATCAATAAGTCTCCTCCCCAGGATGGCTTGCAACCAAGGATCCAAAAAGAAGTGGTACCGAGATAATGGATGCATTAGCTGTAATCCTTCAAAAATCCTTGGATTCTGGAGAAATGCCAAAGGATTGGAAAACTGCAAATATGACACCTTTACTCAAACAGGGAGAGAGGCAAAAAATGGGAAACTATAGACTACAGCCCAGCATATCTTGTAAGGAAAAGGGTTAGAATTAATTAAGAAAGTAGTAGCAATACATTTGGAAAATCATAATCTAACTAAGCATAATCATAGAACACAAGAGCTGTACAGCACTGGACAGGCCATTCTGCCCACCATGTTGTGCTGATCTTGATGTCAATTTATACTAAATGTCCTCCTCCTGTGTATCATCCATATCCCTCCATTCCCTTCATATTCATGTGTCTATCTAAAAGCCTCTTAAGCTCCACCAAACTGCCTGCTTCCACTACTACTCCTGGTAACCTATTCCAGGCACCTACCACAAACAGCATAAAAAAATTGCCCCTCATGTCGCCTTTAAACCTTCCCCCCTCCAACCTTAAAAGCATGTCCTCTGACGTTTGACATTTTTTACCCTGGGGAAAAGATTCTGACTGTCTACCCTATCTCTGCCTCTCATAATTTTAAAAACCTCTATCGGGTCTCCCCTCAGCCTTCAACGCTCTGGGGAGAACAACCCACGTTTGTCCAACCTTTCCTTATAGCTTATACCCTCTTAATCCAGGCAGCATCCTGGTAAACCTCTTCTGCACCCTATCCACAACCTCCACATCTTTCCTCTAATAGGGCGATCAGAATTGCACACAATACTCCAAGTGCGGTCTGACTAAAGTTTTACATAGCTGCAGCATGACTTCTTTACTCTTGTACTCACACCCCTACCACTGAAAGCAAACATGACATAAGCCTTCTATATCCACTTGCATAGCTACTTTCAGTAAGCTACCATCATGGACTCATGAAGGGGAAATCATGTCGGACAAATTTATTAGGGGTTTTTGAGGAAGTCTTGACCAGACTGGATGGAGGGAAACCAGTAGATATGCTGCATTGGGATTTGTAGAAGGCATTTGACAAGGTGCCTCACAAAAGGTTACATCACTAGATACGAGCCCATGGTGTTGGAGGGCATTGACTAGCTAATGGGCAGGAAGGAACGAGGAGAGATGAAAAGCTCAATTTCAGGTTGACAATTTATGGTCAGTGAGGTACCACAAGGAACAGTGCTGGGACCATAATTGTTCACCATATAACATTAAGGAAGGAAGGAAGCAAACAAACAACACAAAGATGGGTGGAAAAGGGCAGAAAGTTGGAAAACGGAGCATAATGTACAGTTGTTCATTTTGGAAGGAAGCAGGTATTATTTAAAATGAGAGACATTCGAGAAGACTGCAGCACAAAAGGGATTTGGGATCCTTGTGCACAAAACAAGGCTAGCACACCTGTGCAGCAGGTAATAGGAAAGGCAAGAGGAATGTTGGCCTTTCAACGGTGTTGGAGTATAAATGTAGGGATGTCTTATTGCAACTGTACCTTGCACTAGTGAGTCCAAGTCTAGACTACTGCAGATAGTCTTGGTTCCTCTATTTAATAAAAATATTTTGTTGATGCAGTTCTGACAAAATTCACTAGGATGATCCCATGAGGAAAGGTTAAGCAAGGTTAGACTCTGCTCGTTGGAGTTTAGAAGAATGAGAGGTGATCTTATTGAAAGGTAAGAGATTCTTAAGGGCTGGAGACAGTAAATTGTAAGAGGATGTGCCCTCTTATGGGAGAATCTAGAACCAGAGGGAATGGTCTCAGAATAAGAAGGTGCTCATTTAAAGTTGGATTAAAGAAGAATTTCTTGTCCCAGAGAGTCGAGAGTATGTTGAAATTCTTGCCACAAAGAGTTGTGTGGGCAGAGTGGTGGGTATAGTTAAGACTGAGAAAGAGAGATTCCTAATCTGTAAGGGATAATGGGGAAAGGGCAGGAAAGTGGACTTGAGGACTGTTGGATTATCCATGATCTTACTGAAGAGTTGAGCAGGCTCAACGGCTGAATGGCCTCCTGTTCCCATTTCAGAAAAGCGTAGTCAAGAATTTCGGCCATCTGCAAGAAATCTTGTGTTGGCTTGAATCACACTGGATTTTTTAAAAATGAGGGTTTATTTAAGTTGAACCATGGAGCTTTAATTTACATTACAATTACTGATCACGATCTGGATATTAGAGATTACAACCGTTACATTTTTGTTAGTGCCAATCAGCTGACTCAAGTTTGAGAAGACAGACAAATGAGATTTGTCATAGGTTTACTATTTCTGGTCATAACTGACTTAACTTCAGTAAGGGACAAGTCTCAGGGATCCCAGGCATGTGCAGGTCCAGACCACTCATCAATTTACACAGACTGTGTCCAGGAAACAGTCATCGTGTCGGTCAGTGGCACATGAAGTCTGCACTTCCCATCATCTGTCCATCCATGAGCAATGCTTCCAGAGCGGGAATCTCCCAGGATGGAGCAGGTGTCACTGCCCAGGAATTCATGGACTGACAGGAAGGCCGCTTCAGCTAATAGCAAAGAAATTCTAGCAACAGCTGCTGGAGCTCAGTCTTCCACTTGGAATTTATGGCGAGATACCGTGATGGCACTTGCTAGATTCCTCTCAGGATTGGGAACACTTTCTTACTAGTGTCACAAGTCAAAGTTCAAGAATTGTTGAGCAACAAATCAGACTGAATCCAGTAAAGAATGTTACACTTCAAAGGGAACTTTATCAACTAACACACGCTGACGTCAGGAGTCAGAAGGATTAATGAGTTTAGACATCTAATTCATCTATCATCTGAAATTCAAATCAACCAATTCACAGTAATGAAAGTTTAATTCTGTTTTTATCTTTCAAATCCAGCCTACAATGTGTGGGTAATTTTTCCACTGTACAGCTGACAAAGGTTCTATTCTTCAACTTCCATAAATAGCCTCTTGAAAAAAAATTGACTGTGCCTTGCTATTCTAGGATTTATTTTAATGTATTCAATTTTCATGATCTGCGCATCACTGTATTTATTCCCATCGCTAATTGCCCTTGAACCCAGTGATGTGCTTGATCATTTCAGAGGGTATTTAAGAGTCAACTGCACAGATGGTGTTTAAGTTACATATGCCCAGACAGGGTAAGGATGGCAGATTTCCTTCCCTAATGGACGCCAGTGAACCAGATGTCTTTTTATGACTATCCAGTCACTTTGTGGGTATCATTACTAATGGTTAGCAGTTTTGAATTCCAGATTATTAACTGAATTTAAATTCCCTAATTCCCCAGGTGCAGTTATGGGATTTGAACTCTGCTCTCTGGATTATTAGCCTGGGCCCCAAGATTACCAGTCTAGAAATTTAACCACTGCGTCACCAGTAAACCCTCACAGAGAGCTGAGATTCTTCACACTGTTTGCACAAACACACATAACTAATAGCACCACACAGTACAGAATTCCTGCGTTTTCTCAGCTCTGATCACAACCACATCACACAGTTCAACACCTGCAGTTCCTTAACAGGGCACAACTCACAAAACAAGCTCCCCCTGCTGACTGCTCACAATTAAACATGATAAGATATCTTTGTTAGTCACATGTACATCAAAACACACAGTGAAATGCATCTTTTGCGTAGAGCGTTCTGGGGGCAGCCCGCAAGTGTCGCCACACTTCCAGCGCCAACATAGCACGCCCGCAACTTCCTAACCCGTACATCTTTGGAATGTGGGAGGAAACCGGAGCACCCGGAGGAAACCCACGCGGACACAGGGAGAACGTACAAACTCCTTACAGACAGCGGCCGGAATTGAACCCGGATTGCTGGCGCTGTAAAGATTTACGCTAACCGCTACACCACCGTGCCTGCTCCCACACTACTGTGCCAGTATAGAACCAGAAATTCATCTTGGGTGGAAGAAGAAGGCAGACAATTTTGCAGGGGGTAATTGTTCAACAAGTTTTAGATGTGGTTTTGTAGTAACTAATTTGCATGATAAAATGGACTCTTGACCTCACAATCTACCTCGTTCTGGCCTTGCACCTTATTGTCTGCCTGCACTGCACTTTCTCTGTAACTGTAACTCCTTCTGTTACGGCTTCCCCTTGTGCTACCTCAATGCACTGTTAGAATTAAATGATCTGTACGGACGGTATGTGAGACAAGTTTTTCACTGTACCTCAGTACATGGGGCAATAATAAACCAAAAGGAAAATGCCCCCCAAATAGCAATGAGATCACGATAGGGGCCTCAGTTGAAAGTGCCAGTCCAGACACAGCTTCCCCGGCAGTGCAGCACTCCCTCGGTACAGTGGAGCATGGCCGGTTTAGCACAACTAACAGAAATACTTGCAGACTTTTTGCTGTTTATGTTTATTAGAACAAATAACAAAATATCTTTTATTGAAGACTGTTAACTCATCCAACAGCAGTGGCTGGTTACACTCTGCAGACCAATTTCCAACTTGTAGAATCTCAATCCACTTGCTCGTGGCCTCACGGTACAAAACCACTCCAATCTGAGTGTAAATTGGTGATCTGAATCAGGGAGCAAAAGGTACACAAAGGGATCCATTTGCAGTCTTGATCTGAACTATACTGTGGCACAGTGTAAGTATCTCTGTTCTATGTCTGTAACCCGGGCATTTGATGGGACACTTTAGAAAGCCACAGTTTATAAATGTTTGATGATTTTAATCAGAACTGCCTTATGACCACTTACTGGGCATTCCCTTGTGTTGATTCACAACTAGAATTAACCACTGCTATAAACCAAATTAATTACCAGTTTCCAACTGCAGTTGAACTTGAAATTCCTTAAGCTGCTTGCCTCATCAACTCTCATTCTACCATCAAGGCACTGGATGCAGACATTACACATTTTAAAAGACAACCGGATAAAAGATATAAGATTTTTCCTGTAACCACACATTCAGGGCAACCAGATTAGTTTTTGATTGCCTGAGCAAAAAGCCAGGATATATATGATGGCCAACTTTGCCTCCTTCTAAGTTGATGGTTATTTGATTAAAATAAGAAGCATCCACCAACGGTGAAGCACTTTTCACCTCCACTGATGCCCAATACACCATTTGGTCAGTGGAGCTTCCTTGATGTGGATTTGTAGAAAACTCAGCAACCAATCTGCAAACAGGAAGATCCCACGAGAGCAGTGAGATCATGACTGGCGCCTCGTTGTACGGTATGATCCCAAAGACAGCTTCAAAACTGCTTTCGAGTTGTGATGCACAGTGAATCAGTGCATAGTACCTCCAATACCCAGAGTTACCAGCAGCATTGTCAAGACAAATAAGGTTGTCATTGACTGGGCAATGATCACCATGATGGATAAAGACCTACTCCAACACACCAGCCAGGTGCCTGTAGTTAAGCCTCTGATCAGCAAGTTCCTGCCAAACCCCAGGCCCTACCGGCTATCAGAACCTTTGTATGTGTCTGGGTGTTACTGATGTTCACAAGCATTCTAAAAACAAATCAAAGCTATTAACATTCAGCATAATTAAAACATAGAACACACTTTACATAAATATATTGATTCAATTAATTAAAGAATGTAAATGACCCTCAAATCTGCCCTGTTCCTACACACACACACCCCACTGCACTGGGTGGCATCACTGAATGTGTACAGTTCAAACCCAGTACATACTTAGCTTCCAGGGTTTCCCAGTGTAACGAGTGGGAAACTGCAAGAGCTTGACACTTTGCCACTGGATTCCATGAGGAACCAGATGTGGTCAAGGAGACAATAGAGAGGACCACCTTGGTAATATGACACTTCCCAATTCACATAATCCTCCCCGAAAACAAAATACACATCACTGATCTAAAGCCCATTGTGAACTATGTGGTATTGAAGCACTCCTTCAATACCACGCTGTTCATGACACTTCCTAACTTACCACACTTTCTTGATGTTGCAGTGAGATCACACACGTGGATTACATGGTCAGACCCCCACACTGGGCTTGAAGGCAATGTTCTTTCAGTTCTTAAGCCAGTGTTATTCCTGAGCCAAGCCTGACTCTGTCATAACCAGAGATGCTACTATCCCAAGGGCAGGGGATCATTAAATTATTTAATTCCAAATGCGCACAGAGATCTGTTTATCATCAACCACAGGAATACACTGCAGACATCAAACACCCTCACGGACTGACTGTCTGCTTCATCTTTTGGCACTGGCTCTTCTGCCAAACATCTGCGGCCAAATCAGCAGATTAGTTGAGTTGGAGAATCTGCAATTAGTTGGAAGAAATTTACAACAACGAGGGGGTGGTGGGGGGTGGTGGGGGGAAGCAGGATGGAGGAGGGGTAGGCACCAGTAAATCTGCTTAGCTGCAGGAGAAAAGACCAATCCAACCCAATGAAGCAAGGAGGAGGTTTTTGGGACATTGGCATCACATTGATAAAGTTGACATTTATTGTGACTTTACCTCAAGGTGGTAGTGAAAGTCTGTTGTCGGTCTGGTAGTCACAAAGGGCTGGTCAGCAGCGATGGTGAAGGAACGTGCAAGTCTCAAGCCAGCGGGATACAGAGAGGTTTCTGATTTCAGAGGAGCAGTAAAAGCCCCCAGAGCAACAGGCCTCTCTGCATTTTGTAGACTCATTTAACACTTTGGTAAAAAGCCCAAAAATCAGAGTCATACAGCACAGAAACAGGCCCTTCGGCCCAACTCATCCATGCTGACCAAGGTGCCTATCTATACTAGTCATTTTCCTACACTTAGCCCATATCCCTCTATTCCTCTTCTATCTATGTTCCTGTCCAAATGCTGTTTAAATGCTGAGATTATACCTGCCTCTACCACCTCCCCTGACAGCTTGTTCCATACATCCACTACCCTCTGTGAGAAAAACTTGCCCCTCATTTTGCGTTTAAATATTTCCCCTCTCATCTTAAACCTATGTCCTTTAATTTTAGATTTCCCTACCCTGGGAAAAAGACTGAATATCTACCCTATCTATGCCTCACATAACTTTATAAACCTCTACAAAGTCACCCCCAGCCTCCTGTGCTCCAGTGAGAACAATCCCAGCCCATCCAATCTCTCCTTGTAACTCAAGCCCTCCATTCCAGGCAACATCCTAGTGAATCTCCTCTACACTCTTTCTAGTGCTTAATATCAATTACTCCTTTGTTTTAAAATGTACGAAGTTCCCACACAGAGCGCACAGGCAATCTGGGTGGAAAATGGCCATGGCTAATCATGACCTGCACTTGTCATCATGCAATGGGACCTTTCAGGATCATCCTGAGGACAGGCAAGGTCCAGTTTAATGTTTTATCTGACTAATAGTACCCATGACACTGCAGCACTCCCTCAAGACTCCATTAAAACAACAGCCAAAATTCAATCTGTCATCTTCATCTCCCAAGTTTAAACCATATGCAACGTATAACGTCACAAATGAAATTTGGAAACAAACTCAGAATCACTTAACAGTGTGCACAGTGTACATTTTATACTTCTTAGCTGAACCTTTTAATAACTAAATTCATTTCGGCATTATCAATTTGCATTTCGCTCTCAACAGGATTGCTTTTCTGCACCTAATTGTCCTCAAGCAAGGCAAAAGCAATTGACAGGGATTTTTCAGACATTCCAGTGAAAGAGCTGCAGGTGGGACACATTAGACAATGAATCAGACCTTGAGTTTCAAAGTGCATTCAAATTACTAAAGTGGTCTCAATTCCAAAATAGTTTCAAGATGAGAGCATTGCACGCAATTCTCGCTCCTATGGAAATGCTGCAACCAGCAGACATGCTCATTTCATGGGCTTTCTGATTACAGACCACCTTCTGCTGGGAGTAGACGTTCTCAATATAGCATCTGCCATCTAAATGCAATCACGTGGAAAGAACATAGAACAGTACAGCACAGGAACAGACCCCTCAGCCCATGAGGTCTGTGTCGACCATGATGCCAATTTAAACTAATCCCTTTTACCTGCACCTGGTCTACATCCCTCCCTGCTTGTTCATGTGTCCATCTAAATGCCTTTTAAATGTTACTGTCAGATCTTTTTCCACCACTTCCCCTGGCAACGTGTTCCAGGCACCTACAACGCTCTGTGTAAAAATACTTGCTTCATAAATTATCTTTAAACTTTCCCCCTCTCACATTAAACCTATGCCCTCTTATGTTTGACATTTTCACCTCGGGAAAGGGACTCTATCTATACTTCTATCAGGTCTCTCCTCAGGCTCCAACACTCCCAGAGAAAACAATCCAAGTTTGTCCAACCTCACTTTATAGCTGTAATCCAGGCAACATCCCAGTGAAGCTCTTCTGCACCCTCTCCGAAGCCTCCACATCCTTCCTGTAATGCGGTAACCAGAATTGCACGCAATACTCCAAATGTGGCCTAGCCGAAGTTTTATAGTGCTGCAATGTGACTTGCCAACTTTTATACTCAGTGCCCTGACCGATAAAGGCAAGCATGCCGTACACCTTCTTTACAACCATATCTACTTGAGTTGCTGCTTTCAGGGATCTATGGACTTGCACCCTAAGTCCTTTGGTACATCAGTGCTCCCAAGGTTTACACAATTGTGCAAGTCACAGTGTAATACCGTTACAGTGTAATACGTCCATAGTGCCATTTCCTCAATCTGGCCATCCGACAAACAACTTTGTCAATTTGAAACCCACAAGGATGGATCTGTTCCAGTCAGAATTTTGGTGCTGCTAAAAGGTTCTGCAGATTAAAAGATCCGTGTCTAGAAAATGGGCTTTAGGCATAATTGGAGGACTGACTGGGTGCTACACATCATACAAAAACTATGTCACAGGTCACACAAAAAAATGAAATTTATACAACCTTGCTCTTAGTGATTTTTAGAGTCATAGAATCATGCAGCACAGAAACAGGCCCTTCGGCCCTACTCGTCCATGCTGACCAAGATGACCTACTCTCAGGTACCTGCATTTGTCCCGTATTCCTGTAACCCCTTCCTATCCATGTACCTGTCCAAATGTCTTTTAAATGTTGTCGTCGTACCAGCTCTACAGCTTCCTCTGGCAGCTCGTTCCATATACCCACCACCCTGTGTGCCCCAAGGAACTCTTTTAAATCTTTCCCCAGTTTTATTTCAGTTTCCTCCCCTTTAAGAGCATCAAAGCCCAACCTGTGTGTTTTACAGGTGGAAGCTGCATGCTCAGCTTGTAGCTGCTGTGTCACTCACCTGCTGACCTACAGGAAATGGGCGAGTCAGCACTTTTAAAGAGATATCTGTTTGTTCCCTCCATGGCAGCCTCTGGAGCTTTTTAGTCCTTAGGTTTGAATCCACGAGTAGCTGAGTTGAAATGGCAACTGATTCATCCCTGGTCAATATTTATAGTAGAGCATCAAAGGGCATGGTTGGACCAGCCAAGAGTGGTGAGCACCTGCTTTTAAGTTTCTACTATGGCTTCCATCCACACACACCAACAGCCCCCCAGTAACTCAGCCACACTGGTCTCTCCTTTCCCCAACACTGAACCACATTGTGGTAATGGCAGAGCAGCCTCCTTTGTCAGTCACAGGGAGGGGCAGCAACAGAATCCTCCTCAATGGCCTCCTCCCACGGCTGCTTCCCAAATGCCAGTGTGGATTCCGTCCAACGACAGCACAGTGGATGTGATCTTCACTGTGCGACAACTGCAAGGGAAAAAGCAGCAAGCAGCACCACGTAGTCTGCATGACCTTCTTTGACTTCACCAACAATCAAGAGGGAATGTGGACAATCCTTCTCAATTTGGGGGCCGTTAGATATCTGCCTTTCATCTGCTTCCCCGGGTTCATGGTTCATGCAAGCCATGGTTCAAGCCAATGGGTCCCTCACGGCCAACCTCCATGCAGAATGGAGACAGGCTGGATTGTTTCATCACTCCAACCTTTTGTGCAACCTTTCTGACCACAATATTCCTCCTCAGCTTCAGCAAACTTCCCTCCCAACAAGCAAAAAAGTGTTCACCCAATTTTAAACCATAGAACCATACAGCACAATACAGGCTCTTCAGCCCACCATGCTGTGCCAAACTTCAAACCACTCCTAAGACTATCTAACCCCTTCCTCCCATATATCCCTCTATTTTAAATTCCTCCATATGCTGATCTAACAATCTCTTGAATTTGACCAATGTATCAGCCTCCACCACCACCCCAGGCAGTGCATTCCATGCACCAACCACTCTCTGGGTGAAAAACCTCCCACTGACATCTCTCTTGAACTTCCCACCCATTACCTTAAAGCCATGCCTCTTGTATTGAGCATTGGTGCCCTGGGAAAGAGGCGCTGGCTGTCCACTCTATCTATTCCTCTTAATATTTTGTATACCTCTATCATGTCTCCCCTCATCCTCCTCCTCTCCAATGAGTAAAGCCCTAGCTCCTTTAGTCTCTCCTCATAATCCATACTCTCTAATCCAGGCAGCATCCTGGTAAATCTCCTCTGCACCCTTTCCAATGCCTCCACATCCTTCCTATAATGAGGTGACCAGAACTGGACACAGTACTCTAACTGTGGTCTAACCAGAGTTTTGTAAAGCTGCATCATTACTTTGTGGCTCTTAAACTTGATCCCACCCTATCCACCTGTGTGGTAACTTTCAGTGATTTGTGGATATGAACCCCCAGATCCCTCTGCTCCTCCACACTGCCCAGAATCCTGCCATTTACCTTGTATTCCGCCTTGGAGTTTGTCCTTCCAAAGTGTACCACTTCATACTTCTCCAGATTGAACTCCATCTGCCACTTGTCAGCCCAGCTCTGCATCCTATCAATATCCTTCTGTAAGCTTCGACAACCCTCCACACTATGCACAACACCACCAATCTTTGTGTCATCTGCAAACTTGCTAACCCACCCTTCCACCCCCTCATCCAAGTCATTAATAAATATCACAAAAAGTAGAGGTCCCAGAACCGAACCCTGTGGGACACCGCTAGTCACAGCCCTCCAATCCGAATGCACTCCCTCCACCACAACCCTCTGCTTTCTACCGGTAAGCCAATTCTGAATCCACAAAGCCAAGCCTCCCTGGATCCCTTGGTCTCTGACCTTCTGAAGAAGCCTACCATGCGGAACCTTGTCAAACGCCTTACTAAAATCCATGTAGACCACATCCACTGCACTACCCTCATCAATCTTCCTGGTCACCTCCTCAAAGAACCCTATCAGTCTAGTGAGGCAAGATCTTCCCTTCACAAAGCCATGCTGGCTGTCCCTAATCAGTCCATGATTCTCTAAATGCTCATAGATCCTATCTCTTAGAATCCTTTCTAGCAGCTTACCCAACACAGACGTAAGGCTCACTGGTCGGTAATTCCCTGGACTATCCCTCTACCTTTTTTGAATAAGGGGACAACATTTGCCACCCTCCAATCCTCCGATACCATCCCCGTGGACAATGAGGACTCAAAGATCCTAGCCAACGGTTCAGCAATCTCCTCCCTCGCCTCACGAAGCAGCCTGGGGAATATTCCGTCAGGCTCTGGGGACTTATCTGCCCTAATATTTTCTAACAGCTCCAACACATCCTCTCTCTTGATATCTACATACTCTAGAACATACTTTTGTGTCCACTTGGGCACATTCAGAGGTCGAGCTCCAAGTCATTGTCAAACTGTTCACTGAAGCAGACAAGAATGAGACTTACGCTGAATATTCACAAAACAAAAAGGTCCTCTACCAACCTGTTCCCCACTGTACCACATTACCCCCCAACAATAAGGGCCACAACAAGACCCTATAAAACACGGACCACGTCCGATATCTCAGAGCCACCCCCCAGCCAGGGAGACATTGATGATGTAGTTCACCACCACCTTCAGGGCACCCCCACAGCCTTTAGCTAAGTGAGGAAGAGGATATAGACTCTTGACTTCACAATCTACCTTGTTTGACCTTCCACCTTATTGTCTACCTGCAATGCACTTCTCTGTAGCTGTGACACTTTACTCTGTATTCTGTTATGTTTTTACCCTGTACTACCTCAATGCACTGTGTAATGAATTGATCTGTACGAACGGTATGCAAGACAAGTTTTTCACTGTACCTCGGTACAAGTGACAATAATAAACCAATACAGACACGAAAAATATGTAGAGGGGGAAGTGATAGTTCATCAAATGAAAGATCCACAAAATTAACAGGAATGCCAGCAGTAAACACCGAACACCTCCAAACAGCAGAGACAATGTTGGAAAATGTTTCTTCTTTCAGGTCTTCTCCAGAGACTTGAAACATTCTGCATCAGTAAATTTCCCATCACCATTTGAAAAGGAGCCTGCAAGTTCCTATTGATTTTTATATTTTAAAAAATCAGCTTTCTGAATTTCTGAGTGAATAAATGCACCATCTGGTGTGGCTCATTTAGGGAAGGTTTCAGAATTAATCGCTCGTCTGTGCTGTGTTTCCTTATCTCAGCTAAACCCTCAGAAGGAAGGTTTGAGGTTATAATCGGCTGAGGGAGTTCCTCGCCCAGGAACTCTCTCAGTTCCCCTTGAACCAGCAACCCCTATCACCAAGGGCAGCAGTTGCAATGATAACACTACCACTTGCAGGTTCCCTCTGAGCCACACACTGAGATATATCACTGGCCCTTCGCCATCACTGGGTCTAAATCCTGGAACTCCCTCCACAACAGCACCGTGGGAGCACCTTCATCAAAAGGACCGGTTCTGCAGTGGTTCGAGAGGGCCGCTCACCACCACCTTCCCAAAGGCAAAACACAATAATAACCAGCAATAATCCCACTGTGAATCAATAATAAAAGGAACATTATAATGCAGCTCAGCAATCCCTGGGCTAGGGAATGATGATTATTCAGCCAGGAGTCGCACTCCTTATCACCATCCTTAAGTTTCTGCTGGATCACAGCCTCGTGCAGAATGTGATGGCCCCCACAGCCAAATAGCCTGCTAACTCTCTCTGCCTACCAATCACAAATGATAGATTCCACAGGTCCGACAACTGCCTGTGTAATAAACCCCCAGCTGACAGAGGAAGGGTTAGCAGGAGGAAAATGTAAACATGCAGGTAGAAAGACATAAGAAAATGACCTGAATCATTTTAAGTTACACTCGGTGTGGAACAATAAATGCAACTATTGTTGTCGGTGGATACGCAGACATCTCAAAGAATATCAGCACCAGTTCTGACCACGTGCTCAGGAGAAAGACAAACAGGAAGATTACAGGGTGGCTGATGGTTGGCACAGACTTGGTCGCTGAACAGCTTGTTTCCATGCCGATGAGTCTAAACAGCTGGTGAGGGAGAGTGTTGATGGGACTTGTGGATTCACTGTATCAGCACAGTTAACGGACAATGCACGTGTGGCCACCATGCTTACTGAAGACATCATTTCACCAAGATTCAGGAGCAGTTAACACTCCCGGATCAGAAGTCAGAATCGCCGGGGAACATGGAGGGAAAGGACAATTGTTTAACAATGTTCAATGAAGCTCTTGTTAGGTGCAGTCATTGTTGTAATATTTCAGACCACACCAAAATCTCGCTGCTGAGATAATTGGTCAATTAAATTCTTTAAGTTCTGTTCATTGAAGGATAACTACATATTTGTTCTTGGGACATGGGTGATACTAACTGCTAGGGTGAGTGGTTCTCTCTTAATTGTCTCCAGGGTTTTGGTCTAACCACACAGCAAGAGCTGGAAGCCACACACAAACCAGACCAGAGAGGTGGATAGGATTTCTTCCCTAAAGAGCAGAAGTGGAACAGATACAGTATCACATTAATTGAGCAGCTTCAGTGCTTATTATTCAGCTGTCAGCTCATATTAAGGAAATCACTGGACATTAAGGGGATGAAGGGATATGGTGATAGATGGAGCAGACTCAAAGGACCAGATGGCCTACTCCTGCTCTTAATTCCTATGTTATCAAAATTATTGATTTTAGTTTCATGAGTTGCCTCATTGGGCTTTGAACTCTTAGCTTCTGAGTTACTTGTCCAGTACCCTTCCTTGGTCATATGCTCAACTCTCCAGAGTGGGGCCTCAACCCATGACCCTCTGATTCCAGGCGAGAAGAGTGCTACTGAGTCATGGCTTGGGACATCAACCTAACTGGGACAGTGTGTGTAGCCTGTTGGTCTAACGTTGCCTGCTACAACTGTACCAAATGTCCCTAAACAACACCATTAATATTAGTAACTAATATTTAAATCAAATGAATGCTGTTTACCTTGAATTAACAGTCCCATTCCAACTAAAGTAGAGGAACAACAGCAGAAATAACTCATGCATTTAATATAGTGAACACCTTAAATGATTTCCAAGCACATTAAACAGAATTTGACACTGAAGGCGGCACAATCTTATTGCAAGAGGCTTAAAGCTTTGTCACAGTCAGTTTGCAAGGAACATCTTAAGGAGCAAGGACAAGCTTTAAAGAGAATTCCAGAAGTTATGGCCTTGACAGCTGAAGATGCAGATATCCAACGATGAGCAATTAAAATCTTGGACGAAGAATTGGACGAGTGCTGGCAATTAACATTTGCAACTCTGGAGGAGGTTGTTGGGTCAGTCAGTCATAAGGACCCAATGGGAATATTTTAGCAACAGTGAGAATTTTAAAAATCAAAGTATTGCTGAACTGTATCACAACCTCACTACTGTTGCTCTAATCCATGTGGTCCACCAAATCCAGTGGGCACCAACAATTCACTCTTCAAGGCCACTGGGGGCACAAGGCAGCACATGACACAGCAGGTAGTGCTGCTGTGTAACTACCTGGCCTCCGTGCTGTCTGTGTGGAGTCTGCGCATTCCTTCTGTAACCATGGGTTTCTCCTCGGTGCTCTGGTTTCCTTCCAAATCCCAAAGACATGCTGCTAGGTAATTGGCTGCTGTAAATTGTCCAGAGTACAGGTGGATTGCAGTAGAGTTAGGGAGGAGTTGATGGGTGTGCGAGAGAGAAAAGTTATAGGGAATTAAGTGGAAAAGTGGGACTAATGGGATTGCTCCAGGACCAGGTATAAACTTGATGGGTTGAATGGCCTTCTCATTTATTATAAGGAAAGCACAAAATCTCAGAAGAAAGGCAGTCAGCCACTGTGATCACTCCCCAGCCCAGACCGGGAAACTGGATCACCAAGGCCTGTAAGTAATTAATAAATGTTTCAGTAATGAACGATCAATAACACAGGGGAACAGAGGAACTGGGGTTGTTCTCCTTGGAATAGAGGAAGTTAAGGGAAGAGTTAATAGGATTCAAAATCAAGAAGGTTTGATAGATGAAACTCACAGAGTAACGGTTTCCCGTGATGGGAGGACGGAATCACTGGTGAAAGGCCAGCAGGTGACACTAGTGAAACAGTTGTACAGCACATTGTTCTGGTCAAGAACTCCCTGTCCGACAGGGTGGAGCAAACTGATTCTACAACATCCAAACGGGAGTGAGGTGCTGGAAGAGGGAGACCTGCAGGGATATGGGATTAACTGGGTAGCATTCCCCAAAGAGCTAGCACCAGTAAATGGGCCAAACAGCCTTAGGAAATGAAAAATTCGATTAAGTTGCATTTACATAGAACAGGTGATCTGTGTGGTCTGAAATGGGAAGGTTACAGGGTCAGTGGAGGTGGGTGTGACAGTGAGAGCCCACAGAACCTGTGCATGTGTCACCTGTTGACAGCAGCCGGTCCTTGTTCAGTGACTGGGGTCAGGACCTCCACAATATCAGTTACAGCCCATTACTGCCCAGGGTGCCGACAAATACCAAGGATTGATTCTCCCTCAAACAACTGAATGACGCGAGAGAATGGAAGGTGGTTGGTGTGTGGACAATGGCTGTTGGCTGTGTGTTGCCTGGACCATACTTCCTGCCTGTGTCCACGGGTACACCCACCCTGTTCATCAGCGAGTTCATGATATCCCCACGTATGAGGAGTTACCTGCAGAGCAAGAGCCCTCTGTACTGTGGCTCTGTTACAAACAAAATGAGTCTGCTCAGTGGTAGAAAAAACATTCAAAAATATTCCAAATGACAGCGAGCAAATAAAACTGCCAGGGATTCTTTGGGGAGCTGAAGTGTGAGGAAACATCGGAGAGAAAGGAACGTGAATCGTTCCTTTCTCTCCGATGTTTCCTCACACTTCAGCTCCCCAAAGAATCCCTGGCAGTTTTATTTGCTCGCTGTCATTTGGAATATTTTTGAATGTTTTTCTACCACTGAGCAGACTCATTTTGTTTGTAACAGAGCCACAGTACAGAGGGCTCTTGCTCTGCAGGTAACTCCTCATACGTGGGGATATCATGAACTCGCTGATGAACAGGGTGGGTGTACCCGTGGACACAGGCAGGAAGTATGGTCCAGGCAACACACAGCCAACAGCCATTGTCCACACACCAACCACCTTCCATTCTCTCGTGTCATTCAGTTGTTTGAGGGAGAATCAATCCTTGGTATTTGTCGGCACCCTGGGCAGTAATGGGCTGTAACTGATATTGTGGAGGTCCTGACCCCAGTCACTGAACAAGGACCGGCTGCTGTCAACAGGTGACACATGCACAGGTTCTGTGGGCTCTCACTGTCACACCCACCTCCACTGACCCTGTAACCTTCCCATTTCAGACCACACAGATCACCTGTTCTATGTAAATGCAACTTAATCGAATTTTTCATTTCCTAAGGCTGTTTGGCCCATTTACTGGTGCTAGCTCTTTGGGGAATGCTACCCAGTTAATCCCATATCCCTGCAGGTCTCCCTCTTCCAGCACCTCACTCCCGTTGGATGTTGTAGAATCAGTTTGCTCCACCCTGTCGGACAGGGAGTTCTTGACCAGAACAATGTGCTGTACAACTGTTTCACTAGTGTCACCTGCTGGCCTTTCACCAGTGATTCCGTCCTCCCATCACGGGAAACCGTTACTCTGTGAGTTTCATCTATCAAAACCTTCTTGATTTTGAATCCTATTAACTCTTCCCTTAACTTCCTCTATTCCAAGGAGAACAACCCCAGTTCCTCTGTTCCCCTGTGTTATTGATCGTTCATTACTGAAACATTTATTAATTACTTACAGGCCTTGGTGATCCAGTTTCCCGGTCTGGGCTGGGGAGTGATCACAGTGGCTGCCTGCCTGTCTTCTGAGATGTAGCTTTCATATTTTGTTCTTACTTTACAATGCAGGAGGCCATTCGGCCCATCGAGTCTATGCCTGGTCTCAAAGCACTCCTATCAGTTCCACATCCCCACTTATCTCCCTGCCACCTAGTTTTGTACCCCCATTGATATGACCTTGATTCTCCTACATCCCACCCATCTGTACACGTGGGGCCAGTTTACTGTAACCAATTAGTCCACCACCCTGCATGCCTTTGGACGGGGAGGAAACTAGAGCACCCGGAGAAACCTACATATACCACACAGACAGACCAGGGGTCAACACTGAACCCGGGAGTTGCTGGAGTGTGAGGCAACAGTACTACCTGCTGCAGCACCGCAGTGCCCCTGTGCCTATCTGTCCTTGGAGAAAGCATCAGAATCAGGTTTATTATCACTGACGTACGTTATGAAATCTGTTCGTTTTGTGGCAGCAGCACAGTGCAAGACATAAAGACATAAAAATTACTGTAAGTTACAAAAATAAATAACCAGTACAAAAGGGTTTGTGATGCCCAATGGAAAGCTGGATGGAAGGATTAAAGCATTTTATAGGTGACAGTAATAATGCTTTGATGCAGTTCATTAACATCTCAAATTTTGAAATTCTCCCTCTTGCCATAAATCTCCGTGTGGGTCTCAAACTGCCCCAGTAACCTCTTCCACTTTCTGATGACCTCCAACCCACTTATATTCCTCCCATCTTCTGATCTGTCCTGTGGCCGTTACTAACCTATTCAACTTCTATCAACCTAGATCGATTCCATTTCATTTCCTCTCCTCTCCCTTATCAAGTACAGAAACACTCTGCTGGATTTTTTCCACAGACTTTTTTGTTGGAAAAGGTGGATTTGAATTGTTTCTTTCACAGCTACTCATTGTGACATTTTTCAGGAAACATAATCTTTCCCTGGACCCAGAGCTCACACACCGAAAGTTAACAAGCTCTGCATTGTTTCAGCACTTCCCTTCCCCGTGTCTATGTTAGGAATGCACATTCCTAGGAATCCAGGTTCAATTCCAAGCCCTTGAGGAGTTTGTCGATCTCAGCCAATGCTGTGGCCAGGATCTAAACAATGCTGCAACGCATGTGGACCAAGGGAAGTCTGGAGCTCCACTCAGTCTGCATTTGCAATCTTGACGGCTCCTCAACAGACCTCAGCTGGAAGGTGCACGTGTCAGATGTCAAGATGGGATCAGCCGTGGCTCAACTGTGGTGTACGCCCATGGTAATGCACCCATCCCTCTCAGAGAAGGGCCAACGGAGTGTGGAGGTGTGGCAAGAGGCAGCTCCTTCACAAAGCCAGGCAAGAGTGAAAGGAAAGTTACAAGGATGAGTTCGTACTAAACTGAGAAATTCCACGAATGACAGAATGCTCACAGGTGGAGAATTCCTTCAAGGATAGCATTCCAATGACTTTTTGCTGACTTAAAATCAAGAAGCAAAACTGGAACCAGCTGAGTAGAAGCCAATCTGGCAAAGTAAGGTGAGCCGATTCAGTTCAACCTGGGATAGACCTCATCCGGCCCTGGGGTTTTATCAACCCTTATGCATCCCATGACATATAACACCTCCATCTTCTTTACACTGACCTGCTCCAGATTATCCTCAATACCTTCCACACGTTTCTCCTTGGTGAATACAGATAAGAAGTATTCATTAGGACTTTGCCCACACTGCCTGGTTCCACACACACAGATCATCACTTTCGTCCCTGTGGGGACCTACTCTTTCCCTGGCTATGTTCTTGATCCTGATACAGAATGTCTTGGGATTCCTTAATCTTACTGGCCAAAGATATTTCATGACCCTTTTTGCCTTCCTAATTCCTTTGTTCTCTCTACACATTCTATATTCCTCAAGAAACTCCCTCCATCCCAATTTTCTATACCTGCCATTCGCTTCCTTTTAATTTTCTGATCAATATCCTTTATCATCCAAGATTTCCTAATCTTTTCCCATCACCCTTACCAGAACATGCTGGCCCTGAACTTTTATTAACCGTCTTTCAAAAGACTTCCATTTATCAGATGTTGTTTTACTCCAAGCATCTGCTCCCAATCTACTTCCGTCAGGTCCTCTCTTACCCTACTGAAATCAGCCTTCCCCCAATTCAAGAACTTCACTTGAAGGCCAACTTTATTGCTTTCCATAGCTACCTCAAAACTTAAAGAATTAAGGTCACTTTTCCCAAAGTGTTCCCCCACTGACACTTCGACAACCTGCCTAGTTTCATTTCTGAAGACAAGGTCAAGTACTGCCCCATCTTAGTAAGACTCTCTACATATTGTCTCAAAAAACTTCATTGGACCCCCTTAACAAATTCTGCCCTAAGCTCCTTGCACTAAGGCGATCCCAGTCAACACTGGGAAAGTTGAAATCCCCCACCACTATAACCCTTTTGCTCTTACACCTTCCTGTGATTTGTTTACATATCTATTCCCCTAATTCCCGATGACTATAGGGAGGCCTACGATATAACCCCAGCAATGAGATCACCCCTCTCTTATTCCTATGTTCTACCCATGCAGCTTCATTGATGATCTCCCCAGGAATCCTCTCTAAGTACGACTGCATATTTCACTCAGAGGATGCTACACATCAACCGTGGCAACGTTGGGCTGGTGCTAGTCTGGTTACGTAACTCATTATTCAGGGCACTGATCCACCACCGCAGGGAATGGAAAGGCTGGAAGTATGTATGGGCTCCGTATACCAGAGGTGTCAGCAACAGACAAAGGGAGAAGTTAAGTGAAGCAACACGAGAGAAACAAATACTTTGTGATGTCCGAAAGGGTCTTGCAGCCAATTCATAAAATACAATCACTAATGAAGGCAAGCCGTGCACAGCAAGCTGCCACAACTAATCTATTTTACTGCTGTTCATCCCGACACCACCATTCCACTGACCTTGGTGAAGTAACATCACAAGATCTTTCACCAACACACCATCAGCTCATTGTCTCATCTGAATGAAACCTTTCTCAGTGTTTAATTACCCTCATCCTCCACTATCCAGCTGCCCTCTGGACTGGCCTCCACTCACCTCCTCATAGATCCCACTCAGTACAAATGACCACACTGGCTCCCCAGTCCCTCTAAATCACAAAATGAAAGGTTTTACTTGTTTGCCCAGCTCCTGTTGTTTTCACAACCCAATTCAGGTCCAATCTCCAGCTCTACAAACATCAAGACGCATTTGGATATTTTCTCATATCAGTAGCGGTGTAACTTTCGCGGTGTTAAAAAAAATAAGATATCTTTATTAGTCATTGTGACCTTGCACCTTATTGTCTACCTGCACTGCACTTTCTCTGTAGCTGTGACGCTTTACTCTGTACTGTTATTGTTTTTACCTGTACTCCCTCAATGCCCTCTGTATTAAATCAATATAACTGCACTGTGTAATGAATTGACCTGTACGATCGGTATGCAAGACAAGATTTTCACTTTACCTCGGTACAAGTGGCAATAATATACCAATACATCGAAACACACAGTGAAATTTGCGTAGTGTTCTGGGAACAGCCCGCAAGTGTCGCCACATTTCCGGTGCCAACATAGCACGCCCACAACTTCCTAACCCGTACGTCTTTGGAATGCGAGAGGAAACCAGAGCACCCGGAGGAAACCCACGCAGACATGGGAAGAACATACAAACTCCTTACAGACAGCGGTGGGAATTGAACCGGGGTTGCTGGCATTGTAATAGCATTACGCTAACCGCTACACTGGAGTTCCAGGAGTTTTGCGCAAGGTACTCCTCCAGTGATCATCCAGCGACATCAGGAAATGTGCTGGTGTGCCTCTGTGTATAACATGCATGGTTAATGTGCCCTGGAAAGTAAACACAATTTAAATTCCTGCACACACTTCCATTGACCTTATGATGTTATACAGAACCTAATTTGTTCACCTCAAACAAATAAAAGATGTTAGATTAAAGGCTTCATTTGGTTTGGCAAGTGTCCAGTAACTTCAGAGAGAGCATGTGAAAGTTGACGCGTGAAGATAACACCTGTGAAGCCCAGAAACATTTTGGAGAACCTGCCCATAATCGCAGCATTCTGTTCTGTCTGTAAGCAGGGATTTGTTCATCTGATTGTTGAAGCAGGTGCCCGAGTCACTGCTGCCCGTGGGATCTTGCTGTGTGCAGATTGGCTGCTGCGATACCCTACAATCAAAATTCCTTCCTTGCTGACCGAGATGACCAGGACCTTAATTCCCACCGTAGAGGAACAGCGGACGCAGTGATGGCGATGCACTGCATGTCACAGGGAGGAAGCTGGTTCGTTTCCCTGTTGGGGAAGGTGGTCATTGACAGTGGGGTGGCCTGCACCGTTGAGACCACTGAAGCTCAACATTATCCCGGGCCCAAAAATCCTCTCCTTGCTCCATAAATGAGGAAAAGAGAGAGCAATGAGCTTTGGCTTTGAGCAATGGCTTTGAGGGAGTAATACAAATAATGGGGAGTGTCCAAGGTACATGAGAGGCACTGAGATGCAGCATTTGGATCAACCATCAGCAGAGCCTAAGGAGCATCTCGATCAGTTTGGCAGCTTCAGCGTCCCATCATCCTCTATTCTGGGTGGAGATTTCATCAACGTGCTGCTATGTTCTCTCAGTTCGAAAAGTTGTTTTGACACATGGAGCTGGATACCAGCAGAGGGAGCACGGGAGCAGACCACGGTAAGCGGTGGTGATGATTCTGTCCCTCTGTTGGAATTATAGAATGACACAGCACAGGTAGAGGTGACTGCTTCGTGATGTCCCAGCATCTGTACACAACAATCCTGCTAGCCCCTCTTTTCCTATACCCCTGGGACATTCCTCCAGCTTCCTGCTGAATCTGTACGAGACAGGGCATTCTACATTCTAACCAAATCGCAAAAAAGAAATTCCTCCTCCACTTCTTTCTGACCACCTTAAACCTGTGCCTTCCGGCTGCCGAAACAATAATTATGGCCTTGTCTTCTGAATGATGGGGATACAAAGGCTCAGAATTTGCTAACCAAGGGGCATCTTGTGACATGCCCAGTTGGTTAGACATCATCCATCATATTTTACGTCAAGGAATTTGGCTGCTAAGTGACTGAGTTGGCAATGGGTTATCAGGGACCTCAGTGAACACTGGGAGCAGTGCTGAAAACAGTAAATAAAACATAATTATCTGAGTCCTTCGTAATTTTAAACATTGCCTCTCTGTTTTAATCTCAGTTTATGCAGCTTATCCTTGCAAATGTAATTATTACTTCTTCCAATCTAGTGTGTGTACTGCATTCAGTGTTCACAACATCATCTCCTCTACACTGCAGGAACCAAACATAGATCCAGTGACCCTGAGTCTCCCATTGCCTGCCATTTGAATTCTCCATCCCACTTGGACCTATCAGTCTGTGGCCTCCTGTACTGTTACAGTGAGACCAATGCAAGCTTGAGGAAAAGCACCTCATCTTCTGTCTGGGCATGTTGCAACCTTCTGGACTCAATACTGAATTCCACAACTTGATTTCTCGGTCTGTATCAGCATCCATCTGTGACATTGGCCCAGCTTGTTGTTCCCCCCACAACCTTTTCTTTTTTGAAAGTGGAGGATGTGCCCAGCCTGACCTGCTGGACACATCTTCCTGCTCTGCGTTGCACAACTCCTACATTCTTTTGTCTGTGTTCTCACTCTCTAACTGCTCCCATTCACTCACTGACCATATAACCTCGATAATCTCATCCCTGTGGTCACGTTGGCTTTACCCTGTCAGAGACAGCCCCCTCCTCCACCCTCCCTGCAGCTAAGACAGCTTCATTTGTCTCCTGTCCCGTTCTGATGAAGGGTCCTCAACCTAAAACGTTAACTGCTTCTCTTCCCATAGATGTGGCCTGACCTACTGAGTATTTCCAGCATTTCCATTTTTATTTTAGATTTCCAGTATCTGCAGTTTTTAAAAAAATATAATTTTCCTGTATGTGTCATCTCTGGAACCGCAGTAAAATCTTTCTCCACTCTTCCCAAAGTCTTCATTGAATTGGACGCAATGATGCAGCTGGGACTGATTACTGTTCTATGTAGATTTAGCATACCTTCCAAGCCTTTGGGCTCCAAGCACAAGCAACTACATGTCACTGTCTTCCTGCACCCCTTTCAGATGGTTACAACTCATTCTTTCATCCGAAAAATAATCAACCCCCACTTCTCTGCACAGGTTTCATCTACAGTGTTCCCACTCACATGACCAGCTTTATAACCTATCAGCTCTTCCTCCAGTTTGCAGAACTTCCATGTTATGTGCCAACTGCAGATTTCAGAATTGTGCCCTATATCTAAATCCAAGTCATTACTGTACATTAAATAGGCAACAGTGCTCCTAGCACTGAGCCTTGGGGACCTCCCTGCAGTTCAGCCACATCTGTTGCCACCTTCCAAGCCATGCTGCTACTCCCTATTTTATCTGGGGTTCCATGGGTTCAAAAGTTCTATGGAATTAAAGCACCATTTATAACAAAGGCAACTGTTAGAAAATATTGAAAAGCTAAGTACTTACTTTATTTGGACAAGGTTCAAATTCTTCACAGCTGAACCTTCAGACCCATTCTAATTTGTGCCACGGATTTGCAGCAGGAAAGCAGTTTACAAGTTCTGGGCATCAGATTGATGTGTTTACTCATGTCTGGGACCCTGGGTTTAATGAAGCAAGGGGAGACCTGATATCAGAAGACCAATTAGCTCAGAATGTGCCGTCAAGGGCATGGAGTTTAACGGCCCATGTCACCAGTGGAATTTCCCGAGGCAAGACCCCGTCAACTGGACAAACTGTGGTGGCATGTTGTTAGCCTCAATGCAATGGCAACTCACCCACAAGCACCTCCTGTTTCATTGGTGCAAGTGCAAAATTAACTACACATTAAACCCTCTGAAGAAAAGGGAGCTGGCAATCTACATCACAAGTATAGTAGGACTTATGTTCCAGCCAAGGGAGGGAACAGCTTCAACTCTGCAGCCTCACTCCTACAGGTAGTGTAAGATAGGCTTTTTCCACTCGATTCTCATTTTACCTCTGTTCACCCCCTTTATCGGGCATTGATATGCTCTGCCTCTGTCATTGTTCTGTTCATATCTGTGTCCTTCACATCACATTGAAGGACAGAGCGTAGGATCAGTAAAGGAAATGGATGGTTGTTCCCTTTATTCACGAGGTCCCTGATAACACACACTGCCTGCACAGTATGACGGATGAAGTCAAACCAAGTGAGCACATCACAAGGTGCCCCTCAATTAGCAAATTCTGGGCCTTTGTGTCCCCATCAGTCGGAAAACAAGCCCAAAATAAATCCCGATCCTATTATAACCTCGACAGCTGCAACTATGCTTTCAGTTTGTAAACAGCAAGGGTGCAAACTGCCAACTGGCTGGGCTGAGCCCACTGAAGTTTGTTTAGCCAGGAGATCAATATCTTACACAGTGAGCAAGTCCTCACCCTCACTGGGCAGCCTGGCAACACACAGTAATAGTAACCCAAAAATCTCATCTCCTCTACCTCCCACCCTCTGCTCACTGACTGAAAGCAGAGAAGCAGATGACACAATAAAACCACAACAGGCAGCTCAGTCCAAATCAAAACATGTGGTCCCTATCTCGGTATCCTGAAGGTTTAGAGAGGGTCTTTTATGTGATGGGGTGGGGGTGAGCTATGATTGTGTTGTACATGGATAATTTCTCAACCAGGACATGGTCACTCTGCATCACCAGTTTGAAATTACATGCCAACAGAGCTGCTGCCTCACAGCTCCAGAGACCCAGATTCAATCCTGACCTCCAGTGCTGTCTGTGTGGAGTTGACACGTTCTCCATGTGACCACATGATTTCCTTGGATAATCAGTTCCCTCCCACATCACTAAGACATGCGGGTTGGTAAATTGGTGAATACATTGGTAAATATTATTGTCACATATACTGAGATACAGCGAAACACTTTGATTTGCATGCCATCCTTACGTCAGTGCATTGAGATAATCAAATAATTACCCAACTTTGTGTCCTTCTAAGTTGATGTTTAATCAAATAACCATCAATTTAGGAGGAGGCAAAGCTGGCCATCATATATATCCTGGCTTTTTGCTCAATCAAAAACTAATCTGGTTGCATAAAACGTGTGGTCACAGGGAAAAATCTTTTATTCAGTTGTCTTTTAAAATGTGTAATGTCTGTGTTTAGTGCCCAGTTGAAAGAATGAGAGTTGTCGGGGCATAGAGCTTAAGGAAATTTCAAGTTCAATTGCAGTTGGAAACTGGTAATTAATTTGGTTTATAGCAGTGGTTAATTCTAGTTGTGAATCAACACAAGGGAATGCCCAGTAAGTGGTCATAAGGCAGTTCTGATTAAAGTCATCAAACATTTATAAACCGTGGCTTTCTAAAATGTCCCATCAAATGCCCGGGCTACAGACATAGAACAGAGATACTTACACTGTGCCACAGTATAGTTCAGATCAAGACTGCAAATGGATCCCTTTGTGTACCTTTTGCTCCCTGATTCAGATCACCAATTTACACTCAGATTGGAGTGGTTTTGTATTATGAAGCCACGAGCAAGTGGATTGAGATTCTACAAGTTGGAAGCTGGTCTGCAGAGTGTAACCAGCCACTACTGTTGGATGAGTTAACTGTCTTCAATAAAAGATGTTTTGTTAGTTGTTCTAATAAGCATCAACAGCAAAAGGTCTGCAAGCGTTTCTGTTAGTTGTGCTAAACCGGCCATGCTCCACCGTACTGAGGGAGTGCTGCACTGCCGGGGAAGCTGTGTCTGGACTGGCACTTTCAACTGAGGCCCCTATCGTGATCTCATTGCTATTTGGGGGGCATTTTCCTTTTGGTTTATTATTGCCCCATGTACTGAGGTACAGTGAAAAACTTGTCTCACATACCGTCCATACAGATCATTTCATTCCAACAGTGCATTGAGGTAGCACAAGGGGAAACAATAACAGAAGGAATTACAGTTACAGAGAAAGTGCAGTGCAGGCAGACAATAAGGTGGTAGGTTGAGAAGTCAAGAGTTCTCACAATTTTCAAGAGGTCAAAGGTTAGTAGGTTAATTGGCTACTGTAAATTGCCCCTAATGTGCAGATGAGTGGTAGAAGATGGGGTAATTGATGGGAATGAGAGAAGAATAAAATGGGATTAGTGGATGATTGGTGTAATTGGGTGTTTGACCATTAGTCTGGATTCAGTGCTCTGTGACTAAATTGTAGACGCACGAAAACCACCGAGACCTTGGGATTAATCTTCCTGCAGAGTCGCCGAACAGCAGTCCGGGTGATCTCAAAATCAAGGTGATTTGAGAACTGAACCGAGTTAGTGCAGCACCCAGCAAACCCAACGTCTGGAGGAAGTGCACAGAGAAGACAGCTTGAGGAAATTGAGGAATTTTTTCATTCCCAAGGAATGTGCACAGCCTACAGTGGGATTAGGGTCACATAGACTGGGGACTCTCCGGGTCGTTCCCTAGTCTCTACTGTTGAGGCTGCATCCAGCACAGAAGGGCATTTTAAACAACTCAGTGCAGGGATACAGGGGCAGGAGCAGTCACGCACCCTCCAGCTTGTACCATCTCATCATCATGCTGAGTGGCATCTCACCTCTATCCACTGGACCGGTTCTGTAATCCCAAAAAGTTCCAACATGAAATGACCACCCTCTTTCAATTTTCTTTTCCCCAAACAGATTCCCAGCCTCAGCCTTCCCCATGGGAGGTGGGGAAGGAGCTGTCGCATCTCATTTCTTTGTGTATGCCCGACATCAGCCTGAATCCTAGCTCTAATACTAAAAGCAATAGAAATATTGGGACAGTTATTTGAAGCAGTTTAACCCAGTGTTCAAGTCTCCTGTCCTAGGAATTTAAATTTCATTTTCACTTCCAATGACTACCTAATCACATCACGTGTGACAAGTCCACCAGTTGCAACCTTCATCGCATCTGGGACTGGAGGGCTTGAACCATAGGGAGAGACTGGACTCGGACATCTTTCCCTGAAGCATAGGAGGCTGAGGAGGGACCTTATAGAACATAGAACATTACAGCACAGTACAGGCCCTTTGGCCCACAATGTTGTGCCAACATTTTATCCTGCTCTAAGATCTATCTAACCCTTCCCTCCCACATAGCCCTCCATTTCTCTATCATTCATGTGGCTATCGAAGAAGTCATAAAGGTTTATAAAACCATGAGGGGCATAGACAAGGTGGATGGTGACAGTCTTATTCCCAGGGCAAGAGCCTAAAACCAAAGGGATAGATCTAAAGGAGATCTGCACAGAGGGTGATGAGTGTACGAAATGAGCTACCAGAGGATGTGGTAGAGGCAGGTGCAATGACAACATTTAAAAGATATTTAGATAGGAAGGATCGGGGGGTGGGGGGGTGGTGGGGGGGAAGAAGGGCTAAACTCAGGTGGGCAAATGGATCAGCATAAACAAATTGGGCCCAACGGACCACTCCTGCCTTGTATAACTAATCGTCTATATTAACATCAGCCTCACAAGCTGCAGGCTATTTGGAGCATGCTCCCTTGAGCAGCAGGTCACAAACTGCAAAACCCAACGCCTAGATAAAGCAGTCACATTGTGCACGTTTCTAATCAAACGGCTGGGTTTCAAGAGGCAAAACCTTCACTCATAATGTTAATGAGAGACTAATGAGCCTGTACCTCCCTATGACGTTACTCAGTACCATTGATTCAAGTCAAGCTGTTTATTTGCAAAAGAATCAGGTGACCCCCAAGTGTGGAAAATGGCACCCTCCACTGGCAGAAAGCAGAATCTCCCACCGACTGACAGTTGAAAACAGTACCCCTATAGTCCTTGCCACCAGTACAAGATGGTGCCTTCTCCTGGCTCCATCACTAGAAACATAACGTGCTCTCTCAGTACTGGCACCAGACAAGTCAGTGCGCCATATGGCAAGTCACGTGGAGTAAGTTATCAGAAGTTCTGTGCTTAAAAGGGTTAAAAACACAGGAGCTCACATGGTTTGGAATGAGTGATGTAGAGGTCAAACTGATTAATGAATAGTGCCGTCCTTATCTTCCTTCTCTACTAATCATCACTGAAGTTAATGTTCAAAATGCTCAGGAAACCCAAAGTCTACTTCAGGAAAAATAAAACTCTTTCCTGCCCTTTAGGCACATCACTCATACTAGGGTAAAGCTAGAACTGTTTGTTATGAAATTAACTCACTAATTGGACAAATATTGGCACAGAAACAAAACGCAAAGCATGGGAAAAATTGCAAGCATGGCTCTGAACTCGACTGCTTTGCTGAATGTGAACAAATAAAGGCATGGAACTGGCTGGTTTATGTTCCGAGCAGTGTTCTGTTTCAGCAAACATCCAACTTGCTCTCGTGCTACAGTTGTACAGTCCGGAATATTCTCAAAAGCTAGAGAGAAAAAAAATATGGAATACACTAATACAAAGGCTTTTTCAGGAAGGATTGCTGTATGAATTAAAGGGACAGCCATTACGCATTTGAACAAAATGAACTGCAGAGATAAAATTACAATAGCAGCTCTGATGAACAACCAGCAGTGGCACGGTTGGACAAATGGCCTCTTCCCGTGCAGTGATAAACAAGCTAGATGAACTCCAGTGGAATTGCCCACCATCGGAAAAGACTCCTGTGAACGAGTTAGAGGATAGCAGCTCATTAGCATGTGAAGCTAATCAAGCACCGGCCATTCTGTCCTCACCTGCAAATAATTCCATTGGATATCATCAATAATTGCAGCAGTCGGGGAAGCTGAGAGTCCGTTAATTGGAGTACAATACATGCCAAGGAGATGGAGGTGTTACAGCACTGGCACCATAAGAGGTGTAACTATATTACATAACGAGTTTATGTAGGCAGTTTCCATCACAAATGTGCCATAATGAGCTGCATACAAATGTATCATTGTAGATACAAATCTCACCACTTCTTTCATTCAACCTTGAACAAAGGACGGTGGAAGCAGCAAAAACTACTCAACAAGTCAGGAAACCTCCTGCTCCTCAGACCACCAGGCTTGGTCTAATCCTGAAAGGCTTTTAAACAACTGACCTCCCAAACTATTGGTCGCTTGCACCCAGCCACCATTACATTTGTTCCGACAGGAGGCAACCACAGAGCTCGGAAAGGGAATTATTACAGAGCTGCGGGAAAGACCAACACAGGCACAATGTGTTAAATCACCCCTCTCCATTTTGATTGAATGATTCAAACGTTTCCAGGGTCTGAATTGCTTTAATCCTGCAAGCTGGGGTGGGCAGCTAGTAGGGAACTATGCAGAGCCATCTTAAAGATGGTAACAGAATACCAAACTTACCAGCTCCCATGGGTCCATTGATCCTGAAACAACATCCATCCCCAGTAACCCCCATTGTCCTCAGGATCATTGAGAGTACCATGCCTTCAAGAACTCATGCTACGTTAGCGCCGGAAGCGTGGCGACATTTGCAAGCTGTCCCCAGAGCACTCTATGCAAAGATGCATTTCACTGTGTGTTTTGATGTACATGTGACTAATAAAGATATCTTATCTTATCTTCTTCAAACTAATTCCCACAGGAGACTTGGAACAGTGTTCTTACAGAGACAGGTTACATTAAACCAAGCCACGTCTTCATTCTCACATTCTCTTACAATGTAGGAGGAGGCCATTTGGCCCTTTGAGTCTATGTCAGCTCTCAGAGCATTCCCATCAATCCCATTCCCTCACTTGTATCACTGCAAACTATTCTCTCTCACATGCCCATCAACAGCTCCCAGATTTTCCCACCTCACAACTGCACAAGGGCTAATCTACAGCAACTAATTAACCTACCAACCAGCACATCGTTATGCTGTGGGAGGAAACGGGAGCACCGCAGGGCTGCAGTCACAGGCAGAACGTGCAAACGCCACACTGACAGTACCCAAGGCCAGCATCGAACCCAGTCACTGGAGCCGCGAGGCAGCAGCACTAACTGCTGCGCCAAGGCACTGCCTTTATTAGCTAAATATAAACAGATCTCAAGATACCTGTGGAAGTCACCAAGGCTGACAATAGCACAGTGAAATCATGATTACATTCAGGCGCTGGCAAAATTCATAGCTACCTACATATAGAGAGAAAGCATGACACAGACCCTTCAGCCTAGCCAGTCTGTGCCACCCATCAAGCACCATCTCCCACCCACATTACGGGCAACTTACCATGGCCAATTAACCTACCAACCCGCATGCCTTTGGGATGTGGGAGGAAACCAGAGCACCTGTGGGAAACACCACGGTCACAGGGAGAACGTGCAAACTCCACATAGACAGCAGAGGGAGGGTAGAGGAGAAAACACAAGCAGGAACAGAAGAGGTCTGAGATTCTCAGCCCTGTTTCCAAAGAGATATTGAGGAATTCGGAATCACTGTAGATCTACTAGCTGCGCCAGTGTCCCTCCCTAACTGTTTTAAAGGTTTCAGATTTTGGTCAGGGTTTACTTCACCTTGCACAAATATTGGGAGCTGTAGCACTTCTTCTGGGAACTAACACAATGCAACTGGGTTCCTCACTTGGAACCAAGAGACAAGAACCTGTTGCAGTGTGAACCAGCCAAAATGGTGGCCTCAACTGAAACCTTAGCATTCCACAGGATCAATGAGAATCCAAGAAAAACAGGCTTCAAAATGACAGGCTTGAATTTATTTAGCACCCTGGACTAAAATAGTTCACAGCCAATTAAGTATTTGAAAAGTGTGGCCACAATTGTAACGCAGGAAATGCAGATATCCTGGCTCAGATTCAGATACAGGAAATGGAAGTAACCAGATTATAAACAAGGGAGCAATTAATGGCCTGGAATTTTACTCATTATCTTTGGGAATAAGGAAATTATCCCGAGGAGGTTTGCTGTATATTACTTTGGTTGTTTCAGCAGGAACTGATGTTAAGGTCCATAATAGGCAAGTTCGACATGACTGAGGTTTGGGGAGGGCTGGGCATCCCTTCCATCCTTCCCATACTTTCTGCTCTAACGATAGCTAATACCAACATGATATAGCATATTTAGCACAAAGAACCCACATCACTTCGAAGGAAGTTATGAAACAGAATTTGACAAGAGAGGAACAGATAATCAAAGCGGCACTTTTAACCAAGAAGGAGAAGTTAGAGGAATTCCAGGGCTCAAGGCAAGGTCAGAATCATAGAACACTACAGCACAGAAAACAGGCCATTCGGCCCTTCTAGTCTGTGCTGAAACAGTATTCCGCTAGTCCCATTTACCTGCACCCAGTCCATTACCCTCCAGTCCTCTCCCGTCCATGTATTTATCCAATTTATTCTTAAAACTCAAGAGTGAGCCCGCATTTACTACATCAGATGGCAGCCAGTTCCACACTCCCACCACTCTCTGAGTGAAGAAGTTCCCCCTAATGTTCCCCCTAAACCTTTCCCCTTTCACCCTAAAGCCATGTCCTCTCGTACTTATCTCTCCTAAACTAGGTGGAAAGAGCCTACTTGCATTAACTCTGTCTATACTGTCTATATTGAAGGCACAGCTCCCAAAAGTCAAGCAATTATAATTGGGATTGTGCAGAAGGCCATAATTGGAGGAGAGGTACAGGGGGCAGGAACAGGAGAGATCTGAAACAGAGATGAACATAAAAAAGAGGCATTGAGGGCTCAGCAGTCAGTGGAGATCAAGTATGACGGTGGGTGAACAGAATTTGGTGGCTGTTACAACACAGGCGACAGTTTTACAGAGAGGACGAGGTATGGCCAGGAGGGCATTAGAATCGTCAAATCTATTGGTAACAAAGGCATGTGTGAGGGTTTCAGGATCAGAGAAGGAAGAGCAGACATGGATGTACTTAGCCCTTGTGATGGAAGTGAATAGGGACTGGGAATTTATCACAGGATCAAGTAGGCCAGCAAGGTTGTGACCAAAATGTGGTTCAGCCTTGAACACAGCCAGGGACCAAATCTCTGGAGGACGGATCCATCGCCCTGCGCAGCACTGCTAGACTCAGCCACAGTAGATCTCTCCAACAGCTTCCTTGTTTAGTGAACTCAGCAAATTAAAGGAGATGTTAGGTTTGAATCAGGTGACTTCAGACTGTAGTTAAGAGTCAAATAGTTTTGTAAACAGGAGGAAAAATAGGATCAGGAGTAGGCCATTCAGCCCTGGGACCTTCTCCACGATTCAATGCTGAATGCTGATCCTTTACCTCGAAACCGTATTCCCATTCCCTCCTTGATGCTGGAACTGGTAAATATACTTAAAGAAAAAGACAGCTGATTTTTCCCTGTAAAGGGCATTGGGAAGCTCGCAGGCAACAGTTTTGAAGCAGCACATTCTTCGTTTAAATTTTAAATGGCATTCAAATTCTTAAACTGGTCAGATTTGATTAGTCGTCCTTTACATTACAACACCACGACGCCCCAGGCACATCCAGTTCTTGGAATCCCATCAGAGACTAATTTAATTTAAAAAGAAATCTAATGTTTTAAGGTTCTGATCCAAGCAGGAACTTCCATTCCAGAGGAAGGATTTGAGAGCTCATTAGAGCATCATACCTTTCTCATTACCACCACACACTCGCAGGCTTCAGGAAGAAGCCCCTTATAAGTAAAATCATGAGATGTGGAGAGGGCAATTTTAAGTTAACAACGTCTGTTTGAAAATCTGTTCCAAAGTACACAACATAATGCTTCTTGGTGAACTTAACCCTTCAAGTGCTAAAGTCTGTGTCATTATTTTAAACTTGTAACTGATTCACATTTCAAGTCACAAGTGGACATTTTCCTCTGCACTTGCAACTCAAGGGTCACGTTCTCTCCCAGAGCGCTGACTACCAGGAACCTCCTGCGAAAGTCCAAGTTACATCACCCTCTGCTCTACCCCAATACCGGTTGAACTTCACTTAAAGAATAATAGCATAATGTTACTTATTTTCATAAAAATTAACTGCTCTATATTGTGCTGCAGTTTATGGGAGCTTCCTGTGTGCAAGTTGGCTGGTCCATCAACTACATTACATTTCAAAAGTAATACATGGCTGTAAACCATTTTGGGATTGGGAGGTCACGAACAGCACTATTTTGGGCCAAATCGTCTGAATGGATCTGCCCATGACTTCCTGATAGTTTGTGGCTTTAGAACATGGGGAGAATAATAAATAGGGACTAGTGTACCCACAGTTTAAGTGGGTGGTTGAAGGTCAGAGCAGACTCGATGGGCCGAAGGGCCTGTTTCTGTGCTGCCTCTCTGCTCACTGTCCAATGACAAGCCTGGCAAGCCAGGTCTGAACAGCCAACCTTGGCAGATTGCCTGCTACACATCACCCAGGGATGACGTGTCCAGCACCTTGTACATATCGACAAGGACACTTTGTTTATATCAACTGGCGATTGACATGGAAATCCCTGAGACCTTTCCCACCCATGTCCTTTTTCTTGGCTGGGGATTAGCCTCAGACCTACCCCCATCGACCCGAAGGACACAGCTCGGTAGCATCACTGGAGTTCCATCTCCATCATCCTGGAGGAAGGAGTTTGAAAAATTTAAAATATTTTTTTTGTTTACAGACTTTCAAATATATTAGTTTGCCTCTGGCTTCTTTAAATAGTTTGTCCAAGATAGGAACAAAAGGAGTAGGCCATTCAGCCCTTCAGTTGTGCTCCACCCTTCATCAAGCTCACGGCCGGTCCTGTTTCAGCTCCTTCCTGCACTGTCTCCATGTCCCACTTCAGAAATACCTCTGCCTTGTTGGCTGGTAGTTTGAGCAGACAATGATATGGGCAACCTTCACCAAATTCACTCCCTCCCCCACCACAAGAGCCTCAGAGTGAGCAGATGAGGCCAGGGTCTCACTACCCTTCTTGCCGTTCAGTGGTCCCACTGTGCTGTAAGATGTCAGCAGAGCTGTGTTACTGAATGATGGGAGACACCCCGGTGTACAGACTGGGAAAACACAACTCACAACTACCTGCTGCAGGAGTGACTTCACCAACAAGGTGGTGGGCAGAAGAAAGGTGGCTCGATTGGCAAATGACAAGCCACTCTGCCGCTCTGGAAAGGAAGGGAGGTCCTGGCAATCGCCCCAGTAACTGGCTGTCTGCAGGTCAGACAATCCACTCCTCTAATGCAATCCTACTTCCGAATCAATCAGGAAGTTTGAAGGACTCTGCGTCATGGAGCTCCAGAAAACAACACAACACCCCATTTGCTTCACCTCCCATCCTTGGACTTGGAGCTATAGCACAGAAATTATAGTCCCTGGTAGTTAAAAGCTAAAGCACCCACATCACAATGTGGTTATTAAAACAGGGTCAAACAACTCCAGGCCCAGAAAGGAATCAGCAGTTTGAAGTTTCCAATCTTACTGTTCCATTAAATCAATTGTTGCTGGAACACGTAAACTTTAAACTCTCATTTTTAACATTATTTTCTGCTCTTATGTCAAGTAATTTTACTTTCCCTCTCCTCTTCTGACTTGACCCTGACTGCCTCCTTCAATTCAGCTCTTCCCGTTTCACTTTCAGTGCTTAAATCTCATTGGTTGCCAAACACTGTGGCACCCACCATTCATAATTGGGAGCCGAGAATATAAGAGCAGGGAAGTCATGGTACAACTTTATAAAACATTGGTTAGGCCACAGATGAAGTGTTGTGTGCAGTTCTGGTCACCACACTATTGGAAGGATGTGATATCGCTGGAGAGAACACAGGAGAGAGGGTCCCTGGGACGGAATGCTTTAGTTATGAGGTGAGACTAGATAGGCTGGATTTGTTTTCCTTGGAGCATGTTATTCAAAACAGGTAGTAGTGATAGTCCAGTGAATTATAGACCAGTGAGCCTTACATCTGTGGTGGGCAAGCTGTTGGAAAGGATTCTTAGAAATAGGATCTATGGGCGCTTAGAGAATCATGGTCTGATCAGGGACAGTCAGCATGGCTTTGTGAAGGGCAGATCATGTCTCACAAGCCCAGTAGGGTTCTTTGAGGAGGTGACCAGGAAGATTGATGAGGGTAGTGCAGTAGATGTGGTCTACATGGATTTTAGTAAGGCATTTGACAAGGTTCCACATGGTAGGCTTCTTCAGAAGGTCAGAGGGCATGGGATCCAGGGAGGCTTGGCCGCGTGGATTCGGAATTGGCTTGCCTGTAGAAAGCAGAGGGTTGTGGTGGAGGGAGTGCATTCAGATTGGAGGGCTGTGACTAGCGATGTCCCACAAGGATTGGTTCTGGGACCTTTACTGTTCGTGATTTTTATTAATGACTTGGATGAGGGGGTAGAAGGGTGGGTTAGCAAGTTTGCAGACGACACAAAGGTTGGTGGTATTATGGATAGTGTGGAGGATTGTCGAAGATTGCAGAGGGACATTGATAGAATGCAGAGCTGGGCTGAGAAGTGGCAGATGGAGTTCAATCTGGAGAAGTGTGAGGTGGTACACTTTGGGAGGACAAACTCCAAGGCAGAGGACAAACTCCAAGGCAGAGTACAAAGTTAATGGCAGGATTCTGGGTAGTGTGGAGGAGCAGAGGGATCTGGGGGTTCATATCCACAGATCCCTGAAAGTTGCCTCACAGGTGGATAGGGTAGTTAATAAAGTTTATGGGATGTTAGCTTTCATAAGTTGTGGGATCGAGTTTAAGAGCCACGATGTAATGATGCAGCTCTACAAAACCCTGGTTAGACCACACTTGGAGTACTGTGTCCAGTTCTGGTCGCCTCATTATAGGAAGGATGTGGAAGCGTTGGAAAGGGTGCAGAAGAGATTTACCAAGATGCTGCGTGGTTTAGAGACTATGCATTATGAGGAGAGACTAAGGGAGCAAGGGCTTTACTCTTTGGAAAGGAGGAGGACGAGAGGAGACATGATAGAGGTATACAAAATATTAAGAGGAATAAATAGTCAGCCAGCGCCTCATTCCCAGGGCACCAATGCTCAATGGCTTTTAAAGCATGGCTTTAAAGTAATGGGTGGGAAGTTCAAGGGAGATATCAAAGGGAGGTTTTTTTACCCAGAGAGGGGTTGGGGCATGGAACGCGCTGCCTGGGGTGGTGGTGGAGGCAGATACATTGGTCAGATTCAAGGGATTACTAGATAAGCTTATGCAGGAATTTAAAATAGAGGGATATGTGGGAGGAAGGGGTTAGATAGTCTTAGGCGAGGTTTAAAGGTTAGCACAACATTTTGGGCTGTTCTATGATTCTATGATTCAGAGGAGGGAGTTGATAGCTGTTTTCAAAATTATGAGAGGCATAGACAGCAAGAACCTTGTCCCCATGAAGAGCTATCTAAGACCAGAGGGCATTTGTTTAAGAGGTTTAGAGGGGATCAGAGGAAGAATATTTTCACCCACAGGGTAGCTGCTAATCTGGAACACACTGCCTGAGAAAGTGGTTTCGACATTTAAGAAGCACCTGGACAAGCAGTTGAATGGCCAAGGCACAGAAGGCCACAGGCTAAGCACTGGTAAATGGGATTATTATAGATAGACACCTGATGGTTGGCATGGACAAAGTGGGCTGAAGGGCCCACTTCTGTGTGCTTTGACTCCACGACAAGCTCGCAGACGTCCTCTTTCACTCGCTCCACCAATCTCACGTGCGAGCAGCAAGGTACAACCCAAAACCTCCGAGCAGAGAGATCAGAAGTGTCAGGTTTTCACTATGGAGCAATGCCACGAGCTGAGCAAGTCCAACAAGATCTGGCTCTTTCCACATCGGGATTAACTCAGAAATGCACCAGGGAAGTTTAACATTGCCCACGACAGACTATTACCTCTCCAATCAACATTCCCCAGTTAGTCCATCATGTTGGACAGAGAGCGCCCAGTCACATTATACATAGAAAACCTTTCCCAACCATACCGGGGCCAGTTAAACCATGTTCCTGACCCAATGGAACAAAAAGCCAATTTCATTCAAGTGACCATTCAGTCTTTCAAACTGCTCATTGTATTATTTAAGTAACTGTCACATAGCAGCCTGGCTAAGTCAGAGGCCTTCCACATAAACAGCTCCCAGGTTGGAAGTTTCTACTTGCAGATATGGATCCATGCTCCGAGTTACCAATTTTACCCCTGACTCTGCCTTTCCTCCCATTTCCTGCTCAAGAATCAATGTCCCAGGTTAATGATCTCAAAGAAAAAGACCATCCAGTTTCAACCTGGATTGTCACATCAAACTTCTTCCCAGCTCGTGCAAGGAACTCAGTCATAGGACAATTAAGGCACAGAAAGAGACTACTCAGCCCATCATGGGTGTGCCAGCTTTTTGAGAACCTTTTCAATTATTCCCTTCCCCAGGTTCTCTCCTCCCAGCTTGCAAAGCTTCCCCTCTCCAGTACATACTCAGTTCCCTACTGAAAGTTGCCACGGTATCCTTCAGGAAGTCTATTTCAGATCAAAACCACATGCATTGTCTGGAAAGAGACATTTCTCTCGTATCCAATGGTCAATTTGCCAATGACCTCCAAGCAGCATCTTCCGGTTACTTCTGCCACTGCCATCCAGCCTCTCACAGCACCATCCCCAAGTGTCCTGCTGCAGGCGATAAACAAAGACCAGTCCTTGGCCAGGACATCACCTTGGGGCAGGCGAGGATGAGAGCTGAGATATGAAAATACCTACACATAGACTGAGGAGGAAATAGAGTGTTCCTGACATCTGCCCAGGTTACAACTGGATGCAAACAACTAGGCAGCCAATTCCAATCGGGTCCCCAACTTGTTTCATCACATGTCCTTGTGCCTCCCACTGTCCTGGCCTGACGCCACCATTCGTCACTGAAGGTGTCCATCCTCATGTCAACACGTCATTTTCCAACAATCAGAAAGTGAAGATTCACTGTCTAATTGACTGACATTGAAAAATCAGATATTTTTACTTATACAGTATATTGAGCAATTTATACAATTTGTTCAAAAAAATTGTTCAATTTTTTTTAAAAACTGCGCTTCTGGTGACATTGCCAACAACAGTGCCTGGGAAATTTGTCATTAATACCTGGAGATTTCACCACTCCTGCCTGCATTCTAATACGTAATATACTAAAGCAAATATTGGTTTACGGTTCACGCCATGGTTCCTTGGTGCGTTAACAACAACCGTGTCAAGGCAACATCCTTAGTCTCAATAATTATTTGCCAAGCTCTACATCAAGAGGGTGCCCTGGCCAGCTCATCTTGCCAGATTTGTCCGCTTTTCATAACTACCTGCTGCTTTCATGAGATATTGGTAACTGACGGCTTTAGGGGAATGAATGTCTTACTGTTTCTGAGAACCCCTTCAACATAAAATCTCCCAGGTGGTCTTCCTCTGAAAGCACTGCCTCATGCTGGGCTACACTCACACACACACTGGCCGTTCATTTCCCTGTTCAGGCAGGCACTCCTTGTGTCGTCTAGACAGTCAGTGTTAGCCCTCCATCCCATTTCACAGGATATTCTCAGTCAGTGGTGACTGCAGAGGGCAATTGTGTCATAGCTGCTGGTTCTCTCCACTTACTCTGTACAGGGGCAGACCTCACCAACCAAACCCTGGGGCAGTTGGCTCCCTCCCTGTTAACCTGGTCTGGCCATGCCCAATTCACACAGATTTTACAGCAGACAAACCTGCTTTGGCCCAATTGACCATCACACTTCCAACCTGTTTATTCATCTCTCCATATTAATATCTCCCTGTTCCCATCTCACTCGTTATAAATGTTTTACAATTTGTTGAGACATAAAGTGCCGCTCAATTACAAGACAGCACACCAACTATTTATATGTTGAGTTTCTAAGCCCTTGATGCCAGCTGAATGTTCCAGACTGAAATTTTAACACCGAGAAGTAACATCTGACTGTTCTCCAAACGGATCACAATTCAAACACACGCAGAGACAGTGAGAAAACAGTATGTTCCAATGCTCAATGATACGTTAGACTCATGATCCCAGCCTCATCTTAGCTACATCAGTGCCTCATATTAGCCAGTTCAATAGGCCAAATGCAGCCCAGCATGGTGGTCTAGTGGCCGACTTACTGGACAAGCATCCAGACACCAGGGCCAGTGATCCAGGACACCAGCTTTAATCCACCACAGCTGATGGGGATTTGAATTCAAGTACCTACATATGTTTAGAATTAAAATGCTGGACTCAGTAACGGTGACCATGCACCCACCAGTAGACTTTAACAGCCAAACCAGTTGATTAGTGTTCTTCAGGAGAGGAAAGCTGTCATCGTTGTCTGGTATATATGTGACTCACCGACGTGCCTGACTTAATTCTCAACAATTCAGGGGGTTAGGGGTGGGCAATAAATGCGACTACCACAAAATAAAAAACTGTAAGGGAAGAGGTTTCCCTGAATTGCTCAACAGAATTTGTGAACATCTTAGATTTATGGCCCCTTATTTTGAACTCTCCCATGTAAAATGTCTTCTGCACGTCTACATTATTTCGCCTGATCAGCAGCTCGTGGCGACACTTGCGGGCTGCCCCAGAACACTCTACGCAAAAGATGCATTTCACTGTGTGTTTCGATGTACATGTGACTAATAAAGAAATCTTACAGTTCCAGCCCAGCCCAGACATCAAGTGGAATATCTCCCAATGCACCCAACACAGCCTTTGTTGTCCCAGAGTGTTCAGAGGTTCCTACCGTGGGCTCGGGACAAGGTGAAGGGAATACAGATCAATCCTGAGCAGAGGATCAGGTACCTGTAGGATCTGCACCCCACTCCACCCCATGACCAGGATCCAGCCCCTCCCCTGACACTGGGTTATGCCCTTCTACACTTCCAGCACACTGGGCAATTTCTCCAGGGATGGGTTGGGGGGGCTCCCTATTATGGAAACCTTCTGGAGTTTTGCCTCAGGATTCAAAACTGAACCCAAAGCTACCAAAAGAAAACTGGATCGTGAGGTGCGCCAGTCCTGTGAAAACACAGAGCCACACTGGACGTGCAGTGGGACACAGGCAGATGGCAACAGAATCAATGTAAACAACAATAATCCTAATGTGCTGGATAACTTCCAGTTCCTCCTGTCAGTCATGGTGTTGGCTGTGGTCCAGAGAGTAACCCGTCAGAGGCAGAACGTGGTGCGCTCACACACACTGGTGACTCACCTGGTGCAGCACAGAGGGAGGGAGCAGTGTGGCGCCGAGCGAGGGAGCGTGGCCCTGCCAGGGACGGGACGGAGGGATGGAACGCTGCACCGCCGGGGACCGGAGGGAGGGAGTGCCGCACCGCTGGGTGGAGGCGGCCTTCAGTAAGATGTTAAATAAGGTCCTGTCTGCTTATTCTGGTGGATACCAAACCCCTCGCAGCACCATTCCAAAGAGCAGCAAATGCCCTCCAGTGTCCTCACCTGGCTTACCCCTCAGCCAGCCCCACTGAAGTAGGTCGCCTGGTCGACATCAGCATGATGCTTGTGGGATCCTGCTATGCTATGGTCTACATTACAATGGAGACTGCATTTCAAAAGCACTTCATTATCAGTATTTTGCAACATCCAGGGGTCAGGTTAATGCAAGTGCCTCTTTTATTTCTCAGTGAAACCTCACGGCCAGCGTGTGCGGCCACCACCACGCTCCCCACCCCCCCCCGCCCCTCCACCACACACTCGCACCCCACCTCCCACCAGCCCCTGCTATGGAGGGTAGAAGCTGAAACTGGCAGATGGGCATTTGCCAGCTATGCTGCAGCTGTGGCAGCCCACAGCACAATCTGTCATTTCACTCCATGCCAGCATGTCAGCTGCTGCTCACAGTGGCCAGACCACCTCAGAGCACACCTCAGCCCAAGCACCTCACTGTCCCCATCCAGGACTACAGAGGGCCCATTCTCCTGCATTTCACTGGGGCTTCGTTGGGATGGGCAGGGTGGAACCTTGCTGCGCACGTGCACCGAGGAAAGGAGCATCCAGAGCTCCCGATGATAACTAGGGAGGGAATTCCAGAGCCTGGAGCTGGGAGAGTCCACAGGTTTGGGCTGGTTGGTGTGGGGACGTGGACTACACCTTGACCTGCCACTCATTTCCCGGACCAAATGCTCAGTGACCGTTACCAAGCAGGACTCTATCCATGCCTCACACCCACTCACCTGGGAATCCCACAGGATACTGCTCCAGTGCCCATTCAAATGGTGATGAGAAACATCACAAGATCACCAGACAATCCTATGGGCTGCGATCATACTCAAGGCACACTATCGTGTCCTGGGGCAGGCCGTCTCTGCTCCAATTCTGATTAACTCCAGACTGGAATGATTATGGCCAGTCACCCAACAAAAATCAGCTTGATATGGTGGCGGCGGCCGGGGGGGGGGTGGGGTTGTGGAGGTACCTGGCTACAGGGTAAAGCAGTTAGTGCAAGGACCTTCTAAAGTAAACAAGCATCAAAAGGAACAACATCATAGACGCTGCCGATATTCACAATGCTAAATAATTAGAAGGTAGGGAAGAAGCCAGTCAGAAAGGAGCAGGTTGTTTTGGGTAAGTCCTCAGCACGTGGAGTGGGACAGAAGGATGGCACTACTCAGAAACTGCCTGCTCTAGAGCATAGAACGGTACAGCACAGGAACAGGCCATTCGGCCCACAATATCTGTGCCAAACACAATGCCAAATTAAATTAAATCTCTTCTGCCTGCACATGATCCACATCCCTCCAGTCCCTGCATGTTCATGCATCTATCTAACAGCCTCTTACACACCTCTGTTGTATCTGCTTCCACCACCACCCCTGACAGCCCTTTCTAGGGACTTCCCACTCTAAAAAAAAATCTTGCCCCTCACTTCTCCTTTAAACTTTCCCCCTCTCACCTTAAATGCATGTCCTCTGGTATTTGAAATTTCTACCCTGGGAAAAAGATTCTAACTGTCCACCCTATCTATACCTTTCATAATTTCATTTTCTGATGAAATTTCTGATGCTCCAGATAAAATAACCCAAGTTTGTCCAACCTCTGCTTATGGTTCATACCCTCTAATCCAGGCAGCATCCTGGTGAACCTCTTCTGCAACCTTTCCAAAGCCTCCACATCTTTCCTGTTATGGGGCGACCAGAATTGAACACAATATTCCAAGTGTGGTCTAACCAAAGTTTTATACAGCTGCCACATGCCTTCCTGACTCTTATACTCAGTGCCCCAACCAATGAAGGCAAGTATGCTCTGCGCCTTGCATGGCCAAAAGAACTTTGAGGTAAATGATGCTTGCCCTCACTTAGGCACATTCTTTAGGTGAACGGCAGATGCACAGCTAAACCAGGTAATGTTGTTCTGAGATACAGCCTTCTGCTGTAGCTATACTTCGTCATTGGAATGCACCAAATGATGTGAAGTAAACATGAACTAAATTCATCTCATCAAAGAGCATTATCCACTTCAGTTAAAGTACGCTTTATGATGCATGTTAAATATGGCCATACATTCAGCTCCTCTGGCACTGAAAATTAACTATCATTCCTACACATTTTAATTAAATGCAGAATTTAATGACAAAATAACTTTCCATTCCTTTCTTTCTTGTTAATCCAATCCTTCTGTACCCAATCTGGCATTGAATTGGAAATTAGAGGGTGAAATTGTTCCCAGTCTCGAACTTGAAACAAAAAAGAGCCAAGGTTTCTATAAAGTGACCTCAATGGGGAATACAGAGACAGACAGGATTGAGCTTGGTCATGATGGTTCAAACGATCAGACCAACATTCACTGAACAAGTGGCAGCTCAGTGAATAGCACGCTCCCCCCCCCCCCCCCCACCCACCCACAATCAGAAGATACAAACATTCACATTATACTTCAAGAACCAGAGTTCAATTCACATTGAGGGAGTTTAGCATCAGAGATGCCATCTGTCAAAATGCTAATCTTGGTTCTGTCTATCCATTACAGGATTCCATAAAACTAGTCTGAAGAGCAGAGATAACTTATCCTAATGTCTTGGCTAGTATCAATAACAGAAACAGATGTCTTGGCTATTATCCTCGTTGCTATTTGTGGAAACTTGTGCAAATTGGCTGCCACATTTCCCACAGAATATACTTCATTGTCCAGTGAGTTTTTGGGGACATCCCAGGATCAAGAAAGGCACTGCAATAAAAGGCACTGCACTTTATAAAGAACGACCACTTCAACAAGAGAAACATCCCAGAGGATCGATCAAAGTTAACCAGCCAAGTCTAGAATCATCCCAACCTCCAACTGCATGACCTCTTCCCACACAACACTAGGACCTGGCTGAGACCTGATCCACATATCCAGGAGAGTCCATGTGAGAGCACAGACATAGCCAGGATTTCTCCTTCATACTTCAGACAGGAAGCACAGATTCATTTGTGGTATTGGCAGCATTGCCTCAGTCCTTGGATAAAGTGCCAATTCATCAATACCAAGCCAAGACTGATACTTGATACACTGATTGATTGGCTGGTTTAAAAGTAATTTTATGGAAACCATCAGTTTCAAACTAATCTGCCCAAAAGCAACGATCCAATGGGAAACACTGAGGAATTGTGCTCAAGGAGCCACGGGCTTCTATCTAGCCTTCCCAATCTACATGAGGATCTAACCATTGCACTGATATCTGTCTCCAAAGCCTTGTCCACAAGAATTTGGCAAGTGAGATCCTCAGGTAACAAACAGAAAAAAACTTATTTCCATCTCAAATGTTACTCTCACCGAAGTCTTTCTCCAAACCAGGGTGAGCATTAACCCTGAATGTTCTCCCCCTCCTCTCTTGCCAGAGGCACCGTGCTTATGTGGGACACATCACAACAAAACAATGAATGTTTGAGGCACTGGAAGACATCAAGCTACAGGAAGTGAGCCAGATTTCAGATTCCAAAGTGCCAGCACAAACCCAATGGGCCAAAAGATATCTGTCTACTTCTACAGCTCTGTAATTCTACATTCACTATTGCTTTAGTTTAGCACGAACCAGAAATCAAGCTGACATCTTCTTGTCCTGGCTTCACACTTTACCCATGGATCAATAGATGGGATACATCAGTGACAGCTAGATTTGTAAAAGTACGGAAGAACAGGGAACAGGCCATTACATCATGGCCCCAACTGAGGGAAATCTGGCACTGATGCAAACCATTTCACTCAGTATTTTTTAGTTTAAAAGCAGGCCAACCATTCTAATGCTGGAAACACATGCAGAAACTGGATTCGTTCCTTGTCTTTGGTTAAGTGTAGGAGAGCTGGAAGATATATTTATATTAATCTTGAAATACTCTGATACTGTTTTATCACCAAGCAATTTCCTTCAGAGATCGTTGTAGCAACACTCCAGGCAACCAACCCAACTCCACCACTAACTGGGCCTCAGGGAACTGTTCAACTGACCAGTCATTAATAAAGAGTATAACTAGCTTGTAGATACCTTAACTACTTCCTCTCAAACTGTAGTTTGTTTGCAGGATTGTGGATATCTTCAGTACCCGTGAAACGTGTAACAGTGGTGGGAAGTTCAAGGCCTCAGTGTCCAACCCTGCTGCTAGTCCACACACGTGACAACAAGGTCATTGGCTATTGATAGGCCGTGTCAAATTAACCCTTCGATGCATTGACTTAAGTGTTTAAACAACCATTCTGGCCACCTTAACCGAACTTTTACAGCTGTCTCATTAAACACTCTGGCACAGCCTTTAGCTAAAGCACCAGCTGTCTCGTGGATGACGTGTTGCCTGAATAACTGTCTGCAGACCTGCTCCCCACAAGACAAGTTGCCCAGGTTTTTCCAGTGGCGATGGAGGGGGAAAGGGGGGGGGGGGTGTTCGATATTGGAGGCAGGGTGAAAGATTTTCACTTCCTGTCAGGAGCACAGCTGAGCAGACAGACCATTGAGAAGTTGCAGCCTACAGTTGCACAGAAGCACATTCCTGGGTTTGCCTGCACTCAGCCAACAGCTCACAACACTCGACAACACACAGCATCCAAAGGGCTGGCTGCACTGATGGCCATAGTCCAAAGATGGACAGTCCTGTTAGAAGCCAGATACCGTCACCCCAACAGAGAGAGAAGCAGAAACCTCTTGGGGGCTCAGTCAGCCGCAGTTCCTCCCACACAGCGCATGGAGAGGCAGTGGAGAGAATGGGAGTAGGGGGAAACCTACTCTCCCTTCAAGAAATAATTTGCATTTAAGAAGCACCTTCAAGGTGATCACACAAATTGACACTGGGACAGAGGAGGAGACATCAGCACAGCCGGCCAAGCTCTGTGATGGAAGTCCAACAGTTGGACAGAGAAACATTGACCCAAGGTTTTCAAGCCATGAAGCCCCCCCTCTGCCATCCCAGCTAAGATCGGAGACCTCAGCATAGATGGCACGGCGAATCTCGCAGCCTGGTGGAACATGGCAACTCAGTGTAAATTCTGCCAGGACATTGAAAAGAGTTAAAGATGAACATCTTCCCTGCAAACTTGCAACAAACATCACAAGATCTCCCTACTGGAGTAGAGCTAAGGATTGACACTGACAAAGTGGCCACACACAACAAGGCAATCATATCTCATACTCCTCCATAAGCTTCTCCCCAGTCCGCCCCCATTTACTGGAAGAGCACTGGCGACGTAGAGCAGAACTGAGGAACTCAAACAGTACTGGAAATCTGAAACAAAAACTGAAAATGCACTCCGTCCGGGGGTTTCCAACCTCACACTCTGTTTCTTTCTCCATAGATGCTGCCTGACTTGCTGAGCATTTCTTGCATTTTCTGTTTTAATTTCAGAGCAAACCTCCCCCAGTAACAGTTTGCTGCTGAAAGACAACCTCGTCACAGAACAGCGACAGTCAAGACTCAGGGTGTTACTGCAACAGAGCAAATACAACTACCAGGGGGGTGGACTACACTGGGCTATTTAACTCTGAAACAAGATAATGAGAAAAAGGCCTTGAAACATTTCTTGATGGGGTGGGTATGCAGAAACTGTTCGCATTTGTTATGCTCAAAACAAGAAACTATTTACGCAAGGCAATCCCCAGCAGATCACATCTGATGACAATTTAAGGCTCGCAGTGACATGGGACGGCTCAGGCCATTTAGGAGAAAGCTCCGACAAGCTGAAAGGACGAAGAGATGGGGAGGAAGTCATTGGGATGTGGGCAGCAGAGCCTGACAGGGAGCAGAAGGGCCGAGTGGATTGCCTCGGCGCTGCAGGGTTTCAACTCTGACCCAAGGCGCTGTTGGTCCGGTTAACGTCTGACTGCGTTCTGCCACAATGCAAGTTCCAACGAAATAAATTGAAAAACACAGAGATCTTGGAGGCAGGCTCACACTGCCGGCCACCTCACTGCCCCCTCCCCCCCCACCGTACCCTTCACACCCGAGGAACACGTAGCGGCGGGAGCACAGCAAGCTCCCAGCCAAAGGCGAGGAACTCAGTGACGGTTCAATCTCTGCAAACCTGGGCAATTAAGAAGCGAGCAGCATGCCCTGGGGGGGGGGGGAGGGGGAAGAGAGCTGGCAGCTGGAAGGGGTGAGGGGGGGGTGAGGGAGGGGGGAGTGAGGGAGAGGGTGTGGGGGGGGTGTGAGGGAGAGGGAGGGGGAGAGGGAGGGGGAGAGGGAGGGGGAGAGGGAGGGGGAGAGGGAGGGGGAGAGGGGGGGTGAAGGAGAGGGAGGGGATGAGGGGGGTGATAGAGAGAGAGAGAGAGAGGGGTGACAGAGAGAGAGGGGGGTGAGGGAGAGGGGGGAAGGGGTGAGGGAGAGGAGGGGGTGTGAGGGAGAGGAGGGGGTGTGAGGGAGAGGAGGGGGTGTGAGGGAGAGGAGGGGGTGTGAGGGAGAGGGGTCCAACTTCAAAGGAAAGATGCATTGAGGAGAGCCAGTGTGTGCGCACCCCGGGCAGTGCTACCTCGCTCAGTTGAAGTCACCCTTTACTGACCGGCGTCTCTCAGCCCCGAGCACACGGCCAGCCAACCAGTCTGTCCCCAGCAGCGACAATGATTAACTGCAGATTTTTGCATTTACCTTTCACTCCGGCTTCCTGTGACCCAATGAAAGCGGCTCCACGAAATCTGGGTTGTGAATTGTGGAGCTTTTTTTGAAAAAAACTTAAGGAGTCTTATTACACACTACTGAACATGACACTGTAAAAACAGAACTTGTCACATAAAACCCTTCAGTGAACAAGCTTGTTTTTATTTCACTTTGGCCTCTTTCCAAAATCCATCTGGGGAAATCGCAATTTAAGGAAACTTTCATTGCAAATTCTACATTGAAGGATCATTGCAAAACGCCACGGTTGCCGGAGAGCTGATTATAAAATTAAGACCTCGACCCCAAAACTGTTTCTTGAACAATCGGTCTCCCCAAAATCTTAAATGCAGTGGCAATAACTGAAAAAGTTACTGCATTTAAATCGCGCCGGGGTCTGTAACCCCGCCACACACTGGTTTAGGCTGAATCCAGAGGGCAAGCGCCGGTAGTGGACTCAGACAGCAACAAACCGTAACTCAGCCCCACAGGAAAGAAAAGCCAGGAGTAAAAATAGTTGCGTTGGGCTGTAGCTGTGTCTGGTAACAATTAGCGCAGGGGGTGCAGGACAAGGCTGCGCCGGTACAGTGCAGTCACACTGTAACCCAGCGAGACACACCCCGAGCATCCTCCTGCACACACTGTCCAATCCTCCCGCCACTGACCTGAGCAAAGTCCCGGAGAAAACAATCTCTCAGCCCTGCAAGTAATCAACGGGCGCCTTGCGTGGCGTTCTGCGTCCTCTCCCTCCGACAGCTCTCCCCGCACAGAGAGCGGGAGAGTTTGAGTCCCAGCAGTTGACCCAGCCCGACTCCAACACGTCAGCCTCCTGGTTACAAGCTCATCCTTGCCTCGTCCTTCCTTCGGGCTGGCTGCGGCTCTGGACCCGGGAGCAGCAGGCAGTGACAAAAGCAAGGCACATTCTTGGGGCACCGAGAAGGGGGTCGGGGAGGGGGAAGGGGCTGCGTGCACTTCCTAATTCAAGGGTAATACTTCTTCCAAGCTCTGGGACGTGGGGATCCCTTAGCGAATTTTTAAAAAATCATCAGCCTTCACACAAATAACTTTAAATGCACACGGCAGAGTGACTTACACTTCTTCGAAACAGAGTTTAATTTTGCAGCGTGGAATTGTTGGCAACGTTTGATGCAAGAAATAATGACAAAGCTCAGTCCTCACAGGGAGCCGGGTCAGCACGGCGACGCCAACTGACCCATCACACCCTGGCTCTCAGCTCGAACATTTCCATCCTCCACCTTCCTTCAGAAGGCAGGAGATAATTTTCCAAAGGTTTGCACAGAATGGGCTGGTTCAATCTTCAGTCAGCCGAGTTGGCTGTGAACAGGCGCTGAGCGTGTGCTGTGTTAATCAGACTCTGGTGTTAGCACGCCATGTTGGTCCTGAGCGTTGATCTCCATCATTTGAACTTGCCTGGAAGCACTAAAACTTGCTCCCAACTGCGAGTGAGCCCCCACGGTAACGGTACAGTGTCCACCGGCTCCAGGCACACATCTCACGACATGGGGCATGGTTGACTCAGGGGTCAAGGGAGAGGGTGCATGGTCTTGGATATGGCAGGGGAGGTCCAGGGGAGGAGGGACATTCTGTACCCCTGGAGAGGAAGGAGTCCCCCCTCTCCCTGTTTGTCCTGCCCAGCCTCACATTACACCGTGGTTGTTCAGTTGGGGGTCCTTGGCCAAGCACTACCTTTGGCCTGTTTTAATTTCATTTATTCATATTGGGAGATGTGAGCATCCTTGGCAAAGCATCACTTATTGCCCATCCCTAATTGCCCCTTGAGGAGGTGGGGGTGAGCTCCAGTCCTGGTGAAGATACCCCACAGTGCTGTTGGGGAGGGAGTTCCAGGATTTAGACCCAGCAACAATAGAGGACCAATGACATATGTCCAAGTCAAGAGGGTTTGTGAGTCTGAGGGGAAGCCGCAGGTGATGACACGGCCCTGCACCTTGTCCTTCTTGGCAGCAGAGTTTGTGGATTTGGGAGGTGCTGTCTCGGTAGCCTGGGGATGTAACTGCAGTGCGTTCTGTAGATGGGACACACTGCAGACACTGTGCACTGATGACGGAGTGAATTAATGCTTTGGGTCGTTGGTTGGTGGGATGTTAATCAAATGGTTTGCTTTGTTCTCGATGTCATGTTTCTTGAGTGTTGAATTGCACTCATCCAAGCAAGCGGAGAGTGTTGCCCCTGACCTGTGTCTGGTCCACAGTGGAAAGGCTTTCAGGGGTTTCAGAAGATGAGCCATTTGCTGCAGGGACCTCACTTCTGATCTGTTCTTGTAGCCACAGTAATTATGTGGCTGGTCCTAGTGTGTTCTTGGTCAGTGGTGACCCCCCCCCCCCCAAGGATGTTGATGGCTGGGGACTCAGCAACAGCAATGCCATTGAATGCCAAGGGTAATCGCTTGTTGGAAAGAAAATGCAACATTATGAGGCATTTGGGTGACACAAATATTACTTTCCACACCTTAGTCCATCAGTCCATGCCCTGGTGCAGTCTGGCTCTTGCTGAGCGGAACCAGATACAGCACAGAAACAGGCCCTTTGGCCCATCGAGTCCACACTGACCATCCACCACCCATTTACACTGATTCTACATGAATCCTTTTTTTCGTTCTCCCCACATTCTCATCAACTCCCCTCAGATTCCACAACTCCCCAACACGCCAAAGTCAATCCTTAATCTTTTTTGGATGAAATCCTTAAGTACATATTTCTCTGACTAAAGTCTTCAATGCAATGCAGAATCCCTCTTCACAATTCTGGCATTAAGTGGATGTGGAACATTGAACATTGTTTTAAGCTGTAACTGAAATCCACAACAATGGGTTGCAGTGAAGTCAGGGTTTTAGTTAAGGTGCCAACCTCAAATTGCTCTGCAGCCTCTTACCAAGTGCCAGTCAACTTTTTCAATGGAACCAGCCCTCCCAGTGGCTCTTTCCAGAGAAGGTTCCTTGACCAAGATGACACCCTGTGCTGAATGTAGCATTTCAGCTCAAAATCCCTCAAAAGTCTCAACAAAACCTGGAGAACCTTACATGGGTGACTACAATCAAGAGGTTCATTGGGATGAGAGGCATGGATATGTTAAAGCAATGAGAAAATGTGATTGCCCGATAGGCAATCCAACAACCCAAGGGGCTGTACCCCTTGACAATAAGTACTCCTGCTTGAGTACTGTTGGGGGAGACAGCCAACCTGGGGGAAGCAACAGTGGCAGTGTCTCTGACACAGAGTCCAGCCCTGTGCCTCAGAAGGGTAGGGAAGGAGAGAGGAGGGCACTAGTGATAGGGAAACAAGCGATTCTGTGGATGCAGGAGAGAAACTCAGAAGTAGTTTGCCTCCCAGGTGCCAGGGTCCGGGATGTTTCAGATCGCGTCCAAGATATCCTGCAGAGAGAGGGAGAACAGCCAGAGGTCGTGGTACATATCGGTACCAATGACATAGGTAGGAAAAGGGATGAGGTCCTGAAAAATGACTATAGGGAGTTAGGAAGGAAGTTGAGAAGCAGGACCTCAAAGGTAGTAATTTCCAGGTTACTGCCTGTGCCAAGTGACAGTGGGCATAGGAACAGAATGAGGAGGAGGTTAAATGCATGCTTGAGGGATTGGAGTAAGGAGCAGGGATTCAGATTTCTGGATCATTGGGGCCTCTTTTGGGGCAGGTATGACCTGTACAAAGAGGATGGGTTGCACTTGAATCCCAGGGGGACCAATATCCTGGCGGGGAGGTTTGCTAAGGCTACTGGGGGGAGTTTAAACTAGAATTGTTGGGGGGTGGGATCTGAACTGGAGAGACTGCGGAAGAGGTGTTTGGCTCTCAAGTAGAGAAAGTTAGTAGTCGGTACGAGAGGGAGGACAGGCAGGTGATAGAGAAGGGACGTGCTCAGACCGGTTTGAGATGTGTCTATTTTAATGCAAGGAATATTGTGAACAAGGCAGATGAGCTGGTAACTAATGGATTGAACTGATATGGGGGTCTCAATGCCACATTGGTGCTGAAAGCATGGTGACACTTGCGGGCTGCCCCCAGAACACTTTACACAAAAGATACATTTCACTGTGTGTTTCGATGTACATGTGACTAATAAAGATATTTTAATCTACAAGGTTGCTTTGAAGAACAGCCCATTTTGTGAGTGTGGCAATGCAGAGACTGTGGCTCACACTTCGTGTGTACAGCACCCGCTACATCCAGACAGGTGGCTCAAGCATTAATGATGAAGCAGTTGGCAAATTAACAACGTGCAGTGGAGGTGACTGAAACATGAGAGAAGGAGCAGCTCAAGGTCCCATCTTGGCCTCCTTGGTTGATCGTTAACAAATGAACCTCCCATTGGAAATTGAAAAGACAGTGGAAGTCTGAATTAAAAAGTGAAAATGCTAGAAATAGTGATTCATCACTTAAAAAACATTAGAAATCAAATACATCTTAAGTTGCAGTGAAGGGTTTAGGGTTGGGGGGGGGGGGTGGAGATCAAAAGGGGATGTCTGTGATGGGTGGAGACTGAGAGAATTGAATGACCCAGGTGTTGGTGTTAGCTGGGAGAGGGTGGTGAAGGCCTGTTAGTGGCAGGTCATCGGTCCAGAGGAGATGGGTAAATGAGAGCAGAGAGGGAAGTAAAATCATTGGAACTGTAAGTATCATCACACTGTAGCTACTGCACACTTCATCCTCCTCAAAGGAGCAACTATTTCGACAGGGAATATCAACAGGCTGTCAGCGATGGAGGAGATCATCTCACCCAAGCTTAGTCAGTCTGTCATTACTAGGTGACTAAATCCAGTCACTTCCAGATGTACTCCCTGGAGCAGGATTCCTTACATACCTACTGAGGTAAACCAAGTCTTCAGGATCAGACATATGTCCAGGGAAAGATCATTTCCCTCTTGTCTACATTGCTATTCAATTAGATTAGATCCTTAGATGTCTTGTATCTTAATCCTATGTATTTGCCGTCATTCCATATGGCTTGATCACATTCCCCAACAAAAATCTATCCATCTCACTCCTTAAAGCTGCTTTGCCTCCCAATACGCAGAGAGATCCCACAAACTGGATTGTGTTAGTGACCGCAGAGGGGAGCAGGTTCCAAATTTCCATGAAATGTGAACTCTAACTTCACCCCTGAATACAATGGCTCCAATTTTAAGATTGAGCTCTCTCGCTCTTGATTTCCTCCACCGAAGTAATTTCTCTGTATCCTACCAAATCCTTATAATATTTTAAAAACCTATCAGATACCACTCAGTCATCTATGTCCAAGGAAATACAAATCAAATGTATGCAAGCTGTTCTTCGCATGGAGATTCACCCCTTGTGCCTGTTCCGCTGTTCAATGAGGGTCGATCTTCGACCTCTATGCCATGTTCTAGCAGCAACCCCATATCGCTTGATTCCCTTCATATCGATAGCTGTCCCTCTAAGCCCCAGTATCACTCTGATGAATCTCTACTGCGTTCCCTCCAAGAAGAATGTATCATTCTCGGAGATGCAGTGCCCAGACTAAATGCAATGCTTCAAACAGGTCTGAGGGCATTATGGAATAGAAGCATGACTTGCTTCCCTAGATAACACGGTGACCTTAACATGGAGACCAGAATATCTTCAGGGACAGAATGACACCTTAGAGTCTTTTGGATGACTTTGCAACCTTCCATGTGAACCATTGGCCGACTGGAAGGACCTGCTGGTGTCAGGGCTAGAGGAGAGGATACTAGGAGATGAGTTCCCACAGATACACGTAACCCCTCTGTATCACCTCTAAGTTGTTATTCACAATAAGAGCCCACAAGAGCCAGTTAAGGGAGGCTATCACAATGTGAGAGTGAATCCAGTCCTGTCCTCCTGAACCTCGGAGTTCAATCGTCAGTGAGTAGAGACCCTGCCAGAGTTCTCCTTCTGTGAAATCAGTTGGCTGGTCATTAACTCAGTTCTGTTTGTGGGATCTTTCTGTGCACAAATTAAATGCAGCATTGCATACTGTGCACTTTGCTTCAAAAAGTGAAAAGACAATCTGACTTTCCCAAAGCCATCTAAAGTGCTGCAAAAAGCACGACTTTCTCTCCTTCTTCTGGACCAATTGTACTCCTCTTCCCAATCCTCCAACCCAGTTAACCTCCAACCCTGAGGCCCTCATACCTAACCCACTCAAGTCCCCCAACCTTCCTCCCCATTCAGTCCATCTCCCCAACCCCCAAAACGTCCTGCCACAACATCTGCTCAGCTGTCATTGGTTTGTTCAGTGCAGACCAACAGTTAAACCTCATCCCCTCCTTTGTTAAAAGCTTCAGTTCTGCACTGCACTGCACTGCATTCAACCAATTGAGCCATCACTGGAAATTATATCAAGTTCCTCATTAGAAATGTGGCAATCTTTCAAATAGTCTCTCAAACAGCAGGTTTCTCCTCCCTACCAGCAGGCGTTCTTACATCCACAGTGCTCATGTGAAAAGCTTAAACTTACTGATGAAATCCCTCATTGCAGTTCTGGAGAGCTGTCAAATACATTCAACTGACTGAGAAAGGGAAACAGCCACTCTGCTACACTCTGCAAACCTTCATCTAAACCTAAAAAAGATATGTATTGGCAGATTAATTAACAAGATGGAGACAATTACAGATGAACCTGATCAATTTCTGTTTCTTTTCTAACACACGCACTCACTGACTTTCCTGGGACATTTGCCAGAGTCATTCTCTGCCAGTGACTTGACACAGATACCCATAGTATTGAACTGCCCAGAGATGCTTCCTCCTTAAAGCATAAAATCTACACTGACACTCTAGGTGTGCTTCTCTGTCAAAGATACTGCCTTTCTGATGAAGTGGCTGTCTCAGATGATGCAAACATTTAATTCCCAATGCAACAAACAAGATGCTGGAGGAACTCAGTAAATCAGGCAGCTCAGTAACTCAGTAAATCTGTGGAGAGAAATGGACATCAACGGTCGAATCAGCTGAGACCAGTGTCCGAGTGAATCAAATAATTCGGGCCATGGATAGCTGTAAACTAAATACTGAGGGGAGATTTCAGTTGAGGAGACTTCAATGAAAATAAAGAGAAATGACAAGAATATGGTGCAGGGTTGTGAAGTGAATAATAACAGCTGAAGTAGCAGGAAAGGGCAGAAAATAATAACCTCTAGATAAAGTCAAAGTAGGGAAAATGGTAAAAAGGCAACAAGACGGAAAGGTCTTTATTTGCACGCACACAGCCCTTATAAAAAGATGGATGAATTGATGGCACAAATGGAAAATGGTTGCAACCTACGAACCATTATAGAGATGTGGTTGCATAATGTTGGGAATTAAATGTTCCAGAATGCAACTCCTGGAAGAGACGGGCAAAATGGGCAATGAGGTGCGGTAGATCTGATAAGAAAAGCTGGGATAGAGGCAGCAGGGAGCAGGGATCCTAGCTCGGAAAGTCAAGAAATGGATCCAGTCTGGTCAGAGCTAAGAAACATCAAAGGACAGAAAACACTGGTAGAGCTGTCAACAGGTCCCAAAAGAGTAGAGGTGATGCAGGGCAAAGTATAAATAAGGAAGGGAGAGGTGTATGTAACAACAGTAATACAATAATCCTTGGGGAAATTAATATACCTGTAGACTTGGCAAAATAAATCAGCAGTAAAAGACGAATTTGTGGAAACTTACAAGATGGTTTTCCAGATCAGTACGTTGACAAACGAAAGAACAGACTATTTTAGATCTAATATCATTCAGTGAGAAAAGGTTAATTAATAATCTTGCAATTAAAGAACCTTTAGGGAAGAAAGATCACAACATGATTCTAGGGTGTGATAGTCAGCAAGCAATGGCTAATATTTAAAAAGCTAAAACAGTTGACATAGTTTACAGGAAGAATGGTCCACAGGTTGCGAACTCGGGAGGTTAATGAAAGTTCTGGATCAAAGGTTTATGACATTGCCAAAAAAAGCAGCAAATCTGAGAGCATGAGATCAGAGGTAAGAAGGAGGAATAGGCCACTCAGTCCCTTGAACCCACTCTACCATTCAGTTAATTCACCACCAATCCAATTTTGGCCTCAACGTTCTTCAATCTCTCCCTTGTGGTTCAAATGTCTGTCAATCACATTCAATGACTCCATCTCCACAGATCTCTAAAGTAGTGAATTACAAAGATTCACAATTCTCAGAGAGAAAAACAATCCTCCCTCATTTCTCTCTCAAATGGGTGACCCCTTACTCTGAAGCAATGGTCCCTTGTCTGAGATAGCCGTGCTAGGGAAGCCATTCTCTTAGCATGTTCTCTATCGACCCCTCTCAGGATTTTATATGTTTCAATAAGATCACCTCTCATTCTTATAAATGAGTATTGGTCTCATCCACTCAACATCTGCTTGCACATCAACCTCTTCATCCAAGGAACTGCGATGAGGATTTGAATAATTTCAGAATTTAGCAAAAGAAATCAAGAAATTGATGAGGAAGGGAAAGCAGAGTGCGAGTAATCTAGGAAGAAACATTAAAACAAAATGGAAGATCTTCAATCTATACGTAAAACTGAAAAGAGTAGCAAAATTAAAATGGTCCCCTGCAGATTGAGAAGGGAGAGATTGTCTTGGGGAATAAGGAACTGGTAGAGAAACTAAACAGAAATTCACAGAAGAACATGCAAAACCCTCCTGGAAGTAGCGGAGAATAATAACAGAGGAAGAAGGAAGGAGAGACAGGAATTAGCATTCATTAAACATTATTACTGGAGAAGTTAACCCGACTGAAAGCCAATAAGTTCCTTGGACTTGATGACCTGCTCCTGAGGTTTTGAAAGGGGAATCTATGGGTGAACTAGTTGTCATCTTCCGAAATTCCATTCACTCAAGAATGGTTTCCAAAGATTGAAGGCAGCAACTGTAATCTCACAATGTAAGGAAGGAGGGAGAGACTGAAGCAGAGAGCCAAAGACTGAGGTAGATTGACTTCAGTAGCAGGGAGAAGTGCTGGAACCAATTAGAGTTGCAGGCTGACAATAACTAACAGTGCCTTCAAGCTGCTCTTTATAAAATTCTTTCTCTTAGCAGAGTCAGTCTAAAGAGAGACAGTAGGGCACTTACCAAATAGGAATGAGCAGAATCAATGTGGATTTATGGAAGAGTCTAAAGAGAGACAGTAGGGCACTTACCAAATAGGAATGAGCAGAATCAATGTGGATTTATGGAAGAGAAATCATATTTGACAAATGTGTAAGAATTTTTTTTGAGGTTGTAAATAACAATATATTGGGACTTTCAGAAGGCCTTTGATAAAGTGATGCACAAGAGGTTATTAAATGAAATTAGTGCACAGGAGATTGAGAGCATCTCCAGAGAAATGAGGGTTGATTAATATATAGAGAGCAGAGAAGAGGAATAAATGGGTCATTTTCTGATTGAGAGTCTAACCAGTGGAGTGCCGCAGGGATTGGAGATGGGGCCCCAGCTGCTCTGAATATAGATCAATGATTTGGAAGTGTAATACTTGTAAGTTTACTCACAATACAAAGCTGGGTGCAGTGTGACCTGTGAAGAGAAACTGCAGGGGACGTAGACAAGCTGAGTGAATGGGTGAGGAGCAGGCAGATTGAATATAATGTGGAAAAATGCATAGTCATTCATTTTGGTGGAAAATTTCAAAATCCTGAGTATTTTTTAAATGCTGAGAGACTGAAAATTTTTGGTTGAGAGAGGCCTAGATATCCACGTACATGGATCACTGAAAGTTACCGTGCAAGTAATTAGGAATACAGAGTTAAAGACATCTTATTGTAAATATAAAGAGCCCTGATGAAATTGCACCTGGGATATTCATGTGTAGATCTGGTCTCCCTACCTAAAAAAGGATATATTTACAACAGAAGAGAGGACAACAAAGGATCATAATATAAATTCCTGCGGTGGCAAGTTTGTTATATGAGGAGAGATTAAACTCCACTGAGTTTAGAAGAATGAAAAATGATCTCATTGAAACATATAAAATACTTATGGGCTTTGACAGATTAGATGCAGAGCTGATGTTTTCCCTGGCTGGGGTGTCTCGAACAAGGAGTCATAGGCTGAAGACAAGGTCGGTGACCAGGGATCACAGTCTCAGGACATAGTTGAGAAGAAAAATCTTCACCCGGGTAGTGCATCTTTGGAATTCTGTGTCCAACTGAGTTGTGGAGGTTCAGTCACTGAATATATTCAGAGCAAAGATCAGAAGATTTTTTGATATTAAGGGAATCGAGTGGTGTAGGAAAGTGGCACTGAGGTAAATGAACAGCCATGATCTTATTCAACAGCAGAGCAGGCACAATGGCCAAATGGCCTACTCCTGCTCTTATTTCTTGCTGTTGTATAAATACAAGGCCTTTCTTTATCATAATGCAAATGTCAGAAACCTCCAAAGGTTCTGCTTTAATGCAAAGCATTTTGTCTTCCGGCTTTTTACTTCTCCTTTGAGCCGCGCTGACGGTTCCTAACACTGCCTCAAGCTGCTCTTTATAAAATTTTTTTCTCAGCAGACACCGTCTGGAGCAGAGCTGTGCCCATTACAACAGGCTGGATGAAGCAGTGTTTCTTTGCTGGCAACTTTATCCTGAATTTCCTGTAGAGATGCTAATAATTCCCAGCTGATAATAAAACATTCCACACGCATTTTCCATGTTTTCTTTTACGAGCATCAGCCACAGTGACATGACTGAGAGTGCAACCCAGCTTGCAGTCAATAGGCTGAGTTTATTCTGCACCATACTTTTCCCACCTCGCACTTAGTTAATGCATCTCACAGGAATGTATGGCCAGACAGGTGTGACAGCAAAACACATCGGCACGGCAACAGAGCAGGAGAGCACGGGGAATGTAGCAAGCTTGCTGACCAAGCACAAGACCGTCTCCCAGCCTCCAACAGCTGAGCTTGAGCTGTTGACTAGGATGTGCAGCAGAGTGGTCCAACTGATAACACAGCAATAGTGTCCCCAGGCCATGTATGGTTACATATAAAGCAAGGATTCCTCTCCTCTGCCTTAATACACAGGATAATAATTACCACATGATCAGCATCATATTGTGGCCTTTCCCACAGCTGTCACCCTTCCAAACCCCTGACTGAGATTGACGGATTATTGTCGGTTTTTGCACAGGAACTGATCCAGCTCTTGGACATTTTGTGGACACACAGCACACTCCAGATGCTGGAATCTGGATCAAAAATCAATTTTTTCAAACAAGGAAACGAACTGCTGGAGGAACTCAGCGGGTCAGTCAGCATCTGTGGAGGTCGAAGGATGGTCAACGATTCCAGTCCTGATACAGGGTCTCGACCCTAAACTTCGACCAGCCCTCTGTTGTTGTCCACAAAGTTTCAGTAAGCGAGATGTGCTCCGAGTGTTCGTCTCTGAGGGTCCACTGATCATATTATCAAATTCATGTGAGATTTACGAAGCATCTTCACAAGTATTTGATGTGGGTGTTTCCTCGATAACTGGACCAAGGTTCCTGGACTACAGGTCTCCACAACACTGATGCTCTTACACGGTGCAGCCGTCACCCACACTTGGTTTCCCTACCTTCTGGTCTTGATTTTCCCGCTTTGTTCAGCAATGGTCTCCTGCCACTCATAATATGTTGAGCTGTCATTGTGAAGCCTCAAGCAAAGATACTCACCTACCCAACCTTTATATCTTATGATCTAGAAAGCGGCAATCAAGACTATTCCAGCTCTTGGCAATCCTATTAATCTCATTACCTCACTTATTTCTCTGTAACCCATTTGTCTCACACATCAACTCCCCACTAATGCTCCTACCATCCACCTACACAAGGGGCAATTCATAGTAACCAATTAATCTTCCAGCATGTCTTCGGGACTGCAAGGAAACCAGGGCACCTGGGGGAAGCCCACGTGGTCACTGGGCGGACGTGCAGACTCCACACGCACACAGTGCCACAGTCAGCAACGAACCTGGATCACTGGAGCTGTGTGACAGCCTCACTACCTGCTGTGCTAGTGTGTCACACTTGTCAAGTCAAGGTATCATGTGGTCCATTGACACATGATCGAATTTAAGTGACCAAGTCTCTGTGATTTCACCCAGAGCTGGCAATCCTATTGGTCCACTCAAACTGTTCTTTTGGGCAATCCCACCAAAAAGAAAGAGGAACGGAAGAGCTGGTGCTCTTCTGGGAGCCATCGATTTTATACCTACAATACTTTTCCCTTGAAATTTATTCAGTTCTCTTGTATGTAAGTTACAAGTGAATCTGCTTCCACCCAGCCTTTCAAACAGATCAAGCAACTGTTGCTAAAACCAAATTCTTTTCATCTGCTGTCTACTGTCCTTTAATCACTGTTTATTGGCCTTCTTGCTACAGGAAACAGCTCCCCTTATTTACCCTTTATGAGCTTGAAGACCTTTATCAGATCTCCCATTAGCCTCCTCTAAGGTGAATAAGTCCACCTTCCCCTCTTCCAAGTGTCACCCCCAAACTGAGAAAGGACTTGAATTTTAGCCACCGATGGTGTTATGCACAGAGCCTGTGAAGTAAATGAACAGATCAGCTTTTGTTTGTGATGTTAGTTGATCTAACTTAGGGTATTCCTGCTCTTCTTTAAGTAACACCGTGGGATATTTCATGTCCCTCCAAGACAGGAGATGGGCTCCTCTTTTAGCATCACATCCACACACAGCACTCAATCATTACTGTATTGCTCAAAGTTCAGAGTGACCCATATATTCTGACTCAGAGGTGCCACTACATGAACCAAACTGGATACCCACTGAACAACTGGCCAGAGTAGATATAATAATAGAACATGGATCAAAATGACCATCCTCAAGCGTGCTTGGATATTACGGTTCTTGCAGCAACTCCAGAGATGAGAGAAGTAATCAGAGTCAACACGGAAAAGGCTGGGAAGCAGAAATAATATTGGTTTGGCCGCAAGTCGAGTGAGATTGTTCCTCAGCATGTTCAAGTAAATTGGAACCATAACAAAGACTTCATGGGGAACGATGGAAGAGTACACAATGAGATTGGAATTGTAAAAGTGAAATGCTTGGACAGGGAAGTGTGGGAGAAGAACCATGAGAGAGTTGCAGGCGCCAGGAAAAAGATAATGCATTGGCTCAGTATAAATCCTGACATTAGCACAAGGATAATAAATTGTACACCTCGGTTAAACATAAATCAGAGCAGGAAGCAGAGGATCAACCCACAGCATTTCTACTGTTTCCAAACCACAGCTGTTGCCTCTAAATCAGATGTTCATTGGTGCAAACCTCACTCCCGTGACTTCATCACGTGATGAAAGCTGTTAGACAAGATAATATTTATCCCCACACCAACATCTCTAGTAAACACATCACCTGGACCTACTCTAATTTCTGTTTCCAGAGCTTTCTCTGCACAAATTGAATGGTAATATGCTGACAGTTCAAAAACATCACTTTGGCTGTAAAAGGCGTTGGGATGTTCCATGGTCATGAAAGGCACTATGTGAATGCAAGGATGGAGGAGGGCCTTTCAGTTCCTGGTGTCAGGGGTAATTTTACGAGCACCATGTGAATTTATTTGAGGTTGATTTGGGATGTCAGGAGTAAAGAAATGGGACACAGCAGCTGGTGTTATTGTTACATCCACAGGACAGTGCCCACTCAGTACAACACTGCACACGGTTTGGAGTGACACTGAACCCTTGACCCTCTGCCTCAGAGATGCCATTGAATGAGTCAAACCAGCCACCAACCAGCCAAGAGTGGCCATCTGACCTGTTGTTGAAATTTAACACCACCTCCACCTCCCCTTGTTTCTCGTGGCTGGGTTGTTAGTGCTAACCTTCCCCAGCCCCTCGACCACCTCCTTCCCACCGGCCCACGACCTGAGTGGCCATTCTTTGATTGCCGACAGTGTACTGATGGGCTGGGCCAACCCTCCTCCTGCACACCCTAGCCCTCCTGCCTTGCAGTCTGAAGCCGGAAATCCATAAGAAAGGGGCCAACTAGAGGGAAGAGTGTGAGTGGGGAATGTTGGAAGGGAAGTGAGGTCGAACAGTGAGATTAACAGCAATACAACTTCTGATAAAGTATCAATGGCAGCTTCCGTGGCTGGCCAGTGTGAAACCAGCTCAAAAATGTCTGAGAACAACCATATTTGTAATATAAATACTATTGTAGTTCAAGATCACCAATAAGAGCTTTGAAGAAAGTGCAGCGTAGTGGTATGGATTGAGTTCCAAGTTGTCAAAAGAGTTTCTGCAACCCATTCCTTTACCCATGAATAGCAACAGTCCTGAAGTGTAGAATGAAGCAGTGGGAATATTTACAGACTGATTAATTATTTGGCAGATTGTGATGTGAAGACACTTTTCATGGCTGTAACTATCTTGAAACCAACCTATACGTCACAAGAAATGCTCTGAGCTTCCATGACATGACTCACGCAGTGAAGGAGATGGAGTGGGGGAAGACCAGCCTTATGAGGCTGAGAAGTAATTCAGTGAATGTGAAATTGGAAAAGTTTGCTTAGAGGTAGAGCAATGGGAGATGCTCAGGAAGAGATTCAGGGTGGATCAGGATAAATCTGTTCCCATAAAGAAAAACAGGTCGCACTGGCAAATCGTGAGCCCCCTGGGTGACAAGGTGCAGAGAAGGGAAGATAAAGCAAAGAAACAAAGCTGTCACCAGATACCAAGCAGGTCAGGCAGCATCTGTCCTAAGTGTAGCAGTTAACACATTTTATTCCACCTTTTGTCCTCCCCACCTTCTCTGTTACTGAAAACTAATTTGTTTTCTCTCTTTCCCAGTTCTGGCGAAGGGTCTTGGACCTGAAACATTGACCGTTGGTCCTTCCATAGATGCTGCCTGACCTGCTGAGTGTTTCCAGCAGCTTCTGTTTTGTTTTCAGATTTCCAACATCTGCAGGTTCTTATTTATTTTCATTGCCTGAGTAAGTAACTATTATTGTGAGCGGTTATTTATTATTGTCATGTGTACCGAGATACAGTGAAAAACACACATGGAAGTTGAAGATGTGGGTAAGGTTCTAAGTGAATAATTCATGTCTTATAATTGGTGCAGTTTAAGGAGCTCAAGTGGATATTGGATGGGATAAATGCAGCAAGAATTGAAGCATTAAGGGGTTTAGTATCTTTGAAAGTGGATAAGTCATCAAACCAGGCTGTTACAAAAAACAAGGGAGGAAATGACTGCGGCTCTGACCATCATTTTCCAATTTTCCCTGGATGCAGGAATGGTGCCAGGGGTGAGAGGATTCCTAATGTTGTAGCATTATTTAAAAGGAGGTGGAAGGGATAAACTGAGTAATTGCAAGCCAGTCACTTTAACTTTGGTATTGTGTTGTTTTCTTTGGAGCAGAGGAGGCTGAGAGAGGACTTAAATGGTAAGGGGCCTGGATAGAGTAAGTAGGAACGGCCTTAGTTCCCTCAGCAGAGGGTCAAAAACCAAGGGACAGAGGTTTAAAGCAATTAGCTATAAGGAGAGGTTGGACAAACTTGGATTGTTTTCTCTGGAGCATCGGAGACTGAGGGGCAACCTGATAGAGGTTTACAAGATTATTAGAGGTGTAGATAAGGGTAGAGAGTCAGAGCCTTTTCCCCAGGGTGGAAATGTCAAATACTAAAGGACGTAGTTTTACGGTGAGGGGGGGAAAGTTTAAAGGGGATTTATGAGGCAAGTTTTTTACACAGAGAGTGTTCGGTGCCTGGAACGCACTGCCAGGGGAAGTGGTGGAAGCAGATACGATAGCAATATTTAAGAGGTATTTGGACAGGCACACCAACAATCAGGGAATGGAAGGATACAGACCATGTGCAGGCAGATTGCACTTTAAATTGGCATCACGGCAGCACAGACATTGTGGGCCGAAGGTCCTGTTCCTGTGCTATACTGTTGTACGTTATGTAATTGGTATAAGAGTTCGAGAACGCATAAAGGGGTGGATAATTGCGGCTAGGATGGGTTTCTTACTTTTATTTTGAGGGAAAACTGTTTAAGCCATCTGTGTATTAACCTTTAAGAACTGTTTGTACCCTGCGTTATGACTTCCCATATTCTGTTTCATCAGACTTTGCCGTTTTAGTTGAGTGTTGTCTGCTTCCATTTGTGTTATTGAACGGTTGATGCAGAGTCTGGGAGTGTTACTTCTTTTTGCAGTCACCCACCCCCCATTACAGGGAATGGAGTGATCCGGATTCATGCAAGGTGGTGGGGTGAGGGTGGGGTGTGCAACTAATAGAGGTGGGGTGGGAAAACACCAGCAATCCACCTGTGGAGAGTTGGTAGGGAGTGGTTTCATTCAGAGTGGGGCTGTGGAGAGGTCTGAGGACTTGGCTGAGAGAGGAACTGGGGCAGCGATGAAAACCTAAGGAGACCACCTCTGGAGGTTCTCGGACGGTGGTCTGGGTAATGTTGGGCTCCTTATATAATACTGAGGCAGGCTTCAACGTGTGAATGGGTGGTAGAACTTTGCACGTGACATTGAAACAGGCATTGCTTATCATCCAATGTATGCCCAGCAGATTCTGTGCTTCTGCACACGTGAACAGAAGACATGGTTCTAATCTTACCCTCAGTGAGCAAATGCTGCCATCGGACTTTATAAAAATACCACAGCATAGCACACAAAAATGTTTTACAAGACCGACTTTCTTGGCTGATAGCAGCAAGACCTGGACAACATTCCATTCTGGGTTGATGTGACAAACAACATTCAAACCACAAGATTAGGTCTTGGACAATAACCTGCTAAAAACACTTGTTGCCTGAAGAGAAAGGTGACTTTCAATATTGAAATAAAATTAAAACCACAGGAAATAACAAATTTACTTCATGACATTTTCACCATAGCAACTGAGATGTTTGAGAAGGCCAAATGGTGACAGACAGGCTAGCTAAAGTTTAAATTGCCCAAAGGTTCATACAATTGATGGCAGAGCAGTGGTGGGTTTTATTACTTTCCTTGTTTACCTTTGAACATTATTCAGATTTCCCCATTGGACCACAACCCTTTGAGATAGACTCTCAGTGGAAGATGAGTATGCCTCTGGGCCAGAAGGCTCATCAGTGGGAAGAACTCTTGTCAAAAGTTGCTCAAAGCTGCAGCAGGACCCCCAGGCTCATGTCTGCACAAGTATCCTTGGGGAAAAACAAGCCAATTCAAAGGCAAGCATGCTACAGGTTTAATTCAGATGTATGTTTGAAAGTCCATCTTCTTCAGTTTCAGAGAAATTTAACTTTCCTTTCTTTCAACAATATGTTGGATATTTTCTCAGCAGGTCTTGCCTCGAGGGAATTAGTTTATCTGAGCCATCAGGGAGAACAGGATCATTGGCACCAGAGATTTGTAGAGTCATACAGTACAGAAGCAAGCCCTTTGGGATGTCCATGCTGACCACCAGGTACCTATCTATATTATTCCCATTCACCTGCACGTGGTCCACAGCCTAATAGGCCTTGGTGGTTCAAGTGCTCATCCAGGTGCTTCTTAAATCTTGTGAGGGTCTTTGCCTCCACCATCCCCTCAGGCAGTCTATTCCAGATTCCAACCAACAAGTTCTTCCTCAGATCCCCTCTAAGTCTCTTACTCTTCACTTTAAACCTGTGGTCTTAGAAACCTCTGCTATAGGGAAAAGTTTCCTACCATCTGCCCTACCTATGCCTCTCATCATTTTGTATAACTCGATAAGGACCCCCTCATCTTCCTCCGACCCAAGGAAAACAAACCCCGCCTATCCAGTCTCTCCTCATAACTGAAACACTCCGTCCCAAGGTGGCACAATGACACATCTAGTCGAGCTGCTGTCTCACAGCCCCAGTGATCCAAGTGTGATTTTGACCTCCAGTGCGGTCTGTGTAGAGGTTGCACCTTTACTCTGTGATCGCGTGGGTTTTCTCCAGGTGCTCTGGTTTCCTCTCATCCCAAAGACGTGTGGATTGGTAGGCTGCTGTAGATTGTTCCCAGTGTGTAGGTGAGTGGTAGAATACAGGGAGAGTTGATGGGAATATGGGCAGAATAGGATGGGGTTAGTGTAGGATTGGTGTAAATAGGTGTTTGATGGTTGGCATGGACTCTGTGGGTGGAAAGGCCTGAGTCTGTGCTGTTGAACTCTATGATTCTATCTATATGATAACAACCTGGAGAATTTCCTCTGCACCCTCATCAATACAATCACATCCTTCCTATACTGTAGTAATCACAACTACACACAATATTCCAGCTGTATCCTCATCAATGTTTTATAATGTCACGATCTACCTTGTTGTTCACGATCTACCTTGTTGTGACCTTGCACTTTATTGCACTGCACTTTCTCTGTAGCTGTGACACTTTACTCTGTACTGTTATTGTTTTTACCTGTACTACCTTAATGCACTCTGTACTAACTCAATGTAACTGCACTGTTAATGAATTGACCTGTATGATCGGTTTGCAAGACAAGTTTTTCATTGTACCTTGGTACAAGTGACAATAATAAACCAATACCAATACCAATAAAGTTGTACCTGGACTTCCCTGCTTTTATATTTTATGCCCTGGTTGATGAAGGCAAACATCCTGTATATATCCACATTTAGGGATCTTTGGATTTGTGCACCAAAGGTTCTCTGTTCCTCAGTACTCCCTGGGACCCTACCATTCATGGTGTATGTCCTACCCTTACTTGACAGCCCCCAAAATTCATCACCCCACACCTAACTGGATTAAATTCCATCTGTCATCGCCCTGCCCAACTTACCAGCTATATCAATATCATTCTGTAGCCCAAGACTACCCTCCTCACTATCAATAATATCACCAATTCTTGTATCATCTGCAAACTCACTAATCACACCTCCGACATTGACATTGAAGTAGTTCATGGATATAACAAACAGTAGGAGTCCCAGCACTGATTGCTGTCGTACACCACTGGTCTAACAGGGTTCCAATCACAAACACAACCTTCCACCATCACCCTCTGTCTCCTGTTGCCAAGCCAACTTTGGATCCAATTTGCCAACTTATCTTGTATCCCATGAGTTCAAACCTTCAGGACCAGTCTCCTATGTGAGACCTTGTCAAGGGTCTTACTGAAGTCTATGTAAACCACATCAACTGTACTGCTGTCAATACATTTAGTTACAAGTTCAAAAACTCAATTAAATTAGTCAGACAGGATCTTCTCCTGAAAAATCCGTGCTGACTATCCCAGATCAATCCCTGCCAGAATATAACTGAAAGTCAAAGGGTGTTCCTCTGTGGGGCAGACGTGTTGTCAAATTGTGGCAGGATTGATTAACCGGCCAGAAATGGCCAAGGTCATTCTGTAAAGAGTCATCGTTCTCAGAACTCCCTTTGGATAAGGAGGAGCAGGTTTGCATCCTCGCTCCTCACCCCATCCCCAGCCCCTCAACTGATCCTCACCCCTCACCTCATCCCCATCATCTCATGCTATTCCCCCTCCCTTGCCCATCCTCATTTCCTCACCCCATTCCCACTCCAGAACTCACAAGGATCTCTGGAGCTTCACCCTTTGGTCTTCACTTCCGGCTTGCGGGGATTCTGTGAGCTGATGATGTGACCCCCACCGTTAAGCCGGTGAGCTTCCTTGCCATGCCCACCCCTCCCACCAGATCTCTGGGTGCTCCATGTGCACCAGGCTCACTCTCCCTTTCATACTGCTCCTCCACCCCCACACCAGGCCCTGTCTGTTTGATCTTCGTTGAGTGCAGCTGACGTAACTGTTAATTTTCTACCTTCTGAGGTTAAGGCTGAAATATTGTGAAGCAGCCACGTATCATTGCTTCTGTATGTTTCCATTTACTGTTTAATAAATCTAAGTGGACATTTACAGCCTGAGCTCTGTTCCAGCTGTTTATCCAACTGACCTCCAGCCAAGGCTGTCAGCAAGGCAGATCACCTGAAGGTGAGTGATGCACCGCATGATGTAAATACCGACACCACATATCAGCGGTGACAGCACACGGGAACAATAACCTACCCCAGGGCCGTGATGGTCACACAGAAAATTGTTTGGAATAGAAACTGAGAAATGTGACAAACTATAACTCTTGTGTTGGGCTCATCTTGCAGATGAATGAATTAGTCAAATCCAGATTGACAAACAGGCCATAATTTGATTATGTCAAACATGACTGTAAAGCACTTCCAGCCCTGCATTCCCTCCCAGATCCAGGATCCCAGTGCTGTCCTGGAGCACACAGTGCAGCTCCTCACCCACAGCAGGACAGGAGGTTCTGTGTCCCAAGGCTGCACTCTCACATCTTCACCTGCACTCCCCACGAGTGTATGGATTCAGTCAACACTGAGACAACTCATTGCCTAAGCTAAAAAACAAATGCCAGCAAAGCTCCACGTCCGGTCCCACATCTGCCAGCCAGCTGGATTATGATAACATTTCATACCATCTGTTGTTTCTCTTGGTGAATGCACTATTTTAAACGGTGATTCTCATCCTCAGCTGACACTATGCCCAGGGCCTGAGGCCTTCTCCATCCCGGTCTGTGCTGGTGACCTGGTTACCCTCCTCCCTTCAACTTGCCAACATCTCATGCTTTCCCTTTCCTTTCCTCCTTATGTGTTCCTCTAACTTCCTCAAAATCCATCAAGGCAATTCCGCGTTCAAACCACTGTCTGGTTAAAGAGGTTCTCCTGAATGTTTGATTTATTTCTAAGTGTCTGATGGTAATGTTCTTTCCCACAGATGGAAATGTTTTCTCTTTGCCTCCTGTTTCATAGTCATAAAGACCTCTTACAGGTCACCTCTCAGTCTTTGCATTTGTGGAGAACAGAGGCCCTGAATGTTCAGATTTGTCCTCAGGCTGTGTTGATGCCCTGTGGTGCAATGCATACAGAATGAACCAGTGCTTCAAAGAGCATGCTGCAATTGATGAAAGAGGAAAAGCATCCCATATGTATATGGTTATATATTTAAACATACTTCAATTTCATTGCTTATTATTTTGAAGAAACTTACAAGGCAAGTACCTTGGAAACATAAAGAATCCTTTCAAAAGAGCTCAAAGGTTGTGACCGTGGTGTCACTCCTTCCGCTGTGGCCTGTTTGGTTGCGGCTATGTTGTGATTGTTCAATTGTGTCCTGAATTGTCTGAAAGTTGAGTTTTGTTTTGATAGCTTGTACTTGTGATCCTTTACTATTGGGCCTCAGTAAAATTACATGACAGTTCCCCCTTTATTGTAAGAATAGTCCTTACAACAGTCCTAAAGTCTGACTGAGGCAGAGCAGAAGCCTGGAAGGAGAACCTCCTGAGTCGCTGACATCGAGCATCTTCACACGGAACCCAGGCACTCAGTCCCAATGCAGGAGAAGCAGCAACGCACGCAGAGAACGATGCCACAGTGGTGCATCCTTCCACGATACACCAATGGGGTGTGGCCCAAGGTAGGAAAGATGGAGAATAAGCATTGACAGCAGGAGTAAGAGTGTGGCAGGAGTGGGTGTCAGAATGGGTGGGATGTGAAGTCCTCAAATGCAACAGATGAAGGCAGGCATCAGTTTCATTTGATTGTATTCCTTACGTACATAGCAAAAAGTATTTCAAACCTGCAATACGCTTGCCCATGAACTTAAAAATTTCTTAGCTCAGATATTAGAAGAATGCCTCCTTATTCTGGTCTCAGCCACCAGAAGAAACGGGCAGGAATTTACCCTTGGTTCTTGGGTGGAATGGTGGCAGTGGCTGCCTGCTGTCCTCTATTTCCAAAATACAGGCAACTTACCTGAGAGTTTCTTTGTCTCCACCCAACAGAATCCCATAAACATCTTAACTTAACCACCCTTATCAGATCACTCCTCAAGTTCCTGTTGTCCAGGCAACTTTAATTAGTGCTACATTAAATACCACTCACTATTTTTGGAGGTTGCTAGCAATAACTTGATACAGAATATTTCTGCACTTTTGCAGTTCCAGCTTCTGTTGCCAGCTATTGATAACATGGGACTGTCTGAATGTTAAGTGGTTTACTGCACGTGACCCTGTTTACTCTCGATTCAAGGTTGTGAACCTAATCCATGTGCCAGGAAATCTGACGTGGAAAAGCTGGCCTTAACTTTCCTACAGATTAAAATCTGCATCATTTCTATACTTCACGGGACACAGGGGGTTGACTCCAGCTCCTGCTGGGAATGTGGAGTCTCTCCGCTAGTCAGGTAGAGTGGGTGCAGTGCTTGGCTGGAGTAAAACATGGATCTTGTGACAGGACAAACAAAGGAAGTAAAGTCAACAATTGGAACCTCCTAAGGGAATCTAGTCGATAAAGTGAATGGCCTTTTGAAGAAAGTTCATATAAAAAGGTCAGTGGAGGGTTGACAGAGCTTCTTGTTTACAGACATAATGCAATTGTTTAAGATGTCCCAGAACAGGATCTGGACAAGCCTCTGCAATCAGATGACATCATCCCATGGGCCAGCTGTTCAGACGCTGTGCTGGCACAGTGTGTAGCTTAAGGACTCGTAAATAGGAGAGATTTTGTTACAGAGACCTGGCCTGGCACTGCCCCTCTGCCCACATTTTATAGCCCCTGATGCTTCCCCCGGCTGATGGTAGTGCCAGTGACTTCAGAGGCAAAGGCTCTCACCTGCCAGTGCCATCCACCATTTTATTCACAGTACAATTGAGCTGAGTTGTCACAGATTGATACAGCAGGGAAAGAGGCCCTTCAGTCCACCCGAGTCCATGCCAACCATCCACCACCCATTTACATTAATCCTACCCATTGTATTCTCCCCACATTCCCATCAACTCCCTGCAGATCCTACCATTCACCAACACACCAGAGGCAATTTGCAGTAGCTAAATAACCTACAAACCCACACATCTTGAAATGTGGCAGGAAACTAGTGCGTCCTAAGGAAACCCATGTGATCACAGGGAGAACGTGCAAACTCCACACAGAGAGAACTGTAGGTCAGGATTGAACTCAAGTCACTGGAGCTGTGACATAGTGGTTAAAAAATGAAGTTGGGCAGTATCATTGACAACAAACCATCACTCCCCGTTGAGCTCAATACATTCTCTGCACATTTTGAACAGAAGGGCAATAAAATGACACAACCTGCCCCGACAGCCTCTGACGCACCTGTACCCACAGTCACGGCTGCAGATGTCAGACCTGTCTTCTGGAGAGTGAACCTGTGGAAAGTGACTGGCCCAGATGGAGTCCCTGGCTGTGTCCTTAGATCCTGCTCAAATCAGCTGGCAGGAGTATTTGCTGGCATAGAGTCACAGAGCACTACAGCACAGAAAAAGGCCATTCAGCCCATCTAGTCCATGCCAGCCTGGTTTCCTGCCTAGTCCCATCTACCTCCAACCAGACCATAACCCTCCATACCTCTCCCATCCATGCACCTATCCAAACTTCTCTTAAATGTTACAATTGAACCAGCATCCACCACTTCCGCTGGCAGCTCGTTCCACACTCGCACCACCCTCTGAGTGAAGTAGTTTCCCCTCAGATTCCCCTTAAATATTTCAGCTTTCACCCTAAACCTATATCCTCTAGTTCTAGTCTCACCCAACCCGAGGGGAAAAAGCCTGCATGCATTCACCCTATCTATACCCCTCATAATTTTGTATACCTCTACAAGTTCTCCCCTCATTCTCCTGCACTCCAGGGAATAAGGCCCTAACCTATTCAACCTATCCCTGTAACTCAGGTCCTCAAGTCCCAGCAACATCTGTGTAAATTTTCTCTGCACTCTTTCAAGCTTATTGATATCTTTCTGTTGGTAGGTGACCAGAACTGCAGACATTACTCTAAGTTTGGCCTCACCAATGTCTCATACAACTTCAGCATAACATCCCAACTCCTGTACTCAATGCCCTGATTTATGAAGGACAATGTACCAAAAGCTCTCTTTACAACCCTATCTACCTGTGATGCCACTTTCAAGGAATTATGGATCTGTATTCCCAGGTCCCTCTGTTCTACCACACATCTCAGTGCCCTACCATTCACTGTGTAAGTCTTACCCTGGTTTGTCCTCCCAAAGTGCATCACCTCACACTTGTCTGCATTAAATTCCATCTGTCATTCTTCAGCCCATTTTCCCAGTTGGTCCAAATCACTTTGCAAGCTTTGATAGCCTTCCTCACTGTCCACTGCGCCCCAACCTTGGTGTTATCTGCAAATTTGCTGATCCAGTTTACCACATTATCATCTAAATCATTAATATAGATGATAAACAACAGACCCAGCACCGATTCCTGCAGCACACCACTAGTCACATGCCTCCAATCAGAGAGACAACCATTAACTACCACTCTCTGGCTTCTCCCACTAAGGCAACGTTGAATCCAATTGGCTACTTCATCCTGAATGCCAAGCAACTTAACCTCCTGGAGCAGCCTCCCATGTGGGACTTTGTCAAAAGCCTTGCTAAAGTCCATGTAGACAATGTTCACAGCCTTCCCTTGATCAACCTCCTCAAAAAACTCTACAAGATTGGTTACACATGACCTGCCATACACAAAGCCATGTTGACTATCCCTAATCAGGCTGTGTCTATCCAAATACTTATATATCTTGTCCCTCAGAATACCTTCCAATTATTCACCCATGACTGACGTCAGGCTCATCGGCTTATAATTTCCCGGTTTGTTCTTAGAGCCTTTCTTAAACAACGGAACAACATTGGCATCTTTAACCTCTCCCTGCTTCAATCTGAGGTTCCTGTCTGCTTTAAGAAGACCACTATCATCCTGGTGCAAAGAAAAACAAAGTAACGTGCCTTAATGACTACCACCTGGTGGATCACGAAGTCCTTCGAGAGGCTGGTCATGGCACATATTAACTCCAGCTTCCCAGACAACCTCAACCCACTGCAGTTCACCTACCACCAAAACAGGTCCACGGTGGACACCATCTCCCTGGCCCTACACTCATCTCTGGAACATCTGGATAACAAAGACACCTATGTCAGACTCCTATTTATTGACTACAACTCCGCCTTCAACACCATAATTACAAACACACTCCTCTCCAAATTCCTTGACCTAGGACTAGGCACCTCCCTCTGCAACTGGATCCTTGAGTTCCTGACCAACAGACCACAATCAGTAAGGATAGGCAGCAACAGCCCTACTAACATTATCCTCAGCACTGGTGTCCCACAAGGCTGCGTCCTCAGCCCCCTACTTTACTCCCTATACACTCACAACTGTGTGGCCAGATTCTGCCCTGACTCCATCTATAAGTTTGCAGATGACACTACCACGGTGGGCCAGATCTCAAACAACAACGAAGCAGAGTACAGGAAGAAGGTAGATAGCCTAGTGGCATAGTGTCAAGACAACAAACTCTCCCTCAATGTCAGCAAAACAAAAAAGTGGTCATTGATTTCACTTCACAGGACGTATCACTGGCAAGACCAGCATTAATTGCCCATCTCTATTTGCCCTAGAAAAGGCGGCAGTGAACTGTCTTCTTGAACCATTGCAGAAACAGTTAGTCACAACAACTAGCTTTCTTTGCCATTTCTGAGAGCAGTTAAGAGACAACCACATAACCATGGGTCTGGAATAGGAGACAGGCTGGACCACATTCGGATGATAGACTTCCTCCTCTGAAGGATATCAGTGTATCAGAAGGTTTTTATGACAATTGTTGGTTTGTGGTCACTATTACTGAAGCAAGGTTTAATTTTAGTTGTTTAAATTGCCATTTATTTAAACAACTAAAATTAAATTACCCCAGTGTTGTTTTTGGATTTGAACTCATATCTCTGCATCATTTGTCCAGGTGCCTGGACTACTAGTGTTCAAAGAAAAGTAAAAGATCATCATATTTTAAAGCTTTTATCATTATTTTCCCCAGCTTGGTCTCAGCAGTACCGAGGTAAATGTTTCATTCCAGAGAGCTCAGGATGTGGTGAATGATTGCTATTCTGCCTGATCCAAAACTACATGTGAATCCAGGGGGAACAGAGGCCCGAATTCATCAGACTGCTTATTTCTTTGTTTATTTTTTGGGATATTGGTGCCGCTGGGAAGGCCAGCATTAATTGCCCATTGCTAATTGCCCCTCAGAAGCTGCTGGTGAGCTGCCTTCTTGAACTGCTGCAGTCCTTCTAATGAAGGTTCTCCCACAGTGCTGCTGTCGAGGGAGTTCCAGGATATAGACCCAATGATGACGAAGGAACAGCGTTATTTTTCAAACTCAGTACAAGCAATCCCCTCATTGCAGAGGGTGGGGAGTGGTTGCATTCCCAGAAAGCCATTTGTATTGCAATTTTCTGTAATGCGAAGCCACATCATCTGCACATGCATCAAGAAATGTGGGCTGAAAATAAAATTAAAACTGACACATAATTTCTACAAAAGCAAATTTTATTCCATATCTCAGATATTTTGGTAACAATTTATGAATTCTGTAAGGGCAAATTTCCATAATCTGAATGGCTGTAAGACAGTGGTCACCTGTATCGTGTGTGACTTGGAGGGGAACCTGCAGGTAATGGTGTTCCCATGTGCCCTCCGCCCTTGTCCTTCTTGCTGGTAGAGGTCATGGGTTTGGGAAGTGATGTCAGATTTCCTTGGTGAGTGCATTTTGTAGATGGTGCACAATGCAGCCACAGTGTGCCAGTGTTGGAGAGAATGAATGTTTAGGGTGATGGATGGTCAAGCAGGCTGTTTTATTCTGATGCTATCAAGCTTCTTGAGTGTTGTTGGAGTTGTACTCATTCAGGCAACTGAAGAATATTCCATTACCCTCCTGACTTGTGCCTTGAGAATATGGAGAGGCTTTGGATATCAGGAGGTTAGTCGCAGGATATCCGGCCTCTTGCTTCTAACCTTCTGTAGCCATCAAATTTATGAAGCTGGTCCAGTTGAGATTCTGATCATTGGTGACCTCTAGCATGTTGATGGTGGTGGACTTGGTGATGGTATTGCCATTGAATGTCAAGGATAGGCAGTTGGACTCTCCCTTATTGGAGAAGGTCACTTACTGGCAGTTTAGAGGCGTGAATGTTAATTCCCATTCATTAGACTGGTTCATTTGCTGAGGAGTTTTGAATGGAATTGAACATTATGCAATCATCAACAAACGTTTCCACATCTAATGAAAGGAAAGTCATTGATGAAGCAACTGAAGAGCGACTGTACCCTGAAGAACTCCGGCAGTACTGTCCTTGGGCTGGGATGATTGACATCCAACAACCTCAAGATATGACTCCAACCTTTGGACTGTTTTCCTTGAGGCCCATTGACTTCAGTTCTGACCAGCGTGCCTTAAAGCCACACCTGATCAAATGCTGCCTTGATGTCAAGGGCAGTCACTCTCAGCTCACCTCGAGAAGTTATTGTTGTGCCAAAGTTAAGCAGGATTGTTCGCTGGTCCGATAGAAATAAGCCTTGCACACATAATGCTGCACACAACACACTTTATTGCTAAGTTACAAGTGGGACATCTTGGAAGCGCACCTGAGCCCATTTAACTGCAGCGCCCCATTCCAATCAGTCCACAGCATCAGTCACGACCTAACCTGTGGTGAGCCCAAATCCAAGAGACCTCACCACCGGTCTGCTCACTCTTTTATACCCTGGTCACTTCTCTCCGCCCCGACCTGGGTCCATCCTTTGTCCAGGTCGACCCATCACGTGACCATTGCCTCGGGCACTGCAGGCTCACGTCTGCAGAGACAATACCTTGGTTACCGAGCACCCAGGTCACCCTTCCCCCGCGCACACGCACATTTGATCCCAACAATTGTTCTTTGCGCTCTCTGGCCGACATTTCAGGATTCTTACTACAGTTAGTCCTTTAGTTCATCTGTGGAACAAGGCCGCGATGAGGAGTCCAGATATCTCATAGTGCAGGAAGAGACAGAGATCGAGGAAGGAAGGTCGTGGAGACATTTGAAGTCAAAGATGAGGTTATTAAGTAAGATATTGCTTTACCTAGTGTAGGTCAGTGAGCAGAGTGGTCATGGTTGAACAGGAGTTGGTGCTAGTTTGGACACAGAGACATAAGCTTCGGATGACTCACTTACAAAGGGAGAACTTGGGTGGCCGGCCACTGGTGAATAACAGAACGATGGGAACTTTACCACACCGAGGGAGGACGTTCCGCCCGTCATGTCGATGTTGGTTGAAAAAGACCTCCCTTGCCTAAACTCCCCTCCCAGCATTGGGGCCATAGTCCTGAAGGCCACAGCCCCTCAGCTGCTTAATTGCCCCTGCCGTTTCTTCAGGTGGTAAATCCCAGACCCCTACCGCTCTTGGTGTGAATTCTTTTTCCTCAACTTGTAGAGTCATGAAGTCACAGAGTTGTACAGCACAGAGATGGGTCCATGCCAACCTTTTTGCCCATATACATTAATCCCATTTGCCTGCATTAGGACCAGAAACTTCTGCCTTGCTTATTTAAGTATCTCTCTAAATACCTCTTAAACGTAGTAATTGTATCTGATCCCACCACCTCCTCTGGCTGCATGTTCTAGATATCAGCCACTCTCTTGTTAAAAAAAACTAGCCCTCAGATCCCCTTCAAAACTCCTTCCTCACACCTTAAACCTGTGGCTCTTGTTTTAGATACCTCTAACATGCAAAAAGGATTCAGACTGCCCTATCTATGCCTCTCATAATCTCCCCTCTAATCTTCCTACCAAATATTTTAAATCCATGCCCTTTGGTTTTTGACCTATTTGCTAAGGGAAATGAGTCCTTCTTATTTATTGAGGCGCCTTTTACACATCAATTAAATCTCCGCTCAACCTCTTCTGTTCCAAAAATCACAATCCCAGCCGATCCAATCTTTCCTCATGACATCCCTGTCCTGCAACAATCTCGCAAGCCTCCCCTGCACTCTCTCCAGTGCATTCACATCTTTCTTACAATGTGGTGACCAGAGCTGTGCACAGTTCTCAACCTGTGTCTAACTCGTGTTGTGTAACATTTTTGCTCCTCTGTTCTATGCCTTGCTTAATAAAGGAAACCATCACGTGTGCCTATTGACTTGTCCTGCTCCCTTTAAGGATCCGTGGACAATGATCCAAGATTTCTCTGTTCCTCCACACCGCTCAATATCCTCCCAATCATTGTGTATTCCCCTGCCTTCCCAACCTCCATAAATGCATTATTCCACTTTTCTGGACTGTTCCCTTTGCTAATTTCCTGCCCACTGGACCAAGACCATCTCTTCCTACAGTATAAAGCTCTCCTTCTCACTGACAACCACATTGCTAATTTTTGTATCATTTGCAAACTTCTTTGTCACGCCCTCTACATTTAAGTAAAAGCTGTGCCATGTCCAACGAGAGAGTCTAACCATATAGTTTTGACATTCAATAGCATTACTATTGTCAAGTTCCACATCAGTATTGTGGCCTCAAGAAAGTTCAGAGGCTAGGTGTCCTCAGGTAAGTGACTCATCTCCTGATGACCCAAAGCCTTTCATGATAGCTCAGGAATGTGACGGAACTTCCTCCACTTGATGAGTACAGTTCCAACAATACTCAAGAAGCTCAGCACAATCCAGGACAAAGCAACCCGCTTGATTGGCACCCCATCCACCATTGAAAATATTAATTCCCACTAACATTGCCACACCATGGCTGCAGTTCGTACCATCTACAAAATTACTCAGTCAATTCAGTCAAAACTGTGACTCTGTCACAAGGAAGTACCAGGACAGCAGGTGCATGTGAACACAATCAGCTGAAGGTTCCTCTCCAGGTTACATACCATTCTGAGTTGGAAGTATATTGCCGGTCATTGCTGCTGGGTCTAAATCCTGGAAGTCCTTCTTCAACAATGTTATGGGAGCACTTTCACCAGAAGGACTGCAGAGCTTCAGGAAAATGGCTCACCACCACATCTCTAAGACAATTAGGGTTAGGGATGGGCAATAAATGCTGGTCTTCCTGCTAATGCCCAGTTCCCAAAAATTAATACACTAAAATATTAATTTCTATTGCTAAAAAACACAAGACCAGTACCGAGCCCAATGGCACCCCACTGGTAACAGCCTCCCAGTCACAGAAACACCATCAATCTTCCCAAATATGCAGATAACACAATGTTTGATAGTGTGGTGAACAAGTGAAAAGGATAGTAATGAACAGCAAGAGGACAATAGATAGGCTGCAGGATGGGCAGAGGAAAACGAATGCAGAGAAGCGTGAAGAGAAGTATTTCTACTGAGTGAAAGACAATACCAGCCAGTGTAGCGGTTAGCATAACTTTATTACAGCGCCAGCGATCGGGGTTCAATTCCCGCCGCTATCTGTAAGGAGTTTGTATGTTCTCCTTGTCTCTGCGTGGGTCTCCTCCGGGTGCTCCGGTTTCCTCCCACATTCTAAAGACGTATGGGTTAGGAAGCTGTGGGCATGCTATATTGGCGCCAGAAGCGTGGCAACACTTGCGGGCTGCCCCCCAGAACACTCTACGCAAAAAGATGTATTTCACTGTGTGTTTCAATGTACATGTGACTAATGAAGAAATCTTATGTTACATGTTTAAAACTGCACAGGGACAGAGAGGTCTGGGTCTTTGAAACTGAGAGACTGGTTAATAAAGCAAATGGGAATCTGGGATTCACAAACAGAGGCACAATAGAAGCAGAGGTTTGAATCCATATAAAATACCAGTTGGGCCACAAATGGAGGATTGTTTCCAGTTCTGGTCAGCTCACCTGAGGAAGGATGTGATAGTGCAGAAAAGATTTACTGGAAAGGTTCCAGGGATGAGGGATTTTGCCACAATTGGGTGGGAGATGCTGGGGATTCCTCCTTGGAGCAAAGATTGAGAGTAAATTTAACTGGTTTAGAAAGGTTAAATAAGTGAAAGACATTTTCATTAGTGGATGGATCAGGCGGAACATGCCACTGATTTAAAGTTTTGGACAAAAGACACATGACAGATGTGAGGAAAAGCTTTTCTTTACACAGTGTGTGATTACGACCAGGAAATTACTGCAGGTGCAGCTGATGGAAACAGTCACCAGGACTTCCTAAAGGGAATTGGATAGGATCCTGAGGGAGAATCATTTGCAGAGCTATGGGGAAAGAGAAGGGAATGAGACCAATGAGATTATTTTACTGGGTGTCAGCATAGAAGGAAAGGGTCAGGTGGACTCATTCTGTGGTGTAACAATTCTGATCCTAAGGAAACAGGTGAAGTCCACAGAAGAGAGATTGTTCCATCATACAGGGTGAAAAATATCATCATGGTCCACATTATCTGATCCTTTAGGATCCTAAAATCAGTAGTTATGTCATCCCTTAAACTTTTCTCCCTGATGATAACATGGCCCTTGAATTTATTGTGCTATCCTTCAACTTCATGCACAGTCGCATTGTACAGTTGCTGTTGATGACGGTTTTGGTTGTGGGTCTCCTGTTGGAATCTCTGTACAGCCACGGCACAGCTCCTGTCACCATTACATGAGGATCATAGAAGCTGGATTAAACAAATCCTGGTCTTATTGAGTTCATCCTACGACAACCAACCTGTGCACAGCAACATCCCACAAACAGCAACATCAGAGGGATAAGTATTCCCAGGGCACCAGCTGAACTCCCTGCTTCTTTTGGGGTGTAATGTTATGTGATCTCTTACACATAGGTAACTATGGTGACAGGAACTGGCTGGATCTGCAACGGGGGAAGTGATCTGAGTGAGAGACCTGCAGTTAGGGGTTCAGTTATTTGGGCGGAAGGGTGAGCAGTGTCTAGCTGGAGATAGTTGCCTTGTGCATGTGGTGGGGGGGGGGTTAGATGGAAAAAAGGAGACTGGGGCTTTGATCGGGGTCACAAATCATAGTATGATAGAAATGCATAGCATTTCTATACAGGCCCTTTCGGCCCCCCTTGTCCATGCCGACCATGCTACCTATCTACCGACATTAGGCCCGAACCTTTCTCCAACAACCTGTCCAAACATCTTTTCAACGTTGTAATTGTATCTGCCTCTACCACCTCGTCAGAAGTTGGGGAATTCAGGGGTTTGGAGGAGACATCAAGATGGATGAATCCATATCCACAATAGTCCCTTCTTGAATAATTTTGCCTCTTGTGACACACCCTGCACCTCCTAACACTGAACGCAATCAGCCACCTCTCTGTCCAATTCCTGGTACATTATTCCTCCTCTACTTCACGCTCTGAAGCTTGCTGGTCTCTTCATCCACAAATTTCCCCACTATGCTTGTGATTCCCAGTTCTGGATAATTTATGAAGACATTAAGCAAAAGGGAAAATAAAGCAGAGTCCTGAGGCACTCTGCCAGTAACATGGACCCAACGCCTGGATCATCACCTTCAGGATCTTCATTAACTAACTACATGTCGCTTGTAAAAACATTTCCACTTTATAGTCAGCTGTTATTTTAGGGGAAGTGATCAAAAGGTCCACTGCCTTACCCATCAAATTCTGTCACGTCTTCAAAAACAGTCAGTAAATTAAGTTAACAAGATCCAACTGACAAGTTTTATTGATCTTATTTCTGTCCAAACACTCCACTGGCCTATCTTTGATAAGATATTCAGTAACTTCACTCTCAGTGGATGTCAAGCTCACTGGCCAGTAAATGTTTAAGCTACAGCTCCTCCCCAGGTTACAGCAGGGTTCTGTTCCTGTGAACTGTTCGTAACCCAGACAGCTCACAAGTCAGGAATGCGGCCACAAACCAAGTTGCAAACCAGCAGAAGATGCCCGCAGCCCCGCAGCAGCCGGCAAATCCATCCCACTGGTCTCCCAAATGCACTTTCGTATGTATGGGCTGTACATTAGTCAGGTGTTTGTAAGCTGGGGAGGACCTGTATCTTTCATGCCTTTTTAAAAGTAGAAAGGAAGAATGTGCCTCTCTCCAGCCTAGATCTCTGGAAGAATTCCAGTCCTCCAGTTCAGTAAGGACTTTCAGATACATCCATCTTTGTTGATATTTCTTTACCTTAAATTTACACAGAGGTTTGCAAACCACACTGGCAGTAATGGCACCCCACATTACAGGGAGGGGTGGGTTTACGTTTCTAGAAAACGGTCCATATCATGAATTTCCATAATGCAAAGCCGTGTCACCTGTGCGTGTGTCAAGAAATGAGAGTTGAAAAAATACATTTTGTTTTTATTTATTCACATTTTTTTCCCACATATATTTCATATGAGCGAATTTTAATTCCAGATTTTTCCCTGATTTTTTGGCAGTGATTTGTGAACTCCGTGAGGGCGAATTTCTGTTACCCAAACTGCCGTAACGCGGGGGTCGCCTGTACTTTACTTCAGACCCCCCTCACATTTCATCACCGGACCAGCTGAGTTACCTGTCACTTTGTCAATGAAATTTTGAGCACTTCAGCAACCTGTGATGGTCCCGTCTGAGCGATGCCACCCCATCACTTGTCTCTCTTCTTCTCTTGTGTAATGAAAGCTTATCTGTTACTTCGATATACCCCTCGAAATGTTGAATTGAATAAAATGCCTTTGGCATTGCGTTGCCATTTCTACTTATTGCACAACTAACAATATCCGCACATCACATGTCTGTGATATGTGGAACGTTCTGGGACATGCTAAGTTTGTGAGGTTGCTATGCCCAATGCAAGCTGACTTTAGTTGCCTGTTCAGGATCCTAGCTAAGCACTGGTGCTCTCCTTTCTATTCTGGTGAATATTCCAGTGATTCTTGAAGGAGGAATGGATGAAGCATCTGAGTACATTTGAATAAATGTGTTCCTTTTAACACTACAAGCTACATTTCTGAGCACAGCTCTGAATTCCTTGTTAACCTATGAGATCAGCTCACAACATCCTGCAGAATCACATGAATCTCCACATCTGCCAGGCCAGTCACAAGGGCTGTAAACAGGAGCTCTTATCCAAATACACAGCTGAACCATCAGTACAGTCTAATGCTCTGCTGACTCAGGGATTGAAACAGTGTGCTTGGCGAAAGCAAGTGCTGAGCAATGGGCCGAGTCTTTATTTCACACAACCCCCTCTCAGGAACAGAGTGTTCATTGGCACCAGCGTGCCAGTAAAATCTAATGGCCTCAGAAGATTTAACACACCAATGTAACAATGCTGGGTTACAAACAGCTTCATATCCTAAAACAGAGTGAGTAGTTTTCTCCTGATATGAGTCAGGACAAAACACCCATGAGGATGTTCAGCAGTAATTATCAGGCTCTTTTTCCAGATATGCTTAGGGCTGAATGCAGTGAATATCTTTAGCCAAAGTGAGTGATCACACTCCCATCCAATGCGGGAGATTGTACCTCAGTGCACAGTTACATTGACCAAGCAGCACATTGTCTACTAGGTGGGGTGATCTCAGTCAGAGACATGGTGTGGGAGGAGTGGGGGGCAAAGGCAGATGAATAGAGGTGACGACCATGTGCTGGACGGAGAGTCAGAAATATTGTACCACCCCTGGTGAACAGCTCCAAATGGTGGTGAAACAGTGAACAAGATAGTAGACTAGAGATACAAGAGACCCCAGATGCCGGAACCTGGAGCTAAAAACAAACTGCTGGAGGAACTCAGCAGGTCAGGCAGCATCTGTGGAGGCAGAGGGATGGTCAATGTTTCAGTTTGGGACCCTACATCAGGACTGAGAGTGAAGGGGGGAAGATGGCTGGAATAAAGAGGTGAGAGGGAGGGGAGGGACAGGGGCCAGTAGGTGACAGGTGGATCAAGGTGAAGAGGGCGAGATGATGGGCAGATAGATCCAGATGGGGGAGGACAACAAATCTACGTAACAGGGTGGGGGGTGGTGGTGAAGGGGTAAAAAAGGTGAATGAAGGGTAAGAGACCCTAGGTGAACAGGTAGGAGTGGGAAAGGCACACAGGGGGTGTGGGTTATCTGAAATTTGAAAGCTCAGTGTTCACACCATTGGGTTGTAGGCTTCCCAGGTGGAATTCGTGCTGAGTTCTTCCATGTTGTCCCTACATTATCTAGTTCCACTTATCATCTGCCAGCCTCTGGCTCTACCTTCCCCTCCCCTCCCCTCCCCTCCCCTCCCCTCCCCTCCCCTCCCCTCCCCTCCCCTCCCCTCCCCTCCCCTCCCCCCACCTGGCTCCATTTGCTCATTTTTTTTCCTTATCTGTTTCTACCTATCACCCACCAGCCCATCCCTCTGTACTCCCCCCTCCCCCTCCGCTACCTGACTTCACCTGCCCATCATCCCCCACCTCACTGGTTCCACCTATCACCTACCAGCCCCTGCCTCACCCCTTCCCACCATCTCTTTACACTGGCTCTCTCCCCTCTACACTCTCGGTCCTGATGCAGAGTCTCAACCCGAAACGTCGACCATCCCTCTGCCTCCACAGATGCTGCCTGACCCACTGAGTTCCTCCAGCTCTTTGCTTTTGGTTCCAAATGAAAGAGTGGGCTGTTCCAAACTATCTGATTGTCTCCTTCATGTGGATGTTTGAGTGGCAGTGCTGTTGATCAGCCTTGCTCCCTCCACACCACTGTCAGTCACATTCACACAAATAATTCTTTAATATTTTGCATGTAGTTGTACAATTATCCCAGTGATTTTTTTTGAGAATCTGGAAATAAATGCCATACCTTTCCAAGGCAAACTGTGTCTCAGTGAGTGAGAAGTCCTTCCAACATTATTCAGAGGCGAACAGTAGATCCTGTAAAATGAAGGTTGGATTTAGTTCACGATCATCAATGACAAGGTTGAACTTTATTCAATGTCCATCCTTCCTTTCCTTCCTAAAGCCCTTGAACACAGCATCATTATCCAACTTCACATTTACTGCCTTCCCTAGTTCTGGTTTAACTCCTGTACCTAACATAGAGAACACCATAGAGTCATAGCCATAGATTCATACAGCACAAAAACAGGCCCTTTGGCCTAACTCATCCCTGCCGACCAAGATGCCCATCTAAGCCATTACCATTTGCCCGTGTTTGGCCCATATTCCTCTAAACCTTTCCTGTGCATGTACCTGTCCAGGTGTGTTTTAAATGTTGTACCTGCCTCAACCATTTCGTCTGGCAGCTCATTCCATATACTGACCACCCTCTGGGTGAAAAGGTTGGTCCTATTATATCTCCCCCTCTCATTTGCCCTCTAGTTCTTGATTCCCCAACCCTGGGAAAAAGTAAATTGATTGGAGTCATGACACATTACATTTCTTCAACCAAAAGACATTATTTAAAATAGTCACCACTTCATCTCCCCACCGGTTTCCCATCCTTCCCCTTTCTCTCTTTTCCAATATCTCCCCATTTTCCTCTACCTTCACTTCCATCATCATCTCTCCACCCACCACCTTCCTCATCCGTCCAATGGGTTCCAAACGACTTAGTGCATTTCCGACTTCCTCACAAGCCTGCATCCAAACTGCTCAAAGATTCATTCTTTTCTTCCTCATCTACATTCAGCTCATAGTCATAAAGTCATAGTTTTACAGAACAGAAGCAGGCTCTTCAGCCCACCGAGTGCCTTCTGACCATCAAGCACCCACTTATACAATCCCTATATATAGGTAGGGTGGTTCTACTGTTTACCTCTGCACAAGGGTCCATTACAGTGGCCAATTAACCTTCCAATCTGCATTGGGGTGTGAGAATGAACCCATGCAGTCACTGGGAGCACATGCAACTTCCACACAGAGAACACCCAAGGTCAAGGTTGAACTCACGTTGCTTTAGCCATGAGCCAGTGGCTCGACCTGCCGCACCATTGTGCTGCCTCGCTTGCGGGCAATGTTCCATGTACGTGTCAGCAACATTCAGCTTTAGAATAATCACCGCTGTGGTACCATGGAGCTACAAATGCAAGAAGGCATCAAGTTGTACTGTGTAGGTCCCACCAGAAACTTTACTAAATTCAACCCATAGATTTTTCTTGTTCACCATTCTCAGATCTGTTCTCAACTTAGTGCTCCAGTCTTCAGTGTTAACCTGGGTGTTGGGAGCATCTATTTACAGGTAAGTTTAGGTAAGGTAAGTACAGTGGGAAGTATTCAAAGCAGAAATAGCAAGAGCTCAAGACCAACATATTCCTCTAAAGAGAAAAGCCAGGGATAACAAATGTGGGGAACTCTGGGTGTCAAGGGATATTGAGGGTTGAATAAAGCCAAAAAAGGAAACGTGTGGCAGGTGGAGACACAAGAGACTGCAGATGCTGGAAATTTGGTGCATCACGCAAAGGGACAGAGGAACTCAACGGGTCAGGCAGCATCCATGGAGGGAAATGGATCGTCGATGTTTCGGGTGGAGGTATGACATGTGACAGGTATTGTGAAGTTTGCCAACTTGCCCTGGATCCCATGGGCTCTCACCTTTTGAACCAGCCTCCCATGTGGGACCTTGTCAAAGGCCTTACCAAAGTCCATGTAAATCACATCCACCGTCCCGCCCTTACAGGGGAGGCTCATCAAGAGTATGAAAAATGTTGGAAGGTGCTTATAAAGAAAATTATGAAGGCAATGCAGGGTCACAAGAATTAATCGGCAGACAGGGCTAAAGAAAATCCAAAAGCATTTATAAGAATATTAAGGGAAAAGAATAACAAGGAAACCAGTAGGGCCCATTAGGGACAACACGGGCAATCTGTGCATGAAACCAAAGGTATAGGTGAGGTCCTCAATGAATATTTTTCATCAGCATTCACAAAGGAAACAGACTTTGTAGTTGGAGAATTCAGTAAAGGGGTAGGTAAAAGTCTAGAGCAGGTCTCCATAAATAAAAAGGAGGTACTTGATGCCTTGGCAGGCTTAAAGGTGGATAAATTCCAGGCCGGATGGAGTTTATCCCAGGCTGCTATGGGAGGCAAGGGAAGAGATTGCTGGGGCTCTGGCTGAGATTTTAAGATCTTTGCTGGCCACAGTGAGATACCAGGTCTGCAGGACAATAAACATTGTCCCCCTTTTCAAAAAAGGCAGCAAGGAAAATCCTGGTAATTACATACCTGTGAGCCTAACGTCAGTAGTAGGGAAGATACTGGAAAAAATTCTGAGGGTGACAATTAATGATCTCTTGGAAAAGCAGGGACTAGTCAGAGACGGTCAACATGGCTTTGTCAAGGGCAGATCCTGTCTGACCAATTTGACTGAAGTCTTTGAAGAGGTAACAAAGTCTATCGATGAGGGCAGGACAGTAGATGTGACTTACCCGGACTTTAGTGAGGCCTTGGACAAGGTCCCACATGGGAGGCTGGTTCAAAAGGTTAGGGCCCACGGGATCTAGGGCAAATTGGCAAACTGGATCCAAAATTGACTTGGCAATAGGAGACAGAGGGGAATGGTAAGAGTGTTGCTTTAGTGATTGGATGCTTGTGACCACTGTTGCCCAGAGGGATTGGTGCTGGGACCTTTGCTGTTTGTAATATCTGTGAATGATTTGGATATGGATGCAAGAGGTGTGATCAGTAAGTCTGCACATGACATGGAGATCGGTGGAGTTGTTGATAGTGTGGGGGTTAGCCTTAGGCTGCAGAGACTTATCGACGTGTTGGTGAAATGGGCTGAAAATTGGCAGATGGAATTCAATCCAGACGAATGTGAGGTATTGCATTTTGGGAATACTAATGAGGCTAGCACATACACCATGAATGGTACGGTCTAAGGGAGTACTGAGGAACAGGGGAACCTTGGTGTACAAGTCCAAAGATTCTTAAAGGTGCAATCAGTGGTAGATAATGTAGTTTGGAAGGCATATGGTCTGCTGGCATTCATTAGTTACAGCATCAAATACAGAAGTAGATAGGCTGTGCTCTGTCTTTATAAAACATTGGTAAGCCCTCAGCTGGAGTACTGTGTGCAGCTTGGCTCACTATGCTATAGGAAGGATGTGATAGCGCTGAAGAGGGTGCAGAGGAGGTTCACCAGGGTGTTGCCTGGGATGGAGTGTTTCAGTAATGAGGACAGACTGGTGAAGCTGGGTCTGTTCTCCGTGGAGTGGAGGAGGTTAAGAGGGGACATGACTGAGGTATGTAATTTATGAGGGGTATAGATAAGGTAGACTTCAGGAAACCTTACCGCATATCAGAGGCAGGTAAAACTAAAGGGCATAGATTTAGGGTAAGGGGGAAGAGCTTTAGAGGGGATCTGAGGTGGACTTTCTTTGCCCAGAGAGCGGTGAGTACCTGGAACACACTGCCTGAGAGAGTGGTGGAAGCAGAGTCACTGACAGCATTGAAGGGTCTAGATGAGGACTTGAAGGGTGTGACCCAAATGCTGGGAGATGCGATTAATACAGAAGGGTGCCCATTGGTCGGCGTGGACACCCTTATGAACGGCCTGTTTCCATGCTGTACGACTCTATGACTCCACATTAATCAGCCTTTGGTATTGGTATTGGTATTGGTTTATTATTGTCACTTGTACCAAGGTACAGTGAAAAACTTGTCTTACAAACCGATCGTACAGGTCAATTCATTACCAATCACATTCATAAAAATAATTCCTTCATATTCTGCATGTAGTCATTCAAGTATCGAGTGTGTGGGAGTGGAAACCTGGAGCTGGAGATTCATTCACACTGGGAAACAGGCAGTAAGAGAGCAAGGTGTGGGGAGCCACGTCAGGTGCCCTGGTGCTGGTCCCACCTGAGAATCACATGCAGTCCGTGTAGTTATTTAACATGAAACAGAATCAACTGTGGCACTTTCACACTGGCACATTATAACAGCCAGTAACTTCGGGAATCCCACACACCAGCTAAAGCTAATCTGAGCTATTTGGTTTTGTGCTCGCTTATCTTAAAGGGGAGATTCTGACTGCCACTGCTGATTGTCATTACTGAGCCTGGACACCACAAGATGGAGCCAGACACAGATGAGGCACCCTTGTTGACAGCAGAAACGAGGTCCTGCATGGTCCTCGTCAGAGATCCAGTGGGATTGGAAGTTCTCAGGGTGGTTTATGTTATAAACTATTCCCTGAAGTATGGTCCAAGAAGGTTAGTGCCCAAGGACAGCAAGCACACCAACCAAGCCCATCTCTCCACAACAATACATCGATCTGGCACATTGCTCCAATGTCACACCTCCAACACCCACCCAACAACCTCTGGCATTGACCAATCCAACTGAACATCCACATAATCACAGCTTACCGGGCCCTAAACAGTCCTCCTAGGCGAGGCAGTGCTTCACACGTGAATCCATCAGTGTCACTTATTGCATCTGGTGCTCCCGGTGCAGACTCCTCTACATCAGTGAGACCCGACGCAGATCAGGGGATCGCTTCGTCAAGCACCTTCGCTCTGTCCGCCACAACAGCCAGGATTTCCCGGTGGTCGGCCGCTTCAATTCCACTTCCCATTCCCACACTGACATGTGTGCTCACGGCCTCCCCTACTGCCAAGCTGAGGCCAGACGCAGATTAGAGGAACAACACTTCATTTTCCGTCTTGGTAGTCTCCAACCTGACGGCATCAATATCAATTTCTCTAACTTCTGGTGACACTTTCCCTCTGTTCCCCCCCCCCCACCCCCTCGTTTTCCCTTATCCCTCTGGCCCCTTTACCCCTTTTCTTTCCCCTCCCCCACCCCCACGACCTTCCTCCCTCTGGTTCCCCATCTCCTTCCATTTATTCCACGTTCCACTGTCCTCTCCTATCGGATTCCATCTTCTTCAGCTCTTTGCCTCTTTCACCTCTCAGCTTCTCACATCATTCCCACATCCCCCCTTCCTCCAGCTACCTACCTAACCCAACCCCCCTCACCTGGACTCACCTATCACCTGCCAGCTCATGCTCCTCTCCCTCCCCCACCCTCTTATTCTGGCTTCTGCCCTCTTTCTTTCCAGTCCTGACGAAGGGTCTCGGCCCAAAGCGTCAACTGTTCATTTCCCTCCATAGATGCTGCCTGACCTGCTGAGTTCCTCCAGCACTTTGTGTGTGTTGATCACAGCTTATGTAGACTTCTGACTATTCAAGCACGCCAGCCTCATCACACATGCCCCTTGCAAACTCCTCTCTGACACACATCACTCTGGCATGCAGAAGAGGGTAGGAGGTGTTTGAGGTACCATGCTTTGAACCGAAGAAAGAGCGTTGGCTTCATGGAGGCACAGACCTGTGGTCCACAGACCCAAAGGTCACAGAGGACGGACATACTTAATCAATATCTCACCTCCCACTTTCCCACTGTCTCCTTTGATGGGTCTAACCGTGCCCCCATGACATGTCTCCTGCCCTCACCCCGAGCACTCTTCTATGCCTTTCTACTCTCCCAGCAGCTCCCAACCTGCACCAGTCCTGGAGTTAGGCCGCCACAAACTGAAGGAGAAGATGTTGCACCCCTCACTCTGACAGTGGCTCAGATACCAGCGCTGGTGGTCTGTAGAGGGTAGTCTGTAGAGGTGTAGAAGGCAGCAAGCCACTCCCCGGAGGGCCGGTGACCAGGGCCAGAGGACAGGCAGCTCCTGCCTGGAGGTGGAAGTGTCCATCATCTCTGCTGCAGAGACTGAGAACTGTGATGGGAAGCTGATATCCTCCCTTCTTGCAGTTGCATTGCAGGACTGGCAACAAATGGGTGACACAGTGGGTCTGCAGGTAGTGTTGCTGCTTCACAGCTCCAGGGACCCAGTTTTGATCCTGACCTTTGGTGTTGTCTGTGTGGTGTTCACAGAGAGTCATAGAGCACTCCAGCACAGAAACAGGCCCTTTGGCCCATCTAGTCCATGCCGACCTGATCTTCTGTCTGGTCCTATCCACCTACACCTGGACAATATCCCTCCAAACCCCTCCCATCCATGCATCGATCCAAACTTCTCTTAAATGTTACAACTGAACCCACATCCACCACTTTCACTGGCAGCTCGTTCCACATTCTCACCACCCTCTGAGTGAAGAAGTTTCCCCTCAGATTCCCCTTAAACATTTCACCTTTCACCCTAAACCTACGTCTTCTAGTCTCACCCAACCTGAGGGGAAAAAGCTTGCATGCATTCACCCTGTCTATACCCCTCATAATTTTGTATACCTCTATAACATCTCCCCTCATTCTCCTGCACTTCAAGGAATAAAGTCCTAATCTATTCAACCTTTCCCTAGAACTCAGGTCCTCAAGTCCCGGCAATATCTGTGTTAATGTTCTCCCTGTAACTGCATGGGTGCACTGGTTTCCTCTCACAACAAAAAGATGTGCTGATTGAAGGGTTAATTGGCTGCTGTAAATTATCCCCAGTGTGGTTGGCTGGTAGGAGAATCAGGGTTAATGAGCATGTAAGAGAATAGATAGTAGAAAAGTCGGTGGGGGAATGGTACTGTGGGGATTAACCTGCAGACATATGCAGACATAGACTTGATGGAACAAATGGCCTCCTCCAACGTCCTAGGGAAATTTGAGAGAAATATGAGAACGACTTGGGGTTTAAATGTGGTCCTTGCCCATGTGTGTCACCTGGCTGTGGGGAAGGTGGCCATCTGTGTGTCTGCACTGGCTGTTGGTCCCCACTTAAGAAGACGATGAATTCCATGTCCCCCACCCTTTGTGGAATCCTCAGTCATATCACAAACACAGCAGTAACCTTTAAACTGTGAGACATGTTATCTGTCCCCCACCACTGTCGAATGACCCATACATCCAAAAGCACCGTGACCTTCACTTCCACAGAGTGAGTGGTCCAGGCTCTGGCTGGCAGCAGTGAATATTTGCTTCAAATTTCTGAGCCTCATTGTTCCCCAGTCAGCGTGGAGGCAGGAGTGTTGCATCTAGAGGGTTGATGGAGAGTAGGTCCTCCAGGCCAAATCCCTTCTCCCTCTCCTCCTTCAACCTCCTCTGACAAGCAGCATCACCCTTTTGGGTCCCCTTCACCTTCCCCTGATCATCGTCCAATTTTTCAGCACAAATATTGCAGCCTTCACTTCAACGTTGACAAAACCTGCCCGTCCCACAGCTCCAAGTACGAGCTCCACACAACAGAACGAACCCTCATTTTAATCCCCAAATATCATCAGGGAATTCCTCATGATTCCCCCTACAGCTGACACCCTGAGCATCACTCTGTGGTCGGACAAGCATCTTCGGTACACTCCAGCGACTTGTATGCAACACTCATGGTCGTAGAGTTATACAGCACAGAAACAGGCCCTTCAGCCCAACCCATCCATGTCGACCAAGGTACCTACCTGAGCTAGTCCCATTTGCCTGCATTTGGCCCATGTCCCTCTAAACCTTTCCTATCCATGTTCCTTTCCAAATGCTTTTTAAATGTTGATTGTACCCACCTCTACCACTTCCTCTGGCAGCTCGTTCCATATACCAAACACCCTCTGTGTGAAAAAGTTGCCCCTTGGGTCCCTTTTAAATCTTTCCCCTCTCACCTTAAACCTGTGCCCTCTAGTTTTAGACTCCCATACCCTGGGGAAAAAAAACTGTGACTGTCCACCTTATACATGCCTCTCATGATTTTATAAACTTCTATAAGGTTCCCCTCAGCCTCCTTCACTCCAGGGAAATCAGTCCCACTGTCCAATCTCTCCTTATAGGTCAGGGCCTCCAGTCCCGGCAGCACCCTTGTGCATCTTTTCTGCTCCCTCTCCAGTTTAATCACAGCCTTCCTACCATAAGGCGGCATTCAGCTCAACACTGCAAACAGCATTTCAATTGTAAATTGCAATTGAAATTGTACACAAGAGACTTTGTAGCACATTTAAAAACTGTGTCACAGTTTATATGCCCATGAGCAGGTCCATAAATATGTCATCACCAGTAAATCCAATCCAGCATAAACCTGCGTATCTTTTTTTTAAAAAAACTTTATTTACAGCACGGTAACAGGCCCTTCCGGCCCAGTATTTTCTGCTTTTGTTGCAATCTATCTTCACTCATCATGCTCCTGTATTCTTTAGGGCTCAGGAGGAGGTGGGCTGTGTGGAGAAAAGATAGTTGCATAGTGGGGTTAAAGGCTGGTTTTTCCGCCTCTGTGTAAAGTAACTCTCAATTTTGAACAGACCAGGTATTGAAAGGACAAGTGCTGTGCCTTCCAACTGAATAATCTTGGCCCAGTGGTTTTATTCTCACAATGGGTTCAGCCATTCATGGCTGAGATCGGTGTGGCACCTGCTCTGTCCAACACTGCAAGAAATTGCAGAGCTGTGAACACAGCCCAGTCTATCATGAAAACCAGCCTCCCCTCCATTGACTCTGTCTACACTTCCCGTTGCCTCGGGAAAGCAGCCAATATTATCAAATACCCCTCCACTCCAGACATTTTCTCTTCTCCCCCCTCCCATCAGGCAGAAGATACAAAAGCTTGGAAACATGTACCACTAGGCTCAAGGACAGCTTCTATCCCACTGTTACAAGAGTCTCGAATGGATCTTTTGTATGATAAAGATGAACTCTTGATCTCTCAATCTACCTCGTCATGGCCCTTGCACCTTATTGTCTACCTGCAAGGCAGTTTCCCTGTAACTGTAACACTATATTCTGCATTCTGTTATTGTTTTTCCTTTTGTATTACCTCGATGTACTGAAGTATGGAACGATTGATGGCATGCAAAACCTCGGTACATATGACAACAATAAACCAATTACTGATAAAAGTTTCTTCAATAAGGGATGTGAATTTGGAATTCTCTGTTCCAAAGGGCTATGAATATACATTCATTGCTTACATTCAACAACAGCTCCACCTTGTATTTACCAAGTGTAACCTTACACTGTCAGGGGTGTCTCAGTGGGGAGAACTCCAGCCCAGAGTCCTATTCCATTGTACACAATAATCTAGGGTGATCCTCCAGTGTCGTGCTGACAGGGTGCAGCACTGTTAAAGGTGACTTACCAAGCTTCTGGGTGGGCATAAAAGAACCCATAAGACCATAAAATATAGGAGCATAATCAGGCCATTCGGCCCATCGTGTCTGTTCTGTCATTCAATCATGGCTGATTTTTTTCAACCCTATTCTCCTGCCTTCTTTCCATAACCCTTAACCCCCGAACCAATCAAGAACCTATCAATCTCTGCTTTAAATACACACAATGACTTGGATTCCACAGCCCTCTGTGGCAATGAATTCCACAGATATACCTGAAGAAATTCCTCCTCGTCTCAGTTCTAAAGGGGTGTTCTTCTATTCTGAGGTTGTGCCCTCAGATCCTAAACTCTCCTACTGATGGAAACATCCTCTCCATGTCCACTCTATCCAGGCCTTTCAGTATTTAGTAGATTTCAATGAAATCCCCCCTCATCCTTTTGAACTCCATTGAGTACAGGCCCAGAGGCATCAAATGCTCCTAATATTGGAATTAGAATTGATTTATTATTGTCACTTGTACCAAGGTACAGTGAAAAACTTGTCTTGTACACCATTCATTTTATCGTACTAGGGAATCGTTCAACAGTCCTATAACAGTGGGATAAAAGCTGTCCTTGAGCCTGCTGGTACGTGTTTTCAGGCTTTCATAGATTAAGCCTTTCATTCCTTGGATTACTCTTGTGAACCTCCTCTGGACCCTCTCCAGGGCCAGCACATCCTTCCTTAGATACGGGCCCCAAAGTTGCTCACAATATTCCATTTGTGGTCTGACCAACGCCTCATAAAGCCTCAGCAGTACATCCTCGCTTTTCTGTCTCAGTCCTCTCGAACTGAATGTTAACATTGAAGTTGCCCTCCTTACTACTGACTCATCCTGCAAGTTAACTTTAAGGGAATCCTGTACTAGTACTTCCAAGTCCCTTTGCACCTCCAATTTCTGAATTCTCTCCCCATTCGGAAAATATTCCTCATCTTTATTCTTTCCACCAAAGTGCATAACCTCATACTTGCCTACCTTGTATTCCATCTGCCGCTTCTTTGCCCACTCTCCCAACCTGTCCAAGTCTCTCTGCAGACTCCCTGCATCCGTAACACTACCTGTCCCTCCACTTATCTTGGTATCATCTGCAATCTTGGCCACAATGTCATCAGTTCCTTCATCCAGGTCATTAATGTGAGAAGTGAAAAGTTGTGGTCCCAACACTGGCCCCTGCAGAACTCCATGAGTCACTGACAGCCAACCTGAAAAGGACCGCTTTGTCCCGACTCTCTGCCTTCTTTCAGTCAGCTAATCTTCTGTCCATGCTAGTACCTAGCCTCTAAGATCATGTGCTCTTATCTTGTTTAGCAGTCTTGTGTGCGGCACCTTGTCAAAGACCTTGTCAAACCCATAACACGACTTCCAAGAAAAGCAGGTGGGATTCTATGCAATTTCCTGGCTAATGTTTGTCTTTCATAGAACATCAGCAAGTAAGTTATCAGATCATTATTACACTGAGGTTCAAGGGGGCTTGTTATGTGTGTATTGTGTTCATTATGATACTGCTTATCAAGTGTGTCAATGACTACAAAGTGCTTTATAGCTCCCGAAGTTGCAAATGCTGTTGAAAAATAAAAGTCTTGCTTTCAGAACCTAACAAAACACATTGAGATTCTTCTTGACAGGATTATAAAACAGAATTTGACACTGAGCAACACTGCAGTACATGAAAACAGATGACCAACTCTTGCTCAGGGGTAGGTATAGAGGAGAACCTCAAAACGCATGGGCAGGCATGGTAGTGTAGCAGTTAACGTAATGTTATTACAGCGCCAGCGACCCAGGTTCAATTCTGGCTGCTGTCTGTAAGGAGTTTGTACGTTCTCCCCGTGTCTGCGTGGGTTTCCTCCGGATGCTCCGGTTTCCTCCCATATTCCAAAGATGTACGGGTTAGGAAGTTGTGGGCATGCTATGTTGGCGCCGGAAACGTGGCGACACTTGCGGGCTGCCCCCAGAACACTCTACGCAAAGATGCATTTCACTGTGTATTTCGATGTACATGTGACTAATAAAAATATCTTATCTGAAGAACAGAGTGCTTTAGAGAGAGAGTTTCTTGAGCTTAAAGTCAAGGTGCCTACTCACAATGGTGGAGCAATTAAATACACAATTGTTTGGGAGGCCAGAGTTGGAGCAGGTGCAGGTCTCTGGAGTAGCTCTGAGCACTTGGATGGTTTTAAGCGTCTAGAACGGTTTTACATCCAGAGGAGATTGCACGAAGAGGGGTGGGTGGAGACATGGAGGAATTTTAAAATTGACTTGAAGTTTAAACTTAACAATGCCGTAATACTGTTGTAAAGTGCAGGGAGGTTGTGCTGGAAGTGTGAAAAAAAAGTGGGTAGGGTGGAACTAGAGTAACACCAGAGAGGGTGCCGAGGAGAGGTGCAAGGATGTTGCCAGAACTGGAGACTTTTAGTTAACAGGAGAGGTTGGCCGGGCTGGGTTGTTTTCTTTGGAACAAGGAGGCTGAGAGGAGATTTAATCAATGTTTAGGAGAGGCCTGAACAGGGTGAATGGGAAGGACATATTTCCTGTAGCAGAGGGGTCAATAACTGGAAGGCACAGATCTGAGCTAACTGGTAAAGGAGTTAAGAGGTGGGGCTGAAATACACTGGCAAAAAGAAGTGGTGGAAGCTGAATCTCTTGTCACATTGTAAAAGTACTTTAACTATAACCTACAGTCTGCAGACTGATGGTTGGGAAATGGGCCGAGACTTGTCTGTCAGCATCTGTGGACGGAAATGAACAGCCGACGTTTCGGGTTGAGAGCCTTCATCAGGAGTCCTGATGAAGGGTCTCGACCCAAAACGTTTGAATGTTCATTTCCCTCCACAGATGCTACCTGACCTGCTGAGTTCCTCCAGCATTTTGTGTGTGTTGCTCCAGATTCCAGCGTCTGCAGAATCTCTTATGTCTCTGGTCTGTGTTGCCTGGTTTGGTCATGATGGTGTGACCTCCTCCTCTGATTCTTTGATCCTGAGGTTAACTGGGAGTTCATGCAGGTAAGCAGCACACGGGTGAAGGGTGAATTGAATGTGCTGTCATCTGGATGTGCTGTGACTGGATAACTCCAGCTTTGCAAAGCAAGGGTGCCTTTCCACTGCACCAGAGGCCTCGCCGAGAGGCAGTGAGGTCCCACGTGAGAACTTCAGCAACATGAGCTGTGGCAAGCTGCTTTTTATCAGTTACAGCTCGGTGTTCAACATCATCATCCCCTCAGTACTAATCAACAAGCTTCACAACCTGGGCCTCTGGACCTCCATCTGCAACTGGATCCTCGACTTCCTTATCAGGAGACCACAGTCAGCGCGGATCGGTGGTAACATCTCCTCCTCAATGCAATCAACACAGGTGCACCTCAAGGATGCGTGCTTAGCCCACTGCTCTACTCTCTCTGCACTCATGACTGTGTGGCTAGGCACTGCTCAAACGCCATCTATAAATTCGCCGATGACACCACTGTTGGCAGAATCTCAGATGGTGACGAGGAGGCGTACAGGAGTGAGATAGATCGGCTGGTTGAGTGGTGTCACAACAACAACCTCGCACTCAACGTCAGCAAGACCAAGGAATTGATTGTGGACTTCAGGGAGGGGAAGTCAGGAGAACACACACCAGTCTTCATTGAGGGGTCAGCGGTGGAAAGGGGGAGAAGCTTCAAGTTCCTGGGAGTTGTCATCTCAGAGGATCTACCCTGAGCCCAACACATTGATGCAATCATGAAGAAGGCACGCCAGCTGCTGTACATCGTTAGGAGTTTGAGGAGTTTCGATATGTCACCAAAGACTCTTGCAAATTTCTACAGATTTACGGTGGAGAGCATTCTGACTGGTTGCATCACCGCCTGGTACAGAGGCTCCAATGTGCAGGATCACAAAAGGCTGCAGAGGGTTGTAGACTCAGCCATCTCCATCACAGGCACAACCCTCTCCGCCATCGAGGACATCTTAAAGAGGCGGTGCCTTAAGAAGGCAGCATCCATCACTAAGGACCCTCACCATCTGGGACATTCCCTCTTCTCGTTACTACCATTGGGGAGGAGGTACATTCGGCCTGAAGACCCACAGTCAACGTTTTAGGAACAGCTTCTTCCCCTCCGCCATCGGATTTCTGAACGGTCCATGAACCCATGAACACAACCTCGTCATTCCTCTTTTGCATTATTTATTTATTTTTTTCGTAACTTACAGTAATTTTTATGTCTTGCACTGTACTGCTGCCGCAAAGCAACAAATTTCGCAACATACGTCAGTGATAATAAACCTGATGCTGATTCAGGCATGTTCGGGCGTGGACGTGGAGGTAGATGGCCTGAGTGCTGAGGTCCAGAGCTTTTCCTGGAATCAAATGTGAGATTAAAATGGGAAATGGTCTGTTTCAGATAGTCACTGGGGCAAGAGATGAAGTCTATCACCAGGGAAAGGTGTCTGTGGTTATTCCAATGTTTAATCACAGGAAATTGTTACTAATTCAGTAAACAACTGAGAGCCAGTATCCCAGGAATTACTTGGCCCAACTCCAAAGACAACTGAGCAGTGTAGTTGAAAATTAGTTTAATTTAGAAGAAAGCAGTTTAGTGCACAACTCCTGGTGTCTCAGGTCTGTTGGGAAATTGGATTCCTGACTTTTGGGCCCGAATTTTGTTTTCCCAGCATCAATTTCCCCACTGAAAAATACCCACAAATGACGTGAACAGGGCAGCATCACAAAAAAAAATTGTCAGGGAGATTCTTAACCTCATTGGTTTAAAAAAAAAGTTGATATAAAGTTATCAACTCATACTGCACGGGAACAGGCCCTTCGGTCCACCATGCCCATGCTGGTCATTAAGTGCCTATCTTTTCTAATTTCATTTTCCAGCATTCAGCTCACAGAACAACTGGGTTTTATTAAACCCCTTTTCCCCATCAATGGAGCTATTTAAGGGCCCAGCACTGAGCAGCATTTGTTATCCTAATTTAACCCTGTGACCTCCTGTGATCTCACCTACAGCCTGCGCGTGCTCGAGCTGTGGAGCTCAGGGTCATGGTCACTCTCAGCTTCCTTGATGCATCTTGATGAGACTAGGAGGGAACGGAGGGGATACCATGGGGGACACAAGATCACAAGACAAAGGAGCAGAAGCAGGCCATTCGGCCCATCGAGTCTGCTCCGTCACTTCACCATGAGCTAAACTATTCTCCCATCTAGCCCCAATTCCCAGCCTTTTGCCCATATCCCTTGATACCCTGACTAATTAGATACCTATCAATCTCCTCCTTAAACACCCCCAATGATCGGGCCTCCACAGCTGTACGTGGCAACGAATTCCATAAATCCATGACCCTCTGGCTAAAGAAATTTCTCGTCATCTCTGTTCTAAATGGGTACCCTCTAATTCTAAGACTGTGCCCTCTAGTCCTGGACTCACCCACCAAGGGAAACAACTTAACCAGAGATAGTGGTGCAAGTGCAGAGAGAGAACAAATGCTGGTGATTCTCTGGCTGCCACTGGATCAACCAGACCTGCTTTCTGATGCATGTGGAGTGGGTTTGGCAAAGAATGTATGGTCATCAGTGTCAGATCTTCAGATGCATTAAGAAGACGAGGAGGAGTGGATTCCATGGGTGATAATCACAAATGATGCAGTTGCTGACTTTGATTAGTGCCTGATGGTAGCAGGACAGATCGGAAGAGTAAAAACAAGGAATTCAGAGCAATGACACAACCACATGCACTTTGAAGAGAAAAGTAGGGTTGGAGCTATCACAATAGTTTACAGGGGTTGTCATTTGAGGTTTAACTTTATAGATTTATGGATTTATAAAGCTGTCCAGCACAGAAAAAGGCCCTAGAGCCCAACTCATCCGTGCCGACCAAGATGCCTGTCTAATCTAATCCCATTTGCCTGCATTTAGCCCACATACTTCTGAACGTTTCCTGTCCATGTACCTGTCCAAATGTCCTTTCAATGTTGTAATTGTACCCGCCTCCACCACCTCCTCCTCCTCCGGCAGCCCGTTCCATATACCACTGCCCTCTCTGTGAAAAATTTACCCTTCAGACCCCCTTTAAATCTTTCCCCTCTCGCCCTAAACCTATGCCTCTAGTTTTAGACTCCCCTGCCATAGGAAAAAGGCTGTGACTATCTACCCTATCTATACACCTCATCATTTTATAACCCTCTATAGGTCACCCCTCATCCTCCTTCACTCCAGGGAAATAAAAACTCCCAGCTTATCCTATCTCTCCCTATAACTTAAACCATCAGTTCAGGGATCCTTGTGAATTTTTATCCACCCTCCCTAGCTTAATCATATCCTTTAATAGCTGGCAACCAGAACAGCACACAATATTCCAAGTGTGGTCTAACCAACGTTTTGTACAACTGAAACATGACACCTTGTACTCAGTGCCACAGATAATGAAGGGAAGTATGCCATATGCCTTCTTCACCAACCTGTCCATCTGTTTTGGCACTTTCAGGGAACCCTATACGTGTACCCCTAGGACTCTCTGTTCTATAACACTTCCCAGGGTCCTGACATTCACTGTGTGAATGTGCCTTTAACTTCCCAATATGTGTCACTTCATACTTGTCTGAGTTAAATTCCATCTTCCATTTCTTTGCCCACTTTCCCAGTTGATCTAGATCCTGTTGGAACCCTAGACAACCTTCTTCACTGTCCACTCTACCACCAACTTTGGTATCATCTGCAAACTTACTAACTGTGCCACCTACATTCTCGTCCAAATCATTAATATCTTTGACAAACAACAGCACCGATCCCTGCTGCCCACCAATGGTCACTGGCCTCTAATCTGATAAACAACCCTCCACTACAACCCTCTGCCTCCTACCACCAAGCCAATATTGTATCCATTAGACTAGTTCATCCTGTATCCCATGACCTTCTGAGCAAGCCTGCCATGTGGACCCCTGCCAAAGGTCTTGCTAAAGTCCATGTAGACAACATCTACTGTTCTGCCTCATTAATCCTGTCGATCAGCTCATAGAGTCATAGAGTCATGTACAGCACAGAATCAGGCCTTTCAGCCCAACTAGCTAACCAAGATGCTCTCCTCAGTTAGTCCCATTTGCTCATGTTTGACCCATATCCCTCTTCTAAAACCTCAATCCAATTCACAAGACATGATTTCCCACCAACAAAGCCAGGCTGACTATCCCTAAGCAGTTCTTGTTTTTCCAAATGCAAATAAATCCTGTCCCTTAGAATATCTTCCAGTAATGGTCGCGTAGCGGTTAGCGCGACGCTATTACAGCGCCAGCGATCGGGGTTCAATTCCCGTCGCTGTCTGTAAGGAGTTTGTACGTTCTCCCGTGTCTGTGTGGGTTTCCTCCCGGTAATCGGGTTTCCTCCCACATTGCAAAGACATACAGGTAGGTTAATTTGGGTTTAAAATGGGCGGCGCGGACTCGTTGGGCCGGAAGGGCCTGTTACCACGCTGTAAATAAAATTAAAATAAAATTAAATAACTTCCCCCACCACTGATATAAGGTTCACTGTCCTGTAGTTCACTGGCTTCTCCTACTGAGGAGAGTCTGAGCAAGTTAGGGGTTTCCTCCTTGGAGAGACGGAGGCTGAGAGGAAACTTGACTGAGGTACATACAGTCGATCATAAGAGGCATAGACAGAGTGGACAGCTAGCATCTTTTCCCCAGGGCGGTAATGGCCAATACCAAAGATCACCTGTTTAAGGTGCGTGGAGGAAATTTCAGGGGGGATGTCAGAAGTAGGTTTTTTACACAGAGAGTGGTGGGTGCCTGAAATGCACTGCTGGGCAGGGTGACAGGGACAGATACGATAGGGCCATTTAAGAGACTCTTAGATAGGCACATGGATGAAAGAAAAATAGAAGGCTATGGGAGGTGAAGTAGAGAGGGGGACAGATAGAATGTGGATAAGGTTTATACAGGTCGGCACAACCCTGTGGGCCAAAGGGCCCGTACTGTGCTGTACTGTTCTATGTTCTATATAACAATATCAGTGGAAAAGCGAAGCTGGGTGGTTGGGGTTTAGTGGGAAAAGACTGCGCGGAGCAAGAGATTAGGGTTAGGGTCGGAGTCATGACAAGGTTAGCATACTGTGGACTTGAGGGGAAGATCTGGAGATCAACAGCTGGAAGCTCTGGTAAACTGGGGGAAAAGGAGGGAGCAGGAGGTCAACGGACTTTTGGGCTGAGGGACTCGAGGGACATTGGAATATTATAAAAAATGGACTTGATCTAATAATTTAGCCATGATCATGGTGAAGTTAGAGTCAACATTAACGCCACTTCCCAACCATATTCCCATATCTCTTGAGTCCCTTAGTGCCCAAAATTCTGTTGGCTTACAGAACATCAGAGCTGGCTTCAGGATCTGTTCACTCTGCTCCTGCTCCAGTTTCTAAGGTTATTTCCAATAATCTGGCAATGAGATTTTACCTTTCATTCTGATCGTGCTATGGCCCTGATGTGTACAATGTGCTCAGTCTCCAGCAGCATTTCCCAAATTCAAGACCTCTCTGCCTAGGAGGACAGGAGTACCTGCTGCCACCGCTTGTAAATTCTCTTCCAAGCTGTACGGTATCCCTGAAGGCAGATCACCACTGCTTCACACCTAAGGGCCAAAATGCTGAAACTCCCAACTCAACAGCACAGTGCAAGTACCTTCACACACAGTGGGTCAAGGAGGCAGCAGCTCACCTCCACCACCTTCTCAAGGAGAATCAGGGATGTTCAATAAAGCCACTCCATGATTGAATTAAAAAGGTACATCTAATTTAGAATGAAAATGCATCTGGGTATTAACCAACTATGTGTTTGTGTCTGTAAATTAATCTACAGAATGCATTAGACAAAAACAATTCTATAGTCCCCAAAACAGTGGAAAAATCTTGAACAAGTGTGAGATAATAAACACAAAATGTAACTTCTTTTGCTTTCCATAAACCAATATCCTTGGTTTCAGTTACATCCCAATCATTCCAGCCCTGCCTGTGTTAGTCCTAGGTCTTCCTGGTCAAAAATACTCCACTTTCATCTCTGGGAGACAAGCTGGCAGGCAGAAGGTGTAAAGTTGTTCAAACAACAGACCTCCAGCTGTGTTCTTAAATAAAAGTTTCTCATTGCAACCCAACAAGTGAAGATTGTTCGTTAGAGGGGCATCTACCTTTGGAACTTAAAGTTTTCACTTTTGGATATAATCTAACTATACAAGTGCTCTCTCACCCCCAACAGGGGTTCTGATGATGCACTGAGCTGCTCCTGTGTGTGGACTCCTCCCATGACCCACCACCAACACTCCAGCCTGCAGGAGATCCTTAAGCACCCATTCTCAGCAGGCCTGTCTAATGAGACAGTTTTACACAAATACTGTACATCCTAGTCCAAGAGAGAATGCTGGTGAGAACTCAAAGTAGTGTACGCCACCAAATCCACGATTGAAACAATGGGCAATGTCTTCCATGAGAAAAAGCAAGGTATTACCTGCACAATGTTTCTTCCAACAGCCGTAACCACAAACCACCCTCTGGTTAAACAGTGTCAGATGACTTTGCTCTGACGAGCCCCACATTGAATGTTGGCCTGCCCAGGTTTTGGAGCTTCACTAGATTAGTCTGTATTTTTTTTATTCCTGAGCAGTTGAAAAAATGTTCTGGAACAACATCACCACAGCAACTGACAGGGCATACCTGACAGCACTCTGAATAATTCAACAGGGCTGCCAATGCTGATCGACAAACAATTGTATGACAATACAATAAAAACTGTGTGATGTGCCTTTGTAAATACTAAAGCTGCTTTCACATCAGGGTCTCTGCTTCCTGTTTCAGGTGGTAGACAATATTGTCCTTTAGCTGAAAGGTTGTGTCCTGCACTGCTGCTAAACTTACTCAAGGCCTGCTTGCTCACACGAGAGATAACAACATCAGGCATTCTATACTCTGGTGTAATGAAGGATTATGGCAACTTGCTCTTCTAACGCCCACAAAATGAGAAAGAAGGAATTCAGAGAACAACTTAATAAGGGAATGGTGTTTGCAGGTCACTGACTCTTCTGAGGTTTCAATGATGATCGAGGAACAAAGCAGTATACATCGCACACCCAATCCGTCAAGCCCATGCTCCACTCAAGCTTCTGCCCAGATTGTTCGACCTGCCCCATCAGCAGACCCTTCTCCTTCTTCCTCCCTTATGTGGCTTTCTATAGTTTCCCCTCTAATCTACCAGTGAAGTTTATTCCCCGCTACTCTATGTGGTAGCAAGTGCCTCAGTCCCACCACCTGCTGAGTGAAGAACCTCTCCTGAAGTCACCATTAGATTCATATGTAGGATCCCTGCTTTTGTGGTCTGTCACACTTAGAGCCATCTTCACCCTGTCTACTCAAAGCATTTCATAACCATGTACTGTACCCTCTGTCATCACTTCCCAGGCTTTTTTTAAAAGAGGAAATAGACCCATCCCAGAGTCAAAGACCGACACAGCACAGAAACAGGCCCTTCGGCCCACTGTTTCTGAGCTGATCATCAAGCACTCATTTTTACACTAATCCTACCCCACCCTATTTAATTCTCCCAACATTTCCATCAGCACCTCCAGGTTCCACCACTCATCTACACACTAGGGGCAATTTATAGCGGCCAATTAACCTCCCAACTGCACATTTTTGGGACGTGAGCGGAAACACAAGCAGTCACATGGAGAACGTGCAAACTCGACACAGACAGCACCAGAGGTCAGGATTGAACCTGGGTCTCTGGAGCTGTGAGGCAGTGGATCCACTGGCTGCACCACTACTGTACGATTCATCCTTTCGTGAGGCATATATATGTTTATATTTATTTCTTAAATATCATCTACCTGTACTGTGTTTCATTGGCAAATGTATAATCTTTTGGGGGATGGAAGAAAGTTAAGTTTATATACAACAAAATACTTCCCACATACCAACGCTCACCCATTGTAGAGGGGAAGCTCCCTTGGGATGGTTACAGCGAATGTGTTCCATAGCGCGATCCAAAACAAACAAAGGACAAGTACAAAACCTTCACTGAGCACAAAACCAGACTCCAGTTGCTCAGGTTGCTGTATCTCCAGCTGTAATGTAAGAGGCACCTTACAGTGTGAAAGAAGCATTCGGCTTCTTGCCAGCTTCTTCAGTGCTATTGTTATAGTGGTCAACACAATGAGGCATGTCGCATCCAAATGAGCAACAACAATTTGTATTCCAATATCCCCTTCAATCGCCATAGACCTAGAAAGGTACAGTGTGGAAAGAGGCCCTACGACCAACTGTGTCCGCACCAAGCAAGCACCCATTTACACTAAACCCCATTTTATTCTCCCCAGTTTCCCATCAAATCCCCCCAGATTCTAACACTCGCCTACCCCATTAAGGGCAATTTACAGCAGCCAATTAACCTACCAACCTGCATGTCTCTTCAATGTGGGTGGAAGCTGGATTACCCAGGGGAAACCCACCCAGTCACAGGGAGAATGTGCAAACTCCATACAGGCAGCACCAGAGGTCAGGATTAAATCCGGGTTTCTGAAGCTGTGAGACAGTGGCTGCACCACTGTGCCATCCTGCATCTGACCAAGGTCGCATCTGACTAATGATTGAGTTTGCAGAGGATCTAACAAATGGGGTCTGCGAGGGCAGTGTCTTGATGCAGTCTTTGTGGATTTTAGCAAGGCCTTTGAGAAGGCTTTTCAGCAGGTTGATCAAAAGAATAAAAACCTATCAGGTCTGAGGAAGATCAACAAATCGGAATCACAACTGGCTCAATGTGTTACTGCTGGGATATAGCGCTCAGTACTCCTTTGCTGTTTGTGATAATATAATTAGGATTTTACCTAAATGTTGGGGTACAGTAATCAGATGATGCAAAACGTCTCCATGTGTTTGACAATGAGGAGGATGTTTTAGGCTACAGGGGGGATAGAGGTGGTCTGGTCAATTGGGCAGAAGATGGTAAATGGAATTTAATCCGGAGAAATCATTTGTGAAGGAGCAACAAGGCAAGGGAATAGGAGGGTGCTGAGTGGAGTTCAGAGAGATCTTGGGGCATTGTACAGAGATCCTTAAAGGGAACAGGACATGTCAACAAGGTGGTCATAAGGCCATGCAGGATGCTTTCCTTTATTAGATCAAGTGTAGAATATGAGTTCAGGAGTGTTACTCTATGTACAAAAAATTGTGTGCAAAAATTGGTGGAGATGTGAATAGTGAAGAAAGTTGTCAAAGGATACAGCAGGATGTAGATCAGCCACAGATATGGGTGGAGGATGGCAGATGGGGTTTAATCCAGGCAAGTGTGAGGTTCATATGTAAGGGGAATGGACACAGTAAAGACAGGACCTTAAAAGCAGTGATGTGTACAGAGAGTCTTGGGGTCCAAGTCCATAGCTCCCTGAAAGTGGCCACAAGTAGATAGGATGGTAAAGAAAGCACATGGCATGCTTGCCTCCATCGGTTGGGGCACTGAGTATGAGTCAGGAAGTCATGCTGCAGCTGTATAAAGCTTTAGTTAGGCCACATTTGGAGTATTGCATGCAGTTTTAGTTGCTGCTTTACGGGAAGGATGTGGAAGCTTCGGAGAGGGTGCAGAGGAGTTTCACCAGGACGCTGCCTGGATTAGAGAGTACTCGCTCTGAGGAGAAGTTGGACAAACTTGCGTTGTTTTCTCTGAAGCGTTGGAGGTTGAGGGGAGGCCTGACAGAAGTTTATAGAATTATGAGAGACATAGATAGTATAGATTGAGTCTCTTTCCCAGAGTAGAAATGTCAAGTACTAGAGGACATAGCTTTAAGGGGAGAGGGGGAATGTTTAAGGGTGATGTGCCGGGCAAGTTTTTTACACAGAGAGTGGTGGGTGTCTGGAACTGGCTGCCAGGGTGGTGGTGGGAAAAAACACAATAGTTGTGTTTAAGGGGCATTTAGACGTACACATGAATGTGAAGGGAATGGAGGGGGTTGGATCGTGTGCAGGCAGATGGGATTAGCTCCATTTGGCACCATGCTTGGCACAGACATAGTGGGCCGAAGGGCCTGTTCCTGCGCTGTACTGTTCTATGTTACTGGATGGACTGCAGCTTGAGTGCAATCCCATTCCCTCACTAATTGTCCCTGTAAATCTATTTGTAGAGTCATCGAGTTGTACAGCACAGAAATGGGCCCCTTCAGCCTCTCCATGTCCATGCTACACTAACCACATTTGCCTGCATTAGGACCTATACGTCTGTGACTTTACCTATTTAAGTGCCTGTCTAAATGCCTCTCAACCACATTGTATCTGATTCCACTATCTCCTCTGGCACCAACCACTCCCTGTGTGAAACATTCTCCCCTCAGGTCCCCCTTAAACCTCCTTCCTTGCACCATAAACCTACACCCTCTTGTTTTTGATTCTATACCCTCAGAAAAAGATTCTATCTACCCCATCCATGCCTTTTATAATTTTTTATACCTCAGCTCACCCCTTGTTGCCCCAGGAAAAAAAAACAAGCCCAGCCTATCCCATCTCTCCCCATAACTAAAGTAATCCCCATCAACTCCCCCCAGAATTTGCCACTCATGTACACCAGGGGAAACTTACAGTAACTAGGACCAACCATCACCTTTATTGCATCTCGGACTCTGGGATCTGCCAACACTGCTGGTTTCTCGTGGGTGCAAGCAACTGATGCCCATCAGGGTTCCAACAGAACAGTACAGTACGGCACATTCAGCCTAAATGCCTGCATGCATTCTTTTACAGAAAGGATTGCCACTCCCTTAAAGAGGTTGTGAATCATGAGAAGGATGCCACAATGGTGAATGTCAAGTTTCCTGGAAGCTCCCATGACTCCTTCACCCTGAGGGAGTCCACAGTACTGACATTGTCAGGAGCCAGCTCTGCCCAGAGGGATGGATCTTGGGGGACAAGGTCTACCCTCCCCTTCCCTGGTTCCATAACCAGTTCACCCTCCAACAGCACCAGCTGAGGTACAGTAAGTACGTAGACAGTGTGGAGAATGCCGTAGTTCCAGGGCATTCCTCTGTCAATGCAAGGCAGGTAGGAGCATACTGCAGGCTGCATAACCTGGCCAACAAGAGATGGTAACCAATGCCTAAGGCAGTAGACACAGAGGGGCAGCAGGAGGATGAAGGTTATGAGGGGAATGTTCTTGGCCAGCACTGGCAGCTCAGTGGGGATGAGAGGTGTGGGAACAGAGTGATGCCTCTCCTAAACACACTACACAATTAGAGTGCCCATGCAGACTGTGAGCCTCTTCACACGCCACTTATTACCATCTCCACAGTACACCAGTGAACAGTGGAAAGAGCCCAGGTGATGGATAATCGTTCCTCGCTTGCTGCTTTGCAAGTTCACCATCAGTAAATTAACAACTGCTCCAATTACTTGAGTGGCTTTCCACAACATGTCCGTACTTTCTGATGAATGGCACCTTGCTTACAGCACTCTGACCCCCGCACAAAATACACTCTCCTCTGAGGAGCCCATTCTGTTGGTGTTACCATGGCTTGGAACAGCAACTGCTCTGCCCAAGACTGCAAGGAACCGTAGAGAGTTGTGGATACTCTCAGCATATCGTAGAAACCACCTTCCCCTCCAAGGACTCTGTCTACACTTCTCACTGCCTCAGTAAAGCAGCCAACATAATCAAAGACCCCACCCACCCTGGACGTTCTCTCTTCTCCCCCCTCCCATAATGTAGAAGATACAAAAGCCTGTAAACACGTACCACCAGGCTTAGGGACAGCTTCTAGCCCACTGTTATAAGACTATTGAATGGTCCCCCAGTACAATAAAATGGACTCTTGACCTTACAATCTACCTCGTTGTGACCTTGCACCTTATTGTCTGCCTGCACTGCACTTTCTCCGTAACTGTAACACTTTATTCTGCATTCTGTTCTTGTTTTCCCTTGTACTACCTCAATGTACTGATGTGACGAAATGATCTGTATGGATGACATGCAAAACAAAGTTTGGTATTGGTTTATTATTGTCACTTGTACCAAGGTATAGTGAAAAGCTTGTCTTACAACCCGATCACTGTACCTCGGTACAAGTGACAATAATTTTTCACTGTACCTCAGTACATGTGACAACAATAAACCAATTTACCAATTTAACAGCTTTGAAAGCTTTTAAGCTGCAGCCTCCTGTTGAACCTTGTTGGTGGATGTTCACCACTGAGGCCACTGCAGCTGAGGGTAATGCTCTGATGAGATTGGTATGGAATGTGTGGGGGAATGGACTGAGGGCTAACATTTCAAGCCAATGAAGTCACCATCATTCAGTACTAAGAAATCCCTCACGGAACTCCAAGTGTGATTCATTTTATGCCGATGAACCACTTGGCCAATGTAAGAAGCACAATGGGGCACAACTGATGAAATCTCAGCAGTAGAGGAGGCACATTTCATTCAGATCACAACAATCAGATGTGGTCACTGTCCTGCCCAAGCAATCTCTTTTGATTAATTGGTCCTGCTGCCTTCGATCGCGAACATAACAGAGGGCTCCTACAGAACGGGCAACATAGATTCGTTGTTCCATCTCACCATGTCATCTTGCTCATATTCCTCAGCTTCTTGTGGTAATTCTTCAGTTACATAACTGAAGCACAACCTCTCTACTTTTGATTTAATTCATCTGGCAATAAACTAAAGCACTTTGCAGGCTTTCCTAATTATTAGCTGTCCCTACATACTAGCCTTTGATGAATCATTCACTAGGACACACAGATCCCCCTGTATCTCAGAGCCTGGCGACCTCTCACCATTTAGATGATACATTTTTAAAATTTTTCCTCTCAAAATGAACAAGTTCACAACTTTCCATATTATACCCCATTTGCCAGACCTTTGCCACTCACTTAACCTCTCTGTAACCCTTTGTAACCCCCTTATGCCCTTTTCACAATCTGCTTTCCTACATGTCTTTGTGTTGTTAGAAAATTAGCAACTGAGCGAAAGGTACCTTTATCCAAATTATTCATATACTGTAGATCGTTAAACGTTAAGGCCTCAGCACTGATTGCCGTGGTAAACCACTTGTTACATCTCACCAACCAGACAAGGACCTATTTATGCTTGCTCTCTGTTTCCTGTTAACCAGCTCATCTTCCATCCACATCAAGATGTTAGCTCCGACACCATGGGCTTTCATTTTCCACAAACACCTTTGATGTAACGCTTGATGAAATGACATCTGGCAATCCACCCTGTGATCTCAGGGAGGGGTAGATCTGCTTGAGGGGGTGAATGAACTACTCCTTTTCTCATGGTTAGTTTAAAGACTACCAGCACTACTGATTTTACCAGCTTGTTCACAAGACCAGAGTGAGTAGAGACGTGGTTCCAAGGGCCAATAATGAAGACAGTAATGGAAACACACAGTGGGAGGGTTAAAATGTTAGAGAGAGCTCTGGAGGGGAAGTAATTATTGTCCTTGGTGGCTGTGCACAGCAGCCAAGAATCACAACGTAACGTACAAGAAACCTGATGTTACCAGAGATGGAAATAGGATTCTAATAATGTCATAAAGCAAGAGTTAATCACCAGTGACTGATGATTGGCTCAATCACTTAACTAAATTACTGAAATGAATGCCATCCTTGTCCTTTTGAACTGACCCACGTAGACTGGATTTCAAGATAAAAGACAGCTCTGCCGAAGCAGTGAGGGAGCTAACTGAGCTGAGGTAGAAAACAGAATCCGACAGGGAATCTGTTCGTTAGCATCGTCCCGTGAACCTGCTGGGGTCAGGGTACCTACTCCCAGTCAGATTTTGTGGTATCAAAACGTCACTCACATTTAAATGGTCAAAATCACAACAGAAGGATACACACTGGGTGAACTTCAGAGGAACAACAGAAATGAGAGTCATTGCCTGTGGCAAACACAAGAAAGTATAGAGTAAATGGCAGGACCCTTCAGAGCAGTGACGTACAGAGGGATGTTGGCGTCCAAGTACATCACTCCCTGAACCTGACGACACAATTGGATAGGGTGGTGAAGAAGGTGTACGCCATACTTGCCTTCATCAGTTGAGCCATTGAGTATAAAAGTCAGGAAGTCATGTTGCAGCTGTATAAACTGTTGGTTAGGCCACATTTGGAGTATTGTGTGTAGTGGTGGTCACTGCAGTAGAGGAAGGATGTGGAGCCTTTGGAGAGGGTGCAGAAGAGGTTTAACAAGATATTGGATGGATTGAAGATTGTTCGTGATAAGGAGAAGTTAGACCAACTTGAATTGTTTTCTCTGGAGTGTCAGAGACTGAGGGGAGACCTGATAGAGGTTTATAAAACTATCAGAGGCATAGATAGGGTAGGTAGTTGGAGTATTTTTCCCAGGTTGGAAATGTCAAATAGCAAAGGGCAGAGGTTTAAGGTGAGAGGGAGAAAGTTTAAAGGAGATTTACAAGGCAATTTTTTTTTACACGGAAAGTGATAGGTACCTGGAACGGGCTGCCATGGGAGATGGTAGAAGCAGATACAGTAGCGATGTTTAAGAGACATCTAGACAGACACCTGAACAGGCAGGGAATGGAAGGATATGGACTGTGCCGGTGGATGGGATTACTTAGACTGGTCATGGTTGGCAGACATGATGGGCTGAAGGTCCTGCTCCTGTGCTGTATTGTTTGATGTTAACTATAGCCCAGTGAGGGTCAGTGTGTGTGGAACTGTACCTTAGTGTGAGTCAGTATCTGTGGAACTGTTCGCCACTGAGGATCAGTGTGTGTGGACTGTACCCCAGTGAGAGTTGTTGTGTGTGGACTGTATCCCAGTGAGGGTCAGTGTGTGTAGACTGTAGCCCAGTGAGGGTCGTTGTGCGTGGACTGTACCCCAGTGAGGGTCAGTGTGTGTGGACTGTACCCCAGTGGGAATCAGTATCTGTGGTACTGTTCCCCAGTGAGGGTCAGTGTGTGTGGACTGTACCCCAGTGAGGGTTGTTGTGTGTGGACTGTATCCCAGTGGGAATCAGTATCCGTGGGACTGTTCCTCAATGAGGGTCAGTGTGTGTGGGACTGTCCATCAGAGGAAATCTTTGATCTTTAATTTATAATGCTTGAGAACTTTACAAACTATTGATAGGTTAATGAGGGCAGGTAGCGAGAGCACAAACAAAGGAACGTAAAATCTACAAGAGCTGTAGCATTGACTTGCTGGGCATGTCCTCTAGCTCTTGCAGCTTTTATATTCCTTCGTTCATGTTTTCTCTCTCTAACTGCTCTCATTAACCCCTCAAATGGATGACTCCATCTCCATGGCAACCCTGGCCTCACCCTATCAGAGGTATTTCCTTTGTCCTATCCATCCCTCCCCCCACTCCCACCCTTTCTGCAATTTTAAATTAACTTGTTCTTGCTCCTTCCCAGTTGTGACAAAGCTTCTTCGACCTGAAACGTTAACTCTGTTTCTCCTTCAACAGATCTGGTCAGTTGGGTTACCATACGATTTGCCTATCTTATTTCTGAATCCAAACAGAAGTGGGTGAAGCCAAGTTCCAGCACCTCACACCTCTGGACCATCTTCCACTACACAGAATCGAACTGTCCACAGCCATGCTTCAGAAAGCAAAAGACCCGGCCGTTACATCGGAACATGGTTTAGTAAGACAAATGGGCATGTTCATTACAAGGACGATGGCTAGGTATTAGCAAATATGCAGGCTTAGAAAGTGAAGCTGTAACCAAATCCTCCTGCAATGAGGCCGTTAACACACAACACCAATGTTATCCTGAAGGAAGTGTCCATCATAGTGGCAGCTTTTATTAGTTCACCATGATTATTGGTTGTGAGCACACAGTGACAGCATTGTGATGGGAATTCCACCCACAATGAATCAATTCTGACACGCAGCAAGGCTGTTTATAGTTTCCAGATATTCCCTGCACCTGCAGCAATGGTGAAAATTGACATTTTCAGTAGGAGTTGACAAATGTACGTTGAGAAACTCATGGTATTTTACATAATATGTCAGAAACCTCAGTAATAAGCACCAACTCCCAGGACTATTCAGCTCCAGTTACATAGAACATCCTTTAACTGTTACATTTACAGCAGTGGGTACCTCCTGTTTGAAACACTGGACTTCCCAGTGCTGCCTTTCTGTTACAATTTTCCTCGAATATTTATGATTTACCTTCCTATGTCCACCTCAATCATGGGACTTGCATGTGCAGTTCTGCACACTGATTGGACAAGTGAGCCATTGGGTTTCCACCTTCATTCAAACTATTCTCTAAAAAAACTAAACAGATGGCATTTTCCACCAGTTAAAATATATATTTGACAGTTAACTAGGTGTGTGGCACATCTTCAAGAGCTTCTTCAAAATTGCCGATTAATTCCAAAGAATAGAAGCAGAGCAACAAGGCAGAGAGAGAGAGAAAAGCAGAGACCAGATAGAATGAGAAAGTGTGGTACAAAGTGAGTCCATGAATACCTTTAAGAACTATATGTGCCATGTGTTATGACTTTGGCACATTGTCATGTTGCCACTGGTGTTTTTATGTGTTGTGTGCCTTCAGTAAGGGATATCTGGTTAGAAGATTCATCCCTGTTGCTTACCTCCCTAAATTCCAATAGAAAAACTTAGGACGCTGCATTGGGGATGAGGATGGAAAATTTCTGCTGAGCAAGTGACAAGGAAGTAACCAGGTGTGAGCAGAAAGAGAACACAGTTCTCTGATCATGGTACTGATAATGACAGACAGTGGACAAGCTGGATATGTTAGTGAACTGGAACGTTTCAGAGGTTGCAGAGTTTGCTCTCTGCATAGAACAGGTGAGGATGCTCCTGAGACCAAATTGTATTATTCATGTCCCGTGGTAGGACACAGAACAGAGCAATGTGGCCATGCATGAAGAGGAAGGCAGACGATATACTTAACACTCATGAATCTATTAACATCATGGGCCATGGATGAGATCTCCTTTGCAAATAAGATGGGAATTTTGATGGGACATTTGAATCCAGCACCTTCAGAGAGCTTTGTGAGCGACACATCCGGTTTGTGAAACCAGGAAACAGAAGGGACAGTGGGCAGATGTGCTGTCAGGTAAGGGGTACTGGCTGATGGGTGCCACATTCGGACTGTAGATTGTTCATTATGTCACCGGCAGACATGAGAGTTCAAGCAACACACAGGATGTGACCTACAAGGAAGCCTATAGAAAAGCTACAGCTATGGAAAGGCATTGACAAATGTGAGACAGACTCACTCAGGACACCCAACCCTAAAGCACAGGTAGGAGCAAGGTGACAGTGGCATGTTGTTCTTCTTGGTGGCCCAGTCACGTGAACGGTCTAAACATCTTCCGCAGTGTTACAAGACAACTGTAGGGAAATCCTCGGATGATAGATCTCCATAGTAGAAGCATCAGGGAGGCCACCACAAGATGGAGAGGGAAAGCTGTGGAACTCAGCATCAAGTGACCCAGATAGATTGGGATGAGCTGCTCTAGGGTGATAATGGTCCCTGGTGAGCAGTTTGAGACCAGGACGGAGGGATTGATCTTGCTTTGTCTGAATGATGGTAGTATTCACAGTTCTCAGCTGCAAGCAGTTTTGAATAAGACTCTGTGATTTGTTTTAGATGATGCAAGGTAGTCAGTTGACCAGAGTGCTGGAACACTGGCTGTACCACTGCTGGGATCCATGGACGGTGTAAGGTGAGAAACTCAACTCAGGGTCCTGCAGTGCGGCCATTTCAATCCATTCAGATGGAAGAGTGTGGATCTGGGGAGAAGGACATGGTGTCCATGAGACCAGTTGTTGTTAAGTGGCCTAACCCAGGCACAGGGTGACTGGAGGATTGTGTTGTTCTGGAGATGATTTAAAGAGTGCAGGGTCAGAGGTGCATAGTGCAGAGTTGGCAAGCTTACTGTAGTTTTAGAAGCTGAGCGGACAATAAAGTAAGCACAGCTCAGACTTGTTGCGCTGTGTCCAAGGTGTGGCTAGAGATGCTGAGAACCATGATGTTGTTTGTATCCACTGGACGTAACCCAGAGAGGAAAGTTCAGAGGTGACGACTGCCTGGCTTCAAGATAGTCAGCAGAGGAAAGGAACGGTCCGGTGTCCGGAGGGATTGATGCCACGTGAGAACGTGTACAGGGAAGCAAGACGGTGAGAAACACTGAGAAAAGTTTGTCAGAAATTATTGTTGCTGGGTTTGGGATACTGATGTATATTAACGGGAATATTGGTCTGTGTTAAATTTGGTGGTTACAACTGATGTTTATATTCGTGATCATGCACAGTCAAAGTAACACTTCGGTACAGAACGTGAGGTTTGTCAGAGGTGAAGCCAGTTGGAGAGGTCACTGCTGCCTGATCCACATACAGAGATGCTCAGCTTGGTTTATATTTTGAATTTGGAGCTGAGAGGATGAGAAAATGGGTAAATCTTCACTTAGTTAAATTTATAGTTGTTGACCATGTATGTATTTGTTTTAGTAAGTAACTAGTTACCCGTATATATTAAATTGTACGTGAGTAGTCATTCAAATAATTTAGTCTATGGAGATAGATTCATTGTTTTATGCCATTACTTGTTTAATGGAAAACAATCTGTTTAACTACTACTGAGAACTGTATTTGCCATGTGGTAGAACTTTTGATGTATTGTTGTATTCACCACTGCCGTCTGTTGAGTGTTATTCATGTTCAATAAAGAATGTTTGGATCGACTCTCTGACCTTGTGACTTGTCGTACTGAAGAGCAATATAGAAAAACATTGACATAGAGAAGAAAGAGAGAGAAAGATGGAGGATAGAGAGAGAGAGTGGGAGAGAGAGAGGGACTGACAAAGGTAGGGAGGAGAGATGATGGTCGTTTAAATAAGGAAGTGGCTCTGCTCTGTCGCTTTACACTTGGCACATCCAACTTAGGAGTGACAATCACTTCTTCATTTCCCCACCTTGGTTGGCCACAGCTGTTGCTGGCCATCTCAGAGAGGTAGCTAATGCCTCAGCAAGTCCAGGTTGAAACGAACAGACTGATGTATTTACAGTGAAGATGTTGTATGGAACCAGTATAATGCAGCCATTATTGAACGTCCAACACCTAAAGATAAAATTCAAAAGGCAAAAGTTCTTAGTTTTTTTATTATGTGATATGGTTGTTGGCAAAGTCAAAAGAACAGTAGCATTGGAGCTACAATACCGGACTATCCAGAGGTCAGAACTATTGACCTAGAGACAAGAGTCTAAGGCCAGTATGTAACAGGGGAATTTAAATTAATGAAGTAAAATTCTTAATGAATAGTGTCAGTAATGGTGACTGTTTTGCCAATATTGTCCTTCAAGGAAGGGAGTCTGACCTGGTCCTTACCTAGTCTGACCCATGTGTGATTCCAGACCAACCAAGTGTTGTTGACTCACATCTGCCGCCTTCAATGGCCACTCAGCCAGTCAGCCATTCAGCAGATGCTGGGGGATAGACGGTAGATACTGGGCAGTGCCACTGATATTCACACTCCAGCAATGGATCAGAAAGCAGCCACCAGAACAAACAATAACCAGAATCCAGGAGCTGTATCTTGGCAGAGGAGGAGTTAATTTCAAGTTAACATTGACTATCCTTATGAAATAGTCTCCTTGACAGTTCAGGCAGGGATAATTAATTCATCTATTCCCTGGTCTGCAGACTCAAATTTATTGCTGTTTTAATGAGGCTGCCCCTACTATCAGCGGTCTTTGGCTTAATTAATTCTGAATACAAGCACAGGGACCAAGGCCAATTAGATCTCACTGAGAGATTTGTTGAATTACAAATGTGCACCACTCTTTCCCATAGATGTAGGGTTCTTTCTGAGATAAAGCCAGCTGAAACTGTCATTGAACTGTCTCTGATTCATTGAGTCTAAAGCTTGTCTCAATACTAGCATCCTTGATTGTGTAGCTGTGGGTTCAAACCACGTCTGCCAGAAGCATATAAACTGTGTTGAGTCATCAGTGTAGAACTGCCTCAGAAATGCTGTCCTTTGACTGAGAAGATAAACCAATCTTATTCCTGATTTCTCGCTTCCACGCTAAAAATCCCATGGCAGTTTTTAAAATGGAAAAAGCAGACTGCAGATGTTGGAATCTGAAGCAAAAAACAATCTGCTGAGGAACTCAACGGGTCAAGCAGCACCTGTGGGGGAAAGGAACGGTTGGTGTTTGGGGTTGACATCCTGCATTGAGACTGAGAGTGGAGAGGGAAGGTAGCCAGTACAAAGAGGAGAGGGGAAGGGGTGAGACTGGGGCTGGTTGGTGAACTGCGGAGGGGTGAAGGATGACGAGTAGAAGGAGCCAAGTGGAGGAGGGGGGAGGGATGGGGTTGGGAGGCAGAGGCAGGTGGGTGACAGGTGGAAGCAGACAAGGCAAAGGGAAGGGTGGGGTCGGTGTAAGGTGTAGCTGGAGGCAGCTGCTGGGCGATGATGAGGAGGGACACAAAGGCTGTGAGCGCTGGAATCCGATCACGGGAATCACTAACAGACAGATGAAGGACAGATGGAACCGGATGGGAGAGGGGATAAGGCGAAAGGTGAGAGGGGATAAGTATGAGGGGACATGGCTTTAGGGTGAAAGGGGAAAGGTTTAGGGGGAACATTAGGGGGAACTTCTTCACTCAGAGAGCGGTGGGAGTGTGGAACGGGCTGCCATCTGATGTAGTAAATGCGGGCTCACTCTTAAGCTTTAAGAATAAATTGGATAGATATATGGATGGGAAAGGTCTGGAGGGTTACGGACTGGGTGCAGGTAAGTGGGACTAGCGGAATAACGTTTCGGCACGGACTAGAAGGGTCGAATGGCCTGTTTTCTGTGCTGTAGTGTTCTATGGTTCTATGGGATGTTGTGGTCAAAGTGCGTGGGTAGTAGGTGGAAGGAACCAGGAGGGGGAGGGGGATGAAAATAGCTGATGGGGGGCTGGAGGCGGCTATGGGAAAGGGGAGAAAAAAATGGGAGGACCAGAGGTAGACCGGATGGAGATAGAGGGGGGGAACACAAAAGGTAAGATTAGAAGATGAGAGGGCATGAGCTATAAGGAGAGGTTGGACAAACTTGGGTTGTTTCCTCTGGAGCGGCGGAGGCTGAGGGGAAGACCTGATAGCAGTTAATAAAATTATGAGAGGCATAGATAGAGGAGACAGCCGGTATCTTTTTCCCAGGGTCAAAATGTCTAATACTAGAGGGCATGCTTTTAAAGTGAGAGGGGGTAAGTTCAAAGGAGACGTGCGGGGCAAGTTTTTTACGCAGAGAGTGGTGGGTGCCTGCAATGCACTGCCAGGGGTGATGGTGGGGGCAGATACGATAGAGGCGTTTAAGAGGCACATGAATATGAAGAGAATGGAGGGATATGGACCATGTGCAGGCAGAAGGGATTAGGTGGCACAACATTGTGGGCTGAAGAGCCTGTTTCTGTGCTGTACTATGTTCCATGTAAGAGTTAGGTGAAATTGGAAAATTCAATCTTTATACCATTAGGTTGTAGACTACCCAGGTGGAATATGAGCTGCTATTCTACCCGCGCAGTGGAGGAGGCCGAGGATGATCGGATCAGCTTGGGAATGGGAAGGGGAGTTGAAATGGTATTAGTCAGGAGCTCGGGATAGCTACTGCGGACAGAGCATGGGTGCTCTGCAAACCAGTTGCCTTGTCTGCGCTTGGCCTCGCCGATGTACAGGAGGACACATCAGGAGCATCGAATGCAGCAGACGAGATTGGAGGAGGTGCACGTGGATCTTTGCCTCATCTGGAAGGGCTGTTTAGGTCCCTGGATGGTGGTGAGGGAAGAGGTTTAGGGACAGGTGTAACACCTCCTGCGGTTGCAGGGGGAAAACGCCAGCAGCCAGGGAGAGGTGGGTGGGGAGGAATGAGTGGATCAGCGAGCCACTGAGAGAGTGGCCCCTGTGGAAGGCAGAAGGGGGTGGGGTGGGTAAGATGTGGCTTGTGGGGAGGATCCCTTTGCAGCTGGCGGAAATGACAAAGGATGACGCGCTGGATGTGAAGGCTGGTAGGGTGAAAGCTGAGGACTAGGGGAACCCTCTCTACGTCAACGGTGCTGAGGTCGAGAGGGTTGAGAGCTTCAAGTTCCCAGGAGTGAACATCACCAATAGCCTGTCCTGGTCTAATCACGTAGATGCCACAACCAAGAAAGCTCACCAGCGCCTCTACTTCCTCAGGAGGCTAAAGAAATTCGGTATGTCCCCTGTGAGACTCACCAACTTTTATTGATGCACCATAGAAAGCATCCTATCTGGATACTTCACGGCTTGGTACAGCAACTGCTCTGCCCAGGACCACAAGAAACTGCAGAGAGTTGTGGACACAGCCCAGCGTGTCATGAAAACCAGACTCCCCTCCATGGACTCTGTCTATACCTCTCGCTGTCTTGGTGAAGCAGCCAGCATAATGAAAGACCCCACCCACCCGGGTCATTCTCTCTTCTCTCCTCTTCCATCAGGTAGAAGATACAGGAGCCTGAGGACAAGTACCACCAGACTCAAGGACAGCTTCTACCCCACTGTGATAAGACTGTTGAATGGTTCCCTTATACAAGGAGATGGACTCCTGACCTCACAATCTACCTTGTTGTGACCTTGCACCTTATTGTCTACCTGGACTGCACTGTGTAATGAATTGATCTGTACGATTGGTATGCAAGACAAGTTTTTCACTGCACCTCGGTACAAGTGACAATAGTAAACCAATACCAATGCCAAACTCTAGATCTGTTCTGTTTGGAGGGAGAGGTTTGTGAGCAGAAGTCTGACAAATGGATGAAGTGTGAGGGAGAGCTCCATCAACCTCAGTAGAAGGGAAGCCACCTTTCCTGAAAAAGGAGAACAATTCAGATGTCCTGGAATAGAAGGCTTCATCTTGAGAGTAGATGAGGCAGAGAGGGAGAAACTGGGAGAAAGAGATGGCATCCTTACAGGAGACAGGGTGGGAAGAGGTGTGATCTGGGTAGCTGTGGGAGTCGGTGGGTGTATAGTAAATGACAGTCTGTCTTCTGAGTTCCACATGGGTACAGGAAGCCGCATCATCGATGTAACTGAGAGAAAGTTTGGGACCAGAGAAGGTTTGGAACAAGGACTGTTCCACATAGCCACAAAAAGTTAGGCATAGCCAGGGTCCATGCCAGTGCCCATGGCTACGCCTTTGATTTGTAGAAAATGAGAGGAGTCAAAAGAAAAGTTGCTCGGGGTAAGAACAGGTTCAGGCAGGCGGATGAGAGTGTTGGATCTCTGTTGCAGGAAGAAGTGGAGGGCTTTAAGGCATTCCTGATGGGGGTGTGGGGTTTTACAGAGACTGAATGTCTGGAGTGAAGACGAGGCGGTGGGGGCTGGGGAATCAGAAATTGTCAAAATGGTGGTGGGTGTGCGATGTGTCCTGGATGTAGGGGGGAAGGGACTGGACAAGCGGAGACAGGATAGAGTCAAGGTATGAGGAGATAAATGGAGACACGAGAGACTGCAGATGCTGGAATCTGGGGCACAAAGAAGCCTCTTGAGGAACTCAGGGGGTCAGGCAGCACCTGTCCGGGGGAAGGGTCTCGACCCGAAGTGTCAACTGTCCATTTCCCTCCACAGATGCTGCCTGACCCACTGAGTTCTCCAGCAGTTTGCTTTGTGCTATGAGGAGATAAGTTCAGTGGGGCTAGAGCAGGCACAAACAATGGACCTACCAGGACAGGCCTGTTTGTGGACCTTGGGCAAGAGATAAAGTGGGAAGTGTGGGGTTGGGGAACATTCAGGTTGGAGGCTGTGGAGGGGAGATCTCCTGATGTGATGAGATCTGTGATGGTTAGGAGACAGTGGCCTGGTGTTCGATGGTGGGGTCATAGTCAAGGTAAGGTACGAGGAGGTGTCCGAGTGCTGCCGTCTGACCACTGCAAGGTAGAGGTCAACACCCCAGACTGCAACGACACCGCCCTTGTCTGTGGATTTAATGACTAGGTTGGGATTGGTGCGAAGTGAGTGGAGAGCTGCATTTTTTAAATGTCCTACCCAATCCGTCAAACAACGCTTTCACAATCAGATTATCTGGTTATTCATCTCAATGCTCTTTTTGTAATCTTGCTGTGCACTAATTGACTGCCAGCTGGAAAAGGCCAGTGAAGCAATTTCTTCAGCAGCCATTCAATGTCACTAAAGATCACGCAAGCTCTCTTTGTCTAAAATGCTCTAAAAACATTAGACCTTCCGGTCTGCATCCACGAAACTGAATCAGGGCACGAAGTTGGACAGCTTTCCCCCAAGTAATTCACTCGTACTTAATGCCTTAAACCACAACCTACACTGTGTAACACAGGTGACTGGTGAACCACACAACACATTTTAGGATGGCCCAATTGCCTGACTGGAAATATTTTTAATGTTGGCAGCTTTTAGAGTTCTGGATGCATACAGCAGAGAAACGGGACCTGCGCCCCACCATGTCCCCACACATTTTAGGATGGCCCAATTGCCTGACTGGAAATATTTTTAATGTTGGCAGCTTTTAGAGTTCTGGATGCATACAGCAGAGAAACGGGACCTGCGCCCCACCATGTCCCCACACATTTTAGGATGGCCCAATTGCCTGACTGGAAATATTTTTAATGTTGGCAGCTTTTAGAGTTCTGGATGCATACAGCAGAGAAACGGGACCTGCGCCCCACCATGTCCCCACACATTTTAGGATGGCCCAATTGCCTGACTGGAAATATTTTTAATGTTGGCAGCTTTTAGAGTTCTGGATGCATACAGCAGAGAAACGGGACCTGCGCCCCACCATGTCCCCACACATTTTAGGATGGCCCAATTGCCTGACTGGAAATATTTTTAATGTTGGCAGCTTTTAGAGTTCTGGATGCATACAGCAGAGAAACGGGACCTGCGCCCCACCATGTCCCCACACATTTTAGGATGGCCCAATTGCCTGACTGGAAATATTTTTAATGTTGGCAGCTTTTAGAGTTCTGGATGCATACAGCAGAGAAACGGGACCTGCGCCCCACCATGTCCCCACACATTTTAGGATGGCCCAATTGCCTGACTGGAAATATTTTTAATGTTGGCAGCTTTTAGAGTTCTGGATGCATACAGCAGAGAAACGGGACCTGCGCCCCACCATGTCCCCACACATTTTAGGATGGCCCAATTGCCTGACTGGAAATATTTTTAATGTTGGCAGCTTTTAGAGTTCTGGATGCATACAGCAGAGAAACGGGACCTGCGCCCCACCATGTCCCCACACATTTTAGGATGGCCCAATTGCCTGACTGGAAATATTTTTAATGTTGGCAGCTTTTAGAGTTCTGGATGCATACAGCAGAGAAACGGGACCTGCGCCCCACCATGTCCCCACACATTTTAGGATGGCCCAATTGCCTGACTGGAAATATTTTTAATGTTGGCAGCTTTTAGAGTTCTGGATGCATACAGCAGAGAAACGGGACCTGCGCCCCACCATGTCCCCACACATTTTAGGATGGCCCAATTGCCTGACTGGAAATATTTTTAATGTTGGCAGCTTTTAGAGTTCTGGATGCATACAGCAGAGAAACGGGACCTGCGCCCCACCATGTCCCCACCATTCAAGTACCCATCTATAATAATCCTACTTACCAGCACCCAGTATCTAACCGCAAGAGCCATCACATTCCAGCCTACAGATCAGACATGCTGAGAGGTCACTGATAACAATCGGGAACCCAATCCCTGACACATGGCTCCCCACCAACCTTCCATGAAGGCTTGTCACAATGCCCCAACCAGTGAAAACATAGCTCAGATTCAACTTTAGTTTAAGAAAGAAACTCCCAGATAAATTGGGACATTTTCTTTTCCATGAGGATCCCTTGGCTCAGTTCTTCAATAACATTCATTTGTCTCACTACTCAGTTACTTGTTCTTCCTTTCCGCTGTATGACACGGCCAGGATCATCACAGCTCCTCCAGGGAGGGTGATTTCCACCACTCAGCCCCTTTGTGTGGAAAGTCTTCAGCTGCACTCAGTTAACAGAAAAAGCACTTTCTGATAAAACTCAGTTGGTTTGAGATTCAATCACACAGAGCTGGTTTTATTCAGCACAGTGTGATTGAAAATCAATCTAATCCGGAGTAACTAGTATCTGCCCCCATTCAGTATGAATCATGACAACCACTGAATTCAGAGGGTCACAAAGTGGTACAGCACAGAATCAGGCCCTTCAGCCCACCATGTCCATTTTCACCCTTTTTGCCCATCTAAATATAATTCCATCTGCCTGCATTAGAACTGTATCCTTCAATGCCTTGCCTATGCAAGTGTATATCTAAGTGCTTCTTAAATGTAGTCATTGCATCAGAGTTCACAGCTGCTCCCTTTAAAACTCCTTCTTCTCACCTTAAACCTACGCCCTCTTGTTTTTGATACCGTGACCATGGGAGAAAGTTTCTGACTATCCACCTTATCTAACCTCTCATAAACTTATAGATCTCCACCAGGTCACCCCTCAGCTCCTTCGGTCCAGGCCATATCTTGAACCTCTCTGCTTTCCACATCAGTGCTGTGATGGATGACGTCTGTCCCTGTCCGTCATCCCTCTCGGACCATTAATGGAACACAATGCGTGGTCAAGAGGAGGAGGGCTCATGTTTGGCCAGCAGGGTTGGATTCCCCAGTCATGGCCTGGGGACAGAGCTACATGATAGGGGGCCAGTCAGGTGCGTAGGCACGGTAGTGTAGCGGTTAGTGTAATGCTTTACAGAGCCAGTGACCCGGGTTCAATTCCGGCTGCTGTCTGTAAGGAGGTTGTACGTTCTCCCCGTGTCTGCGTGGGTTTCCTCCGGGTGCTCCGGTTTCCTCCCACATTCCAAAGACGTACGGGTTAGGAAGTTTTGGGCATGCTATGTTGGGGCCGGAAGCGTGGCGACACTTGTGGGCTGCCCAGAAATACTCTACACAAAAAGATGCATTTCACTGTGTGTTTCGGTGTACATGTGACTAATAAAGATATCTCATCTTCTTCTCTCAGCAGGTAGTGAACCATTGGAATTCTCGGACTCCGAGGATGTTGAGGCCAGATATATTTGAAGTGGAGATGGATAAATATTTGAAAGATTGAGGAATTGAGGATCATGGCACAGAGGAGGCATTGAGGCTGGTATAGATCAGCCATGATCATATTGAATGGTGGGGCAGGTTTGAGGTGCCGAGAGGCCTACTCCTGCTCCTATTTTCTTGTGTTCTTGGGAATTACTTACCTACTGCTAGGGTCCCCTAGCGCCCTCCACACTGAATCTCCCACCAGCCCCCATCTTACACTTGCCTGGCACCCCATCCACCACTGTTCACTCACTCCACCACTGACGCACAGTAGCAACAGTTTGTACCATCGACAGGATGCTCTGTAGCAACTCACCAAGACTCCTCAGACAGCACCTTCCAAACCCACCACCTCTACCAGCTAGAAGGACAAGGGCAGCAAAAGCCTGGGGACACCACCCCCTGGAAGTTGCCCTCCAAGCCACACATCATCCTGACCTGGAAATATATCGCTGTTCCTTCACCGTCGCTGGGTCAAAATCCTGGAACTCTCTTCTTAGTAGCATTGTGGGATTATCCACACCTCAGGATAGGGAGCTCACCACCACCTTCTCAAGGGCAACTAGGGACGGGCAATTAAATGCTGGCTCAGCCTGCGAAGCCCACATCCCTTGAATGAATAAACAAAGCTCTAATCTCCAAGAGTCCCCAACCCCTGATCCACAGCCCTCACTATTGCTGCCAGCTTCCCCACCACACCACGTGATTCCCACAACGTGCGAATCGGCCTTCATACCTGATCACCCCTTCCCAAACACGGTTCCTCCAGCACTTGTTGTGTATTGCTCCAGATTCCAGCATCAGCAGAATTTCTTGTGTCTACAAACACGGCCCCTCAGTGCCACCCTGCCACACTTTTTCCCGAAAGAATTCTGCAACCAAGGCCCTTGTGGTTTCCCCCCTCACCACTCAATGGTTCTCCCAGACCACCAGGTGATGCCCCCATCTTGGTGCGGCTCCTGCATCCCTGATGCTGCTGCCCTTCCCAATTCCTCATAGTGGATTCTAGTGACCATTCGCCACTCCTGGCCATAGTCCTGAGCCCAGCCTTGGGAGTCGAGAACCAGCAACTGCCTTGGATTTTGGCTCAATCAAAATTGACCTAGAATGTGATGGGACAATCCCAACAATGGTCCTTCACCATCATCTTTTAGTCTTCTGGGTGTGCAGGAAGTTCTGGAGCAGCCACTTTCTCCAAAGGTTAATAGCCTTTTAATCCTTACACTAAAATACTTCAGAGGGAAATCGTTTATGTAGACCTTCAAATAATGTAGCATGTTCACCCTTCTACAGTAATGATCAGTTTTTAAACAAAAGTCCTGGGAACCTAAGGGTTGGAGGGTGGTGACGTTGCACTTGGCAGCCAGTGAGCTCTCCGGAGAATGTTGGAGAGAGATCATTCAGATCTTCTTGTTAGTATTCCTCTAACAGTCTCAGTGCATTTAACTGACCTTTCTCGGCACAACATCAGTTAAAGGCAAATCCAGCTGAAAGCCAATTCTTTTTTTAAAACACAGCACTCTCCATCTGGAGAACTTGTTGGAATTGCTGAATGAGACTATTGTTCTCGCACGTCGTTGCAGAATTTGGGATGTGCAAATATTTCTGTCATTAGAAAACACCCTCAGAAACTTGTAGAGCTCAGATATGTGGTGCTGAGGGAGGTGATTCAGCTCCATGTCTCTCTGAGTCCAAGCACTCCAACCTGCTGCCGTCTCTCCCCCCTCCACATTTTAATATTTTTACTTTTGACGGGCTGTTCAGTTCCTTTATTGTTTCAGTCTCAGCCTAACTTAGTGGAACACATAACTGTCCCCCACGTGAAATTAAATCAACTAACTCTGCCCTTCAGTTTTCTAATGACAACCTTGAGCTCACAAACCTTTATTCCTCATCTGACAATCACTCTGAACAATTACTCAATTTATAATTTCAGCTGCTCCAGTCAGCCTCATTTTCAATGGAGTCACAAGAGATTGCAGATGCTGGAATCTAGAGCAACACACACAAAATGCTGGAGGAACTCAGTGGGTCAGGCAGCATCTGTGGAGGGAAATGAACAGTCGGTGTTTCGGGTCGAGACTCTTCATCTGGACACCAGTTCCCCTCCACCACCACCTTCCTCCATCTGGTAGAACTTGTGTTTACCCTCAACAACTTCTCTTTTGGCTCCTCCCACTTTCTCCAAACCAAAGGTATAACTATGGGCACTCACATGGGCCCAGATATGCCTGCCTTTTCATTGGCTATGTGGAGCAGTCCATGTTCCAAACCTACCAAGGCAACACTCCCCAAGTCTTCCTCCACCACGTTGATAACTGCACTGGGGCTGCTTCCTGCACCTTTCAGAGCTCATCAGCTTCATCAACTTCACCACCAACGTCCACCCGTCCTCAAATTCACTTGGTCCTTCTCTGACACTTCTCTCCCCACTCTTGATCTCTCCGTCTCTATCTCAGGAGACAGTTTTTTTGTAAGTCCAGATGAAGAATCTCGACCCGAAAAGTCGACTATCCATTTCCCTCCACAGATGCTGCCTGACCTGCTAAGTTCCTCCAGTATTGTGTGTGTTGTTGTAGCCCCATTTTCACTGTTCACTGTTCAGTGATGCCATTTCTTGTTGGCTGAAAGTACTACTGAGGCCAGATAGGATGCCTTCTGCAGTGGAATATCCAGATAGCCTAGACTCAAAGTTGAAGAATGATCGCTTAATGAGAGACTGGGAAAGTGAAAACACTGGAGCTTCAGAGCAAAGCATTAGCTCACTGTTCAATCTCACTGTCGCCTTGCAGTTCTGTGGTTCAAGATGTGGTGGTGAGGATGGGGATATGGGGGTGTGCAGAATTGGGGGAAGCTCAAGTGAAGAGAATGGCTTTGGCTTCCCATGCTCAACTAGACCACTAAACCACCAAGAGGTTTGGTGCTGGGAGAATGCTGGGAATGCTCAGCAGGTCAGGCAGCATCTGTGGAGAGAGAATCAGAGTTAACATTCAGGTCAATGACCTTTCTTCAGAAGTGGAAAAAAAATTAGAAATCAAACCTGGTATAAGTTGCAGGGAAGGTGGGAGAGGAGTTGGTGGAGACTGAGAGAGACGGAAGGACACAGATGGTGCTGGATGAGGGAGGGTGGTGCAGGCTTGTTAAGGCAGCTGATCTGTCTGAGGATGTAAATTGAAAATGAATGGGGCGAGAGTAGAGAGAAATAACTGTCCAACTCTACCTCAGGAATCACCTCTACCTGTTCTTCCTCACCTCATCTGTTGTTACAATTCTATTCCATGCCTGTCTAGCACCAGGCTCAGCAAGGACATTCTGCACAATCCATGAACTTCACATGATTCCCATCTTCCCTGTGCTTGTTCCAAGTCCCATTTACCCATCACGACTGGGCTTGCCAACAACTGGGTAGAAGCAGGAACTTTAACAGTGGGATGTTGGTGGGGATGAAAGACAAACAGCAAAGTGAGGCACTTAAAAGGGAATTGACACAGGAACTAAGCAGGAGAACTGTACTAAGAGCTAACAATGTGAGTGACTTCTAACAGACTTTTCTGTAACTTCTGCAGCAGTCAGGTTAGCTGATTTTACTCTGCAGGCTTTCAACAAATTCCAGGTCATAAAATTGAATTGAGTGTAACAAACCTGATGAGGTTCTGTGTGGGCACAGCCAAGGGTGTTATCCAGGGCTCCAAGGCACCCCGCTCAATGTTTCACCCAGCAGTGGAACATCGCATTGGGTGCAGGGTGGTACACTACCCATGATACCCAGTATGACATGTACTGGGAGCCAGGCAGGGCATAGTACTGGGTGCTGGAGGCAGAGGCTGTATCAGTCTGACATCAAGTCCTCTCAGAAACCTTGCCTCAGCATCTTCACGGGCTCTCTCCGCTGGGATATGAGGCACAGGACACTCTGCTGCTCACTGCCTCATTGCTGATGTTAAAGGAAGCTCATCCAGTGAAGATTTTAGGTAAATGTGAGGTCTGGTTCAGACCTGGAGAGGGCATTAGGCTGGAGTGCATGGCTCCCAAAGGAACGGCCCTTACTGACACCACCCTGGCGCCTTCCTGCACTGTGTGCCACCCCTTTTGTCAGGTGTCTTTCTCCATACTTTTACCCATTTCTCACTTCTTGATTTGCGGGAATTCTTCTCGCCTTTCAGATCACTCCTTTCTGAGTTAACCTGCTGAAGGTAATGCATTTTGGGATGTCAAATACTAACAGGAGATATACACTGAGGGGCAGGGACTTCAGGAGCATTGGTGTATAGAGAGACTTGAGGTGCAAGTCCATAGCTCCCTGAAAGTGGTGACACAGGTGGATAGAATAGTGAAGAAGGCATTTGGTATTCTTGCCTTCATAGATCAAAGCAGAAGAGTTGGGACATCATGTTGCAGCTGTACAGAACACTAAGAGAAATATATAGAGTTCCAGTTGCCACAGGAAGGATGTGGTAGCATTGGAAAGAGTGCGGAAGAGATTCAGCAGTATGTTTCCTGGAATGGAGGGTTTTACTCATAAGGAGAGATTGGATAGGCTAGGTTTGTTATCACTGGAACGTAGGAGACTGAGGGGTGACTTTATAAGAGGCATATATGGGGGAGACAGTCAGAGTCCTTTTCCCAGGGCAAGGGAATCTAGAACTAGAGGGCACAGGTTTATGGTGGGAGGGGAGTAACTCGAGGGGTATTTGAGGGGAAAGTATTTCACACAGAGGGTGGTGTTCTGTGGAACGAGCTGCCAGAGGAGGTGGAAGCAGATACAACAACAATATTTAAATGGCATTTGGACAGGTACTTGGATAGGAAAGGAGTGGAGGGATGCAGGGCTAATGTAGGCAAAGTGGGTTAGTATAGATAGGCGTCATGGTCGTCATGGACGAGTTGGGCCAAAGGGCCTGTTTCTGTGCTGTACAACTCTATGACTAAACCACCTGGGGTGTGGACTGGGACCCTTGTTTGTGGCATCCACTCAAGGTTTTTAGTAAGTGAACAGCACCAGTCATTATTCAGACCAATGTGGATGTAAATCTTTCCAGAAACATATTCTAGGCGCTGCATACCTGTTGACCACTCTTGGGCAGCTGGAAGCCAGAAAAACACAGCACAGGTATTTGAAATTTTCACACTGACTGTTCAAACGTCGACTGGTGTCACTGAACTCAGAAACATGCACTAAAATGGTTAGCCCGATTTTTGGTATTCGTATTGGAATTGGTTTATTATTATCACTTGTACTGAGGTACAGTGAAAAACTTGTCTTGCATACTGTTCATACAGATCAATTTGTTACGTAGTGAATTGAGGTAGTACAGGGTAAAAACAATAACAGAATACAGAATAAAGTGTCACAGCTACAGGGAAGTGCATTGCAGGTAGTCAATAAGGTGCAAAGTCATAGCAAGGTAGATTGTGACATCAGGAGTCCACCTCATGGTATAAAGAACCATTCAACAGTCTTATCACAGTGGGATAGAAGCTGTCCTTGAGCCTGGTGGTACGTGCCCTCAGGCTCCTGTATCTTTTGCCTGATGGAAGAGGAGAGAAGAGAGAATGACCCGGGTGGGTGGGGTCTTTGATTATGCTGACTGCTTCACCAAGGCAGCAAGAGGTATAGACAGAGTCCATGGAGGGGAGGCTGGTTTCTGTGATGTGCTGGGCTGTGTCCACAACCCTCTGCAGTTTCTTGCAGTACCGAGCAGAGCAGTTGCCATACCAAGCTGTGATGCATCCAGATAGGAAGTTTTCTATGGTGCATTGATAAAAGTTGGTGAGCGTCAAAAGGGACATGCTAATTTTCTTTAGCTTCCTGAGGAAGTAGAGGTGCTGGTGATCTTTGTTGGCCAAGGCGTCTACATGGTTGGACCAGGACAGACTATTGGTGAAGTTTATTCTGAGGAACTTGAAGTTCTCGACCATCTTGACTTCAGCACCATTGATGTAGACAGGTGCATGTACACCGCCCCCTTTCCTGAAGTCAATGACCAGCTCTTTTGTTTTGTTGACATTGAGGGAAAGGTTGTTGTTATGACACCACGTCACTAAGCTCCTTCCTGTAGTCCGACTCATCATTATTTGAGATACGGCCCACTATGGTGGTATCATCTGCAAACTTGTAGATGGAGTTTGAGCAGAATCTGGCCATGCAGTCATGAGTGTATCGGGAGTAGAGTAGAGGGATGAGGACACAGCCTTGTGGGGCATCAGTGTTGAGAATAATTTTGCCGGAGGTATTGCTGCCTATCCTCACTGATTGCGGTCTGTTGGTCAGAAAATCAAGGATCCAGTTACAGAGGGAGGTGTTGAGTCCCAGGTCTCGGAGTTTGGTGATGAGTTTGCATGGAATTATAGTATTGAAGGAGGAGCTGTAGTCAATAAACAATAATCTAACGTAGGTGCCTTTACTGTCCAGATGCTCCAGAGATGAGTGTGGGGCTAGGGAGATGGCATCCACTGTAGACCTGTGTTGGCGGTAGGCGAATTGCAGTGGGTCGAGGTTTTCTGGGAGGCTGGAGTTGATGTGTGCCATGGCCAGCCTCTCAAAGCACTCCATGATGGTGGATATCAGAGCCACCAGTCGGTAGTCATTAAGGCATATTACCTTGTCTTTCTTAGGTACCAGGATGATAGTGGTCTTCTTAAAACAGGTGGGAACCTCAGGTTGGAGCAGGGAGAGGTTAAATATGTCTGCAAATACCCCCGCCAGCTGATCAGCACAATACTTGAGCACATGGCCAGGGACACCATCCAGGCCAGATGCTTTCCTCGGGTTCACTCTCTGGAAGGCTGATCTTATGTCCTCGATGGTGACCAAGGGATCAGTTGCAGTGGAGGCTGTCAAGGTGGGTGGTGACAAACTGCTCCCCTTCAGTTCAAAATGTGCATAGAAATGCATTAAGCTCATCAGGAAGGTGTGTGCTGTTGTTAACTCTGCTGCCTGACTTTGTTTTGTAGCCCGTTATAGCATGTAAGCCCTGCCACAACTGACGGCTGCTCTGGGACTCTATTTTGAACCGGCATTGTCTCTTGGCATCCCTGATAGCTTTCCAGAGGCCGTATCTCGATTTGTCAGCACAGATCCATTTTATTGAGGATTCCACAGACAAATTTCTCGATCGATTTCTTTCAATCACAATCCAATCTTTCGACTATTGTTGGCATTTTGATATTTGGTTCAATGATGGGGCTTGGCAGTGGGTTTTAAAGGCTATTCCTTCACAAAAATCCTGCAACTTCCTGTACCAAGCAGATGCTGAGAATCAGAAAGTGCAAAATTGAGACTGCAGGATGGTTATTAGGCAACACCCCCATACATGTGACTGCAGAGGTGGGGAATCCATGGCAACAGGCAGTGAAGCTGCCAACTGAGAATTTCCAGGCATTGGACAGAGTGTTTGAGAAGCTGCTGTAAAGTTGTGAGAAAAACTCAAGATTCAACACTTCAGTTTTATTGTGTCAGCTGTAGCTCACTGGCTGCCAATTTCATCAAAGTCAGAAGGTTGTGGGTTCAAACCTAACCCCAGACACATGAGCACAAAAATCCAGTCTGACATTCCAATGCGGTGCCAGGGGATTGCTGCATTATCAGAGGTGAAGGCTTTCTAAGCCACATCTGTTCTCTCAACGTTGGTAAAATTTCAAAAGCGATTGAACAGGGCTCTGAGAGAGCTGAAGAAGAGCAGGGGAGTTATTCCTGCTATCCCAGTAAACATTCATCCCTCGCCCAACACCATCAATATCAATGATATAACCAGGTAGTATAACGCGAGGTAATGATGCAGCTTTACAAAACTCTGGTTAGACCACACTTGGAGTACTGTATCCAGTTCTGGTCGCCTCATTATAGGAAGGATGTGGAAGCGTTGGAAAGGGTGCAGAGGAGATTTACCAGGATGCTGCCTGGTTTAGAAAGTATGCATCATGAGGAGAGAATAAGGGAGCTAGGGCTTTACTCTTTGGAGAGAAGGAGGATGAGGGGAGACATGATAGAGGTGTACAAAATATTAAGAGGAATAGATAGAGTAGACAGCCAGCGCCTCTTTCCTAGGGCACCAATGCTGAATACAAGAGGGCATGGCTTTAAGGTAATGGGTGGGAAGTTCAAGGGAGATATCAGAGGAAGGTTTTTTACCCAGAGAGTGGTTGGGGCATGGAATGCGCTGCCTGGGGCGGTGGTGGAGGCAGGTACATTGGTCAAATTCAAGAGATTACTATATAGGTATATGGAGGAATTTAAAATAGAGGGATATGTGGGAGGAAGGGGTTAGATAGTCTTAGGTGAGGTTTAAAGGTCGGCACAACATGGTGGGCCGAAGGGCCTGTACTGTGCTGTACTGTTCTATGTTCTATTATCACACAGCTGCTTGTGGGAGCTTGTGCTGCTGCCTTTTGACAGCAGTGACTGTGATGCAAGGACACCTCTTTGGCTGTGAATTGTTTTGGGCTGCCTGAAGATTAAAATACTTCAATAGCAACACAAGTTTTTCTTGCTTTTACTTAATGTTATTGGCAAACTCATTGCACAAAAAAACAAGCGTAACAAATGGGATAAAGTCCTGAAGAGGGAATATCAGGAAGGAAGCTAAAAAGCTTGAACTCAAGAGCAGTAATCTCTGGGTTGCTGCCTGTGCCACGTGCCAGTGAGGGCAAGAATAGGTTGATTTGGCAGATGAATGTGTGGCTGAGGAGTTGGTGCAGGGGGCAGGGTTTCAGATTTGTGGATCACTGAGATCTCTTCTGGGGAGGGTATGACCTGTACAAAAGGGATGGGTTACACCTGAACTGGAGGGGGACCAATGTCCTTGTGGCAGGTTTGCTGGAGCTGTTGGGGAGGGTTTAAACTAAGTTGGCAGGGGGATGGGAACCAGAGTGTTAGGTCAGGTGATGGAGCAGTTGGTGTAAAGTGCGATACGATGTGCAGGGAAAAAGTGAAGAAGGACAGGCAGTGGATAGGGTATAATGCAGTCAGTTGGATGGGTTGAAATGAGTTTACTTTAATGCGAGAAGTATTAAGAATAAGGACGATGAACTCAGAGCGTGGGTCAGTACGTGGAATTACGATGTTGTGGCCATTACAGAGACTTGGCTGTCACAAGGGCAGGATTGGCTGCTTGATGTTCCGGGGTTTAGATGTTTCAAAAGGGATAGGGAGGGAGGTAAAAGAGAGGTGGGGGAGTGGCATTGCCAATCAGGGTTAGTATCACAGCTGCAGAAAAGGAGGATATCCTGGAGGGATCGTCCACAGAGTCAGTGTGGGTGGAAGTCAGAAACAGGAAGGGTGCACTCACTCTATGGGCAGTATTCTATAGGCCCCCCAATAGCCACCAGAACACTGAGGAACAGATAAGTAGGCAGATTTTGGAAAGGTGCAAAAATAACAGGGTTGTTGTCATGGGTGACTTCAACTTCCCAAATATTGATTGGCACCTCCTTAGAGCAAAAGATTTACATGGGGCAGAATTTATTGGGTGTGTCCAGGAAGGATTCTTGACACAGTGTGTGGACAGGCCGACTAGAGGAGAGGCCATACCAGATCTAGTACTAGGCAATGAACCTGGTCAGGTGACAGACATCTCAGTGGGTGAGCATTTTGAAATAATAACCACAACTCTCTGACTTTTAGCATAGCCATTGACAAGGATAGGAGCAGACAATATGGGAAAGTATTTACTTGGGGGAGGGCTAATTATGCTGGTATTAGGCAGGAACTTGGGAGTGTTAAATTGGGAACAGATGCTGTCAGGGAAATGCAGAGCTGAAATGTGGAGGCTGTTTAGGGACCACTTGCATGGGGTTCTGGACAGGTTTGTCCCACTGAGACAGAGAAAGGATGGTAAAGTAAAGGAACCATGGTTGACAAGAGAGGTGGAACATTTAGTCAAGTGGAAGGAGGAAGCGTACTTAAGGTTTAGGAAGCAAAAGTCAGGCAGGGCCCTTGAGAATTATAAAGTAGCCAGGAAGGAGCTTAAGAAGGGACTTAGGAGAACTGGAAGGGGACATGAGAAGGCCTTAGCGAGTAGGATTAAGGGAAACCCCAAGGTGTTCTACACGTACGTGAAGAACAGGAGGATGACTAGGGTGAGGGTAGGACCGCTCAAGGTTAAAGGGCGAAACGTTCCTGGAGGCGGAGGAGGTAGGGGAGGTCCTTAACGAATACTTTGCTTCAGTGTTCACCAGGGAGAGGGACTTTGACAAATGTGAGGTCAGTGTAGAACAGGCTAATATGCTGGAGCATGTTGAGGTTAAGAAAGAGGCAATGCAGGAGCTTCCGAAAAACTTTAGGATAGATAAGTCCCGGGGACCGGATGGGATATACTGGAAGCAAGGGAAAAGATTGATGGGGTGTTGACGATGATATTTGTGTCCTCCTTGACTATAGGAGTGGTACCAGAGGATTGGAGGATGGCAAATGTTGTTCCCTTGTTTGAGAAAGGTAATAGGGATAATCCTGGGAATTATAGACCAGTGACTCTTATGTCAGTAGTGGGCAAGCTATTGGAGAGGATTCTTAGGGACAGGATTTATGAGCATTTGGAGAAGCATAGTCTTACTAGGGATAGTCAGCATGGCTTTGTGAGGGGCAGGTCATGCCTAATGAGCTTAATTGAGTTTTTCGAGGAGGTGACAAAACAATTGATGAAGGTAGAGCGGTGGATGTGGTGTATATAAACTTTAGTAATGCGTTTATCAAGGTTCCCCATGGTAGGCTCATCCAGAAAGTCAAGAGGCATGGGATCCATGGAGACTTGGCTGCGTGGATTTGGAATTGGCTCGCCCACAGAATGCAGAGGGTGGTAGGAGACTGTAGGTCGGTGACTAGTGGTGTTCCACAGGGGTCTGAGTGGGACCTCTGCTCTTTGTGATTTTTATAAATGACCTGGATGAGGAAGTGAAGGGATGGGTTGGTGAGTTTACAGATGACATGAAGGTTGCAGGTGTCGTGGAAAGTGGAGAAGGTTGTTGTACGTTACAACGGGATATAGACAGGATGCAGAGTTGGGAGGAGAAGTGGCAGATGGAGTTCAATCCGGGCAATTGTGAAGTGAAGCACTCTGGAAGATTGAAGGTGGAGTACAAGGTTAATGACAGGATTCTGAGCAGTGTGGAGGAACAGAGGGATCTTGGGGTCCAAATCCACAGACCCCTCAAGGTTACTGTGCAAGTTGATAGGGTGGTTAAAAGGTAAATGGTGTGCTGGCCTTCATTAGTCAGGAGACTGAGTTCAAGAGCCGCAAGGTAATGTTGCAGCTCTATCAAACTCTGGTTAGACCACACTTGGAGTATTGTGTTCAGTTCTGGTCACCTCATTATAGGAAGGATGTGGAAGCTTTAGAGAGGGTGCAGAGAAGATCTACCAGGATGCTGCCTAGATTAGAGAACATGTCTTATGAGGAAAGGTTGAGAGAGCTAGGGCTTTTCTCTTTGGAGTGACGCAGGATGAGAGGCGACTTGATAGCAATGTATAAGATTATGAAGGGCATAAACAGAATGGACTGCCAGCACCTTTCCCCAGGGCGGCAATGGCCAATACCGGAGGGTATCAGTTTGAGGTCAAAGAAGGAAACTTTAGGGGAGATGTCAGAGGTAGTTTTTTTTTACACAGAGAGCTCTAGGTGCCTGGAACGCACTGCTGGGGGTGCTGGTAGAGACTGATACAATAGGGACATTTAAAAGACTTAGATAGGCACATGGATGTAAGAAAAACATAGGGTTATGGGCTGTGTAGAAGGGAATGGTTAGATTGATCACAGAGTAGGTTTATTTCAGTCGGCACAGCATTGTAGGCCAAAGGGCCTGTACTCTGCTGTACTGTTCTATGTTCTAAATAAACACATAAAATGCTGGAAACACTCAGAAGGGAAGGCAGCATCTGTGGAGAGAGAAACAGTGAACGTTTCAGGTTGAAGACTTTGCTGACGAAGCATTTCCAACATTTTCAGTTTTTATTTGTTCTGCTTGTTCTGTTTTGCAACGAGTTTTGTTTTGTTTTGAAGCATAACAAGTCAGCTTGGAATACTATGTTGAAAGTGGACTTCACGTCCAAGCCATTCTGGAGCAGGGATGCAGAGACCCAGGCCCGAGCCTGCAGTCCCCACATGGAACCTCGGCATCTTTCGTTTCAGAGGCCGATTAGTCTCCTTGAGGAACATTCAAGGGCTTCAGCAAGTGTGCTGACTTGCTGCTATTTTTAACACTCTACATAACAACATTGCATATGTAAAAAATGTTGTGTTTCAAAAACATTCATTCCAGAAATTTCTTTGATCCCTCATTCACTTCAGCAAGTGAGATTTACCCGGGTTTACTTTTAGCGATTTCAGCCCTCAGTACTGATCTGGCCTTGGTACAAATTCCTGTACGATGCATCCCAGCAGCCCTGAAGGTTTAAGTGCTAAATTATACAGAATGGAATGCCCTTGGTGCAAGCTGCATCAAACTGGCTCTCCTCAGGGAGAGTGGAACTCTCCCCAGGTTCCTGGTGTGAGGACAGTGGGGACCAGGGCAGGTGAAGGTGAATGCCCTCAGCTCCAGTTCAGATTCCTGGATCACAAATCCTGCTGGAAAGACTGCATATATGAGCAGCTGAGGGTTGAGCTTTTCTGTGATGCCCCATACGGTCAAATAGCCTGTGTATGAGTACAATTGAGAAAAAAAATGCAGAAAAATTACTGGAGCAAATGCACAAAAGTTGCTAGTTCACAGAATATCACAGAGATGAGAGAAAAAAGAACAGGAGTATAAAAGAAATGTTATTTCCATGTGCTGTTGGATTTGGTGCATAGCTCATTGCTCTTTGCAAACTGTTTTTGATGAAGGGCGCATTCCTTTGGGGACTGATCTCAGGGTCTGGTGACCATCCAGCAAGTTATAAACAAAGCCTATTGTTATGACTAAGTTTGGGAGAATTACTCCCACTTCCAGTGAAGCATGTGGTCTTTGGAACGAACACAGAGTAGGTGTTTACATAGGAACTTGAATTAGAAACAGGAGTAGAACGCACCATGCTTCAAATTCTTTCAACCACTCAAGAAGAGTGCTGTTGATCCTTAACCTCCTTCACTTTTTCACCTCATCATTAAATCCCATTTCCCTTGGAATACAAGAACAAGGACATAAGACATAGGAGCGGGTGTACGGCAAACAGCTGCAGGCTTGCTCTGCCCATTCAAAACGATCAAAGCCAAGACCACGCTGACCCAGACCAAACCCAGACTGACCTACCCCAAGCCCAGGCTGATCACATTTACTTCCCTGTCAAATTTCTTCTCAGGGCTAATTGGCTAACCCCTTATCCTGGACCATACTGTTTAGCTTTTGATCCACCAGCAAGAGGAAGCAGCTTCTCAGCACCTACCCTGTCAATCCCTCTAAGAACCTCCTGAGTATCAATTCCAGGCCAATCTTCCTCAGCCCCTCTCCATGGGAGAATCCCCTCATCCCAGGGTCATCTCTAAACCTCTGTCATGCCCTCTACCGTTACATATAAATTATTAATAAATATTACAAAAAGCAGGGGACTGAACCCTGGACACTGTGAACAACCTCCCAGTCACACAAATACCCATCAAACATAACCCTACACTTCCTACACTGAGCCATTCTTGGATACAATTTGTCCCTTTGGTAGATTCCATGGGATTTTACCTTGTTGAGCAGCCAGCCATGCGATATTGTCAAAGTCCTTGTTAAAATCCACATAAATTACAAATTCCCCACCTTCATTAACTGTCCTCATCACCTTATCAACAAACTGAATCATTAGTCAGCCATGACGTTCCTTTGACAAGCCTAACCTTGAAGAATCTGATTAATCTGCGCCTTTCTAAACAAAGGTTGACACTATCCTTCAGCATTCATTCCAATAATTTTTCCACAGCCAAGATTAAACTAACAGCCCAGTAATTACTCCTTTTATTCCTTCTTTCCTTTTTAAACAATACAATGCTAATCATCCACTCATGGTTGGCATCACCCCTTTAGCCAGATGGATAAAAAAGTCAAGTCGAGTTTATTGTCACGTGCACGAGTACGGTTAGGTACAGGTACGATGAGAAACTCGCTTGCAGCAGCATCACAGGCATGTAGGTACAGACAACACACAGAATAAACCCTGTGCCTGTGATGGACCAGACTGTGTCCACTACTCCCTGCAGCCTCTTGCATTCCTGTGCATTGGAATTGCTGTACCTGGCCATGATGCAGGATACTTTTGACATTGCGTCTGTAGAAGTTTGTCAGAATATTTGGTGATGAGCCAAATCTCCTTAAGCTTCTAAGAAAGTAGAGGTGTAAGAACTGTAGATTCTAAGAAAGTGATGGTCAGAGCTTTCCTTGCGATTTCCTTCCGTCTTCTTTTAACAGCCGAGTATATTCCAACTGAGCTGGGTGATTCATCTCCTTTCAAAGATACCAAACATTCTAATAAATGGCTTTTATTATGTTTATCTCTCTCAATATTTTCATCACATCATTTTTAGCAACATCAGCATCGTCCTCTTTCATGAAGATGAGCAAATTATTCATAAAGAACCTTTCTCACATCCTCTGCCTCCACACATCCTTTAAACTTTTTGGACCTTATTTGGAACATATTCCTTTCCAAGTTCATCTCTTGCTCTTCAAGTACTCACTCCACGCCTTTGCTTTCCTTAATTCCCCTACAGTTTCACTTCTACCTTTCTATAATCCACTAAATATTCTGCAGTATATTAACATTAACTCTCCACTGTGGTCTTCACTTCACCCTTTATACCTCGAACTCCTTCACGTGAACCCTGTCCCACCTCCCCAAGATGCTCTCACCCTTCCGCAACCCACCTTTATCAGGTTAAATCCATAGTGGTGCCAGAGTGTGGCAACTCCTTGCAAGCTGCTCCCTGCAGATCTAATCATTATTTTGATTACAACTGTTACTTAATGCACTGTTGTAATGAAATGATCTGTATGGATGGCAGGCAAAACAAAGCTTTTCACTGTACCTCGGTACATGTGACAATAATAAACCAATTTACCTATTTAGTTAGCCAACTGGCCAGGGTCTTGGTCCCAACCCTATTACTAGAGCTGCCTCTTCCCCAGTGATTGTGCTGGTGCCCCGTAAATCAAAAGCTCTCCCTCTCAGAAAGGCAACACAGCATTTAGGACTCTTTGTTGAAAACAACAAGTTGAGTCTATTGTCATATGCACAAGGACACAGGTGCAATGAGAAACTTACTTGCAGAAGCATCACAAGCAGGTAGCATCAGATACAGAACATTCACAAGAAGACACTCTGAATCCTCCTGACAATCCAGCTCCCAATCAATTCCAAATCCTTTTCACTCCTCACTCCTGACCGTTGCTTCCGCCATGGTACTGTAGCCACATTGCCCATCCTCTCCACAGACTCTGTTCATGTCTGCACAGGCAGCAGGCACCTTGTACCTCCTGCACAACGTGAAAGGTTTGTGGATCATTCAACCCTGGGATACCAAACCTGCCAGAGCTGCACTCACTCCCATCTCTGACCACTGCACAAATTCTGGTTACTACCCACCCTAAGGGTATGGCTGCCTCTGGGGTCAAACTGCCCAGGTAATTATCCCCCTTACAGAACCTCTGTTATGTCTGCAATTCAAAGTCCAGCTCAGCAGCTCTGAGCTGGCTCCCTACTATGGAGACATCTGTCTTGTAGATGCTGCTTTACCATATTTCCCAACACGGAGACCTCTGGGTGTCCTGGGGACCAGAGTAGACACAGGGATTGGAAATTACTTGCTAGTAAAGAAGCCTCCATGGTTCACATTAATGTAAAATACCAAGTTCAGTTCCCCTTTTTATTGCAGGGAGAGTGCATTCAGTGTCCTTGGTAATGGTATGCTGATATTTACTGGCTGGACCTGTAGGATATAACACAGCAGTGGCTGGTGTACTGGATCGCAGTGTTTATTTCTACAAGGAAAGACTCCATATGCATCACAAAAGGAACATTCTTCTCTGCTCTGGAAATCCAACTCAGCAATGAATGGATTAAAACTCCTGCTCAAAGTGTAAATTACTTTGGCTAAAGCTAACGTTTGCAGAATTATTGGAGACAGCATTAGATAAACTCCAACACTAGGCACGGAGATTGCAGTTTAGTCAGCATGCCATCATCAGGACTTCTGCAGCCAAATGAAGGCTGAGGTCCAGCAGAAAACCCAGGACCTAAAGAAAGGTGAAGAGAGTTCCGGAGGTCCAGCACTCACTGACAGCATAGACATGTGATTTCTTCTGTACTGCTAATGTCATCTACAGCCCCCACACCCAAAGGGCCAACCCCACTGAGAGTCAATAACCAAGGTGAATGGAGAGGCAATCAGTGACCACTGGAAGGAACACTTGGCAGAACCTCCTTAACCAAAACTCTCTGATTGGCATGAGCCCATCTGACAGCAACTTATCTAGTCCACAGGGAAGGTCATTGCCACCTCAATCCTCTTCTCCCACTGGCTGAAGAACTGTTTCTCAAACCACCATTCTTAAAGTGAAGAAGGTCCCCCTCATATTTCCTAAATCTCTTCCCCCTTACCCTAAATTGATGTCCTCTAGTTTTATTTACCTCAGATATGGGGAAAAGTTTCCTGCAGTCTACACTACCTATCATGTCCCCTCTTAACAAAGTTTCTACAATATCTCCTCATAACTGGACTACTCCATCCCAGGCAACATCCTGGTCAATCTCCTCAGCACCCACTGCTATCTCATCCTTCCTATAGCATAGCGACCAGAACTGCACAAGCTAAGGTCTGAACAAAGTTTTATAAAATCGGAGCATAACATACTGTACCTACTTCTGTATTCAGTGTCCCGACTAATGAAGACCAGTATCCTGTATGCCTTCTTAACCACATTATCTACCTGTGTTGTCACCCTCAAGGATCTATGGACCTAACCTCCAAGATCCTTTTGTTCCTCAATACTCCCTACTATTCATGGTGTCTGTCCTAGCCTCATTAGTATTCCAAGAATGCGTCACCCCACATTAGTCTGGATCAAATTCCATCCACCATTTCTCAGCCTACTTCACCAACACATCGATATGTCTCTGTGCAGCCTAAGACTAACCCCACACTATCAACAACTCCACCAATCTTTGTGTCATCTACAAACTTACTGATCATACCTCCTGCATCCAGATCTGAATCATTCACACATATTACAAACAGCAAGGATCCCAGCCTTATGAACCAGTCTGCCATGTGGGACCATGTCAAAGGCTTTACTATAAAGTCCATGCAAATCACATCAACTGCCCTGCCCTCATTGATATACGTTGTTAGTTCTTCAAAGAATTCAGTCAGATCGGTCAGACAGGACCTGCCGTTGATAAAGCCACTTTAGCTGCCTCTGATTAATCCCTGCCTTTCCAAGGGATCATTAATCCTCACCCTCAGAATTTTTTCCATAACCTCCCTGATGTTAGGCTCCCAGGTCTATAGTTACCAGGCTTTTCCCTGCTGCCCTTCTTCAAAAGGGGAACCACATTTGCGTTTTTTGCTTCCCACTGGGTGCAGACGTAGACTTACTTGCAAGTAGATGCTCCCAATGTATCTTTGTCAGGTCCTTCCTAACGTTAATGCAATTGCACCCCCCCCCCCCCCCCCCCCCCCCCCCACAATTTAAGACCTTTATAACTAATCCATCCCTATCCTTTCCATAACCGCTTTAAAATATACAGTGTTATGGTCTTCATCTCCAAACTGCTCCCCCACTGACACTCTCTCCACCTGACCAGCTACATTCCCCAAGGTACGGTCCAATAAAGCTCCTTCTCTCACTGATCGATCTACATACTCTGTTAGAAATCTGCCCTGGACGCACCTCAAAAATCCTGCCCCTCCGAGCACTAAGCAATCCCGGTTAATATTTAGGAAATTGAAATCCCTCAGTACGATATCCCTATTTTTGTTGCATTTCTCTGATATCTGCCTACATATCTGTTCCTCTAGCTCCCGTTGACAGTGGAAGGTCTACAATACACCCCCAACAAAGTGATGACACCTTTTTTGTTTCTAATCTCTACCCATATAGCCTCGTTTGAGGAGCCTTCTAGGATCCCTCCATCAATACAGAGGTAATGCAACCTTTAATTCACAGCAAAATACCTCCTCCCCTTTGACTGCCCCTCTGTCTCGCCTGAACATTCTAAAACCAGGGATATCAAGTTTTCAGTTCTGCCCGTCCTTCATTCATGTCTCAGTGATGGCGCCAACATCATAGACCCCTGTGTTGAAGCTTTGAGTTCATCTACTTTACTCGTTATCCTCCTTGCATTAAAATAGGTGCGATTTAGCTTTGAATACCCTTGATGTGCACTTACTCGCTTGTTCTGCTACTGGACTGACTAACTATTTCACCTCTAAGTTATTACACCTCTCCTTCTGGACAACTACTCTGAGTCCCCTTCCCTTGCCAACTCAGTTTAAGGTTTCCCCAACAGCACTAGCAACAAAACTTTCCCCACCCTCCCAGCAAGGTCCCCTTTATATTAAGGTGCAACATGTCCCATTTGTACAGTCTCCACCTTCCCCAGAAACCCTCCCATTGATCCAGGAACCTAAAGCCTATCCCCCTGCACCATCCCTTCAGCCACACATTCATCAACCTCTCCTTCGATTCCGATACTCACGAGCTTGTGGCACTGGAAGTAATCCAGAGATTACAACCTTTGAGATCCTCCTCTTTAAATGGTTCCCTAGCTCCCTAAACTCATGTTGCAGGACCCCATCCCTTCTCCTCCCTCTGTCATTATCTCCACAGAACTTCATTTGCGTTTAACAGCTGCTTCACGATGGCATGTGAGCTACAATCCTAACCAATGGGTCCACAGCAGAGTCAAACTCAGCACAGAACCATGTCAAGCAATGATGCCTTTCTGCACCAATACTTACTTCCATTTTTCTTGCTGAAATGTTGTGCCTTACCTCCAACAAGCTTCCCCCCAGATCTGCAGGAGTCCTGGGTAACTGTCCAACCTATGTCACTACCACAATGTTACCCCTGCCTCAGTGGTCAAGCTGCAGTACACAGACCACATTTGTGTTGGTGCACATTTGGAGGTCATTGACTCATTCACTGAAGCACGTGAGCGAATTGGCCTTACACCCAACTTACGCAAAACAAAGGTCCACTGCCACCTTGACCCCACTATACAATACCATCCCCCAGCAACACAAGTTCAAGGCAAGGCCCAGGAAATCATGGACCACTTCCCTTGTCTCCGGAGCCACCTCTCAGGGATGGCAGGCACTGATGATGACATTCATTGCCACCTTCAGTGGCCAGCACGGTCTTTGGCCGACTGAGGAAAAGGGCGTTTGAAGATCAAGACCTCAAACCTCAGGGCACTGTCTACTAATCCATACCTATATGAAGGTGGCACGGTAGTGTAGTGGTTAGCGTAACGCTATTACAGCGCCAGCGATCCGGGTTCAATTCCAACTGCTGTCTGTAAGGAGTTTGTACGTTCTCCCCGTGGCTGCATGGGTTTCCTCCGGGTGCTCCGGTTTTCTCCCACATTCCAAAGACGTACAGGTTAGGAAGTTGTGGGCATGCTACGTTGGTGCTGGAAGAGTGGCAACACTTGCGGGCTGCCCCTAGAACACTCTCAGTAACGCAAAAAGAAGCATTTCGCTGTGTGTTTCGATGTGCATGTGACTAATAAATAAATAGCTATATCTGTAATATCTATATTTGGAATGACAGCATCACTGGTACCTGCTGCTCAAGTTCAAATGCAATTCAAATGATATTTTGAATGCACAGGAACATGAAAAGCTGCAGAGAGTAATGGACGCTGCCCACTACATCACGGGCTCAGCCCTCCCCACCATGGGGAGTATCTACAGGAGGAACTGTCTCAAGAAGGCAACATCCATCATCAAAGATCCCCACCATCCAGGACATGCCATCGTTTCACAGCTACCATCGGGCAGGAGGTACAGAAGCCTGAAGTCCCACACCACCAAGTTCAGGAACAGCGACTTCCCTTCAACCATTCGGTTTTTGAACCAACCGGCACACCCCTAATCACTACAGTTCAGCAACACTGTGACCACTTTGATCACCTTGCACTAAAATGGGCTTTGTAATTTTTTGTTCTAATTGTGTCCTTCGTCATAAAAATTGTGCACAATTTATATTTAATTTATGTTTTTCTTGTGAATGATGCCATGTGCCTGTGATGCTGCTGCAAGTAAGTCTTTCATTGCACCTCTGCATACACGTACTTGTGCACATGACAATAAACTCGAGTTTGACTTTTCTCATTCACTCTTTTACCAGTCAGACAGGGGAAAAGATTCAAAGGTGTTCTCGAAACCTCCTTGAAAAAATGTAATGTCCCACTGAATGCTGACAACCTCTGGCTGATGATCACTCAAAGCTGAGAATGAGCTTTCAGGATGGTATTGAGGACCTCGGGTCCATGCATGGGAAGCACATGGAAGCCCAGTGGAAATGGTGGACGAGTGCACCATCTCACAAACTACACATCCAACCAGCTCATCAGGCAACCACCGCCCTCTTTCTGATTGAACAATGTTTAAAAGGCATTTGGACAAGTCCTTGGATGGGTAGGGATCTGGGCCTAATGTGGGTAAGCAGAATTAGCGCAGGTCAGTATCATGGTGGACATGGCTGAGGGGAGCCATAAGAGCCCATTTCTGTGCTGTACATTTCTATGATTCTATGAACCTGTGAGTCCTGTAAGATAAGATAAGATTCCTTTATTAGTCATATGTACATCAAAACACACAGTGAAATGCATCTTTTTGCGTAGTGTTCTGGGGGCTGCCTGCAAGTGTTGCCATGCTTCCGGTACCAACATAGCATGCCCACAACTTCCTAACCTGTACGTCTTTGGAATTCCCAGAGGCTCACCTTACTCCATGTGTAGCCTAGCCAGAGTTTGCACATTGCAACCTGCTCCTTGTCCTCCATATATAATGGCCAGCATTTCCTTAATCTTCTGGCAATTGATCATATTCATCCATGACACTGTACTGTGCCTTATTAAACCTGAGATTCCTGTGGTTTGTGCACATGTACCCCGGATCTCTCTCTGTCTCTGACACCAGCACTATATCATTTAGAAGATTCAGATATCAGGACTAAGAAGAAGGAAGTGGGAAGGGTTGTCACAAAAGGTTGGTCAAGGATAAATGTTAAAATAGAAGAGGGAGATGGAAGGAGAAAGAAAAGTTTTGGGAGGGATTTGTACAGATTTCCTTGGATGGCTGAAGGCAGGAGATGAAGGGAGAAGGATATACAGGAGGCCAGGATACTCGGACACACACAACTACCAGATACAGAGGAGCTGCAGTTGTGGAACTGCCTGTTGGTTGCTGGTTAAAAGAGTTTTCTGAAAATGAAGTTGATTTACTCACTTAAAACAAACATTTGTTGCCATTACCGCTGTAAGGAATTAAATACACATTAACTATATACTTAAAATTAGATCAAGAGACTATTTAAATAATTGAAACTATTTTGGAGCTGGGCTTTATCAGAGATATTTTCAGCAGCACCATTTCCCTTTCTTATCTCTGTCCATGTGAGCTGATGGTGATTGATAAGGGTCAGCCCCAGGGGAAGCAGTGATGTCCGCTGCAGATTCATTGCACTGGGACGGGAAGACAGATCTCAGATGACTTGCTCTGAGCTGCAGCCTAGACCAGAGCAGCAAATCAGCCTTTGCTCCTCTCAGAAACCTCTGCTATCTCTCAGGCACCAGGCGTCTTTTTTCTCTGGGTCTGGGCCTTGACAAAAATAGACCAGATTGTACCGTTCTGTAGAGAGTATATTACAGATATAATGAGCTCAGCACACAATGTAATGTCACAGGGTCACACAGCACAGAACACACCATTCAGCCTTTCACATCCATGTTGACCATCAAGTACCTAACTATACTAATCACGTTTACCTGCACTTGGCCCAAATCTTTCTACACTTTGGTGATCCAAGTGCTCATCCGGATACTGCTCATAAGTTGTGAGAGTCTGTGCCTCCCCCAGTCATTCAGCAGTGGGTTGCAGGTTCCAACCAGCCTCTGGGTGAAAACAATTTTCCTCAGATCCCCTCTAAGTCTCTCGTCCCTTACCTTACACCTATGTCCTCATCAACTACCCACTGGACAACTGCTATGAGCATGTCAGCTCACCTCTGACCTTCATGCCTGCACACCGAGCTGGAAATTGGATCCTGATCTAACTACCTACTGGTGGACTCAGCGTTGAGTTTAATGGGAAAACACAAGCTTCCTGAGCTGGGAGGTCAAATGCACTTCACATTGAGCGCCTCAAGTATAGTGAAAACCAGTTCACACGAAGAAGTTGCAAACTAGATTGAAAGAGTAATGACATTTATTTTTAATGTTTTTTTCTTTTTTGCATAATATAGTACATTAGGCTATTTTAAGTCAACTTATTTTTAACTTAATTTTTAAAAAAATATTTAAATCTATTTAAATGGAAAAGATGCATTTCACTGTGTATTTTGATCTACATGTGATAAAGATATCTTATCTTATCTGTATGTTTCTGATTATCAGGGTGGATCTTCCTTCTAAGGCCGAGATGTTATCCTTGCCTCATTCCATCTCAGGGGCTAATCGTTGGATCCAGACCTCCAGATCCTATGGAGCCACAATGGGTAAGTGTGGAGTGATCCAGTCCAACATTTACATCACGCTCTTGAAGCAGTAGGCAAGCCCAAGGCACTTTACAAGAGCAGTCAAATAAATACTGGTTCCAAGGCAAAGTAGGAGAAATTAGGAGAAGTGGCCAAATGTCTGGTTAAAGACATGGCAGAAACAGCTGAAGTTATGTAGTGCTGTTACATTCCAAAGCAACTTCCAGCCAAGGACATCTACTCTTGTTCGAATGTAGAAAGCAGAGCAGCCACTTGTTCAATGAAGTCCCACAAAGATTATACAGATCTTGTTGCAATGTAGATTGGACAAGCAACGTTGGCCAGACTACCATGAATGGCTCTTCTGCCCAATAGTGCCATCAGATCACTCATCTCAGAGAGCAGGCCCACTCAGGTCAATATCTTGTCTGGAAGACAGTGCCGCCTACAGGGCAGCGCTCCCTCAGTCCTCGGGAAAAGCACTTGTAATCTATCCAAATCCAGCAATGCGACAAAGCACGGCAGGGAAGTGTGAGAAGGAAGCAGAGGGATATGTATGGGCAGGTTAAATGAAGGTAAAGTGGGGTGTAATGTTTGAAAATGTGAGATTCATTTTGGTCAAAAGAATAGAAAACCAAAGGGTGGAATTTGCTCGGAAAGGTTCACCTCCTCAATCACTCTCACCGACCACTAAACCTACTGTTACCTGGTCACTTTGGAACCTTCTGGAATGAACATTGAATTCTCCAACTTCAGGTAAACTGGTCTTTCATGGTTTCCCATTATCATGTCCCTTTCTCTCCTCATTTATATTAAATGTCTTCCTAATGGTCAGTATTCATGCTCCTTATCAGCTGATGCCTTAACCTATCTCTGTATAGTCTTTTGTCCCACATGTTTCCCAGCGCTGCTTTGGAAACTGTAACCGTAACCCTCCCCCCGACTCTGAGGAAGAGTCAGTGACCCAAAACGTTGACGGGTTTCTCTTTCCACAGATGCTACTGGACTGGCTGAGTTCTTCTGGCATTTTCTGTTTTTGCTTCAGATTCCATCATCGGCAGTTTTATTTGTTTTCCTAGCATTGCCGCAATTTGTGCAAGGCACCAGTGAATCTCTGGAGAACTCGGTGCAGCTTTGATCTCCATGCCATAGCTTACATCGGCTGGGTTAATTCACAAGATCACAAGACAAAGGAGCAGAAGGAGGCCATTTGGCCCATTGAGTCTGCTCCGTCACTTCACCATGAGCTAAACTATTCCCATCCAGCCCCAATTTCCGGCCTTTTCCCCATATCCCTTGATATCCTGATTAATTAGATACCTATCAATCTCCTCCTTAAACACCCCCAATGATCGAGCCTCCATGGCTGTATGGGGCAATGAATTCCATAAATCCACGACCCTCTGGATAAAGAAATTTCTTCTCATTTCTGTTCTAAATGGGTACCCTCTAATTCTAAGACTGTGCCCTCTAGTCCTGGACTCACCCACCAAGGGAAACAACTTAGCCACATCTACTCTGTCCAGTCCTTTCAACATTCAAAATGTTTCTATGAGGTCCCCTCTCATTCTTCTGTACTCCAATGAATACAGTCCAAGAGCCGACAATTGCTCATCGTATGTAAGCCCTTTCATTCCAGGGATCATCCTCGTAAATCCTCGCTGAACCCTCTCCAACATCAGTACATCCTTCCTAAGATAAGGGGCCCAAAACTGCACACAGTATTCCAAATGAGGTGTCACCAGTGCCCCATAGAGCCTCATCAACACATCCTTACTTTTATACACTATACCTCTCGAAATGGATGCCAGCATAGCATTCGCTTTCCTTACCACCGATCCAACCTGGTGGTTAACTTTTAGGGTATCCTGCATGAGTACCCCCAAGTCCCTTTGTACTTCTGTGCTTTGAATTTTCTCCCCTTCTAGATAATAATCTGCCCATTTATTTCTTCTTCCAAGGTGTACAATCGCACATTTCTCAACATTGAATCTCATCTACCATTTCTTTGCCCATTCTCCTAAACTGTCTAAGTCTCTCTGCAACCTTCCTGTTTCTTCAATACTCCCTACTCCTCCACCTATCTTGATTTCATCTGCAAACTTAGCCACAAAACCATTTACTCCATAATCTAAATCATTGATATACAGTGTAAAAAGAAGCGGCCCCAACACCGACCCTTCCTAGGGAGTGATCAGGGAAGAGTGAAAAAGTTTGGCCTTTACTCAGAGGAACTTAGAATGTGATCTCATTGAGACATAGACAACTCCGACAGGTGGGTGGGGGGAGGAACAACCAGGGCAGATGCTCAGAGACTGTGGAGTGATGGTTTGTTGGACATTAATGGATAAAAGGCGACAGGAATTAGAATGGAAACTGAAGCAGAAAGCATCAGGGTTGAAATTACTGAATGACATTCTCTCTTCTCTCCTCTTCCATCGGGTAGAAGATACAGGAGCCTGAGGGCACGTACCACCAGACTTAAGGACAGCTCCTACCCCACTGTGATAAGACTATTGAACAGTTCCCTTATACAATGAGATGGACTATGACCTCACGATCTACCTTGTTGTGACCTCTCACTTTATTGCACTGCACTTTCTCTGTAGCTGTGACACTTTACTGTTATTGTTTTTACCTGTACTACCTCAATGGACTCTGTACTGACTCAATGTAACTGCACTGTGTAATGAATTGACCTGTACGATCGGTTTGTAAGACAAGCTTTTCACTGGGCCTCGGTACAAGTGACAATAATAAACCAACACCAACACCAATACATCAGGCTGAAGGAAGCCTATGGCAAGCTGCTGCTTCTGTACTCCTTCATTTCAGGCTACACTGGTTTGTCAGCCTGGATTTCTGCACTCAAGTCTCTGAAGTGGTTCGAGCCACAGCCTTTTCACAAAGAACCAAAATTATTGCCAACTGAGTCAGAGTTTGCACTGAAGGTGGGGATTTTAAACAACGTGTTGAAGGACTGATGAAACAGAGAGGGATTGAGGTCTGGAGAGTGACTTCCAGAGCTGAGGGTCTAATGGAGAAAGAATCATTCGCTATTGACAAGTGAGGGAGATACAGGGTGCACAGTGGAATTCCGTGATCCCCTGTTTGTTCTTCCGAAAGTAAATCCAATCAAATTTAGCAGCGTCAATTTTTCAACATCCGTAATTAGCTGCTGGTGGAGCTGATTGACAGCTTCTGCTGAGTGTGTGTATGGAGCAGATTAGGCCCTGGTTAAGACTGCTGAAGGCATATTCCGAGAGTTGAAGTGGCATCACTGAACTTTTTTTGTGGAATAGCTTTAACCACTAAACATCTGAACTTAATTAGGTAAGTTGCAGAGATGAAATTTCAACCACATAATTCACATTATCCACTTTGGCTACCAATGTGGAATCTGTATTTCATTATTGGTAGAAATTGGAGAATCCTCTGGTCTGCCCAACACTCAGAATTCCTTACATTGGAGCTCTCCTGATCACCACACTCCAGGTCTGAGGCGATTCTGCTGAAGTGGTAATGTCTCTATCATTGGGTCCATTCAACCCACACTCAGTAAATCCATTACAGGCAGACCCCATGTCCAGCACAGGTCGGATACAGGCACACTCCATACACAACACAACTGAATACAGAGTCACCCCATACAGAGCACAATCAGATACAGACACACCCCACACATAGCACAGTCTGGTACTGACACACCCCACAGTACAGTCTGATACAGACAAACCCCACAGTACTGTCTGGTACAGACACACCCCACAGTACTGTCTGGTACAGACACACCCCACAGTACTGTCTGATACATATACACCCACAGTATAGTCTGGTACAGACACACGCCACAGTACAGTCTTGTACAGACACACCCCACAGTACCATCTGGGACAGACACATGCCATAGCCTAGTGGATTGCAGACATATACCACAATCTACTGCAGGGACATGTTACACAGCCTAATTTCCATATTCTGATGCACCCCAAACTCATCCCAATCCGGTACAGGTAATTCTCACTCTCTAATATGTGACCCTTCTCACACCACCCCACCTCTCCCACCCCAGCCAACTAACTCTCACCTTAAGGAATTCACAGAATCATTTTGTGGTTAGATGAACAAATATCATTGGTTGGATCTGCTGTCAGAATTTCATTAAGAAAGACTTTACAGTGATGGGTAAAACATGTGACTGTTTAAGAGAGCAGTCAACAGAATGGAATTTCAGAAGGGGAAGTTGACCTGTATGTGTTACTGGATCCTACATTTCACTCAGAGAGCAACTCCCTCGTACTGTGGGTCTGGTAGAACGATCTTTAAAAAAGACACAACTAAGGCGAACAAATGAAAGAAAGTGCATTATTTTTTAACTGTAAATCTTTCCATGAGTAGACAAGACACAAACCTTTCGACATCAAAAAATAATTTCTACAGCACCTTTAATGTGTTGAAATGTCCCCATTTCTTAGCAATTGTTTCCAAAGTAATGGTAGGTATCAAGATATATGTCTCCAATTTCCTGTAAAACCGTAGGACGTAAAAGTGAAGTAAGCAATAAACTTCTAGCGACATATCCTAGATTCCCCAGACAACAAGGAAGGCCATTTCAGACCCAGAACAATCCCATTATCCCTGTAACTTACCCTCCCCATATTCCCATCAACTCCCCCCAGATTACATTCACCTACACATTAGGGGCAACTTATTACAGTGTTCAATTAACATACCGACCTGCATGTATTTGGGATGTGGGAGGAAATCAGAGCACCCGGCAAACTTCACATAGACAGCACCAAAAGTCAGGATTGAACCTGGCTCACTGGAGTTGTGAGGGAGCAACTCTGCCAGCTGTGTCGCTGTGCTGCCCAGGGACATGCACAGGCAGAAACCACAACCAATACCATCCCTGCGGAAGTCAGTAGGAGAGACCACAGAATCAGAATCAGATTCAGGTTTATTATCACTGACATATGTCATGACATTCGTTGTTTTGCAGCAACAATACAGTGCAAGACATACAAATTACTATTAGTTACCAAAAAAGAAATAAACTAAATAGTGCAAAAGAGGTAGTGTTCATGGGTTCACGGAACGTTCAGAAATCTGATGGTGGAGCGGAAGAAGCTGTTCCTGAAACAGAACCCCAGTCCCTTCCCCACAACAACTTCCGAGCAGACATTGAAAGCAATGAGAGTTGAGGTTCCTGTAACTCAGTATTCAAGAAAGTTGCCTTTTTCTTCTTGTTTCTCATCGAGAAGGCATTAGAATTACAAAAATGTGCAGTTGGAAGAGGAATATTGAGCACTGTTGGGCTACAAAAATACATTCTACTCAACTTATTTTATTGTAATAATCAAATTTGGAAAGGAAGGTGAAGTTTCCTTCTGTTTATTGATCCTTAACGCAGAAGGAAAGCTGCTTGTGAGGTAAGTGGGATGCTTCAGTGGAAGTTTTTGGCAAAGGAACTTGGTCAAGATATTAACCTTCATCAATCTCCACAGTTACTGCACCGTAATATGGGCTCTAACTTTAACAAGGGACAATAGAATCAAATAAAGCTTCAATAATCAGGCAGTCATCTGAAACCCTGTTTACAGACTTCTTGTTTCTTGAGTCATGGAGGTGCTAACTATCAGTACAATTTAATGAAATCTCTCTATTATGCACCTTCTTTGAAGCAACAAAGAATCCATTTTGCTATTGTGGTAATCCTTCACTTTCAAGCTGATTTGTCCAACTATTGCCCTAATATGCTCCTGATCTGTGAAGCCTACACCACCCTGCAATCCCTAGCTGCACTTCTGTAAACATTCCTCGTACCATTTGTTCAATTCTCAAAGAAGCATGACTATATAGGTGGAAATTTTGCTCATGGAAGTCTGAGCTGGCTGATCCCTCATCTGGAGACTCCCTGGTCTAGGTAGTCAGTATCCACCCTGAAAATGCATCCAAGAACTTTAAGCATTACAAGAAGATCATTTTCATTTTTCTAAACTCCAGAGTGCAAGTCCATTCTAATCATCATGGTGTATATCTCTCTAATCCCAGATATCATTTGAGTAAACCCTCAATGCACCCTTCAAGTAGTCTTCTTATGGAGGGAAGCCTCATCAGCACCCAGTACCCCATTACTGAAGGACCTTCACTATGTTACCATAAACTCTGGCTGTTTCGTCCTGCACCAAACCAATCATGGATGAACTGCTAAGGTCACATTTCAACCCTTCAGATCTGTACCAGAACGTCCATCTGAGACAGAGGTGGCAGTATTTAGAGAATGGAGGAATGTATTCCAATTCCTCCAACTGCTTAGATATTAGTGAGGTCTCCATTCTTAAGTCAAACAGTCTTGTTCCATATTCGGCTGTAGGAACCTTAAAGGCTCACTGATTAGAGGGTTCCCTTGGGAATCCTTCCCTATCTAGAGTTGGGAATGGATCATCTGTTTGGAGTTTATGCTCAGGTCTCCGGAGAGGGATTCAAACCCATGACCCCTGATAGAGCTGAGAGTGTTAGCCAACGGGCCATGGTTGACATCAGGCAACGAGGAAAGCAGAAACCAGAGCACAAGCTCTGAATACTGAATACTGCACGTTCTCCCTGTGAATGCTTGGGTTTCCCCTGGGTGAATACAGGAGTGGATTGTTCCCGTACCTGTTGGGAAAGGGTGGCCTGGCTATTGTATGAGGCAGGTTAGGGGGCATCTTCCCTCTGGCTGCAGGGTAGGTGGCTGGTGAGAAGATGACATAAAGCCACCGCAGCTTCTCCCCAGCAAGAGGCCCATGAATCTTATGTATGCGAATTGAGCTGGGACGTGCCCTCGGGGAAGCTGGCGGCAACGAAAGCTCACTTTAGTTATTTTGTTTTGCACTCAGAGAATCTTTACCTCTGTGAAGATAACATTTTTCAGTGATTAATCTCTCCCTGAGAAGGGCAGCTTTGCGATGCAGCAAATAACTTTAAATATCCCAGAGCCCATTCCACTTCTTAAGTGCGCAATGCTGCTGTCTACTGAGAGATTTGATTCCATTTATGGTAGCAGAGCTGATAAAGCCAGCAGCTACTGTGCTGCAGACCTTAAAAAGTCTGTGCACTGCAGAACAAGGAGTCAATTATTGGCACCATGCAAGCAGACTTTGCGAAAACATCAGCCCAAGGCTTTCATCGCCCTGAGTATTAGTTATTGTGCGAGATATGAGCTTTATTACTTGTTATGTTCAAATCTCAGAGAGCTACTCACAGGTGGGATGAAGAATTTGAACATTCCATACCAGTTTCATTTCCAATTATAGCTTCCTGTTTTGCCAGAAGTTTTCACATTTTTCTGTCCTAGTTTAACTGAGGGTCATTGAAATATTTTGCAGCAAAGGGCACCCAATCATCTTCCAAACTAAATCACAGCGAGAGCCACCGAGATAAGGAAATCTCACCCACAGATCTGGAAACAGTTTGACTGCACTCAGCTGTGAACTAACCCTGGCAATCACAGGACACACTGTTATCTTTTCTCACTGTGATGAAGCACAATCTTAACTGAACAATGACAGTAACTATCATTCTTAAAGTGGCTATTGTTACCAACCTGGATCTTGGGTGATGAGGCACTATTGGTTCAATAAATAATTGTACAAGATGATTAATAACATTAACAAATTATTATTTCATAAAAATCCTCCTAACGAACTCAAGAATCACTGCACCCCTCTCTGCCAATCCTGCAAATTAATATAGTTTGGAAAAGTAACCAAAACTTGCAAAGCTAAAAAGGTCCATGTTTAAAGAATGAACACAATGGTATGACACTTTTCATAAGCTTAGGATGTCACAAGTCATTTACAACTGAAGAAAGCTTTGAAGTGCAGTCACTGTTGTAAATTTGTGTCAGTTTGCGCACAATACGATAGCCCCAGCAGCAACGTGATAACGACCGGATAATCTGCATGTGTGATACCAGTTGAGCAATGACCCAGCACAGAGAGCACCAGTCGAGCAAGGGAATGGACTACTGTGGCAACTAGTAGTCACAGAGGGCTTGGGGCCAACAGGATTTGGGTAGATGAACACTGGCCAGAATAACAGCCATGCCCTTCTTTCAAATAGTTTCAGGGAAAATTTGATTTCCTAGTGCGAGGCCTGACAATTCAGGACATAAGCAGCAGGAACAGGAGTCAGCCATAGGAGAACTGAATCTGCTCTGTCACTTAAAAAAACTCCCCTCTCCCCATGTGATTTGTGTCAGGATCAAAAATATATTGCCCTCAATCATAAGTACATTGATTAAACATCCACGGCTCCCCAGAGAACAGAATTCTCAAGACCCATAATGCACATAAGAAAAAAATTCTCCTCAGTTCAATCCAAAATGGTTGAGTCCTTATCCTGAGTCTGTCCCCTAATTCTAGATCAGGGATCCCCCAAAACTGGCCCACAGCAACCCCTATCTCACCTACTACCAAATACACCACATCCTTCCCCACCATCTACAGACGTGTCTACAGGAGGCTCTGCCTCAAGAAGGCAACATCCATTGTCAAAGATCCCCACCATTCGGGCCAAGCCACCTTTTCGCAGCTATCATCGGGCAGGAGGTACAGAAGCCTGAAGTCCCACACCACCAGGTTCAAGAACAGCGACTTCCCTTCAACCATTTGGTTCTTGAACCAACAGGCAAAACCCTCATCTCTACAGTTTAGCAACACTGTGACCACTTTGATCACTTTGATTACTTTGCATTAAGTGGACTTTGTTTTGGTTTTGTTCTAACCACGTTCTTTCTTACAAAACTAATGTACAATTTATGTTTAATTTATGTTTTTCTTGTGGATGCTTATATGATGCTCTGTGCCTGTGATGCTGCTGCAAGTAAGATTTTCATTGCAGCTGTGCACACATGAAATTGGTCAGATGACAATAAACGACTTTAACTTTGAAGGGAAGCTGTCTTGGGGAAGTTCCCATGTTCAAGGCTCACAAGGCTCAAAACTTTGCAGAGACCACAGAGGAAGCAGGTTGAGGGTATTCGGGCAGGGCTGTTGTCAGAGAGAGGATGGCCAGAGGCAAGGGATGATTAAGGACAAGTGCAGTTGGAGAGATAGCTGGGCTGTGGATTGTTGGACAGGTGTTTGGAGGTGAGGAGGGAGAGTCCAGCAAGAGATAGTGGGTGGGGAGATAAGGACAGTGGCAGAAAGTGGGAAGGTTTAATTGGTAGCAGTGCTGACCTTGGACTCTAATACTCTCTTTCAAGTGTAATAAATGTTCAGCCACACCATTTACCCGTGATAGTGAATAATTTCACACACCTGCAATATATTCCTTCCTCGAACTTCTTGTCCACTCTCTTCACATTGCAGTCTCTCTGCATTCTCCTCACCCCTTACTTTTCCACGCAGCTTTGTTTAATGTTTCCCAGTGAGAGGTTCAGCCTGGACCACATGCAAAGTTCTGAAGTGAGACGTAACCTTCTGACTGGATGCATACAGTGATGGTGTGAGCTGGTGGGGGAAGTACAGGCAGCAAACGTTCCTTGAGGATGACATGCCAAGGGTTCCCGTTCCCAATTGCTGCGAGCCAATCCTGTTGCACTGTGCATGTAGGTATCACACAAGGGTGGATGTGAGTTGAGCTGTAACTCTCCTCTCCCTCACCCCCTACTCCACTGCACAATTAAAGTAAGTAATTGACCCACACTTGCTGGTTAGAGTGAGCCCTACAATCCAAGTTAAGTCAATATATTGGGACAAGAAAACAAGGTATAGTTTCACAGAAAAAACAAATGGATTTAACATCGGAGACACAAGAGACTGCAGGTGCTGGAATCCGGAGCAACACACAATCTGCTGGAGGAACTCAACGGGTCAGGAGGCACCTATGGAGGGAAAGGAAATGTCGATCAGGTCGAAACCCTGCATCAGTCCTGAACAAAATGTCGACAATTCCTTTGCACCCCCCCCACCCCCCCACAGATCCTGCTCAGCCCGCTGAGTTCCTCCCGCAGAGTGCTTGGATTTTACATAGGTTTCCACCAGCATTCCCTCCTTTTACAGCACCAGTGACTCGGGTTCAATTCCGGCCGCTGTCTGTAAAGAGTTTGTACGTTCTCCCTGTGTCTGCGTGGGTTTCCTCTGGGTGCTCCGGTTTCCTCCCACATTCCAAAAATGTACGGGTTAGGAAGTTGTGGGCATGCTACGTTGGCGCCAGAAGCGTGGCGACACTTGCAGGTTGCCCCCAGAACACTTTACGTAAAAGATGCATTTCACTGTGTGTTTCATTGTACATGTGACTAATAAAGAAATTTTATCTTATCCTTTCTATGCATGGCATAAGGTCAATGTGTGACCTAAGGGGACAATGAGGGAGCGATGTTTGCTCCCATCCTCTTCTTATAGTTTGGGCTGGGAGGTTCTATTCCTCTGTTTCCTGTGAGTTGTTGAATGCGCTCTGTGGTTATATGTGAAGAGGCTGCCCAACACCCTCTCCTTCAGATAGAGCCTAACTTGATAAGAGCAGAAAGCTCTTGCAAATTGCTTTTCAATTCACAGGGTCCTGGGAGGTACTTGGGTGAAGAGTTCAGGAATATTTCAAGTCTCCAGAAGATTGATAGTAAATAATTTCTGTTGACAACAGGAAGGATTGTGGAGCAGCAAAAGTTCAATCATTCCAAGCATGTGACCTTAACCCAAAGGATTCCATTCTTTCCTGTGTGGGGACCACCACCCAGATTCACTGAGACCTCCTGCCCCAACCTCGGAAAGACAGCTTTAGCTATCCAAAAGAAAACAATCTAATGGAAAACAGCTATTATTTAGGAATCAGCATTGATTAACCATTCCTCCCAAAACAAAAACCTAATTAAACAACTAAGATCCGAAGAGTTTTAGATTCCCCTGAAGATCTCCTGGAGCAAGTGAAGTCCCATTTGTTAGATTAAACAGTAATTAGCCACATTTTCCACAGTTTGTGTACAGATCGACAGGGTAATCCAGTCTAAAGAACATCAGGGAGAAGATAATGAATAATGCAAGTGTATTGAACAAGTGAATTAAGCCAGCAAGTCAAAATAATCATCTCATTTCTCAGTCTGGCATTTCATACTGGAATACCAAAGTGTAGATGATGAGTGTGTAACTTTGGGAGAGGACACTGCCCCTGGTTTGCTTGTCCTCTAGTGATGAGCCGATTTTGTGGAGACAGCATCGGAGGTCTATTTCCTGTGCCTTGAGGTGCCTGCCATAAATAGCCCAGGTCTCAAAAGCTTCCAGGAAGGCAGGTGACGCTGCTGTCCAGTTGACCAGGAGGTTTTTACACTTCTCAGAGTTGATCTTACAATACATTTTCCCTCAATGTAGACTTTCAACAGACAATGCCATTTTGCTTTGGTGTCATGTGAACAAATCACTAGCCCTCTGACTTTAAGTACATTGATTTTGTTTGCTGTTTACTATGAGTCATGAGCCTTGCCTTCTTCCTAACTCAACGGTGAAGACTGTGTTGTCAAAAAGTCCTCATTTTTTGTCCTCATTTTATCCTTCATCCAATCAACCACATTTATTCACAGCAAATTTAGGATACACCTGCAGCCTTCCCCAGGTGAGAGTAAGTTACATTGTACATTGTAAGTGTACACTGGGGTACACTGAACCTGTAGAGAGAACAGCTGGAGGATGGAATTGGAGTATGTTACACTGGGCTAAACACTCAGGGTGGAGCCACATGATGCAAGGGGTAACTAAGCTAGTTAGAGGTAGGTAGCTGAAGCTGTGCTCCTCTGATATTCCACGCTTGGAAACCAACCAATGGAAAATCTGACAATGCTGTAAATCAACATACAGGACATTCTCAGCCAATGGCAGGGGGGGGGGGGGGGAGGTGGTTGATTGAAAATCACTCAACAAAGACATTTCTGTACATCAAACATTAGTCTTCTATGTATAAACCTTTAGATACATTGCCAAACAGCATGTCATTTCCTTACACTGTTAAATAACTATGTTTTACACTACAATGCCATATTTTAAGACTAACCAGTATTAATGTAAAATACTGCAAAAATAAATCAAACGAATAACAGTACTCCCTGTCAAGTGAAGTGATGAATCTTCAACCTACAACTGTATTGCTCTTATGTGTAAACATAAATAAACTAAAGACGTCTTTTCATACATATTTTACATAACACTTGAAATAAAAAATTCATTGTTTGAGCTCATTTTCATACATCTGGAATTCCCGATGCATGAATACCAGATAAACAAGAGTTTCTTGTGCTAACCTCAATTCAACACACACCTGCTGACCAAGATTGTTCTGGAAGTTATGCCTCGTTCAACCTACCTTCTCCCTACAACTTTCGACACATGGATTTTCTGGAAAATCAAAGTTAAACTCTGAAGAATGTTGGAACAGAATAAAGATATTCAGCCCGTTTGCCATTCGGTTAACCCATGGCTAAACTCCATCTAACCCCTTCTCCCGGCTTGGCTTTGCAGCTGCAAATGATCCAACTCAACAGCAATCCATCAATCAGAGCTCAAACTCAGTGGCTTCTTGGGATGAGGATATGCACCCTGCTGTGTGTAAAGAAAGGCTTGCTGGAATCACACCTCAAAATCCTGCCTCTAATATTAACCATTGAATTATAGAATTAACTATCTGGATTTTTTTAAATAAGTGTGGTAATGATGAACACAAACCTCTGGATTATCTTCTATGACTGTATCACCAAAATCCATCCGGTTCATTAATGCCAGTGAGGGGAGGAGATCTGCCGTCCTTACCCAATCTGACCCACAGGTGATTAAGGTCTACACCAGTGGGTTGATTCATAACCTCCTTCTGAAAGGTCTCAGCAAGCCACACAATTGAAACAGAAAAAGGATAAAAGCCAAGCAGAACGACCAGCACATACCTAGCCACCGAATGCAGACATAACAAAACCTCTCCCGGTCGAGTTGACCTTGACAGTTCCTCCTCACAATCCACTTTCACTGCTTCTTCCAAGGCATGTTCAACATGGAGGGGCACTGATTCATCAGCCGAGAGAGGGCAGCAGGTAGTCATCAGGAAGAGGGCTCCCTGCCCATGTTTGTCCTGATGCCATGGGACTCTCTGAGGTCTGGAGTCAATGACAGCATTTCCCAGGGCTACTCACTCCTGCTGTAATACCACTGATGAGTCCGTCCGGCTGGTGAGACAGGACGTAGCCAGAGATTGTGATGGAGGAGTTGGTCATATTGTGTGTGAGGCGTGATTCTGAGTATAACTGTCTTAGGCTGATGCCAGGATGATCTTCAGTCACCAGAAGTTTGCGAGGAAGAACTTGAAAGGTCGACTGTACTGGAAGAGGCATTGTTGTGTCTGCAGTTGGTTCCTAGGTTGCTGCTTGGTGTTCTGTCTGGCTTTTATCCTTCTCTTGTTTCAACAGAATATACTCTGGGTGAGGGACTTCAATGTCCATCACCAACAGTGGTTTGGTATCACCACCTTTGACTTGGCTGCTGTGTCCTGAAGGACATAGCTATCAAGACAGCCCCTGTGGTTGGTAGTAATCAAACCAACATGAGGAATAAACCTACTTGACATCATTCCCACCAATCCACCTGTTGAGGATCATCTGTCCATTTCAGCTTGGTGTGAGTGACCACTGCAGAGTCCCCGTGGAGACAAAGCCCTGCCTTCACCCTCCATTGCACTGCGTGACACAACAACAGTGCTCAGTGGGATCGACGCAGAACAAGGCAGTAAGTCAAAGGCGGGCGTCCATGAGGATCCGTGGACAATCAGCAGTGGCTGATGTGCACACCATCATCTGTAACGTCATGGCCTGTTACTTCCCTCGCTCCACATTATAGTTAGACCATAAGACATAGAACATAGAACACTACAACACAGTACAGACCCTTCAGCCCACAATGTTGTGTCGACATTTTATCCTGCTTTAAGATCTATCTAACCCTTCCCTCCCACATAGCCCCCCATTTCTCTATCATTCATATGTCTATCTAAGAGTCTCTTAAATGTCCCCAATGTACCTGCCCCACAACCTCTGCTGGCAGTGTGTTCAAAGCATCCACCACTCTCTGTGTAAAAAACTTACCCCTGACATCCCCCTTATACCTTCCTCCAATCACCTTAAAATTATGTCCCCTTGTGTTAGCCATTGTCGCCCTGGGAATAATCTCTGACTGTCCACTTGATTCTATGCCTCTTATCATCTTGTACACCTCTATCAAGTCACCTCTCATCCTCCTTCTCTCCAAAGAGAAAAACTCTAGCTCTCTCAACCTTTCCTCATAAGACATGTTCTCCAATCCAGGCAACATCCTGGTAAATCTCCTGTGCACCCTCTCTAAAGCTTCCACATCCTTTCTATAATGAGGCAACCAGAACTGAACACAATACTCCAAGTGTGGTCTGACCAGAGTTCTATAGAGCTGCAACATCACCTCGCGGCTCTTGAATACCCCGACTAATGAAGGCCAACACTCCATACGCCTTCTTAACAACCCTGACGACCTGTGATGTAACCTTGAGGGATCTGTGGAATTAGACCCCAAGATCCCTCTATTCATCCACACAGCAGTGTGCCGTTAACCTTGTATTCTACCTTCGAATTCGATCTCCCAAAGTGTATCACTTCACACTTATCTGGATTGAACTCCATCTGCCACTTCTCAGCCCAGCTCTGCATTCTATCAATATCCTATTGTAATCTACAGCAACCTTCTACACTATCCACAACACCACCAACCTTTGTATCATCAACAAACTTACTAACCCACCCTTCCACATCCTCATCCAAGTCATTTATAAAAATCATAAAGAGCAGGGGTCCCAGAACAGATCCCTGCGGAACACCACTGGTCACCGACCTCCAGGCAGAATACGCTCCATCTACCACCACCTTCTGTCTTCTATGGGCGAGCCAGTTCTGAATCCACACAGCCAAGTTTCCCTGGATCCCATGCCTCCTGACTTTCTGAATAAGCCTTCCATGAGGAATCTTATCAAACACCTTACTAAAATCCATGTACACCACATCCACTGCTCTACCTTCATCAATGTGCTTTGTCACATCCACAAAGAATTCAATCAGGCTCGTGAGGCACGACCTGCCCCTCACAAACCATGCTGACTGTCCCTAATCAGCCTATGTGTCTCTAAATGCCCATAAACCCTGTCTCTAAGAATCTTCTCCAGTAATTTGCGCACCACTGAAGTAAGACTCACTGCTCTGGAATTCCCAGGGTTATCTCTACTTCCTTTCTTAAACAAAAAAACAACATTTGCCACCCTCCAATCATCTGGCACTACTCCTGTGGCCAGTGAGGAAGCAAAGATCATTGTCAAAGGCGCAGCAATCTCTTCCCTCGCTTCCTGTAATAACCTTGGATATATCCCATCCAGCCCCGGTGTCTTATCTGTCCTAATGTTTTTCAATAGTTCCAGCACATCCTCCTTCCTCACATTGACATGACCTAGCGTATCAGCCTGTCATACGCCATCCTCACAAACGTCAAGGTCTCTCTCTCTGCTGAATACCAAAGCAAAGTATTCATTAAGGACCTCCCCTACCTCTTCCGACTCCAGGCACGTTGCCTCTTTTATCCCTGATCAGTCCTACCCTCACTCTAGTCATCCTCTTATTCTTCACATATGTGTAGAAAGACTTGGGATTTTCCTTGCCAAGGTCTTCTCATGCCCCCTTCTAGCTCTCCTAAGTCCATTCTTAAGCTCCCTCCTGACTACCTTGCAACTCTCCAGAGCCCTGTCTGATCCATGCTTTTTAACCCTTAGGTAAGCTTCTTTCTTCCTCTTGACAAGATATTCTACATCTCGTGTCAACCACGGTGCCTTCACTCTACCATCCTTACCCTGCCTCAATGGGACAAACTTATCCAGAGCCCCATGCAAGTATTCCTTAAACAACCTCCACATTTCTGCTGTGCACTTCCCCAAGAACATCTGTTCCCAATTTACACTCTGAAATTCCTGCCTAATAGCATCATAATGCCCCCTCCCCCAGTTAAATACCTTCCCATATTGTCTGCTCCTATCCCTCTCCAAGGCTGTGGTAAAGGTCAAGGAGTTATGGTCACTATCTCCAGAATGCTCTCTCACCGAGAGATCTGAAACCTGATCAGGCTCATTGCCTTGTACCACGTCCAGTATGCCCTCTCCTCTAGTTGGCCTGTCCACACACTGTGTCACGAATCCTTCCTGGACACACCGAACAAACTCTGTCCCATCCATCCCCTTTACACTAAGGAGGTGCCAATCAGTATTAGGGAAGTTGAAATCACCCATGACAACAACCCTGTTATTTTTGCACCTCTCCAAAATCTGCCTCCCGATCTGCTCTTCAGCATTTCTGTTGTTATTGGGGGGGGGGGGGGGTCTGTAGAATACTCCCAATAGAGTGATCGCTCCCTTTCTGTTTCTGACTTCCACCCACACTGACTCAGTGGACGATCCCTCCAGGACATCCTCCCTTTCTACAGCTGTGACACTGTCCCTGATCAGCAAAGCCACTCCCCCACCTCTTTTACCTCCGTCCCTGTCCCTTTTGAAACATCTAAACCCCGGAATATCCAGCAGCCATTCCTGCCCTTGGGACAGCCAAGTCTCTGTAATGGCCACCACGTCATAGTTCCATGTACTCACCCACGCTCCAAGTTCATCAGCCTTGTTCCTGATACTTCTCACATTAAAGTAGACACACTTCAGCCCATCCAACTGACTGAAATTTGGCCCTTTCGACTGCCTATCCTTCCTCACAGTCTTTCTACACTCTACATCTACTTGTACAGTAAATGAACCACGCTCTGACCTATCACTCTGGTTCCCATCCCCCTGCCAAACTAGTTTAAACCCTCCCCAACAGTTCTAGCAAACCTGCCCACAAGAATATTGGTCCCCCTCCAGTTCAGGTGCAGGTTATACCTTCTCTAGAAGAGATCCCAATGATCAACAAATCTGAAAATCTGCACCAATTTCTCAGCCATGCATTTATCTGCCAAATCATCCTATTCTTACCCTCACTAGCGCATGGCACAGGCAGCAATCCAGAGATTACTACCCTTGAGGTCCTGCTTTTCAGCTTCCTACCTAACTCCCTATATTCCCTCTTCAGGACCTCATCTCTTTTCCTACCTATGTCATTGGTACCAATGTGTACCACCATCTCTGGCTGTTCACCCTCACCCTTCAGAATGCTGTGGACCCAATCCGAGACGTCCCTGACCCTGGCACTAGGGAGGCAACATACCATCCGGGAGTCTCTTTCACGTCCACAGAATCTCCTGTCTGCCCCCCTTACGATGGAATCCCCGATCACTACCGCTCTCCTCTTCTCCCCACTTCCCTTCTGCACCACACGACCAGGCTCAGTGCCAGAGACCTGGTCACTGTGACTTTCCTCTGGTAGGACGTTCACCCCCCCAACAGCATCCAAAGCGGTATACTTGTTATTGAGGGGAACAGCCACAGGGGTAACACTGCACTACCTGCCTATTCTCCATCCTTCTCCTGACAGTCACCCAGCTACCTGTCTCCTGCAGCCTCGGAGTGACTGCCTCCCTGTAGCTCTTGTCTGTGTACTCCTCGGTATCCCATAGGAGCCGAAGGTCGTCCAGCTGCAGCTCCAGTTCCCTAACACGGCCTTGTGAGGAGCTGCAGCTGGATGCACCTGGTGCAGATGTAGTTATCAGGGAGACTGGAGGTCTCCCAGAACCATTGCTGCACCATTGGCCCATCGAGTCTACTCCACCATTCGATCATGGCTGATTTATTTTTCCCTCTCAACCCCGTTCTCCTGCCTTCTCCCCGTAACCTTTGACACCCTTACTAATCAAGAACCTATCAACCTCTGCTTTAAATACATCCAATGACTTGGCCTCCACAGCCATCTGCGACAATGAATTTCTCAGATTCACCACCCTCTGGCTAAAGGAATTCCTCCTCATCTCAGTTCTAAAGGGACGTCCTTCTATTCTGAGACTGTGCCCTCTGGTCCTAGACCCACTACTGGAAGCATCCTCTCGACATCCACTCTATCCAGGCCTTTCAATATTTGATAGGTTTCAATGAGATTCCCCCCTCATCCTTCCAAGCTCCAGTGAGTACAGGCCTAGAACCATCAAATGCTCCTCATATGTTAACCGTCTCATTCCTGGGATCATTTTTATAAACCTCCTCTGGACCCTCTCCAACGCCAGCACATCCTTCCTTAGATATGGGGCCCAAAACTGCTCACGATACTCCAGATGTGGTCTGACCAACGTCTTATAAAGCTTCAGCATTACGTCCTTGCTTTTATATTCTAGTCCTCTCGAAATGAATGCAAACAATGCATCTGCCTTCCTCACTACCGACTCAACCTGCAAGTTAACCTTTAGGGAATCCTGCACTAAGACTCCCAAGTCCCTTTGCATCTCTGATTTCTGAATTCACTCCCGGTTTAGAAAATAGAAACTAGCGAAAGGAAAATAGTTAATCCAATGGCCTGACCTCACTGAGTGCACACAAACACACTATTCTGAGCAGGAGTCAGCCATTAATTCCCTGCTCTGACATTTGATATTATGGCTGATTTGAACACACTCTTACCTCCACACTATCATCTCCGTGCAGTAAATATTCCCCCTTATCTACCTCTGCCTCAGAACCTTCAAACACTCCACTCCTACAATCCTTTGAAGAAGAGTTTCAAAGACTTATAATCCTTTAATTTTAACTAGTGACTCATTGTTTCAGGTTCTTCCAGAAGAGGAAACATCTCTTCACTCCCACCCACTCACCATGCCTCAGGGTTTTGTATATTTTAATTAAGTCCTGTCTCACTCTTTGAATCTCCAACGGAGACAAGCCGAGCCTGTCTAGCCTTCCCTCATAAGAAACCAACTTATTCCAGCTATTAGTTGAGTAACGCTCCTCTGAACTGCTTCCAATGCACTTACACCCTTCAGGGAGACCTATATTGTGCATGTACTGCAGATATGGTCTCACCTGTGCTCTATCTCACTGGAGCATACCTTGCTACATTTGAATTCAAATCCCCACATTGTGTTAACTTTCCTAATTTCTTGCTGATAACATGGCTTTCTTTTTTGAATCATGCACCAGCACACCCAGATCCCTCTGCAATCTCTCACCATTTGGCTGACATGCTTCTTTTTTTATTATTCCTGCCAAAATGGATAATCCCACATTTGTCCACTTTTGTGGAAGAAATGGTAGGAGCAGAACCAAGTGCATCTCAAAATGAACTGTCATCTGCTGAAAACGAAATCCTGAAACCAGCCAGCTACGCCACAAACAATGGATCAGATCAAAGATCTCTTCCTGCCATACCTAATCATGAATGGTGGTGGACAATTGCACAGCTACTGGGAAGAGGTGTTTCCAAGTACATCGCTATGCTCAATGATTGCAGAACTCAGTATGTAAGTGCTAAAGGATTAATCATTCACTAACAAATACACCCAGTGGGTGAGCCATCTCAGCTGCCACCCAAGGTATGTGCCACCACAGAAGCCAGTCTTCAACCAATCTGACGCATGCTATGTGATATCGAGAAACAGCTGAGAACATCGGATATTGCAAAGTCTACAGGACCAACAATGTGTTGGAGTGAAGACCTGGACTCCAGAGTTAGCTAAGCCTGAAGTCCCACACCACCAGGTTCAAGAACAGCTACTTCCCTTCAACCATTCGGTTCTTGAACCAACCGGCACAACCAGCAACATTATGACCACTTTGATCACTTTGCAACTTTTTTTTCTATTTATGTTCTTTCTTGGAAGTGTTGTGTATAATTTATGTTTTTCTTGTGAATGTTGCTTATGTGATGCTACGTGCCTGTGATGCTGCTGCAAGTAAGTTTTTCATTGCACCGGAACGAGAAGCGGGAGATTTCAAAAGCAGTGAGTGTTTGTTCTTGGTGTTCATTTTCAGTGAGCAGGAGCCAGGACTTGGAATGAGAGGCGGGAGATTTCAAAAGAGGTGAGTCTCTGTGCTTGGTGTTCTTCTTCAGTGAGCAGGACCCCTAAAGAGGCAAACTTGCATATTGTTAATAGAATTGGCTAATTAGCTAATTGGCAGCAGCCAATAAAGAGTAGCTTGGGTGAAGGGGAGCGGCCATTTTGGAACGGCCATTGTTGGAGTGGTTCAGTGTTAGAGTGGGGGGCTGAGGCTTTGGCAAGAGGAGGCTGAGTAAGTGACCGATGACACAACATTGTGGGCTGAAGGGCCTGTTCTGTGCTGTACTGTTCTATGTAAGTGTCTTAGGTGAGGGGAGTGCGAGAAGCTCTTTAAAAAAAAGGTTTCAGTAAGAAGGCACAGCAAACTTAGATACGTTACACTCGGTCCCTTCTTCCAAATCGTAAATGTAAATTGTGAACAGTTGTGGGCCCAGCACTGACGCCTGCGGCACCCTGCTCACCACTGATTGCCAACCAGAGAAACACCCGTTTATCCTAACTCTCTGCCTTCTATTGGTTAACCAGTCCTCTATCCATGAATAATAAAAAAAAGAAGCATGTCAGCCAAATGGTGAGAGATTGCAGAGGGATCTGGGTGTGCTGGTGCGTGATTCGAAAAAGATGGCCATGTTATCAGCAAAGAATTAGGAAGATTAACACAATGTGGGAATTTGAATTCAAACATAGCAAACGTAACCAGTGAGATAGAGCACTGGTGAGACCACATCTGCAGTACCATGCACAATGCACTAATTTACGTCACTGTTGCCGAATCCCGCACCATTACCGTCACCGAGTCCCGCACCACTACTGTCACTGAGTACTGCACCATTACCGTCACTGAGTCCCACAACATTACTGTTGCTGTATCTTGCAGCATTACTGTCACCGAGTCCCACAATGTTACCGTCGCCGAGTCCCGCACCATTACCGTCGCCGAGTCCCGCACCATTGCCGTCGCCGAGTCCCGCACCATTGCCGTCGCTGGGGAATCAACACTGACCAGAAATTCAACCAGCCACAGAAATGCAGTGTCTGTAAGAGCGTGCTGAATATGAGTGATTCCTCAGCCTGTCCGTCACCGACACAATCCACAAGTCAGGAGTGTGACAGGATGCCCTTCACATGAATGGATGAGTGCAGATCCAACAACACCCATGAAACTCAACACCATCCCAGACAAAGCAGCTGACTTGATTTGCAGTCCATCTGCCCACCCACTGCAGTTTGTCCCATCTACAAATAGTACCAGACTACTCCAAAAGCTCCACCCAAACCTGTAACTCCACCACCAAACAGACAAGGGCAGCACCATCCAGAGTTAGAAATATATTGCCAGTCCTTCATCATCGAGTGTAAGTCCTGGAGCTCTCTCGCCAAAAGCACTGTGGGAGCATTGGTTCAAAAGGCAACTTACCATCTTCTCAAGGGCATTCAGGGAAAGGTAATAAATGCTGGTCTTTACAGCGATGCTCAGATCCTGAAAAATGAATTTAAAAATATACCTTTTCAGTCCATTGTCATCGAGCTAGACAGTGATACAGCACAGAAACAGGCCATTCATCCAACGAGACTACGTGACCATTGAGGACCCACTTACACTGATCTGACGCAAATCTCATTTTATTCTCCCCACATTCCCATCAACCCTTCTGGATCCATCATTCGTTTACTCAGTAGGGACAGCTTACAGCAGCCAATTAACCTACCGACCTGCACTCTTTGGGATGTGGGAGGAAACTGGAGCACCCGAAGGAAATCCACGTATGTCACAGGGAGAACGTGCAAACTCCACACCAGAAGTCCGGATGGAACCCGGGCCATTGGAGCTGTGGGAAAGCAGCTCTTCCTGCTTTGTCACTGTGTCGCCCAACCCTGACTCCTTATTTTGGTCTATTCCTATCCCATCCAATCTTCAAACATTTTTAATGCCTCTAGATTATCCCTTACTCAGGGAATACAAACCTTGGCTTGGCTTTCAACTTTCCTCACAATTTAAGAGAAACAAAGGACTGCAGATGCTGGAATCTAGATGAAAAACACGATGATGCTGGAGGAACTCAGCAGGCCAGGCAGCATCCGTGGAGAAAAGCAGGCGGTCAACGTTTTGGGTCAGGACCCTTCTTCAGCACTAAAGATAGGAAAAGGGGACCCCAATATATAGGAGCAGTGATAGGTGGACAAAAGAGGAGAGGCGGGGTGGGCACAGGGAGGTGATAGGTAGATGCAGGTAAGAGATAGTGAAAGGTACGTACAGGGGAGGAGGGGAGAGCAGATCCACTGGGGAATGGGTCAAAGATAAAGAGCGAGAAAAAGGGGGGTAGGAAAAAGAGAGATAGGCTAGGAAAGGGAAGAAGGGGCATGGTTGGGAGGGGTGGGGATTCCTTGAAGTAGGAGAGTTCAATGTTCATGGGGAGGAGATAGAAGCGGACAGTCCTCGGTTGCGGGACTATCATGTTTGTAGCTGTGGGGGGGGGGGGGGGGAGATCTCCCCAGGTGATGAGGTCAGTGATGGTGCGGGAGATAATGTCCTGGTGGTCGTTGGTGGTGTCATGGTTCAGGGGTAAGTAGGAGGAAGTGCCCGAGAGTTGGCTTCTGGCCTCTGCAGGGTAGAGGTCAGTACGCCAGACTACCACGGCACCACCTTCGTCCACTGGTTTGGTGACAACGTCAGGGTTGGTGTGGAGGGAGTGGAGAGCAGAGCGTTCAGATGGGCTGAGGTTGGAGTGGGTGAGGGGAGCAGAAAAGTCGAGACGACGGAGGTTGCGCTGACAGTTGGCTGTGAATACGTCCCAGGAAGGCATCAGGCCTGGTGGGGGAGTCCAGGTGGAAGACGAGAGCTGGAGGCCGGAGAACGGGTCATTAGAAGGGAGAGAGGACCTCTTACTGAAGAAGAAGATGCGGAGGCAGAGGCGCCGTGGCGAGCTCGGCATCGTGCCGGGCCCGGAATTCATTGAGGTGGGGGTGCAGGTGTACGAAGGTGAGGCCTTTGCTGAGAACAGACCACTCAGCCTCAGAGAGGGGGAGGTCAGGGAGGGATGGTGAAGACTCGGCAGGGGTTAGAGTTGGGGCTAGAAGAGGAAGGGTAGGGGGAGGGGGAGGTAGGGGGAAAGGGGTGAGGGGGGGTTTGGGGGTGATAGAGGGGTGAAGAGTGCAATGTAGGAGGTGCATGTTGGGGAGATAACAAAAGGGGGAGCCGGAGGAGAGGTCAGGGTAGGGGAGGGGATAAGGGGGGCTGGGAGTGGGCTGGAGGAGGTACAAGGTGGGATGCAGAATTGCAGGTAGATGGGGGAAGAAACACAGCAGTGAACAGAAGGTGAAGCCTGGAGAGAGAGGAGTCCCTCCATGCAGGGACCCAAGCAGTGCTTTCAGGTGAGACAGAGATTCACCCGCACCTCCCTTAATATCACCTACTGCATTCGGTGCTCCAAGTGCGGCCTCCTCTACATTGGTGAGACCAAACGCAGACTAGGTCACCGTTTCGCAGAACAGCTGCGCTCCGTCCGTAACCGCGACCTGCATCTCCCCGTTGCCGGTCACTTCAACTCCCCCTCCCACACCATCACTGGTATGTCAGTCCTCGGCCTCCTCCACTGCCAGGAGAAGTCCAAGCGTAAACTGGAGGAACAGCACCTCATTTTCCGTCTTGGAACCTTGTAGCCTAACGGCATGAACGTTGAATTCTCCCACTTTAAGTAATGCCACCCCCCCTTCCACCCCCCCCCCCAACCACACCTCTTTTCTTCCCTTTCCCAGCCTATCTCACTTTTTTCTAGGCCCCCTTTTTTAACACTCCTTCCCTTTGACCCATCCCCTGGTGGATCTGCTCTCCCCTCCTCCCCCGCACCTGCCGATCACCGTCTCTTACCTGCATCTACCTATCATCACCTTGTGCCCACCCCGCCTCCCCTCTTTCGTCCACCTATCACTGCTCTGCTTTTCCCTCCTATATATCGGGCTTCCCCTTTTCCTATCTTCAGTCCTGAAGAAGGGTCCTGACCCGAAACATTGACCGCCTGCTTTTCTCCACGGATGCTGCCCGGCCTGCTGAGTTCCTCCAGCATCATCGTGTTTTTCATCTGGATTCCAGAATCTGCAGTCCTTTGTTTCTCTCGAGAAAAATCAGATCATCACTCACATGTTCAACAGATTATATACACAAACCCTCCTTCACTACGTGCTAACCGCACAGGCTTCCCCCGGGTGCTCTGGTTTCCTCCCACATCCCGGGCCGCTGTAAATTACTCCTCGTGTAGGGGAGAAAAAGGAGAATTGTGGGAGTTGATGGGCATGTGAAAGAATAAAGTGGGGGAATGGGATGGATGGGACTGCTCCGAGAGCTGGCACAGACTTGATGGGCCGAACAGTCTCCTTCTATGTCATAAGTAAAATATATCTTAAAAAAATTAAAATTTGGCAATGTGTTTGAGACCAAGGAAGAAAGGTAGAACGTAGAGACGTACAGCACCAGTACGGGCCCTTTGGCCCACAATATCGGTGCCCACCATGATGCCAATCTAAATTAATCCCACCCGTAGCACAAGGTCAACATCCCTCCATTCTCTTTGTATTCATGTATCTATCTAAATGCCTTTTAAATGCCACAATCATATCTGCTTCCACCAGCTCCCCAGGCAGCGTGTTCCAGGCACCCACAACTCTGTGTGGGAAAAACTTACCCCCCACATCTCCTTTAAACTCTCTCCTCCTCACCTTAAAGCTATGCCCTCTGATGTTGGACATTTCCATCACGGGAGAAAGATTCTGACTATCCACACTATCCATGCCCATCCTAATTTTATACACTTCTATCAGGTCACCCCTCAGCTTCCGATGCTCCAGCAAAAACAAATCCAAGTTGGTCCAACCTCTCCTTTTCACTGATACTCTCCAATCCAGGCAACACCCTGGTGAACCTCTTCTGCACCCTCTCCAAAGCCACCACATTCTTCCTGTAATGCAGCAACCAGAACTGCACACAATACTCCAAATGTGGCCTAACCAAAGTTTTATACAGCTGCAACATGGCTTGCCAACTTTTATATTTAATACCCTACCAATGAAGGCAGGCACGCCATATGCCTTCTTTACCACTCTTGTGTTGCTACTTTCAGAGAGCTGTGGTCCCTGTCCGTCAATGCTCCTGAGGGTCCTACCATTTACTGTGGACTTTCCTCTTACATTTGACCTCCCAAAATGCAACACCTCACACTTCTCCAGATTAAACTCCATCTGCCATTTCTCTGCCAAAGTTTCCAATGGTATCCTTTGACAACTTTCCTCATTATCTGCAATTCCACTATGTTTTGTGCCTCTACAAACTTTCTATTCAGCCACCTACTTCTACAAATGTACTGTTGAAAGTATCCTGACTGGTTACATCACGGGCTGCTATGGCAATTCAAATGCACAGGAATGTAAGAAGCTGCAGAGAGTAGTGGACTCAGCCCAATACATCACGGGCACGTCCCTCTCTACCATTGGTAGTATCTATACGAGACACTGCCTCAAGAAGGCAACGTCTATCACCAAAGATCCCCACCATCCGGGCCACGCCATCTTCTCGCAGCTATCATCGGGCAGAAGGTACAGAAGCCTGAAGTCCCACACAACCAGGTTCAAGAACAGCTACTTCCCTTCAACCATTCAGTTCTTGAATCAACCTTCACAACTCTAATCACTACCTCATTACAGCAACACTGTGGCAACTTTGACCACGTTGCACTTCAATGGACTTCAGTTTTTTTTGTTCTAATTGTGTCCTTTGTTGTATTATTTATGTTTAATTTAGGTTGTGTTTCTAAAGCTATGTGCCTGTGATACTGCTGCAAATCTTTCATTGCACCTCTGCACACATGTACTTGTCTCAACTGACTTTACATTTTTGTCCAAATCACCTATCACAAACAACTGAAGTCCCAGCACTGATCCTTGTGGAACACCACTGGTCACCAGACCTCCAGTCAGAATAAACACCCCTCCATCACTACCTTCTGTCTTCTATGGCCAAGGCAATTTTGAATCCAACCTACCAACTCACCATGGATCCCATGTGACTAAATCTTCTCAATCAGCCTACAATGAGGGATTTTGTCAAATGCTTTACCAAAATCAATGTGGACAACATCCCTTATCAGTCATCTTCACTACCTCCTCAAAAAACTCAGTCAAGTTGTGCGACATGACCTCCCTCACACAAAGCCATGCTGCCTAACTTTAATAGTTTTAGGTTACAGGAAGATATCAGTGGACAGACTAGATGGGCACAGATGTGGTCAATGGATTTCAGTCTAGAAAAGTGTCAGGTAACGGATTTGGAGACTAAAAGAAGACAATAGAATTCACAACAAATGGTAAGGTAGTAATCAGAGAGGAACAGAGGGACCTTGGAGTTCATATCAGCTAATCACTAAAGGAAACAAGGCAGATAACCATAGAACAATACAGCACAATACAGGCCCTTCAGCCCACAATGTTGTGCCAACCTTTAAACCACACCTAAGACTATCTAACCCCTTATTCCCACATATCCCCCTATTTTAAATTCCTCCATATGCTTATCTAACAACCTCTTGAACTTGACCAATGTATCAGCCTCCACCACCACCCCAGGCAGTGCATTCCATGCCCCAACCACTCTCTGGGTAAAAAAACCTCGCTCTGATATCTCCCTTGAACTTCCCACCCATTACTTTAAAGCCATGCCTTCTTGTATTGAGCATTGGTGCCCTGGGAAAAGAAGTGCTGGCTGTCTACTCTATCTATTTCCTCTTAATATTTTGTATACCTCTATCAATTCTCCTCTCATCCTCCTTCTCTCCAAAGAGTAAAGCCCTAGCTGTCATGGTTCCGAGTACTGGCCTCGATTCGGCTCTATTGATGATGCCTTGTTAGACAGCACATGGATTCCCTGCACGACTAATTGCATAATGACACACACACCTGAGCCCCATCAGGGGTCTAGCATAAGTACCCGGGTTTCTCTAGTACTAGTTGCCAGAGTATTGGTCAACCTTTGGGTATACTTTGTCTCCTGGCTGCTTAGAGTTGTCAGCTCTAGACCAGTCCTGGTTTCACTGTTCCTCTTAGGATATCCAGTTTTCATGTTGGGACTCCACCTCAAATCCCCAAGGCAAGAGTCCTTCCAGTTGCTGCTGGAGTTTGGTCCTGAGGAAGCATCCTGACTCCAGTCTCATACCAGCATGCTGCATTTTGGTTCTCTGCAAGCTTGCTCTTTGTTCAACATTGTGACACTAGCTCCCTTAGTCTCTCCTCATAATCCATACTCTCCAATCCAGGCAGCATCCTGATGAATCTCCTCTGCACCCTTTCCAATGCTTCTGCATCCTTCCTATAATGAGGTGACCAGAACTGGTCACAGTACTCCAAGTGTGGTCTAACCAGAATTTTGTAGAGCTGTATCATTACCTCGCGGCTATGGTACACTTGCCTCTATTGCTTGAGGCTTGAACTTAAGAGTGGGGAGGACATCTCAGAACTGTATAAAACACTAGTTAAACCACATCAGGTACACTTCCAATCACCACACCACAGGAAGGATGTGGTAGTACCAGGGAAGTAGTTGATGAGATTTATAAGGATGTTATCACACCTGAAGGGTTCTAGTTACAAGAATGCACTCATGGAATGGGATTGTTTTCTTTGGAATGAAGGGGACTGAGGGGAGATTTTATTGAGGTACATAAAATTATAAGACCTTGCATAGGTTCAGGAAGTATCTCCTGAATTTCCCATTGATTCCCAGTTTTGGATTTCACTATAAGCAGAAGTAGTTTCTCAACATTGACCTTACCAAAGCTATTGTGGTCTTAGAGCTCTCTCCTGCCCATTCTCTCTCCTGCCATTGTTCAGCTTTCTATCTTCTAGAGAAAAGTTTCCCACCCTCTTCATTCCTGACAGCACTAATCTCTCCGTCTCCACCTTCTCCAAAACCTCTATATTCTTTCATCCTGAGACATGCCACAGAGACATTAAACTGGCACTGAGCAGAATACAGAACTAGAGGAGTACCCCTGAGACCTTGTGAAGTGAGGTGGGTTTAAAACAAAGAATTGAAGCACAATTTTGATACTCTGCGAAAGGAACAAATTAGCCAGGGGTTGTTATTAAATAGGGAGGACTCAAGGAGATTGTACTGAATCTATTTAAAAAAAAATCTGGAGAAAGATTTTGATATTTTAAAGCAATAGGGAAGGCCATGCCAAGGAATGAGTGGACGAGATGATTGTGGGAAGCTTGTGATGGGGTTCAGACCTCTAGTTCTGTCACTGCTGATGACTTCTACCACAGCTGTCAGTTTGGCAAAGCTTAGATAAAGAAGTTCATTAGTGACTGCCACAGAATCTCAACAGGGAGAGGACTCTTAAGTACCGGGCCTGTCCAGAACCAATGAGCAGAGAGAGATTCCATCAGTCCAACAGATTTAAACCTTCCCACCAACCATTCAAAGTAACCAGCACTGAACACTCCAGTGACTGCAACACAAACCACAAATCTCCAGACCCAAGAAATTCTATCTCCCTCTGGGATATTAGTCCATTAGTGAGTTTTTCATCCTTCCTGAAAGCTCAGCCTTCTCTGCTTCTGATCCATTTGCCAATTCTGGCTCAATTTCACTTGTGAACTATTAACCCATCAGCAATCACTGCGTACAGAGCAACTTAAAGGCAGAAATTGGCAATTACAGAAACTGTCAATCAGGTGCAAAACTGGCGTGAATGAAATGCGAGATGGAGCATACCACTTAAAGAGGACTGAGGAAGGGTAGACACTGAGAGGGAAATCACCATCTCAGGCACGTCTTAACAAAGCCTCTTTTTAATTGGGACGGGAGACCCTCTGTTTCCAGGTGGCATATTTGCAGCAGTGAGATGAATCTGGAGTGCCCTGAGTATCCACTAGTGATCCTGTCTACAACACACTTGTCTTAGCTTCTATCCCTGTCAAAGCTACTGTGACTACTTTCCTGTCACTGTCATGTTGTGTTTACAGTTACAAGTTCAGGTTTAATGCAACCTCAGAGTTGTCAGTCCTGGCGAGAGGTAAAACCAATGCAAGTGGATGTGACTTGGAAGGCCATGAGGAAAGAGCAGGAGTGTGGGACTAATTGGTAGCTCTTTCAAAGTACTGGCACATATACAATGAGCCAGATGGCCTCTCCCTGGGAAGAGAAAGTCCAATACTTAATTCTCCACCAACAGATTATCTAGTTGCTATCACATCACAGCTTGTGGTAGCTTGCTGTACACAACTCACCTCCGATTTCTCATGTTGCAACGGTGACTGCACTTTAACACAAGCTGGCTGTCTGGGAACATCCAGCGTATGAAAAAGGCACAACATTAATACAATTTGTCTCTTCAAGGCCCAAGTAAAGTTCACGAATGCAAAATCAAACTACAGTGCAGTAAGTAACAAGGGTGGAGTACAGAGCAGAGAGCAGGGGAGTGGAGAGCAAGGGGGTGGGGGGTTGCTGGTGGGGTGGGGTGCAAGAGTGTGGAAAGAATAGGGAAGAGAGGACAGAGTGTGGAGGAGAGTGATGTGCATGGGGAGGGAGGAGTGCGGGGGGAGTGGTGTGTGGGGGAAGGGGAGGGTGGGGGGAGTTGGGTACAGGGAGAGAGAGGAGTGTGAAGGGAGGGTGGGGGGAGTGGTGTGCTGGGAAGTGAAGAGTGTGGGATGGCCGGAGTGTGGAGGGGGGCTGCATTTGCCACCTCACCAAGAATGCTCACCCACCAAGTCCCATGTCAGCAGCCAGGGGCAGTGGGATCTTCAGGCAGGGGGCTCTTTCCTAATGCCCGGCTGCACATTGCTGGCTGTGGAAGGGCAAGAGAGGGTCCAGTTTCTGCTGTGAGGCAGCAGCAGGTCTGGTCTCAGTGAGCTGGCTGAGGACACTGTGCTCTGAGTCACTGCACACGCATGGATTTTGGTGTCATTCTGCTCTCTGTGATCCCACAGAGGTTCTCCACAAAAATTACCCCTACAACTTTTGCAAAGTGCCACTCTAATAGCTGTGAGTCAGGCCTCTGTACCTCTCCCCAATATTTGGGTATCCTACACCTGAAGAGGACCATCTGCTTCTGCTCAGACAGGCCGCTGCAGGTGGAGGGTGCCTGCAGGATCTGAGTTGACTGACAAGTCCAATGTGGGGACACTTAAACTACCACCCATTCAGTTTGATTGGCGTGCTCCTCAGCCAGTCACAGACCTACTTCAAAAGGCTTGCATACATAAAGCATATTTCATGGCCTCTATTGCAACATAGCAAATGAAGTTACAGAGCAGGATGCTCAGTGCAAAGGGATAACAGGACCAAGATGGCCAGAAGTTCTGTGGTTGGAAACGTTGCTGAGTACCACATTAGCCAGAATTCCTCTGTCTTTCTACAACAGTAATGGGATCGTCATATGTCCACTTGAGAGGGTGGACAGGGCCTCTGTTCTAATACTTATTGAAAACTATGCACTCAAAAACTGTCAGCATTCACTCAGAACGGGACCACTGGTTTCAGAATGTTGACCCCACATTCTGCAGCACCACCCACACAGCCACCATCAGCAGTCAAGGTTAAAGGGAGTTTGGGAGCCGGTTGCCTGGTGAGATAAAAGGGAGGACGGGAAATGAGCCCTCAGTGGGCTTAAAGTGAGTGCAGGAACCAGGGCCTGGTGTTTTTGATGGGGACCTGGGACACAGGAATCGGGGCGGTTAAAGTTAGTGTGGGAACAGCGCCCCATTGGGCTTAATGGGAGCACAGGAACAGGGCCCGGTGTGTTCGAAGGGAGCACAGGAACAGGCCCGGTGTGTTTCAAGAGAGTGCAGGAACAGGACCCTGTGTTGCTGAGGGTAGAACAGGAACAGGGCTCGGTCTGTCTGAAAGCAGTGCAAGAACAGGGCCCGGTGTGTTTGAAGGGAGCACAGGAACAGGCCCCGGTGAAACAGATGCTGACTTATCAGAATTTCTGAACCACCGGATAGTGGATTTTTTTGGAATTTTACTGTAAGTTCTTCCCATGGAATCTCCCTCCTACATATCTTAGTTAGGGTGCTATTATGGCAAAGCAACATGTGTATCAGAAGCCCCAGCTCAGTTAATCCTCGGTGGTACTAGACTTTTCAGACTGGGCCACACGAAGAGACGGGACACCACCAGTCAGTCTCTCAACTCACCTCAGACACAGGAAAGTACAGCAAGAGTGCAGCCATTTCCCACATCTGTCTCCCTGTTGTGCCACTCTACTCTCTGCAACCTCAGGTTTCTCCAACAGGTTGACAGCCAGTAAAGTGTACCGTCACCGTGGGGATGTCAGAAATGTGACTATAATATTTGCACAGCATGGTCAAACAGCAGTGTGGTTTCACCCAGATCACTCGTTTCCACGATATTGGGCAGATCATTCACAAGCGTGGTGTTGAGCACAATTTCCTGCTGGGAGACCATGCAGCCAATGGAGTGCAGTGTCTTGCCATTGCAGAACAATGCAGCCCAGTGCAGTTCAGTGCTGTGCAGGCCAATGCAGCCAAGTGCAGCACCATGCAGCTAGAGCAGGGGCTATCTCGCATCAGTCGCTGGCTTTGCCCCCAGAAGGGCTTTGACATCCAGTGAGTCCCTCTCCCAGCCTCATCAGCTGCGGCTGAGAGTGAACAAATGTGATATTCACAAATATTTTCAAAGACCCAGGAATTATTAAAATAAATTAAAAGTATTTAATCACCAAAAAACACACATACACTTAAAATAATTTACATTTAACCTTGCTGACTTAAATAAAATTGAAAGATCCCCTTACACTTTATCTGCAGCCTTTTCCCATTCCTCTCAATGGGCTCACTCCAGCTGACACCTTACCGGAGCTGGGACACTGCAGGAGCCTGTGCCAGCCTATTGGGCCAGTGGTGGAGGGCAGAAGTCTTGGGACTGAGCTGATGGCCCTACTTCAGCCCCACTGGGGAATCCCGAATCTCTGCTCCAGTAAGTGTTTTAAAAGTACCAACCCCAAGTGGTTAATGGGGACCATTGATAGAGAGGTAAGGACAACACAGATAAACCTCCTGCTCTATTTCAGACTACCCTAGCCTCAGTTTAACATCTAATCTCAAGGACGGCTCAGCACTCTCTCAGTACCACACTGGAAGTGTCAAACTAGGTTTTGTGCTTAAATCTCTGGTCTAGGACTTGGATCTACAACCTTCTGACTCCATAGTGAAGAGTTACCCACTACCGTCATCACATGTCCTAGTACAGAGAGAGGGTAATACTTCACAAGCTGGTATGATCACAATGTACCCATGGAATTACATGGTGCTCAAAGTGCAGTCTCTGAGAGATAGCTGACGCTTCCCACACCTGGTACCAGACCTCCTCATGTATTTTGGAGACATAAGATACAGTAGATGCTGGAATCTGGAGCAACGAACAAGATCCTGGAGGAACTTATCTGGACTAATGTCAGTTAGACAGTCCAGATGAAGGTTCTCAACTCAAATCATCAACTGTCCATTTCCCTCCATAGATGCTGCCTGACCCGCTGAGTTCCTCCAGCAGTTTGTTTGTTACCTTATTTTTAAAAGTTATTCCTCTTACTGTATGGAAGGAAACTATTCAACCCATCACCAGCTCTCCAAGAAATCCCATCAATCCCATCATCTCCATTTGGTTCCCTATAACCCGTCTCCTTCGTGCACCCATCAACTCCCCCCTCATTTTCCTACCACTCGCCTCCACACTAGGGGCAATTTACAGCAGCCAATTAACCTATCGACCTGCACAGCTTTTGGATGCAGAAGGAAGCCGGAGCACCTGGAGGAAACCCACGTGGTCGCAGGAAGAACGTGCAAACTCCACACAGACAGCACCAGACATCAGGGTCGAAGAGCTATGGAGGCGGCAGCACTACCTGCTGTGCCACTGTGCCTCTCTCTAAGTTTCACACAACCATGAACCTGCGTCACTCAGTCGTTCGTCCAGATCTTGGGGTTACTATTGCTGGTAACTTTTCCACTGCACCACTCCCAACCTACCCCGAACCACCTCTCTGTTCCATGCAGACCCTCACTCAGCAACATTACATCTGAACCGGTTCCTGACACGGGTCCAAGAGCAGCTCCTCCCCAGCACCAAAGGATCTTTATGTCCTGAAAATCGGTTTCTGCGCAGGGACACTCTGCTGACCCAGGACCTCTCCATACTCAGTCACAATATAGTCTCAGGAATGCATAGCACTTCAGCACGCTGCCCCATTGTATACGTGATTCGAAGGTAATGGTTAATCAAAACATGAATCATAGCAGAATGAGGATGGATGGACCAGGGATTACTCTGTTGTCATGGTGACAGGGCTAGCTCAATACTAAGAGATGTTTTGGCCATGACTCTTGCTTCCATTAACTGCAGACATTCTGATTATGTGAAATCTTTCCAAGTGGGGGCTACAAGGAGAATTTTGGCTCCCAGCTCATCTGTACCCTGAAGCTGCTGACCTGCTGAAGTTCAGCCTGGTGCATAGGTTGTGTTATTTGCCCTTGAGAAGGGGCATTGCCAGTTTGAGACAACTTTATATCAAGAGGCCATTTCAGAGGGCAGTTTAATGTCAATGACGTTGCTGTGGGACTGGGGTTACATATGGAGTAGGGCAATGAAAACAGAAAATGCTGGAAACACTAAGCAGGTCAGGCAGTATCTGTGGGAAGAGAAACAGAGTTAATGTTTCTGGTCGAAGACCCTTCATCAGAACTGGTGTTTCCAGCATTTTCTGGTTTTATTTCTTATTTCCAACATCCGCAGTTCTCCAATTGTTTATCAGGTTAAGACACTGGGTTTTCTTTGCTGATGAACGTCGGCTGGGTTTATGTGATTAGCCAATACCTCCAATGTCAGATATTTAAACCTGAGGAAGGGTCCTGACCTAAAATGTTGACCACCTGCTTTTCTCCACAGATGCTGCCTGGCCTGCTGAGTTCCTCCAGCATCATCGTGTTTTTCATTTAAACCTGTAATCCATTTCCAGGTTCTGTGAGCATTTTTGACATGACAATGAGTGTTGGCAACCACTTCCACAGTGTAGAATAACAACTGGTACCTTTGCTGGCCTCAGTCAATGTCCCCGTACTTCGTTCCATCAGGCGAGAGAAGCAATAGCGAATGATTTTGATTCTCTCCCAAGCTGAGGCAACAGTTGGCCGAAGCCAGAACTAACATCAGCAACATGGATGGGATTTTAGAACCTGGAGCCCATTGTGAGTGGTTCACTGCATGGGTCAGTCTTACTCTGGGTTGGATATAGCTCCAGAATAATCTTTCCACCTGCAGTCACCATGAGAGGCAGTCTCTGCCTCACACCTAGTCCAACCACCTTGTCATGAAGCCCCTGATGCAAGGTCACCCTTTGTAACTGTCCCACAAACTCAAAATGACCCATGGTGCCTTGCCGTGAGTTCATTTCCCAACCGTGAGCCCAGGTTGTGAATCTCCACTCTCAGACTCAGCAGATCTACGGACACTTGAGACAGACGGAAACATCCCAGATGGTCCTAACTTGACTGATCCGGGATAAATGTGAAGGATACAATGGCCTAAAGTGGGAGTTCCTGCTCACCATCACATCACCCCTCCCAATAGGTCGACATAACTGAAGCAGCATCGTGCCACAGCTATTAGAGACACTGCCTCACAACAATAGAGACCCAGTTAAATCCTGATCTTGGCTGCTCTTGGTGTGGAGTTTGTATGTTCTCACTGTGACCACACGTGTTTTCTCTGGCTGCTCCAGTTTCCTCCCACATCCCAAAGATGTGCTGTTGTCGGTTAATTGGCCACTGTGTGTTGCCCCTGGTGTGTAGGTGAGTGATGGAGTCTGGATGGGAGTTGCTGGGAACGTGAGGAGAGTAAAGATGGGATCAGCGTCGGATTAGTGTAAGTTGGTGTTTGGTGGTCGGTGTGGACTCGACGGGTGAAGGATCAGCTTCTGTGCTGGATCTGAAATTGGATAACGGTATCAGATACTGAAAGGGCTGGGATTGAGTGGACGTGGAGAGGATGTTTCCATCAGTGGGAGACTCCAGGATCCGAGGGAACGCCCTCAGAATAGAGGTACGTCCTTTTAAAACTGAGATGAGGAGGAATTTCTTCAGGTATATCTGTGGAATTCGTTGCCACAGAGGGCTGTGAGGCTAAGTCATTGGGTGTATTTAAGGCAGTCATTGATAGGTTCTTGATTGGTAAGGGGGTTAAGGGTTACAGGGCGAAGGCAGGAGAATGAAAATAAAATTAGCCATGATTGAATGGCAGAGCAGACTCGATGGGCCAAATGACCTAACTCTGCTCCTATATCTTATGGTCTTATCTATTGATGACTGTGTGACACGGGCTGCCTGTGCGCACCATTGAAGAATATGTATGGAGGAGGAACCAAAGAGCAGGTGGTATTCAGTCCAGAGCCAACAGCAGAGCCACTGACATTAGCTCAGGCTTAGTCATGCTATAATGTTTATATGAAACCAAGCTTTTGCAGGCAGAGGAATACTTTCTATCTCCATAATAAACACTTTAGTAAAATCAGTCCATGTAAGGATTAAATAATTTACCAGTCAGGCACTGGGTACCTCATGCTCAATAAGTTCTCTGCTCAAGTTAACATCAAGTAGGTGAGGTCCTCAATGAATACTTCTCTTCAGTATTCACCAAGGAGAGGGGCCTTGATGACACTGAGGACAGTGTTGGTAAAGTTGATGTTCTGAAGCATGTTGATGTCAAGAGAGAGGATGTGTTGGAGCTGTTAGAAAATATTAAAACAGATAAGTCCCCGAAGCCTGATGGAATATTCCCCAGGCTGCTCCGCGAGGTGAGGGAGGAGATTGCTGAACCTTTGGCGAGGATCTTTGAGTCCTCATTGTCCGGGGAATAGTACCGGAGGATAGGAGGGTGGCAAATGTTGTCCTCTTGTAGTGTGAAAGGTTATGGCTGTCTTGTGACACCATCGCATGCTGGTCGAAAGTGACACCACTGTCAATCAAGGTCTAGCTCCACTCACCCATTAGCACACACCCTTGACCATTGGTCCCTGTGCACTCCTCTTGTACCTGGCCATGACTCATTGGACCTGTTGAATTACCTGAGCTAGTTCCACCCAGCTGTCCAGCACTATAAAGGATGCCACACGTGCGTGGCTCTTCCTCTTTGTGATTGCTGCCAGGGTCGAAACCACGCCGAGGGACCACTGATAAGAGTGTGCGCTTTCACAGGGATTTAGGAGTGTCTTAAGTAGATTCCCAGTAGCGTAGAGCTGATGCTTGTCCAGCTTCAGGGTGTTCAGGCACTGTTTTGTGTTTTCCCTGATCATTTGTGACTAGTTCACTCTGTGTGTGTGTGTGTGTGTGTGTGTGTGTGTGTGTGTGTGTGTGTGTGTGTGTGTGTGTGTGTGTGTGTCTGCGCGCGGGCGCGTGCACTTCACCCCTGTTGCGACTCCCTTCACGTTTCATGATTACCCGAGTGTGTGTGTGTGAGTGTGCATCCATTCCCGTTCATTCTGTTCCCGTGTTTGTCTTTGTAAATAAATTCCTTTTTAAAATCCAAAGACTGTGTCCAGAGTCCTCTACCTTTGAGACCCAAAAGAACCTTTATCCACAACACCCCTTATTCAGAAAAGGTAGTAGGGATAGTCCAGGAATTATAGACCAGTGAGCCTTACATCAGTGGTGGGCAAGCTATTGGAAAGGATTCTTAAAAATAGGATCTATGGGCATTTAGAGAATCATGGTCTGATCAGGGACAGCCAGCATGGCTTTGTGAAGGGCAGATCATGCCTCACAAGCCTGATAGTGTTCTTTGAGAAGGTGACCAGACAGGTTGATGAGGGTAGTGCAGTAGATGTGGTCTACATGGATTTTAGTCAGGCATTTGACTAGGTTCCACGTGGTAGGCTTCTTCAGAAGGTCAGAGGGCATGGGATCCAGGGAAGCTTGGCCGCGTGGATTCAGAATTGGCTTGCCTGTAGAAAGCAGAGTGTTGTAGTGGAGGGAGTGCATTCCGATTGGAGGGCTGTGACTAGCGGTGTCCCACAAGAATCGGCTGTGAGACCTCTACTTTTTGTGATATTTATTAATGACTTGGATGAGGGGGTAGAAGGGTGGGTTGGCAAGTTTGCAGATGACACAAAGGTTGGTGGTGTTGTGGATAGTGTAAAGGATTGTTGAAGATTGCAGAGGGATATTGATAGGATGCAGAGCTGGGCTGAGAAGTGGCAGATGGAGTTCAATCCAGAGAAGTGTGAGGTGGTACACTTTGGAAGGAAAAACTCCAAGGCAGAGTACAAAGTTAATGACAGGATCCTGGATAGTGTGGAGGAACAGAGGGATCTGGGGGTCCATATCCACAGATCCCTGAAAGTTGCCACACAGATGGATAGGGTAGTTAAGAAAGCTTATGGGATGTTGGCTTTCATAAGTCGTGGGATCGAGTTTAAGAGCCGCGAGGTAATGATGCAGCTTTACAAAACTCCGGTTAGGCCACACTTGGAGTACTGTGTCCAGTTCTGGTCGCCTCATTATAGGAAGGATGTGGAAGTGTTGGAAAGGGTGCAGAGGAGATTTACCAGGATGCTGCCTGGATTAGAGAATATGCATTATGAGGAGAGACTAAGGGAGCTAGGGCTTTACTTTTTGGAGAGAAGGAGGATGAGGGGAGACATGATAAAGGTGTATAAAATATTAAGAGGAATAGATGGAGTGGACAGGTGGGGGCTGGGGAATCGGAAGTTGTCAAAATGGTGGAGAGTGTGCAAGGTATCCCGGATGTAGGGGGGGAAGGGACTGGACAAGGAGAGACAGGATAGAGTCAAGGTATGAAAAGATAAATTCAGTGGGGCAAGAGCAGGCAGAAACAATGGACCTACTAGGACAGGCCTGTTTGTGAATCTTGGGCAAGAGATCGAAGCGGGAAGTGTGGGGTTGGGGAACATTCAGGTTGGAGGCTGTGGAAGGGAGATCTCCTGATGTGATCAGATATGTGATAGTGCAGGTAGCCTGGTGTTCGTTGGTGGGGTCATGGTCCAGGGGTAGGAATGTGGAGGTTTTCAAGAGTTGCAGTCTGGCCCCTGCAAGGTAGAGGTCAGTATGCCAGACTAACACTGTGGACTTGGTTCTACATTCTACAGCCAGGGGAAATAGCCTCTCAGCATCTGCCTTTCCAAGTCCTCTCAGAATTCATCAGCTTCCAATGAGAGCAGAGACACAAGAGATTCTGCAGATGCTGGAATCTGGAACAACACACAAAAAGCTGGAGGAACTCAATGGGTCAGGCAGCATCTGTGGAGGGAAATGGACAGTCGACTTTTTGGGTCGAGACCCTTCATCCGTCCATTGAGTTGAGTGAACCTGATGACTTACTCCAGCTTTTTGTGTGTTGTTCAATGAGAATGGGTGTTTCCCCTTTCACCACACCCCAGGTGGTTTCAGCAGGTACCCCTCAGAGTGGAGTGATCTGAGAGACCAGAAGAATTCCTGCCAGTCAAGAGCTGCTTCCATGTTCACCAAGTGAGAAATTAAAAGCATGGAGAAAGACACCTGACAAAAGAGGCAGCACACAGGGCAGGAAGGCGCCAGGGCGGTGTCAGTAAGGGCCATTCCTTTAGGAGCCATGCACTCCAGCCTAATGCCCTCTCCAGGTCTGAATCAGACCTCGCATTTACCTAAAATAAGTTCCCCACTTTGGATGAGCTTTCTTTAACAATGAGGCAGTGAGCAGCAGAGTGTCCTGTGCATCATATCCCAGCAGAGAGAGCCTGTGAGGATGCTAAATCGAGGTTTCTAACTTTGACAGGGAGCGGTGCAGGGATAGGGTTTGTCTGATACTCAAAGTTTGTCTTGTAAAATCAAGCTGTCTTCTGCACGTATTGTTCTTCAGAAGGTTATGTGTGTTTCTCTGGCCGCAGGGAAGACTGTCCACACCAACCACCCCCACCCCTTCCATCACTGTAGCATGCCCACACTCCTTGCCAATACTGCCCAGTAGTTGAAAGATTGCTCATTGTACTGTGCTGTGGGTCCTTGAGGTCAGCACTGTGAGGGAAGGTGCTCCTGATGCAGGAAATTCCACCCCTAGCTCCAGCTGTTCCTGAATCAGAACTGTGTTACATGAGGGATCCTGATCCCAATGTTTTGGAACTGATACTAATGAATTTCATAACCTTTTTGGAACTTTTGAAGACAGCTTTAGGGTGAATCCTATGTTGTTTTAACACTAGAAATATTTTATGATAGAAATTTTAGGCCTACCTCTCATTCTTCAAAGAACATTCTTCTTAATATCTCATTCCAGACAAGCCTCTTATCCCACGAATTAATCTCAACTGCTTTACACTGCTTATAATGTACAGATGTCCTTCCTCAGCTATGGAGTATTCAAGGTGTGATATCAATAAATTCAGTAAAAATCTAGCAAAACTTTCCTATTTTTATACTCCAACTCCCAACTTTGAAGGACAATATATTTCCCTTCTGAATTGATTGTTCCACCTGTATTTAGCCTTCTCTGTACTCTGTAGAAGAACATCCAAGCCTCCTGCTGCTAGCAAACCAACCCCGCTCCCTCCCCTCCCAGTGTTCGCCCCTAACTGTCCACATGCAGATTGACCTTCCTCTCAGAACAGGTAGGTGCGGCAGATTTCTTTCCCAAAGGACATTATGCAGATATGTTTCTACAAAAATCCTGTAGTTTTATGGTCACAGTTTAAATGCCAACTTATTTCTTTATTCGAGATTGATTTAATGATTAATTTAAATTCGCCAAGTGCTGAGGTGAACTTTAAAACCATACCAATGAACAATCTGCTGGAAGAACTCAGCAGGTCGACATCTGTGGGAGGAAAGGACCGATGCAGGGTTTCGACCCGAAACATCGATGATTCCTTTCCTCCCACAGATGCTGCTCAACCTGCTGAGTTCCTCCAGCACACTGTTTGTTGCTCCAGATTCCAGCACCTGTAGTCTGTTGTTTTTCCTTTAAAACCCTATCATTGGATTTATAATGCAGATGCCAGATAGTTGAGAAGTTTAACCACGAGACTGGTAACTATACTGCTGGTGAGTGTTCTGAGCTAGATGGTGAAGCCCTGTGAGATGAAGGGGGTCAGAACAACCCCTCCCACAGAACAGCTATAACATAAAAAAATCATTAACACCTTCCCAAGTTTCACCAGGTAATAAAACTGGTAGTCAGAAATATTCTGAAATTAAACTCAATCGCAAACTCAATTGATTCAAGAAAACGTAAACTAGCCTGGTCCTGGCTCTGGCCTCCCGCACCATCTCATTCCCCAGTGTAGTTGATGGAAGGAAATCTGCCATCTTCGCCCAGCCCAGCTATAGGTTAACTCCAGACCACCACCCCCCACCCCCCCATCCTTAAGTGCCCTCTGAAACGATCCAGCATCAGTCAGTTGTATCCTTAGACTATGTGTCAACTGAGAAAAGATAAAACTGGATGAATCAATAGCATGGTTGGGAACACTGCAACAGGTCGTAAAGGCAGCTCACCACCCCCTTATCAAGGGCAACTAGCAATGGGTAATAAATACCAACAATATCCCATTTCCAAAAATTGAATAAAAAATATTTTTCATTTGAGTAGAAACCATCAGGCCCTGGAGACTTATCTGCAATCAATCCCAGTGTTTTCTCCAGCACAAACTTTTATTTGTATTGAATCAAATAATTTCCTCTTCTTTGATTTTAGTTTCCATTCAATCTCTTCCTCTTCCTCAGCCACTATATCATAGTCCAGTATGATATATTGTACATGGGCCCACAATCCCATTACTTCAATATGTTTATAAAAACATTTACTGTTACCCTTAGTATTTCCTTCCTGGTACTCCTTTCTTCAGATGTTAGCGTTTACTTTGTACTCATTTGTTGCTGGTTGTACTCTTCTCCTGCATGGCTACTGTTGTTATATTTGAGTAACCCACTTCCTCTTTCACCGAGATTCTTGCCGACTCTACTCAAACAGGCTGAAGCTAACACCTTGCGTCATGAGATGTGGGATATGGAGTTGACATCGCTCCCAATGTGTTATTTGCTTAAGTCAAGCAACTAATAGCAGTTCAGGAAACAACTCATAAACACAAGATATTCACAATAATCAAACCTGCCAAACTAGGCGAGCAGGATGAGAACAGAAAAATTTGCATTTCAAATTTGCAGATTCTCAAACACATTTCAAATAAAATGCCCAACCCTTTGGCTGTTCACGGCACTAAATGTAGCCCATAGAAAGCAAACTAAAGAACTGACATTTTGCTGATTGCAACAATTGAAGTTTGCTTCATAAACTACAAACTTCAAAAAAATCTATTAACCATTGAGCAAGGAAAGAATTCAATTTATCAAACAAAATTTGAACTGAGTTCCAAAGACTGGAAGTCCACATCCCCAGCCCTTCCTCGTCCCTGGTTCTGCACCGTACTTGTCTCAAGGCCAACAGATTCCTTCCCTTCTCGAACTGTGCACAAGGCTCAGGATTTCCATCCATGTCAGATTCAGTTTGGAGTTTTGTTTGAAAATTGGTTAAGGACTTTGGGAGATGGTGGGAAGGAGCAAGGGGAAGGAGGGAAGGGGGATCCATTGGTGGTGGAGATGTGACAACTCGGCCCTTTCACTGTGCCATCACAGGGGAAGTGTGAGTGATCCACATCAGGTGGATCTTTAGGAAGAACACCGTTGTACAAACTGAACAGGAAATTGTTAGCATACAATCTGGCTTCTCCGACCGTCAGCAAGGATTTCACCAGCCTTCTCTGGAGTAACTGAAGTTGCCACCATGTTTGTGTCACTCTCAGTTCATTAAGAACACAAATGGGCCTTTCGGCCCTCGCATCCGTCCTACCATTTCATGAGGTTGTGCATCTGATTTAAAAGCAAAATGCTGCAGGTTCTGGAAACAAAAACAAAATCATGCTAGAAATACTCTACAAGACAGGCAGCATCTATGGAGAGGGAACCAGAGCCAAGGTTTCAGGCAGTAAAGCAAAATAACCACAGATGCTGGAAATCTGAAATAATAAGAAAGTGCTGGAAACACTCAGCAGGTCAGGCAGCATCTGTGGAGAGAGAAACAGAGTTAATGTTTCAGACCATTGACTTTTTATCGGAAAGGTATAACGGATTTGATATGCTGTTGGATCCAGATCCCTTCACATCCATCCCTAACACACAGCTGAACATTCAGTTCTGAAACAAGGTTGTTCTGCTGACAAGTTAACTCCATTTAATGTTTCATGCATGTTTCCTGACCTGCTGAATATATTCTGCCTTTTTTATATTAAAAATCTATTAAACTCTCAAAAGCTCTATTGAGCCTTGCCATCTGTAGTGAGGTCTCTGAAATTCCCACCTCATTCCATGTGAAAATATGCTTCATGATTCACTTCAAAATGATCTATCTTGAATTTCAAGATTTTGCCTTTTTGTTTAGGATTCCTCATTGTACCTTGTGAACAAGATGCTGTAATGAAGAGACCAGTGGTATATTGTTCCCTAACCCTAAAAATATTAAAAAAACACAAGTTTCTGTAAGATTATTCATCTGCCTTGTGGCAGATATTGGCAAATGGGATTGAGGGAGTGTCTCGAGGATGATAGAACATGTAGGAGAAAACAAGAAAGAAATTGGGAGGGCAGAAAGGGGTCATGAAATATCCTTGGCAAGTAAGATTAAAGAGAGGCACGGTAATGTAGCAGTTAGTGTAATGCTATTACAGTGCCAGCGACCTGGACTCAATTCCAGCCACTGTCTGTAAGGAGTTTGTATGTTCTCCCTGTGTCTGCGTGGGTTTCCTCCGGGTGCTCCGGTTTCCTCCCACATTCCAAAGACATACAAGTTAGGAAGTTGTGGGCATACTATGTTGGCGCCAGAAGCGTGGTGACACTTGCAGGCTGCCCCCACAACATCCTATGTATTTCACTGTGCATTTCAATGTACATGTGACTAATAAAGATATCTTAATAAAGATATCTTAACATTCTATATTAGGAGCAGGAGGGTAGCCAGAGAAAGAGTGCATCTCCTTAGGGACCAGAGGGGTAATCTATGTGTGGAGCCAGGGGATGTGGGCAAAGTCCTAAATGAATACTTCTCATCTTTATTCACCAAGGAGAAGGATATGGAAATCAATGGGTTCAGGGCAAGGCGTATGGATAATCTCAAGCAGGTCAGTATTAAGGTGGGGGAGGTGTTAGATGTTATGGGATGTATAAGGGTTAATAAATTCCCAAGGCTGGATGAGATCTATCCCAGGCTGCTATCAGAAGCAAAGAAAGAGATAGCTAGAGTTCAGATGGAGATTTTTGCATCTACCTTATCCACAGGTGAGGTGTCAGAAGACAAGAGGATGGCTAACGTCATTCCTTGATTTAAAAAGGGCAACAGAGATAAGGCAGGTAACCACAGGCCAGTGAGCCTTATTCAGTGGTAGGGAAATTATTGGAGAAAATCCTAAGGGACGGGAGTTGTGTGCATTTGGAAAGGTGGGGGCTGAACTGGGATAGTCAGCAAGGCTTTGTGTGGGGGAAATTCTGTCTCACTAATTTGATTGAGTTTTTGAGGAGGTAACCAAGAAGGATGATGAAGGCAAGCAGTAGGTGTTGTCTATATGAACTTCAGTAAGGCATTTGGTAAGGCCCCACATCGCAGGCAGGTCCAGATGGTTACGACACATGGGATCCAAGGTGACCAACGGTATGCAAGATGAGTTTTTCACTGTACCTCAGTACGTGTGACAATAATAAACCAATACCAATACCAAATTGGATCCAAAATTGGCTTGGTGATAGAAGTCAGAGGGTAGTGATGGAAGGATGCTTTTCTGATTGGAAGTCTGGGACCAGTGGTGTACCGCAGGGATCGGTTTGTGTTGTTTGTGATGTATATTAACAACTTGGAGGTGAATGTAGGAAGTATAATCAGTAAGTTTGAGGATGACAAAGAAATTTGGTGGTGTTCTGGATAGCAAGGAAGGATATCCGAGGCTACAGCAGGACATAGAACAGTTGGAAAGTTGGGCGGAGAGTTGGCAGCTGGAACTTAATCCCAAGTGCAAGATGATGCATTTTGGGAAGTCAAATGGTGGTAGGACATTTACAGTAAATGGTAAGGCACTGAGGAATGTTGACAAACAGAGAGACCTAGAGGTATGGACACAGTTCCCTGGAAGTGCCAACACAGGTCAATAGAGCGGTGAAGAAGGCATACAGAATGCTTGCCTTCATAGGTCAGGACACATAGCAGCAGGCACGGTAGCATAGTGGTTAGCATAATGCTTTACAACACCAGCGACCCGGGTTCAGCACTGTCTCTAAGGAGTTTTTACGTTCTCCCCGAGTCTGCGTGGGTTTCCTCTGGGTGCTCCGGTTTCCTCCCACATTCCAAAGAAGTACAGGTTAGGAAGTTGTGGGCATGCTAGGTTGGCGCCGGAAGTGTGGCGACACTTGCAGGCTGCCCCCCAAAATCACTATGCAAAAGATGTATTTCACTGTGTGTTCCGATGTACATGTGACTAGTAAAGATCTTATCTTATCTTACACAGAATATAAAAATTGGGACATTATGTTGGACTGCACTTGGAGCACCATGAGCAGTTCTGATCACCACACAATAGGAGGGAGGTGGTCGCAGTGGAGACAGTGCAGAGGAGATTCACCAGCATGTTGGCCGGAATGGAGGACTTTCGATGTGAGTAGAGATAGGACAGGCTGGGCTTAATTTCCCTGGAGCGAAGGAGGCTGAAGGTGACCTGATAGAGGTGTGTAAGGTTATAAGTGGCATAGAGAGTCAGAACCTTTATTTCCATGGTATGGATATCAAAACAAGAGGCTTCAGTTTAAGATGAGAGGAAGGAGTTGTAAAGGGGATCCGAGGAGTAAGTTTTTCATACAGCGAGTGGGTGTCATCTGGAACACACTGCCAGAGGATGTGGTGGAGTCAGATACAATCACTATGTTTAAGAGACACTTGGCCAGTCACTCAAAATGGGCAAGGCTACGGACCTAATGTGGGTAAATGAATTAGCGTAGATGGATAAAAGGTTCAGCACGGACATTGTGGGCCAGAGAACCCATTTCTGTGCTGAACAGCTCTATGACTCTATGATCAATTAATAATTTTGCTCAATTTGAAATATTTTAGTTCTCAGCCCCAATGAACCTGAACTCAAAGAAAGCTGATGGAACATCATTGGAATCATGACAAGTGAAGGCCATTGCGTCCTCAGCTTGGCTCCTGCTTGCTCTTCACAGAACATTCTGCTCATTATCTACTTACCCAGAAATATAAAACACAAAGATCTACATGAAAGTAAGAAAGGAATGTAATAGATGGGTGTGTCTACTTGTTCCAGAAAGACAAGTCTGTACAATGATTGATAGGTTCATCTTTCTTTGGAAAACATCCTTCTGCAAGTCATATTCACAAAAGGAATGAGTCAGATTTCAAACACCGGAGTTTTTTTTTAGACCAGTTACTCACATGGTGAATGGAAATGCAGTTTCAGAAATCCTCACCAATGTTTTCTGTGAGTATTCAATCTAATTAAACATTTGCAGCATCCATCATTAAGGACCCTCGCCACCCGGGACATGCCCTCTTCTCGTTACTACCATTGGGGAGGAGGTACAGGAGCCTGAAGACCCTCACTCAACATTTCAGGAACAGCTTCTTCCCCTCCGCCATCGGATTTCTGAACTATCCATGAACCCATGAACACGACCTCATTTTCCCTTATTTTCAGCATTATTTATTTATTTTAGTGACGTGTAGATTTTTATGTCTTTGCGCTGTACTGCTGCCTCAAAACAACAAATTTCATGTCATATGTCAGTGATAATAAACCTGATTCTGATTCTGACTCTGATTCTAATTGCATTCTGGGAGAAAATGAATGGAGGGAATTGGTGCTTTACTCAAGGACAAACTGACCGTCAAGAGGGAGGTGAGCCAATTTTGCATGCAGTTACGGAGAATGATTACATCAAACCTTCTTACTGGGACTCAGCCAGTAGTAGTCTCTACTGTTATCGTACAGGGGAGTTGTAAGTTTATGCTCCCTCCGGACACTGGAGCATATTTACTAGAATGGTAATCATTGCAGTACTGAGGAAAACCTACATTGTCACAAGGATTGTCATTCATATGGGACGTGATAATTCAAAAGCAAAAATGGATGTTTATCCTCAAACCCTTGTACTTTAATATTGCATGCTTTTTTTTATGTGAGACCTTATCAAAAGCCTCTAAAAGAGCAAGTACACACATCCACCTGGTTCCCCCTTATCCATAGCACTAGTTACATCCTCAGAAAACTCCAGTAAACATTAAGCATGATTCCCTTTCATAAACCCCTGCTGACTTTCTCCAGTCCCTTACTTCCAATTACCTACTGAATAGCCTGATACTAAATCATCCTGCGGATGGAGAACTGACTGAGCAACTGACCCTAAATACAAGGTAATAAATTGAATTATTATCTTGATAAAATGCCAGGGAGTTGTATGGTTATGTGAAGATACTGTCAAAAGAAAATTAAGTCATCGTCACACAAATTAATTCAAAAACTCAACACAGCAGGTTGCCTTAAACATACCTGTGACAATCTGAGTAAGGTTTCCTTTGGAATAGGATAATGCTTTTCGCTTTTTCTCACCAAGCAAACCTTTCCAGCAGATAACCCTTGACTGACTAAAGTATCACCTAGTGATACACTTGGACCATTTGGTAATCCTCTGCCATTTTCACTGGAACTCAGGTAGAACCCAATACCAATGGAGCCAGTGCAGATTTGGGGAAGTTGCAGATAGAGTTATGAAGAGGTTAAGATTATCTTGGATCAGGGACACAATGGACGGTCTTCAATACAGAATCACTAAAAGTACTCCAGGGCTGAAGTAGGGTCTCATTGAAGCCTTGTCCTATTAAGTTCATGGCCAACAATCCTATCCTTTAGGGTTAGAGTTATTAAATACAACTGTAATTTACAAACCTACCCGTGTAGCGGTTAGCGTAACGCTTTACAGTGCCAGCGACCTGGGTTCAATTCCGGCCACTGTCTGTAAGGAGTTAGTACGTTCTCCCCGTGTCTGCGTGGGTTTCCTCCGGGTGCTCTGGTTTCCACCCACGTTTCAAAGACGTACGAGTTAGGAAGTTGTGGGCATGCTATGTTGGCACCGGAGGCGTGGCAACACTTGCAGGCTGCCCCCAGAACACTATGCAAAAAGATGTATTTCGCTGTGTGTTTCAATGTACATGTGACTAATAAAGATATCTTATCTTAACATTATTTGGAGTGAAGCTCACTCAGTGTAATTACACATTTTGCTTGATCCGGTTTAGTGTTTGTCAGAGGAGATGAGTCTTATCTCCTTTAAGAGTCTGGGAGATTCCAATAAACACTCCTGGGTACTATTAACTCATTACTCCTCAACTTCCCTCATTCCATTTCATCTCAACTGGAGGAGTCAACATAACGTAGCTAAGAGCAACAGGTCCGTATTCTGAATGACGATGCCAGGTCTGAGCTGAAGTGGGAATCCATCTTACTGTAAATTACAACATCAGCAAACTTAAGTAAGCTCAGGTATGCAGACAAGCTGACTAGAAACATAAGACCAGAAGGAGGCCATTCAGCCCTTAAGGCACATCCATTGATCCACTTTTGCTCTTTCTCATGATATCCCAACCAATATCCAAATCTACCAGACTCGGCCACCAGAGCTGTGGTTGAGCGATAAGACCCAGAGCCCCCGTGAAGTGAATTCTAATTTCCGCCAACCTTTGTCTGAAAAAAACTGGTTTCCACGTTCATCTGAATGACCCACCTCAAAGTGTAAAATTATCCACCTATCCTGGAATTACCCAAAGGAAATAGTTTCTCCATATCCACCCTCTTCCATCTTCATGGCATCGGATCGTTCCTCTATTTTCCAACTTCAAAGGGATACAAACAATATTTTTGCAAACAAATCCTCAGTGTTTCAGGTGACTCTGTCTTCAGCATTCAGGTGAGAGGCAGGTGGGCCCTGATGGAGCCAACAGTACAAGGAAGAGAGGGGAGTGGGGCAGGGATTGGGTGTGGTGAGAAAAGGCAGAGACTGGGTGCATAAAGAGTAATGGCAGCAATGGAGAAAATAGGAGCACAATTCAGGAAAGGAGATCTCTTTGCTGAGAACCAGATCAGGTGGAATGGGCTACAGCCAAGAGTGCTGTGCACTTTGTGGAGGGAAGTGGCTGCAGCTATGCCCCACCATTTTGAAATTCCCAGGGTTCCTTCACTGCCTTACATGGTACATGTGACACTTCAATCACAAGGTGGAGTAGCCAGAGGTGTAAGTGGGATGTCACGGGTCAGCTCCAGGTTCCTGAGCATTCATTCCGCGCTCTCAGCAGAGGGATGTTTGAGGGTTGACATATTAACCATGGAGGCACACAAGGCCATCTTAGATCCTGGAATGCAAGGTCAAGTAACCCTGCCACATTGAACCATGCATGTCAGCCAATCCTTACTTTTCCTCCTTTCTCCCTACAGTTCATTGAAAACCCTGAGCTCTCTGCATTCCAGTGTTTGAACGCCCCCAATTTCCACATTCTATCATAGGCAGCCTTACCTTTAGCAACCTGAACAGATTTTCCTGAAAATGTATTCTTTTGGTCAACCTTCTGGCAACATGTTCTCCTTTCTCATGTGACTTGGAGTCAAATTTGTCTGTGGCATCATGTAGCATTTGTATTAACTGTAAGTGTACAGGTTAGTTATCGCTTGCCCAGATTGAGATGCCGATTTCTCACACAACCTTGTCTGCCTTGTCATGTGGCCAGTCAAATCTTTCAGACCCATTTCCACCTTCCCAGTTCACCCAGGAATGGCTAATCAATTGCCAGCAATGACTGGGGATTTTTAAGTACCCTAAATTCTGTTGAAATACTGTCGGTGTTTCATAAAATATTTTGTTTGATCAGTACTCAAGGAGACAGACATGTAAAGCATCCGTTCATTTTTAAGTGGCGTCGTTGACCCAAGACCTCAGTTCTGCACAGTAATTTGTAGACAGGAGCTTTTGAAGTACTGATGCCAGCTGACCCGAGTGTTGGCTCACCATCCAATAGAACAGTTTAAGCCTCACTAATGCACTCTAATTCTCTACATCCTGGGCCACTACAATGGGCTGTTTCTTCTCCTTCTTACAAGGACAATCTCCACCTTCACAGCAGAGACAGGTTAAAAAAACTCCAACAACAGCACAAAAAGAAATACACAGGAGCCAACATTGGGTTCTGAATGCCAAAGAGCGTTACCCTGGCTACACAATAACATGAGCCCACAGAAAGAAACCTCCTGCCTTTACCTTTTTTGTCTCAAATCTTATAATGAATAGCTCAACTCTTTCATCAGTAAGTGAACAATACAGCCCAAGCAATGAGCTGATAGAGTAACAGTGCAGCACATTACCACACTCTGTAATCTTACCATTCCCTTGGGAATGGCTTCTATCTTTCAAACAGATTGTTTATTGGTATCTCCAAATTTTTTATGCATCTGCAATTAAATCCAGTCACCTCCAGGCAGCTGGTACTTATCCGGGTCAACCATCAAATTAAACATCCTGTTGCTTTAACCGTGAACTAATTCCGAGTGCTTGCTTCACATGCCATCTGCTCGGGAAGCAACAGCCAGCAGCTTCTGATGTGCCTCCCTCCTCACCTCCACCCGTTCCATCCTTCCAACACTGTTCTCACAAACGCCACAACAGAAAAAATTCTGACACCTTAAATGAAAATCAAAAAAAAACCCGCAGATGATGGAAATCTGAAAGAAAAGCAGAAAATGCTGGAAATACTCAGCAGGTCAGGCAGCGTTTGTGAAGAGAGAACAGTCAATGTTTCAGGGCTGTGACCCTTCTGGTTCAGATGACGGGTTACAAATATGAAATGTTGACAATTTTTCTTTCCGCAAGATGTTCCAGTATTTTCTGGTTATGATTCTGACACCTTACATTTTTGGAGTTCTCTTGCACAAGCACCAGGTGATAGTAACACAGTTCTTCATGTCTGAGTCTAAGTAATTGAGTTGCTTGTGGCCATTGAAAGCAGCTCACCCAATACCGACACATACACTTTTCTGTTGCAACCAGCTGGGAGATACCAGGAGAGAGCTGTCACTCAGACAGCTAATGCTCTGACTGACACCAGGAGTGTGACACTGACCAGCAACTCTCTGGGCTGCCCAATCACTGTCACCCTGGCCACTGGCTCTCACCAAATCATCAAAGAAGCTGGCACGAGTTGAAGGAGGGCTTACCTGATAAATTCCAGCGAGATCTGAAATTTGGGATAGAATGTGTGTTCCCTTGACGCGCGAGTTTGCCCTCTGCTTTGCTTTGCACTCTTGTCCACTCTCATCACTGATGCAGGAGGTCCAACAATGGAAACATTCTGCTGCAGGGGTGGGCGATAGAGTGGTTAACACATTCAATTCACAGAGCAGCATCGGCAAAGCTGAACCCAAACTAATGGCTTCAAATATTCATCAGCTCTCACAAATTATTTAGAGGGGTTGCAGGTGTGGATTTACTCCCTGTGCATAACACTGGGTGAGTTATTGTCTGTCTCAGGTGTATCAACTAACAAATTACACAAGGAATATTGATTTTTCTTCTCTAATTATTTTGAGCATCAACTCTGAGTTGTTCAAGGCTGTGGTACAGCAGACTAACCTGACTTCAGGTGTTCTGTAGCAGCAACCAAGCTGGGGCTGGTAGGATCCAGACCTTTATCAATTAGAGGGCACTCCCAGATTCAGTCAAAGAGTTTGTGGATTTGCGACAGGCTATCGATTGTTCCACACAAGTTAAAGCCTTGGGGAAGAGAAGGAAACGGGAGGAAAAATTCCCAGCCCACCTGCACCCAGTCAGCCTGCCACCTTAAAGTCAGCAGCTTTTCTGCAGCGATCCAGTCGCTGCTCATCTCCCTCTCCACCCCTGTGTAGGCCAGAGGTGAGTTCCAAGGCCCCACCATACATCTGTTAGGCACCCTGGCTCTCTGTGAATGATATTCATGTGCCTGGGTTACAAACTGGGCTGTGAGCCTGATAAAATGTACTGCCACTGAATACAACATTGTTTTGAATGGCGTGTGTATCGAAATATTTAATAATGATGATGATGATAATAAAAAGGTGATAAGAGAAATCGAGTTAATGCTTCAGATCAAAGAGTCTTCATCAGAACAGGGAAAGAGAAAACCAAGGTGGTTTTAAGTCATAGATAGTTTCGGGAGGAGGGGAGGGGTTGGGATTGATAGGACAATGGGAATATCTCTAATAGGGTGAGGTCAGGGTTGCCACGGGGACAGGGTTTAGATGAAATTATCTGGTTGATAGATTAATGAAGGCAGAGAGGGAAGGAGAGAAAGGAGGTTAAAAGCTATGAAATGCAGAGCTGCAGGAGATTCCCAGAAATTCAGCTTGCACTTGTGGAGAGAGAAAAACGGAGGCTATATTACGGATGTACAAACTACAGCGGGGCTGGTCGGTTCTAATACAAACAGGGAAAGCAAGTTACCTGAAGCTATTGAATCTGATACAGAGTCCAAAGGCTGTGATGTGGCCAGACAGAAGGTGAGCTGCTGTTTCTCAAGCACATGTTGGGCCTTGTTATAAAACACAAGAACCAAATAATTTTGGAGAGAGTAGAAGTGGGATAGAGAATTTAAACGGCAGGCAACCCAAAGATCAAGGTCACCCTGTGGACTGAGTGCAGGTGTTCCACAAAGCGATCACCCTATCGGCATTTGGTTTCTCCATCGTAGAGGAGACCATATTGTGAACAACAAATGTTCTGCACTGGATTGGAAGTGAGGCTCTATCATTCTTTGTCAGACCTGTTTGAATTTGGAGTTTCTCTTCCTGGAACAATTTCTTGGAGCAGAGATACGAGGGACTGCTGCAGGGTCTCAAGCTGAAATGTCGACCATCCCACTGCCTCCACAGATACTGCTTAACCCCTGTGTTCTCCAGCAGTTTGCTTCATCATCCACATTCGGTTCATCTCCAACAGAGATCATTGATCTACATGAACACTTCAGATATTGTCACAATCTTCTGCAAATGAAATTGAGTGAGCTTGACTTGCTGGGTGGGTTAAGAACACAAACAAGCTCATTTTCCTTGAAATTGCAAGATTTTTAATTAGTGCCAAAGTGTCATTTTTGATTCAACTGCTTCTGTTCAACTGTAGAAGCCAAATTCATTTGAGCGTGACTCAAACATGTTCTCAATGTCCCCTTCATCACGAGTGGTAGTGCATGGAGTTGTTCTGTACTTCAGGAAGTTGGCCAAGTGATTCCTCACACTAAGTTCTGAACCTCTCTGTAACATTTGAGAGCTTCCCAACTACCCTGACGGACCTTTAGCTGCTCCATCTTAAGCCGGAGGATATGAAGGAACGAGAACAGGAATGATACCATTCCAATTTTATAAAATTTACAAATGGAGTAGATGCCTGACATAGGCTGTAGATAAGCTGCAATGTGCGTGTATGTACATCAGCTCACCCTGAGCACCTCCAGCAGCGGTACGTGAACCTGCGCATTTCACTTCAATCCGCAATTTGTCAGTCAGGAAATTGCCATTCACTTTCCCACAAAACTGCACGTATATTATCTGAAGATGTTCACAGGTCCTGACTGTGTCTGCAAAGGAGTTTTTTTGTGGCTTGTTCCTTCAACTTAGGCAAACACTGGATTTGTTTACCAATGATTCAAGCTCACAGTACAAATGAAGCCAGTAAACAAAGCGTCTTGCCATTGCATTCACACCAACTATGCCTGTATGTTCAGGATGAGGTTCAGACAAAATCCTTTCTCTTAGAGTATGACTTCATTTTCCTACTTGATGCTCATTGCAACATTTGTGGAATGGCTCCGGGTCCAATCTGCACACTCGTCAAAGTCTGTCCATTCTGTCAATGCCCGTTCATCAGCTCCTTTTTACCACTGGCCTTTTCTGCAATTTCAAGTGCAATTACTGATAACTTGACATTAGGGATGTGGTGTTGTAATGGTTAGGGTACTGGACTGTCTGCTTCTGGACTACTCATTCAGAGACTTGAACCTGAATTTGCTACAGCAGCTGGGGAATTAAATCAAATAAATCTGGAATTTAAAAATACACACATCACTGTAATGTTAACCATGAAATCATTAGATTGTTGGTTAAACCCATCTGGTTCATTAATGTACTTCAGTGGAGAAAATCTGCAATCCTTATCCTGTCTGGCTTGTATGTAACTTCACACCCTCCAACACGGTTAAATGAAAACTGCCTCCACATCCCATGAATACACAAATAACAAGAAAATGCAATCCTTGAACTAAATGCAGTTTCAGTGTTATCATGCAGTAGCTGCAACAGAGCAGCTGCAGTGGTGTTTGCTTGAAGTTGCTGTACTCGGTTGTACAACTGTACTGCAATAGGGGGATTGACCACCATCAGCAGTCAGTTGTTCCACCACTAATTTGGGACTAAATGTCACAAGCAATCTTATGATCTGTTACTAGGATTAAGGATCTGCTTAGTAAAAAGTTGGAATTTTTGATGCAGTGTCCTACAAGTTTCCTTCTGGATTTGTGCTCACTCCTCGTGAGAAGCGGAGTTTCCCCCACCTACCATCCATCACGTGGTTTATTACTGCACCTCCACTGGAACATGACGATCACATCTCAGCTTCAACTGGCACTTGGTATCAGAATAAAGGAAGAAAGGTGCTCTTGCTTATCTTCTTCACATCCCCTTTGTTGCTCCTTGTTCCCCACATCTGTTTCCCAACAAGTGATGCCATGGTCTGACCACGGGTCACAGGTTCAGGAAGGATTTGTGCACAATACCACCCCATCCCTGGTAACGGCCCTCACTCTGCTCTATCTTCAGGCTTTGGGCCATCGCTGAAGGTCTCTCTTTTCCCTTCTTCAGTTGTAGTCCATTGGCAGTGTCCTGAGGTTTAAAGGTTGCTATGACTTGTAGGAATTTTTTTTGCACTTTTTCAACTTCACACTGTGCTCATGTCATCTCCTGAGTACTTCCTACAAGATCAGAAGATTCTCTTCTTCTGTGCTTGGTTACACAAGCAATGGTTTATTCCATGTAAGATTTTATTCACCATGGCCTTGGGTGAAGACTTGATTGTCCTTGAACATGACTTAGAGCCCTCAGTGTGTGCTGCTGATCAAGTTCTGCTAGCTACCCTTGTGGATGGGAAATTATGTGCGTGCATGGGAACAGTCCAATTTTTGAGAGCAAGTTTGATCCTGCCATCTTGCTGACTAGTTAGCAAATATTGATTGCTCTCTTCTGTTTGATTCAGTGGCACTTTGCAATTTCTACATGGTTTGGTCTGCCTTAGGCACATGGCCTACTCACTGGTCAGTTTTTACAGTCTCAGCCTATCCACTCCATCCTCAACTTGACTCTTCAGAGCAAACGAGACTGGTCTGAGCTTGCAATAGGCTGGTTTCCCATTTCGTCTGTCGCAAATGTGTACATTGTATTCTCTTAGGCAGGTGGTGGCATCTCTCAACGTTGTAATATGTTTCCAACATGGTAAGCTGCGTCTGCATTGAAAACATTTATCCAACTAAGCTTCAGTTGTTTTGGCCAGTCCTTCCCCATTACAATTGGCCTGTTTTTATAAGTTGTTCCTCTGGATTGTTGCACGTGCTGCTCATTATGGTACTAGCACCCTTTTGCCCTGTCTGTAAAACTGCACCAGAGTAAGTGTTCAGTGTGATAAGGAAGTGGTGTCTGACTGGACTTACTGGGCTAGGTTACCAAACAGGCAATGGAACCGCAAATTCCCATTAATGTTAATCAACACCTTTCCTCAAATGTTTGTCGATTTGTTGCCGTCGTCCATCATAGGTGCTGAACAATCCAAGTTCATCATTGGCAGATGACCAAACTATGAAAGTCCTTTTTGTTGTTGTTTTGAATTGTCAATGAGATTTTTGTGACCTTCATCCAAGGGCTTTCAACCTGAAATACTAACTCTGTTTCTCTTCCCACAGATGTGGCCCGATCTGCCGAGTATTTCCAGCATTTTCTATCAATGTTCATCCAGCAGTCAACATACAAGCCTGTGACATAAGGCATGATCCAAAAACGCATCAAGTATATGTTCTTCAGTGAAATTATGTACCCCACTAATTGTCTCACCCTGTTTCTGCCTCCTTGTTTCACACTTAAAGCTTTCGGCTACTTCTAATGGCTTTGAATTAATCTTCCAGTTTTTGTACAAGTTTAAAAAGATTTGCTTCTGGTTCAATCTCCATCAAGAGTAATGCATTTTCACACCACATTTCTATTATTTCAGACTCTCACAATGGAACCTTCTGCTTCTTTCTTACTTATTGCGAAGCAGAAGAGCAACGCGGTGGCACAGCTAGCAGAGCCACTGTCTCACAGCTCCAACGGGCCAGGTTCAATCCTGACCTCCAATATTGTTTGTATGGAATTTTCACATTCTCCCTTTCACTGCATATGATTCCTCCCACATCCCAAAAACATGCGAATGGGGGGTTAATTGGCCACTGTAAATTGCCCTAGTGCGTGGGTGAACGGTACGACCTTGAAGGTGCTAATGGAAACGTGGGAAGGATAAATTGGGACCTATGTAGGATTAGTGTAAAAATATGTGCTTGATGGTCAGTGCGGACTCAGTGGGTCAAAGAGCCTGTTCTATGCTATATCTTTCTTTGATTCTAGGAGGCCATTCAGTCTATCAAATCCTTGCCAGCTAGCAAGGAACAATCCCATCAGGCCCACTTTCCCCTCCTTACTTTCCTATAGCCTGCAATTTATTCTTTCTTGGATGCCCATCAACTCCCCTTTGATCCTTTTGCTACCTCCCTGCACCAAGGGGCAAGTTGCAGTAACCAGTGAACCGACCAGCACATCTTGGGGGTGTGGGGAGGAAACCAGCAGAAATCCACAATGTTTTGGGGAGAATGTGCAAACTCCACAAAGGCAGCACCAGTGGTCAGGATCGAACTTGAGTGACCGAAGCTTTGGGGCACCTATCTCTGGCATACTGTTTGCTTTAAAAAACATATCTATCCATTCAGTACAAGTTGATCTATGACAGAGTTTCAGAGTCCAAGCTTAGGCAAATGATAGAGCTTTTTAGAGCAGCCATGTTCCCTTCTTCCCATTCACCAGTGACACGACTAAACATGGTCAACCCCACTGACACTGACACTGTGGCAGTACACCTCTTCATACACAGAGAAGCATTAGAAAAATGAGACTTCATGCAAATGGTCACAGGAAAATACCACAAAAATCAGTTATGGCGTGCAAACTCAGCTAAAGTTTACCATGTTCTCAATATACAAATCCAAAAGGAAATCTACTCTCCTCAATGCTGATTTATAGAGTCTTCACCAATGTATTGGGATACAATAAATTTATATCCATAAAGAGATCATTTTAAGATGATACTCCTAAAACTATTTAAGGAAAGCAAAAATCTGCAGATGTTGGAAATCTGAAATAAAAACTTAATAAGCTGGAAATAGTTTCCAGGTCAGGCAGCGCCTGTGGAGCAAGGAACACTTAACATTTGGGTTGTTACACCTTCCGTCAGAACTAAGAAAAGTTAGAACTGATTTCTAATTTTTCCTGCCTCTGAAGAGAGGTCATCAATTTGAACTGTTAACTCTGCTTCCCTCGCTGGGTCCTGGATGCAGAAGCTGCCCGACCTGCTGAGTATTTCTTGTATTCTCTGTTTCTTAATCAACTTATCCATGAATACAAAAACTGCGACATCAACAAGAAGTAGGCACATCGATAACTTTCCTGTCCAGTCAGGATTGCCTATGTGAACACACATCAATACAGAAACAGCAGCATATTCCAAACTTAAGGCCACATTACAGCAAGTTCGCTCCCACACAACAAAGAAATCTTAACCATCATGTACAGACTGACGAAGTTCCATAAATCCCTGCATGGCTGCAACTTTAGGATTTTCATGGACTATGCAGGGTACTTATGGAGAAACCAAGGAGATGTCTCCAATGGCCTCAGCCTGTGCAGAGAAGGCATTACCACTGTCTGCAAAGGCCTACACTCTGAAGTATAAGAGTGAACAGTGCAACCAGAATGTAGACACTCTGCGCAGGCTGCGGGTTGAGTCACCTGTCTGTATGGCATCGACACCAGGTGAGATTGGGACATTGCTATTACCCTCTCCGCTGCTGTATTCTTCTCCCTATAAACCCTCCAACAGTTGACTACTTTGCACCTCCAATTGTCGTCACTCTGTACTCCCTCCAGTAGTTGATCCCACACCTTTATAGTCCACCACAATAGCGGAATACCCTTCCTGTACCCTCTCGAAAGCTCCTCTGTAACTTTCTAACCACTAGATACCCTTTGAAGTACTCCTTCCAATAGCCAAATACCCACCTCTGTAAACACTCCAATATTCTTCTGAGTACTGCCTCTAAAAGCTGAATAGCCTTCTCCATACTCCCATTGATCAGTGAAACTCCTTCTCTGTAATTACTCCAATAGCTCAATATCCTTCCCTCCAACCCTTCTAGTTGAGGATTTTCCTCTTGGCCACAAGACGACATAGGTTTAAGCTGCTGGGGAGTAGGTATAGAGGAGATGTCAGGGGTAAGTTTTTTACTCAGAGAGTGGTGAATGCATGGCATGGGCTGCCGGCAACGGTGGTGGAGGTGGATACGATAGGGTCTTTTAAGAGACTGTTGGATAGGTACATGGAGCTGAGTAAAATAGAGGGCTGTGGGTAAGTCTAGTAATTTCTAGGGTAGGGACATGTTCAGCACAGCTTTGTGGGCTGAAGGGCCTGAACTGTTCTGTAGGTTTTTCTATGTTTCTCTGAACCCCCCCCCCCCAATCATTGACAATCCTTATCCACAGCAGATGTAAGAGTTCTGTCAACCTCCAATACTTGAATGACTTTCTGTGTGGTTCCTCACATAGTTGAACATCCTCCTCTCTCTGCACCTTGAAGCAAAACATGAGAACAGAAAAAAAAACAGAAAAACCTAGAAGGGTGAGTTGGGCATTTCAGCTCCTCGTGCCTCCTCTGCCATTCGACAATGTCATGGCTGATCTTGTACCTTAGCGCCACTTTCCTGCACTATCCCATATCACTTGACATCTAAAAATCTATCGACTTTTCCCTGAATACATTCAGAAACGAAGCCTCCAGAGACGTGTCAGGTAGTGAATTCTAAAGATCCACTGTTCACTGGGTGAAGAAATTTCTTCTCATCTCTGTCCTGTTTAACTGATCCCTGGTTCTGGACAGCCCAGTCTTTGGAAGCATCCTCTCTACATCTGCCTTGTCAAGGCCTATAGGGATTTTGTTCATATCAAAGAGATCACGTTCTTCTAAATTCAACGGAGTGTAGGCCAGTCCACTGAACCTCCCTCGTATAAAAAAGCTGCCAACCCAGATATCAGTCTGGTGACCCCTCAGTGCACTCCACCATGAGTACATCCTTCCTTTGGTAGACTGCACACATTATTCCACATATAATCTCACAAGCGCTCTTTGTAATTGGAGCAAGAAACCTCAACTAATACTCAAATCCTGCATACATTTTGCCTTCTTAATTGTTTGCTGTACCTGCACTTTCACTTTCAGTGATCAGTGTGAACACCTTTCAACCTCAGACTATTTAAAAAAAACTCCACTTACCTCATTTTTAAACCAACATGGATGACCTACATTTCTACATATTATTCCATCTGCCACGCCCTTGCCCATTCACCTAACCTTGCCACATGCCCTGAAGCCTCTCTTCACCCTCCTCACAGCACACTCTGCCACCAGTTTTGCATCAGCCACACACTAGGTTTGACTAGATATACTAGATTTGATTTCCTCATCCAAATCATTAATTCAGGTTGTGAACAGCTGGGGCTCAAGCACTGATCCCTGGGGAACCCGCTGATTACAGCCTCCCAACATAAAGTAACTGCTCATTCTTACTCTGTTTTCTGTCCATTAGCCAGTCCTCAGTCGACACCAGTATATTACCCCCAATCCTGTGTATGTTAATTGTGTTTAATGATCTCTTCTGTGGCACATTATCAAAGACCTTCTGAAAGTCCAATACACCACAATTTAATTTCAACCCTTTCACCATTTCCCCTGCTCTTATTCTAACTGGAGTTCTACTCCTGACAGACTGTAGTTGTCACTATTCATTTTGTTAGCCTGCACTGTTTGATTTATCCTTTAACTTTCCAAATTTCCCCTCACCAGAACACTCCCTTGGCCCCCACCCAACGACTTAGTTTAACGTTTTATCTATAGCCCTAATTTTTCGATCCTCTGGGACTCTGGTTCCAACCCTATTCAAGTGATGTCTGTTCCAACATCACTGGTGCTAATGCCTCATGGATTGAAACCGATTTCTCCCACACCAATCTTCGAGCCACATTTTCAACTCATGGCTCATTGTGGTTCTGCTTTTTTTTAACTTAGAATATCCCTGATCAGATCCCTACAGTAGAACTTTTTTGTCCTTTCAGCCAAACATCCTCCTTTATAATATCTCCAGTCTCTGAATATCAACCTTTGAGGTCCCTCCAATGGTGAAATGCCCTTTTCAGTTACTGGCTCCAGCAAGACTATGGGACCAGACAGCATCACAGCTGAAGCACAAAAGGCCAGTACTCTAGAATACAACTACAAAACGTAGTGCAGTTGCACACGTAGGCTACTCTGACAGCAACTCCCAGACCTGTGACCTCTCCCACCAAGAAGGACAAGGGAACACCACCACCTCTAGGTTACCTTCCAAGTCTCTCACCATCCTGACTTTGAAATATGCCAAAAGCCCTTCATCATCGCTGGGTCTAAATCCTGGCAATCCTGCCCCAATATCATTGAGTTAAGGGTGCAGCTCTCCCCTGTCTTCGAGGGCAACCAAGGATAGGCAATGAATGCTTCACTGTAACCCCACCTGTACCCTCTCCAAGTGCAGAAATCAAACCCTTGTAACACCTCCAATGGCTGGATATTCTTTTCTGTTATCAGCTTCAATAGCTGAATGTCCTCCTTGTTATGACTGAAGTTGTCATCCCGCCACTTTCTTCCTCCAGGGACTAAATAACTTTCTCTGCATCCCCTCCAGTCTCCGAGTATCCTATCCTTTATCCCTTCCCATCACTATGCAAACACTCTGTGCATCCACCCTTGTCCATAGCTGGTTAACCCTCTCTGTAACGTCTCCAATTTTTGAATGTCCCTCCCTGTAACTCCACATCAGCTGAATATCCTTCTGGCCAAATCCACTGCAAAAGCTAAACATCCTTCCCTACAACCTCTACATCAGCTGCATTGCTTTGTCTCCTGTCCCTCCTATCTCCAATTCTTTCCCTGGAATGCATTCAATAGCTTCCTGTACCTGACCATCAGCTTCTTCCCTGTAACCCCAAAAGCTAAATATTCCCTCCAACTTCTGAATATACTTCCGTTTTCTCTCCAGTTGCCAAATGTCCTTCCCTGTAACCTGCCCTGTTTTCAAATCTTTGTCTACACTATTTCTAACAGAAATATGCTTCCTGTTAATCTCCAAGGAGCTAACTCACCTTCTGTTATATCCCATTTTCTAAATGTCCTTCCTTGTAACCCTCCAGTGGCTGGACATTCTTCTCTCTATACCCCACCCCGCCCCCCAGGAGCTGAATATCACTTCTTGCAAGCTCCCCAATGGCTACATATCCTTCCCTGTACTCCCTCCTACAGCTGAATATCCTTTCCTCTCCAATAGCTGAACTTGCAGCCCTGTATCCTTTCTCACAGAAAAATATCCTCTCTGCACTCTCTCCAATACTTAATTACCCTTACACCCCCTCCAGTAGGTGAATCTCCTTCCCTATATTCCCACATTCCTCATCACGGAATCCTTCCACATACTGCTTCTGATAACAGAAGACCCCTCACCCTGAATCTCCACAAATAGCTGAATATCCTTCTCTGTAACTTCTCCAACTTCTGAATATCCATCACAGGATGCACACTACCATCTGACTATCCTTCCTTTGCAAGCCCACAAACAGAAAATCCTTTCCTCTCTCCCCTCCAAGAGTTGAACATCCCCCCCAAATGAATATCCTTCTTTGTAACCCAGACCTGAACACGTTCTCTCTGTGCTCTCTTAAATAGTTGAATATTCTTCACTACAAATCCTACAATACATAGATAACCTTTGTAATCTTTCCAGCTGGTGAATATCCATCTCCGAACTCTTTCCAATAGATGAGATCCCATGGAATTACAGGTAGGATATTGGAATGGATGGAGCATTGGCTGGTAGGCAGAAAGCAAAGGGTTGGAATAAAGGGATCCTGTTCTGGTTGGCTACCGGTTACTAGTGGTGTTCCGCAGGGGTTGGTGTTGGGGCCGCTTCTTTTTACTTTGTACGTTAATGATTTGGATTATGGAGTAAATAGTTTTGTGGCTAAGTTTGCAGACGACACCAAGATAGGTGGAGGAGTAGGGAGTAATGAAGAAATAGAAAGGTTGCAGAAAGACTTAGATAGTTTAGGAGAATGGGCAAGGAAATGGCAAATGAGATTCAATGTTGAGAAATGTGCTGTTGTACACTTTGGAAACAAATAAACGGGCATATTATTATCTAGATGGGGAGAAAATTCTAAGTACAGAAGTACAAAGGGACTTGGGGGTACTCGTGCAGGATATCCTAAAGGTTAACCACCAGGTCAGATCGGTGGTAAGGAAAGCGAATGCTACGTTAGCATTCATTTCGAGAGGTATAAAGTATAAAAGTAAGGAAGTGTTGATGAGGCTCTACAGGGCACTGCTGAGGCCTCATTTGCGCAGTTTTGGGCCCCTTATCTTGGGAAGGATGTGCTGATGTTGGAGAGGGTTCAGAGGAGATTTACGAGGATGATTCCCGGAATGAAAGGGCTTACTTATGATAAGCACTTGTCGGCTCTTGGACTGTACTCACTGGAGTACAGAAGAACGAGAGGGGACCTCATAGAAACATTTAGGATGTTGAAAGGACTGGACAGAGTAGATGTGGCTAGGCTGTTTCCCCTGGTGGGTGAGTCCAGGACCAAAGGGCACAATCTTAGAATTAGAGGGTACAGGTTTAAAACAGAAATGAGGAGAAATTTCTTTAGCCAGAGGGTAGTGAAAGTATGGAATTCTTTGCCACGTACAGCTGTGGAGGCCCAATCAGTGGGGGCGTTGAAGGAGGAGATTGATAAGTATCTAATTAGTCAAAGTATCAAGGGATAAGGCCGGAAATTGGGGCTAGATAGGAATAGTATTAGTTTAGCTCATGGAGCAGACTCGATGGGCCGAATGGCCTACTTCTGCTCCTTTGTCTTGTGATCTCGTGATCTTGTGATGAATGTTTTTAAATGTCCCCTACAGCTGAATATCCTTCTCTGGAAGCCTTCCTGTCACTGAAATCCTCCCCTGTACTGCTTTCAGTTGTTGAATATCCTTTGCAGCTCAGCCAATAGTTGAGTTCAGTAAAACTCCGATTTTACTGTATTCCCCTGGATTTTGGTGTTGCCAGACTAGATTTTCTGGGCTATTGGATACTACTCAGATTAATAAATCAATGCACTTTTAATTCATATTCACTTAATGTGTTGTACAGTAGTGTAATAAATGTCCCGGTGAACCCAGTGAGTGTTAAGGGAGGTTTGGAAACAGGGCCATGATCTTCGAACAATCAGGTACCGGATTATACCCAACAGTTGATTATCCTACCATTTGTGAAATACCTTTCCTTGCAACACATCCAAATGGTGAATATTCTCCTCTTACCCCCTCCTACAGCTCAGTGCCTGACGTTCTGTATCCTCTCCTTCAGCTGAAGTATCCCCCTTCCAACTGCTGCATATCATTCTATGCTCCCTGTGATCACTCGCCACCCCACAGTATACTATCCCCGGTGGCTGAAGGATATTGCTGGTATTTCCATCTGTCTCTGTATCCTCTCCCGGAGCTTATTGTTCCCCCTCCAATAGTCTAATATCCTTTTGTAGATCCCCTCAAATAACTGCTCATGCTTCCCTGCAGTCCTTCAAAAAGTGAATGCCTTTTCCCAGAAGGCTTATACCTCCCGAGAGTAGTGGCTAAGAAAACCCATGTGGAGAAACTTACCCTTCAGATCTCCTGTGAAAAACTTACCCTTCAGGAGGTGTAATTCTTCCAAATACAATGAAATATGAGGCATCTATGCAGAAGTATCAGGACTGCAATCGGCAGTAAGTACCATGTCTTAGCTGTGTCACTCTCATTGCCATTTTAGATTCTGTTGTACATCTTCTATGTACAGTGTGTCTACTGGCGGCTCTTTACAGCTCTGCTCCCGTCAGGACCTACTATTACAAAATCAGCATTCTGAAATGCTTAGAAAATCAGGCAACATCTGTAGAGAAAGAGTTAATGTTTCAGATTAATGACCTGTCATTGAAGAAGGTGCAGAGAAAAATATTCAGTCAATGGGGTTCTGAGGAAAGTTCATGAAACATTAACTGTGTTTCTCTTTCCACAGATGCTGCCTGACCTGCTGAGTACTTCCAGCATTTTCTGTCCTTATTCCAGGGTCTGGTTTTTTTATTGGTCATGGAAAATTGCCCGTGGTGAATCAAATGAAAGTGAAAAGAAACAATCATTTTTTTTGCAGAAAGAGAAATGGTGTCACAGCAGCAAAAGACCTGAGGCCAAAATGAGACTGTGAAAGTTAAACACCGAGTTATCAGCCAGAAAGCCCTGCCTGAAAGAGTGTGGGAAGCAGATTCAACGGCAATTTCCAAAAGATGCAGTGTTAGACAGTACGTATCAGTAATTCACGGCAACACAGGTTGTGATTTACACACAGAGGGATAGCACCAAGACACTAAGTACACCCAGTAAGGCAGCACAGAGGTAATAATGTCCTGTCAAAGGAAAAGAACGGAGGGATTACTACCAGAGGGGCCGTATCTGGGGTGCTGCATCACCAGACTGAGGAAAGGGCAGTATGAGAATATGCTGTTCTGTCACAGAGGGCGTACAGAGAGAGTGCAGCAGTACCATAGGGGCAGTCATGAGGGACCACCGCAGTATGAGAATACTGCAGCATTAGTGGACTGTGGTCAGTAGTGACAATAAAGATAACATTGCGAGAGGACGTAGATGGCCTGTCAGATGGGGCAGACAAATAGCAAATTAAATTTAATGCAGAGAATGCGAAATGCTCTCAAAATCATAGGGGGGTGCTCTTGGGGAGGGGCATGTGTATGGAGGTGGGATGGGGCTGGTTTGGTGATTGTTCTGTCAGCTTTTATTCAGCCTGTTAACAAAAGGAAGTGGCCTTTTCACGACTCGGAACACTGCGACTGCACTGTCTAAGAGACCTTTAAAGCAGCAGTCTAGTACCTGGAACAACATGGACAACCTCAGGCCTCAGTCAGCCAGCCAGCAGATAGCCAAGTTTCCCAGTTAGACAGGTGCAAATTAGTGGGTGCTTCAGTTAATATCCCACTTTGCATCTGACATTTCGTTGGACTGCAACCTGGACCATAGTCAGTGAAACACCACCGTGCATTCTCTGTGGGTCGTGTCAGAGAAGCTGCCACAGGACAGGCTGATTTTCCAGTAATTGCTCAGTGTCTTGAATGATTACAGGACTGCTCTCAATAATCTACCTTGTTAATCTTGGCTGAGGACAGAATCATGCCAGATGATGAAAACTCTTGCGTTTTGCAATCCTTCCTGTATCAGCTGCTAAAGGCCAGATACAGAGGACAGGCAGAGGGAGGTCACAAACATGATGTTCAGACATGAAGGTGGCCCTGAGGAGAAGAGCATGGAGAACAGCGAGCAACTTCAGCCATCGGCAGCTGATTAGAGAACAAAGAAAGGCAACAATGAGATGGATCCAATCCTTGGAAAATAAATGAATTAAATTTTTGTATATTCACTTTAAAGATCTGTATGTCACCAGAAAAGCCAGCATCTTTTGTTCACCTCTATTTGTCCTTAAGGTAGTGGTGAGCCAACTTCTCGAACCACTGCAGTCCTTCTGGTGAAGGCACTCCCACTGTACTTTTGAGCTGGGAGTTCCAGGACTTAGACCCAACGACTGCAAAGGAACAGCAATATATTTTCCAAGTCAAATTGGTCTGCGACTTGGACAGTAGCCTGCAGGTAATGATGTTTCTATGTGTCTGCTGCCCTTATCCTTGGTTGTAGACATCACAGGTTTGGGAGGTGCTGTCAGGGTGGCCCTGGTAAGTAACAGTGAAGTTGTAGATGGTTAAAACTGCAGCCACTGTGCATCATCGGTGGAGAGAATGAAGGTTTAGGATGGTTAATTGATTGCCAACCATGCAGGGTCATTGAGTCATAAGTGCTTTGACCTGATGATGTTGAGCTTCTCTAGTGTTCACAAGATCACAAGATCCAAGACAAGGAGCAGAAGTAGGCCATTCGGCCCATCGAGTCTGCTCCAAGGAAAAGGAAAAAAGAAATGAGAAATGGGGGGCGGAGGAGAAAAAAAACCTATTCTAATCCCAATTTCCAAACTTATCCCCATATCCCTTGATACCCCGACTATTTAGATATCTATCTATCTCTTCCTTAAACGCCTCCAATGATCTGGCCTCCACTGCTGTAACGGGGCAAGGAATTCCACAAATTAACCACCCTCTGGCTAAAGAAATTTCTCCTCATCTCTGTTTTGAAACTGTACCCTCTAATTCTAAGATTGTGCCCTCTGGTCCTGGACTCACCCACCAAGGAAACAGCCTAGCCACATCTACTCTGTCCAGTCCTTTCAACATTTTAAATGTCTCTATGAGGTCCCCTCTCATTCTTCTGTACTCCAGTGAGTACAGTCCGCGAGCCGACAAACGCTCATCATACGTAAGCCCTTTCATTCCGGGAATCATCCTCGTAAATCTCCTCTGAACCCTCTCCAACATCAGCACATCCTTCCTAAGATATGGGGCCCAAAACTGTGCACAGTATTCCAAATGAGGCCTCACTAGTGCCCCGTAGAGCCTCATCAACACTTCTTTACTTTTATACACTATACCTCTCGAAATGAATGCCAACATAGCATTCACTTTCTTTATCACCGATCTGACCTGGTGGTTAACCTTTAAGGTATCCTGCACGAGTACCCCCAAGTCCCTTTGTACTTCTGTGCTTTGAATTTTCTTTCCTTGTGTTGTCGTAGCTGCACTCATCCAGGCAAGTGGAGTATTCCATCAAAATCCTGATGTGTGCCTTGTAGATGGTGGTGAGTCAGAAGGTAAGTCACTCACTCCAGGATGCTCAGCCTCTGACCTGCTCTCGTAACCACAGTATTCATGTGGCTGGTCTAGTTGACTTTCTCATCAATAGAGATCTCCAGGACATTGATGTTGGGGTGCTCAGTAATGGAAATGTCCTTGATTGGCAGAGATAGGTGGTTAGATTTTCTCTTGTTGGAGATGATCACTGCCTGGCCCTTTAGTGGCTTGAATGTTACCTGCCATTTATCAGCCCATCACTGAATGTTGTCTGGATCTTGCTGCATGCAGGCATGGGCTGCTGCATTTTCTGAGGAATTGCAAATGAAACTGAACATTGTGTAATCCTCAACAAACATTTCTGCTTCTGACCTCATGATAGAAAGAGTCATTAATGAAGTAGATTGGACCTAGGACACTGTCCTGAGGAATTCCTGAACTGATGTCCTGGGCCTGGGATTGACCTCCAACAACCTTTGTTTGTCTGACTGGAATATTTTCCCTTTGATGGCCATTGACCAGTTTTACCAGGGCTTCTTTCTGCCACAGTTGGTCAAAAACGGCCTTGATGTCAAGGACAATCACTCCCACTTCACCTCAAGAATTCAGTTGTTTGATCTGTGTTTGGACCAAGGCTGCAGCCAAGTGGTCCTGGTGAAACCCAAACTGGGCATCAGTGAGCAAGTTACAGGTGAGTAAGTGTCATTTGATCATACTGTTGTCATTGGCTCCCATCACCTTGCTGGTGATTGAGAGCAGACTGATTAGGTGGTAATTAGACAAATTGGATATATCCTGCTTCTTGTGAACAAGATATACTTGGGTAATTTTCCACATTGTCAGGTAGATGCCCATGTTGTAACTACACTGGAACAGCTTGGTGGAGGCACAGCTGGTTCTGGGATCTTCAGTACTACAGCTGTGATATTGTCTAGTCCCACAGTCTTTGCTGGGTTCAGTACTTGATATCACATGGAGTTTATCAGGTTGTCTGGACTTTGGCTCCTGTGAGGAGGACGGGGATGTATGAGCTATAATAATTAACAAATATGAAAACATTATTGTTCTCAAAGCATATGAATCTTGCCGAGGCTAGTAGCGTCAACTCTTCTCTCAGTGCACTTAATGGTAGAGTTAATGGGTAGAGTTAATGGGAGCTGACTATTTCTGGGCAGGTTAATAGACTCCAACCATTTCTGAGATACTATTGACTGGTGCAGTCTTAATGTGTGCCAACTATTTCTGGGCAAGAATGCTGACTGTTACTAGGCTACAGTCAATGAGTGCTAATTGTTTAAGGACACAGTGCAAACACCCATTAATTTTCTCCGATAGGTTTTGCGGGTGCTGTGGAGCATCTTATGGTTATATGGTTGCACATGGTTTATGGAAGTTGTGGGCATGCTATGTTGGCGCTGGAAGCGTGGCAACTCTTGCAGCCTGCCCCCAGAACACCCTAATCAAAAGATGCATTTCACTGTGTGTTTCAATGTTCATGTGACTAATAAAGAAATCTTGTCTTGTCTTGTATATATCTGCCTTTGCCCCCAGTCACTCCTGCTTTATTTTAAAAAAATCAACCTCAAATTTCAAAAAGTCATTTTTGGAAGACAGTTCCAAATTATTCAAAGCCCTGTATGTAGCCAGACTTCAACCCTGGTTCTAACCTTTGGACCAAGTTTCCAGTCCTAGACTCCCCAAACAAAGTACATTTCTAACTATATTCAAGCAGCTTCTCTCAATATCTTGAGAACTTCAACCATATTCCCCTTTATCTTCTCAACTACAAAAACTATAACATTAATTCCTGCAATCTCTCCTTTCAACTTAATCCTTGGATCCGATGACATTCTGGGAGGTCTACACTACACTGCACTTCTGCCAAGGCCATTTATGGTGCCTCGATTCTCAAACTTGGCTGGTCTCAGAAATTCATTTCTATCCTACATCTGTTACACAAAGATATACCAGCTGTAATCCTCACCGATGGGTCCACCAGAGACCCAACCCCAAAGCAGACTGGGGTCATCTTATTCTCCCTTCCAACAATACCACCCCACGCTTCAGACATGCTTCCTGCTGGAGTGAAATTAATCTACAGATTGAGCAAAAAATTGTTCAACCCTATCATCGCCTCTTTGGATCAGGATCAGCCCAATTACTGCGCACCGATTGCATTTGTAAATGTACATGTTCATTCACTGAAGGTCTCACACTCAACATCTGCATGATAGAGGTCCTCTACCAACCTATCCCTGCTGCACCGCTGCCCCCTCCCCCTGTCATCCCCACACTCCAACTCGCCAACCTCCATCTCCACCCCCCCCCCCCCCAACCATCAAGATGCACGAGACCTGAAAGATTTCAGGAGCCACCTCTCTGCATTGATGCTCCATCACTCCAACACATCCTTCCATCACCAAGACCTCAAACCCTGCAGAAAGTTCATGGTTTACTGGGGAATGTGGGGCAAGTGCTGCTCCACAGGACAGCTGAGAGGGCTGCATTTGGGATCTCCCTGCTGTTTGCACACGGCCTCTGCATTCTCCCATATTCTCCCATGGTTCTCGGTGCCTTCCTGGATGTTCCTTCTGCTTGATCCCCATCCTCCCATCTGCTCCAACCTACAGCAGGCTCCTCAAAGCTCTGCAGAAGAACTACCAACCCTATCTCCATAAATCTTCACACCCACAGGCTGAATAGAGAAACCTCTCCCAGGCCAACATCCCTGGAATCATTCCTAGCCAGCTCGGATGGGTGACCACATCATCCAAATTCCCAAAAGAAGCTTCATCATGGCAATTGATTCTAGGATGACAGAGAAAGCATCCAACAACATCCTCATTCTCCTTGATAACACCCTCACTGACTGATCAGAATCCCTGGTCCATGGAGAAGGAGCATTCAGGGAGGCATTGAGAACCTCGATCCCAGACAATGGGAGAATGGAGTAGCCATGTGCCAACAGCAGTAAGATCCCGAATACAACCCACTCCCGTCAAGCACCACACACCCCACGCAGCAGTGTCTGTGGGATCTTCATTAGATTTTTCAGCCACAAATCCAGTGAGGAAAGAAGACATCCTCAACCGAGGGTGAAGATTAGAATTCCACATGTTGTTGTCTATCCTGGCCATTATAGAGCTGTTGCATGTCTCTTACACCATCCCAACCTACCAGACTCCGCACCTCCTCCTCACCAAATCATAGTAGCTCCAGTTGTCCAAGTAAAAGGCCAGCATTAGCATTATGTACTCATCCTTGACTTGCAAATAATCAATGTACATTGGCCTCCAAGTATCTGTGGGCTACCACACCTCCCAGCTTATCACCATTTCTACCTCTTGAGGTCCAAGTTGGATGACCAAATGTTTGCAAACATTGAAATCCTTTTCTCACCCCTTTGCCAAACTGTACATTCCACTGATGTGTCTGTAAATTTATTCTCCTGTTATTATTCTCCCTCTCACTCTTTCCGTCTCTCTGCCTGCTAGGATTTTGCCTCTCTCTGTGTTGTATTTTACCTTGCTCCCTCTGCCAGTACATTATATTTTGCCTGTCTCTCTTGCTGTGCCTCTCCATCCGCCGGTACTTTGTGTGGTGCACGGTGCAGCCGTGGAGGCTGCTGACTTGGTAATTATATTATCCGCAGTCATCGAGTCAGTGCTGGAATTGCCCTGCCACTGCTTGCTGCTTAACGCTCCCGCTGTGAACCATTCCCTCAGCACACTGCAAGCAGATTATGGCAACACATTTGAGACACCAAAGAACACAGCCTCACTAACTACCCAAGTCATAGCCCAAGGGGCACCTTCAACGCTCATGCTGTATTTTGCCTTAAAAACCTCAAATGATTGTATCCTGTTTTAACACTAGGTGTATACTTACACTGAAAATACTGCATTCACAAAGCAAATAATGTCATTTTAGAGTCTGGTTTATTCCTCAATGTAATACAGTTTAACATAGATGCATTTAGTAACAATAGATTAGGAACTGTAAGAGAGCAGTATTTGAGTGGTTTATTAATTATTGCAATAAGATGGTGCCTTGACAATCCTGCAGTGCAGAATGAACATTCCAGAGAACAGGAAACTGGAAATAGAAAACCCCAAAACAAAACACACGTTAGTTCCTACCTGCTGGAGTAACAGACGGGACGGTACAGCTGACAGATGCAGCAGCCCGGTGCCTGCTCTCTGTTTACTGACATGAATAGGGGCCTTCACGAGAACACGTCGCATTCAGCCAATCAGGCAGCGTGTCCTCCCACTCATTACCCTGCGAGTGGAATGGTCCACTGCTCTCGCTTGTGGTTGGAAGCTGCCTGCTGCCTCCAAACCATTCCTTCCATCCAGTGAGAAACTGACTGAGAGCGAGAGCAGTATCAAAACCCAGAGTTTCACAGGGAACCTCCACAACAACACGATACAATCCGAGAATCGTTTGATAACAAAGAAGGCCATTCAGCCTATCTTTCCTGTATCTTTAGTGTAAACTACACTATCTTCAGCTCCTTGGAACCACATTTCTTATGCAACTTCTCATATCTCATGGAGACATTCGGAAGCCACTCAAACCTTTTAAAGAGATCATGCAGCCATGTTTGTGTTTAATGCAGGATTCCTAACACTACAGGACTGCCAAGTGCCAGCTGAACACAATAAAGGCAACTCAGGGAGAAAGAGAGAGCATTAAAAAAATGTCCTTGGGTTCTTTTTAACATTAATTACTAAATGGACTGGAGATATACAATAAAAGGCTGCTCGATAAGGATGGAGCTAGGAGGTGAAATCATCTGGAACAAAGTGGTGGAATATCATCCAGGGATACATCTAATCTTCACAGTTAACTCCAGTGTGAGGAAGTCAGTGCCATGATCATGGTTGTGTTTTCAGAACGTGTAACCTATTAATTCTCCCATTCCACCCCTACCCCAATCCTAAAGATTACCACCTCACTAACAAAGGAGCTGAATCTGAGACAGAGAAGATCGAGTATGAGCAGACTATTCCATCATCAGAAGCGTCACGTGAAAAGGAAACACTTGCAGAGCAATGGGAGAAAGAACTGGGAGAGGGCTGATGGGCTGAATGGTCCCACTGTACTATCCACCCCAGAGTCACAGCAATCCAGCCAGCTGACCCTCACAGAGAGCGGTGCCCCACGATGGTTGTAGAATCAGGTACTGCTCCCTAGTGGCTGCTCCAAGAATCTCCTCTAGAACAGCGGCTACTGACTGTGTTCTGGGAGGCTCCACACGTCAACAGCTCAGTCTCACTGCCACTGATTATTTCTCAATTTCTGGGCAGGCATGGTAGTGCAGCGGTTAACGTAATGCTTTACAGCGCCAGCGACCTGGGTTCAATTCCGGCCGCTGTCTGTAAGGAGTTTGTACATTCTCCTCATGTCTGCGTGGGTTTCCTCCGGGTGCTCCGGTTTCCTTCCACATTCCAAAGACATACGGGTAAGGAAGTTGTGGGCGTGCTATATTGGCGCCGGAAGCGTGGCGATACCTGCGGGCTGCCCCCAGAACACAACGCAAAAGATGCATTTCACTGTGTGTTTCAATGTACGTGTAACTAATAAAGATATCTTATCTTATCTTGTATCTTAAGGAGAAGGCACTCAGTCTGCATGACAGGCTGTGTCTGTGAACTGAGAATTCATTGGGCAGCTCAGAGGCGAGAAGCTGGGAAACGAGGGAAATACTGGAAGTGTACCAGTTGGGTTTTAACCCAGAGCTCACCGGTCTTCTGAACACTATAAATCCTGGTGTGGCCAAGTGCACGGTGAACAGGGCTGAAAATTACAGATACTTTCTGTAAATGTCATGTTAACCACTTAATCCCAGTGAGCAATACCCTGGAGAACAGCAAAGGTGACCAAAAAGACCAGACCAGCACATCCATTTTGATTCATGTGAAAAGGGAATGGACAATGTTTTAAGCAACACACAAAATGCTGGAGGAACTCAGTGGGTCAGGCAGCATCTATGGAAGGAAATGGTCAGTTGATGCTTCAGGTCGAGACCCTCCAAATTGATTCAGATTGATGATACTGAAGAGGGTCCTGAAGCAAGTCAGATTATTGTTTAAGAAGAGTCAATGTGTTGCGTTTCTGAAGAATGATGAAGTGAGGTGACAATGGTCATTCTGGGTGTGGATCACATACCAACGGTCCACAGTCAATCTGAGACTTTGACACCCGTCACTGCAACACTACTGGGAGGTACAGAGCAGAAACCCACGTCCAGCTAACTCTGTAAAATACATTCCGTTCATGGGTTTTTTTTAAGAAAAGAGAGACAGGCAAAGTAGTACAGGTTAAACCTCCCTAGTCCAGCAACCTTAGTACCGGACTGCTTCCGGATCACAGAAATCGCCCCCAGTAATCTTACTCTGAGCAGGAGAACTGTTCTTTCTAAGTACCAGCACTCCCTCGGTCACACATGGGTTCTGAGAACTGTAACCCAAAGTTTCCCCAAGTCGGAAATGCTGTCAGCTGAGATCAGAAAAGTTGCATTTGTAGGTTACTTAGCTATAAATTAGTACAGATGTTAGTTAATTTTAGATCTTAGATCTTAGTTAGAATTAGTTAATTAGTACAGATCTGTACTACCGATGCAAAACATGCCAGACCACAGGAGTTGCTGGATCAGGACGTTTCAACCTGCATATATAATATAGGTTGTGAAGAATAATGGTTACTTTCAGAGTACCAGCCCTTTAAGGATTGTGTCACGTGATCAGCTGCCCACTGCGTTGCTGTAATGTTTCATCATAAGTCCCAGAGACAGTCTATGAAGTATTCAAGAATAAACCACACACTTTGTCTCAATCTGTGCACTCTGCAACGGACTATGTCAGAGGTTGAGATGGTGTGAACCTGCTATGTGTGGACGTTTTACTTCAGTACAAAAGGCAGAGAGGTTAGAGTAAAGGATAAGGATTTACAAATCCAGTTTGGCTAATTACTACAAAATCTCAATCAACTGTCATCACTTACTGAAGTGATGAAAAGTGTCATCCAGAGTGCTCCCAAGTGGCACTTACCCCCCCCCCCCCAATAACCAACTCATCAATCCCCAGTTGAGGCTTTGCCAGGATCATATGTTGTCAGACCTTGGTCCAAACACAGACCAAAGGGCTGAATTCCAGAAGAGAGTGACTGCCCTTGACTTGAAAGTGGTATTTGGCCAAGTGTGGCATCAAGGAGCCCTGGTAAACCTGAAGTCTGTGGGCACTTCAGTGGCTGGAGTCTCAGTTTGCACAAAGGAAGATGGTTGTAAGAGTTCAATCATCCCAGCACAGGACATCACTACAGCAGTTCCTCAGGGCAGTGTCCTGGGCCCAACTAACTTCAGCTGCTTCATCGGCGACCTTCCTTCCATCTAAGGTCAGAAGTGGGGCTGTTCACTGATGATCCCACAATGTTTAATTCCATTCGCAAATTCTCAGCAAATAAAGCAGCAAGACTGAGCCAACATACAGGCATAGGCCCACCAGTGGTGTGCCAAACAATTGCCATTTCCAACAAGAGAGATTCTGTTCACCTACCCTTGACATTATCTATCGCCAAGTCCCCCACTACCAACATCCCAGAGTTCCCTATTGACTAGAAACTGTACTGGAGCAGCTATATAAAAACTGCAGCTACAAGAGGAGGTTAGACATTGACTAAACTGTGGTGAATTACTCATCTCCTGACACCCCAGTCCCTTCCACCATCGACAATGCATGAGACGCAGTGTGACAGAATACTCTGTACTTGCTTGGATGAGTGCAATGCCAATAACTCTCAAGAAGCTCAACAAAGCAATCCAGGGCTGGTACGACAATGCAGCAGGCAGAGCTAACTCCTCACAGTATCAACAACCCGGGGTCCATCCTGACCTTCTGTGTTGTATGTGCAGTGTTTACATGATTGCCCTGTGACCACGTGGGTTTCTCCCAGACGCTCCAATTTTCTCCCACGTCCTCAAAGACGTGTGGTTGGTAGATTAATTGTTTACTGTAAATTACCTGTAGTGTAGGTGGGCAGCTAGAAATCAGATGGTAAAGGAGTTAGAACATAGAACATAGAACAGGCCCTTCGGCCCACAATGCTGTGCCCGACATTTTATCCTGCTCTAAGATCTATCTAACCCTTCTCTCCACATAGCCCCCACCCCCATTTCTCTATCATTTATGTGTCTATCTAAAAGTCTCTTAAATGTCCCTAATATATCTGCCCCCACAACCTCTGAGGGCAGTGTGTTCCACACATCCACTGCTCTCTGTATAAAAAACTTACCTCTGACATCCCCCTTATACCTTCCTCCAATCACCTTAAAATTATAGTTAAGACAAGATATGTTTATTAGTCACATGTACATCAAAACACACAGTGAAATGCATCTTTTTTTGTGTCAAGTAATCTGGGGGCAGCCCGCAAGTGTCGCCACGCTTTCGGTGCCAACATAGCACGCCCGCAACTTCCTAACCCGTACGTCTTTGGAATGTGGGAGGAAACCGGAGCACCCGGAGGAAACCCACGCAGACACGGGGAGAACGTACAAACTCCTTACAGACAGCGGCGGGAATTGAACCCGGGTCGCTGGCGCTGTGATAGCGTTACGCTAACCGCTACACTACCGTGCCTGTGGGCATGTCAGAGAGGAAAGTTACAGGGGAAGTAAGTGGAGGAATTGAATAGATGAGATTTCTCTGAGAGCCCAGCATAGATTCAATGGGCCAAATAGCCTCCTTCTACGCCAATGAGAAAATGAGAAACCCAACTGACTGGAACCTCGTGCACTACCCTAAACATTCGCTCCTTCCCGGCACCAGCCAACAGTGTCTGCAGTGTGATAGCATCAACAAATGCACTGCAGTTATTGGTTTACTCTACTCAGCAGAACCACCCATCCCCATGACCTCCGCCACCAATGAGGACAAGAGCAGCCTTTCATCATCAGTGGGTCTAAATCCTGGAACTTCCTCCACTTTCACTGAGAAGGCTGCAGTGGTTGGTTCAAGCTGTCAGCTCACCGTAACCTTCCAAAGGGCAGTTAGGGAATGGTTATAAATGCCAACAACACCCAGATCCCAACAGATGAATACATTTTAAAAATGCTACAATGTTAGTTCTCCGTTAAGCAAAAAAAGACGGACAGGACAGTGGTCCAATCTACAAGGCCTGTCCATATTAGTTTAGGTAACCAGAGAGCTATTCCTATTGGAGGATTGTTGAAGGATCAAGGAACATGGACTCAAAGAGATGAACAAGGGAAACAAGAGGGATGGAAGGAAAACTTTTATTTTAATGTAGAAGTTCAGTTCTGATTGAAATTATTAGCCTGCAGGAGGTCATGGAACAGAAACAGGCCCTTTGGCCCATCACATCCATGCCTACCTTTTAGCCCGCCTGCACCAATTCTATTTGCCCCCATTAGGCCTTGCCTTGCCTGTTTAAATGTCTGTCTAAATATCTGCTAAACATAGTGATTGTATCTGATCCCACCACCTCACCTGGCAGTGAGTTCCAGATATCAACCACTCTGTGTAAAAAAAAACCTTAAGCCTCAGATCCCCTTTAAAAACTCCTTCCTCTAACTTTAACCTGTGCCCTCTTGTTTTTGGAAGGTTCTGACTATCCATCTTGTCTATGCCTCTCTATCAGATATACCTCTATCGGATCACCCCTCAACCTCCTTCGCTCCAGGGAAAAACAAGTCAGCCTACTCAATCTCTCTCCATAACTAAGTCTCAATCCAGGCAATGTTCTGGTGAGATCTCCTCTGCATTCTTTCCAGCACAACACGTCCTTCCTATAGTGTGTTGACCAGAACTGCCCGCAATGCCCTGGCCTATGAGGCAAGCATGCCACATGCCTCCTTCACCACCCTATCGATCTATGTAGCCACTTTCAGGGACCTATGGACTTAATTTCCCTGTTCATCAGCATTCCTCAGTTCCTTAGCATTTATCATATATGTCCTACCCCTACTTGACTTCCAAAAAAAGGCACCAACCTCACACTTGTCAGGATTAATTCCATTGCTCCAAACTTTCAAACTGATCTGTATCCTGCAGAGTAGTCTTAACCAGCTTTCCACAACGCTCACAGTTTTGTGTCATACTGCAAACTTAATGATCATATTGCCCATTTTCCACATCCAAGTCATCAACATATATCACAAACAGCAAGGGTCCCAGTACTGTTCCCTGCTGTACACCCTGGTCACAGACTTCCCTTCAGGAAGACATCCTTCCCCCACTACCCTTTGCCTCATATCACTAACCCAATTTTGGATCCAATTAGCCGGCTCGCCTGGCTATGGAAATAGAGTCGACTAGAGCTTCCAGAAGTGATTTGGACTGGCAGTGAGGAGGAACAGCTGGCTGGGCACAGGGGAGGTGTGGGTGAGGGGCACTGATGGGATTGCTCTACGAGAGTGGTTGGAATCAATGTGCAAGATGGCCTCCTTCTATGATGAGTCTCCCATTGAAAACTCTTTTCTCAGTTATCTGCACACTAACCAGGTAACAGATGACTTGTTTGTCATAGAGTTGTAGAGTCAGGGCCTTCACCCATCACGTCCCATTTACCAAAAGGTTGGTCCATGAGTAACTATGCCTTAGCGATTCAAGTTCTTATCCAGATGCTTCTTAAATGTTGTGAGAGAGCCTGGGTGGTCGGGACAGATTCCAACCACCCTCTGGGTGAAGTAGTTCCTCCTCAGGCCCCACTTAAACCTTCTATCTCCTGCATACCTTAAACCTGTGCCCTCTGGTCTTTGACACTTCTGCTGTGACAGAAACTTTACTATCATCTGTCTTAGCTATGCCTCTCATTTTCTTTTATAGAAACATAGAAACATAGAAAACCTACAGCACAATTCAGGCCCTTTGGCCCACAAAGCTGTGCCAAGCATGTCCCTACCTTAGAATTACTAGGCTTCCATAGGCCCTCTATTTTTCTCAGCTCCGTGTACCTATCCAAAAGTTCTTAAAAGACCCCTATCATTCCGTTTCCAACCACCATTGCCGGCAGCCCATTCCATGCACTCACCACTCTCTGAGTAAAAAACTCACCCCTGACATCTCTTCTGTACCTACTCCCCAGCACCTTAAACCTATGTCCTCTTGTGGCCACCATTTCAGCCCTGGGGAAAAGCCTCTGACTATCCACACGATCAATGCCTCTCATCATCTTATACGCCTCTATTATGTCCCCCCTCATCCTCCGTTGCTCCGAGGAGAAAAGGCCGAGTTCCCTCAACCTGCTTTCATAAGGCATGCTCTGCAATCCAGGCAGCATTTTATACCTCTATCTGATCTGCCACTCAGCTTCCTCTGCTCCAAGGAAAAAAACCCAGCCTTTCCAGTCTCCCATGACTGAAACATTCCATTCCAGGTAACTTCCTGGTGAACCTCCTCTGCATCCTCTCCAGTGCAATCGCATCTTCCTATAGCATAGTGACCAGAACTGCACACAGTACTCCAGTTATGGCCAAATCAATGTTTTATATAATTGTACCAAGAGCTTCCTGCGTCTTATATTACATGCCCTGGCTAATGAATGTAAGTATCCATGTGCCTTCTTCACCTCCTTATATATCTGTTTTACTGCCTTCAGGGATCCTTGGAACTGTACACAAAGGTCCTTCTGTTCCTCAGCACTCCCCAGGGCCCTTATGTGGATAAACTTCACAATGAAACTCCAGCCAGAATGAGCGAGCATTTGGAACTGTTATTCTGTTTAGATTCCCATGAGTACAAAGTGGAAATCAGCTTCGGTCGTGGCCAAGCAATCCACACCAGTTAGGTTCAGTTAGACCTGCCCTTCTGTGCCCTGCTTCCCTCCACCAGCTGAAGGGGGGAGCTTGTACCCACCCACAGATCTTACTGCTTGCAGCTTATTTGTGTTCTCTCCAATACAAACTTGGTTGCTGCATATCAGGAAGTGGGGATCCAAGAATGGTTTTTACACCAGGATAAGGGCCTGAAATTCAATGTGTGGAATACCCAGGTGCAGCTGACAATGTGCACCGAGGTGGACCCCCCCCCCCCCTTGTGATTCCCTACAACCCAGTGCACTGCACACAGTGCTCACAACGTGGTCTCCTGTAAAGTGGAGAAATCAAACACGGAGTGAATAACTACTTTGCAGAACACTTCTATTCAGTCGTTCTGGGCTCAGTCATCTGTCATTTTAATTCTTCATCCCACTCCCACTCTGACTTCTGTGTTCCATCTCCTGCACTGTTCCAGTGAAACCCAAGGAAGAGCCCCTCATCCTCTGACTGGGCATGTTACAGCTCTCGGGATGCAAAACAGTTTCAGATAACCAGTAACCCTAACCCTTGTACCTCAAATTTCCATCATTCAAAGTTATTCCTTCTTTTCCATCTGCTGGAAATGTCTTTTCCAAGTGACACCTTCTCCTGACTTTACCTGTTGTTATTCACAAATGCCTTTGCTGCCACAGGTTGTATCATTTAATCTCTCCTGCCTTCCACCCCATCACAGATCATCCCTTTGTTCTCTCAGCCGCTCTCCTTACTCTGCATTTTAACAATTTAACTTTTCCCATTTGTAATGACAGGTCATTGACCTGAAACACTGATTCTGTTTCTCTCTCCACAGATGCTTCCTGCCCTGCTGATTATTTCCAGTACAAAGAGGGCTGGAGTTCGGAAGTAAGAAGGTATTGTTACAATTGCACACGGTACAGGTGAGGTCACAGCTGGAGATCTACGCACGGATTTGACCCCCTTATTTAAAACACTATACATTGGAAGCAGTGCAAAAGAGTCTCACTGGACCAGTTCCAGGGAAGTGAAGGTTGTCCTGTCACCAGCAGCTAAAGAAACTAGATCTATATTCTTTGGAGTTTAGAAGAATGAAGTGTGCCATATTGGATCATTAGGGAGCATGACATGGTAGATGTCAAAATGTTTCCACTGGTGGGAGAACCTCAAACAAGGGGACATAATTACAAGAGTGTGGTCAAGTCTCTGAACTTCCCTGTCCTGAGGGGATTGTGGAGTCAGGGTCATTGTGAGAATTTAAGTAGGGGGACAGGATTGCTCAGATTACACGTAACACAGAAAGCTAGCACACAGGTACAATGGGTAATGGAGGAGCTGAATGGCCCCCGATTATGTTGTAAGAAAGTAAGAGAATATAAAAATGAGAATATTGCTCTAGATGAGGTGGACGATCATTTGTGACGGTGCAGATGGGAATGAGAGGATGGTGAAGACAAAGTTATCAGCAAGGTGTGAGGGAGAGATACACCAGAGTTAAGTGGGCAGATCAAAGTCATCTTCTCAATAGGTCAATGAACGTGCTGCTAATCTGCGCATCCTAAATCCCACAGGTTTGTGAATCTGAGGGCCAGTGGATTGGGACTGTGTTCTCCACACTGACTCCGTGGTCACCTCCAGCCTCACATCCTGTAGCCTTTCTTCCCATCAGTGGGGAATGACCCGGCACACGTCAATGAGGATCAGTGAGGCATTCACACATCCACTTGACACTGACCATCTTCCTCTCCTCCCTCACAGAGCAACCAACTCCAACCTATCAAATGTACCAAGTGTCTGTCATCAGTTCACCTAAGAGTTTGACAACTTAGAAATGCAGTGACATTCAGTTGGTCATGACTGATCATTTTTTTTTGCAAACTAACTTAACCTGTCAACATGTCTTTGTGTCCTCATGATCTACTTTCCAATCTATGTTTGTAACATCAGCAAACATGGATACATTAGACTCTGTTCCATCACTTGTGTTTTATATACTGTAAATAGCTGATGCTCCAGTGTGGATCCCTGAGGCACTCTAGTACCTTTAGTATGAATTGGAATTGGAATGGGAATCGGTTTATTGTTGTCACTTGTACCGAGGTACAGTGAAAAATTTGTCTTGCATAACGTTCATACAGATCAATTCATTACAACTGTCCATTGAGCTAGTACAAAGTAAAACAATAACAGAATGCAGAATAAAGTGTTACAATTACAGAGAAAGTACAGTGCAGGTAGACAATAAGGTGCAAGGTCATAACGAGGTGGATTGTGAGGTCAAGAGTCCATTTTATCGTACTGTTCAATTGTCTTATAACAGTGGGATAGAAGCTGTCTTTGAGCCTGGTGGTACGTGTTTCCGGGCTTTGTACCTTCTGCTCGATGGGAGAGGGGAGAAGAGAAAATATCCGGGGTGGGTGGGGTCTTTGATTATGCTGGCTGCTTTACCGAGGCAGCAAGAAGTATAGACAGGGATTGTCTATGGAGGAGATGCTGGTTTCTGTGATGTGCTGGGCTGTGTCCACAACTCTCTGCAGTTTGGCCATGCCAAGCCATGATGATTCCAGGTAGGATGCTTCCGGGGTGCATCTATAAAAGTTGGTGAGTGTCAAAGGGGACATGCCAAATTTCTTTAGCCTCGTAAGGAAGTAGAGGCACTGGTGAGCTTTCTTGGCCGTGGCATCTACGTGGTTGGACCAGGACAGGGTATTGGTGATGTTCACTCCTGGGAACTTGAAGATCTCAACCCTCTCGACCTCAGCACCAATGATGTAGACAGGAGCATGTGCACCGCCCCCTTTCCTGAAGTCAATGACCAGCTCTTTTGTTTTGCTGACATTGAGGGAAAGGTTGTTGTCATGAACCTGCAAACTTGTAGATGGAGTTAGAGCAGAATCTGGCCACATAGTCATGAGTGTATAGGGAGTAGAGTAGGGGGATGAAGACGCAGCTTTGTGGGGCACAAGTGTTGAGAATAATTGTGGCAGAGGTGTTGCTGCCTATCCTCACTGACTGCGGTCTGTTGGTCAGCAAGTTGAGGACCCAGTTGCAGAGGGAGGTGTTGAGTCCCATGTCTCGGAGTATGGAGATAAAGGACAGCAGAGAATGAGTGACATTGCTTAATAAGAACCAACTTAGATGGAATTGATGGGAATATGGGGAGAATAGGCTACAGGGAAAATTACAGGGACAAATTTTGTGGCCTGTTTATCCCTGTTAACCAATCCCCTGTCCATGATACAATGTTACCTTCATCTTTGTGAATCTTATCTTGCCCAGTAACCTTTTATATGAAATCTAATTAAATGTCTTTCTGAAGTCTCAATACATTACATCCACCAGCTCCCCTTTATTATCCTGAGAGTTACATCCCCAGAGAACTGTAATAAATTTGCCAAACATGAGTTCTTCCTCATTAAACCATGTTGACTCTTTCTCATCATGTTATGCTTTTCCAAGCCCTTTCCTAAACATGTCAATCCAATCATTGCTTTATCTTCTGAATTCAATCGAATATGAGAGACAATCATCAGTCCTATCTCAACCATCTATCACTAGCTCAGAAGAACAAATGTCAGGGGTTCAGGAACAGGATGGCAAGAAACTATAAACACCAGGCTCAAGGACAGCTTCTATCCCATGGTGAAAAGACTATTGAACAGTTCCTTGTACGATGAGTTGGAGTCTTGACCTCACAATCTACCTTGTTATGACCTTGCTCCTTATTGTCTACCTGCAATGCACTTCCCTGTAGCTGTGACACTTTACTTTGTATTCTGTTATTGTTTTTACCCTGTACTACCTCAATGCACTGTGTAATGAATTGATCTGTACGATCGGTATGCAAGACATGTTTTTCACTTTACCTAGGTACAAGTGACAATAATAAACCAATACCTATACCAACATTGGGGTCAAGTTTCTACTGGTGTTCTCCTGATCATATAGAGTAACATTGAAAGACTTTTCATCATCATGAACTTTAGTGGGAAGGTTTGAAAATATAATAGATAATGTGAGGAACAGATGATCGGAAATACTTGAAATGATTTCACTTTGTATGACTGAAAGTCAACACGGGTTCTCCTACTTTAGTTGGCTCTTTCATTGAACTCATTTAACCATTTTCTTACACTTAAAACTCACTGAAAAGATGTCCATTTTCAGTTCTCTCAGCAACATAAATTATTGTAGGTTCCACTTGCACAGAATATGTACTTTTTTCCACTTGATTAACTCCTTATTTTGTACTGCGATCAACTGCTTTCAAAAGTATATTCATCAAAGAGGCAGAACAATTAGGTCAGGGAACATGGAGAAGGATCGGGATAGATTATGGAGACATATTGATAGGTTAAGTGAGTGGGCAAAATATTGGCGAAGAGTGTAATGTGGGAAAATGGGAAGTCGTTCCATTCGGAAGGAAGAAAGATAAAACAGGTTATTATCTAAGTGAAGGGAAATGGCAGAGATTTGTTGCATACATGAATTTATGAGTTCTCCTACACAAAACACAGAAAGCTCACACACAGGTATAATGGGTAATAGAGAAGTCCAATGGAATTGCTGGATTTTACTTCAAGGCAGTTGGAGTATACAAGTACGACAATGGTGCAAGGTGCTAGTGAGAACACATTGAGAGTAATGTGAACAGATTTGGTCCCCCCTTTTAAGGAAAGATGTCCTACCACTGGAGGAAGTTCAGGGAAGGTTCACTAGGATGATCCTGGGTACAGTGGGATTATCTTGTGAAGAAAGGTTGAACAGGGTGGCTCTGTGCTCATTGGACTTTAGACAAATGAGAAGTGATCTCATTGAAGCAGATGAGATGTTTAGGGGATTTGACAGGGTTAATGCTCGGAGGATGTTTGCCCTCTTTTTTGAGTCTGGGACCAAAGGGCAACATCTCAGGATAAGGGGATACTCTTTTAAGACTGAAATGAGGAAGAATTTCTTCCCTCAGAGGGACTGGAATTCCTTCCCACAAGAAAATGTTCAGGCTGAATCCTTGAATATATTCAAAGCTGAGATAGGTGGAGATCTAATCTGTAAGGGTTATGGGGAAAGGCGGGAAAGAGGTGTTGAGGAACGTCGGATCAGCCACCATCCAATTGAATGACGGTGAAGCCTTGAGGAGCTGAACAGTCTCCTCCTGTTCCTATGTTTCCTGGCCTTGGTCCACAGTACCAAATGGGCACAAGAAAGGCAGCTGCTCACCGGACATCACTCCTTTCTCCTTCCATTACTTCTTGTGTTAGTGACCAAAATGTACTTCTATATAATTTTGTTTCATTTCACTTTAATGTAAATTTTTTTTAAGTGGTTGATTTTGCAGAAAATTCAGGAAGAACCACGTTTTGTCAACACAGGACAAGGTTATTGCCTTCAGATTCTGATATAACTATATAAAGAGCTACAGGCAGAGATAAAAAGAGAAGAGGAGTTTCTTTCCTCGTTTTGATTTGATTTAGTTATAAAGTAAATTGAATTTTGTGAGCAAGAAATGTTTCCTCAAGAGACAGCTTCCCTTTGGTTCTGGGGAGAAGCAAACCAGACAGGAGCTGGGGGACTGGAATGTTTAATATCCGATACCCTGCTGCAATCTCGTTAGCCAGTTTCACCAGACTCACTCACCCCCAAGCTTCACACATCTCAGACAGCCCCAACATGCCATCACCCTCTTACCCCCAGCTTCCCTTGCAAGTCCTGCTGGAGGAGCTGATAATAGTTTGCCAGCCACCAAATACAAAAGAGAACAAGAAATGGAGTTTACTTCTTAAAAGTTTTACACCCTAAAATGGAGTTTACATCCTTGTCCTCCCTTTCTCTAACTATAGGTGTCCTTTTTCACACCAGTTCCCCTTATTTTATAACCTGATAACCTCTCTTTGTCCTCAGTAAGCTCTTCTCTTCCACTCTCCTACCTCTTTCCTTCTCCACGTCCCCCAAGCTAGTTGCTCTCTCCCTCTCTCTCTCACTTTTTCCATGTCTTCTTTCTTCATGCTATTCTCACCTGTTTCTCCTTCTCCACTTCCAAGGCCAATAAATAACTCTGACCTCTAACCCTCCTTGACCTGAAGACACCCTTTGGTTTTTGTGCATTGCTGTGGTAGGTCAGTGACTATGACTGTATGCAACACTCTTCAAACATTAAATACAAGTTACACAGTAACTGAGCTCTTGCGTCATTGCATGTAGACATCAGGAAATTCCTGGGAGTCTCTCCTGATGGTTGTGTAACTTCATTGAAAGATCAATGGAAATCACTCAAGAACCACATAAACAGTGCTCCCGTTAATTTTTCAAGAAAATTACAGTGCCAGATTGGGACAATCTTGAGTAAATTCCCAAAGGAGGAAGTCAAGACTAAACCAGAATTCCCTGCAAGTTTCACACTCTTGGGAGGTTCAACAGAAACTGTTAACGTGAGTAGATGCAACTCCCACAAGGGACAACCTGGGAAATTCTTGTTGCGAGTTTAGTCTTCAACTAAGATGGGATTGGACAACAGAGGGAAGCAATTGGGCCATGGCTCAGAGATTTCCCACTTAAAGAAGTGAAATAGCAACTCTGCAAAGGTTTCTGCATAACGGCTGTAAGTTCAGTGGGAGATTATTGGAATCTTGAAAGGAGGGTGTCAATGACTGCTAGCATCTACCTCTAAAGTCTCCACATATGTCTGCTGAGATTACAACAAGGTACCTCCCACCGAAATTCTATCCTCTGCCCTCGTATTTGTATTTTCATGATATTCCCCTGTAAACTATTATTGTAGAAACTGTGATTACACTTCCATGGGAACATTTAATGGGAATATGGCCTCAGAAGTCAAGAAAATGATCAAATGTATTTCTTTGTGCTCCAATTCATTTTATTGTCTGAGGAGAAACATTGAAAATGAAGTGCAATAACGTCAAAAAGAATTTCTACTGAGGACATATGAAACGTTCACATTTTTTAAACATTTAAATTCATGATTATTCATCATCCCTGTAGAAAACTATTCCTCAATTTAAGTACTATTTATTAGTGTGATCTGACTATGCCAGCTGACAGCAACCAATCAGTTCAGGGAGACAGAACTTACTCAGACCTCGAGGTAGTTTGAGGATCAAATAAAACTGCTGCTAAAGCCCAACGGACTAATTAGCCCAGAGTAAATAATTCACTTAATGGTTTCATGAGTAGCTAATGGTGGACAGTTATTAGAACTGCAAGTGGACATAAAGCAAACAACAATGTGACCACACTCCTGTGAATCAATAAAAAACTATCATTCCAGACATGGTTGTGCCTTGCATTGGATCATTAGTGCATAGGGAAATGATTTATACTCAGGAGTTAGATAGTAACAATTCCTTCTCTGGAGTATTGCACTTCAGCAGATAAATGGTCAGCTTCCGCTTCCCACCAATGCAATTTCCCAAAACTTTTTACTAGTGTTCCCAAAGGAGGCAATCAGTTCCACCTGCCCTACTGCTGCTGAAACTGTCATCCAACCCTTTGCAACCCGCAGGCTGCATTCCTCCAATACGTTCACGGCTGGCCTCCAGCTCAACCGTGTTTACTATCATCAGGTCACCAGAATCGTTTATCCGTCACTGCTGTTCACAATGACATCATCTCATTTAAATCCTATCTCTTTACAAATCCCTTGCTCCAACCATGTTCCAGTGACTCCTGATGAAGTCGGGAGATTCAGTCCTGATGAAGGGTCTCGACCCGAAACGTCGACTGTTTATTTCTCTCCATAGATGCTGCCTGACCTGCTGATTTCCTCCAGCATTTTGTGTGTGTTGCTCCAGATTCCAGCATCTGTAGTCTCTCTTGCAGTGAGCTCTGACACCTTGGTGTTCTTTAAATTCTGACTAACGTCTATTTTAAATTACTTCACCATAGGCAGAGATGCCTTCAGTTACTTCGGGAGTGATGGGCAGATCAGCAGCTATAGAAAAGGCAGGGTGAATGGAGGACAGAGTGAGTCAGCTGGGATCATGAAAGTGCAATTGCTGTTGAATGGGAAGGAGAGTTTCCAAGGTCAGACTCAGGCTTGGAAGGAGCAAGGGGAAAGTGGGTGGGAAGTGATGCAAGGAAGGGACAAGAGACTGTGATTGAGACAACGGAAATGACAAGGCCATAAGTAATGGAAAAGTCAGGGGAATTCCACTCTGGGTTGGTTGGGAGTGAGCAAGAGGGAATGGTGAGCATGGATGAAGAATGAGATCACCAAGGATGGGAGGTGCCCTGGTGCAGTGCTGGAAATAGGAAAGCAGGGATGTTATTTGGTTGGCGGAGGGAAATGAGAAGGATGGAACAGGACAAGATGTTTAGAAGAATTTAAAAAGCCCCAGAGGAGAAGGGAAGACAGACCAAGGTGTGCCACTGTGACACTGCTCAGACAGATGCCTCTCTAACCTGATCTCCTTCTTAAAACACTCCTTGAAACCTGCTTCTCTGACCAACTTCCCCTCCCTTTCCATCCTCCTCCTCCCTTCTTCCATCTCTCCCTTTCTCACCCAAAAACACTTCCCTCTTTTCCCTCTGACATTCTCCTTAACCCCATCTCTTCACACCTTCTCCTCCCACTAGGCACTTAAAAGGGCTGCAGACAAGGTGTACCAGGATTGGAAGATTGCCACTGTACTATAACAGCTTAGCCGGACAACGATGGTGGCAAATTATTGAAAAAATTCCTGAGAGAATTAGCATTAGAGAGCACAGACTTGCTAAGGAAAAGTCACATTTTTCTAACTTGGTTGAATTTTTTTAGAAGAGGATAGTGTATATGAGGAAGTCTGCATAGATTGAGCAAGGCTTTGGATGCTTATTGATCAGGAAAGTAAAAGATCTTGGAGCCAAGGGGAAGTGACAAGGTGGATTAAATAAAAACAGAAAATGCTGGAAACACTCAGCAGATCAGGCAGCATCTGTAGAGGCACAGAATCAGAGTCATACAGCATGGAAACAGGCCATTTGGCCCAACTGGTCCATGCTGACAAAGATGCCCATCCAAACTAGTCCCATTTGCCTGCATTTGGCCCATATCCTTTTAAACCATGTACATGTTCAACTGTCTTTTAAATGTTATTATTGTACCAGCCTCAACCACTTCCTCTGGTAGCTCCTTCCACATACGTATCGCCCTCGGTGTAAAGCAGTTGCCCCTCAATTACCAATTAAATCTTTCCCCTCTCACATTAAACCTATGCCCTCTAGTTCTTGATTCCCCAAGACTTGTGCATTTACCCTATCTATGCCCCTCATGGTTTTATACACCTCTATAAGATCACCTCTCAGTCTCCTACTCTCCAAGGAGAAAACTCCCAGCCTGTCCAACCTCTCCCCATAACTCAGTCCTTCGAGTCCTGGCAACACCCTTGTAAATTTTTTCTGCACTCTTTCCAGTTTAATAACATTTTTCCTATAGCAAGCTGACCAAAACAGAACATAATATTCCAAATGCGGCCTCACCAACGTTTTGTAAACTGCAACATAAACTCCCAACTTCTGTACTCAGTGCCCTGACTGATGAAGGCCAGCATGATAAACGCCTTCTTCACCACCCTGTCTCCCTGCAAAGCCACTTTCAGGGAACCATATACCCGAACTCCTGAGGTCCTCTCCCCAGGACCCTACTGTTTACTGCGAAAGTCCTACCTTGATTTGTCTTTCCAAAATGCAACACCTCACACTTATACGAATTAAACTCCATTTGCCGTTCCTCGGCCCACTGTCCCAGCTGATCAAGATCCCTCTGTGAATCCTGATAACCATCCTCACTGTCAATGACACCACCTATTTTAGTGTCATCTGCAAACTTACTGACCATGCCTTGTGTATTCTCATCCAAATCATTGATATTGATGACAAACAACAATGGGCCCAGCACTGACCTCTGAGGCACACCACGATCACGGGCCTCCTGTCCAAGAAACAACCTTCCACCATCACTCTCTGCTTCCTGTCATCAAGCTAATTGTGTATCCAATTAGCCAGCTCTCCCTGGATCCCATAAAATCTCACCTTCCAAAGCAGCCTATCATGTGGAACTTTATCAAAGGCCTTAATGAAGTCCATGTAGACCACATCTACCACCCTGCCCCTATTGACCTTCTTGGTCACTTCATCAAAAAATTCAATCGAGTTCTTGAAACACGGTCTCCCACACTAAAAGCCAAGCGGACTACCCCTAATCAATGCCTGTCTTCCTAGATACGTGTATACCTTATCCCTTGGAATCCTGAAGGATTCTGAGAGAGAGAAAGAGGGTTAACGTTTCAGGTTGAAGACCACTCATCAGAGCTGGGAAATTGAAAAACAAGTTTGTTTTAAGTTGCAGAGTGAGGAAGGGAGGGATAGGACAAAGGGGATATCTCAGCACCCTATCAGCATGCAGATTCAATAGAATAGGCACAAAGATCCGGTGCCATGTGCAAGTGAGAGTGGAGTAGAAGGATAGGGCAGATAAATGCATGGGGAGCTGGTGCAGGAGGGAGGGATTCTGGTTCTTTCATTAGAATTGAGGAAAGGTCATCGGCCCAAAACATGAACTGATTCTTTCTCCACAGATGCCAGCCAACTTATTGAGTGTCTCTGATATTTTCTGTTTTAATTTAAGATCTCCTGCATCTACCATTTTTAGCTTATCAATCAATGTAATTTTTTTAGGGCAAAAGACAGACTGTCAGAGGAACTGATGCAGGGTCCCAACCCAAAACGTAAGATAAGATAAGATATCCTTATTAGTCACATGTACATCAAAACACACAGTGAAATGCATCTTTTGCATAGGGTGTTCTGGGGGCAGCCCGCAAGTGTTGCCACACTTCCGGCGCCAACGTAGTATGCCCACAACTTCCTAACCCGTACGTCTTTGGAATGTGGGAGGAAACCGGAGCACCCGGAGGAAACCCACACAGACACGGGGAGAACGCACAAACTCCTTACAGACAGCGGCCGGAGTTGAACCCGGGTTGCTGGCTCTCTAATAGCGTTACACTAACCGCTACACTACCGTGCCTGCCCATCAACCATCCCTCTGCCTCCACGGATGCTGCCTGATCTGCTGAGTTTCTCCAGCAGTTTGTTTTTTGCTCCAGATTCCAGCATCTGCGGTTGTTTGTATCTCCAATTTAATGATGTTGGTGGTTTTTAAATATTGGCCAGGTTACCATGGATAACTCGCCTCCCTTTTTACAAGTCTATATTTCCACTTGAGAGAACAGATGGCAACTTCCTTTAAAATACAGCCCCCAAGAACAGTGCAGCAGTGCCTCTGCACTGCACTAGAGTGTATGCCTAGCTTTTGTGCTCAGCTTGGGAAGGGAAATTGAACCCTGATCTATTGACTTAGGGACACGCAACTGACATTGACTGACCCCTGGGGGTAACTTCAGTGAAATTTCAATGGAACTGCACCTGAACAATGGGTGTGGAAACACAGCAAGCTAAGAATCTGAGATACACACAAAAAGTGCTGGAGGAACTCAGCAGATCAGGCAGCATCTATGGAGGGAAATAAACAGTCGATGCTTCGGGCCGAGACCCTTCATCAGGACTACAGTTTCAATGGCAGTCCTGATGAAGGGTCTCGGCCCAAAATGTCAACTGTTCATTTCCCTCCATAGATGCTGCCTGACCTGCTGAGTTCCCCCAGCATTTTGTGTGTTGCTCCAGATTTCCAGCACTTACAATCTTTCTTAAGAATCTGAGAAATAGGGAGAGTTTGGGAGCCAAATGTTAATTCTGGAATAATTTTTGTTTCTGTGGATAATTCTGGAATCCAGTGGATACTTTTCAATCCAAAATGTTAAAGTTAAGTAGGTGATTATGGCCATTGAAACTTAGTTAATCGTTTGTTGTTATCTTTGTTTAAAAAGTATAAAACATCATGTCAGAAGAGGAGAACAAGATTCTCTCCAGAAGATCTGCTCTGTTCAGTAAAGACTTTTATATTTCCCAGTTACAGCTTCTGTGTGGGTCAGTTTAATCAGTCACAACAACATTGCATTCTGGGAGATGCAGCAGGATGTTGACAGATGTACAGAGAAAGAAGCGAAACAAAATTCTCCTCCTACCCACACAACATCAAATCCATTCACAATCTAAGTGTTTCTAGAGCTAAATACTTAAGCTGCTGCTCAAGGCGATCCTTGATCAGTGGTGCTGTGGAACTTACTGCAACTTTCCCCAGAATTCCAGCTGTGAATGGTATTGGTATTGGTTTATTATTGTCACTTGTACCAATGTACAGTGAAAAACATGTCTCGCATATGGCGTAGGTGGCAGGAGTGGGGCAGTGATGTCCTGACATGTGCTGCTGTGGGTGAGACAACCCCCCAGCCTTTGCTGAAACCAAAGCTGCAGATGCTGGCAATCTAAACAACCATGGACTGGAAGAGGTCAGTTTACTAAATTTGATGACATTGAGTACAAAATAGCCAGCAAATCAGGCAGTGTTCTTTATATTTCTATTACAAGGAGGAGAAATGCATCTCCTCCAGAATTTTTTTGCATGCCTCCTTCCCCAAGGGCAATGGCTCATTGGCCATTCTACACATATAGCTGGGACAAAAAACTCTCTGGTGTAGTGACACAAGAGATTTTACAGATGCTGGAATCTGGAGCAACACACACAAAACGTGCTGGAGAAACTCAGAAGGTCAGGCAACATCTATGGACGTTTCAGGTCGAGGCCCAGTCCTGTGAGCTGAAAGAGTGTTCTGACAAAGGGGCATTGACTTGAAGTCTTAACTCTTTCTCTTTCCACAGGTGCTGCCTGACCCGCTGAGTGCTTTCAGAATTTTCTGTTTCTCTTTCAGATTTCCAGATTCTGCAATTTATCTGATTTTCAGTAAAAGGGCAGGAGAGTTGCCTCATCCACAGGAGGGCACATCAGGACATCACTGCCCAATTCCTGCCATTTCTGCCCTTTACATTCTCAGGTGGAAGTCCAGAAAAAAGTTGCCACAATTTCCCCAACACGTACACCACTGGTTAAAGACCAGCACACCAAAAGCTGGAAGAACTCAGCAGGTCAGGCAGCATCTATGGAGAAAAATAGATCAAAACAAGAAGTGTAATCATTGAGGAGCATTGCTGTACACAGATTCACTGCCATATAATGGTTCAGTCCAGATGAAGTATCTCGACCTGAAACGTCGACTGTCCATTTCTCTCCACAGATGCTGCCTGACTCACTGAGTTCCTCCAACCTTTTTGTGTGTTGCTCCAGATTCCAGTATCTCCGGTCTCCTGTGTCTTCACTGGTCAAAGTTTGCCTTGAGCAACATCTTAGCTATTCGCCTCAAATGGAACTCAGATTGCGATTGCATTTGATGTGTCGTGGGCAGGAGGAGAATTAAATGTTTCTTTTGTGTCTTCCTCTGTACATTTCTTAACATCCCACTGCATATCTGAGAATGGATTGTTAATGAATTATGAAGCAATAATAAAATTCAGCAGCAAACTAATTCCTCGGCAGCATTAACCTGCTCCCTATTAGCTCACTGTGCCCTGTCCCAAGGTGAAAGGCATTTTATTGTGTGTGATAAGGACATAGCCACAATTCTGGTTGTACAAATGATCAGACTAAAAAAAACACTTTCAAGAAATCCTTCTGGACTTTCACTCTGTACCGTACTCTCAGACTGACAGATGGTTGCAAAGAGAGTCTACAGCACCAGTTCATGAAGGAGCAGTGTTTTAGCCAATGTTAATCCTTCAAGCAACATCACCAAAACAGACCATAATTATTGAGGAACATTGCCATACATTGGTATTGGTATTGGTTTATTATTGTCACTTGTACCGAGGTACAGTGAAAAACTTGTCTTGCATACTGTTCGTACAGATCAATTCATTACACATTGCATTGAGGTAGTACAGGGTAAAAACAATAACAGAATACAGAGGAAAGTGTCACAGCTACAGGGAAGTGCATTGCATAGATCCATCACCACATTTATAGTCACATTCCCTTCAACCATTCAGTTCTTGAACCAACCAGCAAAACCCTAATCACTACAGGTTAGTATCTGGCCACTTTGACCACTTTGCACTAAAATGGACTTTGTTTTATTTTGTTCTAATTGTGTTCTTTCTTGTAAAAATTGTGTATAATTTATGTTTAATTTATGTTTTTCCTGTGAATTCTGCTTATCTGATGCTATGTGCCTGTGCTGCTGCTGCAAGTAAGTTTTTGTTGCACCTGTGCGTACATTATGGACCCGGAACGTTGACCGCCTGCTTTTCTCCTCGGATGCTGCCTGGCCAGCTGAGTTCCTCCAGCATCATCGTGTTTTTCATCTAGATTCCAGCATCTGCCGTCCTTTGTTCCTCTACATTATGGATGGTTAGGCTCAATACTTCCGTTCACCCATTTCCTTCATCCTCCATATTTCCATATTACAAATTCACATTGCAACCTCCACATTGAATGAATCCTCCCTCTGAACACCTGTGTTCATTTGCATCTACAAGCTGGCAATTAGTGTGGAAAGGTAGAGCCATTTCTAGCTTAACACTTTCAGAATCAACTGCAGGTAAAACTGAAATGCAGGGTCCTAAGATCCCCCCTCTCTACCATCCTCCTGGCAAATGCACAGTCTCTGGAAAATAAAACTGAAGACCTCAGAGCAAGACTGCAGTACCAGAGGGACATCAGGGACTGTTGTGTTCTCTGCTTCACAGAGACATGGCTCACCCGAGCGCTCCGGACACAGCGCTCCAGCCCAAGGGCTTCACCACCCACCGCATGGACAAGACGGCGGCATCAGGTAAAGGCAGAGGTGGCGGTGTTTGCTTCCTGATTAACTCATCGTGGTGCACAGATGTGGCGGTTCTGTCTCAGTCCTGCTCCCCCGACCTGGAACATCTGGCAGTCAAGTGTTGTCCGTTTTTTCTACCGAGGGAGTTCTCTGCCGTCATCCTGGTTGCAGTGTACACCCCTGGCAGACGACAAGCTGGCACTGGAGGAGCTGAGCACCGTGATCAGCAGTCACGAGATGGCGCACCCTGATGCCTTCCCGATCCTCACAGGGACTTCAACCAGGCCAGCTTGAAGAAGCCTCTGACAAACTACCACCAACATGTCACCTGTGGAACCAGAGGAGCCAACACACTCGATCACTGCTACACCACCATCAAGAATGCTTACCAAGCCATCCCATGCATCCCATGCCCGCACTGTGGCAAGTCTGATCACCTGGCTGTACTTCTACTCCCAACCTATAGGCAGAGACTGAGGACCACAGCACCAGTGGTGAGGACCACGAAGGTCTGGTCAAGGGAGGCGGAGGAGTGTTTACAGGACTGCTTTGAATCGGTGGACTGGGCCATATTCAGGGATTCGTCTTCAGATCTAAATGAATATGCCACGGCTGCCACCGACTTCATCAGGACCTGCATGGATGAGTGTGTGCCATCGGGAACATACTGAGTTTTCCCAAATTAGAAGGCTGGATGAACCAGGAGATTCAGAGTCTGCTGAGGGCTAGATCTGTGGCGTTCAAGACTGACGATCCAGAACCCTTCAAGAAGTCCAGGTACGACCTATGGAAGGCCATCATGAGAGCAAAAAGGCTATTCCATTTGAAGTTAGAGACACAATGGGATGCACAACAACTGTGGCAGGGCTTGCGTGCCATTACTTCCTATAAGGCAAAACTTAACAAAATGTCTAGTACTAGAGGACTTGTATTTAAGGTGGGAGGGAGAAAGTACAAAAGAGATGTGCGAGGGAAGTTATTTTATGAAGAGAGTGGTGGGTGCTAGGAATGCACTGCCAGGTGTGATGGTAAAGGCAGGTAGCATCTGAGTGTTTAAGAGACTCTTAGATAGGCAGACGAAAATACAGGGAAGGGAGGGATATGGTCAATGTGCGGGGAAGAGGGATTGGATTAATTAGGAGTCATTGGTTTAATTAGTTTGGCACAACATCATGGGCCGAAGGGCCTGTCCTGTTCTGTACTGTTCTATGATCTATGTTCTATCATAAGTAGCAGTAATGCTTCACTCCTGATGAGCTCAATGCCTTTCATGCACACTTTGAAAGGGAGAATAACACTACACCTGTGTGAATCCCACAGCATCTGGCAATCCTGTGATCTCTGTCTTGGAGGCCGATGTCAGAACATCCTTCAAGAGAGTGAACCCTTGCAAGGCATCAGGCCCCAGTGGTGTATCTGGCAGGGTACGGAACATCTGTGCTGACCAACTGGCTGGAGTGTTCAAGGACATCTTCAACCTCTCACTGATGCAGTCAGAGGCTCCCACCAGCTTCAAAATGGCATCAATCATACCGGTGCCCAAGAAGAGCAGGGTGAGCTGCCTGAACGACTATCGCCCGGTAGTACTCACATCTACTGTGATGAAGTGCTTTGAGAGGTTGGTCATGGCTAGAATTAACTCCTGCCTGAGCAAGGACCTGGACTCACTGCAATTCACCTCCCGTCACAACAGGTTTACAGCGGACACAATCTCGCTGGTTCTCCACTTGGCTTTGGAGCACCTCGACAACACCAAAACATACTGCTGTTTATCGATTACAGCTCGGCGTTCAACACCATCATCCCCTCAGTACTAATCAACAAGCTTCAAAATCTGGGCCTCTGTACCTCCCTTTGCAACTGGATCCTCGACTTCCTTATTGGGAGACCACAGTCAGTGCAGATCGCTAGTAACATCTCCTCCTCGCTGACAATCAACACAGGCGCACCTCAGGGATGCGTGCTTAGCCCACTGCTCTACACTGTCTACACTCGTGACTGTGTGGCTAGGCACAGCTCAAACGCCATCTATAAATTCGCCGATGACACTGCAGTTGTTGGCAGAATCTCAGGTGGTGATGCAGAGACGTACAGGAGTGAGACAGATCGGCTGGTTGAGTGGTGTCGCAACAACAACATCGCACTCAATAGGGCGGCACGGTAGCGTAGTGGTTAGCGCGATGCTATTACAGCGCCAGCGATCAAGGTTCGATTCCCGTCGCTGTCTGTAAGGAGTTTGTATGTTCTCCCGTGTCTGCATGAGTTTCCTCCGGGTGCTCCGGTTTCCTCCCACATTCCAAATACGTACGGGTAGGTTAATTTGGGTTTAAAATGGGCGGCGCGGACTTGTTGGGCCGGAAGGGCCTGTTACCACGCTGTAAATACAATTTTTAAAAAAATTTAAAATGTCAGCAAGACCAAGGAATTGATTGTGGACTTCAGGAAGGGGAAGTCGGGAGAACACACACCAGTCCTCATTGAGGGGTCAGCGGTGGAAAGGGTGAGCAGCTTCAAGTTCCTGGGCGTCAACATCTCAGAGGATCTATCCTGGGCCCAATACATTGATGCAATCACGAAGAAGGCACGCCAGTGGCTCTACTTCATTAGGAGTTTGAGGAGATTTGGTACGTCACCAAAGACACTTGCAAATTTCTACAGATGTATGATGGAGAGCATTCTGACTGGTTGCATCACCGCCTGGTACGGAGGCTCCAATGTGCAGGATCAAAAGAGGCTGCAGAGGGTTGTAGACCCAGCCAGCCCCGTCATGGGCATAACCCTCCTTGCCATTGAGGACATCTTCAAGAAGCGGTGCCTCAAGAGGGTGGCATCCATCATTAAGGACCCTCACCATCCGGGACATGTCCTCTTCACGTTACTACCATCGGGGAGGAGGTACAGGCGCCTGAAGACCCACACTCAACGATTCAGGAACAGCTTCTTCCCCTCCGCTATCGGATTTCTGAACGGTCCATGAACCCATGAACACTACCTTGTTATTCCTCTTTTGCACTATTTATTTACTTTTGTAACTTATCGTAATTTTTAAGTCTTAATGTCTTGTACTGAACTGCTGCCACAAAACAACAATTTTCATGACATAATGTCAGTGATAATAAATCTGATTCTGATTCCTTTAGTGGCAAGTATCCATGCACCACACAGCAGGGGTGAAGATAAAATTAAGAAAGGTCAAGTACTTAAAGAGATCCAACTCTTATTTTCCCTTGTGTGGTACACAAAGGCATGTATTTCTGGACAAAAATAAACTAGAATCACTTCCACCAACTGAATGGTTAATTCCCTTGGGCTTTATACATTGGAAATTCATAACACGCCCATATCATTTCAGAAGATGATCAACATCAATCACACCAGATGCTTTGATTTGAGGGTAAACAGCTGCAGAGGTTTATCCACAGATAGTCCTAGACCGAAACACACACAACAATGAGTAGTTGTTGAAATCAGTTCAAACAATAAAGCAATTCAAGGAAGGATTGAACAGAACAACTTGTCACGAGTTCCATTCATGGATTTTCTTCATAAATCTTTCAAGTAATAGATAAGAGCAGGAGACACCGAATATTTTTGTCAAAATATTGTCAGCATTCTTAGTCTGGGAACAAAGTTTTTGCTCTGTTTTTACTGTGACTGAGGCAGAAGTGAAGTTCATGTCAAATTCTTATATTCAGAAAACCCTTTGAAGTACAGCTCTCTGTTGAGATGACAATCTTCTTAATTGTTTAATCTAAATAAGGGACAATGAGTTTACAAAGACAGGATAACGAGTACCTGTGGGATCTGGCATTCCATCTCCAACAGCATTATCCTGATTAGATAACTGTATTCTTTAATAAGCTACTAATGCACATTAATTATTTTTAGCCCAGGTGACTGTTTTACTAGATGCAATCTGTTTGTAGTCTGAAATACTAACAGGAAACACTCAGCAGATTATCTGTGGTGAAACAGCAAAGTTCATGGTGTTATTGTCAATGACCTAGTGTTAGAACTAGAAAGCAAACTGATTCTGAGCAAGTTCAGAGGCAGGGACTGGAGGGAGGGAAGTTGGGAGAGAACAGAGTAAAGTTCTGCAATAGGGTGTGAGACAGGAGAGGTCAAGTAACAAAAGTGATGATCATGTCAAGTAAAAGACAAAACCATTGCCAACACCTGCTGTGTGAGGTGTTGTGCGCAACAGTCTTTGAGAGTATTGCATCAGAAGGCTGTCACAGCCTAACTGAATGACGTAGAGCTGCCGTTGAGCTTCAGCTGAGCTTCACTGATGTGGTGCAGAACACCAAGGACAGAGGCAGAGTGAGATTTGGGCAGTGAATTCATACATCAAACATTCGGATGGTCAAAGTCATGTTTCCAGGTGGAACGGTGGTGAGCTCTGCATTACTGAAGAAACTGCTGTGTGGTCAGGGGTATTGGAGAACTTCTACAGCTTCCAGGATCTCAAAGCATTTTATGGCCATTGTAGGGAATGTGATCCATAATATGCACACAGAGAGCCTCCAGAAACAGCAAGGGGACAATGACCAGACCTTTGTTTGTATTAGTGGGTGAGGGATAAATATTGACCAGACTCTAATAGTAATTGGCTTGCTCTCCTGAATTGTGCATGGCACCTTCTGTGTTGACCTAAGAAGCTAGACATGGCCTTAGCTTTACATTTTATCTAAAGGTAAAAGCCAATAATATGTCAGCCAGTCAGTACAGCATTTAATTTTGTACTCTGGAGTAGGATTTGATCTTCTGACTCAAAGGCAAGATGCTCCAACTGAGGAACAACCACATTGGAAGGAAGGAGTGTTTGAGTCTGTGGACTGTGGGAGTGGAGAATGCGAAAGGGCTGGAGTTTGGGTGGGAAGGTGTGTGGGTAGGGGTGGAGTTAGGAGCGGATCAGGTTGCTGCAGAGAGAACCGTTCCTCTGATATGCTCAAAGACGAGGTGAGGAGAAAATAACGCTGGTGGTGGCACTTTGCTGGATGTGGAGAAATGGCAAGTAATTATCTGCTGAGACTGGTTGGTGGAGAGCAGAGGCTTCTGGAAGGGTAGGTATGCAGAAAAAGGGATGGACATGGTCCAGGGCATCACCAGCGGTGGAGGGAAAAGGAACATATATCAGAATCACTGGTATGGAAGGTGGGATTGTTGGAACAAATGTGACAATGCCTCTTTGGAGTCTCTGGACAGAGAACTGGAGGCGGGCTGGGAAGAAGCCTCTTTTAACTCATCACAGGATTGCTGACTAGGCCAGCATTTAATACCTATCTCCAATTGTGGTGGTAACAAATGAGTCACTGGCTTGGCCATTTCAGAGGGGCATCAGCAGTCTTCCGCAGCGGTTTGGGCCGGACAGGGCAAGAATGACAGATTTCTTTCCCAAAACAAAGGTGATGAACCAGACGATGCCAAAGCACCTGGCCCAGATGGTGTCTCTGGCCATGTGCTCAGATCTTGTGCTGATCAACTGGCAGAAGTACTTGCGGACATATTTAACCTCTCCCTGCTTCAAACTCAGGTTCCCACCTGTTTTAAGAAGACCACTATCATCCCTGTACTGAAGAAAAGCAAGGTGACATGCCTCAATGACTACCACCAGTGGCTCTGACATCCACCATCATAAAGTGCTTCGAAAGGTTGGTCAAGGCACACGTCAACTCCAGCCTCCCAGACAATCTTGACCCACCGCAATTCGCCTATCACCGAAACAGGTCTACAATGGATGCCATCTCCCTGGCCCTACGCTCAGCTCTGGAGCATCTGGACAGTAAAGACACCTACGTTAGACTATTGTTTATTGACTACAGCTCTGCCTTCAATACAATAATCCCAAGCAAGCTTGTCACCAAACTCCGAGACCTAGGACTCAACACCTCCTTCTATGACTGGATCCTTGACTTTCTAACCAACAGACCACAATCAGTGAGGATAGGCAGCAATACCTCCGGCACGATTATTCTCAACACTGGTGCCCCACAAGGCTGCGTCTCAGCCCTCTACTCTATTCCCTATACACTCGTGACTGTGTGGCCAGATTCTGCTCTAACTCCATCTACAAGGTTGCAGATGATACCACCATCGTAGGCCGTACCTCAAACAGCGATGAGTCGGGGTACAGGAAGGAGATAGAGAGCTTAGTGGAATGGTACCATGACAACAACCTCAATGTCAACAAAACAAAAGAGCTGGTCACTGACTTCAGGAAAGGGGCCGGTGTACATGCACCTGTCTGCATCAATGGTGCTGAGGTCGAGAGGGTTGAGAGCTTCAAGTTCCTGGGAATGAACATCACCAACAGCCTGTCCTGGTCAAATCACGTAGATGCCACGGCCAAGAAACCTCACCAGCGCCTCTACTTCCTCAGCAGGCTAAAGAAATTTGGTCTGTCCCCTTTGACATTCACCAACTTTTACCGATGCACTATAGAAAGCATCCTATCTGTACAGCTTGGTACGGCAACTGCTCTGCCCAGGACCGCAAGAAACAAGTGCATCACGGACACCAGCCTCCCCTCCTCGGACTCTGTCTTTACCTCTCGTTGTCTTGGTGAAGCAGCCGGCATAATCAAAGAACCCACCCACCTGGGACATTTTCTCTTCTCTCCTCTTCCATCGGGTAGAAGGTACAGGAGCCTGAGGGCACGTACCACCAGACTTAAGGGCAGCTTTTACCCCACTGTGGTTAGACTATTGAATGGTTCCTTTATACAATGAGATGGACTATGACCTCACAATCTACCTTGTTGTGACCTTGCACCTTATTGCACTGAAGTTTCTCTGTAGTTGTGACACTTTACTCTGTACTGTGCTGTTACTATTTTTACCTGTACTACATCAATGCACTCTGTACTAACTCAATGTAACTGCACTGTGTAATGAATTGGCCTGTACGATTGATATGCAAGACAAGTTTTTCACTGTACCTCGGTACAAGTGACAATAATAAACCAATACCATTACCAATTGGACCAGAACACAGAAATTCACCTCCCTCATTTGGAGACAACAGCAAATCCAGAACAAACAAGAATACTCTTTATCATACCCATTAGATTTGTGTCTGTAGCAGTTCCTTTTCTTGTCTTCTGTGGTGCTCCATGTGACCTGCTACAAGCGATTTTACATTTATTTGCATTACACTGCCTGTATGTGCTTGGAAAGAGTCCAATTATCTGCAAAAACTCTGGTTGGTAAATGATTACATTTTCACCTTTTGATATTCTGTTGTATTTTTGCACTCTGCCTTTATAATCCACACTGCTGATTAAGCCATTTCTAGACACATTTAAGTGAAGTCAATAGGTTAAGGTGTGTTAGCTTCAGGATTGTGATATTTGGCTTACATCCCAAAGTTTTGGAATTCAAAATCCTTCCTTGGTAATTTTGCAAAACCGAACTTTTTAAAATATATTTTTGGACTGGCTTCAGGAAATTAAAAGTCATTGAATCATTGAGAAAACCTACCTGGTCACTAACATCCTTCAGGAATAGATCTGCCAACTAGTATGTGATTACAGTACAACACCATAGCATTGTCCCTCAAAGGCTCAAAACTGGAGATGGGCAATAAGAGGCGTAGTGGTTAGCATAACGCTATTACAGCGCCAGCAATCCTGATTCAATTCCCAATACTGTCTGTAAAGAGTTTGTATGTTCTCCCGGTGTCTGCATGGGTTTCCTCCGGGTGCTCCAGTTTCCTCCCACATTCCAAAGATGTACAGGTTAGGAAGTTGTGGGCATGCTATATTGGCACCGGAAGCGTGGCAACACTTGCGGGCTGCCTCCAGAACATTCTGCGCAAAAGATGCTTTTCACTGTGTGTTTTGATGTACACTTGACTAATAAAGAAATCTCTTAATTGATGCTTTGGGTGCAATACCTACATCCCAAGGGCAATTAGAAAAAGCCAACATAAAACTATGCACAAGATCACAAGTCTGATGCTTGGTTCTGTTCCCGATGTCCACTCCAGTAACTTATATCTAATGATGGGCTGTTCTCTTCCACCACCAGCGTGTGTCAACAACAAATTGTCTTCTGATACAGGAAACCGGCTGTGTGAGTTTTAACATAAGTTTGAGAGGAAGCATATGTTCATAGTCTGTATGACATAAGGTACAGTCGCCAAGGTGGTATGAAAGAAGCTATTTAGATGCTATTTAAATTACCTTTTTTTTGTCCTTATTCAGTGGTTTTTCAGTCTTCATTATTCTGCCTTGCTGATCGATGCCTTGTATCTTTGTCAGTACGTATTTATACAGACCATTCCCAGCTGTTTCTCGACGCTGTGGTGACTCCACCATTCATTCTTTCAGGTAGTTGTTTGTCTGACCATGAAGCTACCGAGAAACCTTCATGTGCAGTATTTCTGTTGGCTCCATCCGGAACACGGGCTTTCACCCAAGGAGGCACATCTAGAAACTGCAGCAAGAGGTTGGAATGAACAAGTCTTAGAAAGTCCAAGTGTTCACAGGGAATGACTGGGGTTCACCCAGATAAGGTTACTGAGTTCATGGCCACACAACACTACATACAGACAAAAAAAGAAAGGAACTGGCGTAGGCTGTTTGCCCCTGAGGTCTGCTCTGTCATTCAATAAGATCGTGGCTGATCTGATTGTGATCTCAACACCATATTCCCAATTGCCTCCCTGATTTTCATTCACCTTGCTCAACTTGCTGGCACTAAATGGAAAGATTCCCAACTCCATATGGCCAACTTCAAGAGTGTGTAACCAAAATACTACCAGCATGTGTCCTGTCCCACCAGGGGCCCAAACACCCTTGAACATTGCCTCACAACCATTAAAGATGCCTAATGAGCCACCCCCTGCTGTCACTTTGGTAAATCAGACCACCAGGCTGTGCTCCTTCTTCCTGCATATAAACAGAAGCTGAAACAGGAGGGTCCAGTACAGAAAGTTGTGCACTGCTGGTCTGAGGAAGTAGATGATCTTCTAAGCAACTGCGTTGAGATGATGGACTGTTCCATGTTGGACCTCATCAGCAAGTGTGTTGAGGACTGTGTACCAAAGAGGACAATCCAGGTATTTCCAAACTAGAAACCATGGATGAGCCAGGAGATCCACTCCCCAATGAAGTCCAGGACTGCAGCTTTCAAATCAGGTGACCCTGACCTTTACAAGAAATTGAGGTATGACCTCTGTAAAGCTATCAGAGATGCCAAGAGACAATACCAGTCTAAAATCAAGTCCCAGACCAGTCGTTAGTTGTGGCAGGACTTACATGCTATAACAGGCTACAAGATGAAGTTGGCAGCACTGCCAACAACAGCGGGTCCCTTCCTGATGAGAATATATTCTATGTACATATTGAACAGAAGGGGAATGGAATGTCACCACCCATCCCAACAGCCTCCAATGCACATGAACCCATAGTCACCATTGAGGATGTAAGATCAGTCTTCTGGAGGGTGAACCTGCAGAAAGCATCTGCCCCAGATGGTGTCCCTGACCGTGTCCTTAGATCCTGCACAGGTTAGCTGGCAGGGGTATTTGCAGACATTTTTAACCTCTCCCTGCTTCAATCTGAAGTTCCGACTGGCTTTAAGAAGACCACTATCATCTCAGTACCAAAGAAAAACAAGATTATGTGCCATTACAGTCAGCATGGCTTTGTGAGGGGCAGGTTGTGCCTCACGAACCTGACCGAATTCTTTGAGGATATGACAAAGCAGATTGATGAAGGTAGAGCAGTGGATGTGGTGTACTTGGATTTTAGTAAGGCTTTTGATAAGGTTCCTCATGGAAGGCCCATTCAGAAAGTCAGGAGACATGGGATCCAAGGAAACTTGGCTGTGTGGATGCAGAATTGGCTTGCCCATAGAAGACAGGGTCGTGGTAGATGGAGTGTATTCTGTCTGGAGGTCAGTGACCAGTGGTATTCCGCAGGGATCTGTTCTGGGACCCCTGCTCTTGGTGATTTTTATAATTGACTTGGATGAGGATGTTAGTGGGTTAGTAAGTTTGCTGATGACATGAAGGTTGGTGGTGTTGTGGATAGTGTGGAAGGTTGCTGTAGATTACAACAGGATATTGATAGGATGCAGAGCTGGGCTGAGGAGTGACAGATGGAGTTCAACCCAGAAAAGTGTGAAGTGAAGCACTTTGGAAGATCAGAATTGAAGACAGAATACAAGGTTAACGGCAGGACTCAACAGTTTGGAGGAACAGAGGGATCTTAGGGTCCATGTCCGTAGATCCCTCAAGGTTGCTGCACAGGTCGATAGGGCTGTTAAGAAGGTCTATGCTGTGTTGACCTTCATTAGTTGGGGTGTGGAATTCAAGAGCCATGAGGTAATGTTGCAGCTCTGTAGAACTCTGATTAAACCACACTTGGAGTACTGTGTTCAGTTCTGGTCGCCTCGTTATAGGAAGGATGTGGAAGATTTAGAGAGGGTGCAGAAGAGATTTACCAATATTCTGCCTGGATTGGAGAGCATGTCTTATGAGGATAGGTTGAGTGAGCTAGGGCTTTTTTCTGTGGAGAGAAGGAGGATGAGAGGTGACTTAATAGAGGTCTAATAAGAGGAATAGATCGAGTGGACAGTCAGAGACATTTTTTGCAGGCCGACAATGGCTAACATGAGGGGGCATAATTTTAAGGTGATTGGAGGAAGGTATAAGGGGGATGTCAGAGGTAAGTTTTTTACACAGAGAGTGGTGGGTGTGTGGAACGCACTGCCAGCAGATGTTGTGGGGGCAGTTACATTAGGGACATTTAAAAGACTCTTAGATACGCACATGAATGATAGAAAAATAGGGAGGCTATGTGGGAGGGAAGGGTTAGATAGATCTTAGAGCAGGATAAAATGTCGGCACAACATCGTCGGCCGAAGAGCCTGTACTGTGCTGTTATGTTCTATGTTAATGTCTACCGCCCGGTGGCTCTGACATCCACCACAATGAAGTGCTTCGAGAGGCTGGTCATGGTACGCATCAACTCCAGCCTCGCAAACATCCTCAATTTGCATACCCCTGAAACAGGTCTACAGCCAACATCATCTTCCTGGTCTAACACTCATCTCTGGAGCATCTGGACAGCAAAGACACCTACGTTAGACTATTGTTTATTGACTACAGCTCCACCTTCAATACTATAATTCCATGCAAACTCATCACCAAACTCCAAGACCTGGGACTCAACACCTCCCTCTGTAACTGGATCCTTGTCTTCCTGACCAACAGACCACAATCAGTGAGGATAGGCAGCAGCACCTCTGGCACGATTATTCTCAACACTGGTGCCCCACAAGGCTGCATCCTCAGCCCTCTACTCTACTCCCTATACACTCACGACTGTGTGGCCAGATTCCACTCTAACTCCATCTACAAGTTTGCAGATGACACCACCGTAGTAGGCCGTATCTCAAATAACGACGAGTCAGAGTATGGGAAGGAGATAGAGAGCTTTGTGACATGGTGTCATGACAACAACCTTTCCCTCAATTTCAGCAAAACAAAAGGGCCTCAGGAAGGGGATGGTATACATGCTCCTGTCTACATCAGTGGTGCTGAGGTCGAGAGGGCTGAGATCTTCAAGTTCCTAGGAGTGAACATCACCAATAGCCTGTCCTGGTCCAACCACGTAGACGCCACAGCCAAGAAAGCTCACCAGTGCCTCTACTTTCTCTGGAGGCTAAAGAAATTTGGCGTGTCCCCTTTGGCACTCACCAACTTCTATTGATGCACCATAGAAAGCATCCTATCCAGATGCATCACGGCTTGGTATGGCAACTGCTCTGCCTGTGACTGCAAGAAACTGCAGAGAGTTGAGGACCCAGCTCAGCACATCAAGGAAACCAGCTTCCCCTCCATGGACTCTGTCTATACTTCTCACTGCCTCGTTAAAGCAGTCAGCATAATCAAAGACCCCACCCACCCCGGACATTCTCTGTTCTCCCCCCTCCCATCAGGCAGAAGATACAAAAGCCTGTAAGCACATACCACCAGGCTCAAGGACAGATTCTATCCCATTGTTATAAGACTATTGAATGGTTCTCTAGCATGATAAAATGGACTCTTGACCTCACATTCTACCTCATTATGACCTTGCACCTTATTGTCTACCTGCACTGCACTTTCTCTGTAGCTGTGACACTTTACTCTGCATCCTGTTATTGTTTTACCTTGTACTACTTCAATGCACTGTGATCTGTATGAACGGTTTGCAAGACCAGTTTTTCACTGTACCTCAGTACAAGTGACAATAATAAACCAATTCCCATTTCAATTTTGAGATGGGAATCTCAAGGACCTCCTTCTTTGAGGAGGTGACCAGGAAGATTGATGAGGGCAGTGTGGTGGATGTGGTTTACATGGATTTTAGTAAGGCATTTGATAAGGTTCCTCATGGTAGGCTTCTTCAGAAGGTCAGAGGCCAAGGGATCCAAGGAAGCTTGGCTGTGTGGATTAGGAATTGGCTTGCACGTAGAAAGCAGAGGGTTGTGGTGGAAGGAGTGCCCTCGGATTGGAAGGCAGTGACTAGTGGTGTCCCGCAGGGATCGGTTCTGGGACCTCTACTTTTTGTGATATTTATAGATGACTTAGATGATGGGGTGGAGGGCTGGGTTAGTAAGTTTGTGGACGACACTAAGACAGGCGGTGTTGTGGATAGTGTGGAGGGCTGTCGGAGCTTACAGAGGGATATTGATAGGATGCAGAGCTGGGCTGACAAGTGGCCGATGGAGTTCAATCCGGAGAAGTGTGAGGTGGTACACTTTGGAAGGACAAACTTCAGGGCAGAGTACAGGGTAAACGGCAAGGTACTTGGCAGTGTGGAGGAGCAGAGAGATCTGGGGGTTCATATTCACAGTTCATTGAAAGTTGCCTCACAGGTGGAAAGAGCAGTTAAGAAGGTCAATGGGATGTTGGCTTTCATAAGTCGCAGGATTGAGTTTAAGAGCCGCGAGGTTATGATGCAGCTTTACAAAACTCTAGTTAGGCCACACTTAGAGTACTGTGTTCAGTTCTGGTCGCCTCATTATAGGAAGGATGTGGAGGCATTGGAGAGGGTGCAGAGGAGATTTACCAGGATGCTGCCTGGATTGGAGAGTATTGAATATGAGGAGAGGCTTAAGGTGCTAGGGCTTTATTCACTGGAAAGGAGGAGGATGAGAGGAGACATGATAGAGGTATATAAAATATTGAGAGGAATAGATAGAGTAGACAGTCAGCGCCTCCTTCCCAGGGCACCAATGCTCAAGACGAGAGGTCATGGCTTTAAGGTTATGGGTGGGAGGTTCAGGGGAGATGTCAGAGGGAGGTTTTTCACCCAAAGAGTGGTTGGTGCATGGAATGCACTGCTTGGGGTGGTGGTGGAGGCAGATACATTGAACAGGTTCAAGAGCTTGTTGGATAGTCATATGGAGGAACGTGAGATAGAGGGATATGCGGGAGGAAGGGCTTAGGTAGTGTGAGGGTGGTCTGATGGACGGCACGACACGGTGGGCCGAAGGGCCTGTTTTGTGCTGTATGGTTCTATGGTTCTATGGTTCAATTCCCTGACTAGTTGATTAAAGTACAACACTGCTCTGGTGACCTTGTTTCAAGGAGTTGGTTACCAAGCCAACCATGGAAGGGTCACTTAAATCCTTGCATCTTGAAGCCACCAAAGAGCTCACTATTGCTGGATCCAGTCTCACTCACTCTTAACTGTTTTTTCTCTGACAAGCAGGCTTGTTAAGTTAGAAGGTAGCAGATGGGTATTGAGGTGGGTGGCAGGGGCAATGTGGTGGTGGAGTGTTTGTTGTTGAGATTGAGTGAACGCTGTTTGTTGTCTCGCTGCAGAGAGCAGATCCGGAGCATTTTGAGGTAGCTCCAAGGAAAAGTTAAGATGCACGAACAAAATCTCTGCTGTGTCAAACAGGATTGTTAGGAGAGCTGCCAATGAATGAAGGAAAGCAGATACCAGAATGTGCTCCCAGCCTGACTATTATAATCAGATCATGTTTGACTTGCATTCAATTTCAGAAATTAGCTGCCACTGTTAATAAACCATCAGCTTAAAATTTAGTGGGGCTAAACCAAACCTACAGGTTTTCTTGGATAGCAAGGCCTACCACAGCCTCAGCATCTACCAGTACCATTACGGAACTTGTTCCGAGGCACAGTTACAGTGATGTCCTTGTAGCCAGTGTACACACAGCAAGGTTACAGAAACAGTAAACATAAGGAATTCGCAGTTAATCCGACCTAGCAGTAACTACTTGGAGTACGGCACTTGCCTGGACACTGGGAAACTCTGGGCCCTTTATTAAAATGTTTCCTGTAATATTTGACATCCATTTGTGCTGGAAGTTCTAGTCTTGGTTTTTTTGTCTTATCCGAAAAGATGGCAAAGATGGCAGCTCTCCCGATGGCGCCCCAACAGTATTCCACTGGAATCTACAGTTAGATTGGATATGCTAAAATATATAGGATCATGGGCAAGGAGCAAAGGGATGGAGATAATGGAACAGCTCCTTCATAGAATCAGTACAGGCACAATTGGCCAAATGGCCTTCTGCATGGTAAGAAGCTATGATAATGTGCCTACATTTGAATATAGCTTGAACGTACAAACTTTTTATACTAAGCATGCTCCCACCAAGCCAAATATAGATATATTTAATGTTGGGATCAATGGACAGTCTCTTCTTCTTTACCTTATTGGGCAGTCACGAGGTATTGAGGGTGACTTGCTTCCACTTCAGTTCTGTAGGTTCTGAGGTGGTTAATGAGGCCAGTGAGGAAGCTGGAGCCTCTTTCACAGGTGGGCCAGGAGGTGTTTGGCAGGGTGAGTGGGTGGGTAGTTTGGTACACTTCTTCCAACGCTTGCACTACTCATGATGTAGAGACTCAAAAGTTCTCAGTGGCATCCTGAATGGATGGAGGCAGAATAAAAATGGGATGAACGTAGGATTGATGTAAATGGGTGGTTGACGGTCAGCATGAACTGAGTGGGCCGAAGGGCCTGTTTCTGTCTGCATCTCTCAGACTCTGTGTCTCTAACGCTTCTTCTCCATTTTGGATGTCCGTAGGAAAAGGGAGGCAGGATGCACATTGTATTTCTTCAAGGAAGCTTTGAGCACATCTTATTACTTCTGTCCACTGGGTAATCATTTCTCATGACAGAGCTCAGAACAGTGTCACTTTCAGGAGTCTGGCATCATATTTTCAAGCTCATATTTTGTAATGACAAAGAATGTCATTCAGCCCATTGAGTCTCTGCCGGCTCTCAGAATAATCCCATCAGTCCCATTCCTCTACTTATTTCCCAGAAGGTTGGATCACATGGGATCCAGGATGAGTTGGCCAGTTGGATACAACATCGGTTTGGTGGTAAGAGGCAGATGGTAGTAGGTGGAGGGTTGTTAGATTGGAGGCTGTGACCAGTGGTGTGCCGCAGGGATCGGTGCGGGGTCCCCTGTTGTTTGACAAACATGTCATTGATTTGGATGAGAATGTAGGTGACATGGTTAGTAAGTTTGTGGATGATACTAAAATTGGTGGTGTGGTGGACAGTGAAGAATGTTGTCTAAGGTTAAACAGGATCTGGATCGACTGGGAAAATGGGCAAAGGAATGGCAAGATGGAATTTAACTCAGACAAATGTGAAGTGATGCATTTTGAGAAATTAAACCAGAGCGAGACCTCAACTGTAAATGACAGGTCCCTGGAGAGTGTTGTATAACAGAGAGACCTAGGGGTACAAGTACCTGGTTCCCTGAAAGTAGCAACACATGTACACAAGGTGGTGAAGGAAGCATATGGCATGCTTGCCTTCATTGGTCAGGGCATTGCATACAAGAGACGGGACATGATGCTTGCAGCTGTATAGGATGCTGGTGAGACCACAGATGGGATCTTGTGTGCGGTTCTGGTTGCAAAGATGTGATTAAGCTGGAGAGGGTGCAGAAGAGTTTCACAAGGCTCTTGCCAGGACTGGAGGGCTTGAGTTGTAAACAGAGACTGGATGGGCTGGGACTGATTTCCCTGGAGGAAGGGGTGACCCTATGGAGGTTTATAAAATCATGGGATGCATAGATAAGGTGAATAGTCACGGTCTTTTTCCAAGGTTAGGGGAGTCTAAAACTAGAGGGTATAGGTTTTAAGCTGAGAGGGGAGAGATTTAAAGGGGACCTGAGGGAGAGTGTGGTGGGCAGGGGGGTGCAGTGAATTTCAGCATCAAATTCTGCCTTCAGTGAGAGATGTCTCCCAAAAATATGGGAAGTGATCTACATTTTCCAGCGTCTTGTCTCAGGGACCTTGATTGTTGAAATGTGGTGTTGTATGGCAGGGCTGGGTTGTAAGTGTTCACTATAAGGCCCACTCTCAATGAACGAGCCAAAAATTACTTGGGAGTTCAGCCTCTTGTTGCAGCCACGCACCAGTGTCATCTGTGTACTGTAGCTCAATGACCGAGACCGGGATGACTTTGGTTCTGGACTGGAAGTGACACAGGTTGAACAGTTTCCCTTTTATCCAGTGCATTAGTTCCACTCCATCTAGAAGCTTATCGGAGTCAAGGTGTAGCACTGCCACGAGGAAGGCTGAGGGAGGTTTAGGGCGATGGTGTCAAGCGAGGCAGAGAGAGGCTGTGGTGGACCCATTGGTTGAACCCATGGTTTGCATGTAGTCATGATGCTGGCAATAGAAAGAGGCAAGTTTCTGTGGGCAGCTGAATTTGAGAAGGATTCTCCACAGTCCCTCTTGGTGACGGACTCAAAGGTGTTTGGGAGGTGAAAGAAGACGAGGTATGGTGTTGCTCCTGCTCCTGCTCCTGCATTTCCCTTGAGACATCACACAGTGAAGATCATGTCCACTGTGCTCTCGATAGACCAATCCACACTGCATGTTGGCTTTTCTGCCACTGAGAGGAGATGGTTCGAAATGACCTTGGCAATGACTTCCCCTTTGGTGAACAGCGGGGAGATCCATTTGCTATTATCACAGTTGGACTTGCTACCTTTCTTGAAGACGGTCACGATGAAGGCACCTCTGAGGTTCTGCAGCATGTCCTCCTTCTCCCAAGTGAGGGAGATGAAGGTGTGGATTTTTGTCTGACGTTCCTCTCTGCCAACTTTTAGAACTTCAGAAGGGGAAGCCACCAAGCCCTTGATTTCAGTTGGCTTGTGGCCTTTCCAACTTCTCCTTTAACTGGGTGGTGGTGAGACTGAACTGATGAATGCTGAACAACCCATGCATATCGTGGTTCTCTATGAGCTGTTGGGCCTCCTGTCTGTTTCCCACCCACCATATCTTCTGTTGGACCTCAGCCTTTCAGGGCACAGTGGAGGGCTGGGGGGTTTTGCAGAGCGAGAGAGCAATGTTGCACAGAGAACCCAGTGGGGTGGTTTGTTAACCTGGGCACAGGGGCCAGAGGAATGGGGGAGGGAGATGCCCGATGCAGGGAGCAAAAGAGAGACACATCATGCAGGGAGAAAGAGAGAGGAGGGGGGAGTATAAGGTTTGGAGGGAAAGAGTCTGAGGATTTCTGGGAGAAGGTCAAGGGCAAGGCAAACAATGAAGGCGAAAACACTCGGGGATGAGGAGGACCAAGGGTCAGAGGGTCAAGGGAAGGATAACTGGGTGGGGGGGCAAGTGAGGAGGGGGCAGCAGGGAAAGACATCTGTGCCTGAGCCCTGCATTTGTTTGATGCCCATGTAGCAGAACCTAGTCTCCAGTCATCTAGGACCCCCGCCATTAGATTGTCCGCAGGCACCAGTATCTGTGAAGTGTGCAGAAGCTTGGACCAAGGATAAGGTAGGTCAACACTCAGTGACCTCCAGTTTTCTTGCCTTGATAATAACCTCCAACCTTCCCCTTGGCTCACAGCAGGTCATTTGCCTTCACCCTCCAGCCCAAATTAGAACATAAGCAACAGAAGCAGGAGTGGTCCCTGAGCCCGTCACATCTGCAACACCGTTCACAGTCTAACAGCTGAACTCCTGCCTCTGCACCACATTCCTGCACTACGTAACTCTCTTAATATTGATCACAATCAAAACCTATTGACCACTTCTTTCTGCAGAAAGGCATATTGACTCTTGTGGAGCCTAACATAGAACATGGAAAAGTACAGCACAGGAACAGGTCCTTCAGCCCATGATGGTGTGCCAAACTAATGAAGCCAATGACATCTAATTAAACTAATCCCTTCTGCCTGCACGTGGTCTAACATTCTGATGATTCAAGCTTCTTGAATCCTCTTCAAATATTTGGAGATTTTCCTCTTCTGGGCCTGTTGTGATTATCATCTTGATTGCATCAATAGTAGTGATCTCCCTTTAACATCTTATCCATGGTGGCCTGCTTGAATTTGGGTGATGACTGCAACTCAGTGTGTGTCTAATGGCCTGTAGGGGTGTTTATTGTTAGGTGTTACTGGCTTTCTTTACCACGTTTAAATGTACATATGCATGGTACTAGTTCAACCAGGTAAAGACAATTCATCACGCAATGACTGCGATATAGCCAGTGTGGTATTGAGCACTGTCTGAGATTTGGTTGTGGGATAGTTTTAATTGCTTTGGGCATGGTTTTTCCAACTTATTCTTTGAAGTTTTGACCACATGATGAGCTTCACTCTCTATTGTGCATAGACTATTGGTATAGGTTTGCAATAAATTGGCTCGGTACACAGCTTAATACTCATCTGGTCCTTGTGTCCTGTAGCGATAGTATATGAATCTCTGAACATCCTCACATTGGTCTAGAAGCTTATCTAAACCTGGTTGTGATGTGCTCACACTGACGACAGTCTCCCAAACCATCATTAGTTCTTTGAGCCAATCCTTTCCTGAGTGATCTCTGGTTATGTCACCATTACCTATAAGTCTCAAATTCACTTTTTGATGAAATGAGAAATTACACTCAGCGACCTGGGTTCAATTCCCACCGCTGTCTGTAAGGAGTTTGTACGTTCTCCCTGTGTCTGTGTGGGTTTCCTCCCACATTCCAAGGACGTACAGGATAGAAGTTATGGGCATGCTATGTTGGCGCCGGAAGCGTGGCAACCCTTGCAGGCTGCCCCCCAAAAATCACTACGCAAGGATGTATTTCACTGTGTGTTTCGATGTACATGTGACTAATAAAGATCTTATCTTATCATTATAGAGTCGTCAGCAAACCTCAATGTTCACAGCAGTATATGGTCATTAACATTTCCCATTCATCTTTAAAATCTGGTAGTGACCAGAGGAGGACTGAGACCAAGGCCTGCTATTTAAGTACAGCAGGCTAGGCTGAAGTCATTTAAGCATTAGACTTTGCCTTATTTGCCAACACAGCCTCGTTATAAATAACACCTACAACTCTGAGTGAAGGAAAATAAATAAAAACAAGGAGCAGTTAGAGTGTTTGTTATTTTGCTATTGATTACGTTTGCTGTTTCATTTAGTCTTTCCTTGAAGACTGACTGACCAGCCCTTGGGTGCACCAGTCCCAGTGGCATTTGCCAGGACTGTGGGTAGCCATTCAGGACTTGGTAGTGACAGATCACTCTTCGGGATGCCCGTAAGCTTCAGGATTGTACAGGCCTCTCCTTCATGACTGCCTTACACCAAGAACCTTCACAGCGACATTACTTGGTCTTCCCAGGTCCAACCTTGTCCACTGTGGATGTATCCAGTTAAAACATGGCTCTGCTCTGGAGTGCCAGACCATCCCCATTACATCACAGCAGCTTTCCCCATGTGTATCACCTTTCACACAAAACTCACTGGTGGCCTGTGCTTAACATTGGAACTCCACCTTTGCTGCTGCTGTTTGACCACAAGCCACATTAATATAGAACTCCTGCATTAGTCAAAACTCAGTTTTGTTGGGTAAATTTGTTTGTCAGTTAAATCAGTGCTCAGTTCACAAAACACCAACATTACAATGTCACACCAAATTCTTTAATCCCATGTTCAATCGCTCATGGTTCCCCTGAGATCTGGTTTCTGGTCGCAGACTTGTAACTTCCAATGACCTCCAAGGGTGCTGACAAAAGAAATGCGGCAACCTCTTCAGTGCTTCATCAAACGAAACATCTTTCACCTCACGTGGTGCCAGTGTGTCTGCTGAAGTGACATTAGTGTCCGAACTGCTCTCTATTGGCAAAATTGCATCCTTATGTTCGCAGGGGATTCATTTTGAGCAGGCATCATCCAGTCTGTGCCTTTAATTACCATGATAATGTTTTCCCTGAGAACCATCTCCATCCATTCCACATAAAACCTGAAGGACTCCGTGCTTTATCATAGACTCCAAATCTCCTGGTTTAACCAAAAAGTGATCTCCTGGAGAAACTCAACTGGTCAGGCAGCACCTGTGGAGGGAAATGGACAGTCAACGTTTCAGGTCAAGACTCTTCATCTGGACTGGAAGAGTACAGGTGATATAGCCAGAAGTAAGGAGATAGGGTGGAGCAAGGGCTGGCAAGCCCTTCTTACCTGGATCCAACTATTGCTTGCCATGTCTTGCCCCATTTCAGAGGGTAGTAATGAATCAACCACATGGGATGGGCCTGGAATTACATAAAGGCCAGACTAAGGAAGGAAGATTTCCTCTCCCAAGAGGTCAGTGAACTGGGTGGGACTTTACGTGAGTTTATGGTCATCATCACTAAGCCCACTCGCTGACTTTTTTCTCCCCATGTGATTAGCTACCCTGGTGGAATCTGAACTCAGGTCCAGGGATTGTTTGTCTAGGCCTCTGGATTACTAATGTGGTCATTTAGCCACAGTGCCACCACTGCTCTTGGCTGATAGGTTGGGAGATCGCCATGTCAGGAAATGAACCACTAGACATGGCCTCGTTCTGGAGCTCAGGTCTGTAATCAGCTGGACTCACAGTCTGACCTGTCCCACCACACAGGACCAAGTCTCATAGCTGGCATCACTCCTGTGATGAAGTTATCACTGCTGCACTTCTGTCCGTCTGAAGTTGAGCCCTCAGTACTCTGCCTGGTGAACTCCCTGTTGCAGGATCAGCAATAATTCACTTACAAGTTCTCAAAAGTGCTTCAGTTCCTCTTTGGTTTTGCCCATCTTGACGTAATCTCCCCCATCATTCAGTCCTCCAAGGTCTCTGTGATCCTTCAATTCCAAGCTTGTGCTACAAGTTAGCGTTAGGGTTAGATGTCAGCTGTCAGACCCTCGACTCTCAATTTCCTCCCTTAATTTCTCGAGCTTTCCCTGCTCACTCCCTTTAAGATGTTCTTGAAAACCTACCTACTTGACCAAACTCTAATCTCCCACAGTTTGGTGTCAAATCTTGCTAGATTACTCTCCTGTGAAGCACCCTGGGATCTTCATTAAACACAGATCGTTGTTGCTGCTGTGACGTAATGGCGATTGTCGACAGAGGTCCGGCAATTTAGAGTAGAGCCATACTTGCATAAAGAAAGACTGAGCGTCCACAGTGGTCGGGACTGGACCTGGGATGGCCAAGTAATGTCACTGACCACTGGTTCTGCTCTCACCACTCACCGTGCAAGCCAGGACCTATTGGTCCGGAACTGGTTTGATCCAGTTCGCTGTCCGCGTATGATCACATTTACCCAATTCCCACTGGCTGTGCCTCCCACAAACAGCAGTCAGACCAAGGTTAAATGAGAGGGAGGGGAGATCAAATCACATCGGGATCAGATGAGGTCACCTGATGTTGACTAACATTCACCATCTGTGCTCACATCTGAAGATGGCCACACTACGGGAGGCTCACACACCCGGAAAGAATTTGATTTGCACAAGGACTCTCTAAACAGGGGCAATTTGGTTGAAGAGAACACAAGAGGACTGAACAGTACAGGAACAGGCCCTTTATCTGTACCAATCATGGTGCCAATATTAATCAGTACATCTGCCTGCATGTGGTCCACATCCCCTCGATTCCCCATGTCTAAATACCTCTTAAACATTGCTATCAGAAGTCCAAAATGTCAAAAGTCAAAACTCACCATCAAAAGTGAATACTTGCTGAAAATAACAACCTTCCTCACCACATCCTGAAGTTCTCCTGTCCTGTGTAACAGGAGTTGGCCCATCACTCAAAATCACTTCAAAAGCAGCAGACCGCATGTTAAGACAATGGAATGTCCTCAATGACCCTTTGTAAGATTCTATCTCTGTAAACTGCTCCCTCCTACAGACCCCTATGATTTCTACCTTTAACCAATTGGCCTTCCCGCAGATCCAATTTCCTTGGTGTCCCGTGCCTTCACTTGTCAAGGCCATGGTCTCCAGAAATCCCTCCCTTGTACTTTCTCCTTCTGTGTTTCTTTTCTTCCTTAAGACCCACCCCTTTGGCCATGCCCTAAATTTATTGTTGGCAAGTCAGTGTCAAATGTTATTTAATTACGCTCTTGTGAAGCAACTTGGAATGTATTATCCAACTAAATGCAAGTTGTTATTGTCGTTGTTAATGGGGGATTAATAATACTTCAAGAGCTGATTTCATTTGGAAATACCTCAAGGCCAGTGTAGAAAATTGCTTGTCTTCAAGGTAATTTAGTCCATGTGATTTTTGTGCCATCTTATGCTGTTTATAGTTTTAAACTTTCTCTGAACTCTCTATGTAATTCTGCACACAATAGTCACATTTAGATCACAGTGATATTGATCTTTTGCAGCCAGTTCCCATAGCCTGGGTCTCCCACAGACAGCTGTCAGAGCAAGATTAAATGCTGTGTTTGAAAAGCCTGGGGGCCAGGAAGAGCTGCCTTTCCCCAGGGTCTTTGTGTCTGCCCATCAGTCTAACGGTGTTTACTGAAAGCAGTGCAGTCTATCCTCGATAACACATGACATCACATTGTTTCATCATTACTCACACGGCCTGTAAACATTGTGGCTGTGAGTGATGTTATGGCGTAATTATACTGCCAGCAGTTCTGCACTGACTCCATTGAGCTTCCCGAAACATCCATAGCTTTTATTTACGTGCAGCCATTCCTCCACTTACAGGAGGGATGTGTTCTTGGAGAACTGTTCAGTAAACAACATTTCATAAATGGTAAAGGTTGGACAACGTGCATTTTGTACAGTGAATTTCTGTGGGTGGACAATAGCACTCTATACATCATAGTGAAAAATAAATTCTTAACCCAAATTCTTGCCTCAAGGAGTTAATAGCAAAAAGTTCATAAATTAAACATTTGTCAATTGAGGAAAACCTGTGATGCTTTAAGTGCAGTAATATGTTCTAAGATGCTACAGAGGTGCATATGAAAATAAAATTTTATGCTGATATATGAATGATAGAGAAATAGGGGGCTATGTGGGAGGGAAGGTTTAGATAGGTCTTAGAGCAGGATAAAATGTCGACACAACATTGTAGGCTGAAGGGCCTGTGCTGTGCTGTAGTGTTCTATGTTCTATGCTCTATATATGGATTAACAGGTCTCCAAAAGAAATAGTTGTGATATCTTTGGAATATTTCAATTTTAAGGAGTTAAGAAATTAAGGGCAGGATGGACACAATGGTTCAGCCCTTTGTGCTGAGACTTCACACCTCCTGGAGCACTGTGTCCAGTTCTGGTCGCCTCATTATAGGAAGGATGTGGAGGCGTTGGAAAGGGTGCAGAGGAGATTTACCAGGATGCTGCTTGGATTAGAGAGTATGGATTATGAGGAGAGACTAAGGGAGCTAGGGCTTTACTCATTGGAGAGGAGGATGAGGGGAGACATGATAGAGGTATACAAAATATTAAGAGGAATAGATAGAGTAGACAGCCAGCACCTCTTTCCCAGGGCACCAATGCTCAATACAAGAGGGTATGGCTTTAAGGTAGTGGGTGGGAAGTTCAAGGGAGATATCAGAGGGAGGTTTTTCCACCCAGAGAGTGGCTGGTGCATGGAATGCGCTGCCTGGGGTGGTGGTGGAGGCTGATATGTTGGTCAAGTTCAAGAGATTGTTAGATAAGCATATGGAGGAATTTAAAATAGAGGGATATGTGGGAAGAAGGGGTTAGATAGTCTTAGGCAAGGTTTAAAGGTCAGCACAACATGGTGGGCCAAAGGGCCTGTATTGTTCTATGGATGGGTTTGATTCTGACTTTGGGTGATGTCTGTGACAGTGATGGGTCTCCTCCAGATGCTCCATTTTCTACCCTAATTCCTAAGACACACTCAGGTGAATTAGCAACTGTAAATGACTCCTTTGTGGTAAGTGGAGAAAAGAATTACAGGAGTGTTTATGAGCGTGTGTAAAAGAGAGCAGGTTACAGGGGTAAATGGGAATAAGGAGAGGAAGAACAGATGGGGAGCCTGCATGGACTTAATGGGCCAAATGAGCTCCTCCTGGGTCACCATAAGATGCAAGAAAGCATAACCACAAAGGACAGAATGATTAAAGTTGGAGATGTGCAGATATTTTGGAGAGATGTCAAACTGTAGGTGGTTGCCAACAATGGGATGGATGAAGCCAGAAGATATCAATGCACAACTATGAGAATTCTATAATTGAAGTTTTGTTTAACTGGAAGCCAATGTAGGTCAGACAATTGAGTTAGGAGACAGGCATTGTGATAAGTATATTTATGCTGGTTAATAGATAAGTTAGTCAGGAGATCATTGGGAAAAGCTGAAGTTAGCAAAGGCGTGGATGAGATATAGGGACAAAGTCAAGCAATGTTTAGAAAGTAGAGGTCCTGATGATGGAGCAGAAGTAGGGTTGGTGTTTCAGCTGCCAATGAAATAGTGGCCAAGGTTATGTCCCTTTAATAATTTGTGAAGAATGAGATTGGGAAATAAATCCTTCTTTTGTATGTCTAAAGATCGCAATGACAGAAAAGGCACATATTATAGCAGTCTAGATGAAGGATCTCAACCTGAAATGTTGACTGTCCATTTCCTCCACAGATGCTGCCTGACCTGTTCAGTTCCTCAAGCAGGTTGTTGTTTGCTCCAGAGTTCAGCATCTGCAGTCTCTTGTGTCTGCATGTTATTGTTGTATGTTGACTCTCAACAGCGAATAGATGAGCAAGTTGCTTCTGTCCCTCCATGGCACAGAAGTTCAGGACAGGACTTGATGGGATGTGACTCAATAAACTACACCTCACCCTCTGCAGTTTAGTGAGCCTGGGATGCTCCATTTGTTTAATAAAGGAGCACTCCTTCCCTGACCCGAGAATGGAAACAATGCAGCGCTTCGATGAGGTATTTCAGAAGGATGTGGTGACATTACAGGTTCGGTTTGTTTGACCTTGTGGAAGAGGCTGGTGTTTGAGGTCAGGTGGTGGCAGGTGCCACAGCCTCAGTAGAGAAGAGCTGCTGCTGGCTGGGCTCTGAGTGCACATTCCCAGTAAGTACAACAGTGACCACCACTTTCAATGCCTTTGCTTATGGTCCAGAACAGCAGAGGGGCAAATCTGGAACCTCCCAGTCAGTAAACATAAAGTAAGCATTGCTGGCTGACCCAAAGCATTAAACAAACTTCTTTTGTGATGAAATGGGCCTGAATCAGAGAGCACTCAGATTTCCATATCAGGCTGGGGTTCCTCCAACTCTGTCGCAGATTCTCTCTGAGTACCATGATTCTTCCAACTGTGGCAGTCCAAGCCTCCAACCTATTCATACACGAATTACCCCTACAAAGGGTTTCGCTTCTGACCTGCTGGAGGCACCTCTGAGGAGCCTCACCAATGAACAACATGATCACTAAAGTGACAGTCTCATGACTACTAGATGACATCACCAAGCCTCTGCCTCAGGAGCCCAGACATGTCTGAAGCAGCCCCTCAGTCCTCACCAAGCTGGGTCCCTGGAAGCAGCAGTCTTGCAGAAAACTTCAGCAATGAGGGTGAGGGGTAGAGGAGAAGTAAACTACCCATTGCTCATTATCTACCGAGAATTCCAGTGAAGGAGCAGAGGGTGAATAAAATGAAGATGGTGCTCCTGAAGCCAATTCAGCTGCTCAAACATAATATTAGGGATTTCCTAAATCATTTCCTTGACCACATTGGACCAACACAACCTCTCGGAATCCCCATTTCTCTGAAGACCTACACATACAGTCCTTCACCAACCACAGATCTGACACACCAACTCATGGCTCCCCATTCAATTCCAGGCAACTGAAAGCCCAGTAGGCACTATCAGACCAAGTCAGGGAGCACAAGAAAATTGCAGACTTGTACATTTTACATAATCTGATTTAAAAGAAAAAAAACATTAAAACCGACATGTATAATGGATTGATCTTGGAGGACCCTTTGTTTTCCTACCTTCCCTATGCAGACCCTATGGCTGCAGCCAAGACAGACACTGTTTGCTCAGACTCCTGCTGGGACACTGATGCCAGAAGTGAGGGCCCCACCAAAGCCTCTACAGGCAGGTTCCGCCATTAGCAGCAGGCTGGTTGGTGGGGGTGAGGAGGTAGGGGATACAGTGGGATGCGCAAGTACAATAGCTGAACCCTGTAAATGCACAGATGGCAATTACAATTTCCTGTTCCTTCACAGAAGAGCAGTTGGAGTGGTTCAGTAATGCCCACAACTGATGCATCAGGCATCCTTTTTAAGGTGGCAGACATGTGACCATTCAGAGTTAAGGCACATTGGATTGCCACAATTCAGAGTCACACTCTTACTCAGAATGTGTCCTCGCGTTGGCCTGTAACATTGATGTACATAAGTGCTGGGAATGGACCTCTCCATCCTCTGGTTTGTGGACGGTGTGTGTGCCAGAACTGTCAACACCATGCCGAACCCATGCAGAAGAACAGCAGAGTTCAGTCAAGGCCACAAGAGTGAAGAAGGGTAATAAGTCATTGACATCACAAGAGCTCCTGAGGAAGTGATACTTTGATGTATTTGAGCTGAATTTATGACTAAAGTATAATAAACAAAAGGAAAAAGACGACATCCATATTCCCTTTGATGAATGTGTTGATCCGACAGCACAGAACTGTACAAAAAGGGAGTGCTGATACCTGACTGGCAACATGTTTCAGTATTAAGTGTTTAATTTGCAAACCAGTGTGCACCAAAGTGGCGGTGTGTGCCAGTGTTTCAGCACTACAGCATCCAATTCACAAGGCTTCAATTAACAATAATATGTTCCTTACCTTGTTTCCGCCCTGTCACAAGCTGTGGACTATTATAGAGCCATCACCATCCAGTCAGAAATGCTTTGGCCTGGAGAAACTGCTTATATTGCTTCTACTTTATCAGCAGCTGAAGTCATTGTAACTGATTGAATGACAAGTTGCAATTGCTTTTCCCATTCCAGATCCTCCTCCATCTTGTTGTCCTTTTGAGACGTAACGAACTGCCTCACTCAGTTGTGCTTCACTGATTGTTAGCCTCACGTTTCAACAAATTGCCTTTTAACCAGGACACAAGCAACAATGAAACAGCCTTCTGATGCAGATATGCTGTTTTGTGACTCAGTTTGTACCACTCTTCTGAAGGTCATTGATTCAAATTCCAGCATCTTTGGGTCAAAGAGTAACCTGAACTTGCAGCTCAGTACTGTTGGGGAGATGAACTGCAGGAAGTGCTGTTTTATGGTTGAGGTCAATTAACTCTCAGATTGCATGGCAAAATTTGAAAAATGCTGGTATTTCCTGGGGTTCTGGCAATCGGCCAACATCACTAAAATCATACAGTATAAGATTTTTATTAATTACATGTACATTAAAACACACAGTGAAATGCATCTTTAATTTGCCAGCATTTGTGGAATCTTGCTGTATGCAGGTGCAGTTGTATAAGATGTTGCCTTGTAGAGTGCAAAGAGATTTACAAGAATGTTGCCAGGACTCAAGGGCCTGAGTTATAGGGAGAGATTGGGAAGGCTAGGACTTTATTCCTTGGAAGGTAGCAGACTGAGGAGTGATCTTATTGAGGTGTATAAAATCATGAGGGGAATTCACACAGTCATTTTCCCAGGAAAAAGGAATCAAAAACTACAGAGCATAGGTTTAAGTTGAGAGGGAAAAGATTTAAAAGGGACCCACATGCAGAGGGTGTCATGTATATGGAACGAGCTGCCAGAGAAAGTAGTTAAGACAGGTACAATAACAACATTTAAAAGACATTTGGATAAGTACGTAGATAGGAAAGGTTTAGAGGGATATGAGCCAAATGGGACTAGCTCAGGTAGGCACTTTGGTCAGTATGGACAGGTTGGGCTGAAGGGCCTGTTTCCATGCTGTATGATTCTACGACTCTAAGCTTTTCAGAAGTACATTATTGAATGTTGTGCTTTGGGATATCCTGAGGGTGCAAAAGGTGTTAAATAAATGGTCTGTGTCATTCACAGCAAGGAGTGGGATGACCGGCAGCATTAGGCCTGGTTGGGAGGGGAAAGTGATTCAGAGTTGACTCAAATCATGAAGACACAAGAGACAGCAGATGCTGGAATCTGGAGCAAAATAGGAGCTGCTGGAGGAGCTCAGCAGGTCAGGCAGCATCTGCGGAGGGAAATGAAGTGTCTCGATCCAAAACATCCCTCCACAGATGCTGCCTGACCTGTCTAGTTCCTCCAGCCACTTGTACTTTGACTTGGATCATCTCAGCTCTGGTGCTCTCTGTATGGTCAAATAGCCCATCAGCACCTGAAGGACTTCCTGGTCTGCTGTTGGAGAGGTCCAAGAAATCCTGAAACCATTCCCCTGTACAGAGCCTCAATAGACAGCCAGACCGACAAACCAAGGTGACACCTAATCAGCAGATCGGGATCACTTAACCTCAGCAAGACCAAGGAATTGACTGTGGACTTCAGGAAGGGGAAGTCAGAGAACACACACCAGTCCTCATTGAGGGGGTCAGCAGTGGAAAGAGTCAGCAGCTTCTGAGAGTCAACATCTCGGAGGATCTATCCCGGGCCTAACACATTGATGCAATTACAAAGGAGGCACTCCAGTGGCTCTACTTCATTAGGAGTTTGAGGTATGGTACGTCACTAAAGACTCTTGCAAATTTCTACGTGTGTACGGTGGAGAGCGTTCTGACTGGTTACATCACTGCTTGGTATGGAGGCTCCAATGCATAGGATCGCAAGAGGCTGCAGAGGGTTGTAGACTCACCAGCTCCGTCACGGGCACAACCCTTCCCACCATCGAGGACATCTTCAAGAGATGACACCTCAAGAAGGTGGCATCTGTCACTAAGGACCCTCACCACCCAGGACATGCCCTCTTCTCATTACTATTGAGAGGTACAGGAGCCTGAAGACCCACACTGAACAATTTAGGAACAGTTTCTTCTGCTCCATCATCAGATTTCTGAACAGTCCATGAACCCATTATCCATCATTCCTTTTATTTTTGCACTATTTGTTTATTTATTTTGTAATTTATAGTAATTTTATGTCTTTGCACTGTGCTGCTGCCATAAAACAATAAATTTCACAACGTATAAGTCAGTAATAATAAACCTGGTTCTGATTCTGAAGTTACCATGGCTACCATCACTCAGCTGCTTTGTAATGCCTATTCTCCTTACATACATTGATGAAGGGTCGTGAATGGCATGCAGAATTCCAAACAGATTTATGGGGAGAACATAACCAATGGAAGGAAAAGAACAGGAGCTTTAGGCTGGAACTGAAAGGGCCAGTGAAAAGATCAGCCACTGTCTGGCTTTTGAAAAACCAGGAAAGAGACATTGAGAACCATTTTGAGTAAACAGATCACAATAATCACTACCACAGAGTGAGCTAAACAAAATAACTTAATTTAAAAGGGATCCCGGTAAACAGGTAAGAGTGAAAGAACTGGAAGGATATGCTGAGATGGGAAGGGGTGAATGGGTGCATTCACTGGCCTGCTTCTATGCTGAGCATTCCCCGTCATTTTGCTTAAGTTTTGGTTTGCTGCTCTCCTTTTGATCTATTCATAATGCATTGACAATTCAAAAACAAATTGCAGTGGGAATCATTGTCCTGACTCCCAGTCTAACTCAAGGCAAGTGGTGAAAAATTCTGTTTAGGAATCTTTACACAAGTTAAATGAAACAACTGCAAAGACAATTACTTAAATCAAGCAAGGCCAGAGAATTGTTTAAAAGACCTTTAAGTACCAAATTATTGAAATAAATCTATCCCTGATCCAACTTGAGAGACAGATCAAACTAATTTGGTCCACATATAAATCGGAAAAGAACTGATTAGTATGTCAATAAGATAAGATATCTAGATATCTTTTATTAGTCACATGTACATCAAAACACACAGTGAAATGCATCTTTTGCGTAGAGTGTTCTGGGGGGGGGGGGGGGGCAGCCCGCAAGTGTCACCACATTTCCAGCACCAACATAGCACGCCCACAACTTCCTAACCCGTACGTCTTTGGAATGTGGGAGGAAACCGGAGCACCCGGAGGAAACCCACGCAGACGTGGGGAGAACGTACAAACTCCTTACAAACAGCGGCCGGAATTGACCAGCACTGTAATAGCATTATGCTAACTGCTACACTACAGTGCCAATAAGATGGCTGAAGATAGAGAATGCTATCTTTTGATTCCAGATGGAGTCCGGATGAAGGGTCTCATCCTGAAATGTCGACTGTCCATTTCCCTCCATAGATGCTGCCTGACCTGCTGAGTTCCTCCAGCATTTTGTGTGTGTTGCTCCAGATTCCAGCATCTGTAGTCTCTCGTGTCTCACCATCTTTTGATGATTTTGTTATTGTAATTTCTCAGTGTTTATAAATAGAACATTACAGCACAATACAGGCCCTTTAGCCCACAATGTTGTGCCCACATTTTATCCTGCTCTAATATCTATCTAACCCTTCCCTCCCACATAGCCCCCTATTTTTCTATCATTCATGTGTCTAAGAGTCTCTTAAATGTCCCCAATATATCTGCCCCCACCACCTCTGCTGGCAGTGCATTCTACTTGTACACTAAATGCACCAACGTCTGACCAATCACTTGGGTTCCAATCCCCCTCCCAAACTCATTTACACCCTCCCCAACAGCTCCAGCAAACCCGCCCACGAGAATATTGATCCCCCTCCAGTTCGGGTGTAACCCGTCCCTTTTGTACAGATCGTACCTTCCCCAGAAGAGATCCCAATGATCAACAAACCTGAAACCCTGCCCCCTGCACCAACTCCTCAGCCACACATTCACCTGCCAAATCAACCTATTCTTACCCTCACTGGCACATGGCACAGGCAGCAATCCAGAGATTACTACCCTTGAGGTCCTGCTTTTCTGCTTCCTACCTAACTCCCTATATTCCTTCTTCAGGACCTCATCTCTTTTCCTATGTCATTAGTACCAATATGTACCACCACCTCTGGCTGTTCACCCACCCCCTTCAGAACGCTGTGGACCCGATCTGAGACATCCCTGACCCTGGCACCCGGGAGGCAACATACCATCTGGGAGTCTCACTCACGTCCACAGAATCTCCTGTCTGCCCCCTTAATATGGAATCCACTATCACTACCACTCTCCTCTTCTCCCCCCTTCCCTTCTGCACCACATGACCAGGCTCAGTGCTTTCTCCTGGTAGGATGTCCCCCCCAACAGTACCCAAAGCAGTATACCTGTTGTTGAGGGGAATGGCCACAGGGGTACTCTGCACTACCTGCCTATTCTCCGCCCTCCTCCTGACAGTCACCCAGCTACCTGCCTCCCTGTAGCTCTTATCTATGAACTCCTCATTTTCCTGCAGGAGCCGAAGGTCGTCCAGCTGCAGCTCCAGTTCCCTAACACGGTCTGTAAGGAGCCGCAGCTGGATGCAACTCATGCAGATGTAGTTATCAGGGAGACTAGAGGTCTCCCAGAATTCCCACATCTCACAAGCTGAACACATCACTGACTCTGGAGCCATTCTCACTACTCTGTCCTGGCACTAAAGGAAAAATCAGAAAGAAACAAACAAACTTACCAAAGACATACCTCAGCCTCCACCTCCTCTCGCCAAAGTCTCTTGAGCCAAAGCCTCAAGTGCTCCACTCTAACCCTGGTCCACTCCAACAACAGCCACTCCACGCATACCTCCCTTCCTTTTATTTGCTGCTGTTAATTAGCCAATCAACTATTAGCAATTTGCAAATGTGCCTCTTTTAAACTCTTGCAAGGTGAAACTCACCTAGATATACAACACACCTAGATATACAACACAACACACCTAGATATACAACATGAGTCTATGTGTTTTATATTACTGTTGCATATTGATGTTTAATGAATTTGCTTGACAGTTAAAGACTGAACTGAGTTTTAATGATATCTACCAGTGCTCTACCTGTTTTGAAAGATGTGAGGAATGTTGTTGAACCACAAGAGAGACTAAGCATCAACCATACTGTACAGGATACCTTAGTGTTCAGCTTACCTTACTGTACAGGAAGGTACACTGAACTTCAGCAGCCACATTGTGAAGCATCAGGAGTGGCAATTAACCAGAACTCTGCCTCCAAGCAAATTCCACGAGATATACACTAACTGGGATACTTCTCTATGAAGAGGATTCAGAAAGGTTTGCATGTTTAACCTGACAGTGCTTGAACTGTTGACACAGAAAGCATCATTTTTGCCACTGCTTTTAAAGATTTTTGGATCACCTGCCATAAGTTCACAAATTTTCTAAGTCACTTCAGGATCCCTGGCAAAGCTAGAGCTTAATGCCTGCTAATGTCATACATGGGTGGCATTCCAGACCTATCACAGGGCAACTCAGAAACTACTATGTTGTTCTGGCTCTTCTGGAGTTGCATGGAGACCAGGTGGGGTAAAGGTTCCCTTTCCTGAAGAACACTTGAGTTGGTCAGGGTTTCACAGAAATCCAACACCTCCATGATTACCTGCTACTTGACTTGATTGTGTTTCAATGAAATTCCAATTCAATCAGCCTTTGATCTAGAAACTGAACATCTCTGGATTATTATTACTGCCCTTTAGTTACAAGTCCAATAACATATATGACACCACAGCCTTCTGTAATTCTGTTATTTTTATTCAGTGTTACAGTGGTCCAAACAGACCTTGTTTTTTTTCCCCTTTAGAGAAAGGTTTAACACAAATTTATTTACCCAGCATACTAGAGTTTAATTTTAGCACCTTAAGGATGGTAACCAAACTAGCCTGACCACTTGGAAGAGGAGGTGCTGATGTGAGAATGTCTCAGGAAGGAAATACATGTTCATAACTGGACAATGAACTCTACCAATTGTTCTAAAAACACAAGCTCACTTATTTGGAGATTGCCAAATTGTTGTAAGATAAGTTTGTGAGGTCTCAAAGGGCAAGGACTTTGGGCACAGTCTTTGGAGGTAAAATGATTTATTTATAAAAGACAAACATGGGACAGGATAACAGGGGCAATACACAAACACACACAGGCGATCACAAACATAGGGGAGGGTAAATCGCAACAAAGGTGAGATGCACACACAACAAACTGGGCACAGACAAATCAAGGAAGAAACAATACGACACCTACCACCCTCCTTGACTCAGTGCAAGCATCAGCTCTATGCTAGAGGGATATTCTAACTAACTACTCTTAAGCAATGCACAGCTTACCTCAGCATCCCTCAGAGACAACAAGGAGACAGAACCAAGCATGTGGCACTCTTTATACTGCTGGAGGGCTGGGTGGTCCAGCCCAGGTAGTTCAAACAGGCCAATCCCCCAAGTGTGCCAGGTACAGAGGTGTTTAAAAAGCGACCAATAATTAGATGTGCACTGATAGGTGGGGGTGAAGCCAAACCTTGATTGACAGTGGTGTGTCTTCCGACCAGGTAGGTGCAGTGCTGTCATCCAACCAGATGGGGTCAGTGTCGTCACTGTCATGAGACAGCCACGACCCTCCACGATACACAAATGCAGATACTCCAGCTTTCTTCCCAAACTCCATAACAACGGTACAGACAGTAGCATGATCGCAACAGGTGTTTGCAGAGAGGCCATAGGGCTTGAAATGTGAGAGATTCTTTTGCCGCTGTACCCTGTCACACCAGAAGGCCGTGATGGAGGATTTGTTCAGCCAATGTATTAGACTACTGCAGTGAGGGAAGTCCCACTGATATCCAATACTGAGAGAGGATGATTACAGCAGCAATGCATTTTGCTTTTAACGTGGCAAACGTATTCCAGGATGCTAAAGGGGAGACAATATTTGACACCAAGCCACAGCAGAGACATGAGGGCAGAAGATCAAAAGTTTGATCAAGAAAAACGAAGAGGTTTAGGGAGGGAGCTTCAGCTCAGGGTTTTGGCAGCTGAAGGCACAACTGTCGAAGACTGAGCAATTAGCCAGCGATTGGGATGAGACCAGAGCTGGGGGAGTGTGGAGATCACAGGGTTGTAACCATGGAGGAGGCAACAGGGATAGGGAGAGGAAGACTTTGGAGGGGTTTGAACATGATGGTGAGAAGGTTAAACTGAGGCACAGCTGAACCAATGAGCCCTGCAGTGATGGTGATCAAGATGAAATAGACAATAGTTTGGGATGAGGTCAAGTTCATCGAGGGTAGTTACAAACACCCATTCCCAGTGCTGTACCCTGTACAAAATGAGTGGCGGTGTCCATGATTTTATATCCTTTTATGATAATGAATTGAAAATTATTGTGTTGGGAAAATCTGGAATGAATTCCATCGAAAGCAACTTAATCTTCTTTCAGGAACTAACATTTTAGAGTAATTTAAGGGTAGTTTAAGATATCAGATTTTGGCATCCTTGGCAGGAACAGGGAAATTTGCTCCTGTAGTTTCTGAAATTCTCCACCACCGAAGTTCCCTTGTTTCTGGATCTAATTCAGAATGGCCAATAGGAACAGACCTCCGTGAACATTGTCTCATCCACACCACCCTGTCTCAGAGGCTAAAGTCACAAACATCACCAGTTTTGTTGGCAGTACTAATGTTCGTGAGTGTAATAGGGCTGGTATTTAGAGGAAGGTTCATTCTACAGCTTTGAGAAATCTACAGGTTTTTGTAACATCTTCAATTATTGTTTCCTTCCCAGAGGAGAAGGGACGGAGACCTTCACCTCCAGATCTCAATCTACTTACTGGATGTGTAAATTAATTGTAGGCTCCAAAGGTTTCACTGATCCCAGTGCATGGAAGTTTACTGTTGACATTCACAGACAGGATTGCAGCAAAGCCTCAACCCAGTCACTCCATGTCCAGGGAGGGGAAATCCCCAAAGATCGTGCACTCTGATATGGTGAGAGAGGAGGCGGGAGCTCTACATGGTAACCTGGGGATACTGACAGGTAGACAGCAGGCACCTGCACCTACCTGTAATATCCCCTTGTTGCCGGGCAGACAAAGGAACATACTCCCATCCCTCCTCCAAGCCATTTAACATTTTTAATGCAAATATGGCACAGAAAATTGTACAGAAGTGACACCAAGGAGTCAATTCAATTTTTTTTCAATTAGAGATCAGGGACAGCCAGCATGACTTTGTGAGGGGCAGATCATGTCTCACAAGCCTGATAGTGTTCTTTGAGGAGGTGACCAGACAGATTGATGAGGGTAGTGCAATAGATGTGGTCTACATGGATTTTAGTAAGACATCTGACAAGGTTCCACATGGTAGGCTTCTTCAGAAGGTCAGAGGGCATGGGATCCAGGGAGGTTTGGCCATGTGGATTTAGAATTGGCTTGCCTGTAGAAAGCAGAGGGTTGCGGTGGAGGGAGTACATTCAGATTGGAGGGCTGTGACTAGCGGTGTCCCACAGGGATCAGTTCTGGGACCTCTGCTTTTCGTGATTTTTATTAATGACTTGGATGAGGGGGTAGAAGGGTGGGTTAGCAAGTTTGCAGACAACACAAAGGTCGGTGGTGTTGTGGATAGTGTGGAGGATTGTCGAAGATTGCAGAGGGGTATTGATAGGATGCAGAGCTGGGCTGAGAAGTGGCAGATGGAGTTCAATCCAGAGAAGTGTGAGGTGGTACACTTTGGAAGGACAAACTCCAGGGCAGAGTACAGAGTTAATGGCAGGATCCTGGGGAGTGTGGAGGAGCAGAGGGATCTGGGGGTTCATATCCACAGATCCCTGAAAGTTGCCTCACAGGTGGATAGGGTAGTTAATAAAGTTTATGGGATGTTAGCATTCATAAGTCGTGGGATCAAGTTTAAGAGCTGCAAGGTAATGATGTAGCTCTACAAAACTGGTTAGACCACACTTAGAGTACTGTATCCAGTTCTGGTTGCCTCATTATAGGAAGGATGTGGAAGCATTGGAAAAGGTGCAGAGGAGATTTACCAGAATGCTGCCTGGTTTGGAGAGTATGGATTATGAGGAGAGACTAAGGGAGCTAGGGCTTTACTCTTTGGAGAGAAGGAGGATGAGGGGAGACATGATAGAGGTATACAAAATATTAAAAGGAATAGATAGAGTGGACAGCCAGCGCCTCTTTCCCAGGGCACCAATGTTCAATACAAGAGGGCATGGCTTTAAAGTAATGGGTGGGAAGTTCAAGGGAGATATCAGAGGAAGGTTTTTTACCCAGAGAGGGGTTGGGGCATGGAATGCGCTGCCTGGGGTGGTGGTGGAGGCAGGTACGTTGGTCAAATTCAAGAGATTGCTAGATAAGCACATGGAGGAATTTAAAATAGAGGGATATGTGGGAGGAAGGGGTTCAATAGTCTTAGGTGAGGTTTAAAGGTCGGCACAACATTGTGGGCCAAAGGGCCTGTATTGTGCTGTGCTGTTCTATGATTCTATGATTCTGTGAAAGTCTTCAATGTTCCCAGTTAACAAATAAATATTTTATACACAGCTGAAGAAAGAACAAACTTTCCCAGGAACAATTTTTGGATAGGCATCTCCTGAGAGGCAACTTCATCACGCAAAGGGTGGTCAGTATATGGAACGAGCTGCTGGAGGAAATGGTTGAGGCAGGTACATTAACAACATTTAACACCTGGACGGAGACATGGATAGGAAAGGTTTTGAGGGATATGGGCCAAATACAGGCAATTGGGACTACCTTACGTCAGTATAGATGTTTTGAGCCGAAGGGCCTGTTTCCGTGCTGTATGACTCCATGATTCCTGCATAGTTCAGTTTTTACTAGCCAGCGTTTCCCCGCATCAGGAACTTAACTGGGGGTTTCACCTGCTGAGAGTTTGCTTTCCTTATTACCCATCATAAAGTGGGCACATTGAGATCTTCTGGTCCTCGTAGACTGCTTAATGGCCTGCGATATTGGGGAGCTGGTTCATAGACCAGCCCGTTATCCCTTCAGCACAGAGGATTTCATTGTGTTGTTTAAGGTGATGAGGAACAGATAGAGATAAACTATTCCTTCTGGTGGAAGAGGAAGAGAAAGGGGCAACATTCGAGTTGGGCTGCTGGAGCAGTTCTCACACAAACTGTGGTGAGAATTTGGACGTCTTTCCCAGTGAGTCATTGCAACTTCAGGGGAGGAGTTGGACAGTGTTGAGGGTCAAGTGAAAGTAACAAAAGTTGAGGCTGGTAGATTTTTATTAGGTAAGCCTATGAAGGGAACCAGGCAGGCAAAAAAAGATAATTACAGCTTAGTGTGATCTAATTCATTTCCTCATGTTTCCTGAGGCCTCAAGTGTCAAATAACTTTGTAATATGGAACTAATGTCTTAACAGCTCTAAATACTAATATCATGCTTCTGCATTATTTACAAATCTATCTACTTCTCAAAAAAAATATGAAACTTGAAGATATCCTGAATGTTGTGAAACTGTCCAAAGAAACCATCATATCTCTTTTTACGGAAAGAAGCCTGTGTGTAAACTGATGTCACCATGCAGGCAGACCAATCAAGCAGAGAGTCCATTCTCATTAACAACATCATTCTCTCCAGCTCAGCTGGCGTATTCAGTTAGTAGCAGAATTACACAGGACAAGCATGGCCCAGAGGTGGGCTCAGTCTGTGGCTCTCTGCTGTCACAACAGGATGGTATAATTGGTGTCAAAACCATCTGCTGTTCAGCTGGTTGTAAGTGATCTCGCAGCCACTGTTTCAAGAGCAGGGGAGCTCTTCTGGAGTTCCTGGTAGATTGTATTTTAACTCTTTCATGGAAAGTGAGCATCACTGGCATTTCTTGTCTATTCCAAATTGCCCTTGAGAAGGGAGCAATAAACTGCTTTTTAACCCTCTGCATTCCATGTGTTTAAGGTACTCCCATTGTTAGAGAGGAAGTTCCAGGATTTTGACCATTTGCAACAAAGGATATACTTGAAAGTCAGGAGGAACCTTGGAGTTGGTGGTGTGCCCATGTATCCATGTGGTGGAGGGTGTAGGTTTGGAAATTCTGTCGAAGAAACCTTGGCAAGATATTGCGGTGAACTCATTAATCCTGAGAAGCCAGTTTCAATAGACTTCATGTGGAAAGAGTTTCAGATTTTTACCTCCCTTTGTGAGTGGTGAAGCAGCTTCAAGTGGCCATGTGCCTGACCCGCTGAGTTCCTCCGGCTCCTTTGTGTGTTGCCCCAGAGTCCCAGCACCTGCAGTCTCTTGTGTTCTCAAGTGGCCACGTGACCTGCTCCCAATTCTGGTGTTGTTGTGGACTTTGTTGAAAATGGAGGGCAGACAGATGGGACGTCAACTGGCTGGATTGGAGTGGTCCTACGTCCTATCCTAGTCTATACATTCTCCGGTAGCGGTACCAGAACACTTTACGAAGAGCCACAACCGGTTCTGGAACACACTTCAGCACTGCAGTGGGACATATAAGCATAGAATTAAATCAGGAATAGGCATTTGGCTCCTCAAACCTGCTCCTCCATTTCATAAGACCAAGGCTGATCTGATTATAAACACATTTCCAAATTCCCATCTACCCCTGTTATTATTTCACCCCTTGCTATTCCCATAACATTTGCAGTATTAGGTGGCTTTAGCAATTTTATAATATCATGTAGAATTGAATTGGCTGATGGTGGGACCTTAGAACTTACATGTTGGAGCGACCTGTGGAAGAGCTGTGGTTGATCATCCTCTCAGCACTTCTGGCTGAAGGTTGGTTACAGCTGCTGGCCTCGGCATTGGGAATGGGGAATTTCACAGAAGATCCCTTCCCATTAGTTGTTTAATTATCCGCTGACATTCAAGACCAGAAGTGGCAAGACTGCAGAGTTCTGACCAATTGGCTGTGGGATCACTTAGTTCTGTACATTGTATGCTGCTTACCAGGTAGCCTCACCAATCTAGTAAAGCACTTCTAGGCATACCTGGTGCTGCTTCTGGCAGTTGCCCCCTGGCTCTGTGGTGAAGATAGAGTGAGGAAAATACCAGGTCACAAAGATACAACTTGTGGTGCAGTACAATTCTCCTGTTCCGATGGTCCACTGTGTCATATGGATGGTCAGTTCTGAGTCTATCCCACTTAGCACAATGATAGTGCCTCACCACACACTGTAACTTGTAAATTGTAAATGGTTTATTATTGTCATGTGTACCAAGGTACAGTGAAAAACTTTGTTTTGCATTCCGTCCACACAGATCATTTCACCACATCAGTGCACTGAGGTTGTACAAGTGCAGAATAAAGTGTTACAGTTACAGAGAAAGTGCAGTGCAGGCAGACAATAAAGTGCAAAGGCAAGACAAGGTAGATTGTGAAGTCAAGAGTCCATCTTATCGTACAAAGGGACTGTTCAGTAGTCTTATCACAGTGGGGTAGAACCTGTCCTTCAGCCTGGTGGTATGTGCTTTCAGGCTTTTGTGTCTTCTGCCCAATGGGAGAGGGGAGAAGAGAGAATGTCCAGGGTGGATGGGGTCTTTTATTATACTGGCTGCTTCACCGAGGCAGCGAGAGGCATAGACAGAGTCCATGGAGGGGAGGCTGGTTTCTTTGATTTGCTGGGCTGTGTCCACAACTCTGCAGTTTCTTGCAATCTTGGGCAGAGCAGTTGCCATACCAAGCCGTGATACATCCAGACAGGATGCTTTCCATGGTGCGACAATTAAAATCGGTGAAGGTCAAAGGGGACATGCCAAATTTCTCTAGCCTCCTGAAGAAGTAGAGGCACTGGTGTGCTTTCTTGACCATGACATCTACATGGTTGGACTAGGGCAGGCTATTGGTGATGTTCACTCATAGGAACTTGAAGCTCTCAACCCTTTTGACCTCAGTGCTGTTGATGTAAACAGGAGCATGTGCATCGCCCCCCTTCCTGAAGTCAATAACTAGTTCTTTTGTTTTGCTGACATTGAGGGAAAGATTATTGTCATGACACCATGTTACTAGGCTCTCTATCTCCTTCCTGTACTCCAACTCATTGTTATTTGAGATGCAGCCCACTACAGTGGTGTCATCTGCAAACTTCTAGATGGAGTTAGAGCAGAATCTGGCCACGCAGTCATATGTGTATAGGGAGTAGAGTAGGGGGCTGAGGATGCAGTCTTGAGGGGCACTAGTGTTGAAGATAATCGTGGAGAAGGTGTTGCTGCCCATCCTCACTGACTGCGGTCTGTTCGTCAGGAAGTCAAGGATCCAGTTGCAAAGGGGGGTGTTGAATCCCAGGTCTCAGAGTTTGATGATGTTTGCTTGGAATCATAGTATTGAAGGTCGGGCTGTAGTCAATAAACAATAATCTAACATAGGTGTCTTTACTGTCCAGATGCTCCAGAGATGAGTGTAGGGCCAGGGAGATGGCTTCTGCCATAAATCTGTTTCGGAAGTAGGCAAGTTGCAGTTGGTTGAAGTTTTCTGGGAGGCTGGAGTTAATGCATGCCATGACCAGCCTCTCGAAGCACTTCATGATGGTGGATGTCAGAGCCATCGGTGGGTTGTCATTAAGGCATGTCACCTTGTTTTTCTCAGGTACCGGGATGATAGTGGTCTTCTTAAAGCTGGTGGGAACCTCATATTGAAGGAGGGAGAGGTTAAAAATGTCTGCAAATACCCCGGCCAGGTGACCTGCGCAGGATCTAAGGACACGGCCAGGAACTCCACCCAGGCCAAATACTTTCCATGGGTTCACTCTCCAGAAGGCTGATCCGACGTCTGCAATGGTGACTGTGGGTTCAGGTGCAACAGAGGTTGTCAGGGTGGGTGGTGACATTCACTCTCCTTCTGTTCAAAACATGCATAGAATGTGTTAAGCTCATTGGGAAGGGATGCGCTGTTGTCAGCAATGCAGCCCGACTTCATTTTGTAGCCTATTATAGCATGTAAACCCTGCCGCAACTGACAGCTGGTCTGGGACTCGATTTTGGACTGGTATTGTCTCTTGGCATCTCTGATAGCTTTATGGAGGTCGTATCTTGATTTCTTGTATAGATCAGGGTCATCCGATTTGAATGCCACAGTCCTGGACTTCAGTAGGGAGTGGATCTCCCAGTTCATGCATGGTTTCCTGTTTGGGAACACCCGTATTGTCCTCTTTGGTGCACAGTCCTCTGCACACTTTCTGATAAAGTCCGTGATGGTGGTGACATACTCATTCAGGTTGGCTGCTGAGTCTTCGACTATGGACCAGTCTACCAACTCAAAGCAGTCACGTAGAAGCTCATCTACATCCTCAGACCAGCACTGCATGACTCTCTGCAGTGGATCCTCACATTTCAGATTCTGTTTGTACACAGAGAGAAGGAGCACAGCCTGGTAGTCTGACTTACCAAAGTGCGGGTGGGGGATGGATCAGTAGGTGACTTTGATGGTTGTGTAGCAATGTGTTTGGGACAGGAGACGTGCCGGTAGTATTTCGGTAACACACTCTTGAGGTTGGCCTGGTTGAAGTCACCGGCTATGATGAAGAGGGTCTCAGGGTATCCCGTTTCAAGGTTGGTGATCACATGGTGAATATATGAGCATGGAGGGTGTCCTCAGTACGGAGATGGGACTGTGCAGTGGGCATCCCTCTGATGCTGCCAGTGAAGATGCATCTGTGGATCGATGAGAACCAACTCCATCAGTTTGTGTGATTTGTAAACTGTAAGCTACCTGGAATGCTCGAATTGTAAATAGAAAAGAAATTACTGCTTAAGGACAGGGCAAAACATGCAGTACAGAAACAAACTCCCTTCAGACAGGGATCAAGGTAACTTAAACTTCTTAAATAGCACAAAGAGTATTGATTTAGCTGAACCACCTTCTTACTGGTGCACCTGACCAGTGTGCAGCAACATACTCTCACCTCTGCCTCTGTGTTTACTCTCCTCTATGTACACTGTTGCTGTCAGTCACCAGGTTTATGTTGATTGCCGCAGTTTTACTAAATATGGTCATCAAAATCTCAGTGAAAACAAATCTAGTCACGCGATGATTTCTGGCAATGCAGTGTGGGTCACTTTGTTACAGTTCAACTGTCCCTTGCATGACCTGCTGCTCAGGTGATTTTATCCAACTTACATCAACCAAGATTATACAGATATTTGCTTAAGTGGTCAGGAAAATGTAAGATACAAACATGCTTGCTTGCCAAATGTCAGCATAGAAATGTTTAAGAGTTCTTCAGAAGGAATAAACAAAATATTTTGCAAACGGACTGGCCTGTCAAAAAACCCCTGCTAGCTGAAGTTGAGGAACACCAGAATGTAAAGACTGAAATGGGAAAGAATGTCTTCTCATCAGGAAAGCATAACTAGGAAGCAGCATGCAAACTGAGTGTCCCAGGGAATGCCCTGGTAATGAACAGGGCAGACTGGACCACAAGCGGTTGTCTGAAAATGAGAGAGATAGAAACATCGTGGTAAGGAGGCCATTTGGAGAGAAATCAGAAATGAATCAGATACTGATCTCAGGAGGGCACAGGGAGCGTGGGAGCAGGGGGGTGGTGTGGTGGGGGGGATTTGGTGAAAAGGACAAGAGTGTTGAAGGAAGAAGGGGAAGGAGCCTGAGAACAAATAAAGAGAAAAAGAAAGCAAATGAGAAAGACATGAGAAAAGAGAAAAAGGAATGTGAAAAGGGAGAAAGAAGAGCAGGAGAAGAGATATAAAGGGGGATGGAGAAAGTGTGAGAGTAGCAGAAGAGGAGTGAATGCCAGCAGCTGAGGGTGTAGGGGCAGTGAGTGCAGAGGGAGGGGTGAGGCAGGAGAGGGGAAGGAGCAGGGGCCATGGGTGAAAGGACAGCAGGTGAAACAGCTGAGGACACGGAGGGAGAGGTGTAGTGTTAGTGCGTAAAGGGGCAGTGGGTTGCCATGTTTGCAGACATAACCACACTTATCTGTGCCACACTTTGGGAGATCTACTGAATGGAGAAGCTGGTCATTATTGTGGAATATCTTAGCACTCCGAGGATTTAAGGTAGAGACCAGAACATCAAGTGAAAGAGAATGGAGGTATTTGATAAGCAAGAATATCATGGGATACAGCAAACGGAATGAGTTAACAACTCCAGTTGTAAAGAAGTATAAAAAGACAGCAAACCTTCAAAACATTTCCAGATATAGGGTTATTCTGCTGCCGCTGCTTGTAGGAATTTACTGTTTTTTTTCCGCTGAGAGTTTGTGAATTATTTGGACATCATAGGCTGCTGGGAATGTCAGTTTGATGATGGTTGTGGCGGAGTCATTGTCCTCTGAGTCACAGAGGCCAACTGTCCAAGAGTTCCACTTAGTGAGGAAATCCTTAAAGAGCATCACTGGTAACATGATCCAACTTATAATGGCAAGGGCATGTGACACGGCTGACCAGCTACACTTGCTCTGGGATTGACTGGGAATTTCCTGAAAATAGAGACTGACATCCAGAACACTGCTGGAAGAAGGTCATAGTTAGAAAGTCATGTATTTTTCTCCCTTGCTTTGCAAGCTTAGTTTTATTAGTCATACAAATCAGGCAATGCAATTGTTTTCAGATTAGCAAAGCTGCAAAGTCTCTGGATTTGACCCGGAGGTTCCAGTATTTTATGAAGAACTCTCCAGGGACTTTGTCCTTAACTCCAGGTCTCCACATTGCATTGTTCATACTTACCTGAACCCAGGCCAGGGTGTGTCTACCTGAAAGTGGGCCTTTGAGGCTATAGGCTCCACTTGGTTCATGTACACCTGAGAACAGGGTCACTGGTTGGTCAACTGCAACCTGAAGGATGGGTAGTCGGAAATGTTCCTTGTTGTGCTGCCTGATGTGCAAGGTGCATTGTATTGGTATTGGTATTGGTATTGGTTTATTATTGTCACTTGTATCAACGTACAGTGAAAAACTTGTTTTGCATACCAATTGTACAGGTCAATTCATTACACAGTGCAGTTACATTGAGTTAGTACAGAGTGCATTGAGGTAGTACAGGTAAAAACAATAACAGTACAGAGTAAAGTGTCACAGCTACAGAGGAAGTGCAGTGCAATAAGGTGCAAGGTCACAACAAGGTAGATTGTGAGGTCAGAGTCCATTTCATCGTATAAGGGAACCGTTCAATAGTCTTATCACAGTGGGGTAGAAGCTGTCCTTAAGCCTGGTGGTACGTGTCCTCAGGCTCCTGTATCTTCTGCCTGATGGAAGAGGAGAGAAGAGAGAATGTCCCGGGTGGGTGGGGTCTTTGATTATGCTGGCTGCTACACCAAGGCAGTGAGAGATATAGACAGAGTCCAAGGAGGGGAGGCTGGTTTCCATGACACGCTGAGCTGTGCCCACAACTCTCTGCAGTTTCTTGCGGTCCCGGGCAGAGCAGTTGCCATACCAAGCCGCGATCCATTTAGATAGGATGCTTTCTATGGTGCATCGATAAAAGTTGGTGAGTGTCAAAGGGGACATACCGAATTTCTTTAGCCTCCTGAGGCAGAGGCACTGGTGAGCTTTCTTGGCCGTGGCATCTACGTGATTTGACCAGGACAGGCTGTTGGTGATGTTCACTCCCAGGAACTTAAAGCTCTCAACCCTCTCGACCTCAGCACCATTGATGTAGACAGGTACACGTACACCACCCTCTTTCCTGAAGTCAATGACCAGCTCTTTTGTTTTGTGAGGAACAGGTGACCAATAATGGAGGTATAGAGTGAGGTGGTTGGAAGCACAGCAAGATGAAACCTCTAGGGTTAAGCACAGCCGGATTTGGCAACGCTAACTTTCTATGACCACTCACCCCACCAATATCCCCACCAATACACACAAACACAGGGCAGTTTCTTTCGCTACACCTGCTGACTCCTGATACAAGGCATTGACCTGGTACAAGATAAGGTCCTTGTGTTGTCCCTGCCGTTCACCCGGTACAACAGCTCCTTGCATAGAGTGGGGCTGAAGACCTGACCAGATGCAGAGACTTCCTTTTGGGGAGACAACAACTTGTTTTGTTTTCCTCAAATTCAGTCTGTAACAATAGTCTAATCAAACCACACCCTAGCCGCATGTAACTACAGGCTCACTGTGTGGAGCAGTGGGCTGAGGGAGAGGAAAGTTACACCGTATTAGTTGTACAAAGTGTGACAAACTGCAGAAAAATACTAAAATAACAGTTTTATGGTGGTCACTGGAAGACATCAGACTAACTTCGTTATGAAAGCCTCCTCTCGTCTATTGATGGATTTAGAGAGTCATACACACTGAAGACCTCTCAGCCTGTGGTGCATCTTTGAAAGGGCAGTGAGCTTCAGTCCCACACACCCACTTCCCATCCGTCTCCATAACTTCCCCATTCTCAAGTGGCTGTCTAACTCCCCTTTAAATTATTGAATCATAGAATCACCTTCCTCCAGCTTTTGAAGTGGAGCTCTCCACATCCTGACAATTGAGTGAAAAATGGTCGTAAACTGAAATATACTCTGAAAGCAAAGCATGGCTTTTGCTCCAGTCATAACATTCAATAAGCACAATAGCCATCTGAGAATGTGAGCAGACTGGTGTTCACCCATCACCACCGGTTGATGGTACAGGTAACTAACTACAGATGAACTTAAAGGAAGCAGGGATAAGGTAGCCAGGATGTCCGTTGGTCAACTCTTCACAACTCCATAAGGTCTCTGCCTGCCGCTGTTTGCACAATTTCTTCCGAGGTTTTCACTAGGAGTTATTATGGTGCAAAGTTTCAGGGCCTGATTTTTATAAAGCACTTCATCATGTCAAAATATTTCAAAACAGTTCACACGCAAAAGGGATGGCTTTGGCATGAAGTGTTGTTATGCAGATTCCCCAGCTGAGCTGCAGAGGCTACACAGGTGAGTCCAGCTGTTTCTCTCGATGAAAAGTTGGCCAGCACAGTGGCTTCTTCCAGCTTAACCAATCCGGGTGAGTGAATCCCAGGATTAGTGTCACTCCCAAGGACAACAGCTCCAAGAGGGAAGGATTCCGGCGGCACAGTAGCGTAGCGGTTAGCGCGACGCTATTACAGCGCCAGCGATCGGGGTTTGATTCCCGTCGCTGTCTGTAAGGAGTTTGTACGTTCTCCCGTGTCTGCGTGGGTTTCCTCCGGGTGCTCCGGCTTCCTCCCACATTCGAAAGACATACGGGTAGGTTAATTTGGGTTTAAAATGGGCAGCGCGGACTCATTGGGCCAGAAGGTCCTGTTACCATGCTGTAAATAAATTTTTAAAAAAAAATTTTAAAAATAGAGATTGTTTTCAAATCTGTGATGTGCCCCCTTGGGAAGTCAATTTGTAATTATTCCAGATGTAAGGAAGTTTACCAGGAAATGTTATTTTAAAGTATTCATTTTATGTTTAGGCTTGAGCTATGCCTTGAAAGAGGAACAGCTGGAGAATGTCGGTGAGGTAGGTCAAGCACCCGCATCCTCTTTGCAAGCTTGCAACACTGTCAGCATCAAGCAGAGACTTATGCAGTTCAACTCCACCAAAAGGTGTACCTGTTCAGTGAGACTGAGCATCTCCTGAGCTTTCATTATGAGACCCCGTCTATGACCTGAAGCACAGAGCAAGAGTGAAGGCTACAGAGAAGGTGAGGCTGTGGCCTTTTAGGAGAAGGTTAACAAAAGGAGACATAAGAACAGAAAGTGCTGGAAACACTGACAAGGTCATAGAACATAGAACATAGGACAGTACAGCACAGGAACAGGCCCTTCAGTCCACAATGTCTATGTTGGCTATGATAGAACCATAGAACAATACAGCACAGGACAGGCCCTTCTGTCCACCATGTTTTGCCGACCTTTAAACCACGCCTAAGACTATCTAACGCCTTCCTCCCACATATCCCCCTATTTTAAATCCCTCCATATGCTTATCTAACAATCTCTTGAACTTGCCCAATGTATCTGCCTCCACCACCACCCCAGGCAGCGCATTCCATGCACCAACCACTCTCTGGGTGTAAAACCTTCCACTGACATCTCCCTTGAACCTCCCACCCATTACTTTAAAGCCATGCCCTCTTGTATTGAGCATTGGTGCCCTGGGAGAGAGGCACTGGCTGTCTACTCTATCTATTCCTCTTAATATTTTGTACACCTCTACCAAGTCTCCTCTCATCCTCCTTCTCTCAAATGAGTAAAGCCCTAGCTCCTTCAGTCCCTCCTCATAATCCATACTCTCCAAACCAAGCAGCATCCTGGTAAATCTCCTCTGCACCCTTTCCAACGCCTCCACATCCTTCCTATAATGAGGCAACCAGAACTGGACACAGTACTCCAAGTGTGGTCTAACCAGAGTTTTGTAACGCTGCATCATTACCTCACGGCTCTTAAACTCGATTCCACGACTTATGAAAGTTAACATCCTATAAGCTTTCTTAACTACCCTATCCACCTGTGAGGCAACTTTCAGGGATCTGTGGATATGAACCCCCAGATCCCTCTGCTCCTCCACACTCCCCAGAATCCTGCCATTAACCTTGTACTCTGCCTTGGAGTTTTTCCTTCCAAAGTGTACTACCTCACACTACTCCAGATTGAACTCCATCTGCCACTTCTCAGCCCAGCTCTGCATCTTATCAATATCCCTCTGCAAGCTTCGACTGTCCTCCACACTATCCACAACACCACAAGCCTTTGTCTCATCTGCAAACTTGCTAACCCACCCTTCTACCCCCTCATCCAAGTCATTAATAAATATCATAAAATGTAGAGGTCCCAGAACCGATCCTTGTCGGACACCACTAGTCACAGCCCTCCAATCTGAATGCACTCCCTCCACCACAACCCTCTGCTTTCTACAAGCAAGCCCATTCTGAATCCACACAGCCAAGTCTCCCTGGATCCCATGCCCTCTGACCTTCTGAAGAAGCCTTCCACTTGGAACATTGTCAAATGCCTTACTAAAATCCATGTAGACCACATCCACTGTACTACCCTCATCAATCTTCCTGGTCACCTCCTAAAAGAATCCTATCAGGCTTGTGAGACATGATCATCCCTTCACAAAGCCACGCTGGCTGTCCCTGATCAGTCCATGATTCTCTAAATGTTCATAGATCCTCTCTCTCAGAATCCTTTCCAACAGCTTGCCCACCACAGACGTAAGGCTCACTGGTCTGTAATACCCTGGACTATCCCTACTACCTTTTTTGAATAAGGGGACAACATTTGCTACCCTCCAATCTTCCGGTACCATTCCTGTGGACAACGAGGACTCAAAGATCCTAGTCAACGGTTCAGCAATCTCCTCCCTCACCTCGCAGAGCAGCCTGGGGAATATTCTGTCAGGCTCTGGGGACTTATCTGTCCTATTATTTTCTAACAGCTCCAACACATCCCCTCTCTTGATATCTACATGCTCCAGAACATTACCCTTACCAACACTGTCCTCAGCATCATCAAGGCCCTTCTCTTTTGTGAATACTGAAGAGAAGTATTCATTGAGGACCTCACCCACTTCTACAGCTTCCAGGCACATCCTCCCACCTTTGTCTCTAATCGGTCCTACCTTTACTCTCGTCATCCTTCTGCTCTTCACCTACGTGAAAAAGGCCTTGGGATTCTCCTTAACCCTACTCGCCAAAGCCTTTTCATGTCCCTTTCTCGCTCTCCTCAGCCCTTTCTTAAGTTCCTTCCTTGCTACTCTATAGTCCTCATGAGCCCTATCTGATCCTTGATGCTTACACCTTATGTATGCTGCCTTCTTCTTCCTAACTAGTTGTTCCACCTCTCTTGTCACCCATGGTCCCTTCACCCTGCCATTCCTTCTCTGCCTCACCAGGACAAATTTTTCCCTAATTTCCTGCAAGAGATCCCTGAACAATGACCACTTCTCCATAGTACATTTCCCTTCAAAAGTGTCATCCCAATTTACACTCCCAAGTTCTCGCCTTATAGCCTCATAATTTGCCCTTCCCCAATTAAATATCTTCCTGTCCTCTCTGCTCCTATCCTTGTCCATGACTATTAAAACTGATCCCATCTGCCTGCACATGGTCCATATCCCTCCATTCCCTGCCTGTTCGTGTGCCTGTTCCAATGCCTCTTCCGTGTTGTTATGGTATCTGTTTCCATGACCTCCCCTGGCAGCGTGTTCCGGGCACCTACCACTCTCTGTGTAAAAAAACTTGCTCCACAAATCTCCTTTAAATTTTCCCCCTCTCACTTTAAAGCTATGCACTCTATTGTATCTGACATTTCCGCCCTGGGAAAAAGACTGACTACCTACCTTATCTACACCTCTCACAACTTTATAAACCTCTATCAGGTCTCCCCTCAGCTTCCAACACTCCAGACGAAACAGTCCAAGTCTGTCCAACCTCTCCTTATGGCTAATACTCTCTAATCCAGGCAACATCCTGGTGAACCTCTTTTGCATCTTCTCCAAAGCCTCCACATCCTTCCTGTAGTGCGGTGACCAGAACGGCACACAATACTCCAAATGTGGCCTACCTAACATTTTACACAGCTGCAACATGACTTCCCAACTCTTATGCTCAATGCCCTGACCTTCTTTACCACCCTATCTACTTGTGTTGCCACTTTCAGGGAGCTATGGACTTGCTCCCCATGATCCCGCTGTACATCAATGCTCTTCAGGATCCTGCCATTTACTATATACTTTCCTCATTTATTTGCCCTCCCAAAGGGCAACACCTCATGCTTGTCCACATTAAACTCTCTCTGTCAATTCTCCATCTGTGTTTCCAATTGATTTATAAGCTGCTGTATCCTTTGATAAATTTCTTCACTATCCACAATTCCACCAATTTTCACATTGGCTGAAAACTTACCAATCAGACCACCTATCTTTTGGTCCAAGTCATATATACATATCGCAAACAACAGATTTCCCAGCACTGATCCTTGCAGAACACCACTGGTCACAGACCTCCAGTCAGAATAACACCTTCACCCACTGCACTCTGCCTTCAATGGCATGGTCAGTATTGTAGATCAAACACTCTTTGTCAGAACTGGAAGGAGTGAAAACAAATTAGTTTTAAGTTACAGGAAGGGTGGGTGAGGATGAAGAGGACAAAGGGGATATCTCTGACTGAGTGTGACCTGGATTGCCATAGGGATATACTGCAGAGGGAATCATCTCGGTGAAGAAAGCAATTGGGGAGCGAGAACACAAACAAAGGAACGTAAACACCGTGAAATGCAAGGCTTTAGGTAATGACCGACAGGGCAGGCAGTGCTACTGGAGAGAGAAAAACTGAGCCAATATCACGGAGGAATGATGCAGCGAAAGTGGCCCGTTCAGATACAGAGAGTTACCTGCAGTTGTAGAATTGGATATCGAGCGCAGAAAGCTACAACGTTCCCAGGCAGAGGAAGAAATGCTATTCCTCAAGCTTATGTTGGGCCTTGTTACAGAAGTGTAGCAGACCACATTCAGATAGGTCAGAGTGGGACTGGGATGTAGAGATAACGTTGCAGGCAACAGGATGCTCCAGTTTCCTGTTGACTGAATGCAGAATCTCCACACAGCATCCATCCAATCTGCTTATCCCCACGGTAACCCTGGCTTCAGCCTACCAGAGATAGTCCCTTTGTCCTATTCAACCCTTCCACAGCTTGTCCGCAACTTAAAACTTTCCCAGTTCTGACGAAGGGTTTTCAACCTGAAACACTCCTTTGTTTCTCTTTCTACAGGCACCACTTGACTTGCTGTCTTTACTTCAAATTTCCATCATCAGCAGATTTTGTTCTTCAAAGAAAAGAAATAATTAAATGCCAAAATGGGAGAACCTAGACTTTAGTCTGAGCTCAGACTGTGTGTTGTCGTATGGTGTTTGCCAGCATCGCTCTGAGAGCTACTGACTGGTCAATGCGGAGTGGACATATCCTCTTGTGGGATGAGGGAGAATTTTCTTCTCTCTGAGGATTGTTGCTCTTTGGAACCCTCTTTGTTAAAGGGCGGTGGAAGCAGTCTTTGAATATTTTTAAGAACGAATTAGTTAGATGAGGGATAGCAGCGGAAAGGGTGAGCGGCTTTATATTCCTGAGTGTCAACTCCTCAGAGCATCTATCCTGGGCCCAACACATTGATGCAATCATGAAGAAGGCACGACAACGGTTCTAGGAGTTTGAGGAGATTCGGTATGTCATCAAAGATTCATGCAAGTTTCTATAGACGTACGGTGGAGAGCATTCTGACTGGTTGCATTACATCCTGGTATGAAGGCTCCAATGTGCAGGATCGAAAGAAGCTACAAAGGGTTGTAGACTCAGCCAGCTCCATCACGACCACAACCCTCCCCACCATCGAGGACATCTTCGAGAGGCGGTGCCTCAAGAAGGTGGCATCCATCACTAAGGACCTTCACCATCCGGGACATGCCTTCCTCTTGTTACCACCATCGGAATGGGGGTACAGGAGCCTGAAGACTCACACTCAACAATTCAGAAACAGCTTCTTCCCCTCCGCCATCAGGTTTCTGAATGGTCCGTGAACCCATGAACACTACATCGTTATTCCTTTTTTATTGCACTATTTATTTATTTTGTAATTTATAGCGATTTATATCTCTGGACTGTACTGCTGCTGCAAAACAACAAATTTCACGTCATATAAGTCAGTGATAATAAACTTGATTCTGATTCTGATTCAGGTAGATGAGAATGTGGAGCTAAGGTTACAATCAGATCAGCCATGATGCTAACAAATGAGAGCATACTCGAGGGGCAGAATGGCCTCTCCTGCTCCTACTTCAAATGTTTGCATTAGTAATATCTGTGTGTGAAGTATCTGTTTTTTCTGGACAAAGAGACAGCAGCTCAGAGCTTCTTTTCACCAGCAGTGATCAACACAGACTGAGAGATCAAACACTGACCACCGTTGAACAAACGGTGTATTAGATTTTTAAACTAAAGTTCTGCTGCGGAATCTTAATGAAGTCAGGATAATATATCATGACTACACTGACCTGATAATTTAAGAATCAAAGTTGTAAGTAATGTGAAGCACTTCAAGTCTGGATCCTGCATAATTTCATTTGATTTATACATCTGTCTACACTGGACACTGCAAAGGTTAATGCAGTGGTGAACAGAAAGGAGGGAAGTGGACAATCAGTGAAAATTCCAAATATGGTCCGAATCACACGATGGCTTGGGTGGGCTCCAAGACCATTGCTGATTCATATGTCTTGGCCCACTTTTTATACTAATGATATTGCATTGGCTTAGGGTCCGATGCTGGCCTTCTTCTCAGCACCATTCATTCTACTTTCGGTCCATTGCTGTCATTGCACAAACTTTGTTTTCCAAATCCCTGCTCACAAACTCTCTTCTCACCCTTGCATCTCATTGTGTGCTGATGATCGGTTGCCCTTTTGAAAAGCAAAACAATTCTTCTTGATCATACCAGGCTGTGACCATAGCAAGGGGTTCTTTTTGAATGCCTTGTTTTCTATTCTGGACCTATCTGACATTATATGGAGAAGGGAAACGCAAACCAGAAGAGTGAGAGAAGATGACACAGATATACAGGATATTCAGCCCAGCTCACAGAGTCTGCTCCAGCCTTATCTAAATCTATCAGCATTGCTTCCTTTCCATTTTCCCTCATACTTTGTCTCATCTCTCATAGAGTCATACAGCAGGGAAGCAGGCCCTTTGGCCCAACTGTTCCGTGCCATTAACTTAAATAAACTGATATTTCAAAGATTCATAGATTCATACATTCGTAGAATAAAGACAGACTCCTATTTATTGACTACAGCTCCACCTTCAATGCCATAATTACAAACACACTCATCTCCAAACTCCTAGATCTAGGACTCAACACCTCCCTCTACAACTGGATCCTTGACTTCCTGACCAACAGACTACAATCAGTGAGGTTGAGTGTAACCCCTTCTCTAGTAGGGTATCTACATATTCCTTCAGAAAACTTTCCTGGACATGCTTGACAAATTCTGCCCCATCTCATCCTTGAGCACAATGACAGTCCCAGTCAATATTAAGGAAGTTAAAATATTTACTATTACAACCCTATTATTCTTACAACTGTCTGCGTTCTCCCTATATGTTTGCTCCTCTAATTCATGCTGACTACTGGGGGAGGCCTATAATATAATCCCATCAAAATGATTGCCCTTTTTTTATTTTGAAGTTCTACCAATATGATTCAAAAGATTAAGATGCATCGGATCTGATCCAGAAGATTAAGATGCAGAGGATCCACAGTGACTTGGTAGTTTGGATTCAGAATTGGCTTGCCCATAGGATAGTGGTGGAAGGGTCCGGCCAGGCTGCTGGGCTGCCTGCCTGCCCCTCTTTGCGCCCAGGTGTCCTTGGAGAGAGAGCACGTGGTATCCCCGGGCACCCTGGTTGAATTCCACGATCAGTGGGCCCCTCAGGGGATCACGTGTGTCGTGGATGGTGTGAACGGGATTCTCATCTGAAGTGTTGCAAGTGCGTTTTGTGGTCATTAGTTGCTGTAGTTAGAATCTGTGTGCATAGCTTTTTCTTCTTTCTTGTACTAGTTGTAGTTTTGACACTGGATGTCCTTTTGCAGTGCTTTTAGCGAATAAACGTTGGTAAAACAAAAATAGTGGTGGAAGGGTGTTATTCTGGCTGGAGGTCTGCGACAAGTGGTGTTCTGCAGGGATTGGTGCTGGGACTTCCGTTGTCTGTGATAAATAAAAGACTTGGATGAAACGATAGATGGGTGGGTTAGTCAGTTTGCAGGTGACACAAAGATTTGCAGAGTCGTGGACAGTTTAGAGGCCTGTCAAAGGATACAGCAGAATTTTGATCAGTTACAGATATAGGCAGAGAAACAGCAGATGGAGTTTGATCCGAGCAAGTGTAAGAGATGTTGCACTTTGGGAGGACAAATGTAAGGGGAAAGTATACAGTTAATCAACAGTGCAACTCCCCCTCCTCACTTGCCTCCACCTCTATCACACCAGAAACATCTGTACCCTGGAACATTCAGCTGCCAGTCCTGCTCATCTCTCAACCATGTTTCTGTAATAGCTGCAATATTATTCACTTCAACCCCTCCCTGTGGGAATGAGTGCCACGTTCTCACCACTATTTAGGTAAAGAGGTTTCTTCTGAATTGTCTATTAAAACTCTTGCTTATTACCTCTTATGAATGGTCTCAAGTTATGCTCTTCCCTATGAGCGGAAGCACTATATCCACTCCATCTAAATCTTGCACGACTTAATAGCCTCTACTTGATCACCCTTCAGCCTTATCACAAGAGCAAACAGACTTGCTCTGTTTATTCTGCACTGTTCCTTCACTCTACCATCCTTACCCTGCCTCAATGGGACAAACCTATCCCGAACCCCATGCAAGTACTCCCTAAACAACCTCCACATTTCTGCTGTGCGTTTCCCCAAGAACATCTGTTCCCAATTTACACTCCCAAGTTCCTGCCTAATAGCATCATAATTCCCCCTCCCCCAGTTAAATACTTTCCCATATTGTCTGCTCCTATCCCTCTCCAAGGCTGTGGTAAAGGTCAAGGAGTTATGGTCACTGTCTCCAAAATGCTCTCCCACAGAGAGATCTGAAACCTGATCAGGCTCACTGCCTTACACCAGATCCAGTATGCCCTCTCCTCTAGTCGGCCTGTCCACACACTGTGTCAGGAATCCTTCCTGGACACTCCTAACAAACTCTGCCCCATCTATCCCCTTTACACTAAGTAGGTGCCAATCAGTATTAGGGAAGTTGAAATCACCCATAACAACAACCCTGTTACTTTTGCACCTTTCCAAAATCTGCCTCCCGATCTGCTCCTCAGTGTCTCTGCTGCTATTGCGGGGATCTGTAGAATACTCCCAATAGTGTGATCGTTCCCTTCCTGTTTCTGACTCAGTAGACAATCCCTCCAGGACATCTTCCCTTTTTACAGCTGTGATACTGTCCCTGATCAGCAAAGCCACTCCCCCACCTCTTTTACCTCCACCTTCTGAAACAGCTAAACCCCAGAATATCCAGCAACCATTCCTGCCCTTGTGACAGCCAAGTCTCTGTAATGGCCACAACTTTATAGTTCCATGTACTTACCCACACTCTAAGTCCATCAGCCTTGTTCCTGATACTTCTCGCATTAGACACAATTCAGCTCATCCAACTGACTGCAATTTTGTCCTTTCAACTGCCTATCCTTCCTCACAGAGTTTGTTACAAGTTCATCAGACCTCCCTTTTCTTGAATTTGATCCCTTTAATATTAAACACCGGTGTTTTGAATGTTTTCTTTATCAGCTTGTTAAGCCAGACAACTTTCAGCAGTTGATGCATTTGTATTCTGGGATCCCTTTGTTCCCCAACTCGACATTCGCCTCTCCAGTCACAAACCACCTCTTTACTCTTCCTAACAAAATATTCCATCTCATAATTATCTATGTTGATCTCCTTTTGCCAATTATGTCCCATTTCATGGGTTACTAACATCATCCTGTCAGTTGTTGTAGACCTACCCAGTTGGGCATCATCTGCAAATTTATCTTTTGATGCCAGAGTCTAAATTATTAAAATAAATTGTGACCAGCAGTGGTCTTAGTTCTGATCCTTGTGGATATCGTTGTTCCCATTCTGCGCTTTCCGTATCAAACCCAGCTGTCTGTATCCCAACTGTACAACCTCTCACCTTATTTCTCAGTCTCTCATGGGATATATTATCCAAGGCCATTAGAAAGTCTAGATAAGTTATATTTACTTCATTACCTTCCTCTATTGCCTTGGTTGAATTTTCAAAATACTCAACACAAGTTGTTCAAGCAAGACCTCCCCTTTGAAATCCATGCTGACTTGTCATTACATTTTTTGTTTCTAGACATTAAAATGTTCTCTCCTTCAGTAGGGAATCAATTATTTCTCCTGTCAACGTTGAGTCAATTGGTCTATAATTCCCTGGACCTTTGACCCATCTGAAATATGGGTATCATGTTAGCTATCCACCTTTTTCTAATGAACTAGTAAATAAGTGTTGTAAAGCTTCTGCTCTCTCTTCACCAAATTCTTTTAAAATGTGTGAATGTAGCGCAGCTGGACCATGGTTGGGGTTTGAGTTGGATGAATTTATTCTGCTTTAGGTGGAGTCACACCACTATTCACCTCGTCAGTTGTGATGTCCACCTGTGTTGGTAGATTCCAAGGCATGATCTAAGTCTCGACCCAAAACGTTGACTGTCCACTTCCCTCTGTAGATGCTCCCTGACCCACTGAGCTCCTCCAGCACTTTGCGGGTTGCTCCTGATTTCCAGCATCTGCAGTCTCTTGTGTCTCCGTACAGTATTTTTCCCATCTCCCTGTCATTATCTGTGATATTTTGCTGGCTATCCCTAAACTGTCCAATTCCAGTCCAACTTCTCTTTTGTTTTACTGACGTGCCCATGGAATAAACCAGTAAACAGATGGGAAACCAATTATCATTTTGGCAAAGTCTTTTTCATTCTGATCTTTGTAAACCTACAGCCTCTCTTCAGTCCCACAGGCCCAGCCTCTTTCTTCCCATCTCAGACACAGGCTTTGATCCCAACAGACTGCTCAGCTGACACAGGTAAATAGGACCGATGTAGGTAGGTACAAAGGGCAGCAGGAACACAGTGGGCTGAAGGGCCTGTTTTTGTGCTGTACCACTCTATGAATCTCTGAACTCCACTCTCCTCAGCCGGCCTCAGCCTCTGGTCAGCACCCCATCTATTGCTTCAAGACTGGTTGCCACGTTCTCCAGGCTGCCTGATAGTGCCAAAATCTGCATGTGCTTTCAACAGCTAAGTTTCAGCCAAACCCACCTTACCCTGTTTTACTTCCTAACAACCACCTCAACTCACCAACCTCTCCAGACCTTCAGGGAAGATTCACGGAATTAGCAGTTGAAAGGTAAATGTGAGGTAGTACATTTTTGTGAGAAGAACGGTGGCGCAGCTGGTAGGGCCGCTGCCTCGCAGTGCCAGAGACCCGGGTTCAATCCTGACCTCAGGACCTGTCTGTATGGAGTTTGCACCATGCCTGTGTGGGCAGGCACGGTGGCGTAGCGGTTAGTGTAACGCTATTACAGCGCCAGCGACCCGGGTTCAGCTCCGGCCGCTGTCTGTAAGGAGCTTGTACGTTCTCCCCGTGACTGCGTGGGTTTCCTCCGGGTGCTCCGGTTTCCTCCCACATTCCAAAGACATAGGGGTTAGGAGCTGTGGGCATGCTATGCTGGTGCCGGAAGCGTGGCGACACTTGCGGGCTGCCCCCGGAACACTCTACGCATTTCACTGTGTGTTTCAACGTACATGTGACTAATAAAGATATCTTCTCCCTGTGATCACGTGGGTCTCCCCCGAGTGCTCTGGCTTCCTCTCACACATGGGTTCATAGGTTAGTTGGTCACTGTAAATTACCCCTAATGCAGGTGAGTGGTAGGATGCGGGGAATTTGATAAGAGTGTGGGGAGAATAAAATAGGTTAGGGTCGGATTTGTGTAAGTTGGCAGCCTGTGTGGAGTCGGTGGGTCAAAGGGCCTGTTTCCCTGCTCAATGACACTAAAGGGAGCTCAGGTGTTATTTGGAAGGATCTGATCATTTATCCTGACCCTGTCCTCAACTCCTTCCCCACACGGCCTTACTATTAAAGCAGTGCCCTTCCCTCTTCTCCTCTCTCCTACTGCTAAAACCCTGATCCCCTGACAAAACCGTGACAGACTGAGGGGCATTCGATTTCACTCTCGTTTGACCTGCATGTCAATGGGTGAGAGGTCTGGGGTTATTAAAAGACATTATGTGCAGCAGTGATGTAAAGCCTGAAGGATGCCATTAATCATTCCTTGGATCTACCCAAGTGAAAAAATACATATCCACCTCACTCTGCTGCTGGGTGCCCAATGAGATGACATCATTTACCCTGTGACCATCAGCTTGCTGCTGTCAGACTGACTGATGTTCTAGTGGTGATGTGGGGTGGGCCAAGGCCATAGTGATTCTGGGAGTCACAGCCCACATTGTCATGTGCTACTGATTGACTAAAGTTTGGTTTGAGGAGAAGGTATAACTCTTTTGTTGGTCCCTGGGTGCTATACAGTCCATGAGGTTAATTCCCTCCGATGTACCATTATATAATCCTCCCATACCTAGAGATACAGTTTTGTGTCAAGAAATAGATTTAAAAGGTAGTAGGTCATGGCCCTGAACAGAGACTTGAGTGCATAATCCAGGCTGACACCAATCCAGGACATTCCAAGTGTAATATTTCCACTGGAGCAAAAAGTTGCAGACGTTAGAGATCTAAAACAATATCAGAAAATGCTGGAAACTCAACAGGTCAGGCAGCTTCTGTGGAGAGTTGACATTTCAGGTGAAGGAAGTGTCATCAGAACTGGAAAAGTGAGAAAACAGGGGTGTTCTAATTTACATGAGCTCAGTCTATACCTGTCTCCTCAATGGGTATGTGACACATCTTGTTCACACACCCTCTCTCAGTGCCTTTTCTGTTAAACTGATGACTGTGTTGGTGTTGTCTCCTGCACTCATACAACTCAAAAGCTTCAGCAGCTTTGTTTCAAGTTTCTGCCCTGCTTTCATTTTCATGTGGTCAATTCTGCCTCTTCTTTTTCTTGACATATCTGAATCCAGTAAAAATATATTATAAAATATAACCATAATTGTATTCAAAAGTGTAGGAACTTTTAATGTGATAAATGGTAAAAGATGATAACGATGCTTCTTCCTTCAAGTTTGCAAACGAAGTCAGATAAAAAGAAAGGGAATTCCAAAGGAGCACCTATGATACAAATCGCTGGGGATGTCACTGAAAATATTCTGGACAAAGCTCTGGAATCAAGACGATCCACCAACCGTAGTCAGCATCAGTAACGGGCAGTGATGGCCCACTTCTGGTTTCAGTGATTCACGAGTCTGTGTCTCACTTACATCAGGACATCCTGACGTGGGTTTGTGTGGAGAAATGGATCATTCCTGGCCATTTAGTCCAAATGGTCTGTGCAGTCGTTTGTGCTCCAGACAGTCCTCTTCCAGCCCTCCCCATCCTAACCATGCTGGCAAAGTAAACAACTTCAACACAACGTACAGTGGCTGCAGTCTGTCTCATCTATAAAATACACAGCTCAGTACCTCCCAAACATGCAACCTCCACCACCAAGGACAAGAGCAGCAGGTGCATGGTTACACACCACCTGCAGTCTGGCTTCCATGTCGCTAACCATCCCTCCTTGGAAATACATCGCTGATCCTTCACTGTCACTGAGCCTAAATCCTGGTACAGTGGGAGCACCATCACCAGAAGGACAGCGGCAGTTTAGGAAGGTGGCGAACCACCACCTTCTGGAGGTCAATTAATGCTGACTCGCCATCAGACCCCAGACCCAAAAACGGTATTAAAATAACCTCTCTGTGTCAAGATTTTTCTCTTAAATTCCATTTTGGATTTCTTATAGACTGTTATATCTATAACCTTCCTGTGGTTTATATTTGAAATCTTTTAAAATCCTGGGCGTCTGAACCTGTCATAAAATATAATGACGAAGCTCACATTTGTTTTCATTCTTATACTAAAGGATGTGTGGGAGGCAAATTATTCATTCAGCAATCTCATCAAATTATCCATCGCTCTCACCTCCTGCCTCTGTGATCCTCTGCTTCCCCACCTCTCTGCCCGATTGCATCCCCAGTTCTCTACCTGATCTCACCACCGATGCCAGTAAGTGCTCCAGTTAAACAACACTGGCCTCTAGTGACCCAAATGCAAATTTCAGTCAGCCCTTTGTCAGCCGACAGAGGTGTATACAATTCTTAATATCTAAAGAATGAACATATAAAAATGTCTCTTTAAATGGATCATTCTTATAGCATCTAAAATAATTAAGGTCAACTTAATATCTGTAAGTGGGGAATACTAACTACCTATTCAGAACCTAGATTTCAACACAATTAAACTAAAAAGTCAAAGTCAAAGTCGAGTTTACTGTCACATGCACAAGTACATGTATGTGCAGGTGCAATGAAAAACTTACTTCCAGCAGCAGCACAGGCTACAAAATTCTATTGTATGACACTGTTTATTCCTTTAGAATGTGACTGAAATTCATGAAAGACAAACACAATCACTTTTGGGACATTTTGCATCGCTCTGAAAAGTCATGTGGCACAATTCCCCATCTTTTGGGCCAGCGTACACAAAGTCAGACCTCGCTGTTTTCAGGTGCAACCATTGTTGGCAATTCCCAGGTCCAAGAGCTTTTAGTAGTTCTCCATCAGACTAGAAGTCTACCAAGTAAAATCACGTTACTTACTCTCAATCCATTCGACCTCGCATGTTGTTACTAAGCCTTCTTCCTGCCCTCCCCCATTACAATTGCCATTAGTACTTACTCAATAGAACATAGAACAATACAGCACTGGACAGGCCATTCGGCCCACAATATTGTGCCAATCTCAATGCCAATTTATACTAAATGTCCTTCTGTGTATCATCTGTATCCCTCCATTCCCTTCATATTCAGGTGTCTATCTAAAAGCCTCTTAAACTCCACCAAACTGCCTGCTTCCATTGCTACCCCTGGTAACCCACTCCAGGCACCTACCACTCTCTCCGTAAAAAGCTTGCCCCTCACGTCACCTTTAAACTTCCCTCCCTCTAAGCTTAAAAACATAATCTCTAGTATTTGACCTTTCTACCCTGGGGAACAGATTCTGATTGTCTTACCCTATCTGTGCCTCTCATAATTTTAAAAACCTCTATCAGGTCTCCCCTCAGCCTCCGACAGTCTAAGGAGAACAACTCAAGCTTTTCCAACCTTTGCTGATAGCTCATACCCTCTAATCCAGGCAGCGTCCTGGTAAACCTCTTCTGTACCCTCTCCACAGTCTCCACATCCTTCCTATAATGGGGGCGACCAGAACTGCACTCAATACTCCAAGTGCAGTCTGACTAAAGTTTTACAGAGCTGCAGCATGACTTCCTTACTGTTATACTCAACACCCCTACCAATGAAGGAAATCACGCCATATGCCTTCTTTACCACCTCATCCACTTGCATAGCCACTTTTAGTGAACTATGGACCTGGACCCCAAGATCCCTCTATACCTCAGTATTATTAAGGAGCCTCCAATTAACTGTGTACCTTCTCCTTTCATTTGACCTCTCAAAGTGCAACACCTCACACTTGCCCTGATTAAACTCCATCTGCCACTCCTCTGCCCATATCTGTAGCTGATCTATATCCCACTGTATTTGTTGATAGCTCTTTACACTGTCCACATCTCCACCAATCTTGGTGTCATCCGCAAATCTGCCCATCTGCATTTTCATCCAAATCATTGATATATATCACAAACAACAGAGGGCCAGCACCGATCCTTGCAGAACACCACTGGTCACGGACCTCCAGCCAGAATAACAGCCTTCCACCCCTGCTCTCTGTCTTCTATGGGCAAGCCAGCTCCGAATCCAAACTTGCAATTCACCCTGGATCCCATGCATCTTTATCTTCTGAATCAACCTACCATGAGGGACCTGATCAAATGCCTTACTAAAGTCCATGTAGATAACGTCCACTGCCTTCAAGGACCTTTGTTACCTCCTCAAAAACCTCAATCAAGTTTGAAAGGCATGACCTGCCCCGCACAAAGCCATGCTAACGGTCCCTAAGCAGGCCATGCCTTTCCCAATGTGCATAAATCCTATCCCTCAGTATCCTCTCCAATAGCTTCCCCACCACTGATGCGAGGCTCACTGGCCTATAATTTCCTGGATTATCCCTATTTCCCTTCTTGAACAAAGGCACAATAGTTGTTCCTCTCTAGTCCTCCGGAACCTCGCCTGTTGCTAGTGAGGACACAAAGGTATTTATCAAAGCCCAACAATCTCCTCACTTACTTCTTTCAGAGTCTGGGATGTATGCCACCAGGCCTTAGGGATTTATCCACCTTAAATGCTTTCCAGAAGACCCAGCACTACCTTCTCCTGAATCTCAAAACGTCCCAGGAATAATGAGCTGATTCCCCAGTCACCCACCTGATCACCCATCCCGTCTCAAGATGCAGGCCTCCCCCAGACAAATACCCCCAGCCTTTCACTCCCCGATCACTGGCCCTCTGACACTGCTTCAGCTTTACTGTTGTATTTTCCTTGACTTGCCCCACAGTGAACAAGAATGTATAACATGGATTCGGTATTGATGTTTTGAAGCAGCAGGGAGTGAGCTTCAACCTACCGTTAATACCAAGCTGCAGATTTAGAAGCTGGATCACCTGTGGTAACTGTGCCAACCTGTGAATGGGTACAATGACAGCAGATCAGTGGGAGGCATTCAAAAAATAATTTTGATGTAATACAGAAACTACTCAGTCCCTGAGGGGAAAAATCTCCAGTTGCCGTAAGAGCAGCATTAAGGAGACAAGAAACAATGCAGAACTAAGATCGCAAGTACATAAAGGAGAGAACTTCCACAGTACCTAGTCCCTGAACAAACACAAGACTGAGGACTCCATGTGTGCCTCAATAGGCATGTTACATCGACAATGCCCAGGGCAGAGGTGTGCTCTGCACATGCTTTGAGTGAGGGCTTCGTGAAGCAATGTTCTATTGTCCATGAGGCCTGAGCCCTAAGGAAAATTGGGCCTTGCACGCACAAATATTGATTGCCAAGCACTTCTCCACCAGCTCCATTATTGTGGCTGGCAATGAAAATCTGGCCGGTTGTAGATTACGACTGCCTGCTTGTAAGTCATGAGGGGCAGGGAGTTTATGTTAAGGGAAAGTGGGCTTGTTGGCTGTTACAAAGGCAGAGAAAAGTTGGGGAGGGAGGAAGAAAAAATATTCATGATCTGAGCTATTTGCAGGCTGTGTGTGCCTGGTTCAGTTTTGTGCTGGTGATGTCATTGGACATCATCGTACACATCTGGACATCATCGTACACATTTGGACATCTCTGAGCTTAAGTGTGCATGGGAGACAAGGAACTGGGTTCATAGCCCATGTCACAAACACCGTCAGTGTTCAGCCGTGCTCACCAATCACATTTTAGATTACTTTCATTAGTCTGTGGCACAGAAGTTTTGCAAACTTTGAGGCAAATCGGATCGTAAGAGAATACGTAAAGAAACAAGCAAATGATATTAAGACTGCCACGAAAATTTTTACCACCATGTTAGAAAAAGAGGGTGGTCAGCAGTGACAGGCCCTGAAAATGAATGTTGATGATATTGTAAGCAAAACTAACAAATGATGGATATGCTAATCATTATATTGCACCAGTATTAACAGTCATTGAAAAGGAGGGCATCCCATGCATCACATAAACACTAATAACAAAATAGGAGCGGATTCCTGTCAAAAATATGACAATGAAGAATCAAATAGATTCCAACTAAGAAGAAATCACAGATGCTCGAATTAGTCCCTTCCAACAATTTTTTGATTCACAAAACATTTCTTTTGATTTGAAACTTTCTATGATGTCTCTTTTCCAGTTTCTATTCTGGAGTGTACAGTAGCTCATCAGTTAGCACTGCTACCTCACAGCTCCACTGACCCGCACTTGTTCCTTATTTCCAGTACTTTGTCCTGGTTCCCACACCACAAAGACATGCCGGTAGTTTATTTAATTGTTTGCTGCAAGTTACCCCTTGATGTAGGTAAGTGGCAAAAGGAATCAAAGAGGAGTTGAAGGCAGGAGAGAGAGAATAAGTTGCAAGGTTCCAGGAAGATAGGAGGTGGTGGAAATGGACTGAAGGGATCACAGATGGGCCAAATGGCCTCCTTCCCTGCCACAGTAAGTAAGTCTTCTCACTCTATTAATATTTTCTTCAGACTCTTAGATAGACACATGAATGATAGAAAAATTTGGGGTTATGTGGCAGGGAAGGGTTAGATAGATCTTAGAGCAGGATAAAATGTTGGCACAACATTGTGGGCCGAAGGGCTTGTACTGTGCTGTAGCGTTCTACGTTCTATGTTCAATGCAGTGTAGTGGTTAGCGTAACACTATTACAGCGCCAGCGACCTGGGTTCAATTCCGGCTGCTGGCTGTAAGGAGTTTGTACGTTCTCCCCGTGTCTGCGTGGGTTTCCTCTGGGTGCTCCGGTTTCCTCCCACATTCCAAAGACATATGGGCATGCTATGTTAGTGCCGGAAGAGTGGTGACACTTGCAGGCCACTCCCAGCACATTCTCAGTAACGCAAAAAGATGCTTTTCACTGTGTGTTTCGATGTACATGTGACTAATAAATAGATATCTTATTTTATCAAAAATCTCTCAATCCTCAGCTTTGCTATTTAGCTTCACAACATTATGACTCTTTTCCTTCAATCTAACATGATCCTTGAGTTCTGTAGTCAGCCACAGAGTAATTAATTTTTGCATAGATTTTATATTTCTCAAAGGAATGTATGTTTGTTAAGAAATACAAAATATTTCTTAAATTCTTGTCAGTTTTTATTTGTGGGAAACTTTTTTTTAATGTACCCCAGCCAACTTTCCTCATAGCTACATAGCTGAGTTACTTAAGTTCAAAGCTCTAGTTTCTTATTGAAGTGTCTATTTCTACCCAAATGAAAAATCTATCACATTGTGATCACTTATCTTTGCAGATCCCTTACATCAGATTACTTGTTAATTCTGATTTATTTCACAAGAAAGCACATTGAATAAAAACAGTTCTCTCGTTCATTCCATAACTTATTGATTCAGGAAACTATCCCAAAAATGTTCTACAAATTTGTCCTCCAAAGTCCTCATGGTTATTGTTAAACGTTTGCTATTCAGGGAACTATAAACCACCCCACTAGTGTCTTCTGTCCCTTGTTATTGTTACGACCCACATTGATTCTACTTTCTGAAGATCATTCTTCGTCACTGCCCTTAACCAATAACCAGGGCTATCCTGCCTCATTTTCCATCTTCCTGTCCTTTCTAAATGTTCTACCCTGGAATATTTAGTCCCAGCCTGGATCACTTGCAGCTACATAGAGTCATATAGCATGGAAACAGGCCCTTCTGCCCAACTCGTTCCTACTGACTGTGTTGCCCAGCGACCTAGTCCCACCTGCCCACGTCTGGCCCACAGCCCTCTAAACCTCCCTTATCTATGTACTTATCTGGATAGCTTTTCAATGTTGCTAATATGCTCGCCTTAACCACTACTTCTGGCAGCTCATTCCAAATACGCACCACCCTTTGTTGAAGAAGCTGCCCTGATGTCCTTCTAAATCTCTCACCTCTGATCTTAAGCCTATGCCCTCTTGTTTTTAACAACTGCTCCCTGGGTCAAAGATTATGTGCTTTCATCCTGTCTATGACCCTCATGATCTTATACACCTCTATCAGGTCACCCCCTCAATCTCCTACATTCCAGGGAATAAAGTCCTAGTCTGCACAACCTCTTCTTACAACTCAGGCCCCCAAGTCCAGGCAACATCCTGGTAAATCTTTTCTGCACTCTTTCTAGTTTAATAACATCTTTCCTACAACAGGGCAACCAAAACTGTGCACAATACTCCAAGTGCAGCCTCACCAATGTCTGATATAACTGCAACATAACTTCCCAACTCCTATACTCAATGCCCTGACTGATGAAGGCCAAACGCCTTCTTCACCACCCTGTCTACCTGTGACACCGCTTTCAATGAACTATGCACTTGCAATCCTAGGTCCCTCTGTTCTACATGAATGAGTTGGGCAGAAGGGACCTACCATTCACCATCCTACCCTGGTTTGATCTCCCAAAGTGCAATACCTCACATTTATCTGGACTGAAAGCTATTTGCCAATCCTCAGCCCACATACCCAGCTGATCAAGGCCCCCCTGTAATTTTTCATAACCTTCTACACCATGCCTTGTACATTCACATTCAAATCGTTGATATAAATTACCATCAACAAAGGTCCCAGCACCAACCCCTGTGGCACACCACTAGACACAGGCCTCCAGTCTGAGAAACAACCCTCAACCATCACCCTGTGCTTCCTACCACTGAGCCAATTATGACTCCAATCCACTATCTCCCCCTGGATCTCATGAATATAACCTTCCAGACTAGCCCGCCATGAGGGACCTTGTCAAAGGCCTTGCTAAAGTCCATACAGACATCCATTATCCTATCCTTGTTTACCTCCTTGAAGAACTCCAAGAGATTTGTCAGACACAACTTACCACGCACAAAGCAGTGGGAATCAAACCTGTCCTGAGTCAGACCCTGTCTCTCCAAAGGTTGATAGAACCTGTCCCTCAGAATCCCCTCCAGCAACTTACCCACCACCGATGTCAGACTCACTGGCCTGTAGTTTTTTGGCTGGTCTTTGTGACCTTTTTTAAACAGTGGTACCACATTAGCCACTCCCCAGTCCTCTGGAACCTCACCTGTGGCCAGAGATGAAGCAAAAATCTCTGCAAAGGCCTCCATAGTTTCTTTTCCAGCTTGCCAACAAGGTCCGAGAATGCACTAAGTCAGGCCCTGGGGATTTATCCACCTAATCCACTTTAAGGCCTCCAATACCTCCTCCCTGCTAATTCATATGTTGTCCAAGACAACCCACTCATTTCCCCCATTTCCTTAGCTTCCATCGTTTTCTCTACAGTAAAAACTGAAGAGAAATATTCATTAAAAATCTCTCCCACTTCCTTCGGTTGCACACACAGACGGCCATGCTGATCTTTAACAGGATCTATTCTCTCCCTAGCCACCCTTTTAATATACCTGTAGAAGCTCTTGGGATTTTGCCTCACCTTGCCTGCCAGATATGTCTCATATCCTCTTTTCGCCCTCCTAACTTCTCTCTTAAGTGCACTCCTACACTTCTTGTAGTCATCAAGGGATTCGGTAGCTCCCAATTGCTTATGCGCAGTGTATGCCTCCCTCTTTTTCTTAACCAGAGCCTCAATATCTCTCGTCAGCCAGGGTTCCCCAAACCTGCCAGCCTTGCCCTTCACCCTAACAGGAACATGCAGGCCCTGAACTCACACTTTTAAAGGCCTCCCACCTGGCAGAAACTCCTTTCCCTGCAAACAATCTCCCTGAATCAACCACTGCAAGATCCCCCAAAAATATCCTCTCCAATGACCATTGTTGTGTCGTCTTTCATCAAGAAGGCAACTCCCCCTCCTCTCTTACCTGCACCTCTGTCACACCTGTAGCAACTGTATCCTAGAACATTGAGCTGCCAGTCCTGCCCCTTCTCCAGATATGTTTCTGTTATACCTATAACATCCAGTCCACAAAGCCAATCCTCACCCTGAGTTCATCCACCTTACCTGTCAAGCCTCTAAAAGTCTTGAAGTCTCAAAGTTGAGTTATTGTTATATGCACAAGCACATACAATATATGCACAGGTATAATGAAAAACTTACTTGCAGCAGCATCACAGGCACATGGCATCAGATAAGCAGCATTCACAAGAAAAACAAATTAAACATAAATTATACACAATTTTTACAAGAAAGAATACAATTAGAACAAAAAAAAGTCCATTTTAGTGCAAAGTGATCAAAGTATTGCTATACTGAGGTAGTAATTAGGGTTGTGCAGGTTGGTTCAAGAACCAAATGGTTGAAGGGAAGTAGATGTTCTTGAACCTGGTGGTGTGGGACTTCAGGCTTCTGTACCTCCTGCCCGATGGTAGCTGCGAAAAGCTGGCATGGGCTGGATCATGGGGATCTTTGATGATGGACAGCAATGCCTCCTGTAGATACTACCGATAGTGGGGAGGGATGTGCCAGTGATGTATTGGGCTGAGTCTCTGCAGCTTCTTACGTTCCTGCGCATTCGAATTGCTGTACCAGACCATGATACTTTCAACGTACATCTGTAGAAGTTTGTTAAACTGTTCGGTGACACCGAACCTCCTTAACCTCCTAGAAAGCAAAGACACTGGCGTGCTTTTCTTATGATTGCATCTACGTGCTGGGCCCAGGATGGGTCATCTGATATGTTTACACCCTGGAATTTAAAGCTGCTGACTCTCTCCACCACCGATCCCCCAATGTAGACCGGCGCATGTTCACCCTCCTTTCCCTTCCTGAAGTCAACAGTCAGCTCTTTAGTTGTGCTGATGTTGAGCGAGAGGCTGTTGCTGCAGCATCACTCAACCATGTGTCCTATCTCACTCCGGTAGGCTGATTCATCACCACCTGTGATTTGTCCAACAATAGTAAGCGTCGCGGGGAATTTGAAGATGGCATTGGAGCAGTGCTTAGCCACACAGTCACGTGTGTATGGAGAGTAGAGCAGGGGGCTAAGCACACAGCTTTGAGGTGCTCCTGTGTTGACGGTCAGCGAGGAGCAGATGTTGTTACAAATCCTCACTGAACTGAGGTCTGCCGATGAGGAAGTCGAGGATCAGTTGCAGTTGCATTGAAATAAATGCAGTTTACACTAATAGTCTTTCCTCTCCCTTTACTGTGCTCCTGTCTATCCTGACATATAACTTTGCTCTTATCCGTCAGGACAAACGTATTCTTCTATCTGAATTATTGCTTTTGCTAATTTGTTATAAGTGCTTCAAGGATTCAGAGGCACTGTTTTGTATTTTAATGTTTCACCATTTTTTCCTTGACTTTGTCCACTCCTGCACCTCCACAATTAAACGTCCCCTCATAATCTGTTCATCATTACCCAAATTTCTACTCATCTCTATGCCTTTGTCCTTTCCCTTTAACATATAATTTTTGCCTCACGTAAACATTGCACCACTTTAATAACTCAAAGATAACCAGTTCACCAGGATACTGGGTCTTGGCTCAGTTAAGTGGCTAGTTCTGCTCTTCCCCAAATCTGGTGCCGAGAATCAGAACCTCATTCTCCCAGCTTGTCTTTGAGTCTTACATTTAACTCACTGACCTGCTCACACTGTTACTGGTTTACCAGTGGCTCAGATAACAAGATAGATATTATTGCTTTTTTAGGTTTTAGCATTTCAATTTCCATCTATGGTGCTCAAATTCTCCTGGAAGGACCTTATTATGTATTTCACTTAGGGTACTGGAGCACAACAGCGGAATCCTCGCTTCCTTCTCCTTCTCCAGCCTAAGCTTTGGGCCTTGATCCCAGTCCGGGTCTCAGGATTCTCGATCATGACTACAGAAGTACAGAGTCACAGAGTTGTACAGCACAGAACCAGGCCCTTCAGCCCATCATATCCATGCTGTCCTTTCTGCCCATCTACACTAATCTCACATTAGGACTGTATCCTCCTCTGCCTTGCTTATTTATGTGTAAATTCCTGTCAAACATCATGATTGTATCTGATTCTGACAGCACGTTCCAGGTATCAGCCACTCCCTGTGTGAGAAATTACCCCTCAGATTCCCTTTAAGCTACTTCCACTTACAAGTAGCAAGGGAAAATGACTATCTACCTGTCTGTGCCTCTCCTAATCTTATGCACTTCTGTCAGGTCACAACTCGGTCTCCTTTGCTCCAAGGAGAACAAGCCCAGCCTACCCAATCTCTCCCCATAGCCCCCACCAACCCAGGCAACATCCAGCTGAATCTCCTCTGTATCTATTGCCCAACTTACTGGAAATGATTCCAGGAATGGGGTTAGTCTTCCTTGGACTTCAGAAGGTTAAGGGTGATTTAAGTTTTCAGAGTATTAAGGAGAACCAAAAGGGAACATAAAACCCTGTCAGGGTTCAGCAGGCTGGATGCAGGAAGGATGATTTCTCCTGGCTGGTGGGTCTAGAACCAGAGGTCGGAGTCTCAAGATACAACGACATTTAGGACTGAGATGAGGGGAAGCTTCTTCACTCAGATGGTGATGAATCTGTGAATTCTCTACACAGAGGACAGGTCACTGGATATATATTAAGATAGGTTTATAGACACAAAAGTCATTGGAGAGAATATGGGGACAGTGGGACAGTGATGGTATTGAATGGTAAAGCATGTTTGAGGGGCTGAATGGCCTAGTCCTGCTCTTATTTGCTATGTTCTATGTTTCAGCTGGTTTGAGAACCTAGGAGCTGGGATACTGGAGCTTTGTCCTTTCAGGACTACATTGGGAAACAGTTTTAAATCCCAAGGGTCGCAGAAATATTTTCAGCAAACAGACAATCACGGGGAATTTTGATGTCGTGGTGAGAATTGAAACTTGAAACTTGACTCAAGCTAATAGTTTTGGATAAAAGGTGTCATAAAAATAGGGAATGGGAGAAAGAAAGGAGGCAGGTTGGCAGTGGTGATAAAGGAAGGAGTTACAGTGCTGGAGAGAAAGGCTGTTCTTGGTGGGGTGAATAAGGACAGAGTCTGTATAGTCAGAGTTTAGGGGTAAACAGACTCTTGCACAATCCTTGGCATGTCCCTATTGCTCACCTCAGAGTGAGGAGGACATAGACAAAGATGAAAGAGAGACAGAATTTTAATCTGTCTTTCCACCTTCAGCGTCCTACTCCTCGAGTGGATCGTCTGTTGGATATGTGAAGGACGTTGAATTGCAGCATTTTGTTTCCTTTAGTCTTGTGGCCTTACCCTGAAAAAATTTAATTGTTCTGCTGGGTCCAACTCCCTCAGGCACCTCATCCATGGGGTGTTCACCGAGAGTGAACTTCAACTAGGCACACTTTCCAGCTAGAGTCCTGCGCTACCCAGAGGCTGACAGGTTTACTGTATTTCTACAACAGGTCTGATGCTGATCAAGATTGTTAATGTATCTACAGTAGGGCCAAATACATTGACTGTCCCAAAGCAAAGTACTGCCACAGAGGGAAAAAAACTCATCCACCTGAAACATTAACCCTGTCTCTCTCTCCACTGATGCTGCCTCACCTGTAGAGTATCTGCAGCATTCTTTGTTCAAATTCAATTAACATCCATCTCTAGGTGAAGGTCCTTCCTGTCGGTGGAGGTGGCTGAGAGCTATCAGGTGGAGGGAGCTACCCCACAGCTTTGCGTCTTCAGACTGAAAAGGAACGGTGAGCACTAGGTGGTCAAAACCAGATCCAGCAAGCGGTCAGGAGTGCTCCAGGTGCAGCTGGACTGTATTCCACTCACATGGGAGAAATGGTAATCTCTATGGAGTTACAGCCGTTACACCTGGAAGGTGTATCAGGATGGGAGGAGAAGGCTAGGAAAGCTGCAGTGGTTGAGCTTCAGTAGGTAGGTTGGCAGGACTAGCATTCCGGGCCATAGGTGAGATTGTGCATCCTATTACTGCCAACAATAAAACCAAAAAAGGCTGCATACTCAACACCTGTAGAGAGAGAAACAAGACTTAACCACTAAGGTTGATACGTTGCTTTTTCTCTGTCAGAGTCAAGGATGCAAATAAGTATTCTGTAGAAAATTCTGAGGCCAGGGGAGGGTGCGGTTGGTGGGTTGGGAGGGGTGGAGGAAGGCTGAACGGTCAGAGTTCATAAACTGCACCGGCTGTAATATGGGTGAGGTCCTGTAGTCAGAATTAACGGGGCTAGGAAGGAGATTAAAAAGCAGGACCACAAATATTCTAATTTCTGGTTACTTGCCCGCGCCACACTCTAACCAATAAAGGAATAGGAAAGGGGTTGCCAGCTAATAGTGTGGGCTGAGGGATGGTGAGGGGGGATGGGGGGGGGGAGCTAAAAAAGGAGGACAAAGCTGGCATCTCAGCAGAGCCCAGTGTCCTCACAGAGGGGATCGGCTTACGTGGTGGGAGACCAATTTAAGGTATTTTGATGAGATAGTTGGGAGTTAGGACGTAATGAGACAGGAGAAGGAACAGGCCAGCTCTCTAAGAAAATAGCAGCAGTTTCCAAAAGATTGAGAGTAATCTCTCCACACTGGTAAGTGCAGAAAGACTGTGATTTCTATGCATGTATACTTAACCTGAACTGGTGATTCCACAACTGTTCTTCAACGTCAGACCTCACAGAAGCCACTGGTAGGAGCACAGGCATGCTTATCCAGAATCAAGCCCACCAGGGAAAAGGCAATTCTGGATTTGGTGTTGTTTAATGAACCTGATTTGATGAGGGAGCTTAAGGTAAAGGAACCCTTAGGAGGCTGTGATCATAACATGATAGAATTCACCCTGCAGTTTGAGAAGCTAAAAATCAGATGTATCAGTATTACAGTTGAGTAAAGGTAACTGCAGAGGCATGAGAGAGGAGCTGGCCAAAGTTGATTGGAAGGGCACCCTAGCAGGGTTGTTGGTAGAGCAGCAATGGCCAGGAGTTCCCTGGGAGTAATTCGGAAGACGCAGGATCAGTTCATCCCAAGGAGAAGCAGCATTACTAAAGGGAGGATGAGGCAAAAGTGGCTGACAAGGGAAGTCAAAAAACAGCATAAAAGCAAAAACAAGAGGGCACACAATATTGCAAAAATTAGTGGGAAGCTATAGAGCATTGGGAAGCTTTAAAACCAACAGAAGGCAACTGAAAAGCAATAAGGGGAGAAAGATGAAATATGAATGTAAGCGAGCCAATAATATAAAAGAGGATACCAAAAGTTTTTCAAATATTTAAAGAGTAAAAGTGAGACAAGAGTGGACATCGAACCGTTGGAAAATGACGCTGCGAGAGGTAGTAGTGGCGAACAAGAAATGGCGGATGAACTGAATAAATATTTTGCAACAGTCCTTCACTGTGGAAGACACCAGCAACATGCCAGAAGTTCAAGAGAGTCAGGGGGCAGAAGTGAGCGTAGTTGCTATTACTAAGAAGATTGGGAAGCTGAAAGGTCTGAAGGTGGATAAGTCACCTGGACTGGATGGACTACACCCCAGGGTTCTAAAAGAGGTAGCTGAAGAGATTGTGGAGGCATTAGTAGTGATCTTTCAAGAATCACTAGATCAGGAATGGTTCCAGAGGACTGGAAAATTGCAAATGTCATTCCGCTCTTTAAGAGGGGAGGGAGGAAAAAGACAGGAAATTATAGGTCAGTCAGCCTGACTGAAAATAGGCTGAAGTCAGGATTGTTTCCTTCAGGGGAGATCTTGCCCTTACAAATCTGTTGGAATTCTTTGTAGGAAGTAACAGGCAGGATGAACAAAGGAGAATCGGTGGATGTTGCTTACTTGGATTTTGACCTTTGACAAGCTGCCACGCATGAGGCTGCTAAACAAGATAGGAAGCCCATAGTATTACAGGAAAGGTATTAGCATAGATAGAGATTGGCTGACTGGCAGAAGGCAAAGAGTGGGAATAAAGGGGGCCTCTTTTCTAGTTGGCTGCCGGTGGCTAGCGGTGTTCCTCAGGGGTCAGTGTCGGGTCCACTACGTTTCATGTTATATGTTATTGATCTGGATGATGGAATTGGTGTTTTGTGGCCAAGTTTGCGGATGATACAAAGATAAGTGAAGGGGCAGGTTGTGTTGAGGAAGCAGGGAGTCTGCAGAAGGACTTGGACAGGTTGGGAGAATGGGCAAAGAAGTGGCAGATGGAATACAGCGTAGGGAAGTGTATGGTATTGGTATTGGTTTATTATTGTCACTTGTACTGAGTACCGGGAAAAACCTGTCTTGCATACTGTTCATACAGATCAATTCATTATGCAGTGCATTGAGGCAGTACAGGATAAAAACAATAACAAAATACAGAGTAAAGTGTCACAGCTACAGGGAAGTATGGTCATGCGCTTTAGTAGAGGAAGAAAGCGTAGACTATTTTCTAAACGGGGAGTGAATTTGGAAACTGGAGATGCAAAGGGACTTGGGAGTCTTAGTGCAGGATTCCCTAAAGATTAACTTGCAGGTTGAGTCAGTAGTAAGGAAGGCAAATACCATGTCAGCATTCATTTCAAGGGGACTAGAATATAAAAGCAAGGATATAATGCTGAGGTTTTATAAGGCGTTGCTCAGGCCACATTTGAAGTATCGTGAGCAGTTTTGGGCCCCATATCTGAGGAAGGATGTGCTGGCATTGGAGAGGGCCCCAGGGGAGGTTTATGAGAATGATCCTGGGGATGAAAGGGTTAACGTATGAGGAGTGTTTGATGGTTCTGGGCCTGTACTCGCTGGGAGTTCAGAAGGATGAAGGGGGATCTCATGAAACCTAGCGAATATTGAAAGGCCTGGATAGAGTGGATATGGAGAGGGTGTTTCCAGTAGTGGGAGAGTCCAGGATCAGAGGGCACAGCCTCAGAATGGAAGAACGTCCCTTCAGAACAGAGATGAGGAGAATTTCTTTAGTCAGAGGGTGGTGAATCTGCGGAATTCATTGCCACAGATGGCCCGTGGAGGCCAAGTCATTGGGTATATTAAAGTGGAGGTTGATAGGTTCTTAATTAGTAAGGGCATCAAAGATTACAGGGAGAAGGCAGGAGAATGGGATTGAGAGGGAAAAATAAATCAGTCATGATCGAATGACAGAGCAGACTTGATGGGCCGAACTGCCTAATTCCGCTCCTATGTCTTATGGTCTTACAGTCTAAATTCTCCCAGCAAGATTCCCTGTAGCATGCAAACTTAGTCTGGAGTCCCACGCTTGCCTCTGACTATAAAACTCAAGACATAATGCACAGAGATTCGGACGTAAAAGGTACCACTGAAGTATGAGAAAGGACAACCCTGGACAGGACCAAGAAATGCTGGTGCATGTAATTATGATGTGACTCGAAACAGGAGGGGACTGTGGTACTAAATATTTCTGAATCAAGCTGGTCAGGAAAGATTAGAAAGAAAGAAAAAATATGTTACTATTAATTAGTTGAGGGTTGGAGAGGGAAGATGTACTTGAATCGTAGACATTTTAGAGATGCCTGAAAGCTTCTAGGTGTAAGCAATCAGCCACTAAATATTGAGATATAGAGGAGCCGATTAGTAGGGAAATGCAGAGAGAATCAAAGACTTATTGACCAGTGAAATGGGAAACTTCTGTATCTGTAGTATGAAAGGCCAGGGGTCAGATGGCAGTGACAACACTACTGACCCCCATGGTCAGATGATAGCATGCCTATCGGGTCGGAAGCTACACTGCTGTCAATCAAGGTCCAGCTCCACCCCACCATCAAGAGCATACCTAAGGATTGACTTGTAACTCACCTTTGTCCTTGACCCTGAATCATTGGCTTGTTTGAATTACCTGAACTGGCTCCACCCAGCTACAGCCCTATAAAAGATGGTACATGTGGGCAGCTCGCTCTCTTTTCCGATTGCTGCCGGGATTGAGACCACAGGTGAGAGGGTGCACTTCCACAGGGGTCTAGGAGCATCCTAAGTAGATTCCCAATAGCATAGAGCCATTGTTTCTCCAAATTCAGGGTGTTCAGACAACGTATTTGTTAGTTCCCTGATCGTTTGTACTAGTTCATTGCGTGTGTGTGTGTGTGTAGTGTGTGTGTGTGTGTGTGTGTGTGTGTGTGTGTGTGTGTGTGTGAGGGTGTGTACACTTCACCCCTGTTGTGAATCCCCCCACGTTTTGCGATCACCCGAGTGCGAGTATGCAAGTGTGCATTTGTTTCCTTTTCATTCTGTTCCTGTGTCTGTCTTTGTAAATAAAATTCTCCCTTTTGAAGTACAAAGACTGTGTGTCCAGATACCTCTATCTTTAAGATCCAAAGAACCTTTCTCATAACAGTATCCTCACTGTGGACTGGGGCAGTTATTGTATTAAGGGCAACGAGAGGGAAACATTACTGATGTGTGTTCGGGAGAACTTTCTCCATCATTACGTTTCCAACTTAATGAGAAAGAATGTAGATGCTTGGTTTCTGGGGAGTGAGGTTGGTCATAATATCAAACTATCATAAACTAAGATCCGCTATGAAAATGAACAAGGAGCAGCTTACAGTGGAACCAGTAATTCAAAGGGTACAACTTTCCAGGGATAGGAAACTGAGCTTGTCAGTGTAAAATGGGATCAAAGATTAGCAGACAAAACTGTAAGTGAAGAATAGGCAAGCTTTAAAGAGACGGTTTGGGTACAGTCTGAGCACATTCCCACCGCAGGGGAAGGTAAGGCCTACAAAGCATCACCACCAGGATGATAAAAGATTAGAGAATAAAATGAAGCAGGAAGGGATGTAAGTCAATTGGATGGTATGAGTGAGAATCACCTTATAAATAGGCAGAGGAGCTAAAAAACTGAAGGACAAAGAGAGAATATGAGAGTAAGTGAAGCTGATATAAAAGTGAATCAAACAATCTATGGATATGTGAATGGGGGGTAGGACACAAAGGATTAGGCCGGTTAGGAAACCAAACAAGAAATCTATACATGGAGGCAGAAGTCATGGCAAGTGTACTAATCGAGCACCTGAAGACTGTGCTGGCAAAGACATGATAAAGGGGGAAGTGTTCAGATACTGGGTGGGGTGAATTTAATATTGGCGATGCAGGGGTGCTCGTCAATGGGCAGACAAGTGGTTGCACAGAGTGGACTGAAATGAAGTGCAGCTTTAATAGAGTGTTGAAGTCAGGAGGTTGTGTGGGTTTTGTAAACTCTGGGTAGTAAGTATTTAAATTTTATCAAGGACTTATTTTAAAAAAACTTCCAACAGACTAAAAGGTGATGTATCTAAAATAGACCAGTTAACCTTTAGCAGATGAACATCAAAAACTAAACAAAAATCAATTGGAAATAGGAACATGAATAGAATTGGATGGAAGAAAAGAACAGAGTGGAATATTTACTAACGTTTACCGACACCAAACACGGTGTGAGAATTAGTAGTGAGGAGAATGCAAAGGAGCATCAAGGCAACTTAGACAGATTGAGCGAGTGTACAAAAACCTTGCACTTTCAGTGTAACCTGGATAAATGTGAAGTTATCAGCTTTGGCTGGGAAAACAGAATGGTGGTGTGTTATTTAAATGGTGTTGGATGGGAAGTGTTGATGCACAAAGGGGCTTGGATACTCTACTACACCAGTCCCTGAAAGCAAACATGCAGATATAGCAGGAAGGGAAGTGACAGGTTGGACTCATAGTAAGATTCAAGTACAGGACCAAGGATGTTTAGCGACATTGATGAGTGCCTTGATGGGACTATCCCTGAGTATGTGTGCATTTGGTCTCCCTACTTAAAAGAGTGAACTGATTTCTGGGATGGTAGGACTGTGTTATGAGGATCAGATCCACTATGTTTGTATTCACTAGAATCGAGAAGAATGAGAGGGGATTTATTTGGAACCTACAAGATTCTGACAGCACTGGATAGACTGGATATCAGAGGGTGTTTCCCTGGCTGTGGCATCAAGAAAAGGGGTTATAGTCTCATGTTACAGGGCAAAAGATCTAGGATTGAGATGAGGAGAAATTTCTTCACCTGTGGAGTTCTGTCCCACAGAAGGCTGTGGAGGCCAAATCATAATTTTCCTGAGCACCTCATGAAATCTGCACAGCAGATAACGAGCTAAAATATTACAAAAGGGTCAAAATCACTGAATATGTTTAGGAAGAGAGAGAGATTTCTGCACACAAAAGTTGATCAACTGAAGGGCCTGTTTCTGTGCCGTAGTGTTCTTTGTTCTATGATCACATTGAATGGTGGAGCAGGCTTGATGGGCTGAATGGCCTATCCTGCTCCTAGTTGTTATGCTTCTAAACAGAAGAGGCCATTCAACCCTTCAAACCTGCTCAGCCATTCAATCAGACCATAGCTGATCGTTTACCTGAACTAATCCCTTCTCCCTTGATGGCCTTGTTATCTCAGCCTTGAGTATGCTCAGAGACTGAGCCTCCAAGGCTTCTCAGACAGAAAATTCCAAAGATTCGCCACCTCTGGGCAAAGACATTTATTTTCATCTCTGTCCTGAATGGCCAAGCTTTCCTTATTTTGCATCTGAAACCCCTGGTTTTAGACAACTCGGCCAGTGGAAATATCGTGGCAACATCTACGCTGACGAGACCCATAAGAATTGTGTGTGCTTCAATTAGATAATCTCTCACTCTTCTGAAGTCAAGAGAGTATAGGCTCTGTCATCGTACTCTCTCCTCATAGGACAGACCTAACATGTCAGGAATCAATCTGGTAAACCATGGTTGAACTTCCTGTGTGGAAGGGAAACCAAACCTGTGCATAATATTCCAGGGTGTGGTCTCCCCCGAGCCCGATGTTGTTTCTGTAAGATGTCTCTGCTCTTGTACTCAGGTCCCTCTGCAATAAAGGCCTCCATCCTGTTTCTCCCTACTTGCTTGCAGTACCTGCACATTAACGTACAAGGGTTTGTGTACAAGGAGACCCCAGGTCCTTCTGAACACCAACAACTTCCAATATCTCATCATTTACAAAATATCCTGCTTTCTGACCCTTTCTCTGAAGTGGTACCTTTATTGAAGGTCTGAAATTCCAAATACATCAGGTCCATTGGTTTGGTCTTACCTACACTACAAGCTTCGCTTTAAAAAACACAAAAAGATTTATCAAAGATGATTTCCCTTTCATATATCCCCATTGACTCTGCCCATTCCTGTTATTTTTTTCCAAGTATCCTGTTACCACTTCCTTGATAATAGATTCTGGCATTTTCCCTGCTCCTCATGCCAGTTTAATAACCTAATATTCTTTACTTCGTCTCTCCTTTTTTTTCTAATGTGGAGTTATGTTTGCTAGCTTCTTATCCATGGGAACCATCCCAGAATCTAGTTGAATTTAGGATGAAGACAATATCTTCATAGATACCTCTTTCAAAACCCTTGGGGATGCAGGTCAACAGATCCTGGGGATTTTTCAGCTTCTTCTGTGCCCTGAATCTCTCCGATACTATTTTTCAACTAATGCTAGTTTCATTTAACCTTTTCCCACTATTTCTGGGAGGTTTCTGTGTCTTCTCCTAAGAAGGCAGGCACAAAATATTTGTTTAACTTCTCAGTCGCTTCCCTATTTCCCAGTGTAACTTTCTGTCTCAATCTATAACTTTTGCTAAACTGTTCATTTCCGCATACTTACAGAGGTTATCACAGCCTGGTTTTACATTCCTCACTGGCTACTTTCACGCCCAACTTCCCATTTCCTTATCAATGTGGGACTCCTCTATTGAATTCCAAAAAAATTCCCATCCTCTGACTTTGTGCTCTTTTTAACAACATTATAATCCTTTTGAAAAAATAACAAGATGCTGGAGGAACTCAGCAGGCCAGGCAGCATCCGTGGAGGAAAGCAGATGGTCAACGTTTCGGGTCAGGACCCTTCTTCAGGACTGAAGATAGGAAAAGGGGAAGCCCGATATATAGGAGGGAAAAGCAGAGCAGTGATAGGTGGACGAAAGAGGGAGGCGGGTGGGCACAGGGTGGTGATAGGTGGATGCAGGTAAGAGATGGTGATAGGCAGGTTGTGGGGAGGAGGGGAGAGCAGATCCACTGGGGATGGGTCATGGGTAAGGAGACAGGCGCCCCATGGGGGGAGGGGAGGAGAGGAAAAGGAGAGAAAAAAATGGCAAGGAGGAAAATAGATAGATAGCTTAGGAAAGGGAAGAAAAGAAAAGCCATGGTGGGGGGGGCGGGTGGTGTTGGTTTAATTAAACTGGGAGAATTCGATGTTCATCTTGTTGGGCTGTAAGGTCCATAGGTCATGGGGGTGTAGTGTATGTCCACGTAGTGTATGGGGGTGTAGTGTATGGGGGTGTAGTGTGTGGGGTTGTATGTATAGGAGTAAAATGTATGGGGGTGTAGTGTATGGGGGGGGTCTGGTGTATGGGGGGTATAGTGCGTGTGGGTGTAGTGTATGGGGTGTGTGTGGATCGTGTAGTGTATGGGGTGTAGTGTGTGGAGGTGTAGTGTATGGGGCATGTATTGTATGGGGGTGCAGTATGTAGGGGTGTAGTGTATGGGGGCGCAATGTATTGGGTTGTATGTATAGGGGTAAAGTGTATGGGGGTGTAGTCCATGGGGTGTAGGTGTGGGGGATGTAGTGTGTGGGGGTGTAGGGTGTGGGGCTGTTGTGTATGGTGCTGTAGTGTATGGGGTGTAGTGTATGAGGATGTAGTGTATGGTGCTGTAGTGTATGGGGTGTAGTGTATGAGGATGTAGTGTATGGTGCTGTAGTGTATGGGGTGTAGTGTATGAGGATGTAGTGTATGGTGCTGTAGTGTATGGGGTGTAGTGTATGAGGATGTAGTGTATGGTGCTGTAGTGTATGGGGTGTAGTGTATGAGGATGTAGTGTATGGTGCTGTAGTGTATGGGGGTATATGAAGGTGTAGTGTATGGGGGTGCAGTGTGTAGGGGTGCAGTGTGTGGGGGTGTAGTGTATAGGGGGTGTAGTGTATGGGGGTGTGGTGTATTGAGTGTAGTGTATGGAGAGTGTAGCATATGTGGGGTGTAGTGTATGGGGTGTACTGTATGGGGGTGTCGTGTATGGATGCTGTAGTACATGAAGGTGTAGTCTATTGGGATGTAGAGTATATGTAGGGGGATGTAATCTATGGGGTTGTAGTGTACGGGGGGTGGAGTGTATGCGGGTGTAGTGTATGGGGGTGTAGTGTGTGTGGAGTGTAATGTATGGGTTGCAGTGTATGGGGGTGGAGTGTATCAGGGTGTAGTGTATGGACTTGTAGTGTATCAGGGGTGTAGTGTATCGGGTATAATGTATTGGGTTTAGTGTATGCGGGTGCTGTCTAATGGGGGTGTACTGTCTGGGGTGTAGTGTATGGGCAGTGTAGCATGTGGGGTGTAGTGTATAGGGGTTACCGTGTATGTGAGTGTGGTATACTTGGGTGTAGTGTATGGGAGTGTAGTGTATGGGTGTGTGGTGTATTGGGTTGTAGTGTGTGGGGGTGCAGTGTATTGGGGTGCACTGGATGGGGTGTGTGGTGTATGGGTGTGTAGTGTATGGGTGTGTAGTGTATGGGGTGTAGTGTATGTGGGTGTGGTATATGTAGGTGTAGTGTCTGGGGGATGTAGTGTTTGTGGGTGTGGTGTATTTGGGATGTAGGGTATGAGGGGTGTAGTGTATGGGGGTGCAGTGTATTGGGGTGTAGTGCTTGGGGTGCAGTGTATGAGGGTATTGTGTGTTTGGATGTGTACTCTATGAGGTGTAGCGTATGGGGGTATTGTGTGTTTGGTGTAGTGTATGGGGATGTATATGGGGTGTAGTGCATGAAGGATGTAGTGTATGGGGGTGTAGTTTATGGGGGTATAGTGTATGGGTGTGTAGCATATTGTGTTTGTCGTGTAGTTGGGGTGTAGTGTATGGCAGTTGTAGTGTGGGATGTCACTATCTCTGGGGATGCAGCATTTGTGGGTGCAGTGGGGGTGGGGTGCAGTGTCTGAGGGTTCAATATCTGGCAGTGCAGTTCATGGATTGCCATGTCTTGGGGAGTACTCTCTGTGGGGTTGTAGTGCTGGGTCTGGAGCTCATTATCTGGTGTTGCAGAGTCTGGGGTTTGCACTATCTGTGTTTCTTGCAGACCAAAGATGTTAGAACATAGAACATTATAGCACAGTACAGGCCCTTCAGCCCACGATGTTGTGCCGACATTTAATCCTGCTGTAATATCAATCCAACCCTTCCCTCCCACATAGCCCTCCATTTTTCTATCAATTATCACCAACATTGAAGTCGGTGATCTAAAAGTCTTTATTCACTACAACAAGCAGACATTCTCCTGGGGACCCTCTCAGTAGAGTCTCCCAAACTCAAAAGTATGTCATACTTTTGTCCTCTTGAGAACAAAGGTAACAGCGGGTGATTCAATACAAATGGGACAATGACATTGTTTACTTCAATATTTTGAGTCTGACAATGCTTCCACTGAGATACATTACAACAGGAAACTGACTCTCTGATTGAAAGGGCTGACTCTCTGAGTACACAAATCTCCTAACTGTTGAGGGAGCAAATCTGCCTGTGGCCATGTTTGATGTGCTTAGTGACAATTATCTCTTAGATAGATATATGAATGATAGAGAAATAGGGGGCGACTGTGGGAGGGAAGGGTTAGATAGATCTTAGAGCAGGATAAAATGTTGGCACAACATTGTGGGCCGAAGGGCCTGTACTGTGCTGTAGTGTTCTATGTTCTAACGTCATTGGTCTGCAAGCTTCCTTGAATGGCACAATGGTGCAAAATACTGCAGCCCAGTGTTGCCTGGTTTGATGTCGGCGAATTAACATAACCCATTGTCTCACGTTTGGCTGTGATGTACAAGAACGTCTCATGGTCACATCACTTGGCAAACATATCTCTTGAGCAGCTCTGTAGGACAATGCTGTTTGTTTACAAAACTGCCCTTTTATTTTCAAACTGCTTACTGTTTCCAATTTACACTAAGAACTGAAGACTGGTTCTCATTTGAATTGATTCATGGTATATTCAGGTAATTCCATAACTTCTGAATCCCTGACAGCTCTCTTGGGTTTTGGAATGTCTGGGGGGTGAGTAGTCGGACTTTGCGATGGTTGGGGTGTTGTGTCCGGCAGTTGGAAAGTCTGGGAGATGTATCCACTGCTTGAGTGTGGTGGGTCACAGAGTCTGGCTGTGGGTGTTACAGTGTCTGGGGTCGGTAGGGGTCAGTATCTGGGGACGGGTGGGGAGGCATGTGGGGTTAGGTCTTCAATGCTTGCAATGTTTGGATGTTGCAGTAGCTGGAGTTTGCAAGGTCTGGGGCAGGTTGCAATATTATGTGTTGTTGTGTCTGTGGTAGTTGTGCCTGGAGGTTGTTTGTGCCTGGGCTCCAATGTTTAGAGGCAGCTTCTGGAGGATGTAGTGTCCATGGGGGGACTTGTCTGTGAGGAACAGTGTCTGTGGATATAATGCCAGGGGTTGTAGTGACAGGGATCCATTTTCTGAGGCCCTGTACTTGGATGAGCTTCAGCGGTTTTTTTGTTCTAGTTGTTTTCTTTCTTGTAAAAATTGTGTATAATTTAGGTTTAATTTACATTTTTCTTGTGAATGCTGCTTATCTGATGCTATGTGCCCGTGATGCTGCTGCAAGTATTTTATTGCACCTGTGCACACATGGACTTGTGCATATGACAATAAACTCGACTTGACTTGAGTGAGCGCATTGTCTGGGAGACTGTGATGGCGGGTTGCAGTGTCCTCAGACTGCAGTAGCTGTTGTGCATATGTTTGGGGCGCAGTGTCTGGTGCCAATATCCGGTGGTGGCATTGTCTGGAGTACTCTGTCCTGGCACTGTGTCCATGAGGGCAGACTTTGAGGGTGCAGTGTTTGGGTTGCAGTGTCTGGTAAGTGCGATTACTGGGGGAGGTGCAGTAGCTGGGAGGCAGTGTCAGTGGGTCGCTGTGTTTGGGAACTAATTGTCTGGGAATTCTGGGTGCTGACTCCAGGACCGTGGTGCCCGTGAGATGCAATGCTGAAGTTATAATATCTGTGGGTTTTAGTGTCTGAGGAATACACTTTCTGTAAGTTGCAATGTCAGAGGAACATGTGTGTTGAATGCGGCGTCGGGTAGGCAGTGTCTGGGAGATCAGTATCCATTGGTCAGGGTCTGGGGTTCCGTTGTCTGTAGTTTTATTGCATCGTGGGTGCAAAATTTTGGGGTTAATATATTAGGGGTTGAAGTGTCCAGGAATTACAGTATCTGAGGGTCAGTGTCTGATGATTGCTGCAGTACCTGGGTGTTGCAGTGTTACAGAGTCTGAGATTTGGGCAGTGTTTGGAACACAGAACAGTACAGCACAGGAACAGGCCCTTCAGCTCAATGTGCTTGTGCCAACCATGATGCCAACTTAAACTAATCCCATCTGCCTGCCTGTTCATGGTTAAATGCCTCTTAAACATTACCGTTGTATTTGTTTCACCATTTCCCCGGCAGCATGTCCCAGACACCTAACCGCTCTCTGCATTTAAAAAAAACTTGTTTGTAAATCTCCTTTAAACTTCCCCCTACCCTCACCTTAAAGCTATGTGCTCTGGTTTTTGACATTTCCACCATGAGAAAAAGGATCTGACCATCTCCCCCATTTTTTTTTGGAGCGGCCATTGTCGGAGCGGACAGAGTCAGAGTGAGTGGCTTTGGCACAACAGGCTTCGGCATTGATGCGGAGGCCATGGTAAAGGTTTACTATTATTGTTATAACTTTTAAGCAGACTACAGCTAGGTAAGAAAAAAACTAGTTCAGACGGAGGGAAGGCAATGTGCTGCAGCTGCATGATGTGGGAGCTAGTGGACCCTGCTGTGGTGCACGGTGACCACATCTGCAGTAAGTGCTTGAGGCTGGAGGGACTTCAGCTCAGAATTGATGAGCTGGAGTCACAGCTTCAAACACTGTGACGCATCAGGGAGGGAGAGAGTTATGTAGATGCTGTGCATCAGGAGGCAGTCACCCCCCCCCCCCCCCCCCCCCCTTAGAGCTGGTACTTCTAGGGTCCAGGAGGCAGATAAATGGGTGACTGTCAGGGGAGAGAAAGGGAAAGGGAACAGGCAGACAGTGCAGAGGACCCCTGAGGCTGTTCCCCTCAATAACAGGTATTCCACTTTGGATGCTGTTGAGGGGGATGACCTACAGGGATCAAGCGGCAGTAGCCAGGTCTCTGGCACAGGGACTGGTCCTGCTGCTCAGAAGGGAAGGGAGGAGAAGAGGAGGGCAATAGTGATAGGGGACTCGATAGTCAGGGGAACAGACAGGAGGTTCTGTGGGCATGAGCGAGAATCCTGGATGGTATGTTGCCTCCCGGGTGCCAGGGTCCAGGACGTCTCTTATCGGGTCCACAGCATTCTTGTGCGGGAGGGAAAGCAGCCAGAAGTCACTGTACATGTTGGTACCAATGACATAGGTAGAAATAGGGATAAGGTCTTGAAAAGTGAGTTTAGGGAGCTAGGCAACAGGACCTCAAGGGTAGCAATCTCAGGATTGCTGCCAGTGCCACGTGATAGTGAAGGTAAGAATAGGAGGAGATGGCAGGTGAACGTGTGGCTGAGGAGTTGGTGCATGATTTTTGGATCATTGGGATCGCTTTTGGGGAAGGTGGGACCTGTACAGAGTGGATGGGTTACACCTGAAACTGAGGGGGACCAATATCCTTGCAGGCAGGTTTGCTAGTGTGGTTCAGGAGGATTTAAACTAGTTTGCAAGGGGCATGGGAATCGGAGGGATAGGTCAGTGGAAGAAGTGCATGGAGTAAAGTCAGATCTAACATATAGAGAGGTTTTGAGGAAGGAGAAGCAGAGTATAGGGTATAAAAGTAGTAAGATGGATGGGCTAAAGTGCATTTACTTAAACATAAGAAGCATCAGGAATAAGGGTGATTGAACTGAGAGCTTTGATAAGTACATGGAACTTTGATATTGTAGCTCTTGCAGAGACTTGGCTGTCACCAGGGCAGGAATGGATACTGAATATTCCCGGATTTCAGTGTTTTAAAAGGGATAGGGAGGGGGGGGGAGAAGAGGAGGAGGGGTGGTGTTACTGGTCAGAGATACTATTACAGCTGCAGAAAGAGTGGATAATGTAGCAGGATCCTCTCTAGAGTCAATATGGGTGGAAGTTAGGAACAAGAAAGGAGCAGTTACTCTACTGGGAGTATTCTATAGGCACCCTGGTAGCAGCAAGGATACTGAGGGGCAGATCGGGAGGCAGATTTTTGGAAAGATGCAAGAATAACAGGGTTGTTATGATGGAGACTTCAACTTCCCAATATTGATTGGCACCTGCTTAGTACCAAAGGTTTAGATGGGGCAGAGTTTGTTAAGTGTATCCAGACGGATTCCTGTCACAGTACATGGACAGGCCGGACTAGAGGGAATGCCATATATTAGATCTAGTATTAGGTAATGAACCGGGTCAGGTGACAGATCTCTCGGTGGGTGAGCATTTGGGGAACAGTGATCACTGCTCCCATAACCTTTAGCATTGTCATGGACAAGAATAGGAGCAAAGAGGACGGGAAGATATTTAATTGGGGAAGGGCAAATTATGAGGCTATAAGGCTAGAACTTGCGAGTGTGAATTGGGATGACATTTTTTGAAGGGAAGTGTACTGTGGAGATGTGGTCATTATTCAGGGATCTCTTGCAGGATGTTAGGAATAAATTTGTCCCAGTGAGGCAGAGAAGAATGGCAGGGTGAAGGAACCATGGATGACAAGAGAGGTGGAACATCTAGTTAGGAGGAAGAAGGCAGCATACATGAGGTTTAGGCAGCAAGGTTCAGATAGGTCTCTTGAGGAATATAGAGTAGCAAGGAAGGAACTTAAGAAAGGGCTGAGGAGAGCATGAAGGGGACATGAAAAGTCCAAGGCATTAAGGAAAACCCCAAGGCATTTTTCACTTATGTGAAGAGCAGAAGGATGACGAGAGTAAAGGTAGGACCAATTAGAGACAAAGGTGGGAAGATGTGCCTGGAAGCTGTGGAAGTGGGTCAGGTCCTCAATGAATACTTCTCTTCAGTATTCACCAAGGAGAGGGGCCTTGAGGACGCAAAGGACGGTGTTGGTAAGGTTAGTGTTCTAGAGCATGTAGATATCAAGAGGGAGGATGTGTTGGAGCTGTTAGAAAATATTAGGACAGATAAGCCCCCGGGGCCTGACGGAATATTCCCCAGGCTGCTCTGCAAGGTGAGGGAAGAGGTTGCTGAGCCTTTGGCTAGGATCTTTGAGTCCTCATTGTCCACGGGAATGGTACCAGAGGACTGGGGGTGGCAATATTGTCCCCTATTCAAAAAAGGTAGTAGGGATAGTCCAGGGAATTATAGACCAGTGAGCCTTATGTCTGTGGTGGGCAAGCTGTTGGAAGCGATTCTTAGAGATAGGATCTATGGGCATTTAGAGAATCATGGTCTGATCAGGGACAGCCAGCATGGCTTTGTGAAGGGCAGATTATGTCTCACAAGCCTGATAGTGTTCTTTGAGGAGGTGACCAGGAATATTGATGAGGGTAGTGCAGTAGATGTGGTCTACATGGATTTTAGTAAGGCGTTTGACAAGGTTCCACATGGTAGACTTCGTCAGAAGGTCAAAGGGCATGGGATCCAGGGAAGACTGGCCATGTGGATTCAGAATTGGCTTGCCTGTAGAAAGCAGAGGGTTGTGGTGGAGGGAGTGCATTCAGATTGGAGGGCTGTGACTAGTGGTGTCCCACAATGATTGGTTCTGGGACCTCTGCTTTTTGTGATTTTTATTAATGACTTGGATGAGGGGGTAGAAGGATGGGTTGGCAAGTTTGCACGACACAAAGGTTGGTGGTGTTGTGGATAGTGTAGAGGATTGTCGAAGATTGCAGCGGGACATTGATAGGATGCCACAGCTGGGCTTGAGAAGTGGCAGATGGAGTTCAATCCGGAGAAGTGTGAGGTGGTACCACTGTAGTACGGAGTGGTACAATGCAGGGTTAGAGCAGTGCAGTTCTAACAGACGCTGACAACACACACCTCATACTGGCAGTACAGAGCACGGCCAACAACTCCCAAACAGATCAACAAATACTGACAGTGCATGCCACAGACAATGCAGAGCAGACCCAGTGCAGTTCAACAGTTAATGCACAACCTAGGCAGTGCAGTTCCAAGTTTTCCTCTTCCAACAAGGCAGAGTGCAAAGTTAATGGCAGGATTCTGGGTAGTGTGGAGGAGCAGAGGGATCTGGGGGTCCATATCCACAGATCCCTGAAAGTTGCCTCACAGGTGGATAGGGTAGTTAAGAAAGCTTATGGGGTGTTAGCTTTCATAAGTCGAGGGATCGAGTTTCAGAGCCTCGAGGTAATGATGCAGCTCTACAAAACTCTGGTTAGCCCACACTTAGAGTACTGTGTCCAGTTCTGGTCGCCTCATTATAGGAAGGACGTGGAAGGATTGGAAAGGGTGCAGAGGAGATTTACCAGGATGCTGCCTGGTTTAGAGTGTATGCATTATGAGGAGAGACTAAGGGAGCTAGGGCTTTACTCATTGGAGAGAAGGAGGATGAGGGGAGACATGATAGAGGTGTACAAAATATTAAGAGGAATAGATAGAGTGGACAGCCAGCGCCTCTTTCCCAGGGCACCAATGCTCAATACAAGAGGGCATGGCTTTAAAGTAATGGGTAGGAAGTTCAAGGGAGATATCAGAGGATGGTTTTTTTACCCAGAGAGTGGTTGGGGCATGGAATGCGCTGCCTGGGGTGGTGGTGGAGGCAGGTACATTGGTCAAGTTCAAGAGATTGCTAGATAAGCATATGGAGGAATTTAAAATAGAGGGATATGTGGGAGGAAGGGGTTCGATAGTCTTGGGCGAGGTTTAAAGGTTGGCACAACATTGTGGGCCGAAGGGCCTGTATTGCGCTGTACTGTTCTATGTATCCACACCTCTCATAATTTTATACACTTCCATCAGGTCGCTCCTCAGCCACCCACACTTAAGTGAAAACAATGCAAGTTTGTCCGACCTCTGCTTACAGCACATACCTTCTAACCCAGGCCACATCCTGATGAACCTCTTCTACACTCTGTCCAAATCCTCCACATCCTTCCTATAATACTGCAAATGTACTTCAAAGTCTGGTGTTGCAGCCTCTGGGGCTGGGGAGGGGGCGGTGTTTGGGGGGAGTCGTGGGGTATCGAACTGCAGCTTCTATTAGATGTAATGTTGGGGTTGTGATTTGGAACTGCACTGCCTAGGTTGTGCATTAACTGTTGAACTGCACTGGGTCTGCTCTGCATTCTCTGTGGCATGCACTGTCAGTATTTGTTGATCTGTTTGGGAGTTGTTGGCCGTGCTCTGTACTGCCAGTATGAGGTGTGTGTTGTCAGCGTCTGTTAGAACTGCACTGCTCTAACCCTGCATTGTACCACTCCGTACTACACTGGCCCTGCAATGCCCTGCTCTGCACCACCTGGGGTGCACACTAGTTGCTAATATTTGCCAGTATTTGCCAATCTTGGGTATGCACTGTCAAAGTGTTTGTTGTCCTTTTGAGCTGCACTGCCCTAACCCTGCATTGTACCACTCCGTACTACACTGGCCCTGCAATGCCCTGCTCTGCACCACCTGGGGTGCACACTAGTTGCTAATATTTGCCAGTATTTGCTAATCTTGGGTATGCACTGTCAAAGTGTTTGTTGTCCTTTTGAGCTGCACTGCCCTAACCCTGCACTGTAAACTACTCTGTACTACACTGGCCCTGCATTCTCTGTTCTGCGCCATCTGGGGTGTGCGCTGCCAGTATTTGCTGATCTGAGGCATGCACTGTTAGTATTTGCTGTCCTGTTGGGAACTGCACTACTCTAACCCTGCATTGCATTGCACTGCCCTGTACTGCACTGACCCTGCATTGCACTGGCCCTGCATTGCACTGACCCTGCATTGCACTGGCCCTGCATGCTCTGCTCTGCGGCAACTGGGTGTGCGGGCGGGGCCGGCGAGCACTCGGAAGCCGGAAGTGTTGCAGTTCCCCGAGAGTGCGGATCGGGCGGCGCCGGACACCAGGTAACCGTGGGCCGGGCCGGCGGAGGGGGTCCCCGGGCCGGGGAGGAGGGTGTGTCCGGGGTCCCGGGCCGGCGGAGGGGGTCCCCGGGCCGGGGAGGAGGGTGTGTCCGGGGTCCCGGGCCGGCGGAGGGGGTCCCCGGGCCGGGGAGGAGGGTGTGTCCGGGGTCCCGGGCCGGCGGAGGGGGTCCCCGGGCCGGGGAGGAGGGTGTGTCCGGGGTCCCGGGCCGGCGGAGGGGGTCCCCGGGCCGGGGAGGAGGGTGTGTCCGGGGTCCCGGGCCGGCGGAGGGGGTCCCCGGGCCGGGGAGGAGGGTGTGTCCGGGGTCCCGGGCCGGCGGCGGGAGGCCCGGTGCCCCGCCGGGTGCAGCGGCTGGGGTTCCGAGCCCGAGCCCCCGGCTGTGTGAAAGGCCGGGCCAGCGCCGGGCCCTGAACCAGTGCTGCTAGTTACTAGTTAGTTTCGCTAACCATTACAGGCTGCTGCCCTCACTGGGACTGCTGCCACTAGTAGCTACAGGTAACGTGGTAACTTGTGGCAGCAGTTGCTATACCAACCACTGGTCTGTGTTGAAGTTAGCTGAGTGTTGGTACTTTGGTGAATGAAGTGACTGCCGCAGGAATTCACAGGCCAGGAGGAGGCCTTTCGGCCCATTGTCCACGTGCTGGCCCAGGACATACACTTCCCAGCGTTTGGCCCTTGGCTTCCAGTCCCGGCCTGAGTGCTGGGGTGGGTAGTCCGTAACTTTGGTGAGGTTAACGGTTTATTAGGAATGTATGAACTTGTCGGATGGTCTGTAACGTATCCCAGTCAGCTCTTCCCCGTGAAATCGCCATTAGGTATCGCAAGGTTTTTGAGTGTGGGGGCCGGCATTCTGAGGGGTGAAGTCTGGGCAGTGTTTGGGGTCTGGCTGTTGCATTCCTTGCCCAACCCGAATTACCTGCTGGGATGTTGTAGGGGGCAATCACATGGGGTGGGTGTGGTGTCACCTAAAGACCAGAGTGGGTAAGGATGGCAGACGCTAATGCACCCTGATATTTTAAGAAAGGAGGTATAGTAATCCAGTACACTCGGGACTTTGCTGCCAGACTGGCAGATTTTCCAGACTAGTTGGGATTTCCAAGTATAATTGGAGTTTGCTGTAGAGAGAAAATCGGGAATTAGAGACCAGTCAGCCTGACATCGGTGGTGGGGCAATGCTAGAGCGCATTATAGAAGCTGTGATGACAGAGCACTGCAGAAGACTGACATATGGGATAAAGTCCACATAGGGAAATCGTGCTTGACAAATCTACTGGAATTTTAGAGGAAGTAACCAGCAGGATAGACGAGGGAGACCCAGTGGATGTGGAGAATTTGGATTTCCAGAAAACTTTTGATGAGGTCCCACATAAACAATGCAGAATTGAAATGCATGTGAGTGGGCTTAAAGTATCGATGTGGATGGAGAACTGGTTGGCCAACAGAAACAAAGAGTAGAAATAAATGTACTTTTTCCAAGTGGCTGGCAGTGACAAGTGAGAATACTGCAGGCTGGGACCCCTCCTATTCACAATATTTATCAATGATTTGTATGAGGGAATTAAATGTGATATCTCCAAGTTTATGGATGGCATAAGCTGGGTGAACCTTGAGGAGGATGCAAAGATGTTCCAAATTCATTTGGAAAGGCTACATGACAGATCTGGTATAATGAGGATAAAACTGGCATTTTAGTGGCAATAACAGGAGGGCAGATTATTTCCTAAATGGCGATGGATTAGGAAGGGGTAAGTGAGACCTGGGTGTTCTTGTGCACCTGTTGCAGTAGGTACAGAGGAGATTAAGGAAGTGAGCGGTATACTGGCCTTCACAGTGACAGGACTCAAGCATAGGAGCAGGAATACTTTGCTGCAATGGTAGAGGGCCTTGGTAAGATCACACCTTGAGTTATTGTGTGCAGATTGGGTGCCTTTGTCTGAGAAAGGATGTCCTTGGAGGGAATTCCATGAAGGTTTGCCAGGCTGACTCTTGGGATGACAGATCCGGCAAATAGAGAGCCATTAAAGTTTAGATGAATGAAATCTCACAGAAACCTATAAAATTCTAATAGGACTGGACAGATTAGATACAGGAGGGACATTCTTGTTGGTGGGAGAGTCCATGATTAGGGGTCACAGTCCAAGAATAAGGTGTATTCCATTTAAGATATGAGAAATTTCTTCTCCCAGAGAGTGGTGTACCTGTGAAATTCTCTACCGCAGAGAGCAGTTGAAGTCAATATATTGACTCATAACCATGAGAGAGATTTTACGTAGCTCTGGAGAGATCAAGGGGTATGGAGAGAAAGCTGGAACAGGGTATTGAATTTGGATGATCAGCCATAACCATATTGAATGATAGCAGGTATGAAGCATGTACTGCCCTTGTCCTGCTATTTCCTGTGTTGCCTCTCCTGAAGAACGTTAGGGAACCAGATTGGTTTTATGACAGTCCTGTGGTTTTCTGATCAGAGTGACTAAAACTAGCATTTTTTAAAATTCCAGGTTATTAAATAAATTTAAATTCCACAGCTGCCTTGGTGGGGTTTGAAATTCACGAGTATCTTAACTATTGCATCACCAGTGAATGTGCTGAGTAAGCATCTAAACCTGTTCTTGAGTCAAGCGGTGGGACTGCAACAGATTCTAAGTTTGATTTGGGGTAACAGTAGCATTAACAAACTGGTAGCAGTTGGTTTATGAAAGAGGATTGATCCTTGTAATTTTTATTTGTGTGGTGGTGATACTATCTGGTATGTAAAACTCTCCAACTTGGACTCCAAGCAACGTCATTCGAGAACATTTAAAATGCTTCGTCTAAATAGTGCATTGTAGATGTCTAACGACTCGTGCTCTGTAGGCAAACATAATGGCTATTTTGTACATTGTAAAATCACATGTATTAGTTAAAGAGCAATTAATCTGCTTTTCAAAGAATGCATGTCAGGACAGGGCAACTCTGATTAGTGCAGAGGAATCATGCAGGAGGGTCTTGGGCCACAGGCCAAGATTTGGGATGATTGACCTGTGTCAGCCAGAGGAGGGGGAGATCTATTTTGTGTGGTATACTTATAATATAAAATGCACTGAGTGGAAGGATAGTGAAAGTAAATTGAAATGGGTGACATAGTAAGCACTCCTTGCCATACAGCACAGAAATAGCCCCTTTAGCCCGATGATAGCATGCCAATCATCAAGCACCCATTTACAGTAATTTTACCCGAACTTACTTTATTCTGCTCACATTCCCACCAACCTCCCCCACACGAGAAACCCACGAGTCACAGGGAGAACATGCAAACTCCGCACAGACAGCACCAGAGGTCAGGATTGAGCCAGGATCACAGGAGCTGTGCTGCAGCAGCCTTGTGTGTGTCACCAACCTGAAAGCACTTGTAGGGTGCGGAGGTAATGAGATCAGTCGGAAAGCTCTTCCAAAGAGTTAGTAGCATCAGGATGGGCCGAGTCTGTGAACATTTGCATCACTGGTAGGGAAGGCCTTGCTTTATCACCTGATCTGTGAGTAAACAGCTCGGACACAGTCTTCCTACTGGGATTTCCCCAAGAGCTACACTGCCAATATAACAGTGTCAGTGGTGAGGAGCTGAATATAATTACGGTGGGTTATAATGTGCAAAATTCTATGTGTAAAGTTACAGGGGGTTGAACTAGAGCTGATGGGAAGGATTCATTTCCCTTAGCAGAAGAGTTGATAACAAGGGAGGGATAAACTTAAGGCAGTTAGAGGGGAGTTGCGAGCTTCCTATCACTGAGAGTGGTGGAGGTCTGGTCCTCACTGCCAGAGAATGCTAAAGGCAGACAATTGGACTTAAAAAATCAAAAAGCTGCATATGCTAGAAAACTGACAGAAGAACAGATAATGCTGGAAACACTCAGTGGGTCAGACAACATCAGTGGAAAGAAACAGATAATGTTCTGGGTGTTTGACTACAATGTGTCTTTGACCTGAAATGTGAACTTGAATTCACATTAATGAACAGACACGGCCTGACCTGTTGAGTCTTTTCAACATTTTCTCTGGGCAAAGAGCTTTCAGTTTGAAATGTTAGCTCAGGTTTTCTTTCCACAAATGGGAGTTCATGAAACCAAAAGCCCGAATGAGAGATTAAACCAGATTGGTTTTTATGGCTATCACAGACACAATGGGCTAAATGGTCCCCACCTATAACGTACATGTCTACAGTTCTATGCGTAGTACCGGCCTCTGGGACCAGTGTTACCAGATTTGAGGAACAATGTAACACAAGCCAGTCTGAGCTTGCTGTACACAGGCATCTAGCAGAGTTGGGAGCATACTAAACAATGTAATCCTTCCTCACCAAACTCCGAACAGTCCAGCACAGACTTAGGGCAGATTAAAAAAAAGTTTGCAGGTACATAGAGCCAGTAGCCCAAACATGCCCCACCCGAGAAAGGAATGATGGCATGCACCAGCCACGTGCACCCTGATATTGGAACATTTGAAAGGGTTGGTGAAACCTTGTGATCTTTGCATCCCCTGTGAAGGTTGTGTTCTGAAAATAGGGTAAATGTGCAGCAACCTGAGCAGACGTTCCTTCTCTTTAGTTAGAAAATAATTGAAGCAAATATAACCCTTCCATGAGAGCAGTTGCACGTTTGTGTGTTCACATTTATAACAATGGTCTATCTTATCATTTTTATATCTGGCCCAAGTAAAACTAGGGACATCACAGGATTATCCTGACTTCAGTATACCTGGCTTGGGAGGGAGGGAAGGATTTTGACAATAGAACATTTATCAAACTGTAGAAAGTATGTTCACGTGCTTGTGTACACATCTGGGGGCACAATTTATGATGCCTTTCGTGGTAGAATATCCTGGCAAGTTGCTGTCCGAGATTGTGGGATTGGAGCATGCCAAAAGCCCACACAATATCCCAACAGGAAGCATTATGCAACAGGAACATGGTGAAGATGTTTAAGATAAGATCTAAAATCCAGTTTTTCAGGAAACTAAGCTTCCACCACCCAGCCTCAGCTCTGTCTCAGAAGAGTGACGGAGTGTGGTGTGGTCATATCCTGGAAATTCCACTTGTATAATCTAATATTGTTGATCTAATAATTCCTTCAAATAAACTGTAAACAATTCCAAATTGTGGTCTGTGCCAACCCAGGATTAAGTTGAGGTGCACTTTCCGTAAGAACCTCCTAGAGAACAGAGTTCAGGCATGTTAGCCAATTGATGCAAGTTGGATTCAGACTGGTTCCATGTGAAAGACTGCGTGTTGACTCACTGCTTCACCCAGTGCTGCTGTGCAATCATAACTTCAGCTGCACTTCATATTTTGCTGTGGCAGCTTTTAGGTTAAACCAGGAAGCCATTGTGTAATGGTGACAAATCCTCCTTAAGAATGATAAGACTTCTCTTGCTATTTAGAGGCACTGATTGACTGCAATTGTGGAGAGTTTTGCTTCCGAGTCAGACTGCAGATTCAAACTCCACTCCTGAGACTTGAGCACCTATTCCCAGCTAAAACCAGGCTACTCAACACAGAGCAGGAGTGGGACCTGTGACTAAAATAGTCTCAGGGAAATGTTTCCAATTGCTTATTAATCCCACATGTCTGGCACGGTAGTGTAGCGGTTAGCGTAACGCTATTACAGCACCAGTGACCCAGGTTCGATTCCAGCTACTGTCTGTAAGGAGTTTGTATACTCTCCCCATGTGTCTGCATGGGTTTCCTCCAGGTGCTCCGGTTTCTTCCCACTTCCAAAGACGTACGAGTTAGGAAGTTGTGGGCATGCTATGTTGGCGCCGGAAGCATGGCGACACTTGCGGGCTGCCCCCAGAACACTGTACGCAAAAGACGTACTGTACATTGAAACATACAGTACATTGAAAAGTACATGTGACTAATAAAGACATCTTATCTTTAGACCTTTTTCTGGTTCGTGCATTTCTATTATGATGTCTGCAGCTGGCATTTGTATAGCACCTCTTATATGCAAGTCCCTCTCTTCATGAGTTGTGCATTGGAAATGTGATTGGAAAAAGAAGGCACACTGTAGCTAATGAGCTTCATTAACTTTCTTGCAGAACACAATTAATCCTTTGCCCCCCTAAATAGTACCAGCAACACGGTTTTAATCCCAAGTATACTGCCTCCCATTATACAGCTCAACATGCTGGGTTTGGATATTTTGGCTGGAATTCTACTCAAAATGAGCAATGAATATCATTTTTTACCTGATGGCTATGCTCTGTCCTGTCCCTAATTTCACAGTTTCATTAACAAGGGGTCAAGGATAACATTGAAATAAATATATTCACTTGGAGCACAAGCATATCTTCCTAAGAACCTAAATAGAAGCAGCAGTATCCTATTCATCCCCTTGTGACTACTCTGCCATTCCATTACATCAAAGCTGATAAATTTTTGCTTTGGTGCCACTTTCCTGCACTGACCCCATATCCATTTGTTTTTATTTCAAAAATAGACTTTATTCATAACAAAAAATATATACAAAAGAAGAAACAGTGCAAGAACATTCATGTTCATTACATTCAGTAGTGTTAACCTATTTTTTAAAGCCATAGCACCATTGCCACTAATGTGGCCCCCTGGGATGACACACTCTTTCATTGTTCGAGGGGCTTCCCCACCCACCTCTGCCCCTCTGTGTGCGGTAGCGGAAGGAGCCCGGACTGTGGTCCTTCCCCACAGAGCTTTGCATTGGCTGCACCGAGCTTCAGTGCGTCCTTCAGCACGCACTCCTGAAGCCTGGACCGTGCCAATCGGCAGCATTCCCTTACGGACATCTCGCTCTGCTGGAACACCAACGAGTTTTGGGCAGACCAATAGGCATCTTTCACCGAGTTGATGACCTTCCAGCAGCACTTGATGTCTGTTTCGATATGTGACCCTGGGAACAGCCTGTAGATCAGAGGGTCCTCTGTTACACAGCTGCTGGAGATGAACCTTTGCCTCCTTCTCCACGTCTTTTTAGCAAATCTACAATCTGCAAAGAGGTGACTGTCTCTTCCCCACCACAGCTGTTCCGAGGGCACTGTGCGTTAGGGGTTGATATGTCACCTGGACAGGAGGGATCTGACTGTGAGAGCCCCCCGGCAGCCAAGCGAGGTCTTGGTGCTTGTTGGTGAGTTCTGGCGAGGAGGCATTCTGCCAAATGATTTGGACACTTTGCTCAGGGGACCACCCCACAGTATCCATAGAGTCCCTGTCCTGCACTGTCTGCAGTACCTTCTGTGCTGACCACTGCCTGATGGACTTGTGGTCAAAGGTGTTTTCTTGGAAGAAATCTTCCATGAAGATTCCATGTAGTGTGACAACGTCCAGTTGACTGGGACGTTGATGCCTAAAAATCTGTCAGTTTGCCTGTTGGACAAACTCACCATCCCAAGAATCAATGTAGCGAACCTTTGCAGCACCCTTTCTTGGTTAGGGAGACCAGACCTCGATACAATATCCCCCCTCCCCAACCGAGATCTCTTCGTAACCTCCTGAAACTCGCACCGCAATCCAGCTTCGCGTCATCAGCAGACTTGGATATACTAAACCCAGTCTCCACAGCACTCCACCAGTCACTACCCCCTAACCAGCAAACATACCTGTGCCTTCCTAATTGCTTGCTGTACCTGCAGCATGTTAACCTTCAGTAATTTGTGTACGACACAAGTCCTACTCTCTTTTATAGTTACTAACTGACCTTCAATCCAGTGTGTAAGGCCCAATCCCATGTGCTGTAATTTTGTTTCATAACTTCTTGTGTGGCATCGTATCAAAGGCCTTCGGAAGGCACCATATCCACTGGTTTCCCCTTATCTGTTCTGCTGATTATAGCCTCAAAAACCTCTTAACAGATATACATAGAACAGTACAGCACAGAAGCAGGCCCTTCAGCCCACAATGTTGTGCCGAACTAATTAAGGTAATGACACCTAATTAAATTAATCCCTTCTGCCCGAACATGGTCCATATCCCTCCATTCCCTGCACATTCGTGTACCTATCAAAGAGCCTCTTAAACACCTCTATCCTATCTGCCTCCACCACCACCCCTGGCAGCACATTCCAGGCACCCACCACTCTGTGTGTAAAAAAAACTTGACCCACACATCTCCTTTGAATTTATCCCATCTCACCTTAAATGCATGCCCTCTGGTATTAAATATTTTGACCCTGGGAAAAAGATAGCAGCTCCCTACTCTATCTGTGCCTCTCATAATTTTATAAACTTGTGTCAAATTTTCCCTCAGCCTCTTCCACTCCAGAGAAAACAACCCTAGTTTGTCCAGCCTTTCTTTATATTACATGCCCTCTATGTCAAACGTGATTTTCCTTCCATAAATATCTGTTGACTGTGCCCAATCCTATTTATAGTTTTTATATTCCCTCTTAGAAACAGAACATAGAAAACCTACAGCACAATACAGGCCCTTCAGCCCACACGTGCCGAACACGTCCCTACCTTAGAAATTACTAGGCCTACCCATAGCCCTCCATGTACCTATCCAAAAGTCTCTTCAAAGACCCTATTGTATCCGCCTCCACCACTGTTGCCGGCAGCCCATTCCACGCACTCACCACTCTCTGAGTAAAAAACTTACCCCTGACATCTCCTCTATACCTATTCCCCAGCACCTTAAACCTGTGTCCTCTTGTGGCCACCATTTCAGCCCTGGGAAAAAGCCTCTGACTATCCACACGATCGATGCCTCTTATCATCTTATACACCTCTATCAGGTCCCCCCCCATCCTCTGTCGCTCCAAGGAGAAAAGGCCGAATTCACTCAACCTGTTTTCATAAGGTATGCCCCCCAATCCAGTCCAGATTCCTGTAAATCTCTTCTGCACCCTTTCTATGGCTTCCACATCTTTCCTGTAGTGTGGTGAACAGAACTGAGCACAGTACTCCAAGTGGGGCCTGACGAGGGTCCTATATAGCTGCCACATTACCTCTCGGCTCCTAAATTCAATTCCATGATTGATGAAGGACAATACACCATATGCCTTCTTAACCACAGAGTCAACCTGTGCAGCTGCTTTGAGCGTCCTATGGACTCGGACCCCAAGATCCCTCTGATCCTCCACACTGCCAAGAGTGCTATATTCTGCCATCATATTTGACCTACCAAAAAGAATCACTTCACACTTATCTGGGTTGAACTGCATCTGCCACTTCTCAGCCCAACTTTACATCCTGTCTATGTCCTGCTGTAACCTCTGACAGCCCTCCACACTATCCACAACACCTCCAACCTTTGTGTTATCAGCAAACTTACTAACCCATCCCTCCACTTCCTCATTGAGGTCGTTTATAAAAATTACAAAGAGTAACAGATCTCTGAGTTACACCACTGGTCAACAACCCCCATGCAGATTATGACCCGTCAACAACCACTCTTTGCCTTCTGTGGGCAAGCCAGTTCTGGATCCATAAAGCAATGTCCCCTTGGATCCCATGCCTACTTACTTTCTCAATAAGCCTTGCATGGGGTACCTTATCAAACGCCTTGCTGAAATCCATATACACTACATCTACTGCTCTCCCTTCATCGATGTGTTTAGTCACATCCTCAAAAAATTCAATCAGGCTCGTAAGGCAGGACCTGCCCTTGACAAAGCCATGCTGACTATTTCTAATCATATTATACCTCTCCAAATGTTCATAGATCCTGCCTCTCAGGATCTTCTCCATCAATTTACCAACCACTGAAGTAAAACTCACTGGTCTATAATTTCCTGGGCCATCTCTACTCCCTTTCTTGAATAAAGGAACAACATCCGCAACCCTCCAATCCTCCAGAACCTCTCCCGTCCCCATTGATGATGCAAAGATCATCACCAGAGGCTCTGCAATCTCCTTCCTCGCCTCCCACAGTAGCCTGGGGTACATCTCATCCAGTCCCAGTGACTTATCCGACTTGATGCTTTGCAAAAGCTCCAGCACATCCTCTATCTTAATATCTACATGCTCAAGCTTTTCAGTCTGCTGCAAGTCATGACCACAATCACCAATATCCTTTTCCATAGTGAATACTGAAGTAAAGTGTTCATTAAGTACCTCTGCTATTTCCTCCGGATCCATACACACTTTCCCACTTTTACACTTGATGGGTCCTATTCTTTCATGTCTTATCCTCTTGCTCTTCACATACTTGTAGAATGCCTTGGGGTTTTCCTTAATCCTGCTCGCCAAAGTCTTCTCAAGGGTTAGGAGAAGATGCAGGGAATCGGACCAAGAATGCCATACAGAGATAATGTGGAGACAATGCACTCCTTAAATAGTGTTTTTCATTTAGATTCCAGCATCTGCAGTCCTTTGTTTCTCTCCGTAGAGCATAGATGGTTAAGGAGTACTCACAGCCAAGAGATTCCCGAGAATAAAGAAAGAAATCCCATTTTCAGTTAGAGAAGATAAAGGTTTAAAATAATTGGGATTAGACTCTGAAGCAGGTGGAAGAGTGGAAAAGAAATTGAATAAATACAGTAGGGGGGAAATGCTTGTAACAGGTTGTCATCAAGGCTACGAACACCCAATTTATGGACACTCCATACATAAGAACAAGTGTTGGGGAGACCGGTGCGATGGATGGGGATGGATTTGCTGGTTTCTGCAAGGCTGCAGGCATATTCTGCTGGGTGGAAATGGGCATTTCTGTGTGCTTTCTCTCCCCACAGCCCCCCGCGACAATCGGGGGCTAGGTGTAGCTGAGCAGAGCTGGGAGCCCTGAGCAGACTCACTCACTGACTCACTGAGTCCGTGAGGCCAGCTGGCAGCCACTCTTCTGCTGACTCTCCTGTCACAGCCGTTTCTGTGATCCACACGCTGTGTTTGTTCATTTCCGACTTATGAACAATTCGGGTTACAAGCAGTTCTCAGAAACAGAACCCTGTCACAGTCTGTACTGAGAAAGACAGGGGAGTGGACCCAATTGGCAAGAACTTCCATTCAGCTTGCATAGGTGTAGTCTCAAACAATGACCATAAAATGGTTGTTCTCAGTAACTTGTGGGATCTTGCTGTGTATAAATGGCTGCCAAGCTTGCTGGCAGCTTTTCAAGTAATCATTGGCAGTGAAGCATTTACAACATTCTGTGGGTGTGCTACTATTATAAATAAATTCCCATCCAGCAGCAACAGATGAACCCATTTTCTTGTGCCCTCTCACTCTTCCAAACCCTTGTGTATTTCTTGGATTTCTGGACAACTCGCCCTTGTTCTTCCGTGGATATAGGGCCAAAAGAGAGAGAAGCCAACTCTTTCTGTTTTTGAAACATTCCCCAAATCACCTCAGCCATTTTTTGTAGATCTACCTTGTTTTCTGAATGTATCCTTACAACATACTGTGCATTGTAGCCACAAATTGTTATCAGATTCAGATTAATTTATTGTCATCTATACTAGGGTTTAATGAAATTCCTTGTTCCTGTGAGGGTCGCAGAGTAAACTTTGGTTGTGTTTGGAGTCCAACAATTCATGTTCCTATAAATGCCTTTTGATTTGTACAGAATTAAAACCTTCAGCTCCTGAATAAATTCCTGAATGGTGTCCATCATAAATCCTCTTTCCGATCCTCTGTAATTTCGGTTTGAGAGGTCATCAAGTAGCAGCGATCAAACCTTGGCTACCTGCCTCACCCCTTTAGATGAAATAGAAGGAGGAGTAGGCCATTCAGCCCGTCAAGCTGCTATGCCATGCAATAAGATAATGTCTGACCAGGTCTTGGCCTCAGCTCCACTTTCCTCTCCGTGTCCTATTCCTCTTGAATCCCCATTAGTCCACGATCCACTTGTTTTGGCCTTGAATATACTCAGTGGCTCTGCCTCCACAGCTCTCTGGGGTAGAGACTTTCAAAGTCTCAAAACTCTCTGAGAGAGGAAATTCCTCCTCATCACTCTTAAATGGATGGCCCCTTGTTCAGAAGCTATACCCTCTAGATTCCCTCAATAGGAGAAACACTCCCCTCATCATTGACCTGATTAAGCATCCCCAGAATCTTACATGCCTCAGTAACATCCCCTGTGAAATCACAACCTCTGCCACCAACCAGGACAGGGTTGGCAGGCATGTCACCAACTGCAGGCTCCCCTCCAAATCACACGTCATCCCGATTTGGAAATGTATCACTGCTCCTTCATCATCACTGAGTTAGTCTTGGAACTCCCTCCCAACAAGACTTTGGGAGCACCGACACCAGGACAGGCATGGTTCAACTGAGATTTCACCACCATCTTCTGGAGGGCAGTTAGGGATGGGCAATAATGCTGGCCTTGCCAGTCGCACCAAACCCTGAGAACAAATTTATATCAAAACCCATTCCAGCTGTAGTAATTTGACATACGGAAGGTGCTCTGAACATGTGACATGATAAGGTATTATGTAAATAGAAACAGTTTCTCAATTTGATAGTTATGCCTCTCTGAGGAACCTGCTGTCACTCGCTCTGGTTGACGTGATTATGTGCTGTCAGTTCTGTGTGCTGTTCTTTTCATGTGTCGTTCTGTGCATTTCCCATCCAATTGTGACGTTAAGTGGAAAGAGTTAATCTTCAGAATCAGGTTTATTATCACTGACTTGTATGACGTGAAATTTGTTGTTTTGCGGCAGCAGTACAGCGCAAAGATTTAAAAATCACTCTAAATTACAAAATAAATAAATAGTGCAAAAAAAGGAATAACGAGGTTGTGTTCATGGGTTCATGAACCGTTCAGAAATCTGATGACGGAGGGGAAGAAGCTGTTCCTAAATCGTTGAGTGTGAGTCTTCAGGCTCCTGTACCTCCTCCCCAATGGTGGTAATGAGAAGAGAGCATGTTCCTGATGTTGAGGGTCCTTAAGCGATGGATGCCACCTTCTTGAGGCACTGACTCTTGAAGATGTCATCAATAGTGGGGGGGGTTGGGCCCATAGTGGAGTTGGCTGAGTCTACAACCCTCTGCAGCCTCTTGTGATCCTGTGCAATGGAGCCTTCATACCAGGCAGTGATGCAACCAGTCAGAATGCTCTCCACCGTACATCTATAGAAATTTGCAAGTGTGTTTGGTGACATACCAAATCTCCTCAAACTCCTAACAAAGTAGAGCTGCTGGCGTGCCTTCTTCATGATTGCATCAGTGTGTTGAGCCCAAGATAGATCTTCTGAGATGTTGACACCCAGGAACTTGAAGCTGCTCACCTTTTCCACCACTGACCCCTCAATGAAGACTGGTGTGTGTTCTCCCGACTTCCCCTTCCTGAAGTCCACAATCAATTCCTTGGTCTTGCTGACGTTGAGTGCGAGGTTGTTGTTGCGACACCACTCAACCAGCCGATGTATCTCACTCCTGTACGCCTCCTCATTGTCATCTGAGATTTTACCAACAACAGTGGTGTCATTTGTGAATTTATAGATGGCATTTGAGCTGTGCCTAGCCACACAGTCATGAGTGTAGACAGTGTAGAGCAGTGGGCTAAGCATGCATCCTTGAGGTGCACCTATATTGACAGCGAGGAGGAAATGTTATTACCGATCTGCACTGACTGTGGTCTCCTGATAAGTCATAGATCCAGTTGAAGAGGGAGGTACAGAGGCCTATGTTTAGAAGCTTATACTGAGGGGATGATGGTGTTGAACGCCGAGCTATAATCGAGAAACAGCAGCCTGACGTTTGTTTTGCTGTTGTCTAGGTGCTCCAAAGCAGAGTGGAGAACCAGTGAGGTTACATCTGCTGGTTGCAGCGGTAGACAAATTGCAGGGGGTCCAGGTCCGTGCTCAGGCAGATCCCGTTCCCTTTTTCTTATTCCCTTTTCCCCTCTGGTCACCTCCCTCTTCCAGTTTCTGCAGTCTGTAAATTTGTACTTTGTACCTGGTTACTCCACCTGTCACTGTGTCACCCAGAATTGTATTTACTTGTGTGAGTCTGATAAAGAAGTGGTTGTGTTACTGGTCAAACAATCCAGAGAGTCTGAGTTCCAATCCCACTATAGTAACTTAAGAGTCTGAATGCAGTTTTTACAAGGGATGCATCAATGCAGGTGACTCTGAACTGCCCTGAAGCATTACTGTATGCTGCTGAGTTCTGTCAAGGGGGCACAGTATCACCTCTGGGCAAGAAGGGATGGGCAATGAATGCTCGCCTTACAGGCAAGAACAGCATCCCAAAATATTAATTAAAAAAAAACAACCTAGCCCCTCTTATTAGTATCGTGAATCAATGTTCATTGGGAATTTCCAGTACTTCCGTACTTAGACTCCCTCCTCAAACCTGGAGTCCTGCTATCATTTCCTTTGTGTAGCTGTGGCTCAGTTCATGATACAATCATCTCTGGGTCTAATGCTGAAGTCCCATTCAAGGCTTGAGTACGTAGTGTAGATGCTGTGCACACTAACAGGTGCTGCACTGTCAGAGATGCTATTTGTTGGCCGAGATGTTAAACAGCTGCTCTTGGGTGGTTGTAAAAGATCCCTTGATATTACTTTGAGGAAGAACAGAGGAGTCCTTTCTGATGTTTTGGTTAATGTTTATCCCTCAGTCAATGTAAATGATGAAGACAGATTAACATGGGAACACGTAATATTGCCTTTGGACAACTACCTCTGTTTCTGGTTGCCTTTGCCCCTCGCTGTTCCAGAATAGTGCATTTGGTTGAGATCTTGAGTTGCTTTCTTGATCTCTTGTCTGCTCAACTTTGAACCATATTCAGGTGTTGCAGCTGTTATTCCTGACATTTCTCTGCTGGAACTGGGTTATTCCTATTTCCATATCCACAGTAGCAGGACTTGATTCAGCCCTTGGGCCACGGAGTTCTCACCAAGGCTCTGACTGGGAAGGTAGATGCAGCTTCATAGTTAACTCCAGCTTTCTAGCAAAACCCTTGCACATTCCCCAGGCTGGCCGTGTAGGGAGAAATAGAGACAGTAAGGAAAGGAAACTGAAGTGGAAGCAGGGAAAAGAAAATTGAGGAGATAATATGTTGTGATGGTTGAGAGTTTCAGAATGAGTGCAGTTTGATCTGCATGTACCAGGCTGTGTTCCTGTATCATCCCTGCACTCACATTCACTGATGGTCCAGTAATATCTCCAACTTAAAATTTACAGTGTGTGTTCAAGTCCAGTCGTGATCTCAGCCTTCACAACAGTTCTTCATCTTGGCTTTTCTTCAGTTTTCTCCTCCTTGCTTCAATTTACTTTTCTTTTACCTTGAGCAGCCATGCCTGGGTCTAAGCTCCAGAAGTGCCTGCGTAATACTCTGCTGAAACCCTCCTCCATGCCTTTCTTATTCCCAGACTCAGTTATTGCAGCACAATCCTGGCTGCCCTCCTAATTTCCACCCACTGTAAACTTACAAACTCCCTTCCTGCATCTTATCCGCTCACCATTCCTAGTTTCTGTTCCTGGCTGAGTAATGACTTGATTTTTAAAATTTGTATTTTTGTTTTCAGATCTCCACATGGCTTTGCCCTCCCCATCCTGACAACTTCCAGACCTACAACCTTCTGAGATCCATGGGCTGCATCAGTTTCACGTCATTGAATTTCATTGTTGGCCCGAAATTCTCAAATTCCTTCCATTAGCTTCTTTGACTTCCTACGTCTCTCTCCTCATTTAAGATGCTGCTTAAAACCCAGCTTTTTGTTATCTGTGGTACAAAGTTAAATCTTCAACAAAAATTTAAAATGCAGAGAGAAGCAGACTTATCGTTTCAAGTCTTTGATTAAATTCCTTGAAATGTTTAACCAAATTAATGGTGCTAAATGAATGCAGATTGTTGTTGAAGTGAGTCTGAATGGCCATGTCTTGTTTGTACTTACAGAAGCTGTGGAATATTGACTAGGCATCTTAGGCTTTCCGTCCAACCATCCAGAATGTCTTACCCTGGCTATCCAGCCTATCCTGTAAGTACCTTGATTGTAAATTCTTCCATCAGTCAAAATACACTTGTACCTAATCACTTTGACTGAAATAGTTTTGAGTCATGGACTTGTGTAAGGCATTTTAATCAGTTGGATGATGTTTGACTCTGTAGTCTGTGACTTGAAGTCAAAAATGTTTTCTTAGATTCTTTCTTGCATTTGTTCTTGTGCTGGTCTCTGCCTCTTAAGTTCCCAGCCAGAAAGAAGGGAAATCATATTGATAAGGCAGTGAAAATCTTCCAAGCAATCTGGATTCTTCCAGCAATAATATATCCTGACTCCAGGAAATGAAATCTTGTTCTTCCCTTCTTTGCCTTGGTAGAAACAGTTTCCCTTTTGCAGACTATGGCACAGGGGCCAGAGTCCCTGGTTTCTCCTGGCCCTGCTGAATTGGTATTGCACCTGGCAGAAAACTTTACCTTTAGCGTGACTGGACTGGTCAGTGGAAGTATTTAGTTGAATGGGCTTGTCAGAGAATGTGTGCATCAGGATGAAGGGTGAAGGATGAATTGGATTCTCCCACAATGGCCCTTCAGCATACTCTCCACTCTGACTGACTGTGGAGTGTGGATTAATCTGACTTGCCCTGGGAAATTGGTGTGATCAGATGCAATGCTGCTTTTGTACTCCTTCCAGTTTTATTTGCCATGTTGATGCTGTATAGAAAGCCAGCATTCCACCTCACTATATTGATTTCCTGCTATTACCTGGTTTATCAGTGGTGAGTGAATTCTAGAGCAGTGGCCACCTGATAATCTCTTCCCTTGACAGAGCTCAGAATAATGTGTCTATTTCAGGAGTCCAGTGTCAGGCTTGCAAACAATGTAGCCTGCCCCGTGTGGCTGACTGACTGTAACAAGGGTCTCCATACTGGGGATGTTGGCCTGGGAGAGGGCATTAATATGGTTTACTTATTCTTTCAGTGACTTTGGAGGATTTAGTGGAGAGAGCATTGACAGAATATTTCCAGTGCCTTGTGGTGCCTGCTCCAGTCCAGGTTTCAGAAGTATGTCAGAGGGCAGGGATCACTGCTGCCCAGTAGACCATGAGTTTTGTGCCAACTCTGAGCTCCTGCTCTTCAAATTTTCCCTTTCCTTCAATTGACCAAACACTGTGTGGGCAGTTGAATTTGAGGAGGATAGTCAACAGTTCCTCCTGATTAACGGAATCATAAGCTTTGTGAGGTTAAAAGAAAGCCATGTGTGTGGCTGGTGCTGGTACCCACATTTCTCTTGGAATTGTTGCACAGTGAAGATCACATCTACTGTGCCTCTGGATAGACAGAATTCACATTGTGCTTTGGAGCAGCTCTTCAGCCACTGGGAGAAGAAACTTGAGGAAGACCCTGGCTGTACTCTGGTCACCAGCTCCTTAACCTGGCTGTATACCGAGCCGTGTTCCTGGTCCCTGACTCCGGCTGCATACTGAACCATATCCAGGTCCTCAGCTCTGTCCACACACTTGTTCATCACTCTCTGACTCCATCTGCACACCAAACCACACCACTCCCTGACCCAGCCCACACACCAAACCACACCGCTCCCTGACGCAGTCCACACACCAAACCACACCGCTCCCTGACGCAGTCCACACACCAAACCACACCGCTCCCTGACGCAGTCCACACACCAAACCACACCGCTCCCTGACGCAGTCCACACACCAAACCACACCGCTCCCTGACCCAGTCCACACACCAAACCACACCACTCCCTGACCCAGCCCACACACCAAACCACACCACTCCCTGACCCAGTCCACACACCAAACCACACCACTCCCTGACCCAGCCCACACACCAAACCACACCACTCCCTGACCCAGTCCACACACCAAACCACACCACTCCCTGACCCAGCCCACACACCAAACCACACCGCTCCCTGACCCAGTCCACACACCAAACCACACCACTCCCTGACCCAGCCCACACACCAAACCACACCACTCCCTGACGCAGTCCACACACCAAACCACACCGCTCCCTGACCCAGCCCACACACCAAACCACACCACTCCCTGACCCAGTCCACACACCAAACCACACCACTCCCTGACCCAGCCCACACACCAAACCACACCACTCCCTGACCCAGCCCACACACCAAACCACACCACTCCCTGACGCAGTCCACACACCAAACCACACCACTCCCTGACCCAGCCCACACACCAAACCACACCACTCCCTGACCCAGTCCACACACCAAACCACACCACTCCCTGACCCAGCCCACACACCAAACCACACCGCTCCCTGACCCAGTCCACACACCAAACCACACCACTCCCTGACCCAGCCCACACACCAAACCACACCACTCCCTGACGCAGTCCACACACCAAACCACACCGCTCCCTGACCCAGCCCACACACCAAACCACACCGCTCCCTGACCCAGCCCACACACTAAACCACACCGCTCCCTGACCCAGCCCACACACCAAACCACACCGCTTCCTGACCCAGCCCACACACCAAACCACACCGCTCCCTGACCCAGTCCACACACCTGACCACACAGGTCCTTTGCTCTGTCTACACACCTGATCGTAGAAGTCCCTGGTTTCTCCCGCACACAGACCTTCAGTCATTTTCTCATGATATATAAGGGAGGATTTGGAAGAGTAATTTGGAATATTTAATTACTGTAAGAGAACACATATTCAAGCTCATGGTCAATACCTAGAATACGCCCCCAGACAGTGGAATGGGTTGTACTGTCATCCTGGTTGGATAAATCAAAGAGATTGCTTGGCCATTCATCCCAAACTGTTCTGTGAACAAACAGGAAAAAAATGGGATTCCTTTTGGAATAGCTGCGTGAGAGGGTAGCATGTTGGATCCAGTGATCCTGATCTAGTTGGTACCACTGTACACAGACAGTTTCTGTGGTTTCATTGTGTATATTATGTACGTGTGCTGCCAGTGTGTTTACCTTCAGCCCTGTTGGCTTAAAAATTTAAACCAATGACACGTACATAGATTGGAAAGGGCAAGTTTCTGCTGCAATACTGAATGTGACTTTTCTTTTGATTTCAGCAATCAGACGGGCAGTCTGCGTATCCCCAAGCTGGTGGTGGGCAGTACCCCTACCCCGGCGGAGCTGGCGCGGCCTACCCAGCGGCTGGAGGCACTGTCTACCCGCCAGGAGCAGGTGGAGCCTACCCACCTGCGGCAGGTGGGGCCTACCCTGCAGCCGGTGGTGGGGCCTACCCTGCAGCCGGTGGTGGGGGCTACCCCCAGGCACCAGGAGGGGGCTACCCCCAGGCACCAGGAGGGGGCTACCCCCAGGCACCAGGAGGGGGCTACCCCCAGGCACCAGGAGGAGGTTACCCACAGGCACCAGGAGGGGGTTACCCCCAGGCACCAGGTGGGGGATACCCCCAGGCACCAGGTGGGGGTTATCCCCAGGCACCAGGTGGGGGTTATCCCCAGGCACCAGGAGGGGGTTACCCCCAGGGTGCTGGGGGTACGTATCCAGCAGCGTCTTCAGGTGGATACCCTGCACCTCCAGGTAACCAGCCCGGATGGGGGACTGGTGGATCGGGATATCCCTCCTATCCTGCAGGTAAACTCTACAACTCGCATGTTAATGAGATTTCATTCAGATTATAAACTCCAGTGAATTGCAGAAATTAATTAGTTTCCGTTCAAGCCTCCAGAAATTATTTGTGTTTATGCATGCATGCGTGTCAAAGTCAAGTTTATTGTCACGTGCACAAGTACATGTGTGTACAAGTGCAATGAAAAACTTACTTGCAACAGTATCACAGGCACCTAGCATCAGACTGGGCATGTGTGCATGAGTTTGTCTGTGTTGAGAGAATGCATGTGTGGGTGAGTGACTGTATGCACACATGAAGAGTAACAAAGTTACCTGTATTTTTGCATTGGGGAAGAGTGTGTGTATGTGCCTGTGTTTGTGTGTGCTGAAAAAATGCACATGTATCTGCTGAGGGAGAACGTGTCTGCTTGTCTATGTAATGACATGAAGCAAAAGAAAAGCATTTTGTACTTGAAGCTTTTAGAGATCTTTGGGGAAACCATGGGTATTACTGTAAGTACTTCTGTGCTTAAGAAAGTGAAAAATCAACTGAAGATTCAAGTCGCAAAACATTATGATGCTGGAGGAACTCAGCAGGCCAGGCAACGTCCGTGGAGAAAAGCAGGCGGTCAATGTTTCGGGTCCGGACCCTTCTTCAGGACTGAAGATAGGAAAAAGGGAAGCCCAATATATAGGAGGGAAAAGCAGAGCAGTGATAGGTGGACAAAGGAAGGTGGTCGGTAGATGCAGGTAAGAGATAGTGGCAGGCAGGTGCTGGGGAGGAGAGCAGAGCAGATCCATGGAGATGGGTCAAAGGAAAGGAGGGAAAAAAAGGGGGGTAGAAAAAAGAGAGACATAGGCTGGGAAAGGGAAGAAAAGAAGAGGCATGGTTGGGGCAGGGGTTGTGGGGATTACTTAAAGTGGGAGAATTCAGTGTTCATGCTGTTAGGCTGCAAGGTTCCAAGACGGAAAACGAGGTGCTGTTCCTCCAGGTTACACTTGGACTTCTCCTGGCAGTGGAGGAGGCTGAGGACTGACATATCAGTGATCGTGTGGGAGGGGGAGTTGAAGTGACTGGCAACGGGGAGATGCAGATCGCGGTTATGGGTGGAGCACAGGTGTTCTGTGATATGGTCACCTAGTCTGCGTTTGGTCTTGCCAACGTAGAGGAGGCCACACTTGGAGCACCGAATGCAGTAGATGATATTAAGGGAGGTCCAGGTAAATTTTGTTGACTGCCTGCTTTTCTCCACGGATGCTGCCTGGCCTGCTGAGTTCCTCCGGCACCATCGTGTTTTTCATCTGGATTCCAGCATCTGCAGTCCTTTGTTTCTCTTTTACTCGAAGATTCAAATCGATGTGCTCCAATAGCGTCCAGCCTCGTGCTTGAAGGAAGGTCATGGGGTGAGGTTGCAGGAAGTAGCCTGCAACTCAGGGACCCAGTGAAAAGTGGCCCTGTGAAGAGGGAGACAAGAAAATTTCGAAAGAAAAAAAGTAGTAGTTTATGCTAATTATGAATGAGTATTCTGGGTGAGGCAGAGGGAGTATCTTTTACAGGTTGTACACATCTTGTGGTGAAGCATCATTTCATCGATTGGTGGTGCAAAATGTCTCTCTGTTCTAGGTCCGGGGGGTGCTGCCCCTGCCCCTGCCCCTGGCTATGGAGCTCCTGGCTATGGAGGATGTCCTCAGCCTGCTGGCCAAAGCTACTCGGGAGGTGGTTCCCCAGCTTCAGGTAATAAATGGGAAATGCATCTAATTGACAGTATCAGAACACTGGGGCAACCTGTTGTTCTCAAAGTGTTTATACAGCTAACGTTTTTAAAGAAGGTGTTTACTCCAATATTTTAAGCTAGTGTCATTTTTAGATGACATTCTTAAACGTCAAATTTCTGGAGCAGCGGAGGCTGAGAGAAGACTTGATAGACATGGGGAATGTGCAGGGATTAGTTTAGGTGTCATTAATTAGTTTGGTACAACATGGTGGGCTGAAGGGCCTGTTCCTGTGCTGTACTGTTCTATGTTCTCTGTCATGTATTTCCCTGAATAATTAATAGTAGCTTGCAGGTGGCCATTAGTTTTATTTATCAAGGAAACTTGTGAAATGACCTGCTGAAAGTGGTGATCTACTCTATACCTTGTAACATCCTACCGAGACTAATTTAACTCTCCTTCTCCCTCCCACTACCCAATCCACCAAAATGCCACCACTCACTCCCTACACCCTATAACATATCTCTGTCTTTTTCTGCTGTTTACTCCACAAACCTTGATTAACTCACCCGGCCTCATTGTTCATTCCCCACACTTAATTATATCCCATCCAGTTTAACTTCACTTTTCTGCACATTCCCATCTACTCTTTTAATATTGCGCCTATTTCTATTCCTACTTGCTTCTGTTATTTACGCTTAGTATCACCCAGTCTAGTCTCACTCATTCTCATATCCTTTAATATCCCACTCAGTCTAACTCTCTCCCTCATTCCTCCCTTTATTATCTCATTCACTTAAATCTCAGTCTTCCACTCATTTGATATAACTTTTAACTTCCAGCGTTTCCTACGCTTCTAGTAATGGACACACCAGCAGGTGGTTTTTGATGTGATGAATGTACCCCATGATGTGATAAATCTGTGATCCTTCCTCACTGACTGGTGAAACTGAACCTCAGAGGTTTAATCTGGTGCCGCACACCAGTGAGGTAGAAGTAAGAGACATATGTGTCGCTCAAGAGCTGGTGCAGAGCTGGTCTTGCTGAGATCCAGATCTTGCTGGTCTTTAGATTCTTGGGGTATTGGGACTGATTCTGGAGTCGGCCAGACGGATTTTACCTCGAGAAGTGCTGGGAGCAAAATCCTTGTAGGCAGGTTTGAAAGTGTTGTTGGGGAGGGTTTAAATTAGTTGAAGAGGGGACGGGCGCACTGAGCTTCAGAAGGGAGTAAAACAAAACTGCAAAAACGAAGGCAGAAGATGATTGAGTTTGGAAGATAGAGCAAAGGTTGGAAAATAGACAAAAAAGGAGTCAGGCTTTGCTTAATGGTACATCCGTAAATGCACAGAGTAAAGTGAATATAACGGATGAGCTGAGGGCTTGACAGACACATGGAGTGTGATAACTCAGTGGTGACTAAAGCATGGCTGGAAGAGGGGTGGGTCTGGCAGCTCACCGATCTTGGTTACAGGGTTTTCAGATGAGGGAGAGGGGGATTGAAAGGGGGAGGCAAATTGGTTAAAGAAACAATCACAGCTGTGAGAAGGGACAGTGTGTTAAAAGGATCACCAAATGAAACTAAACGTAGCTTTTATTTTGCTGTAGTCAGCCGTTGAGCTGCTTGTCGTCAGCTGCTACGTAGCTCCCACTCTGCTCACAGTCAGGAGTGCAACACTTCTGTTTGTAATCAGCAGCTGCATTGCCCTTACTTCCCTGTGGTGCCATACATAATGTCTCAATCAAGGAAAGTTGCCCATATTGAGAGAACTTTGAAATATTATGAAAGTGTGCCTGCTTTTTCTGCTCTTCGGCTTATCCACATCCCGCAGTGATGAATTCCTTTCTTGCTCAGGAACCTGAGGGGTAACTTTTTCACACACAGGGTGGTGGGTATATGGAACGAGCTGCCAGAGGAAGCTGTAGAGGTGGGTACCATTATGTTTAAAAGACATTTAGACGGGTACATGGATTGGAAAGGTTTAGAGGGAAATGAGCCAACTCAGGCAAATGAGACTTGCCTAGGGAGACAACTTGGTTGGCATGAATGAATTGGGCTAAAGAGCCTGTTTCGATGCTGTATAACTGTATGCTATGTCAACTATGACTGATTACATAGTGGAAGGCGGAGTTTAAAATACAAATGCAAAATTGTATGGGTTCTGAAAGTCTGTAATACAAACAGAAGATGCTGGAAATGCTCAGCAGTTCAGGTGGCATCTGTAAAGAGAGGAGCAGCGTTAAGGTTTCCGTTCATTTTTCACCAGAAGATCTAAAATGGTGATTGGGCCAATTCTGACCCATGGTTTAATTTACAAAAAGAAACAACTGAGAGACATCAGATATCATTCTCTAAAACCAAGGATATTCTGGGAGAGTTGCTAAAGATACATTAATTTATAAAAGAATGTTTATAAAAAAGAAATCCTGTATTATCCCACAAAATGTAATAATATTTTCAAAGCTCAAGCCAGTGGATTTTATCAATATGTTTAGATGTTTTTTCTCTGGGAATACCAATAAGAATGAGAGCCATTGATTTACTGAGGCTGACTCAGATTATATTTATTACATGAGGCACTAGGATTGTATGTAGTTACCTGATATGCATCCTATCTATAATTAAACACACTAGTGTGATTATTGTGTTGTTCACTTTGTATTATGGGGGAATACCCGGAATTGTATTGTTCAATTCCATTGATTCCCGCATGGAAATGACAAATGCAGGCCCTTCCTGATATCTGTAGCTTGTCTGCAGGCTCACTTCCAATTCCAGGCATATGTGATAAGCTACTTGGGGTCCTCAGTTCAACCTCTACGATTGGCTTTGCTGTTCTTGGTCTGATGAAGCAGCGGTGTGGTAAAAGGGCAGAGTAAAAGTGGCAAAGGGTCCCGCTCCTAATTAACATCCAGAAGGCTCAGTGTTATGCAATGACAAACCTGTATCCTGTAGTGTTGCTACATAGATATTCAGGAGTGCTGTATTCTGCCCAAAGGTGCCTGAACCTGTAGCTCAGGCTGGGGTAGAATTGGATGGTCATTTAAGAAGGTCGGTGCGTCTCCAAAGGATAGTCCTTTGAGAGGGCCTGAGTAACCTGATTCCATTGAATTACACAAGAATCAATAGAAAGGTGAAAAATAATGTTTTTAAAAAACTCAGCTCCGTTGAACACGTAACACTGGTCCATATCAGTGCCAAGCCAGTCTTGCTATGAAAATTTAATATCTCTCTTGCCTTTTTCTCCAGGTGGGTATCCGTCTGGACCAATGCCTGGTGCAGGAGGTGTTCCAACTGGCCCAAACCCAACTCCTTCGCAGGTATGTACCAGAAAAACCCACTGCCCAGTTATCACCAGGCTACATTTGTGGTGTATATTAAGGGGACATTGAATCTAAATCAAATATTCTGTACTCAGAAAATTTCTTCTGTTGCTTTCACAATCAATACCATAACCCAGTGTTAATTAACAGAGCAAATAATAAACTGCTGGAAGAACTCAGCGGGTCAGGCAGCATCTGAGGAGGCAGAGGGATGGTCGACATTTTGGGTCGAGTCCCTGCATCAGGACTGAGTATGTAGAGGGGAGAGAGCCAGTGTAAAGAGGTGAGAGGGAGGGTTGTGACAGAGGCTGGCAGGTGATAGGTGGAACCAGGTGAGGAGGGGGGTGATGGGCAGTTGGAGCCAGGCAGGAAGGTGATAAGTGGAGATACCAAGAAGGCAAATGGAATGTTGCCTTCATTGCTAGAGGGGTTGAATTTAAGAGCAGGGAGGTTGTGCTGCAACTTACAGGGTACTGGTGAGGCCACACCTGGAGTACTGTGTGCAGTTCTGGTCCCCTTATTTGAGGAAAGATATACTGGCTTTGGAGGCGGTGCAGAGAAGGTTCACCAGGTTGATTCCGGAGACAAAGGGGTTAGCCTACGAGTCCCCTGGGACTTAACTCACTGGAATTCAGAAGAATGAGAGGGGATCTTATAGAAACATATAAAATTATGAAAGGGATAGATAAGATAGAGGCAGGAAAGTTGTTTACACTGGTAGGTGAGACTAGAACGAGGGGACATAGCCCAAGATTCGGGGGAGTAGATTTAGGACAGAGATGAGGGGGAACTGCTTTTCCCAGCGAGGAGTGAATCTGTGGCATTCTCTGCCCAGGGAAGCAGTGGAGGCTGCCTCATTAAATATATTCAAGACATAGTTGGATAGATTAAGGGTGATGGGGAAAAGGCACGTAGGTGGAGCTGAGTCCACGGCCAGATCAACCATGAATGGCGGAGCAGGCTCGATGGGCCAGATGGCCGACTCCTGCTCCTATTTCTTCTGAGATACAAGATGCTGCAGGTGCTGGAATCTGACAAGTAAGGAAGGTGACGTAGAACCAGATAAGGGAGGGATGGTGGGCAGATGTAACCAGTGGGGAAGGGGATAGGAGACTCAGTGGGTTAAGTGTGTAGGGTGGATCAGAAGGGGAGAGAAAGGAACACAGTGGGTGTGGATTAACTGAAATTGAAAGTTCAATGTTCATAACATTGGGTTCATACCCTCTCTGTTCCTCTCTCGCCTAAATGTTGTACCTTAGTATTACAGCGACAACTATCCTTTCCCCAAACTGTACTGTGGTCTAGTGCCATAGTGACAGGCCTGTCCCCACCAGTATTGTACCCCAGCGTTGCACTGCAATAGACTTTAACCTCCTTGTACTGTACCCCAATGTAATACAGTGACAGACCTGTACCCACAAGTACCACTGTGTCACATTGTGAAGCACCCCTCCCCACTTCTACTGTACTCCACTGTTTTACCTTGACACTCCTGTCCCCACCAGTAATTTACTCCCTGTATTGTATATTGATAGGCCTATGTCCACCAGTACCGTACTCCAACATTATACAGTGACAGACCTGCACTCACCAGTATTGTACCCCTGTGTTACGCAATGATAGGCATGTACCATAGTGTTATACAGTTTCATATGGGCACCCATCAGTAGCATTACCTGGATTATCCAGTACTTTATCCCATATAATACATAGACCTTTACCTACCAATACAGTAACTCGGTGTTCATATCTCCTCAGACAGTTTCAGACGGGTACCATCAGTACCATTCCCTAGGATTATACAGACACAAGACTGTATCTAATAGTACCATATCTCAGTGTTATACAGTAATGATGCAGGGTGATTCAGGGTCGACCCAAACCAGCGACTATTCCTTTGCTTCTCGAGATGCTGCTTGACCCACTGAGTTCCTCCAGCAGTTCTTTTTTCTGTTATCTAGTAATAGACCCATACCCACCAGCACTGTACTCCATTGTTATACAATTAGGGATTTGTGCCAACCAGTACTGTATCCCATATAATACATGGACCTTTACCTACCAATACAGTAGCCCAGTGTTCATATATCCTCAGATAATAAAACACAGGTTCTGCAGGGCCACTGAAATAGTCCCCAGGGATGTTTATCATAGCGTCAAGGACAAGTTGTGGAAACATCTGCACACTCTATCGTGTCTCACTAAAATCTGGAGTAAGTGGAGAGAATGAGCACTCCCCTTTTAATTGCTGCCAAGACAAATTAGAATCTGCTCTTCAATAAAATATGGTCCAATGCCATCATTTCCTTCAAGAAGCCATGATGTTTGTAGTCCCTGGCAGTGTTTGATGGAGTACAGTGCTGAGCACTGGGCTGTAGAACAGTACACTCGCTTCCTCCAGCTGGTAGTTTGACCATACTGTCATTTCAAAGATTAGGAAAAAAGCTTTGTCCATCACCAAGGTGGGGGGGTTATAACTCTTCCAGAAGCCGCTGAAACCCTCAGCTATGCTTTTCTTATCAGCACTTCTATCCATAGGGTGGCACAGCCCCAGCAACCTGGGTTCAGTCGTCACTTCTGTGCTGTCTGTGTGGCGTTTGCATGTTCCATGCTGTATCTCTCTATGACTCTGTGACTTCCAGTGTTCCCCTAGCCTGTGAACCACCTTCCATGAACCCTGCCTTATCTAAGACTCTGTTACCTCTATCCTAACTCTGACACACACTAGAACATAGAACATTACAGCACAGTACAGGCCCTTCGGCCCACAATGTTGTGCTGACATTTTATCCTGCTCTAAGATCTATCTAACCCTTCCCTCCCACATTTCTCTATCATTCATGTGTCTGTCTAAGAGTCTCTTAAATGTCCCTAAAAACGACAGTGACAGGACTCGAACCCGCAATCTTAGCTGTTGCTGTGTCAGTGGTTCCCTTCTCTCTGTAATCACTGAAATCCACCACTCCCCTCATGGCTTCACTCTTCCCCTATCCCTGGAATCATGAAATCCCTTGATGGTTTTCACTTCTCCCCTCATCTGTAACCTTCCTTGTAGGTTCTCTCTCCTCTAGCCTTGAACTTACTTTCTTCTCTAATTTTATTCCTGTCTGCCCTCTCTGAGTTTCTCCTATCTGCTCCTGGTCCCTCAATCCTACTTCTGCTGAGCTCCAGCCCACTGACTTTGCCTCACTAACATCCGTGTTAGCTGATATTAATAATCAATTACATTGGCACTGATTCCTTAAACTGCCTAGGCCCAAATCTTGAGAATTCCGTTCCTAATCCTCTCTGCCTTCTTGATGACTTGTGTGAACCACCTTGAGACTGTTTAACCATCTTCAAAGAGCTGTATAAGTATCAGGTAAAGTTAACATTGGAATCTTTTCTATCCCTACAACTGCTGGATATCAGGGTTCTGGTTTCAGGCACTTGTCACTGGTGTTCATTTCACCACCATTGATACCTGGGCAGTTGGCTGCTTAAAGCTTAAGCTCTGCAACTCCTACAACACTTGGTCTCCCCCTTCCTCACATTCTTTCTCTTCACACTGACTTCAAGACTCTTCTTAACGCCCACTGCTGTAATCTATTCTTACTTTTTGTTGGAAACAAGAAGTTTTAAGTTGTAAAGAAGGGGGATGGGTGGAGGGGACAAATGGAAACTCCTGATAGAGTGGAGACCCAGACCGACCATCGCAGCTAGAGGTGGGTCAGGCTGAGAGAGGGTGATGAATGCTTGTTAGTGATGAATAATGATCTGTCTGGAGGAACTGTAAACAGGAGGAGGTGAATGAGGCAGGAGAGAGGGAGAAGAAAAGGCTGGAACATGCAGATGCTGGAAATCTGAAATAAAAGAAACTGCTGGAAATACTCGGCAGTCAGGCAGCATCAGAGGAGTGAGGGCATCAGAGTGAACATTGCAGGTTCTGATCCTTCATCAGAACTGGAAAGGCTAGTTATCTGAAATTGCTGAATGCAACATCGAGTGCTGATGGGCATTAGGTACCTCACCGGAAGGAAAAGTACCTCAAGCTTCCTTTGGGCTTTGCTGGAACAGTGTAAATTGCCAAGGACAGAGCGAGTGGGATGGAGAATTCAAGTGACAGGGAGCCGGATGCTCAGGGCTACCCATGCAGACCGAATGGAATTCTTCAGAATTCCTTGTCCCATCTGTTAGGAACCGTGCCGGGGGAAAAAGCAGGCATGTTCCAAGCCATGTGGTCCCCAGCACCCAGACACAATCCACATTGAAACAGGTGGCAGGCAACAACAAATCCAACCACTGATTTAAATTTCATTGGTTCCAGTCACACTGAAAACATAAACCCAATGTCCCTGTTTATCGTAAGGGCTCACCACTGGCCTCGTGACACTGCTAGTGTTGCTGGGTTCAAGTCAGTTGAGTAGCCCTTGCCTCTCAGGAGAGGAAGGTCTCCCTGCAGGGTCTGGAGCCTTGGAGTGTAAGAGGAAAGTTTTACCATTGCATTCCAAGACCATGTTTTCCCTCCCACTATTGGCTGTAGTCTTTGCTAATGCAGTCTGTCACATCTAAGTCCATGGTCAGATAAAGGGGTAGATCCTAGCATATGTCTAGCCCAGGTTTCCTGTTTTGTGTACAGCAGTTGTTAGTGGTACCATATAGAAGACGGCCTTTCTCTCCATTGAGATTATGCCAGCTCTTTGACAGGGGTCTCTGGTTGTCCCTGCTGCCCTGGGATTTCTCCCCTTCAGATTATGTAGCCAATTCATGCATCCACAGTCTGTCAGGCAGTTCATTGCAGACCGTGACAACTTACAGCATACAGGATTTATGTCACCTCTGTTGTTTTACCAATTAACTTAAATCAGAGACCTCAAGTAGTCATTCATCCTGTCAGTGGAAACAGTTCCTACTTGTCTACTCAATCAAAATGCTTGATGATTTTGGACAGTCCTACCAAATCTTCCCTTGACCTTCTCTCCTAAATTGTGACATTCTGTTCTCCTGTAATTTACCCCTCAAATAAGGAAGTGTAAGTTATTTAGATATCTATCAAATGGACAAGGATTACACCTAGAGTCCTCAGGATAATCCCAGTGCCTTGAAAGGAGTGGCCTGTGTCATCATCAGGTATTTATTTATTGGATGAGGGATTGCACCTTTCTGAGTTTGAACAAGTTCTCGTATTTCCTTAAGACCCGGAAGGAGGCCATTGGACTCAAAACGTCAGTGCCAGCTTTCAGAGCCCAATCATTCATCCTGTTGCTCTATTATCTCCCTGCAACCTATTTGCCCTTCAACTCCCCACTCCCTTCCATCCAATTCTCCTGTTGCCTATCTACACCAGGGACAATATGCAGTGGCCATTTAACCATCCAGCATGTTGAAGGTGTGAGAGGAAACTGGAGCACCCAGAGAGGATCCCACGAAGACACAAGGAGAACACACAAAGTGCACACGGGCAGGTTCAAAACCTGGTCACTGGAACCACAGAGACCGCTACACCACTGTGGAACTTCCATCCAACAGGATTGGGAATTTCTGCAGTAGGCCATGCCAAGCCATTGGACATAGGGATATGAATATGTAAAGGCTCACTGAGGCTGTGCAGCAAGGGGCCTCTGAGAGACCTTGAGGCAAGTCCTGCTCATGTCGAGGGTTTCACACAACAAAGATTTTCCTTCAGAGAAGATTAGCTAAGCCTGCAATCAGTATATCAGTGGTTAATGTTAACATGTCAGTTAACATATTAAACCCTGCTTTAGTACAATATGTGTTATATATTTTTGAAAATTGGGAAAATCATGGGATCTGACAGAGAGCCAAGATACATTAGGAGGTTTTTGTATTTGATCCTGGGGTGATTGCAGATTTGCTAGTTCTTGGACAGATGTGGATCCTCTCTGTGTGTCATAGGGCTCCACTGGAATGGTCAGAGAGGCTGAACCTGAAGCACAAGAGGAAATCATTATATGGTTCAATGAAAGGTCATCAGATTCCAATGTTAACTCTGTTTCTCTCTCCTCGGATGTTGCCCCACATGCTGAATATTTCTCGCATTTCCAGATGCAGGCTTTTGCTGTTCATTTACAAAATAGCTGTTGTGCAGTTTGTAAATGTTGACATGTTTAAGGTTGGATGATTTTACTAGATGAGTAAACAGTTTTAAAGTTTTGAGTAATATGTTTCTTCTTTCTCTGCCTTCCTTGGGCACAGCCTTCAATGCCAAACATAGGAGGCTTGTCAATTGGAGGTGGGACGCAGGGCACCATCAAACCAGTTGCCAACTTCAACCCGCAGAGTGATGCTGAAATTCTGCGACAAGCCATGAAGGGAGCTGGTAAGTCCCATCACATTATGAGTAAACAGGTAATCCAAGGGATGCAATGAGAAAAGTTTCTCCAAAAAAAAGAAAAATGGGAAAAGTTTTTCATTTGTGCCACTGTAACTAAATAGTTGTTACATCCATGTACAGAATGGAAGAATCTTGTGTACACTGCCTTATATGTGGCTATCCTTGTGTCAGTGCATGTTTACAGTGCATAAACAGGACTTTCAGGCTCAGTAGCCTATGGCTGCTATGTACCTTCACTCAGGGCTCCATCCACCTTACTAACCTCTTCAACGCCTCTCTCTGTCCTTCCCCTCCTTCCTTGTATATGCATCAAGTCTTCATTCCATCTGCAAGTTCCGCATTCCTCCTTGGATAAGCGTTAGATTTATGGGAGAAAGGAGCCTTCAGGATGAAGGAGCTTGAATCTACAAAATTTGGGAAATGGAGTCGCTGATTAAAATTAAAAGTCATGATATAACAGGAAACAAAATTTCTCCCGCTTTCTCTTCCACGCAAAGAGAAAGTGGGAGAAAAAGTAAGAACAACCAGTGAGAGCACCAGACTATAAAGACTTTAAATGGTGAAATGATCCAAACACAGGCTCTTTGGAGGTCGTAAAGAACAGAGGCTAAGTTGAGGAGGGTAACAAAGTTTTAGGTTAATGCAGAGGTTGGAATTGGTGATTCGAAGACAAGAGTTTGAATCCGACTATAAGAACTGGGGAATCAACATTAGTTAAGTAATCTGGAATTGAAATATTGTCTGTAATTGTGATCCTGATGCCACCAATTCTAATGAAAACCTCAGTTTCACTAATATCCTTCAGGGAAAGAAATCTCAGACCATAGTGAGTGTGGTTGCTTTTAGCTGCATTGTGAAATGACAAAGCAAGCTACTCAGTTGTATCAAAACTGCTACATTAAAATGTTCTAAGAATAAAACCACCATTGCCAAAGGTAGACCCGCCATTTGACCTTGTAAATGTTTCCCCTTGAACATCTGAGGTTGCTAACTTGGGAGTGTCATCCCACAGTCCAGAAGTCACAAAATTATGTCTTTTAGCCAACATCCATGTTTGGGCAAGTCCTTTCTAACCAGCAGGAGATGGGTGGATCATTGCGGTATATAGTCAAGTATGAGTGAGCATGGGATTTCTCAACTTTCACTCCAAATCCAATCAAACTTCAGGCCAGCAAAGCATACTGCCAATTATCACTTCAACCCTCTCAGCCAATGAATTACTATTGAACAACACTGAGGTAGCCAGGGGAGTATATGTGTACTTGCTAGAAGACATAACAGTCTATCAAAATTGAAAAAAGAGTTGAGGATAAACCAGAAGATTATAGGGAATTTAACCTTAAATTTAGCTGTTTGGTAAACTGTTAGATTATGTGGTGCAAGATACACTTACACAAGTGTTCAGGGAGGCAGGCGTTCATCAGACAGTCTGCACAGATCTCTAAAAGGCAGATGTCATTTCCTCATACCCATGCTGCAAGGCTATACAATGTGTGCATTTTTATAGAATGTCAGAGGTGAAGACTTTGCAGAGGAGATTCACCAGGAGGTTGCCTGGGATGGAGCATTTCATTTAGGAGGAGAGACTGGATAGGCTGGGTTTGTTTTCCTTGGAATGGAGGAGGCTGAGGAGGGACCTGAGTGAGGTATACAAAATTGAGGGGCATAGATAGGGAGATAGTGAGAAACATTTCCACATAGCAGAGTTGTATAAAACCAGAGAACGTAGGTTTAAGGTAAGGTGTAGAATGTTTAGAGGAGATTTGAGGAGTAATTTTTTCACCCAGAGGGTGGTTGGAATCTGAAATGCACTGCCTGAGGAGGTGGTGGAGGCAAGGACTCTCACAGTGTTTAAGAAATACCTAAATAAGCACTTGAATTGTCGAGGAAGGCTACAGCTCAAATGCTGAAAAGTGGGATAAGTATAGATGGGTACTCGAAATTGGACATGGGTGTCGTTCGCCAAAGGGCCAGTTTCTGTTCTGTACAACTTTATGACTCTATAACTTGCAATAGTATTGGCAGCACAGTGGTGTCACTGATGGTGCGGCTGTCTCACATCTGCAGAGACCCACGTTTGACTCTGACGCCCAGTGCTGTCTGTGTGGAGTTTGTACGTTTACCCAGTGAATGAGTAGGATTCCTCTGGGTGCTCCAGTTCATGCTGATTGTTAGGTTAATTGGCCACTAGTGTAGGTGGGTGGTGGGAGAATTAGGGCGGTGTTAATGGACACATGTGGGCCAATAGATCACAGGGAAAGAAGTGGGGGATTAGGTTTGATGGGATTGCTCTGAGAGCTGGCATCGATAGGCTGAAGGATCTCTTGTTGTCATAAAGAAAAAGGTGAATATGAGAAAAGTACAACAAAGGCACGTAGTGTTAACAGCATATGGAGTAAAGGGAATATACACGTGGATAGCCTCTTTGACATTTTACACTCTTCCCGTGAATCCAAGGAACAGCTCAAGGAGCAGAATCCCACCTGTCACCTGGGCAGGTTCCCGCCCACGGGACTCAATATTGAATTCAACTATTACAGATAAACAGCCTTCCTCTTTATATCAGAACTGTTTTACTTGCCTGTATGTTCTTTTGTTTTTCTATTTATAACACTTTCAAACAGATCAGTTCAATTAAAGTTTTCACTGCCCTGCTTCAGCAGTCACCACTGCCACTGGCATCGTTCAGTCTTTCTTGGTCCCCACACATTGTTCTCCCACTGCCCCCCGCAACTTAAGACGCATTGCACTTCCAACTTCTCCCAGTTCTCTGGAAAGGTCATCAACCTGAAACATTACCTCTGTTTCTCTCTCCACACATGTTGTCTGGTGTGCTGTGTACTTCCAGCATATTCTGCAGACTGCAGATGCTTGAATCTGGAGCAACAGACAAATTGCTAGAGGAACTCAGCGGGTTGAAATGATAGTCAATTAAAGTTTTCACCACCCTCCTTGTGTTTATCAAATGTGGATGCACGGGGAGGTCTGAGGATTGCAGGGGAGGAAGCACATTGGGCTACACTTGGCAAGGCCAGAAATTTGTAAGGTAAACAATTTTGGACCTGCCGTAAATGGTAAGATTAGGAAGTCTTGTTAGTATTTTGTAAGAGTTTTAGAGTTTATCAAAGTGGAGTTTATTGTCACAGGCACAAGTACATGTATGCGCAGGTGCAATGAAAATCTTACTTGCAGCAGTATCACAGGCACGTAGCACCAGTGAATGCTGTGTGTACAGATACACAGCATTCACATGAAAAACATAAATTATACAAATATTATACAAGAAGGACAATTAGAACAAAAAAAAGTGAAGTTCATTGTAATGTAAAGTGGTCATAGTGTTGCTATACTGAGGTAGTGGTTAGGGTTGTGCCGGTTAGTTCAAGAACCGAATGGTTGAAGGGAAGCAGCTGTTCCTGAACCTGGTCATGTGGGACTTCAGGCTTCTGTACCTCCTGCCAGATAGAAGATGGCATGGCCCAGATTGTGGGGATCTTTGATGATGGATGTTGCCTTCTTGAGGCAGCACCTCCTGTAGATACTCCCGATGGTGGGGAGGGATGTGCCCGTGATGTACTGGGCTGAGTCCACTACTCTCTGCAGCTTCTTGAGTTCCTGCGTATTTAAATTGCTGTACCAGACCATGATGCGACTAGTCTGGATACTTTCAACAGTACTTTTGTTAGAGTGTTTGGTGACAAACTGAACTTTCTTAACTTAAGAAAGTAAAGACGCTGGCACGCCTTCCTCATGATTGCATCTATGTGCTGGGCCCAGCACAGGTCATCCGATATGTTAACGGCCAGGAATTTAAAGCTGCTGACCATCTCCAGCGCCAATCCACCAATGTAGACTGGTTGCCCCTCCTGAAGTCAACTATCAGTTATTTATATTTAGGTAACCACTGGTTATTTCCTTGGTTGATGAGATGGGAATAAAACTCTACAGATTTAAGAACATTACAAAAAGAGTTAGCAGGTGAGTGGTCTGGGTGGTTCCAACGTGTCACAAATAACGAAGAAACATTTGCTTTTCCTTGTGAAAAAATGTTAGGTGGGATGTTAAGGTGTGTGGGAATTAAATGGAAAGGTGGGATAAGATTGTATTAGCTAATAAAAGGTGTGGGAAGTAAGTTGTATTTGACTTGGTAGAGTATTAGAGAGTAAAGGCGGTAAGGTGATTGGATCGATCCAGGCAAATCATGAAGGAAATTATTGGCATGACATTGATAGGTCAGGTGGCTTTTCTGTTTTGGTTGTGATAGGTTATGGTCGATGCTGCTATCTGATTTTAAAACACGGTTAATTTGTTCTCACCAAACAAAGGTATGAAAGTGCCTTCACTTCTCTGTTCTGCAGGGACCAATGAGCAAGCAATAATCGACGTGGTCGCCAATCGCTCCAATGACCAAAGACAGAAGATTAAGTTAGCATTCAAGACCTTGTATGGCAAAGTGAGTTTACAGTTGCTAGTATTCTTCTGCCATTGTCATCCCTGACTTATGCAGTGAACCTCAATGAATCACAGACACCGACAGTCACAGGGATACAATTCCTTAGACACCGGCTCTCACTGGGGCACGGCCCAGACACACTGACACTCGCTGGGAGACAGTTCTTTGCATACTGACTGCCGTAGGGACACTAATTCACTGGTGTACAATCCCAAGGACTCTGGCCCTCACGGGTACAATACCACAGGCACTGATTTACAGGAGTACATTCCCACTTCTCTCCCTCCCAACACACCCCTTCCCTCTCTCTTCCTCTCTCCCTCCCACCCCGTCCCTCTCTCCCATTCTTTCTTCGCCCACCTCACCTCCTCTCACTCCCACTCTCTCTCCTACCCACACACTCCCTCCCTCCCTCCCACCTCACCCATTCCATATTCTCTCCCACAAACAGAGCTCCTATCACTGTCCCTCTCTCCCAGCCTCTCACCGTCCAATTCTCTTTCCCTTCCACCCGACCAACTCCTCTCTCTCATTCCCACTGTGTCTCCCTATGGTCCACCCTTGTTCTTCCACTGCCTTGTCTCTTGTCCCCTCCCTCCCTGGCGCTCACCCTCTCCCAGGATCTTTTTGACAGCACAACAGGGTACAAGTTTAACATTTCATCTGAAAGTGGCGGCACAGCCTACAAAACACTCCTTCAGTGTTGTGTGTCAGCCTAGAGTTCCTGTTAGAGTGAAAAGCAAGGCTGGCAGGATTAGGGAACCCTGATTGATGAAGGATATTGAGACTCTGGTTAGGAAAAAGGAGGGGATATGTGACGGGTATAGGCAGCTGGGAACGAGTGAATCCCTTGAGGGGTAAAAGAGATTCAGAAGTCCACTTAGAGAAATAGGAGGGAAAAAAGATGACATGAGCGAGCTTTGGCAGATCAGGTAAGGGGGAATCTTAAGAGATTTTACAAGTATATTAAGAGCAAAAGGATATCTAGGGAGAGAATGGGTGAAGCCACAAGGGATGGGTGAGGTCTTAAAGGAATATTTCTCATCTGTATTTACTGTGGAGAAGGTTATGCGAGCTAAGGAATTAATGGATATGAGTAGTGACGTCTTGAAATGTAACCACATTACAATATAAGAGGTGCTGGTGTATTAAGGTGGACAAATCCCTGGGACCTGACCAAATGTATCCAAGGACATTGTGGGAAGTTAGGGAAGAAATTGCAGGGCCCCCACAGCGATATTTGTATCATTGTTAGCCACGGGTGAGGTACTGAAAGACTGGAGGGTGGCTAATGTTGTGCCTTTATTCAAGAAAGACTGCAAGGACAAGTCAGGGAACTACAGGCCGGTGTGCCTAACATCAGTGGTGGGAAAGTTACTGGAGGGGGATATTGAGGGACAGGATCTACTATCATTTGGAAAGGCAAGGACTGGTAGGGATAGTCAGCATGGCTTTGTGCGTGTGAAATTGTGTCTCACAAATTTCTTTGAACTTCTGACCAAGAGAGTTGACAAGAACAGGGCAGTAGACATGGTCTATGTGGACATGGAAAGTATTGTTGAACAGAGCGAACTAGGGGTACAGGTAACATAGTTTCCTGAAAGTGAAGCCACAGGTAGACAGGGTAGCGAAAAAGGCGTTTGGCATGCTTGCCTCGATCGGATGGGGCATTGAGTCCAAGAGCTGGGACATCATGTTACAGCTGTACAAGGCGTCGATGAAACTGCACTTGTGCAGTTGTGGTTGCTTGGGTACAGGAGGGATGGCATTAAGCCGGAAAGGGTGCAGGAAAGATTCATGGGTATGTTACTGGGACTGGAGGGTTTGAGTTATAAGCAGAGGCTAGATAGGCTGGGACTTTTATCCCCAGAACATAGGAGCTGAGGGGTGACCATATTGAGGTTTATAAAGTCATGAGGGGCATAGATAAGGTGGATGGTCACGGTCTTTTTCAGGGTAGGGGAGTCTAAAACGAGAGGATATAGGTTTAAGGTGAGAGGGGAAAGATTTGAAAGGGACCTGAGGGGTAACTTTTTCCACACAGAGGGTGGTGGGTGTGTGGAACGAGCTGCCAGAGGAAGTGGTAGAGGCAGGTACAATTACAACGTTTAAAAGACATTTAGACAGGTACATGAATAGGAAAGGTTTAGAGGGATGTGGGCAAATGGGTCTGGCTCAGGTGGACAACTTGGTCAGCATGGACGAATTGGCCCAAAGAGCCTGCTTCCGTGCTGTACAACTCTATGACTCTGCAGCCTTCTGGCTAAAGATGATAATGCCCCCAGCACCCTAAAGACATCTGAACTGGTAGATTAATTGGCCATTCTAAATTGCCCCTAGTGTACATCAGTGGTAGGATCTGGGGGAGTTGATTGGACTGTAGGGAGAATAAAATGGGATTATTGTAGATGGGTGCTCGATGGTCAGCACTGTGCCGCGGGGCGTAGTTGTGGTCTAACTGTGATTCACTTTTTAAAGGATTTGATCAAAGACCTGAAATCAGAACTCAGTGGAAACATGGAGGAAATCATTATCGCCCTGTTCAAGCCCACCACCTACTATGATGCTTGGAGTCTGAGGAAGGCGATGGAGGTACTGTTGATTAATCTGTTGTCAGTTGTCAATCTGTTGTCAATACAACTGAGGAAATGCACTGAATGTCAAATTTCAGATTGTTTCATTCTGCTGTTCTCTACATCTGGTACCTGCAAGACTAGCATTTATTGCTCCTCCATAATTTCCCTTGAGGGGTTAGTGGTGAGCAACCTTCTTCAACCACTGCAGACCTTCTGGTGAAGACGCTCCCGCAGTGTTGTTGGGAGCAAGTTCCAGGATTTAGACCCAGCAGTGATGAAGGATCAGCGATGTATTTTCAAGTGAGGATAGTGTATGACGTGGAGGGGGTCCTGCAGGTGGGGAATGTCGGTGCAGGATGCAGGCGGTTCCCATGTCTCTGCTGCCCTTGATGGAGGTTGCAGCTTTAGGAGGTGCTGTTGGAGTAGCCTGGGTGACTGACTTCAATGCGTTTTGTAGATGTACACAGTACAGCACTGTGCGCTGGTGATGGGAATGAATGTTTAGGGTGGTGGATGGGGTGCCAGTCAAAGTTGCCTTGGATGGTGTTGGGCTTCTTGAGAATCATTGCCTCTTCAGTACTAGAGAGTTCTCCATCACACTTCTGACTCTGCTGTATAAATAGCGGAAAGGCCTTGGATGTCAGGAGGTGAGTCAGTTGCCAAAGGAAACCCTGCCTCTGAATTGTTCTTATAGCCATGGTATTTATGCTGGTGGTCCAGGTGAGTTTCTGGTCAATGGTGACCCCCAGGGTCATGGTGAGAGTAATTGAATGCTCTAGGTCATACCTGTTGGAGGCAAGGTGCAGCATTATGGTGAGAGAAAGTAAGTAATGTGTGACATGATGATGCAGCCTTGCTTGACACCAGACTGTTGTGAACACGTTGGTTAAGATCACAGCTCGCACGCCATTGTGAAGAAGGTGAACTTCTGTCGACAGCAAAATTTGAGGTGGATATTCTGTAGTCCATACTGATTGGTGAAGTTTGAAGGCTTTGTGAGATCAAAAAAGACCCCATTGATGCTGCTCTCAGGATTTCTCTCAGATTGTCCAAGGTGCTCCCAGGTGGTGGAAACTGGTGGGCAGCCTTTGGTCAGTGGGAGGAGGCAGATCGGGAAGACCCAAGCGATGACTTTCCTCGTCACAGACAGCAGGGAGACCCCTCCGAAGTTACTGCAGTCAGATTTTCCACCTCTCTGGAGAATGGGCCCCACAGCCCATCCCAGTAGCTCCCCTACCAACCTCCCCCACCCCCCCCCCCCCCCCCCCACCTCCCAGCGTGTCCCCATGGGCCCAGATCTGGTTAATGAGGGAGTGAATTCTCTGGGAGTCCAACAAGGAAACTGTATATCCCTGCGGCCTCACTGCTATTCAGTGGCCATCTGGCCTTTCCATTCAGGGTGCCGGCAGGGCTGGACAGGATGAGTTGTTGTGAACAGGGTCAAGGGGGCTCACATCAAGGATAGAGGAGAACTCCCAAACTCTGGGTCCTGTTCCTGGCCCTCCCTCCCTCCCTTTCCCGGCCCTCCCTCCCGCTCCCTACCCTCCCCCTCCCGCTCCCTGCCCTCCCCCTCCCGCTTCTGGCCCTCCCTTCCTCCCTCCCCCTCCTCCTGCTCCCAGCCCTCCCTCCCCCCCCCCCCCCCCCCACTCCCGGCCTCACTCCTGTTCCAAGCTGCACTCCTGGCCCATGAGGAGGGGTGATCACACACTGAGTCAATGGTTGGGTTTTCAGATGGCTCCTGGGGTAGAAGACACGGTTCCACACTTCTGGTCAGTGAACTAAGCTGGACCAGTGCCAGATCGGCACTGGTTGGCTGATGTCTGGTGCCCAGTAAAGTTGCTCCATTCAGCCTCTATACATCGGAATTGGAGAGAAAGGGAATGGAAAATCTTGTGTTTCCCACTACTTTCACATCCCTTGTCAGCACTTTGTTGGCTCTGAGGTATTTCTGAAGTGTGGTCACTGCAGGAAATATAACGTCCAATTTATAGATGGCAAGCTTCCATGCAGTAATGTGATAACAGCAGGAAACCTGCAGTAGTGATATTGTTAAATATTGTCTGAAGGACTGACTCACCACCACAGGACCGCTTACGTCAGCTAAGGGTGCAGCTGGGGCCTCTGTTTAATTTTGCATCTGAAAGAAGCACTTCCAGCAGTCCAGCACTTGCCTGGTGTTGAAGTCGTGGGCTAAGCTGGATTTCTGTGTACCAGCCTGAGAGCAGGACTTGGATTGGGAACCCTCAAACCCAGGAAGGAATGCTCCCACTGAGCCCTCAGCCGCCAGACCTCCGGGAGACGTTAGCTGAGCTTCAGCTCTGACTGGAAAATACCTGTAGGCAGAAATTAAGTTCTGGTTTATCTGTGTTGCAGCCTGCTGTCAAATACCCTGTCAGCAGTTCCAGGATTACAAGAGGGTGCAGGACCTGTGTGGAAGGCCTGCAGTTTCTCCCCATTCCTTCAGAATAGAGTTAGACAGCACGGAAACAGGCCCTTCAGCCCAACTGGCCCATGCCAACCAAGATGCCCATCCAGGCTAGTCCCATTTGCCTGCGTTTGGCCCATAACGGATAAGGTTTCTTTATTAGTTACATGTACGTCGAAACACACAGTGAAATACATCTTTTTGTGTAGTGTGTTCTGGCGGCAGCCCGCATGTATCGCCATGCTTCCAGTGCCCACAACTTCCTAACCCATACGTCTTCGGAATGTGGGAGGAAACCGGAGCACCCGGAGGAAACCCACGCAGACACGGGGAGAACATAAAAACTCCTTACAGACAGCGGCCGGAATTGAACCCGTGTCACTGGCACTGTAATAGCGTCACGCTAACTGCTACACTACCGCGCCTAACCTTCTAAACCTGTAGAATAAGATATCTTCAATGCAGAAATGATTGATTATTACTTGAGCTTTAAGATCTGCGTTGGCCACGCTCCCACTGCCCGGCACGCCTCCCCTCCCACGTTGCCCCTTAGCTAGCTGCCCTCTGACAGATAACAGAAGGTGTTTTGTTTGCTTTCTCGTACTTCTGTTTTGATGTAGAAACAATATCTGGGGCTGTTACTGCAGCCAGGCCTGAGATCTACATCTGGGGAGCCTGCTACAATGTCCAGATTTCGCCACTGTATGAGGCACAAATTACAAGATGTGGAGTAAATGTTGTCGTGGAAACACCGGCACTCGCCACTCCCAGGCTGCCACAGCTGCACTGGGTGGTGTCTTTCAAATGTTGGTGCGTGGAAAATGAGTGCTGTTTTTAATTTTATTTTCAGTTTAAAGGACACACCCAGGGAGTGTTTGTTGGAATAATGTTGTGAGAGATCTACTCTGTCTGCCCTGCGGGTGTTTGGTGGGTCGGAGCCTCACTCTGTTCCTAACCTGTGCTGTGTGTGTGAAATGTTCAATGACACAGGGTATAATTTACAGATTATTGTTCTGGTCTAAAGCCTCGTGTGTCAGAATGGATAAGTCGATTGTTAAGATTAGTGGTCACAAAATTAGCAGGAGCAACAGTTAGCTGTTGTCCAATTTGTCTCTCCGTGGAGCAGTAGCTCCTGGAACTTCACATAAAGATCGAGGAGGTAAAGACATGGGAGGAGATGCGGAGGGAGTGTACCTCAATACAAGCAGGGAAGAAGGATTTCAGTTATGTGGAAAATCAAGACTAGTTGTCACTGTTCTCCTTGCAGCAGAGAAAGTTAAGGGTGGTGCAATGGTCCTTCTGAATATTTTTAGGTTAGAAGTAGATAGGTACTTGTTAAGAGGTGAAAGGTGCCTGGGGTTGACCTTGCGGTCAGATCAGCTCTCATCTTATTAAATGACAGATCAGGGTTGAGGGACGGGTGTCCTGCTCCTCCTCCATGTTCTCTGTGGCTCTGTGAGGTAGTGACCCTTCCTCAGGTGCATTGAACCTCTCATAAAGGACCATACCAACACTGGAGGATGTTGACCCTCTCTGGGGGTAACAGTGGGGCCGCAGGGTAGTGACCCTCCCTCGAGGAGGTGGGTGTAGCTATTGCTGCAGGATGATCCTCTTGGGGCTATAATTGTGCTGTACAATGACATACCCTCAGGGAACAACGGTGATGGTGTAGAACAGGAAACCTGCTCAGAGGGCAACAATGGTGTTGTTGCATGGTGAATCTTGGGGGGCAGTAGTGGTCCTGTAAGATAGTGAACCTCCCTCCAAACTTTTCCGTATTTCCCAGGCAGAGTAATCGCCAGCCTTGTTTGAGGGGTGGGCTAAACAAGGTACAGTTCCCCTGGTCTGGCATATTTGGTAACACTGTTGGCTCTAGACAAGTGTTGGGTTCAGGCCCTGTTGTAGAACTTGAGTCAGGCTGATGTGAGTGTGCATTACTGAGAGACTGAGGCACAGTTGATTGCACTGTCGTTTGAATGAGGTAGTAAACCAAGACCATGCTGTCACTGATGTAAAACATCTCATGAACAGCTGATAACTGAAGGGCATGGTTGTTGTCCCGGTGAACTGGCCTCTCTCCACCAATGCATCATCAAGGGCAGTTGTCAGTGAGAACTCCTGTCAGCTGATGGATTTGCCAAAACCTATATTGCAAAAATAATCCAGCTATAATGCATCCCAGGACTGTAAAAGGCAGTATATAAATATAAGCTCTGTCTTCTGACTTAAAAAAGGTAATCACTTCCAATATTCCAAGAATACTTCCTGCTGCTTATTTCCAAGTTGCATTGGAAAGTGTGCAGAGAACATTTACTAAGATGTTGCCAGGACTGGAAAATTGTAGCAATGAGGAAAGATTGGGTAATCTCTTAACTACAATCATTATAGCAACAGTCATTTATGTTTTCCCCAGAGCCTCACTAGATCAGCATTACTGAAGGTTATTGTAATATTGCCCTGGATGATCTCAGCTAATGGTTCAGGAGTGTACCCTGATGCCAGAACCCACTGAGTCCTCATCAGCAACTATTTATTGTTCTTGTATTGTGTTTGATGACCTTCTCCCTTACTGTCACATAGCACTCTTGCCTCGAGACCATTCTTGGGGAGAGGCTCTGCTCTGGAACTTGAGCCAGGCTAACGAGATAGTTGCAGTACTGAGAGACAGAAGCACAGCTGGCTGTACCATCTTTTGGATCCATCACAAAATACCACAAGGGAGACGATGGGATGATGTAACCTCAGCACTGGTCTAAAAAAACAATGGTTGTGGGACTTTCTGCGGACAGGTAGTGAGCAATTTTATCTGGCAGACACCAGCTCAGGCAGTGCTGTGTTCCTTCAGTTCCCTTCAATTAAGTATTCCTTCAATACTTAAGTATTGCTTCCTACAAGACAAAATTGGGCAGCATGAGTGGTAACGACCCATCACTCCCAGATGAGCTCAACGCCTTTCATGCACGTTTTGATAGGGAGAACTATGACACAAACCCCCACATCTCCGGATGACCCTGTAATCTCAGTCTCTGAGGCTGACATGTGGGCACCCTTTGAGAGTGTGAACCCACGAAAGGCGTCTGCTCCAGACAGCATACTTGGCCGCCTACTAAAGATCTGTATGGACCAACTGGCTGGAGTATTTATGGGCATATTCAACCTCTTGCTTCTGCGGCCTGAGGTTCCCACCTGCTTTAAAAAGGCATCTATTGTATCGGTGTCCAAGAGTGTGGTGACCTGCCTCAATGACTGCCGTACCTTCCGTAATGAAGTGCCTCGAGAGTTTGGTTATGGCGAGAATCAACTGCCTCAGAGGTGAACTGGATCCGCTTCAATTTGCCTACAGCCACACCAGGTCAGCAGCAGATGCGATTTCTCTGGCTCTTCACTCTGCTCTGTGGGCCAGGTGGACAACAGGAGCACGTACATCAGGCTGCTGTTCAGTGACTACAGCTCAGCGTTCAACACAATCATCCCCACCAAACTTATCACCAAACTTCAAGGCCTGGGCCTCTGTACTTCCCTCTGCAAATGGATCCTCATCAGCAGGCCTCTCCTGCTCCTGGCTTCTCCTCCTCACTGACCATCAACACAGGTGCACTTTGAGGCTGCGTGGTTAGCCCCCTGCTCTACTCTCCATACACACGTGACTGTGTGGCTAAGCATGGCTCCAATGCCGTGTACAAATTCATCGATGACACCACTGTCGATGAACGAATCATAGGTGGTGATGAGTTAGTGTACTGGAGTGGGATAGGACACCTGGTTGAGTGGTGCTGCAAGAGCAACCTCTCGCTCAATGTCAGCAAAATTAAAGAACTGATTGTTGGCTTCAGGAAGGGGAAGGAGGGCAAACATGCACCAGTCTACATTGGGGGATCAGCGGTGGAGAGAGTCAGCAGCTTTAAATTCCTGGCTGTTAACATATCAGATGACCTGTCCTGGGCCCAGCACATAGATGCAGTAACAAGGAACATGTGCCAACCTCTTTACTTCCTTAGAAGCCTAAGGAGGTTCAGCATGTCACTGAACACTCTAACAATCTTCTACAGATGTACTGTGGAACGTCTCCTGACTGGTTGCATCATGGTCTGGGACGGCAATTCGAATGCGCAGGAACATGAGAAGCTTCAGGGAGTAGTGGACTCAGCCCAATACATCACAGGCACATCCCTCCCCACCATCAAAAGAACCTCAAGAAGGCCATCCATCATTAAAGACCCCCACCATCCGGGCCATGCCATCTTCTCACAGCTGCCATCAGGCAGGAGGTACGGAAGCCGGAAAGTCCCACACCACCAGGTTCAAGAACAGCTACTTCCCTTCAGCCATTCAGTTCTTGAACCAACCTGCACAACCCTAATCACTGCCTCAGTGTAGCAACACTATGATCACTTTGCACTACAATGGACTTTTTTTTCTTCTAATTGTGTTCTTTGTTGTATAATTTTGTATGACTTGTGTATAATTTATGTTTTTCTTGTGAATGTTGTGTCTCTAATGCTAGGTGACTGTGATGATGCTGCAAGTAAGCTTTTCATCACCATTGTGCCTACATGACCTTGTGCCTCTGACAATAAACTACTTGGCGTGACTTGACTTGGCCAGGGTTATGTGGACTGCTACTCAAACACAAACCCTTTGCTCAGGAGTGAGAGTATTGCTGTAAATCAAGCCAGTACTTCAGTATTGCCACCTGAGTTATGGAACTATAACCGCCCAGACTCAGTCACGGACTCACTTTCTCTGCCTTTCCTCCTATTCCACAGGGAGCTGGAACACAAGATCGGGTGCTCATCGAAATTCTCTGTACCAGGAACAATCAGGAGATCAGGGAGATTGTACGCTGTTATAAGGAGGAGCTAGGAAGAGATTTGGAGAAGGATTTGAAGAAAGACACCAGTGGGCATTTCAAGAGGTTGCTTATCTCGATGTCACAGGTCAGTAACTGGTGCTGATTGGGCTCTGTGGGCACACTGCGACTGGATTGTGGATGTGAGGACTGATTACCAGAGACCACATAAGATAAGGTCTTTATTAGTCACGTGTACATCGAAACACACAGTGAAATGCATTTTTTGTGTAGTGTTCTGGGGGCAGCCCGCAAGTGTCGCCACGCTTCCGGCGCCAACATAGCATGTCCACAACTTCCTAACCCGTACGTCTTTGGAATGTGGGAGGAAACCGGAGCACCCGGAGGAAACCCACGCAGACACAGGGAGAACGTACAAACTCCTTACAGACAGCGGCGGCAATTGAACCCGGGTCACTGGCACCGTAAAGCGTTATGCTAACTGCTACACTACCGTGCCTGCCAATGGGAACAGGCCTGTAGTGCCCTTGTAGTGTAGCAATGTTATCTGCAAAATTCACCAGCCTGGTGATGTCCCATACTGATCCCAGCCACTGAGGATGCCAGGAGGCTTCAGGTGGTATGTGGCATCTTCAGGATTCTTCACAGCTGAAAGATCTGGTTCTAAAACCCCTAAGTCCCCGTCTCCAGCCTGTGGAAGTAGTTTCTCACAACCTGCACTGTCAGTTTCTGTCAACCTCTTGAAAATTTGAACCACACTGCCCTCGATTTTCCTAATTCCAGAGATTATCTTTTTAATTTGTGTAATCCTTCCTCACAGTTTGACCCCAGGGTCCAAGTGTGGTAAATCTGCAGGGTCAGCACATCCATTCCGAAGGTGTGATGTCTGAACTTTTCACAGTGCTCCAGATGTTGTCTAACCGGGGCTATATCAGCAGCTGTGTCCCATGTCCCCCTTTCAAACAGCATGCTGAACTTTACAATCAGTATTCCATAAATGTTCCTACATCAGGGGGTGGTGAACTTGGACATCACCCAGTCTGATATGGTACAGCCTCTCATTGGTTAGAGGGCTTGTTGTTGCTGAAAACTATTCCCAATGTGCTCAAGAAATCCATTACTTTTCTCCCAATCCATGTGAGATTTTAAATCCCCCACTAAGACCATTCTTGCTTCACTGCCTGTATATGTAATCGATCTTTTCACATAAATCTGTCCTTGCATATAATCTATCTTTTCACATGTCCCACTCTTTGTGTCTCCTGCCATGGGTCCGATACACACCTCACTATAGTTAAATGTTTTTATAATCCTTACTCCTACACACAGCTCTGCACTGTGACCAATGCTCTGATCATCTCCCATCCCTAATTTTGATGGCTGCTCCTTCCCTTCTGCCATTTGACCTCTGTTTCCTGTCAGCTTGCTACATCCCAGTCCCAACCGTCTGCAGCCACGGGTCAGTAAGCTTGGCCGGTAAGTTGAAATGCCCCTAATTGTTCGGTATGGTCTGAAGTTTGTGAAAAGAACACTTACCTGAGCCACACAAACTGATTTATTCCACTGCTTTAATATCTTCCTGGCATATTTCTCACCCTTGAGATCCGATTCTGTATGTGTAGTCACTAGCTTCTGATGATCTGCACTGTACCTGCTGCCACAAAACAACAGATTTCACGTCTTGTAAGTCAGTGATAATAAACCTGATTCTGATTCAGACTCCATGCTCCGCTTTCCTCTCCCACTCCTTCCTACGTTGTTTGTCCCAACTTGAAATGCATTGGCAGTCTTCCTCCTCCCCCCCGCCACCCCCCCCCCCCGCCCCGCCAATATTCTTTCAAACTAGTTCACCACGTCTCTCACTCTCATTATCATGTACACAACATACGGCATATAAAGGATTCTGCTACAAAGGATGCAACCTGTCCCTCTAACCACTGAATCGTATACAGTTACTACATTGTGGTTTCCCCCTTCTCATCCTTCTTCCTTTGGATGGCCCCGGTATTCTGACTGTTCTTCTGACAGTCATTAACCTTCTCACAGGTACTGGAATTGGTCTATTATTGTCACTTGTACCGAGGTACAGTGAAAAACTTGTCTTTCATACCGTTCATACGGATCAATTCATTACACAGTGCATCGAGGTAGTACAGGGTAAAAACAATAACAGAATACAGAGTAAAGTGTCACAGCTACAGGGAAGTGCAATGCAGGTAGTCAATAAGGTGCAAGGTCATAACAAGGTAGATTGTGAGGTCAAGAGTCCATCTCATCGTATTAGGGTTCAGTAGTTCAAGGGTTCAAAGGTTCAATAGTCTTATCACAGTGGGGTAGAAGCTGTCCTTGAGCCTGGTGGTACGTGCCCTCAGGCTCCTGTATCTTCTACCTGATGGGAAAAGAGAGAATGACCCGGGTGGGTGGGGTCTTTAATTATGCTGGCTGCTTCACCGAGGCAGTGAGAGGTATAGACAGAGTCCATGGAGGGGAGACTGGTTTCCGTGATGTGCTGGACAGTGTCTACAACTCTCTTCAGTTTCTTGCAGTCCCAGGCAGATCAGTTGCCGTCCCAAGCCATGATGCATCCAGATAGGATGCTTTCTGTGGTGCATCGATAAAAGTTGGTGAGTATCAAAGGGGGCACTGCAAATTCCTTTAGCCTTCTGAGGAATTAGAGGCGCTGGTGAGCTTTCTTGGCCGTGAGGTCTACGTGGTTGGACCAGGACAGGCCATTGGTGATGTTCACTCCCAGGAACTTGAAACTCTCAACCATCTCGACCTTAGCACCATTGATGTAGGCAGGTGCATGTACACCATCCCCTTTCCTGAAGTCAATGACCAGCTCTTTTTGTTTTGCTGACATTGAGGGAAAGGTTGTTGTCATGACACCATGTCGTTAAGCTCTCTATCTCCTTCCTGTACTCCGACTCATCGTTATTTGAGATACAGCCCACTATGGTGGTATCATCTGCAAACTTGTAGATGGAGTTAGAGCAGAATCTGGCCACACAGTCATGAGTGTATAGGGAGTAGAGTAGAGGGCTGAGGACGCAGCCTTGTGGGGGCACCAGTGTTGAGAATAATCGTGCTGGAGGTATTGCTGCCTATCCTCACTGATTGTGGTCTGTTGGTCAGAAAGACAAGGATCCAGTTACAGAGGGAGGTGTTGAGTCCCAGGTCTTGGAGTTTGGTGATGAGTTTGCTTGGAATTGTAGTATTGAAGGCGGAGCTGTAGTCAATAAACAATAGTATAATATAGGTGTCTTTACTGTCCAGATACTCCAGAGCTGAGTGTAGGGCCAGGGAGATGGTGTCCACTGTAGACCTGTTTCAGCGGTGGGCAAATTGCAGTGGGTTGAGGTTGTCTGGGAGGCTGGAGTTGATGTGTGCCATGGCCAGCCTCTCGAAGCACTTCATGATGGTGGATGTCAGAACCACCGGTCAGTAGTCATTAAGGCAGGTTACCCTGTTTTTCTTAGGTACCGGGATGGTAGTTAGTAAGTACCTGTTGGGGTCAATCAGCTGTTGATGATCCTCAGTCTCCGTTATCTGGCCTCCCTTTTCTTACCATCGTCAAAACAGCCCTACTCTGATCCTGCTCTCTTCACGAGGGGTGACCACTGAATGGAATAAATTTTCAGATATTCCCTCCCCTGTTCATATGTCAGAGTGTCTCCAGTTTGCATTTCAATAGGTGAACTCGAGAGCTTTGTGACGTGACAATGGCTGTGTATATGTTGTCTTGGGACCATCTTGCAGTTCACAAACTCCTAAGTACCACCGTCTGAACACATAATCTGCTTTTCAGACTTCATTATTTCTATCTACATTTTGTTCTGCTCAACTTTTTTTATTGTTGCTCACTAAGCACTGGGCAGAACTTTGGATAAATACTGCTCAAACTTACATGAATCTTTACAAGTACTGGGAGCAAAAAGTAACACCTTTCCTGTTTGCAGCAAATAATTAGAGCAAATTCTCACTCTGCACTCTGTTTATGAAAGCCACTTACAAGTACTGCCTCTCCAGCCTTTCATTCATTGCCTGTGTGGCTATATGAATTCAGCAGGTTTGCTGGTGTTGCCAAACAGTTGGCAACAAATAATTGACAGACATCTTAAAGCTTCGCTCCATTTCCTCTCCAAGTGCTGAAAGCTTCCAGCAATTTTAGATTTTATTTCAACAGAGCTGGTAATTTGACACCAAAACCTTTATTTGTTTGTTTTTTCTAATAGTTTAAGTAATTCCCTAAATGCATGCATGGGGGGAGGGGGGCAGAGAGAGAGAGAGAGACTACCTGTACCACCTGGTCTGGCCCATCTTCCTTGGTAGGCACCCAGGGTAGCTGGACGTGGGCAGTATTCTGACTTATATTAGGGAATTATGTGACATGACATATATCAGTAATAATAAACCTGATTCTCATTGAATGCCCTTTATCCATGTGGTAAACTAGTGACTGCATGGATTGCCGTTGTGAGAATTCCCTGACGAGGCAGAATAGGCCAGTGGCACGGATTGTCCAGGCCCAGAAATGAGCCATGGGTTGTGGGCGAGATTGAAGCTGCTGTTTTCTGTGGGACCGTATCTGGTGAACACCAGTCGGAGGTGGGAGAGGACACGAATGTCACAGCCGATCCACCCTTTGCCTGAGTACTGTTAACCACGAGGCAACCCAGAACCAGCAACAAACCAGCTTCATGTCCACCTGCAGTCCCGATGCAGGGCCTCGACCCGAAACGTCGACCTGTCCTCTGCCTGACCCGCTGAGTTCCTCCAGCAATTTGTCGTGTGTTGTCCCAGATTCCAGCATTTGTGTTCCACCTAAATCTCTCTGATTTCCAATCACAGGGCAACCGTGATGAGACCCAGACGGTGGACATGCAGAAAGCGACGGCAGATGCAGAGAGGCTGTTCCGTGCCGGGGAAGGGAAGCTGGGCACCGACGAGTCCACCTTCAACATGATTCTGGCAACCCGAAGCTTCCCCCAGCTCAAGGCGACCATTCAAGAGTACGGGAGGGTAAGTGATACAGTAAAGGTGCTCAGTCCTGCAGGTCCTTTCAACTCCTCTCTCATTTGAGTGGAAGGTTGGCTGGAAATGGCTGGAGCAGAGAGGTGATGGAATCCTCTGGGGGATTGTAAAGTGATGTAGGTTTTCATGAGGTGAATGGAAAAGATTCTCGTCTCCGGTTGTGGAGTCTGAAACGATGAGAACAGAGTTCAAAACACAGGGTGGTGCAATTATTGCAGTGTGAAACAGCACAATGCTGGGTGTAGTATCACAGGGTGAAACCAGTGCAGTGTTGTGAGGGGTGTTACACTATAAGACTAGTACACAGCCTTATGCGAGGTGTTACTGTCTCAATGCAGTATATAGCAGAGAGCTGTGTAGAGTATTATAGTGATGTTAGAGCTAATGACAAGTTATACACCTATCTCCTATGATACAGGACTCTGGTGAGAACACATCTGCATACAGATCTGGTCTCCCTACCTAAGAAAGGACACACTTGCAGTAGAGGGAGCTCCACGAAGGTTCACCAGACTGATCCCTGGGATGGAGGGTTTGTCTTATAAGAGGAAATGAGCATTCAGGCCTGTACTCAGTTGAAGAATGAGAGGTGATCCCATTCAAACATCCAAGATGCTTCTGGAGCTTGGCTGGCTGGACGCAGGGTCAATGTTTCCCCGAGATGTCTAGAAGCAGGAGTCACAATTTACAAATAAAAGGATTGTCAATTCGGGACAGAGACATAAATCTGCAAGTTAATTTTCTGAGGTTCATATGCAATGACACTTATGTCCTTCCCAATACCAACACTTCCCTGTCTCACATCTTTGGAAAACACTGTGTCTCCCAACCTGTTCTTACTTAAGTGTCCATTTCTCCACATCACGTTCCGTCTGCATGTTCTTCCTGGGACTGCATTGATTTCTTCCGGGTGCTCCCGTTTTCTCCCACATCCCAGAGCTGGTAGGTTAATTGGACACTGTAAATTCCCTCTCGTGTGTGCATGTGGGGTGGAATCTGGTGGAGAGTTGACGGGAATGTGGGGAGAAATAAAATGGGATCAGTGTAAACTTGACTCAGGGGGCCAAAAGGCCTGTCTCTGTGCTGTGTGACTCTGTTCTAAGACCAGCACTGATCCTTGTGTACCCAATAGTTACTCAATAGGAACACAAAATTAACCCCTTTATTCCTGCTGTTTTCTCTGCATTAACCAGTCCTCAGTTCATGTTGATACATTGGTCCCAATCCAGTCTAGTGTAGAAAAATTTGTGTGACATTTGATTAAATACTTCTGAAAATCAATACCTCAGTTAACCGTGTCCTGGGATCCAATTAGATTATGGCTGTTTGTACCTCAGTTTCATCTACCTCCATTTACTACATATCTTGACAACCTTACTTAAAAGCAGTGAACGATTTCAGTGTTTAAAGCACTAATTTCTGCAATTGGATGCCCAGTGTCCAGTCTTTTGGGGAGATCATTCCAGAATTCCACTACCTGTGGTGTGAAGAAAGGCTTCCTGATCTCACTGCTAACTTACGCCCTGTAATGTCTCCCACCTGAGTTAAAGGTCATTATCCATATTGTGCCTGTCATGGACTCCCAGGTCTCTCTTCCTCCTTGATTCCCAGTTTTTCACCATTTAAAGTAAACCCAATCTATTTGTAACTTACTGCTCCCATCAGCACCATCCTCCCTCCCAATGTGCCACCTGCAAACTGAATGTACAACTTTACCCATTTGAACTGTTTGTGTCCATGAAATGCTGAGGTTCTGCTACATCTCTGGGAGAGGTTGGAGGGCATTACTTATCACGTCCACCGATTAGAATCCACTCTGTTTAACTCTATCTCCTAACTCCCAGCAAAGTTTCAAACCACAATACCAGGTTAACTCCAGCTGCATACAACTTCATTGTGCTAACTGTAACGTGCTAAATTGTGAAATCTCATTGAATACCTAGAAATCCAGGTAGGTAACTTGTGTAGATACTTCCTTGGTAACCACCTCCAAATTCAGCTGGATTAGTTAGACAGGACCTGCCCTAAATCCAACCTACCTCTGTGATCAGTTGTCATTCCACACTGTCGACAGACTGACTGTATTTTCTGGGTCCTCTTTTTCTCTCTTAAATAACAGAATGCTGTTTACAACTTTTTAATACAAATGAAAGGCTCCCAAATCAAGAGAGCTTTTGAAAATTATGACCAACACAGTTTTGAGTTTGCTCATCCATCTGTTTCTTTCAAATTATTTGGAATATTTAATTTTGGAATCCGGGTGACGATCAAGAACCCAGTAATTGCTGATCCCTATTTGCCTTTGAGAAGGTGGGAGTCGGATGCAACTTCAGCTGCTGGTATACTCCTCCTGGTGAAGGCGCTCCACGTTACAATTGGGAAGGGAGTTTAGGATTTAGACCTAGCAACAATAAATTTCCAAGTCAGGGTGGTGTGTGTCTTGGAGGAGAACCTGCAGACGGTGGTGTTCCCATGCACTTGTCCGAATCCTTCCTGGTGGCACAGGAAGGATTCGGACAAGTGCATGGGAACACCAGTGTCTACAGGTTTTGGGAGGTGCTGTCAGACTGGCCTGGGCAGGTAACTGCAGTTCATTTGCACCGTGCACCATTGTGGGTGCTGTGTTGGAGGAACCTGTGTGTTAAACCTGCACCCTGAGTCTGGCTTTCACCTGGGGCCCAGTCACCCTCTTAATTACAGCTCTGATCGGGACAGCACACAAGTAAAATCTCTTGTACAGCACTGGTGAGCTTCTCAAATATGTCAGTTTATTCAGACCTATTGAAGTGCTCCCCAGTGTACACTGTGAGTGAGAGCTCAATGATACTCCACTGATCCAAAAAAGCTTCCAGGAATTTAAAGTATTTTTGTTACAGTCATTACATGCAGATTTCATAATTTTGTCAGCAACCCACTTTTCTCTGTAGTATTTGATCTTTGTTTTATATCTGCAGGGGTTGCCTCTAACTGCCTGACAGATGGGACTTTGCTTCCATTGCCAGACAGCAGTTCCCCCCCTTCTCCCTGCAGCTGGGTGCTCTGATTTATGGTATTGTGACTCTACCACTTAACGATTAGTTTTCCCGCAATTAGCCCTACATCACAATCTTCATTTGTCTACCTTTTGCTCTACCCAGTTCCCTGTTCTACTGACTGTTCTGTTCATCTAATGTGACTTTTAAATCACCTCCACTATTGGCCCATTTTCCCATCATCTCTTTCCAGTTTGTATGACACTTAAATTGACCATATCACAAACTTTCCCAATTTTCTTATAATTCCTGGAGATTCCTTCATCAGTGGAATGAATATCTAAGCTGGTTGATGAGGTGCCTATTAAGCAGCGGCTTTGTCGTGGATGGTGTCAGGCTTCTTCAGAATTGTTGGCACTGCACTCACCAGGCAAGCGGAGAGTATTTTGTTCTACTCCCAGCTTGAGCCTTGTAGATAGTGGAAAGGCCTTTGGGTGTTAGGAAGTAAATCACGTACAGCGGAATAGCCAAGCTCTAAACTGCTGTTGTGGTGCAGTTGAGTTTATGGTTGGTGGTGTCCCCCAGGATGTTGATGGTAGGGTCTCAACAACAATAATACTATTCACTGTCAAGGATTGGTGCATAGGTTCTCTCACGTTGGAGATGGTCTTGTCTGGCAAGCATGTTACAAGTGTTACTTACCGTCTATCAGCCCATGTTGTCTATGAGCGTTGTAAATGGAATTGAACATTGTGCAATCATCAGGAAACATCCCCATGTCAAACTTTGTGATGGAAGGAAGGTCATTGATGAAGCAGCTGAAGATGGTTTGGCCAAGGACACTGTCCTGAGGAACTCTGACAGTGATGTCCTGGGGCCGAGATGATTGACCTCTGAAAACCACAACCATCTTCTTTTGTGTGAGGTATAACTTCACCAAGGTGGGAGTTTGACAAGGTCCCAAAACTGTAGGGCCCCATGGCATCCAGTGCAAGTTGGCAAACTGGACCGAAGATTGGCTTGGCAGTAGGAGCAGAGGGCGATGGTGAAGTGTTGTTTCTGTGATTGGATGCCTGTAACGAATTGTGTTCCACAGAGATCGGTGCTGGGACCCCTTGCTTATTGTCATACGTGAATGATTTGGATGTGGATATAAGACATAGCAGATGAGATGAAGATTGGTGGAGTTGTTGACAGTGTGGAGGGCAGTCTCGGGCTAGAGGGTGACATCGATGTGTTGGTGAAATGGGCTGAGAAATGGCGGATGGAGCTTAATCCAGAAAAATGTGAGGTGATGGGAGGAGTAATGAAGCTGGGACAAACACCATGAACGGTAGGGTCCCAGGGACTACTGAGGAACAGAGGGACCTTGCTGTGCAAGTCCAAAGATCAGAGAGTGGTGAGTACCTGGAACACATTGTCGGAGAGAGGGGTGGAAGCAGAGTCGCTGACAGCATTTAAGAAGCGTCTCGATGAGCACTTGAATTGCCCAGACATAGGAGGCTGTGGGCCGTGCTGGAAGATGAGATTGATGTGGATGGGTGCCCACTGGTGGCGTGGACTCAGAGGACCGAATGGCCTGTTTCCACGCTGTATGACTTTGACCACAACCCCTGGAGGGGTTGTGCCCATTGAGTTCATATTTACCAGGGTACCTTGATGCCACACTTGGTGAAATGCTGCTTTGATCTCAAGGACGGTCATTATCACTTCCTCTCTCCTTGATCCTTGTTTGGACCAAGGCTGCAATGAGGTCTGGAGTTGAGTGGTCCTGATGAAACCCAAACTGGTCATTGGTGAGTAAATGCCGCTTGATCACACCGTTGACAACAGCTTCCTTTGCTGTGCTAATGATCGAGAGTGGACTGATTGGGCAGCAGTGGTTGGGCAAATTGTCCTGCTTTTCGTGAACAAGGTATATCTGGATGATTTTCCACATTATCTGGTAGATGTCCATGTTGTAACTGCACGGGAATAGCTGGGCTAGAGGCGCAGCTAGTTCTGGAGCAGTTTTCAGTACCACAGCTGAGACGTGGTCTGGTTCCATAACCTGTGCTGCATCCAGTGTTCACAGCTATTTTCTCAAATCAGCTGGAGTGATTTAGCTGAAGACAGGCTTCTGGCAGAGATCTCCGGAGGAGAACAACAGGTTCTGGCCTGTCTGTCATTTATCCCATTATCTTCATTTAACTCAATCCGATAAATCCTTCCCTTTGGATTTATTACCACACGTCCCTGATTGTGAAGACGGACGCAGAGTCTTCACTTGTTGTCATCGCCTCATTGTCATTTACCGCAGCACTTGTGTGTCTCTACGTCCTGAGCTTCATAAAGCATTTGTTGTTACCTTTGATGTCAGTGACACACATTTTCCAATTTCCTTTTCTGCTGGCCACCTGTTTAATCTTTTGAGCATTTCTCTGTAGCTTTACAGAGCTCTTCTGGGGTTAGACTGTTCCCTGTATCTCTGCAGACCTGTTGTCTGAGCTTGATCATTGATCTGTTGACCGTGATTACACGACTACATTGGGGAGCTTCTGCCTTTAGGGGCACGTAACTGTGAGATGACACACTTTGGTAGGAGGAATGAGGAGAGACCATACAGAATGAACGATACCGTTCTGAATGGGGTGGAGGAGCAGAGGGACCTGGGGTGTGGAGGCACAAGGATGTGGTGGCAGGACAGGTTGAGAGAGTGGTTAATAAGGCCGACACAACTCTGTGCTTTATCAACAGAGGCGTCGAGTATGAAAGTGGGGAGGTCATGCCAAATCTTTACAAAGCACTGGTCTGGCATCAGTTACCGTGTTCATTTCAGGTCATCTGTTGAGGGAAAGATATGAAAGCATTAGAGAGGCACCAGTAGAGGTTTGGGAGGAGGGTTCCCGGGATGAGAGTCCACAGTTACAAGGACAGGTTAGAGGGGCTGGGACTGTTTCCTTCAAAGAGAAGGTTGATGGGGGATTTGTGCTGTAGGGCTGAACAGAAGGGCAGTGGGAGGCTGCCTCTGTTAGTGGAGGGGCTGAGGACTGGAAGTCACTGGTCCAATATAAAGGGGGAGCTAATTCGGGATGAGATGGGGAAAAACTCGGTCTGCAATGTGTGTTTGGGACCCATCGGCTGCGGATGTGGTGGAGACGGGTTCCGTTGTGGGACTGGACTGATACAGGGCGGGGAAACATTTGCACAGCGATGGAGAAGCTGCTGATTGGAACGGGTGAATCGCTCTGGTAGAGTGCCAGCACAGGGAAGATGTCGCGTGGCCCCCTCCTGTGCTGGACCCATCAGTATCCCAGCAAAGGCCCCTTGGAACGACACCACATAAGAAGGTTTTCCCTTCTATCCTCCAGCTTAACCCTTGTGTGAACCTTCCACTTTGCTTCCTCCACAGCTGGCCAACCGTGAGCTGCTGAAGGCCATTGACCGGGAGTTCTCAGGAGATGTCTGTGACGGGATGCAGGCCATTGGTAGGTTTAGCACGTCGCTCACCCGGTTACCAGCGGCAACACAAAACTCAACCCTTTTGCGCGGGAGTTACACACCCTCCTCCCAGATCACCCTGTCGTAGCCCCGTCTCTTCCCCCAGCTCACAGCTCAACCTTCCAACATCTCTTCCTCACTCACCCTCAGCCCTGTCCCTCACTCCCCCTCTCCCCCACCCCCGCCTCAACAACTGCCCCCCACAACGTGCCTCAATTCTCCAGATCCCACTACAAACCTTCCAGTCTCTGTTCTGTTGCCCCTGTGTGTACTGCTGCACCTTCACCCTGCCTCACCCCCCTCCTCCCTCGCACCCCCCTCTCTCCATCTGCCTCCTCTCCCCCTGCCCCATTCACCCTCTCTCCCATCTCCTCGCTCTCTTCCCATGGCACGCCCCCTCTCTCCTCACCTCCTTCCCCCCCCCCCCACTGCCTCTTCCTCACTCATGCCATGAATTATTCCTCCTGTTCATCAATCTCTCCCTCCTTAAAGCCGCCCTGGTCTGGGGAACCTAGAGTTTGAACCCAGTTTGCCATCACCAGCCTCCCCTGCGTCTTTCACCCTCCTGAACCATTGGTCACCCTCCAACCCCAGTGCCTTTGCGTTGACGAGTGTTTCTTTGTTCTGCCTCTGTGACTTGGTGTGGACAGATTAATTGCCTGTTTCTGTTGGAGACGAGGGCAGTGAAGGATCAAATATGATATACCCCAGCCCCTGGAATCCGAGGGAAGGTGTAGATCAGAGTTTCTGCTTGGTGAGAAGCAGAGGGGAGGTGGGCAGGAGGCTAAGGTGGCTGAGACACATGGGAAGCGCCTTTATTAGCCAAGGCACAGGATGTAAGAGCAGGGAGAATGTGTTGGAACTCTGTGCGACGCTCGTTTGCCCACAGTTTGAGTACCGTGTCCATTTCCAGTCACAGTATTGGAAGGATGAGACACCTGCAGAGAGGGTGCAGAAGGCAGGAGAAGGACATTGCCAGGGCTGCAGGAGGAGGTTTTGAGGAAAGACGGGGAACAAAGAGGATCGAGAGGAGATTTAATAGAGGTGAGTAACATAATGAGGAGGCTAACTGGGGTGAACTGGAAGAATTGTCGTAGGTTACAACAGAATATAGACAGGATGCAGAGCAGGGCGGAGAAGTGGCAGATGAAGTTCAATCCAAAGAAGTGTGAAGTGATACACTTTGGAAGATTGAACTTGAAGGCAGAGTACAATGATAATGACAGAATTCTTAGCAGTGTGGAGGAAGAGAGGGATCTTGGGGTCCAAGTTCATAGATCCCTCAAAGTTGCCACGCATATTGATAGGGTGGATAAGAAGGCGTGTGGTGTGCTGGCCAAGGGATTGAGTTCAAGTGCTGTGAGGTGATGTTGCAGCTCTATAAAACCCTGGTTAGACCACACTTGGAATATTGTGTTCAGTTCTGGTCACCACATTAAAGAAAGGATGTGGAAGCTTTGGAGAGGGTGCAGAGGAGGTTTACCAGGATGCTGCCTGGATTGGAGAGCTTGTCTTATGAGGATAGGTTGAATGAGTTGGGACTTTTCTCTTTGGAGCGACGGAGGATGAGAGGTGACTTGATAGATTATGAGAGGCAGAGACAGAGTGGACAGCCAGCACCTTTTCCCCAGGGCGGTAAATAGAATAGAATAGAATAGTGGCCAATACCAGAGGGCATCTGTTTAAGGTGCATGGAGGAAGGTTTGGGTGGATGTCAGAGGGAGGTTCTTTATAGACAATAGGAGCAGAAGTAGACCATTCGACCCTTCGAGTCTGCACCGCCATTTTGAGATCATGGCTGATCCTCAACAATCAATATCCTGTTCCTGCCTTGTCCCCATATCCCTTGATTCCGCTATCTATAAGAAACCTATCTAGCTCCTTCTTGAAAGTGCCCAGAGAATTGGCCTCCACTGCCCTCTGAGGCAGTGCATTCCACAAATTCACAACCCTCTGGGAGAAGAAGTTTTTCCTCACCTCTGTCCTAAATGGCCTAGCCCTTATTCTTAAATCATGCCCCCTGGTCCTGGACTTCCCCAACATCTGGAACATATTTCCTGTCTCTATCTTGTCCAATCCCTTAATAATCCTGTATGTTTCAATCAGATCCCCTCTCAATCTTCTCAATTCCAGCGTGTACAATCCCAGTCTCTCCAACCTCTCAGCATAAGACAGTCCCGACATCCCCGGAATTAACCTCGTAAACCTACGCTGCACACCCTCTATAGCCAGGATATCCTTCCTTAACCCTGGAGACCAAAACTGTACACAATACTCCAGGAGTGGTCTCACCAGGGCCCTGTACAAATGCAAAAGAATCTCTTTGCTTTTGTACTCAATTCCCCTTGTAATACAGGCCAACATTCCATTAGCCTTCATCACTGCCGCTGCACTTGCTCATTCACTTTCAGTGACTGATGAACAAGGACTCCTAGGTCCCTTTGTATTTCCCCCTTACCTAACCCCACACCATTCAGATAATAATCTGCCCTCCTGTTCCTGCTCCCAAAGTGGATAACCTCACACTTATCCACATTAAACTTCATCTGCCCACTTACCCAACCTATCCAAATCACCTTGAGTTCTCCTAACTTCCTCTACACATGTCGCACTGCCACCCAACTTTGTATCATCAGCAAACTTGCTAATGTTATTCACAATGCCTTCAGCTAAATCATCAACATAGATCGTAAACAGCTGTGGTCCCAGCACCGAGCCCTGTGGCACCCCACTAGTCACGGCCTGCCATTCTGAGAAACATCCATTCACCCCTACCCTTTGTTTCCTATCCGCCAGCCAGTTTTCTATCCATGTTAATACCCGCCCCCCAATTCCATGAGCCCTAATTTTACCCACCAATCTCCTGTGCGGTACTTTATCAAATGCCTTCTGAAAGTCGAGGTATACAACATCCACTGAATCTCCCTCGTCACAGAGAGTGGTGGGTGCCTGGAATGCACTGCGGGGGGGGGGGGGGGTGGGTGGTGGTAGGGGATGATACGATAGGGTTGTTTAAGAGACTCTTAAATAGGCACATGGATGAAAGAAAAATCGAGGGTTATGGGAGGTGAAGTAGAGAATGTGGATAAGGTTTATATGGGTTGGCACAACATTGTGGGCCGAAGGGCCCGTATTGTGCTGTACTGGTCTATGTAACCTGTGTCTCTGAACAGTTCAAGGAGAGCTAGAGGAAAATGTTTTCCCCCAGAGTGTGGTGAGAGTCTGAAATCACTCCCCTAAAGGTTGGTGGAAGCAGAACCCCTCTTTGTTGCAGGACTGTGGAGCAGGACTGTGGAACAGGACCTGAGATGTGGGATTAACTAAATACCTGCCTTGTGGCCAGTGTGGGCATGGTTGGCAAATGGCCCATGTCCTTTTCTGTGATTCTGGGAATTGAAGTTCCCCTGTTCCCCGCTGTGCTTTGCTGCTGCTAGTGATGGCTATTCTCCCACCTTTCTTTTCCAGTGCAATGTGTCGTCAACCGTCCTGCCTTCTTTGCTGAAAAACTCTACAAGTCCATGAAGGGACTGGGGACCAGTGACTCCACTCTCATCCGAGTCATTGTCACTCGCAGTGAGGTACGAAGATGACTCTGAATTTCCTTAGAATTGTAACGGATGTTTGTCCAAAGAATAGTTAGTTTGATGTTGGGTTTTCTGGTCTGTGAATCTGTACGTGGACACAGTGCCCTCCTGGTTACTACCAGTTCCTTCTCATCCTCACCGTCCTCCTGTAGCTCAGGAACGTTCCAGGTTCGATCCCTGATCTACGCTGAGTTTCTTTCATTCAAGGTGGTGCAGGAAGCATTTATTTGCTCTGCTCTGTACCCACAGGTTGACCTTGTCCAGATCAAGCAGGCGTTTTGGGAGAAGTACCAGAAGAGTTTGCGTATGATGGTGGAGAGTGACACCAGCGGAGACTACAAGCGCATGCTCCTGGCCATCATCGGGAACTAAACATCAAACACAAGAGCTCCTGTGTGCCTAGTTAATGAAGTCCACCTTGAATCCATTACTTGAAGGAGAATGAGACAATATCCCTTTTCACCATCGTACACAGTATAAATTTATACTGGAGTTAAAAATCCCAACTAGACAAAGTGATTTATTTTGCCCCACCAGGAAGTGGATCTGACAGAGATTGGCAGCCCTGACGCACCAGCTGCCAATGGTCACTTCTGTTAATGCAGGAAAAAGATCTTCTTTTGAAATAGGTTCGTGGGTTGCAGCTTGGAATTTATCAGGAAGATATTCCAGTTTCCTGTCTCAGCCCAATGGAAGTTGATCAGGCAGCAACCGCTGAGTAATGATTGTGCCTTTAAGTAAATAATTCACTGATCAGTTCAATGATTCAATGGTTTTAGTTGATTGTGCTAAAGCTCACATTCTGTCCCACAAACTGTCCGTCACTGAAGAGGTTAATCTGGATTTTAATATTCTGAATCTGCAGAATTCCCCTCCCTCATTTTGTACTGTCCCGTCCTAGACACTAACAGTTCTCAGTACTTTCTCCATCAATGCAGATCTCACACAAGGAAAGGTTTTCTACTTTTGCCCAGTCCAATCAGTGCATGATGTTAATAGTGAGATTTTTTTTATGGTCCTTGTGAGAAGAAATATTGTCTGGTCTCTGTAGAGTCACAATGTTTTTAAGTTGGGATATTCTGCCCCAGGAGTCCATTGATATTTTTTTTGTTTAAAGTCACTGCATAGTTGCCTTGAAACCTGTGTGTCCTGAAAATCTGAATGTTGAAAGATTGCAGCTGTTCTCACTGAAATACTTAATGCCTGACGTGTGTGTGTGTTCCCTCTAAGGGGATTACAGTGTGATCTCACTGGTCTGGGAAGAAGGCGAACTCCTTATGTGGAAAGGTTCCTTTCACTCTAGCTCCCCAAACCATCCCAGTGAGATTATGCATAACAGTGAGAACTGCTCACGCTTTGCCAAAGTCTCTCCAAGGAAACGTTCCCTACCACCCCCAGAGTATCCAATCCACTGCTTTATGCTGCACACACATCCTGCAACGTGACATCACTTTAAGTATATCTAAAGCCATATATTCCTCTGCTAAACTATAGCCAGTATATTCAGTGCCTGCTTCATTCCTTGTAAAGGAAATGCAAATTAAATGTTTATATTTGTAGTATAGAATATAAGAATGATAAACTTTGTCTCTGCACTTTGGTTGTTACTACAGCTGCATCCTTTTTAGTGAAATAAGCTCAGATCGTTGTTTGCTAGAGCTGATTAACAAATTTGCCATGAATTAATAATTTTCTTTCAACTGATTAATATTTATGAATTTCCATAACTCACTTGTGACGTTTCTGGCCCTCGTTTTACAGAGTTTTAATTCTTCCATTTATTGACTGTCTTGTAATCCCCACCCCCACAGCTTGAGTTGTTACCTCCAGTAGTAAAACTTCACAGATCGGCAGTCAATCTTCCACCTGAACCCTTCCGAAACCTGGTCAACAGCTCTGGGCTCAGCTGACTGCCCTGGGAAGTCCCAGTGATCCAAATTGGAAATGGATATTCTGTGCGAGGCCCTGAGCTCTGTCCCAGGTAGTGAAGATCATAGAAGAAACTCGCCTGCAAAGCCTGCTTTAATCAGCAAACACAACTCACTGACAGTGAGAACAAACTCTTCTGTACTTATGCAAAGGGCTGGAACAGCCAGGAGAACTTTGGGCTGCTCCGTATACAGCAGACTGCTCTCTGCTGGGCTATCCTGTTCACTATAAAGAAAGCAGAGCTGTTCACTGTACCCCCACCCCAACCCCAGGAAATGTCCTTGGAGCTCAGGGTTGTTTTCCAGTGACCTCCACTGGAAAAGCACATGGACGTTAGGCAAGGCCAGTGCTTGGCTGGGAAGTGATGCAGTCCGTGGTAGAAGTGTATACAATCAATGTTAAGAAATTAAGCCCACATTCCTGAACCTAGATGTTGAAACTACAGCTTTCAGCAGCCCTGAACTGCAAGCCTTGTTAAATATGTACAATGCATCATCTCAATTTATCATTGTCCAAATTTATTGAATTGTTGACCTACTATTTTATAATTACGTACTGACATTGACAGTGACAACTATGCATGTTTAGAAAAAACTCAATATTGGTAAAAAAAAATGGAATATTGTAAATGGTGCAGTAATGAGAAACACAAAGAACTTCTGTGGTTTCTGTAGGTTGTTTCTTGGTGGGTTTTGCCAATAATTACACATAAAATAAAAATATAACATTTCAAAATCATTGTTTCTTTTGCTCTTCATCCACGTGAAGTCACCCAGAGGATTACACTGAGTACCTGGCACAGAAACGGCCCAAGTGCTGTATCCCACACAAATCCCGTCCACACCTTCCTCAAGCCTCACTCTCAATATAACTAACTTTCTATTCTCTTTTGTTCCTCGTGTTTATTCAGGGTTTCTTAAATACATTTGCACCATTTGACTTATCCACTCATGTTAGTGGACCCACTTTCACCACTCTGCTACACTCCCTGTTGCCACCACATCTTCGCTGTGTCCTTGATTAATCTCTGTCTCTCCAGATGCACATTAATCTTTCCTGCCCTGGAGATTCCTGCCTTATCCTAGCCACTTTTGAATAAAGGGAGCACATTTCCTGTCCTCCAGTTTGCTGGCCAGGTAAGATTTGAAAATGTTTGTCAGAGGTCCAGAAATCTCCAGAAATGGTTAATATTTCAAGCCAAAGACCCTTTGTCAGAATTGGGAAAGAGAGAAAGCAAGTTCTGGAGAGGATGGGGGGGGGGGGGGGGGGGAGGGATGGTTGGACAAAGGGAATATCTGTGACAGGGTGAGACCAGGGTGATTCCACATTTGCAGAGCGGTCTGATGGATTAATGAGTCCAGTCATAGAAAAAACAAACACAGGGATATGGTAAAGCTGTGGAATATGGGTCAGAAATGCTGAAACCAGCAGAAGAATGTTGGAAATGCCTAGTTAATCAAGCAGTGTCTAGAGAGAGAAAACAAAACCGAGTTAATATAATAGATGGGAAACTACAGCAGAAATGGCCAGTTCTGATAAAAGGAGAACCAAATTACTTGAAACTGTAGAACTCGATATTCCCAAAGGCTGTGACGTGGCCAGATGGAAGATAGGATACTGTTCCCCAAGACTTCATTGTAACAGTGTAGGAGGCAACAGACAGATTGGTCAGTGGGAGTTGGATGGCGAGGCAACGGAAAGTTCAGGGTCAGCCTTGCAGGGTGAAGGCTGGGCTCTACAAGGTGATTATCCATCTGCATTTGATTTCTCCAGTGTAGAGGTGACCAGATTGACAGCAGCAGATGCAATAAATTGAGCATGTACACCTGAATCTCTGCTTCACCTGAAGAGAGTGTTTGGGTTCCTGGCTGGTGGGAAGGGATGAGGTGAGATCAGGTACTGCATCTCTGCAATTCCATGGGCAAGAACTAAGAGGAGAGGAGTGATTGGTGGAGATGGAAGAGTAGACCAGCGAGTCACAAAGGGAACAATCCTTTTGGAATACTGGGAGAGGAGGGACGGTGTCTGGTGGTGGAATCTCATTGACGAGGGTGGAAATGACAAAGGATGATCTGTTGAATGTGGATGTTGGTGTGGTGTTAAGTGATATCTCCTTTGTCCCAACCGTCCCTCCAACACCCTCTCTACAACTTTAAACTTGCTTTCTCAGTTTCAATAAAAGGTCCTTGACCTAAAACATTAACTGTTTCCATTTCTACAGATTTTCCATGAGACAAAGGCAATGTTTCCAGCATTTTGTTTTGATTTCAGATTTTCTTGAAAATGATTGGCAAAGGAACCAAGCATGGTATGCAGTAAGTTATTTTACCCATTGAGTGTTTAGGGCCCGAAAACACTGCCCAGGAGTAATAGTGGAGGCAGATTTATTTGTAGTGTTGAAAGGGAGCTGGGCTCCAGTTGACACCGCCATGACATCATTAACGTTCACTAAAGCTCATGAGAGGATAGACTTGCATTCACCATCTGCAGCATAAAGGTTCCCTCCCAACCTGCCCTTGCTCTACAACACCGTCCTTGGACAACAAAGATCCATGATGAGCCCTGGAAAACATGGACTACTCTCGGCCCACCTCACAGTGAAGGCAGACACCGATGATGAAACTCGCTATCACCGTGGGTGCATCTTCGGACATCTGAGGAAGAGTGTTTAAAGATCAAACCTCACACCCAACACTGAACTCATGGTCCCCTGCACAGCAGTGATCCCTGCTCTCCTATGTACCTCTGAGTCTCAGACTATGTACAGCAGGCCCCTTAAGTCAAGGGATGGATACCACCAAGGCTGGCAGGATGTCAGTGTGCTCTCCCAGTCCCCTGCAGTGAGGTCTTAGATACAGTAAAACTTTAATCTTGCAAGCTTGGGTCTTTGATGGTCTTGGACTGGTAGATTTTCTGGACTACCCAATATTTTAATTTAATACTTCAACACTCTTTTTAATTTTTGAAAGATGTTGCACAGCATCGTTAGTGAACTTGGTTTGCTTTTGGCAGTGTGGGAAACTGAACCAGGTGAGTGAATGGCAAGTGTGGGAACCGGGACCTGGGGAGTGTGGGAACCGGGATCTGGGGAGTGAATGGGGAGTGTGGGAACCGGGACCTGGGGAGTGTGGGAACCGGGATGAAATGCTGGCCACAGTTCTGTGCCAGGACCTGAAGGTCAACAGCAGCAGAATGCCCAGGCTCACATTTTTAGTAAGGATCTCCCTTCCTGCGGTGGAGCTGAGTGTGTGTGGAAGGCGGCCAACAGGTTTGAGAGGCTTCGGTGCGGAAAGGCTGAGCAGCGGAGCAGGTAATGCTTTCGTTAGAATTACTCTTCTTATTAGAGTAGCTGGGATGGCAGTTTGGGCAGTGGTGTGCTCCTTCTGCAGGATGTGGGAGATCAGGGAGACTGCCAGTGGCCCTGAGGACTACACCTGTAGGAAGTGAACCCAGCAGCAGCTCCTCACTGATGTGTTAAGGAACTGGAGCTGGAGAAGGATGTACGTAGGATTGTCCAGGATGCTGAGAGCATCATAGACGGGAGTTTTAGCAAGGTGGTCACACCTAAGGTGCAGGCTGCAGATAGTTGGGTGACCACCAGGAAAGGTAGAGGGAGCAGGCAGACAGTGCAGGGTTTCCGTGTGACCATTCCCCTCAGCAACATCTATCCCTTTTGATACTATTGGGTGGTGCAGGGATGACCCATCAGGGCACAGCAGCAGCAGTCAGGTCAGTGGCCGGCTTTGAAGCTCAGTGGGGAAGAGTAAAGCCAGGCAGGGCAGTAGTGATAGGGAGACTCGAATGTGAGAGGAACAGGTGAGGAGATTCTGTGGCCACAAACAAGACACCAGGATGGTGTGTTGCCTCCTGAGTGTCAGGATTGAGGATGTCTCAGGGCAGCTGCAGAACATTCTCAAGGGGCAGGGTGAGCAGCCAGAGGTCATGGTGCACGTTGGCACCAATGACATGGGTAGAAAGGGGGAAGAGGTCCTGTGCAGTGAGTATAGGGAGTTAGGAAAGAGGCTGAAAAGCAGGACCTCAAGGGTAGTAATGTCTGGTTTACTCCTGGTGCCACGTGCTAGTCAGGGCAGGAATAGAAAGATAGAACAGATGAATGAGTAGCTGAGAAAGTGGTGCAGGGGGCAGGGTTTCAGGTTCTTGGATCATTGGAACCTCTTCTGGGGCAGGGGTGACCTGTACAAGAGGAACAGGCCGCATCATAACTGGAGGGAAACCAATACCCTGGTGAGGAGGTTCGCTGGTGCTACTTGGGAGGGTTTAAACTAGTTTGGCAGGGGGATGGGAACCAGAGCCCCAGGTCAGAAAGTGGAGGATTGAGAGGAAGGTAGTAAGGAAGGATAGGCAGAGCAAGGTAATAGACACGATGGGATGGACGGGTTGAAGTGTGTTTATTTTAACGCTAGGAGCGTTAGGGGTAAGGTTGATGAACTTGGAGCACGGATCAGTACATGGAACTATGATGTTGTGGCCATTACAGAGACTTGGTTGAGAGAGGGACAGAACTGGGTTTCGATATTTTAGGAAGGGTAGAGAGGGAGGTAAGAGAGATGCCGGGGGGAGTTGCAGGACTAATCAGGGACAATATCACAGCTGCACTCAGAAGGGACACAATGGAGGGCTCGTCCAGAGTCTATATGGGTAGAACACAAAAATAAGAAAGATGCAATCACTCTAATGGGATTATACTACAGACTCCCGATAGCCACCGGGACATTGAGGAACGGATATGCAGGCAGATTAGGGAAAGGTGCAAAAACAACAGGGTTGTTGTCGTGGGTGACTTCAACTTCCCCAATATAGACTGGGACCTCTTTGGAGCAAGGGATTGTAACCATATTTTCCGGTAAGAAGGAAGGAAGGAAGGACAAGGATGGCAAGATAGGGGACCTTTAGATATTGAGGGAGGTGGTGAATTTAGTCCAGAAGAAAAAAGCGTATACAAGGTTTAGGAAGCTAAAATCAAACAGAGCCCTTCAGAAGCTAGAAAACAACTCAAGGATAATGGAGGGAACATGTGCTTGGAGATGGAGGACATGGGTGAGATCCTAAGTAAGTACTTTGTGTCAGTATTTACCGAGGAGAAGGGCGTGGAAGATAATGAGATGAGTGTGGAACATGCCAGGGCATTTAGAGATAAAGAAAGGGGTAGTGTTGGGTCTCTTGAAGAATGTTAGTGTGGCTAAGTCCCCAGGTCCTGATGGGATATACCCAGATTATAGAAAGAGGTGAGAGATAAGATTGTTGGGGTCTTGACCAAGATCTTCATGTCCTCTCTTGCCATAGGCAAGGTCCCAGGGGACTGGCAAGTAGCTAATGTTGTCATTATTCAAGGGAAATAGGAACAATCCCGGAAACTCCCGTCAGTGGTAGAGGAACTGTTGGAGAGGATTGGAGGGATAGAATTTATGAACATTTGGAAAACAATGGCCTAATTAGGGACAATCAGCATGACTTTGTGCAGGGTAAGTCACGTCTTACTAACTTGACTAAGTTTCTCGAGGAGGTGACAAAGGTGATCGATGAAGGTAGAGCTGTGGATATTGTCTACATGGATTTTAGTAAAGTGTTTGACAAGGTCCCTCATGGTAGGCTCATCCAGAAGATGCATGGGATCCACGATGACTTGGCCGTTTGGATTCAGAATTGGCTTGCCCATAGAAGAAAGAGGGGAGTGGTTGATGGGACTTATTCTGGCTGGAGATCTGTGGCTAGTGATGTTCCACAGCAATCCACACTGGGACCTCTGCTGTTTGTGACAGTGGGTTAGTAAGTTTGCAGACAATACAAAGATTGGTGGCGTTGTAGATAGTGTAAAAGATTGCCAAAGGATACAGCGGGATATAGTTCACTTGCAATTATGGGTGGAGAAACAACAGGTGGAGTTTAATCTGGCCAAGTGTCAGCTGATGTACTTTAGGAGATCAAATATAAAGGGACAGTACACAGTTAATGGCAGGACCAATACAGTGTTGATGTACAGAGGGGGATCTTGGGGTCCAAGGCCGTAGCTCCCTGAAAGTGACTGCACAGGTTAATAGGGCGGTAAAGGTGGCGTATGGCATGCTTGCCTTTTTTTAGTTGAGGCACTGAGTTCAACAGTTGGGAAGTTATATTGCAGCTTTATAAAACTCTGGTTAGGCCACATCTGGGGTATTGCATTCAATTCTGGTTGCCCCATTATAGGAAGAATGTGGAGGCTTTGGAGAGGGTACAGAAGAGGTTTACCAGGATGCTGCTTGGATCTCTGGAGTAGTGGAGGCTGAGGGGAGACCTGATAGAAGTTTTTAAGATTATGAGAGGCATAGGGTAGACAGCTGGTATCTTTTTCCCAGGGTCGAAATGCCTAATACTAGAGGGCGTGCATTTAAGGTGAGGGGGGTAAGTTCAAAAGAGATGTGCGGAGCAAGTTTTTTTTTACACAGAGTGGTGGGTGCCTGGAGTGTGCTGCCAGGGGTGGTGGTGGACGCAGATATGATAGAGGTGTTTAAAAGGCTCATAGGTAGGTAACATGAATGTGCAAAGAATGGAGGGACATGCACATTGTGCAGGCGGAGGGATTAGTTTAGTTAGGTGTTTAATTAGTTTGGCACAAAATGGTGGGTTGAAGGGCCTGTTCCTGATCTATGGAAGAACTGACACACTCCAGACGTAATGGCAGATGGAATTTAATCTTGAAAAACTGTCAGGTGATGCACTTTGAAGGACTAAAAAGGCTAGGATATACCAGAATGTTCTGATGAACAGAGGGACCTTGGTGTACATGTCCAAGGATCCCTGAAGACAGCAGCACAGTAGACATGGTGGTTAAAGCAGCCTATTAGCTGAGGCATAGAATACAAGTACAGAGGGGTTATAGTACAATTATACAGAACATGTGTTAGGCCACAGCTGCACTATTTTGTGTAACTCTGGTTGCCACACTACAGGAAGGATTGGTGATAGGAGGCAGAGGGCAGTGGTAGAAGGATGCTTCTCTGACTGGAAGTCTGTGACCAGTGGTGTACCGCTGGGACTCTGGTCTGTGATAAAAATCAACAGCTTGGACGTGAATGCGGGAATGTAGACCATATCAATTGCCAGATGGGGATGGGGAGTTGTCGCCGTACTCTAAGGCAAGCAGATCCTTCCTGAGGTATAGAGGCTAAAACTACATGGTACTCTAGCTGTGCCTCACTGTAATTACACAGGTACTTGGTGAAACTTCTTTCCATTAGATTGAAATCATTCCGTCATTAAAACATGTCATTTGCTTTTCTTGTTGCTCATTGCACTTGCATATTAGTTTACTGCGATTTGATATGCAGATACATGGGTCCCTCCTGAGGATCAACCTTTCCCACTCTTGCGCCATTAAAAAAAAATGATTTTCCATTTCTTCCTACCAGTCAATCACTTTGCATCTCTCCATGTTATATTCCATCCCAGTTACACAACTAGTCTCTATCCTTTCACTTTGAAGTCACTCTTCTTTGCATAGCTCTGTACTGTCACCACATTGGATCTTTTCCAGTCTCAATGCTTTAGCTGCACTTTACGGCAATAAGTTCAGAGCATTTCAAAACATTCTTATTTCAAGTGCCCTGCTGTATGAATCTTGGGCTATTTCCAGTTATTCGAAAACAAAACATCTCAAGGATAAGAAAACTAAGCTATTGGCCCAAAGAAGATTGTTTTTAAAAAATTGAAGAACTTCACAGCACAAAAACAGGCCCTTCTGCCCACCACGTCCATGCTGACCATCAAGTACTTATCTATAGTAATCCCACTTACCAACAGTTGGTCTGTGGTTTTCTCTGCCTTGATGATTCAAGTGTTCATCTCGTTACTTCATAAATGCTGTGAGTCTCTGCCTCCACCACCACCTCAGGCAGTGTGTTCCAGATTCCAACCTCCCTCTGGGTGAAGCTCTTCCTCAGATCCCCAGCAAACCCCTTACCCTTTACCATAAAACTACCCCCTCTCATTTTAGGCACCTTTGCTATGAGGAAGTTTCCCTCTTTCTAATCTAGCTATGCCCTCGCACCCCATGCATTTACATAGCACCCTGCATGTCCTTGGGAAGTCCCAAAGCACTTTACAGCTAACATTGTCACTGCAGAAACCTGGCAACCATGGCAGCAAATTTGCACACAAGATTCCACAAACAGACACGTGTTCATAACAAGGCAATAAAGTTGAGTTGTTTAAGAGATAAACATTGCTGAAGCTCCAGTGACATTTTGTGTTACTGTGCCGTGGTTTTTATGCACATCAGAAAGGACACATGATGACATCTAGCTCTGACAATGCAGCACATCCAGCACTGCACTGCAACATCGACCTAGACTGAGACCTGAAGAAAATGGAGTGACACTTCACCCCACCGTCTAACCCAGTGATAGCAATGGTCCCTCTGGGAACCTGAGGGTAAGTTATTTCTCCCTCCACACAGAGAGTGGTTGATATCTGGAACGTGCTGCCAGAGGAAGCGGTGGAATTAGATACAATCACCGTGTCTAAGAGGCATTTAGACAGACACTTGAATAGGCAAGGAATAGAAGGATACATCCCTAGTGTGGGCAAATGGGCAAAAAGGCCGGCATGGACGTGTTGGGCTGAAGGGCCTGTTTCTGTGCTGTAGGGCCAAGGTTGACAAATTTCGTGTGTATTTATATTTACTTAATCTGTTATATTAACCGTTAAGATTAAATGTAAAACCATTAAATATTGCAAGAAAATATACATTAATTAAACTAAAACATGAAAGCTGGCTGAACGTTAAATGCTTTCAATTTGACTTGGTTTAGGACTGACCTCTACTATGTTTTCAGCAACAGCCGTAAGGAACTGTAGAACTTTCCACGGAGGAGGAGGAATAAATCCACACCATCCAATAAAGGCAGTGGCCCATACACAACATTTATTGTGTACCATCCTATAAAATATTTAAATAGTTCAGAGCAGACATACACGTTCCAGCTGAGAGTTATGTACATGTGCTGATGGCAAACAAATAAGGGAGATGATTTCTTCTGCGACTTATATTTAAAATTGTGTTTGAGTGGGGAGAAAATAAGAAATGAATCAGGTAGTAAATGTATTTAAAATGCAGCCAGGTATGGGGTGACAATCAGTATCATTAGCTAATTGAACACAACACTACCTTTGACATGATGTATTTAAACAAAGCAATCTTATAAAAATTTAGCATGCAACCTTGATTTGAGACTGTCACCACAATCCTGTTTTTAAACTGGGCCATAGCTTGCATTGCATAAACAGAAACATATTAAAATGCCTGAAGCTCTTCCAGACTCAGGGGTCAGCACAGTATAAGCCAGTCGAATACTCACAATGCACTAAAAAGTATCCATTACATTTATGTAACCTTATAGATTACTGTCCTGTACATTAAATGTCTATATATTAAATATCTGCAAAATGAAAAACATGCATACACAAATTACACAGCTAAGCTTTACAGATTTGATATCAATCAAATGTCTTTCCGTTATGTACAAAATTCAATTAAAAGTACCTTTCAATTCATATTGTGTGTGGGCTATTAATTCAAAATGCATGACAAAACTTAAAAAGGGGCCTGAAAAGTCAACTTAACAGGTGCTGGGGCTCTACGGACTATTGTCTTTCTGGCTTAAATAGCTTTGGTTTCTTTTAAAGCAAGAAACGTTCCTACAAACTACGATGCAGCAACTATAACACAGGATCAATAATGTCTGCTGGAAGGAATCAACCTGAGGTCAGCATGTTACCAAGGCCCTGCCACCCAATAGATTCATTTTGGCATTTTATAAATTTAAAATACACCTTTTTACAGCCTCAGAGTTATTTGTTAAGACCATTCTACAATTTAAAAACTTGTCTTTAGTAGACATTATGAAACAATGTTCATCAATAAATAGTCAGCTCTTCAGCATTACTTAGGGTTTCTGTTCAAATTCTGATTGAAAGCAACTAAAGCTATTCAAGAAAGATTCTGCTTGTAAACTTAAGTGTTGAAGTCGATGGGTGTGAGATGCTATTCTAGACGTGATTTAGTGAAACCAGTACTGACTTTCCAAGGGTCCAGGAGTCTTGATTATATGCTGCATGCACATGAATCTTCATCTACCACAGGCCCTTCTTTCAAAAGCAGTTTGCCTTTACCATATCTGATCATTTAAAGTTCATCAAATTTGTTCAGCTGTTCAAAAACACATGGAAACTGGCCTTGGCCACTTCAGAAGCTGTGATTCAGGGATATCTCAGGCAATGTGAGTGTGTGAAGGGGGCATGGTCACTGGATGTTGCTGTTGCCAGTTCCATTGTTCTCATTGGTATTTGTTGTGTTAACTGAATTGATGCCATCTTGCTGGGGAGCGTCTTTCCTTGGAGGCATCCGCTCATTAATCCTGTCCAGGCCTTTCGCTTCTTCAAAACTGCAGATTTTGTGCTGTGGCGAGAATCCTCGGATTGCTTAATAAAACGCAGAGTAAATGAGTTAGGTAATGGAAATGACATTATAGAAAACAAATGTGCAATAAAATGCCCAAAACTGCTAGAGATGCCGGCCAGTTGTGAAGTGTCCTGCTTATCATTAGCTTGAAAATGTTTGCTACAAGCTCACCAACATAAAAAATGCCAACTAGCACTGTTCTACAGTGCTGCAAAGAAACGTGGCACTGAATGTCTGATGAAGAAACTCGAGAGAGTCCATGAATCCCAAAAAAGCAATCCAAGGATAATCAGGAATAGTCCTAGTGTATATGATGGTTAGATTTCCCTACCTACATTATTGTCAGGTTCCCTGCAGTGTAATAGCATGTGATGCTCCCCGTAATGTATTTAATGAGGATCCCCTGTAGCATATAGTGATTTAGAGAGGTCCCCTGTAGCATACTGGTATGAGGGGAACCTTACTTTGACCAGTACAGCATAGAACCTCACTTCCACCAGTAACAGAACCTCACTTATACCAGAGTGCTGCTGAGTGTGCTGACTCAGCCCTGTTTGGTAAAGGGGGACCTCACATTGCCAAGTTTGTCAGATAGCTTTTTGAGATGAGTGTGTTCCACAGTTGTGTACTGGTGAATGTGTCATTTCCCCACAGCACACTAGTCTGACTGAGGGTTCTGTACCTCACTTGACTCACTGAGATGCCTCTGTAGCCTGCTGGTCCAAGCCAGACACTCTGATCAATGTGAGGTTTGAAGACAGCATACTAGAGGTTCTCCTGCAACATATGTGAGCATGTTCCCTGTACTGGTTCAACTGCATTCACAGTGGTGCATTGGTCAGCACATTTCTCTAATGTTCCCTTATAGCACACAAGCCCCAGTTACTCCTGCACCATAATGGTATCAGTGAGGCCCCCTTGTAGTGCATTGGACCCAGAGAAGTTTCCCCTCTAGCATACTTATCTGAGGTCCTCTTGCTGTGCCTGCATGAGACTTCTTATAGTACACTGATCTAAATGAGGTCCTGTAGTGCACCCTGATCTAACTGACGTTACACTGTGGTGTAGAGGTCTACATTGTGCTCATCTATAATATACTAGACCACGAGTGGATCCCTTCCATATATAGATTTGTGAGGTTTCCCTGTAGCGTACTGCTCTATGTGAGATTCCTCTAATCTAAGGGTCCCCTGTTGTATAACTTTCTGAATGAGGATTTCCTGTAGTTCCCTGGTTTACATTAGTTTCCACTGGTCCAATGGAGTCTTCCAGATGACTCATTAGTCAGTATGATAAATGTGGAGTACAGGTCCAAGTGAAGCTCTCCTGTGAAATGCCAGTCAGAGTGAGCTTCCCTCTTTGGTTCTTTGAAGTCAGGTTCCAGTATTGGAACTGGCATGTGGAGACTGCCCCCATCAGACTGACCCACTGAGCCGTCCCTGTCTCAGGAGCATATGGCTTTATTCAAGGTTCCACTGTAGCAACTAACTGAAACATAATGGTCAGGCTAACTGAGGCAAAATGGTCTAACTGTGATTCCCCTGCAAGCTGGTGTGAGGCTTTCATGCAGCAGGCTAGACCAAGTGTGCATCTGCTGTAACTTACTAGTCTGCTGGGATTCTGGTGTTTTGTGCTGTATGGTTCTATGGTTCTAAGTGAGGAATCCCTGGTACACGGTGACAACAGGCTGCAAAGGCTGGAATCTGGAACAACAAACAGAACGCTGGAAGAACTCAGTGGGTCAAGCCGCATCTGGGGAGGCAAAATGTGCAAGTCGACACTTCCGGTCAGACCCTGCGTCAGTCCTGATGCTGCTTGATTTGCTGAATTCTTCCAACATCCTGTTTGTTGATTTAAGTAAGGTTTCACTGAATTGTTCTGGTCTATACAATATTCTCCTCTCACACGTTTGTCTCCGGGTGTTAACTCATAGTAGTCAACTACAACCGTCTGTAGTTGGTGGTCTGGATGAGGATGTCCTGTTGTATCCTGGTCTAATTGAGTTCCCTCCATATCATACTACTGCAAGTTAGTTTCACCTTGTACCAAGTGGTGCTTCTCTGAAGCATACTGCTCTCAATGTGGCTCCTGAGTAGTACCAGGCTACGTGGAGGGTCCACTGTAGTTACCCTTCAATCTACTGGTGTGAATGAGTTTATCCTGTACTGTATTGGTCTAAGTGACATTTCTTTGTAGTGTACTTGTCCAAGTGAAGATCAGTGAAGTCTATATCACAAGGATTCCTGTAGTGTTCTGCTTTTAGACTGTTCGGCTACAAGGGATCCTGACCTAGACCAATACTCATTACAACATCTCTGCTTTGTCTAGTACATTACTGCGGACCCACACTAGTGTCATACAGCACAGAAACGGCCCTTCAGCCCAGCATACCACTGCGGACCATGAGGCACCCGTCTATCCCAACCCCATTTACCAGCACTTTGTCCATAACCTTCTATACCTTGGTGATTTAAGTGCGCATCTAGATACTTTTTAAATGTTGCTACAGCACCTGCCCCCTCCACCTGCTCGGGCAGTGCGTTCCAAATCACAACCACCCTTCTGGGTGAAAACAAATTTCCTCAGATCTCCTTGAACTCCTCACCTTAAATCTATCCCTTCTAGTTTTAAATATCTCCTTTATGGTGAAAAGTTTTTCTCCATCCATCCCATCTCTGCCCCTCACAATTCTGCATACCTCTATCAGGTCCCCCCTCAGCCTCCTCTACTCCAAGGACAACAAACGCAGCCTATCCAGTCTCTCCTTGTAAATGAAATGTTCCATCCTGGCAAATCTCCTCTGCACCTTTTTCAATGCATTCACATCCTTCCAATAGTGTGGCAACCTCAGACAGCACACACTACTCCAGCTGTGGCTTAACCGATCTTATATAAAGCTGTACCACAACCTCCATGCTCCTACCATTCTATGCCTTGGCTAATGAAGGCAGGCACCACTCTTCTCACCTGAGCTGTCACCTTTAGGGATCTAGGGACTTGTACACCAAGATCCCTTAGTACTCGCTAGGGTTCTACCCTTCACGGTGTATGTCCTATCCTTGTAAGGTATCCAAGAACGCATCACCTTATTAGTAATTTGACTCATTAAATAAGAATCCACAATAATGCCTTAGTCAATGTGATGCTTTGTAGATTGTGCACATTGTCTAGGTGTGGTTCCACTGTACCACTCTGGTCTAGGTGTTTATCTCCTGTGTCTAAGTGAGGTTGCCCTCCAGCGTAGTGGTCTAAACTGAAGCTCCACTTAGCGTGCTTATCCAACTAATGCTTCCCTGAAGCACAGTCGTCTGTGTAAGGTTCCCCCACCCTGTTGGTCTAAGTGAGGTTTGTGTCATGTAATGAGCCCTATTATAGTGCAATTCATGGAATAATCTGGTGACTTTTAACAGAAAATTACCACGTTATTCATCTCTTGCGGTAAGTACGTTTTAAAGCACCGCAAATACAATTCCACCATTTTCATCATAATGCGAATAAAACCCGGAAGTGAACCCTCGGTGCAAGAAATATCTCCAGGGAAACTTAAGCATGTTTATTTTCCGGCATTTTTAATTGATTTTGTTTAGTTTCTCCTTTTTGCAATTTGACTTCTGTCTTTGTCTTTGAAACCAAATTTCCAACATGCACTAAACACAGCCTCGATGCGATTTCCCACTGCATGGGGCATACTGCGATTTATTTTATCACCTAATGTAGAATTCAGCAGAACAAGATTGGAAGCTTGTTGCTCCTCAATAAAAGATTTCTGCTGTGGAGAACTATGTTGGTGAGCTTGCTTTCAAATAGTATTGTTTAAAAGAAGCACTAAAAGATAGAAACCATTAGCTTTAATTGTTTACAGAATGCAGTCATATACAGTGACTAGCTCTATGACTGCTGCCTCAGTATGTTGCTTATGAACTGATAATACCAGAACATGTTGCTAACAGAGTTTTGGAATGATTTTAAGCTAAATGATAGATTTAACATTTTCCACCAAACAAATCATATTTAACAACTATAAACAGTATATGGCAAAACCAATATCATTCGCCAGAGGAAATAAAAGCATCCAAGTCAAATACAGGCCTGGTATCTTACTTGAAGAGTCAAACACCTTGTTATTTAACTAGAGGTTTTCATCAAATTTCAAGTTTGTAATCCATTATCATTAACCTTGCACAACCAGGCAGTTGATATTTGGCAAACTAGCTACAAGCACTAATCTACATTAAAGAGATGGACAACATTATCTTTCAGACTGTAAGCAAGCTGAAAGCCCATTTCATTACAGCTTTCATTTGGCAACACTTGTTGCATCTTATTTGGGATGGACATTGATTAGCATTTTTCATTTTGGTGTTCATTTGTCTGATTTCCTCAAACATAACAACATTTCTTCAAAAAAACAACTCATTTAACTGTACATTCAGAATTTAAGGAAGTGCACAAATTCAACCACCTTGCAACAGAAATTGGATTGACCTTTTCCCTTCCTTTTCTGTTGACAGAGTTTCTGATGTCACAGATGCTGCAATGTCCAAATAACGTGTTTCAGCTCAGCCACCCATAGGATCATTTCAAGACTCAATGTGAGCAGCTTGATCCTATTTTGTTTAAACAATCCATAATAATTTGGTGTACAGGTTGATGAAAGCCCAAAGACACCATTGAGGTTAGTTCAGAGGGAAACACAAGATGCTGTAATGAGACATCACTCTCAGCTCAATTATTATCGAGATGGTGGTGTACCACACTTTAAGATCTATATAAAAACATGCAAATGTTTCAGCGCTCATATGCAGTAACTTCAAACACTGGAATTACTTCACATGCAGGAAGCAAACTCTAAAAGCATGCGCCTTATAAAAGACAAAGCTGTTAATGGATACAGTACTGAATACCATCACACTTCCACAGAATTACCTCATATGGTAATATAGACAGTGAGTCCAATTATAAACCTAACTCACCTTTGCAAAGCAAAAAACACACATTATTCCTCAAGAATGTTCTATATTCACAATAAAATGAACGATAAACCAATTTCATTCCTGCTTGTGCAAGTTAAGATACACCCGATTAATCTGAGCCACACCCCCACCCCATCCTGCACCAAATATCTCTGATGCCATAACACCGGGCGTACCTTCATCAGCCTCAATTGCCTCAACTGTGGCTGTACAGAAGTGTGTAGTTGCATGCAAAATGAATGAGAAAGATGAGTAGCGTAGTATTTCATAAAAGTAGCAAAAAACTGAGCAGCATAACATATCATCTCCAGACAGAATTGTAATGGACTTCATATTCAGAACAGCAGCGTTATACACAATATTAAAACACAATAAAGAAAATAGTTACAATGCAAAAACTGTGCAATTTACTATTTGCTTAATCTACAGTTAATATTAAAATATTAGTGTAAAACAGCACAAAAATAGTTTACTTTAGATTTTCTTTCTAACATTATCACGATGTCAAGGAAAGGAAAATCAAAAATGGTTCAGACAAAATGTTATTCTGCTAGAAACATGTACCAAAGCAATGCTAATTTGAACAGTGTCAGCCTGTGCAGACTGCTGACCTAACATTAAGTAGCCTGAATTCAAAATGAAGAAGCAATCAAATGTTCAGAACCAGGGATTCCCAGCTTTGGAATTTTTTTAGTTCTTTTATTTCTCTGGTACCATTCGCAATCACAAGATGATCCAAATCCCATTCTAGCCAATTAACTAGTTAAAAAATGTTGCATTATTGCAATGTAGGAAACCTGGTAAACAACAAGCACCAACAGGAAGTGGTCAAACCCTGAGAATTTTTATCAAGATAGCATCACAGGTTATTTTATCAGCACTTGAAAATCACAGTCACAGAGCACATGATCAAGCCCTTCGGCTCATCACGTCCAAGTCAACCTTCTGTCCCCATCTAACTCTAAAACACAGTGATTGTATCCGATTCCGCCACCTCCCCTGGCAGTACCTTCCAGATATCAACCACTCTCTGTGTAAAAACTTTCCCCTCAAATCGTTTTTAAAACTCCTTCCACTCACTTTAAAAATGCCTCCTTGTTTTTGATACCCCTATCACGGGAAAAATGGAAACTGCACACAACACTCCATGCGGTTTAACCAGTGTTTGTGAAGTTGCAACATAATGTCCAAGCTGGTATATTCTATGCCCCAACCTATGTGCCTTCTTCTGCACCCTATCCACCCATATTGCCACTATCAGAGAACTATGGTCTTGAACCCCAAGGTCACTCTGATTGTCAATAATCCCAAGTGCCCTACCGTTTACTGTACATATCTTACCTCTAATTGACTTTCCAAAATGCATCACCTCACACTTGCTGGGATTAAATTCCATCTGATCTATATCCTGCTGCAGCCTTAGACAACCTTCCTTGCTATCCACAACATCACAAACTTTAGTGTCATCTGCAAACTTATTAATCATACCTCCTACATTCACATGCAAGTCATTAATATTTATCACAAACAACAAGGGTCCCAGCACCGATCCCTGTGGTACACCACTGGTCACAGACTTCCAATCAGAACGGCATCCTTCCACCACTGCCCTCTGCCTCCTATCACCAAGCCAATTTTGGATCCAATTAGCTAGCTTGCCTTAGATCCCATGTGCCTTAACCTCTTGGACCAGCCCACCATGCAGGACCTGGTCAAGTGCCTCAGTAAAGTCCATACAAGAATCCATATAGAAATTCTGATGTTTAACATTTTAACCCAAGATCGCTCTTCTCATACTGCAGCACTCTGCACTGCATGAATTGTCAATTTACATTTGGTGTTCAAAGTCACTGGAATCAGACTTGAACTATTTGACCCAGAGTGCTCCCCTCTGAACCATGGCTGTACGTCACCAGGAAGAACCACAGCTGTGAATATTAGGCAGGGTTAGCTTTAGGTTGTGCAGATCCCCAGCATCTGCAATTCTTTTTTGATTTACATTAGATTATGCTAATTTGGGCAAAGCCTCCAATTGAGTTCACAATATAACAAAGCACAAGTGTGAGGTGGATTGTACATTCATAGACAAGTCACATTCTTTTAAATCACTGGGGAACATTTCCTCTCTGGCCCAATTTTAAAAAAAAATCAACTTTTTCATTCATTAAAGTGAAATGTTAAACATACTCTATTTCAGGCACCTACAGTCCAATTAAAAGCTCCCCCTAACTCTACTGCATTAAATTGCATCAGACACAGCTTCAGAAGGGTCTCTATTTCATCCGGAACGACTGATTTTGTGTGCCAATGTCAACCCAGTCAGAGGTAAGCAGCAAATTGTGATCAAAACTGGAACTCGAAAGATAAATTGATACTGTTAAAACAAAATTAATTCCTCAAAGGGAATACTTAAAATGGGATTTCTCAAGAGGAGCCTGAAGTTGAACATTGACATTTTACTCTGAAGATCAATCTGGTATAGTCAGCTTGTAACCAAGCTAGTGGACAAAAAAGGTCTCAATTTCCAAGCACAAGATGCAAACTTACTTTTCTGTATTCCTTCCATCTCAAACCTGATTTTAAAACTTCAATTACTCCTTGTTTTCACTCATCTTCTCCTGGGCTGCAGTAGTTTTTCAGTGCTTCACCTAACTGGTCATTCTACACGAGAAACTCACACAGTTGTTGGCAGGCTAGTGCTCCCTGGAAGCATCACCATGGGTCCTCTCCCACCCACACTTCTAAGCTGGAAAATATTGATGAGCAGGAATCATGGAAACGAAATTTTGGTTTTTTTAATACAAGGTTTTGGGCCAATAGTTTTTCTTTGGCATTACTGAGCTCTTGACATCTGGCTATCATCTGCTAAATTGAAGTACACACCATCTGTTAGTATCTGCGGAACAGCCTCACGCAACCGAACAATATCATGTCATCTTAACTTTTTTTTTCCAGGACAAAAGGAAATGCACTGATTCAGTAAATTCTAAGACCCTGAACATCCCTGAGTACTCTGCAACACAGCAAATATATTCACCATTGTAAAGTAGGAAAAATTGAAGCCAATTTAGCAAGCTCCCAGAAAAAGTGATATGATCACAAGTTGACAATATTTCTAATGACGTTAGGTAATAGATAATCACAGGCAGGACACTTCAAGAGCCCTTTTGCTCTTGGAAACAGCGCCATAAAGTACAACTATAGAGGGTTAACAGGGCCTCAGTTTCAGGTTTCATCCAAAAGACGGGATGGTTCCTTGGACAGTTCATGAGTCTCTTAACAGTAGGACTGATTTCAAACTCAAGTCTCTGTAGTGTGGGATTTACCTTTTTAGTATGGCATGCCAGGAGGCTACTTGGACCGTCAAGTCTCTGTTGGTTTCCAGCAGAACAATCCCATTGGTCCCATTCACCCTTTCATTTCTCTGTAACCTATTTTCTCCTACATACCCATCAACTCCACCCTGATTCCCCAACCATCAAACCATGCTCAGGGTAGCCAATTAACCTACCAACCAGCATGCCTCTGGGATGTGGGAAGAAACAAGAGCACCTGAGGAAAACCCAAGCAGTCACAGGGAGAATGTGAAAACCAGAGGTCAGGACCTCAAGAAGGTGGCATCCATCACTAAGGACCCTCACCTTCCAGGACATGCCCTCTTCTCGTTACTATCATCGGGGAGGAGGTACAAGAACCTGAAGACCTACACTCAACGATTCAGAAACAGCTTCTTCCCATCAGATTTCTGAATGGTCCATTAACCACCCCTCGTTATTCCTTTTGTTTTTGCACTATTTACTTACTTTGTAATTTATAGTCATTTTATGTCTTTGCACTGTATTGCTGCCGCAAGCACAACAAACTTCACGTCATCCAAGTCAGAGACAATAAATCTGATTCTGAGGATCTGGCCTGGATCACTGGAGCTGTGAGGAAACAGCACCAACTGCTGCACGATCTACTTCTGACTTCAAGGCTACCCAGCAAACCACAGCTGAACCAGAAAATAAGCATTTCCTCACTCATTCCTCTATCAGGATCAACATTTCAAAAGTCTGCCATTGGCTAAAGTGGTTTGGACATCTTATGAGCATGAGAGGTGCTGCATACATCCTTTCATTAGTTTTATAAAGCTTTGGTACAGGTTCACTTGCAGTACTTTGTCCAACTTCAGATCCCCTAGCCCAGGAAAGCCAAGATGATGCTGGAGGAAGATCAAAGGAGGACATCAATGGGTCAATGCTGCAACTGGAAAATATAACCTAAAAAGCAACTTTCTGCAATGATGAGTCTGATCTATGTGTTTAAATATTAGGAATGACATGGCCAGCATTAGAACAGATATGAATGGGGATGGGTAAAATTAGGGATCAATGACATTAGCTGAGGAAGTCACAGATGAAGGTGGTTCAGGAGATTTCCTTTTCCCCACAAAGAATGATTCAAGAGGTGGTGGGTCTTGCAGGATTCAGCTTGTTACTTGTACATCAAAGAAAGGTTTGCTCCTGAATTAGCTACCAGTTGCTCACATTTTGACACTTCCTCCATGTAGGAGCTTGTATTAGGATACAATCCACTAAATTATGAGCAAATGCATACAGGTTTGAATCAGACGCTGGAGACAGAAAATGCTGGAAATATTCAGCATGCCTGACAGCATCCATAGGCAAAGAAACAGAGCCAATGTTTCAGGTTGATGACTTTTCAGCAATAGAAAAGGTTAGAGATTGAAGGTCTCTTAAGTTGCAGGCAGAGGAGAGAGGTGGGAGAACAATGAGAATGTCTGCGATGAGGTGGAAACTAAGAGAGAATGAATGAGACAAAGGATGGTGATGGTGACTGACGGAGGGTCGCAGAGGCTTGTTGATAGCAGCTAATCTCTCTGGAAGAGATGTAAATGAAAGGAGATGAAGGAGGACAAAGGAAAGAGGAAAAACATACTGGAACTGTGAGATGAAGAACACTGCAGCTACTGGAAATGCTCATCAGGCAGCTTTAATGAAGAAAAACTGAGAATGTTAGAAATGGATCACATTACATCAGAAATGGCTCGATATCCAAAACTGTTGAATTTAATATTCTGATACAAGGGGTGTAACATTAAACTCAATTTTTGCCTCTGCACACATACAACCCGATCTGCTGAGTAGGTCCAATAACCTCTTTCATTATAGACTGTATGCTGCATTTCACAATGCCAACATGACTGTTTACTCACTACCGCACTCATCCATCTTCCTCTACTTGCACTCCTCTAGAGATCAGCTATGATTAAACAGCACTGATTTTTCTCTCTCTTAGGCAGCACCGAAAGCAACTGTGTCACCTGAACATTCTCGGTCTCCATCCTGGAAGGTCATCAACCTGAAATGTTAACTGTTTCTCCCTCCACTGATACAGCCTAACCTGTTGAAATCCCCAGCATTTTCTGTTTTGATTTGATCAGAGCTGGCCAGTTCTGCTCAAACTAGAAAGGGTGGTTATCCAAAATTGTTAAATGTAATGCCAAGTCTAGAGGGTGATAACATGCCAAGTCATAAAATTAAATGCTATTCCTCAAGCTTAAGTTGGGCTTCTTAGAACAGTGTAACAGGCCAAAGACAGCGGTCAGAGGAGCAGTGGGATGAAGAATTAAAATGAATGGTAACTGGAAGCTCAAGATCACCCCTACAGTCTGCACAGAAACGTTTATCAAAGTGGATCCCCAACCTTCATTTGGTTTGTACAATACAGAGGAGACCATGTAATGAGCACCAAATGCAGAAGAGCAAATTGGGAGCAATACAAGAGAATTGCTGGGATCCTGGATGGTGGGAAAGGAGAAGGTAAAAGGACAGGTGCTGTACTCCAGCCGTGAGAAGGAGAACAGGAGCTGGTGAAGATGAAAGAATGAACCAGGGAATTAGAGGGAATAATCCCCTTGGAACGCTAAATGAGCAGTGGCAGAAATGACAAAGGATGATCCAAAGACTGTGGAAGCAGGTGAGGTAGGGGAAGGGTAACCCTCTCTGGAGAACCAAGCAGCCCAATCCGCTTGTACATTATCCAATTTAATGTACAACGTTCTGTGCTCACGATGTGGTTTATTCCACACTGGAGAAACCAAATGTAGATTGAGTGACCACTTTGCAAAACAGTCTCCAAGGGTGCCTGAACATTCAGTTGCCTATCACAAATTCTCTATCCCATTCCCACTTGAATTTCTCTCTCTGTCTTTGCCTCTTGCACTGTTCCAATTATGTTCAACATGAACTCATCTTTCATCCAGGGATGCTATTGCCCTCAACATTGAATTCAACAATTTCATAGAACCAATCTTTCCAGTCTGTATCAGAATTGAGCAGGTTTCATGAATGGTTATCAACCTCTGATGTTAGGTCTGGTTTTCTCCCTCCACAGATGCTGCTGGACCTGCTAGGTAGTTCCAACATTCTCTTTTATTTTAGATTTCCAGCAACCATAAAGTTTTGTATCCAGCAGCTTCCAGCATTGTTTTTGTTTCCACTCTCCTCTGCCCTTGTTCACCTTTTTACATCTCCTCCAGTCAGATAAGCTACAAATAACAAGCCCTCTAAAGTGCCTTGACTACCCTCTCGCAGTTGACATTACCACTTTTTGTCTCATTCAGACATTCCCTTTGTACCGTCTGCCACTTCTATGCAACTTAAAATGTTCCATTTCTAACTTTTCCTAGCTCTGATAAAAGGCCATTGACCTGAAGCAAAACTTGCTTCTCTCTCCATAGATGCTGCCTAACCTGCTGAGTATTTCTAGCATTGTTTTTATTATAAATGACAAATCATTTTCCATGACCCTGAAAATTTCTCATTCTCAAGTAGACATCCATTCCCTTGCAAAAATTTGCAGAATCAGTTTCTATCAACTATTCAGCTGAAACCTTCAAAGTCCTGCCTACTGCAAATATATCCCAACTCACCTCTAGAGCTTTTGCCAAAGATAATGAATTCTAATCTCTAGCTAATGATCTACTTGCCAATCTATTCACATCTTTCATCATTCTGTAAAATCACAAATCAGCTCACGACTTAAGCTTCTCTGTCCAGCTTCTCGTAACTCGCGTCTGTCTTCTCTGGTAATTATACTCAGCACCCTTCACTTCCATTGAGTGCAGTGCTGAAAAGTAACCCAATTCAAGCCTAACCAGTAATTTATAATATTCTTACATAACGTTTGATTTTATGGTCTATTTAATTTAAGCCGCCAAGTAGGTCATACCACGTTGTATCCACCTTATCAACTTGTCCACTAACCTTTGATTTGTGTGTGTGTGTATAGACAGGAAGGTCTTTACACATTTCAAAATTGCACTGTGTATTATCTTTCCGTGCTATTTTCCCCAAAGTAAACTTCTTCAACAATACCAATGCAAGGATACACAAATTCAAAAGTCCCTTTTCCAACATGTAAAAGAAATTCCTATAAACAGAGGGTGTTAGAAGAGCCATGTGGCAACTATTTTCAAAAAGGAAATCACTGTTATCAAAAAGTGTTGGCACTGAATAGTTCAGTTTCAACGCTTTAGAAACAAAAGGTTTTATTTTCACATAATGGGAGAACAAGCTATTTATTGGATTAGTGTTTTCTTTAGGGTTTCCGCCATACACCTTTGTGTGGTGTACCAAGGAGTTATTGATAAATGAAAGTTGTTATTAACTGGAAAAAGCAAAGTATACCAGGGTTATAAATTACTTTTATTTATGGCATGGGGTGAGGTTAGTTTTTATTGTCTGTGCCTAAATGTTTTTGAGAAGATTGCACGATCTGCCCTCTTGAACCATTGCAGAAGCATTGTTTTAGACATGGAGCTCCAGGTGTTAGATCCAGCAATGATGAACAGCGATGTATTTTAAATCAGAATTGTATGCAATTTGGAGGGGAGCCTGCAGGTGGTGGCATTCCCTTGTGCCTGCTAGATTATATATTTATAAATAATATATATGAAATATAAGCTCAGCTGGCTTGCTGGAATCAGTAACTGCAGGTCTGAACTTTTACTAGCTTGTTCATTTCCCACTATGGGAATTATTAAGGCTGCAACTACAGATTTTGACACTGTCCAACAATAATATAAATCAACAAAACAACAAATGATGTTAACATCTTGGTGCCAATTCTTTTTCTTTGCATTTTTTCTACCAATTTTACAGAAGACATTAACTCTTTATTCAGGTAGATCTCCATGGGTGACAGTTATTTAACATACCCCATGTCACCAAAGGTCATGGGTGAACAAGAAATTTTGATTGGCAATCAACTGCATCATTTTACCTCAGGTTTTGCTCTTCTCCCTTTTTAAGTTGTTCAAAGGAAAACAAAGGGGCCAGTGATTTCTCAAATACTTTATGGTGAATGTTGTGTTGCCTATTTATAAATACCACCAGCACATTTTATTACCATCAAAACAGGGAAAAAGCTTAATTGCAGCTGGATTTCAGAACACGCTGTCTGAAAAGCAACTGAACCATGTCACAGTATCTTCTTAATCCTTATAAGGATAAAGAGACCCAGTGGATTCTACCTCCTCTATACTGCAACATAGAATCTAGAAGACAACAGAAAACAACTGCTGGTCTTTCCTTGATAGATGAGGAAGTGAGCTGCTGTAGTGCAAGGAGCCTCTAAGCTCAGCACATGAGCTGACACTTGTCCTCATATTCTAAAATATACAGTGCAATGTTCTGTCTTCAATTCTGTCCTCCAAGGTTAAAAAATTGACTATATTTCTAGTAATCCATAGTTAACAGGCATGTATTGAAAGGAATGTACTGTGCATCCAAGGTTTATTTCAAACTTCAAACAATGATCTGGAAAAAACAAATTTTCAGTCAATCCTCAAATGATGAATTTATAATAATCTTCAGATTAAGCAAACTAATGGTTGATCAAGTAAATTTTATGATAAAATAAACCAGACACTGTTGTAAACTACAATACTGAACTTGCCACATGCAGAATGGTATTGGCCTTCTTCTTTAAGGAAGAATGGGAATGTGTTGGAAGCAGTTCAGGATAGGTTTCATGAACTAATACCAAGAATGGGCAGGTTGCCTTATGAGGAAATGTTGAACAGGTTAGACTTCTACCCACTGGAGCTAGCTTAGAAGAGTAAGAGGGGATTTAACTGAACATACAAAGTCCTGAGCAGTACTGTCAGAATGGATGTGGCTATTTCCTCTTGTGGGAGAAGCTAGAATTAGGAGACACAGTTTTAAAATAAAGGGTTGCCCGTTTAAGAGGAAGATGGGAGAATTCTCTCTTTTAAAAAAATCAGAGGATCTTTGTAAGTTCTTTCTTCAGAGGGTGGGGGAAGGAAAGTCATAGTCACAGAGAAATACAATACAGAAACTAGCCCTTTGGCCCACCAAATCCACTCCAGCCATCAATTACCCATTTACACTAATCCTACGCTAATTCCATTTTTTATTCTCCTCACATTCTTATTATTCCCTCCAGATTCTACTAACCTACATACAGGGGCAATTTACAGCGGCCAATTAATCTACCAACCTGCACGTCTTTGGGATGTGGGAGCACCCAGAGGAAACCCAAAGCAGTCACAGGGAGAACATGCAAACTCCACAGAGACAGCAGCCAAGGTCAGGATTGAACCCAGGTCCCTGGAGTTATGAGGCAGCAGCTCTACCAGCTGCACCACTATGCTGCTCAGTCATTGAATATTTTTAGAGATAGATGGACACTTAATTCCCAAGGGATAAAGGTTATCACAGGTATGCAGGAACATATATATGAGATTACAATCAGACCAGCCATGATATTAAATGAGAGGCTGAGTGGCCTACTCCTGCTCCTAACTTGTACATTCATATAGTTATAAAAAGTGCAGAGGGGTGGGGGAAATGATAAGATTCTGAAATTTAGAAGGATTTAATGAAGGGAACCAGTGAGTATAAGAGCATGTCCAGAGCCCAGAGAGCAGTGGGGGAAATAGTAAATTGATGCTACAGGATTGATGATACAGGCTACCAATGTGGCTACAGGTTAAACAGGATAAACCTGTGAGGAGATTTGTTTGTGTGGACAAGGAGCTTACAATTAATTCTACAGGATCATTGGGGTGAGAAGAATGGCACCGTTCCTCCTGCTGTACTTACTCTGAGCTGAACACATCCATTAAACCCAGCTATTCACCCTATCACATTCTAACCAAACTGTTATCCATCCATTTTCCTGCCTAGAACTCGTATTGAAAATAGTTCCCTCATTTCGTATCATTCTACACCACCTCAACAGCACCTTTCTACCTCAAAACTGACATCCTTACTCTCTTCAAAAAAAAACTTGACCCTCTGGTCTTGAAAACTATCCTCCTACCTCCAAGCTCCCTTCCTATGCAAAGCCCTTGAACACAGCATTACCTCTTATCTCTCTGACAATATTGAAACAGCTCTTGACTAAAATATAACTCTGGAAAACAATTCCCCCCCTCTTCCTTCTTAACCTATAACCTCCGACACAGTATACCTTTGTTGAAGGTTGTAAGTCATCTTCCGACACTTCTCCGCCACTAGTCTATTGGGTGGAACTACTCTTGCTTGACTTCATTCTGAGTCTACATATTGTAGCCAAAGAATCACCCACAATTGCTTCTCTTCCAACTGCACCATCACTTCTTGAATCTCCAAGAATTACTTTTATTTCTCAACTGCTTGGGTCTTCTCAGTGGTATTATCTAAAAATACAACATAAGTTTCCACATATATGGTCAATACACATTGTTCTGCTTCACCACAGCTCTCTGGACTCTGGTTTGTCACTCTGCTTGACCCCAACATCAAATGGATAATCAGACCTTTTTTCCAAATTAGATTCTGAGAAGTCCAAAGCCACTATCTTTGTTCCTACTACAAACTATGTTTATTGGTCACCATTTTATTCCTGGTAACTGTAAATACCTAAGCCAGACCACTTGCAGTCCCAGCATGAATATGTCTGTGAGGTGAGCTTCATGGTTTTGTTGCATTGACCAATATTGTTTAAAATCAATAATGAAAACAGTGCAACAGCTTCTAAGAAAATATTCTTAGGTAATTTTCTTATATAACAGCCGAAGAGAAAAATGCACAATTATTTCTTAGCATGTTAATGGGTAATGCTTAAACCCCTCCTAAATGTCAATTTTGCTGATCTTTAGAACTCCAAATGAAATAAGTGGCAAATAGTGGAATGTCCTGTGAATTTTGGTTTACCATTTGATTACATTCCAGTTGTTCACTGTGTGCAGTTGCAAGCAGCAATGCCCTTCATTAATTAGTCAGGCTTAACCAACTAATATCTACTGGGAAACAGCAGAGGCATGACAAACAAGGCTTAGAAGTTTGAATGGCAGAATAACTGAGGCATACAAAATTATGAGCAGCATAGATAACATTTTCCAATGGAAGAAGTGTCTATGAACTTATTCCCTCTTGGTCTTTTCAAAACAATCTGATCTAGGTGTGGAGGAGGGGGCACCAAAGAGACAATGTGAAACATGATGCTGTTTTTGGATGATGCTGAGTGGCAGCATGAGAAGGGGCAGATCGTTGAGGACAGCTTGTGTCCCTGTGCCCACAGCTTTGTGATTCAGATGCGAGTAGGCACGCAGCTAAGCAGAAGATGATACTTAAGCATATTTGAGGCTACCCTCAAAATCTAATTTCAGCCCTACTATATGCAGCTCAGAAGTTGAGGTAAATAAAATGTCAACACTTCCAAGTTACACCATAATTAAGACACTCTGTGGGTCAACTCAATAAATATGCTGAGCACTTATTGGGCCATGTGGCATCAATGATACATATAAATGCAATTCAAATCGAGTCTAAATGCAACTCCTTTAAAGCTGTTAGACATCTTTCCTGACACTGTGTGGCATCCAACATCTTTATGCTTCTCAAAAAAATCTTTGGTTTTTTAAAACTAAAAGTCTACTAATTATACAAATATGCAGGGATTGAGATCTGGAATTAAGACCTCATCTATATTGCTGAATGAACAGTACATCATCAAAACATTTTCCAGTGTACTTTATCTCTAGAAAGCCTAGTATGTGCATTTATGAAGCAGCACCTATCTGATCTCCAGATCTTTAGCAATTTATGATGGCACATACAATTTTCCATTTCAAATACAAATTATAAATAATTGAGGCTTCAACATGATAGTCAAGATTTTTGTTTAAAACTGTTGTGAGAAAATCAGGTGCATGTGAAAATAATGTTAAGTCATGTAGCATTTACTTAACTACTTATCTGGTACTCAAGTGACTTACTCATGTACAAGAACGTAGAAGATGTATAGAAATACAATGCTATCAGTAACCTGCAAAAATGGGATCACACCTGGTTTGTATAGTTAAACTTACCTCAGTTGCACTTAAAGGTTGAAAACCCATAAAAAATGGAATATATAAGTAAATACTGAAATAAGTAAAAATTAAGTAATGATAGTTGGCATTGTTTGTGAAAAGTAGAAGGTACTGATGAATTTAGTGCACTTTTGGGGAGATCAAAATGCATAAATGAAAGTGTATATGAGCTTTCAAAAAACATTTAAATACATGCCACTTCAAAGAAATGCAATGAAATTGAGGCTTTTTAATTTTCAGGATATATGGCTATTTGGATAGAAAATTTGCAAGAAGAGCAAAGTCAAAAGTTGTTGTTATTTCTCCCACCCAAATGGCAGGGTTTGGGCTACAATAGGCAGGAAATAAAGTGTGTGGGGGGGGGGGGGCGGTGGGGAGGGCACCATTATTAATTTATCTTATTGATTTTGGCCAAGATACACAAGAACTGACATCCAAATTTGCTGACACAAACTTTGAAGACATTGCAGTCTGCTAAAATTACAGGTGGAGATGAGCCTGGTAATAGATTTTGAGAAAAATTTGTGACAGAAACACAACAGATAGATATATCTTTAAAAGGTAAGTAGGGAGAAAAGGTAATACAAGGGAATTTTATTTTTGTTCAATGCAAGCAGACATAAAAGCCAGATATGAACTAGACCAAAGTACTGGACAATTGTGGATAATATAGGCACTGCAAAAATAACTCCAGGAAACAGCCAAACAGAAAAGCCTAAAGAAGATGTATTAACAAAATCTTGAGAAATGATGAAGGGTTATAATAAATGGAGAATAACAGACATTCACTGCTCGATGAATCAACAACAAGGGGGTCACTAGACATGAATAACTCATTAATGAGAGAAATCAATTCTTTTTGTTTCAAATTGAGTTTTTCACAACATGAAACATCTTACAAGTTGCCTATGAGACAGACACTGTAACATCAAACAAAGGGGTAATGGAAAGACAAGGTTAGCTTCATTTGAACGTATCAGCACAGGATATCTTCTACAATGTTATACACATGCACACACTTGCATACATTCACATATGAATGGGAATGGGACACAGTAGAAGGACAATAGGGGGTGGCAAACAGCCATATATAGAAAGAAAACCAAGTCAGAACATACAATACGTGACAAGTCAAATGGGAGGAATGCAAGGCTGGACTTCATCTATTTTAAAGCAAAAATACAAATAAATCAAATAAGTAAGGGTGAGCTGATTAGCACATGGGAATGTGATATTGTTGTTATCACAGAGACATGGTTGAAAGAAGAGCAGAACAGGCAACTCAAGTTTTCAGAGCACAGAATCTTCAGGCACGATGGAGGGGGAAGGGGATGTAAATGACGAGATGTCATTGCAATATTAATCACAGAGTGTCTTAATCAAGGAGTCCTGTAAGGAGGGAAGATATTATACAAGGCTTTTCAAATGAAGCTGCATGGATTGAGGTTGGAAACTAAGAGAAACTAATCGCTTTGCAGGGGGTGTACTGCAGGCCTCCAGTCAACACAATATAGAGGAACAGGTACGTAGACAAATGGAAGTGTAAAATGTAATACGGTAATAGTAGTGGGGGATTTCAACTTCCCCAATACTGACTAGGATCACCTTGGTGCGAAAGGCTTCCAGGAGGTGGAATTTTTAAAGTGTGTCCAGGACAGCTTCTTGAGCTAGTATATAGATAGTCCACCCAGGAGGGGACAATATTCAATCTAATATTTGGGAATACAAGTGAAGGGAGCATCAGTGGGAGAGCATTTCAGAGATAATGATCAAAACTCTTAATCTTAAGGTTGCTATGGAGAAGGATAAGGATGGACTCGAAATTAAGGTTCCAAATTGGGGAAAGGTTGATTTCAATATGATAAGTCAGGACCTGGCAAAAGTGGGTTGGAAGCACCTACTTGAAGGTTAGTTTACATGAGACCAGTGGGAAGCATTCAAAAGTGAAAGAGAGTTCCTATAAAGGTTGAAGGTCAACATATCTCAGGAACCCTGCATGTCAAGGGACATCAAGGTTTGGAAAAAGGAGCTTGTGGCAGGTTTAGAGAAATGCAAACAGGATATGCCATGTAGGAATATAGAAAGTGCACAGGTGCTTAAAAAAAATTAATTAGGAGGGCAAAAAGGGGGCAAGAAATAGTAAAATCCCAAAGCATTTTGTAGTTATATTAAGGGCAAGACAGTAACCAGTGAAAGCTTAGGGCCCTCTTGGGACCAAAATGGCAATCAGTGCATGGAGCTGTATGATGTAGGCGAGGCCTTAAGTGATTACTATTCATTAATATTCACTGCAGATAAGGACATTGTAGTTGAAGAATTCAATGGGGACAGTGGAATTCTAGGGCAAATTCCCCACAAAAAGGTGTTCAATGTCCTTGAGGACATAAAGGTGGATAAATCCCCAGAGTGTAAAGATGCATCGCGGGCTGGCACAGGAGCCAAGGGAGGAGGTAGCTGCAGCTCTGACAGAGAGGTTCAAAATCTGCTCTGGTCATAGAAGAGGCGCCAGATAGCTGGAAGAGAGAAAATTTCATATGTTTATTCAAGGAGAGCAGGGGTAAGACAGGTAATTACAGACCAGTGAATCCTACAACAGTACTAGGGAAATTATTGGAAACAATTCTGAGGGACAGGTTTAATCTGCACTTTGAGAGGCAGGGATTAATCGGGGATAGTTAAACATGGCTTTGTAAAGGGGAGATCCTGCCCGACTGATCTGATTTAATTCTGGGGAGGTGATTATATATGATGATAAGGACAGTATGATTGATGTAGTCTAAATGGACTTCAGCAAGGCCTTTGACTAGGACCCACATAGGAAACTGATCTAAAAGGTTATGGGATCCAGGATAATTTAGCAAATTGGATCCAAAATTGGCTTGGTGATGGAAGGCAGAGGGTGAAGGTAGACACTTCTTTTTGTGATTAGAAACCTGATTTGCACGGATCGATGCTGTGATCTTTGCTGTTTGTTTATATAGATTAATGATCTGGATGTGAATGTAGGAAGTATCATGAGTAACTTTGCTAATGACACAAAGATGATAGTGAGCAGGGTTATCTTCAGCTACAGAACAGTATTAATTAGTTGGTAGGATGGGCAGAGAAATGGCAGGTGGAATGTAATCCTTAAAAATGTGAGGCAAAGCACTTAGAGCAAACTAACATTTAGGACATGCACAATGAATAATAGGGCCTGAGAAAGTACTAAGAAACAAAGGGACCAGGGTGTATATGCCAAGGATGCCAAACGGTATACAGGACAAATGCTTCATTAGCTAGGGATAGAATATAGGAGCAGCGAGGTAATGGTACAACTTCATCAATTATTAATAGGTCTGCCTGCAGTCCTGTGTGCAAATCTGTTTGGTGCACTGTAGGAAGGATGTCAATTTGTCAAGAGGAATTCACCAGGGATGGAGTTTTTCAGCAATGAGGAGAGACTGGCTAGACTGGGTTTGTTTTCCTTGGAGCAGAGAAGGCTGAGGGGGGAACCTGACTGACCATACAGAATTAAGAGGGACACCAACGGGGTAGATAATGAGAAAACTTTCCCCTCCGCAGTGGCGCCTATAATCACAGGGCAATCTGTATATGGTGCTGGATAATGTAGTCAAGGTCTTAAATGGCCACTACTTAGTAAGGGATATAAGATTTAGAGGAGATTACAGGAAGAATTTTTTTCACCCAGAGAATGGTTGAAGTTGGAATGCACTGCACGAGGTGGTGATACAGGCAGGTATTCTCAGAGCATTTAGGTAGTCTTTAGCTGAGCACTTGAAATACCATGGTATAGAAGGATAAAAGGGCCAAGTGCTGCTGAGAATTGGGTAATTGATGATCAACGTGGACATGGGGGACCAAAGGGCCTGTTTCAATGCAATATGAGCCTATGCTGAAATATCTTCCGAGTGAACGTGAAATACTTTGAAAGCAGCTCTCTCCTCCTTCTGGTGTTGCAAAGTACTTGAATCAAACCAGTTTATCATTGGAGTTGCATAGAGCATTTTTATTTTGAAATAAAACAATTGTGCACAATTTAATGAAGGTTAATCACAAGCTAGAATGAGTTTCTTCCCATTTCCATTGAAATAGAGCCTCAAAAGATTTGATCAGAATTTCAAACACTCGCTCTGGCACAAGCAACCATCCAAAGAGTAAATATAAGTTATTAACATACAAACTACACAACATTCCCGGCAAAGATGCTTCTGACAAAATTACACAGACATGTATCTACACCTAACACTGATGGACAGAGTCACAGAGGACAGCTTTATCTGCAGAAGAAGGAAAGGCATGTTACAAGGTCAGAAAGTGATTCAGGCAAGTTGGCAACAGTGAGACTTCAGTACACAATTAACATAAATATGAACAGAAGACAAATACTTTGGTGTCATATCACTGGGTATGTGATAACACAGATTTATATATACATGTTTTCCATGGTCACTGCTCCTTATTTATTCCCCTTCCCAAGTAAAGCATACACTATTCACAATAAAAATCATTTTATCAAGTAGGATTGGACTTGCAAGTGGTTATATTACTAGCAAATATAGCTTCCCACATATGGACCTGGTTAATTCCAAGGGTCACATTACGAAGCTAGTCTATGTAGATACAAGATTCAAAATATTTGAATATCAAAATTTACAACATACAAGACAACTCCACTAAAATAATCAACATTTCTGAAAATATCAATACTCCCGACCTGAGAAGCTTCTAAACAAAAGTAAAAGCAAGGAAGAGTGAACTAATTAATTTCTGTGAGAAAACTTGGCTATCACATTTATACCCAGACAGCGTGCATTCAAATTGCCTGGGTTACATGTAACATTACGCTTCATCAGCCACCAAGACAGGAGCTAAAAAGCATCACAAATTCCCAACATGCATTATGTGCTGTGCTCGTGAAACAGTGAGATGTGCCCCAATCCACCTGAGGCACAGGAAGAGGCAATGCATCATTACCACTTTGTAGGGTCTGTCGTCCTCCTGCCAACACGCCACTTGGTAGCATCCCAGTCGGTGTTAGTCCCTTCAGTGTCAGCACACTCTCACTTTCCTCTCTGCAAATGTGGATAATTGAGAATGCATTCAAGACCAATGTATGTTAAACAGGAAATAAAACAGTTACAAAATGTTTATTGAGGGTGTTTTGTCATTTGCCTTTTGTTACAGAAATATTCTGGAACAAGGCCTCATTCATGAGTTTTCATCTGAGTTATTATTAATCAAGACCATCCAATACACAGATATTTATTGTATCCATCAGAGGCAGATGGGCCATCAAATCACGATCAGCAAAGACGACCTCAGGTGGACACTGCCTCCCTAACCAAGGCAGTGCTAACATCAACTCAGATCAGTATCTTGTTACAGAAGACCAAACTTAGGATCTTCTCACTGAGTGTCACAATTTACAGTCTAACCACTCATGCAACCGTAAGTGCAGCAAATCAATTTTGCCTTGCAAAGCCAAATTTAATTATTTCGATTTGTAAACATTTATTAAATTGGAGGTACTATAAGCTATATAAGAATTAATGCAAAGGAGACAAACTGCAAAGAGCAACTGGAATTCACCCTTATGTCAGTTAGCACATTTACAAAGCGCCTTTAACAGCAAAATATCATGAAGTGCTATCAGCAGCAATTATCAAACACAATTTGATACTAAACTGCATAAGGAACTAATGGTCCAGATTTTGGCAATCATGCCTAAACTAACAAAATTTGCTCTTGCATTTATGGTCTCCTCTACAATACAGAAGCCAAATGCAGAGCACTTGTGTTCCGGGCTCAGGAGCAACCCTGAACTTCCTGTTGCTTAACATGTTAACTCTGCGGCCTCCTGCACTGTTACAATGAATCCCTACATCAGGAACAACACCTTATCTTCTGTCAGGACATTAAATTCTCCAGCTTCAAATAACTCTCTCTTGGTTTGTGTCAGAACTGGCATTTCTACTGTAGTCATCCATATTGGCTGTTGTTTCCTCTCCCTTAATACAGTCTGACTTGCTGGAGACGTCCCACAGCCCTGCTATTAGCAAAGCATGACATTGACAAAGCAGCATAATCGCCCTCTAATTCCCCCATTAACCCATGTGAGGTTACCCTTTTTTAATCTTTCTTTCCCAGTTCTGACACAAGGTCTTCAACCCAAAATATTAACTGTGCTTAACTGTGCTTCTCTTTCCACAGATTCTGACTGACCTGCTGGATGTTTCCAACATTTTCTGGTTTTATGTGCTGTCATTATTTGCAAAACTGACAGCAAGTTCAGGATTTCCAGATATGGACAGTTAAATGCAAAATCCCTAAGTTGTGGTCTGTAACTCAGCATGCTGTCGATTATGCTGCTTTGTCTATGTTATGTTTTGTTAATAGCAGGACTGTGGGACAGCTTCACCAATTCACCATTGTTTAAAAAGGGTAGCAAAAACAAGCCAGGGAACTACAAGCTGGTGAGTCGGAGGTGGATAAATTGCTGGAGGGGATTCTAGGGACAGGATCACCAACATTTGGAGACACTGGGTCTGATTTGGGACAGTCAGCACGGATTTGTGTGTGGGAAGTCAGGTCTGACAAATCTCTTAGGAGTTCTTTGAGAAGGTAACCAAGAGGGTAGATGAGGGCGGGGTAGTGGATGTTGTCTATATGGACTTTAGCAAGGCCTTTGACAAGGTATCTCATGGCAGGCTAGTGTGGAAAGTTAGATTGCATGGGATCCAGGGGAAGATAACGGATTGGATTCATAATTGGCTCAGTGGTAGGAAGCAGAGGGTGATGGTCAAAGGTTGTTTCTTGGACTGGAGGCCTGTGTCTGGTGGCGCCACAGGGATTGGGGCTGGGACCGGGACCTTTGTTGTTTGTAATTTATATAAAGTTTATATAAACTAATTGAAATAAAAGATTTGGATGCAAATGTACAAGTCATGGTTAGTAAGTTTGCAGATGAAACTAAAATAGGTGTTGTAGATAGTGTAGAAGGTTATGAAAAATTACAGGGGGACCTTGATCAGCTGGGTATGTGGGCTGAGGACTGGCAAATAGCTTTCAATCTGGATAAATGTGAGGTGTTGCATTTTGGGAGATCAAGCCAGGGTAGGACTTGTTCAGTGAATGGCAGTGCCCTGGGGAGTGTAATGGAACAGAGGGACCTAGGAATACAATGCATAGTTCACTGAAAGCACTGTCACAGGTAGATAGGGAGGTGAAGGCGGCGTTTGGTACGCTGGCCTCCTTCAGTCAGGGCACTGAGATGGGAAGTTATGTTGCAGTTATATAAGATGTTGGTGAGGCTGCACTTTGAGTATTGTGTACAGTTCCTGTTATAGGAAAGATGTTATTAAACTAGAAAGAGTGCAGAGAAGGTTTACCAGGATGTTGCCTGGACCTGGGGCCTGCATAGACTAGGACTTTATTCCCTGGAACGTAGGAGATTGAGGGGTGACCTGATAGGTATACAAGATCATGAAGGACACAGCGTGAAAATGCATGGTCTTCTTCCCAGAGAAGAGGTGCTAAAAACAAGAGGGCATAGGTTTAATAGCAGAGGCGAGAGATTTAAAAGGGACATCAGGGGCTGTTTTTTCCACACAAAGGGTGGTGCATATTTGGAATGAGCTGCCAGAAACAGTGGCTGAGGCGGGCACATTAGCAACATCTAGATAAGTACATGGATAGGAGAGATTTAGAGGGCTACCCGCGGGCAGATGGGACTAGCTTGCTGGGCAACACAGTCGGCACGGATGAGTTGGGCCGAAGGGCCCGTTTCCATGCTGTATGACTATGACTCTACAGACTGCACTGCCTGCAATCTTCTTTTACCACAATCGTGGAAACTCATTACAGCTAAGGTAAACTTAATCTTCTTACAAACCAGAAATGCTTTGAAATAAGGTGTGAATTTTTAATGGTGAACCAACAAGAAAATAAACAGCTAATAGGGAAAAAAATACATTTATTTAGCACTTTTCACTCCCTGCTCAGAATGCCCCAGAGTGTTCCATTGGCAGTGAGGTGCTTTTTTTTTAAAAGTAATACAGGACTGCTTAGCAAACTAGCTAGACCTCAAAAATACTTTTTTTTGAAAATCAAAAAACTGCAGATGCTGAAAATCTGAAACAAAAACAAAAAAAACACTGGATATACTTAGTAGGTTTTCAACTTGAAACGTTAATTCTATTTCTCTTTCCACAGATGCTGCTTGACCTGCTAACTATTGCCACATTTTCTGTTTTAAAACTTTTTTTTATTCCTTTCCAATGAAAACTGAAAATGAGTTTTAAAATGAAAAATAACAAGAAGTTTATGTTATGTAATCTTTTAAGGTAATCAAACATGCACATTCCTATCAGAATTTAGCACTTAGGTGGCACTTGTGCATTTTGCTTTCTGGCAAGCTATCTGTGAGAATTCTAAAATGAAAGACTATTTAACAAGTTAAAATGACACAGATGCTGGATGTCAGAGTCTTCATGAATTGACTCCTGTCAGCAGATGTCAGCAAAGGAGGTAATTAGATCTGTGTGAGCAGCTATTTTTGAGGCTGCTGGTGAGGGCTGTTTGCTACTGATCACAAAATATTAGGACAAGTAACCCAAATCATAATCTAAGTGGTATGTTTTAAGGATTTTGAAAAGGACAGGAACCCAATAAAAGTATTAAGAAAGCAAGCAAAGAACAAGAGAGAATTGACAAACAAGTTACAGGCTCTCACCTGAGCACTGAGAATACTCTGGCCATTTTACCAATTGCTCGAATCTTGTTCCTAATGATCTCTTTCCGAGCTGCTGCTGTGCCTATTTGAAAGAAAATTATAAATTGTACACTGAATTACTAAATATTGCAGGTATTTTTTTAAATTTCGAAACTAATTACCTTTGGCTGACTACTTTAAGGAAACTTTCACGTCAGTAATAATCAGCCAATGAGTTGGGCTTTGTTCAGCCCATTTTATTCCTTGCTAACTTGAAAACACTTACTTGGTCACTTTGACCCCTGGCCAAGTAGTCATGCTTCATGCAAGAACCATTATTGGTCTGCAGTCCATTAAACTGTGAAGGGGATCTTGCCAAATCTCTCAGCCTTAAGAAATGCATATTCCACTAGAGGTCACCAGATGGCAATCATGAGCGAGATTCTTGGTTGTCTTTTTGTTTCTCTTCGCCAGGAAAACTAAAAACACCTGCAGAGCTACACCAATGCCCCAAATCAGATCAGCTGATCCAACTCAGACTGCAGATCAAAGCCATCTCATGTAGTCCACTTTCACAAAATACGGTGGTTCCCTATTAATCCTTTTAGCAGAATGACCTCATCAAATTATTGAATTTTCACAAAACTATCAAATGTATATCATCAAAAACAAACCTAAAATGATACAGACAAATTTCTGATAGCCAAAAGAGGCAGAGGTAAAAATATTAATAAGGACTAATAAAATCACCCACTGAAAACCTGTGGAAATTGTTCAAAATGCATAGAAAGATATTAAGTATGTTCCCTAACCTACCTATTCTGTAATAATATTCCTAAACCTCCTCAGATAGCCAATGAATGGCTTTAGACCCACCCAGACAGCCAATGACTAGCCCTAGGCCCGCCTAGACAGCCAATAAATGGCCCAAGACCTACACAGATAGCAAGTAAGAATGGTTTTAAACTCATCCAGACAGACAGTAAGAATAGTTCTACCTAGAGCTATCACGGATTGAGATTCATCAGTGAAGTACTAATGAAAATAACCCAGAAACTCATCCATAACAAAAATATTTCAAACCCATTCACAGAAACCTAATAGTTTAAGACCAATATAGAGCTAAGAATAACGGTTCAAAGTCCACCACTGGGGAGCTAACAGTAATTGATATAAACACATCCATACACAGCAAATATACCAACGGGATTCCTGTTTCAATTGCAAGAGCAAGGTCAGGTCAAACTTTGGTACTGAGTCTCTTGAAAGATGACTGGAAGAACCTCTTAAGTTTCGGAAATCCTTCGACAGGTGTGTTAAATTAGTCAACTTTCATTACATAAAGTAATGCAAGTCATCTTTCTTCAAGCGACCATTTGACTTCCAAGCAATACAGATGTTGTATCTGGCACATTGCAGAAAGACACTGCAAACAACACGTGGTGGTTGTAATAATGGCCCTGATCACAAAGGCTTGTTCTCAGATTCTTACGATTCAATACCCATTGTAAACTGATCGAGCTGTCCACTAAGTACAAGATGTTCTCCTACCGTCAAATGCATCGTCTCCCTCAGACATGAGCTCATCGTCAGAGCAGATGTTGAGGACGTTAACCAGCATCTCTGTTACTGTACGAAAGAAATACATTTGTTTAATTTAGGTTTACTTTATCTTTATCACATGCTTCAAATTTTACTTTGCCAATATTTTAAATTTACCTTTAGCAAAATGAGTGTTCAATAGCTATACCTTTTTCCCCGACAAATGGCAGCGACCATGTAAAGACGTCCATGAAGTTAGGCAGCCAGTAGGGATGAGGAGAACAGTTGAACTGTCGAATATTCATCACATTGTTTTCGTATTTCAATACAGCAGCTGAAATGGAGAGAAGTTTCTCAGTGATGTAATAAATATTTCTGTGTAACGTAGTTCTCTGAAACATCATTACCAAAAGATTCTTTTGATCAATATTACTAAATAGGTCGATTAACTTATTTGGGCTCAGTTGGTGGATGTGCTGAATGAGATAAAACAGAGCCACATCAACCTGTCATTCCCCAGCTGATCCACAAATTAACTCATTAGCACAAGGGGCAAACAAAACCTACTGATGTCATTAATGTTTCAGATACAGGAAAAGTAAATGAAAATCAGCCAGGATTCACCGTACTGACCACTATTCTGTCACCAAAAACAAGTGCACATGAAAAGCAGTAAAATAAGCAAATGCAGACATCAATGGCTTCTCCTATGACCCAATATTCTCCTGGCACTTGCAGTCAGGGTGTACAGATTACAAAGCAGTCTGCAACTACCCATGTATGAGCTGTTAGGATAATAGGCAACATAGTGATGCAGCCTCACAGCTTCAGTGATCCAGGTTCAATCCTGACCTCCAGTGCTGTGTGGAGTTTGCGCACTCTCCCTGTGACCACATATGGGTTTCTTCTGCATGCTCAGGTTTCCACCCACATCACAAATGCGTGTGGGTTGGTGGGTTAATTGGTCACTGTAAACTACTGCTAGCGTGTAGTTGCACGTTAAAATTGGAGGGGGGAGGGGCAGTTGATGAGAATGTGGAGAGGATAAAATGAGTTTAGTGCAGGATTAGTGTAAATGAATGCTTGATGATTGCTGCAGACTCAATGGGATGAAGGGCCTGATTCCATGCTGCATATTCTATGACTAATAAAAAGCAAGTAATGAAGATGTAAATCTTTGAAATATGATTCGAACTTACCTTTATTGTTATAGACATCTAAATAGTTTGGTGCAGAAAAAATTGTAATTAATGACGGGAACCCAGTGGTTTGGCTTTTCCTGTACATCCTGTAGCTGTAGACACAAAAATATTAACATAATTAAAATCAAAATCGAAACCATCCTCGTTTGTCATTATATATTACAATGGGAATGGACAAACGAAAAACGTGCAACGGCGTATCCTTTATAACAACAGAAACAGAGGTATGCAGATTATAAAGAAAGATGACAGTCGATTTGTATACATCAGCCCCCTCAAACTGCAATAAGACGAATGAGCAAATAAGCAATTTCAATTCCAGTTTAGGGAGACATATTGATCAGGCAGAAGTAAATTCCCCAACTTTTATCTAATTTGCTTTACATTACAGAAGCAGGAAGAGAAGGTCTTGGTTTAATATCCTGGCTAAATTATAGCATCTATATCACAATCCAAGTTCCTCAAAATTGAATTCAGTGTTAGCCAAGACACTGTGTGTTCAAATCATGAGGCTGAGTTTCCATGCAACTCTCTGACAGATGGGTCATGTATCATCAAAATCAGTGCAGCCAGATGGAAAGATTCTACATGAAATTAATTCGTGAAGGGCAATCTAACCTCTGGGATGGCTGATGTGGTAAACAGTTATAGTAGATATATTAGGACCAGGTTCCCTAACCCTGGGACAGTTAAGTCTTTGCACCACAATTCTACTCGTCCTCATTCTGGTTCTGCCGGTTTGATTATGGCCTGGAAACTCGGGCTGGGTTCAAATCCAGTGCCTCCTTGGTAGATAAACACCAAACACAATTTATGGTATTAGATATTTCAGGCTGATATCACAAGCGGTGTACTTAAACCACGCAAAATATTCATTTTACTTCTCTGGCAGCAAAAACAAAGTACAGATCCAGACCAGTGGTGTGTTGAATTCAGCTGGTCATAAAACAAGTTTGCTGAGGCATGAAGTACAGTTGATTTAGAGTTAATTTTCATTTCTTGTAGCTTCCTTTTGCTGCACTAAATCTTTCCAAGCCTGCAGTGCTGCACAAAATCCCTTTGCTATTCACTGATCAGTATTCTGCATGAATCGTGTTTTGTACAATAGGATGCAAAGCTTTCCACATATTAACAGGCTGTATAAATGATAAGATGCACAATCCAAGGGCTTAGACTACATTCGCTGAGTGTACAGTGGGACACAGGTTGTGTACAGTAAGGAACCACACATAGGATCCAGCAGGACACATTCCATGCATATTAAGAGCTTGCACATAAGCGTTCCTAAGTTTATATTTACTAAGGTAACTGAAAATGCAATGGACCCCAGATCTGTACAAAATAAGGGACAGTCTATACAACAGTTACCACAAACACTGTCAAAGGCTGGCCCAGTCATACATTTTGTCAAATAAATATACTGAAGACAGCGGGAAAACAAAGCAGAGAGACACTGCTAAATAAATAATCTTATGTAATATGTTCCATTTTCGGTGTACTTGATTATTGAGCTGCAGTATCAGGGGGCTCCAAGGTAATGAAATTACAATCTTGTCTGCAAAATGAAAAATACACCTGAACAACTTCCAATTACTAAGGATGTTATTCATCCTATTTCATTCAGTATTGAACTGATATTAATAATTGAACAACAAGACTTTTTTGTTACATTTTTAAAAAGCCAGCATAATTGTCAGATAATTGCAATGATGGATTTAGTCAAAATGTTTCATTACAGCACAGCACAGGCCCTTCGGCCCACAATGTTATGCTGACATTTTATCCTGCTCTAAGATCTATCTAACCCTTCCCTCCCACATAGCCCCCCATTTCTCTATCATTCATGTGTCTATCTAAGAGTCTCTTAAATGTCCCTAATGTATCTGCCCCCACAACCTCTGCCGGCAGTGCGTTCCACACACCCACCACTCTCTGTAAAACAAAACTTACCCCTGACATTCCCCTTATACCTTCCTCCAATCACCTTAAAATTTTTCCCAAAATGGCTAACACGAGGGGGCATAATTCTCTGACTGTCCACTCGATCTATGCCTCTTATCATCATGTACACCCCTATCAAGTCACCTCTCATACTCCTTCTCTTCAAAGAGAAAAGCCCAAGCTCACTCAATCTATCCTCATAAGACATGCTCTCCAATCCAGGCAGCATCCTGGTAAATCTCCTCTGCACCCTCTCCAAAGCTTCCACATCCTTCCTATAATGAGGTGACCAGAACTGAACACAATACTTCAAGTGTGGTCTAACCAGAGTTCTATAGACAGTGACAAACTTTGTTTTGCATGCTGTCCATACAGATCATTCCATACATAAGTACATTGACGTAGTGCAAAGGGAAAAGGGAAAAGCAATAACAGAATGTGGAGTTTAGTGTTACCATTACTGTTGGGGGGGGGGGAAGAAGAGAAAATGACCAGGGTGGGATGTGTCTTTCATTACGTTGGCTGCTTTCCTGAGGTGGTGGGAAGTGCAGACAGAGTCAATGGAGAGAAAATGCCAGAGACTGCATATGCTGGAATTTGGAGTGACTGTATTTATTCTTCCATCGTGTTCACTAACACTGAGAGGGGACCTGATACAGGTGTAGTAAAGTACAAGAGGCATAGATAGGGGAGATAGTAAGGAGCCTTTCCCCATGGCAGAGGTGTTTAAGACCGGAGGACGTGGGTTTAAAGGTATAGAGGGGATCTAAAGAAGAATTTTTTCACCTGTTAATCAAGAATATACTGCCTGAGAAGATGTCTGAGGGAGATACTCTCACAACATTTAAGAAAGAACTTGACAAGCACATGACTTGCCATGGCATAGATGACTATGAAGCAAGTGCTGGTAAATGGGATTAGTATAGATTGGTACTTGAGGGACAGCATGTACATGGTTTCCAATACTGTACGATTCTGTGACTCTAACATTACTGCACTAAAGTTAAGAGTCAATCAGCTAAAATAGTGATAAAGTCCTGTGGCTACTGGTGTGCCGCATGGATTGGTGCTGGGACTTTTGTTGTTCTTTATTTATATAAGTGATTTGGATGAGAAAGTACAAGGCTTGGTTAATAAGATTGCAGATAATACTAAAATAGGCGGTATCATAGATATTGAAGAAAGTCATCAAAATTGCAGGGAGATCTTGATAAGCCAGATAAGTGGGTCAAGGATCGGCAAATAGCATTCAATCTAGATAAGTGTGAGGTGTTGCATTTTGGGAAGTCAAACCAGGGTAGGACTTATACTGAATGGTAAGGCCCTGGGAAGTGTTGTGGAACAAAGGGACCTTGGAGTACAGGTACATAGTTCGCTGAAAGTGTCATCACTGGAAGAGGGTGATGAAGAAGGCATTGGCATGTTGGCCTTCTGCAGTCAGGGCATTGAGTATAGGAGTTGGGATGTTGTACTTGTCAAGTAGTGGGGAAGTTACTGGAATTCTGAGGGACAGGATCTACCAGCATTTGGATGGACAGTCTGATTAGGAGGAGTCAGCATGGCTTTGCGTGTGGAAAGTAGTGTTTGATGAATCTTTTAGAGTTTTTTTTGAAAAGGTAACCAAAAAGGTAGGTGAGGGTAGGGCAGTGGATGTTGTCTATTTGGACCTTAGCAAGACCTTCGACAAGGACCCACGTAGTAGGCTAGTCTGGAAGGTTAGGTCCCATGGAATCCAGGAAGAGCTAGTTAGGTGGATTCAAAAGTAGCTCGGAGGCCAGAAGCAGAGGGTAACGGTTGAAGGCTGTTTCTCGGAATGCAGGCCAGTGGCTAGTGGTGTACCACAGGAGTCGGTGTTGGGACCCTTGTTATTCAGCATTTATACAAATGATTTGGATGTAAATGTATAAGTCTTGATCAGTAAGTTGGTGGATGACACAAAATTAGGAAGTGTTGTTGACAGTGAAGAAGGTTACAGTAGATTACAGGGGGATCTTGATCAATTAGGGAAATGGGCCGAGGAGTGGCAAATGGATTTCAATACAGATAAGCGTAAGCTGATGCATTTTGGAAAGTCAAACCAACGTAGGACTTGTACTGTGAATGGTAGGGCACTACGGAGTGTAATGGAACAGAGGGACCTAGGAGTACAAGTGCATAGTTCATTGAAAGTGGTGTCACAGGTAGACAGAGTAGTGAAAAAGGCGTTTAGCACACCGGCCTTCAGTCAGGGCACTGAGTATAGGAGTTGGAACATTATGGTGCAGTTGTACAAGTCGTTGGTGAGGCTGCACTTGGAGCACTGTACTGTGTATAGTTTTGGTCACCCTGTTACAGGAAAAGATGTGGTTAAGCTGGAAAGAGTGCAGAAAAGATTTACGAGGATGTTGCCAGGACTAAAGGGCCTGAGTTACAGGGAGAGGTTGGCCACGCTAGGTACGTAGGAGAATGAGGAGTGACCTGATAGAAGTGTTTAAAATTATGAGAGGCATTGATAAGGTGGATGTTAACAGTCTTTACCCCAGGGTAAGGGAGTCCAAAACTAGGGGGCATAGGTTTAGGGTGAGAAGGAAAAGATATAAAAGGGACATGAGGGGCAACTTTTTCCACACAGAGGGTGGTGAGTATATGGAATGAGCTGCCAGAGGAAGTGCTCGAGGCAGGTACAATAGTGTCATTTAAGAAGCACTTGGATAGGTACATGGAGGGGCAGGGCTTAGAGAGTTAAGGGCTGAATGCAGGAAATTGGGAATAACTTGGTGGGCACCATAGTCAACATGGACCTGTTGGGCTGAAGGGACTGTATCCATGCTGTATTGCTCTATGACTCTATGGCCAGGACTTCATTCCTTGGAGCGCAAGAGACTGAGGGGGTGGCCTTATAGAGGTGTATAAAATCACGAGGGGCATAGATAGGGTCAATGCACACAATCTTTTTCCCAGGGTTGGGGAATCAAGAACTAGAGGGCATAGGTTTAAGGTGAAAGGGGAAAGATTTAATAGGAACTTGAGGGGCAACATTTTTTGTTTTACACAGAGGGTAGCACATTTTTGGAACAAGCTGCTAGAGAAGGTCATTGAGACAGGTACAATAATGACATTTAAAAGACATTTGGATAAGTATATGGATGGGAAAGGTTTAGAGGGATATGGTCCAAGTGGGACTAGCTTGGGCGGGCACCTTGGTTGGCATGGACAAGATGGGCCTAAGGGCCCGTTTCCGTGCTGTGTTACTCCATGACTAAGCCATTCTTCCTCTTTAGGAATAATCAAATATTAATCACTGCTTAGTGATTAATATTTGATTATTCCTAAAGAGGAAGAATGGCTATTGTGGATTAAAAATACGATCAATGAACAAATTTTGTGAACTTCACATTTCCACAGGTGCCCTCTTACTCCATTACTCTAATGTTGACACAAGAGCTGCAGCAAGTCCAGGAAAATGAAAATGCTATTTATGTTACTCTCTTAGGCTTTCTGAAGCTTTTCTCAGAAGCTACAGCAAAAAGTGGGAAGACCACTTATGTGGCAGTGTACTGAATATTAAACCCTGAAGGTTAATTTCTGAACACCAGCTTGTACCGGATAAACCTCTGCTCTGGACTGCCATTATAGCAGATGGGGCTAAACCAAGGATAGGCTGAAAAGTAACTCTCTTTTTAACCCTGCTCCTACTTGGCAGCACCAGAGGGCCGCTGATTTTGCAAACTCAAGTGAACACACCAATAATTTCTGACAGTAATTCAGTTTAGGACATGGAGACTACAGATACTGGAATCTGGAGCAACAAACAATTTGCCAGAGGAACTCAGCGGGTTGAGCAGCATCCGTGGGAGGAAAGGAACTGTTGACGTTTCAGGTCAAAACCCTGCATCACTGTTTCAACCCAAAACGTTGACAATTCCTTTTCTCTCACAGATGCTGCTTGACCAGCTGAGTTCCTCCAGCAGATTGTTTGTTGCTCCAGCTTAGGATCATATTGGGATAGTAAAGCTTTAGCACTCTTCAGCCTTATTGTGATGATCAACTTTTGTGGATTCTAGAGCCAAAACAGCTTGCAACTTGGTTGGTAGATCGTTACAAGGAAAATAGTCCAAGTTCAATGAAAGACTGATTGTCAAGCTTGACAACATTTAGGTTAGACACAAAACACACTAGTTCACCCTTGCTCTCCAATTACACTGAGAAAAATAGCAAGTAAGATTAACAGAAGAGGAAATTAGAAAGCATTAAAATCCTTGGAAAAATTCAGTTTACTTCAAAGAGATTTAGCAGTAATGACAACTTTGCAATATGAGCTCTTGAAGGACAAGTATCGGGTAGCAGATAAACAGAACAGAAAAGAAGGCTAATGAAAGGAATATTATAGAGCACTTGAAAATGCAATCAAGATGCACCAATCAGCCCACTCAAGGTTGAACAGCCCAAATAGGGAGATCAGTTTCAAGTAGAGACTGCATAACATTTACGAATACCAAAGGCTGGGAGAATATAAGACTGTCACCAAACTGCAATGAAATATAATCTTCCCAATCAATTGCTGAATTAAGAGATGCAATTTTAAATTCCGCCCTTCCAAGACTATGAAACTTAGCCAAGTTACATAGTACACGATCCCAGCTAACCTCCTAGGTTATAGATTTGAAGCCCAGTGTCCTATTGCTCAGTTGCCTCTGCATTTTTAGTTGCGAAAATAGAAATGCTATTTGGAGCTACAACTTTGCACTTCCTTTCAGTTCTCAATGTATTGCAAGATGAGAATTCCAAAAACTACTGAGTTGGTGATGTGAATTTTCCAATGATAATCTGGGCTTGGTATCAGGAATTAAGCTTGTCAATAATGGGTATAGTTCCATAAGTTTTAGAAACTCAAATGATCATTTCCATGTGCAAAACTTTACACCAAGTGTAAACTGACTTTTCCATTATAAAATGCACCAAAGTCTAACCCAATCCAGTCTATATTTAGCATCCAAGCAAGTCACCAGATATCAAATCAGGAGTGCCAATCCTATCAGATTTTAAATACAGCATAACCCAAAGAAACTGAGGTAAAATGAGAGTGTGTGCTTTGTACATATCACGCAATACAATGCTTTCAGCATTACATAACATCTGTATTGCATCAGTTTATAAAGGATTTTTTTTAATATCATCATCAGCTCAGATTGTCCACTTTCCATTCCTTCTTCTCATGTCATAAACGACAAATTCAGAGCTCAATGACTCTAGTGTGCATATTTTGTGGAATCTTGCTTTAGAGCTTAAACTTTAAGCAGAATGTGGTGCTTTTTGTTGAATAAAAGAACTACAGATGTTAGAAATCTGAAACAGAAACAGAACATGCTGGAAATACTTCTCAGGTCAGGCTGCATCTGTAGACAGAAAGAGTTAATGTTTAAGATCCATGATCTTTCATCAGAGTTAGGGCAAGTTACAGGATTAGAAGCTTTAGGTTGCACAGAAGAGGGAGGGGTGAAATGTTGATTGCATGCTGGGGACAAAGAGACTGAATGACACAGAGCGACAGTCTATCATTTGAAATATATTTGATTTCTAACTTTTCCTAATTCTGACAGAAGATCACAACCTGAAAAATTAACTCAGTTTCCCCAGAGATGCAGCCTGATCTCCTGAGTATTTCTAACATTTGTTTTTATGTGCAAATGTTTTGATGGCATTGAGAAAGTTTCTTACCCTGCATCCTGGGCTTCATGAGCTCGAATAATTGATAGCAAATTATTGTTTTGTAAAAATTCACAAACAGCTGGGTAGCTGAAACAAAAATGTATCCAATTAATATTTATTTAAAACAGAGAAATCTAAAATTTAATGCATAGAGAGAAGCATGGGCCTGCCCATTGACCGCACCTGTAGAAGTAGGAGCATCCCCGCACTGTATTATGACTGAAGTGATCTTGCGTTTTTTCATTTCCAAAATCCTCTGAAGGATCTGACCACAACAAGTCACACATTGGCCCAAACGCAGGTGGCTCCTTAAACCTATCTAACTGTGAAGAGACATGCCGAGAAAACAAGAGAGTCAATAATACACCAATCAAATATAGTCCCAGCTGAACTGCCACCTCCTTGCTTCCAACACAATTTAACCTGATTTGGAAATATGTCACCAGTTCCTTGTCATCATAAGTCAAAATCTCAATTCAACAGCAATGTGGAAGTACCTTCACTGCACTGCAGGAACCACAGAGTTTGGGGGGGGGGGGGGGGGGGGGGGGAGGGGAGGGGAGGGGGGTGCAGGGAGATAGTAGCTCATCACTTTCTCAAGAATAATTTTGTAAAACATTAGATGCTGTCCTTGCCAGTGATGTCCACATTCCATGAATGAATATAAAAAACGTCAGAAGTCACTTCCAGAGCAGGGAGCTCAACTAATACTCTGGTTCAAATGATGGCTGAGGAGTTCCAAAAGAGTCCTTTAAAGAAATCCCTCAATGTAGCTTTAACTTTCATATACTAAGGCAGTGCACGTGTGTCAGTTCGGAGATGTTACACATTACTTGTGGGCTTTACATGTTATAGTTGAAACCAGCAATGATGTCTTACTCATTATGCTATGTACAATCAATACCTGCTTGACACCCCTGCCGACAGCCAATCCTGACACTTTTCTGGAAGAGGGAAAATCATAAAAGTTGGAAATCAATGGTGACACTGATAGCCAAGTCCCTAGTCAGAAGGTTGGCTCCATACAGAAGGCAGAACTGCCCTTCTGTTTTTATCTGATCCTCTGGAGATGGTTCTCCAGAGACCAAATATTGTCGGTGAGTTCATTGATAGGGTCAGACGAGATGAAGAGAGCTAATGGCAAGGACAAAATCTGTGACTTTTGTTTGCCCAATGGTCAACTGCAGTAAAACGGTGGTGTTGAACAACAGGAATTGCGCATTCAAGGCGTGGCAGTAGTAGAGAAAGGGGTGTGTGCCCACCTCTTGTTTGCGTGGGGATTCAGGTTATGCTTCTGTCAAAAAGTTACCATACGAAAAGAGTCACAGGAACTCAAGGAAAAGACTAAGAGATGGTGCACTAGAACTGAACAGATTCAGTATCGGCTTTCTGAGGAAGAAGTGATGAAGCCGTATTGAATGGAGCGAAGTAGTTCCCACATAAAGTGAGCCATTTACCAAGTCAGGGAGAGCAGAAATTTCTACTTCCATGTCACCGGACTCAGGCATAAAACAAAAAAAATCATTAATGGCATAAAAATACAAGCCAGAACTACCAACACTTGTTGAGGGAAAGGATTAGAAGACTGCAACTTATCGGTTGGACATCACTGAATTTCACAGGAATTGAGTTTCAAAGGAAAATTGTACTCAATTTTATTTTAAATCTGTGGGATGGAGACAGTACCCAAAACAAATGTGGAACAAATGTATTTTGTACTTTAATTACACAATCCCACCAAACAGCTCAGGTAACTGATCAAAATTACAAACATAGGCTATGAAATTCTACAGACATTACAAGGTAATTTCTTCTCAAACCCTCAAGAAATGTTACCATTGCAATAGTGATTTATATAATGGTTTTGAATATCATACAAAATACTTACTCTTCTAATATCTTCTAAACTATGAATTTCTGGTGAAAGTCCCCCATGAACACAAAGAAATTGCTGGTTCAGAAGTGCAGCAAGAGGAAGGCAGTCAAAAGCGTCCATACAGGCATCATACACTCTTTCAGAATATTTGATTTTACCTATTTAGAAAAACCAAAGATTAATATTCAGGTATTGAACTTGTTTCTTGTAATGTAAAATGGCTATTGTAATTGATTATTTACTTCTAATCTATCTCACTATTAACAGCCTTTCCTTTTACCCTTTTCCTCCTCTCTCTGTGATCCTTTTGCTAACATTTACCCCTGGAGCTTGCCAACTTCCAAATATATGCAAATTCTACTTTTCCTTTACCCTCTTCCCATATTATTCAATCTGGAGGCACCAACCATCTAGAAACTAGAAGAATAATTCCTCATGGAAGCATAGTAGGAGACATTTGGCCATCAATCACAAAGCACCTGTGCTTGATCCTGCACACATACACACACGTGCCAGCTTGGGCACAATGTTTAATGCAGTGCCACTAAAAAGACCGTAATAGATGTTAGTAAACTCTGCAAAGGCTGGAATTTGAACTGGAGTTTTCCTGGTCTCTGTAGTACATGGACTCTCTTCCATAAGCCATCTAAAAAAATGCATCTTCTTGCAAATCACACAAATAGATTTTCCCACTTCTGTAAAGTCATCTATCTTCTCACCCAATCAATTCCAGTAGCTGCTGCTATGCGCTGCCAGAATAGTTGACTGAGATAAACAAGTGCTGAACTGCTGTATAACTGGACTGACACCAACTTAAAGTTATAGCAGAAACTTTACTTGTGAGTGCAAAGTTAAACGGAAGCTCAGAAATTAACCTCAACTATTCAACTCAGAATGTTTCTGTGACCGGGCTACAGAGACTGAAGGTCAACCATCACAGGCTCCATGCAAAAATCACAGTGTTACTATTCGCCCAACAACAACAACTGCAGAACTGTACGGTCATCCCAGTCTACAGTAACCACAGGGCAAACAACAGGCTTGTGATCTAGTCACCACCAATCTTCCAGAGTTACTAAATGAAAGGCTAACTCTACGTAACACAAATTAATATTTACTCACATTCTTGTTTAAATGTGAAATATTCTGTGAGGTGTCTGCATTCATGATTCCCTCGTAAAAGGAACAATGTGCTTGGGTATAGAATCTTGAGAGTCCACAAGTAGAGAACACACTGTTACAAGAAAAACACAATCAGGATTCAAGTTACTGAAACTTTACACACACACAGTGCTGCTACTCCTCCAGAGGAATTAGTGAAATACAGAAAGAGTTAACTCATCAGTATGGCTGACTATAGTTTACTTTTAATAATTCACTAATAGGTATTCACTTGAACTTTTGTAGCAAAGTCTTACATGAGGTTTTTAGCCACTTTTATTTTTAAATTTGGGCTATAGCTTTAGTGCTGGAAAAGACTTTCCATGTCAGGTAGCCAAATCTTGCATGTCAAACTCAGCAAAGGTTAGATACAGAAATAAAGTTCTATCAGAGCACCAGTGAAGGAACAGCACTGGTGAGATACAGAGTAATATTCTCTACAGATTGCACAAAAAATACACTGACTGAAATGAGGTGAAAAGGCAAACAAATGTTAAAATGCAAGCTTAATGAAAGAGCTTGCCTTTGTATAGCAACTTTCACAACCTCAGAATATCCCAAATAGTGCACAAAGTACTTTATTAATGTGTTGTTGTCATTATTGTTAAAACAATAGCAAAAATCACAATAATTGGATCAAGGCAAATCGACTTTGTCACAGACACATGTACGGTGAGGTACAGGTACAATAAACTTGCTTGCAGCAGCATCAAAGGCATGTAAACAACACACTGAACAGAAATTGTACATAAATTGGATAACATAGTTGCTGACTGAGATGGACTTTGTTTTGAGTAGAAATTACCTGGGACATTGGAGAAAGTTCCCCTGCTCTTTAAAATATTGTCATGTCATCTTTTATATCATTTTGAAATGGCAAACATGATCTTGGTTCAACATCTCTTCTAAATGATGGTACCTCATCTATGCAGCACCTCCTCTGAAACACCAAAGTTTCAGTATCTATCACTGAATTCTCTGCGGTAGGGGTTGAACCCATAACTTTCTGAATTGGGGAGAGTGGTACCCACTGAGCCATTGCAGCTAGCCAAGAATCACTGGTAATTATTGGTAACTAAAAGATAACTAATGGTAAGTAGTACTGCAATCATGCTATAAATTAAACTGGCACTTTGAATAGAGTTAAACTTCTGCCCTTGTTGACTTGTCTTATAAACTCTCACACGTAACTTCACTGTAACCCATAACATTTCAAAATTATGAAGGATTTTATAACATGCGAGTAACCAAAAGGACACAAGTGCAAGGTAATTTTCAGAAGAAACAAATGGGAGGTATTTTTTGTCATATGTCTGGAATGCATTATATGTAAAGATGGTAGGAGCTAACTCAATATTGATATTCAAAGGTGAACCAATATGAAAAAAGTGCAGCAATTAATGGAATGAGCAGTACAGCTAACTGGATAGCTCGTTTAAAGAACGAGACAGCAAAAATGCTGTGTTTGTAAGTGCCTACTCTCAAGGGTGCTAATAATAGAGGTACATCTCACTAAAGTAAAAACATATATTTAAATTTTTTAAAGCTGGGTGTTGTCATCTGTACTTAGAAAGCCCAGAAATGTCCACTCAAGGAAAGTTGCCAGCAAACACCAATTGAGGTTATTCAAGGGTAGCTAAGTCTAGTATAAGATTTAAATCTGCACAGCATCAGACCAGATAGTTCTTAAACCGTCCATCAATCTTAACCCTGACGAGTAATCCCAGTGTTAGGGTATAATGACTAGTAAAGGTTGTACAAGGTGAAGGACAGCAGTTATCTTGGCCTCTGTAGAGGCATAAAGAAGGGTCTAAGAAAAGGGTCTGATCTTTCCCCACTCACATAACGTTTTATTTTACGCCGTATGACCTCTTCACAACTTACTTTCCTTCTTTGTCTCACCAGCAAATTTAGCGACCATACCTTCGGCACTGTTATCAGTCATTTACACAATTCACAAAAAGGTTGCGGCCCCAGCACCGATTATTGCCAACCAGAGAAAGACCCATTTATCCCTATTCTGGTTTCTATTAGCCAGTCAAACTTCTATCCAGGGCAATTTGCTACATCCCTACCATAAGCTTTCAGTTTCCACAATGACCTTTGATGCGGCACCATATCAAATGTCTTCAGGAAATCCATGCATTGTATATCCACTGGTTCCTCTTTATTTATAGGACATGTTACTTTTTCAAAGAATTCTAATGAGTTGGTCAAGCATGATTTCCTTTTCACAAAACCATGTTGACTTTGCCAGATTTCCTTGACACAACATATTTAGTAATAGTATCTAACACATGCCCTGGTGTCATGCAAACTGACCTGTAGCTTCCTGCCTCCCTCCCTATTTGAAAAAGGAGTTACAGTTACTATTTTCTAATCCTATGGGATCACCCCTCGTGTGATCACTTTTAGAAAAACCCAAATACATTTTATCCATTGGTTCCCCCTTATCACCCAATAAATACCCTCAAAAAAAACTCAGATTTGTCAAATACTATTCATCTTTCACAAAGCTGCATTGAGTTTGTCTAATAATGTGGTTTGCTAAATACTCTGTTAACATGTCCATGATAATATTCCCCAGATAGTATTTGGTACAACACCAAATCTCTGAATACTACATTTCACCTTTAAAAAAGATTCTTCTTTTCCATATTTCTGACAAGGGTGAATAAATTCAAACTTCCCTACTTTATAGTCTGCTTTTCCCATTCACAGCCCATTTCTAAAGCTTCTCAGCCTCTTTATGTATTTTTCTCCACTAATGATCTCAGGTCAATTGGCCTGTAGCTCACTCCTTCCTTGAACTGCAGGGCCACATTCGCTACCACTTTTTATCACATCACAGCCTCTTTTTCTGAACCTTGGGACATGGGATCCGCCAGCTTTTAGTGCCATTAACTTCTCTGTCACTATTGCTTTATAGCAGTAATTCTTTCAGATTCCCAAACGTCTATACTTTATTGTGTCTTCAATTGTGAAAACACATATATATTCATCTGATGTCTCAGCTTTTGCACTATCCCCAATTATAATCTAATAATATGGGCTTCATGCTTTTTTTTATTATTATTCTCTTCAATCTTACACACCCATGTAAGTTTTTACAACACATTTTAAATATTCCTTTCTAGTTTACAATCATTCTATTTTCTCTCCCATTCCTCAGGCTTACTAACCTTTTAGGCAATGTTAAAAGCCTCTTCCTTTAATTTAATACCATCCTCAACCTCTTTATAAACAGGCTGTGAGCAGGTTTGGGCAGGATGCCTTTGGTCAGTGCATCAAATATTTAACAGGACAGAGCACAGATTCCATGGTTTATTAAAATGGGAGATGACAAAATGTTGTATTCCCAGTAATTTAGACAACTAGGGTTGAAGACTGAAATTTTCAAAAAATTACAGGGACCTGCTGGGATAGCTAGAGAGAAACTACTTCTGCGGGTTCAGGAATATAGTACAAGGGGAGCCTAGTCTGAAAATTAGCCAAGCCTTTCAGTAGTAAAATTTGGAAGCACTTGTACATTCAAAAACTATGAAAAGTTTGGACCACTCTTATACTAATTGCAGTTTTTGACAAACTGTCTGCTAACTTTAAATTTGCAATTGATAAATTTTTGTTTTGCAAGGGTGTTAGGGGATATGACGAAAAGGCCAGGTAACTGATGTTAGGCCAACATCAGCATTTTATCGTACATTACAAGTTTGAGCGTTTAAATGCCCTACTCCTGCTCTGATATTCCAAAAATGTTTTGATTTTGCTATATAAATTTTTATTTCTTAATTGCGCAGAGATGTTTGAAATTATGACATTTCTTTAAATGTTTGCACTGTTTATTTACTATACCCTTTATTTGATTTCTCAATATACCTTAGGCAACCTGCTCCTTATATCTATAATTTTTTCATTTAAGATTCTAGTCTTGCACTTAAGTGTGTCACTCTCAACAGATATAGAATTATCTAGAGGAACTCTCTCGACAAGATTTCTAATCAACATCACCTTCATTGCACAGGACAAAATCTAAAATTGTTTTTCCCTTATCTGCTCTGTGACATTGCTCAAGAAACTACCAAGTGCATTTTATGAATCTGCCTTCTGGACTATTTTGCCAGTTTGTTATAATTATCAGGGGGAATAGATTCTCATTTCAAAGTTAACACTTTGTCCAAGCTGTGAGTAGACATAGTGAGGTTACAAAGAGATATAGAAAGGATAAGTGAGTGGGCAAAGAGCCAGCAGAAAAGGAGGGTACTGTGGGGAAACTGTATTATATTCTAGATTGTCCATTTTGGCAAGAAAATAAAAGCAGCACTTTCCTAAATGAAGAGAGACTGCAGATCTCTGAGATGTACAGAGATCTAGGTGGCCTAGTGTACAATTCACAGAAGGCTAACATGTACATACAAGAAGAAATTAGGATCACTGACAGAAAATTGTTTATTGCAAGGGAAACTGAAGGCAAGTGTCAGAACCACATCTGGAGTAACACCTACAGTACTGGTCTCCTTATGTAAGGACAGATGTTAAAGCAGTTCAGAGAAGGCTTGTAGACTAAACCTGAAATGAGCCAGTTGTTTTATGAGAAACGGTTGGACAGGTTCGGCTCGTATCTGCTGAACTTCAGAAGAGAGAGAAGGAACTTGATGGAAACCTATAAGACACTGAGGAGTCCTGACTGGGTGGATATCGACAGGATGTTTCCTTTTGTGGGAAAATCTAGAACTGGGATCACCATTTGAAAATAAGGTGTTGCCCATTTTAAACGGGACACAGCAAAAAAATTTCTCTCAGTGGGTTGAGTCTTTGGGGGCTCTCCTCCCCAAAGGACAATGGAAGCTAGATCTTTGAAAAATTTTAAGGCAGAGGTAGATACATTCTTGACAGGCAAGGGGGTGAAAAGTCAGTGAAGTTTGATTGAAAAATGAAGTTGAGGTTACAATGACATCAACTATTAAATAGCAGACCAACCTTGATGGACTGAGCTACTCCTGCTCAAACTTGCATGCTCTTAGAGTTGCTTTCAGAGGTCTCATCTGTTACTCCTATAAATCATTTGTATTGCTTGTTATCTAATGCCTCCACACAAATTATTACTTCCTTATGCTGCTAGTTTAGGTACCCCATGTCACCCATTAGTATCAGGTCTATCCCACTATCCTTTCTCGTTTTGCCTCTCCCTTCTAAATGTTAAGCAACTTGGAATAATTGATTCCCAATTTCACCAAACATTCAATCATAAAGGTAATTACATCAAATCACTTCTACTTATGCCAATAATTCATTTAAATTGTTGGAAATATTTTATTCATTTCAACAGAGCAATGTTAACTATTCAACATTTTACCCTGATGTGACCTTATTTACTGTGACCTTTATATTTTTTGACCCCTCCTGATCTTGTCCAATCGTTACTACCTGAACAGCGACACTGCTTTGATATCTTTAATGAATTTTACCTCATCCTTTACAAAAAATTAGTTTTGTCCACAATACTGGTCATCCAATTAGATAGGACGTTGTACCAGTCATATCTACGGAAGAGCTCGCCTTTTCTCCAAACACCGTAAATCAAGTCTCAGTCACACACTCCATTCTTTGAGCCAAGTACCCAACTTGTTGACATGTTTGAACTTATGCAAATTCGGTTGTAGCTAATAATGCATTACTACTTTGAGATTCTGCATTTTAATTTTGACCCTGGCTCTTCAAGACCCCTCCAGAATCTGCATCACTCTCTTCAACCACCACCACATTCCTTTCCACCACCGTCCCCCCACCTCCCCCACCTCCCCAACCCCTCCAATTTGAATGGTCTCTTGTAAAATGATTTTGTGGACAAATTGCCATTCTCTCTGCATTTGCACCATCCAAACAGCAGGATCCTCTCACCATTTTGAGGATGTCGTAAAGCAGAGGCTCCTGCATCCTGGACTCTGCATCAGCCGACATACAATCATGTTTTCCTTTCCCTGTCCATCACCAAATCTAAACAAGCAACAAGCACCTGGGATTAAAATCCTCAGGTAATTCTCCCCTCCAATATGCATCACAATGTCTGCAGCTTGGGCAAACTATATTTTATAATTTCTATCTTCCTCAGTTGAAGTAGTTGATGATTCCAGGTTTCAGTTAGTAGGAATACCCTGCTTCCTCAAGCAGCTAGTCAAACAAACAGAAACTTATTCAAACTGCAGCATAACTGGCAAGCCCAATAGGTTCTTGTCTGAAATGTGTGCCTGCAGGAGTTACTAACAGTAATCAGCAGAAATCCTAACCCACAGTCACAAGTTTAATTACAGCAACCCAACTGCTATTTGTGCTCTGATTAGCTAATTCAGAGCAGAACAGAAACTGAATATGATCTTCAGATTTAAGGTCATGCACACTTTTATTTCATTGCACCCCTCACCATCTGCCCTACAATATGTTGTTGAACCACAACACATAATGCATACAGTTCACAATCAAAAATATCTAATGTTATGTGATACCGAGGCTTTAGAAATAAGTAAGAAGAGAAAGACAGATACACACCCAAATTCAGTGAATTTCAGCAATTTAACAGCTTTCATGTTATCTTCCTCCTTCTCTAGCCCTTGGACAAAACAGTCTTAAAAATTAGATTTCACAGCTCTGCTTACCTCTATGCTGAAATATCCTCGGTCCACATAATCGCCAAGGAAGAGGTATCTGGTGCTGGCTGGTGACCCTCCCACTTCAAATAGCTTCATCAGGTCAAAGAACTGACCATGAATATCACCACATACTGGAAGAAGACAGCAGCTGCATTTTAAACTCAAACCCACATTGATCATCAAAAGACCAATAGATACCATCCATTAAAATGTACAATGGAAAAACATACCTTGAACAATCTTGTGGATTAAATAACAATGAAATTAAAATGTCAAAAGTAACACAAAAATTACCACTCAAATCTGCTTATTTCAAAGTTTACACAGAATTATGAAACTTTTGGTTTAACTTATAGTATTGCCATTTTATAATGGCAAGCTTGAAAACTTGACAGCAGTAACAAAAGCAACCTGAAAGAAAATGGATAAAGGAATGTTAACTTCCGCCTGCTGGAATTCATCTTGCACACAGCATGCTTAACCAGTATATTCAATGATTGTTTATAAAGGTACAGATTTAATTCAGAAATTAGGTATTCAACAGTGAATTAAAAGTACAGTTACATAATCATGAATCAACAGTTAACTGCTTAGCTACTGTACATTAAGGATCAATTAGTTGAATTTTGTCTAGTGCAGCACCTGCTACAATCCCTTGCAGTGACTGGTCTTGCTGACTAACTTCTCAATTGAACTAGGGACAAGAAGAAAAAAGATTAGAAAAAGCGTGACAAAGGATGGATTAATCCTGACTTTTTGTATGTTTCATATCGTGCATCTTTCCAGCTGTGAGGTTCTACTTAACTTCCTGCAAAAGCAAAGGCATATCTCACGATTCCCTGACCTGATTGACCAGCCAGAGTGCTGCTCACGCCACATGTGAAATATGGAACCAACCATCCTTTGCAACCTCTGATCCCACCAAAATGCTCATGACTCTTTCAGATGCTGACTGACCTGCTCCATACTTACAGTAACTTCTGTATTTTTTTTGAAATCTCAATATACATTACTTACCTTCCTAATAATCTTTGGTGGTATTTTTAAAGAGCTAAAAGATAGCACTGAAAGATGAATTGGGAAAACCTAGCCATATGACCAGGCTTGGAGTAAATGCTTCACAGTTCAACTCAACTACATTCGCTTCAGACGTCATCTGAAACAAACAGCAAGGTTTATTTGTTTCTGCCAAATACCTGATAAAGAGCAGTATAAAATGACCAGATACAAAAGGTGTCAAATTCCAGAGAGGCATTCGTAAACCTGACGAGAACAGCAAACGCAAACACATACAGCCGAGCACATAAAAATGGATCAGTTATTTCAACTAAGTTTTGCATCAGGTTTCTAATGAGGTGAAAGGGAGAGGAGAAAGGAAATACGACACTTCAAACCGGTGAGAGATTATCCTAGTGTAAAGTACGGCTCTCAACGCCTTACCTGTTATTGGTGCTTCAACTTCAATCATGGTCTTTTCTCTCCTCAGAATTTCAGCTCCATCATTAATAATTCTAAGTGCAATTTCTTCATCTACACGGCCTTCTTTAATTAAGTGATTTTTCAAAACGTCCACCTTGGGTTTGCCATCGACATTGAAGATCTCCTCAAATGTCAAACGATTGGTTGGTGGAAAGGGGACAGCTGCAAGAGATACAGATGATACAATAAGATGTCACTTATGTGTGAACGTAGCAGATAACAAATAACATCAACGTTGAACTGCATTGATCTGAAAATCAGAATCAATTCCAAGAGACGGTACAGGCTGTCCCCAAATTACGAATGCCTGACTTAAGAATACTTCTACATACAAACAAGCTCCCAGAGTATTATTAAATTCAAAAGTCTGATGAATGTACATATGCTCGTTACTATAAACGGCAGAACCAGTTTCCTCTCTCTCCACTTTTAGTAATGGTTCCTATTAGTCTTATGTATGCTTGATGCCATTCATTACAATACTGTGGAGGTATGGTTACCGTATTGAGTGACTTTTGTGTATATTCTGACTTACGAACAAAATCGAGTTAAGGACGCCTGTAAAAACAGAACCCATTCGTTACCCAGGGACGACTTGCATAGCTTCAACATCACAGAAGCTAGCAATACGCGAGAGAGAATGGAGTGGAAAATAGAACAAGCGTACATGTTAAAGAATTGTGAATGGCAGTTCCAGTGACACTGCGATGTTTCTTTCCCCATACTTCCATCTACTCCCAATTCTGTTGCTCTCCCACACAGCTTTGGCTTAGCAGATCAAGAAGCTTTCCATGTGGCCCTATGTCACATGGATTATAAATTCCAGGCTTAATCTGCAGTGCTACACTGGGCTGAATCCTGTAATAGGGTACTACAGCTGACCTTGGACTGCAATGCCCTCAACATTCAGGTCAATAAATTGGGGAGGTACTGTAAAGCATCTAATACCCAAGGAATAATTAGCAGAACCAACATAATCAGAATCACTATCACTTGAGGACTCAACAAACTGGAATTAGGAGAAGAAAAAATTACAACAAAACTTCCATTGAGCCGGCAATATGCATAAATGCATTAATCATAATATTTATTTGTAAACTTCCAGATAAATTAAAGGTGTTCAGTACCTTCACTGATCAGAAACATTTTTCAAAATACAGCTATGTATTTTTATTAATTAAAATTTTGATTAATTAAAAACTACACACCTTCAAACCAGAATTACTAAATTGACTCATACTGAAGCTCCACTATATCACAGAAAACATGATCTTATAAAATGACTATTGCCAGCTTGGCTCTGTTCATCAGTTTCATTTATGAGTCAAACATACATTCAACTCTAACCCCAGGCCAATATTGAGTGAGCACATCATTCTTGGAGATGCCATTCTTTAAGTGTTTTGCTCCCAGTTTAAGAGTGTGTAAAACATCTCAAGCTATTGTTACGGACTCAGTGAAAGTCCCTTTAAGATAGAGAGTGTGTGTGTATGTGCGTGTGGGGCGTGCTTACGTCAATAGAAGATAAAGGACGTAATGACGTTGTTGAAGAAGTTAGAAGAAGAAGAAGAGAGAGAGAAGGGAGAGAGACACCAGCCTGCTAGTTTTCTCTATCGATGAATGAGAAACAATAACTGTGTCTGCCACTGAAATCCATGTATGGAAGTTGGAAGTAATCCGGTGGAGTTCACTTTGTTGCTGACCTGTAGAAGGAAACAGGTATTTGTGTGTGGACGACCACGATTCGGATGCTTTTCGGGGTGAGGAAGTCACTACCGAGTAAACACTGAAGTGTCACTTGGGTTCCATCGTGGAACATTTGGATTTCATATTTACTCTCTCTATGTTTCTCTACGTCTACGTCTCATCTTCAGACAACAGTGGTTGTTGAAGAAGCCCTTGCTCATGTTTCACCTCATGGCTTGCGGAACTGAACTTTAAGAACCATTCCTGAACTGGGAGTTCTGGACTTTGCCACACACACACACACGAAGAGTTTAGTTTTTGGGGTTAATGTTCAAGGTTTAACATTTTTGAATTCTAACATACTAACATTTTTACTCTTATTTTACGTATTATCATAAGTAGTGATTAATAAAATAGTTTTTAACACTGAATCATGCTCAGTGTGGTTCTTTTGTTGCTGGTTCGTGACAAAATTGGGGGCTCGTCCGGGATCCAATCCAAAGATTAACGAGTGTCGTCTGGGATCATTCCCCAGATTGACGAGATTTGTTCGGGATTCAATCCAAAGATTTTTGAGGGAGGTCTGATAAATTCTTTTTAATTGGCTTGTGTGTGTGGAAACCAGCAGCAATGGATATTAAGGCATTTTTGGAGTCACTAACCCAAAAGGGATTGGAGGTGGCGAAAAAGGATGATCTGATAAAGATTGCTACAAGGTTAAACCTTACAGAAGTAAAGCAGTCTATGAGAAAGGCAGATATTCAGAGACTGATAGCTGGCCATTATGTGGAAAAGAAGGTGTTTGAGAAGGAAGTGTTAAAACAGTTTCCTGGCAGTGAAATAGCAATTTCTGAGGCACAGGTGCAGCTGGCAAAGATAGAGGCTGAACGAGAGCAAAATAAATTAGAAGCTGAACGAGAGCAAAAGAGGTTAGAGGCCGAACAAAAGAGATTAGAGGCTGAACGAGAGCAAACCCAGTTAAAGATAGAGGCCGAACGAGATAAATTAGAAGCCGAACAAAAGATAACTCAGATGAAGTTAGAGGCTGAACGGGAACGGGAACTAATTCGGTTACAGTTTGAGGCAGAAGAGAAGGAAAAACAGAGGTAGCATGAGTTACAAATGAAGCGAAAGAGTTCAGAATCTGATTCTGATGATGGTTTTTCAGCCAGCAGGGAGGTTCGATTAGTCCCTCCTTTTGAGGAAGATCAGGTTGATCAGTATTTCCAACATTTTGAGAAGGTTGCTGAGAGTTCAAACTGGCCAAAGAAAGGATGGGCTCTTATGGTACAGAGTGTGATTAAAGGTAAAGCTCAAAAAGTTTATTCTGCTTTGTCTGCTGAGGATGCAGCTGATTATACAAAGGTAAAACAAGCTATATTGAAGGCCTATGAATTGGTACCTGAAGCTTATAGACAAAAATTTAGAGACTTGAGGAAATCTGCAGATCAGACTTATATGGAATTTGCCAATGGAAAGAGAATATGTTTTGAACGATGGTACATGGCTAAAAATGTAGATGGGGATTTTGATAAATTGGAAGAATTGATATTAGTGGAGGACTTTAAAATATGTGTTCCAGCTGAATTAACAACATATTTAAATGAAAAGGCAGTGGAAACTTTACAAGAAACTGCTAGGTTGGCAGATGATTATGCTTTAACCCATAAATCTAAATGGGGACAACCTAAAACCTTTCAAAAGAGTTACAAGGACAATCCAGGTAAACCGGAGATTAAATTGGGAGGTAATCAAAAAGGAAAGGATGAAAAGAAGCCAGGGCTGGAGAAACCTGTTGAGCGTACTTGTTATTACTGTAGGAAACCTGGCCATGTGATATCTAATTGTGCCCTCTTGAAGAAAAGGAAGGAAGCTGTGCCCAATGCTTGCTTTCGGGCAATTAAAAATCAAAAAGGAGATGCTGTTAAAGATCAGTCCTTGCAAGAGGTAAAAGCGGAAAAGTTGGAGGAGGTGAGAAAAGAATTCCGTTCTTATGTATCAGAGGGTTTTGTTTCACTGAATGATGGGTCACCCCAGGTGCCAGTGAAAATTCTTAGAGATACTGGGGCTTGTCAATCTCTCTTGCTGGACAGTGTTTTAAGTTTTGGTGAAGAAAGTGACACTGGTGAGGTAAATCTAGTGCGAGGCGTTACAGATGACACCATGTCTGTCCCTCTACACAGGGTGATTTTAAAGTCAAAGTTCGTAGAAGGACCAGTCGAGATAGGGATAAGACCTAGGTTGCCAGTGGAAGGAGTTTCTTTGTTATTGGGAAATGACCTTGCAGATGGAGAAATTGTTCCTGTGGTACGGTTAACAACCAAACCAAGGATTGATGAGTCTGAGAATGATCCAGATGTTTACCCATCATGTGCGGTGACTCGAGCTAGAGCTAAAGAATTAGCCAAGACAGACAGTATGGTGCAGTCTGATGTGGTTCCTTGTGACAGTCCTAAACAGGAAGAAAATTATGATGCCTTATCTGAGACTTTTCTGTCTTCACTGGAGGATCAACATCCTTGTAGTGAGCCTGAATTTAAAGATTTGTCTTTGTCGAGGAAGGATTTTATGGTGGAACAGACAAAGGACCCTGAGTTGACAGAATTGAAAGAAAAAGCACTCTCATGTGAGGAGATTGAAAAAGTGCCAATTGGATATTATGTCAAAAATGGAGTGTTAATGAGGAAATGGAGACCCCCTCATGTTCCTGTTAATGAGGAATGGGAAGTTATTCATCAGGTTGTTGTTCCAAAAGTTTATAGGGATGAAATTTTAAACCTGGCCCATAGTATGCCTTTGGGTGGTCATTTTGGGGTGAATAAAACTGTAGGGAAGATCTTGAAACAATTCTATTGGCCTGGTTTGAGAAAAGATGTGGTGATGTTTTGTCGAACCTGCCACACGCCAGATGGTAGGTAAACCAAATCAGAAACCCCCTGTGGCTCCGTTGAAACCAATTCCTGCTTTTGGGGAGCCCTTTTTGAAGGTGATTGTGGACTGTGTTGGCCCATTACCAAAGTCTAAGACTGGAAATCAGTATTTGTTAACCATCATGTGTGCCACTTCTAGATTTCCAGAGGCAATACCCCTTAGAAATATTAAGGCCAAGACGGTGTCAAAGGCTCTTTTAAAATTTTTTTACCTTGTTTGGTTTGCCAAAAGAAATCCAATCTGATCAAGGTAGTAATTTTATGTCAAATTTTTTTCAACAACTAGTCTATGAGCTGGGAGCAAAGCAGATTGTATCATCTGCATATCACCCAGAATCTCAAGGAGCTCTGGAGAGATTTCATTCTACTCTCAAAAATATGCTGAAGACTTATTGCTTTGAAAACACAAAGGATTGGGACGAAGGTATTCATTTACTTTTGTTTGCCATTAGAGAATCAATCCAGGAGTCAATAGGATTTAGTCCGTTTGAGCTTGTATTTGGACATAGGGTGAGAGGACCTTTGGAGTTGTTGAGAGAGCAATGGGTTAATGAAGAAGTGCACTTGAGTCTGTTGGACTATGTCCAAAAATTTAAAACTCGGTTGGAGAGAGTCTGCCAGCTAGCGAGAGAGAATTTGAAAACCAGCCAGATAAGAATGAAGACATATTTTGATAGACATGCTCGGCCTAGGACATTTGCAGTGGGGCAAAAGGTGTTGGTATTTTTCCCTAGCCAAAATAATCCATTGCAATCTCGTTTTTCTGGACCCTATGTTATTAAATCTCGAGTGACTGATCTAACATATATAATCAAAACACCAGATAGATGCAAGAAAACACAACTCTGTCATGTAAACATGCTAAAACCTTATTATGAGAGGGATTCAGTTGTGGCTTTGGTGGATGATGTAAAGGTTGTTTCTAGAATTCCTGATGTTGATGTTGAGGAAGGCCAATTTAGACCAAATATTGTTCCATCGAAACTAAAAAAACAAAATATCATGGAGAACCTTGAAACGAAGTTGGACCATTTACAAGTTTCACAAAAACAACAGATGAGAGAATTAATTTTAAAATTTAAAAATTTGTTCCCAGATGTTCCAAACAGAACATCGATAATTACCCATGATGTTGATGTTGGGGATGCAAAACCAATCAAACAACACCCATATCGAATGAATGTGGAAAAAAGTAAACTTGTTGATCAGGAAATAAAATACATGTTGGAAAATGATATTATTAGACATTCTACTTCAAATTGGAGTTTGCCCTGTGTTATTGTACCTAAACCTGATGGAACTGTTAGATTTTGCACAGATTACAGGAAAGTGAATGCTGTAACGAAGTCAGATGCTTACCCTATTCCTAGGGTGGATGATTGCATAGATAGAGTGGGAAAGGTAAAATTTCTTACAAAGCTTGACCTAGTAAAAGGGTACTGGTGTGTTCCATTAACAGATAGAGGAAGGGAAATTTCAGCCTTTGCAACCCCTTCTGGATTGTATGAATACAATGTTTTGCCATTTGGAATGAAAAATGCTCCGGCAACATTTCAAAGAATGATTAAGTCAGCGATTCATGGGTTAAAACATACAGATGCCTACATTGACGACTTAGTGACTGGGAATGATACATGGGAGGATCACATCTCTGCGTTAGAAAGGCGGTTTGAAAGACTTTCCAAGGCTAACCTTACAGTTAACTTGGCTAAAAGTGAATTTGGCCATGCCACTGTGACGTATCTTGGTTATGTTGTAGGTCAAGGCAAGCAAGCTCCTGTTCAGGCAAAAGTTCAAGCAATATCTGAGTTCCCTATTCCCACAGGTACGAGGACTGTTAGAAGATTTTTGGGAATGGTTGGATATTATCAAAAATTTTGTAAAAATTTTGCTGATATTGCTCTTCCCCTAACTAATCTTCTGAAGAAGGGAGTAAAGTTTGTTTGGACAGATTCTTGTCAAGAAGCATTTGAGAAGCTGAAAGCCATTTTATGCTACCATCCTGTGCTCAAAACACCTGACTTTGAAAAGCCATTTTCATTAGCAGTAGATGCCAGTGATGAAGCTGCAGGAGCTGTGTTGTTGCAGAAGGGTGACCTTGATGATATTGACCATCCTGTAGCTTACTTTTCAAAGAAATTTAATGAGCATCAAAAGAATTATTCCACCATAGAGAAAGAATTACTGTCGCTTGTTTTAGCCTTGCAACATTTCAGTGTATATGTTTGCACCGCTCAGAAACCATTGACTGTATATACAGATCATAACCCATTGGTGTTTCTGAGCCGAGTCAAAAATAAGAACAGAAGACTGTTAAACTGGAGTTTAATTTTGCAAGAGTTTGATCTCATGATAACTCACATTAAAGGCAAAGATAATGTGATTGCTGATTGTCTTTCCCGATGTCAAATGGGAAACATGTATCTGTACTAACATTATCAGTTGTATAGCATGATAATGTTAAGAATTATCATGCTATACAACTATCATGTAGTTGTGTAGCATGATAATTCTTAACATTACTAACTGTATGCGCGGTTAAATTTTTCGTGGGAAAAATTTTTTTTTAGGTGGGAGGTGTTACGGACTCAGTGAAAGTCCCTTTTAGATAGAGAGTGTGTGTGTATGTGTGTGTGGGGCGTGCTTACGTCAATAGAAGATAAAGGACGTAATGACGTTGTTGAAGAAGTTAGAAGAAGAAGAAGAAGAGAGAGAGAAGGGAGAGAGACACCAGCCTGCTAGTTTTCTCTATCGATGAATGAGAAACAATAACTGTGTCTGCCACTGAAATCCATGTATGGAAGTTGGAAGTAATCCGGTGGAGTTCACTTTGTTGCTGACCTGTAGAAGGAAACAGGTATTTGTGTGTGGACGACCACGATTCGGATGCTTTTCGGGGTGAGGAAGTCACTACCGAGTAAACACTGAAGTGTCACTTGGGTTCCATCGTGGAACATTTGGATTTCGTATTTACTCACTCTATGTTTCTCTACGTCTACGTCTTATCTTCAGACAACGGTAGTTGTTGAAGAAGCCCTTGCTCATGTTTCACCTTATGGCTTGCAGAACTGAACTTTAAGAACCATTCCTGAACTGGGAGTTCTGGACTTTGCCACACACACACACACACACACGAAGAGTTTAGTTTTTGGGGTTAACGTTCAAGGTTTAACATTTTTGAATTCTAACATACTAACATTTTTACTTTTATTTTACGTATTATCATAAGTAGTGATTAATAAAATAGTTTTTAACACTGAATCATGACTCAGTGTGGTTCTTTTGTTGCTGGTTCGTGACACTATTATGCAAAGGGAAACAGGGAACTCTCCTGCTGACTGGCCAACATTCCTCCCTTAACCAACCCTATCAAAAATAATTGGTCATTCAACTCATTTGCTATTTGTGGGATCTTGCTTTGCATGGATGCACTTTACATTTGCCTACATAGCGAAAATTATTCCAACAAAGTGAAATTTATAGGGTATGTTCAGAGCAGCAACAAGGCAATATACAAAGCTAAATTCCCCTTTACAAACATGACAAAATAAATTTTCAATTTGCATTAACACCATTACATTTGATGAGGATCTAAGAGATAATAAATCATAAACACAAGGCATTCTTAATTGGAAGGGCCATCACAACTCAAGATAGGAACGAAAATCTATAGACAGAAAGAAAGAAGGTCTATTGGCACATTAAGGCCAAGGTCCAACAAATACATGACCTAAATAGCAGACGACAGGCAGTAAGAGGCAGTAGATCCAGCAATTAGCCAACAATCACAGCTTGCATTAGCTGCCAAGGCTATCTATAGTTCAGACACCCAAGGCCTCATCCAACCAAAGGTTTATCAAGGATAATGCACCAGCCAGTGTCCACTGGAAGCAACACTTTGAAGATCTTCTCAATCGAGACACACAGTCTTTGACTTCACTGCACAGTACACCACATTCCTGCAGTCCAGCAAGAAGTTGAAAAGATTGTCCATTAGCTGAAAAAGGCAGCCCCTGAGCAGACAAAACCCTCATTGAAGTACTAAAACACAGTACAAAAATACTTCTGACATGAGTTGTAACCTCATCTCATTCACTTAGGAAGAGAAATACTTTTGGGAAGAGATATCATTGTATTAACTACAAAAGTGCCTGCCTGCTGTCTGCCACTGGGATTGTCAACCATCCTCGTCTCATGGTTAAAGAGTTCCTTCCAGTGTTGCAATGAAGATTCCAGCCATCGGGAGGCACAATGAATGTGATTTCGAGAACAGGACAAAAACAAGAAGTGCAGAGAAAAGCAAGAGAAGAAGGCAACATCAAATCATTGTACATGACCTTCTTTGACTCCATTCGCAGAGGGGTTGTGGAGGACCCTTCTTAAAATTGGCTGGCTGAAAAGTCTTCATTAACCTACCTACGAGGTATGACATTCAAAAACAGATCAATGACACGGACTAAATTGCAATGCAGATTAGGCTGCATCATCCCTCCAGACTACTTCTCAATCTTCCTTGCTGCAATATTTCCATTTCATCTCCAACAAGCTCCCTGATGAAGTGGAACTAATTTACAAAACCTGGGAAAATGTTCAACCTTCAATGCCTCCAGGCCAGAACCAAAATCACAGCTACCTTCATTACCAAGCTATAGTACATAGATGACACTTCTGTACATGCACACTTGGTGGAAGCAGAACTTCAAATCGCTATCAATTCCCTCCCTTAAGTGTGAAGGGTTGCCCTCACGTTCAACATCTGGAAAACATTGGATGGTTTGCAACTGTTTCCCTTGGAGTGAAGGAGGCTGAGGCGTGACCTTATAGAGGTTTATAAAATCATGAGCATAAATAAAATGTAATGTCTTTTTCCCCAAGGTAGGGGAGTCTAAAACTAGAGGGCATAGCTTTAAGGTGAGAGGAGAAACATGTAAAGGGGACGCAAGAGGCAGGCTTTTCACACAGAGGGTGGGAGGTATATAGAATTCCTCTTTTGCACTATTTATTTTTGTAATATAGTCATTTTTATGCCTTGCACTGTACTGCTGCTGCAAAACAACGAATTTCACAACATATGTCAGTGATAATAGACCTGATTCTGAACATACCGCCAGAGGAAGTGGTAAAGGCAGGTACATTTACAACATATAAAAGACATTGAGACTGGTAAATGAATAGGGAAGGTTTAGAGGGATATGGGCCAGATGCAGGCAAATGGGACTAGCTCGGGAAGACATGGATGAGTTGGGCTGAAGGGCCTGTTTCCATGCTGTATGACTCTATGACCAAAGTCCTTCACCAATATGGTACTCGTCAGGAAAATGTACTGTGTACACATAAAAGCACTGGAGAAGTACTATCTCCTCAGACAGGATAGGCATTTCAGTATCAGCACTCTCTTCCAGACATTAAGGCTCTGATCACAGGCTCCAGATGGGCAAGCCACATCATGCGTATGCCTGATATCAGACGCCTGTAGCAGGTACTTCAATAATTCCTTAGGATGTACCTGATTCTGGCCAAAGATACATTTTTTTTTGCACATCGATGCTTTTCTTTTTGATGATGGTGGGACCTCTTGAATTACAACCGCCCTTGGAGCAGATTCTGCCACAGAACAGTAGAATGGGGTGTTTCGGGATTTAGACCCACTGACTGAATGAATGTTACATCTATTAAATGACATTGCATTCAAATTATTGACTACGAAATGCTGCAATGTAACTTCATTTTTTTTCAGTTCAAACCTTTCATACCCAAAAGTTTCCAATGTTTCTGCTGCACATAAAGTGCAAAGATCACGTAAGATACTGACCATGAGGAAAGCAGGAAGGGACATCCTTACTGGGAAACCCCTGCTGCTGTGTCACATCAATCACAACTTCTGGAAATGGCATCATCACAGCCAAAAACAGAAATCAGTTGGAAGAGAGACTGTTTACCATATCCGATGACATTAGTTTTAAGCGGCACTACTAGGAACTGTCAGACGTTTGATGTTTAGCCTTCAGGTGATGAGTGTGGGCAGGGAAGAGGAATATTGGAGGAAGAGACTGCAACAACTTTGAAGAAAAAAATTATGAAGAACTATTGCATAATACAAATGAGTCAGGAATATAGTCAACTTGGACAACAGCACAGATAGCCCAAGAGTGTGCTGAATATAGCTGATTGCAGCAGTGCATTGCTGCTATTTGAGAAGATTGACATTTGGCAGTGGATTACTGTGGAATTTTCCCGTGCAAAAAGCATAAGATCAATTGGGGTTTCCTAATCTTACACATTCCTGTTTGTTCCAGTTTTTCCTCTTTTAAAGGCACCAGTCTCCGCTTCCATTTATATAGTTCTAGATATCAGAGGTCTTCAATACATCATTTTGGCGGTCAATATTTATGTTCAGGTCTATGCCCAGTATATCCGAAATTTCTCACATGACTAAGTTCCGGTAACACAAACTCACACACATATGTTTTGTGTTGTACAGGCAACATGCGCCTGAATGTTTAGGGTTTGTAACCTGGGATCCATTGTCAGCATTAATTTCCCACTAATCAGAAAAGAAGCATTCTGTAGAAAAACATGTAAATAAAGGAATGTTGGGGGTGGGGGTGGTGTAAAAAGAGTATTACATTATTTATGGGTGATTTTTAATCTTCATGTAGACTGGAATAATCAAACTGGAAATGGTAGCCACAAGAATGAATTCATGGGGTTTATTCAGGATAATTTACGTGAACAATATGTTATGGAGCCAACCAGGTAACAGACTATTTTGGATCTAGTAATGTTTAACAAAATAGGTTTATTGATTGATCCCAGAGTAATAGATTTTCTAGGAAGTACTGATCACACCATGAAAGAATTCAACATTCAGTTTAAGAGTGAAAAATTTAAGTCTGAAACAGCTGTGTGATATTTAAGTAAGGAGAATTACTAAGGAATAAGGATAGAGTTGGCTGAAGTGGATTGGGCAAATAGATCTGTTAGTAAGACTACAAACAGGCAATGGCAGACATTTTAGGTACTGTACAATTCATGATTTCCAGAAAAAATATATTCCAATGAGGGGGAGAAGGGAGAGAAATGAACCAATTATAGCTAATCAGAGAAATTAGGGAGGGTGTTAAGTTGAAGGACATAACATACAAGGTGACAAAAGTTATCAGTAGGGGGTAAGATTGGGATAAATTCAGAATCCAAAAATGGAGGAATAAATATAAACAAGAAAATAAACTCTAAGGGCAAACTAGTTAGAAATATAAAAACTGATGGAAGAGTGTAAGTACATGAAAAGAGAGAGGACAAAGTGAACATAGGCCCTTGGAAGAATGGGGAAATAGTTTTGTGAACAAGGAAATGGCATAGGAGTTAAATCGCCATCTTTTAACCTTTATGGTAGGTGATCCTACAAGCATTACATTAATTGAAAAAAATTGTGGGAGAAATTAAACACGATTAACATCCCTAAAGAATAATTATTAGGTGAACTAATGGGGCTGAAGGCCAGTAAATTCACTGGATCTGATGGCTTGTAGCCGAGAATTCCAAAAGAAGTGGCCACCAAATTAGTGGCTGCTTCAGCTGTAATTTTTTCCAGACATCCTTAGAGGATATATAGAAGGATTGGGAAACTGCCATTGTGGTAACCTCACTCAAAAAGGGTGGGAGCCAAAGAGCAGGTAATGATAGCTTGGTTAGCCTGACATCTATTATTGGGAAAAACACCCATTAAAGTGTGCTGGAACATAGAGATACAGAGGCCAACTTCAGTGGCATCCCAGGTCTGCAGGTGGGGAAAATGTTCCACCTGATTTTCCCCTCCTGGAGTTTTGGTAGGCTGCACAGCAGTGGTCAGATTATTGACAGGAGGAGGAATGGTCAACAGAAAGGGCAAGGGTTGGCGAGAGCACAAGGAAGTAGGTGAGGGAATCACATACCCTGTATACGTCCCAGGTCTGTGTTGTGCTAGTAAGGCCACAATGTCCTGGCACTGTCCAACAATGGGTACCCCAGGGCAATGTGATCCAAATTCCCCACCTGTGCTCCAAAAGGAATAATGTGTAGGGAATTATGTCATCCTATGCAAATGAAACTTGGAAATCATGTAGGAATTGCACAGGTGAGTGACATCAGGATGTGCCAACTTTTCCACATGTCACAAGATGATTCAGAAATGATCATTACCACATTTCATTGTAGGGGAGAAAACTTTCAATTTGTAACTGCATAATGCTGGAAACAAAACAGCACTACCCAACTGAATTCCCCAGCAAATGATTATAAAAACCATGAAAAGACACTTTTCCTTCCCTCCATTCAGTAAAACAGATGATAACTGAAAATTCACGTTACTAAAACATATCAGCCACATAACTACAGCTCCCAAAATTCAGTAGTCAGGCTGCAGTACATGAACAGTGCAGGCTGAGTTCCAAGTCATCGCTGACTTGTTCACTGAAAGAGAAGGGGCCTTACACTTAACATCGACAACACAATGATCTTCTACTAACCTACTGTCACTGTAAAACACTGCTCTCAGAAAACAAAGGTCCATGCTGAGACACTGGAAAATACAAACCACTTTGCATATTTTAGGAGCCACCTTTCACTGTAAGCACTGATGAAATTCACCATCGTCTTCAGCCATCTGAGGAAAAGTGCTTGAAAATCAAGTCCTCAAATCTGGCTAACCACTTATGGTCTATGAGACACTGCAACCAATTGGATCAAGGTCAAGGCCATACTCGTCCATAACATGCAACTGCAGTAAATGAGCTTGCAATGTGATTCACTGATTGCACTCCATAAACAGAATTCGGCAAGTCCTCAACTCCCCAACTCCCCAACTCCCCACTTTTAATAAAGAAGCAAAGCTTCCATGTCCCTTATGAACATGGATCAGTACTGTCCAATACTACACACAAGCTTAGCAGTCAGATCTAAGACCACAATTTTGTGAGACACTATGGCTACAGGCCTGAATTTCCACCAATAGTTATCAGCATCCAGATTGCCTGATGAAAGCTGCAGTGTGTGTGGTCGAATTTTTTCGGTTTAAGTCTACATCTACATGCTGGTGATAACAGAGTCTGATCTTGACTGATTCTGAAATGCGAGTCATTCTTTGTTAAGTTGATATACATTTCATGGTCTTCCCTGCTAAGTGTGAAAGCACAATATCACTCAATGGTCAAACTTCAATCTTCAAACTCACATTACAAAACCAATGGAAAGAGTGAGTGCAGAAACATTAAGATATATGTATATTAAACAGATAATGTAAAATGAATATTTAACCATGAAGATAGGAGTACTTTTATCCTTGGGAAGAGAGCAATGCTGGCAGGGTTACATTTAGTACTCACCTTAGTAACAAAACGCAAGATATATAAGGAACCTGAAGGTCATGACTGTCTGTCTTGGTGATAAAGGTCACAGAAAAACATTGAAGTGCTGAAGTGATACTGCTGAGTGCTGTGCTTCTGTCTAACATGCTGGTGACAGGAAAGATGGATTTGAGCCAAAAGGTTTGGGAATGGGGTTGGGCTGGGTGCCACCATGCAAATGAACTTCACTCCCGAACATTGCTTAGTGTTGACTGTTGTTACATGCACCTATCTAGGCAAACAGTGGGCACACCACCAAGCTCTCGAAAGTCTCCACAAATAATACTGAGGCTTAAGGAGTCAATGGATAATTGAGAAATACTACTCTTGTGGTAGTGTCTGCAAATTTGTAATGTTAGGTTGCAATGATATTGACAACTTGCAGGAGTTAATTATCACAAGTAATGTGCTCATAATATTACATGGTATTGCAATACTTCTTTATTTGAGGGTGGAGTATAAAAGGTGCTGTTACATTGACTGTGTACTTTTAACTGCAGATGGCTGACATTGCTGCCAACGAAGACACATTATCATGTAATGGAGCCAAATACTGCTCATCCAACAGTTTCCAGGACCTGACTTTTCCTGAATCCTGAGCATGTCCAGTGGCAGCAAAAATAGCAGGGCTCTTTTCTACCGACCTATTAGAGATCAGATCACTAGTAAAAATATAACCAGACAGAAATGTTTAGATGGGAAGGTTGCTCACTTCAAGGCCATTCCAGTAATCCAGTAAAATCAAAGCAGCTGAAAGTGGATCAAAATAAAAAAACAAAAGAAGGTGACATTGGACAAAAAAAATCACTTCATATAAAACAGATGCCTAGGAACTCTGTTACAGATCAACAATCTTAGGGTTACATTTAAAATATCAAGTATGAGCACTGATTTGACCAAAGTCTCAATAAACGTGTTACATGCTTGGAATGATCATTCCAATCAGTTTTATCCTGGAATATGGACTGAAATCAAGAGGTGCAAGCAAGTGTTTTAATATTCATTACCCTCAACAACTTGCCTAATCTTTTTGGGTAAAAACACAACCTAGAACCATTAACAAAGAATAATTATACAACTGTCTGAAAACCTGCACAATTATTTTGACAAATATTATGGAACAAGCATATAAAGTACAATTGTCCCTCAAGGACAGAGACTTGAGTCTTTCAATGCTCTAGGTATCATGGCAGGAGAAATACAAGATCAGATCATAAGACCCGATCCACTGCTTGGTCTAACTGCCCATGGTTCTTACCAACCCATACTCACATTTTCTATACACAGAGGGCTTCAGAGCCAACGAGTGGCCTCCAAGCAACAAGCCTCAGGGATTATCTCTTGAGGTGCAACCCTGGAATGCCTTGACAGCTTTTGATAGTTGCCAGGTGTCAAAGGCTTTAAGAATTTTTATAAATTTTTACCATTTACAGAATTTTTAAACATATTCCAAAAGGTTTAAATATTTAAAACATATATGACAATTCGAAATATAAAAACAAATTTAAAATCATATTAAAACACTAACAAATAATTTAGAAACATTAAAGTAAATTAAACTATCTTACTTCCGCATGATTGGTAACCCCCATTCAGATGAATGGTTCGCTATTCATACACCAGTCCTGTCTGGCAGTAAATGGATGACAGGATGCAAAGTGGATCAAGTACCTCTGATCACAAGCAATTCCCTTCTGGTGTTCACTTTTATATCAGAGTATCCCAGGACAGCTTTGTGGATTCAGGCTTTTCTCCACCTAGACGGCTCAGAGAATTACACTACCTCAGACACCTCATAAAGTTTATGCTACTAAGAGTCCACAGGTTAGCAGTTCAATTCCAGGCATAACCATTGCTGCTTGCATTCATTTCTGGATGCCCCATCATGTGAAGTGTGTGGAGGCTTTGGAGAGGGTGCAGAAGAGGTTAACCAGGATGCTGCTTGCATGAGAGGACATGTGCTATAAGGAGAGATTGGACAAACTTTGGTTGTTTTCTCTGGAGCAGTGAAGGCTGAGGTGAGACCTGATACGAGTTCAAAAGATTATCAGAGGCATAGATGGACAGCGGGTATCTTTTTCCCCAGGGTCAAAATGTCAAATACTAGAGGGCTTGCACTTAAGTTAAAAGGGGGTAAATTCAAAGGAGAGGTGCAAGGCAAGTTTGTTTTTACACAGACAGTGGTGGGTGCCTGGAATGTGCTGCCAGGGGTGGTGGTGGAAGCAAATACGATAGAGGCATTTAAAAGTCTCTTAGATAGGCACATGAATGTGCAGAGCATGAGAGATATGGACATTGTGTAGGCAGCAGGGATTAGTTTAGATAAGCATTTAATTAGTTTGGCACAACATTGTGGGCCGAAGGGGCTGTTCCTGTGCTGTACTGTTCTATGCTCTTTCATTGTTGCAGTTACAATCAATGCGTGCTCACTGTCACGGTTGCCACTGGTGAAAATCCTTTAAGGCTCTTGTTCTGAACCCACAGTATGAAAATACTCGTGGACATTTGAATTGCTCTATAGGTGTCCAAAGAAATAACTTTCTCTGACATCTGTGTGACACTTCTATACATGCTGGAAATCCGAAATAAAAACAGAAATTGCTGGAAAAGCTCAGCAGGTCAGGCCACATCTGTGGAAAAGAAACAGTTAATGTTTCAGGTCAAAGACCTTTCATCATAATGAAAGATCTTCTGAGGAAGGTGTTCAGCCTAAACCATTAGCTGTTTCTCTTTCCACAGATGCTACCTGACCTGCAAAACTTTTCCAGCACTTTGTTTTTATTTAAGATATGGGCAAATTTGCTTTAAAAATGCATCATTTTAAAAATTAATTTGTAGATTGTAGTGTTCTTAGTGGTCTCACACTGCTCATCATACAACTCAATGCAGCAGTAGTGTTTAGCATTTTTAACAGTCAAGAATCCATATCTACAGGATATAAAATTATACAGCAATGGCAATAATCAACATATTGATTATCCTTCTTGTTTACTTCAGAAACGAGGGATCACGAGCACACGGGAGAAAACCAGGGATCTTTCCATATTCTCATAATGCCAGTTCCAGAGTTAGTTTTAACTATGGAGGGAGAGCTACAATCAGTAAATTCATGGCTAAAATCTAATTTGAATATCACTGCGTTAAATTTTAAACTCACTCCACTCTTATTCTGGTTTATTCTTTCTCATTATCGTCCAATACTTAAAAATACATAGAAGTTACAATGTAGAAATAGGCCAGCCAGCCTAACTTGTCCAAGTTGGCCATTTTTCTTGTATGCGAGCTAAATTCTAAATTAAAGATACTTGTTCTGATCCCAAAACATTACAACCCTTTTTCCTTCATCTACCTGTTCAATTTAATTCTAAATGTGTTAGCTTCTTCCTCAATCAGACCCTAAACACAGTCCACAACTTGAAGTAGGTTTCTTTTCTACTTAGTTCAAAATCATGTTGAACCTAAGGTTCCTTATTCTATACCCTGTTAAATCTCCTATTCACACCAATTTCATCAAATAACTAGCCCGATTTACCTAGTGCTTTAACTTAATATTTTTCAGTTTTGATTCTAGCCTGCCCCAAAACACATGACTTCTTTCAAAAGAAAAATAAGCATCATGGAGAAAAAACATAATAGCTTTAGAACTCTGCACACAAGAGTGGATTTTCTGGCAAAATAAATAACATCCACATTTCAGCAGCTAATATGGTAATGAAGATCTGGACAATGGCAGTTCTCGGTACTATTAAATATACAAAAGTCTCACACTGATGCTGGTCAAAATTGCATTTAGTTTACAATATTTAGATCTATTTTTACAAGTTGTTTAGACAGCGTTTTCTGCATGCATTTTTTATTAAATTCATGTACAATACTCTGAGCTCTGAACATTATAACACATAAATATCCAACAGAAAATCAACTCTACTGAAAATTTCTTATGTTAGTGCTGATCCATGCTTCATTTACCACAACCCTCTTTCTACTATTTTCTAAACTTTAAGTAGACTGTGGTCATGGGAGGATTCAAATACTTTTGCCAAGAATGCTACCAACTGAGTTACATCTGATGCTTATCACTGACGGCTCCCAAAATTCAGTGGTCGAGCTGCAGTACACAAAGTGTGCATGCATATGCCTGCATTCGGAGGCTAAGTTCTAAGTTATTGCTGACTTATTTACTGAAGGATATGAGAGAAGGGGCCTTACACTTATCACCTGCAACACAAAGGTCCTCTACCCGCCTATCCCCACCGTACAACACCAGTCTCAGAAAACAAAGGTTCACGGTGAGACATTGGAAAGTACTGACCACTTCCCATATTTTAGGAGCCACCTGTCACCAAAAGCAGATATTGATGAAATTCACCATTGTCTTCAGCCATCTAAGGAAAAGTGCTTGAAAATCAAGTTCTCAAACCTGCCATAACACTTATGGTCTAGCAGGTATTGATCCTTACTCTCCTTTACCTTTCTGAGACTTAGACGACTTTCAACAGGCAACTCAAAACACTGGAAAGATATCACCAATGCTGTTTCCACAAGGTCCTTCAAACTGACTGGCAGGATAAGCACACTAAGTCAGTGCCCTCCCCTGGGACAACATCCCTCGCACTGTATGCCTAATTACACTCAGGGAGCTTCTTTAGTTTCAAGGTTGCTATCAAAGCCTCCTGAAAAACATTTGACAAGCCCTACCAACTTCTGGGCCATGACCACTCAAAGTCGAGAAAGGACATTCAGGCTGGCAGTGAGAACTTCAAATCCATCCATTGGAAGCACACAGAAGCCCAGCGTAAATAACGGAAAGAATGTACCACCTCCCAAACTACCCACCAGCTCACCCCATTACATACCTTCTACCCCAGCTGGACAGAGTCTGCAGATCCCACGTTAGCCACATCATTTTCCCAAAACCTATAGAACTGGAGTGCAAACAAGTCATCTCTAATCTATAGGGACATCCAAGAAAATATCACTACTGTAAAATAACTACTGTCAATTTTGTTAGAAGTCATTATCTACCATAACCAGTTGCCCAGTAAGTCAGACGAGCCAAACTAGCAGGGAAAACATTTTCTGTCAGTTACAGGATTTTATTTTCTGCATCATCAATGCTGTAGTAGAAGTAGAAGGCAACCAGTTGTTGCTGATATTATCTTCAAAAGAATGGGGTAATTCAAGATATGTAAATTCCTATCCCTAATCCTTAAACCCTAAACCATAATCCAACAGTTGGACTTGCGTTTCCTAACTTCACCATTTTATAACCTTGCTACTTGTAGTGATAACTGTGAATTTAGTGTACATTGTGAAAACTTGGGTTTTCATAGGACCTGCTCATCCAAGAAATGCAGAGTCGCATACTAACATGTAATCCGTCAGACCAACCACTTTCCAAAGGCAAAGATCTAGTATTTATGTCACATTTATGTATTCTTGAATTCCAAAATACTCAGCTTGTAGGCAAACATGTCAACCAATAGAGGCAAAATATAAATGTCAATGATCAATTACCAGTTAATCTGTTTTAATTGATGGACAAATGTTGGTAGAGATTAAAACCAATACTATTCTAAGTACTATAAACACAAAAATCTGACACAAATCTCTTAAGAGCTTATAAATCTCACAAATTGGTTAGATGTATTTCAGAGTACTGAAACCACAGGAAGGAAACAAAAATACTGAGTTATGAGCTGGCAAATTTAACAACCTACCTTGGTTTGGCTTTCCAACAGCCCATGCTTCTATGACCTTTCAAATATAAAATTCATCCTAAAATCAAAAATGAAAATCAAAGAAACGCAGATGCTGGAAATCTGTAATAAAGAAAGGAAAATGCTGACAGCACTAAGCAGGTCAGGTGACTGGGAAAAGGTTCTGACGAAGGGTCCTTGGTTTGAAATGTTAACTCTTTCCCTTTCCACAGATTCTGTCTTACTGTTTCCAGCATTTTCTGCTTTTACTTCAGATTCATCTTGAATGTTGAAGAACAATATTTCTAGCAACAATACGCTTCACTGGTTCTCCATCACAGTAGCTAGGGTCACAACTCAGTTTGATCCTGTTTCAATTAGGTGTAATCTGCTTCAACATCATTCCTCAATTCAAGTTCAGTTGACTATTGATCGCTACAGTACATCTCCTCTCATTCACCTCGTTATGAGTTCAATTTGTGGACTTTAGGCATATACTGCACACCAGCAACTGGATAAAGAGTACTCAAAATCCATTCATGAGGGATGTTAATAGCTAACAGACAACCACAAATGGTTGATGCTTCCATTAGCACTTCGGCCATCCAAATAACATCAATAAGGTAGAGCAACAAGTTAAATAAAAGAACCAAACCACTACTGCCACATACAGCACAGCAAATTAAACAATGAACAATTGATTCCAGGAAAGTCACAAGTTGGGTCCATGCCAATCAAATCTCAAATCTGCACTTTGTCCAAGGATATTATACCTATCTACACTACAATACAATGTCATTTTAACAGAGTACTGCACACTATCAAACTCACAACCTGTCCAAATGTATTCAGTACCAATTTGCTCATGGAACTAGAGTGTATAAAGTGCTACCAGGGAAAACTGTCCTGTTCCAATTCACCATTTTGATGCTTTTGAAATGTGGATGAGAATATCAACAGCTCATAACTGAATTTTCAAACAATGTTATTCCTCCATCTTCCAGAGAAAAAAGTACTGACGCATTGACATGAATTATCAAGTCAGTTAAAAAAGGGGGAAAGGAATTGAGGATAAATGTACAACTCATCAGAATGTACAATCAATTCCCAAACAAAAACATTTGAATTTATTTCTGGATAGACAGATTGAATAGTTATGTTAAATTTATATTGAACTTTAGTACTGTTCTGGTCATGATAACTGTATTTATATAGATCAGAAAATAATAAATCATAGTCGTACAGCAGTGAAACAGGTCCTTTAGTCAATTGTGTCATACCAACCATCGATAATAATGCCATTTACCAGCCTTTGCTCCATAGCCTTCTATGCCTTACTGATTCAAGTGATCACTTGCATAAATAATTCTAAAATGTTGTGAGAGTACATGCCTCCACCAGAGCCTCAGGTAGTGTGCTTCAGATTCCAACCACCCTCTGAGTGAAAGAATTCTTCTACAAATCCCCTCAAAATGACTTGCCACCTACTCTAAACCAATGGTTTAGGCACATCTGCTATGGGAAAAAGTTTCTCACTATCTACCCAATCTATATCCCTCATGATTTTATGTATCTTAATCAAGATCCCCCTCAGCCTCCTCTGCACCAAGGAAAACAAACCCAGCCAGTCTATCTAGACTCTCTTCATAGCTGAAACACTCCACCCCAGTGAACAACCTTGATGTGTCTCTTTTCTCTTGATAAGATTTATGAATGACCTAATAGGCATCCTTAAAATTATCAAAGGCTTTGATCAAAATGTGGTTCCACTTGTGGGGAAGAGCAAATAGGGTTATGCAGATAGAATTATATTAGGAAGAATGGGAGTCATAGAGCAATAAAGCATGGAAACAGGCCCTTTGGCCCAAGTTGTCCATGCCAACCACGATCTCCATCTAAGCCAGTCTTGCCCGTGCTTGACCCATATCCCTCTAAACCTATCCACGTACCATCCAAATGCTGAAGTAGACAACTGGCCCATCATTGTGCTGAATATTCTGTGTAATTCTATGTACAATACAAAACAATCAGATATGAACTCTTCCACAATAAACACAAGATCATGAATAAAAGGCCATACCACCCCTTAACCTGCATGGCTGACCTGACCTCAACTCCACCTTGCTTGTCTGTTTCCTGTAATTTTCAACTCCTCTTATACAATAAAACTTTGATAACCTGGCACCCTTGAACAATGACAGTATCAGATTTTCTGAACTACTGGATGGTTCTCATATTACCCTGACAAATTATTTCACTTTTATTCACATTATGTAGTTTTTCCAATAAATTTTCCAGTGAACACATCAAAAGAGTAGGTAACAGAACCCGATGAGTACACCTTGGCTGTCAAACAAGCTGTCCCAAACTCTGGACGCTGGCACGGTAGTGTAGTGGTTAGTGCAATGTTTTACAGTGCCAGTGACTCGGGTTCAATTCCGGCCACTGTCTGTAAAGAGTTTGTACATTCTCCCCGTGTCTGCGTGGGTTTCCTCCGGTTTCCTCCCACTTTCCAAAGACATACTGGTTAGGAAGTTGTGGGCATGCTATGTCGGCATCGGAGGCGTGGCGACACTTGCCGGCTGCCCCCAGAACACTACACAAAAGATTCATTTCACTGTGTGTTTCGATGTACATGTGACTAATAAAGATATCTTATCTCTTACATCTGACCCACACAAAAACCTGACTACCCTTGACCCCTCCCACCCCCATGTTCTCTAACTCAGCCCCAGCTTGCATATCCTGCCCACACACCCAGTAATACATGTCCAACCTCACAAGTATATGGATGATGAGGACTCAGTAACTAATTACTGAGCCAGACACTGAACCATCGTGATTTCCAAATAATCAGACACTGGATTATTGGAGTTTTACTGTGGCCCCAAGGAATGAGTAGTTAAAGTCAATAGGAGAGATACATTTAAGGCAAAGCTGGATAAGCATGGAATGGTGAAATGAACCAAAGAATTAACTGACAATCCTAGAGGACACATGAAAACCATTATGCCAGGCTCTAAAAGGCAATCCTGGCTTAAGCAGATCCTGAATACTAGACACTCTACTAACTGCACTAAAGTTTGCATTTAAAATCATGCTTATAATTTCAATTTATATAACTGTGAATCTCTCACATTGCATAAACATACATCTGAATCGGCAACAAGATTTTATTCTTGCCCAGAGTAAGGTTTCAGCTAGCCATTGGCATACTATTTGAATTTCACACAGCAACTTCAGACACTTGGGATTGGCCAAGGTCAGAATGAAAACAATGCAAGTTTTACTTTGTAAATGTCATGATATAAATGAGATATCATCAAAAATAATAAGATATCTTTCTGTGACAATGCAAATGACATGTAATCACTTGCACAGGTCTAGAAGCTCACAACTAGTAACAATCATACCCACTTATCTCTTAAAATATCAGTGAAATGTGACTGGTTGGTGTGCAAAGCTGCCTCCAATATACCTACTCAAAATGATGCAGCAGTATAATTGTAGGTCAAGTTTTTGCAATCTTAGTCATTACAACAGAATGGTTATTTCCACCTTTTGATTAGGAACTTGGATCCTAGGTTTCCAGGACCATGAGTTAGGAATCAAACCTGTCTGTCATTTTCAGGTGACAGTCCCTGAACTGTGTTCTGCTCTCACCAACCACGAAAACCAGGATAGGACTCCCCCTGTTGTCACCTATCACCCCATCAAACTCCAAATTAAAAGGGCTTTCCAACACCTCCACCAAGCACATCTTCCCCTCCCATTCCAACACTCCACAAGGGCCATTACTTCAGGAACACTCAAATTCATGTCTTAGTTCCCATGCTAAACCGTCATTCCTACATCACCATATTGGCAAAATACAGATGATACAAAGCCCACCCTTTTACCATGTAGCCTAGGGTCCCAAACATTCTTTCCAAGCAAAGTAGAGATTTCAGTTTAGTTAATAATATTCAATGCTCAAGATATAGTATTCTCTACACTACGGAGACTACGTATAGGTTGGATAATTGCTTTGAACACGCTGACCTCAGTCTTCTAAACAGTTCCAAAGAAGCTCAATACAAGTTTGAGGATGTCATCTTCTCTAAACAAATCGAAATTAGTAATTTTAGGTAATGATTATTTCCTGTTTTAGTTTCAAATTCCAGCATCAATAATAATTTCCTTTCAGGTAACAATTCCATTCCTCCCATTTACACCTCCTTGCATTTCTTTCTTGGCACATGCACAATCTCTTCTTCGTACTGCATTACACCCCTTGTCATATAATTCCTACTGGATTTCACCCAAAGCCTCCCTTCTTTCCCTCTACCCATCCTGTTCACTCCAGAAGTTAAAACTTATTTTCAACATTTCCCAGTCCTGACAAAGGTTCTTGACCGAAAACATTTTGCTTTTCTTGCTGCAATGCTGCCTCCCTTGAGTATTTCCAACATTTTCAGTTTTAATTTCAAATCTTGTCTTAGTAACTTCCAGTTATTTGTCAACTACTACCACACCATTGCCTATTGCAGGATACAAATTAAAAAAGCATACCCTGGACCAACCACAAACTACATCATATCTTCTAGCCAAACACTTATAGAGATTTACAGTGGTGAACAAATGGATAACATGATGTAATTCAACAGATTAGGCACAGATAAGGAGGTGGGCAAATTGTTGGTAGGGTTATAGAATGGCAAAGGGCCAAGATGGGAAAGGTAGGGAGAATACAAAAAAAACCCATTAAGACTGAGATAAGACACACCTATGGCTTCAATACTTACTAATAATCAAAGATCTCCTTTGTTTAGGCTTTTTTGAGATAATAGACAAGGTTGCCCATTAAGCCCTTTACTATTTGATATTGCTTTAGAACACTTGGCTATTGCACTCCAGGACTCTTCAAATATATGTGGCATTACTCGCGGACAAAAGATTCATAAGATATCTCTTTATGCAGATGACCTGTTACTTTATATTTCTAATCCAGAGGAATCTAGCCCTGCAGTACTATCACTACTAGATCAGTTTAGTGTTTTTTCTGGCTATAGATTAAAGCTTAATAAGAGCGAACTTTTTCCATTAAATATGCAAACCCCAATTTGTAGGCAATTACCTTTTAGATTGGTAACTGACTATTTTATGTATTTAGGTGTTAAAATTGTCAAGAAACATAAGGACTTATTTAAAGCTAATCTATTGCCTTTAATTGACTCTGTTAAACAATTATTTACTAAATGGTCCCCATTGTCTTTATCATTGGTAGGCCGAATTAATGCGGTTAAGATGAATATTCTACCAAAATTTTTATATTTATTTCAAGCGATTCCAACTTTCGTCCTGAAATCTTTTTTTGACACTATTGATTCTAAAATTCTTTCATATATTTGGCAGAATAAAAACCCAAGATTAAGTAAGAAATATTTACAAAAACTAAAAAAAAGATGGTGGTATGGCCCTGCCTAACTTTAGATTATATTATTGGGCAATTAATATATTTAATTTTTTGGACACAAGATTCAGATGTAATTCAATGCCCTAAATGGGTACACCTTGAGCACCAATCAGTACTTGAATCTTCATTAGTTTCTATTTTAGGAGCTTCACTCCCTTTTGCACTTACCAAATTAAGCAAACATATGATTAACCCAGTTGTTAAACATACAATACGAATATGGTTTCAATTTCACAAATTTTTTGGATTGAATAAATTTAACCTGTCAAGTCCCATTCAATCTAATTTTTTCTTTCATCCGTCCAGAGTTGACTCAGCTTTTTCCATATGGAAAAGGAAGGGAATAGTATGTTTTCGTGATCTATTCATTGATAACTGTTTTTCATCTTTTGAACAATTGTCTAACAAATACAATTTATCTAGATCACACTTTTTTCGATATTTGCAGATTGGAAACTTTTTAAAACCTACTATACCTTCTTTTCCAACACCTTACAAAATTGAAATTATGGAAAAAATTTTAGGTCTTAATCCTTATCAGAAGGGCTTGATAGCAATAATCTATGATTTAATTATGAAAATATGTCCAGAATCACTGGGCAAAATTAAGAATGAATAGGAAAGCGAACTCCAGACATCTTTACCTACGGAGACTTGGAAGAAAATTCTTCATTTAGTTAATACATCTTCAATGTGTGCCAGACACTCTTTGATACAGTTTAAGGTAGTTCACAGGACCCATATGTCAAAAGATAAGCTAGCCCATTTTTATCAACGTATAAATCCTACATGTGACAGATGTAAATCGAATGTGGCTTCTTTGACACATATGTTTTGGTCCTGTCCTCTTTTGGAAAAATATTGGAAAGACATTTTTAACATTATTTCAAATGTATTGAAGATTGATTTACAACGTCACCCTATCACTGCAATTTTTGGATTACCAAGGATAGAGTCTGGCCATTTATCTGCTTCCGCTAACCATATGATTGCCTTTGTTACATTAATGGCCAAACGATCCACTTTGCTTAAATGGAAGGATCCAATACCCCCAACTACTTTTCAATGGTTCTCTCAAACTATATCATGTTTACACTTGGAAAAAATTAGGAGTGGTACTGTCAATCCTTCGCTTAAATTTGAAGATATCTGGAGTCCATTTATTCAGTATTTTCACATGATGTAGATCCCCTTTCAATAACTTTCCAACTTAGAGGAACGGAGTTGACGACATAATATTGTTCTGTTTCTACTGAGAAATTTTAATCCAGTTTTTTTTTTGTTTGTTTTCTTCTGAAATTTTTTTGCTTAGCTTAGTTTGGTTTGATATATTGTTCATAATTTTTCTTATTGATTTGGGTTTCTTTTTTTATTTATATAATAAATCTTTTTCTTTCCTTTCTTTTATGTTATATTCATTTACTAAGAGATCATTGGATCTACAGATTTTTTTATATTTTATTGTTCTTTATGATTACCTATGCCATGATTGTTCTCCTGATCTCTTTATATTACATGTACAAACATTGATGTTATATATTAATCTGTATTAATTTGAAAACTAATAAAAAGATTGAAAAAGAAAGAGATAAGACAGAACCTCTTCTCTCAGAGACTGGAGTTTTCAGAACTCCTTGCCACAGAGAGCTATGGGGTAGACTCCTTGGGTGTCCTTCTGAAATAGATAAAATTTCAAAATCAGTAAGGGAATGGATGAGGAATGTTGGGTCAACCAGGCTCCTACTGAATGACAGAGCAGGTTTAAGAAACCAAATGGCCTACTTTTGTTCTAATGGTCTTACAGAGAGGAAACAGTAGATTGAAGTCAGGGAATTATCCAACACCCAAGGATGTTGAAAGCTAAGTAATGAAGACTTAGAATGCTGCCATCTTATGGCCTTGTTCAATACGAAAAGAGAATGAATAACCTTTAACTGGGCAGACTAACATTTGTTTTGGATCTCTTTCCAGATATAATAAGAGACAAAATAAATAGTCAGAAAGACATTCAGTACAAGTACAACCAAGCTCGGGAAAGGAAAGCTTGGTCTTAAATAAAAGCAATGGGATTAAAGAAAATAAGAATAAAGAAATATGAGTCAATGGTATGGCCCTTAAGTCTGCACAACCAATTGCATCAGAGCAGACTGTCTAAATCAATTCCTTATTTGAGCTCAATTCCCATCTCCCTCAATTCCATTTGTGTTCCCAAAAATACATTAATCATAATCTTGAAAATATTTAATGACAGCCTTCACAGCCCTTTAGGCCAGAAAATTGTAAGCACAAACACTGACTGAAAAACTTCTCATCTCAGTCCAGGATGGTCAACCTCTAATCCCAAGGCTGCTCCCTATTTCCAGACTCTCCAGCCAAGGAAAACAGATCAGCATCTACCCCGTCAAACCCTCTTAAGAATTTTATAAGCTCTCATATTCTTCAAGAGGTCCACAGAACATAGGTCCACTCTATTCAATTTCTCCTCATGAAACAAATCTGTAATTTCAGAACAAGTCAATAATTTCAGGAAAAAGTGCAGTAAACCATTACACCCCTCTAAGGCAGGGTATATCCTTTCTTGACATGAGAGACCAAACTATATACAACCCTCTAAGTGCAGTGTTGTCAAAGCACCGTATAGTTTCAGCAAGACTTTTTTCTTTACTAATACTCCAACCCCCATGCAGGACATTTGTCTTCCTAACAGCTCGCAGTTTCTGTGCATTAATTTTGTGATTCTTGAAGAAGGACACCTAAATCTCTACGCATACCAGCATTAATTAAGCTTATTAGAAAGCAAAAACAGCAGATGCTGGTGGTTTATTAAGCTTTTACTCTTGTAAAAGTGTCCCCCTTTGTATTGTTCCTATCAATGTGAATAAATTTGCGTCCTCCACATTACACCCATCTACCACCTTCTTGCCCTTTCACTTAGACTGCCTAGAACTCCTCGCACCTGCTGTTTCCTCCTCACAACTTACCTTTCTGCATATCTTCCTGCCGTCAAAATTGGTAACATTAAACTCTGAACTTAATTTAAAACATACACAGATAATCAACAGGTGAAGGACAAGCAATAACCACACGACGAGCTACAACACACTACACTAAACGCATCTTGTTAATTCTTGTTATCTTTTCTGTTAACCAATACTCAATGCCAGCTAATATATTACAACTACCCACAAGTCCTAATCTCACTTGGAGCTTTTTGAAAATCAAAATATACCCCATCATCATCTGATTTAACCGTCTACCTAGTCATTCTCAATGAAAACTAACAAATTTCTCAAACACTACTTACCTTTCAATAAGCAAAGTTCTGTCTTATCAATTATTTTCTCTTCCCACATCCCTAACAAGAGATTCACACATTCTCTTTTACTGATGCCATACTAAGAGGGCTAATGTTGCCTGTCACTATCTGCTCTTCTCTACCAGCAGCTTCAGCCACCTTTTCTTTATCATTTTGGTCTTCCAGCACCAATGTTATCACTTGTGTGTCTGGTACTGTAAAAACAGATACATCATATATTTAATTCATCATATATTTAAACTCTTGACCTTTTTTTTATTCCCAATACAACTACTCTAATCTCTCAGAGACTTGTGTTTATTTTTTGCTATCTCTTCCTTCATACGTAGTAGAAGCCCTTACAATGTCAAACATTTCCTGCTGGTATTTTCTCTTACCCACCACCCTACCCCCCGAAATTTCTAAAACCTTCATAATCATCAGGTTTGCTACTCTTTTGGCAATCTTTTAAGACACTCTTTTCCCTGCATCATTGTTACCCCTCAAGGGAATGTATGTCCATTGACAATTATGAATGATTTCCTTTGCTGCAGCCCATCTACTTCATATATTTTAGACCCAATTTCTCAACCCACTTAGTCAACTCACCCCAGCACTTGTGAGATCATGGCCAGTCTGCTGCATACAGTTGTGGTCTCTTTTTTTCAAGGAAGGATATAACTATTATGCAGGCAGTGTAGAAGTTCACAAAATTTACTGGGCATTATGCTGAAGAAAGTTTCATAGATTGAGCTTATACACTCCAGAAGACTTAAGAATAAGAGATCATCTTATTTAAATACAAGGGGTCTTGACAAGATTGTGCCAGGATGATAACTCGAATGGGGGAATCCAGAATTGGGGCCATAGTCCAAGGATAAACAGTCAATCACCATTTAAGACTGAGATGAGGAGGGGTTTCTTTTCCTAGTCATTTGTGGATTCTTGAAACTCTCCAGCATGAAGAGCAAAGAATGCAGGGTCATTAATGTCTTTAGGGGAATCAAAGGTTTGAGAGAATAACCAGGAATCTGGAGTTGATGCCAAGGTTAGTCCAGCCATAACTTTACCAAATGATAGAGCAGGTCCGAGGGACAGTTACTGCCAATTCCTGCACATATTTTTACACTTATTCAATGGGTCTAATAAGAGGATTCAATTAACATTTAGATATCTGATGCTCTTTTATTGAAAATGTTAGTAAATTGGTTAGCTTGAAAAAACAAAAAAGCTCCACAAACCAACAGTAAATTTGAATGGATTCTTCTCTGCGATACAACATAGGTAAAGCAATGACGCCACACAAGTTAATTTAAAGTCTGAAAGTAACAGTTTTCCACAGATGTCAGCTGAATTTACGCTTTCATTACATCACAGAAAAGTCTCTGTGATAACTGTATTCTGTTCATTCATGAACCTATGGAAAATAAATTCAACCACTTTATCAGTTTCCAATTCTGCTACATCTTGTGAATTTTCAGCGGGCTTTCTGCAAAGAAATGAGAATGCCTTGCTGGGACTGGAAAACCACAATGACCAGAAAATGTAACAAAGATTCCACATTACACTCTCTGGATCACTAAAGCAGGCAAGACTTCAACTACCAATTGCTATTAATGTCTGTCCTGTTGGAATCACTGTATTTTTGACACCTTGGTATATGGTTTTTTTTGATTGTATTCTGTCACTGCCTCAATTTTCTCTTTTTTGGCACATCAAACAATTCAAAAGTGCTGAGTTCAGGCACCACCTACATTTGACCTAACAAAATCCGTAGGTGTATTAAATACAAGTAGACAGAATGCAAAAATTTTACATGCACACCAGTGTGTTTTATCCTAGCAACAGTGTATAATCACACAACATTTAATCTACCTCCCACCTACTAAACCTAAAAGAGACTGAATCCCTTCAGGAGAAATTAGGAAGATATACATATTTGAACAACAATCGTGAACGACATGCTGGAAAACAGTAAAGCGGCTACAACAGAGAAAGAGTTAAATAAAACTGTGTAAAGATAACACATTTCAAATCCCACAAGGGTTAAGACCTGGAACTCAATGAATTAATTTTACATCATTCTAACCAATCAAATAAAAAGTCTTTCATATCTTACACTTTAATTGACACACAAGACCAGATCTATCAACAACAATGCAGTGGACTGTACCACAGTCATCCAAAATACACATGCTCCCTTACAGATGTTAACTTTATGCTCTAATTTCCACTGACATAAAAGTTGTATGTCCAACCCACAAGAGCAGGGACTTCTCGCAGCACCCTTCCCAACTTTCCTCCCTCAACTACAGCTAGCAGGGCCACTGCTTTGGAGCACCAGAGACCAAAGTGTAATCCTGACATCAGGTTCTGTCTGTGTGAAGTTTGCACATTCTCCCTATGACTCTGGGTTTCTTCCCACATCCCAAAGGTGTGTGGGTTCATAGGCTAATTGACCATTGTAATTTGCCCCCACTATGTAGCTGAGTGGTAGCATTTGGGAGGAGTTGATGAGAATCTGAGAAGATTAAAAAATGGGGATTAAGGTAGGATTAGTGTAAATGGGTGATTGAAGGTCAGTGCAGACTCGGTGGGCCAAAGGGCCTGTTTCCACGCAGTATCTCTTGACGACTATGACTCTTATTTACTATTTGTGGAACCCGAACATTTGTAAACAGTCTACTCCTTGATAACTGCGACTTCATTTCCAAAGTAACTCAGCAAATGCTTTGAGACTGAAGATATAAAAAGTTTATTGTAAAGTCACATTCTTTGATATTTCCGATAAACAAAAAATTAATATTTTCATAACTTTTCTGAGCACCTCACAAAAGCTGCACTCCAGAGCTAAAAAATTATAAAAGGGTCAAGATCTCAGAGAATCATAGTTATATAGCATGGAAACAGGTCCTTCAACCCAACTCAGCTATGCTGACCAAGTTGCCTCCATCTACTGCCCTGCCCTCATCAATCCACTTGGTCACCTCGACAAAAAAACTCAATCAAGTTCATGAGACACTATTTCCCATGCACAAAACCATGCTGAATATCTCTAACCAGTCCTTGCCTTTACAAATGCAGGTAGATCCTGTGTCTCAGAATCCCCTCCAGTAACTTTCCCACCACAGATATTAGGGTCACAGGCCTGTAGTTCCCTGGCTTGTCCTTGCGGTTCTTCTTCAATAAAGGCACAACATTACACCCTCCAGTCTTCTGCTTCGTCACCCGCGGCTAACAGTGATACAAAAATCTCTGCCAGGGCTCCAACAATTTCTTCCCTACCTTCCCACAATGTCCCAGGATACAGGTGGTCAGGCCCTGGGGATTTATCCACCTTTATGCGCTTTAAGAGCTCCAGCACCTTCTCTTTCGTAATGTGGATGTATTTCAAGACATCACTTCCCTGAACTCCTTAGCTCCAATGACCTTCTCCATGATAAATACAGTTGAGAAATATTCATTTAAGACCTCTGCTATCTCTTATGGCTCCACACAGTCCACTACACTGATCCTTAGGGGGCTTTATTCTCTCCCCAGTTACCCTTTTGCTCTTAAAATACATAGAATCTCTTAGTATTTTCCTTTACTTTATCTGCCAAAGCTCTAGTGCCGTCTTTTTGCCTTCCTAATTTTCCTCATGAGTACCCCTATACACTTCTTGATCTCAGCTGCCTTCACCTGACATACGCCTCCTTCTTTGTCCTGATCAAAGCCTCAATATCCTCCATGAACCAGGATTCCCTAATCCTGCCAGCCCTGTTCTTCACTCTAACAGGAACATGCTCAGCCTGAACTCTCCCTACCTACTTGCCAGACGTCCCTTTACCAGCAGTCTCCCCCAAATTGTCTGTCACAAGCTCCACAAAATCTCTGAAATCATACCCTATACTTCACAACAGCAAGCCCTGATGAATCAGAATCATAAACGAAACCAAGTCTGAGATACGAGTTTAGAAAACTAAATAGGAAGGTGCTATGGTGGAAGCCCTAAACTGAGTGAAAATAGCAATCACTACCACATCATTTGCCACTGTATGCCTGCCTTTAAACAGGAGGGAGCTTCCTTTGAGCCGAACTCTCGCAAACATTCCAGTGAGATTAAAGTCCAAAAATGTAATTGGTCCAGTACCAAGCAAGGCCTGAGAAAAACAAATGCCTGGGATAGAGGTCTATCAGTTTGTCAGTAACAGAGTGAACAGCAACTCTCACAAGCACAAGCCTATTTTGTACAAAAGTAATCCTGCCTCTCACACATCCCAAAATAATATTCCCAAATATAATGAAATTTTAATGGGATAGAAGAGTTGAATTTGGCAGTAAGTGCAGAAAAGCAAGCCAACTTGCACTCAGAAACATTCATTTCTCATTGGTAGACTGCCAACATTGAGGCAGAAAGCCCAATATTTGGGGGCATCCCAAAGCTGAAATTTGCCCCTTACAGACTGGGGAAAATTTAAATTATTCTGCATTTACAACATCCATGAAAGAAATACTTCAAACTCAAAGTAATCCTTCAATTTGTCCAACATTTCTATTCAATTCAGTTTTACAATATTGATTGGTAAAATTCACCATATTGACGCTACTCTTGCATTCTGCACAATTCCCCATCCTATATTCTCCACTAACGCACCACCAATGGACATTTATTTCTTCATCTACATGTGTCAAGTAAAGCCAGTGCTTCCCAATGAAAGTGAAGCAAATGAGTGAGCAGTCAACCTTCACCTGGAGGAGTCCACGCTCCCTCCTTTCTGCTACATGACATGGAAAAACAATCCTATCAATCTGCACAATGAATTCCTAAGATGCTAAGTGGAGAAGTGAGGCATCTCTTGCAACAGGTCTTAGTGATTTATTCTGTGGCTGCAATCGCACTACTGTTCAGCAAGCATCTTCACATGTGGATCAGCAGCAACACCATGACCTGTGTGAAGTCTATAGAGGGCTATCCATATTTCTATGGAAGAAGCCAAGAACCTCTGCTATTGGGTCAGCAATGAGTTATTTGTCCCTCTGCACCGCAAGTGTCCTACAGCTTCTTCCATTTAGCTTTACGCCGACAACAGCAGTTTGGCTATGGCTTTCCAGAATGGCTGGTGTGACTTTACATGCTTCTGTGGTGGTTTGTGAATGAGAACGTTTGTTTTGCTTATGTCTCATCTATATTGTTGGAATTGTCACGCACGGCAGATAGAATAATATGGGCCAGCTTCGGCCCTGGATGATCCACCAGCACATTCTCTCCTGCACTCCCAATAGACTGACTATCAAGGAAGACTGATCCTTACAAATATGTCCACCAGAATGAAGAGTCTCCTACGATCCACGGTAAGAAACGGTGGGTCAATCATTGGCCAACAGTGTTGCCAGGATAAAGAGCCATGGAGGATATTTAAATTTATCAACTCATTTTGATCTACCCAAGTAAGGATGAAATAGTCATTTGAATATAATTTCAAATATTGTTGGGGGGTGGCGGCTGTAAATGACTAGATAAAGGTTATCTCCTTCAATGTTTTTTTTGATCATTACAAATCCTCACCCACAGAATTAATTACATGTTTAAACAAGATATAAACAAAGACCACATTGTTGTCTGTAATTACCTGTCCTTATGCAATGTTTACCTCTCAGAATTCTGACAGTTTGGTTTGTTTTGAAAAAATATCTCCAAGATCAATTTTCCATCCAATATTTTATTGCCTTGATTTAAAAATATAAGCTATTAATAGTAAATTAACACTTGAATATATCAATTTATGGCCTGTTTTCACAAAAGTTGTAAAACCCTTTTGTACCTTCAAAATCGTGCATGCAAAATATGTTCCCATCCACCTGAACACGTGCCACCTCTGGTGGAATATCAGGGTAGTTCGAGAGACTGGAGAGAATTCAGGCAAAGACTCGACAGAAATATTCAGACTCTCACTTTTATGGTCAAAATCAATCATTGAATGTTACTGAAATGCTATTGCGTCACACTCCATTTGGCAGTAAGATAGCAACCTTATTTCTTTCTCCTTTCTGAACAGTTTGCATACAGCCGAGTTTCAATTCCTACATTTAAATCATTGGCTGTATTTTCATATCAGAAAATCAGTTGAACAAATTTGAATTGCAATGAAGGCAGGTGGAGAGCCAAACATTAAGTACGCCAAGGACCTTTCAGGTCAGGCTTATTATCCAAAAGCAGTTTTCAGCCAATGAGATACACAAGCTACAAACTCTGCTGTTATCTAGGCAGACAATCCATACAAAATTAGGTCCCACAAACAACTCTGCACAAACTTCAGATCAATCTGTTCTCATGTTGCTTAATGGAGGAATACAACCTGCTAAGACACTATTTTTTATTGGTTACTAGCTATTTGTGATTAGTTTCCAGGTTGGACAAATTTGGCAAGTACAACATCAACACTTGTAACAGACAGCATGATACATGATTGAAATAATGAGTTGGTAATGATGTTCAGTCAGCATAAGTATACTACAACTGAGATATTTTCTTTATATAAATTAAGCTACAGGTTTGGATAACCTTCACGGATGTTGCGCAATCTCTGATGGCATACACAGTGTGTAAACAAAGTAATTTTGTTCAAGAATGTACATGGGAGGTGGCAGCTCCAAGAACATCCCCATCCTTAACAACAGCAAAAACCCAGCTAATGAGGGCCAAACACAAAGCTGAAGCACTCAGATAAAAATCTCTCAGTTTCCCTCCAAGTTAGCTAGCATCACATCAGTCAATTTGATTCACTCCATTGCTGGGAGTTCTAGATGTAGTACAGCCAGAGAGTAGACAGCAGTCTAACTGTAATGAAGACTTCAGAACTAGCTACATCTCTTGTCAAGCTGTTCCAGTAGAGTTACATCTATCTATCCAATAGGGCAAACTGTCCACAAAACATAGGACAAATCCAATCTGTCTAAATATAGCCAACTATCAATCGTCAGTGAAAGAAAGTGTTAATTTACAGGTGCAGCTAATAGCTGGAAAACAAACCACATGTTGGTCTTTACTGTAAGATGATTTGACCACCTGAAGCACTATGTGCAGGTCTAGTTTCCCAAAGGAAGGATATACTTGGGACAGAGGGAGTGCAACAAACTTCACCAAAGTAATTGCTGCGATGGGTGTATTGTCCTATCAGGAGAGACTATGCAGAATGAGCAAATCCCTTTCTAGAAAACAGAAGATGCTATCAACGAAGAATTCAATATTTTTTTTTACAGGATCTAACACGGTAGATGCAGGGATGATACTTTCCCTCGCTGGAAAAACTAAAATCAGGGGGTCACAGAATCAAAATAATGAGTCAGCCATCAGGGCAGAGATGATCAGAAATTTCTTTACTCAGAGGGTGGAATCCTTTGCCCAAGAGGTCTCTCGAGTCTGCTCCAAGTACAATCCATACGTTTTTGGGTATTAAAGGGATACAGGGACCGTATGAGCAAGTGGCATTGGGGTGAAAGATCAGCTTTTGAACAATGCAGCAGGTGCAAGGAGCCAAATAGCCTACTCCTGCTTATATGTTATGTCATCAACAGTGCCATCAAGTGGCACTAACTCTCCAACAACCTGTTCATCAATATTCACTTTGGGGTTTACCAGAACCACTCCACTTCAACATAAGGCATAGAAAGCTATGGACCTAATACAGGCAAACAAGATTAGTACAAATAGGTACAACAGTCAGTGTGGATGTGGTGGACTAAAGAGACCCTTTTTGTGCTGGATGACTCTATAAGCTTGGTCAAATACTGCCTTGATGTCAAGAGCAATAACCATGATTTCATCTCTGGAATTCAGCTATTTTGTCTGTGTTTTGACCAAGTTTGGCACTCAGAAGCCCTGGTAAAACAGTTTAATCGACCTCGAGGAAAGCACTTCACTGGTTGAGGTCATACTTCCACACAAAGAAAGATGGTTGTAGTTGTTGGAGGTCAATGATCCTGGCCACAGGACACCATGATAGAAGTTCCTTAGAACAACATCATAAGCCCAATCAGCTTCAGTTGCCTAATATGATCAAAAACAGAGCACACTTTCTTGGCGATTACACAATGTTCAATTGCCTTAATAACTTCCCATGAAATGAAGTAGTTCCTGCCTCTATGTAGTGACACCTAGACAACTTCCAAGCTTGGGTTGATAATTGGCAAGTAACATTGCTACAGAAATGCCAGAAAATGATCACTGATAACAGGAAAGTCTAATTACTACCTACCAACGCTGAATCCTCTACCATCAAGATAAAATTCACTAGAAACTCAACAGCACCTGCTACACAAATATTACAGCTATTAGAGCACATCTGAGGTTGGATATCTGGGGAGATGACTCATCTCTTGAAACCCCAAAGCCTTTCCAACACCACCAAACCATAAGTCAGGAATGTAATGGAATACATCACACTTACCTGGATGGGCGAAGGTGCTCGATGACCTTGACACCATCCATGACAAATCAACCCATCAACCACCCAACACCTGCACACCGTGGATGCAGCGTATACCTACAGACTGCACCAAATTACTTGCCTAAGCTACTCCAACAACCTGTCAAAGGATTCAGCAGGATATAGACCACCTGGAAGTATGGGCAGAGAAACAGTAAATGGAGTTGAACCTGGACAAGTGATGTTGCACTTCAGGGCCTTAAATGCAAGCAGGAAAAATACAGTAAATGGCAAGATCCTTAGGAGCATTTAAGTACAGAGGGATCTTGGGGTACACAGCTCTCTAAAAGTAGCAAAACAAGTAGAAAGGGTGGTAAGGAAGACATATGGCATGCTTGCCTTTAATCAGTCAGCGTACTGAATATAAAAGTTGGAATGTCATGTTACAACTGTATAGAACTTTGATTAGGCCACATTTGGAGTGTTGTGTGCAGTTCTGGTTGCTGCATTCACAGGAAGGATGTGGAGGGCGAAAATGTCAAATACTAGAGGGCATAGCTTTAAGGTGAGAGAAGGAAAATTTAAAGGAGAATTACAAGGCAAGATTTTTTTTAAACAATGAGAGTGGTAGGTGCCTGGAATGCACTGCCAGAGGATGTGATAGCAGATATGACTGCAACATTTAAGAGGCATTTAGACAGGTATGTGAACAGGCAGAGACTGGAGGGATATAGAGCACGTGCAGGCAGACTTGCAGTTTAAATTGGCATCATGGTCAGCGCAGACATTGTGGGCTGAAGGGCTTGTTCCTGTGCTGTACTGTTCTAACCAATGACTTCAATTACCAAAAAAGATGAGAGCAGCAGGCATTAAGGAACACCACGATCAGCAGGTTCCCCTTCCAGTCACACATACTGCTAATTTGGAAATATTTGTCCTTTCCTATAACAGGGTCTAAATCCTAGAAATCCCAACCCAACTACACTGAGTGAGTACTTACGCCAGAAAATCTGCAGCAGTTCAAGATGTTGGCTCACTACCATATTCTCAAGGGCAATTAGGAATTGACAATAAATTCTGGCCTAGCCAGCAAAGCACAAATGAAGAAAAAAATTTCCCAGCAATGTCACTGGGCAGCTTCACTTCCCCTTTATTGGCACAGGGACATTTAGATTAGTAGTAGCTACTCACCTGCTGCTCCAGCTGAATCAGCTAACTCAGCAGAGCTGGATCAGACTTGGGAATGTCTGGCCTTTGTAGCACAGTACGATGAACCTTACTGGGTAGCACAGTGTTTTTGCTGCCTGCTTGCAATTAAATGATATTGAACGACTTCAGGGACAAAAATACTTAAAAAAAAACACTTAATTTTCAAAAAAAGCACATGAATCTGATTTTAAATTGGTTCAGAGAGCACAGAAAGTGACTTTTTTAAAAAAAAACTATGCATAATGTCCAAGCAAAATGCAAAAACGGTATTTAGGTATGGTTCGTCTTCCTCCCACTGGAGCAATTATAGGCCGCCCACTTTATATTTTAAGCATAGTTTCTGTAAACACCAATATACTTGTTTTTCTGAAATATAGTACAGGATATTCAAAAATCAGAGTCAGTATATGCTGTACAAGAAATGAAACAAAACTATTTATGCAAAATGGTGCATACCATCTGTGTACTGTGTACAATAAGGCTGGTATATGGGCATTTAAGTTTTGCAGAAATTTAAAAGCAAGGGATGCTTTCCGTTTATTTTTCTGGATAAGTAATCATATATCCTCAGAGTTATTTCTCCTCCACCCATAATTCTCCCTACCAGTCCCAAAAGGCACAGGACCTTGCATGAATACACCTCAAATGCATCACCTCTCAGCACTGAAACTACTTTCAATCAAAGCAGGACAAATGAAGGTGTTAAAATTTCATGCAACTCCTCCTTTTTACAAAATAGAAAAAGATTGACTGAGTCTGAGTTATAAATATTACTGCTGGAACAGAGACCAATCATCCCTTGTTGTTAAACTCCCTACTTACTTACAGAAAAGGACCTACAACCTCCCATCAAGAAACAGAGACCTGCCAAACTGCTACTCAGTTCAAAAAACATTTGAATTAAGGATGTCTGTAAAAGGGATATGAAGGTCAACACTGATTATGAACAGTAGGAAACTGTTGCTGATGATAGAAGCAACATTGGGTGTGGGTAGGGATATGCCACTGTGACAATCAGTGGTTTCAACAGCTCCTTAAACATCAGAGCCACAAACTATTTAAAATTAAATAAATCTGGTGACATGCAAGAGAGAATAATTGGAATGCAAGGAGTCAGGGAGGGGGGGAATGGGATTACTGGATTGCTCCCCAGCACTGGCATAGCCCCGGTATGCCAAATGGCCTCCTTCTGTGTCCTTATAAAAGAACAGGCAACGAATGCTGTTCTTGTCAACAACACCCACATGCTGTCCCATATCAGAGTGTGTTATACACAATCAGTGAACCATTGTTTGGGATTTCGTAAACAAGAGCTCTGCTTGAGTAATTCACAACAAACATCATAAAACAGGAGCAAAGTTACCTACTGTTACAATACAATTAAAAAGAAATAACTTAAAACTTGCACCCTTTAGATATTGCACCCTTTAGATATTGCACCAGTTTGTCACTTTCGTTCAAGGCAGGGATTCCAAGCTGACCATTTTCCACCGTAAAACTTCTGCCAAATCAGCCCACAGACTCCAAGCAAGCACTCCTCCCCATTGCCTTTCACCATTTTATACTGTTTATTCTTAGGTTTACTTTAGAATATTTTGGATTTGAGGTTTGAGAAGGCTACAATTAACATTGTTCCCCCATTGGTGAACTGTGCCTTTGGTGAACACTAAGCTGTTATTAACAGCAACTTGAAATGCAGATTAATGGGAACAGGAATGTAAGTGAAGTGTTTACATGATCTGACAAAGTACTTCACAACTAAAGTAGTTCTGACATGTAATGACTTCTGTAATGGTAGATAAACATATCATCCAATTCCCAACACAGAAAGATTCCACAAACAGTACTGAAATTAATGATCAATTCATCTTAAGTTATTCAGGCTGGCCAGGACAGTGAGAGAACACCCCTGCTCTTCAAATAGCTCATCCACTAGTGGGATCAGGCAGGGTCAAGGTTTCACATCTCAGCCAAGTGACAGTCACGTCCAACAATATAACACCCAGTCAGCACTACTCTATAGTATGGGTCCGCAACACATATGGAGCCTGAGATCTTCAAGCCGAGAGGTGGGTCTGTGTTTGACTGTGCCAAGCTGTCAAACGTTTTTTGGTGGCCCAGTAAATCAACGAAGCTCACCCTGATTCTGTCCTTAATGAGATAATATAACTTTTACTAAGAAACCAAATAGTTACTAGTGCATTGAGCGTTTGCTTTGACAACCTCAGGACATCCTTAAAGTACTTTACAGACAATGAAATACGTTTAAACGGAGGTAACGTAAGGTAATGCAAAGAGCATGTTCAGGAGTTCTGAGAGGCAAGGTCAAGAGCGTTCTTCACAGCCTGACACCGAGCAGAGCCGAGGCTTCACCCGCACACACACCACCACACCCGGCCGCCCACCGACAGCCCAGCTCTCTCCCGGAGGCGCCTTCCCGTGCAGACGGAGCGGGATTCACGGCAGCCCCGGGTGCCAGGCCCGCTGCAGCGAGGGCAGAGCCCGACGCCCGGGCCTGCGAACCGACAGGCGCTCAACTCCCAGGCCGAGGATGCAGCTGGGCCCGGAGCCCCAGCCTCTGCCTGTCGAGGGCGCGACGTGCGCCGGGCCCTGCCCGGCCCGACCCCCTCCCCTCCCCTCCCCTCCCCACCCACTTCCCCCCGTCCTCCTCCCCTCCCCAACTCTCCCCGCTTCTCTCCGTCCCCTCCCTCTCTCGCCCCCTCCCCTCCCTCCCTCTACCCCGCTCTCCCCCTCCCCCACTCTCTCCCCCCAGCCCCCTCTCTCCACAGCCCCCTCTCTCCCATCTCTCCCCCTAACCCCCTCTCTCTCCCCCTCCCCAAGCCCCCCTCTCCCCTCTCTCTCCCCCAGCCCCCCCCTCCCTCTCCCCCCTCTCTCTCCCCCAGCCCCCCCTCCCTCTCCTCCCTCTCCCCCCCAGCCCCCCCTCCCTCTCCCCCCTCTCTCTCTCCCCCCAGCCCCCCCTCCCTCTCCCCCCTCCCTCTCCCCCCCTCTCTCCCCCAGCCCCCCCTCCCTCTCCCCCCTCTCTCTCTCCCCCAGCCCCCTCTCTCTCTCCCCCCTCTCTCTCTCCCCCAGCCCCCCCTCCCTCCCTCCCTCTCCCCCCCTCCCTCTCCCCCTCTCTCTCTCCCCCAGCCCCCCCGCCTCCCCCCCAGCCCCCCTCTCCCCCCCCCAGCCCCCCTCCCCCCCTCTCCCCCCCAGCCCCCTCTCCCCCCCCACACCCCCCACCCCCCCCCCCCGACACTCACACTTCACCACCCGCTCGGCGGTCGGCAGCTTCCTGTCCCGAGCCGCCATGGCGCCGCTCCGAGTGGCGCCCCGGTCCGGGCCGAGCCTCTCGGTCCGCTCCCCCCCGCAGTGCGCGCTGCCTGCCCGCCGCCGGCCCTCCCTCTCCGCCCGCAGCCTCGGTCTCTAGTGGCGGCGGCGGCGGGACAACACTCCCGGCATCGCGGCTCCGCGCAACATGGCGGGGCAGGCCCAGGGTGCACCGCGCGGCGCCAGGGGCGGCGACTGAGGGGAGGGGAGGGGAGGGTAAGAAGGGGGGAGGAGGAGGGGAGGTGGAAGGAAGAGGGTATAGGGAGGGGGTAGGGGAGTGGGGGTAGGGAGGGGGTTTAGGAAGAGGTTAGGGGAGTTGGGTAGGAAGGGAGTAAGGGGAGGGGGGTAGGGAGTAAGGGGAGGGGGGTAGGGAGTAAGGGGAGGGGGGTAGGGAGTAAGGGGAGGGGGGTAGGGGGTAGGGAGTAAGGGGAGGGGGGTAGGGGGTAGGGAGTAAGGGGAGGGGGGTAGGGGGTGGGGAGGGGGGTAGGATGGGTAGGGGAGGGGAGTAGGAAGTGGGTAGGGGAGGGGGGTAGGAAGTGGGTAGGGGAGAGGGTAGGAATGAGGTAGGGAGGGGGTAGAGGAGGGGGAAGGAAGGTGTTGAGGGAGAGGGTAGGGTGGGTAGGGGACTGGGTAGGCAAGGGTGGTAGGAAGGGGAGGGGGTAGGAAGGTGTTAGGGGGAGGGGGTGGTAGGAAGGGGGGAGGGGAAGGGGAGCCAGAGTAGGAAGGGTGTAGGGGAGGGGTGAGGACGAGGGATAGGAGGGGGATGGGGATGGGGAGGTGGGGGCGATGGGAGGGAGGGGTGTGGGAGGTGGGGAAGAAGAGGGGAGGGAGAGGAGGGTGGTGAAGGGAGGGGGTAGGGGAGTGGGGAGAAGGGGAAGGTAGAGGAAGAGGGGAGGGGGAGGGAGACAAGGGGGAGAGGGGAGGGGGTGGGTGGTCGAGGGAGGGGAGGTGAGGGACGGAGGAGGGGGAGGGAGGTGGGGAGAAGAGGGAAGGGACAGGAGGAGGGGAGAGACGGGGAGGAGGGGTGGGGGAGACGAGGGGGAGTTGGGGGAAGGAGAGGAAGGGGGAGGTTGGGGGAGGTGTGAGGGGAGAAGGGGAAGTGGGAAGAAGGGGGAGGGGAGTGGGATGGGGAGGTGGGGAAAGGGGAGGGGGAGGGAGGATGATGGAGGTGTGAAGAGAGCTGGGGGAGGGGAGAGGGGTGGGGAAGGGGATGGTGAGGGGGAGTTCATGAGGCGGGAAGGGGGTGGTGAGTGTGGTGCAGGAGAGGTGGGGTAGGGGTGGGGTGAGGGGGGTGAGGTGAGGGTATGGAGGAGGGGGTTCGTGAGGGGCTGTGGGGGTGGGGGAAGTGGTGTGGGGTGGGGAGGGGTGAGGGTAGTGAGGAGAGGGGTGAGGTGAGGGTGTGGGGGAGGGGGTGGTGAGGAGCTATGGGGAGGGGTGGTGAGGGGGAGGGGAGGTTGACGGAGGGGTGGGGTGAGGGGATGAGGAGGAGGGGATGGTGAGGGGGGTAGGGAGGGGAGGGAGTGGTAGAGGGGTGGGGGAGAGGAGGTGGCGAGAGGGGTGGAGGGGTAGTGAGAGTGGGTGTGTGTGGAGGGGGAGAGAGGGGGAAGGGGAGAGGGGCAAGGGGAGAGGGGGAGGGAGGGGGAAGGGGGGAGGGGAGGGAGGGGGAAGGGGAGAGGGGGAGGGGAGGGAGGGGGAAGGGAGGAGTGGGGAGGGGTGGGACGTGAGGGAGGAGACGGGGAGCGGAGGAGTGAGGAGGGAGAAGGGAAAGGGTGGGGAGGGAGGGGAAAGGGGTGGAGAAGGGGAGGGAGAGGAGAGGGAGAATGGGGGAGGAGAAGGGGGAGTGGGAGAAGGTGTGGGGGGAGGGGAGTGGGATGGGGGATGGGGTGAGATGAGGGTGGGTGAGGTGAGGGGGAGGGGGTGAAGATAAAGGGGATAGTGGGGAGGGGGTGAGGGTGAAGGGGTGGTGGGCAGGGGATTGAGGGTGGGGTCATGGGAGGTGGGGAGAGTGGGTGAAGGGATGGGGTGTGGGAGGAAGGTGAGGGAAGAGGTGGGGAGAGGGTTTGGAGGTGACTGGGATGGGTGCGGGGGAGGGGGGTGGAGGAGGGAGTGTGTAGGGGTGGGGAGAGAGGTGAGGGGATGAGGAGGGGGGATGGGGAGAGAGGGGGTGAGGAGGAGGGTTGGGGTGAGGGGGTAGTGTAGGGGAGGGGCTGGGATGTGAGGGAGAAGGGTGAGGAGGGGATGTTGGGAGGGGGCGGGGGATGAGGGAGGGGGCATGAGCAGGAGGAGTGAGGAGGGGAAGGGAGTGAGGGTAAAGGGCATGGTGGGGTAGGGGTGAGGAGAGGGGTGGGGTTCAGGGGAGGGCTGTGGGGGGAAAGCGGGGGTGGGTACTGGGAGGTGGAGTAGGTGGGGGGTGCTTGAGTGTGGAGGGGGTGGTGTGAGAGGGGGTGATGGTGTGGGGAGGGGTGGTGGGTATTGGGAGAGTGGGTGAGGGGGAAGGAGGGGTGGAGGGTGGGGGGTAGGGTTCGGTGTGAGGTAAGGAAGGGTGGGGATGATGGGGAGAGTGGTTGGGGAGGAAGGAATGGTGGGGGAGGGAGGGGAGGGGGAGGAGAAGGTGGGGAGGGCAAGGAGGGTGGGGGAAGGGGAATGGGGGGGAGGAGGACGTAGGGGAGAGGGGTAGGTAGAGGGGTTGTGGGGGTGGGGTGGGGAGGGAGGAGCGATGTGGGGAGAGGGTTTGGAGTGGGGAGGAAGGGGTGGGGAGGCAGGTTGGAGAGTGGGGAGCTGGGGGTGGGGAGGAGGAGAGGGGACTGGGAGGGGAGAGAAGGGAATGGGGAGGGAGGGGTTGGGGCGGAGTGGGTGAGGAGGGGGTAATGGTGTGAGGGTGGAGGGTGTGGTGGAGGGAGATGCAGGAAGGGGGGTGGGGTAGGCGGGGGCAAGGGAGGAGCAGGAGGTTGTAGCGAGAGGGAGCAGCAGGCTGGAGAGTGGGGACGGAGGGACAAGCAGGGATGATGGGGGGGAGGGTAGGGCCGGTGGAGGGGGAAATGGGGAGGGAGCGGCGGGTTGGGAGGGGAGGGTGGGATGGGTGGTGGGAGAAGAGGAGGATGAAGAGGGGGGCAAGGGAAGGGCGATTGGAGGTGGGTGGGTGGAGGAAGGGGAGGAGGGGAGAGGAGGGGTTTGGGGGAGGGGAGGGGTGGGGGTGATGGGTCATGGGGAGGGAGGGGGTGGAGGGGAGGGGCAAGTGAGGAGGTTGGTGGGAGGGGAGGGTGGAGGAGAGGAGGGAGGGGAGTTGGGAGGACGAGATGAGAGGGTGGGGTAGGAAGAATTGGGGTGAGTGGGGATGGAGAGAGTGAGGGAGGCATGGGTGGGGAGGAATGGAGAGCGTTTGGCAAAAGAGGGAGGGGGAGAGAAGGGAGGGGAAGAGAAGGGATAGGGGGAGAGGGAGAGAAGGGAGGGGGAGAGAAGGGATGGGGGAGAGGGAGGGGGAGGGGGGGAGAGAAGGGATGGGGAGAGGGAGAGGGAGAGAAGGGAGAGGGAGGGGGATAGAGGGAGGGGAGAGGGAAGGGATGGGGAGAGGGAGGGGGAGAGAAGGGATGGGGAGAGGGAGGGGGAGAGAGGGAGGGGGAGAGGGGGAGGGGGAGATGGAAGGGATGAGTTGGGAGATAAAGGGGAGGGAATAATGACGAGAAGAGGTAGAATAGAGACAGCAGGTAAAAGAGGGCAGGGAAGGAATGTGAGGGGAAAGTTGGGGGAATGGTGCATGGGGGGTGGAGAATGAGGGGAGAGGGGGTGAAGCAAGGGGGAGGAAAGGCTTTGGAGGGAGGAGAGAAGAAAGGAAGAGAGGGAAGGGAGGATGAAAGGGCAGAGGGGAGGAATGGAGGAAGGGGTGAGGAGGGGTTTGCAGGATAGGAAGAGGGAGACGGGAGGGAGGAAAAGGGAGAGAGCAGAGAGGCAGGAGTGTTGGAGCGGGAAGGAAAGTAGAGATTGGGGACTGGGAAGGAAGTCAGGGGAGAGTGGGAAGAAGGTAAGGGGGAAGTGGGGAGGGGGAAGGAGGTAGTCACCCTTCAGGTTTAGCCAGATAGTAGATGAGTGATCACTAGAAAGGGCAGGCAGGCAGTGCAAAAACTCCCCTGTGGCTATTCCCCTGTCTAACAGCTACTGTATACCACTTTGGATACTGTTGTGGGGGGACGGTCTCTCAGTAGGCTCCAAGATGGTGTGTTGCCTCCATCGTCAAGGATCTCTCGGATCAAATATAGCACATTTCTGAAGGGGGAAGATGAGCAGCCAGAGGTCATGGTTCATGTTGGTACTAACTTACATAGGTAAGAAGGGAAATGGGGTACTGCAAAGGGAATTCAGGGAGTTAGGTAGAAAGTTGAAAAGCAGGACCTTTAGGGTTGCAATCTTTGGATTGCTCCCTGTGCCACATACTAGCAAGTTAATTGGAAAGAGTTGGTTACGGGCAAATCCACATCTGACATGTGGAGGTAGCTTAAAGACCAGCTGCACAAAGTTCAGGACCGGTTTGCTCCAGTAAGAGGGAAGGACAAGAACGGCAAGGTACGGGAATGTTGGATGACAAGAGAGGTGGTTACTTTAGTCAAGAAGAAGAAGGAAGTATATGTAAGGCTTAGGAAGCTGGAATCGAACAGAGCGCTTGAGGACTATAAAAAAGCCAGAAGGGAACTCAAAAGGGACTTGGGAGAGCCAGCCGGGGTCTATGAAAAGTCCTTGGTGAGTAGGGTCAAAGAGAATCTCACCCACATCCTTCACCTCTAAACACAAGTTGGTATTTATTGAGGAGAAGGATGTGGAGGACAGTGAGATCAGAGTGAAGCATGCTAAGATGCTGGGGCATTTCGAGATTAGGGAAAAGGTGGTGTTAGGTCACTTGAAAAACATTAAGGTGAATGTGTCCCTAAGTACCTGATGGGATATACCCCAGGTTACTGAGAGAGGCAAGAGATGAAATGGCTGGGGCCTTGACCAAGATCTTGGTACCTTCGCTGGCCACAGCTGTGGTGCCAGAGGACTGGCGAGTAGCTAATGTTGTTCCTTTGTTGAAGAAGGGAAATAGAGATAATTCTGGAAATTATAAACCGGTGAGTCTCACATCAGTGGTCGGGAAATTAATGGAGAGAATTCTTAGGGATAGGAGTAAGGAGCATTTGGAGAAGCATGGTCTAATTAGGGACAGTCTGCATGGCTTTGTTCAGGGTAGGTCATACCTGACTAATCTGACAGTTTTTTGAGGAGGTGAGGAAGGTGATTGATGAAGGTAGAACTGTGGATGTTGAATACATGGACTTTAGTAAGGCATTCAACAAGGTCCTGCATGGTAGGCTCATCCAGAAAATTAGGATGCACGGGATCCACGGTGACTTGGCTGATTGGATCCAAAATTGGTTTGTCATAGAAGGCAGAGAGTAGTTGTGGATGGCTCTTATTCTGGATGGAGGTCTGTGACTGGTGGTGTTCAACAGGGGTCTGTACTGGGACCTCTGTTGGTGGACATACAGTGGCATGCAAAAGTTTGGGCACCCCTGGTCAAAATTTCTGTTACTGTGAATAGCTAAGCGAGTAAAAGATGACCTGATTTCCAAAAGGCATAAAGTTAAAGATGACACATTTCTTTAATATTTTAAGCAAGATTACTTTTTTATTTCTACCTTTTACAGTTTCAAAATAACAAAAAAGGAAAAGGGCCTGAAGCAAAAGTTTGGGCACCCTGCATGGTCAGTACTTAGTAACACCCCTTTTTGCAAGTATCACGGCTTGTAAACGCATTCTGCAGCCAGCTAGGAGTCTTTCAATTCTTGTTTGGGGGATTTTTGCCCATTCTTCCTTGCAAAAGGCTTCTAGTTCTGTGAGATTCTTGGGCCGTCTTGTATGCATCGCTCTTTTGAGGTCTATCCACAGATTTTCGATGATGTTTAGGTCAGGGGACTGTGAGGGCCATGGCAAAACTTTCAGTTTGTGTCTCTTGAGGTAGTCCATTGTGGATTTTGAGGTGTGTTTAGGATCGTTATCCTGTTGTAGAAGCCATCCTCTTTTCATCTTCAGCTTTTTTACAGACGGTGTGATGTTTGCTTCCAGAATTTGCTGGTATTTAATTGAATTCATTCTTCCCTCTACCAGTTAAATGTTCCCTGTGCCACTGGCTGCAACACAAGCCCAAAGCATGATCGATCCACCCCCGTGCTTAACAATTGGAGAGGTGTTCTTTTCATGAAATTCTGCACCCTTTTGTTTCCAAACATACCTTTGATCATTGCAGCCAAAAAGTTCTATTTTAACTTCATCAGTCCACAGGACTTGTTTCCAAAATGCATCAGGCTTGTTTAGATGTTCCTTTGCAAACTTCTGACGCTGAATTTTGTGGTGAGGATGCAGGAAAGTGGGATAGGTGGGGAAGGATAAGCAAACCAGGGAGTCACAGAGAGAGTGGTCCCTACAGAAGGTGTAAAGGGGATGGTATCACCATGCACTTGCTACTCTTGTAGGCATTGTGGATTTGGGAGGTGCTGTCAGAGTAGTCTGGGTGAGTAACTGGTGCACTGTGTAGATGATACACACGAATAAACAATATGGAGGCTTATAAAATTATGAGGGGCATGGTCAGTCTTTTTCTTAGGGCAGGGGAGTCTCGAACTAGAGAGCGTAGTTTTAAGGTGAGAGGGGAGAAATTTAGGGGAGATCTGAGGGGTACGTTTTTCACACAGACGGTGATGGTTATCTGGAACGAGCTGCCAGAGGAACCATAGAACAATACAGCACAATACAGGCCCTTCGGCCCACCATGTTGTGCTGACCTTTAAATCACACCTAATACTATCTAACCCCTTCCTCCCACATATCCCCCTATTTTAAAATCCTCCATATGCTTATCTAACAATCTCTTGAACTCGACCAACGTACCTGCCTCCACCACTGCCCCAGGCAGCGCATTCCATGTACCAACCACTCTCTGGGTGAAACACCTCCCTCTGATATCTCCCTTGAATTTCCCACCCATTACTTTAAAGCCATGCCCTCTTGTATTGAGCATTGGTGCCCTGGGAAAGGTGCTGGCTGTCCACTCTATCTATTCCTCTTAATATTTTGTATACCTCTATCATGTCTCCTCTCATCCTCCTTATCTCCAAAGAGTAAAGCCCTAGCTCCCTTAGTCTCTCATAATCCATACTCTCCAAACCAGGCAGCATCCTGGTAAATCTCCTCTGCACCCTTTCCAACGCTTCCACATCCTTCCTATAATGTGGCGACCAGAACTGTACACAGTACTCCAAGTGTGGTCTAACCAGAGTTTTGTAGAGCTGCATCATTACCTCACGGCTCTTAAACTCAATCTCATGACTTCTGAAAGCTAACATCCCATAAGCTTTCTTAGCTACCCTATCCATCTGTGAGGCAACTTTCAGTGATCTGTGGACATGAACCCCCAGATCCCTCTGCTCCTCCCCACTCCCCAGAATCCTGCCATTAACCTTGTACTCCGCCTTGGAGTTTGTCCTTCCAAGGTGTACCACCTCACACTTCTCCGGATTGAACTCCATCTGCCACTTTTCAGCCCAGTTCTGCATCCTATCAATATCCCTCTGTAAGCTTCGACAGTCCTCCACACTAGGAGGTGGAGGCAGATACAATTACAATATTTAAAAGGTGTTTGGGCAAGTACTTGGATAGGAAAGGTATAGAGGGATACGGTCCTAATGCAGGCAAATGGGATTATCATAGACGGGCATCACGGTTGGCATGGGCGAGGTGGATTAAAAGGGCCTGTTCCTGTGCCCTTTCCTAATTAATTGCCCAACATTGTTGTATCTGGCTGCAGTGAGTATGGTGGCGGATGGCATGCCAGTCGAATAGCTGCTTTGTCTTGCATGGTGTCAAGTTTCTTCAGCATTGTTGCAGCTGCAAACATCCAAACAGGGGGGTGAGCGAGTTTGTCGCGAAGTATCCGGGCACTGACAGTATCTGTTGTTGGCCCGGTTATGCTTCTGGTCATTCCGGGCGAGTGGTGAGGCAGGGTTTGGGAGAGAATTCGAGGATTTGGGTCCTAGGCAGGTATAGGTAATTGTGTTTTGGATAGGAGGAAGAGAAAGGGGTGAAGATGTTCTGGAAGCCAGAGTTGGAGGAAACCAGAGCTCTCGGAGCATTGTTGGGCTGGATGAGCCTTCAGAGATAGATGGAGGCATGACTGCGAGGATTTCAGTACAAGGTGGGTTTTAATATGGACGCAGTAATTGCACAGAGGAATGGTTCATGCTGGGCATAGGAATCAAGAGCTTCCGTTAATATTGCAGTGGTACAGCAGATGGGTACACAATTTTTCAGGAATGACCTTCCTCACAGACATCAGCATTTTCCTGCAGTTCCTGCTGTCTGAAACCTACCAATGGATTTGGACTGCTTATCACCTCTCATGCTGGGCATGAGAGGGCAGGATTGAAATGTCTTTAAAAGTTATTGAACTGAGGGCTGAGCTATTGAGCGTTTTCTAGGGATCAATAAGAAATCCTGAACGTGGTCAGCTGTCTTGAGACATTACTAGCCCTGCTGCTCTGCTAATCCAAAACTGCCTCCCTGCAGGCTCCTGGACGGATCTGCCCAAATGAATGACTTTCTCAAGTGGATGGATAAAATCCTGGTCAAAGGAGAACAGGGAAGTACATTCCCTTGCTCTAGACAATGCTTATCCCTCAAGCAACCACCAAAACAGGTTGTCAGGTTACTGACTCATTGCTTGTGGGATCATTGTGCACAAGTCAGGTTCTGTGCTTACTCACTCCAGTACTGAACACACTGTGGCTGTGAAGTATTCTGGGATGTCCCGTGATCATGTGATATGCACACCTATTTTTCACATGTTCAATAAATGATTTGGATAAAATAATTACTCTTTTCTTTACTCAGGTAGATAACAATACAGGTACCATACCTGCTGATTGCTTTCAGCCTTATCTTTTGGGTACAGGAGTCTGCCAGGTGCGTTTTAAACAAGCTCCTTTATTTTGTCAAAGCTGGAGTGTTACTGTCACCTATATGACATTCAATCGGTAGAAAGCCACAAACATGTTCAACAGTAAACAGTCAGTTAATATAATATTTAGGGCAAAAACAACTAGGATTCCTTTGCAATATTTCCCTGAGAAGAACAAAAGGAATTACTCCTTAACAAAGGCAGACAATTCGGTTTGTTTAGTATATTGATGTGTATTGTGAAGATTTAAAAAAAGTAAAATGTAATTTTGCTTTCCTTACCATTTATATTGGTTTATCAAAGGATTCTGCCCTACACAGTCCATATTAAATTCTAAGAGGCATTGCTAGGTCTAATTATATCTTGATCAATCTGTTTTAGTCTCCCAATTTCAAACATTTTATTCGGTTATTAGAGAATGGTGACATCATTAAAGAGAAAGTGGTACCTGTCCTGGAGTGGGAGTGGGGGACTTGTACAAGGTGGGCGTTGGACCTCAACATGATTCAAACCAATCTAGTGAAGAAGGTCTCTAAGATCATGCAAGAGGGACTAAACCAGTTGTAGGTGGAGGGAAAAAAAATATAAAAATGGTATAGCAAATTGCCTTGAGGATCAGGAATCACAATTCCAGAGATAGGAGGGTTCATTACAGAGGAGCAATGCAAATATGGCTTCTTAGTGCATTTGAATAAATGTACAGAGCATGGTGATGATGGACCCCCATCATCAGGGACTCCCAACATCTGGGCCATCAGGCAGGAGATACAGGAGACTGAAGACCCACACCTCGCGTTCAACAACAGCTTCTTCCCCACTGCCATCAGGTTCTTGAACCGACCCGAAAAACCCTAACACTACCTCTGATGATATGTCTTTTCTCTCTCAAACTTGCACGAGGGTTGTTATTGTATATTTTGTTTTGTGGCGACTCACCGTCTAGTCGGGCGAACCGGCTCGGCAGTCGGGTCGCGCGGTGTCGGAGCAACGAGGCCCAAGATGGCGGCGGGCCTCGTCTTTCCGAGCGACGGGGAGAACCCGCGCGCGGGAAAGTCCTGATGACGTAGGACTTACGTCATTGCCGGTTTTTTGGGTGGGAGTTTTCTCCCATAAAGGGCCCGCGCAAGGCGGGAAAATAAACCAGTTCTGTTTGGCAATCCTCCGAGTGAGTCTTGTTTTATTCCGCGGTAGCAACCGCTACAGTTTTTTAATTTGCACAAGTGTAAGTTATGTATCATTGATATTAATTTAAGTTAATGTTAACTTTATGTTTGTCATCTTATTAACGTACTGTGCTGCTGCAAAAAGCTAATTTTCATGGCATTTATACCCTGTGTATGTACAACAATAAACTTGAACTCTTTTGTCGTCATTTACGCAACTGAGAATTGATACCAAGGCCAACATTGCCAATTGCTAATTGTCCTTGAGGAGGTTTCGATGAGCTGCAATTTGAACAGTTGTAGTCTGTGTGCCAAAGGTGCTACTGGGGAGTTCCAGGATTCTAACCAGTGACGGTGTACCACACCAAATGTTTTCAAGTCAGAGTGTTATGCAAATTAGAGGGAATGTTGTCAGGTAGATATTGAGATGCTTCCACTACTGGGAGAAACTTGATTGAGGGGGTCATTTAAAATTGAGATGAGTAGGAACTTCTCGCAGAGGTGGTGAATTTCTGGAATTTTGTACTCTGGAGAATTGTGCAGGCTAGATCAATGGGGTTACTTAAAAAGGAGGTGGATAGATTTTTGAAAGATCAGCGAATTGAGGGGAATGGGAAACTGGTACGGAGAGGAACTAAAGCCTGGGGCAAATCAACCAAGATCATATTGAACGGTAGAGCAAGTAGCTTACTCCTAGTTTCTCATGTGCTTTTGCTATTGCATCTTTGCCCTGTTCCCTTCAGCATTTTGAGGGGACCTTTCCCTTTGCAAATCTCTTACCTGCTCTTCCATCCTCCCCAATCTCTCCCTTTCTTATACCACTTGCCTATGTAAATTCAGGTGATATCACACTATTATTACTTCCCTGTCCACCATCTAAGGTCCAAATGTTCCTCCAAGTGAAGTAGTGACCCACTTGCACTTCCTCCAATCTAGCATCTTGTATTCAATGTTCACAAGGTGGTCTCTACACTGGAAAAGCCAGAAGCAGATTAGGTATCCAGTCTGCAGGGTGACAGAGCTCCCTGTTCCCTACCACTTTAATTCTCCATCCGTCTCCCACTCTCACTTTGATCTGTGTGTCTGTGGCCTCCTGCACTGTTATAACAAGGTCCAATGTAACCTTGACTAACAGCACAAGTCTGGGCATATTGCAGCTTTCCCAACTCAGTACTGAATTCTCAGCTTCAGGTAACTCACCCTCTGCCTCGGAACTGGTCATTTCAGTTTTTCTGACCATTAGACAACTTGACCTGCCAGGATGCCCTTTAGCCCCGAACCTTGCAACTTTTCCACCCCTTTGTATTCTCACCCTCTAACGGCCCGCGTGCCATAGCTCTTGTTCATTTTTTTCTCTCATCTCTCACTGTCATATCTCCATGGCAACCATGGCCTCACCTTATCAGAATTGTTCCCATTCTCCTGCCCATTTCTCAGCAACTTAAACCCAACTTATTTTCTCTCTTTGCGAGTTCTGACAAAGGGTCTTCCATGTGAAATGTCAACACTCCTTCTCCCTCTCCCTCCTCCTCCCCTTCCCCCTCCCTTTCCCCTCCACCTCCCCTCCCCCCTCTCCCTCTCCCACCTCAATGCTAAGTATTTCAGCGTTTTCTATTCTTTTTACTACCTTTTGTTCTGCCTTTCTGATTTCTCTACCAAAGTAGATAACTGTACATTTATCCAGGTTACTCAGCAGCTGGCCTAGGTGTGTAGCTGGTCCAAGAGTGCAGGTATTCAGTACTAGGCTGGGATGGCTCCTTGTGTTGGCTCTATCTGCTGCCCTCAACAGTTTCAGGATATCGTGAGGTGTGAACTGAATCGGCTGCTTTCCTTGATGGTGGGGACATCAGGAAGGAAGGCCAGAAGGATCATCCATTCAGCACTTCCAGCCGAATGTGGTCATCAATGCTTCAGCCTTGTCTTTGATACTCGTGTGGGACCCCGCCAGAACTGGTTGCCATCTTCCAAACCTTTATAGGTCGTGACAAACAGGGCACTATCTTAAAAATGGAGAGATGATGTGAAAACAGGACACTGCGAAAATATCAACAGGTTTAGACAAAGTCAACATGGATTTCTGAAAGGGAAATAATCTTTGACAAACACTGCATTTTTATGAGGATATAGCTGGTAGAATGGGTAAGGTGAAACCAGCAGATGTGGTGTATTTGGATTTTCAGGAGGACCAATGTAGTTTGCCAGCCGACCCAAAACTCTTACTTGAGATGGTGAGTTTTTGGTGGTTCTTATGACTGGGGAACAAAGGAGGCCTTGGGAGGGTCATGGAATCACACAGCATGGAACAGAGGTCTTTCCACCCAATCACAGCAGGGGTCGATATACTGAGGAGGAGAGCAAAATGTCCAGAAGAGAAGGATAGAGTGTCATAGAGTCATACAGCATGGAAACAGGCCCTTTGGCCCAACTTGTCCATGCCGACTATTGCCCAGTGAGTTAGTCCCATCTGCCTGCGTTTGGCCCATAGCCCTCTAAACCTCTCCTATCCATGTACTTATCTAGATGGCTTTTAAATGTTGCTAATTCTGGCAGCTCATTCCAAATATGCACCACCCTTTGCATGAAGAAGCTGCCCCCGATGTCCCTTCTGAATCTCTCGCCTCTGATCTTCAACCTATGCCTTCTTGTTTTTAGCACTCCCTCTCTGGGGAAAAAGATTATGTTCTTTCACCCTGTCGATGCCCCTCATGATCTTATACACCTCTATCAGGTCACCCCTCAATCTCCTACGTTCCAGGGAATAAATTCTTAGTCTGCACAACCTCTCCTTGCAACTCGGGCCCCCAAGTCCAGGCAACATCCTGGTAAATCTTTTCTGCACTCTCTCTAGTTTAATAACATCTTTGCTATAACAGAGCGACCAAAACTGTACACAATACTCCAAGTGCAGCCTCACCAGTGTCTGATATAACTGCAACATAATTTCCCATCCTCTATAATCAGTGCCCTGACTCAAGGCCAGCATGCCAAACGCCTTCTTCACTGACCTATCTACCTGTGACACTGCTTTCAGCGAACTGTACACTGGCACTCTTTGGTTCCTCTGTTTCAGAACACACCCCAGGGCCCTGCCATTCACTGTACAAGTCCTACCCTGGTTTAATCTCCCAAAATGCAACACCTCATATTTATCTGGATTGAAAGCCATTTGCCAATCTTCCTGATCAAAGCCCCCCTGTAATTTTTCATAACCTTCTACACTATCTACAACACTTATTTTAGTATCATCCGCAACCTGATACAAAGGAGGAAGGAGGGCAAACCGGCAGGGTGTGGTGGTGCTGGGGGAGGATGGAAGGTGATAAGTGGGATGTGGAGAGACACTTGGAGTGAAAGTTTTGGTTCTCCATTTCCTCTCCAGCAGATGAGGTTCCACCCTCACTAATCCTGGAAATAGGCACGTAGATTTAAATTGTGGTCTTAAAACCATGCCGCCTATCCCAACCCTGCCATCTGTCACTCTACTGGTTCAACACCCCTACCATTCATGTCGCTGTACTATCCAGACATCGGGGTTCTAATTCCTTACATATGGATCATTGATTTCATGAGCAGAGCCATAGAACACAATAATAAACATATCCTCTGTGAGTGTGGTCATGATTTTCAGATGTGCTATCAGAGAAATAAAAAACAAAAAATTCTGGCAACACTCAGCAGGTCAGGCAGCAGCTGTGAAGGGGAGACTCAGTTAACATTTAGGTTGATGACCTTTCACCAGGACTTTCAGCAGGGTGAGTCGAACTTCATGTTACCAGAGTCACTCCAAACATTTCTTAATTACTGAATCTTGCACTCAGTCTGGGCACATCAGTTTAGGATCCCCAGGCCGTGGAGAGGGCGTGGAGGTGATTTACTGAAACTGTATGAGCAACTCTTCACCTCCTTCCCTCTATTCCATGGTCCACTGTCCTCTCCTATCAGATTCCATCTTCTTTAGCCCTTTGCCTCTTCCGCCTTTAAATTTTATTTACAGCGTGGCAACAGGCCCTTCCGGCCCAACGAGTCCGTGCCGCCGATTTTAAACCCAAATTAACCTACCTGTACGTCTTTGCAATGTGGGAGGAAACCGGAGCACCCAGAGGAAAGCCACTCAGACAGGGGAGAACGTACAAACTCCTTACAGACAGCGACGGGAATCCAACCCCGATCGCTGGCGCTGTAATAGTGTCGCACTAACTGCTACGCTAACGTGCCGCCCTATCAACCTATCAACACCCAGCTTCTTGCATCAGTCCCACTCTCCCCCTTACCCCACCTGCCTATCACCCCCCTTTCACCGGCCAGCTCTTGCTCCACCCATTCCCTCCACCTTTTATACTGGCCATCTCCCCTCTTCCTTTCCAGTCCAGATGTAGGGTCTCAACCCGAAACGTCGACTGTCCATTTCCCTCCACAGATGTTGCCTGACCCGCTGAGTTCCTCCAACTTTTTGAGCGTTGCTGTATGAGCAACTTGTTGTGGACTGGAAAAGCTGGAATTGTTTCTTTCAGTGCAGAAAAGTTAAAAGGCAGATTTAATACAGGCCTTCAAAATTATAAGGATTTTGATGTAGTAAATAAGTAGAAACTATTTCCGCTGGCAGGAGGCCAGTAACTAGAGGACATGGATTTAAGATAATTGGCAAAAGACAAAAGAGGAACTGATGAATCATTTTATGCAGTGAGTTGATCTGACCTGGGATGGCACAGCTAATAGAGCCTCTGCCTCACAGATCCCGGTCCAGTCCTGACCTTGGGTCAAAGTCAAGCTTATTGTCAAATGCACAGGTACAATGAAAAACTTACTTGCAGCGGCATCACAGGCACATAGCATCAGTTAAGCAGCCTTCACAAAAAAAATCAATTAAACATAAATTCTACACAATGTTTACAAGAAAGAACACAGAACAAAAAAAAACAAAGTCCATTTTAGTACAAAGTGGTCATAGTGTTGCTATACTGTAGTGATTAGGGTTGTTCCAGTTGGTTCAAGAACCGAATGGTTGAAGGGAAGTAGCTGTTCCTGAACCTGGTGGTGTGGGACTTCAGGCTTCTGTACCTCCTGCCCGATGGGAGCTGCGAGCAGATAGCATACTGTCGATTTGGAGTTTGCATGTTCTCCCTGTAATTGTGTGGGTTTCCTCTGGGGGCTTTGGTTTGCTCCCACGTCCCAAAGATGTGCTGCTAGGTGAAGTGACTACTGTAAATTACCCCTAGTGTAAATAACTGGCAAAAAGAATCAAAAGGGAAGTTGATGGGCATGTGTGAGAGAGAATAGGTTGCAGGAGTACAGGGGAATACGGAGAGGGGAATGGAACTAATGGGATAGCTCCATTTGGCTTTGGAATGGTTGCTTCCTCCCGTATCGTTATAAGTGATGAGGTGCTTGAGAAAGTATTGGATTGGATTTAGTTGTAACTTGTGGAAGAGAATGGAAGAAATACTAGAAAAGGAAGGTTTGCACAATGAAGGAGCAGAGACATACTGGGTAGTTCTTTGAAAGGCTCTGAGGTTGACACAGCAATACACAAAAAGTGCTGGAGGAACTCAGCAGGTCAGGCAGCACCCATGGAGGGAAATAAACAGTCAACGTTTTGGGCCGAGACCCTTCATGAGGACTTTGTTTATTTCCCTCCACGGATGCTGCCTCACCTGCTGAGTTCCTCCAGCACCTTTTGTGTATTGCTGCAGATTCCAGCATCTGCAGAACTTTTTGTGTCTCCGAGGTTGACACAGAACAGTTTACCAGAATGATACCAGGGATTAGAATCTTTAGTCACCTGGAGAATGGAGAAGCTGGGGTTGATCCCCCAAGAACAAGAAAGGTCATGGTCAGGTTTAACAGAGGTGCTGAATATGCTGAAGGGGTTTAAGGAAATAATGCTGGATGATCAGAGGTGGAGGAGAGAGGTGATCAGAGGAGGCAGGTTGAAGCTGATTAGCAACAAAATCAGAAGCCCGAGGGGAATTATTTTACCTCAAGGGTTTCTGTGATCAGGAGTGTGCTGCCTGAAAGGAAGGTGGGAGCAGAACGAAGTATTGGAATTGGAAGCAATTGATTGGTCTTCCAAAGAACTGGCAGAGATGTAATGGCCAAATGATCTCACTCAGTGTGTGACATTAAAAAACAAAACCCTGAAGATGCTGGAAAGTGAAAATGCTGAGGGCACTCAGCAAATCATACACCATCTGGGGAGAGAAAGAAAGAGAGAGAGGGAGAGAGAGAGAGAGAGACATTTATATATGAGGTTAAGGCTTCAGATCAGTGGCCTTTCATCAGAGTGTGGAACACTGATTCAAGGCATTCATTCTAAATCACAGGTACCTTGTAATGAGCAGGGATCCACCACCAGGTGGTACTCTGCTGCCTATCCCCAGTCTCTCCAGCTCTCAGTACCCAGGAGGTGGCTCCAAACATCACACACTGCCAGTAAAAGGGACATAAATTTCCACAACAAATGCTCTGGGAAGCCCAGAGTAAGGGATACGTGCTCACAATCTACCTCGTTATGGCTTTGCACCTTATTGTCTGCCTGCACTGCGCTTTTCTCTGTAGCTGTGACACAAGAGATTCTGCAAATGCTGGAATCCGGAGCAACGTACACAAAACACTGGAGGAGCTCAGCAGGTCAGGCAGCATCTGTGGAGGGAAATGAACAGTCAACATTTCGGGTCGAGACCCTTCATCAGGACTGGAAAGGAAGAGGGCAGAGCCAGAATGAAAGTGGGGGGGGGGGGGGGGAGGAGCACGAGCTGGCAGGTGACAGGTGAGTCCAGGTGAGGGGGGAAGGTAGGTGGGTGGGGGAGGGGGGATGAAAGGGAGTGATGTGAGAAGCTGAGAGGTGATAGGTGGGAGAGGCAAAGGGTTCCGGTAGGAGAGGAAGGAATCCGGTAGGAAAGGACAGAAGGGAAGGAGGTAAGGAACAGATGGGCAGGGAAAACGATGGGGTGAGGGAGGCACAGGAATGAGGGAGAACAAAGGGGGTGAAGGGGGAAAAAGAGAAAAAAAAGGGAAAGGGGGAAAAGAAGGGAGGGATTTACCGGAGAAATCGACGTTGAGGCCGTCAGGTTGGAAACTCCCCAGGCAGAACATGAAGTCTTGTTCCTCCAAATCTGCGTCTGGCCTCAACGTGGCAGTGGAGGCGGCCATGGATAGACACGTCAGTGTGGGAGTGGGATGTAGAATTGAAGCGGGTGGCCGCCAGGAGGTCCTGGCTGTTGCGGCTGACGGAGCGAAGGTGCTCTGCGTCGGGTCTCACCGATGTGGAGGAGGCCGCACCGGGAGCAGCGGATGCAATAAGTGATACCCTCGGACTCACAGGTGAAGCAGAACCTCACCTGGAAGGACTGTCTGGGGCCCTGAATGGTGGTGAGGAAGGAGGTGTAGAGACAGGTGTAGCACTTAGTGCAGTTGCAGGGATATGTGCTGGGAGGGACACCTGTGGGGAAGGATGAGTGGATAAGGGAGTCGCAGAGACAGCGATCCCTGTGGAAAGCGGGGGGGAGGGGAAGATGTGCCTGGTGGTAGGATCCCGTTGGAAGTGGCAGAAGTTGCAGAGGTTGCAGTTACTGTAACTACGACATTTTATTCTGCATCCTGTATTTGCTTTTCCCTTGCACTACCTCAATGTACTGATGTGACGGCATGCAAAGCAAAGTTTTTCACTGTATCTTGGTACATGTGACAATAATAAACCAAATTACCAATTTAAAAGTAGAGATGGGATATTCAGGAATAAACTCAGGAATCACTTCATACTGTGGGTAGTAAGGATTGCTTGTGTCACGAACCAGCAACAAAAGAAACACACTGAGTCGTGATTCAGTGTTAACAACTATTTTATTAATCACTACTTATAATAATACGTAAAATAAAAGTAAAAATGTTAGTATGTTAGAATTCAAAAATGTTAAACCTTGAACATTAACCCCAAAAACTAAACTCTTCATGTGTGTGTGGCAAAGTCCCAAACTCCAAGTTCAGGAATGGTTCTTAAAGTTCAGTTCCGCAAGCCATAAGGTGAAACATGAGCAAGGGCTTCTTCAACAACCACCGTTGTCTGAAGATAAGACGTAGATATAGAGAAACATAGAGAGAGTAAATACGAAATCCAAATGTTCCATGATGGAACCCAAACGACACTTCAGTGTTTACTCGGTAGTGACTTCCTCACCCCGAAAAGCATCCGAATCGTGGTCGTCCACACACAAATACCTGTTTCCTTCTACAGGTCAGCAACAAAGTGAACTCCACCGGATTACTTCCAATTTCCATACATGGATTTCTGTGGCAAACACAGTTATTGTTTCTCATCCATTGATAGAGAAACTAGCAGGCTGGTGTCTCTCTCCTTTTTTTCTCTCTCTCTCTCTCTCATCTTCTGACCTCTTCAACAACGTCATTACGTCCTTTATCTTATGTTGACGTAAGCACGACACACACACACACACACACACACACACACACACACACACACACACACACACACACTCTCTATCTTAAAGGGACTTTCACTGAGTCCGTAACACTTGTTTGAGAGTTATTCACTGCCTGACCTCCCTCACTATGTACAGCTCCATACATCCCCATGTACGTCCTGGGGTTACATTTGAGCTCAAGCAAGCTTAGACTGGCCATATCAAGGCTGGGCCTACTGGTACAGGCACTCAAAATGAACAACTCACCTCCTGATCCCTTGAAGCACTTTCAGATTTGCAGATTACAGAGCGCCCTTCACCCCCCACACATACCTGTGGGTATCAGACCCTCTCCACCAGTGGTATGAGAACCCCACAGCCACTGTTGATAATGATTTGGTAGCATAGGCTGTGATAGGATTCCTCAGCCTCTCTGGCCCCTGCAGCTTAAAGGAATAACAACCAGTTTTGATGGTGGAACTGGGGTCTGCAGGGAATGGAGGATGGGCCTGATGGGAGAGTGTACTTAATGACAACTGGGAACACCCATTACATACTGAACCAGTACTGTGGAGACTGGATTACTGATCCATAGGTGTGAGGCAAAATCTCAATAGATTGTCATAAAGTTCCTCCTGGTTCACTGATGTCCTTCAGGGAAGGAAATCTGCTGCCCTTACCCATCCTGGGCTGTACGTGACTCAGCCCACAAGATAGGTGGTTCGCTTTTAATTCCATCCAAAGTTCCTAACAAGCCACTCAGTTATGCCCAATTGCTGCATTAAATGCAATAGGAGCAGACCCTTGGCACTGGATGTGGACAAAGACACCCTAAGTCCAGTCATTAGATACAACCTTTGGCGTTCATGTGCCACGCTCTGTTTTACTGATGACAGGAATGTTTTGCTCAGAGCTTCCTCATGGTAGTTGTTTAATGTCGACCAATTGGAATGACAGGTTGACGATGCTTTTATCTGATAATGGAATTGCTTGATATGGAAATACCCAGGTTTTATATAATGCTTCCTGGAGATGGTTCTGTAGATGACGGCACTGTGTGTCACCAACTGTCTGAAGGGAGTGGTCCTGACCACCTCAGCATTGACTCTGGAATCTATGAAGGTCAAATGCAGGCAGGGAAACTACCTGCTGCCCAGAAAATGCTGTCTTCCTTCAGTTGATGAAGGCAGGGGACTGAATATGACAATCCATCTGTGACCATCAGCAGCTGTAGAATTGTATTCCACTGCCCTCTGTAACTTCAGGACAGGAATGTCCCTCCTTCTACTGCTGCCCTCAAGCCAGAGAACCAATCCTGTTTCAATTAGGATCTTGGAAAGGCAAACAAAGAACTGCAACCTGCATACCTAAGAATGAGGTAGGAGCCTGGCAGAAGTACAACATATCTAAATCCTAAACAGTGCAATTAACATATCAAACAATCCATTATCAAATCAAAGCATCGTCAACCTGTTGTTCTAATTGATCGATATTAAACAACTGACATGAGGAGGTTCTGAGCAAAACATTCCTGTCATCAATAAAACAGAGCGTGGCACGTGAGTGCCAAAGGTTGTATCTAATGATTAGAGGCATAGCAAGGAAACTCAGGCCCATGGAATGCAATCCTGAGACTTTTAGGAATTCTACAATGGTTTCCATGTTCTGGACAAGCACAGATTCGGGAAGTGTTGTCAGCTGGAGGAGCTCAGGTTCCCGATTATGGAGGTTGAGCAACAGCAGATGTCACTATGGTCCATCCTTGAGGCTAAAAGTTCCCTGGATACAACACTGAGGAAATTCCGCGGAAAAGAGTGCAGTTAGAAAGGGAATGGGTGACCTTCAGACAGATAAAAAAGGCAGGCCGATTATTCAGGAGAGTCCTGAGGGAGACTTCTCTCCCAACGTACTCCGTTGTCAATACTGACAGGGCAGAGATCAGCCAGAGCCAGGGCTGTGGGTGACTCATCTGCACAGGGAGGGAGGAGGAAGGTCAAGGAAGCATTGGAGATCCTATAGCTGGGGAGCAGGACAGGCTTGTCTGAGGATTGCAGAAGTGATCCCAGGATTGTATGTACCAGAGTCAAGGGTGTCATTGAGCAGCCACAGGGCATTCTGGAGAGGGAAGCTGATGACCCAGGGGTCATGGCTAAGGTTAATGAAATGGAAAAGATCCTGCTGACAGATTTTCAGAATTTAGGAGAACAATTAAGAAGCAGGACCTCAAAGGGTGACCTCAAAAATTGGCTTGGTCATAGAAGATAGAGGGTATTGGTATTGGTTTATTATTGTCACTTGTACCGAGGTCCAGTGAAAAACTTGTCTTGCAAACCGATCGTACAGATCAATTCATTACACAGTGCAGTTACATTGAGTTAGTACAGAGTGCGTTGAGATAGTACAGGTAAAAACAATAACAGTACAAAGTGTCACAGCTACAGAGAAAGTGCAGTGCAATAAGGTGCAAGGTCACAACAAGGTAGATCATGAGGTCAGGAGTCCATCTCCTTGTATAAGGGAACCGTTCCATGGTCTTATCACAGTGGGGTAGAAGCTGTCCTTGAGCCTGGTGGTACGTGCCCTCAGGCTCCTGTATCTTCTACCTAATGGAAGAGAAGAGAAGAGAGAATGACCCAGGTGGGTGGGGTCTTTGATTACGCTGGCTGCTACACCAAGACAGCGAGAAGTAAAGACAGTCCATGGATGGGAGACTGGTGTCTGTGACACATTGGGCTGTGTCCACAACTCTCTGCAGTTTCTTGCGGTCCTGGGTAGAGCAGTTGCCGTACCAAGCCATGATGCATCCAGATAGGATGTTTTCTATGGTGCATCGATAAAAGTTGGTGAGTGTCAAAGGGGACAAACTGAATTTCTTTAGCCTGCTGAGGAAGTAGAGGCACTGGTGAGCTTTCTTGGCCATGGCGTCTACATGATTTGACCAGGATAGGCTATTGGTGATGTTCACTCCCAGGAACTTGAAGCTCTCAACCCTCTCGACCTCAGCACCATTGATGTAGAGAGGTGCATGTACACCGCCCCCTTTCCTGAAGTCAATGACCAGCTCTTTTGTCTTGTTGACATTGAGGGAAAGGTTGTTGTCATGAAACCATTCCACTAAGCTCTCTATCTCCTTCCTGTACTCCGACTCATTGCTGTTTGAGATATGGCCTACAATGGTGGTATCATCTGCAAACTTGTAGATGGAGTTAGAGCAGAATCTGGCCACACAGTCATGAGTGTACAGGGAGTAGAGTAGAGGGTTGAGGACACAGTCTTGTGGGGCACCAGTGTTGAGAATAATTGTGTCGGAGGTATTGCTGCCTATCCTCACTGATTGCGGTCTGTTGGTTAGAAAGTCAAGGATCCAGTTCCAGAGGGAGGTGTTGAGTCCTAGGTCTTGGAGTTTGGTGACAAGTTTGCTTGGGATTATTGTTTTGAAGGCAGAGCTGTAGTCAATAAACAATAGTCTAACATAGGTGTCTTTACTGTCCAGAAGCTCCAGAGCTGAGTGTAGGGCCAGGGAGATGGCGTCCGCTGTAGACCTGTTTCAACGATAGGCGAATTGCAATGGGTCCAGGTTGTCTGGGAGGCTGCAGTTGATGCGAGCCATGACCAACCTCTCAAAGCACTTCATGATGGTGGATGTCAGAGCCACTGGTCGGTAGTCATTGAGGCATGTTACCTTGCTTTTCTTCGGAACCAGGATGATAGTGGTCTTCTTAAAACAGGAACCTGAGATTGAAGCAGGGAGAGGTTAAATATGTCCTCAAATACTTCTGCCAGCTGATCACACAAGATCTGAGCACACGGCCAGGGACACCTTCTGGGCCAAATGCTTTCCTCGTGTTCACTCTCCGCAAGATTGATCTTACATCCTCAACGGTGACCACGGGTTCAGTTGCATTGGAGGCTATCAGGGTGGGTGGTGACAATCCACTTCCCTTCCATTCAAAACGTGCATAGAATGTGTTAAGCTCATCCGGAAGGGATGTGCTGTTGTTAGCTATGCAGCCCGTCTTCTGCTTGTAGCCTGTTATGGCGTGTAAGCCCTGCCATAATTGACAGCTGGTCAGGGACACTATTTTGAGTCGGTATTATCTCTTGGCATCCCTGATAGCTTTCCGAAGGTCATACCTCGATTTCTTGTACAGATCAGGATCACCAGATTTGTGTGCAGCAGTCCTCTCCTTCAGTAGGAAGTGGATCTCCTGGTTCATCCATGGTTTCCTGTTTGGGAACACCCGTAATGTCCTCTTTGGTACACAGTCCTCCACACACTTGCTGATAAAGTCTGTGGTGGTTGTGATAAAGGTAAGGGTAGTGCTGGAGGGGTGTTTTTCAGATGACGTGAAAATTGATGGAGTTGTGAATTGTGATGAAGGTTCTCAAAGAATGCAGCAGGATGTAGATCGGTTGGAAATTTGGGCAGAAAAATGGCAGAATAGGGTTTAATTTGGACAAGTGTGAGATTTTGGGATGCATTTTGGGAGGTCAAATGCTAGAGGAAAGTATACAGTAAATGGCAGGAATGCTTAGCATCATCGAAGTACAGAGGGATCTTGGGGTGCAAGTTCATAGCTCCCAGAAAATGGCAACACAAGCAGATAGGAAAGTAAAGAAGGTGCATGACATACTGTACTTACTTGGTCAGGACGTCGTATGTTGCAGCTGTATAAAACCAAAATTGGTGGAGTTGTAGATAGCGAAGAAGGTTGTCTAAGGATATAATAGGATGTAGATCAGCTCAAGAGTTGGGCAGAGCAATGGCAGATGGAACTTAAGTGTGACGTAATGCACTTTGGGAGGTCAAATTCTGGTTGGATATATAAATGGCAGGTCCCTACGGAGTGTTGATGTACAGAGAGATCTTGGAGTGCAAGTTCATAGCTCCCAGAAAATGGCAGCACAAGTAGATTGGGTAGAAAGCGATGAGAGAAAAAACTTCGGAGGCTTCGTGGGTTTCGCTTTGGAAGACGTCGGAGCAGGTAAGTTTTTCTTTTTTATCTTTTTTAATAGGGTTTTAATTATAAGGGTTAGTTTTTAATAGTGTTGTTATTATTAGGGTTAGATTTTTATAAGGTTCTGTTTTAAGTGTTTTATAAGTTTTAATCGGGAGGAGTGGGGGGCTGGACTGCGCAGGCGCGGCGCTGGCAGTTTAGAAAGCAAACCGCCATATCCAGCGGGCAGCGTCGGAGTGGGCAGCGGAGTGAGAGGGAGCAGAGTGTTTTGGGCTTTGGCTCAAGGGGCTTCGGCGTAAAGGGGTGAGGAAAGGGAGCGGTATCCTGTACTCAGTGTCAGATGTGGGAGTTCCCGGAGTCTCCCTGCCTCCGGGGGGGCTACATCTGTGCCCGGTGTGTCAAGCTGCAGCTCCTGAGGGACCGTGTTAGGGAACTGGAGATGCAGCTCGATGACCTTCGTCTGGTCAGGGAGAATGAGGAGGTGATAGAGAGGAGTTATAGGCAGGTGGTCACACCAGGGCCATGGGAGTCAGGCAAGTGGGTCACAGTCAGGAGGGGGAAGGGGAAGAGTCAGGTACTAGAGAGTACCCCTGTGGCTGTACCCCTTGACAATAAGTACTCCTGCTTGAGTACTGTTGGGGGAGACAGCCTACCTGGGGGAAGCAACAGTGGCAGTGTCTCTGGCACAGAGCCCGGCCCTGTGGCTCAGGAGGGTAGGGAAGGAGTGAGGAGGGCACTAGTGATAGGGGACTCTATAGTTAGGTGGGCAGACAAACGATTCTGTGGACGCAGGAAAGAAACTCGGAAGGTAGTTTGCCTCCCAGGTGCCAGGGTCCAGGATGTTTCAGATCGCGTCCAAGGTATCCTGAAGGGGGAGGGAGAACAGCCAGAGGTCATGGTACATATTGGTACCAATGACATAGGTAGGGAAAGGAATGAAGTCCTGAAAAGAGACTATAGAGAATTAGGAAGGAAGTTGAGAAGCAGGACCTCAAAGGTAGTAATTTCCGGATTACTGCCTGTGCTAAGCGACAGTGGGTATAGGAACAGAATGACGAGGAGGTTAAATGCGTGGTTGAGGGATTGGAGTAAAGAGCAGGGATTCAGATTTCTGGATCATTGGGGCCTCTTTTTGGGCAGGTATGACCTGTTCAAAGAGGACGGATTGCACTTGACTCCCAGGGGGACCAATATCCTGGCGGGGAGGTCTGCTAAGGCTACTGGGGAGGGTTTAAACTAGAATTGTTGGGGGGGTGGGATCTGAACTGGAGAGACTGGGGAAGAGGTGTTTGGCTCTCAAGTAGAGAAAGCTAGTAGTAGGTATAATAGGCAGGTGATAGAGAAGGGACATGCTCAGACAAGTTTGAGATGTGTCTATTTAACACAAGGAGTATTGTGAACAAGGCGGATGAGCTTAGAGCTTGGATTGATACTTGGAGCTATGATGTGGTGGCCATTACTGAGACTTGGATGGCTCAGGGACTGGAATGGTTGATTCAAGTGCCGGGTTTTAGATGTTTCAGAAAGGACAGGGGGGAAGCAAAAGAGGTAGGGGAGTGGCACTGTTGATCAGATATAGTGTCACGGCTGAGGAAAAGGTGGACGTCGTGGAGGGATTGTCGATGGAGTCTCTGTAGGTGGAGGTTAGGAACAGGGAAGTGGTCAATAACTTTACTGGGTGTTTTTTATAGGCCACCCAATAGTAACAGGGATACTGAGGAGCAGATAGGGAAGCAGATCCTAGAAAGGTGTGAGAATAACAGAATTGTTGTGATGGGGGATTTTAATTTCCCAAACATCAACTGGCATCTCCAGACAGTGAGGGGTTTAGATGGGGTGGAGTTTGTTAAGTGTGTTCAGGAAGGATTCTTGACACAATATGTAGATAGACCTACAAGAGGAGAGGCTGTGCTTGATTTGATATTGGGAAATGAACCTGGTCAGGTGTCAGATCTCTCAGTGGGTGAACATTTTGGTGATAGTGATCATAATTCTATCTCCTTTACGTTAGCACTGGAGAGAGATAGGAACAGACAGACTAGAAAGGCATTTACTTGGAGTAAAGGGAATTATGAGGCTCTCAGGCAGGAAATTGGAAGATTAGATTGGGAACAGATGTTCTCAGGGAAAAGTACAGAAGAAATGTGGCAAATATTCAGGGGATATTTGTGTGGAGTTCTGCATAGGCATGTTCCAATGAGGCAGGGGAGTCACGAGAGGATACAAGTGGTGTACATGTGGTGTACAAAGGCTATAATAAATCTAGTCAAAAGAAAAAGAAAAGCTTACAAAAGGTACAGAGAGCTAGCTAATGTTAGAGGTCTGGAAGAGTATAAGGCTAATAGGAAGGACCTTAAGAAGGAGATTAGGAGAGCCAGAAGGGGGCATAAGAAGGCCTTGGCGGGCAGGATTAAAGAAAACCCCAAGGCCTTCTACAAGTATGTGAAGAGCAAGAGGATAAGATGCAAAAGAATAGGGCCTATCAAGTGCAGCAGTGGGAAAGTGTGTATGGATCTGGAAGAAATGTCAGAGGTACTTAATGAATACTTTACGTCAGGATTCACTACGGAAAAAGATCTGGGGGATTGCAGTGGGGACGCAGCAGGCTGAACAGCTTGAGCATGTAGATATCAGGAAAGAGGAGGTGCTGAAACTTTTGGAAAGCATCAAGTTGGATAAGTCGCCGGGGCCGGATGAGATGTATCCCAGGCTGCTGTGGGAGGCGAGGGAGGAGATTGCGGAGCCTCTGACGATGATCTTTGCATCGTCGATGGAGATGGGAGAGGTTCCAGAAGATTGGCGGGTTGCGGATGTTGTTCCCTTATTAAAGAAGGGGAGTAGGGATATCCCAGGGAATTATAGACCAGTGAGTCTCACCTCAGTGGTTGGTAAGCTGATGGAGAAGATCCTGAGAGGCAGGATTTATGAACATTTGGAAAGGTATAATATGATTAGGAATAGTCAGCATGGCTTTGTCAAGGGCAGGTCCTGCCTTATGAGCCTGACTGAATTTTCTGAGGATGTGACTAAACACATCGATGAAGGGAGAGCAGTAGATGTAGTGTATATGGATTTCAGCAAAGCATTTGATAAGGTACCCCATGCAAGGCTTATTGAGAAAGTAAGGAGCATGCCTTATGAAAGTAGGTTGAGGGAACTCGGCCTTTTCTCCTTGGAGAGACGGAGGATGAGGGGGGACCTGATAGAGGTGTATAAGAAGATGAGAGGTATTGATTGGGTAGATAGTCAAAGGCTTTTCCCCAGGGCTGAAATGGTGGCCACAAGAGGAAATAGGTTTAAGGTGCTGGGGAGTAGGTATTGAGGAGATGTCAGGGGTAAGTTTTTTACTCAGAGTGGTGAGTGTGTGGAATGGGCTGCCGGCAACGGTGGTGGAGGCGGATACGATAGGGTCTTTTAAGAGACTGTTAGATAGGTACATGGAGCTGAGTAAAATAGAGGGCTATGGGTAAGCCTAGTAATTTCTAGGGTAGGGACATGTTCAGCACAGCTTTGTGAGCCAAAGGTCCTGAATTGTGCTGTAGGTTTTCTATGTTTTTTCTGTTTCAATAGCTCCCTGAAAGCGGTGACACATGTTGATAGGGTACCGAAAAAGGCAGTTGGTATGTTTGTTTTCATAGACCAAGGCATTGTGTATAGGAGTTGGGCCTTCATGTTGTAGTTGTACAAAACATTGGTATGACTGCACCTAGAATAGTGTGTACAGTTCTGGTCACCACACTACAGGAAGGATGTGGTAGCAGCGAAGAGGGTGCAGAAGAGATTCATCAGGAAGTTGCCTGGAATGGAGGGCAGATGACACAAGGAATGGTAATGTTTTTTGCTGTGTGGAGGGTGGTCTCAGGCTACAGGGTGATATTGATGTGCTGGTGAAATAGGCTCAGAAATGGCAGATGGAGTTTAATCTTGATAAAGTGAGGTGATGCACTTTGGGAGCACTAATGAGGCTAGGATATGCACCATGAATGGTAGGGTCCTAGGTGTGCAAGTCCAAAGATCCTTGAAGGTGGTAGCGCAGGTAGATAATGTGGTTCGGAACGCATATGGGATCCTGGCCTTCATTAGCTGAGTCATTGAATGAGAGCAGGGAGGTTATGCTTCAACTTTATAAGACATTGGTCAGACCTCAGCTGGAGTGACTGGAATTCCCAGTGTGTAATTCTGGCCACCACTGTGTAGGAAAGGTGTGACAGCACTTGAGAGGGTGCAGAGGAGATTCACCAGGATGTTGCCTGGCATGGAACAATTCAGTTATGAGGAGAGACTGGGTCTGTTTTCCCTGAAGCAGAGGAGGTTAAGAGGGGGCATGATTGAGGAATATAAAATTATGAGGGCTATAGATAGGGTAAACTGCAGGAAACTTTTTCTCATATCAAAGGTAGATAAAACAGGAAGTCATAGAGGGGATCTGAGGGGGACTTTCTTCATCCAGAGAGTGGTGAGTACCTGGAACACACTGCATGAGAGAGAGGTGCAGGCAGAGTCGCTGACAGCATTTAAGTGTCTAGATGAGGACTTGAATTGGAATAGAATCGGAGGTACTTGGATCGGAGGGGAGTAGAGGGATGAGGGCCTGATGCAGGCAAATGGGATTAGTGTTGGCAGGCAACACCAGTTGGTCGTCATGGATAAGGTGGACCAAAGGGGCCTGTTTCTGTGCTGTAAGTTTCTATGATCCTGTGAGCTGTTCTGGTACATTTGCAACACTGGCATTTGCATGATAACATGAATTGTCCTTTTTTTCGGGCAGATATACATGGACAGTCAGGCAAATTGACTCCCTACAGCAATATCAGCTTGATTTTTCTTGGGACCACGTGGTTCCAGACTTCATCATGGTCTTGGGTCAAACATTGAAGCAAAGAGTGAATTCCAGAGGTGAGGTGAAGGTGACGTCGAGGCAGTATTTGACCAAGTCTGACTTCAAGGAGCCCTGGTAAAACTGACGTCAATGACATCAAAAGGATAACACTCCATGGCTGGAGTCATACCATGCACAAGAGAAGAGGGCTGTGGTTTTGGAGTTCAAACATTTCAGCCCCAGGCCACTACAGAGCAGGTATTGGTATTGGTTTATTATTGTCACTTGTACCGAGGTACAGTGAAAAGCTTGTCTTACAAACCGATTGTACAGGTCAATTCATTACACAGTGCAGTTACATTGAGTCAGTACAGAGTGCATTTATGTAGTACAGGTAAAATCAATAACAGTACAGAGTGAAGTGCAACAGCTACAGAGAAAGTGCAGTGCAGTAAGGTGCGAGGTCACAACAAGGTAGATTGTGAGGTCATAGTCCATCTCATTGTACAAGGGAACTGCTCAATAGTCTTATCACAGTGGGGTAGAAGCTGTCCTTAAGTCTGGTGGTACGTGCCTTCAGGCTCCTGTATCTTCTACCCATGGAAGAGGAGAGAAGAGAGAAGTTCCCAGGTGGGTGGGGTCTTTGATTATGCCGGCTGCTTTACCAAGACAACGAGAGGTAAAGACAGAGTCTAAGGTTCCAAGGCCCAAATATCTCTGTTCTGGTCTGTTCTCAAGAGGACGCTTTCCAATCCAGGACCTCTGAGATGTGCTCCTTTTTCAGGAGACAGGGCTTCCTCTCTATCGTAGTTGATGGAGCCCTCGACCACACTTCCCCCATTCCCTAGACCACTGCTCTCAGCCCCCTTCTCCCCAGACAGAACAGAGATAGAGATCCTTTCATCCTCACCTTTTACCCCACTAGCCTCCGCATCCAGCACATCATCCTCCATCTGTTCTGCCAGCTACCAGTAACACCTTCCCCCCCGCACCCCTTTCTGCTTTCCGCAGTGACACCTCTCTCCGTGAATCCCCGGCCTGCTCATCCCTCTCCTATCCTTCCCCTGGCACTTTCCCCTGCAACTGTAGGAGATGCAGCACTTACCCCTACACCATCTCTCTCACCACCATCCAGGGACTTAAACAGCTCTTCTAGGTGAGATAGAGATCCATGTTCACCTCCCCCAACCTCATCTATTGCATTCGGTGCTCCTGATGTGGCCTCCTCTACGTTGGTGAGACCAAGCACGGACTCGGAAACTATCTTGTGGAGCACCAGCTCTCTGTCGGCAATGGCTACCTTGGGCTTCTAGTTGCCTGTTATTTCAAGACCCCTTCCCATTCCCACACCGACCTGTCCATCCTCCACTGCCACACTGAGGCCAACACATTGAATTTTCCAACTTCAGCTAACCCACTCCCCCGTGTTCCTTTCCCATTCCTAGCCCCTCCTCCACTGGTTCCATCTCCCCTCCCTTATCTAGTTGCATTTATCATTTTCCAGCCCCTGCCTCTACCTTCCCCTCCTCTCCCCTCCCGCACCTGCCCGTTGTTTGTTGTTTCTTTCCTTATCCACCTATCATCCACCGACCTCTGTCTCTTAAATCCCCCTCCCCTACCTGGCTCCGCCTGCCCGTCCCCCACCTCACCTGGTTCCACCCGTCACCAACCAGCCCCTGCATCACCCCTCCCCCTCACCTAGAACATAGAACAATTACAGCACAATTCAGGCCCTTCGGCCCACAAAGCTGTGCCGAACATGTCCCTACACTAGAAATTACTAGGCTTACCCATAGCCCTCTATCTTATTCAGCTCCATGTACCGATTTAACAGTCTCTTGAAAGACCCTATCGTATCCGCCTCCACCACCGTTGCCGGCAGCCCATTCCCCGCACTCACCGCTCTCTGAGTAAAAAACTTACCCCTGACATCTCCTCTATATCTACTCCCCAGCACCTTAAACCTATGTCCTCTTCTTACCCCTGACATCTCCTCTATATCTACTCCCCAGCACCTTAAACCTATGTCCTCTTGTGGCCACTAATTCAGCCCTGGGGAAAAGCCTCTATCTACCCTATCAATACCTCTCATCATCTTATACACCTCTATCAAGTCCCCCCTCATCCTCCGTCTCTCCAAGGAGAAAAGGCCGAGTTCCCTCAACCTACTTTCATAAGGCATGCTCCGCATCCCAGGCAGCATCCTTGTAAATCTCCTCTGCACCCTCTCTATGGCTTCCACATCTTTCCTGTAGTGAGGCGACCAGAACTGAGCACAGTAATACTGTACCTCTTTATACTGGCTCTCTCCCCTCTGCACTCTCGGTCCTGATGCAGGGTGTCGACCCGAAATGTCGACCACCCCTCTGCCTCCACAGATGCTGCTCGACCCATTGAGTTCCTCCAGCAGTTTGATGTCCCCTCCTGCTCTCAAATATCTTCAGCTGCTTTATCAATGACCTTCTTTGGATTATGAAGTCAGAAGTGGGAATGTTCACTGATGATTACACTGTCTCTACTACCATAACGCACCATGAACATCACCAGCTCGGGTTCCCCACTGGAAACCTAACCTGGAAATATATCACCAATCCTTCATACTGGGTGAGATCCTGGAACCCTCTTTCCAACAGCAGTGGGGGCGCCTTCACCATAAGGATTACACTGGTTCAAGAGGGGGCTCACCACCATGATTTTAAAGGAAGTTACAAGGCAGAAATGTGGACGGTGCCGGTGACGCTGACATCTGGCAAATTAATAAAAACATGCTTTAGCTGAATGTTAGAAAGCGGCCATGAACCCTGCCAGGCCGAGGAATGTTGTATCTTCCCAATCTAGCCTGTGAGCAAGGGAGGTGGAGGGAGGGGCCGAGGGAGGGGGAGGGAGGACAGGAGGGGGAGGGGGAAGGGGAGGGGGGAAGGGGAGGAGGGAGGGGCCAGGGGGAGGGAGGGGTGAGGGGGGAGGAGGGGAGGGAGGGGAGAGAGAGAGAGGAATGGGGAGGGAAGGCAAATGGGGAGGGGTAGCAGGGGAGAGAATGGATGGGGAAGTGGGGGCGGGATCAGGGGTAGGAGGGGAGGGGTGGGAGAGGGGAATGGGGGAAGGAGGGAGGGTGAATGGGGAGGGGTAATAGGGGGAGGGAATGGACGGGGAGGGATCGGGGGTAAGAGGGGAGGGGAAAAGGATGGAGGAGAGGGCAGGGAGATGCGGGTTGGAGGTGAAGGAGGGAGCGGAGGGGGCGGAGCGGGGGTGGAGGGGCGGGGAGGGGCGCGGCCCCGCGGACAGAGCCGCCACCGCTGAGGAAGTGACGGCTCCGGCGAAGCCGAGTAGGAAATTGGAAGCGGCGGAGTGGAGAGAAGTGGCTCCGTCCCGTCCCCCGCTGTCCTCACTGAGCTCCGGACACCGCGGGCCGGGCTGCCTGGTTGGCCCGGTGTGATGCTCCAGCTGTCGGGCTGGGTGGGTGAGAGCGGCCGCTGCCGGGACCATGTCAGCCTCAGGTAACCCGCCTCAACCCCAGTCCCGTCCCAGGGAACCTGTCCCTGCGGGGATCCGCGGCACCGGGCAGGAGGGGTGTGTGTGAGAGAGTGTGTCCCGGGGCTGTGTCCGTCCCGGGGCTGTGTGTGTGTGTCCGTCCCGGGGCTGTGTGTGTGTGTCCCGGGACTATGTGTATGTGTGTCCCCTGGGGCTGTGTGTGTCGGGACTGTGTGTGTGTGTCCCCTGGGGCTGTGTGTGTGTGAGTGTGTCCCGGGACTATGTGTGTGAGTGTGTCCCCTGGGGCTGTGTGTGTGTGTGTGTGTCCCCTGGGCTGTGTGTGTGTGTGTGGTGTGTCCCCTGGGGCTGTGTGTGTGTGTGTGTGTGTTGTGTCCCGGGACTATGTGTATGTGCGTCCCGGGGCTGTGTGTGTGTGTGTCCCCTGGGGCTGTGTGTGTGTGTGTGTGCGTGTTGTGTCCCGGGACTATGTGTGTGTGTGTGTGTCCCCTGGGGCTGTGTGTGTGTGTGCGCGCGTGTTGTGTCCCGGGACTGTGTGTGTGTGTGTCCCCTGGGGCTGTGTGTGTGTGCGTGTTGTGTCCCGGGACTGTGTGTGTGTGTGTGTGTGTGTCCCCTGGGGCTGTGTGTGTGTGTGTGTGTGTGTGTGTGAGTGTGTGTTGTGTCCCGGGACTATGTGTGTGTGTTGTGTCCCGGGACTATGTGTGTGTGTGTGTGTCCCCTGGGGCTGTGTGTGTGTGTGTGTGAGTGTGTGTTGTGTCCCGGGACTATGTGTATGTGTGTCCCCAGGGGCTGTGTGTGTGTATGTGTATGTGTGTTCCCTGGGGCTGTGTGTGTGTTGTGTCCCGGGACTATGTGTGTGTGTGTCCCCTGGGGCTGTGTGTGTCTGTGTGTGTGAGTGTGTGTTGTGTCCCGGGACTATGTGTATGTGTGTCCCCAGGGGCTGTGTGTGTGTATGTGTATGTGTGTCCCCAGGGGCTGTGTGTGTGTGTTGTGTCCCGGGACTACGTGTATGTGTGTCCCCTGGGGCTGTGTGTGTGTTGTGTCCCGGGACTATGTGTATGTGTGTCTCCTGGGGCTGTGTGTGTGTGTTGTGTCCCGGGACTATGTGTATGTGTGTCCCCTGGGGCTGTGTGTGTGTGTGTGTGTGTGTTGTGTCCCGGGACTATGTGTATGTGTGTCCCCTGGGGCTGTGTGTGTGTGTGTTGTGTCCCGGGACTATGTGTATGTGTGTCCCCTGGGGCTGTGTGTGTGTGTGTTGTGTCCCGGGACTATGTGTGTGGTGTGTCCCCTGGGGCTGTGTGTGTGTGTGGTGTGTCCCCTGGGGCTATGTGTGTGTTGTGTCCCGGGACTATGTGTATGTGTGTCCCCTGGGGCTGTGTGTGTTGTGTCCCGGGACTATGTGTGTGTGTGTGTGTCCCCTGGGGCTGTGTGTGTGTCCGGTGGAGTTAAGGAGTGAGATTTTCGGGATTTTTCTCTAAATACAGGTTGGGGCTGATTTCCCGGCCGAGACCGTCACCCGGCGACCATACCGTACATTCAGCAGGAACACTGCTCCCTCTCCCTGCAGCGGTGGGGGAGATGTTTCCCGGACTGTGCACCGAGGGTCACCTCACCCGGGCAGAGTTAATGCAGCAAGTTAAAAACCCTGTGGTCTTGTTGGCAGACCTGAACGTATATTTTAGGAATTTCTAATCGTAATTTTCAATTCTGACAAGTTTTTTGTTCAGAATTGAAAATTGTAACATTTTTAACGTGTGTGATTGAGTGGATCCATTGCAGAAACTGTGTGATTAGAACGATCGACCTCCGCCCTGGGGGGCTCGGAGCGGCTGTTGTAGTTTGCGCCAATTTCGGTCATTGGTTTCTCTGAAACTCTGTTCAGGAACATCGTAGTTTTAACCGGATAGATAAGGAAAAGTCCCCCGATTTCGTTTTCTTAAAAGTCGTCGGCAGTCAGTTGAAACGGGGGAAAAAATCAATGATACGTAAACACTCCAGTGGTTATTATCAAATAAGGAAATAAACAGTTGCTTTTGTTAATGGTTTTAAACCGTTTAACTTGGCTTAAACCCATTTTCTCTGTCTAGTTTAAAGATTAGGAAGGTTTTTGCATCAGAACATTCTTTTACTAAACTATGACTAATGTTGGTGGGAAGGTTTACAGGACAAAGTGTGCTTGTAGCGAAGCTACAGCAGCAGCTAATGCAGATATTTGTGGAATATCTGAGAGTGGCTTTGGCATTAACTGGCCACCGCGACTGCTTGCCCCTGCAAACCTGCTCAGCCTTTAGCCACAGATCATTGCCGGCAGTGGGGGAGGCAGGTTGGAAATTGGTGCCCATGGGAACTAGACCAGTAAAGCTTTCAAAACAAGTGTTTTTGAAAAGAAAGATAGAATTTGTGTTTATCTGAGACCTTAAGTTCAGGTCACCAGTTTGTGTTCGGACATTGGACTGGTGGATAAACACTGGCTGCCACACCAGGTAGAATTTCCCTGCTCTTTGAAGATTAGTGGAGTTAAACGCACCAGCACTGAATGTCAGCCTGCATGTACTGGGACTTGAACTCATGACATTAAAAATTCATTAATGAAACCATAAAGGCATTTAAGAGGTTTTTCGGTAGACATGTGAATGTGCAGGGATTGGAGGGATATGGATCATGTGCAGGTAGAAGAGATTTACTTTAATTTGGCATCGTGTTTAGCACAGACATGGTGGGCCGAAGGGCCTGTTCCTGAGCTGTACGTTTATACTTTTAACCTGAGATTGAAGAGGTGAACCAGAATTTTTTTATGGTTAATTTGATCTGTGTTTTTTCACCTGAAAGATTCTTGGTGCTTCCCTGTGTATTGTGTTAGTTCAAGTCACTTTCAGGAAGTGCAATATAAAAACAATGCTCTCATGCAATGTTGTCAATGATTCAATGTGACACTATGTCATTAAAGGCAGCTAGTTTTATTTACTGACATAAAATTAAAGCACACCAGTATTAAAATGATAGATTTCAATACTTGAGCCATTTAACCATTTCCATTGCTGGGTAGAGTGTATGTGTTTGGCAATCTTTAGATGGATCAGGTTGTGTGAATGGTTACTCACATTTCTTGTGAAAGAGGTTAGATTTCAGCCAGCAACAATCTTCCTCTGATCTGGTCCAGAAGTTGGGCTCCAGCAATTACTGATGTTCTCACGAAGGATTAAGATTGCTGTTTTATTCTCATTTCTCAAAAAAGCTGTGGTTTATTCACCTTTATCTTGTGTATGATGTTGGAAAGTTGGGTCACATTACTCTCATCCAAAATAGCCTGTTTGCATGTTAATGTCACCTCAGAAGACGTGATCTGCAATTCCGATCACTTGTATCAGACTCGTCTCTGTGGTAGAATCGTGGTAACTACTGCATTTTACAACCAGGATATGCGTTACCTTTGTGCTGCTGAAGATGAAGAAATGGACTGCAGCAGAAATTTTTGAGTCAGGCACAAACACAGTTAAATGCAGAGTAAAGTTCCCTCCACATGGTCCCTGTATTATCAGTTTCACATTAGATTGCCCTACTTAGCACCAGACATTTTCCAGTTTCCCACAGCAACCCCTTAATTGAACTGACCAGTGGATCCAAGCTTCTGTTTAATCCTGGATCCATTCTGGTAGGGATTCACAGCTGGAGTGTTTAAATCTCAGGATGCACAGTCAGGAAGGGCAAGAGGGATGTATTAAAGTCTGGATGCAAATAACATTTTATTCTAATTAATCTTGTTTTGTCAGAAAGAACGGCATAACCAGACTGGTGGGGACAGAAACCCTCATCACATTTAACCGGTTATGTACTTGAAGAGCTGTGGCTTGCTGGATTATAGACCTCCTGCTGGGAGGAAGCGTTAGGCTTGGTAGCTCTTTCTCAATAGGTACTGGGATGATGGGCCAAATGGCCTCCTTTTACATCTGAAAATTTTGATGACTATGAGAAAGCTCTACTGAAAATCAGGAAGTCTTTTGCACGGTTTAAGGCTGTCAGCAATTTTACTGGTGAATTTATTGAAGTATCTCAATTTGTAACAAAGTCTATTTTTCACGTGAACTTCTGAACTTGCAGCCAGAAGTAAACTGGGTTCACACAGTTCAGAGCGATCAGGATCCCTATTAGTTTGAGTCGAGGCTGATTGTGATTTGATTCATTGGAGTCTTTGCTGAGTGTTGGCTTGGACTGGGACACACAACCAGGCTGTGGAGGGTATTCTTGGAGTTTTGGACATTTGCCTACTGTATCGGTTTATTATTGTCACTTGTACCGAGGTACAGTGAAAAACTTGTCTCGCAAACCGATCGTACAGGTCAATTCATTACACAGTGCAGTTACATTAACTAAGCAGAGGTGGAGCTAAGTTGGGAGAAAGATAGAGTCCAGGGTCAACATGTTCCCCTGGAGGAAGCGAGGATGGCAAGATTAGGGCACCTTGGATGACAAAGGGTGTTGACAGGTTGATGTAGAAACAAAAGGGAAACATACGACAGGTATCGACAGCTGAAAACAGAAGAGGCCCTTGAGGAACATAATGTGTGTAGGAGAGTACTTTTTAAAAGAAGAAATTAGGAGGGCAAAGCTGACCATGAAATATCATTGGCAGACAAGATTAAGAAGAATCCCAAGGCATTCTGTGCGTATATTAAGAGGAAGCAAATGACCAGGGAAACCAGGGACCAACGGTGCAATCAGTGCAAGGAGCCAGGGACATGGGCGAGCTCCAAAATATACTTCCCATCTGTATTCACTGAGGAGGAGAACATGATGGGGAGAATTCAGAGCAAGGGACAGTGATGTTCTGGAGCACATTAGCTTCAGGACGGGAGAAGTGCTGGATGTTTTCATGGTTTGCGGGGGTGGGGGGGGGCATCTGGCCTGTCTAAGACAGGGGGGCTTGGAATCTGGAATATGCTGCCTGAAGAGGTGGGGGAGACAGATGCTGTCATAACACTTAAGAAGTACTGAAGCATGTACTTGGATCATCAAGGTGTAGAAAGCTACGTACCTAATGCAGGTAACTGAGATTAGTGTAGATCAGTAGAACAGGTGGCATGGACGTGGTGGACTGAAGGGCCTGTTTCTGTGCTGTGCAACTCTATGACTCTTTATTGAAAGTAGTAGCTCCTAACTAATGCAAGTGTCTGGTACAGCAATGAATCAAAAGTCATGAGAACATAAGAAATAAGAGCAGGAGGAGGCCATCTGGCCTGTCGAGCCTGCTCCGCCATTCAATAAGATCATGGCTGATCTGGCTGCCTTTTTCCCCATAACCCTTAATTCCCCTACTATGCAAGAATCTGTCTAACTGTGTCTTAGATATATTTAATGAGGTAGCCTCTACTGCTTCCCTGGGCAGAGAAGTGGTACCACATGATACAGTTGTTAAGGTACATGAGCACTTTTAAATACTATAGTGCCCTTTTATTGCAAAAAAAAAGCTAATCTCTTTAATGTCAGTATGTGCAATGGTATTTGAGAATACACTGGATTAAACCTAACTATTAATCAATATTCTAACTCAGCATTTCAAGAAATTAACAGATTTACTCTGTTAACCCTAGAAGTTGAACTGCTGAGTTTGCAAGCAAACTAAAAATGTGACGATTTGTAAGTATGCACAGAAGTTTAATGTTCTGTTGATTAACTTTCATTCTTTCATTCTGAAAGTTTTAGCTGTTTGTTGGGTGCAGTACATGGGTGGTCATGGCTCCATGTGAGAATGTGGCATGTGTGGTGGTGGTGGTCCGGGGACGTGTGAGAGTTCTTTGTGAGTGTGGGTGTTCCTGTGAGTGCACCGAGTGGTACAGGTCGGTACCGAGTTCTTTAAATTTTTTAAATTTTATTTACAGCGTGGTAACAGGCCTTTCCAGTCCAACGAGTCCACGCCGTCCATTTTAAGCCCCAAATTAACCTATCCTTACATCTTTAGAATGTGGGAGGAAACCGGAGCACCCGGAGGAAACCCACGCAGACACGGGAGAACGTACAAACTCCTTACAGACAGCGACGGGGAATCGAACCCCGATCGCTGGCGCTGTAATAGTGCCGCGCTAACCGCTATGCTACCGTGCCGCCCCAGTTCTGTCACAGGATAGCGAACCGCACTCAGCCCCACCTAGCATCCGAGCCAGACGTCCCCTCCTGCTTTTTGTTCATTGACACTGGTTGTGTGTAGATGTCATGGGAGAAAATGGGTGGGGTGGTGTCGGGGTGGTATTGGGGTTGGGGTGGTGTCAGTGGGTGGGTGAGGGGTGGTGTCAGTGTGGTTGGGGTGGTGTTGGTGGGTGAGGGGTGGGATGACGTTGGTGGGGATGGGGTGGTCTCGGGGGGTGGGGGGGGGGGGTGGGTGGTCCTGGAATGTGATATTGAAAAGCTGGGTGAGGCAGGAGGATGGCTGCTAGCAGTGACTGGTATTAACCAGAGGAGATGATATGAAAATATAAAATCAAGTATCTTTAACGGAATAATTAATAGCAACTAATTTCTCTTTCAGGCCAAATGATCACACCTGATGTGGTGATTCTTAATGCAGAAGATGCAAGCGAGTGGACTGATTACCTTGTCAACCTGCTCACGTCAAGCCATCACTTGGAGGTTCTGCCCTATTCAATAGGTGAGGACACCTCGTTTACCAGCCAGGATTGCAATCAGTTTAAGAAGTGTAAATGCCTCTTGGTTGTCCTATCACCGCAGTTGTTGGACTGGATTGTTGTCGCTGGGCTGGAATGTGGATTGCACAAGGTACTGAGACCAGCACACAAAGTGGTCATGCTGTTTTGTGGTGCTGTGGAAACACCGGAACTCTGGGCCTTGTTCAGAGACTGGAGGCAGTGGAGGCAGCTCTCCTGTGACGATGAGCCCGAATCCTTTGCTGCGGCTGTGGAAGAAGCCATCACTGAGAGTAAGTTTTGAACTTGAAATTGACCGATCCCATGAGGACCCTCAGCAAAGATTTCCCTTCCCTCAACCAGGGATATTGAGGCTAGTAAATTTTAATCTTTCTACCCTGCTGGAGATCATGTAGCTTTGAGAAGACTTGGGATGCTGGTTATCTGATCCCAGGGGAAAATTCAGAGCTTTCTTCTTGAAACCTGAACTTTAAGGATGAATAATTACACAGTCCAGTTGTTGCAGCTTGTGAAATGGGTAATGCTGTATCACGTGGACCAGGCCTCCCAGCTCAGTCTGATACTTGGTCACTTCAGTCACCCTCTTATCAGTTGGTGTATAAACTGATGATGATAATGTGCATCAGTCTATTTAGCACTGGAATAGTACTTACAATGAAGCTGCCTTGCATGTTCTGGACCACTGGTCCATTGATAATCCCATTCCACCAGGTGTCAAGGACGTAGACTTCATGCAAGTTATCGTGTTGCTTCTGTACAAAATGTTATTGGACCACATTTGGATTACTGAATATGTTTGTGGGCATCCCATTGTAGAAGATATGAGAGTCATTGCCATGGTGATGATTTATTGTAATATGCCAGGATTGAGATTTACAAAGAAAGGCTTGAATAATTGGGGGAAACCAAATGTATCAGTAATATAACCAAAAAAAGGCTTCAAAAGAATTAGTTTTTGATAGATTAAACAGTGAAGGATTACTTAGAACGGTTAAGTAAGGACACTGACTGGAGATTATCATCAGAAAAATCAAGGGGGATACTAGAAAAAATGAGCATCTTAACTAAGAATTCTGAAAGGTGTCCAAGGTTCCACATAAGAGACTGCTGCTAAGAAGTAGTATGTGGAACTGAAGACAACCTATTAGCTTGGTTAAAGAACTGTCATAATGTAGGAGATGGAGTAACTACGGCGTGCTTTGTCAATAATCAGTTATGACAAGTGGTGCCTTCAAGAATCAGTTTGTGGAGCTCAGTTTTCCACCATGTTTATCCATGGCTGGGACCTACAGATCCATAATAATTGCCTAGTAATTTCTAGGGTAGGGACATGTTCGGCACAGCTTTGTGGGCTGAAGGGCCTGAATTGTGCTGTAGTTTTTCTGTTCTATAAATGCTGCCAGAGCTAGGTTGTCAGACACCAGGTGGAGTAGATGCAAGTTGCTGAGGGATGTCAACAGATTAAATGAGTGGACAAAACTGTGTAGAGGTACAGTTTTGAGAAGTATGAAGTATCCACTTTGCACCTAAAACTAAATCAAAGTAATTTCCAGATTGTAATAAATCAGGAATTACGGGGAGTGGAGAGATTGAGGAGTCTAGAAGTGGAAGGAATAAAAATAAGTAGACTGAGGGGAAAAATAATTTGCGATGATATGTTTGTCTTTACCAAGGGGTGGAAATGATGTTAAATGAAACTCTGAAGTACTTGTTTCAATTCTGTTCGAGACCCCGGGAAGGTCCAGGGGAGATTTACCAGAATGATTTTGGAACAAATTTTAAATTAAATGGGTCAGATGTGGTGGCTTGTATTTGTTGAATATGGCGGTGTTTCCTCTGCATGTATTCATTATTCAGGAGCTGGGTGTGATGGGTAGGGCCAGTGTTTATTGCCCACCCCTAACTGCCTTTGAGAAGGTGGGGGTGAGTGCTTTGTTGAGTGGCTGTGGTCCTTTGGTGAAGGTGCGCCCACAGTGCTGCTGGGCAGGGCGTTCCAGGATTTGGACGCAGCGACAATGAAAGAACAGTGATCTATTTCCAAGTCAGATGGTGCGTGACGGGGTGGGGCTGGGGGGAAACCATGCAGGTGCTGCTCTGTCCATGTGTCTGAAACCCTTGTCCTTCAAATTGGGATTGCAGGTTTGGGAGGTGCTATGTGAGTAAATGCAGTGCATTTGGTAGACAGCAGCCACTGTGTGTTGAGATGGAGAGAATGAATGTTCAGGACGGTGCATTCTGTACCAGTTAAGTGGGGTGTTTGTTCCTGGATGGTGTCGAGCTTCTTGAATGTTGTTGGAGCTGTACTCATCCGAGCAAGTGGAGAGTGTGCTGTCACGCTCCTGACTTGCATCAATGTTCTGGGGCAGGGATGATTGACCGCCAACAACGACAAGCATCTTCCTTCGTAAGAGATATAATTATTTTCCTTTTGATACCCATCAACCTGAGTTTTACCAGGGTTCCTTGTTGCTACATTTGGACCAATCCTGCCTTGATGTTAAGGGCCGTCACTCTCAACTCACCTCAGCTCTTTGGTCCAGGTTTAGACTAAGGTTGCACCGAGGACTGGAGCGCTGTGGTCCGGCTGGGCTTCAGTGAGGGCGTAAGAGGGGAGAAAGTGCCACTTTATCGCACTGTTGACAGCACCTTCCATCAGTTGCTGATGGGTGAGCATAGACTGACTGGGCAATAATTAGCCAGACTGGATTTGATGATTCCAAGCAATTTGCCAAAAATCTATCAATCACCGTCTTGAATATAAACAGCAAGTGAGCTTCTGCAGACCTCCAAGATGCCAATTCACTACCTGCTGAGTGAAAAAATTTCTTCTCATGCCACTCATGAATGGCCAACTCTGTTTTGATCCCCGGCTCTGCACACCCCAACTATGGAAAATATCGACTCTGTCAAACCTGTGAGCATTTTATGCCTCATTGTGGTCACCTCTCATTCTGCTAAACTCTACAAGGTACAGCCCATTAATCTCTCCTAATAGGACAATCCCTATCCCAGGAATCAATCCAATGAACCTTCACTTCACTCCCTCTATTGCCAGTTTACCTGTTGGGTTGGGAGACCAGAGCAGTACATGGTATTCTGGGTGCAGTCTCACCAGAGCCCTGTAAGGACCTGTGGGATGTGGATACCATTGGCAATGCCAGGATATATTGGCCATTCATAGTTGGTCTCAGATTTAACCATTTTGGTCAGTTTGGAATCACAGATGGATTAGATCGGTTATGGATGGTGGACTTCCTTTCCTTGAGGACGGCAGTTAACTAGACGAGTTTTCGTGACAATCTGGTACAGTAGTTTCATGGTTATTTTTTACTGAGACTAGCTCCTCATTTAACTTGCAGGTGTATTGAATTTAATATTGAATTCAACAGGCTTGAACCTGTGCCTCTGGCTGAATGGTCCTTGTCTGTGGCTGCTGATCCACTAATGACTGTGCTCTCCAGTGATGCAATCAGTAAAATACAAGGCAGAAAGGTTGTGAGGGGGAAAGAGAGAAATGAAGATCTAAGGAGATGAGATGTGTATCAAATGGTGAACCTTTCTTGTACATCCTGCTGGTGGTAATTGGACGTGTCGGAAGGGCAGCACAGTGCTACAGCGGGTGGAGCCGCTGCCTCACAGCTCCAGTGGCCCGGGTTCAATCCTGACCTCGGCCGCTGTCTGTGTGGAGTTCTCCCTGTGACCTTGTGGTTTCCTCCTACATCCTGAAAATGTGCAGGTCGGTAGGTAATCGAACTACTGTAAATGACCCCTAGTGTGTCGGTGAGTGGTAGAATCTGAAAAAGTTGACAGGAAAGTGGGAAGAAATACAATGGGTTCGGGTAGGATTAGTGTAAATGAGTCGATACTGATTCAGTGGGCCGAAGGGCCTGTTTCCGTACTGTACCTCACTATGACCCTGTGAAACAGCAGACCTGAGCCATCACACTGTTGGTGACTGGGCACACTGTGGCTCCTGACTTTCAGAGTTCCTGGTCTCAGTAGGGATGCTGACCCTGGCTGAAGGTGCAGTAGCAGGATAGAGTTCAGTCATGGAGACAAAAGCGACTGCGGATGCTGGAATCTGGAGCAACACAGTCTGCTGGAGGAACTCAGCGGGTCGAGCAGCATCTGCGGGGGGGTTGGGGGGGTGGCGGAGTGGGGGGAGGGAGGAACTATTGACGTTTGGGGCCGAAACCCTGCATCAGTCGATAATTCCTTTCCCCCCAACTGATGCTGCTCGACCTGTTGAGTTCCTCCAGCAGATTGTTTGTTGCTCTTAGAGTTCAGTCACGATGCCTTTGTAAATAGATAGTTTCCTGACATTTGGTGTCTAGTTTTTGAAGTCAAGGGTGGCCATTTGGCTAAGGTAGGACAAGCAGTGTCTTTCCCAGAAGAGCCAGAAGATTTGGGAAGGGGATGGGAGAAGGATAAAACTTAAGGTGTTGAAGGTTTTGTCAGATTGAAATTACTGACTGGAGAGGTCACCAGGGCTGAGAGGCAGCTGTATGTGCAGAACACACTTCTCTCCAACACAACCACAGTTTCAGTTAGTCAGATATAAATTGGGTAGTTTCTGAAAGAGGAAGCCCGTAAAACACAGGATATGTTGAACTGCTGATTCTTAACTGATGTTACAGGCATATACCAAAATAACATCTTGAGGGGTACACAAGTGCAACCAGGAGAAAAATACCCAGAGCACTGACAAACATACTTTTGTCTCTGATGTAACCGTATGCTAATCCAAAATATCAAAGGACCTTCTGGAAATGAGATGCAACGTGATTCTGTGCTGACAGAGCCTCAAGGTTTGTGGCAAATGCATTTGGGGAAGTTTTTTTCACTGCTGCTATAGGCAGCGCTGTAACACTTTATATCCAAGTCCCACCACACGACACCAACACTGAAGTGACGTTGAGCTCACTGACCCAGCAGGATTGGGCCGAGTCTCCAGGAAGTAAACATGAATCTACCCTATACAGCAGCCTAGGAGAGAAACTATTGGGGCCCTAAATGTTTTTCTCTGGCATTTTCCTTGACTGATTTCATTTATTAATTGTAATAGTTTTGGAGGTGGTGACAAAGCTGATTTGACTGCCAAAGAATTCTCAGATTGGCTAACAACAAGTTTCCTTGCTTTCCAACTGACCATGCAGGGTGTGTGCATGCTGATGTTGGGTGGTCACTGGTGAGAGGGCTGGAATGGCTGGAGATGGAAGCTGCTGTGATGAAGCTCCAGAATATTTCTTACCTGGGCTCAGGACCACTGTACAATCAGTAATCTGCACAAAGCTCAAAGGGCAATGTGGTTGCATGGTTTATAGGTACGAAATGTTATGAAGGAACTTGAATTTAAATAGCATATTGTATTAGAAAATCTCCCTATGTGCTTCATAGTGGCAGAAAGAGAAAACAGATGTTGAGCTGAAAGCGGAGAGATTAAGGTGACCAAAAGCTTGTTTAAAAAGATGGATTATAAGGAAGTGGGAGGGGAAAGGAGGAGGTAGTGAGGTAACTTATATACAGAGTGAGGATGTGTAATACAAAAACAGAAATGCTGGAAGAACTTGAGCAATGAAGCAGCATCTGTGGAAAGAATTAACATTTACAGGTCAGGGATCTTTCCCCAGAAATGAGACATCTAAACTCTGGCATCTGTAACATCTTTTGCTGCACAATTTCAGACATGGGGGTCTCGCCCAGAACTTTGCTTCCCGCCCAGCAAGTCCTTCATCCTACTAAGTGTAGGAATGTAGAAGTTTGGAGCAGGAGGTCAGCCCCTCAAACCTTCTCCACCATTCAATGTGGTTCAAAGCTGATCATCCAAGTCCAGTACCCTGTTCCTGATTTCTCTTTGATCCGTCCAGCTAACTCCCTTTATTTAATGATTTGCTTCAACTGTTTTCTGCAGTGGAGAATTCCACAGGTTCACCACCCTCTGGGTGAAGACATTTCTCCACATCAGTTCCACATGGCTTACCCACTATCCTCAGACCATGATTCCTGGACCTGGACTCTGCTATCATTGGGAACATCCTCTCTGCATCTATTCCATCTAGTCCCATTAGAATTTTGTAGGCTTCTATGAGATTCCCTCTCATTCTCCCAAACTCTAATGAATATGAGCCTAATTGACCCAATCTCTCCTGATGCATCAGAGTGGCAATCCCAGGAACCAGTCTGGTGAAATCTGTTGTCCCGTCTCGTGGCAAGAACATCTTCCCTCAGACAAGGAGACCAAAAACTGCAACTCACAACTCCGGATGGGGTCCCCTCACGGTCCTGTACAACTGAGGCATGACATCCCTGCTCCTGCACTCAAACCTCTTGCAATAAAGGCAAACGTACCATTTGCCTCCTTAATGGCTGGCTACATCTGTATGCTTACTTTCAATGACAGCTGCACAGACACCATGTCTTGTTGGGCCTCCCTCTTTCCCAGTTTTTCTCACACATTCAACAATATTCGCCTTCCTCTTTCTTTTTGTCTCCAAAATGAATACCTAACATTATCGATATAACCTGCATCTGTCATGCATTTTTCTGTTCCCTCAGCCTGTCCAAATCACACTGGAGCTTCTCACAGCTAACACTCACACCCAGCTTTGTATTGTCTACAAACTTGGAGAGATTACATGTAATTCCTTTATCTAAATCATTATTGTATACTGTGAATAGCTGGGTCCTCGGGACTGGTCCCTGTGCTACCTCATCAGTTACTGTCTGCCACTCGGGGAAAAAGACCTGTTTATTCCTCCACGTTTTCTGATTGCCAAGCACCGTGCATCCTACTCTGGGCAACAAGCAATGTGTTGGAAGAACTCAGCGGGTCATACAAGAAACTGTCAATGTTTCGGGTTGAAACCCTGCATCAGGCTTGTGCACTATTCTCCTCTGTGGAACTTTATTAAAAGCTTTTGAAAGAGAAAATTCACCACCTCCACTCATTTACTGTCATCTACTCTGGTATTAGATTCTCAAAAAATTACCCTGGACTCGTCGAGTGTGATTTTCCTTTTGTACATTCATGTTGCGATCCTGTCACACATCTCCAAATGCTCTGCTGTTATATCTTTTGTACGTCACGCTAACGGTGTATTATACCCTACTCTTTCTCTGCCTTTTTTTATATAACCATGCCTCCAGTTCAACTTGGTCCACTAAGTAAAGGTGTGGGCAGTACGGAGACCGGGCAGTGTGCCAGACAGAGCCAAAGCTGGGATAGCTGATGCCACCAAGGGCAGTAGCTGAGGTGCCTCTGGGCCATTGGGGATGGGATAAAATCAGGTCCTGCCCTCGCATGGACATAGAACACAGAACAGTACATCACAGGAACAGGCCCTCTGGCCCACAATGCCTGTGCCGGACACGATGCCAAATTAAACTAAATCTCTTCTGCCTGCATGTGAACCATATCCCTCCATTCCCTGCATATTCATGTGTCTATCTAACAGCTTCTTAAACACCTCTATCATATCTGCTTCCACCACTACCCCTGACAGCCTGTTCCAGCACCCACCACTCTCTGTGTAAAAAAAAACTTACCCCGCACATCTCCTTTGAACTTACCCCCTCTCACCTAAAATGCACATCCTCTAGTATTTGATATTTCTACCCAGGGAAAAGATTCTGACTGTCTACTCTATCTGTGCCTCTCATAATTTTATAAACCTCTATCAGGTCTCCCCACAGCCTCCACCGCTCCGGAGAAAACGATCCCCTCCCCTCATAGCTCATAACCTCTATTCCAGGCAGCATCCTGGTGAACCTCTCCTGTACCCTCTCCAAAGCCTCCACATCCTTCCTATAACGGGGAAAATTCCTGTATGGAGCTCTTCTGGAAAGTGTTCGTGCTGATGTTGGAGGATGCCAGCACTCGGAGGAGACACAAAATGACTGCCACGGGGCATCAATCAGGGCTCCGTGGTGGCCTCTGAGTCAGCAAGTGGTGGGTTCATATTCCTTCCTGAGCAGCAACCCAAAGCAACTCCGAAATCCAACAGCAGCCCTGCTGAGCATTTCCAAATTTCTCATATTTTCCTCTGACACAGAATGAGGACCTTCAGCCCATTGAGTCTACGCCAGCTCTCAGAGCATTCCCCTCTGTCTCAATCCCCCACGTTTCCCAGTGACCTGTTGCTTCCTGCATGCCCCCGATTCTCCTGTCACCAATTTACAGTCAGGTAACTACAGCGGCCAATTAACCGACCCACCCACACGTCTTTGGGCTGTGGACGGAAATCTGAACACTTGGAGGAAATCCACATATTCATGAGGTGAACAGGCAAACTCCACGTGGCAAATTCAACTAAATTGTGAGCAAACAGGCAAACTCCACGTGGGCAGCACTCTAACCTGGGTGGCTGGAGCTGTGTGGCAGCAAGACTAACCTCTCTGTCTCTGTTCTCCCCACCAGTTTCTCTTTTCATTTTAATCTACTGGTTCGGCACAGGGAAGTGGAGCTTAAACTGAGATACAGCCATCTTCTCATGTGGAGGTATACAGTGATGTTTGAATGATTTAAAACATGCTGAGATTGTGAAAGGCACTATAGAAATGCAAATCTTTCTGAGATTGTCAGGAACACATGGGGTCAAGGACACCTGGCTGGCTGTGTGTGGAACTGAGCACAGTTTGAGATCCCAGCTTGATAAGGGGGAAAAACTGGGGAATTCCCTCTGAGTTATTTTGGCACGGACATTGGCACGCAGACAGGATTACGTGAGGTTGGAGCTGAGCTGCTGATTCCTCATTAAAGTCACAGGCAAACTGAGAAACAGTCATGCCTCATTCAAAGTTCCAGCTCCAAAAAGAAAATTCTGCAGTTTTGTTTCAGGGAATGTAGCTTAACCTAAGAACAGTTTTAAGTGTGTTTGTGAATAAAACAGTGCATCGTTCATGTGGAACGATCTGTGCTGGACATTTACTATTGGTGTTACGCAGTCCAAGGTGTGATACAAAAAAGCCTTTTACAGCACAGTCACAACTTGTTAGTGCTGCACCATCCACGGGCACTGATATTATTGACAATTTGGAGGTTTGTCAATGGAACATAAAACAGTACAGCACAGGAACAGGCCCTTCAGCCCATTATGTGTGGGCCAACTATGATGCCAATCCAAGTTGAGCCTACCTGCCTGCACGTGATCCAGATCCCTCCATTCCCTGTATGTTCACGTGCCTTTTAACTGCCACTGTTGCGTCTACCTCCACCACCACACCTGGCAGCACATTCCAGGCAGCCACCACTCTCTGTAATAAAAATGTATCCTGCACGCCTCCCTTAAACTTTTTGTCTCTTTCCATTCCTGATTTACAGCTCTTCCCAGGAATGTGTCCTCTGTAGTGAAGAACAATGTAAAATACTATTTAATTCATCCATCATCACCTTGTTTTCCATTATTTAATGGCCTAATCGTCACCTTCTTAACTTTATAAAAACATCTACAGAAAGTCTTGTTATTACTTTTCTAGTTTTGACTTGCAGTCTAATTTTTACTTCCCTGTTATTTTTAGACATTCGTTGTTATCTTTTGAGTTCTTGCCAATCTTGTGATCGGCAACCAATCTTTATGCAATTTCATGCTTTTAAGTTTGATGTGATCAAATGTTTCTAGTTAACCACGGGTAGTGGGTTATCCCTTGGAATTTTTCTTTCTTATTCAAATGTGTCTATACCGTGCATTCTGAAAAATCTCACAAGAGTCATAGAGCAGTACAGCATGGATACAGGCCCTTCGGCCCAACCAGTCCATGCCAACCACGGTGTTTACCTAGTTAGTCCCAATTTCCTGTGTTCAGCCCACGTCTCTCCAAGCCCTGCCCCTCTGTGTACCTATCCAAGTGCTTCTCAAATGACACTAATGTACCTGCCTTAACCACTTCCTCTGGCAGCTCGTTCCATATACTCACAGCCCTCTGTGTGGAAAAAGTTGCCCCTCATGTCCCTTTTAAATCTTGCCCCTCTCACCCTAAACCTATGCCCCCTAGTTTTGGACTCCTACCCTGGGGAAGAGTCATCTCCTTCAGTGTTTGACACAGGATCTCAACTGATTAAACCCTTAACCTAATTTGCCAGTAGACTTTAGCTAACTCAGCTTTCATGCCTTTATAATTGCCCTTGTTTAACCTTTTTAAACAAAATAATAGTTGTCCTCAAACTACATGTAAAGTTTACTCAACTGGGAACAGGAGCAAGAGGAGGCCATTCAACCCCTCAGCCCTGCACCACCATTCAATGCTGATCCCACATTCCTCAGCTTCACTTTCTTGCCCTTTCTCCATAAGCCTTGACTCCCTCACTGATTGGGAATCTACCTCAAACATGGATATACCCAAGGACTCTGCCCCACTGCTCTGTGTGGCAAGGAGTTCCAAACACAATGTGATAGGCATAGCACTCAGTCCTCCGATTAGCAAAGGCATTCCAGTCGGCATGGATGAGGTGGGCTGAATGGGCCCATTTCTGTGAGTCTAGAAAAAGTTCTTCCTCATCTCAGTCGTAAGTGGGCTCCCCCTTATTCTGAGACCACCCCCTCCAGTTCTGCGCTCTCCCACGGGAGGAAGCATACTTTCAGTATTTACTCTGTCTAACCCCTATGAATCTTGTGTTTGAATAAGATGGCCTTTCATTCTTAACTCAAATGACTGGACTTCCAACATGTTTACCCTTTCCTCATAGAACAACCCCTCCATACCCTGGATCACCTTAGTGGACCTTCTCTGAACTGCCTCCAATGAAATATGTTTCTTTAAATAGAGGGACCAAAATTGTTCACAATACTGTAGATTTGATCTCCATAGAACAATACAGCACAATACAGGCCCTTCGGCCCACCATGTTGTGCCGACCTTTAAACCACGCCTAAAACTACCTAACCCCTTCCTCCCACATATCCCCCTATTTTAAAATCTTCCATATGCTTATCTAACAATCTTTTGAATTTGACCAACGTACCTGCCTCCACCATCACCCCAGGCAGCTCATTCCATGCACCAACCACTCTCTGGGTGAAAGACCTCCCTCTGACATCACCCTTGAACTTCCCACCCATTACTTTAAAGCAATGCCCTCTTGTATTGAGCATTGGTGCCCTGGGAAAGAGGCGCTGGCTGTCCACTCTATATATTCCTCTTAATATTTTGTACACCTCTATCACGTCTCCCCTCATCCTCCTCCTCTCCAATGAGTAAAGCCCTAGCTCCCTTAGTGTCTCCTCATAATGCACACTCTCCAAACCAGGCAGCATCCTGGTAAATCTCCTCTGCACCATTTCCAACGCTTCCACATCCTTCCTATAATGAGGCGACCAGAACTGTGGTCTAACCAGAGTTTTGTAAAGCTGCATCATTACCTCATGGCTCTTAAACTCGATTCCACGACTTCTGAAAGCTAACATCCCATAAGCTTTCTTAACTACCCTATCCACCTGTGAGGCTACTTTCAGTGATCTGTGGATATGAACCCCCAGATCCCTCTGCTCCTCCACACTACCCAGAATCCTGCCATTAACCTTGTACTCCGCCTTGGAGTTTGTCCTTTCAAAGTATACTACCTCACACTTCTCCGGATTGAACTCCATCTGCCACTTCTCAGCCCAGCTCTGCATCCTATCAATATCCTTCTGCAACCTTCGACAGTCCTCCACACTATCCACAACACCACCGACCTTTGTGTTGTCTGCAAACCTGCTAACCCACCCTTCTACCCCCTCATCTAAGTCATTAACAAATATCACAAAAAATAGAGGTCTCAGAACCAATCTTTGTGGGACACCGTTAGTCACAGCCCTCCAATCTGAATGCACTCCCTCCACCACAACCCTCTACTTTCTACAGGCAAGCCAATTCTGAATCCACACGGCCAAGCCTCCCTGGATCCCTTGGCCTCTGACCTTCTGAAGAAGCCTACCATGTGGAACCTTGTCAAACACCAGTCACTAGAGCTCTGTAGAGTTGTTGGAAGACTTGCCCATTTTACCGCTGCAACCCCTTTGAAAATAACAGTTTACACTTGTGACACTTTATTCTGCCTCCTCTATTTGCTTTTCCCTTGTACTACCTCAGTGCACTGATGTGATGAAATAATCTGTATAGATGGCATGCAAAACAAAGTCTTTCACTGTACCTCAGTACATGTGACAATAATAAAGCAATTTACTAATTTAAGTCCAGCATAGATTTCCCATTATCTACTGCACTTGTGTGCTCACTTTCTGTGTTTTGTGCACAAGGACCACAAATCCATTTGTGCTGCAACAAACAATTTACTGGAGGAACTCGGTGTGTCAAGCAGCTCCTGTAGGATGAAAGGCACTGTTGATGTTTCGGGTCGATACCTTGAATCAGGACTGCACGCAGGGTCTCAACCTGAAACGTCAGCAATTCCTTCCCCCCCCATAGATACTGCTCGACCCGTTGAGTTCCTCCAATAGATTGTTTGTTCCTCCAGAACGCAGCATCTGCCATCTCGTGTCTTTAGTTGTGCTACAGCTTTCTGCAATTTTTTTTCTTCATTTAAATAATACTGTTCTTCTTCCTTCCAAAATGAACAATCACATTTTCTCACATTATACTCCATTTGCCATCTTTTTGCACAGTCATCTAACTCATCATATTGGCACCTCAGGGCCACCTTCATGATGATGTCATTATTTAATCCTATCTCTTTGCACAATAGACGGTCTAGTGCAGCATGCTCTCTGGTTGGTTCCAGGACGTGCTGTTCTGAGAAACTATCTTGCAAACGCTCTGTGAACTCCTCACTTTGGATCCCTTTGCCCATCTGATTTTTTTTCTAGCCTGGATTAAAATCCCCAATGATTACCTCCATACATTTGTGACAAGCTCCCATTATTTCCTCCTTTAAACTCCATCCTACAGCACAGTTGCATTGGGCATCTGTACAGCACTCCCACACAGCAACGTCTTGCCAATATTATTTCTCACCTTCACCCAAACCATATCTAATTCTGCTTTCTACTTGGGTCATCTCCTGCTCCTTCAGATCGGTAATAGAGAAAGCTAGTGGAAGGTTAAGGGTTGGTTAATGGACAGAACGAAAACAGTGGGAATAAACAGGTAATTTTTCAATTGAGACGCTGTAGTTAGTGGAGTTCCACAGGGAGGTGTGCTGGGCCTGCAGTTGTTCACAACCTATGCAATCGTTTGGATAAGGGGATCATGTACATTAGATTCAAGTGTTTTGGTGATACAAAACCGTGTGAGTTGTGAGGTGGATGTCGAGAGGCTTTAAGGGGATTATAGACTGGCTAAGTACACGGACAGGAGGGGTTTAGAGGGCGATGGGGCAAACGTGGGCAGATGGGACTGGCTCACTGGGCAACACAGTTGGCATGGACCAGTTGGGCTGAAGGGTTAGTAAAGATGGTGCCAAAGAGAGGCGACTTTCTGTGTGCAGCATATAGTCATTTTTTATGTCTTTATGTCTTGCACCGTACTGCTGCCGCAAAACAAATTTCATGACGTACTGTATGTCAGTGATAATGAACCTGCTTCTGAGGGCCTGCTTCAGTGCTGTATGACTCTATGACTAGGACTAAATGAATGGGCAAAGGCATGGCAGGTGGAATATTATGCAGAAAAATGTGAATTTATTTTGTTTGGTAGAAACAATAGACAGAGTTCTGAAAGGTGTTGGTGTTCAGAGGGACATCTCTCCTACACAAGGCAATGAAAGTTCACTGCTTGTTGCACCTGTTTCTAAGGAAAACAAGTGACACGTTAGCTTTGGTTGCAGGACACTTTGAGTACAATCATGAAGATGCTGAAATGAAATAATATAGGGCCCTGGAATATTCTGCACAGGCGCGGTCTCCCTTCCTAAAGAAGGATATCTTTATGAAATATAGAGAACGGCAGGCTGTTACTGGACAGGAGGACTGCCCATCAGAAGTGATTATGCATACTGGCCCGATACTCCCGAGAGTTTAGCAGAATGAGAGATGATATTGAAAATGCAAAGTTCTTAGAAGGCTTGACAGGTTTGATAAGAGATGATGTTTCGCTGGCAGGGGAGTCGAGAACCAGGGGTGACATGCTCAGGATAAGGGGCTAGCCTTTCAAGACTGAGATGAGAACAAATGTCCTCATCCAGAGATGGTGAATCTTTAGAATTCTTTATCCAAGAGGGTTGTGCACTTTTACTTACTGAGTACATTGAAGAATAAGATTGATAGATTTTTTGATATTAACAGTATCGAGTGACATGAGGTTTTTGCAAGAAAGTGGTGGTGAGATAAAAGATCAACCAATTAATAGCAGAGGAAGGTTGAAGGGTTGAATGGCTGACTCCTCCTTCTGTTGTTATCTTCTCCCTTTAAAATTATAACTGTTAGAAATAGTACATTAAACCTGCTTACACAACGTAACCAAAATTGTAACAGGAAAGAGGCTGACGGAGTCAGTTTTGGGAAATGAAGAAGCAGTCAGCCCCCAGTATTGCATGATGACTGAGTGCTTTACCCCAACCTAGCTTCACCGACCCTCTCCATTATCACCAGCACCGTTTGCCTTGAATAAAGCAGAAGATTTGATCAAGACCAGGAGTTACCCATGTGATTATACCCAAGGGAAGGAAGGTCAGTCAGCTGATCCAAAACTGCTAGTGTAATCTGCACACCCTCCCTTCCCCCCCCCCCCCCTCACCAATGTCAGCAATGAGTCTCCTTTAGAAACATTTACAGTTTTAATAAACAATTGTGAAGGTTTAGAATTAAAAGGCTGAGGTGAAGTGGTGAACCACAGCGGTGCAGGGTAACACTTGAGCAGACTGAGATGTCTAGCTGAGCTTCTCCTGGAGAACTTTTGCAACTTTTTGCAGCCACTTTCATTTCTGTGTCCACTTTTACACAGCAAAATTTAGCCTTGGTTTTGTGGGTTCCATCTTGCCTCTGAGGTAGAAGGCTTTGAGCTCCACCCCAGAGCCACCGAGAGACACAGCACTGAAACAGGCCCTTTGGTCAGGAGTGAGCCTTGGTCACTGGAGCAGCGAGACAGTGGTTCTACTGGCCGTACCACTCTGCCTCCATTTGAGCCCATAATCTTGTCTGACTCTTGATGTGAATTTGAAGCCCTGTCTGCCCTCTCAGTAGATGCATAAGATCTATGGTGCAAGTTGAAGAGGCGATTACTTCAGTGTCATGGCCAAGCTTAGCACTCATCCAAAATCTAGAGTTGTTTATCACACTGTTGATTGTGTGACCTTCAGCAGAATTTGGCGGTTGTGTTTCCTACATTACCGCAGTGACTACACTTTGAGTACTTCATTAACTGTAATGTCCTTTGGAATAGACGGAGCTTGTGAAAGATGCTACAGGAATGCACACTTGTCATAGAGCCACACAACACGGAACAGGCCCTTGGGTCCACCAAGTACATGCTGACTATCGAGCATACATTTGTACTAATCCCTTTTTAATCCCACAATTCAGTCAAAGCTCCTCATATTCTACCACCGCCTACACCAGCCAATTAATTTACCAACCTGCACATCTTTGAGCTGTGGGGGCGACGCCCATGCAGGAACTGGGAGTACGTACAAATGCCACACAGGCTGTGCCCAAGGTCAGGATTGAACCTGGAATGTTGGAAGTGTGAAGCAGCAGCTCTGCCAGTTACATCAGTGTGCCACCTTCCTTTCTATTGTTTGTGACTGAGTTGCCCAAAAACCATTAGATACATCTGCAGAGTGCTGCTTGAGGCTGTAAGGATGGCCTGGACCCAGTGTGGTGCACCCCACAGAGGGTAGTAGCCTTCATCACCAGGGTAATATGTCCACTTGTACAGGAACGGCCATATTGTTTCAGTTCCTGGCACAATTGCTTGGCAGGATTTGTTTTCTCTGTTTAATATTGTTGACAAGGTGAGAAAGAATGTGAGAATTCTTTGTTTATTAATGGCCACTTAGGAACAAGTTTTGACCACAACTTTGATCTGTTGCCAAGATATAAAACCAGGATTTTAATAATACCTTTTACAATTGATTAATAAAAATATTTGCTCAATGGGTGTAGGTTTACTAGTATACTGCTGTACTTCCCCATTTAGTCATTGGGTCGATGATGGGGATTCCCAGCTCACATTCTTTCACGCAGATGTTGCCCCTGCTTCACAACTGATTTTTTTTCTCTTTTAGTCCAACGTGCATTGTCTGCTTATGGGACCCCTTCAACATCTCCATTCCTCTCCCTGTCAACTGCCTGACACTGAACCAGATGATTTCACCTGTTTCATCTCCTTGACATCTGTGCTTCAGTTGACTTGCTCCTGGATCCTCAACTAAGCCTCTGTTACTTTTGGACTTAACAATTCTGGCATCCTCCTGGCTGCTCGCCGTCTTTCTCTCAGTAAAGACAACGTTCATCCTAAGCTCCCTTTCACTGATTATAACTGGCACCATGTCCTGTTCGGTGATCAGCCTGTGCAAGGTCTTGATTTTAAAATCTTCATCCTTGTTTCATCTCCACGGATGGCTTTGCCTCTCCTGGTCTCCGTAACCTCTTCCCATCGTACAACCCTGCATTATATCTGCACTAGTCCCCTTGCATAATCCGTTTTCATCTCTGGAATTCTTGCCTCGTCTGTCTCTCCTGCATCCTCTGTCTGTTTCTCCTGCAAGATCTTAAAGTGCTGGTGATCCGTCTTCTTGGAATACCACAATCCGCGTGAGGAAGCTCCCCATACACAGGCTGAGGGTTCTTTTATTTTACCCATCAACAATGAAATGTACATTCCCAAGTCAGGATGTTTCCTCCCTTGCAGGTAGTAGTGTTCCTTTGTACCCACTCCCCACGTCCTTCAGAATGGGAGCTGTCATATATTTCGGACGTGCTTCAGATGTGTGCTTATATAATGAGAGCATGCTGGAAACACTCAGCAGATCAGACAACATCCGCAGAAAGGGAAACAAAGTTAATGTTTCAGCTCAGAGCTTCCTCTGTTCCAAAGGCACTGTCTGAGTGTTTCCAGCATTTTGGTTTTTGTTTTAGATTTCTAGCACCTGCAGTTTTGATTTGAATTTTCATGTTTTCTCAAAAATCCCAGTAATAGTGCAGTGCCTTTCTTAGTTGGTACACACTGCAGAGCCCTAGGCTGGTGCTCGTCAGGGGGCTGCTCTGTCTGCACATTGTCAAGCTTTCTGTATAGTGTGGAGCCACAGCCATCAGACAGGTGGAGAGTATTCCTTCACACTTCTACCCAGTGCTGGGTGATGGAATCCTTTTAGTCAGGAGGTGAGTCTCTCGCCTCTGAATTATTGGCTCTGTTCTTTTACATGGATGACCTGGATAGGTTTCTGCACAACAGTTAAGAGTGGGAGATCTGGTAATTCAAGATCTATTTGTTGAAGGTAATCATTGCCTGGCCCCTGGCACTTGCTTAGCACAAGTGTATTGGTATTGGTTTAGTATTGTCACTTGTACCGAGATACAGTGAAAAACTTGTCTTGCATACCGTTCATACAGATCAATTCATGACACAGTGCATTGAGGTAGTACAGGGTAAAAACAATAACAGAATACAGAGTAAAGTGGCCCAGTGGGAGCCAATGCCTGTTGTCCAGTATTTGGACACTTGAAGGATTTCACTATTGAAGGATTTGGGAATGGAATTGATCATTGTGATAATCAGCAGACATTCTTATAATTGAGGGAATGTTGTGAATAATGGAGTTTTACCAAGGACGTTCCCAGAGGAAATCCAGCAACATGGCTTTTTTTATTCACTTACAGGATGTTCATGTCACTGGCAAGGGAAGCATTGAATTCCCAAACTTAACATGATACTAATGGTTCATGAATCACTGTGGTCTCATGGTGAAGGCATTTCTGTGGTGCTCACAGGAGGGAGTTCCAGGATGTAAACCTCAGCAGAGAGTGGAGGAGGGGCAATGTTACTTATGTCACCTCCTGCTGCCCTTGTGCTCTGTGCTATAGAGAGGACAGATTTTTCAGTTGCTTTTGAAGGAGTAATTGGGTGCAGTGTCGGAGATGGCCATTAACTGCTGTGAACATTACTTATCATAAGTCTTCTGGGGGTAAGCTGATTGGGATCCAACAGTCCCGAACACCTTTTGTGGCATTTTCCCTTTATCTCACCTTGATTTGGGATTCCTTAACTCCACGTCTGTCCAAATGCTGCTTTGACGCTAAAACCAGTCACTTTCCTAGTTCTGGAATCCAGCTCTTCTGACTAAGTTTGGAGCAATGAGGCCGCGAGCCACCTCATCTTGCTGGAACCCAAACTGAGCCTCGGTGAGCAGATTTCAAGGCTGTATTGAAGTGAACAGTTGTTTTCGTTCATGAAAATCAACAGCAAAAATCTGTAATCTAATGCAACAGAAAGGAGCCTGAGTCATTTAGTTCCTTTCACAATGTCTTTTCATTCAGGGCTGTTGCTTAGTTGAATGTTTTGCACGTGATCTCTGTGTGTTGGGAATAATAGTCAGCTGAAGTGTGAATCAGTGCCATGTGGAAGAGGAGAGTGACATCGGAGGTGACCCCAAACTCTCTGCAGCGTGGGTGAGAGATGTTACGGAGGTGGACATAAGCAGACATTTTGCTGGAAAAATAAAACAAAAAGTGCTTGCATTTATGCAGTAAATGACTGGTATTTGTTTATTATTGTCACTTGTACCAAGGTACAGTGAAGAACTTGTCTTGCATACCGTTTGTACAGATCATTACAGATCATTGAGGTAGTACAGGGTAAAACAACACAAAATGCAGAGTACAGTAACAATAACAGAAGACAGAATACACAATACAGAGTAAAGTGTCACAATGAAGGGAAGCTTAGAATTGAGGATAGTTAGAGAGAGAACACAGACAGTGGGGACAGAGAATGAGGTGCTGTTCCTCAAGCTTGCATTAGGTCTTGTTACAACAGTGCAGTAGGCAACAGACAGCTCAGGGTCAGAGTGGGGTGGGGATATTCCGTTTGTACTCCCCCACTGTCTGCATCTTATAACTTTTCTTTCCCAGTTTTGACCAAGGTCTCAGACCTGAAATGTTAATCCTGTTTCTCTTTCCACAGGTGCTGCCTGACCTGCTGAGTTTTCCAGCATTTTCTGTTCCCATTTGCATTTAAGTACTGTCTTTCTTTAGTGACCTTAGACAATCCCCATGTGCTTTTTAGCCAGTGTAATACTTTCTGGGAAATGGTGCATTTACTGCACGGAGCAAACTCCTGCAGACAACAATGTGATAATGACCACAACACGGTTAAGGGACAACACACACACAACGCTGGAGGAACTCAGCAGGTCAGGCAACATCTGTGGAGGGAAATGAACAGTCGACGTTTCAGGCCGAGACCCTTCATCAGGACTGGAAAGAAAGGGGACACTCAAAGAAAGCACTCACATGGGTCCCAGCTATGCCTGCCTTTTCATTGGCTACGTGGAACAATCCATGTTCCAAGCCTACGCCGACAACACTCCCCGACTCTTTCTCCGCTGCATTGATGACGGCATTGGGGCTGCTTCCTGCATCCCTGCTGAGCTTGTCAATTTCATCAACTTCGCCACCAACTTCCTCCTTCCTTAAATTTACTTGGTCCATCTCTCTCCCCTTTCTTGACCTCTCCGTCTCCATCTCCGGAGACAGATTGTCTACCGAAATCTTTTACAAACCCACTGACTCCCACAGTTACCTTGACTACACCTCTTCCCACCCCGTCACTTGTTAAGGATGCAATTCCCTTCTCCCAATTCCTCAGTCTCTGCTGCACCTGTCCTCATGATGAGGCTTTCCACTCCAGGACATCCGAGGTGTCCTCTTTTCTTCAGTAAATGGGGTTTCCCTTCCATCACTATCAATGCAGCCCTCACCCGCATCTCCTCCATTTCCCGCACCTCTGCCCTCAGCCCATCCTCCCCTCCCGCATAACAGGACAGGGTTCCCCTTGTCCTCACCTACCACCCCATGAGCCTCCACATCCAAAATATCATTCTCTGTAACTTCCGTCATCTCCAACGGGATCCCACCACCAGCGCATCTTCCCCTCCCCTCCCCTCCCCTGGGATCACTCTCTCCGTGACTCCCTTGGCTGCTCATCCCTCCCCACTCATCTCCCTCCCAGCACTTATCCCTGCAGCAGTGCAAAGTGTTACGCTTGCCTCTACACCTCCTCCCTCACCAACATTCACCGCTTCACCTGTGAATCCATCGAAGTCATTTATTGCATCTGGTCGTCCCAGTGCGCCGCCTCTACATCAGTGGGACCTGATGCAGATTGGGTGACCGCTTCATCGAGCACCTTCACTCCGTTCGCTGTAACAGCCAGGATCTCCCGGTGGCCAGCCTCTCCAACTCCACTTCCCATTCCCACACTGACATGTCTGTCCACTGCCTCCTCTACTGCTGCGTTGAGGCCAGACGCAGGTTGGAGGAACAACACCTCGTATTGGTAGTCTCCAACCTGACAGCATCAACGTCGATTTCTCTAACTCCCAGTAACCGGTCCCCCTGATCCCCTCCCTTTGTTTTCCCTTATCCCTCTGGCTCTGTTACCCCTTCTCTTTCCCCTCCCCCACCCTCATGACCTGCCCCTCACCCACACCTTCCTCCCTCTGGTTCCCGACCTTCCCTTTATTCCACGGTCCACTGTCCTCTCCTATCAGATTCCATCTTCTTCAGCCCTTTGCCTCTTCCACCCATCACCTCCCAGCTTCTCACATCACTCCCACTCCCCACCTCCTACCTACCTACCACCCCTCACCTGGACTCACCTATCCCCCGCCAGCTCGTGCTCCTCCCCCTCCTCCCACCCTTTTATTCTGGCTTCTGCCCTCTTCCTTTCCAGTCTTGATGAGGGGCCTCAGCCCGAAACCTCAGCTATTCATTTCCCTCCATAGATGATGCCTGACCTGCTGAGTTCCTCCAGTACTTTGTGTGTGTTGCTTCAGATTTCCAGCATCTTCAGTCTCTCCTATGTCACAGTCAAGTGGTAACCATTGGTCACAGCACTGAGGGGAATCTTTGGGAACAGTTGCAACAAGTGGGAGTGAGTTACTGGGGGTTTAATGTCATCTGAAAGACTTTCCAACATTGCCATAGCTCTGAGCTCATGTCTCCAGAATGGACCGTGAATGCATCTTGTGACACAGTAGTGAGGACGCTACCATAGAACAATACAGGCCCTTCGGCCTACCATGTTGTGCCGACCTTTTAAACCACGCCTAAGACTAACTAACCCCTTCCTCTCAAATATCCCCCTATTTTAAATTCCTCCATATGCTTATCTAATAATCTCTTGAATTTGACCAATGTATCAGCCTCCACCACCACCCCAGGCAGCGCATTCCATGCACCAACCACTGTCTGGGTGAGAAACCTCCCCCTGATATCTTCCTTGAACTTCCCACCCATTACTTTAAAGCCATGCCCTCTTGTATTGAGCATTGGTGCCCTGGGAAAGAGGCGCTGGCTGTCTACTCTATCTATTCCTCTCAATATTTTGCACACCTCTATCATGTCTCCCCTCATCCTCCTCCTCTCCGATGAGTAAAGCCCTAGCTCCCTTAGTCTCTCCTCATAATCCATACTCTCCAATCCAGGCAGCATCCTGGTAAATCTCCTCTGCACCCTTTCCAATGCTTCCACATCCTTCCTATAATGAGGCGACCAGAACTGGACACAGTACCCCAAGTGTGGTCTAACCAGAGTTTTGTAGAGCTGCATCATTACCTCACAGCTCTTAAACTCGATCCCCCGACTTATGAAAGCTAACATCCCATAAGCTTTCTTAATTACCCTATCCACCTGTGAGGCAACTTTCATTGATCTGTGGATATGAACCCCCAGATCCCACTGCTCCTCCACACTCCCCAGAATCCTGCCATTAACCTTATACTCCGCCTTGGAGTTTTTCCTTCCAAAATGTACCACCTCACACTTCTCCGGATTGAACTCCATCTGCCACTTGTCAGCCCAGCTCTGCATCCTATCAATATCCCTCTGCAATCTTTGACAGCCCTCCACACTGTCCACAACACCACCGACCTTTGTGTTGTCTGCAAACTTGGCAACCCACCCTTCTACCCCCTCGTCCAAGTCATTAATAAATATCATGAAAAGTAGAGGTCCCAGAACCGATCCTTGTGGGACACCGCTAGTCTCTGTAGACGCTACCTACGGAGCAATGCCTGGTGCATGGGAGGTGTCAGTTTGAACACTTGGCTCAAGGTCAGACAGGATGATGAGATTGCACACAGTCTGTTCAGCCTGAGAAAGAGGCAAACAAGAAAGGGAGTCGGTAGTTGGGGGCGGAGTTTGTGGCAACCAGCAGACTTGGTGGCTGCAGCGTCCTTGATGTTGAACTGGAGGAAATTGCTCCACACCTAGACTGACGACATTGAGATGGTGGAAGAGAGACCTTTGGGGTACAAGAGGAATAATGGTTCAGGGGGCAGGGATAGAGGGCAGTGCAGGTCACAAACAGAAGCCAGTGCAGGAGATTCTCTGGCTGCATTTGACTCACTAAAAGGATAATTAATTGAGAGCCGTGTCCCTGAGGAGGGGAGCAGACAATCTCGTGTGCTGTAGGTAGGGTGAGGAGTTGGAGCTTATTTCACTGTGTACAGAGCAATGGAAGGTGTTATCTATGACTTTGATAAGGGCCATTTAGGTTTGTTTAGCCCCAGATTGGAGGGATTCACATGTGGAGCTTGAGGAAAGATGGGCTTGGATCTGAAGGGTGACAGTACATTTATTAACCCTGAGGAGGAAAGGTTGGTAGTGGGAGAGACTGGACAGAGGCAGAGAGTGTTTCCCAGGAGCAGGTAATGGCAAAGGTTTTGAAGAGGAGGACACCAAAGTGAGGGGAGAGAACTGTTTATGATGCCAGCTCGTATGGGGGTCCAAGAGGAAGATTTGGCTGGTGAGTGGGAATAGGTCAAGGAAGCAGGCGGTGTCTCTTAGTGACAGTTATGGTCTAATGGTCTATAAGCATTGAGTGACCATGGAAAGAAATAGGCGGGAAAGAGAGTAAGATCTCCATTCACTGCTCAGGTTGAGGAAATCTTGGCATGGATGTATCAGGAACATAGAACGGAACAATACAGCACAGGAACAGGCCCTTCAGCCCACCATGTCTGTGCTGACCATGATGCCAATCCAGACTAATCTCACCTGAGTAACTGAGTGGCTGGTCTCGGTGTTACAGATGACGCAATCCGTGACCACCTCATTCTTCTCATTGCGGGTGAGGTTGGATGGGCTTATCCGGAAGATGATAGTCAGGAGAAACTTTTTGTGCATGAGTGAATCTATGGAAAGCATTAAAGCTGGGGCCTTGTCACCAGTTAGAAATAGTTTGGAGGATGGGAGAATGAGGGATGCACGGACAGAGTGGACACATGGGTTTGGGATTACAGCATGATCATAAGATAAATCCCGGCAGGACTGTTCAGGCTGAGTAGCCTGTTTCTGTTTTGTATTTTCTGTGTAATTTCACGTGCCTGATATGCAACGTGTTCTGAGCATTGAGTTGCAGCTTTGAAGGCGGGAGTGGCTGATGAGTTGCTGGCTGATCTCAGAGTGGAAACAGGAAGTATCTGCTTATTTTTGGATTGAACAGCTTGATTGCCAGTCCATTAATTAAGGACGCGGTTGAGAGTGGGGTGGACAATGGGCTAGGGTGGGAGCAACGAGACAATATCCATAGTAACAACACAAAGATGTTAGGTACTGTGGCCGCTGTAAGGAATAAATGTCTTGCATTCATTTGATGTTGTTCAACATCTCAGGACATCTCCATGTGCTTTACAGTCAAAGGGATTCCTCTAAAGTGTAACATGGAGCGTGATATGTAGTTTGTATACAGCAATCTCCCACACACAGCTCTGATAATATCCAGATAATTTGTCTGCTTTGTGTTGTTTAAGGTCTAGCTGTTAACCAGGACACCAGGGAATACAGCTCTTGTTTATTATCTTCTCCACAGAATTTAACTTGTGGAGTCAAAACATCATTTTGGTAAATTTATCCTCCCCAAGACCAGCATATTTGTTCTGAAGCGTGGAGCCCAGAACTGCTCATGGCATTCCAGGTATGGACCAGCTGTGGCTTTGCACAGTGGACTGAACGCCATGAGCTGTTCTGGGGACTGGAAGGCCATAGGTACTAGAAGGCCTTTCCATCACTTAACTAAAATTGAAAGAGTTCAGAGATATAAAAGCCTTCCATTACCTCCGGATCTCCAGTGCTTCTAGGTTTTGACAAATTAGAAAGTATTCTACTCTTTAAGTCTGACCTTGATGACTTCATATTTGCCTAGGTAAAAATCTATTGGCCACATTGCCCTTGCACAGTGGATATCTTTTTGGAATGTAATGTTTCCATCTGCACCAGTTGTAATGTCTTTTATCTTTGTGTTAGTGGATTTATACCTGTTATCCTCTCATGTAGGTCATTCAATATACAGTGAACAATGTATCCTACATGGGAATATCTGCCCATTATCCCCCCTCCGTCCCATGGCATCAGCTGGTTTCACTGTTAGCTCACTTCCTTGAGTTACAACTTTAGTCTACGGTTTTTGGGAGGGTCTTTATCAAAAGCCTCCCTGGAAGTCCATATAAAAGCCTTTCACCCCTTAAGCTTGATCAGGTTCGCTGGCATGAGCTGTCTCTGATCAAGGAAAATCTTTGTAGTTGTTTAGTCACTAAGTTATTTTATTGTATGTACACAAGCTATGGAAGTCAGGCAGGGCCAACGTTTATTACCAGAACTAATTGGCCATGGTAAGATGGGGGTTAACTGCTGCAGGGGTCTGCTACTTCCCTTATTGTTGCTATTTTATACTCTGTAATGGTCCTAATAATTTCTTAGCGGTAATTCCCTGGTCTCCCCCTTCTCACCTTGCTTAAATCTCAGTGGTTTGTGGAAATTCCCCAGCTAAGAAATGCTTCCTGGAGATTATAGATGGGGCATTTTCCTTGTTCTTTCAAAACCCATGGATGGAAACTTTCTGGCCCTGAGAACTACTTCAGGGCCATTGCTTTTCTTCTTTTCTGTTAGCTTGCTCTTGTCCTGGTGAGCCCGACCACCAGGTTGGATACTAATTGCCTTGAGATGTCCGCCATGCCGTCTGTTTCCTCTGATGCAAATTGTTCATCATGTCCAATATTTATCTTCATTTAGAATATTGCCACCAAAATCAACTTGAAATTGTTCCACATTCTCCTTACCATGCTCTTTCTCAGAATATAATCCTGAAATAAAAATTCTTGCATTTCTTTCCATCTTCACTATCTGTAGCTGCTGTCTGTTTTGTCACTTTTTGCCATTCTCTGTATCTCTCCCAGTCGCCAGGATCTGTGGGTAGGTCTTGCATGTTTCTGTTCTTTTAGATTTATGTTCCATTACCCCCTTGGCTGTTTCTGTTGGCAAATAGACTTCTTCCTGCTCCAGGGTGTAAATTGTTCTTGATCACATTAAATTGTGTGGTCATCTCTCTCCGCTTTACTGCTGTTCTGCCATTGGAAATTAATCCAGTGCTTACTGTGAGCAATCCTGTCTCACAACATTGAACTCGCTCGTTCAGAGCATTAGAAGATAAACTAAAATCATTTCTAATATTCCTAGCTGCTTTTAGCCTCTCCAACAAGCTCAGCACGTCCGTATAGATTCCTGGAATTTTTTTTACAACATCAGTTGTAACAAGTATGGACAAACAACTCCACTACCAAAAGTGGTGGTTAACCAGATGATGTGGATCTAAGGGAATGAGTAAAAGAGCTCAGGGAAAGTAAAGAGATTTATTTTGTTTCATTTTTTTCCGATCTGTACTGCAGTGGTAGAAGTAGATGCAGTCTAAAAAGGGAATGGTATATAAACAGCTGAAGAGCAGAATTTGCAATGCTTTGTGAAAAGAGCAGCACAATGGATTTAATTAGACAGCCTATTGAAAGACCAACACACAAAAAAGTGGAGGAACTCGATGGCTCAGGCAGCATCTGTGAGGGAAATGTACTTTTTGACGTTCTGGGTCGAGACCCTTCATCTGGACCGAAGGAGATAGCCAGTATAAGAAGGTCCTCCACCTCCCCTCTACATTTCAATCCAGATGAAGGGTCTTGACCGAAACATCAGCTGTCTGTGTCCCTCCTCAGATGCTGCCTGAGCATCAGAGATCCCCCAGCGCTTTGTGTCTGTTGCTCCAGATTCCAACATCTGCAGTCTCTTATGTCTCCAGTTTACTTCAAAGAGCTTTCACAGCCATGGAGGGCCAAATGGCCTCCACCTGTGCTGTGATATTTTATGAATCAGTGAAGTAAAAAGCCTTTCACCAAAAGCCCTTACTACTTAGTAAGGAAAATCTCGGATGTAACCTGGTGAGATAAGAGCTTTCAAACAAGTTTTGCAAGGCCCCACTGTCAGTGATCTCAAACGTGGCCTGTAGTTGTAATCAGTTTTCCAAGGTGTGATCTAGGTCATTTACAGGAGTTTTATTCGAGGGTTTTTTAACGTATAATATCCCAGAGTAAAGTCTGGTAAATAGAGTTGAGGGTTCCCCTGTCCTCTCAATGCAGTGGCAGCAATGAAGGTTTCCGGACGTACAGGAATGTAGAACTGGAATTGTTAATCTTCGTGTGTTTTGCACTTTATGTTCATGTGGCTACACCCCTGAGGGTTCATGAATTGTCAGGGTTGATCATTGAGCTAATGTGCTAGAGCAATCTGAAACTAATCTCATTGCCTCATCTCACCTGTGTCCTCACTCCCCTTCCACCCTCTCCCCACTTCTGCAGTGTGTTTTAAATTGATGAATCTGCATCACTGCCCCCTCACCCTGGGGACATAGCTCTTCTCTGTTCAATCTATGAGTTCTTCTTCTTTTAAATATGATTCACCTTTTCGTCATCTGCTCTCCACTCTCTCTCGAGCCTTTACTTCCTCATTCTTGGCATCACCCGGTGACCCTATCCTTGGACTTAATGTCTTGACTATATTAGGATGCCCAGGACTTCTCCTTTCTCTTCTCACTTAAATATTCTTCACTAATTTGTCATTAATGTATTCAATATCCATATTTCTGCAACCTCAAAATTTATTCTTGCACCTTTCAGGAAATGGTAGAATCAGAGTCAGATTTACTAGCACTGACGTATGATGTGAAATGTGTTGTTTTGTGGCAACAGTACAGTGCAATGACAAAATCTATAAATTACAAAAAATAAATAGTGTAAAAAAGAATAATGTGGTAGTGTTCACGGATTGTTAAGAAATCTGATGGCGGAGGGGAAGAAAGCTGTTCCTGAAACATTGAGTTTGGGTCTTCAGGCTCCTGTACTTCTCTCTGATGGTAGTAACGAGAAGAGGGCATGTCCCAGATGGCGAGGGTCTTTAATGATAGATGGCACCTTTTTGAGGCACGGCCTCTTGAAGATGTCCTCGATGGTGGGGAGGGTTGTGCCCGTGATAGAGATGGCTGAGTCTACAACCCTCTGCAGCCTTTTGTGATCCTGCGCATTGGAGCCTCCGTACCCGACGATGATGCAAACCAATCAGAATGCTCTCCTCTGTACATATGTAGAGCCTTTGGTGACATTACCAGTTCTCTTCAAACTCCTAATGAAGTAGAGCCTCTGGCATGCCTTCTTCGTGATTGTATCAATGTGTTGGGCCAGAACAGATCCTCTGAGATGATGATTCCCAGGAACTTGAAGCTGCTCACCTTTCCACTGCTGACCCTCAATGAGGACTGGTGTGTGTTCTCCCGACTTCCCTTCCAGAAGTCCACAATCATTCCTGGTCTTGCTGACGTTGAGTGCAAGGTTGTTGTTGCGACACTACACAACCAACTGATTCTACCTCACTCCTGTAACGCCTCCTCATCGCCATCTGAGATTCTACCAACAACAGTGGTGTCATTGCGAATTTATAGATGGTGTTTGAGCTGTGCCTAGCCACACAGTCATGAGTGTAGACAGTGTAGAACAGTGGGCTAAGCACGCATCCCTGAGGTGCGCCTGTGTTGATTGTCAGTGAGGAGGAGATGTTACCGACCGATCCGCACTGACTGTGGTCTCCTGATAAAGGAAGTCGAAGATTGAGTTTCAGAGGGAGGTACAGAGGCCCAGGTTTTGAAGCTTGGTTATTAGTACTGAGGGGGTGATGGTGTTGAACGCCGAGCTGTAATCGATAGACAGCAGCCTGATGTATGTCTTGCTGTTGTCTAGGTGCTCCAAAGTGGAGTGGAGAGCGAGTGAGATTGCGTCCGCTGTAGGCGGTAGGCAAATTGCAGCGGGTCCAGGTCCTTGCTCAGGCAGGAGTTAATTCTAGCCATAACCAACAAAGCACTTCATCACAGTAGATATGAGTGCTACTGGGCGATAGTTGTTGAGGCAGCTCACCCTTCTCTTCTGGGCACCGGTATGATTGATGCCATTTTGAAGCAGGTGGAAACCTTCGACTGCAGCAGTGAGAGGTTGAAGATGTCCTTGAACACTCCAGCCAGTTGGTTGGCACAGATTTTTAGTACCCAGCCAGGTACACTGTTGGGGCTTGATGCCTTGTGATGGTTCACGCCCCTTGAAGCATATTCTGACGTTGGCCTCTGAGACAGAGATCACAGGGTTGCCAGATGCTGTGGGGATTCTCACAGGTGTAGTGTTATTCTCCCTTTCAAAGCATGCTTAAAAGACATTGAGCTCATCAGGAAGTGAAGCATCACTGCTACTTATGATGTTAGGTTTGCCTTATAAGAAAGTAATGGCATGTAAACCCTGCCACAGTTATCATGCATCCAATTATGTCTCTAGCTTCAACTTGAATTGCCTTTTTGCTCTCACAATGGCCTTCCGTAGGTCGTACCTGGACTTCCGGTAGGGTTCTGGATCGCTGGTCTTGAACGCCACAGATCTAGTCCTCAGCAGACTGCGAATCTCCTGGTTCATCCAGCCTTCTGGTTTGGGAAGACTCAGTATGTCCTCCAAGGCACACACTCATCCTCACAGGTCTTGATGAAGTCAGTGACGGCCGTGACATATTCATTCAGATCTGAACATGAATCCCTGAATGTGGTCCAGTCCTGTAAACGCTCCTCCGCCTCCCTTGACGATACATTCGCTTAAAAATTGGCTTGAAATTCTAATGATTTGCACCACTTTTGCCTGCCACACAAGTTTTGGGAGGCTTCTCATTACGACAAAGCTTTAGTTGTGCATCCTGCTGCCACGAATCCTCACTGAAATCCTCTGGAGATAACGAGTAGGACATCTCACTGTGTGACCGTTACATGCTGCACTGTTGTCTAACACGTGCTTTTGGTCTCTTGTGCTCGATGTCTCCCCCTCCAATGCTATTCCTTCCCTTCGGCTTTCCTCAGCAGTGTGTGCAGCCTCTGTCTGACCCAGGGGCTCCCACTGGGAGATCAGTTGACAGTGAGTCTCCATCATTATTCTTGTCTTGGCCTTCCTGCACTGGGGGAGCAGGTACCTGAGAAGAAAGCAGGTTAAAGGTGAGTTTTGCGGTCAGGATGAGGGGAATGGTGCACACTTACACCAACTTCAGACCTCAGTTAGAAACAGGAAGTGGGATGTGAGAAGGAATGGCTTCTTCCAAGATGGCCAGCGCTGTCTCCTGTGTGGCACTGGCAGGTGCATCTCGTCCTTTATACGTAGTTCCTCCTGCCTCTGGATTTGTCACCTTCATCTGCAGGACGGAGGGTTGTGAATTACTGAAAGTCACGCAGCATGGGTGATGTGCCATTTGTAGTGGGATAGCTGACGGTGTGTGCGAGCAGTGGAGGCTTGCTGTAATGTTAGGAACAAGGTGACCAGCGGTGGGGTGTCGTGAACTGAGCTCCAGAAAGTGAGGCTGCTGCACATGGTGGGATTTCCAATTTGGAAATCCATTTGCTGAACTTTTGCAGCATTAATATCCAGGGTCTCTGCCTACCTCCCAGCACTGACCTCCAAAACTACCTGTTGCCCTGCTCTTTCCATATCGAGAGGCCTGATCTTCATCTCCTAAACCTCTAGAACCTCCTAAACCTTGATGCTACTGCTCACCAATGGTTGGTCAGGCACGGTAGTGTAGTGGTTAGCATAACGTTATTACAGCACCAGCGACCCGGGTTCAATTCCCTGCTGCTGTCTGTAAGGAGTTTGTACTTCTCGCCGTGTCTGCGTGGGTTTCCTCCGGGTGCTCTGGTTTCCTCCACATTCCAAAGACGTACGGGTTAGGAAGTTGTGGGCGTGCTTTGTTGGTGCTGGAAGCGTGGCGACACTTGGGGGCTGTCCCCAGAACATGCTATGCAAAAGATGCATTTCACTGTGTTCGATGTACATGTGACTAATAAAGAAATCTTATCTTATCCCTGTTGATTGTTACGCAGGACACCACACCTCCAGCACCTGCACAGCAGACTGACTTCAAGGCTGTGCCTACAGTAGTGCCATTGGGACCCCTGCTAATAGCTGCAGTCAATGAACAATGCAATTACTGCTCAAAAAGTGCAGCTATCATAACATTGCAGTTAACAATATGTGTGCTCTCAGGAATTACGCTGATCAAGCACACAATAATTGTGTATAACAATCCTGAAAGCAGTGTCAAGCACTCAGAAATCAGTGTAGGCGATCGGGACTCAAGCCAAGCACCATCTTGCCTCTGTAAGCATTCCCTATTGTTGGTGTGAAGCCATCAAATTATCAGTTGCTGAAGGTAATTGTGGAAGTTTTCTCTTTTAATGTAATGGGTCTAGAGTGGGTCTCGGGAGAAGTTCAGGAGCAAATCTCCTGTCTGGGTCCACTTGGATCTTTCTGTGGAGAAGTCTGCAACTGAGGCAGTTCTCAAGCAGAGGCTGTGGGGGGGGGGGGGGGGGGGGGGGGGGGGGGGGGGGGGGGGGGGGGGGTGGGGGGGAGGGGGGGGGGGGGGGGGGGGGGGGGGGGGGGGTGGGGGGGGGGGGGGGGGGGGGGGAAGAGAGTGTGTGTGTGTGTGTGTGTGTGTGGGTCTGTCTGTCTGTCTGTCTGTGTCCCTGTGTGTTCCTCTGTGCGTGTGTGAGTGTGGTGTGAGTGTGTGTGTGCGCGTGAGTGTGTGTGTGCGCGTGAGTGTGTGTGTGCGCGTGAGTGTGTGTGTGCGCGTGAGTGTGTGCGTGAGTGTGTGTGTGCGTGTGTGTGAGTGTGCGTGTGTGAGAGTGAGTGTGTGTGCGTGTGTGTGTGAGTGTGTGTGTGCGTGAGTGTGTGTGTGTGTGCGAGTGTGTGTGCGAGTGTGTGTGAGTGTGTGTGCGTGTGCATGTGTGTGCGTGTGTGTGAGTGCGTGTGTGTGAGTGCGTGTGTGTGAGTGCGTGTGTGTGAGTGTGTGTGAGTGTGTGTGTGTGAGTGAGTGGGTGCGTGTGTGCGCGTGAGTGTGCGTGTGAGTGTGCGTGAGTGTGAGTGTGTGAGTGTGTGCGTGTGTGTGTGAGTGTGTGTGAGTGTGTGTGTGTGAGTGAGTGGGTGCGTGTGTGCGCGTGAGTGTGCGTGTGAGTGTGCGTGAGTGTGAGTGTGTGTGTGTGTGTGAGTGTGTGTGTGTGCGTGTGTGTGTGTGTGCGTGTGTGTGAGAGGATTTGTTGTAATTGTGGATCTACACCTGTAGCTTTTTGCTGAAATTATGTCCCTGTCCCAAGCCCCCCTCAGCATCCAGTCGCTGACCTCAGTAAACGCACCACACCAGCCACGGCTTCAGCTCCCGGGGCGCACTCTCGTTTCTTGTTTCCTTGCTGCTTTTATCCACCTGCTGTCCTCTTCCCTCGCTGCTCCTGCTGGGCCGAGCTCCCGTCACTCGGGCTGGTCTCTTGACTCCTTCTGGGGTTTTTTTGCTGCTCGCTCTCCTCTCACTCTCTCATTCCCTCTCTCTCATTTACTCGCTGCTTTCTCCTCTAGTTCCCTTGCTGCTTTCTCCTCACTCCCTGGTTGCATCAATATCTCTGGTCACTCCCACAACTGCTCGCTGCTTCACTTCTGCCATGTGTTTAAGAAGTGAATTCTATAAACCAGCTGAAGTCAGTTTCTCCACTGAAGTTTGAAGAAGGTGCTGATCCACAAGTCACAAGATCACAAGACAAGGGAGCAGAAGTAGGCCATTCGGCCCATCGATTCTGCTCCAAAGAAAAGGGGAAAAAGAAAAAAAGAAATGAGAAATGGTGGGGGGGGGGGGGGGGGGGGGGGGGGGGGGGGGGGGGGGGGGGGGGGGGGGGGGGGGGGGGGGGAGTGGGGGGGGGGGGGGGGTTGGGGGGGAGTCTGCTCCATGAGCAAAATTAAACTATTCTAACCCCAATTTCTGGCATTATCCCCATATCCCTTGATACCTTGATCAATTAGATATCTATCTAGCTCCTCCTTAAACACCTCCAATGACCTGGCCTCCACTGCTGTATGTGGCAAGGAATTCCATAAATTCACTACCCTCTGGCTAAAGAAATTTCTCCTCATCTCTGTTTTAAACCTGTACCCTCTAATTCTAAGATTGTGCCCTCTGGTCTTGGACTCACCCACCAAGGGAAACAGCTTGGCCACATCTACTCTGTCCAGTCCTTTCAACATTTTAAATGTTTCTATGAGGTCCCCTCTCACTCTCCTGTACTCCAGTGAGTACAGTCCAAGAGCCGACAAACACTCATCATATGTAAGCCCTTTCATTCTGGGAATCATCCTCGTAAGTCTCCTCTGAACCCTCTCCAACATCAGCACATCCTTCCTAAGATATGGGGCCGAAAAATGCACACAGTATTCCAAATGAGGCCTCACTAGTGCCCCGTAGAGCCTCATCAACACTTCCTTACTTTTATACACTTTCCCTCTCGAAACGAATGCCAACATAGCATTCACTTTCCTTACCGCCGATCCGACCTGGTGGTTAACCTTTAGGGTATCCTGCATGAGTACCCCCAAGCCCCTTTGTACTTCTGTGCTTTGAATTTTCTCCCCTTCTAGATGATAATCTGCCCATTTATTTCTGTTTCCAAAGAGTGCAACTGCACATTTCTCAACATTGAATGTCATCTGCCATTTCCTTGCCCATTCTCCTAAACTATCTAGGTCTCTGCAACCTTCCTGTCTCCTCAATACTCTCTACTCCTCCACCTATCTTGGTGTCATCCGCAAACTTAGCCACAAAACCATTTACTCCATCATCCAAATCATTAATGTACAGGGTAAAAAGAAGCGGCCCCAATACCGACCCCTGCGGAACACCACTAGTAACCGGTAGCCAACGAGAACAGGATCCTTTTATTCCCACCCTTTGCTTTCTGCCAACCAGCCAATGCTCCACCCATTCTGTTATCCTACCTGTAATTCCATGACCTCTCATCTTATTAATCAGTCTCTTGTGCGGCACCTTGTCGAAGGCCTTTTGAAAGTCTAAATACACAACATCTACAGCCTCTCCCTTATCCACCCTACCTGAGATTTCTTCAAAAAACTCCAATAGGTTGGTCAGGCAGGATCTTCCCTTCACGAAACCATGTTGGCTTGGACTTATCTTGTCTTACACCTCTAGGTATTCCATAACCTCATCCTTGAGGATCGATTCTAATAACTTTCCCACCACTGACGTCAGACTAATAGGTCTGTAATTTCCTTTATGCTGCCTCCCACCTTTTTCTTTTTACGAACCCCCCTCGACACCCCCCTCTTGACTACCACGCCCCCACCCCCCGACCCCGACACTGGAACCTCCGGTCTTTTAACAAGTGACTGTGTCTGTTCACAATTCCTGAGTCTTTCTGAACTTGGACCAAACTCATTCCTTCCTCCTCTGGTTTTCACCAGCTGACACCTGACACTCATCTCAGGGTTATGGTTTCCATTCTGATGCCGTGTGACATTACCGCCATTGAAAGTTAAGTTCAGTTCTGATTCCAGAATCTGGAAAACAACAACCAATTACCTTGGTAATGGTGACCAGGAAACAACCAGATTGTTCAGTCATGTCCCTCAGGGGAGGAGATCCCCTGTCCGCACCTGTCTGGCACATACAGTATGTGACTCCAGACCCAGCAAGTCCTGGACACCTGAAATGGCTCAGCAAGTCTCTCCATTACAGCAAATTCCAGACTGGAATCTTGGAAAACTGTTCGCAATACACTCACACTGTCTCCGCAGCCGCCAAAGGTGTTTCTTTGGTTTAATTGTCCTTAATTTCTCCAGTACTTTCTAATTAGTAACATTAATTACTTTATGTTCCACTCTCACTGGGTTCCCACACATTCCTACAACAATTACTGTGCCTTCTGCAGTGAAAGCACAGACAGAATATTTCCTTAAGGCCTCGACTACTTCTTTATACCCCATTATATTTTCTCTTATCGTTGTCACTGTGGGACCCACATCTTTCATTTATGTTATTACAGAAGTTACTAAAAATTATTTCTGTTTAATTTTTTTTTGCCGATTTGCTACCTATCAATAATTTTGCTCTTTCTGAGGGGTTTGGGGTGGATCTGGGAAGGGGAAATGCATAAAGTTTAAGGGAAAGGACAAGGTGTTTTCCATTGGCTCACCATACAGGTGAGCCAATGGCTCAGTGAGCAGCTGGGGGGACATGGCACACAGATGTTAGAGTCCATCTCCAATGGGAGTCAGAGCAGGGAGCAACTGGGGTAAAGACAAAATTGAAGGTTCTGTCTCTGAATAGATGAAGTATTCATGTAAAGGGCAATGAACTAGTGGCAGAAAGAAAACCAAATGTCCGTGATGTAACAGCCATTCCTGAGATGTTGCAAACTGTTGTGAGTTAAATATTCTGGCATCCCTAACATTTAGAAGAGACAGGCACAATGGAAAAGAAGGGGTATCCCTGATTTTAGAATGTGGGCTAAAGGCCGCAAATAGGAATGACCTTAGGTCTGAAAATCGACACAGTTTGGGTGGAGCTGAAAATAAAGGGGCAGGAAGGTTGTTGTCGGCTCCCAGACAGGGCAGGGCTCTAGATCGGGACATTACAGGATGACGCTATCACCAGCATACAATAATCATGAGGGACTTCAATCTACATATTGATTGCGCAAACCAGATTGGAAATAATGGTGTGGAACATAAATTTATGGTGAGTTTGATGGATGGCTTGTGTAAAAAATCCAGTCTGAAGCTAAGGTCTCAAATGTGAGTAAAGCAAACTGGGAAATCATCAAGTGGCCCTGGTAGACTGGCAAGCAGTAAGTCAGCAATGACTAACTTTTATAGGGTTGTGGAATGGCGGATGGTAAATGTAAGCCTAGCATTTAAAACTGGAAGCTGGTGAGTGGTTAGCTGATCATCATCATTAGGGAAAATACTGGAGTCCATGGTGCAGGATGTGATTACTGGACACTTGGGAAATATCAATGGGATTAGACAAAGTCAGCACGGATTTATGAAAGGAAAATCGTGTTAGACTGGACTACTGGAGATTTCTGGGTTTGGAACCAGTAAAATAGGTAACGGAGATCCCGTGGATGTGATGTATTTGAGTTTTCAGGAAGAGTCTGATAAAGTCCCACAAGAGGTGAGTTGCAAACTTCAAGCACTTGGGATTGGGTGTGATCTTCTGGATTGCAAACTGGTTGACAGGAAACAGAGCAGGATAAAGGGGTCTTTTTGGGGTGTGACTAGTAGTGTACCCAGGATCAGTGGGTGGGCACAAGCTCTCCACATTATATATCAATGTCTTGGGTAAAAGGTCCTGGTGAGACCACACCTGTGGGTGGTGTTGGTCTCCATACCTAAAAAAGGACGTACTTGGCACAGGAGGACACGATGAAGGTTTACTGGACTGATTGTTGGATGGTGGGCCTATTGTACGAGGAAAGATTGTGTTGACGGGGCCCGTATTCACAGGAGAGGGGATCACGGTGAAATGTGCAAAACTCTGACCGCTCTCGACAGGCTAGACACAGAGAGGATCTTTCCCCTAGCTGGAGAGTCTCAAATCAAGGGTCGAAGTCTGAGGGCATGGGCTTAGATACATGGGACTGAGGTGAAGAGAAATTTCTTCACTCAAGTGGTGGTGAGCTTGTTGAGTTTTCTACCACAGACAATTACGGAGGCTAAGTGGCTAAATATATTTCAGAAGGAGCAGGATAGATTTCTCAGCACAAGTGACACCTCTGGGCATCAAGAGAGAGCAGGAATGTGGTATTGAGATTGATCGTGTTGAATGGTGAGCAGCCTCGAACGTCCAAATAGCTTACTCCTGTCCTTTTTTTCTGTTTCTATCTTTAAAATTAATATACAAGAGCACAAGAAGTGGAAGCAGGAGCCAGCCTTCTGAAATCACCCGTTATTTCAGTGCCGTTTTCCAGAACTATCCCATATCCCTTGGTTCCCTTGATATCCAGAGATCTATCCACCTCAGTTTGCAATGAGCTCGATGACTGAGCCCTCACAGTCCTCTGCCGTAAAGGTTCACCACACTGAGTGAGGAAACCTTTCCTCATCTCTGTCCTGAATGGCCAACCCTTAATTCATAAATTTTCCCCTCATTCCTAGGCAAATGTTCTCCGTGCCTCTGGCCTGTAAAGCCATTCAACAATTTTCTAAATGTTGTTGAAATCTCCTCTAGGGAGCTGGACTAGTCTAGGACCAGAGGGCACAACCTCGGAATAGAAGGATGTCTCTTTAGAACAGAGATGAGGAGGAATTTCTTGAGCCAATGAGGAGGAACACTGTGGAATTCATTGCTACAGATGGCTGTGGAGGCCAAGACTCTAGGGAACTCCGGACTTGCCTACTCAGTCTCTCCTCATACGGCCAACCCACCATCGCTTCAGCCAGTCCACCGAATCTTCACTGCACTTTCTCTGTGACAAGTTCATTTTTTCTTAAGTAAGGAAACCAAACCTGTGCAGAATACTCCACCTACAATCTTCCCAAGATCCAGTAGAATTGAAAAGACTTCCTTTCTTCTATAACTAAACCCTCTCTGTATAAAAGCTAATGCCCTGTTTGCCCTCCTGATCACCTGGTGCACCAGTGACTTGTGTCCAAGCACTTCCAAGTCCCTTCCAACATCAACACCCCCAATCTCTCACCAGTTATTCACTGTTGTAAGACCATAAGACATAGGAGCAGAAATAGGCCATTCGGCCCATCAAGTCTGCTCCGTCATTTGGTCGTGACTGATTTATTTTTCCCTCTCAACTCCATTCTCCTGCCTTCTCCCTATAACTTCTGACACCTTTACTAATCAAGAACCTATCAAACTCCACTTTAAATATACCCAATGACTTGGCCTCCACAGCCGTCTGTGGCAATGAATTCCACAGTCTCACCACCCTCCGGCTAAAGGAATTCCTCCACATCTCTGTTATAAAGGGACTTCCTTCCATTCTGAGGCTGTGCCCTCTGGTCCTGGACTCTCGCACTACTGGAAACATCTTCTCCAAGTCCACTCTATCCAGGGCCTTGCAATATTCTGTAGGTTTCAATGAGATCCCCCCTCATCCTTCTAAACTCCAGTGAGCACAGGCCCAGAACTATCAAATGGGCCTCGTGCATTAACCCTTTCAACCCCAGGATCATTCTCATAAACCTCCTCTGGACCCTCTCCAAAGCCAGTACATCCTTCCTTAGATATGGGGTCCAAAACTGCTCACGATACTCCAAATGTGGTCTGACTAATGCCTTATAAAGCCTCAGCATTACATCTTTGCTTTTATATTCCAGTCCTCTCAAAATGAATGCTAAACATTGCATTTTCCTTCCTTACTACCGACTCAACCTGCAAGTTAACCTTTAGGGAATGCTGCACTAAGACTCCCAAGTCCCTTTGTACCTATGATTTCTGAATTCGATCCCCATTTAGAAAATAGTCTACACCTTTATTCCTTCTACCAAAGTGCATGACCGTACACTTCCCTACGCTGTATTCCATCTGCCACTTCTTTGCCCATTCTCCCAACCTGTCCAAGTCTTTCTGCAGACTCCCTGCTTCTTCAACACTACCTGCCCCTCCACCTATCTTTGTATCATCCGCAGACTTGCCCACAAAGCCATCAATTCCTCATCCAGACCATGAACCTATAACATGAAAAGTAGCAGACCCAACACTGACCCCTGTGGAACACCACAAGTCACCGGCAGCCAACCAGAAAAGGCTCCTTTTTTTCCCACTCTTTGCCTTCTGCCAGTCAGCCAATCTCCTATACATGCTGGTACCTTTCCTGTAATACCATGGGCTCCTATGTTGCTTAGCAGCCTCATGTGCAGCACCTAGTCAAAGGCCTACTGAAAATTCAAGTAAACAACATCCACTGACTCTGCCTGTTACTTCCTCAAAGAATTCCAACAGATTTGTCAGGCAAGATCTCCCCTTAAAAAAAAACCATGCTGACTTCAGCCTATTTTATCATGTGCTTCCAAGTACCCTGAAACCTCATCCTTAATAATGGACTCTAGCATCTTACCAACCACTGAAGTCAGGCTAACTGGCCTATAATTTCATGTCTCTTGCCTCCCTCCCTTCTTAAAGAGTGGAGTGACAAACTGCTCTGCTTTTCTATTCTCGGCACCAAACCTCACATGTTTCCACATTTTATTCCATGCGCCGTCTTCTCACCCACTCGTTCAGCTTGTCCACATCCGTAGGGCACCTGGACCATGCCCCATGTGTCAGTGCCCACCTCTTCAGGTATCCCAGCTCCTCGGCTAGAAGTATTGCATTGCATTACACCTGGCACATGTACAATGGTCCCAGTAAAATGGACGGGAGAATGAGCTGCTGGGTGAAAGAGAAGTCAAGCTTTTTCTTTGATCAAAGCAAATTAGTTTCAATATTTTAAATTTTGATATGAGATATATACTGTAAAAGATTTCTTTATTAGTCACATGTACATTGAAACACACAGTGAAATACATCTTTTGCGGAGAGTGTTCTGGGGGCAGCCCGCAAGTGTCACCACGCTTCCGGCGCCAACATAGCATGCCCACAGCTTCCTAACCCGTATGTCTTTGGAATGTGGGAGGAAACCAGAGCACACGGAGGAAACCCACGCAGACACGGGGAGAACGTACAAACTCCTTACAGACAGTGGCCGGAATTGAACCTGGGTCACTGGCACTGTAATAGTATTACACTAACTGCTGCACTACCGTACTGAATGCATGTACTTATTTTAATCTTACAATTTTTAAAGCATCTTAAAATAATTTAGATGTTTTTAACATCATTATTTTTCAATGGCTGGTGAATGATTTTGAAGGTTTGTAGGTCAAAGCCGTTCACGGACGTACAGTGGCTGTAGCAGCTCATATGAGCGGTGAGCCTGAGGACAGGGCCTCACTGGCTGTCAAAACCATGGTGAGTGCTGAGGTGGCTCCAGCACTGTGCTGGGCCGGCTGATTATTGGGTGCTGGGCACCCTACAGAAGCCTGGGTCCTGGGCCGTGCTGAAGGAAACGTGACTCATTTTGAACCCCGTGTATTAATTTATGTTTATTTGGAACTGACGTATATTCATTCTCTGATCTGCTGGAGATGGGTCTACGGTAACCAGCTAAAGGGTTTCAACTGATGTAACTCCTGATGGTGAAATTCTTGTGTAGATGGATTACGTGCAAGTTTCTTCAGGGTAAAAGCACCCACAATTCTGGTCTTGTAGTTAAACTGAAACTCTTCAGGGAATTCTGTGTGTATGTGGTGTATGCAGGTGAGCATACAGCTTATTTTCTAGTATAGTCACAGATTTTACTTCCTCTTTTTGGGAAACTTTATGACGTTATTGTTGGATAATATTATTGAAGGCTAGGTCTAGTTTACTCTCTGGTTTGTCACTCAAAAATGAGGGCCAGGAAAGCAACGTGAATGAGCTGTAAGGGCAGATCATGACACAGGACAACAGCAGAATGTCAAGTCTTCAAGTATGAATCATAGCCGAACTGTGATCAAAACCTGTATGCTCTTTCGTTCTTCATATTTCACAAGCATTTTGTTACCAAAAAATTCAATCTTATTTCAGCTTTGAAATTAGTATCTGATTTAGCATCAGTTTGAAAGAGTTCTGATCACCTTTCAGCCTCTCTGTAGGTGTTTTTCAGATTCTCCTCTCATACCAGACTGCCCATCTAGCAGAAGCAGTTCCTATCAATTCCCTTCCACATCTTGAAAACATCATTCAACTCATCCTGCCTCCTTAACTCTTCACCCTCGTTTCTGTGACTTCTCCTCATAATTAAACCCTTGAAGGCTGGGTATTATTCTGGGAGCCCTCCTTTTGCCTCCCTCGCTCCAGACCAATTGCTGTGGTGCTCCCACTAAGGTGCAGCGGCCAGAACTGTTCGTAGTGCTCCAGGTCAGGTCTAACCTTGTCTTTGTGTAGATATAATGCAGCGATCAGTGCTTTGTACTCCATTCCTCTGGGTTAAATGATCTGTATTCGTTAATTATTGCACCTCCAGATGACACTTTAATCATTGTTCATTGATAGTTGCCCCACACCAACCCCTCCCCTCTGGCTTCTTCACCTGACTCTCTTTGGACCTCTGCTATCCTTGATCCCTTTTGGGTCTCACATTTACCAGCAGTGACCTGCCACAAGTTTATTCATTCACTTAATCTTTTAAAATCTCTTTGTGTTCCCTTGCCTCCATCCACACTGCTTGCCGTGCTCCCTGTCATTGTGCCATTGACAAACTGACATACATGGCCTGCAATCTCACCATTTACATAACTTGTAAATACTTGGAGTAGTTGCAACCTCAACGTTCTTTTGAGACCTGTCCAGTTCCTGCCAACTTGAGTATCTGCTCCTCATCTCTCTTTGTCTCTTGCTTCTCATTCAATTTCCCAAACAAGTCAATGAGTTGTCTTTGATTCCATGCTCCATTTAACTCTGACGCTAAGAGATGCTTTGCGGCTGATGCCATTGGTGCAAATTCCCACCAATGTGCTGCAGGTGGCATGGTGACACAGCTGGCAGAGCCACTGCCTCACAGCTCGACAACCCAGATTCAGTCTTGACCGTCAGTGCTGTCTCACATGGAGTTTGCATGTTAGACCATAAGACACAGGAGCACAATTAGGCCATTTGGCCCATCGAGTCTGCTCCACCATTCGATCATGGCTGACTTATGTTCTCCCTGTGACTGCAAGGATGCTCTGGTTTTGTCTCTCATGCCAAAGACTTGTGAGTTCGTAGGTTAATTGGCCACTAAATCACCCCTAGTGTTTAGGAAAGTGGTATAATGATGAGAGTGTGGGAAGAGTGTGGGTGGAGCTAAGAAATAGCAAGAGTAAAAGGACAATAATAGCAGTTATATATAGGGCACCTAATAGCAGTCAGGAAGTGGACTATAAGTTGTGGTTAGAAATAGAAAAAGCGTGTCAGAGTGACAACGTGAAGATAATTATGGGGGATTTTAACATGAAGGTGGACTGGGAAATCCAGCAAGGCAGTAGATCTCAGGAGAGTGAGTTTGTGGGATGTCTACGGGACGGCTTTTTGGAGCAAATTGTTGATGAGCCCACCAGGGGATCAGCTGTTTTAGATTGGGTGCTGTGTAACGAACCAGAGGTGATTAGGGAACTAAAGGTAAAGGAACCATCAGCAACTAGTGATCACAATATGATTGAGTTCAGTTTCAAATTTGAGAAGGAGAAGCTGATAACTGGTGTATCGATATTTCAGTGGAACAAAGGAAATTACAGTGACATGAGAGAGGAGTTGGCCCATATTGACTGGAAGAGTAAGCTAGCTGGAGGGACGGCGGAGCAGAAATGGATGGAATTTCTACAAGAAATAAGGAAAATGCAGGATAGATATATTCCAAGAAAAAAGGTTTTGAATGGAAAAAAGGCACAAATGTGGATAACGAGAGAGGTGAAGGCTAAAATAAAAGCAAAAGGAAGGGCATACAAGGAAGCAAAAAATTAGTGGGAAAACAGAAGACTGGGAAACTTTTAAAAACCTGCAGAAAGAAACTAAGAAGGTCATTAGGAAAGAAAAGATGAATTATGAAAGGAAGTTGGCGGATAACATTCGAAAGGATACTAAGAGTTTTTTTAAATATATAAGGAGTAAAAGAGAGACACAGGTTGATATAGGACCAATTGATAACGGTGCAGGAGAGATTATAATGGATTATAAAGAGATGACAGAGGAACTAAATGAGTATTTTGCATCGGTCTGCACTGTGGAGGACATCAGCAATAGTCAGGGGTCTCAAGGAATGGAACTGAGTTCAGTTAAGATTACTAGAGAGAAGGTGCTAGGAAAGCTAAATGGCCTAAAGACTGATAAGTCTCCCGGACCGGATGAGGTGCATTCCCGGGTTCTGAAGGAGGTGGCTTTAGAGATAGCGAAGGCATTGGTGATAATTTTCCAGGAATCGACAGACTCCGGTATGGTTCCAGAGGACTGGAGGGTGACAAATGTAGTTCCGCTGTATAAGAAAGGTGGGAGGCAGCATAAGGGAAATTACAGACCTATTAGTCTGACGTCAGTGGTGGGAAAGTTATTAGAATCGATCCTCAGGGATGAGGTTATGTAATATCTAGAGGTGCAAGGCAAGATAGGCCCAAGCCAACATGGTTTCATGAAGGGAAGATCCTGCCTGACCAACCTATTGGAGATTTTTGAAGAAATATCAAGTAGGGTGGATAAGGGAGAGGCTGTAGATGTTGTGTATTTAGACTTTCAAAAGGCCTTCGACAAGGTGCCGCACAAGAGACTGATTAATAAGATGAGAGGTCATGGAATTACAGGTAGGATAACAGAATGGGTGGAGCATTGGCTGGTTGGCAGAAAGCAAAGGGTGGGAATAAAAGGATCCTGTTCTTGTTGGCTACTGGTTACTAGTGGTGTTCCGCAGGGGTCGGTGTTGGGGCCGCTCCTTTTTACTCTGTACATTAATGATTTGGATGATGGAGTAAATGGTTTTGTGGCTAAGTTTGCGGATGACACCAAGATAGGTGGAGGAGTAGAGAGTATTGAGGAGACAGGAAGGTTGCAGAGAAACCTAGATAGTTTAGGAGGATGGGCAAGGAAATGGCAGATGACATTCAATGTTGAGAAATGTGCAGTCGTACACTTTGGAAACAGAAATAAACAGGCAGATTATTATCTAGAAGGGGAGAAAATTCAAAGCACAGAAGTACAAAGGGACTTGGGGGTACTCATGCAGGATACCCTAAAGGTTAACCACCAGGTCGGATCGGTGGTAAGGAAAGTGAATGCTATGTTGGCATTCATTTCGAGAGGTATAGCGTATAAAAGTAAGGAAGTGTTGATGAGGCTCTACAGGGCACTAGTGAGGCCTCATTTGGAATACTGTGTGCAGTTTTGGGTCCCATATCTTAGGAAGGATGTGCTGATGTTGGAGAGGGTTCAGAGGAGATTTACGAGGATGATTCCCAGAATGAAAGGGCTTACATATGATGAGTGTTTGTCGGCTCTTGGACTGTACTCACTGGAGTACAGGAGAGTGAGAGGGGACCTCATAGAAACATTTAAAATGTTGAAAGGATTGGACAGAGTAGATGTGGCCAAGCTGTTTCCCTTGGTGGGTGAGTCCAGGACCAGAAGGCACAATCTTAGAATTAGAGGGTACAGGTTTAAAACAGAGATGAGGTGAAATTTCTTTAGCCAGAGGGTAGTGAATTTATGGAATTCCTTGCCCCGTACAGCAGTGGAGGCCAGGTCATTGGAGGTGTTTAAGGAGGAGGTAGATATCTAATTAGTCAAGGTATCAAGGGATATGGGGATAAGTCTGGAAATTGGGGTTAGAATAGGATTTTTTTGGTCATGGAGCAGACTCCCCCCCCCCCCCATTCCTCATTTCTTTTTTCCCCTTTTCTTTGGAGCAGACACGATGGGCCGAATGGCCTACTTCTGCTCCCTTATCTTGTGATCAAGTGGGTGCTCGATGCCTGGTGCGGACCTTGTGGACAAAAGTACCTCTTTCTGTGCTGTTTGACTCTGTGATTAAAAATCTCTTGAACTAGTGAGCAGAGAGAATGATGGTAGTGCATCTATTGCTGTTAACCCTCAGGCATTGAAGCACAGTCATAAGGTGGCCCACATGGACCCACTGAAGGAGGCCTTTGCTGCTCAGGCAGTTGTGGGGGAGGGAGGGGGAGACCAGGGAAACTATCCACCAAGACGTCTTTCTTTCCTGTTTGGTCAATATTTTGATCCTCATTTCCCCCAGCATTAATATGCCTGGAACATTATTATATATCACACTAGGGAAAGTAACAGATCCCGGCTGGCACCTGTAAGATAGTTGCAGCACCAGTCCGGGAAATGAGTAACATGGAGAACTTTAACCACTCATACTTTGGGTTTTATTAGAAGTTTGGGAATTAAACCTATCAGCGCTGTCCACCTTTCCAGCTCCTATTGCCTCACCATTGATCTGCTTTAATAAGGTAGTGTATTTTCAGAACAGAAATATTTAAAATTCGCTGGACAAAGTAAGGTGGGTCAGCGGTCAGAGAATGAGTGTTTTGAGGTCTGGTGCTACATTATGTCCCTGAGAGTTTACTCACCTCACGGCACACAGTCTATTCAGCAAATAAATCTCCTTAACATGTACATTTATACACAATAATTTACTTTTAAAAAAGAAAATGCCACAAAAGGATGAGATAATTTGCATTGCAGAATGCCCACTGACCTTTCACCTGAGGGAAAAGATAGCAAATTTATATCAAAGCAGTCTGAATGAATCCCAATAAGCCTACACAGGGTGAGAATGGTTACCCGTGAGCCACACCACTTCTTGGCCACAGATGAGGGAAGACAATGCCAGGCACAGCCGTGGCCCACAACGACAAACACCATGTTACTGAATGGCAGAGCCCAGAGGCAGAAGCTCTGCTTCTTGGACACCAGTATGTGTTGTGCCTGCAAGTGCAGGACTGGCCTGCAGATGGAAGGGAACGTCAGTGATAATGTGGGTGGTTAGCAGCTGTTCAGCCAGAGACACAAGCGGTACTCGAGGGAGTTCTGCCAGTATCCACCCAACGTTCTTCTCCCTATCCAGGCCACCGCTACAGACCACTTGTCCACCTTACTTGCTCTTTGTGGGATCTTGCTGAGTACAATTTGTACCAAACTACGAAAGCAAATACTTTAATTGGTTGTGAAACACTTCTGGATTATAAGAAGGTGTATGTAATTAATTCAGTTGTAATTCGTTCAGTTAATTGAAACAAAAAAAAACATTAAGTCAGTTCCTGCAATCTGTCTTGTTTCGACTTTCTTTGTTGCCAAATAGGTTTGTTTTTGACAAACCAGTAATAAAACCAGTGACACACCATGGTGGATCACAGTTGATTTCACATTATATAATAGCTTTCTGATGCAGTGCAGCCTGTTTTTGGTTTGGGTTTGGCTACACTTTGAAAGCAGAGCAGTGTGCTGGAGCAGTGGATGGCCTTTAAGGGAGAGGGTTTGGTGCAAATGAGGTAAACTCCCACATGGGGAAAGGAACTGCAAACTTAGTGGATGAAAGAGCTAGAGAGCAGGATGGAGGGGACAAGAAAAATACTGCAGATGCTGAAAATCTGAAATAAAACACAATGCAGGAAATACTCAGTGAGTTGGGCAGCATACAACTGCACCCATCCCCCACATGTCCCCACGTCACCAGATTCCTCTTCTGGACCAACTTTGACTTTCTCTCCAACCCAGTCTTTAGTTGTTAACCTTCAATGCTTATCGACATTGTCACCCTCTCCCTTTACTCACACATCTCCTTCTCTCTGAAGAGCTCAGCCACACACTTTTCTTAAAATTCTGTTCTTGCTCCATCTGCCCTCTGGGGATAAGCTTAGATGTGGTAAAGTGCGCTGACCTAAAACATTGTTATAACCCAGGCAGCGCATCTCCTCGATTGGGTTTTACACTCTTGCCCACGCTGCCTCACTGCACACCAAGTAACGTCATACCTGTCCTTGCTTTATGGAGGCCAGATGTTGCTTTGTGTTGGTCTGGTTTCCTATTCATTTGAATGGAGAAGTGGCTCTATTACTTCATGGTGGACTCAAATCAAGTTAACTACGCAAGATTGAATGAAACCATATGATAAATACTCGACCATACAACTTACAAATAAAAAAGATTATACTTGGCTATCTAAATTTAAGCTTGATCACCCCAGTGATCAGTTGTGTGGATCCTGATCCACATACTCCCCACGTCACCAGATTCAGGCTTCCCCGATCCAGGTGATCTGCCCTGTCCAAAGTTCCCTTGTCACAGAGTCGCAACCCCACTCCCTGAACAATAAGCTAAGTATTCCTAAAGCTAGTCTACCTGCACACCTCCCCATCCAGTCGCAGACCGTACATCTATGCATAGCAGCACCTTACTCTTTGTTTTACGTCCATACATAGTTGGAGACTGTAGTTTCCCAGGTTCCTTGGCTCTTGGGTTACCCTGTCAACTGTGATAGTGTTCACAATTGTTGATCTGCCAAATTGTTTTCCTGTCCCTGTCAATGATTTGTTTGTTCTTACACAGGTATCAAAACCAGCCAGCTGTTACTTTATTATTTGAAAGAAAACAGCTTCAGCAAAACAGAATCCGACTTCATTAATTCTTTAGCTTAAGATCATGTTGGCTTCACAAAGCATTTTGGGTATTTGGTCAACCTGCAGGAAGCTGCCTTTACAGGCAGTGAAACCACCGCGTTACACTGGTATCTGAGTTGCAGGCTTGTGGCTAATAATACACCAAGCTGCTACACGGCTGATTTCACATCAGTTTCCACTTATAGCAGCTTTCTCTTAGAGTGTAGTGTGTTTCTTGCTGCAGGTTTGGGCTACATTTTGTAAGCAATGTAATGTTCTGCAGCAATGGGAGACCCATGAGAAAGAGAGAGTTTGGTGCAAAGGAGGCAACTTTCTGCCTGCAGAAGAGTTGGAGAGCAGTATAGAAGGGAGGTGTGAAGGCCCAGTAAAATACAGCAGTTACTCAAAGTCTGAAATAAAGCAAAGTGCCAGAAGTACTCAGCAGGTCATGCAGCATCTCTGGAAAGAGAAATAGAATTAACACTTCAGGTCAATGAACTTTTGTTGAAACTGGGACAGAGATTTCAACTGAAGAATATAACAGAGGAAAAGATAAAAACTTAGGAAGGGCAGAGAGACAATAAGGTGCAGTGAGAACAATCCCACCCTATCCAATCTCCCCTTGTAACAAAAGCCCTCCACTCCAGGCAACATCCTGATGAATCTCTCCTGCACTCTTTTTAATGCTACCACATCCTTCCAGTAGTGTGGTGACCAGAACCGTACACAATACTTTATGTGCCGCCTAACTACAGCTGCAACGTGACATCCCAACTCTGATACTCAATGCCTTGGCCCATGAAGGCAAGTGTGCCAACTGCCTTCTTCACCACCCTGTCCACCTATGTCACCATTTTCAAGGAGCTATGAACTTGCACCCTAAGGTCTCTCTGTGCATCAATGTTTCTGTGGTCCCTGTCATTTACTGTATACGTCCTGCCAATATTTGATGTCCCAAAACGCATGACCTCAATCTTGTCTGGATTACATTCCATTTGCCACTGTTCCATCCAACTTTCCAGCTGACCTGTGTCCCGCTGTATCCTTGGACAACCTTCTTCGTGATCTACGACTCCACCATGTTCTCATGTCATCAGAAAACTTATCACATTGTCATGATATACAACGAAGGTCCCAGTACTAGTCTCCACAGTACACCACTGGTTACAGACTTTCTGTCAGAAAAACACCCATCCACTGCTGCCTTTTCCCTCCTATGTTCAAGCTTAATGAGTTGAATGATTTTGAGTATGGGCTGGATTGAGGTACAGCGTAGTGCTGCAAGGGTCAGTATCAGGACCAGTGCTGCTTACAGTAAACATAGACAACAGACTCGGAGTATCAGGGCACAACACAGATAAACTGGAAGAATAATCAACAGCAAAGAAGATGGTAATAGAGCTGAAAAGGCATAGTAGATTGGTGAAAGGTGGAGCATACAGGGATTGATATTCATTACAATAAAGCAAGAGGCAGGATGAATAAGGAGGGACAGTACAGGAAAATGGTTAAATTATTAAGGAATGCAAGAACAAAGAGATGGGTGTTTGTGCACAAGCCTTTCACAGTAGCAAGTCAGTTTACCCCAACAGTTCAGAAAACATATGTATCTTGAGCCTTATAGAGTTGTATGGTACAAAAGCGAGGAGGTGGTGTTAAAGGGTCCCATTGAGGCCACATTGGCAGTGTCTGTGGAAAGTGAAGCAGATTTAATGTTTCAGGTCAAATCCCTTTCATCAGAGCTAATTTTTCTACAGTGGTCATTTTGTTAAGATCAGAGAGCAGAAAACTTCCATGTAAACCAAACAATTCTCAGCTCATTGCACTACGAATGTTGGAGACACAAGAGGATACAGATGCTGGAATTTGGAGCAAAAAAAGTGCTGGAGGAACTCAGCAGGTCAGGCAGTATCTGTGGAGGGAAATGAACAGTCGACAGTTTGAATTGAGACCCTACATCATGAAGGGTCTCGACTTGAAACGTTGACTGTCCTTTTCCCTCCATAGATGCTGCTTGACCTGCCAAGTTTCTTCAGAAATTTGTTTTTTGCACTGAGAACATTGATGTAAGAAGTAGGTACCCCATATTCCTGCACAGTTACTAGTGAATTTCCCCCCCAAGAACTGTGCCTCAGTCACAATCTCAGAGATCAACGTCCACAGGTTCCCCCTTTCAGATCTCTCTGCTGTGCCAGGCCTAAGTGGACAGTGTTTGGTGTCCTGGAGTTATGGCTAACTGGTTTTACATTGAAGCATCAACAATGAAAGGCCAGTTTGTAACTCAGAAAGACCCTTAACACCAACCCCCTCCTGCCTGCCCCCTCCAATCCCCAATAAGATGCCTCAGATGCTCTGCTCACTGATCTCATTTCTCTTATTACAGGCATGTGCAGAACAGTAAAAAAAAGAGAAAGCTTGTAATTCTGGAACTGTTAGTAATGATGGGGAAATGAGTAATAGAAAGCTTCTGTCTCGTAGGTACTTTTATTACAGAAATGAGGAACTGCCACTGCAACAGATTCTGGAAGTATTTTAGTGTTTCTGTAGGCATTAACAACTTCCAAGCAAAGGCCATACACAATGCCCAAACTGATGCACGTTATGCTGAATCAGGTTTATGTTTAGCTCTATTTATAAAGACGAGTTTGAGATTCAGGTGAAAAGTCATCTATCCTGATTGTTACTGAAAATCAAAAAAATTGCTGGATGTTTGTATTAAGAATGGGAAATGCTGGAAACACTCAGCAGGTCAGGCAGCATCTGTGGAGAGAGAACCAGACAATATTTCAGGTAGATGACCTTTTAATCAGAAATGGAAAAGTGATAAATTGAATATATTTTAAATTTCCAGTAAGGGGCGGTAAGAAGAGTGAAAAAGAGGAACCTCTCTGACAGGGATGTCTCGCGTCACAAATACTGTTGGTGTCATCTAAGAGAGGGTGGTGGGTGTTTGTTCATCAGAGCTGATCTGTCTGCAGGAGGTATAAACAGAGGAGATACAGAGGGGAAACAATCGATGCTAGAAGATACAAGAAACTGTAGATGCTGTAATCTGGAACAAAAAGTAGGATGCCAGAAGAACTCAGCAGGTCGAGCAGCATCTGTGGAGTTCCAGAATTGCGATGCTAGAACTCTGCGATTCAGAATGCTGCAGTTATTGGAATAAAAGAAAGCTGGAATACTGGAAGCACTCAGCAGGTCAGGCAGCATCTGTGGAGAGAGAAACAGGTTGAATATTTCAGGTTGATGACCTTCCATGAGAACTAGACAGTTCTGACACAAACAGTAAAGGCTGGTTATCTGAAATTGTTGAATTCAGCATTGAATCCTGAAGGAGTGAAGTGCCCAGAGGAAGATGAGGTGCTGTACTTCAGGCAGATGTTGGGCTTCATTGAAATAGTGTCGGAGGTCAGAGCAAGAGTTTCATTTACACTTGGGTTGATCGTGTGTGTTGGTGATGCGGGTTCAATCCAGCAGAGGGACTAAGTTATTGTCATGAATGTCTCAGTCATTTGTTGCGATGCCTGTGCCAATTTCTAAAGCAAATTAGCACGAGGATCTTCTATTTTCTCAGGCAACAGCAGAGACTCTGGCCTTGATACAACGGAATCAGAAGGAGAGAATCTATCCAAAGTGCAGAGCAACTTGGCAAAATCGACTGAGGTTTCACGTTTCACACCCCCCGAAGAACATCGAGAAAACATGGTGAAGGTTTTACCAGAGAGGATCCAGTGTGGGGTAGGTCACCGAGACACGTGCGTCAGCCGGCTCAGCCAAGGGAGAACATTACTGAGTTGTGACCTGGAGCCACTGGGCCAAGTATGGATCAGCGTACACACTGAGAGCCAGTGAGCAGAAGTTCACAGAGGGAGGAGGGGTGCGATAAGTGGAGGTGGGTGAGGAGGAGAAGTGAGAGTTGAAGAGGGAGAATGAGAGGAAGCAGTGATGAGGTGAGAACATTAGGGGAGGATGAACGGAGGGGTGGGGGAAACGAAGGAGCGGGGGGGTGGGCGGGAGAGAGGGATTGAATGTTGAAAGTGTGGAGAAGGAGGGTATGGAGGTGGTGGGAGTGAGTGAGGAGGGGGAATAATGGGCTGGGGTTGGGGTGAGAGGGCGAAGGGGATGCTGTGGAAGGAAGGGAGCTGAGGAGGATGTGGGTGACTGAAGGTGAAGAAGGGAGGGGAGCAGGGGTGGGTGCTACAAGTTTGAATGTTGATTTGGGTGCCTGTGCAGTGCAGTGAGCTCTGTGCATGGCTCCCTGCTGTCTCCCAGGGACCCACAAGCCTCACTGTCCTCTGTCCACAAAACGCATTAAATAAACACAAGGCAGAGGTCGAAACAAGAGGCAAGACGGGAGTTTGGGGGAGTGGGGGAGGGTGAGAGTGGAGCTGAGGCTAGATTGGGTCAGCTGTGATCTTGAATGTTGGAACAAGCTCGAGGGCTGAGTGGTTGCTGGTCACATTTCTTATGTTCTTGTGAAACTCACTGAGAGCTTCAGTGAAGGGAGGTGATGCTGGGTGGGTCATTGTCCATGGAAGCAGAGCCTCGGCCACGGGCTGCAGCGAGTGGTACAAACCAGAGCTTGGCTGCTGCACCCTGTGCTTCCTGCCCGCTTTGGTTGGCAGACTCCAGTTTTGTTTGCGGTTTTGGTCCTTGTCCATTGCACCAGTTGGCAGTGGATCTCACTGCACCGGACACGCCGTGATCATTGCAAGCTGAGAACCCCCCTATGTCTAGACGTTAGCTCCTATGGGCAGTCTCGGCCCCTGCAGCCCCACCTCAGCCCCGTCACTGGATTCAGCCCCTGCTGTAACCAAAGGCTTGGCCTCTGGCCATTGAACCCAAAGATCAATTGAGCAGCAGCTGAGAAATGTCCCCACTTTCCACAGCCATGGCTCTTGGCTAGAGGAGAACCTCGCACCAGGGGAGATATCCAGCCATCAGCTCCCCCTTGTATAATTCAATAACATCAGCGGTACTGGCCCATTCTGTTCAATCTTCCCATGTAAGAGAACTTCCTATCCCAGGAATCAATCCAATGAGCCCTAGGGTAGTGATTCTTTCCTTAAATAAGGAGAGCAAAACTGCACAGTATTCCACCGGTGGACTCAGCACAGTTGTAGCAAGTCTTCCTTGTGGTATGAATTCAACAAAAAGGTTTACAGGAAGAGTGGGAGAACAGTGAGGCTCAAACAGAATGTGTGCACCACACTGAGATTAGTGACAGAAAGTCATGCAGGGAAAGGTGAAGATGGGTAGGAAAAGGAAGTGTAAAGAATAAAGAGTATCTCGATGTCAATGAGAAGGGAACATACAATTAGACCTATTCCTTTAATGCTAGAAGATTTGAATGTAATAGGGATGTCTTTCTCCAATTATATCAAGCCCTGTGAGAACCACACTTGGAACGTTGTTTATAAGTTTGGTCTTGCAATCTTGGCAAGGGTGTAGGATGTAGTGGGAATAGAGGGAGTACAGAAAGGGTTCAACAGATTGGATTCCTGGGAATATGGGTTGTTGTGTGAGATGAATTTAACTAACTGGGCTCTCCTGAGCTTAAAAGAATGAGTTGAAAAAGAAGAGATGAATCTCATTGAACCATAAAGTGCTGTCATGGGTTTTGACAGGGTAAGGTGCAGGGTATGTTGCCCCTGGCTGGGGTGTCTAGAACCAGGGATCAATCGGATGATCCAGAGGGTAATGAATCTGGAATTCTGTGGAAGTTCAGTCAGTGATTATGGATTTCTAGATATGAGAGGATTGAGGAATTTGGAATAAGTGAGGGAAAGTGGAGCTGAGGTAAAGGGATGAGCCACGTGGCCCTTGTGTTCCACCAGTCAATAAGACTTATTGACTGGTGGAACAGACATAAAGGGCCACGTGGCCTACTTCTGCTATTTCTTTTGTTCTAATGTAAAGTGTTACTGGGTATTACCCTGCCTTGTAAAATAACTGGTGTGCCACACATCCTAATTGTTCCTGCTACAGCCATGAGCAATGTTGTGGGATTTCATTGGCATGGCCACAATATACTGAATGTCTTAAATATTATGTTTTAATTTCAGGTACCACAGCAGGTTTTTGTTATTCTAAAGGTCAAACTGGACAGCAAAATAAAAAACGAAATGGACTTTGCGTTGGCTATGAAGATGTCAGTCCCGGGTTCCTGCATTATTTGTTAATGAGTACACCCTGTCTGCCAACGCACCAGGTAGAGTTCAGCTCTGGGAGCAGAAGCACGAAACGGCCAGTGTGGTTTGAGCTTACATTCACATTCTGTTTTATTTCATTGTTTTGAAGCCAATTATTTACACAATTCCTCCTCCACCTCCTGTTGCATTATTACTGAGAGGAATAATGTTAAAAACCTTTCTTAATACGTAAGTATATTACCACTGCAGCAGCGTCAAGGTCTGTTGAACATCTTCAGTAAGTTGGTTCCCTTTCTTGAACTTGTGCTGGCTGTTGTTAATAACCTCCCTTTCCTGAGCCCTGTTGTCTGTCATTTAACAAGAGGAATATAAGCCTGGAAAACAAATGAAGTAAGCCCAGGGTTTACATGAGCTCTGGTCGGGACATTAGATGAGACACCCAGCAGTGTAGGCTCACATACCACCACAGCACTTGTGGAACTGAACTCAGAGAACTATTCAGGAAGGAGAAGGTTGTAATCGAGTCATGGAGCAATGCAGAACAGAAACAGGCACTTTGGCCACCACTTCCAAGCTGACCATTGTACCTATCGATGGACAAGCTCTCTGTTAGAAAAATCCCAACCAGCTGAAGTATCCAACCATTTGTGAAATGTAGTCACTAGTGAAGTATTAGAAATGTGTTGACTGCAACATCTCACGGCCACTATCCCGCACGACAGGACAGGATCCATAACTGTCTGCTCTGAGGAGGTTGTACAGCTGAACTTCCCTTGCTCGACCACAATAATGCATGCTGGCTTCTTCCCTCCGCCATCAGGTTTCCTGAAACGGTCCATGAACCCATGAAGACTACCTTGTTATTCCTTTATTTTTTACATGATTTATTTATTAATTTTATGCCTTTGCACTGTACTGTTGCTGCAAAACAACATATTTCACGTCATATAAGGCAGTGACAATAAATCTGATTCTGATTGTAGGTTTACCACTCCTCCTGTCTCTCTTCTCTCATAATTGTCTCTCATTACATGTTAGGGATGTTAAACTAAGAGGGCTTTAGTTCATTATCTTTTCTAAACTCAGACAGTCCATTGGCTTCCAGTCAATTCACTGGAGCCAAAAGATTCATCCATATGGAGCAAGTGCCCTGTGCATTCACTCCCTCACTTCCTCCTTGAATTAGACACCATCTGGATCTTATTTGGTTTCTGGACCTCAGTGATGTCCAGCTTATCAGCTTTATTCTCTATGATACACCACGAGGTGCAGTGATGTTGCCCTTCCCTTGATCCTGCACCACTATTGTTGCTGCCCTAGTTATCAGATGTAATTGGATAATTAGCCATTTCCTTCACTCACAACCTTGGCCTTGTGCCCAAACATGCTTTGGCACATGGTTTCTGAGGTAACATTTTAAAATATTTTAAAGCTTTGTTATCACAACATATGAACCCCCCAAACAATAATGATTTCCAAATATATTAGGTGGAATTGTAATCAACATCAAACACTAAAATAATTATTACACAGTAAAATGGTTGGTTAGGGTAAGGAGCATTTCCGTGCATTGATAATGGTGACGGGATCTTTCCTTATGGAATATGTCACTCCTCTTCATGTTGGACAGATATGCCTCCTGGATTGGTTTCACTCACCATCTACTCTGGAGATCTGAAAATATGTTCAGCAACTTTAATCTACTACACTGACATGGAAGAAATTGAGAACCTCTTGAACAATGCCATCAACCCAGTGGAATTCATGTGCCAGGCAAGTAGTTCAGCATTTTTGTAGTATGTTAAAACTGGCCTCCAAACACGGCCACAAACATTCGAGGACCAAGTTTGTCTCAGCAACGTCACAGAGAGGGTGCAGAGATCTACAGGATTTATTAGGTGATGGTCAAAGTTAGATGGTGACATGAGAGAAACATCGAGCAGAGAAGGTTGAGGGAAGATTTGAGAGAGAGGTTCAAAATCATGAAGGGTTTTGAAACGTAAGGATGGAGAGGCTGTTCCCTGCACTGTGCTCGGGAGCTTTCCTCACCATTCCCTGGAGACTTCTACAACCCAAGATGAGCAGAAAACACCAAACACAAAGCCGTCTGGGAGAACTGAACCCCCATGAGCCTGGCAGCAGTTGGTGATCCCTTGAAATGGGTGGAATGAGGTGAGGCTCCTCACAGCTTCCCACATGTTCACCAGTGTAAGAAAGGGCAGAGTGGATCCCTGGGTACTTTGATCTGCACATTCTGTCATTTGGCCTCCACATATTTCTCTCCCCCCCACCCCCCCCAAAAAAAAATTGATGCACCTGCCACAGATGCTGTTTTGTAGGTAAAGTCAGTCATTACTCCACTGGTGCTATTGATCCCAGTTTTACAACCTTCTATATTGTTGGTTGTGCAGATTCTAAATATAAGGTGGCTTGTGCAGCACCCAGACAGCTCCCAGTGACTGCGAACCCACAACCTTGCCATGTCTGACGCAGACAATCTCACTGAGATCAACGCAGCTGGCACAGTTGAAAATATAACACGAGTAGTGAAGGTTCAGTCCGACGCACAGAGCTAGCTTGGTCAGGGGAAATCTTTGCGGTGCATATATAGAACGAGCTGCCAGAGGAAATGGTTGAGGCAGGTACAATAACAACATTTAGAAGACATTTGGATAAGTAAGGAAAGGTTTCGAGGGTTGTGGGCCACACATAACTAGCTCGGTGGGTGGCATGAACAAGCGGGACTAAAGGGCCTATTTCAGCGCTGCATTAGTCTATGATTCTATGATTCTTCATCTAAACCTGTGCTGTCCCTACCCTGGGTGTGTTTCATCACCTGTACATTGAGATATTTACTCTGGCTTAGAAACTAAGATTCTTTTCACCATTTAACATAAGAAAACTGATCACTCCCATATCAAAAGTTCAATTGTGATGGTTTTCAGCTTGAATAAGGCACTCTGGAAATTCAATTGTTTTCTGCATCAGGTGATGTTACTCTTTTAAAACCTTGGCAGGGGAAATTAGTCAGAGTGGTTTTGAAGTGCATCCGTGGTGGACCATTGTGAGCCAACAAAGTTTCAATAAGTCTGCTTTCCCTAGAGCAGTGCAATTTGAACAGTTCTCCATGAACAGGTACCAGGCCACAGCTCAATCCTGAGTGGCCACAACCCAACCCTCTTCATCCCGTCCAAGCCAACTGTTGCCCAACTCCCCCCACACCACTGCTTTTTCCGCCCCCCCCATTTCCCCCCACCCCCAGGCCCAGGCCCCAGGTTACTTTCACCTGAATCTACACGGGCAGGTGGGCGTCTGAGGATGAAAGGTTGCTTGCCTCGACTCAGTCGTCAAAGAAGAGTGAGAGTAAACTTGTGGTTGTGCCTGTGGCTGAGCCTGACTGATGAGTCGGGTGCTTGAGGTTAGAAGAGTTGACTGTGGAATAAGGTGACTATGCAAAAGGCATTGGAGTGGAGACAGAGTTGGGTGCAGAGGGATCTGAAATGAGGAACCATCAACCAGGGAGGCTGAATCTTTGAGTGGCGGATACTTTTGGAATGCTGCTGAGTAAGAGATGGAATGTTTCAGTTCTGAAGTGCAGAGGTTTAAGGTAAGGAGGAGGAGATTCAGAGGGGATTTGAGAAAGAATGTTTTCACCCAGAGGATGCTTGAAATCTACAGCACAGAGGGGTGATGGAGGCATAAGCTCTCACAACAATTATTTAGATCAGCACTTGAAACACACGGTGGGTGAGAGCTGGAAGATGGGATTGGTGTACTTGACGGACAGCATGGATGTGTCTGTCCCTGTGCTGTTATAACCGTGATGGTCACATACACAGGGTTTCCTCATGAAGTCAAGCTACCCTGCCTAGGTTGGGTCACCATCCGCTTGGCTTGTGTCAATGAATTGCTCTGAACTCGCTTCCCCTGCCCTTGGATCCAATTGTGTTCCTGGGTTGTAAATTAACTTGAATAAAGTAAACGTGGGCCTGAAATAATGTTTGTTGTTCTCATTGTCATTGAGGCAGTGGGTTGCTGTGAGCAAATGAAACTTGCACTTTTCTGATCTGGTGCTTTGATTATATTGTTCAAGTGAATTGTGTTTCTTTGATATTTTACTCTGTGGTGTTCTCACAGTGTACCTACTCCAAGCTATAATTAGACATAAACGTCAAAACGTCATTGGTTCATAGTCACTCTGCATGGAAACAGGCCCTTCAGCCCAACTGGTCCGTGCCAACCCAAGATGCCCATTTAAGCTAATTCCATTTGCCCTGTATCCCTCTAAACCTTTGCTATCCATGTACCTATCCAAGTATCTTTTAAATGTTGCTATCGTACCTGTGTCAACCACTTCCTCTGACAGCTGGTTCCACACACCCACCACCCTCTGTGTAAAGAAAGTGCCCCTCAAGTCCCTTTAAATCTTTCACCTCTCACCTTAAACCTGTGCCCTCGAGTTTTGATTCCCTTTCCTTGGGAAAAAGACTGTGCCCGTTGACTCAATCTATGCCCCTCATGATTTTATACACCTCTATAAGGTCACCCCTCAGTCTCCTATGCTCAAGGAATAAAAACCTAGCCTGCCCAACCTCTCCCTATAACCTCATAAATCTTCTCTGCACTATTTTCAGCTTAGTGACATCTTCCCTATAACAGGATGACCGAAACTGTTCACATTATTCCGCGTGCGCCTCACCAATGACTTGTACAACTGCAGTATAATGTCCCAACTCCTGTACTCAGTCCCCTGACTGATGAAGGCCGGTGTGCCAAAAGCCTTCTTCACCCCCATGTCTACCTGTGACGCCACTTTCAGGTAGTGTAGTCTGGTGACTGCAGGAGTCAGTAGGGTTTATAGTAAATGTCAGTGGATAGTCGATCTCCTGAGATGGAGACAGATCTAAAAACAGGGAGGAGTGTCAGAAATGGACCAAGTGAACGTGGAACCAGAGTGGAAGTTCGCAGGCAAAGGTGATAATGGAGAAGGAGTTCGGTAGTGGTGCCAGGATAGGTTTGGAACAGGGACTGTTCCATGTAGCCAGTGAAAAGACAGATGTAGCCAGGGTCCATGCCAGTGCCCATGGCTACACCTTTGATTTGTAGAAAATGAGAGGAGTCGAAAGAGAAGTTGCTCGGGGTAAGAACAAGTTCAGGCAGGCGGATGAGAGTGTTGGTGGCAGGGAACTGGTTGGATCTCTGTCGCAGGAAGAAGCAGAGGGCTTTAAGACCTTCTTGATGGGGGGGTGGGGTGTATAGAGACTGAACGTCCAGAGTGAAGATGAGGCAGTGGGGGCTGGGGAATCGAAGTTGTCCAAATGGTGGAGGGTGTGCAAGGATAGAACTGCAACAAATAGAACCCTAACCTGTTTAACCTTTCCTCATGGGTCAATCCCTTCATACCCAAATCATCCCAATCAACCTTCTCTGAACTGAATCCAATAAAATAATACATTTCCTTAAATGAGAGAACTAAAAATTGTTCTCGGTACTCTGGATGTGGATCTACTAGTGCCTTGCACAGTTGCGTAAGACTTCCACACGTTACGTTCCAATCCCTTTGAAATAAGGCCAACATTCCGTTACCTTTCTGTATTATCTGTAGTATTTGTGTGCCAGCTTTGTGCGTTTCAAAGTGTGATGTGCTGCAAAGAACAGGTGCTAATGGAGGGAGAAAACCTGAACCAATATCACAGAGGGATGCCTTGCAGCAGAAGAGGCCAGTTCTGTACGGACAGAGACGGCGAGTGACTGCAAGTTGGAGACTTCAATGTTGAATCTGAATTCCCAATGAGGATATGATATGTTTTCCCATTCTGACCAAGGGAACTGTTTCTCTTCCACAGATGTGCCTAAACTGCTGGGAGCTTCCAGTGTTTTCTGTTTTTGTTTCAGATTTCCAGCATCTGCAGGTTTTGATTTTAGGTATTTGTTTCTGCATTAGGGCTGTAATAACTGAGCCCCTTTAAGCAATTCTTACACACGTATGTCCCAGTTATATAATCCTTTGTCCTCTGTCTACAGGCATTCCACATTATACCGTATAATAGAGAAACACTGGACAAACTACTGACAGAATCACTGAGGAGAAACATGCCTGCCAATGGCCTTCATATATTTGGAATTAATCAGTTAGAAGAGGATGATCTGTCTACAAGTAGGTATTGATGCTGTTTACGGGCTCCAAGAGAGAAGTGGAGATTGACTTCAAAGTGTCTCCATGAATCATGAGCTCTAATCTATATAAATAAGTGAAGTTGACAAAATTGCCCCATTCCTTTTTTTTGCTTAATGCAACTCTTGACATGCCAACAGTGGGGGCTCCCTGCAAGTATTCAGTCTGCACCTGAAATATGGTAATTGTGCAAAATATCACCCTTCTAATAGCTGAAGCCCATCTCCCGCTCTTCAGATCCAAAGTGGGCACAGAGCAGGAGATCCAGGCCAGCGGAAAAGTAAGGACTACCCGTTAGAGGTGTTTGTTATGAAAGTAAAGGTAGGGAGGGAGTCCAGAGCAAGGGGACATGATGTTAACATTTATGGGCAAGGCCCACTGGATGAATGCTGGAGAGCATCTGCCCACGGAGGAGCAGATATTTGGGATTCGCTCTCCAAAAAAACCATTGAGACTGAGAGTCAATTGAAAGTTTCAGGACTAAGTTTGATAAGTCACATTTTTGGCAAAGTATTTAAAGTTTATGGAACAAAGGTTGATTTGAGGATTGGACGTGAAGGTGAAAGGGTCCAAGGGGCTGAATAGCCCCCTCCTGACTGTCCTATTAGTGCAACATCCACAGGTAGGGGACGGTAGCTGGTTTTCGGGAAAGAGGTGTAACGGGAGTGGGTTTGCTGGCTGGTTTACACCTTGCCATCTGGTCTGGGACAGCTGAGGGCCAAATGTAATGTCCATCAGAGATGAAGGGAAGCTGCATCAGATGGGACCTGTTTGAATTGCCTCAGCACAGAAAGCTACAGGACAAGTGCTAGAAGGTTTGGTATTGGTATTGGCTTATTATTGTCACTTGTACCGAGGTCAGTGAAAAACTTGTCTTGCATACCGATTGTACAGGTCAGTTCATTACACAGTGCAGTTACATTGGGTTAATACAGAGTGCATTGATGTAGTACAGGTAACAACAATAACAGTACAGAGTAAAGTGTCACAGCTACAGAGAAAGTGCAGTGCAATAAGGTGCAAGGTCGCAACAAGGTAGATCGTGAGGTCATGGTCCAACTCATCCTATAAGGGAACCGTCAATAGTCTTATCACAGTGAGGTAGAAGCTGTCCTTAAGTCTGGTGGTACGTGGCTTCAGGCTCCTTGTATCTTCTACCTGATGGAAGAGGAGAGAAGAGAGAATGACCTGGGTGGGTGGGGTCTTTGATTATGCTGGCTGCTTCACCAAGGACAGTGAGAGGTAAAGACAGATTAAGACAGACAGTAAAGACAGGTGAGATTAATACAGATGGTGCCCATTGGTTGGTATGGACAGAGTGGGCCAAATGGCCTGTTTCCATGCTGAATGACTCTTTGCACCTGGGCCTTTTCACTGAGGAACAAAGCTGTTTGCAGCTGATTCACCAGGGAGTTATAGAGTCATACAGCACAGAAACAGGCCCTTTCAGTCGACCATGACCACACCAACATCGACACTAATCCCATTTGCTCGCCTTACATCCATTTCCTTCTAGGCCTTGCCCATTCAAGTGTCTGTATAACATCTCTTCAATGTAGTGATTGTATCCGATGCCACCACCTCCACTGGCAGTGAGTTCCACATATCAACCACTTACTTTGTAAATAAAACTTTCCCCTCAGATCCCCTTTAAAATTCCTTCCTCCCACCTTAAACATAACCTTCTTGTGTTTGATACCCCTGCCAATGGTAAAAGATTCTGACTATCGACCTTATTTATGCCTCCTACAATTTTCCATACCTCTATCAGCTCAGCCCTCAGCCTCTTTGCTCCAGGGAAAACAAGTCCAGCCTGTTCAATCTCTCCCCTAAATAAGTCGCCAGTCCAGGCACGTCCTGATTGAATCTCCTCCGCACTCTCTCCAGTGCAGCCACATGTGTGGCAGCCAGAACTACACACACACGACTCCAAGTGTGTCTAACTTGTACTTTGCAAAGTTGCAACATATCATCTCAATTTTTCTATTTTATGTCCCGACCTATGAAGACAAGCCTGCCGTATGCCTTCTCCACCGACTGTATCGACCTGTGTAGCCACTTTCAGGAACTATAGACTTGAACTCCAAGGTCCGTCTGTTCATCAACATTCCTTAGCTCGCTACCATTTACTGTTCCATGACCAACCCCTGCTGTGACTCCCAAAGCGCATCACTTTACGTCTGTCGGGATTAAACTCCATCTGCCAGTGCTCTGCCCACTTTCTACCTGATCTATTATCTTGCTCTAGCCAGAGACAATTCCATCGCTATCACACCACCAACTTTTGTGTCATTCTCAAATATATTAATCACACCTCCTACATTCACATACAAGTTATTAACATGTATCACAAACAACAAGGGTCCCAGCCCTGATCCCTGCCGTACACCACTGGTCAGGCTTCTGATCAGAACAGCATCTGCCACCACTACCCTCTGCCTCCTTATCACTAAGCCAATTTTGGATCCAGTTAGCCAACTCGCCTCAGACTACAGGTGCCTTAAAGTTGTGAGGCAGTGGGAGTGGTGCGGACGTTGGGGGGGAGTGCGGGTGGTGGGGGCGGTGGGGGGGAGTGACGGTGGGGGGAGTGCGGGCGGTGGGGGGAGTGCGGGCGATGGGGGGAGTGCGGGTGGTGAAAGGTTAAGCAGGTGGTGGAGAGTCGGCAGAGATTGATGGGGTGGGGCTGCAGAGAGTCAAATGAAGTATCTGCTAGCACATAAGATCAGGAAGAATTTCCAGTCTGTTCCTGAATTGCTTCGAAACTTTTTGGCTCTCTGCCAGTGAGTTGATGAAATGTTTAATGTTCACACAGCTCAACGTGATAAGGAGCTCCCAACCCTACTTCACTTTGCAGCCATGTATGGTTTAAAGAACCTGACTGCTCTGCTGCTGCAATGCCCTGGAGCTCTGCAAGCCTACAGTGTGGCCAACAAGGACGGCGATTACCCAAACAACATTGCAGAGAAGAATGGGTATAGAGACCTCCGGCAGTTCATGGATGAATATGTGGTGAGGACGCCTTAGATGGGAACTTAGAGACTCGCCATCCAGTACCCTGCATCCTGGTTCTCTCCTGTACAGAGCAATCTTTGTCTTTTGAGTATGCAGTGTTGATGGTGAGGGTATGATGGAGAGGTGGGTGGGTGGAGGTGTTGGGTCCCACTCCCCAGCAGTTCAGATAAAAGTTCAGGGTCCCATCGCTAAAAACTCAGCCCTGTGCCTTCCAGCAGCACCTTTGAGTTACCCCAGTGTTGTAGCACTGAACCACGGAGGCATTGAAACATCACTGAAGGAGATCATTTGGCTGTTGTGTCTATACCAGCACGTTGGGAGAACAGATGCTTATAATCCCACAGCCTGATGTTTGTCCATAATCCAAAGAGTTTCTCATCCTCTGATTCATATCCCAGTTCCTCATAAAATTATTGTTGGATCCAATTTAAAATGTACATAGTTTCTCACTTTCCCAGTTACAATGCAAAGTCATCAATCTGAGACATAACCTCTGGTTTCCCTTCTCATAGATGCTGCCTGACCTGCTGAATGTTTCCAGCATTTTCTGAGGTTTTTTAAGAGCATACTGTCAAAGGTTAGGGAGTGAAGGGAGCTGAGGACAATGGTTTCTGTCTTCCCTGAGTTTACTTGGAGGAACTTTCTCCTCATCCACTTCTGGCTGTTGGACTGACTCAGGGTTATATTTAATCACTGGCCTGGACATCGTGGGTAGGGCAAACATATAACAGCCACTGGCATTCAAGAAGTGGAATCTCAATGTGCAATAGCAGATCTTAAAGGATTTTGTTGCTGGTTTTGGGGCCAGAGTAGCTCAACTGCAGAGCATTCGACTGGAGATTTCAAGATTCTATGTACATTCCCAGTTTCTTGCAGTTTCCCTCGTTTATAGAAAGGTAAGGGCTGATCTAATCAAGGTGTTTAAAATGTGGAAGAATTTGATGGATAAACGCAAGGACATTTCTTCCGGTAAGGGAATCCAGAAATGGGACTATAACTGCACAAGTCAAGAAGCACTGGGGTAATCTGCAGATTGTGGACATCAGGACTTTCAGGGTGCAGACTAATAGGGTGTTTTTGGTTTGGGATGAGGAACAAGTTGTAAATCCAGTTAAATCCCCCTGAGTGGCTGATTAGCTGCGATCAAATTGAAGATGGAGCAGAGCTCGAGGCGGCATGGCCAGTTCCTCTGTTCCTGATGTGTTCTGCAACCAATAATAACTTTAACCTGCAGAAATATCACTGTAGAGCTTCAACATCAAGCAGAATAAGGACTGTGATTTTAAACTTGGGCCAGGAATCAGGATACAGAGGGTGAAAGTTGGCAGTGAAGCTCCCCCAGAGGTGAGGCCTTGTCTGAATACTCTGATACCAACCCTAACCCAAGCTGGTGGAGTAACGTAATTGCCAACTGCAGGTCATGAGGAATTGGAAAGCCTCAGTGGCACAGCTAGTAGAGTCACTGCCTCAACTGTCAGAAACCCGGTTCAGTCCTGGCCTCGATTGCTGCCCGTGTGCACCTTGTCCCTTTGACAGTGTGCATTTCCTCTGGAAGCTCCGGTTTCCTCCCACATCCCAAACATCTACCATTAGGTTAACTGACCGCTGCAAATTGTCATAGTGTGTAAGTGAATGGTACAATCTGGGAGAATTGATAGAATGTAAGAAGAATCTGATTAATATGGAATTAGTGCAGGCTAATAATCAGGGCAGGCAAGGTAGTGTAGTGGTTAGCGTAATGCTATTACAGCGCTAGTGACCTGGGTTCAATTCCAGCCGCTGTCTGTAAGGAGTTTGTACATTCTCCCTGTGTCTGCGTGGGTTTCCTCCGGGTGCTCCGGTTTCCTCCCACATTCCAAAGACGTATGGGTTAGGAAGTTGTGGGCATGCTATGTTGGCGCCGGAAGCGTGGTGACACTTGTGGGCTGTCCCCAGAACACTCTACGCAAAAGATGCATTTCACTGTGTGTTTCGATGTACATGTGACTAATAAAGATATCTTATCTGATCTGAAGAGGACAAAACAATGAGGAACTCAGCTTGCTCTCTGAGGGGTGAGGGAGGCTGGGGTGAGTTAACATCAGACTGTTTGCTCCACAAGAGAGTGATCAGGGTGCTGATAACAATCAGCTCAGCCCCAAGTGTTTATTGCAAAAGGAGGTAGGAGGCTGTAAGGTGGGACACAAGTGTGCAGACTTGTTCAGGCTGTATGAATCACCACATGCCATGGGATGTGACGTAGGGAGAAGTGCTTCACCATTTTCACAATTGCTAAATTTGTCATCTGGTCAGAAGTTGCAGGGAAGTCACGTGAATAGTTCCAATGCTGTTCTTCATTCATTAAAAATTTCCACAAAATTCGAAGTGAAAGAGGGACTCAGTTCCCAATCACCACAGATTGTTGGGCTACTGATAAATGTCCCTTCCCACAACATCACTCCGTGTAAGTCTGTGGCAGTTGTCCCATTGCTGGATGTAGTGCACCATGATCAGTCATTGAGGGCGACAACTAGAGCTCCTGTCGAGTGACGTGTGACCCTCAACTATTTGATTTTAAATGTATAACTGGCTGGACAAACATTGTTTCTGGGCTTCATAAACTACTCGTTATCCCAGCACTCTGTTTCAATGCTCCATCTCTCCGAGTGCACGTTCCTCACCCTCCTCACGAGGCCTCTGAGAGCATCTGTACCTTCTCTCCAAAGGCTACTCCACTTTTCCCACTCTGCAATCTCAATCATCCCCAGACCAAATCCTTCCCTCCCTGGCAGCCATGCCCTCAGCTGCCAAGCTCAGGAATCCTCTCCTTAATCTCCTCTTCCTCTCCCATTATTTTCTCCTTTAAGCCGCTCCCTAAAACTGTGTCCACGTTCTTGGCCATCTGCCCAGCACTTGCTTGTAAATCTTGGCCTGAGTCATTTTTTGTTTGTACTGCAGTGTCTTTGGAAGCTGTTAAAGTCTTAAGATAGCTATAGAGATAAGTTACTGTTAAATGAACTTACAGAACCACTAATGGTTATAATCTCTGGAATTTTATCTGAGCCATGAACACATAGGACACTTGGTCACAGGCATGCAATCTTTGCATGGGACTCTTACTTAAAGTTAAAGTGGGGTAATGTACCTTTTTGACAGGCTTCATCTGAACCAGACTGACGTCAGGATCCTGGTGGAAAGGACAAGTAAGGTTACAGTCACAGAGCACAGAAACAGGCCCTTTGGCCCACCATGTCCATGCTGACCATCAAATACCCACCTATAACTAATCCCATATACCAGCACTTGGTCCATAGCCTTCTGTGCCTTGGTGATTCAAGTGCTCATCAAGATACAATATAAATGTGCTGAGACTACCTGTCACCACCGTTCCTCAGGTGGGGTGTTCCAGATCGCAACCACCCTCCGGATGAAAAAACAATCTTCCTCTGATCCTCTTTAAACCTTTTACTTCCCACCTTGAACCTATGATCTTTGATCCCAAACACCTCTGCCACAGGGAAAACTTTCCTACCATCCACCCTATTGATGCCTCTCCTAATTTTTATGCCTCTATCAGGTTTCCCCCCTCAGCCTCCTTGACTCCAAGGAAAACAAACCCAGCCAATCCAGTCTCACCTGGTAATGGAAATGTTCTATCCCAGGCACCATCCTGGTGAATCTCCTCAGCACCCTCTCCAGTGCAGTCATGTCCTTACGATAGTGTGGTGATCAGAACTACACACCATATTCCAGCTGTGGTCTAACCAACGTCAACTGTTTCTCCTCCCACTGATGCTACCTGACCTACTGAGTGTTTCCTGCATTCCAGATCATAACAGGTTTGATTACTGCACCTTCTGTTAGTGTAAACAATTCCTGTTTAGCCAAAGCCTTTGTAGTTTTATACATCTGATAAATCTGTCCTACCCTCTCAGATTCCCACCTATCCCAGCCTCCAGTGACTGAAGACCCTTCCTTCTGATGGGCATTCTGGTAAAGCTCTTTTCAACTCTCTCCAATGTCTTGACATCTTTTCCAAATCTAGTGCCCAGATTTGTACACGGATCCTGGGTGCAGCCCAGCCAGTGATTTGTAAAGGTGCAGCCCACTTCCTTGTCAATGTACTTGTGCCTCTATTCATGAAGCCAGGGTGCTATTTTTTTTGCTTTTAAATAGCTGTTTGACTTGTCTTGGCACCTTCATGTTTTAGGTTTAAATAGGCAACCACCTACACCTGATTTTTTTCTGCTCCCCTTCTCTCCCACACTGCTTCCTTCTCGCCACTTCACCCCTCCTACCTGGTGCCCCCTCCCCCTCACACACCCTCCGTCCCCCCCTCTCCTGCCCATTCGATTCCAGTCCCCCTTTTCCTCTCCCCTGGTTTAGCTTCTGTCCTCGCGATCTTATCCTGAGCCCCCTCCTCCTCACCTCCCTCCTGCACTCTCCCCTTCCCTCCCTGTTCCACCTCCAGTCAACCCAAGATGGCAGTCAGCTTGGGCATTAACCTGCTGCTGATATTGCCTTCTCTACACTAGCAGAGCCCAGATTCCACCCCAGCATTTATATTATTTGTGATGTTAATAATCTCCTCCACCTCCCCGATGAATCTGTTCTCTCCACCTATTGCCCATTGCCCTCCAGCACTCCCCATTCCCACATCAACTACCCTTCCAGTCACACCCCTTTCCCATTCTCACTTTGTTGTCTCTTTCTCATAAGCTTTGGCCTTTCAGTCCGTTCTTTCTGCCCTATTCTTCCCCTCCTGCCTATTTTTATTCTCCCCGTCCTTCATTGCTCCCTCCCTATTCCCCTCTCCTCAGCTATGTGCCATGTGCCAGAGGGTAACTGCTAATTGAAAATAGTGTTCCCTCTTCTGCAGCAGCTTGGTGACAGTGGGGGTCTCATATCACCCTGCAGCCATGACAATACTTATAAACAGCAGTTGCTGCTACAAAATCGGAAGTATGGCTGATGATCTTTGCACAGCAAGTTCTTACAAAAGCAAGGAGTTAAGTGACCAAGTAATGCTCGAGGAATATGAGGAGAGCTCCCTGTCTCTAAGCTGTGTCAGGACACATTCTGCAGCCAAACAGACTGGGCCTCGGATTAATAACATGGCAGAATACGGCGCTCCCTTGTTGTCGACTGTCTGCCGGTGTGGCACTCCCTCGGCAATGACCCTCTGCCGCTGTGCCACTAAGTGCCATGCTGTAATGTCAATCCAGATATTGTGCCCTTGTCTCAAAATGAGAAGGGAACCCATAAACTTCTATTTCCACGGTTGCTGACTGACAGGCCGGTAACATAGAATTTATCCAGTTCAGTATCTTTGGGTATTTGTACCTGAGATAAAGAAGGGATAGGATTTATAATCATAGACTTATGACGGACAGCGCCAAGCATAACGTTGTGCCGGCTGGTCATGTCTTACAAACTTCATGGAGTTATTTGAGGAGGTGACGCAGACGATCCATGAGGTTAGGGTAGTGGATGTTGTCAAAATGAACTTTAGTAAAGCGTTCAACAAAATCCCTCATGGTAGGCTGGTCCGGAAGATTGAGGCACATGGGATCCATGGAGACTTGGTAAATTGGATTCAAAATTGGCTTGGCCACAGAAGACAGAGGGTGGTGGTGGAGGGGTGTTATTCTGACTGGAGGTCGGTGACCAGTAGTGTTCCGCAGGGATTGGTGCTGGGACCTCTGTTGTTTGTGATGTACATAAATGATTTGGATGAAAATGTAGGTGGGCTGATTATTGAGTTTACAGGATGACGTAAATATTGGTGAAGCTGTGGTGATTGAGGAAAGTTGTCAAAGGATTCAGCAGGGTACAGTCGGAAATGTGGGCAGTGAAATGGCAGATGGAGTTTAATTTGGACATGTGTTAGGCATTACATTTTGGGAGGTTATATGAAAGAGGAAAATATACAGTAAATGGCAGGACCTTTGGGAGCATTGACGTACAGCGGGATCTTGGGGTGCAAGTCCATAGCTCCCTGAAAGTGGCAACAAGTTGTAAGGCATACTTACCTTAATCAGTTGGAGCATTGAGCATATAAGTTAGAAAGTCATGTTGCAGCTGTATAAAACTTTGGTTGGGTCACATTGGAGTTCTGGATGCCACATTACAGGAAGGATGTTGGAGGCTTTGGAGAGGGTGCAGAAGAGGGTACTAGGAATATTGGAATATTAGCTATAAGGAGAGGTTGGACAAACTTGAATTGTTTTCTCTGGAGTGCTGGAGGCTGATAGAAGTATATAAAATTATAAGAGACATAAATTGGGTAGGAGGTCAGAGTCTTTCTCGTAGGATAGAAGTGTAAACTATTAAGAGGGCATAGCTTTAAGATGAGAGGGGGAAAGTTTAAAGGAGATTTGCGAGGCAAGTATTTTTTTTACACCGAGAGTGGTTGGAGCCTGGAATGTGTTGCCGGGGGAAGTGGCGGAAGCAGACACAATAGCAACATTTAAGAGGCATTTCCACAGGCACATGAACAGGCAGGGAGTGGAGGGATACGGACCATGTGCAGACAGATGATTAGTTTAAACATCAGGGATTAGTTTAACATCAGGGATTAGTTTAAATTGGCATCATGGTCTGCACAGACATGATGGGCTGAAGGGTCTGTTCCTGTGCTGTACTGTTTTATGATCTGTTGGCTCTGGACGTATTAGGGGTGTAATTTCTGAGAGACCCTTTTCAGGGCAATTGTCATTTCGTGGAGGTAGGTCACAAAAGCAAGATGTGTGCATGGGTATAAATGATGGGAGCTTTTGAACAGCAGGATCTAGAGCTCTTTTCTCCTGCTGTGTGTTTTGGGGTGAATGGTGGTAGTCAGTGGGGTGGTGCGAGTGTGGAGAATTGACACTAACAGTTTCTATTATGGTTTACAGGAAACAGCAGATATGCTAAAAACTCACCTCAAAGAAGAGCTGTGCGGTAACATGGAGGGGGAAGAGAACGAAGACTTGTACGAATCCATGGCAACAGTAACCAAAGACATCCTGATGAAATGCAGTCTAAATCCGGGCTGTGATGAGGACATCTATGAGTCGATGATGGAAATGCTCCCTCCCTCCAGCGTAATGGAAAGCACTTGTGAGTCTGAGCAGATGTCTGCAGCTCCAGCGGTGTTGTGGGGTAGGCTTGGCCCCGAATGACAGCCATCCTGATGGACCGGAGCTCCCAGGATTGGGACATTGGTCACTGCCAACTGGGCCTTGGGATGGAAATGAATAAACATCTGGGATTTGGGAGTAGGAAAAACAAAGGATTGGGAAATGATAAATAGCCAGGACTTGGGGGTGCGAAGCAGATAAGCACCTGCCCTTCAGAAATGGGAACCCAAGCCCTGTGGTCAGGGATTGTCAAAGAAAACATGGCTGCGTCATTAAAGAAGTATGCAGAGATGGGATAAGATTTATTGGGGCCCTGGGCATGCAGAACATAGGAGGCCCACACCCCATTTAAACATGACAGTCTTAAAAATCATTACTACCTATTGCCGTGAAATGTTTCACACAGTGGATTGATCAATAAACCACATCCACCCTTCCTGGACCCTGCGCTACCCACACACCCCCCACCATTGCCGTCACCCAGCTGCAGGATCAGGACCTGGCCTTAGTACTGTTCCAATTGCTGTCCCCACTGTACCCTGCGGGATGAACCCAGGTCTGTGGGGGTCAGTGGTCGGGTCGGGATAGAGCTCAGGGTTTGTGCTGACCAGATCCCAATCACTCACCATTGGCTGGGGTTGGCTCTACAGTGAATGTTGTTGATTTAACTAACAAGTGCTTCAACCTTCTTGGGACAAAACTGCTCCATCCCTGCCCTTATTTTTAAAGTACTTGCCTGTTATAAATTAATGAGGTACTCATGAAAAGCAAACCAGTAGGTTCATTCCTCCACACCAAATTCAGATTGCCTGGTGTGTAATGCACAGAATTCATTGGTTGCTTTCACACCAGTAAATTCCAACACACTTACAAACCAAAATGTCTGTGACAAACTGATGATTGAATATGTGTTCAGGACACGATACATAGTTTGTTCTGAGCAGGGACCCACTGTGGGGACAAACTGTCCTGCAGCCCAGATCTACAGTCCCCCAGCATCTGTCACCCTTTCTATGTGATCCAGTTATTTCCTGTGTTATTCCTTAAACTTCTGCAGCAGCAGTGAGTGATGACACAGTGGCACAGCTAGGAAAATTTCTGCCTCGCAACTCAAGACCTGGGCTCAATCCTGGTCTCCGGTGCTGTCTGTGTGGAGTTTGCATGTTCTCCCCGTGTCTGCGTGGGTTTCCTCCGGGCGCTCCGGTTTCCTCCCACATTCCAAAGACGTACGGGTTAGGGAGTTGTGGGCACGCTATGTTGGCACCGGAAGTGTGGCGACACTTGCGGGCTGCCCCCCAGAACACTCCACGCAAAAGATGCATTTCACTGTGTGTTTCGATGTACATGTGACTGATAAAGATATCTTATCTTATAAAAGAAGAATGGGAACAGCAAACAGACAGAATTTGGAATTGGGAAAAGTCAATGGTAAACTACTTCCACACCTGGGGTGCAGAATAGCAAGCATTCCCAGCTTGAACAGCTCAATTGAGACTGTGGTTTCGGTAGGAAAACTCATGCTTAATACATAAGCAGATTTTTACACAGAAAAAAAAATTGATCGTGTAATGTTTTATGTATGATAACATTCAAATAAAATTTCTTGTAGATGAGTCCATGTCCAACATATCAGGAATGGCTCAGTCAGCTCCGCATGTCCCTGATCCCCATGGTCCTACCAAAGATTCCATACTGAGAAGCTTCCTTCAAGGTGAGGTTTGTTTTTACCCTGACTGTCCCCTTTCTCTCTACCAACCTCCTGAAGGCAGGCACTGAGACTGTTTGATTTGACAATGGCAGCCTTCATTCAATGCTTGTTCCTCCTCCAGTGAGCCCAGTTAATGAGTGAACTGGTGCATTTCCCTTGCAAGGCATCCCTGCCTGGGACAGTATCAATCCCCAGGCTTGGCTCGGGGTAGTGAGGAGAACTGCACTCATTAGCTGGCTTCTCTCCTGGCCCAGCAGCATCAAAGCCAACCTGTGTGGATAATCCTGGTGATCATTGCTGTGCCCTTCCTAATGTCAGAGGATCAGAATTGGACCTTTATGGTGCAACATCTCATTAAATGCCTGGGGAAGTTACTGCAAGTTTCCCCAGCATTATTTAATGTGTTTGGTCGATTGCTATTGCAGGGACGGTGGAATGCGATGCCTCTTCGTGTGGGAGAGAAGAGGAAACATACGATACGATGATAGAAAATAACCTTCCTCAGGAGATTGTGAAGAGACCTCCAGCTCCTAACCCAAGAGTTCCTATCGTTCCCAACGTTGATGACATGCAGCCCTATATTTCCAAAGGTGCAGAGGCAGAGTTTTTAAAACAATGCTTAATTGGTGTGGGCCAAGTGTAAATGGGTGCTCGATGGCTGGTGCAGACCCGATGGGCTGAAGGGCCTGTTTCTGTGCTGTGACTGTGACTGTGTAAAGGGAGTTCACAAGACACCTTCAGATGAGAAGGACAATTCACCACCCCAAACGCTCCATTCACAACAATTTGTTAACTTTTTGGAGATCTGGACATTGCTGGCAAGGTCAGAATTTATTGTACTCACCTAATTGCCTTTGAGAAGGTGGTGGTGAGCTACCTTCCTGACCACTGCGGTCGTTCTGGCCAAGGTGCTCCCACAGTAGGTTTGGGGAAGGAGTCCCATGACTCTGAGCTAGCTCATCTAAAGGAACAGTAATATGTTTCCAGGTAATGATAGTGTTCCTGTATACCTGCTTCCCTTGTTCTACCCATCAGAGCAACTGCAATGCACAAGGTGCACACTGCAGCTTCTGTGGAGTGGTGGAGGAGGGGTGGTGAATGTGGTGCCAGTTAGGGAGGCTGATTTGTGTGGATGGTGTCAAGCTTTTTGAGTGTTGTTGGAACTGTAGTTATCCACGAAAATGGAGAGTATTCCATCATGATCTTGACTTGTGTTTTGTAGATGGTAGAAAGGCTTTGGGTTGACAGGTGACTCACCCAGCCGTTGACCCACTCTTGTAGCCACAATATTTGTCTGACTTGTTCAGTTGAGCTTGTGATCACCGGTGTCCCCCAAATATTGATGCTGGGGTGTCAGCGATGGTAACCTCGTTAAATGTCAAGGGTGGATGGTTAGACTCTTTCTCGTTGGACATAGTCATTGGTTGGCACTTCGATAGCACAGATGTTTCTTGCCATTTATTGGCCCATGCCAGGATATTCTGCTGCACGCAGGCATGGGCAGCTTCATTTGTTGAATGTTGTGCAATCAGCAAACTTTCCCACATCTAACTGTACACTGGGAGGATGGTCATTGATGAAGCAGCAGAAGATCTTGCACACTGCCCTGAAGATCTGCAGTGATGTCCTAGGGCAGCAATGATTGATCTTCGAGTAGCACGGTAGCGTAGCGGTTAGCACGATGCTATTACAGCACCAGCGATTGGGGTTCGATTCCCGTTGCTGTCTGTAAGGAGTTTGTACGTTCTCCCGTGTCTGCGTGGGTTTCCGCCGGGTGCTCCGGTTTCCTCCCACATTCTAAAGACGTAAGGGTAGGTTAATCTGGGCTTTAAAATGGGCGGCGCGGACTCACTGGGCCGGAAGGGCCTGTTACCACACTGTAAATAAAATTGTTAAAAAAATTTTAAAAAACTATAACCATCTTCCTTTGTACGACATATGACTCAGACCATTGGATCGTTTTCCCTTTGACGCCCATTTACTTCAGCTTTACTGGGGCTCCTCGATCCCGCTCTTGGCCAAGGTCTGTCTTGATGTCAAGAACAGTCACCCTCGCCTTACCTCTTTGGTCCATGTTTGGTTTAGGGCTGTGGTGAGGCCTGAGCTAAGTAATCCCAGTAAACCCAGACTGAGCAATGACTAGCAGAATATTGCTGAGTAAGCGCCACTTGAAAGCACCATCTGTAACAGCTTCTATTAATTTGTCATTGACTGAGAGTACACTGATTGGGCAATAGTTAGTCCAATTGGATTTGTCCTGCTTTCAGTGAGTGGGATGTACCTGGATAACTTTCCATATTATTGGGCATATTCCATGTTGCACGTACTGCAACAGCTTGACTCAAGGTGCAACTAGTTCTGAAACGCAGGTCTTCAGTACAACAGCTGGACTTTGCCTGATCCCGTAGCCTTTCCTGCATCGAGTGCTCAGCCAAGCCTTTTTTTATGTGGGGTGAATCAAATTGCCTGAAACCTGGCTTCTGTGATGGCAGAGATCTCAGGCAGAAGGGCGGGATGGATCACCCAGCCAAAAAGTGGCCTGTTGATTGACAGCGAGGAGGAAAGCTTTGGACTGCAGGAAGATCTGAATGGGTTGCATAGAAGGGCAGGAAAGTGAGAAGTGGAATTTGATCCGAAGTGTGAGGTAATGCATTTGGGGAAGAGCAGGAAGGTCAGGGAGTGTGTGGTAAATGGGAGGAGGCAGGGGTGTGAGGAACAGAGGGAGCATTGTCCATTCATCCTTAAAGGTAGCAGGACAGGCCAAAAAGGTGGTTAAAAAGAAGGGTGATTTCCTTTATCAGACAAAGAACAGAATACAAGAGCAGGGAGGTTTTGCTCGGGCTGTATACGACGCTGGTAGGTCACAGCTGGAGCTATGTATGCAGAGCTATGATGACCACACCAAGCATCATATCAAGGAAAAGGTGCAGAGACGGTTGTTATAAATGTGGCCAGCACTGGAAAATTGTAAAACAACAAAGTTCATGCCATATGTTAGTGATAATAAACCTGATTCTGATTGTACAGTAGCTATGAGAGAAACTTGAATAGGCTGGTAATATTTTTTAGAACAGAGGAGACTCTATAAAAGTAGGCAGAGCCCAGACAGAGTAACTAGGGAGGACCTATTTCCCTATCTTTAAGAAAGAATGGAAAAAGAGAGCAGGGAACTTTGGCCTAACCTCAGTAGTTGGAAAGGTGCTGTATATCATGATAGCCAGCATGGATTAACAAAAGGAAAACCATATTTGACTAATCTATTGGTTTTCAGATGAGTCAAAACCAGTGGATATAGTCAAAGTTTTTGATAATGCCCTAACCTGGAGATTGCTGACCAAAGTTAGAGCACACAGGGAATTAGCCGCGGTGTGCCGGCACAGGATGGGGGCGGTGTACCGGCACGCCGTGGGGACGGTGTACCGGCACGGGGTGGGGGCAGTGTACCGGCACGCCGTGGGGACGGTGTACCGGCACAGGGTGGGGGCGGTGTACCGGCATGGGGAGAGTTGGTGTACCAGCGTGGGGCGAGTTGGTGTACTGGCACAGTGTGGGGACGGTGTACCAGCACGGGGCGGGTCGGTGTACCGGGACGGGGCAGGGTCTGTGTACCGGCACGGCGTGGGGGGTAGGAAGAGGAGAAATAAACGGGTTCACAGGTTGACCAGCGCTGGTCCATGGTCATTATTTGTTACTTGATATTTTCTTCTTTATTGAAACTAAATGGAAAATTATGTGATACTTCTGCTTGCAACATGGTCACCTGACAATCAGCCACTTCCCCTTCTCATCTGAGATGTGTTCTTTATGAATGATGCTTTTATTTCAGTGAATTATCACACATTCTCTCAACTTCCTGTTTCCAAAACAGTTTTGTTTCCTTTAAGCCTCAGTAGCAGGAAGGTGCTCAGAAGCTCAGTGACCCCTGTCCACGGGTACAGTGACATGGTAGATGAGTTTATTTTAGCACTGGCTAATTTTAACTTAGAGTTTTCATTACTTAATACCAAGAGCATTAACATTTTTAATATAAAAATGTGGTGAAAGGAATAGCAAAAGAAACTGCAGATGCTGTAAATCTGAAATAAAGACAGGAAATGGTGAAGAAGCACAGCAAGTCAGCCACGTGTAGAGAGAGAGCGTTCCTGCTTCAGGCTGTAGGCTTTTCGTGGATATTAAAAGGGTGGGATTGAGTAATGGGAAGAAGTAAACAGGCAGATTTTGGAATTAGTCAAGAGTTAGTCAAAAGTAATGTAATTTCTGAATAATTTGTTAACAGACCTCAAAAAGCTGTTATCTCATTCCAAGTATAAAATTGGTCAATGTATCTTTGGCACTTTGGTCTTATAGATCAGGGCATTGAGTACAGGAGTTGGGATGTTATGTTGAGGTTGTACAAGATACAAGATTTGCTTTATTGTCATTTCTCTGAGTATTTACATACACAAAAACACGAAATACTGTTTCTCACCGGCTCATATCAGTGCAACAAAAAGAACAGCGATAAATATCTAAAATAGTCTGTAAAAACATCTCTAAAACAAAACTAAAAACATATCAACACCACATATTTATATCTGTTAAGGTGCGTTTCTGTATTAATACGTGCTTATTCAGGTGGATGTGGAGGGGGACACAGTCCATTTATGATCCTGACTGCTTGTGGGAAAAAGCTGTTCAGCATCCTACTAGATCTAGAGCAGATGCTCCTCTATCCCCCAACGGCAGGAGGGAAAACAGGTCGTGAGAAGGGTGATGAAAGTCCTTGATGACATTAGTGATGCCGAATTTAGAGTACTGTGTGCAGTTCTGGTCACCTACCTACAGGAAAGATATCAAGAAGCCTGAAAGAGTGCAGGGAAAATTTACATGGATGTTGCCAGGACTTGAGGACCTGAGTTCTAGGGAAAGGTTGAATAGGTTAGGACTTTATTCCCTGGAGTGCAGGAGAATGAGGGGAGATCTTTTAGAGGTATACAAAATTATGAGGTGTACAGATAGAGTGAATGCACGCAGGCTTTTTCCCCAGGTTGGGTGAGACTAGAACATAGGTTTAGGGTGAAAGGTGAAATATTTAAGGGGAAAAACAAGTTGCTGGAGGAACTCAGCAGGTCAGGCAGCGTCCGTGGAGAAAAGCAGATGGTCAGCGTTTTGGGTCAGGGCCCTACTTCAGTCCTGAAGAAGGGTCCTGACCCAAAACGTTGACTGTCTGCTTTTTTCCACGGAGGCTGCCTGACCTGCTGAGTTCTTCCAGCATTTTGTTGTTTTTTCATCTAGATTCCAGCATCTGTAGTCCTTTGTTTCTCTAATATTGAAGGGGAATCTGAGGGGGAACTTCTTCACTCAGAGGGTGGCGCAAGTGTGGAATGAGCTGCCAGTGGAAGTTGTAGATGTGGGTTCAATTTAACATTTAAAAGAAATTTGGATATGTACATGGTTGGGAGGGGGTTGGAGGGATATGGTCCGGGTGCAGGTAGATGGGACTGGGCAGAAGATCCGATCAGCATGGATTAGATGGGCCAAAGGGCCTGTTTCTGTGCTGTAGTGCTCTATGACTCTATCTGGTTTGGGATCTTCAGCAAAGGTTGTGAAATGTGAACAGAGCCTGTTATCGAGCTCTGTGCAAGGTTCCAATGATCTGAGGCAGTATCCTAGCTCTCCCGATGGCTGCTAAAACATGCTGGGGTCAACGGACTAAAATATTCGCCCAGCAGAGGTGCAGAATATTATGCGTATCTGACAAGGTAGAACATGTCAATTGCTGGCAAGTTTATGGCATTTCCGGTAACATTCCAATAACACTTACTTAAAAGGGAGGCCATGTCTGAAGCAACTGGGACTTTTTGCAGAACTAGGAATGGTTAGAAAATAGCCTTGTTTCAAGTTACAGAAAAGGGGGAAGAGAATGTCTCTGATGGAATGGAGGTTATGAGAAAATGGCTGACACAGATTGGTGTGATGTGGGAGAGAGTCGTGAAGGCTTGTTAATTCCTCAAACCTAGAACATTCGAGTAAATCTCCCCATGCACCTTCTGAATGACCTTAAATGTTATAGCCTCGTCTCGCACATCTGCACTGATCACCTGCTCTGTCACGAGTCAGCCTCACCCCCCCTGACCACGTGCTTATTATTAATATTGAGGTGTTTTGGATTTGCTTTGCATTAATTGCTGTTCTCTTCTCATATTTTCTCCACTTACTGGCCTTTCACTTCCCCTCTCCTCTTTCTATGTGCCTGACCGGAAAGCAACAATACTGCAGATGATGGAAATCTGAAATAAAAACAGAAACTACTGTCGTTGCTCAGTAAGTCAGGCACACGAGAGTTGTCCGAGAGACTGGCGTTGCCCGCTGCCACCCATGTTGGTGCCACTTAAGAGAGGCTGATGAAGAGATTTTGATCTGCTTGGAGGAGAGTAAATAGGGAGATGAATAAGGCAGGAAAGAGAAAGGTGCTGGATTGGACGATGCAGAACACTGGAGTTGCCGGAGATCCCAAATAAAAGAGAGTTTTAAAAATAGCCAGCAGGTTGGGCAGCATGTGTGAAGAGAGAAAAACTGAGTTAATGCAGATCAGAACCTTGCATCAGATCTGGCCAGTGCTAAATTGGAAATGTTGCATTCAATATAGACAAATTAGTATTCAAAAATTACATTACTTTTGACTAACTCTTGACTAATTCCAGAATCTGCCTGTTTATTTTTTCCCATGACTCAATCCCAACCTTTTACTATCTATGAAAAGCCTGAAGCAGTAATGAGGGTTGCATTGTTGATGAGATTCTGTTCCCTAAGTTTGCAAGCCTTATTGGAACATAGGAGGTCAGAGACAGAGAGGTGGGACTGGGATGGAGAGTTAAAGTGACGGGCAACTAGAAGCTCAAGGTCGCCCTCATAGACTAAAGAGAGGTGTTCTGCTATTGTTCTTTCCAATGTAGAGGACACATAATGAGCACCAAATGCGATGCAATAAATTAGAAGAAGGGCAAGTGCTTTGCCACTTCAACTGAAAAGAAGTGTCAGCACAGTAGGATACAGATGGACCTGAGTGGGTCTGGGAGCACTCCACGTTGTCTCCAGATTCAATGACTTCCCTTGGCGTTAAGTCAAAAGGGGAAAAGGAAACTTCTGTTTTTCTCCGCTGGGATTTAGAAGTGTAAGAGATGATTTAATTGAAACATACATAATTGTGGAGAGTCTTGCTCTGATGGATGAGGAGAATCTTGAGCCAGAGCATAAGAGGTAACACATTTAAGACAGATTCATTATAGAGTCATACAAATGTATGCACAGAGACTGTGATGCCCATCTACCCTAATCCCATTGCCCACATTAGGCCCATATCCCTGTACATTTCAGCATTGTAGTTGTATTTGCTTCCACCACCACCTCTGGCAGCTTGTTCCAGGTAACCACCACCCTCTACTGTGGAAAACTTACCCCTCAGATCTCCTTTAAATTTCTCCCCTTATCCCTGTGCCCTCAAGTTCTAGACTTCCCTGTCCTGGGAAAAAGACTCTGCCTATCTATGCCCCTCTTAATTTTATAAACCTCCATATGTTTGAGTGAGAACAAACTCGGCCCATCCAAGGTCCGACAGCCCTCCAGTCCAGGCAACGTGCTGGTGAATCTGTTGTGCACTCTCCCTATTGCTACCAGAAGCAGATTTTTCTCTCACAGTATTGTGTGTCTTTGGAACTCTTATTCTCAATTAGCGGTGAAAGTAGATGGATTCTTGATAAGCAAGGGGATGAAAGAATGTCACGGATAGATGGGGTGCTCAGTTCAGGTTACAGTCAGACGTGGCTCTGGTCTTACTAAATGGTGGTGCAGGCTCGAGGGGCAGAGTGGTTCACTTCTCTCCTCATTTGCCTGTTGGTTTTGATAAGTCACCATAAACTATTGAACTTTGATATGACCTCTATATTCTGCAGCTTACACAGCTTCAACCTTTCACTGTAACATGGCCTATACTCATGTACAACCCTCTCTAATTCTGCACAGGTGTTTAGTTCTGTCTACAGTTAATTTGTGAGCTTTTCTTTAACTTTAAATATTAAATACTTTTTAACTTCAGATGGTCTGGGGCAGACTCACCCTGGCAATCACTTAGAATATAGAACAGTTCTGTCTGCAGTTCCTGCAAGTTGCCAGTTTGCCCTGCGCCCTCTTTACTTTATGATCTAAAAATCACAGCTGTAACACTTGATTGATGTGATCATCTTCATCCCACTTGCCCTTCTACAAGACCATGTCCAAGTTAGGAATCTTTGTCATCTATATTTATCACAGCAAAGATGTTTTGATGGGGGGGAAGAGAAACAAAGGACTGCAGATACTGGAATCTAGATGAAAAACACGATGATGCTGGAGGAACTCAGCAGGCCGGGCAGCATCTGTGGAGAAAAGCAGGCGGTCAACGTTTCGAGTCAGGACCCTTCTTCAGGACTGAAGATAGGAAAAGGGGAAGCCCAATATATAGGAGGGAAAAGCAGAGCAGTGATAGGTGGACAAAAGAGGGGAGGCGGGGTGGGCACAGGGAGGTGATAGGTAGATGCAGGTAAGCGATAGTGATAGGCAGGTGCGGGGGAGGAGGGGAGAGCAGATCCACCGGGGGACGGGTCAAAGGGAAGGAGGGAGAGGGATAAAAATGGTAGTAAAAAGAGAGAGAGGCTGGCAAAGGGACGAAGAGAAGAAGCATGGTTGGGGGAGGATGGTTTGTGGGGAAATGGAGTGGGGATTACTTAAAGTGGGAGAATTCCATGTCCATGCCGTTAGGAGAATTCAGCCAGGAGAATTCCAAGCGCACCGTAACCGCGACCTGCATCTCCCCATTGTCAGTCACTTCAACTCCCCCTCCCACTCTATTGCTATGTCAGTCCTACGCCTCCTCCACTGCCAGGAGAATTCCAAGCACATGTCTCCGCATGCTCTTGCCCCACTGAGCTCACATCCTCATACCTGGACACTATTCTGTCCCCCCGATCCAATCCCTTCCCACCTACATCTGTGACACCTCACATGCTCTCCAGCTGTTCCATAACTTTAAGTTCTCCAGCATGCACAACCTCATCTCCACCGTGGACATCCAGTCCCTAGATACCTCCATTCCCCGTCATGACGGCCTCACCGCCCTCCGCTTCTTTCTTGACCGGAGACAGAACCAGTCCCCTTCCACTAACACTCTCCTCCGCCTGGCTGAACTTGTTCTCACTCTAAACAACTTCTCTTTCGATTCCTCTCACTCTCTACAGACCAAGGGCTTAGCTATGGGCTCTCACTTGGGCCCCAGCTATTCCTGCCTCTTCGTTGGCTACGTTGAACAGTATGTGTTCCGAGCCTCCTCCAGCTCCATTCCTCAACTCTTTCTCCGCTATATTAATGACTGCATTGGCACCTCTTGTACCCGTGTGGAACTCGACAGTTTCATCAGGTTCGTCACTAATTTTCACTCTGCCCTCCAATTCACTTGGACTATCTATGACACTTTCTCTCCTTCCTCGATCTTTCTGTCTCCATGTTAGGAGATTCCTTATCCACTGACATCTTCTACAAACCCACTGATGCCCACAGCTACCTCGATTACAGCTCCTCCCACCCTGTCTCTTGCAAGGATGTGATCCCTTTATCTCAATTTCTCCGCCTCCGCCGCATCTGCTCCCATGATGAGGCTTTCCACTCCAGGACATCTGAGATGTCCAACTTCTTTTCTAACCAGGGCTTCCCCCCGACTTGGTCGAGCGAGCTCGCACCCGTATCTCTGCCATTTCCTGCACCTCCGCTCTCACCCCCACCCCTCCCAGACCCAGCAGGGATAGGGTCCCTGTTGTCCTCGCATTTCATCCTACCAGCCTACATATCCAACGCATCATTCTCTGCCACTTCCGCCATCTCCCACGGGACCCCACTATTAAGCGCATCTTCCCCTCCCCACCCCTTTCTGCCTTCCACAGGGACCGCTCTCTCCGTGACTCCCTAGTTCACTCCTCCCCCTGATATGTCAGTCCTCGGCCTCCTCCACTGCCAGGAGAATTCCAAGTGCAAACTGGAGTAACAGCACCTCATTTTCCATCTTGGAACCTTGCAGCCTAACAGCAGGAACATTGAATTCTCCCACTTTAGATAATCCCCACACCCCTTCCCCACAAGCTCCACCTCTCCCCCTCCCCCCCAACCACCATGCTTCTTCTCTTCCCTTTCCTAGCCTATCTCTTTTCTACCTTTTTTCCTCCTTACCTTTGACCCATCCCCCGGTGGATCTGCTCTCCCCTCCTCCCTGCACTATCTCTTACCTGCAGCTACCTATCACCGTCTTGTGCCCACCCCACCTCCCCTCTTTCATCCACCTATCACTGCTCTGCTATATTGGGCTTCCCCTTTTCCTATCTTTAGTCCTGAAGAAGGGTCCTGACCCAAAACGTTGACCGCCTGCTTTTCTCCACAGATGCTACCTGGTCTGCTGAGTTCCTCCAGCATCATCGTGTTTTTCATCTTGTTTTGATGGGGGATGTGTTTGAGTTTATCAAATCGCCAGCAGCTGATGAGACCGTTGGTGACATTACTATCAAGTGGCACAATTACCAAAAACCTAGTGACTGACTCCTAGTTTGGGTTTTGCCAAGACTTGGCTCCAGACTTCATCACAGCCTTGGTCCAGACGGTGGTGGGGTGGATGGAACTGCCCTCATCATTGTGTGTCACATCAAGGAGCTTTGTAAAAACCTCTTCAAGGAGAAATCAGTCCAATGTCTGGAGTCAGATCTTGTATAAAGGAAGATGGATGAGACCATTACAGGTCGATGAACCCAGCCCTGGACATCACCGCAGGGCAGTGACCCCAGCTCAGCCATCCTGAGCTGCTTCATCAATTGTTCATTCTTCCATCATAGGATCAGAAGTGGGGAGGTCACCAATGATGGCACAATATTGCATTCCATTCACACCTTTCAGCAAGTGAAATGGTCCATGCCAGCGTGCAGCAAGATCTAGACATGCAGATAAGTGGTAAGAAACATGAGTCCCACACAAATGCCAAGGGATGGCCATCTGGAACAAGGACTGTAAACACCTACACTTTACAGCGGTATTGCCAGCTCTGAGTCATCCACCATCAACGTTGTCCAGAAGTGTAGCTGTCCACCACATGTGTGCAGCGGGTGCCAGAGCAGGTCGGGAGCTTGACATCCTACACGGAATGTTTCACCTCCTGACTCTCCAAAGCGGTTCCACCACCTGTAAAGGAACTAGTCAGGAGTGTGATGGATTAATGCAACTGCAAGAACATCACCAGGACAAGGCAGCTGACAACTTCCATTAACCTATCCAGTACTGGCACACAGTGGCTGCTTTTTGTACATTATCCAAAAATACACAGCAGCTTCTGACTTAGGTACTTCAGGCAACATTAGGTGGTAGGGCTAGTACAGTGGCCGCCTCGCACCATCCACTGGCCTGGGTTCAATCCCGATCTCCTATGCTACCAATGCAGAATTTATATACTCTCCCTGTTACCTCATTTGCTTTTCTCCGGGTGTTCCAGTTTCCTCCCACATCCATAAGACGTTGGGTTGGTAGGTTACTTGGCCGCTGTAAATTGGCCCCCAGTGTGTGAGTGATCAGTAGAATCTGGGGGGATCTGATGAGAATGTGAGGAGAATAAAATGGGTTTAATGTAAATGGGTGCTTGATGGTCAGTATGGACTGAAGGGTGTATAATGACAGCACCTCCCAAACTTGTCATCTCTGCCATCAAGATGACAAGGATAGCAGGTGCATGGGATCACCATCACCTCGGTTCTCCTCCAACTCACCTCGGACTTGAAAACACAGCAGCAATCCATCAACCTTCACCAAATCTGAGTCCTGGAACCCCTGAGGCAACGACGCCTTTACCACGGTTCAAGGAATTGGCTTGTCACCTCCTCAAGGGTGATGATGGGTGTGTGTATGTATCGGCCCCTGCTGGTGACATCCACATCCTCTGAATAAATAGTTTTTAAAAATTGCATGCTCAAGAAAATGAGTGTCGGTGTAGAGCTCTAGTGATATCCTCAGCCATACATGTACCCAGCTCCCCGCACACACTGCACTGGCTTCATGCGCCCAACTCCCAACGTGTACCCAACATGTACCCAGCTCCCCGCGCACACTGGCAGGCCCAGGGCGCTGTGATTGCAGAGGGGGGTCACTAGTGCTGTATTCCATCCTCCCTTTCTGAAGTGCTGGGAAGTATGGGTGTCACATGGATTGTGGCCAAACAGAAGCAGCTCAGTTAATCCAAGTGATCCTCGTACCTGTGGTTCGACTTGATTTGACCTGATCACTGCAACTTTCTATTTACAGTTACAGGACAATGCTACGTTCTTCATAATTTGCAGAAGGAACCAAAATTGCTTTGTGAGGTACCACCACATCTAAACTGCTGCTTTAATATGGTGAAAAGCAGTCCATGTTACCCCTCTGACCAACATCTTACTTAATCCAAGAGTATGGTGAAATTCAATGTTACATCAAATTTACCAGCTGAAAATTGTTCGGCACAGTACCATATTTTTGGATCAATCACTTTCAAAGCTTTATTGCCTTATCTCAATTAAGTCAGTTACAGCCTTTGCCTCATCAGCTTTCAGCTTCAGGTAGCCTTAGTTACCTGAAAATAGACTGAAATGTACTTGACCACCCTAGAGCAGACCTAATATCAGATAACCTATGTACTTCCCGAGTATTTCTCAAAAAAGATTCTGAAGTCATCACTCATATACCAAGTCACAGCAAAATCAAATTTAGCAAGCTTTCAGAAAGGGCCCAGAAAAGACCCTCTCCTGAAATTTGCCATCATCTTGTTTTGACCACAGCTGTAGCTTACATAAGCCTGTGATGAATGCTACAGGTGGGGAGTGTTGTTGGAGAGGACATGTTTCAGCAGTTAACGTGCCTCAGTGATTCAGTAGATTCCTGGCACTATGCACACTTGGAATAAGACCACATGTACATGACCAATACCTTGGCAAGTTCACATTTGTTGGTCTTGCATTCAGTTGTCCAATAACTGTGAAGGGGAATGGTGCGTTTCAAGGACTAGAAACATTGCATGCGGGCTGTTGTTTGCTGATGCTGGAGGAACTTGGCAGGTCAGGCAGCACCTGTGGAAGGAAATGGACAATCAATATTCTGGGTTGAGACCATTCAGTCCAAATCTACTCCATCATCTTGTCTGTAGCCCCAGATTCCAGCATCTGCATCTCTTGTGTCTCCATGTTCTTAGCTGATGATTTGTGTGGTGGGCTCACGTGAGCTGCCTGCACTGAAAATGGACTGCTGTCATGCCTACCTTCTAAAATATCAGAAAAGAATACTGAGAACTTAACTGAGAAAAATACTGATGATTGATGGTGCATTGACAGCAGATTATGCTGCTGTCACACAGACCCAGGTTCAATCCTGACCTTGGCCGCGATCTGTGTGGAGTTTCAACGTTCTCCCAGCGACCCTGTGGGTTTCCTCCCAGATCCCAAAGACATGCAAGTTGATTAACTGGCTGCTGTGAATTACTCCCAGTGTACATGGATGCAAGGAGAATCAATGGGCATGTGTGAGAGGGATCACGTGGGGGAATGTAACTGATGGGTTGTTCTGACAGTTGACTCAAGATTGATGGGCTGAAAACAAAATCTCTTTTGCTCCAGTGTTTTGCAGTGAGGAGAAGAGAGTGGAGAACATTTACATCACGCCATTATGTTCCGCTGCAGGTGGACACCCCGGCCCAGGTATTTAGCCAACAATTCATCCCAACTCGTGAAACTTCTCCGTCCATTTAGAGCTTTGATGAAGTGGGAAGGATGAACAGGTCAAAGAAAAACAGGAATATTAAGTCATTAGGTTGAAGGAGGAGGGAGGGGCATCTGAAGGAGGAGCAGGGTTCACAATCTTCTACTGTGACAGAGGGATCATTGGGAACAACTCATATCTGGGGGGGAGGAGAGTGGGGGTGTGGCCAGAGCTTGGAGCAGGGCAGACCAACACATCTTGGGGGAATCAGTCAAAGGATCAGACCCCTCTCTCAGTCCCAATTTTACTGAACCTTCTGCTGGTTCTCGCTGGCTCCTTGACAGCTTTACCTGTGTGACTGAAATGCCCTGGGGGGTGTGTACACCATGAGTGAACCTTGTACTAAAGAAGTTCCCCAAAAGGTTCTGACAGGAGCCTCACTGACAGCCAAGTGTGAAAATGGCAATCAGCTGGAAATGTTGCTTTATTTTAGTTGCTGCCCTGCTCCTTTGCCGCTGGATGGGGAGAGTTAAAATGGAGATAAGAACTGCTGCAAGCCCCATCTCCATAGCAGACCAATCCATCTCCTTGGTGCCTTAGGACACTATGCTGTGGCAGCAGGTAGGGCAGTAGTGCGGTAGGAGTCAGCACCATCACTAGCAAAACACAGATGAGGTTGTAGACACTGAGGAGGATGTGATCCAGGTTGGAGGGGGAAACGGATAATGTAGAACCCACGCCTCAATGTTCTCTTTCAGCACTTCCACCACGCTCGAAGCGACCACTGTCCAGAGCCCCCTCCAGCGACTACGACCCATTTGCAGGGATGAAGACTCCTGGGCAGCGGCAGCTCATCACCTTACAGGAGCAGGTGAAGCTGGGAATGATCAATGTGGATGAGGCCCTCCTGCAGTTTAAAGAATGGCAACTCAACCAGAAACGCAGATCAGACTCATTCCGCTTCCAACAGGTATTTCAAACATGTTCATTGGCAGTACACTCTTAAGGGCGAGACCCTTAACAGTGTTGAAAAGCAGAGAGACTTTGGGGTGCAAGTTCATGGCTCATTGAAAGTGGCTACACAGGTAGATAGGGTGGTTAAGAAGGCTTATGGAATGCTTGCTCTCATTCATCGAAGTATTGAGTACAGGAGTCAAGAAGTTATGATGCATTTCTATAGAACTCTGGTTAGGCCGCATTTAGAGTATTGAATGCAATTCTGGTCACCTCACTGTAGGAAGGATGTTGAGGCTTTAGAGAGGGTGCAGAGGAGGTTTACTAGGATGCTGCCTGGATTAGAGGGCATGTGCTATCAGGAGAGGCTGGACAAACTTGGGCTCTTTTCTCTGGAGCAGAGGCTAAGGGGTGATCTGTTGGAAGTGTATAAAATTATGAGGGGCATAGATAGGGTGGACATGCAATATCTTTTTCCCATTATTGAGTGATCCAATGCATGCATTTAAGGTGAGAGAGGGGGTAGGTTCAGAACAGACATGAGGGGTACGTTTTTTACTCAGAGAGTGGTGGATGCCTGGAATGTGTTGTCTGATTGGGTGGTGGAGGCAAATTCATCGGGGGCTTTTAAGAAGGACTTGGATGGGCACATGAATGAGAGGAAAAGGGAGGGATATGGGCGTTCTGTAGGTAGGAGGGAATAGCTATGTTGGCACAACATTGTGGGCCAAAGGGCCTGTTCTGTGCTGTACTGTTCTATGTTCTAATGGACAGGGTTTCGACCTGAAACAGCAACAGTTCCTTACCTCCCACGGATGCTGCTCGACCTGCTGAGTTCTTCCAGCAGATTGTTTGTTGATGTTAATTGCCAATATGAGGAGAACATTCCTGCAAATGTTCTATTTGTGTTGGGATCATGAGTTATGCGTTCAACTGTTCTTTTGCTTTGATTTATTGTCATAAATTAATTGCATAATTTCACAAGCAGGAGTTGGCCATGTGGCCCTTGAGCTTCACCTTAATCAATTGAAACAAGATCAAAGTTGATGGGAATGTGGGGAGAACAAAACGGGGTTGATGTAATTGGATGCTTGATAGCTGGTGTGAACTCAGCGGGCCGAAGGACCTGCTGTATCTCCCTATGATCATGACCTTGTGCCTTGCCCACTTTCACAACTCATTAGAGGACATAGATTTAGGTTAAGGGGTAAGAGATTTAGAGGAGATCTGAGTGAGTACCTGGAATACATTGGCTGAGAGAGGGGTGGAAGCAGCATTTAAGAAGGGTCTAGATGAGCATGAAGGCTCTGGGCCAAGTGCTGGAAAGTGGGATTAAAACGCTTGGATGACCCCGGTCAGTGTAGGCGTGATGGGCCGAATCGCCTGTTCCCATCCTGTATGACTCTGCGATAGGGTAGGAATGAAAGAGAGAGTAAGTGACACCAGAGATCATGGTCCCAAGCGAAAGGAGGCAGCAATGGGCCAAGGCATAAGATTAGATTTGTACAGCACCAAAACAGATCCTTTGGCCTACCGTTACCATGCCAACCTTCAGGTACCTGTCTTTACAAACCCCATGTCACAGCACTCGGCCCATAACATACTATGTGTGGGTGATTCAAGTACTCTTGATTCTTGCAGAGGAGCTGTGACTGTGAGTGTCAGCATCACTCCCAGAAGGGTACGTTCAATGTTCAGTCTGGAAGGCTGCAATGCGCCCAGTTGGAAGAGACGTTATTCCTCGTGCTTGGGTTGAGTTTCACTGGAATAGTGCAGGAAATCAAGAAGAGAGGATAGAATGGGAGAGGGCTGCAGAATTAATGACACATTATTGGAGGCACAGCACTGTGGCACATTAGTTAGTGCTGCTGCCTCACATCTCCAGAGAACTGGGTTCAGTCCTAACCTCGGCTGCAGTCTGTGTGGAGTTTGCACATTCTCCCTGTGTTGGTTTCCACCAGATGCTCTGGTTCCATTCTACATTCTAGACATGTGCCAGGAGGTTAATCAGCTGGAATAAATTACCCTCCAGTGTAAGTAGGTGGCAAAAGGACCAAAGGGGAGTTAATGGGCACGTGTGTGGCAGGATCCCACCGAACAGTTCCTCAGCCTGCATTTGATCTCCCCCAGTGTTCAGGAGGCTACATTGTGAGCAGTGAATGCTGTAAACTGAACTAAATACAATCCCTGGTTTACTTGGAGTTGGATGTCCTGCAGTTGCCCAGAAAGAGCCATCAGAAAGGCAGGGGATATTGGCAGTGATTGAGGACTGAACCAGATTGTGCTACAGGACTTGGTTCGGGACCTTTGATGGGGAACCCACAGTTGAGGAAAATTGATGACGTATCAGAAGTGCTGATGGGAAGGGTGACATCAGAACAAATGCAATGGAATGAGCCTTACAGGAAGCAGAGTAGGAGGAAGCTGTGGGAGCCCGTAGTAGTGGAGCTCACCCATCCCCTGATGTGGTGACGGAGCAGAGGTAAAAGCTGGTGATGTTGGTGGAAACTGCCCCTGAAGTTAATGAAGTGTGCCATTTTGGGGTAAGAGCAGGATATAGCACGGATATAATTCACAATGTACTGGAGAAAGAGGTAAAGGAGAGGAGGTAAGCAGGACTGAAACAAGGAAGGCACCACTTGAACACAAGCAGGTTCACGTAACAGACTACTTTATTTGGAGGAAGTGAGTGGAGTCAAAGGAGAAGCTGCTCATTGTGGCAATGGGTTCAGCCAGGTGGAGGAGGGTGGTGGTGAGGAGACCGGATGGAACTCTAATCAAGGAAGAAGTAGAGGGTGCCCAGGCTCTCACTGACAGAACACTGATTTACCTAACCTTTCAGTTTAGCATTTGTCATTTAATATCTCCTGCCCTTCTCTATACATCTCCTGTTCTGGCTACCCTTCCTCACCTTCTCCACAACTTCAAGCTTCAACCTCAATCGTTGCAGTTCTGCAAAAGTTCCTTGACCTGAAATGTTAACTCTCCACATATGCTGCCTGACTGGTTGTGTATTTGACATGTTATTTTGTCCACTCCAACAAATGGAGACTGGATTGTCATAAAAACTCCTGTGGTCCATGAACATCCTTCACCTTGTTTAGCCTGGGAGGTTACACAGGGCAGCAGCAGTATCCCAGTGTGAGATCTAACCATGTTGTTATACCCACCAGGAAAACCTGAAGAAGCTGCGGGACAGTATCACACGCAGACAGAACGTCAAAGGACGACTCGGCAAACATCGAGGTGAGCTCCAGGCACGTCTGTCCATCACTGGTGAACACACAGTCATGGCTGTTTCTCTCCTATGCAGGGTGAATGTGTATCATGAGCAGCACATTTACCCATGGCAATTAAACCCATTCAACTACCAGCTGCTTTGAGGTGCTTAGCAGGACAATAGTTGGAATGGCTTTACATGGTAGAGTGAAGGAGTTCACTATTGTCACTGGTTTGGAACACACGTGATCAAGGCTGTAGAGAAGATGCAGAGAACTTTTTTACCACAGGAGGGGCTGTAGCTGTGAAAGGAGGCTAGACTTTGGACATGTTAGTTCTGATGGAGTCATAGTCATAGAATCATACAGCACGGAAACAGGCCCTTCAGCCCAGCTGGTCCATGCCAACCAAGATTCCTATCTAAGCTAGTCCCATTTGCCTGCATTTGGCCCACACCACTCTGAACCTTTCCTATCCATGTACCTGTCCAAGTACAAGTACCTTTTAAATGTTGATTTGTACCTGCCTCAACCACTTCCTCTGGTAGCTCATTCCATATACGGACCACCCTCTAGGTGAAAAAGTTGCCCCTCAGGTTCCTATTAAATCTCTCCCCTCTCACAAACCTATGTCCGCTAGTTCTTGATTCCCAACCCTAGGGAAAAGACTGTGTGCGTTCACCCTATATGCCCCTCATGATTTTATACACCTCATACTCCTACACTCCAGTGAAAACAGTCCCAATCTGCTCAACCTCTCTCCATAACTCAGTCTCTTGTGTACCGGTAACAGCCTCGTAAATCTCCTCTGCACTCTTTGCAGCTTAATGGCATCTTTCCTATAGCAGGGTGACCAAAACTGAACACAATGTTCGAAATGCGGCCTCACCAAGGTCTTGTACAACTGCAACATAACGTCCCAAGTCCTGTATTCAGTGCCTTGACCGATGAAGGCCAGTGTGCCAAAAGCCTTCTTCACCATTGATAGATCATCTGATAGATAAGTTCAAAATCAGGAAGAACTAAATGCATGCGAATTTAGTTACAAACTCCCTGACAATTTCTACCATAAACTGAAGATCAACAGCCAGGGTAACTGGGAGGTGAGAAGAAAAGCTGAGATATTGTTTGTTTATCCAGGAAATGCAATGGAATCCAAGCCAACAGCCTCATTCCCAGGGTAATGGGTAAATATTTGAAAGATAAGACTCTGGGAAAAGAACAGGGAGTTATGATTAGGTGGACAGTCGGTTGGCACAGTTTAGAAAATACCAAACTCTGAAATTCCAAGGTTGGCAGTAATTTTTAAATCTGTCTTCTTCGAATGGAATTGCAGGTCGATTAGTCTCTAAATTTAATATATTTAATATGAAAAACTTTGAAGGGCTCAATACACTCGGGGCTTCACAGAATCACTGAAAATTTCCAACACAGATAGAAATCATTTAACCCACTATGCTGGTCACTGCTCTTCAAGTACACATCCAGGTAATGTTTAAATGTGGCGACGATCTCTCCCTCCCCCACCCTTTCATGCAGTGAGTTCCAAACCCCCTCCACGCCCCAACCCTCTGGGGGGAAAATCTTTTGTTCATCTCCCCTCTAATCCTTCTACCAATCACTCTCAATATAGCGTTGGACTCTTCTGCTAAGGGGAACACCTTTTCAGTTTGCTCTATCAGGGCCCCACGTTATTTTACACACCTCAGGAAGTTGCCCCCTGACCTCTAGTTCCAGAAAAAATAACCCCAGCCTGTGTCATCTTTCCTCATAGCTACAGCTTTCCAATCCTGACAATATCCTTATAAATCTCCACTGGGCCCTCTCCAAAGCAGTCATATTTGTCCTGTAATGTGTAACCAGAACTGTGTGCAGTGCTCAAGCTGTGACCTAGGAAGTGAAAATAATAAAAACCTGCAGATGCTGAAAATCCAAAATAAAAACAAATAATTGCAGGAAACACTCCACAGTCCATGCAGCGTCTGTGGAGAGTGTGAAAGGTAATGTTCCAGATCCCAGACTCTTCATCAGAACTGGAAAAGACTGAGTTTTCAGCGGTGGGGGAGGGAGAGATAGAACAAAGGGAATGGTCCTGATGGGCTGAGACGCAATGATTTAAAGTGGCAGTTCAAAGTCCGTTGCAGCTTTGTCTGTGTATTGTGTTGCTGACAGCGGGGCTGTGAGATGTGCCCAGCAGGACAGACTGTCCTAAAGACAGAACAGAAAGAGAAAAAAACTGAGCCATAAAGATGACAGGCAGAAGTGGCCAGTCTGACAAAGTAATCTTGGTGTTTATTGTGCATACCTACACTGCTTCAGCTAATAAAGGAAACCAACTTGTGTATCTTTATAACCACTTTGTTGGCTGTGCTGCTACCTGAGGTGTGTGGCCATAGGTCCCTCTGTCCCTCAACGCCGTTGAGTATCCCCCTATTTGTTGTTTAGTTCCCTGCCTCATTGCACTACCCCTCCTGCATTCCCACACACTTCTGAGCACTTTTCTGTCCAACTGACCCATTGATTCCACCCCCCCCCCCCCCCCCCGATGCCTGAAGTTTTCCTCCTCACTCTCAACTATAGGGCCGATTTTTGTCTCAGATGCAAACTTCTTTCCTCTTAGATAGAAATCCAAATTCTTCACATAAATTACAAATGGCAAGGGAGCAGGACTAACCCCATGGATCCGTTACAAAAATATCCGCCAACCATTACCCCACACTTCATTCCACTGAACCAATTTTGATTCCATCTCCCTTGCATCTCATGGGCTTAATCCCAGTAACCATAAGCATAAACTACCAGACTCTTGTAAAAACCCACCTGCATCACTAATGTCCTCCAGGGAAGGAAGTCTGGTGTCCTTACCTGGTCTGGCATACGTGTGACTCCAGACCCACCAATGTGGTTAATTGCCTCCCGGTTCAAAGGCAGGTAAGGATGGACAATAAATTACCAGTGACATCCACAGTCTGTGAAGGTTTTTTTTTGACCAGTCTGCCATGTGGGATTAATCCTTGCTTTAATCCATTTAATCCTTGCTTTGATGTTATAGAGCTGTATATATTCTTGAGCAGTATAGATAGGGTAAATGCATTCAACTTTTACCCATGGTTGGGAATCAAGAACTAGAGGGGTTTAAGGTGAGAGGGGAGAGATTTAATAGGAAGTTGAGGGTCAACTTTTTCACCCAGAGGGTGGTCAGTATACAGAATGAGCTGCCAGAGGAAGTGGTTGAGGCAGGTACAATAACAGCTTTTAAAAGACTATTGGACGGGTACATGGATAAGTGAGGTTTGGAAGGTTATGGGCCAAACGCAGGCAAATGGGACTAGCTTGGATGGGCATCTTGGTCAACATGGACCAGTTGGGCCAAAGGGCCTGTTTCCATGCTGTGTGGCTGTGACTCTACGACTTTGTGTGGAGTACATCAAATGCTTTACTCAATCAACTATCCTTTGACCTCCTAAATAAAGTTATCAGGTTAGTCAGATGTGATCTTCCTTTAACCAATCTATGCTGACTGAATATCATTGATACTGTATGTGCCTTTCTGTGAGTGCTTTTCCCAAGATTTGCCCACTGTCACGGTTAAACTAACTGTCTTGCAGTTACTCAGTTTATCCTCCCTTTTTATGCAACGGTACAGAATCAACAGTCCTTCATTCCTCTGGCACTACTCCTGCAGCCAGGAAGGATTTTAGGATTATGGTCAGAGCGTTTGCATTTCCCTCTCTTCTTTTCACAGTCTGGGATGTATTTCATCTGGTCTGGCGATATATCTCAAAGATGCTAAACCTCTTATTATTTCTCGCTTATGATTAACCCCGATAAGATGCTTATTTCAAAAGGTCCCTAAGTGTTTTACACACACAAGAAATTATAGCAGTGATGTGTCAGGTGAAGAAATATTACAAGACAAAGTAATAAGACGTATGATAGGTTTGCGTGTTTTTGATGACGATGGCTGGAGGAAGAGTGCTGGCACTGGAATAGACCTTGCTCCTTGTGAGAGGTAAAATACCCTGTGAGTTCCGGATCATCGGAAGTGTGTGGGTCACTGATCACTTACCTTATCATCATCAACTCCTGTGGCATCTCATCCTGAAGAGACACAAGAGACTGCAGATTCTGCAATCTGGCGTTCCTGTTTATCTCCCTCCAGCCTTCACACTCCTCCCCTCCCATCTCTCTATCTCTCTCTCTCTCTCTCTATATATATATACATATATATCTCTCTCTATATCTCTCTCTCTATCTCTCTCTCTCTCTATCTATATCTCTCTCTATATCTCTCTCTCTATCTCTCTCTATCTATATCTCTCTCTATATCTCTCTCTCTATCGATATATCTCTCTCAATCTCTCTCTCAATCTCTCTCTCTATATCTCTCTCTCTATATATCTCTATACTATCTCTCTCTCTATATATCTCTCTCTATATATCTCTCTCTATATATCTCTCTCTATATCTCCTCTCTCTATATCTCTCTCTCTATATATATCTCTCTCTATCTCTCTATCTCTATCTCTCTCTCTATCTCTCTATCTCTATCTCTCTATCTCTCTCTCTATCTCTCTCTCTATCTATCTCTCTACCTCTCTCTATCTCTCTCTCTCTCTATATCTCTCTCTCTATCTCTCTCTATCTCTATCTATATATCTCTCTCTCTCTATCTCTCTATCTCTCTATCTCTCTCTCTATCTCTCTCTCTATCTCTCTATCTCTCTATCTCTCTCTCTCTATCTCTCTCTCTATCTCTCTCTCTATCTCTATCTCTCTCTCTATCTCTCTATCTCTCTCTCTCTCTATCTATCTATCATTCACCCGCCACTGCCCCCAACTCCACCTACTCCCCTCCCCTCCCTACCTGTCATCTTACACCGCTCCTCAGTCCACAATCACCTTGGACTCCTTTCTCACCACTCCCCTTCCCCTCTTGACACTGGCCATCTCCCCTCTTTGACCTGAAACGTCGACAGTTCCTCTCCTCCCACAGATGCTGCTCGACCCGCTGAGTTCCTCCAGCAGACTGTTTTGTTGCTGCAAGTCATCCTTTACCTCCTAGAGATTTCATGCCATTGTTAATTGTTCCTAATAAACACAACACTAAATTTAGCAACTTGGTGTAAATTATCATTCTGTTAGTGACAAGATAATTGCTAACGATTACCCAAGGTGTGACCAGTTAGTGAGCCTCATTCCTCCACATTGTGAATTGACCAATAAACCAATTCCAACTGTTATCTAGGATTTTGAACGCACCATTACTTTTTAAATGGAAAAGCTCAAAACTGATGATGCTTGAAATCTGAAATAAAAGCAGGAAATGCTGGCAATACTCTGCAAGTCAGGCAGCGGCTGCGGAGAGAAAAGCAGAGTTAGTGTTTCTGGCAAAGGGTTTTTACTGAAATGTTAACTCTGGTTTGCTTTCTACAGTTGCTGTCTGACCTACTGAGTGTTTGTAGCACTTTTGTTTTTACAGGGGATTGTATGTGTTGGGGAGGAGTCCAAAGTTGTCCAGGTGACACGCATACTTTTAGTTGTCTGAGAGAGGGCGGTGGGTGCTAGTTAATCAGAACTGATCTGTCCAGAAGTGCAAGAGGGAAATGAATGAGGGGACTGGAAGGAGGAGACTGCAGGCACTGAGGTGCAGGACACAGCAGTCTCTGGTTGAAAAGAATGATGGAAATATTCAGCAGATCAGATAGTTTCTGTGGAATGCCAAAAACTGAGGTAACGTTCTAGGTGGATGATCTTCAGAACTGGCCAGGAAAGACGGGTTATATTGATTTGTTGAATTCAGACCTGGGTCCTGAGGGCTGTATCAAGCTTCAATGGAAGGTGAGGGTCTGCTCCTCGACCTCACACTGGACTTCACTGGAAGCATGTAGGAGGCAAAGGCAGGGGTCAGAGTGGGCATCAGGAGCAGGCGTCAGGCCCTTCAACCCCCCCCACCATCATGGCTGATCTATGCTGGCCTCAAACCTCTGCCATTTCTGGCTACTACTCCTCTATTCCTCGGAGAACTCAAGTGTCAGACAACTTTTAATTCCTTACTTTTCCTTTGCCTCTTTTATTTTCTCAGTCCTTTGTTTCCTCTCTAATTTTCATTGTGTACTTGACGGATAGGAAAGGTTTAGAGGGACATGGGCCAAATCCAGGCAAATGGGACTAGCTCAGGAAGGTACCTTGGTCAGCATGGACGAGTTGGGCCGAAGGGTCTGTTTCCATGCTGTATAACCCCATTTTAATTCATCTCCTCCCTCTGTTTATTGCTCAGTCTTCTCCATTCCTCATTGTTTAATGAGCTGCACTAGTGCCCTGTTGGTCTAAGTTGTCTCCTTGCTATAACGTTAACAATTTCACCTCTGGTAAATCTCTGGGTAAAACATATTAAGATCTATACCAATGGGGCTTGCTGTAAGGTGGCCCAGAAAATCTAAAGCATAGAACGTTTAGCCTAATTCTTCAGTTTTAAACCAGAGTTTTTATCTTAGTACAGCATGAGGCATGATTCTTTTTAAAGGAGCTCCACTTTTACTTCCCATTAAAATTGAGTTATTGAAGCTAGTTTTTTCCCACCTGTACCTAGGTGCAGCAGAGATGGAAAAGCTGCTTGCATTTCCCAAAATGAATCTTCCAAACCATTTAATACACCAACTCTTAATCTGAACAACTTAATGTCAGTGATCATTGTGCACGTGTTTGTAATTGTAGATATTTCCTGTTGGAGGCTGGGTTACAAAGTGTTTTATTTGCAAAGCCTTTGATCCAGCACCATGTCAGACATGATCACCGCTATATATCAAGAGTATTAAAATGTAACTGTTGTGATGGCTACTTAGAGATGGAAATCACCCTTCCTGCACGACCACAAGACATTCCAGAGAGTAGCAGAGTGTGGAGTGTATGAAGCTAACCCCAGATTCATCCCGCCTTGTCCAGTCCGAGATGGGATACAACGGGGACAGTGGAATACAGGAAGCACATCCAGCACAGCAAGTATGAGCATGTTTGTGGAATATTTCGGCACATTCCGACACCTTTGGCTTTTCTTCGAATGATGGAGGTCAAATGCACTAAATTATGGGGTGCAGTGAGTCGGCACTTAGACACTCTCACAGCAGAGAGAGGACAACCCACATTGCCTCTGCTAACCTTAGAGGGTTGTAAATTATGTTTTGGTTCTTTAGATGTCACACCTTTCAATGTAGCTTCCCAGAGCACTATAGCCAACTCACATCTCGCATCGTCATAGTTTGCTTTATGTAGATTTAAGACCCTGGTTTCAGATTGAACTAAATCACTTCTGATCGTCCTTCCCTTCCGGTCATGTAATTACCAGAGAGATCGTCAACTAACCTTTCCTCATTGCACGATACCGGTTGTAAAATCACCTGTTCCCTTGTCGATTTCTCAACACACTGATCTCCTACACCTTCCATGAATTTGTTAACTCCACTCTTCTCCATGAATCATAGTCATCCACAAAGATCGTCTTACCGTTGTTATGTTTGACTCCACTTCTGAATTTACACCATACCCTACATTACCACTACTGTTTCGGGGACCTCTAGACAACTCCCAACAATGTTTTCTGCCCCTAGCTGTTTCTTACCCCTACTGCCTTTGTTCTGTTTTTTTAAATCAAGGCCACCCCAACTCCGTTTACATTTTGCTTCTCTTATAAAGGTTATGTATCCTGGAATATGTAATTCCCAATCCTGGTTACTTTGCAACAATGCCCCTGTGAAGATTTGTAGCTCACAACCATGTATTTCCAGTGGTGCCATTAATTATTCTACTTTAGTACAAGTGCTGTGTTTATTCAGATAAAGAACCTTCAGTTTTGCCCTTGTGCCACATTCCCTGTTCTGGCTTCAGTTGTTGTGCTCATGTCTCTACCCCTCTATCCCTTCCCAACACCCTCTGATTATCATTCCTCATTTTGCCAGCCTTCACCATCACCTTGTCCTTTCTCTAAAACTCTTAAGATTCGCCTTACAAGAGCACTGCACGCCACATTATTTATTTTAAAGCCTTATCTGCAGCCCAGTTGCGCACTAGTCCCAGCTCAATTTGTGAACATTGGAACAGGTCCCTCTTTCCCCAGCACTGTTGCCAGGGCCCCTTGAACTGAAACCCTTTTATCCCAAACCAGGCTCTGAACTTTCTGATTTTATTGACGCTTTTCCAGTTTGTAGGTGGCTAGATAGTAATCGGGAGATGATCACATTTCTTTTTAACTTGGGCCTTTCAGCAGAATCTCATCCATCACATCTAAATCATTGGTTCCCATGGACTGTGACAACAAGAGCTTTCCCCTTCCAGTTCCAAGGATAGAGCAGCAGGCAGACAACTTGGTCCTTGGGACCCGTGCTTGATGATGCAGAGAGCAGTATCTACCCCCACCCCTACAAATGCCCCATCCCCATCACATTTCCTTTCACTTTCCCCAGCTTGAATACATTTCCAATATATTTACATAGTCCTCCTGTTTGTGGGAACTTGTACATTTTATCTCTTGGGCTTTGAAAACTGAGGGTGAACTGATGATGAGGGACCAGATTATACAGGAACTTGGCAGAGAAGGAGTTGTCAGGAAAGACTGAAAAAGAGGGGTGCAAACTATCCAAAAATAACCACCAGTATTTCTAACGTAATCTCCAGCCAAGGAGCATCGGAAAAATCTTGCTCCAACATGATGAAATACTTTAATTGCTGAGTGATAAAGATCTAAGCTGCTTTCAAGCACCTTCTGAGAACGTAGTAGTTCTGTGAAACTTTAAAGATGATATATTCAAAATGTTAATTTCAGTTTGAATGCCTCCTCCTGAGCAGGGTTATAAAAACGCACTATCCATGTAAATCCCTCTGCTTTCGCATTGCATTAGTTGATTCAGGAGCTTGATGCATGAAAGTCTTGTGATATGTAGAACAAACACTATTCAAATTCTGCAAGAATTTTTATTTAATCTTCACTTAATTTTATATAAAATCAAAACAATGCAGTCCAGCTCTCCCTCCCTGAGCTGTTTTGGCAGAGTGGGATTTGGGTACTTTTGTATCCTTTGTCTAAAGTTCCTTCTGTGAATTGGCTCCCTTTCTAAATCACATCTTCTGTCTGTGCAGGTAGTCTCAGCAGCCGATCCAGTACTCGGAGTGTTTTGAGTTTAAGTAGTGGAGCGGAGGGCGACAATGAGGTAACTCTCACTTGAATCACAAACCCTCTTGGTTTGGAGTATTAGGGAGGCATTGCCAGCAAAAGGACCAAAAGTGTCGGTTACAATCGGACTTGTTCAGCCAGGAGTGATGGTCGGGGAGGGAGAGGGAGGAGTTGGAAGAGTTCGAGGAGGGGCTTGTGAAAATGGCTTAAATTCCTGGTGGCTACCAGAAGACTGACACAGGACTGAAGATTGAAGCAGCAGTCTGACGGCAAGGTTGAGAGGGACATCATGACTGCACAGTGTAGGTGACCCACGTCATTGGAAAGTGACTCCAGGGGACATCATTAGCTGAGTGAAAGGTGGGCTGTCCTGCTGGGACTCTGGAGGTAGTGGAATGCAAGCAGAGATGCTTCAGTTGAGAAAATGAGCAAAGGGCAGTGGAGGATGGTGTAGTCAACATGGCCACTGGGAGAATAGGCCGATAAGGCATAGTCCATCATTGTCACTGAGGAGGTCACTTTTGACCCTGAGAACATATTCTGAGATTGGTGATGGAGTGGGAGCTGAGGGTGGGTTCTTCAGGGTATGGGTGGTGGCAGCAATTTTCAAATGGAAGACACTGGACCTGAGAAGAGGGAACGGTCTCTGATATCCGTGCAGTGGGAATGGTGCAGAGGTTCAAAGGCAGATTTTGTGGTTGGAAAGAGTTCTGAGATGCTGGGATAGAGGTGGGAGAAAGATGGGGCGGGGAGAGGTTGGGTGAAGGTTGATTTCGTGGGGAAGGGGAAAGACAGCTGGAGGCATGGTTGACAAACAGTCAGGAGTACTGATTGTGACTTTGCACTCTCCCAACTGCCTGCAACTCCGGAATGAAAAATTCAGGAGGAAGGAGAGTTGTGTGGACCCACTGGTCTGAATGTAACCCGTATGGTTGTTACACGGGCAGGGCACAGAGATCCTGGCTTTTTACACTGTGTCGAGGATTAAACTGGGTGACTGGGAGAATATCCAGCGCCCTTTTAGCGTGACAGTCTACACAGGGTAACATCACTGAGACACCACCTCACTCTCCCTGTTTTACCTGCAGTCACCTAATGTTGTTTCTCCTTTGCTGTTTTCATTAACACAAGGACAACGAGCCAGTGACCTGCGGGCGTCTGAATCGACAGCGGCCACCAAGTTTACCACCTCCTCGAATTCCTCCCCGTGGACCAGCCAGGTATCTGCTGATGGCCAGTAGCGGCTCTGTAAACCAGTTAGCGTGGTGACATCTGAACTCCCAGCAGTTCTCTCAAGTTCAGCTAAAGACTCACCATTGCTCAGATCTGCGTTGTATATGGGACCCTCTCATAATTGTCCTCTATTCTGTGACTGGGATACACTTCATTGACTGGTCATAACCTTGATTAGGTGGTTGAGTTATTTAATTACAGAATGTAGGAATGAAGGGAGAAAAGCACTTTCCTTTGTACAGAAATTTCCGTGACCTCAAGCACTTCAGCTAATGCAGTACATTTGGAAGTGTAGCAACGTATAGACATACTGTGAGGAAGAGGGGCACATCCATACCAGAGACGTGAGCATAAGCATCCCGACCTACATCCCCCTGCACTAAGGAATGTTCCACTGGGCGGTACCATTCTTTAGATCTTCTTCCTCTGCTGGGTGCACAGGATGTCACGTCTCTAGTGCATGAGCAGAAAATGCTGGAAAACACTCAACAGGTCAGGCAGCATCTGTAGGAGGAGAAGCAGAGTCAATGTTTCAGGTCAATGATCCTTTGTCAGAACTGTGAAAGGGGGAAAGCAAATTGGTTTTGAGTTGGAGAGAGGATGGGGGAAGTGGATAGGACAAAGGAGATATTCCTGATAGGGTGAGGCCAGGGTTTCCTGTGGAAACAAGCTATAAACAAGGTCATCCAGTCAATGGGTTGTAACAAAGGAATGTAAATATGTGAAATGCAGAGCTACAGCACATGCCCAGCAGGTCAGGCTGTGCTAATGGAGAGAGAAAAACAGCCAGTATTGAGAGGGTTGACTTGCTGCAGAGATGGCTAGTTCTGTTATTGACAGAGAAGTTGTAGGATTCAATATCGAATCCTGAAGGCTACAACACGCCCAGGCAGGAGAGGGCGTCCTGTCCTTCAAGCTTACGTGGAGCTTTGTTGAAGCAGTGCAGGAGACCACAGACTGAGAGGTCAGGGTGGGAGAGGGCTGGGGATTAAAGCACTGGCAGTGGTCAAGGGATCTGTCCACTTTGGTGGTGGGGCAGCCATGGTTCAGGAAGGCAACTTGGAGGCACTAGTGTGGACGGTCTTGGCTTCAGACCAGATATAATGGAGACAGAGGAACTGGTAGAATGGAATGGAGAGTTTACAGGAGGCCGAGTGGGAGGATGTCTAGAGTTGTACAGCAGAGAAACAGGCCCTTTGGCCCAACTGGTCCATGCCGACCAAGATTCCCATCTAAGCTAGTCCCAGTTGCCTGCATTTGGCCCATATCCCTCTAAACCTTTCCTATCCATGTACCTGCCTCAACCACTTCCTCTGGCAGCTCATTCCATGTACTGACCACTCTCTGGGTGAAAATGTTGTCCCTCAGGTTCCTATTAAATCTCACCCCTCTCACCTTAAACCTATGCCCCCTTGTTCTTGATTCCCTAACCCTGGGAAAAAGACGGTGCACATTCACCCTATCTATGCCCCTCATGATTTTATACACCTCTATAAGATCACCCCTCATTCTCCTACACGCCAGTGAAAGAAGTCCCAACCTGCTCAACCTCTCTCTATAACTCAGTCCCTCGAGTCCTGGCAACATCCTCGTAAATCTCCTCTGCACTCTTTCTAGCTTAATGGCATCATTCCTATGGCAGGGTGACCAGAACTCAACACAATATTCCAAATGGTTACTTGAGATAGCTGTAGGTGTCTGCGGCAGATGTTGATGCTATTCCATCCTCATCTCCCGTGTCCCTCCATCAGTCTCATGAAACCACTGTCATGTCACTGGTTGGGAATGCTGCTGTGTGCACAGTGTCTTCTGTGTCTCCTACGTTACAGGAATGAGCAGACTCAAAACTAGATCTGGTTCATCCTGAGGTCATGAGAATTGCTATAGAAATGGCGTAGGGCCAGTAGGGGAGAGGGCGAGGGTAGGTGTGCAGCGAGAGTTCAGGCTGAGGGGATATTTGGGAATATAGAGGGTGTGGGGAATTGTTAAGTGGTGGTGTGGTGTTATCAGAAGCCAGTGGCAGTCAGTGACAGATGAGCAGAGCTCACAGTGTGCAGCAAGGGGTCCAGTTAACAGATTTTTAGTGGGGCTAATGTCACAACAACTGCAGGCTTGTAAAACTGTAAAACTCCAGTCTTGGCACCCTTGTGACTTCCATGGTGCTGGACGGCCAGATGTTCCGGACTATGAGGTGTTACTGTAATAGCCCAGCAGACTTCTATTTCACTGTTTTTGCATGATAATAAATGTTCCAGTGAATTTGGTGAGGTTAAAGGGAGCAGGAAGTATGCAAACACTCCAGACACCAACTCTGGACACAAACCCACCCACAATTTCCTGATCCCTGGTGTTCTGGACCCTGACCCCGGCTTCGGCTGTGCACACAGCCGACACTCCAGAACCCCGGCTCACATTCCAAACCAATGAGTCAGATACACAGAAACAGACCATTCGGCCCAACTGGTCCGTGCTGACCAAGATGCCATCTAAGCTGGTCCCATTTGCCGCGTTTGGCCCATATTCCTCTAAACCTGTCCTATCTGTGTACCTGTCCAACTGTCTTTTAAAAGTTGTTCCTGCCTCAACCACTTCCTCTGGCAGCTTATTTCACACACGTACCACCCTCCGTGCGGGAAAAAAATGCTGCCCCTCAAGTTCCTATTAAATTTTTCCCCTCTCACCTTAAGTCTGTGCCCTCTAATTCTTGATTCCCCAACCTTGCAAAAAAGACCACTCCAAAGAATGAAGTCCAGCCTGTCCAACCTCTTCCTATAACTCAGTCCCTCAGGTCCTGGCAACATCTTTGTAAACCTTTTCTGTAATCTTTCCAGTTCAATAACATCTTTCCTGTAACAGGGCGACCAAAACTGAACACAATACTCCAAGTGCTGCCTCACCAATGTGCAATTGCACCATGACCTCCCAACTCTTATACTCAGTACCCTAACTGATGAAGGCCAGTTTGCCAAAAGCTGTCTTCACCACCCTGTCTCGCTGTGACTCCACTTTCAGTGAACCATGTACTTATACTCCAAGGTCCCTGTGTTCTACAACACTCCCCAGGGCCATACCATTCTCTGTGAAGGTCCTACCTTGATTTGACTTTCCAAAATGCAACACCTCCCACTTACCTGAATTAAACTCCATTTGCCGCTCCTCGGCCCACTTACCCAGCTGATCAAGATCCCCCTGTAATTTTAAGAAACCTTCACTGTCCACTATACCACCTACTTTAGTGTCTGAGTGAGCCAGATGCCAGAACTTCTGAACAACTGGATGTTGGATTATGAGAGTCTTATTGGTACTTAGCAGGTGAAGCTTCATCTGTGGAGAGGGAAATGGATTGAATTTGTGTTTGTTTTCCATCAGCGCGGGATTCGGCCGTTGTCGCGACCTTCCAGCCGTGGGATTCCACCACTAACCCTGTGCTTGTTCTGTAGGAGTCCAAACCAACCATCAGCAAAGCCGGCTTCTGCTCCTCCAGTGCCACCTAGAGGCCGATAGTCACATCTCAAGGACAACAGGATCTTCTGCATGAATCATCAAACATGCAACACACCTGAACCACCTGGGACAAGAAGTGTGGTTAATTCCAAGTTTTACACCTTTACAACTTGTGCTAAACGTCTGCTGCACTATTGTTGACACAACCATGTAGGACATCTCCGAGAATGTCAGTGTATTTATTTGAATCTAGATGTGAACTACCAAATTACTCATTAAAACCATGGAAACGAAGCAGAGAGCAGCTACTTTACACCAAGTGCAATGAGACTGTGCTTGTCCGAGTCTCAAATGAGCAACCAATTCCCTACTTGACCCTGTGTGGTGCAATGGCCACTTTTGTAGGAAAGTCGAACAGATTGAACACGCATCGATTCTGCATTCAAGAAGAATCCATTGAGCATTTAACAATTTACATAACAAATGATGAACTATTGGAAAGTTGAGGGTTGTGGGAAACAGGCAGGAAAGTGGAGCTGAGGCCAAAGTCAGATCAGTCACGTTATTGAATGGCGGAGCAGTCTCGAGGGGCCGAATGGCCTACTTGTGCTCCTATTTCTATGTTCTTATGATATTTAGCTGAATAATTTTGCATGGTACAATCATGAAGATCTTCCATCTGCTCCTGTTTCATGACAGAAGTGTAGATGGTTCCTCAATCCAGTTATTCCCAGAGGAAATCTTTGGCAGGGCAACTCAAGAAGTCCTGAGTCTGTCTGAGAGATTTAGGCAAAATCACCCTTAATATGTAAACCTCTCTCAGCAATGCCTTTTGCCAAAGGATAAATGAAAACCTGTATAGCAGCCCTGAGTATGAGGATTGATACCCCCCAGCATCAGGGTTAGGGAGATAGCAACTGCACAGTGATCTTTTCCTAAGTACCTTTATCAGGTACCTTTTGGAGCACTGATCGGGGTAGAGCGGGCCAGCAGATCCGGTCTGTTGCTGCATTATACGCATTCCTTTCAGCAAGAAACAACACTCCTCGTTCTGATGCTCCCCTTTGTGATCTGTAAGCCCCTGACCAGTAATATACCCTGCTCCACAATTCTTGCCCCACCCCAGTACCATCAGGTGAATATGACTGATTTCAGTGCTTTCAGTGCCACTGGTAACTGTGCATTTCACTGATTTACACTTTGAAGTCTATGCAAAGTGCTTTAGATTCTGGACTAACTTGTCTGTAGTGGGAGGAAGATTTATTTCTCGGTTCATGGTCTGATTTGCTGCATTAACACATCCCATACAACTGGATTTTTTCTGTAATCTGAATAATTTTTGCTGTAAAATACAATCGTCTTTGTAAAATATTTATATGAAGCATTTCATTTTGGGGCTCTAGCAATGTTTTGTCTGTTAATTTGGTGCTCGGTTAGGAGAGAGATGTGAGTTAGACAGTAAACGCCCTCTCCCCTACCCTGCAAAGTGCCTATGCCTCAGTCTTGCAAGAGTATCCCCACTGGGACAATGAGGGGTGTCCCTGTCTCCTCCACTTGCATCCTGTGAGTTTGCCTGGCTGGTGCCACCAGTCTCATTGTTTGTCAGTAAGTCTACCCAAGAGATCATCAGGTAAGGGTGGAGAAGGAAATGAGTACACAGGAGAGAGAGTGAATCAACAGCAGGCGTGGTGACTGTTTCACACAGTGGTTGGATTCAGAGGGCATTTAATGAGAGAGATTGTGGTGAGTTCTGCTGGTACAATGTTTTTGAAATAAGTGTTATTTTCATTACGTGAGATTTTGTTTATGAATGTTTAAACAACTGTATGCTCTAATGATCAAATTAACATTCACCCTGAGGCGCACTGCTGTCTTTTTTTTATTAATTCATGTGATGTGATCACCACTGGCAACATATCGCCCTCTCAGTTGTCTTTGAGGTTGGTGAGCTGACACCTTGATTGCAGGGGACGTGGTAGTACACTGACCAGTGCTGCTGCCCCACATCTCCAGGGACCTACGCTCGATCCTGACCTCGGGTGCTGCATGTGTGGAGTTTGCACGTTCTCCCTGGGACTGTGTGGGGCTCTCCTGGGTACTCTGGTTTCCTTCCAAGTCCCAAAGACTTGTTACTACATTAATTGACTGCTATAAATTACCACTGAGTATAGGTTAAAAGGGATGAGCACGTGTGAGAGAGTAAGTTGCAGGGATACAGGGAAATGAGGGGAGGGAGAATGAGGTAAATGGGAATTACTCCCCAAGAGCCAGTGTGGACCCAGTGGTACCTCTCGTGTCATTATAACTGCTGCAGTCCAGCTGGTGAAGATACTCCTGCACTTCTAACAGTCAGAGTGTTTCAGAATTTTGACCCAGTGACAATGAAGGACTATTTAAGGTTATGCTGGTGTGTGACTGTACAACTCACAGCCATTTGGTTCATCGATTAAGAATCTATGAGGGGGAGAACAGGTTGGAGGGAAGTGTGGGGGAATGAGACATGGGAATAAGCTGACAGCTGGCATAGACTCGATGGGCTAAAGGGATCCTTCTCAGTCATAAAATATGGGACCCATGGAGCAGCTTGGTGGGCAGGGTGGTTTGCACACACCTGTTGACCTTCTCCTTCGAGGCAGTCGGAGGTCACAGGCTGGCCAGGTGAGGGAGAAGCTGTGGCGAGTTGTATCTCCGTGGAAGGAAGAGGTGACAGCTGCAGGACAGCTCACTGCGTAAGGTGGCAGAGGCGATGCTATTTAAGCCTTCCCCTGAATTACTTCAAGGTTTCTGTATGTTGCTGGAGTTACACTCATCCAAGCAGAGCCAGGAGTACTCTCCCGTGCTCCTGACCTGTAGCTGGTGGGAAAGCGTCAGGAGATGGGCTCCTTGCTGCAGGATACCCAGCCTCTGACCTGCTCCTGTAGATGTGGCATTTATGTGCCGAGTTCTTTTAGATTTCTGGCCACTGGTGACCCCTGGTGTTGATTTGATGATGGTAATTGCATAGAATGTGGTTAGACTTTGTGCACTTTATCTTCCTGTGTGGTCTGACAGAATCTGACCTTTAAATGGAACATATTATGTTTTGATATTGTTCTGTGCACCAGTGTTAAGTGATTTGAAAATACACAAATATTGTCAAATCTATCTGAAAATATGGACTTTAATCACAATGTTGCAGTCTTAGGAATTAAAGTCATGTATTTGAGCAGAACAATGTGATCCATTACTTGTAGTTTCATGCACTTTCAAGAACAAGCCAAGTGTAGACTTTCTCTGCACACTTTCCGAAGAGGAACTGTCTGTGCCATCCACAGGGATGAGGATCTCTTTACACTTTTCTCAGGAAACATGATCGGTCCAGGACTGGTAATTCCTGGTCTATAGAAGTCATAAAGCAAGATATACATTTTAGATGGGCAGGAACTGAGATGTACAGAGGATGTGTCCAATGTGCTCCATTGTGGATCCAACTAGGACAGAAGGGGTGCCTGTCCCTCAGCAGCAGAGCTGTAGTTCAGCATGACCATCTGACCGTGAGCTCAAGGAGCTTGCAGGCGTCTGTGTGCTCATACGTCCACAAGCTCCCTGCAGCCTTCTCCCGCACTTGTCCTTCAGGCCCTCTCGCCCTCCAGACCTGCTTAACATCTAATCCTGTGAGCTTTTGGGTATTGTTCTCACAATCTTTGGCTCTGTGCCAGTATTTGTCCGGTTAGGCTACTGTCCCACAGTGCTCAGTGAAGTAGATAACATGTAAAAATATGTTTTCTTTGTATGTGCTATTGTCAAGGCTGCCTTCACTGCTCAGGTCTATTAGAGTCAGAGTTATACAGCATGGAAACAGACCCCTTGGCCCAACTCAGCCAAAAGTGTCCACCTGAGCCAGTCCCATTTGCCTGCGTTTGGCCCACATCCCTCTGAACCTTTCCTATCCGTGAACCTGTCCAAATATCTCTTAAACGTTGTAATTGTACCCGCCTCTACCACTTCCTCTGGCAGTTCGTTCCATACACACCCACGACCCTCTGTGTGAAAATGTTGTCTCTTAGGTCCTTTTTAAATCTTTCCCCTTAAACCTATGCCCTATATCCTCTGAAAAAGACTGTGTAGATGCCCCTCATGATTTTATATACCTTTATAAGGTCACCCTTCAGTGTCCTGCACTCCAGGGAAAACAGTCCCAGCCTATCTGGGCTCTCCTTATAACCCAAGCCCTCCGGTCCCAGCAACATCCTAGTGAATCTTTTCTGTATGCTCCCCTGCTAAATGACATCCTTCCTGTAGCCATGCAACCAGAGCTGTACACAATACTTCAAATGTGGTCCCATCAACAAACATCTTGTCCAGCTGCAACATTACATCCAACTCTTGTACACGATGCCCTAACCGAAGAAGGCAAGCATACCAAACATCTTCACCACCATGTCTACCTGTTTCACCACTTTCAGGGAACTATGTACTTGAACCCCGAGGTCTCTCTGTTCTACAACACTCCCCAGGGCCCTTCCATTTACTGTGTAAATCCTGCCCTGGTTTAACTTACCAAACTGCAACAGTTTGCATTTGTCCGAGTTAAACTCCATCTGCCATTCCTTGGCCCACTTTCCCAGTTGATTTGGGTCCTGTTGTAATCTTAGCCAATCTTCTAATATACCACCAAATCTGCTGTCATCCGTAAACTTGCTAACCATGCCAACTACTGTACATTCTCATCCAAATCATTAATATAGTAGACCCAGCAGCTGTCCCTGAGACACACCACTGGTCACAGGCGTCCAATCTGAAAAGCAACCCTACCATCAAGCTAACTTTGTATCCAATTGGCTAGCTCACCCTGGATCCCATGTGATCTATTCTTCCAGACCAGCCTACCATGCAGGACCTTGTCAAAGGCCTAGCTGAAGTTCTTGTAGACCACTTCAACTGCCCTGCCTTTGCCAATCCTCTTGGTCACCTACTAAAAAACTCAATAAAATTTGTGAGACATTATTTCCCACACATAAAGCCATGCTGACTATCCTTGCCTTTCCAAATACAGGTAGATCCTGTCTTTCAGAATCCCCTCCAGTAAATTTCCCACCACTGATGTCAGGTTCACCAGCCTGTAGTTCTCTGGCTTGTCCTTGCAACCCTTCTTAAATAAAGGCACAGCATTAACCACCCTCTAGTCTTCCAATATCTCATCTGTGTCTAACAATGATACAAATATCTCTGTGAGAGCCCTTCAGTTTCTTGCCTGGCTTCCCAAGACGTCCTAGGAGACACTTTATCCACCTTTATACAGTTTAAGATCACCGGCACCTCTTTTGTAATGTGGATATGTATCAGGACATCACAGTTCTTTTCCCCGAATTCCCTGGCTTCCATAACCTTCTCCACAATAAATACAGATGGGAAGTATTCTTTTAAGACCTCGCCATCTCCTGTGGCTCCACTCATAGACAACCACACTGATCATTAAGGTGACCTATTCTCTCCATTGTTACCCTTTTGCTCTTCATATACTTGTAGAATCCCTTAGGATTCTCATTTACGTTATCTGCCAAGGCTCTCTCATGTCCGAACCACAAAAACCAAACACCACTCTCTATTTTAAGACGCTGTTTTTGTGGAGATTCAGGGGTTTTTGTCAGAGTCGATTAGCTGTAACCTGAATGAAGTAACTCAGCAAAGCACCTCATTTTATATGTTCTGGCAGTACTCCCACGCAGCTGCCTTTAAGGGCTGCCAGTGTTGCTCTGAATTGTCAGGTTCTCTCTGGCCAGGATGACTGATCCCTCCCTTTCAGCACATGTACCCCAGATTAGCAGGAACGACAATCTTCAGGTCAGTCTGTGACGGGTGGGTGACACACGACGTGAATTCACTCGGAACAGTAATGCAGAAACACTTTCAATCCACTCTCCCACGGTCAGCATGGTTGCTGGGAAACAGAAAGGAGATGTCACTTCAGTGATGCTGCCTGGTTGGTCCTTCTGAGTTGTTGAGGGACAGGCTGAGGCCGTGCATTTATATTGTGCCTTTGAAGTTCATTCAAGCTATTGGGAAACTGATTTTGCAGCTTTTAGACATGTTCCCTAATTCTTTTTCATCGAGATGCTGGCTCCCCATGGGAACTGGAGAGTATGGGTGAGTGAATGATCCACCTGTCAAGGATACAGAAGTCCAATCACTTTATTTTGCGATCCAGGATGTCCTGAGCCATGTTTTTCATTCTGGCTGAGGTCCAGTATCCAGGGAAGACAAGGATACTCTGAGCCATAGTCCATCATTGTAATTGGTTGAAGTCCTACAGCCACATGAGCGACAACTCAGGATGCCCAAAACTCTACCGATCAGAAAGTATTAAAGCTCCCATTGAGTCAGCAACTTTCCGATGTGTGGAAGCAGTGAGTGCCCTTTTGAAGGGTGATGATTGTTGTATTGTGGGAAACAAGGTAAGCAGTTTTCTGACAACGGGCTGCTGAAATCCTAAACCAGATGGTATCCAGCACAGCTTACACGTTCCACGAGCCTGCTGTGTTCTGCAGGTTGTGGCACAGCTGGCTGTCCCAGGTGAGGCCAGGGACCAACATTGGTGCTCCTGCTGCAGCTCACCCCTGAATAAGAAGAGCTGGAGCACTGAGACCCAGAGCTCCACACCATGCCTGAAGCTCAGTCACATTCCAACAGATACACGGGCCGACTGTCCGCAGGAGCCAGCCCTTTTAAACATCTGCCTTGTCACACACCCTCTCCTTTATCTGACTGAAATCTGTGCTCCTCCCATGGGCAGTCCCGCCCAACCTCTCAGCCTGTGGCAAAGGTACTTCCATGTTGAACCCATCAGCGTCCCTGTATTTCCCGCTGGAGGAAGGTTTTCAGATGTTTCTGGAGCTGCCACTTTCTCCAGGATGTTGTGCATTGATGTGGCCCTCTGTTTTAGCCCACAACAGGACAGGGGATCCATGCCACAGCCATCTGCCCATGCCTTGAGAGAAATGGACAAGACGTCCCCTCACAACAGACTGTCACTCAGCAAATGTCATGGCCTTCCCAACAGGATCCCTTGAATCACCATCCACCTTTCCTGAAACCATGGTAACGTGTCTAATATCTCCATTGACAAGCATGAGATTCTACTGAGAGATTTAAGTACATTGTCCACATGCCAATCCCCTTTCTGCCATCTGTGCCCCCAGTGGGTGCCTTCTGGTTGCTGAGAGCGAGGGAGACACTGAGTGACCATCTAGATGTGTGCCCAGTACAGTTGACCCTCTCGCTGTTCACTGTTCCATTCACTATCCCATGATTTGATCGACTGACGTTAGGTTTGGGCACTAAGATTTAAGGTGTCACTGTAGTTTGAGTTAAATTACATATCAGATCTGATCTCATTGAATGGTGTAGCAGGCTGGAGGGGCTGAATGGACTCCCCATCCACACTCCCCACACTCACACCTCCCCTCATCCGTTCCTCTTTCCTGGTTTGCACATCCTGGGTTGTCATTGGCTGGCCTGCTGTCTGGAGGGATTGGAGGGTACATAGAGCACTAATAGGACCACCAACTCATTGACCGGTGTTGCCTGCCACATCTCCGCACTGCCAGTCAATAGACAATAGACAACAGGAGCAGAAGTAGACCATTCGGCCCTTCAAGTCTGCACCGCCATTTTGAGATCATGGCTGATCCTCAACATCAATATCCTGTTCCTGGCTTGTCCCCATATCCCTTGATTCCCCTATCTATAAGAAACCTATCTAGCTCCTTCTTGAAAGTGCCCAGAGAATTGGCCTCCACTGACCTCTGAGGCAGTGCATTCCACAAATTGAGAACCCTCTGGGAGAAGAAGTTTTTCCTCACCTCTGTCCTAAATGGCCTAGCCCTTATTCTTAAATCATGCCCCTGGTCCTGGACTTCCCCCAACATCTGGAACATATTTCCTGTCTCTATCTTGTCCAATCCCTTAATAATCCTGTATGTTTCAATCAGATCCCCTCTCAATCTTCTCAATTCCAGCGTGTACAATCCCAGTCTCTCCAACCTCTCAGCATAAGACAGTACCGACATCCCCGGAATTAACCTCGTAAACCTACGCTGCACAACCCTCTATTAGCCAGGATATCCTTCCTTAACCCTGTAGACCAAAACTGTACACAATACTCCAGGAGTGGTCTCACCAGGGCCCTGTACAAATGCAAAAGAATCTCTTTGCTTTTGTACTCAATTCCCTTGTAATACAGGCCAACATTCCATTAGCCTTCATCACTGCCGCTGCACTTGCTCATTCACTTTCAGTGACTGATGAACAAGGACTCCTAGATCCCTTGTATTTCCCCCCTTACCTAACCCCACACCATTCAGATAATAATCTGCCCTCCTGTTCCTGCTCCCAAAGTGGATAACCTCACACTTATCCACATTAAACTTCATCTGCCCACTTACCCAACCTATCCAAATCACCTTGAGTTCTCCTAACTTCCTCTACACATGTCGCACTGCCACCCAACTTGTATCATCAGCAACTTGCTAATGTTATTCACAATGCCTTCAGCTAAATCATCAACATAGATCGTAAACAGCTGTGGTCCCAGCACCGAGCCCTGTGGCACCCCACTAGTGACGGCCTGCCATTCTGAGAACATCCATTCACCCTACCCTTTGTTTCCTATCCGCCAGCCAGTTTTCTATCCATGTTAATACCCGCCCCCCAATTCCATGAGGCCTAATTTTACCCACCAATCTCCTGTGGCGGTACTTTATCAAATGCCTTCTGAAAGTCGAGGTATACAACATCCACTGAATCTCCCTCATCTATTTTCCTGGTTACATCCTCAAAAAACTCCAGTAGATTAGTCAAGCATGATTTGCCCTTGGTAAATCCATGTTGACTCGACCCAATCCTATCATTGCTATCCAAATATGCCGCTATTTCATCCTTAATAATGGACTCTAGCATCTTCCCCACCACAGATGTCAGGCTAACTGGATGATAGTTCCCTGTTTTCTCCCTCCCTCCTTGCTTAAAAAGTGGGATAACATTAGCCATTCTCCAATCCTCAGGAACTGACCCTGAATCTAAGGAACATCGGAAAATGATCACCAATGCATCCACAATTTCTAGAGCCACCTCCTTTAGTACCCTGGGATGCAGACCATCTGGACCTGGGGATTTGTCAGTCTTCAGCCCCATTAGTCTACCCATCACCATTTCTTTCCTAATGTCAATCCACTTCAGTTCCTCTGTCACCCTCTGCCTTTTGTCCATCCTTACCTCTGGGAGATTTCTTACGTCTTCCCCCGTGAAGACAGATCCAAAGTACTTATTAAATTCGACAGCCGTCTCCCTGTTTCCCGTAATAATTTCACCCGATTCGGTCTTCAAGGGCCCAACATTGTTCCTAACTAACTTCTTTCCCTTCACATACCTAAAAAAGCTTTTGCTATCCTCCTTAATATTCCTGGCTAGCTTGCCTTCGTACCTCATTTTTTCTTCCTGAATTACCTTTTTAGTTAAATTCTGCTGCACCTTAAAAATTTCCCAATCTTCTATCTTCCCACTCAGCTTGTCAGTCCTGAGATGATTTCAATGATCAACAGTTTCCTCCCCCTATCATCAGTGTGCATCTCCCCTGGTCCCACGTCTGGTGGCTGTCTTCTCCTGTAGGTGTTCACTGGGGCCAGCAGTCTCCAGAGCCTACAGTCACAGTCAATCAGAGCTCATGGACTGGACGGCAACGATGACAAGTGGAGGAAGGCACATTCCTAGGGGGTGAGGTGGTCCGGTCAGTGGGTGTAGCCATGGTGGAGAGGATTAGGATGGGACTGTGATCATGGCAATGGGAATTGGGAGACACTTGGCTGGAGAAATAGGGTGGTTTTCCCTGGATACTGGGAAGGTGTACCACAGCCTGGGGACTGGGGTCCGACAGCAACATGGTTAAAGCTTCCATGATGCAGCAGCAGAGGTTGAAGCATTAGACAGAGGTCATTGGTTAAAACTGGAGAAACTTAACCTACAAACAGTTCAGAGAGGTGCTGTGATCACTAGGTGGATGGGAAGATACCAAAACCCTCCCAGAGAAAGTGAAGTACAAACATTCGAGAGATCACAGGGAGCTAAAGAAATTAACATTAGTTTAGAAAAATGATCAGAGAAATGAATGGGTGTGAAAGCTGATCATTCCCTCGTGAGCGGGACCAGCATCTAGGGTACCAGAGGTTGGGTCAGGGGTGGGACTAGTGAGGGTCTGGATGGTTGGGGGTCAATGCCATAAATATTGGTAGCAGGGGGGTAGGGAGAGACAGGTGGTGGGGGACCATGGTATTGTGGAAGTCATGGCATAGCAAGGGTTAAAATAGTGTGCAGCTGTACAGAACAAGGTGCTTGGAAGAATAAATTCCCCTGAGAACACTATGAAATACCAAGGACATGACCAGACCCAGCAGACCAGATGCTCATGAAGGATAGGGAAGCACACAGGAACTATTGGTCAATGACTCTCGACTAAAACTAAGATATGATTGACTGCTTTTGATCAAATTAAATGTAAATACAGGATTGAAGAATATGTAGCTTCTATTGGTCATTAATGCCTGTAAGCGTACATTGTGATTGGTGATTTTATTCTTTGTATACCAATGAGGAGACGTGGAAGATTTCAACTGCTCAGTGTTTGTATAAAACTGACAATTCTGAGCAGAGGTTTTAGAGCAGTTTGGTGACTGGGGCTGAGCTGCTCTCCCTCTGCACAAGTAAATAAAACTCGATTGGGAAACGATTACCAGTTGTCAGAGACCCGTTGATCTGCAATGACTGTTTACTTGGAAGTTCCACTGAGATGACCAACATTTGGCTTCGCTATACGAGAAAACGAAATTGAGCCCTGGCGACCGATTTGTCCTGACTCCACGGCAGCTGGTACTTGAGCAAGTGGGGCTGGGTCTGACACTGGAATGCAAGCTTCTTCCTGTGTAGAGTAGCTGAAGTACGCCATCTCATTGGTCGTCAAAGAAGGAAGCCATTGTGAAGGGAGGTTCGAGTCTCCCGTTACAAGAACAAGGTCCTATCAGAAGAGCCATGGGAATCGGAGGTTCGAGTCCCCAGTTAAGGTGCCTGTGGGTTCGAGTCCCATGAGTGAGCACCTATGGGTTGAATCCCATGAAGAGAGTAGGGAAAAGGCCCATCATGGGTAGGAACATGAATTCCTATGTGTGAGTGAAACTAAAATGGGGGGGAGCCCTGTCAAGGACTGTCCTAGAACCCCCCCAGGAGAACGCAGATGGCTTCTATGTTATTGCACTATGGCCCTGGGAGTGTAAAGTATGCTGGGAAACGGGAAAGGTGGACAAAGGGAGTGGATAAGTGTTTCCCTCCAGACGGTACATTCAATGCAGACTGTCTAGAGTGTTTACAGAAGGTATTAACAAAAAGGGAAGAATATAAGAAAAATGCGGTTTGGTGTGCGTTTAGTTACTGGAGAAGTGAGATGCAGAAGCGGTTAGATGAATCCCACAGGAAAAGCAAGGAAGGTGTGCAGAATGTGCTAGAGGAGAGGGAGAGACAGAAGGGACGGGGAAAGAGAATGGTATCTACCTCAGTGTTTGAAGAGAAACAACTGGTACCAGAATGCGAGGATAACCCTCTGTACCCTCGCCTCCCTCAGCCACAGCGACAACAAGCCCCACTCTGAATACCACCTCCCGAGTACTCAGTGGCGTCGGCACCAGCCACCATCTCACCACCACCGCCCGAGATTCTGATAGCACGACGGGAGATGCCAGGAAATGGAGAGGCGCTGAAGGGGGTGCTGTTTCCCTGGATGAAGGTCCAGTAGCAGATCACAGGAGATCCCAAATTCCAGGATGGACCAGAAAGTTGGTCACTGTTTACCAACTATGGTCTAACTCTGAATTACATTCCATAGTAGAATCGATCCCTGATCCCACGGAGGACGTAGAGAGGTTTATTCAAAAAATGGAAATCCTCCGTAAGTGCCATACTCCAAATGTTGATGACATACAGATGGTAATGGGTGCCTGATGGGGTCTCCTGGACGGAAACAAATTAGAGAGAGCACGCAGTGGCCGGAGGATGGGCAAAATGTTGACTTAACAACACTCTGGACTAACCTGGCAAGTGCTTTGAGGGACTGTTTCCCTTGCACTGTAGATTGGCATAATCTTCACAGTACTTGTTAATGAATACGTATAACGTGTGTGGACTGTATTTCAAAAACATTCCGGAATAACCCCAGAGTCAGGGGCGCCGGCCTTGATAAATGTTATTGTAACTGGGTTGCAACCCAGGATGAAGGAGATGTTTACTGTTACTTGTGTGGGTGGGAAGGCCAAGAGTCACCGAAAATTGTGAGTGTTTTGCAGCATTGTCGAAGACAGTTAAAACGTCAAAAATCCAAATCCATAGAACCATAGAACAATACAGCACAATACAGGCCCTTCAGCCCACCATGTTGTGCCAACCTTCAAACCATTCCTAAGACTATCTAACCCCTTCCTCCCACATATCAGAGGGATTTTAAATTCCTCCATATGCTCATCTAGCAATCTCTTGAACTTGACCAGCGTATCAGCCTCCACCACCACCCCAGGCAGCGCATTCCATGCACCAACCACTCTCTGGGTGAAAAACTTACCTCTGATATCTCCCTTGAACTTCCCACCCATTACCTTAAAGCCATGCCCTCTTGTATTGAACATTGGTGCCCTGGGAAAGAGGCGCTGGCTGTCCACTCTATCTATTCCTCTTAATATTTTGTAGACCTCTATCATGTCTCCCCTCATCCTCCTCCTCTCCAAAGAGTAAAGCCCTAGCTCCTTTAGTCTCTCCTCATAATCCATACTCTCTAATCCAGGCAGCACCCTGGTAAATCTCCTCTGCACCCTTTCCAACACCTCCACATCCTTCCTATAATGAGGTGACCAGAACTGGACACGGTACTCTAAGTGTGGTCTAACCAGAGTTTTGTAAAGCTGCATCATTACTTCACGGCTCTTAAACTTGATCCCCCGACTTATGAAAGCTAACATCCCATAAGCTTTCTTAACTACCCTATCAACCTGTGAGACAACTTTCAGTGATCTGTGGATATGAACCCCAGATCCCTCTTTTCCTCCACACTACCCAGAATCCTGCCATTAACCTTGTACTCCGCCTTGGAGTTAGTCCTTCCAAAGTGTACTACCTCACACTTCTTTGGATTGAACTCCGTCTGTCACTTCCCAGCCCAGCTCTGCATCCTATCAATATCCCTCTGCAATCTTTGACAATCCTCCACACTATCCACAACACCACCGACCTTTGTGTCGTCTGCAAACTTGCTAACCCACCCTTCTACCCCCTCATCCAAGTCATTAATAAATATCACGAAAAGTAGAGGTCCCAGAACCAATCCTTGTGGGACACCGCTAGTCACAGCCCTCCAATCCGAGTGCACTCCCTCCACCACAACCCTCTGCTTTCTACAGGCAAGCCAATTCTGAATCCACACGGCCAAGTCTTCCTGGATCCCTTGGTCTCTGACCTTCTGAAGAAGCCTACCATGTGGAACCTTGTCAAATGTCTTACTAAAATCCATGTAGACCACATCCACTGCACTACCCTCATCAATCTTCCTGGTCACCTCCTCAAAGAACCCTATCAGGCTTGTGAGGCAAGATCTTCCCTTCACAAAGCCATGCTGGCTGTCCCTAATCAGTCCATGATTTTCTAAATGCTCATAGGTCCTATCTCTTAGAATCCTTTCTAACAGCTTACCCACCACAGACGTAAGGCTCACTGGTCTGTAATTCCCTGGACTATCCCTACTACCTTTTTTTAATAAGGGGACAACATTCACCACCCTCCAATCTTCTGGTACCATTCCCGTGGACAACGAGGACTCAAAGATCCTAGCCAACGGTTCAGCAATCTCCTCCCTCGCCTCACGAAGCAGCCTGGGGAATATTCCATCAGGCCCCGGGGACTTATCTGTCCTAATATTTTCTAACAGCTCCCTCTTGATATCTACATGCTCCAGAACATTACCCTTACCAACACTGTCCTCGGCATCATCAAGACCCCTCTCCTTGGTGAATACTGAAGAGAAGTATTCATTGAGAACCTCATCCACTTCCACAGCTTCCAGGCACATCTTCCCACATTTGTCTCTAATTGCTCCTACCTTTACTCTCGTCATCCTTCTGCTCTTCACGTATGAGAAAAAAGCCTTGGGATTCTCCTTAACCCTACTCGCCAAAATCTTTTTATGTCCCCTTCTTGCTCTCCTCAGCCCTTCTTAAGTTCCTTCCTTGCTACTCTATATTCCTCACGAGCCCTGTCTGATCCTTGCTGCTTACACCTTACGTATGCTGCCTTCTTCTTCCTAACTAGTTGTTCCACCTCTCTTGTCACCCTTGGTTCCTTCACCCTGCCATTCCTTCTGTGCCTCACCGGGACAAATTTATCCCTAACATCCTGCAAGAGATCCCTGAACATCGACCACATCTCCATAGTACATTTCCCTTCAAAAATGTCATCCCAATTTACATTCTCAAGTTCTCGCCTTATAGGCTCATAATTCGTCTTTCCCCAATTAAATATCTTCCCATCCTCTTTGCTCCTATCCCAGTCCATGACAATGCTAAAGGTTAGGGAGCGGTGATCACCGTCCCCCAAATGCTCACCCACCAAGAGATCTGTCACCTGACCTGGTTCATTACCTGAAACCAGATCTAATATGGCATTCCCTCTAGTTGGCCTGTCAACGTACTGTGACAGGAATCCGTCCTAAACACACTTAACAAACTCCACCCCGTCCACTCAGGGAAGTGGCAACAAAAGGCTTGTATTAGGACTGAAGCCCACCCTACGCCGGCAAGCCTGGGGTCGGAACAGCAGAGGCAGAGGACGGGGGTTTGTTTTGTTTGCAACGACCTGGCCAAGAATGCCCTCAGTGCCAAGGCATATTCAATAATTATCAGTATCCTCCTCCACCACCGCCCCAGTCCATGCAGCTCACTTTAAACAACCCATTTGATCAACGTCCCCAGCTGCCACCACAGGGGTGACATGCCCAAATTCTGCCCATTGTGAAGTTCCCTGAGCCTGTTATTCCCCTGACTATAAATGGACTTAATTCTGTGATCGACACTGGAGCCACTTATTTCACGATTCCTGCTTCCGATTGGGCACTAGCATCATTGAGCAATGAGTCAGTAAGCATTGTGGGACTTTTGGGATGACCAATCTCTTTACCCGTTTCTCACAGAGTCACTTACCAGCTTCTTGGACATCAAGAAGAACATCAGTTTCTCATAACACAGGACCCTCTGGCAAATCTGTTGGGTCGAATTCGCCTTTGCGAGTTAAGCTGCACGTTGGTATGCTCCTCTGAGGGAGTGCGGCTCGAAGCACCAGAGACAAAACACCCAACTGTCTGTGCCTTGTTAGAAGAGTCTGCTCGAGTAAGCCCTGAAGTTTGGTGGTAGAAGTTCACTAACGCATCTTTGTCTACAAGCGCGTTCGCCGCAGTTCAGCAGCTGCTGCAACTCCCTCAAGCCCGAATAGTGTTGGGGAAACACCCTCGCACAATATCTGGGTGTGACACATGACTATCCATCGTATGGTGCATTACTCTGCGGACGGTGCTAACCATTCATATGAGGAGTCTGTCAGGCAACGATTGTAAGACTGCCACAGTAAGTCCTTCTCGCTTACTATTTTTGCCCTCTGTGTGGGTCCTGAAGGCGTTACTGCCACTATGAAACTACTACCTGATGCAGATCCATTTTTTCAAATGGCACTTGATGTAAGTCCACAGATCACCCTGTGTTGTGCACCCTACTGTCCAAGGGACTTGGGACCAATGGTTTACCATCTTCTACATGGGGCACCAGAGTCCATCTATACTGACTCAGAGTGCAGTCAACTCATCTCAAAATCTAACTCCAGGATCCCCTGTTGTCTGCATGTACCACACTCATTCTCCACTTTACTTAATTGTTCAGACACTCAACACTTAGCAGCCGCCTGAGTGACTTGTTATGAGATGGCTCGGTGGTCCGATCCCTCAATCACCCTCTCCCATTGCACTACCCTGCACCCTGCCACATTCCTGCCGTCTGAGGATGATGGAGAACCCCATGACCGCGAGACAGTGATCCAGGCCACCACCCTTCTGCCACCCGACCTTCAGGATAACTCATTACAAAACCCTGATTTGGTTTTCTTGGTCAACGGCTCCTCTTCCTGATCCAGTACTGGGAACATTCTTGGTGGATGTGCTGTGTGTTCACCCTATTCGACTGTTGAATCAGCCTGCCTCCCATCTGCCTGTTCTGCACAGGCCGCTGAACTCTGTGTCCTCACTGTTGGTGCTGCTGCAACCATTCACACAGACTCTCGTTACGCCTTTGGAGTTGCCCACGATTTGCAACAGTTGTGGAAACTACACACATTCCTCACCTCTCCAGGAACCCTGGTCCAACATAGTGAATTAGTTGCCAATCTCCTCTCTGCTGCCCAATTACCTTCTGTGATTGCTGGTATCAAATGTGCAGCTCATGTTAGTGGGAATGACGAAGTGTCTAAAGGTAATGAACAGGTTGATTCTGCTGCCAAGCCAGTAGCAGCGGACCCTTGTGGGCATGTGGTACTCCAATGTGTTCAAGCTGCCAACCCCTTCCCAAATTCGGTTGCTAAACTTGTATATTTACAGTGTGATGCACCACAGGCTGAAAAGACTTCATGGACTAAAACACACTGTGCACAAGATTCACAAGGCCTCTGGTGTCACCCCAATGGTCATCCCATCACACCCTCCTCTCTCCTTCCTTGGATTGCCCGCATGGTACACGATTTGGTGCATGCAGGCAAAGGGGGGATGATGAGTATAATTGGGAACATGTGGTGTGCGCCAGGATTCTCGACTATGGCAGGAAAAGTGGCAGCGGATTGTATGGCTTGCCAGGAACGCAACCTGGGGAAGTCACCTCCCGTGTTTTCTGCAGCCGACCAAAACCATGGGGGGCTTTCGTACATCTCTAAGTAGACTTTGTACAATTACCTAAATGTATCGGTTCTAACGATGCTCTTGTTAATGTGTGTTGTTTTCTCGATGGGTATGAGCCGATCTGACTCGGAGGAATGATGCTGTAAACATTGCTAAACTTCCATTACAAGAATTCATTCCTAGGCCTGGAATCCCTGAAAAGATATCAAGTGACAACGGCCCACACTTTACTGGCAAGGTGGTATTGGAATTAATGAAAGCTTGACAGTGTGAACATCCCTTCACTTGCCCGTACCACCTAAAATCAATGGGGTGGTCGAGCAACAGAATGGAGTCCTGAGAAACAGACAGGATAAATTGTGTGAGGAAACTGGACTAAAGTGGCCAGAGGAGCTTCCACTGGCTCCCATGGCGATGTGCTGCGCTGCAAACCACGTAACAGGCCTATCTCCATACGAGGTAGTGTTGGTACGTCCCATGTGCTTACCAGTTGCTCCTCCCCTCTCTGTCAAACAGATGGACATCCACACCACGAGTGAAGCATGTTGCAGTATTGTGTGGCACTAACATGAATTCTTAAGAGTTTCCATCAACAGGTAATTGAAGCCCAGAGGTCTTGACGACGATGGAGTCCCTGACCTATCAGCCAGGAGACTGAGTACTCGTCAAATGCTATCGACAGAAAAATTGCTTTGAACCCAGTAGGAAGGTCCATATCAAATGTTGCTGACTACTCATACTGCTGCGAATGTCCAAGGGAAACCGACTTGGGTCCACTCATCGCATGTCCTGCCGCACCATTGAATCAGGGAACTGGTGGCCAGGAAAACCCTGAGGGTGAGGACTATTGAATCTGCCGATTGTTTGTGACCTTTAAGTGATCACCATATGTCTTAGGTTGTGGACATCCTGTGCCCCTCTGTTTGAACGCAGAACTGCATTATATAATACCTTCTTACGCCTTAGTTACGAATGTGCTCTGCGTTCTAACCAGTTGAGCTGTTGGATGTGTTCTGGAGCACCTACACATTCAGGGGCAGGGGGTGGAGTGCCAGTGCGGCTGGTATTGTAGACACCCATCCATCTCCTACTTCGATAATGACACCGGAAGTGAAGGGGGAACAGAAACTGCACTGCCCAGAAGGGCAAGCCTTGTCTTTGCAATTGCTTTGAGGAGTGGTATCAGCCTTCCTATCATGGCTCATGGAACCTTTGGCAGTGAGCTTGCTCCATGAAAGTCAGTGGGAGGTTTGCTATTGTAATACCCAGGGTTCGCCCAAACTTGGACTGCTCCACCACTGCCGACACCGCCCCCCACCCCCCCCCTCCCCCGAGCCCTGTTAACGGTAATTACTGGGTCTGTGGCTGCAAGGCTTACCCTTAGCTGTCAGGGATGCTCCTGAATGGGATTCCTGGCCTGAACCAGGGCCTTGGAAAGGTTGTTGTTACCTGGTCTACATGATACCGAATATGCAGGTATGTTCCTGATTCCTCCAAAAACATCACTGATTTAGCTGCACATATCCAGAAGGAGGCTGACAAGGTCAGAAGGATTGGGAAAGAGCTACATAGAACCCTTCCTTCACATTGGGACCCCTTTATCTGGCTTCATTCCTTACTAGGGGGTTGGGGCAGCTCCATCGTGCAGTGGGCATTGGGGGTCCTGTTCCTGCTGGTTGTGATATTCGTTGTAACCTCATGCTCGAGGTCACTGTGGAGCAGGAGCTCAAAGAGCAGCTGCCTCCACCATGATCCAACAACCAACCTCCCCTGCCGGAGTCACCAAGGAGTTCCAGAAACTCTGTGCTGTTGAACCTCAGCAAAGACTTATGTTGTCCTTTACAGGACAAAAAAGGGGGAACTTTGGAAGTCGCAGCATAGCAAGGGTTAAAATAGTGTGCAGCTGTACAAAACAAAGTCCTTGGAAGAATAAATTCCCCTGAGAACACTATGAAATACCAAGGACATGACCAGACCCAGCAGACCAGATGCTCATGAAGGATAGGGAAGCACACAGGAACTATTGGTCAATGACTCTCGACTAAAACTAAGATATGATTGACTGCTTTTGATCAAATTAAATGTAAATACAGGATTGAAGAATATGTAGCTTCTATTGGTCATTAATGCCTGTAAGCGTACATCGTGATTGGTGATTTTATTCTTTGTATACCAATGAGGAGACGTGGAAGATTTCAACTGCTCAGTGTTTGTATAAAACTGACAATTCTGAGCAGAGGTTTTAGAGCAGTTTGGTGACTGGGGCTGGGTTGCTCTCCCTCTGCACAAGTAAATAAAACTCGATTGGGAAACGATTACCAGTTGTCAGAGTCCAGTTGATTGGTGATGTCAGTATCAGCAGTCGGGAGAGTGGTTACACAGGAGGTCAGAAGGCCATCTTTCCCTCGTGGCCCTCGTTCAGGTGTGAAGCTGATGTTGCAGCAAATTCCCAGACCTGTCTTCCCATGGTGTCTGGCTGCTGGAATTCCAGGATCATGTGATGCTGATCCATAAGACAACGGAAGTCACCTGCCGAGGGATGTTGTCATGGCATTTGTTGATGCTAATGCAATTGGAAGTCAGGATAGCTGGTTGTATGCTCTCTGGTGGAATTGGTGAGCTGAGTACCACTTGCCACTTAAGAGCTCAAGCCAGAATGTTATCTAGGTCTTTCTACTTGTGGGCATGGATTGTTTCATTGTCTGAAGAGCTCTGAATGGCATTGAGAGCTGAGAATGTGGCATCATCACTAGCTCAACAGCACAGGAGGGAGGACTAGGACTGTAAAAGCAATGGGGATTCAGTAGTTAGGGGGACGGATGTGACTACAGGATGGTATGTTATGTTCCAGTGCCAGGGTCAAGGATGTCACTGAAGGGAAGGGTGAACAACCAGATGCTGAGGTCTGCATCAGTACCAATGACATTGACAGATGGAGGGATGAGGTCCAACAAGCAGGTTTTAAAGATTAAAACGCAGGACCTCAATGGCAGTAATCTCAGAATCACTCCCAGTGTTTTGTACTAACAAATAGGAGGACAGAGTGAACGAAAATGCACTGGAGGGATGGTGCAGGAGGAGAACTTCAGACTTCTGACACATTGGGACAGTACCTGGGACTTGTTCCAGTCAGACGGACTGTCAGATACACCTCGACACAACCGGGACAAATATTGTCTCAGCAGGCTGGGGCTGGGCAGGTTCCTGGGGAGGTGGGGAGGGTTTAAACGAGCTTGGCAGGGGAATAGGGACCTGAGAATAAAGCTGGGAGGGAGAGAGGCAAAGCAGGAAGCAAAAGTTGGAAATGTAGTAAGCAAAGGATAGGAGCAGAGTAGGGAAAATGTTAAAAGGCCAAATATGCTCACAATTTGTCTCACAAAATTGATTGAGTTTTTTGAAGATGTGATGGAGAGAGTTGATGAGGGTAGGGAGGTAGTTGTTGTCTACATGGACTATAGCAAGGCCTGAGACAAGGTTCTGCATTGTAGGCTGGTCTGGAAGGTCAGATCACATGGAATGCAGAATGAGCTAACCAACTGGATACAAAATTGACGTGGTGGAAGGAGACAGAGGGTGTTAGTGGAGGGCTGTTTTTCAGATTGGAGGCCAGTGACTAGTGGTGTGCCACAGGGACCGGTTCTGGGTTCATTGTTGTTTGTCATCAGTGTTAATGATTTGGATGACAGTGTTGTTAATATGGAGGTGACATTCCAGCCACTGGACATGGAACTAGTGGAGATGCACACTGATGATTGGAGGAGGAAATTGTTGATCATTGAAATCATCCCAGGACTGGCAATGTGGAGATGTGGCAGGCAACACCAATCAATGAGTTGGTGGTCCTATTAGTGCTCTATGTACCTTCCAATTCTTCCAGACAGCAGGCCAGCCAATGACATCCCAGGATGTGCAAACCAGGAAAGAGGAATGGATGACGGGAGGTGTGAGTGTGGGGAGTGTGGATGGGGAGTCCATTCAGCCCCTCCAGCCTGTTACACCATTCAAGTAAACTTGCTGGTGACACCAACATTGGTGGTGTGGAGGACAGTGAAGAAGGTTACTTAAGATTACAACAGGATCTAGATCAACTGGGAAAGTGGGCCAAGGAATGGCAGATGGAGTTTAGCTGGGACCAGCGCAAGGTGTTGCACTTTGGCAAGTTAAACCATGGCAGGACTTGCACAGTCAATGGTACGGCCCTGGAGAGTGTTGTAGAACAGAGAGACCTAGGGGCACAGGTACGCAGTTGCCCAAAAGTGATGCCACAGGTAGAGAGGATGATGAAGGAAGGGTTTGGCATGCTTGTCTTCATCAGTCAGGGAACTGAGCACAGGAGTTGGGACAACATGTTACATCTGTACAAGCCTTTGGTGAGACCTCACTTGGAGTATTGTGCTCAGTTCTGGTTCCCAGGCATAGGAAGGATGTCATTAAGCTGGAAAGGGTGCAGAAAGGATTCATGAGGATCCTTTCTGGGACAGGAAGGCTTGAGTTATAAGGAGACGCTGGATAGGCTGGGACTTTTTTTCCAGGAGTGATGGAGGCTGAGGGGTGACCTTATATAGGTGTATAAAATCATGAGGGGCATAGATAAGGTGGATGGTCACAGCCTTTTTCCCAGGGTAGGGGAGTCTAAAACTAAAGGTGAGAAGGGAAAAATGTAAAGGGGACCCGAGGGGAAACTTTTCTACACAGAAGCTGGTGGGTATATGGAAGGCGCTGCCAGAGGAAGTGGTAAAGACGGGTACAATTACAATGTCTAAAAGACATTTGGACAGGTACGTGGATGAGAAATGTTTAGAGGGATGTGGGTAAAACCAGGCAAACGGGACTAGCTCAGATAGACATCTTGGTCGGCATGGACGCATTGGGCTGAAAGGCCTGTTCAATGTTGAATCTAGGTTGAGTGAGTGGGCAAGTGTATGGCAGATGCTGTTTAATGTGGATAACCATGAGGTTATCCACTTTGATTCTAAAAGCAGACTGACATTATTTTCTGAATGGTGATATATTGAGAAAAGGGAGAGTGCAACAAGACCTGGGTGTCCTGGTATACTAGTTCCCCAAAGCAAGTGATTGGGTGCAGCAAGTCATTAAGAAGGCAACTGATATGTTGGTTTTCATTGCAAGAAGGTCTGAGTAAGAAACAAACATATCTTGCTGCAGCTTACAGGGCCTTGGTGAGACCACATTTGGAGCTGTTATACATATGGTGAAATAAAAAGACCAAAACATCAATATCACTGATGCCCCAGTCTTAGCCCAAGCCAATTCATCACTTGAAGGGGTGCTGGGTGTGTTAGATCCCAAGTTATGACATTTGACCTCTTTCCTGGTGATTGAGAGTTCAAAAGCAGCATGGATTATTGTGAACTTTGAATCCCAATATTTTCTGGATTATCACCAAGAAATGACAGTGGAAACTGTGGGATTGTTGGTAAATTGGTAACTTTGTTCATTATTGTCACTGTAACAGTGAAAAACTTGCCTTGCATACTGTTCGTACAGACCAATTCATTACATAGTGCGTTGAGGTAGTACAAGGTAAAACAATAATGGAATGCAGAATAAAGTGTTACAGTTTTTAAAGTTCTAGTGACTAGGAGAAGTTCTCCTAGAAAGGATGCCTGGCATTCACGGCCATCCTGGGCAGCCCAGCATAGTCCGACCTCGCCAAGACAAGGTTGCAGCCCAGCACCACCTGCATGCACTCAATGCAACCAGAGAAATGCTGCTTTGCTGCTGCTGCTCACATCTCAAAGACAAAACAAGTTCTGTGGTGACTGCTGCTCTCTGGTACGTATTATCCATGTTACAAGCTCAGGAGTTATCATCTTCCTCACATCATTGTAACTCTGTCAGTATTTGACTGTTGTGTGACTGGAGCAGATCAGCCATCCCGCACCAGAGTAAGGCTGTCAGCAGGTCAGTAGGGAGTGTTGGATTCTCGGACAGTCACGGGGTTAGCTGGGACAGTAAGTAGCGTGTTTGATTGGGGTGTTTGTTCTAGTCGACAGTCAAACATATGCTGTTTTTAAGTATTTTGTCTGCAAACTCCAGTCAGATACAGGAAATGATTGGTCTGAAGTCTGTGTATCAAAGAATCTGAAATAATTTGGAAACGTATTGGGTGTAGATTGTACTGGCTGCCTGCATCAGACAGGGCAAGTTATAACACGGGAGTGGGAAGTCTGTACTAATCTGTACAGCTATTGAATCCATCATTCATTTCCCAGCTCCACTTTCTCGGCATCTGGAGAGAAGCCCCAAAGCAGGACTGGCCCTGAACTCAGGGGTGAAGACTTCAGTGTCACACTGTCAAACTGAACAGGAGCAGAGGTTCACAATGAGGCAAGGAATTTCTTCTCTTGGAAGGTGGGAAATCTTTGGAATTCTCTGCCCCGGGAGCCTTGGAAGTCGAGTCCATGGTGGAGACTGACAGACATTTAAACTGCAAGGGATGGGCAGCAGGAGCGTCATGCTGAGGCTGGGAATGAACAGCAGAGCGGGCTCTAGGTGTGCCTGTCCTACTCCTGCTCCTGTTCCTTATGTTCTCTCATCCGTCACCGCCCCCTCCTCCTCCCACTTTCTAACAACCCCCTTCCTCATCCCCTTGTCTTCACCCACCTCCTACAATCCTCTTCCTACTCTTCGCCATCCTCCATTCCTTCCTCCTTCTCCCCTCCCTTTCCCCTTAGTGGAATCATGGAATGGTTACAGGCAGAAAGAGGCCAGTCAGCCCATTATGTCCACCCCTGCTCTCCGCCAGAGGAAGTCGCTTGTTCTACTCACTGATCCTTTCTCCATGGCCTTGCAAATCTTTCCTGACCATCTATTTATCCAAACTTTTCTTGGTGGCCACAGTGGTACCTAGGTATTGGTATTGGTTTATTATTGTCACTTGTACCGAGGTACAGCGAAAAACTAGTCTTACACACTGATCGTACAGGTCAATTCATTACACATTACATTGGGTTAGTACAGAGTGCATTGATGTAGTACAGGTAAAAACAACAACAGTACAGAGTAAAGTGTCACAGCACTATGTCCACCACATCTGCAGGCAGCACATTCCAGATTCCAAACACCCACAGCATAAAAACTGTTTTCTTTGTGACACCCCTGCCTGTCTTTCCCTTCGTTCTCTACCTGTGACCTCCAGTCCTTGACCCCTCTTCCAATGGGAACAGATTCCCACTATCCCCTCGTCATTTCTATCAAATCTCCCCTCACCCTTCTCTCAAGAAATCAGTCTCAACCTGTTTAAACTGTCCTTGTAGCTGTAAACCCCCATCCCAGGAACCACTGTCCTTAATGTTTGCTGGACCTGGCAGCATGTCACAACCTGTAGGTTCGGTGATTGCAAAGACCTTCCATAGTCTGTTGCTTTCACGATCATTTCCTGGTCCATTCGGTATTCTCTCAGTCAGATACAAATAGGAAAACTACAGTAAATGCTGGGGCATCAAAGAATGTTGATAAACAGAGGGTCCTTGGGGTTGAAGTCCGTACTTCCCTCAAAGTGGCAAGACAGGCTGACAGGTGGTGTAAAAGACGTATGGCATGCTTGGTTGGGGCACAGCTGGAATGTTGTGTTACAACTTTACAAAACAGTGGTTAGACCACACTTGCTCACTCCCTGGTCACCCACATCACTGCGCTGCCTAAAACTGTGCTCTTACCTTGGGTTCTGTTGGGCTAGGTCACCTTCGGTGTGTCGAGGAGCCAGGCGGTTGTGGGCAGCCTGGTGCCAGCTGGTGACATCCACTGGCAGACCAGGCCCAGCTTGTGCTGCCTTCTGCTGCCTGCATCGATGGAGCGGATTGGAAAGCTTGCAACAGCTGGCCATGGCAGCTGCTCAGTGGGTAAACACATTATATCCTTCATCTGGTCCACTGCACACTCTGACTACTTTATCAGCCAAATTCTTTTTATTAGATAAACAGGAATCACATTTAGTCTGTCATTGATCATTGTTTAGATCTAAGTCTGGGCCCAAGCATTTTTTCTTCCCTACCATTCCCAGTGAAACACAACGCATGAACTTGTCTTTCATGTAATTTACTCTCCCTTTCCTCGTCAATGCCGTTACTGAATTCTGACATTTCCCAGTCCGTATCTAAGGAAGGATGTGCTGGCCCTGGAGAGGATTCAGAGGAGGTTCATAAAAATGATCCCAGGACTGAAAGGCTTAACATCTGAGGAACGTTTGATGTCTCTGGGCCTGTACTCGATGGAGTTCAGAAGGATGAATGGAGATCTCATTGATACCATAAGGCCTGGATAGAGTGGATGTGGAGAGGATGTTTCCAGTGGTGGGAGAGTCTAGGATCCGAGGGCACAGCCTCAGAATAAAGGGATGTCTCTTTGAAACTGAGATGAGGAGGAATTTCTTCAGCCAGAGGGTGGTGAGTCTATGGAATTCATTGCCACAGACGTCTTGTGGAGGCCAAGTCATTGGTGAATTTAAGGCAGAGATTGATAGGTTCTTGATTGGTGAGGGGGTTAAGGGCTATGGGGAGAAGGCGGGAGAATGGGGTTGAAAAAAATCAACCGTGATTGAATGGTGGAGCAGACTCGATGGGCCAATTTTGGTTCCTATATCTTTTGGTCTTATGGCTCTCGGGCTATCTCCTTCTTTCAGAAACAACACAGGTCTTTATCTTTGGATCTAATGACCTTGAACTTCACTTGATAACCACAAGTGGGCCATTTCTTCTATGGAGATTTTACAAGGGACATTAATGATTTCTGAACTATATATTAATTTTCTAAATACCAACCATTGATTCATTATTATGAATAGATCATTGGATCTATGAGCATTTAGAGAATCATGGACTGATTAGGGACAGCCAGCAAGGATTTGTGAGGGGAAGATCTTGCCTCACTAGCCTGATAGGGTTCTTTGAGGAGGTGACCAGGAAGATTGATGAGGGTAGTGCAGTGGATGTGGTCTACATGGATTTTAGTAAGACATTTGACAAGGTTCCACATGGTAGGCTTCTTCAGAAGGTCAGAGACCAAGGGATCCAGGGAGGCTTGGCCGTGTGGATTCAGAATTGGCTTGCCTGTAGAAAGCAGAGGGTTGTGGTAGAGGGAATGCATTCGGATTGGAGGGCTGTGACTAGTGGTGTCCCACAGGGATCAGTTCTGGGACTTCTACTTTTTGTGATATTTATTAATAACTTAGATGAGAGGGTGGAAGGGTGGGTTAGCAAGTTTGCAGATGACACAAAGATCGGTGGTGCTGTGGATAGTGTGGAGGGCTGTCAAAGCTTACAGAGGGATATTGATAGGATGCAGAGCTGGGCTGAGAAGTGGCAGATGGAGTTCAATCCAGAGAAGTGTGAGGCGGTACACTTTGGAAGGACTAACTCCAAGGCAGAGTACAAGGTAAATGGCAGGATTCTGGGCAGTGTAGAGGAGCAGAGGGATCTGGGGGTTCATATCCACAGATCACTGAAAGTTGCCCACAGGTGGATAGGGTAGTTAAGAAAGCTTATGGGATGTTAGCTTTCATAAGTCGTGGGATCGAGTTTAAGAGCTGCAACGTAATGATGCAGCTTTACAAAACTCTGGTTACACCACACTTAGAGTACTGTGTCCAGTTCTGGTCGCCTCATTATAGGAAGGATGTGGAGGGGTTGGAAAGGGTGCAGAGGAGATTTCCCAGGATGCTGCCTGGATTAGAGAGTATGGATTATGAGGAGAGACTAAAAGAGCTGGGGCTTTACTCATTGGAGAGAAGGAGGATGAGGGGAGACATGATAGAGGTGTACAAAATATTAAGAGGAATAGATAGCGTGGACAGTCAACGCCTCTTTCCCAGGGCACCAATGCTCAATACAAGAGGACATGGCTTTAAGGTGATGGGTGGGAAGTTTAAGGGAGATATCAGAGGAAGGTTTTTTACCCAGAGAGTGGTTGGTGCATAGAATGCGCTGCCTGGGGTGGTGGTGGAGGCTGATACGTTGGTCAAGTTCAAGAGATTGTTAGATAAGCATATGGAGGAATTTAAGATAGAGGGATATGTGGGAGGAAGGGGTTAGATAGTCTTAAGAGTGGTTTGAAGGTCGGCACAACATGGTGGGCCGAAGGGCCTGTATTGTGCTGTATTGTTCTATGGTTCTATTATCAAACCTCTTAGTGTATTCTTCCCATTTTCCACAGCCAGTTAACACCTCAATGGCACTATTCAGAAATAAGACCTGGTTTCACTGGGAACAAAACCACTTCTAATGTTTATATAAAATTCTATCATATTGTAATCACTCTTCCTTAAAGGTTCCGTAAATGCACAGTGATATAGTCGTTGGCATTGCTATCTCAGCGTTCCAGGGACCCAGGTTTGATCCTGACTTTGGGCGCTGCCTGTGTGCAGTCTGCACATTCTCCCTGTGACTGCGTGGGTTTCCTCTGAGTGCTCCAGATTCCTCCCACATCCCAAAGAAGTGCTGGTGGATTAATTGGTTAAATGGTGTTTGAGTGTGGATAAGTGCCAGCAAAACCAAAATGGGGATTGCTGGGGGTGTGAAAGAGAGAATGAGTTGGAGGGCTGCAGGGAATGAGGGGAGGGGATGTCACTGCCCACTCCCACAGCCTGTCCAGGTCAATCTGGAGCTGCTTTGCATTCTCTGCAAGAGTCCCACTCCCACCCACAGACTTGTGTTGTCTGCAAACCTGGAGACATTCCATTAACTTCCTTCATCCAAATCATTAATACCTATCATCCATGGGTGGGATCCTACCCTGCAATATCCCAGTAGTCACTGCCTGCCACTTAGAACAAGAACTGCTTATTCCTGCTCTTTGCTTCCTGTCTGCATACAGTTCTGTATCCATATCAGTACCTTGTCCCAGACACGCGTGCTGTAATTTTGCACAATAATCTCTCACATGAGAATCTATCAAAAACTTTCTGAAAGTTCTCTCTCATCTATTCTGCTCACTACATTCTCAAAAAACTCCTGTATAATTTTCCATTCACGAATCCACATTGAACAGTCTGATCCTGCCAGTCTTCTCCAAGTGCTTTGCTATTACGTTTTTATCATGGTCTCCAGCATTTCCCATCACTGATGGCAGGCTGACTGGTCCATGATTCCCAATTTTTCTTCTCTCTTTTGTTAAATAGTGGTATTGCATTAGCCACCCTCTGATCCATTGGAACCTTTCCAGAGTCTAAAGTATGTTGGAAATGACCACCAATGTGTCAATTATTTCTGGAAGTACTTCTTCTGGGATGCAGACTATTGGGCCCTGGGGATTTATCAGCCTTTAATCCCTTCACTTTCCCTAGCACCATTTCCCTGTTAATACTTCATTCCTCCCTCTCACAACTCTCTGTGTTCCCCAACGTTTCTGTGTATTTGTATCCTGCTTTGTGAAGACAGATCCAAATTAAGCCCCAATAAAGTTATTCTATGGATTGTCAATCCCTCAGAGAAGTATTTTGAAACTTCAAGGATTTTAACACAACAAAAATATGATTTTTATTTTTAGAATTTGTTTAAGGTATTTAAGCTTGTTCCTAAATTTTATGAATATTTTGTAATCTTTATTTAATGTTTGGTAAAGAGATTTTAAAAGTTTGTTTAAGAGGTGTTCATTTTACTTGCTGGAATGCAATTTGAAGATTCTTCAATACATCACAGGAACATCCCTCCCTACCTACAGGAGGCACTGCCTCAGGCAGGCAACATCCATCATCAAAGAACCCCACCATCCGGGCCATGCCACCTTCTCGCAGCTCCCATCGGAGCCTGAAGTCCCACACCACCAGGTTAAGGAACAGCAAACTGCCCCCAATCATTCAGTTCTTGAACCAACTGGGCACAACCTTAATCTCTACAGTTTAGCAACAATATGACCACTTTGTACTACAACGGACCTTGGTTTTTTTTGTTCTTATTGTGTTCTATCTTGTAAAAATTGTGTATAATTTTTGTTTAATTTATGTCTTTTTTTCTTGTGAGTGCTGCTTTTATGATGCTATGTGCCTGTGGTGTTGTTGCAAGTTTTTCATTGCACCTGTGCACACATGGACTTGTGCACCTGACAATAAACTCGGCTTTGACTTTGACTTTGATTCTTCAATGGGATTGGCTGCTCAGCCTGAGGTCACTGTTGCTGGATTGCAGTAATCCCTGGAAAGTAAGCAAAACTGTCCTCTCCACTGGGCTCAATCCCGGTGATTCTCGTTGATGCCAGTTACGCAGTTGGGTGCCAACGCTGTGTGCCATGCCATCACTGATTGCCATTGGTTACAGTCCCAGTGACACTGGAGCAAACAATGTGGACATCTGACTATCGCGCAGCAGAAGGACAGGTACACTTCCCTGTCCCCCATCTCTCTTACAGAGTTTGATGCAGGAGGTGAGGTTGGCAGTCTCCATTTTTCTCAATGTAGTTGTTTAACCTTACATTTATTTAAAAGTCAAAGTCCTGACGTATTCCCATCCCTTGTTCTTTGATCCCAGACCACGTGACGGTGTGACTATTGGCAGCCTGTTCTGCAACGCCCCATTTTACTTCCATTGATTTTTCCTTTCAAGTCCTTCATTCGTTTGTCAGAATGAGGCCTTGCGTGCACAAGTTCTCAAGTTACAAACTCTATGCGGTCACTTGTTTTAACCTGCCAGGGACCTTCCTGGGCGATTAGTTTCTGAATAAGGCTTTTTGAAGATGTTGATCAGCTTTTGCTAGTTTTACCAGGTGCATAGCCAACAATTACAAACTTAAATTCCTTGGAGTGCTAAAGAATGTTTTATGTTCATGACCCCCAGTTAAACTCCATATCAAAGAAATTGGAAGGCTCAGTCTAGACAAAGAACACATCAGAAGAACAGATGCGGGTGGTATAAATGAGCATTCTTTATTCAAACGCAGAGTTTAAGTGGTGCAGCTGTATCACAGCTTCAGAGGCCCGGGTTCAATCCTGGCCTCAGATACTGTCGGTGTAGAGTTTGTAAGTTCTCCCTGTGTATGCATAGGCTTCCTCAGGGTGCTCCAGTTTCTTCCCACATGGAGTCATAGAGTCATACAGAAACAGGCCCTTCAGCCCAACTGGTCCATGCCAACCAAGGTTCCCATCTAAGTTAGTCCCATTTGCCTGCATTTGGCCCATATCCCTCTAAACCTTTCCGATCCATATACCTGTCCAAGTACCTTTTAAATGTTGTTAACGTGCCTGCTGCAACCACTTCCTCTGGCAGCTCATTCCATATATTGACCAACATTTGGGTGGCAAAAGTTGCCCCTCAGTTTCCTATTAAATCTCTCCCCTCTCATCTTAAACCTATGCCCTCTAGTTCTTGATTCCCCAACCCTGGGGAAAAGACTGCGCATTAAGCCTAACCATGCCCCTCATGATTTTATGAGATCACCCCTCATTCTCCTAAGCTCCAACCAAAAAAGTCCCAACCTGCTCAACCTCTCTCCAAAACTCAGTCCCTCGAGTCCCAGCAACATCCTTGTAAATCTCCTCTGCACTCTTTCCAGCTTATTGGCATCTTTCCTACAGCAGGGTGACCAAAACTGAACACAATGTACCAAACACATGCAGGCTGGTCGGTTAACCAGTCACTGTGGGTGGCCCCTGGTGTGTAACTGAGTGGTAGAATCTCAGCGAGTTGATGGGATTGGTGTACAAGTAATGTAGATGGGTGCTTGATGGTTGTCACGCATTCAGTGGGCAGAAGGGCCTCTTTCTGTGTTGTGTGGCTTTGTTTGTCCATTAAGGAACTGAATGAACAGCCCTAAATTTTCAGTTGGTGACTTGTGGTTTTCTAACATCTTCCTGGGCAACTCCATCCCAAAGCTCAATCGTGGGCCCTCACTTCGCAAATATCAGAAGCATTGAAAAACATTCATAAACTATTAAAAAGTAATCAATCTACAGTTTTAAAAAGTTATTAAAAATTACAAAATGAATGCTGACTGAAGTGAATGAAGGTCCCTTCACTGAACTTGATCCAGCTGGGAGTGGGAAGGTGCTCCACCCTAATGTTTGGGAATTCCTGCAATTTCACAATCCCTCACCGGACTCCATCGGCAAACAGCCGTCAGCGAGTTGGGGCTTCCACCTTCACTTCACAGCTGATGCTGAGCCAGTTCCTGCCCAATCGTTCCCCTGAACTTGCAGAGAAACACCGGCAGATGCCTGTGAGTGCCTGCTCGTTAAGGGTTTCTGTTTGGGTCTCCGGATAGTGGATGGGATGAGGTGAGGGATCAGGTGTAGTTTCTCTTGATTTGGTTGAGTTGGACTTCCGTTCGAAGAGACTGAGGATGTGAACAAATCTGTTTGTGGGTAAAATAACAGTTGAGTGGATGTGTTCAAAAGATAGTTTAATTCAATGGACAGAGGGATCTTGGAGTACTAGTACTACATAGTTCCCTGAAAATGGCGTCACAGGTAGACAGGGTGGTAAAAAACGATTCTTGGCATGCTGGCCTTCAGTCAGGGCACTGAGTATAAGAGTTGGGATGTTATGTCCCATTTGTACAAGACATTGGTGAGACCACATTTGGAATATTGTGTTCAGTTTTGATCACCCTGCTGTAGGAAAGATGCCAATAATCTGGAAAGAGCACAGAAGAGATTTACAAGGATGTTGCCAGGACTCGAGGGACTGAGTTATAGGGAGAGGTTGAAAATGTTGGGACTTTTTTCATTGGAGTGTAGGAGACTGAGGGGTGATCTTATAAAGGTGTATAACATCATGAGGGACACAGATAGGGTGAATGGGCACAGTCTTTTTCCCAGGGTTGGGGAATCAAGAACTAGAGAACATAGGTTGAAGGTGAGAGGGGAGAGATTTAACAGGAGCCTGAGGGGCAACCTTTTTACCCAGAAGATGGTGAGTACATGGAACGAGCTGCCAGAGAAAGTGGTTGAGGCAGGTACATTAACAACATTTGGAGAAATACATGGATAGGAAAGGTTTAGAAGGATATTGTCCAAACGCAGACAAATGGGACTAGCTTGGATGGGAATCTTGGTCGGCGTGGACCTGTTGGGCCGAAGGGCCTGTTTCCATGCTGTATGACTCTGTGACAGAACTAGATTATGCCCCTAAGAAATAAGAGAACAAGTTGCCAAAAGAAACTTGCGTGGATGATTAAAGAGTGAATACTTGCAGAGGGTCAGAAGGTCTTGGAAGGCTAGTGAAGAGCAGTGTCTGCGGGGGGGGGGGGGGGGGGGGGGGGGTGTCCCCTGTGTGACCGGCCATGGAGATGCCCAGGGTTACAGCAGGGAGGTCTCTGTAAGGACAGGTGCAGCCTTTGATTAAGCTGCACCGCCCATTCTGCTGCTCCTTTGGTCACATGAAGCCTTCTCTCTTTCGGCCTGGAGTTAGGGTGACACCCCAGCCACCCACCACCACCAACAGAGCAGTGAGTGACAAACCCAGAGATCAGCACCCTGAAATAATCCTGAGGCTGGGAAGCTGAGTCTGACCATGACCCTGACCTCCATGGGCAGGGCATTCAGGATAGAGTCATAGAGTTTTGGAGCACGGAAACAGGCCCTTCAGCCCAACTCATCCATGCCAACCACGGTGCCCACCAAGCTAATCCCAGTTTCCCCCATTTGGCCCATAGCCCTCTAAACCTTTCCTATCCATGTATTTAAATAGCAACATTTAAAATCCAAATGTCTTTTAAATGTTGTTATTTTACCTCCCTCAAACACTTCCTCTGGCAGCTCCTTCCATATACGGACCACCCTCTGTGTAAAGAAGTTGCCCCTCAGGTCCCTTTCAAATCATTCACCTCTCCCCTTAAACCTGAGCCCTCTAGTTTTTAGTTCCCTTTCCCTAGGAAAATGACTGACTGTATTTACCCTATCTATGCCTCTCATGATGTTACACACTTTGATAAGGTCACCCTCCAATCTCTTACACTCCAAGGGATAAAGTCCTAGCCTGCCCAACTTCTCCCAATAACTTAGGTCCTCAAATGCTGGCAGCATCCTTGTAAATCTTCTCTGCACTCCTTCCAGTTTCATGATACCTTTCCTATAACAGGACGACCAAATCTGTACACAATACTCCAAGTACAGTCTCACCAATGTCTTTTACAACTGCAAAATAACATCCCAACTCCTATAAGTGCCCTGAATGATGAAGGCCGGTGTGCCAAACGCCTTCTTAACCACATTGTCTACCTGTGATGCCGCTTTCAGTGAACTATGTACTTGTAACTCCTAGGTCCCTCTATTCTACAACAGTTCCCTGGGCCCGACCATTCACTATATAAGTCCTATCTTTTACCTGCATCTACCTATCACCACCTTATGCCCACCCCCACCTCCCCTCTTTTGTCCACCTATCACTGCTCTGCTTTTCCCTCCTAAATATTGGGCTTCCCCCTTTTCCTATCTTCAGTCCTGAAGAAGGGTCCTGGTCCGAAACATTGACCACCTGCTTTTCTCCACGGATGCTGCCTGGCCTGCTGAGTCCTCCAGCATCATTGTGTTTTTCATCTAGATTCCAGCATCTACTGTCCTTTGTTTCTTTTGTAAGTCCTACCCTAGTTTGACTTCCCAAAATGCAAAACTTCACATTTATCTGAATCGAAAGCCATTTGCCAATCCTCAGCCCACATACCCAGCTGATCGAGACCCCCTGTAAGTTTTGATAACCTTCTTCAGTGTCTACGGTACCACCTATTTTAGTATCATCCGCAAACTTACCAACCGTGCCTTGTACGTTTCCATCCAAATTGTTGATATAAATAACGAACAACAAAGGTCCCAGCAGTGACCCCTGTGTCACACCACTGGTCACAGGCCTCCAGTCCGAGAAACAACCTTCAACCATCACTCTCTGCTTTCTATCATTGAGCCCATTATGAATCCAATCAGCTATCTCTGGATCCCATGCGATCTAACCTTCCAGACTATTCTGCCACACAGGACCTTGTCAGAACTCTTGCTAGAGTCCATATAGGCAATGTCCTCTGCCCTAATCTGTTTTCTTGGTTACTTCTTCGAAAAACACTGAGAGATCTGTCAGAGGCCACCCTCCAGTCTTCCAGAACTTCACCCATGGTTAAAGACGAAGCATCTATCTCTGCAAGGGCCTCTGCAGTTTCTTCCCCAGCTTCCCACAACGTCCGAGAATGCACTCGGTCAGTCCCTGGAGATTTATCCATCTCAATGCACTTTAAAGCCACCAGTACCTCCTCCCTGGTAATTCGTACGTGGTCCAAGACATCATCACTCCTTTCCCTCATTTCTTTAGCATCTGTCATCTTCTCCACCGAAAAAAACTGATGAGAAATTTTCATTAAAAATCTCGCCCGTCTCCTGTGGCTTCACAGATAGACAGCCATGCTGGTCCTTAAGGGGATCTATTCCCTCCTTAGCCACGCTTTTACTCTTAATATACCTATGGAATGTCTTGGGATTTTCCTTAACCCTGCCTGCCAGGTTCATCTCATACCCTCTTTTTGCCCTCCTGATTTCCGTTTTAAGAGCATTCCTACACTACTTGTAGTCGCCGAGGGATTCACTTGTTCCCACTTGCCCAAACCCAATGTACAGCTCCTTCTTTTTCCTGACCAGAGCCTCAATATCTCTCATCAACCAGGGTTCCCTAAACTTGCCAGCCTTGCCCTTCACCCGAGTAGGAACATGCTGCTCCTGGACTCTCAATATCTCACTTTTAAAAGCCTCCCACTTGCCAGTCGTTCCCTTACTAGCAAACAGTCTCACCTGATCAATCTCTGCAAGATCCCACCGAGTGCCTCCAAAATTGGCTCTGACCCAGTTTAGGACCTTAACCTGTGGGCCCGCCCTATCTTTCTCCATAACTATTTTAAAACTATTAGAATTATGGTCACTGGACCCAAAGTGCTCCCCGGCTGACATTTCGGTCACTTGCCCTGCCTCATTCCCTGAGAGGAGGTCCAGTGTTGCACCCTCTCTAGTAGGGCCCTCTGTACATTGATTAAGGAAATTTTCTTGGACACAGTTAATAAATTCCACCTCGTCCAAGCCCCTTGAACTATCGGTGTCCCAGTCAATATTGCGGAAGTTAAATCTCCCACTAATATTCCCCTAATCTACACATCTGCTCCTCTGATTCCCACCAACTATTGGGGGGCCGACAATACAGTCCCATCAAAGTGAACCTCCCCTTCTTATTTCTAAGTTCTACCCATGTGGCCTCGCTGGATGATCCCCCAGGAATATCCTCCCTAAGCACTGCTCTTATGTCCTCCCTCATGAAAAAGGCAACTCCTCCTCCTCTCTTACTTGCACCTCTGTCACACCTGTAACATCTGGATCCTGGAACATTGAGCTGCCCGTCCTGCCCTTCCCTCAGCCGTGTTTCTGTTATGACTGTGACATCCCAGTCCTCAGAGCCAATCCCCACCCTGAGTTTGTCTGCCTTACCTGCAGTCTTTCCTCTCCCTTTGCTGTGCTCCTGGCTATCTTGACTACTAAATTTGCTCTCGTCAGCTACAGAATTATTCCCTGATGTCTCATCAGCCTCTCTACTGCTCAGAGTCCCACCCCCACCCCTTCCAATCTGGTATACACCTTCCTGGATAGTACCAGCGAATCCCTCTGCCAAGATATTGGTCCCCCTCCAGTTCAAATGCAACCTGCCCCACTTGTACAGGTCACCCCTGCCCCAGAAGAGATCCCAATGATCCAAGAGCCTGAATCCCTGCCCCCTGCACCAGCTCCTCAGCCACACATTCATCTGGCCCAACTTTCTTTTCCTGCCTCACTAGCACATGGCACTCCGGAGATCACGACCCTCGAGGTCCTGCTTTGTAACTTTTCCTAACCCCCTATACTCACTCTGCAGGACCTCATCCCTTTTTCTACCTATGTCATTTGTACTAATGTGTACGACAACCTCTGGCTGCTCACCCTCCCCTTTGAAAATGTTCTCCAACTGCTCAGAGACATCCCTAACTCTGGTACCAGGGAGGCAACACACCATCCTGGCATCTCTTCTGTGGCCACAGAATCTGTCCCCCTAACTATCAAGTGTCCTATCACTATTGCCCTGTCTGACTGCATCCCTTCCCACTGAGCCTCAGAGCCGGTCACAGTGCCACAGACCTGACTGCTGCTGTTGCCTCCTGAAAGGCCATTCAACCCCCTCCCCATCAGTATCCAAGGAAGTATACCTGTTAGTGAGGGGAATGGCCACAGGGGAATCCTGCACTCTTGCCTTTCCTGGTGGTCACCCAGCTACCTGCTGCCCGTACCTTAGGTGTGACCACCTCACTAAAACTTTTATCTGTGATGCTGCTGAGGGCGTCCAACACCAGCTCCAGTTCCTTCACTTCACGTGGTCAGTCAGGAGCTGCAGCTGAACACACTTCCCACAGGTGTCGTTACCAGGGCCACTGGCATTCTCCCTGATCTCCCACATCCTGCAGGAGGAGCACGCCACTGCCATTTTGACTGCGCTATGTGTGAAAAATAAAGAGACCTTACCGGTCCTTACCTGTACCTCTGCTCAGCCTCCTCACCAAAGCCTCAGTACTTACCACTCAAACACTGGCCTCTCTCACTATGGCCACTCCAAAATGGCCACTCTGCTATACCTTATTTTCTTTTTATTGGCTGATGTGCCTCAGCACTTCTCAATCCTTGCTCCATAGTCCAAGCCCATGATGTCTGCATGGACTATTACATCAATTTAAACTCATCCCATTTGTCTGCACAAGGTCCATGTCTCTCCATTCCCTGTTTTTACGAGTCCAGGTTGCTACTTGATGAGTATCCCTTTAAGGTGCCTGAATGGTAGTGTGTGTGGCTTTGTCTGACTGCTACGAGTGGGAGCTTCTATGATTGGAATGCTGCAGGTGTCTGAAGGAGGATTAATTGAAGTGCTGGCAACTGCAGATATATCTGTGAGCTGATTCTTGAACCCAGCAACATTGGTATTGGTATTGGTATTGGTTTATTTTTGTCAATTGTACAGTGAAAAACTTGTCTTGCATACCGATCGTACAGGTCAATTCATTACATATTGAGGTAGTACAGAGTGCATTGATGTAGTACAGGTAAAAACAATAACAGTACAGAGTAAAGTGTTACAGCTACAGAAAGTGCAGTGCAATAAGGTGCAAGGTCACAACAAGGTAGATCATGAGGTCATAGTCCATCTCATTGTATGAGGGAACTGTTCAATAATCTTATCACAGTGGCGTAGAAGCTGTCCTTAAGTCTGGTGGTACGTGCCCTCAGGCTCCTGTATCTTCTACCTGATGGAAGAGGAGAGAAGAGAGAATGCCCCAGGTGGGTGGGGGTCTTTGATTATGCTGGCTGCTTCACCAAGACAGTGAGAGGTAAAGACAGAGTCCAAGGAGGGGAGGCTGGTGTCCGTGATGCGCTGGGCTGTGTTCACAACTCTCTGCAGTTTCTTGCAGTCCTGGGCAGAGCAGTTGCTGTACCAAGCTATGATACATCCAGATAGGATGCTTTCTATGGTGCATCGGTATAAGTTGGTGAGAGTCAAAGGGGACAAACCAAATTTCTTTAGCCTCCTGAGGAAGTAGAGGCACTGATGAGCTAAGCACCTGGCCCAGATGGTGTCCCTGGCCATGTGCTGATCAGCTGGCAGAAGTATTTGCGGACATATTTAACCTCTCCCTGCTTCAGTCTCAGGTTCCCACCTGTTTTAAGAAGACCACTATCATCCTGGTACCAAAGAAAAGCAAGGTAACATGCCTCAATGACTACCGAGCAGTGTTTCTATTGTTGCTGGGACGTAACACTGTCTGTTCATGGGTCTTTCTAAATGCCTCTTAAACTTTGCTGTCGTATCTGCTTCCACCACCTCTGGCAGCCCGTTCCAGGCACCCGCCACTCTCAGTGTAAAAAAAACTTGCCTTGTAAATCTCCTGTAAACTTCCCCCTCTTTTCTTAAATCTGTGTCCTGTGGTATTTGACAGTTTGGCCCTGGGAAAAAGCCTCTGAATGAACCTGTCTATGCCGCTCATAATGTTATAGACTTCTATTGCCAATTCTACAGCTGTAAGTCCAGTCTGTTTCCATGGAAATATGTGTTTCTTCAACCCCTTCAAATTCTTGCTGGTGCAATTACACAATTACCTCAACCATGGGGGCGGCACAGTAGTGTAGCAGTTAGCGTAACACTATTACAGCGCCAGCGACCCGGGTTCAATTCCGGCCGCTGCCTGTAAGGAGTTGATACGTTCTCCCCGTGTCTGCACGGGTTTCGTCCGGGTGCTCCAGTTTCCTCCCACGTTCCAGAGATGTACAGGTTAGGAGCTGTGGGCATGCTGTGTTGGTGCCGGAAGCGTGGCGACGCTTGCGGGCTGCCCCCAGCACATTCTCACTAATGCAAAAAGATGCATTTCACTGTGTGTTCTGATGTACGTGTGACTAATAAATAAAATTCTTATATATATCTTTATTTATAAGGTCGCCTATTTGTGCTTTTGCAACTCATCAGACTATCCTATTCACAGGATGTTATTTCTCAGCACATCCTTATCTGCTTGTTCTGTGCTCAGGGTCAGCTGTGTTGGCACAGCTCCACTTTCCCACGTTGATACTGACCAGGTGTCGATCACAGGCTCTCTCGCTCTCTCTCTCTCTCTCTCTCTCTCTCTCTCTCTATTGTTGAGTGCATCCCTCTGGCTGCTATATTGGTGACAGGGAAGATCAAAGTACAAGAAAAGGTACGAAAGGCCGGTGAGATAGAACACAGAACACTACAGCACAAGAACAGGCCCTTCAGCCCAAAATGTTGTGCCAAACTAATTAAACTAGTAATTAAACGCCTAACTAAAGTAATCCCTACTGTGTACACAACGTCCATCTCCCTCCATTCTCTGAATATTCACGTGCCTATCTAAGAGCCTCTTAAATCCTTCTATCATATCTGCCTCCACCACCACCTCTGGCAGTGCACTCCAGGCACCCACCACTCTCTGTGTAAAAAAATTGCTCTGCACATCTCTTTTGAACCTACCCCCTCTTACCTTTAAATGCATGCCCTCCAGTATTAGACATTTCGACCCTGGGAAAAAGATACCTGCTGTCTACTCTATCTATGCCTCTCATAATTTTATAAATTTCTATCAGGGATAGCAGGTATATGGTAATGGTCAATGAAAAGAAATTTGCAAACTGTATTAGGAAAAGAATACTTTCATGAGCAGTGTGGTTCCCCTGATAAATAACAATAAGGAGTTGGCAGCCGGGTTAATTATTTTGTACCATTATAAGAAGAGGTCACTGCACTTTACCTCCTCAGGAAACCAAGGTTTAGACAGCATTAGCACTTGCCAAAATTTATTTAAGCAAAATAATGAAAAATAAGAAATGAGCGATGCTACTGTGACAAATCTTCTGGATCAGACAGCTTCCATCTAGAGATTTTAAAAAAGTAAAATTGTGAAGCCCAAACCACGATCTTCCAGAATTCTCTGAACTTAGGAACCGGCCCTTTAGATTTAAGTTTGCATACGTCCCTCCAGTGTTTATTTGCTTGTTTGTTTGCACAGACTTGAAAAGCATCTGATGAACTGAAGGTTAAGTTTGACAATCTACTCAACCCCCACTGGGCTTGCATGTCACAGAGCCTCGGCAGCTCCTGTTCACACACGGGCCGGTGATGTGATGAACAGATTGCACTTCACACTTGCAGCAGGTCAGTTCTTTCTTTCTTGATGTGAAAGATTCAGCCAGCCCTGCTGTGTGTGTGCTGAATGGGATTGAGCTTCCCATAGCATTTTGTGCAAATTGAAGCCAGGTAGTCTCGTGTGGGGCCTTTGATCAAGGACATTGCAAGTTGGGTTCCACAATTTCTACAATGCAATAGTGAAACAATACAATACTGCTTACGTTATATAATATCATACATTATAAAATTGTACAGATACAATACAATACTGCTCTACTCTCTCTACACTCATGAGTGTGTGGCTAGGCACAGCTCAAACACCATCAATAAATTCGCCGATGACACCACTGCTGTTGGCCAAACCTCAGATGCCAGTGAGGAGGCGTACAGGAGTGAGGTAGATAAGGTAAGATAACATTTCTTTACTAGTCACATGTACGTCGAAACACACAGTGAAATGTATCTGGATCAGCTGGTTGTGTGGTGTCGCAACAACAACCTCACACTCAACATCAGCAAGACCAAGGAATTGATTGTGGACTTCAGGCAGGGGTAGTCGAGGGAACACACACCAGACCTTATTGAGGGGTCAGCGGTGGAAAGGGTGAGCAGCTTCAAGTTCCTGGGCATCAATATCTTGGGCCCAACACATTGATACAATCACAAAGAGGGCACGCCAGCAGCTCTACTTCATTAGGAGTTTGAGGAGATTTGGGATGTCGCCAAAAACTCCTGCAAATTTCTACAGAACATTCAGACTGGTTGCATCACTGCCTGGTGTGGAGGCTCCAATGCACAGGATCAAAAGAGGCAGCAGAGGGTTGTAGACTCAGCCAGCTCCATCACGGGCACAACCCTCCCCACCATCGAGGACATCTTCAAGAGTTGGTGCCTCAAGAAGGAGGCATCCTTCATTAAGGACCCTCACCACCCGGGACATGCCCTCTTCACGTTACTACCATTGGGGAGGAGGTACAGGAGCCTGAAGATGCTGTACTGCTGCCACGAAACAACAAATTTCACAACAAATGTCAGTGATAATAAACCTAATTCTGAGATGGCGTGGGTTCTCAGCAGTGGGGAGGCCCTGACATGATAAAAGGCACTGTACAGAAGGGCCCCCCAACCTTCCCTGTATAAATAATAAGGTTGTGACCTGAGACCCAGCAAGTGGGACTGATCTGACCCCTGGGACATGGCTGGCACATGTAATCCAGCTCAGACCTCTCTCTGGGGAAACACAGACAGGCAGCCCAAGCCCACTGTGTGCCTGAACCACCCCAGGGGAAAATAAACAGCTGATCGGCTTAGAAATAGGAAGCACTTTATTTGAGAGTGAATCAGAGAGATAACAAGTTATTCTAACTGGTCTTTTTATTTGGGTCAAAAAATTCCCATCAGCCATGTGTGATCTTCCTGTGTGTATATTAACCTCATGTTTCCTGCATCAAAATGGTGGCTGCGCCTTGATAACAATTTGGTAACAATTTAAGATTTCCTGAAACTGTGGGAAAATTCCACAGAGATGCAGGTCTCTCTTTCTGCTGTGTGCTGGGATTGCTGCAGAGATTCCGGACTTTGCTAAACTGCGACGTGAGACGGATATTTCTGGGTGTAGTATCAAGTTCAAGTTTATTGTTGTCACAGACATCCATACACAGGGTATAAATGCCATGAAAATTAGCGTTTTGCAGCAACAGAACAGTACATTACAGGACAAGGACAAACAGAAAGACAAACATAAAGTTAACATTAACTCAAATTAACTTAAGTTATACATAACTTACATGTGCGTAAAACAAACAATAATGACACTAGTGCAAGATTGAGAGAAAGAAAAAATATATAGGTAAGGTACTGTTAAAGTTTTTCAGGTGGGTTCAAGCACCTGACGGCACTGGGGAAGAAGCCGTTGATGAACCTTGAGGTGTGGGTCTTCAGGCTCCTGTACCTCCTGCCTGATGGCAACATTGAGAAGAGGGCATGACCCAGAAGGTGGGGGTCCCTGATGATGGATGTTGCCTTCCTGAGCCATCACCTCTTGTAGATGTCCTCAGTGGTGGGGAGAGCTGTACCCGTGATGGAACTGGCTGAGTCCACCACTATCTGTAGCCTCTCACATTCCTGTGCACTGCCAATACCATACATCCGTACACTGGCAACTGTACTAACTGTCTTGCCAACCCTCCCCATGCACCTGTATAGCGAGGGTTAATAAAGTTGGCTGACTTCTGCTTTCCATTCCATTCTGCTGAGTGTTGAACAGTTGTCAATGAAGCTGGTCATTTATTGGAGGATTCAAGTCCTGACAACACAACTCAGCACTGACATCCACTCCCTTCCACCTTCAACTTGTCTCTTGTTGCTTCAAGGTCTGGGCAGGCCAGGACTGGTTGCTGTGTACTTTAGGCAGTTGAGAACAAATGGTGAGCTACAGGTAAATCAGGAATCGCCCGTGACAGCATGATCAGGTGTGAAGCTTGTAAACCTCCCAGATCCCTGCGGTACCGAGGTGTGAGCAGCTGCAGCCGAGGTGAGTACTCCTTTTTACTGTGCTTCCATCGGTGGTGTTCAGCTGTGGCTGCACAGAACCGGCGGGGGTGAGGGAAGGGAAGGGCCCTCTGGGTGCCTGTGATTCCTGCAACGAGGAATGGTAGAGTTGAAAGTACCTGAGACACTCAGCAGGGCACCGCTGGGCAGTAACAGGCCAGCAAGATGCTCGGGGCCACAAATCATTCTTTTATTTCAAAAGTAAGCTTTATTCATGAAAACATATACAAGAAATACAAAAAAAAAGTCCTTTAAGATTAAGGTTAAGATTTCTCTATTAGTCACATGTACATCGAAACACACAGTGAAATGCATCTTTGCATAGTGTGTTCTGGGGGTAGCCCGCAAGTGTCGCCATGTTTCCGGCGCCAACATAGCATGCCCACAGAGCATGCAGGACGTCCCGTGCTGACCACTGCCTGAGGGACTTTTGGTCCAAGGTGTTTTCCTGAAGGAACTTTTTCATGGATAGGTAGTACAGCAAGGTCCAATGGACTGGGACACTGTGTAGTAACAAAATCAGACCCTGTTGTGTGAAATCGTTCTTTTCTGTCTTAAGGATCAAGGACTCTGGACACGAGCTTTGTAGACCAAAACTAGTTTAATCACAAAGGCAAATGTGGGACAGAATGGATGAGAACAGACACACATGCACTTACACGCAGGATACCATGAACAAGAGAGGGGATCGCAACTAGTTTAGGATACACACACACACACACACACACACACACACACACACTAATACACACAAGCATACAGTAACAATGTACAACTTCAGGATATAACCCCTCAATGCCTGACCCACACTAGCATTGGCTCTAATATTACCCGGAGTCTGAGTGGAACACTCCCAGACCATGTGGTGATGCACTCTTACCAGTGATCTCTGCAGCGTTGTCTCACTACTCCTGGGGTCATCAAAAAAGGGAGAGCTGGGGGATTGAAGCCCTTTTTATGGTCCTAGGAGGCTGGGTGGAGCCTCACTGTTGTGATTTAAACGAGCCAATGGTGTGGGAGTCAAAGACAAAGGTTCCTGCCACAGCCAATGGTCAGGAAGGTTCAGAGCCAAAGGGTACTGGTCAGGCAAGTTCAGAGTGGTCAGGCAAGTTCAGAGGCAAAAGGTACTCTCACGCCTGGGGGGGGGGGGGGGCGTGGTTCTGCACCTTGATTGACAGTAGTATCACTTCCGATCAGAGGAGTAATGCTGTCCTCCAGTCAGCGGACGTCAGTGTCGTTACTGTCATGTGACAGCCATGTGGCTTTCTCACAACAGACCCATCCTTTGCAACACCAGGGACAGGTAGAAACTCAGCACATAGTGACACGTGGTGTGTGTGTGTACTTGGGTTCTACGTACAGGTTAATGCAGCCACACATGAGGGGATAGAAACAAGTTATTCCCTCTGAAGTGTGGACCAATAACTACAGATCATAAATTCAAAAATCACTGACAAAAGATCAAGAAGGGAAGATAAGGAGGCTTTTCCCCTCATGTCATTGTTGGGAACTGACATGCTCCTGAACTGATCCATCGATAACTTTCACACTAAGTTCGTGAAATACTTGAGGAGCTTCCAGTACTAGGAACAAAAGGTGGGTGTGTGGGACAAAGCCTTTGAATGAGCCTGCACTGATAGAACAGTCTGAATAGCCTTCCCTTGGGGATATAGATCTGTGATTCCATCTCAGCAAGTTGGACGTGAGCTTCACAAACAATCTTAACTCTGGCTTATTTTACCAGGTCAGCATCAGAGCTTATAGTTCCAAGAAACACTGAGCCATGGCTTTCAATGGAGATTGGAAAGTCTGTGAAAATGATAACTTTGAAGCTTTTCTCATTGCCTTGGGTAAGTCAGTGAAGCCTGACCTCCAGAAAACTACAATCAAAGACTAGTTGGTGTGCTAATGTGTTGTTGATGTACTGGAAGTTACCAAACATCGCCACCTCAACAAAGATTGTCAAATGTCTCAGGGAGAAACTTAACATTTGAGCAAATAGTTAAAATTAAAATGATGTCGCTCAGTGTTTAACAAAAAGTGTAACAACATGGATGAGCTAACAGTATAAGCAGATATAAGTGTGTTTGGTCTTAATTATGAAGATGTGGGATTGTTCCCAAGATTGCAAACTGGATGCTCTATGGTGTTTAACTTTTAGTTCCTCTGGAAAGATAGACAGATTGAAAAGTGGGACATATGCTAATAATACAGGGTTAACTAAAGATAGGAGGCCAAAGGATTTTATTCCAGAAAGTTGGAGTATAGAATCAACCTCACTGAAGTTAAGCAATAACACTACTAGAAGTAGCTTTAAATGTTCCAAAAATAATTATAATGTTGCACAAAGTACAAATCACACAATTAATCAATTGGGGATACGGCAATGTCTGTGGCGAACTTTAATCTTCATGTATAGTTGGCCAACTGAATTGACAAAAGTATTATGGAGAATGAGTTTTCCAGAATGCTATGTCTAAAACTAATCATGGAATGGGGTTACTTGGATTTGATATGTAGTCCTGAGATAGAGTTAATTATTAGTAAGGTATCCTATGAAGAGGAATGATCATATTACATCATAGAATATCAATTTTTGTGTTCAGAGTGATGTGGTCGTCAAAAATAGACTTCTGAACTGAATCCATGCCCACTTCTAAGTTACAAAGAGGTTAAGTTAGATTGGGTTATTACCTTTAAGAACATGAAGACATATCATCAGTGGTAAACATTCAAATAATTCATAATCCTCAATGAATAAATATCCTGATCAGGAATAAACACCTGAGGAAAAATTGTCTGACCATCAGCAGGTAAATGTATTAGTGTTGATGTTAGAGAGGTTCAAGAAATTGCTAAAGAAAGAGAAATTGGAACATGCCAGTAAATTAGCAAAAAAAAGCAAGAGCAGATTAAAATCATTTCTACAAAGGAAGATAAACATAGATCAGCAGGAGTAAATGAGGATCCACCGGATACAATGGCAGGAGAAATTAGAATGGGGAATAATGAAACAGTAGGTATAAACAAATATTGTAATCTGCCTTCACAGTAGAAGATAGTAAAAGTGTAAAGGGTTAAATGGGGAATCACAAATCTAGTGGCAGTGAGGCACTTAGTCATTGATAATTTCAAAGTCAAAGTTATATGCACAAGTACATGTGTGCACAGGTGCAATGAAAAACTTACTTGCAGAAGCATCACCAGCACAGAGCATCAGATAAGCAGCATTCACAAGAAAAACATAAATTAAACATAAATTACACACAATTTTTGCAAGAAAGAACACAATTAGATCAAAAAAAAAACAAAGTCCATTGTAGTGCAAAGTGATCATGGTGTTGCTAAACTGTAATGATTAGGGTTGTGCCGGTTGGTTCAAGGACTGAATGGCTGAAGGGAAGTAGCTGTTCCTGAACCTGGTGGTGTGAGACTTCAGGCTTCTGTACCTCCTGCCTGATGGTAGCTGCAAGAAGGTGGCATGGCCCGGATGGTGGGGATCTTTGATGATGGATGTTGCCTTCTTGAAAAACGTGCTGCAGAAATTAACATCTAAAGGCTTAAAAGTCTATTGGACGCGATGCTCTCAGTTGAAAGAGTAGCTGAAGAACTTGTAGAAGTACTGGTTTCCATTTCCAAAACTGCTTAGATTCCTGCATTGTCCACTTGGAAAGGAGAGAAAACAGCCAACGCTTCAATTACCTAACATCAGAAACAGGGAGGATGCCATTGTCAGATCTATGGTGTGGAGCAATTTTTGAAGAGATCTCCAAACTTCAATACTTTTGACTTGTAGTTGTGTTTCCTAATTTTGTGCACTCTTGAGAGGCCTGACAATAATTTTTAGACTACGCCCTCTAATCATTGATTCCCCAACCAGTAAAAATTATTTATTTCTTTATCTGTTCTCCATTGTGTCTTGAAAACTTTAACCAAGTTGTCCTTTGGTCCAAATACAGGGGCTCCAAACCCAGTTTGTCCTCAAACTTAACCTGGAGTCTAGATGTAATTCTGGTAAAACAAGGGCGGCATGGTAGCGTAGCGGTTAGCGCGATGCTATTACAGCATCAGCGATCGGGGTTCGATTCCCGTTGTTGTCTGTAAGGAGTTTGTACATTCTCCCCGTGTCTGCGTGGGTTTCCTCTGGGTGCTCCGGTTTCCTCCCACATTCCAAAGATGTACAGGTAGGTTAATTTGGGTTTAAAATGGGCAGCGCGGACTCGTTGGGCAGGAAGGGCCTGTTACCACGCTGTAAATAACATTTAAAAAAAACTCTTCACACTCAAGACCAATGTATCCTTTGTAAACCATGATGACCACAGCTATACACAATCCTTTTGGTGTAGTCGAGTTAGGCCTTGTCTCAGTGCAACGTGACTCCTTTCAGACCTTTGGATATAAAGACCAATATTTCATGAGCCTTTTAGATTATTTTTATACCTGTTCAAAATATTTTAATATCCATGGGAGCAGTAGCTTCTTTGGGCTCCAATGGGAGTGGCACAGTGGCACAGCTAGTAGAGCAGCTGCCTCACAGCTCCAGAGACCCAGGTTCAATCCTGACCTCAGGTGCTGTTTATGTGGAGTTTACACGTTCTCCCCATGACCATGCGTGTTTCCTCCAGGTCCTCTAGTTTCCCTCCACATCCCAAAGACATGGTGGGGCATTAATTAGCTCATATACTGTTAATTACCTCCTAGTGCAGGTAAGGATCTAAAGAAGCAAAAGAACAGGACATGATGGACACGTGAATGAGAATAAGTGGCAGGGTTGCAGGGAAACAAGAGGGTGAACAGACTTGCTCTACTGGGAGCTGGCATGGATCCAATAGGCCTCCTCCTGTGTTTAATGAGTAAATTTCTATCTTTTCACCTTAGATATGCTTCCTTTTCCTTTTGACTAAACTTGCAATATCTTTTGCAAACCGGCTGAGATGAAGGGTCTTGACCCGAAACATCAACTGTCCATTTCCCTCCACACATGCTGCCTGACCCATTGAGTTCCTCCAGCTGTTTGCTTTTAGCTCCACATTCCAATATCTGCAATCTCTTTTTCTCTCCAGTTTGCAATATCTCTGGTCATCTTAGGTTCCCGAACCTTCCCATCCTCGTCTTTCTCCCTCACTGGAACAAGCTGTTCCTGAACTCTAACCAGCTGGCTTTTAAAGGATTTCCACAACTTATTAGCACAAATGAAATTTTATTTGTCATTGCTGAATCACTTAGCATGTCACTACACTCATTTTTAAGAGCCCCTGTGGTCCTGAAAATTGCAAAAGAAGCAAAGATTTTGTGTTGTTTTTAAACATCTTCTGAAGTCCTTTCCACTGCCCCCTCGTTCTAGTTCTTACTGTTTATTTTATTATTTGCTCCTCCCCCAGTTTCTCTCCCAGTCACCAGATTTTGCATTAGTTATTGCATTTTTTGGACGATTTTCTTTTACTTTTATGTTGGCCTTACCTTTTTAATTATCCTTGCCTTTTAGGTTCTTTGTCTCATTGAATATTTTTTTAACACCCACCGATCTTCTGTTGATTTACAAGAGGAAATATTTCTGCACACAAGAAGCAGTAGAAAGTTGGAAGTCCTGCAAGTGGCAATTCCTGATGCAATTAAATTTTAATAGATTTTCTAACCAAGTTAAGGGATGCAGGGACAAAGTGGTTCTATGGAGCTAGGTGAAGAACAGACGATATCTCACTGAACAGTGGAATAGAAATGAGGGTCAGAACAGCCAACTTCTGTTCTTGTGTGAAGGTCACCATCACGGAGGATATAATGTCAGGTGATCACTGGGCCAGATAAGGAGGAGTCAGGAGAAGTTGTGGGTGGGTGGTGCCAGGTGTGGTCGCCATCCTGTGGAAGCTGATCTGTTTCCGAGGAAAGAAATGACCAGACTGGGGACTAAACCTTCATCCATGGTCATAGCCCTTCCTCCCCTACCTCTGAGAACCTCCCTGTCCTACAATCTATGGTAATGCCTCTCCTTACCTCTGAGAACCTCCTCCTGCCTATAACCCCACCACATTTCCAGAGCTAGCCTTGGGCATTCTGGATTTTAATCATTCCATTACTTGGCAGTCACTTCTCGAGTTGCCTCACCCTAAGCTCTGTCATTCCCACCCTGAACATCTCCACCTCAACTTCACTCTGCTCCTTTAAGCAGTTTCTTAAAACCAACCTCAAGAACAAGCTTTTCATCAAAGCTTTCCTGGTAAAGGTGCCATGCAAATGCAAGATTTTGTTGTCATATTCCACACTTCTGAATCCCAACTTCCCAGAGAGCCCCTGTTTCAGCAGGTCTGGCCTCAGAGTGCTCTGTGTGCTGTACTCTGACCGTGCACTCAGTCTGCCTCAGGTGAATAACTGGCGTGCTGCTTTGTGCTGTTGTTGTCCAGGTGTTCCTGAGAAGCAGCGAAAGATGGTGCTGGATGACAGGCTAGAAATGGGCATAAAGCAAGAAGGAAGCAAGTTCACAATCGTTGAGAAAAGCTGCCTTTGTACTAAGACTTCGGAGTGGTTTTTGGATGAAGAATTCGAAAACATCCTTGCTGACGGGAGTCAGGTGAAGGTATTCCAGCAGGAATAAACGATCTCCTTCTCCAATGCTCCCCCTTCTCCAATAGCGCTGATGCCCGTTGGTCACCTAGTTCCATGTGGGCAGGGCCCTCTCAGCTTCTCGGCCAACGCTCCACTCTGTGTGAAGCACGGAAAAATTATAACCAGGCTGGTTGGTTAGCCACTCCTCTGGTGTCACTTCATAACTCTCTCCCTGCTGCGATATTTGGTACAGGAAGTCCCCGACTTACGAACGCCCGACTTATGAACATCTGTACTTACAAACCGACCTTCGTAGGCCTGGCCCCCGATCCTACCACGGCGGCGGTACACCTTCTTTGGCCCAACCCCCGGCCAAGTGAGCATGTGCAGTCGGGGAACCCTGGGCCAAATGCGCATGTGTGGCAGGGGCCATGTGCGGCCACGATCCCCGGCCCAAGTGCACATGTGCAGACACTGTTCCCAGTTACACACAAAATCGGGTTACGAACAATCTCAAAAATGGAACTTGTTCGTAACCTGGGAACTTCGTGTATTGGTTTATTATTGTCACACATACCGAGGTACAGTGAAAAACTTGTCTTGCATACCATTCACACAGATCAATTCATTACACAGTGCATTGAGGTAGTACACAGTAAAACAATAACAGAATACAGAGTAAAGTGTCACAGCTACAGGGAAGTGCATTGCAGGTAGACAATAAGGTGCAAGGTCATAACAAGGTGGATTGTGAGGTCAGGAGTCCATCTCATCGTTAACTCCAAGGCCCGATTTAAATCACAATGTGGCTTCCCATCCATTTTAAGCAGGAAAGTAAGAGGAAGCCTGTGGACTAGCACTGTAATACTCCTCTACCCACACCACCCACAGATCTCACAGATCAGATGGAGTGAGTTCACAGATGGAGTGACCTGACCCCCACCTTTACTGTGCTCCAGGCCCTCTTTCATATTGTTCAGCCTGGTTGCAAACTCAAAATTACCGCTTTGTAAACTTTCAGTTGGCCATCGTGACCTGCTATGCTCACGTTAAAAGTGACCCCGCTGGCTTTGTGGAGGTGTCCTTGTTGGCTGCTGAGTGAGGCAGGTTAAGCTCCCAAGGGCTTCAGGGGAATAAATGACCGCACTATAGTGTTACGTGGTCACTGGCTGATTTCCGTCAAGTGGGTAGGGTTAAAATTGCACCTGAGATTAATTCTTGTAATGAGGACTAAATCAACCTGTCAACCCCAGCCAGTGGAGTTGCTCAGCCGTCCCAAGTCACACCTTCTGCACAGCACAGCAACACAGTGCAGCATATTAACAGTGGTGAGCAGTATTTAATAGGGAAGGCAGAGGCAGCGGATGGCCAGAGGGTCTCCCAGCGATCCACAGATGTCCTTATCGAGCCATGTTACCGGACAAAGCACCAGCAGCCAGTAAACCTCAGGGGCCTGTAGACGTCGCCATCAGCCCAGGGCAGGGAGCTCGAGGTATAATCCCCTCTTTCTGTTTCAGGGAACATTTGTCTTGTCCAAGCCAAATTGCCTAACTGGACATTTTAAGAAGCTTTCAGATGGAAAAGACTTTACCATCATCAGAGAGGTTGACGGTGATACACTGGTGCAGGTGGGTCAGTGATGGTTTGTGATTTACTAGAACCCTGAGCAAACAGGAAGCTGTGGGCCTGGTTGGTGGTTTGGGTTGTGGCAGGCAAGGCTGGTGGGAGGAGCCAGGCTGAGCCCCACAAGAGGACTGAAGATCCCAGGAGACTCAATAGGACAAATTTCACTGTAATTGTGGACATCTTATGAAGTGATACTAAATAACTGAGAGGGAGAAAGGATCCATTGCTCACATTACTTGCCAGTGTTTGGGAGAATGAGAGGTAATCTCATTGAAACTTGAGAAACAACAAAGGACTGAGCTCCTCCAGAATCATGGTGTTTTTCATCTCATTGACACTTAGAAGGGCTCAGCAAGTTGTATCCAGAGAGGAGGTTTCTCCTTACTGAAGAGTGGAGAACCAAGGGCTGCAGTCTCAGAACAAGGGGCAGGCCATCTGGGATTCAGATGAAGAGAGATTTCTTTATTCAGAGGGATGTGAAACTTTGGAGTTTCTACCCTGGAAGGCAGTGCAGGTTCAGTGACTGAGTCCATTCGAAACACAAGTCAATGGATTCCTGGATAAAGGGAATCAAGGGCATGAGGATAGTACAGGAAAATGGCACTGAGGTCAAAGATCAGCATGACGAATGGCAGGCAGACTAGGGATGTATGACTCCTCTACCGATCTCTTCTGTTCTGTTCTAATACATGGTTTGCTGTTCCTGAATTGTCCATGTTCTGAAAGCAGCGCCATCCTCATCACGTGAATCAACTCCAACGGCAATACCCACTCCACTGAGAAAATAATACGACCTAAGTTAAAAAGTTAACTCTTCACACCTTCCGCCGGGGAGAGTGAACATTTCCACTCCCTGTCCAGAAGCTTTCCTTCTCAAACTCTTGCAGTGACCACTGTACTTCAGCACATCCACCAGACCGGAAAACCTCACACCTTCACATCCAAGTTCCTGCCTCCACCAAGAGGAAAATCTGGAAAAGAGATGGGTGCAGGGATAGTAACCTGAAGAATCTGATGCATAATGTACCCAGACCGGCTTTTCAAAGAACTTTGAGTTTCCAGTTCACCCCAGAGACAGACCTATCCCCACCGGTACTGTACCCAGTGTATTACAGTGGCAGACCTATCCCCACCAGTACTGTACCCCAGTGTTATACAGTGGCAGACCCATCCCCACCAGTACTGTACCCCAGTGTTATACAGTGGCAGACCCGTCCCCACCAGTACTGTACCCCAGTGTATTACAGTGGCAGACCTATCCCCACCAGCACTGTACCCCAGTGTTATACAGTGACAGATTCATCCCCACCAGTACCGTACCCCGGTGTTATACGGTGACAGACCCATCCCCACCAGTACCGTACCCCAGTGTTATACGGTGACAGAGCCATCCCCACCAGTACCGTACCCCAGTGTTATACGGTGACAGAGCCATCCCCACCAGTACCGTACCCCAGTGTCATACGGTGACAGACCCGTCCCCACCAGTACTGTACCCCAGTGTTATACAGTGGCAGACCCGTCCCCACCAGTACTGTACCCCAGTGTTATACAGTGGCAGACCCGTCCCCAGCAGTACTGTACCCCAGTGTTACACAGTGGCAGACCCGTCCCCAGCAGTACTGTACCCCAGTGCTATACAGTGACAGACCCATCCCCACCAGTACCGTACCCCGGTGTTATAAAGTGACAGACCCGTCCCCACCAGTACTGTACCCCGGTGTTATACGGTGACAGACCCATCCCCACCAGTACCGTACCCCAGTGTTATACGGTGACAGACCCATCCCCACCAGTACCGTACCCCAGTGTCATACGGTGACAGACCCATCCCCTCCAGTACCATACCCCAGTGTCATACGGTGACAGAGCCATCCCCACCAGTACCGTACCCCAGTGTTATACAGTGGCAGACCCGTCCCCACCAGTACTGTACCCCAGTGTTATACAGAAGGAGAATAGATGTTATACAGTGACAAAGGAAAAGATACTGACTGGAAATCCCAGACAAAGGGAAAGGAATGGACTGGGTATCCAGATTTGAAGAGAGTCTGCTTTCAGGACAGAGAGAGGGGGCTGCATGCATTGCTCCAGGTGTAGAAGGCAGGAGGTGAAGGAGATAGAAGGATACACAGTGAGGAAATCATCTCCCTCCTAACTAAGTATCTTTTCTTCTAAATATAGGTCATTAAGATTGACGGACAGGAAGCCAAAAGAACCTTCAAGAAACAGTGAAGGGTACTGATCAGAGATGTCACCAAGATCCTGATATAAAACAGTTCCTGTGTGTGCGATAGTGTTCTGCACCTGGCTGATCAAACTCTGTTTGCCGATCTTAATGTGCAAATTTGTTGTATTACTCTATGTGCAATAAATGACCATGGATTGATAACATTATGCAAATAGGAGAGAACAGATTCCTAACCAATAAAAAGCATAATGAAGTAAAGCCACTGTTGCTTTACTAATTCCTTAAAGGGACAGCCACAGTGCAGTTGTTGCAGCTTTGCTTCAGTTCAAAATCTGCTTCAGGGATGAGCATGCTATTGAGTACTGAGGGACTGCACAGCTGGACAATGGGTTAAAGGGACCTGGTCTGATCTCTGCACCATAATAATAATAATTAAAACAGAAACTCAATCAGTCACCCAAACCATCTTTCCAGGTGAAGCAGTGATTCCCTTGCACTTCTTCCAATCTAGTACACTGCACTCAATGTTCACACTGTGGTCTCCTATACACTGGAGAAACCAGACACAGATCAGGTGACTGCTTTGTGGAGCACCTGTGTTCACTCTGCAGGAGTGACACTGAGCTTTCTGTTGCTGCCACTTTAATCCCCCACCCCACACCCCTCTGACCTGTCTGTGGCCTCCTGCACTGTTACAACAAGACCCAATGCAAGCTCGGGAAACAACACCTCACCTTCCATCTGGGCATGTTACAGTTGTTTGGACAATATTGAATTCTCCAACTTTAGATAACACACTCTTTCTTCCAGTCTATATTGGAACCATTTCCACCTGTCATCCTTTCCTCTCTCCATCTCTGTGTACAGTCTGGTCTGCTGAATATCACAGAGATTCTCTTTGTTTCACACATTACCCTCCCCAACTTTCACTGCTAGCTAGACTAACTTGTTTTTCTCTTTCTCAGATATGATGAAGGGTCCTTCATCTGAAACATTAACTGTTTCTCCCTCCACTTAGTTTTTCTAGGATTTTCCATTTTCTGTTTTATATCACGTTGGTTCAGTTTTCCTTATTCTACTCCCATAAGTCTGTCCTGCTGGGAAGAACCCACCACCTTACCATTGACAACTCATTACACAGACCAGAAAACTTAATGTGCTGGTAACTGTCCCCATTATACCATTTCAACCTGTCCTATCACAGACATCCTTCCCCCACTTTCTCTGCCACTGAAAACTATCTTGTATCTCTCTCTCTTCCTCAGTTCTGATGAAGGGTTGCAGACCCAAAAGATTGACTATCTCTCTTTCCATAGAAACTGCCTGATCTGCTGAGTTTTTCCTGCTTTTTCTGTTGTTACTTCTGTGGTGGTGTCTTATATGTTTAGTACATGCACAGGTCTTGCTTCTGGCCACTCTTGTATTGCTGGACAGGTTTGAGGCACCAGATGGGCTTCAGGAGGAAAGGAAAGGGGGCAGTTGTGGTGGACTTGTGGAGAGGTGAGGGGTCAAAATCATAAATGCTGGAAGACCAGCAATGAGGGGTAGGTTCTTAGCTTAAAGGGCACCAGACTGCAGCCAGTTCCAAGAGCTGTTTAGGAAGGTTCCCTTTGTGAATGTCTAAAAGTAGGGCTCTTGCTCAGTGTGAAGGCCTGCCTCCGCATGTGGATCCTGCATGGGCCACACGTGCACAGTGAACCTCCAAGCAAGTGCCATCCAGATCTGCGTCCAAAACACCGAGGAGCTGAAAATGACTTTACAACCTTCAATACCAACATGTTACGACCTCGTCTACTGCATTCGGTGCTGTCGATGTGACCTCCTCTACATAGGCGAGACCAAGCGCAGACTGGGCTACCATTTCACAGAGCACCTATGCTCAGTCCACAGTGGTCATCCCGAGCACCAGTTCAATTCCCCTTCCCACTTCTACACTGACCTGTCCATCCTCAGCCGTCTCCAGTGCAAGGCCCAACACAAACTGGAGGAACAACACCTCATAGTCCGCCTGGAGAGTCTACGACCCAATGGCATGAATACTCAGTTTTCCAATTTTAGGCAACCCTCCTTCCCCCTCCCCCCTTCTTCCCCCTCCCCCCTCCTTCCGATCCCCCTCCCATTTTTGTCCTCTCTCCCTTATACCCCCACCAGCTCCCCGTCACCCATCGTCCCCCTCCCCCTCCTGGTTCCATCCACCCACTGCACACAGACAATTCACCCACATGATACCCCCCCCACCCACCATCTGGTTCTGGTTCCACCCGCCATCCAACCCCCTCCCCAAACGGTGGTTCCCATTCTCACCTCCTTCTCCAGCACTGGTGGCCCTCTGTGTTCCTGCTTATCTCCGTCCAGCCACAGTCTCCCATCTTCACACTGCTCTCCCCCCAACGTGCTCCATCTGTTTTTTTCCCTTTTCCCTTCTCCCTGTCTCCGTCTCCATCTCTCATTCACCTGCTACTGTCTCCCAGCTCCACCCCCGCTCCCCTCCTCTACCTGACACAACCTGCCTGTCATCCTACACCCCTCCTCAGTCCACCTCAGACTCCTTTCTCACTACTCCCCGTTGCCTCTTTATGCTGGCCATCTCCCCTCTCCACTCTCACTCCTGATGCAGGGTTTCGACCTGAATCATTGACAATTCCTTCCCTCCCACAGATGCTGCTCAACCCACTGAGTTCCTCCAGCAGATTGTGTGTTGCATTGAGGCCCCAACTCCCATCAGTTTTACAGTAGAAATTTATTGCATTGTGCATCTGAATGTAACACTGCATCATAAGATTTCTGCCCCATTGCCCGGTCAGTTTCAGGTATCTTATTACTCAGACATAAACTGCATTTCCAACATCATAACTCCTGCACTGACAGAAAGACTCAAATCAGCATCCAAAATTTATCCTCAGTCCTAAATGGAGTTGAGGGGACCAATTGGAAACCACAGTGCAATTCACCCCTTTGTGTAATCTCACTAACTCTATTTTAAGGACTGGGTTTCTCTTGTAGGTATTGCCAAAGGAGCTTTCGCCTCTAATTACATCAATCCGTCTGTGTGCCTGGTGTCTGACAGAAGCCACTCTATCCCTGCCTGCAGGACTGTTGTAGGCCTGGCGGGAATGCCCCTCAGATTGGCTCTAAGATATTGGAGACACAAGAGACAGCAGACGCTGGAATCTGGAGCAACACACAATCTGCTGGAGGAACTCAGCGGATCAGGCAGCATCTGTGGAAGGAAATAGGCCGTCAACATTTCAGGTCAAGACCCTTCATCTGGACAAAAGGAGCAGAAGGGAGTTGCTGGGGCAGGCTTGTTGTTTCTGTCTGTAGAGTGAACTTCACACTGCCATTGCTGGGCCTCAGTGCTCTATATTTGCTTTTATTTATTACTTTTGTAACTTACATTGCATGATATTAGAAAGTTCTTCAAAACTTTAGCAAAAAGTTACCTGTGTCTATAATGTTGAACCAATGGCTCTCACTGTGAGTGCACTGTACAAACATCACAGTGTCTGTTTTTATGGAAATATATGCAGCTTTAAGTCTGTCCTATTTTTCTGTTTTGAATTTATTTGGACTATTACCTGCACTGCAGACCAGTTTATTTTTCACCTAATTTCCAGTTTTATCCACTTTGCCTTTTAGTTCCTAGTATTTTGTTTCTATCCTTGTTTCTTCCTCCTCAGTCTCCCCCCTCAGGTTCCCCTCCCCCTACCATTCCTATGCAGATCAACAGGCCAGCACCTAAAGTGTCCCTGTGAGGACATTGGTTCCAGTCCTACCCAGGTGTAACCCATCCTGCTTGTACAGATCCCACCTTCCCCGTGGACATCCCCAGGTCCAACCATGTCCCTGCCTTTGCTGAATGAAAACAATGAAAAAATACCCATCTGCCCTGATGCAGAGTTTGGACCTGAAACATTGACAATTCCTTTCCTCCCACAGATGCTGCTCGACCCACTGAGTTCGTTCAGCGGATTGTTTGTTGATCCGGAGACGAGCTGCACGCCATGAGTAGTTCAATTGCACAAGAGGGGATTTAATAATTAGGGGGACAGACAGTGAAGAAGATTATCAAAAATTACGGGGAGATCTTGATCAGCGAGGTAAGTGGACTGAGGAATGGCAAATTGCATTCATTCCAGATAAGTGTGAGGTGTTGTCCTACACTCATCTCTGGAGCATCTGGATAACAAAGACACCTACATCAGACTTCTATTTAATGACTACAGCTCCATCTTCAACACCCTAATTCCAAACAAACTCATCTCCAAACTCCTAGACCTAGGACTCTGCACCCACCTCTGCAACTGGATCCTTGACTTCCTGACCAACAGACCACAATCAGTAAAGATAGGCAACAACACCCGGTGCTCCACAAGGCAGCATCCTTCCTATACTCACTATGCGCTCACAACTCTCTGGCCAAATTCTGCTCTAACTCCATTTATAAGTTTCCAGGCGACACCACCCTAGTGGGTCAGATCTCAAACAACAACGAGTAAAGATATAGAGAATTTAGTCACATTGTGTCACGACAACAACCTTTCCCTCAGTGTCATCAAAACAAAAGAACTGGTCATTGACTTCAGGAAGCAGGGAGGAGCACACGTCCCTGTCTGTATCAATGGTGCTAAGGTAGAGAAGGTTCAGAGCTTCATTTCTGGGTGTAAATATCATCAACAAATTGTTCTGGTCCAACCACATGGATGCTATGTCCAAGAGAGCATACCAACACCTCTACTTCCTCAGAAGGCTAAGGAACTTCGGCATGTACCCAAAGACCGGCACCAATTTTTACAGATGCAGAATATGTGGATGCATCACAGCTTGGTATGACAACTGCTCTGTCCAAGACCGCAAGAAATTGCGGAGAGCTGTGAACACAGCCCAGTCCATCACACAAACCAGTCTCCCCTCCATTAACTCTGTCTAAACTTCACACTGCCTTGAGAAAGCAGCCAACATAATTAAGAACCCCTCCCACAGTGGTCATTCTCTCTTCTCCCGTCTGGCAGAAGATACAAAAGCTTAAGAGCACATACCACCTCACTGGGTGAGTTTGGAATCTCCCTTCACTGAGTAGGTCAAAGACACCACACCCCCCCCCCGCTCTTTATATTGTGTGTCTGAGACAATGCTTCCCAAGGTGGTCTCAAGCTACCCTTCACTGAGTGCGTCTGGGGCCTCCCTTTACAGGTTGACTACCTTCCACCGGATGGGCCTGGGACACTTATCCCCCGGCTGGATGTGAGGGATCCAGGGTAGGGAAGGTTTGGGAGGTGCTCTGAGACCATTTTCACCAGGTGAAGACCTCCCTTCACCAGTGTGGGCTGTAGTAGGCTGGGATCCACTTTCAATGATGAAGGTCAGGTGCTGGGACCATCACCCCTTCTGGTGTCTGGGACCAACTGGCCCTGGAGTCTGGAACCAGCCCCACCATCCTGAGTAGCTGGGACCCCCACTCTCTTACATTTTGTACCACCTTCCCTATTGTGTCTAGGATCACTTCCCACAACACTAACCTTCCCCCCCCCCCACCACCCCACTGTGACTCCACCATATAGGGTCCATGACCACTTCCCACCAATGCAGCCATCCCTGACAGGCTCAGATTTTATGGACCATTTCTGACCTCCCCTGAGAAGCTGCCCTCTTGAACAGTTGCAGTCTGTTTGAAGAATCTGCTCTCACTGTGTTGTTGGGAAGGGAGTTGCAGGATTTAGACCCAGTGACAGAAGGCACAGTGATATATTTTCACAGGAGTGTGATACGTGGCTTAGAGGGGAACTTGGAGCTAGGAACATTCCCATGCCCCTACTACCCAGATGATGCTGGAGGAACTCAGCAGGCCAGGCAGCATCCGTGGAGAAAAGCAGGTGGTCAACATTTCAGGTCAGGACCCTTCTTCAGGACCCTTCTGTCAGTCCTAAAGGAGGGTCCTGACCCGAAACATTGACCGCCTGCTTTTCTCCACGGATGCCGCCTGGCCTGCTGAGTTCCTCCAGCATCGTCGTGTTTTTCATCTAGATTCCAGCATTTGCAGTCCTTGGTTTCTCACCTACAACCCAGGTTTTCCTGGAGGTGGAGCCCATGTGTTCAAAGAGTGAAATCTGATGCCTTCCTCCTGGCCCTCCCAGATTTCCACTATTTACCCTTATTCCCATCTGTGTCTTGCTTTTAGATTGTTAAATGGAATCTCACTCACCAAGCTATGTCAGGCCTTTACCTATATCTGTCTCTTCCACTAAGCTGACTCTAGCATCCTGGTGCCATATCCTGTTCTTTTCATACAGTGTTTACTCAGGCAGCACACATTAGTAATCACTCCACTGTTTAATCACTGAGATCAACAGTCTCTCTGTACTTTGTAAAATTGCATCTTCTCTCAGGCAATGTTCTCCCATGTCATTGAGCATAATGCAACAACATCAATGTCCCTCAGGAGTCATACTCTGCCTCAATAAGTAGGAAGCTCCATCACTGCTCAGAAGGAAACTTTGTCCTTGTTCTCCCCGGGTTACCAATCCTCCTGGGTAGTCCTGGAATCCTCCAAGAATCAATGATTGATTTTGTGCACAGCAGAGGGAAAAACTCAGAGAGGCATAAAGCCAAAATATTTCCTTTTTTTGCATTGAAGAGCATTCAGTGTCCAAATGACCAGGGGAAGGGAATGCCGTGATGAGTGACATCTCAGGCGGCTAATAGTGGCTGAAGATGGGATGGTCGTACAGAGATAAATCCAATCCTGTCTCTGACTGCTTCAAGGTGCAGGATCTGTGGGCAAGGGGTGGCCCAGACACGGACAAAGGCCATGGTTATCTTTGGCAGCATTAGGAGGTAATGCCAGGGCGCTAGAGAAATAATGGAGGGGTGGGACTGTACGTCTTCAGTATGCAAGTGGAGGTTGAGCTCGTATCTACTGCTGACAGTTTTTCCTTAGTGCAGCACGTTGACGTGGATGTGGGGGAAAATGAGAGCTCGAAACTGAGAGGCTTAATGAGCAAGCTTCCTCCTCTTAGATGTAGAACACGTTTCTCCCTGTTATGTGTTCTGTTCTCTGGTAAGAACAGAAAGTAAGCAGCAAAAAATACCTGGCCTAGAGCTTCATCAATACAGTGCAAGTTTACAGCTATCTAAGGCCAGTCCAGGTGAATCCACTCCAGGTCTTCCAGGTCTATCCTTTAAGCAATCACTTACCAGGTGGCTCCACTCCAAGACCGAGGAATCGCAGCCACTTACCTCGGAAGCGTGGCAAGGGGACTGGACTGCAGGTGAGGCTGAAATAGTGTGGCTACAAGACCCCCCTCCCCAGCATACTACTAGCTAATGTCCAAGCCATTGAGAACAAAGTTGATGAACTAAGGGCAAGATTGACATACCAAAGAGAACTGAGGGACTGTTGTCTACTATGTCTCACCGAAACGTGGCTCACACCTGCTTCACCTGACTGTGCCATTCAACCTGAGGGCTTCTCAATCCACCGAATGGACCGTACAGCGTCCTCGGGCAAATTTAGAGGCGGAAGAGTCTGCTTCTTAATCATTAACATGTGCTGCTCAGACGTGACGGTCCTGGCGAGCTCCTGCTCACCCAGCCTGGAATATCTATGGTGAAGTGTCGACCATTCTATCTGCCAAGGGAGTTCACTTCAGCTATCCTGATGGCAGTCTACATCCCACCACAGACGGACATGAAGCTCAATGAGCTATGGTCTGTGGTCAATAACTATGAGACAGGATACTCTGAGGCCCTCTTCATTATTTCAGGTGAATTCAATCAGGCTAACCTCAAGAGCATGTTACCAAAGTACTATCAGCACATCTCCTGTCCCACCAGGGGCCCTAACACCCTTGACCATTGCTATACAACCATCAAAGATGCCTTCTGAGCCCCCCCTCACCCTCACTTTGGTAAATCGGACCACCAGGCTGTGCTCCTTCTCCCCGCATACAAACAGAAACTGAAACGGGAGGGTCCGGTACAGAGAGTCGTGCACTGCTGGTCTGAGGAAATAGATGAGCTTCTACGTGACTGCTTTGAGTCAGTGGACTGGTCCATGTTCAAAGACTCAGCTGCCAGCCTAGATGAGTATGTCACCACCATCACAGACTTTATCAGCAAGTGTGTGGAGGACTGTGTACCAAAGAGGACAATACGGGTGTTCCCAAACAGGAAACCATGGATGAACCGGGAGATCCACTCCCTACTGAAGTCGAGGACTGCTGCATTCCAATCAGGTGACCCTGACCTTTGCAAGAAATCGAGATATGACCTCTGTAAAGCTATCAGGAATGCTAAGAGACAATACCAGTTCAAAAAAGAGTCTCAGCTTAGCCATCAGCTGTGCCAGGGCTTACATGTTATAACGGGCTACAAAATGAAGTCGGGCTGCATAATTAACAACAGCGCATCCCTTCCTGATGAGCTTAATGCATTCTATGCATGTTTTGAACAGAAGGGGAGTGGTTTGTCACCACCCACCCTGACAGCCTCCAATGCAAGTGAACCCGTGGTCACTGTCGAGGACATAAGATCAGTCTTCTGGAGAGTGAACCTGAGGAAAGCATCTGACCCAGATGGTGTCCCTAGCCAGGTGCTCAGATCTTGTGCTGATCAGCTGGCAGGAGTATTTGCAGACATATTTAACCTCTCCCTGCTTCAGTCTGAGGTTCCCACCTGTTTTAAGAAGACCACTATCATCCCGATACCTAAGAAAAACAAGGTAATGTGCCTTAATGACTACCGACCAGTGGCTCCGACATCCACCATCATGGAGTGCTTTGAGAGGCTGGCCATGGCACACATCAACGCCAGCCTTCCAGACAATCTCGACCCACTGCAATTCGCCCACCGCTGAAACAGGTCACCATCTCCCTGGCCCTACACTCAGCTCTGGAGCATCTGGACAGTAAAGGCACCTACGTTAGACTATTGTTTATTGACTACAGCTCCGCCTTCAATACTATAATGCCAAGCAAACTCATCACCAAACTCCGAGACCTGGGACTCAACACCTCCCTCTGTAACTGGATCCTTGACTTTCTGACCAACAGACCGCAATCAGTGAGGATAGGCAGCAATACCTCCGGCACGATTATTCTCAACACTGGTGCCCTCAGCCCTCTACTCTACTCCTTGTATACTCTTGACTGCATGGCCAGATTCTGCTCTAACTCCATCTGCAGGTTTGCAGATGATACCATAATGGTAGGCTGTATCTCAAATAACAATGAGTCAGAGTACAGGAAGGAGATAGAGAGCTTGGTGACATGGTGTCATGACAACAACCTTTCCCTCAATGTCAGCAAAACAAAAGAGCTGGTCATTGACTTCTGGAAAGGGTGCAGTGTACATGTACCTGTTTACATCAATGGTGCTGAGGTCAAGAGGGTTGAGAGCTTCAAGTTCCTTGGAGTGAACATCAACAATGGCCTGTCCTGGTCCAACCACATAGACGCCACGGCCAAGAAAGCTCACCAGCGCCTCTACTTCCTCATGAGGCTAAAAAGAAACTTGGCATCTCTTTGACACTCACCAACTTTTATCAATGCACCATAGAAAGCATCCTATCTGGATACATCACGGCTTGGTACGGCAACTGCTCTGCCCGGGACCACAAGAAACTGCAGAACCGCAAGATGCAACTGCAACAAGCACAGCCCAGCGTGTCACGGAAACCAGCCTCCCCTCCATGGACTCTGTCTATTCCTCTCGCTGCCTTGGTGAAGCAGCCAGTATAATCAAAGACCCCACCCACCCGGGACATTCCCTCTTCTCTCCTTTTCCATCAGGCAGCAGATACAGGAACCTGAGGGCACGTACCACCAGGCTCAAGAACAGCTTCTATCCCACTGTGATAAGACTATTGAATGGTTCCCTTATACGATGAGATGGACTCTTGACCTCACAATCTACCTTGTTTGACCTTGCACCTTATTGTCTAACTGCACTGCACTTCCCTGTAGCTGTGACACCTTACTCTGTATTCTGTTATTGTTCTTAACCTGTGCTACCTCAATGTACTGTGTAATGAATTGAACTGTATGATCAGTATGCAAGACAAGATTTTAATTGTACCTCGGTACAAGTGACAATGATAAACTTATACCAACACTGGCAGCAATCGTGGTCATTAGGAGCCAGGGTGCACACCACACATAGTTAAGGCAAAAGAATCATGTGTTACGAACTAGGTTACTATTGGTGAATGTCCCTTTAAGATAGAGCATAGTGGTTTGTGTGTGTGCGTGCGTGCGTGCGTGCGTGCGTGCGTGCGTGTGTGCGTGTGTGTGTGTGTAGGGCGTGCCGACGACAACAGAAGATAAAGGACGTAATGACGTTTTTGAAGCAGTGAGTCAGAGTCAGTGGGAGAAAGAGCAGAGAGAGAGAGAGACAGCAGCCTGCTAGTCTCTATCGATGGATGAAAAACAGTAACTGTGTCTGTCACTACAATCCACGTATGGATTATTGGAGTAATCCGGTGGAGTCCACGTTGTCGTTAACCTGTAGAGGGAAACAGGTATTTGTGTGGACGGCCACATCTCGGATGCTTTTCGGGGTGGCAGATACTTCGGAACAAAGCAGTGGAGTCCACTTTGTTGCTGACCTATAGAAGGAAGCAGGTATTTGTGTGGACGGCCACGATTCGAGTGCCTTTCGGGGTGAGGCAGATGCAGTGGAGTAGTCACTGCTGAGTAGACACTGAGGTGTCGTATGGGTTCCAAAGTGGAACATTGGGATTTTGTAATCTCTATTTTTTCTCTCTACATCTACATCTTATTTTCAGTCAACGGTGGTTGTTGAAGGAGCCTTTGCTCTTGTTTCACCTTACGGCCTGCTGAATTATTCCTGCACTTGGAGCTTGGGAATTTGCCACACACACACTATGAGTTTAGTTTTTGGGGTTAATGTTTAAGATTTAACATTTTTACTTCTAACATTCTCTCATTTTTTCTTTTATTTTTCTTATTATCATACGTAGTTATTAATAAAGTAGTTTTTAACACTGATACGTGACTCGGTGTATTTCTTTTGTTGCTGGTTCTTAACACATGATGCAGCACCATAGATAAAACAGGCATAAGGACCTTTATACATGTAATTAAGGGGACAACTATTGCTTGAAACCTCCCCTGTGTAAGCTTTGTCCTGAGCCTGCACTTAGTAACACCAAGCTTTCTGATCATCCTTAATGGGTGCTCTTACTGATGCCCTGACCAATTCTCTGACACAACCACCGGTCTCTGACATTACTAGTGAATTCCCAGAGAAAAACACTGCACACGGTCGCCAACCGATCACCACAGTTATTATTAAAACAATACAGAACAACTGATCCCTTGACTTAATGAACAATACCTGGAGTAAGACTGGTTCCCTGTCACAAGTGTCAATTCTCTGATACATGTTTCATTCCCATTTCCCCAGCCATCCTCCTTTCCCTCTCTCCTCAGGGCTATTACCCTGGGATGTGGGGAATCTGATCTGGTAGTCACATGACTTTCAGCCACCTGTCACCTTACAAGAGTCTCCCTCGGCAGCCAATCCCATTCATGTCACTGCCTCAGTCACAGTGATTGCACTCTATGCTCTCTGACCCCTGGCCATGCTTGATCCTGTAGGCCATCATGTTTACAGGTCAGCAGTGCTACTTCAACCAGAACTTCCCAAAGAGTGGGCAGGCAGAGCTGTGAGGGAAAGTCTTCCTACAGATGGTGTCTGGCAATGCCAAGGTGTTCATGGTTTCTGGTTTGAGGAGTTCCTTGAGGTTTAATCATTTCACATGTAATCAAAATGATCTTGTATTTGCCCTTAGAAATTATATACTTATTTTAACAATAATACATTCCCTTCATGAAAAATTCAACCGGTGAATCTCCACAGATACACTGGCCAAAATATAGGCCAAACTCAACACTGCCCTCATGATGGTAGCACTAAAAATGCAACCGTTGCCCATCCCCTAAGATATTGTTTCTTGGCCAGGAAGGTCAGGAAAGGCAAGGACTGAATAGAAATAGTCAGAGAAACAAAGGACTACAGATGCTGCAATTTAGATGAAAAAACAACAAGATGCTGTAGGAACTCTGCACGTCAGGCATTATCTGTGGAGAAAAACAGATGGTCAATGTTTCAGGTCAGGACCCTTCTAGGTTAGAAATAGCATGGCTTTGTGCGTGGGAAATCGTGTCACGCCAATTTGTCTGAGATTTTTGAAGAGGTGACGAAGAGGTTTGACGAGGGCAGGGTAATGGATGTTGCCACCATGGACTTCAGCAAGGTCTTTGAAAAGGTCCCACATGGTAGGCTGGTACAGAAGGTTAGATCACATCGGGTCCAGGGTGAGCTAGCTAATTGAATACAAAATTGGCTTTGTGGGAGGAGTCAGAGGGTGGTAGTGAAGGGTAGTTTTTCAGATTGGAGGTCTGTGACCAGTGGTGTGCTGCAGGGATCGGTGCTGAGTCCACGGTTGTTTGTCATATACAGTATATGAACGATTTGGATGAGAATGTGGTTGGCATGGTTAGTAAGTTTGCAGATGACATAAATTGGTGGTGTAGTGGGCAGTGAAGAGGATTATCAAAGATTACAATGGGATCTAGATCAACTGGGGAAGTGGGCCAAGGAATGGCAGGTGGAGTTTAACTCAGACAAGTGCTGGGTGTTGCATTTTGGTCAGTTAAACCAGGGCAGGACTTACAAAGTAAAAGGTAGAGCACTGGAGAATGTTATAGAACAGAGAGACCTAGGGGTACAGGTACATAGTTCCACAAAAGTGGAGGGACAGGTAGACTAAGCAGTGAAGAAGGCATTTGGCATGCTTGCCTTTGGTCAGAGCATTGAGCGTTTGGCCTCCTTAACTGCCAGAGTGAGGCAAAACACCAGCTAGAGGAATAGCAGTTCATATTCTGTCCACGATGCTGTGCTGAACCAATTTAACTAGTAATTAAATGCCTAACTGTACGTATCCCTTCGGCCTACACAATGTCCATATCCCTCCATTCTCTGCACGTTCTCTGAGCCAATCTAAGAGCGTCTTAAATAAAGTGCAAAACCACACCTATGGCTGGATAAAACTCCATTTGCCATTTCTTCACCCATATCTGCAACTGATCTCTATCCCGCTGTATCCTTTGGCAATCTTCTACACTATCCACAATGCCACCAATCTTTGTATCATCTGTGAACTTACTAAACCACCATCCCCATTTTCATCCAAGTCATTTATATATATATCAAAAACAGCAGAGGTCCCAATATGGTTCCCTGTGGAACACCACTAGTCACAGACCTCCAGCCAGAATAAGTCCCATCGACCACTACCCTCTGTCTTCCATGGGCAAGCCAGTTCTGAATCCAAACGATCAAGTTACCATGAATCCTGTGGATATTAATATTCTGGATGAGCCTCCCATGCAGAACCTTGTCTCACTAAAATCCATGTATTCAACATCCACAGCTCTACCTTCATCAATCACTTTCTCAAAAAATTCAATCAAGTTAGTAAGACATAGCTTGCCCCGCACAAAGCCATGCTGACTGTCCCGAATAAGGCCATGGTTTTCCAAATGCTCATAAATCCTATCCTTAAGAATCCTCTCCAGTAACTTCCCTACCACTGACGTGAGACTCACCAGTCTATAGTTTTCAGGATTATCATCATTTTCCTTCTTGAATGATGGAACAACATTAGCTACTCACTAGTCCTCCAGGACTTCACCTGTAGCTAGAGAGGACACAAAGACCTTGGTCAAGGCCCCAGCAATCTTATCTCTTGCCTCGCTCAATAACCTGGGGTATATCCCAACAGGCTCTGGGGACTTATCCACCTTAAAGTTCTTTAAGAGACCCAACACTACCTCCTTCTTTATCTCAAAATGCCCTGGGATGCATGGGCCACACTGATCTCACTATTCTCCAAGTCCTTCTCCTTGGTAAATACCGATGCAAAGTATTCATTAAGGACCTCACCCACATCTTCCTTTATCCTCGAGTGGTCCTACCCTCTCCCTAGTTATCCTCTTGCTCTTGATGTATGTAGAGAATGCCTTGAAATTCTCTTTAATCCTACTTGCCAAGGACTTATCATAGCCCCTCCTGCCTCTTCTAATTCCCTTCTGGAGTTCTTCTCTAACCTTTTTATAAACTTCTTTAGCTTCCTAAACCTTACATACACTTCCTTTTTCTTCTTGACTAAATTCACCACCTCTCCACATCCAAGGTTCCCTCACCCTGCCATCCTTGTCCTTCCGTCTTACTGGAACATCTCTGTCCTGCAGTTGGTCTTTAAACACCCTCCACATGTCAGATGTGGATTTGCTCAAAAACAGCTGTTCCCAATTAATTCTCCCCAGTTGCTGCCTAATACTCTCATAATTTGCTCTGCTCCAATTTAATGCTCTCCCGCAAGGTCCATACTTATCCTTATCTATAGCTATCTTAAAACTTAAGGAGATGTGGTCACTGTTCCCTAACTGTTCTCGCACTGAAAGGTCAGTCACCTGCCCAGGCTCACTTCCCAACACCAGGTCCAGTATGGCCCCTCCTCTAGTTGGACTATCTACATACAGATTTAAGAAACCCTCCTGGATGCACCTAACAAATTCTGCCCCATCTAAACCTCTTGAACTAGGGAGGTCCCAGTCTATACTGGGGAAGTTGAAGTCACCCACGACAACAACCCTGTTGTTTTTACACCTTTCCCTAATCTGCCTGCATATCTGTTCCTCAATGTCTTGGTGGCTTCTGGGGGGTCTGTAGTATAATCCCATCAGACCTATTGCACCTTTCCTATTTTTGAGTTCTACCCATATAGATTCAGTGGTGAGCCTCCCTTATGACCCCTCTGATTGCAGCTGTGATACTGTCCCTGATTAATAGTGCAACTCCCCTCCCCACCCTCTCTATCTTTTCCAGAACATCGAAACCCTGGAAACCCTTAGGCATCCAGTCCTGTCTCTCTCTCTCTCTCAATTAAGTCTCTGTAATGGCCACAACATCATAATTCCACGTACTGATCCATGCTCTGAGTTTATAAAGTCATAGATGCCCTTAGAGTCATAGAGTTAGACAACACGGAAACAGGCCCTTCAACCCAACTGGTCCATGCTGACCACAGCATCCTCCTTCCTAGTCCCAGTTGCCCGTGTTTGGCCCATAACCCTCCAAACAAACTCCCCTCCATGTACCTATCCAAATGCCTCTTAAATGTTGCAATTGTACCCGCCTCGACAACTTCCTCTGGCAGCTCATTCCAGGTACTCACTACCCTCTGTGTAACGAAATTACCTCTCAGGTCTCTTTTAAATCTCTCCCCTCTTATCTTGCATCTGTGCCCTCTAATTTTGGACTCCCCAACCCTGGGGAAAAGACTATGACCATCCACCAAATCCATACCCCTCATGATTTTATAAACTTCTATGAGGTCCCCCTCATTCTCCTTTGCTCTGAAGAATAAAGATCCAGTGTGGACAACCTCTCCCTGTAACTTAGGCCCTCCAGTCCAGGCAGCATCCTTGTAAATCTCTTCTGCACCATGTCCAGCTTGACAATGTCTTTCCTATAACAGGGTGACCAAATCTGTACACAATACTCCAAGTGCGGCCTCACCAATGAATTATATAACTGCAACATAATGTCCCTGCTCCTGAACTCAGTGCCCTGACTGATGAAGGCCAGCGTGCTGAACACCTTCTTCACCACCCTGTCTACTTGCGCAGCCGTTTTCGGTGAACTGTGCACTTGTACTCCCAGCTCCCTCTGTTCCACAACACTCGTTAGTGCCCTGCCGTTCACTGTATAGGTCCTACCCTGGTTTCACTGTCCAAAATGCATCACCTCTCACTTCTCTAAGTTGAAATCCATCTGTCATTCCTCAGCCTATCTCCCTAACTGATCAAGATCTCTTTACAATTCACTGTAACCTGCTTCACTATCAACAAGACCCCCTAATTTAGTATCATCAGCAAACTTGCTAATCATGCCATGTACGTTCATATCCAAATCATTTATATAAATAGTGATAACAGAGGTCTCAACACTGACCTCTGGGGCACCCCACTAGTCAGGCCTCCAGTCGGAGAATCGACCTTCAACCATCACACTCTGCTTCCTATCATTGAGCCAATTCTGAATCCACCTCGTCAGCTCCCCCTGAATCCCATGGACCTAACCTTCCAGATCAGCCTGCCATTCAGGACCTTGTCAAAGGCCTTACTGAAGTCCATATAGAAAACATCCACTGCCCTACCTTCATCTATCCCCTTGGTTACCTCTTCAAAAATCTCCAAAAGTTTCATCAGACGTGACGTCCCACACACAAAACCATGCTGACTATTCCTGATCAGGCCTTGACTATCCAAGTGATGGTAGATCTTGTCCCTCAGAATTCCCTCCAGTAACTTCCTTACAACTTAAGTCAGGCTCATTGACCTGCAGTTCCCTGGCCTGTCCTTGCTACCCTACCCTTCTTGAACAAAGGAACAACATTAACCACCCTCCAGTCTTCTGGAACTTCACCAGTGGCTAACGATGAAACAAATATCTCTCCAAGGGTCTCCAGAATTTCTCCCTCACCTCCCATAAGGTCCGAGTGGTGGTGGTTGTGGTGGTGGTGGTGGGGTGGGGGGGGTGGGGTGTGGTGCTCTTGGTCAGGCCTTGGGGATTTGGGGATTTGGGGATTTGCCACCTTAATGTGCTTCAAGACTGCAAATATCTCCCTTGTAATATGCACATGATCCAAGACCTCACTAATTACTTTCATTTCTCTGGCATCCACAATATTCTCCTTAGCAAACATTGATGAGAAATGTACCTGTCCAAGTACCTTTTAAATGTTGTTAATGTACCTGCCTCAACCACTTCCTCTGGCAGCTCATTCCATATACTGAACACCCTCTGGGTGAAAAAGTTGCCCCTCAGTTCCTATTAAATCTCCCCCTTTCACCTTAAAACTGTCCATCCTATCATGTAGTCCTGTAGTCAATGATTCCCCAACCCTGGGAAAAAGACTGTGGTCAAACCCCCTATCTATGGCCCTCATAATTTTATACATATCTATAAGATCACCCCTCATTCTCCTACGCCCCAATGAAAAAAGTCCCAACCTGCTCAACCTTCCTCCATAACTCAGTCCCTCGAGTCCTGGCAACATCCTTGTAAATCTCCTCTGCACTCTTTCCAGCTTAATGACATCTTTCCTATAGCTGGGTGACCAAACTTGAACACAATATTCCAAATGCAGCCTCACCAACATCTTGAACATGATATCACAACTTCTGTACCCAGTGCCCTGACTGATGAAGGCCAGCGACCTAACTGCCTTCTTCACCACCCTGTCAACCTGTGACTCCACTTTCAGGGAACCATGTACTTGTACTCCTAGGTCCCTCTGTTCTACAACACTCCCCAGGGTGCTACCGTTTACTGTGAATGTCCTACCCTCATTTGTCTTCCCAAAATGCAACACATCGTACTTATCTGAATTAAACTCCATTTGCCGTTCCTCGGCCCACTTACCCAACTGGTCAAGATCCCTCTGTAAATCCTGATAAGCATCTTCACTGCCAACGACACCACTTATTTTAGTGTCGTCTGCAAACTTACTAATTGTGCCTTTGTATAGATGACAAATAGAAATGAGCCTAGCACCGAGCCCTGGGGAACACAGCTAGTCACAGGCCTCCAAACTGAAAAACAGCCTTCCCCCATCACCCTCTGCTTCCTACCATCAAGTCAACTTTGTATCCAATTCGCCAGCTCTCCTTGCATCCCATGCGATCTAACTTTCCACAGCAGCCTACCATGCGAAACCTGATCAAAGGTCTTACTGAAGTCCATATAGACTACACCTACTACCCTCCCTTCATCGACCTTCTTGGTTACTTCTTCGAAAAACTCAGTCAAATTTGTGAGACATGATCTCCCACGCACAAAGCCGTGCTGACTATTCCTAATCAAAGCCTGTCTTTCTAAATGCTTGTATATCTTATCTCAGAATCCCCCCCATTAACTTCCCTACCACAGATGTTAGGCTTACTGGTCTATAGTTCCCAAGTTTTCTTTAGAGCCATTATTAAATAAAGACACAACATTACCCAACCTCCAGTCTTCCAGAACTTCAGCTGTCGTTAACGCTGATGCATATATCTCAGCCAAGGCTCCCGCAATTTCTTCTCCAGCTTCCTACAGTGTTCTTGGATATACTTGATCGGGCCCTGGAGATTTATCTACCTTCATGCATTTTAAGACATCCAATATATCCTCTGTTGTAATACTGACTATCCCTAAGACATCCCCATTAACTATCTCAAGGTCTGAAGTCTTAATATCCTTCAAGTCTTCAATACCTCATGTAAAAATTGAGGAGAAATACTCAGGGAGGACCTCGCCTATCTCCTGCAGCTCCACACAAAGATGTTCACTTTGGTCTTTGAGGACCCTATGCTCTCTCTAGTTATTCTTTTTCCTTTAATGTAAAATCTCTTTGGATTCTCCTTTATCTTCTCTGCCAAACCTATCTCATTCCCCCTTTTTGCCTTTCTGATTTCCTTCTTGAGTACACTTTTGTATCCCCTACACTCCTCCTGGGATTCTCTTGATCCCACCTGCCTGTACCTGACCCATGTCTCCTTCTTTCTCCTGACCAGAGCCTCAATATCCCTCGTCATCAAGAGGTTCCCTGTTCCCTCTAACAGGAACATGCAGACCCTCAACTCTCGATATCTTACTTTTAAAAGCCTCCCACTTGGCAGATGTCCCTTTGCCTGCAAACAACCTACTCCAATCAACTTGTGCAAGATCCTGTTTAATACCGTTGGTCTTGCCGCAATTTAGAACTTTAACTTGTGGACCTTCCATAACTAATTTAAAACTAATAGAACTATGGTCACTGGTCCCAAAGTGCTCCCCCACTGTCACCTCAGTCACTTGTAAATTAGTAAATTTGCTCAATTGGTTTATTATTGTCACATGTACTGAGGTGCAGTGAAAATCTTTGTTTTGCATGCCATCCATACAGATCATTTCATTACAACGGTGCATTGAGGTAGTACAAGGGAAAATAATAACCAAATACAGAATAAAGTGCTACAGTTACAGTTACAGTTACAGAGAGAGTGCAGGGAGACAATAAGGTGCAAGGCCACAACAAGGTAGATTGTGAGGTCAAGAGTCCATCTTATCGTACTAGGGGACCCTTCAATAGAGTCATTGAGTTGTATAACACGCAAAAAGGCCCTTCCGTCCATATGTGTCCATGCCAACCAATATGTATATTCAAGCTAATCCCGTTTCCCAGCACGTGGCCCATTTCCCCAAACACATACCTGTCCTGTAAATGTATCTAAAGTACCTGCCTCAATCGTTTCCTCTGGCAGCTGGTTCCACGTATCCACCACCAGCTGTGTAAAAAAGTTGCCCCTCAGAATCTTATTAAACCTTTCACCTCTAACCTTAAAACTATGTCCTCTAGTTTTCGATTTCCCAACCCATGAAAAAAGACCACTCACCCTATCTGTGCCCATTATGATTTTACATACATCTATGAGAGAACCCCTCAGTCTCCTATGCTCCACGGAGTAAAGGACAGGCCTGTCTAACCTCTCCCTGTCCACGAGTCCTGGCAACATCCTTATAAATCTTTTTTGCACTCTTTCCAGTTTAATCACATCCTTCCTAAAACATGGTGACCAAAACCGAACACAATACTCCAAGTGTGGCCTCACCAACATATTGTACAATTGCAACATAACCTCCCAACTTCTATATTCAGTGCCCTGACTGATGAAGGCCAGCGTGCCAAAAGCTGCCTTCACCACCCTGTCTACCTGTGACTCCACTTTAAGGGAACAATGCACCTGTACTCCAAGTTGCCTCTGTTCTACAACAGTACCCAGGGCCCTTCTGTTCAATGTAAAAGTCTTGCCTTGATTTGTCGTTCCAGATTGTAACACTTTGCACATCAGAATTTAACTCTATTTGCCATTCCTCAGCCCACCTACCCAGCCAATCAAGATCCCGCTGCAATTCTTGATATTCCTCTTCACTGTCTATGACACCACCTGTCTTAGTGTCATCTAAAAACTTACTAACTATTCCTCATATATTCTCATCCAAGTCATTAGTATAGATGACAAATAACAATGGGCCCAGCACCGACCCTGGGTCACACCACTGGTCACAGACATCCAGTCTGAGAAACATCCTTCCATCATTACCCTCTGTTTCCTACCATCCAGCCAATTTTGTACCAGTTTTCTGGCTCTCCTTGGATACCATGCAATCTAACCTTCCAGAGCAGCCTACCATGTGGAACCTAATCAAAAGCTCTACTGAAATCGATATATACTAAGTCTACCACCCTCCCTTCGTCAACCTTTCTCATCACTTCATCATAAAACTCAATCAAATTCATAATACAAGATCTCCCAGGCACAAAGCTATGCTGGCTACCCCTAATCAACCCCTGCCTTTCCAAATGTAAGTGCATCTCATCCCTCAGAATGCTTTCCAGGGTGTTAGGCTAACAGGTCTATAATTACCAGGTCTATCCTTACAGCCCTTCTTAAATAAAGGCACAACATTTGCTATCCTCCAGTCTTCAGGCACCTCGCCAGAGGATAGCAACATTGCAAATATCTCTGCAAGGGCTCACGCGATTACTTCCCTAGCTTCCCATAGTATTCTTGGATATACCTTGTCCGGACCTGGAGATTTAACACATGCAACTTAACACATGCAACACCTCTTCTACTGCAATATGGACTGCTCCCAAAACATCTCCATTAACTTTGCCAGGTTCCCAATTCTTCACATCTTTCTCCATGGTAAAAATAGTGTTCTAACAACAGGATAGAAGCTGTCCTTGAGCCTGGTGGTATGTGCTTTCAGGATTTTGTATCCTCTGCCCGATGGGAGGGGGGAGAAAAGAGAATGTCTGGGGTGGGTGGAATCTTTGATTATGTTGTCTGCTTTACCAAGGCAGCGAGTCCATGGAGGGGAGGCTGGTTTCCGTGATGTACTGAGCTGTGTCCACAACTCTCTGCAATTTCTTGCCGTCTCAGGCAGAGCAGTTGCCATACCAAGCCATGATGGATCCATGTAGGATGCTTTCTATGGTGCAGCTATAAAAATTGGTGAGGGTCAAAGGGGACATGCCAAATTTCTTTAGTCTCCGGAGGAAGTAGAGGTGCCCGTGTGCTTTCTTGGCCATGGTGTCTACGTGGTTGGACCAGGACAGGCTATTGGTGATATTCACACCGAGGAACTTGAAGAATCAAAATCAAAATCAGAATTAGATTTATTATCACTGACTTAGATGACATGAAATGTGTTGTTTTGCGGCAGCAGTACAGTGCAAAGACATAAAATTACCATAAATTACAAAAATAAATAAATACTGCAAAAAGTAAGGAATAATGAGGTAGTGTTCATGGGTTCATGGACCGTTCAGATGGCAGCAGGGAGGAAGCTGTTTTGGAACTGTTGAGTTTGGGTCTTCAGGCTCCTGTACCTCCTCCCCAATGGTAGTTACAAGAAGAGGGCATGTCCCGGCTGCTGAGGGTCCTTAGTGATGGATGCTGCCTTCTTGAGGCACCGCCTCTTGAAGATGTCCTCGATGGTTGGGAGGGTTGTGCCCGTGATGGAGCTTTTACAAGTCTACAACGCTTGGCAGCCTCTGCAGCCTCTTGTGGTGTTGAGGTTGTCTGGGAGACTGGAGTTGATGTGTGCCATGACCAGCCTATTAAAGCACTTCATGATGGTGGATGTCAGAGCCACCAGGCAGTAGTTATTAAAGCACGTTACCTTGTTTTTCATAGGTACCGGGATGATGGTGGTCTTCTTAAAGCCGGTGGGAACCTCAGATTGAAGGAGGGAGAGGTTAAAAATGTCTGCAAATACCCCCACCAGCTAATCTGCACAGGATCTAAGGACAGGCCGGGGACTCCATTGGGGCCAGATGCTTTCTGAGAGTTCACTCTCCAGAAGACTGATCTGATGTCTGCAACCTTGACTGTGAGTTCAGATGCATTGGAGGCTGTCAGGGTGGGTGGTGACATTCCAATCCCCTTCTGTTCAAAACATGGATAGAATGAGTTAAGGTCATCAGGAAGGGATGTGCTATTGTCAGTAATAGAACATAGAATGCTACAGCACGGTACAGGCCCTTCAGCCCACGATGTTGTGCTGACATTTTATCCTGCTCTAAGATCTATCTAACCCTTCCCTCCCACATAGCCCCCTATTTTTCTATCATTCATGTGTCTATCTAAGAGCCTCTTAAGTGTCCCTAATGTATCTGCCCCCACAACCTCTGCTGGCAGTGCGTTCCACACACCCACCAATCTCTGTGTAAAAAACTTACCCCTGACATCCCCCTTATACTTTCCTCCAATCACCTTAAAATTATGTCCCCTCATGTTAGCCATTTTCGCCCTGGGAAAAAGTCTCTGACTGTCCACTCGATCTATGCCTCTTATCATCTTGTACACCTCTATCAATTCACTGCTCATCCTCCTTCTCTCCAAAGAGAAAAGCCCGAGCTCACTCAACCTATCCTCATAAGACATGCTCTCCAATCCAGGCAGCATCCTGGTAAATCTCCTCTGCACCCTCTCTAAAGTTTTCACATCCTTCCTATAATGAGGCGACCAGAACTGAACACAATACTCCAAGTGTGGTCTAACCAGAGTTCCATAGAGCTGCAACATCACCTCGCGGCTCTTGAACTCAATACCCCGACTAATGAAGGCAAACACACCATACGCCTTCTTGCTGCCAGAACTTCATTTTGTACCCCATTATAACGTGTAAGCCCTGCCACAACTAATGGCTGCTCTGGGACTCGACTTTGGACTGGTATTGTCTCTTGGCATCTCTGATAGCTTTATGGAGGTTGTAGCTCAATTTCTTGAACAGGTCAGGGTCATCTGATTTGAATGCTGCAGTCCTGGACTTCAGTAGGGAATGAATCTCCCAGTTCATCCATGGTTTCCGGTTTGGGAATACCCTGATTGACCTCTTTGGTACACAGTCCTCAACACACTTGCTGATAAAGTCTGTGGTGGTGGTGACATAAGTGATCTACATTGGCTGCTGAGTCTTTGAATACGGAGCAGTCTATCGACTCAAAGCAGTCGTGTAGAAGCTCATCTACTTCTTCAGACCACCACTGCCTGAGATTCTATACTGGATCCTCACGTTCCAGTTTCTGTTTGTATTCAGGGAGTAGGAGCACAGCCTGATGGTCTGACTTACCGAAGTGTGGGTGGGGGATGGATCAGTAGGCGACTTTTGTGGTTGTGTAGCAATGGACAAGGGTGTTTGGGCCCCTGGTGGGACAGGAGATGTGCTGGTAGTACTTTGGTAACGCACTCTTAAAGTTGGCCTGGTTGAAGTCACCGGCTATGATGAAGAGGGCCTCAGGGTATCCTGTCACAGGGTTGCTGTATCCTGTTTCAGGAATACCTCAGGGTTTCCTGTTTCCAGTTCATTGAGTGCAGGCTTCACGTCTGCCTGAGGTGGAATGTAGATTGCCATCAGGACAGGTGAAGTGAACTCCACTTCACTGTTAGATATTCCAAGTCCGGTCAGCAGGAACTTTCCGGGACCATCACGTTTGAGCACCATGAGGAGTTGATTAGGAAGCAGACCTGTGCCCATTTCCCAAGGGTAGGTTGAGCTTTGCCCTCTCCCCGGTAGGGCCTTCAGTATATTGTGTAAGGAAACTTTCCTGAGCACACTTAACAAATTCCACCCCACCTAATCCCTTAGCACTATGGCAGTCCCAGTCTATATTATGAAAGTTAATATCTCCTACTATAACAACCTTATTATTCATGCAACTTTCTGCAAACTCCCTGCATATTTGTTCCTCTAAATCCCACTGACTATTACAAAGCCTATAGTGCACTCACAACAAGGTGATCATCCCCTTATTTCTCAGCTCCACCCATAAAGCCTCACTGGACGATCCCTCAGTAATGCCATCTCAGACCACTGCCGTGATGTTCTCCTTCATCAGAAATGCAACTCCCCTCCTCTCTTTCCTCCACCTCTATCCCACCTACAGGACAATTACCCTGGAAGATTTAGTTGCCAGTCTGCCCCTCCTTTAGCCATGTTTCTGTAATGACTATAATATCCCAGTCCCATGTAACTATCCACGCCCTGAGTCCATCCACCTCACCTGTCAGGTCTCTTGCATTGAAGTAAATGCAATTTAATCCAACAGTCTTTCCTCACTCCCTGCCATGTTGTTGCCTGTCTCGTCTCCTGATCTTACTGTCACTGAATTAGAGTCATAGAGTCATAGAGCACTACAGCACAGAAACAGGCTCTTTGGCCCATCTAGCCCATGCCGGCCTGGTTTTCTGCCTAGTCCCATCTACCTGCACTCGGACCATAGCCCTCCTTAACTTCTGTCTCAACCTTCAGCCTCCCATCTGCCTCAATTCTGCTTTGGATTCCTCCCCCCCACCAATCTAGTTTAAACCAATCTCTTGCTCCACCCTTTCCCCTCACCTCTTTACACTGGCTATCTCCCCTCCGTCTTTTAGTCCAGATAAAGGGTTTTGACCTGAAACATTGACTTGATTTCCCTCCACAGATGCTACGTGGCCTGCTGTGTTCCTCTGGCAGTTTGTTTTTTGCTCCAGATTCCAGCAGCTGCAGTCCCTTGTGCATGAGTACAGGAGTTGGGGTGTCATGTTTCAGCTGTACAAGTTGTTGGTGAAGCCACACTTGGAGTTCTGGTCACCCAGCTATAGAAAGGATGTCACTAAGTTGGAAAGGGTAGAAGATTCACAAGGTTGTTACCTGGACTGGAGGGCTTGAGCTATAAGGATAGGCTGGGACTTAATTCCCTGGGGCGTAAGAGACAGATGGTGACCTTATTAGAGTTTATAAAATCATGAGGGGCATAAATAAGGTGAATGTTCACAGTCTTGTTCTCAGAGCAGGGGAATCCAAAACTAGAGGCCATAAGTTTAGGGTGAAAGGGTAAAGATTTAAAGGGGACCTGAGGAGCAACTTTTTCACACAGGATGGTGGGTGTGTGGAACCAGAGCCAGAGGAAGCTGTGGAGGCAGATATAATTACAACATTTAAAGGAATAGGTATATGGATAAGACAGGTTTAGAGGGATATGGGCCAAACGCAGGCAAATGGGACTAGCTCAAGTCGACAACTTGGTCGGTGTGGACAAGTAGGGCCGAATGGCCTGTTTCCGCGCTGTACGACTCTAGAGCTCTCAGAGGCGGAAGGGCATCTGTCCAGATTCACCCTGAGCAGCTGTACGACAAAGTCACGGAGACTTTGTGCTGGCCTGGCTTGCTGCCATTGCACACAAATTGGTTGAAATTTCCGTTAAAACTTCGTGAACTGTTCACTGTGAGTATGCAGAATGATGACTGATAATGTGCTAATGTTAAGTCATGGAATAACATGTGAAAATATTGACTTGAGCTTCCATGCTTATATCTTTTACAATTTATTATGAATAAATAATATTTTAGAAATAAAAAAAATATGCTGTGCCCAGGCTGCTGGAAAATGATGAACGCAGTGAAAGCCTCTCCTGGTCTGCCCGAAACTCCCCGGCGGTGTGATGTGAGCCGGCTCACTCAGAGGTGCAGGAATGCGAGTGTGTGAGGCAATGGGACAGGGTGCAGGCACTGCAAGGGTGAAAGCTGAGGGCTGCCTGCCCACTGATTGTGTCAAAACTCCTCCTAATGATCACTGGTGACACGGTAATGTTAAATAACAGGGCGACATGACAACGCTGATTTGGATTTGGTGTGCAGAACATGTCTCGGTGGGGTAGGGGTTGGGGGTGGGTGAAGGGGGGTGGGGGGGTTGGGTGAGGGGGATGGGGTGGGGTGAGGAGGGAAGGGGTGGGGTGGATTGGGGGTGTGGGGTGGGTGAGGGGTGTGGGGGGTGGGTGAGGGGAGGGGTGTGGGTGGTGTGGGGGAGATGGGGTGGAGTGGGGGGGTGGGTGAGGGGGGGATGGGGTGGGGGGTGTGGGTGGTGTTGGGGGGTTGGGTGGGGGGGTGGGTGAGGGGGGTGGGTGGTGTGGGGGGATGGGGTGGAGTGGGGGGTGGGTGAGGGGGCATGGGGTGGAGTGGGGGGTGGGTGAGGGGGCATGGGGTGGAGTGGGGGGGGTGAGGAAGGGTGGGGGGATGGGGTGGAGTGGGGGGTGGGTGAGGGGGGTGGGGAGGGGTGTGGGTGGGTGAGGGGGGGTGGGGGGTGGGGAGGGGTGTGGGTGGGTGAGGGGGGTGGGGGGGTGGGGAGGGGTGTGGGTGGGTGTGGGTGGGTGAGGGGGGTGGGGAGGGGTGTGGGTGGGTGAGGGGGTGAGGGGGGGTGGGAAGGGGTGTGGGTGGGTGAGGGGGGTGGGGGGGGTGGGTGAGGGGTGGGGGGGCGGGGGGGTGGGTGGGGGGTGGGGAGGGGTGTGGGTGGGTGAGGGGGGGGTGGGGGGGTGGGTGAGGGGTGGGGGGGCGGTGCTGATGTGGACGGAATCTGCAGAGAACGAGCCCAGGCAAGAGCCGGAAGCGATTAATTCCGCTGCGCCAGCTGGCCCCGCCCCCTCCGCCGTGGCCCCGCCCCCTCCGCCGGCGCCGGCCCCGCCCCCCGCCCCGCTCCGCGGAGCGGCCGATGACGTGGCGCTGCCGGAGCCGCTCGGTGGTGCGCGCCTCCTGAGGCCGAGCAGGGCGAGGCGGGGCCCGAGCCGCAGCCGGAGCCGAGAGCGCAGCGGCCGATCGCCAGCTCAGCGCCGCCGACATGCCGCTCTGGACCGTGCCTCTGCTGCTGGCGTGTGTCGGCCTGAACGTGTGGCGCGGCCGCGCCGATGAGCACGACCACACGGTAAGACGGGTGGGCCCCGGACCGCCTGGCTCCCGCTGCCCGGCCGGGTGGCGCAGGCCCCGGGCCGCCCCCGACCCTGGCGGCCGATCGCCCAGCGCCGAGCCCGACGGCGCGTCCGCTTCCTTCCGCTGACCTTCTGCGCCGGCGGCCCGGGGAGCGGGCCCGCCCTCGGCGCCCGCTCTGGCTTTGGGCACGGCCTCAGGCCCGAGGCCTAGCGGGCGGCCTCAGGCGGCGGATAGTGTGGATGTGGCGGCTGAATGGCCGAGGTCGTGGCTGCGCCCAGGCCCGGCTCCAGCTGCCCGGCGCTGTCGGCAGCAGGGGCCGCGGCCGCGCCGGTGTAACCCCGGTGACAGCGGTGTTGTCGCTGATGGAAGGGCAGCTGGCCTCTCATTCCGGGCATTAATTTTCTGTGTCGAAGGCTGTGTCAGATGTTTGCTGTTGGCTCTTCATTCCCCACAGCACCCACCGCCGTGTGTCTGCTGACAGCTCGGGGACGTACATGTTGAGCGGGAGTTAGTCGGTTCTGTACACCGAGACAATTAAAGGACATTCAAGCTGGCTCTGGTGAATTGCATGTCATCAAACTCAGTTCCTATTGAGTCTGTTATAATGGCTGAGAATTTTTTCAGTTATCCGTATCTTTCCCCATCTTGAGATCAAATAGTATGAGGACAGTCTTGACTTCGAGGAGATATAGTCATACAGCACGGAAGCAGGACCTTTGGCCCATTTGGGTTGGTGAATGGGCGGAAATTAAGCAGATGAAATTTAATCCTGAGAAATTTGACAGTTTGTTAGGAAGAATGAACGGAGGCAGCATAAACTAGAGGGCACAGTTCTGGAAAGGGAACAGGAACAGAGGGTTCTTGGGTAGTTGATGCATACAAATCCAGCCATAGAATGCCACTGGAAGGTAGTCATGATCAACCTTAGTTACAGCTCCAAGATTTGCTCCACTTGTGCCTGAAACTGAAGCATTGCCTCTGGAAACAGGTTTTGGAGAGGTCGAAGATTTATTGAAGTGATTCTGGGGTGAAGGATCTGGATAGATTGGATGTTGTGAAGGGATCCGATAGAATTAGTTTAAATAACTGAGAGTATGGACAGGTGTTGGATTAACAGTTCCATTTGCCACAGGGATCAAAATTAAGGGACACAGAGTGAAGCTGACATGAAGAAACAAATATAAGTAAACAAGCTTTTATTTTTAATTCAGACATTTTCTAAAGTTGGAATGTACTGGAATCTGGGCATTGCTTGCAAAGCCAGCACTTATTGCCTATCCCTACTTTCTTGTCAGAAGCTAATAGTAAGCCATTCTTGCACAACTGATATCCATTATATCAGCACTGTTGGTTTGTTCTGTATGGTGCCTTCTCGAGCATTAGGTGCTGCACATCCAGGCACCTGAGAAACGCTTCATCACATCCAGATTTCACCATGTAGATGGTGGAAAGGCTTTGGGGAGTTAGGTGTTCTTAGGAGTCACTTAATGTAGAATACTCAGCCTCTGAGGTGCTTCAGCTGCAATGTTTATGTGGTCCAAATGAGTTTTTGGTCGATGTTAACCACAAGGATATTGATGGTAGTGGAGATGGATTGATTTGGGATTAAATTTGGTTTAAAAGAGAACTGCATTTGTACCAAGAGGGAAACAAGTTGCAGGGTTCTGAGGGGGGCTTGGGAGTGGGACTAGCTGGATTATTCTCGTTTTGAGCTAATGTGGATCTGACAGAATAAACTTATTCTATGCTGTTACCACTCAATGGTTCTGGGAAATGCATAGGTCGTGACTGTCATTGAAGTAACTGGTCATTCTTAACAGAACACTGATACACTGACTAGATATGTTGCATTAGATATGAAAGTGTTAACTTTTCCTGTTTCTTGATAGAACATTGGAAATGTCTTGTATTTTATGTGTTCAGTTGTTGTTTGTTAACTGAGTTCAGTTCTGGCAGTTGGACTACCTGCAGTGGACTTTGGCAGTGGCTCATCTTGGATTAGCAGATAGCAAAATATCAAATGGTCTGATTACTTGTGACCTCCAACCTTTAGAAATGAGTGTGTTTTGATTTTGTAGAGTCAGAGTTACACGGCATGGAAACAAGCCTTTTGGTCCAACGTGCCCATGCTGACCAAGGTGCTAGTCCCATTTGCCTGCATTTGGCCCACATCCCTCTAAACCTTTCCTGTCCATGAATCTTTCCAAAAGTGTTTTAAATGTTGTAATTGTACCTGCTGCCTCTGCCACGTCCTCTGGCAACTTGTTCCATATACCCATCACCCTCTGAGAGAGAGACTTGCTCCTCAGGACCTCTTTAAACCTTTTCCCTCTCACCTTGAACCTATACCCTGTTAGGCTTCCCTACCCTGGGAAGAAGACTGTCACGATCCACCTTATCTCTATCTCTCATTTTGTAAACCTCTTTAAGGTCACCCCCTTGCTCCAGGGAAAAGTCCCAGCCTATCCAGTCTCTTCTTGTAACTCAAGCCCTCCTGTCCTGGCAACATCCTTGTGAATCTTTGCTGTACCCTCTTTAGCTTAATTGCATTCTTCCTATAGTATGGAGACCAGATCTGCATGTAATATTCTGGGTGCAGTCTCACCAACATCTTGTATAGCTGTAATGTGACATTCCAACTCTTGTCCTCATACCACAACCAATGAAGGCAGGCATCCCATACGTCTTCTTCACCTTGTCTACCTATGTCACCACCTTCAGGGAGCTATGCACTTGTACCCATAGTGGTCACTGTTCTGTAGCGCTCCCCAGGGCCCTGTTATTTACTGTGCAAGTCCTGCACTGGTTTAACTTCCCAACATGCATCACCTTGCACTTGTCAGAGTTAAATTCCATCTACCATTCCTTTGCCTTTTTTCCCATTTGATTTAGATCCTGTTGTAACCTCAGAACCATCTTCACTGTCCACCACAAACCAATTTTGATGTTATCCAAATCGTTAATATAGATAACAAACAACAGAGGACCCAGCACTGATCCCTGCAGCACACCACTGGTCACAGGCCTCCAATCTGAAAAACAACCCTCCACTGCCACCCTCTGATTCTGTATTTTGTATCCAATTTTGTATCCATTTTGCTATCTCCCAGGATACTATGTGATCTCACCTTACGGACCAGCCTACCATGTGGGACCTTGTTAAAAGCCTTGATAATGTTCAAGTAGGCAATATCTACTGGCCTGCCCGCGTCAATACTCTTGGCCACCTCTTCCAAAAAAAATGAATCAAATTTGCTATGCTGACTATCCCTAATCAATCTTGTCTTTCCAAATGCAGATAGATCCTCTCAGAAACTCCTCCAGTAACTTTCCCACCACTGATGTTAGGTTCACTAGCCTGTTGTCCCCTGGCTTGTTCTTGCAGCCCTTCTTAAATAAAGGCACAACGTTAGCCACCCTCCAGTCATCCAGTACCATATCTGTGGCTAAGGAAGATACAAAAGTCTCTGCTAGGGCCCTGTAATTTCTCCCCTTGCTTCCCACAGTACTCCAAGGATGCACCTCATCAGGCCCTGGGGACTTGTCCACCTTTATGCGCCTCAAGACTGCCAACGCTCCTCTTTTGTAATATTGATATGACACATACTCTTCCGTAATATTAATCTCTTGCTTGAGTATAGGGTCAGGCTTATTTTGACAATATATTAATTGATATATTTTACTCCATTGTGTTTGTATGATGCTAGGAATGCTGGCATTTATTTTCTATCTTCTAATCGTCCCTCAACTTGGGTAATAAGAACTCACTACATGAGATTGTCTGAAGTCATATATAGGTCAGGCTAGGTAAGAATGTCCCTGAAGGACATATGAGGACCAAGTGGAATTTTATGCAAATCTGGTAGTTTAATGTATTTTTAAAATTTCTTTTAAAATTATCTTTACTTTTTAAATTCTAGATTTTACTTTGTTGGAAGTCTGCTGGTACAGTTGCATATTTTGCAAGTAATTGGAGCTTTGAAATGGAAATAAAACGTGGAGATGTGACACAAGCTGTGACTTGGTGAATAAGGAATGAACATTGAAGGGGCAGGCCGATGGTTTGGAGGGAGCTAGATTTGGCATTCTGATTTGTTTACAGAAATAGAAACAAAGTCCAATGCAATATGCCAGTTTGCATATATTTTGCTTATAATGGAACAAAATATCTTGCATTACTTTCCTGGAGTATTATGAAGCAAACTTTCTTGAACCACAAAGCCAAAGCTTGGTGTGAGAGGTAAATTTAAGGACTGCCTCAAAGGCAGGAAGGTACGGACACAGGTGGTTTTGGAGTAAGTTCCACAGCTTTGGGTGTTGCCAAATGAAGACATGGCCACTAGTTGTGGAGTAATTTAAATATGTGATGATCCAACAGCCAGAATTGGAGTATCATTATCTTGGATGGCTGTAAGTCTGTAGATCAGAGGTGGGTTGGGTGGTGTTGATTATGTTATAATGGAAAGATTTGAAAACAAGAATGAGAGTTTTACAATTTGGGTGCTGCTGAACAGGAGGGCCAGCATGGTTCCATAAGCACATGGGGGAGGGCAAATGGGATTAGAGGACAATAAGATATAGGAGCAGAATCAGGCCATTCGGCCCATTGGGTCTGCTCCACCATTCAATTGTGGCTGATCTTTTTTTTGTTCTCAACCTCATTTTCCTGCCTTCTCCCCCTTACCAATCAAGAACGTATTAATCTCTGCCTTAATACACCCAGTGACTTGGCCTCCACAGCCCACCGTGGCAACAAATTCCACAGATTCATCCTCTAGCTGAAGAAAGTCCTCCTCATCTCAGTTCTAAAGGGGCATCCCTATATTCTGAGGCTGTGCCCTGGGATCCTAGACTCCGGGCCAGCCAGCACATCTTTCTTTAAATGGGGGCCCAAAATTGTGCACAATATTCCATATGTGTTCTGACCAACACCTTATAAAGTCTCAGCAGTACATCGTTGCTTTTATATTCTAGTTCTCTGGAAATGAATGCTAACACTGCATTTGCCTTCCGTGCTGCCAACTGAAGCTGCAAGTTAACAAGGGAATCCTGAACTAGGACTCCCAAGTCCCTTTGCACCTTCAATTTCTGAATTCTCTCCCCATTTAGAAAATAGTCTACTCCTTTTCATCCTACCAAAGTGCATAACCTTACACTTTCCTATGCTGTATTCCATCTGCCGCTTCTTTACCCACTCTCCTAACCTGTCCAAATCCTTCTGCAGACTCTATGCCTCTGCAACACTACCTCCATCTACCTTTGTATCGTCTGCAAAATTGACCACAATGCCATCAACTATCAAGTTCAAGCATTCAAACCACAACTATCCCATCTATTATAAATATGGACAAAAGAAATAACCAGAATAAATCGCAGGCTGTTCTCGAGGGAATTAGAACTGTGGTCATTGTGCATTCATGGTGAAGGGACTGAATGTTTAGTCATATTAGTCAAATGGAGATACAAACAAAAGTTTTTAGAAATACTTAGCTGCTCAGGCAATATATGTGGAGAATGAAATAGAGTTAAAGTTTTAGGTTGCTTAATCTTTTATCAGATCTAAGAAAAGTTAGAAAACAAGCATGTTTAAGTTTTAAAAGAGTGTAGAGAACATAGGAAATGTCTGAGCGCAAAGATTGACTGAACAATGTGGTGCTGGCTGAGAGGGTGCTGAAGTCTTGTTGATCACAGCTGCTTTCTGGAGGAGTTACAAATAGAGGAAGATGAATGAGGACAGAGAAGCGAATAATAACAAAAACTGCTGGAATTGATAGACATAGGGCACAGCTTTTGCTGGAAATCTGGGAATAAAAGTAGCTGCTGGAAATACCCAGCAGTTGTGGCATATCAGATAGGCTGCTTTGTCATGGATAGTATTGAGCCACTTGCCTGAATGATTGAAGTTTCAACAAGATCAAGTGACTTGAAATAAAAACAGAAAAATGCTCCTCCAGTAGCATCTGTGGAGAGAGAAGCAAAATTACTGTTTCAGTCCATCAGGTCGTTGACTTGCCTCTACGATATATTGAGTTCTGTCTCTGACTGGAAGATCATTGATCTGAAACGTTAACTGTTTCTCTCTCCACAGACACTGTCTGACCAGTATTTACAGAATTTTCGGTTTTCATTTCAGATTTCTGTAACGTGCAGTTTTCTTTGCTTTTCAATCACGAAGCACAATGCATTTCAGGGCAAAGTAGCCAGTTTGATTGGTTTCTGTGACCCTAACAGTTTATGCTGTCCAGCACCAATAGGGCGAAGCTACAGAGGCACTGCAGCATTTACCAAGGCTGCTTTGATAACATTAGCCAAACTTCTATTGTCTGGAAAGACAAAGGCATCGGTTGCCTGGAAATATCCAGGCTTAGATACTATATCTTGACTTAGAAATATTATTGATTCTTCTGAGCTGCTGCGTCATCATGATGGCCACTCCACCCAACAGTATTGCTTTTGCTCCAAGCACTGCAACAAGGTAGGGAGGCAGCTGACTACAGTAAAGCTCCAATAATCCGCCATCCAATTTTTTTTCAGAAATCCTGATACTTCAGTATCTGACTTGCCTGGTTCATTTTCCCATTTTCCTTTAAGATTGCTTGAGGGCCCAGTTCCTGTCCTCCCTTTAAGCTGACACAGATCACTTGAACAATTATTGCCTAATATCTTAAAAATAAATGTTGAAGTATTAATAGGAGGAATTTTCAATATTCTGGAAAATCTGCCCGTGTGGTACCACCAAAGTACTGATTATGCCGGATTATCAGAGTGTCAGTACACCACCTCCCCAAGGGGAATTAGGGTAGTTGTTAAATGCCAAGCTTGCCAGTGATGCCCACATTCCATGAGAGTACAGATAAAAGTAAGAATAATTGCTTAGTCCTAGAAGAGTACACTTCTGCTTGTATTCCTTGTTTGTGGAAATTCTCTCGTATATTGTATTAATAATTCAACTAGTATACCCAGTCATTTATTGTTTAATGTTTACACTTGATTGGCTTGATATCCAGTGCTAATTTAATATAGAGTGGGGAACTTGTGAACTAATACAAAGCAGCTGTTTATGAAGTAGCAGTTATACACCTAGCTTTGGTAGGTGCAAAAGTGTCCAAAATTTTGGAATGTCTTATTTATTCTTCATCCTTGTGTTGTTTTATTTTACATATATTCATTAAAGTGTATTCTTCCTTGCATTTTAAAAGTTTACAAGTACTCAATTAGTTCAGCACAACATTGTGGGCCAAAGGGCCTGTTCCTGTGCTGTACTGTTCTGTGTACGTCATTTTAAACAAGTTTCTCTCTCAGAAATTTGGTGCTTTTGTTTATGAAGTTAATCATGAAGAGCAATATAATTAACTGTGCATTCTATGGGGTAAGTACTTCCTCCACCCCACCCTTGCCTTCATTGTCTCTTAAAAAAAAATCAGGTTAATTTTCAGATGCATAGCAACTGCCACGTGGAATAGAAGCTAATTTCCCAATTATCTGGCAATACATCAATTGCTACTAAGCTGCAAGTTAGTCTGTGTATATTTAAAGATAAGGAGGGCGGGGGAAAATATCACTCAGTGGTAAGATTCAGTAACTCTTGTTCATGCTTTTGTTTATATTTTCAGTAAATTTTCTAGAGAGTGAGATTAGGGATTCAATGGAAAACTAGAAAAAGGGAGATATGTTGAATCATAAATTTTCATGGTGGAGGACACTGCAAACATCCAAAGATTTCTGCTGGGCTAGTTTTAAAGACCGTGGAAGATCTTGTAACAATTAGTATCGTGAGGAACAAGGTATTAGAAAATATAATGGGACTAAATCTAGACAAATTTCCAGGTCCCGAAGGCCTGCAACCAGGGAATATAAAGGAAGCAGCTGTAGAGACAGTGGAGCCATCAGTTGAGGTTTCTCAAAACTCAGTTCCAGGAAGGGACCAGTTGACTGGAAAACCACAAGTGTGACTTGATTGTACAAGAAGGGAGGAAGACAAAAAGCAGATAACTACGGGCCAGTTGGTTTAACATCTGGCAAGACAGTGGCATCTATAATCAAGGTAGAATTAGTTAGTCATTTAGAGAAGCTTCAGACAATCTGCTGGAGGACCTCAGTGGGTCAAGCCACATTTGTGGTAGGTGGGTGATGGTTGGAGGTGCACGTTGTTCAACCTCGGCTACAGCATCTGGTTCTCCTGATGTGGCCCCTTCTACAATGGCAAGACCAAGATTGGATTAGGTGACGGATTCACAGAGCACCTGTGCTCTGTCCGCAATGGCCATCCCGAGCTCCCAGTTGCATCCCATTTCAATTCCTCTTTCCGTTTCCACACTGACCTGTCCATCCTTGGTCTTCTCCTCTGCCAGAATGAGAAGTGACACAAACTAGAGGAACAGAATACGACCTCATTCCAGTTGGGTAGTCTGCAACTGAATGGTATGAATGTTGAATTTTCCAATTTTGGTTAACCCTTACCTCTTGTATTCCCCCACCCCCAACCCTTTTGTCCTTTCGATCCATCTCTGTTCCCCCTATTTTTTGTCTGCTTTCCCAAACCAGCAAAGTACTGAGGGATCTAGGTATTCCTATGCACAAGTAGCAAAAAGTTAAAAGGCAGGTGTATCAAGTGGTTAGGAAGGTAAATGGCATATTGGCTTTTATTGCAAAACATTTGGACTTCAGAAGTGGAGAAGTATTGTTCCAATTGTGCAGTGTACTGATGTAATGACTAGACTAATTCCTGGGATGAGAGGGTTTTTCTGTCATAAGTGGTTAAAATAATTAAATCAAAGTTCTTTGGAGTTCAGTAGAATATAAGATCCTTGGGCACTGACAGGGTAGACATGGAGCAACGAACAGTCTACTGGAGGAACTCAGTAGGTCAAGCAGCATCTGTAGGAGGAAAGGTGCTGCTCGACCCACCGAGTTTCTCCAGCAGATCGTTGCTCCAGATTCCAGCATGTGCAGTCCCTTGTGTCTGTAGGGTTGATGTTGAGATATTTTCACTAATTGGAGAATGGATGTAGTTTCAAGGTTAGGGGCTGTTGTTTTATCACTGAGTTGTACAGTAACTTCTCACAGATCGTTGGGGGTATTTAGAGAAGTAGATAAATTTCTGAAAGATCCGGTAATCGAGGGCTATATGCAACTGGCACAGAAGAGCTAAGATCTGGGACACATCAGCCGTGATCATACTGAAGGGTGAAGCAGGCTTAAGAAGTTGAGTGGCTTACTCCTGTTACTTTCTGATAAATTTTCCTTATGCCTTCTCAATGCATTATACAGCATGGACAATTGAAGTTTTTAGTAATGAAGTTCAGATTCCTGGTAGATTGAAAGCTAAGTAACCAGAACTGTATTGCTATGACATGAAAAACCTTACAAGACAGAGGAAATCGGGCACATCAGACTGTAGTTTGGAGTCGAGATTTGAGGTCAATTATATGCTCAAGAAAGGCAGAAGAATGGTTTCTAATGTAATATGGCATTTAACTGGCATGTATGCAGGCAGTTGATTAACAGAGGAAGACTTTTTAGGGATACCTGCTTAATGAGGCAGAGTTTAAAGGAGCAAGTGGGTGTATTGAATGGGAAATCCTGATTCTGAGTTTTGATTCTGATCATGAAGATAAGAGATGCCAAGTGTGAGAGGGAAGATTCCTGGCGGTGTTCAGGGAAGAACAAACCAATTGTTTTGCTGGTAGTTTGAAGGATATTATGGAAGCGCTTTTGATGACTGATTTTAGACCATAAAATATTGCACCAGAATTAGGCGATTCCATCCAGCGAGTCTGTGTCCATCATTCAATCATGGCTGATTTCTTTTTACTTTTCTCAAACCTATTCTCCTGCTTTTTCCCCGTAACCCTTAACTCCCCCCCCACCACCAATCAAGAACCTGTCAATCTCTGCCTTAAATGAACTCAATGTCTTGACCTCCACAGCCCTCCGTGCCAATGGATTCCGCAGATTCATCACCCTCTGGCTGAAGAAATTCCTCCTCATCTCAGTTCTAAAGGGACTTCCATTCTGAGCACATGCCCTCAGATCTTAGAACACTTACTGAACAATTAGATAAAGCATCTGTACATAAATCTACGATCCGTAGTTTTGCTGATCCTCTTCAGATCGTGGGAGAAGGAGTCCCACATTAAAGAGAGCCAGGGTTGAAGCCTGTACTTGTTGCTAGTTAGCTGTTTGCAGCCTTGTTATTGGTTGGGTGTTAGACTTGGTTTGAGTGTCCTGGTTTTCATTTGGAATTCTGCTTGTTCAGACATCAGGGAGGCAAAGATAAGGTATTAGTTTGAACAGTCCATGCTAAATGGGTTGCTGACACTTGCCCTTGGGTAAGGAGCTCACGGGGTGGAATACTGGTAGGTGTACAAGTATATGATAAAAAGGCATCAAAGCCTTCAAGCTTGGTGTTGAACCTACACTTGCCACTGTAGATTGCACAGTGCAGACTGTGAATTGCTGCACAACTCAGTAATTCAGTGGTTTAAACATCGCAGAGCATTTGTTTCTACATAATGTTGTAATAATTACATTTAACAATACAATTACAGTAATTGTGGTGGGGTAAAAATCTACATAATGCTTCAGTTTAAGATTGTGCCTCTTGGAGGGTTTCCTTTGTTTCTCTTTTTTAACCACCTGCAGTACTGATTTTGTAGTTTCCCCTGGTGTAGAGTTAGATTATAAATGACTGCCGACAAGCCAAAGATGTTCTTCAAAGTGATTATATATGCCCCACTTTTGATGGTTAGCAAAAACTTGCTGTTTATTTGGGAAGTCTGTCTTTAGAAAATTCATAGTATTTTACTAAAAATGTTCAATTGGTCATCTCATATTGGAGAAACCATTAATTTGTCTAAGTATAACTGAACCACTGGTAATTTTAATCTTCTGATTTTTTTTTATTAGTATGAAGATAAAGAAGAAGTCGTCTTATGGATGAATACTGTTGGACCCTACCATAATCGGCAAGAGACATACAAATACTTTTCCCTACCCTTCTGTGCAGGGAAGAAAAAGACTATTAACCATTACCATGAAACTTTAGGAGAAGCTCTTCAAGGAGTAGAGCTGGAGTTTAGCGGTCTTGATATCAAATTTAAAGGTAGGGATTTTTTCTTTCTATCGCTTTCTTTGATATCATTCAAAGTACATGATGGAAAATATCAAATATAAATTCAGTTCCAAAATACAAATCTCGACCCAAAGGATGCAGGCAAAGCTGAAAACAGCCAAAGGACCTTGCTAAGGATGTAGAGGACTGTAGCTCTGATTGATACCCAGCAAAACCAAAAGTATAGCCTAGTCAATGAGCAGAAGGGAAAAGAAACACCAGTGGAATATGAGGCTCAGGACCTCTGGGAACTCCTTCCAGCAAAGAGATGGGCAAAGATGGAAGTCAGAGTTGGAGTTGAGGGGGTGTTGTAGAGTAGAATGACAATAAGGAAGAAACCTCTGGTCTGGAATGCTGGGGATGGATGGGGTATGAAAAGTTGTGAGGCGCACCTGTGTTTCAAGTTCACAAGTAGTAATGAACCTGTCTCCCAACTTTTTATAACCAACTGATACATTGCATTTGGTTTCTTCATCTAAGTCATTGATAGAGGTCATTGTGAACAGCCAAGGCACCAGGACTGATCTCAGCAGTACCCCATCAGTTAGAGCTTCCCAACCTGAAAATGGCTCTGTTTTGTGTCCTTTAATCCACATTGGTATACTACCTTTAATACTATGTCCTCTAATTTTATTTAAATTCTTGTGTGGCAGTTTATTGAAGGCCTTCTGAAAATACACCAGTACACACTTGAACTGATTTGCCCTTATCTATTCTGCTGGGTACAGCCTCAGGAAAAACTAATGCCTTTGTCAGACATGGTTTCCCTTTGTCCACTTGATTCTGCACAATCTTATTATTTTCTAAGTGCTCTGTTACCACTCCCTTAATAGATTTCGGCAATTTCCCACTGCTGATGTGAAGCTAACTGTTCTTTTGTTCTATTTGCTATCTCCCGCCTTTCTTAAGTAATGTGGTTACATTTTGCTACCTTCCATTCTGTGGGAGCAGTTTTAGAATCAGTGGAATTTTGGAAGATGTCAACCAGAGCATTTACTTCCTCCACAGTCACCACCTTCAGAACTCTAGAATGCAGGTTATCAGCTCCTGATAGTTTATAATCTTTGAGTCCCATTAATTTCTCAAGTAATTCTTTTAATGCCAATTTCTAAGGAGTCCCCATTCACTCTGTACCCACAGTTTGACATTGATTTCTGGGGGAGGGGAGGAATCTGTACTTCTCGTCAGTCTAGAGCAGAACCCTGTTAAGTTTAGCCAATTGTTTCCTTTTTGTATATCTATTATTAACTGAGGAAAGATTGGATAGCCATGGCTGGTGCTTGGTTTGCTTTGGAATAGAGAAGGCTGGAAGTGAATTTAATTGAATTTAAGGGAAGTAGATATTAAGTAGACCTATTCTCTTAACATATAAAAGCCAGTGGCCACAGATTTAAAGTAATTTGTTGGAGGATTAGTGGAGAGGATTTTCTTTCATCCCAAGGTCTATAATTCATTGCTGGAAAGGATGTCACGGCAGAAACCTCCTAGGGTTTGATACTTGTATCTCAGAATCAGGTTTATTATCACTGACATATGTCGTGAAATTTGTTGTTTTGTGGCAGCAGTACAGTATAAATTACTAAGTTACAAAAATAAATAAATCAAGCAAAAGAGGAATAATGAGGTAGTGTTCATGGACCGTTCAGATAACTGATGGCGGAGGGAAAGTAGCTGTTCATGAAACGTTGAGTGTGGGTCTTTAGGCTCCTGTACCTTCTCCCCAATGGTAGTAACGTGAAGAGGGCATGTCCCAGATGGTGAGGGTCCTTAATGATGGATACCGCCTTCTTGATGCAGCGCGTCTTGAAGATGTCCTCAGTGGTGGGGAGGGTTGTGCCCGTGATGGAGCTGGCTGAGTCTACGACCCTCTGCAGTCTCTTTCGATCCTGCATATTGGAGTCTTCATACCAGGTGATAATGCAGCCAGTCCAAATGATCTCCACTATACATCGGTGGAAATTTGCAAGAGCCTTTGGTTACATACCAAATCTCCTCAAACTCCCCATGAAGTTGAGCCGCTGGTGTGCCTTCTTCGTGATTGCATCAATGTGTTGGTCCCAAGATACTGTAGATCCTGAGATGTTGACGCCCACGAACTTGAAGCTGCTCACCCTTTCCACCACTGACTGATGTGTGTTCTCCCAACCTCCCCTTCCTAGAGTCCACAATCAGTTCCTTGGTCTTGCTGACATTGACTGCGATGTTTCTGTTGCAACACCACTCAACCAGCCGACTCAACTCAACTGTAAATTGCAAGGTGGCAAATGACAGTAACTGGATGATGGCCTCTTTGAACATTCCTGATTTGAAGCTAGAAATCTGCCAATTTAGGAAACATGTCAGTATTGTGCAAGGCATATGGTTAATAATTTGCTGATTCGTATTGAATAGAAGGTTATTTTGGGGGAATGTTCACTGCTTGCAAAGGCATCATCATCTACCCATTCCTAGTTACCTTGAAGGGGACTACCATCTTCAACTGAATAGAACATAGAATAATTACAGCACAATTCGGGCCCTTCGGCCCACAAAGCTGTGCTGAACACATCCCTACCCTAGCAATTGCTAGGCTTACCCATAGCCCTCTATTTTACTTTGCTCCATATACCTATCTAACAGTCTCTTGAAAGACCCTATCGTATCCGCCTCCACCACTGTTTCCGGCAGCCCATTCCACACACTCACCACTCTCTGAGTAAAAAAAAACTTACCCCTGACATCTCCTCTATATCTACTCCCCAGCACCTTAAACCTATGTCCTCTTGTGGCCACCAATTCAGCCCTGGGGAAAAGCCTCTGACTATCTACCCTATCAATACCTCTCATCATCTTATACACCTCTTTCAGGTCCCCCCTCATCCTCCGTCTCTCCAAGGAGAAAAGGCAGAGTTCCCTCAACCTGCTTTCATAAGGCAATGTTAATGGTGTTCCCATAATGTTTTTTGGGAACAAGTTTGACCAGGGCAGAAATGAGATACAGCACAGAAACAGGCACTTTGGCCCACCATGTCAATTATCCATCTATGCTAATCCATTTACCACCACTTAGTCCGTAGCCTTATATGCATTGGCGCTTCAAGTGTTTAGATACTACAATATTGTGAGAGTACCTGTCTCCACCACCCACTTGGGCATTGATTTCCAGATTCCAACCACCTGAGTGTAAAAGCTCTTCTTCAGATCCCCTCTAAACCTTTTACCCCTTCCCTATGGTCTCCATTGCTCTTCACTCTCAACCGCATTACTGATTTTTGCATCATCTGCAAACTAACAGTCATACCTCCTATATTCATATCCAAACTGTTAACATGTAAAGCAGTAAGGGTTCCAGCACTAATCCTGGTGTACCACTGGTCATAAGCTTCCAATCACAAAAACAACCCTCCAGCATCATCCAGTGCCTCCTGTTACCAAGGCAGATTTGGATCCAATTTGCCCTGACTCCCTTGGGCTCTAGACCTTTGGGACCTTGTCAAATGCCTTACTGAATTCCATGTAAACTACATCAACTGCATTGCTTTCATCAATATATTTTATTACCTCTTTGAAAATGTTAAATTCGTCGCAGACAATCTCCTCCTAACAAAGCCATGCCCAATATCTTTGATTAATATCTGCCTTTCCAATAAATTTCCTACCACTAATATTTGACTCACCAGCCTAGAGTGCAACATATACAGTACCCTTATTGAGTAAGGTCAGCAGGGATAAGTATTACCTGGCTTACCTCTGCTGACCTTATTGCGGCTCGGTGGTCGGGTCGCGCGTTGTCGGAGTGGCGAGGCCCAAGATGGCGTTGGGCCTTCGTCTTCCCCCAGCGACGGGGAGGACCCGTGCGCGGGAAAAGTTTGATGACGTAGCGCATACGTCATGTCCGTTTTCGGTGGGCAGGAACCGTTCCTCTTAAAAGGCCCGCACAAGGCGGGAAAATAAATCAGTTTTTGTTCTGCAGCCCACTGACTAGTGTCTTGCTTTCACATCGCGGTAGCAGCTGCTACATTGGATTTTGGACCCACACAATGGACGACAACGCAGCAGCCAATGCAGTGGCACTCAAGCTGCCCACCTTTTGGACGCTTTGGCCCAGTGTCTGGTTCGATCAGGCTGAAGCACAATTCCAACTTTGGCAGATCACCTCCAACTCCACAAAGTACTACCACGTGGTTAGCTCTCTGGACCAGGAGACAACCGCCCAGGTCGGAGACTTCATCCAGTCTCCTCCGGAGGAGGATAAGTACCCGGCTTTCAAAGACCACCTTATTTGGACCTTCGGCCTCTCCCATCGCAAGCGCGCCGCCCGCCTGCTTCATCTCGACGGCCTGGGGGACAGATCCCCATCGGCCCTAATGAACGAGATGCTGGCCTTGGCTGAGGGACACAAGCCTTGCCTCATGTTCGAACAGGCCTTCCTCGAACAACTACCCAATGACATTCACCTGCTGTTGGCCGACGCCGATTTCAGCAACCCACGTGAGGTAGCTGCCCGGGCAGATGTCCTGTGGAAGGCCAAACGCGAGAGCGGGTCGTCCGTTGGCCAAATCGCCAGGCCGCGAGCCCAGCGCCTACCTAAACCAGTACCAGCAACCGAGCGACCACACCCCAGAAACAGACGATGACACTGGCGACCAGCTGTGTTTCTACCATCAGAGGTGGGGCGCGGAGGCCCATCAACGCCGCCCACCCTGCAAGTTTCAAGGAAATGCCAGGGCTGGCCACCAACACAGCCTCCTATTTGTTCGGGACAAGCAGTCCGGGCATAGTTTCCTCGTCGATACTGGAGCAGAGGTCAGTATTTTGCCCCTGACCGGCCGTGACACTCGTAACAGGCAACGAGGTCCTGTACTTAATGCCGCAAACGGACTTTCGGTACCCGTACAGTTCAATTACAATTCGGCAACAGCCATTTTACCTGGAACTTTACCCTTGCTGCTGTCACCCGGCCGCTCCTGGGAGCTGATTTCCTTCAGGCCCACAACCTGTTAGTTGACCTGTGAGGGAAGTGGCTAGTGCACTCCAGAACTTTCCAAACCTACCCCCTGGGAGAAGCCAGACTACCAGCCTCGTGCCTGGACTCCGTTTCCCTGTCTGGCAATGAGTTCACCAAGCTCCTAGCTGAGTTCCCATCGGATTTGGCACCTCAGTTTACAAATTCGATGCCCAAACATGGGGTGTAGCACCACATCATTACCAGGGCCACTCCTTCATGCCTGAGCACGACGACTACCTCCAGACAAGCTCTGCCTGGCAAAGGAAGAGTTCTGCCACATGGAGGAGCTGGGGATCGTTCACAGGTCAGACAGCCCCTGGGCCTTCCCCCTGCACGTTCCCCAAAGCCACCGGCGGGTGGAGGCCCTGCGGCGACTACCGCAGGTTGAATGACGCCACCACCCCAGACCGCTACCCCATCCCTCACATCCAGGACTTCGCAGCAAACCTACACGGGGCCCACATCTTCTCCAAGGTGGACCTCATCCGGGGATACCACCAAATCCCGGTCCACCCTGACGATGTCCCCAAAACTGCGCTTATCACTACATTCTGCCTCTTCAAATTCCTTCAAATGCCGTGCAGACTTTCCAGCGGCTGATGGACGCGGTAGGCTGCGACCTGGACTTCATGTTCATTTACTTAGATGACATACTAATCGCCAGCCGTGACCGCCAAGAACACCTTTCCCACCTCCGCCAACCGTACTCCTGTCTCTGTGATTTCGGCCTCACTATCAACCCGGCCAAGTGCCAATTCGGACTTGACTCTATCGATTTCCTCGGCCACAGAATCACCAGCGAAGGAGCAACACCCCTACCTGCCAAGGTAGACGCTATCTGCCATTTTGCCCGTCCCAACATGGTCAAAGGCCTACAGGAATTCCTGGGGATGGTCAACTTTTACCATCGGTTCATCCCTGCAGCAACCCATCTCATGCGCCCTTTGTTCTTGCTGATGTCTGGCAAGGGCAAGGACATCGCCTGGAACGACGGGGCTGCGGCTGCCTTCGTTAAGGCCAAGGACGCCCTGGCAGACGCCGTGATGCTGGTACACCCTAGAACAGACGTCCCAACCGCCCTCACGGTGGACGCATCCAACACCGCGGTTGGTGGAGTACTGGAACAACTAATCGAAGGCCGTTGGCAACCCTTGGCATTTTTCAGCAGGCACCTTAGACCACCCAAACTGAAATACAGCGCTCCTGCTCGGGAACTTCTAGTGCTGTACCTGGCAGTCCGGCATTTCCGGTACTTTTTAGAAGGCAGGCCTTTCACCGCTTTCACTGACCATAAGCCTTTGTCCTTCGCCTTCTCCAAGGTCTCCGATCCCTGGTCAGCTCGTCAGCAGCGACATTTGTCCTACGTTTCCGAATTCACAATGGATATCCAACATGTCTCCAGAAAGGACAGTGTCATTGCTGACGTGCTTTCCAGAACGACCATCCACAGCCTGTCCCTGGGTGTTGACTACACGGCCCTGGCTGACGCACAGCAAGCCAACGACGAGCTGCCCAGCTACAGAACTGCAGTCTCGGGCCTGCAGCTCCAAGATTTCTTAGTCGGTCCAGGTCAGCAGACCCTCCTTTGCGACATCGCAACAGGTCAACCCCGCCCTATAGTTCCTGCAGCCTGGCGGAAATGAGTTTTCGACTCGGTACACGGGTTGGCACACCCATCCATCAGACCAACTGTTCAACTGGTCGCCAGCAAGTTCGTCTGGCATGGCCTGCGCAAACAGGTCAGTGAGTGGGCCAGGACTCGTCCGCACTGCCAGACATCAAAAGTCCAATGACACACCAAGGTCCCGCCCCAGCGGTTCGAGTCTACCTGTAGAAGGTTCAACCACATCCACGTTGACCTCGTTGGTCCTCTGCTAGTTTCAAGAGGAGCCCAGTACCTCCTTACCATCGTGGACCGGTTCACGAGGTGGCCAGAGGCAACCCCTCTATCTGACATCACGACTGATTCCTGCATCCGGGCACTGCTCACAACTTGGATCTCATGTTTTGGTGTTCCGGCCCACGTCACTTCAGACAGGGGCACCCAGTTTACCTGCAGCCTTTGGTCTGCATTAGCAAACATGCTAGGGACGCAGCTGCACACCACTACGGCCTACCACCCTCAATCAAATGGGTTGGTGGACGTTTCCACCGCCATCTGAAATCAGCCCTGATGGGCCACCTGAAAGGTCCTAACTGGGTCGACGAACTGCCTCGGGTCCTGCTCGGCATATGCACTGCCCCCAAGGAAGATCTCCACACTTTGTCAGCTGAACTCATGTACGGTGCACCCCGGTCATCCCAGGAGATTTCATACCTGCCCTTCGGGGCCAAGAAGAACAGCCCACGGCAGTCCTGGAAAGACTGCGCGAGAGGCTCGGCAGCTTGGCACCGATTCCCACTTCGCGGCATGGTCAAGCCCCATCCTGTGAGCCCAAGGAACTACGAGATTGTAAGTTCATTTTCGTTCGCAGGGGCACACCCCGGGGACCGTTGCAACGACCATACGAGGGGCCGTTCCCAGTCATCAGGAATAATGGGTCCACCTTTATTTTGGACATTGGGGGCACTGAAGAGGTTTTCACGACCGACTGCCTCAAGCTGGCCCATTTAGATATACAACAACTGGTTGAGGTCCCAGCACTGCGACGCAGAGGCCGACCTCCTAAGCAATGGCTAGCACAGCCCGCGAACCTTGGGGACTGTATCGCCAGTTCTGGGGGGGTGTTGTGTAGCGACTCGCCATCCCAGCAAGGGAACCAGCCCGGCGGTCGGGTCGCGTGTCGTTGGAGCGGCGAGGCCCAAGATGGCGTTGGAAGACCAGTCTTCCCCGAGCGGCGGGGAGAACCCATGCGCGGGAAAAGTTTGATGATGTAGTGCATACATCATGTCCGTTTTCGGTGGGCGGGAACTGTTCCTCTTAAAAGGCCTGCGCAAGGCGGGAAAATAAATCAGTTTTTGTTCTGTACCCCACCGACTAGTGCCTTGCTTTCACATTGTGGTAGCAGCCGCTACAGTACCATATTTGTTCCCCTCTATTCATCTGTGACCAGTGAAGATTAAGAAATCTTTTAGGGCCCAGCAATCTTCTCCTTTGCTTCTTTAAGAGCAGTTTAGGATACATCTCATCAGTCCCTGGGGATTTATAAGCCTTTATGCCCATTTAGGCACCTAATACCTCCTTTTTAATGTTAAAGCTCTGGAATTCCACTGTCCTTCCTAAATTCTCCAACTATGTTCTCAGTGAATACAATCACAAAGTATTCATTTAAAACCTCACCTGCATCCTCTGGCTCCCCACACAGCTTGCCATTTTGGTTTCGAATGAGCCCTACTCTTTCCCCGATTACCCTCTTGTCATTGCTATGTTGTATGATTTGATATAGGCTTTGGAGGTCTGCTGTGAGGAGACTTTAGCTTTCAGGTTTGCATCAAGTCTGTAGAAAGGGTATATCTAGAAAGTTGACTTGGTTTTATTTTGTTAGAGTTATTGAGGCAAGGAGCACCAGGTTCAAACAAACAGATTGGGTATGGCTCTAAATTTATAGCACCACGAATTGTTTAAAATTCATGTTTTATTTGAGTGCTGCCTAAAATGCTGCTTTACACAGAACCAACTGATGAAGTTGGGGAAATACTACAGAATCTTGCTACTTCACTGTTCTTGGGTTATATCAATGTGGACTGGGGCTTGTGCACAAGTTTGTTGCATAAGACCATAAGCTATAGGATCAGAATTAGGCCCATCAAGTCTGCTCCACCATTCAGTCATGACTGATTTTTGTTTTAAACCCTATTCTTCCGCCTTCTCCCTGTAATCCTTAATCCCCTTACCCATCAAGAACCTAACAATGTCTGCCTTAAATACACCCAATGACTTGGCCTCCACAGCTGTCTGTGGCAATGAGTTCCACAGATTCACCACCCTCTGGCTGATGAAATTCCTCCTCGTCTCAGTTTTAAAGGGACGTCCCTGTATTCTGTGGGTGTGCCCTCGGGTCTTAGACTCTCCTACTACTGTACAGTCTTCGACAGTGTATGGAATGTTCCTTGCAGACTTGTATGGCATCAGACAGAAAACAGGTAGGTAGTTAACCAGAAAGAGATCCAGACACTTGTTGTGGATGTGCAAATGGAGTGGGATGCACCCAAGGTTGCAAAAGAAAGTAAAGGTAGAAATGCAGACCTGTTAGCCACAGTCCTCTAATCCTCTAGATAGAATGGCCTGGGAACTAATAGTTGCAAATGTTGCACTCGTTCAGAAAAGGATAAACGTGACAATTCCAAATCGGTCAGCTTATGGTCATTGAGGGAAGCTCTTAGAACAGTAATCGAGGACAAGATTAACATGATTTGGACAATTAGAGTCAGTGCAATTTAAGGAAAAACTGAGATTGAATAACTGTGATGCAGTGACCATGAAGATGGTTGAAGGCAATGCAGTTAATTGGTGCATGCAGTCTTCCCAAAAAAACTGCATGTTAACAAAATTAAAATCCTTGTGACAGGAGGTTATCATGAATAAAGAATGGCTAAGTGGTAGAAAGTGAGTCGAAGTGATTGATCTTGTTTTTCTATTGAAAGAAGTTATGGAAGAGTTCTCAAATGCACTTGCTTGTTTTGATGTATGTTAACAGCTTGGCAAAAAGGCATAACTTAAGATATTAAGTGAGGTGAAGGTATTGTAAATGAAGAGATAACGAACTTCAGGAGTATTGAGACTGTGATGGAATTGGTGCACAATAGACTAATGAAATTTAAAGCAGAAAAGTCAGATGATTCATCAATCAAGACCAGCTGGTCAGAATTCAGGATCAACATATTCCTGTGAGGAAGAAAGACAAGGATGGTGAGGTTTGGGATCTTGGATGCAAGAGATGATGCAAATGTAGTCAAAAACAAAGGAAGCATATCTAATGTTTAGGAAGCTGAAATCAGACGGTGCCTTTGAGGAATATAAAGGAAGCAGAAGAGAACTTAGAGGGAATCAGGAGGCCTAAAAGGGGCCATGAAATGTCTTTGAGTAGGACCCTCAAAGGCAAAGGAAGGAATTTATGCCTGGAGCCAGAGGAAGTGGGCAAGGTATTAAATTAATACTGCATTGGTATTCACCAAGGAGGACATGGAGGATAGCTATCAGGGAGAGGTATGCTGATATTTTAGAGTATGTTGATATCAAGAAGGAGGTGGTGTTGGGGCTCTTGAAGAGCATTAAGGTGGATAAGTCCCCAGGGTCTGGTGGGATCTATCCCAGGTTATTGAGAGAGGAAAGAAGATTGCTGGGGCCTTGACCGAGATCTTTCTATCCTCTTCAGCCACAGGCAATGTCCAAGACTACTGGAGAAAAGCCAAGACTGTTCCTCTGTTCAAGAAATGCATAGAGACAAACCAGGAAATTATAGGGCTGTGAGCCTTACATCTGTGGTGGAAAAATTATTGGAGAAGATTCTCAGGGGTAGGATCTACTTGCATCTGGAAAAGCATAGACTTGTTAGGGATAGTTATCATGGTTTCGTGTAGAGGAGGTCATGTCTTACAAATTTAATTGAGTTTTTTGAGAAGGTGACGAAGATGATTGATGAGGGCAGGGCAGTGGATTTTGTCTACATGGACTTTACTAAAGCTTTCGACAAGGTCCCTCTGCTGTCGAGCCTTGTGAGCATTCTGTGTTTTAATGAGATTTCATCTTCTAAATTCTAGAGAATGGTGAAGTCTCTTTGATCTATATTCGTGCTAAGATCCTACTCATTCGTAGTATTGACTTTTTTTCCTGCTGTTGGAGCTTCAGATTTCCTTTCCATTCTCAATCAGTCCAGATTGCCATGCTTTTCATTGCTAAACATTTCAGTCTCCTTGTCCACTTCATAGATGCTACAGATTCCATCCACTGCTCATCCTCCATCATTCCAGCACAACTTGCAGACATTTCAGTAGTTGTGTCTCTTACACTATGCAATTCCTTTCTTAAATATTTTAGCTTTTTCCCATCCTATCTCAACTTTTTATGTTGCAAAAAAGCCTATCTTTTTGTCAAAACCTTTAATTAGTTCCTCAGTGTCTCTGATATTTTAGATCTTTAATTCATCTTTTTGAAGCCCCTTGAGATGTTTCCTCTTTCAAGATGTGCATTTAATTGCAGGTTTTTCATTGTACTGGTGTAGAAATTGTATTTTGTGGTAGAAAATTAGATAAATGGAGAGACTTTTGGATGCTGCTTCAGATCCCAGAAGTAAAAGGATAGTAATACTAATTGACTGCAGTTGTTTGATAACTTTATGAAACTTGCTTCTGGAATTGTCGGGGGAGAAAACCTATTAAGGTCCAAGTTTTGTAAAATATTAAGGTCCAGATGTAAGAATGATAAAAGTACAATGCAATAGGATACACTAATGTTGTGGCGAGATCAAGTTTTTTTGTATACTAAAATATATATGTGCATGTGTGTTTGTGATGCCAATTGATAAAATTTAATGCATTTTTATTTAGATGATGTCATGCAAAGTACTTACTGTGAAATTGACCTGGATAAACAAAAGCGAGATGCCTTTATTTACGCTATCAAGAACCACTACTGGTACCAGATGTACATTGATGATTTGCCAATTTGGGGTAAGTGACTATTAGATTCAGTTCAATAAAGTATGTTTACAAGGTTGTAAATTAAGTCTTATTTCCTCATTTTTTCATCTATTGCATTTCAAAACATTTCTTAACTTCGTATATAAAAGATCTGGCTTGAAGCTTTCAGCCATATCTCTTCACTTTATTTTCCCAATCAGCAGAAATATCTTTTCTGTACTCTTTCTCCACAAATATCTTAAACCTTAAGTCACCCTTTGCATTTAGAGTTCTAGGGAAATCAGTCCTAGTTTGTATAATTTCTCCTTGTAATTTGCTTCTGATCCAAATCATTTACACTAATCCTAAATTAATCAAACAGCACAACACGTCCTTCCACCTAGTACTGTGCCAACTCATTTACACTGATCCCATTTTATTCTCCCCACATTCCCATCAACTCCCCCTAGATTCTATCACTCACCTACACTCTAGGGGCAGTTTACAGTGGTTGATTAACCTAACATTCAGCTCATCTATGTATAGCTGCTACTGACTTCAAACCACTTGCTTTGTCAAGCTGTAGAGGGAGGGGGAAAAAAAATCAATGTTCCATTAGCCATTTTGATTTTGTTTTCAATACCTGTCCAGGACTTTTAATGAATTATGTGCCTGGAATTTAATGGTTGCATTTATGTTGTTGAAAATGTTACATGTTTTTTAAATCGTTAGTAAATACAAGGTATAATTGGGGTTCCAGCTTATCCCTAGTCACATCCTGCCAGTTGGAATACATGCCCCAAACCCTTCCTGTGTCTTTTGCTATGATGTTAGTTTCCTAATCAGGTTTGCAATTTACTCTCCATCTCATGAGCTTCATCTTTAACCATTTCATTTGGAACTTCATTGAATGACTTCTGAATTACCTTGGAAGTAATGCAACAGAGGTTCACAAAATTGATTTCTTAGGTGAGAGGCAGAAATTGGGCCACGATGTCTTGGAGTTGAAAAGAAAGAGGAAAGGTTCACTCAGGGTTTGGCTGCATGGATGCTAAGGTGCCGTTCCTTGGCTGAAGAGCCTAAAATCAGGGGCTATAATCTCGGGTAGAGATTATCTGTGTATCTCTGAGATGAGAAATTTCTTCAATAAGATGCTGTTGAATCTTTGGAATTCTTCAATCCCAGAAGACTAGCTTCATGGGTAGTCAAAGGAAGCTCACTCGTGTGATTACTGGGATGAGAAGAGATTAATTAGAATCATTGAATATGCTCAAATCTGAGGTTGATAGATGTTGGGGCACTAAGATATGCAGTGGTTGGGTGGGAAAATGGTCGAGAATTTGCCATAATCTTGTTGAATGAAGGAGCAAGATAGAAGGACTGTATGGCTCAGTCTTTCTATTTTATGTTCTAATTCTAAATAATATCCATAGATAACCCTCTGTTCACTACTATAAATACCACCTCAAAGATATTCAGGTTTGTTAGGCATGAAGTGCCCATAATAAATCCAAACTGCCTTTATCTGATCAGTAGAGCATTTCAAGATGTTGAGTCATTTCTTTAATGATAGGTTATTAATAATTTCTCAACAATTCTAGGAAAGACATTGGGAGTCGTCAGTTTAATAGGAATAGATTCAAAGCAGCTGGAAATGAGTGTCATACACTGCAGGGAGCATGGTGAAATTGAGAAAGTGAAGAAAGACCTGGATTCAGGTTTAGAACAGTAGGAAATGTTTGCTTTGGGCATGAGAAAATATATGGATATGAAAAAGTGTTTGTGTGCAGTTTCTGTTGGCATTTTCCCTGAGCCAGTAGTGTAAAGTTGATAATCAGCACACTGAGGCCTTTGGGACTCAACTAGTCAATTTTCCAGACTATTGGATGTTATTAATATCCAAAATATTTTTAAATCACTTTTTTAAGATGTTACACAGTATTATAATAAGTTGCAGCTCCTTTCAAATGGCGTAGATTGGTTGGAGCTGCAGTTGGACTCACTGAGGAACTTGCAGAGGCAGAAAATGTCACAGATAGGAGCTTTGGTAAGAGCTGGATAGTAGATGGGTGACTGCCAGGAAGGCAGTCTATCCTTTGCCCCTCAGTAAATCTCTCAGGTTGTCTTTCTGCCTCTTGCACCAGGGAAAAAAGCCCCGTCTGTCCAGTCTCTCATTGTAACTCAACCACAACCCCCCACCGCCCCCCTGCACCTCCCCCACCCCCCCCAAGTCCCAGCAAGATCCATGTGAATCTTTTCTGTACCCTCTAGTTTAATCACATCCTCACTACTATATGATGTCAAGAACTTCACACAACGTTCCAGGTGCTGTGTCACCGATGTCCTACACATGATGTCCCAATTCCTATACTCAGTGCGCTGACTGATGAAGGCAAGCATGCAGTACACCTTCTTCAGCACTTTGTCTACCTAAACTATGTACTTATACCCCTAGGTGTCTCTGTTCTACAACATTCTCCAGGGCCCTGTCATTCACTGTGTAAGTCCTGTTGTGGGTTAACTTCCTCAAAGGCATCACTTTGTACTTGTCTGAGTTAAGTTCCATCTGCTATTGCTTTGCTCATTTTCTCGGTTAATCTAGATTCTGTTGGAACCTTGGACAACCTTCTTCAATGTCTGCTACACCAAATTTTGTGTCACCTGCGAACTTGCTAATCATGCCATCTATATTCTCGTCCAAATCCTAAATATATATGACAAACAGCAGGGGACCCAGCACTGATCCTTGTGTCACATCGCTGGTCACAGGCCTTCAATCTGAACAACAACCACCCTTTGAGTAGTACCACCAAGGGAATTTTGTATCCAAGTGGCTAGCTCATCCTGGATACCATGTGATCTTGCCCTCTGGACCAGCCTACCATGTTGGACCTTGTCTACCGCCCTGCCCACATCAATTTTCTTCGTCACCTCTTTTAAAAAAAAAACTCTCTCAAAATGGTGAGAGACTGTTTCCCACACACAAAGCCATGCTGACTATCCCTAATCCGTCCTTGCCTTTCCAAATGCAGGTACATCCTGTTTCTCAGAATCCCCTCCAATAACTTGCCCACGACTGATATTAGCCTCACCAGCCTGTAGTTCCCTTGCTTATCCTTGCAGCCCTTCTTAAATCACAACATTAGCCACCTTCCGGTCTACTGGTACCTCATGTATGGCTAAGGAAGATACAAAAATCTCTGCCTGGGTCCCAGCAATTTCTTCCCTTGCTTCCCACAAAATCCTCGGGTACACTTGGTCTAGCCCAGGGGCTTATCCATCTTCATGTGCCTCAAGACTGCCAACACCTCTTTACTAACATCGCTGTTCTCTCTGAATTCCCTAGCTTCCATAAGCTTGTCCACAGTAAATGAAGATGAAAAATACGCATTTAAGACCTTGCCCATCTTTGGCTCCACACATTGATGACCACTAAGGTTCTAACAGTGGGGAATTTTAACTTTGCCAGTATTGACTCGGATTGCCTTAGTGCAAGGGGCTTTCGATGGAGTGAAATTTGTAAAATTTAATCTGAGGGTTTTTTTGAGATGATATGTAAAGAGTCCTATTTGGGAGAGGACTGTTCTTGGCCTTGTCTTGGGTAATGTTGATGTGCAAATAATTGAATTGTACTTGGGGGAGCCATTTGCAAACAGTGACTGTAGATTGATAAATTTCAAGGTAGTCATGGAAACGTTGGAGCCCTAAACTAGAGGATGGTGGATTTCAGTAGTGTAAGGTGGTACCTGGTGGAAGTAGACCGGAAGGAGCTGCTAGAGGGGAAAACAACATCTGATAAATGGGGGACTCTGTGCTCTGCTGTATTAGGGAGCCTCTCTACTAGGGCAGATGCATTTTACATGGGATGAGGGTTTCGCTGTTATTTACTGACACTCAATATTTACCCTTGAATAGCTTTGAACCACTGCAGTATTTATGGTGAAGGTCTTAAAACTAATTTGGCAGGGGGATGGGAACCAGAGTGATAGGTCAGAGGTTGGTGCATTTACTGTACAAGTAGACGCAGAGTGTAGAAAGACTGTGAGGAAGGAGAGGCAGTTGAAAGGGCAAAATTGCAGTCAGTTGGATGGGCTGAAGTGTGTCTACTTTAATGCGAGAAGTATCAGGAACAAGGTGATGAACTTAGAGCATGGGTAAGTACGTGGAACTGTAACGTGGTAGCCATTACAGAGACTTGGCTGTTGCAAGGGCAGAAATGGCTGCTGGATATTCCGGGGTTTAGATGTTTCAAAAGAGATGGGGGCAGAGGTAAAAGAGGTGGGGGAGTGGCTTTGCTGATCAGGGACAGTGTCACAGCTGTAGAAAGGGAGGATGTCCTGGAGGAATTGTCCACTGAGTCAGTGTGGGTGGAAGTCAGAAACAGAAGGGGAGCGATCACTCTATTGGGAGTACTCTACAGATCCCCCACCCCCCAGTAGCAGCAGAGATGCTGAGGAGCAGATCAGGAGACAGATTTTGGAGAGGTGCAAAAATAACAGAGTTGTTGTCATGGGTGATTTCAACTTCCCTAATATTGATTGGCACCTCCTTAGTGTAAAGGGGATAGACGGGACAGAGTTTGTTTGGTGTGTACAGGAAGGATTCCTGACACAGTGTGTGGACAGGCCGACGAGAGGAGAGGCCATACTGGACCTGGTTCTAGGCAATGAGCCTGATGAAGTTTCACATCTCTCGGTGGGAGAGCATTTTGGAGATGGTGACCGTAACTCCTTGACCTTTACCACAGCCTTGGAGAGGGATAGGAGCAGACAATATGGGAAAGTATTTAACTGGGGGAGGAGGAATTATGATACTACTAGGCAGGAACTTGGGAGCGTAAATTAGGAACAGATGTTCTTGGGGAAGTGCACAGCAGGAATGTGGAGGTTGTTTAAGGAATACTTGCATGGGGCTCTGGATAAGTTTGTCCCATTGAGGCAGGGTAAGGATGGTAGAGTGAAGGAACCGTGATTGACACGAGATGTAGAATATCTTGTCAAGAGGAAGAAAGACACTAACCCAAGGTTTAGAAAGCATGGATCAGACAGGGCTCTGGAGAGTTACAAGGTAGCCAGGAGGGAGCTCGAAGGGGGCATGAGAAGCCCTTGGCGAGTAGGATCAAGGAAAACCCCAAGGCGTTCTACACATATGTGAAGAATAAGAGGATGACTAGAGTGAGGGTAGGACCGATCAGGGATAAAAGAGGAAACGTGTGCCTGGAGTCGGAAGAGGTAGGGGAGGTCCTTAATGAATACTTTGTTTCGGTATTCACCAGAGAGACCTTGACATTTGTGAGGATGGCGTATTACAGACTGATATGCGAGGGCATGTCGACGTGAGGAAAGAGGATGTGCTGGAACTATTGAAAGACATTAAGATAGATAAGTCACTGGGGCCGGATGAGATATATCCAAGGTTATTACGGGAAGCTAGGGAAGAGATTGCTGAGCCTTTGGCGACGATCTTTGCATCCTCACTGGCCACAGGAGTAGTGCTGGATGATTGGAGTGTGGCAAATGTTTTTCCTTTGTTTAAGAAAGTGAGTAGGGATAACCCTGGGAATTACAGACCAGTGAGTCTTACTTCAGTGGTGGGCAAATTACTGGAGAAGATTGTAAGAGACAGGGTTTATGAGCATTTAGAGAAGCATAGGCTGATTAGGGACAGTCAGCATGGCTCTGAGGGGCAGGTCGTGCCTCACGAGCCTGATTGAATTCTTTGAGGATGTGACAAAGCACATTGATGAAGAAAGAGCAGTGGATGTGGTGTACATGGATTTTAGTAAGACGTTTGATAAAGGTTCCTCATGGAAGGCTCATTCAGAAAGTCAGGAGGCATGGAATCTTAGGGAAACCTGGGTGTGTGGATTCAGAATTGGCTCGCCCATAAAAGACAGAGGATGGTGGTAGATGGAGCGTATTCTGCCTGGAGGTCGGTGACCAGTGGTGTTCCGCAGGGATCTGATCTGGGACCCCTGCTCTTTGTGATTTTTATAAATGACTTGAATGAGGATGTGGAAGGGTGGGTTAGTAAGTTTTCTGATTATATAAAGGTTAATGGTGTTGTGGATAGTGTAGAAGGTTGCTGTACATTACAACAGGATATTGATAGAATGCAGAGCTGGGCTGAGAAGTGGCAGATGGAGTTCAACCCGGATAAGTGTGAAGTGATGCACTTCGGGAGGTCGATTCAAAGGCAGAATACAAGGTTAATGGCAGGACTCTTAGTGTGGAGGAACAGAGGGATCTTGGGGTCCACGTCCATAGATCCTTCAAGGTTGCCACGCAGGTCGATAGGGTTGTTGAGAAGGCATATGGAGTGTTGGCCTTCATTAACCGGGGTATTTTCAAGAGCCGCAAGGTGATATTGCAGCTCTGTAGAACTCTGGTTCGATCACACTTGGAGTATTGTGTTCAGTTCTGGTTGCCTCATTATAGAAAGGATGTGGAAGCTTCAGAGAGGGTGCAGAGGAGATTTACCAGGATGTTGCCTGGATTGGAGAGCATGTCTTATGAGGATAGGTTGAGCGAGCTAGGGCTTTGCTCTTCGGAGAGGAGGATGATGAACCGTGACTTGATAATGGTGTATAAGATGATATGAGGCATAGATCGAGTGGACAGTCAGAGACTTTTTCCCAGGGCGACAGTGGCTAACACGAGGGAACATAATTTTAAGGTGATTGGAGGAAGGTATAATGGGGATGTCATAGAAAACCTACAGCACAATACAGGCCCTTCAGCCCACAAAGTTGTGCCGAACATGTCCCTGCCTTAGAAATTACTAGGCCTACCCATAGCCCTTTATTTTTCTAAGCTCCATGTGCCTATCCAAAAGTCTCTTAAAAGACCCTATCGTATCTGCCTCCACCACTGTTGCCAGCAGCCCATTCCATGCACTCACCACTCTGAGTAAAAAAAAAACTTACCCCCTGACATCTCCTCTGTACCTACTTCCCAGAACCTTAAACCTGTGTCCTCTTGTGGCAACCATTTCAGCCCTGGGAAAAAGCCTCTGACTATCCACACAATCACTGCCTCTCATCCTCTTATACACCTCTATCAGGTCACCTCTCATCCTCCGTCGCTCCAAGGAGAAAAGCCGAGTTCACTCAATATTTTCTCATAAGGCACACTCCCCAATCCAGGCTACATCCTTGTAAATCTCTTCTGCACCCTTTCTATGACTTCCACATCTTTCCTGTAGTGAGGTGACCAGAAATGAGCACAGTACTCCAAGTGGGGTCTGACCAGGGTCCTATATAGCTGCAACATTACCTCTCAATTCCTAATTTCAATTCCACGATTGATGAAGGACAATACACCATATGCCACCTTAACCATAGAGTCAACCTGTGTAGCTACTTTGAGCGTCCTATGGACTCTGACCCCAAGATCCATCTGATCCTCCACACTGCCAAGAGTCTTACCATTAATACTATATTCTGCCATCATATTTGACCTGCCAAAATGAACCACTTCACACTTATCTGGGTTGAACTCCATCTGCCACTTCTCAGCCCAGTTTTGCAAACTCTCTATATCCTGCTGTAACCTCTGAAAGCCCTCCAAACTATCCACAACACCTCCAACCTTTGTGTCACCTGCAAACTTACTAACCCATCCTTCCACTTCCTCATCCAGGTCATTTATAAAAATCACGAAGAGTAAAGGTCCCAGAACAGATCCCTGAGGCACACCACTGGTCACTGACCTCCATGCAGAATGTGACCTGTCAACAACCACTCTTTGCCTTCTGTGGGCCAGCCAGTTCTGGATCCACACTGCAATGTCCCCTTGGATCCCATGTCTCCTCACCTTCTCCATAAGCCTTGCATGGGGTACCTTATCAAATGCCTTGCTGAGATCCATGTAAACTACACCTATTGCTCTTCCTTCATCAATGTGTTTTGTCACATCCTCAAAAAATTTAATCAGGCTCGTAAGGCAGGACCTGCCCTTGACAAAGCCATGCTGACTATTTCTAATCATATCATACCTCTCCAAATGTTCATAAATCTTGTCTCTTAAGATCTTCTCCATCAACTTACCAACCACTGAGGTGAGACTCACTGGTCTATAATTTCCTGGGCTATCTCTACTCCCTTTCTTGAATAAAGGAACAACATCCGCAACCCTCCAATCCTCCGGAACCTCTCCCATCCCCATTGATGATGCAAAGATCATCGCCAGAGGTTCAGCAATCTCCTCCCTCGCCTCCCACAGTAGCCTGGAGTATATCTCATCCGTTCCCGGCGACTTATCCAACTTGATGTTTTCCAAAAGCTCCAGCACATCCTCCTTCTTAATATTTACACAGTTTTTTTACACAGAGTGGTGGGTGCATGGAATGCACTGCTGGCAGCGGTTGTGGGGGCAGATACATTAGGGACATCTAAGAGACTCTTAGATAGACACATGAATGATAGAAAAACAGGGGGCTATGTGGGAGGGAAGGGTTAGATAGATCTTAGAGCAGGATAAAATGTCGGCACAACATTGTGGGCTGAATGGCCTACTGTGCTTTAGTGTTTTATGTAATCCTACAATGTTAGATGAGTTCCAGGATTTTGTGACAATGAGTCAGGATGGTGTTCAACTTCAAGGGAAATCTGCAGATGGTGATATTGCTCTGAGCCTGCTCCTCTTGTCTCAGTGGGTTTGAGAGGTGCCATTGGAAAAATATAGGCAAGTAACTGCAGTGCTCTTTGCAGATGGTACTGCAATCAAGGGGCAACCATTTATGATGGTGGATGGGGTCTTAACCAAGTAGGCTGCAGATAGTCATACAGATGGTTGGATGATGGATACAGGCTAATCCAGTTCTAAGGCATTTCTTCAGCACCAGAAGTGGAATGTTGCTTGGTTCCACAGTTTTTGCTGTATCAAGTGCTCTCATCTGTTCCTTTTGTATCACTGGAGTGAATCAAATAACTGAAGACCAGTGAGGACCCCAGGATAAAATTGAGATGGGTCATCCACTTAGCCTTTGTGGCTGAAGATGGCTGTAGATGGTCTTTGGTGCTCACAAGCTGGGCTCCTCCATTATGAAGGATTGGATTATTTTTGGAGCATCATTCTCCTATTGGATATTTCTGCCACTGCAGAGCTTTTATTCTATTTGCTAGTTCTGCGGGATTGATAAACTCTGTTTCTTCTTTGCTGGTAACTTTGTTTAGGGTGCTTGGAATTCTGAGTTGTAGCTTTGCAGGTTAACCCCTTAAATATACACACCCTCCACTGTAGGCCCAACATAACAGCAGTGTGTACCATCTACAACGTACACTGCAGCAAGTCACCAAGGCTTCTTTACCATGCTTAAAATACCACATCCTAGATGGATAAAGACAACAAGCATATGGGGAAAACCAAAATTTTCAAGTTCACCTCCCAAGTTGCACATCATCCTCGTAGAAATATTGCCTTTTCTTCATTATCAAGTACTTTGTAAGCCTTCCTACAGGACATTTATTTCTTGATTGCCTTCCAATTGCTAAAGGTTAGCAGTTGCAAACTGGAATTTAAGGTTGCTTTGCATGGTTAAATTATGTGCACAATTAGTGCAAAGATGTACACAATTAGCTGGAAGGTCTGCACAAAAACTTGAGAGTCCTTATTTGCGAGGCAGCTGTTCCTTAGCATTATATCAACCACGTAGATGTGCTCATTTACTTACCACCAGGTACATCATGTGCAATAATATGTTGAAGGAAATATTTATACCTTCTGTTTCACATTCTAAGGAATATCTGAAAATGCTTCATCTTTTGATGTGATGCTGTTTAGTAAATGTGACCATGACTTTGTACGTTATGAACCACCCTCTTAATCTGCAGTAAGTTTCACCCCTATAGCCATTCGTGATGTGTGTGCTTAGACATTGGTTAGGGTTTTGAGTATAATGAGCTCCGTGGTTAAATCTGATCCTACTTTTCATTATCATCCACCATTATGTACTCTCCAACATGTATTACTGGACTGCATGTAACATCAGGAATCTTGGTGTATTTTTGTTTTCTCTCCCATGCCTCTGTGCACTGAAATCATTTCTAGTAGCCCAACTGCTTTGCCTGTTCAGATCAACTAATTCAGCACAGACAGGGCCTGGACGTGTTATTCTTTTGACCTGGATGACACATTGTATGATGTGCATTATATTGCTACGTGCAGTTGTATTTGGAAAGTATATGTTACTCAGAGGTAAAGAGATATTCAATAAATTTAACCATTTGCAAAGAGGAATGAAAATGCTCTCTAAACCGCAAGGTCTGGTGCATTTTTCTGTTTTTGCAGGGATTGTAGGTGAAGCGGATGAAAATGGAGAAGATCATTTCCTCTGGACCTACAAAAAACTTGAGATAGGTTACAATGGCAATCGAATTGTGGATGTTAACTTAACCAGTGAAGGAAAGGTCAAGTTGGTGGCTAACACAAAAATTCCAATGTCTTATTCGGTAAGTATAGTTTTAAAAAGAAAATCTGAATTTTTACAATTGGAATAAAATATTACTGAGAATGTGACTAGTAATTATTTTGGGCCTGTATTGCATGTTACAAATAAAGCATATCCTTTCGCAGTGATGCAAATTGTAAATTTGTGCTCCAAATTGTAAATTTGTGCACCAGCATAGATGCTTTCTGGGACTCTTGGCATTTTTCTGTACCTGAGGCAACTGCGCCATCCTATTCACTCTGAATTCATTTGAATGTTGCTCATTTTCAAGTAATATCTAATTCCATTTCAAACAGCGAATACTGCTTTGATATTTTAACACCCATTGTGTAAAGGTACTTTTATAACCTTGTGCTTCTCACTACATTTGTGTCCACTTGTCATTGTCTTAAGGCAAATGCAAAGTATGTAGAGCTTCAGAGTCCTTGGTTAATAACGTTGAAGCAGAGAACCTAGTCTCTCCCTTCCTCCCCCATTATGTCATAACCTGTGGTTTTTAATTGTCAATCTTGTTCTTTTTAGTCATATGGCTGGATGTCCTGGACACAGAAAATATGGTTAGAACTCCAATTGTGATTGTTTGAAGCCAAGAGACCTTGCAATCTCTATTTGTCACTGTACTTTAACATCTCTTCAGTGTAGTTACAGTTTATTGTTCCAGCTTGCTAAATTTTAGATCGGACTAAAATTAGTTTTTTCAAGCAGAACTCAGGTAGCATTGATGTCATGATACTGGATGAGCAAACTAGCAGATAGGAGTGCACAATTGCAGATTTAACAACTCGTTAGAACACCTTGAGGAAGGATAAATGCCATTTCCATCCCAGGCTGCTCTTTGTGGATTTCAAGCCACACAGTAGTTATCATTTAAAGTGGCCTAACAAGAACATAGAACAGTACTGCATGGGAACAGGCCCTTTGGCACATGCTGCCAGTCCCAACTAATCCCCTCTGCCTGCACATGGTCTGTATTCCTCCATTCTCTGCCTGTTCATGTGTCCTTTTAAATTCCTTTTAAATGTTGCCCTTTTATCTGCTTCCACCGCTTCACCTGGCAGTGTGTTCTAGGCACCTACCTCTGTGTCAAAAAAAAACTTGCCTCATGAATCTTCTTTAAATGTTCTCTCTCTCACCTTAAATCTATGCCCTCTAGTATTTGACATTTCAACCCTGGGGACAAAGATCATCTACCTTATCTATGCCTCCATAATTTTGTATACTTCTATCAGGTCTACAAGCTCAGTGGTTAAAGTAGTCACTTAAGATGTGCAATGAATGCAGCATTGCTGGCAACCACAGAACAAAAGTGAAAAAAAAAACTAGATCATGATGGGTTTAGATAGAATAAGTTCCCATTTCCAGATGTTGTGAGGAGGCACGATGTGAGTGAAATCTCTATCACACATGGAGTGGTTTTAATCGGAATCTCAGTATGCAAGATTAGAAGGAGTCACTCAGATTATAGATCGCCACAGGAGAAAGTAATTTGCAGGGCAACAGGGGAAAGATGGTGAAATGAAATTGCATGGATTACAGGGAGCACTCTTGGATTCAATGAGCCAAGTGTCTGTCTCCTTTACTGACATGATTCTATAATTGTACCACTGTGTGCTAATGCTGTTTCCTGTACCAAAACTGCAGTTTAAAAACCTATTCATTGTGCTGATAGTGAGCAATTCAGTTGCGCTTTAGATTTTTCTTATTCACAGATCAACATTTACTATGTTCTGGAATTCACGTATTGGTATTTTAATCCAATGCAGTCCTTGCCTTTGTTCTTAACTGCAGAGAGGTTATTTATGTTAATACAGTCTGTGTGTTAGTGCAAGCCTGTATAGGAATTCTGGCAGATTTCCTAGTGTATTTTCACTAGCTATTACTCTAGCAAGGCATTATTGATATATGGTAACTTCAAATGAATTAATACCTGTGGCTATCTCTTCATTGACGATACCTATTTCATTGGGCCGTTGAATAAGGGACCACTTTTAAAGGGTTCCAGTTCAGTCTTAAAATGGATACCCAAGAATTTGTAGTTGAGAAGGTTAGGAATCAGTCAGCCTGTGTTTGGTAGTGACATGTTACACACTGCAGCTAGGTCAGTTGGAACACCCCAGAATCACAAGGCTTTAGTTTGTTGCCAGAGCTCTGAGTTGTTAAGGAACATGCCATGTTTTGATAGCTGTTAGGATAGGTAGATACTACAACTAAAATTATCTCCATTATGTTTTCTTTGGCTTGAATGCCCGTCCATATTCATGCTAAGAAAGATAAATTACTTAAGCATTGTAAGATTGATACTTCAGTGGAGTAATGTAATTTTAACAGAGGCAATATTTTAGATGTTAACATGAATGACATGAAATTTTATGCACAAATATTTCAGACATATACAAATTGTGAAGATATGTTCCTATTGAACATAATTCTGCCAAATTCATCTTGTGCATTGTGTGTTTTAAACTTAATTTGTTTCCTGTTTTTAAGATGAAATGGAAGAAGTCTGATGTGAAGTTTGAAGACCGATTTGATAAATACCTTGATCCATCCTTCTTTCAACACAGAGTACGTTGCATTTACAAATTACTGTTCTCATTTTATCCCCCAGTTTATTCCCTTCCCTAAAGTCCTTGAGTCGCTGAAGCGTAATTATACTAGTAAACGTTTGCCTCAGTCTATTTCATCCAAGTGCCCTTTTTCAATCTTGGTAAGTTGCATCCTGCATTTAAGTTCAGGGTGCAGGTTGTTCCTGTAAGTGTTTGTTAATTTTATTGAATGTTTGTCGGCGGATATTTGTTTGAGATTGTTAAACTTGCAAGTTCTGTAAACAAGATATTTGGATTTTAAGCCAGAAGATACTTTTTTGTGTATTGACAGATTCACTGGTTTTCCATCTTCAATTCTTTCATGATGGTTATTTTCTTGGTTGGATTGGTTTCCATGATTCTAATGCGTACATTGCGAAAGGATTACGCTCGATATAGCAAGGAAGAAGAAATGGATGATATGGTAAGGATAACTCCTGAGATGTGATTATTTTGACAATGGTGACCATTCCCCCTCTGCTAGTGGAAACTTTTTTTGTCTTTTCCATCTATGCCCTTCATGTTCTTTTAAAAACCTTTATCAGATCTCCTTGTAATCCCTTCAAATCCAAGGAGATCAATCACAGCCTCTACAATCTATCCATGTAAGTAAATCTGCCCCCACCCCCTTCAATCCTTGGGCTTATTTTGTTAAATCTCTTTTGCACCCTGTCCGTAATTGCCACATTTGATTAAAAGGGTAGCATCCAGAAATAAACAGGAAATGTAGAAATGTTGGTAATTCAGCCGCCTTTCCTGCACTAACCCCATAGCCTTTGATTCCCTTAATGTCTTACCGATTTCTGTTACGGATGTACTCAGCAACTGAGCATCCACAGCCATTTTGAGACAGCAGTTCAGTTGTAGCCAGATTGGTGGTCATAAAGATTCTCATGGACTCTATGCCTCTGCCTATGAAGCCCAGGATTCTGCATGCTTATTGTTTAACCCTTTGTATCCCAATTACTGTCATTAGTCTGCTGCCAGCCTACCACAGCCCCCTCCCCCACCCCACCCCACCCCAACCATCTGCACCTTCTAATCACCATGTTAAATATTAAGGGGCTTACAAATCTGCCATTGCACTATTTCTTCACATGCCCCCACTGGAGAAATCCTGCATTCTGCCCAGGTACTGAGATCACTTCTGGGGAATGAAGGCTGGACATCAAACAGTACAACACAGTACGGGCCCTTCGGCCCACAATGTCGTGCCGATCTATATAAACCTACTCCATGATCAATCTAACTCTTCCCTCTTACACAGCCCATACCCCTCCATTTTTCTTACATCATTGTGCCTATCTAAAAAGTCTTTTTTAGATGTCCCTATTCCATCAGCCTCTAGCACCACCCCTGCCAGTGTGTTCCAGGCACCCACTAGAAAAAACCTACCTCTAATATCTCCCCTAAACTTCTCTCATCTGACCTTAAACTGATGTCCTCTGGTATTGGCCATTGCTGCCCTGGGGAAAGGTGCTGGCTGTCCACTCTATCTATGCCTCTCATAATCTTATACACCTCTATCAAATCACCTCTCATCCTGCGTCGCTCCAAAGAGAGAACTCCTAGCTTGCTCAGCCTTTCTTCATAAGACATGTTATGTAATCCAGGCAGCATCCTAGTAAATCTCCTCTGCACCCTCTCTAAAGCTTCCACATTCTTCCAAAAATGAGGTGACCAGAACTGAACACACTGCTGTAAGTGTGGTCTAACCAGAGTTTTGTCGAACTGCAATATTACCTCATGGCTCTTGAACTCAATCGCCTGACTAATAAAGGCCAGCACACCGTACGTCGCCTTAACCACCCTATCAACAGGCGGCAACTCTGAGGTATCAATGGACTTGGGCCCCAAGATCCCTCTGTTCCTCCACACTGCTAAGAATCCTGCCATTAACCTTGTACTCCACCTTCAAGTTCAATCTTCCAAAGTGTATCACTTCATACTTGTCTGGATTGAACTCCATCTGCCACTTCACTACCCAACTCTGCATCCTGTCTCCATCCTGTTGTAACCTACAACAACCTTCTACACTATCCACAACACCTCCAACCTTCGTGTCATCTGCAAACTTACCAACCCATCCCTTCACTTCCTCATCCAAGTCATTTGTAAAAATCACAAAGAGCAGGAATCCCAGAACAGATCCCTGTGGAACACAACTAGTCACTGACCTCCCGGCAGAATACACTCCATTTACTACCACCATCTGCCTCTGCCATGCCTCATAACTTTCTGGATGAGCCTATCATGGGGAACCTTGTAAAACACCTTACAAACATGTATATACACTACATCCACTGCTCTGCCTTCATCAATTTGTTTTGTTACCTCTTCGAAAAACTGAATTAGGTTCGTGAGGCACAACCTGCCCCTCACAAAGCCATGCTGACTATCCCTATTAAGACTATGCTTCTCCAAATGCTCAAATCCTGCCTTTCGAAATCGTCTCCAACAGTTTGTCCACCACTGACAGAAGACTCACTGGTCTATAATTCCCAGGATTATCCCTGTTACCTTTTTTGAACAAGGGAACAGCATTTGCCATCCTCCAATCCTCTGGCCAAGGAGGACGCAAATATTATCAACGCCCCAGCAATCTCTTCCCCCTCTTCCCGTAGTAACCTGGGGTATCGCATCCGTCCTCGGGAACTTATCTATCCTAATGTTTTTCAGTAGCTCCAACACTGCCTCTTTCTTAAACTCAACATGCTCCAGCCTGTTCTACTCTGACCTCACATTTGTCAGTCTCTCTCCCTACTGAATACTGAAGTAAAGTATTCGTTAAAGACCTCCCCTACCTCCTCCACCTCCAGGCACGTGTTTTCCCCCTTTATCCCTGAGCGGTCCTATCCTCACCCTAGTCATCCTTCTGTTCTTCACGTACTTATAGCATGCTTTGGGGTTTTCCTTAATTCTGTTCGTCAAGGCCTTCTCATGTCCCCTTCTAGCTCTCCTAAGTCCCCCCTTAAGCTCCTTGCTGGCTACCTTATGATTCTCAAGAGCCCTGCCTGACTTTTGTTTCCTAAACCTTAAGTACGCTTCCTCCTTCCTCTTGACTAAATGTTCCACCTCTTGTCAACCATGGTTCCTTTACCCTGCCATCCTTTCCCTGTCTCACTGGGACACCCATGCAATTGTTCCCTAAACAGCCTCCACATTTCTGTTGTGTATTTCCCTGAGAGCATCTGTTTTCCAATTTATGCTCCCAAGTTCCTGCCTAATACCATCGTAGTTAGCCCTCTCCCAATTAAAAACTTTCCCATATTGTCTGCTCTTATCCTTATCCATGGGTATGCTAAAGGTCAGGGAATTGTGGTCACTATCTCAGAAATGCTCGCCCACCAAGAGGTCTGTCACCTGACAGGGTTCATTGCCTAGTACTAGATCCAGGCTAATGTGCTGGATGTGCCACAACTTTGGAGCCTTCTGCAATGTTAATAAAATGTTCATTTTGTCTTTAAAATTTAAAAAAATATATATAATTTTGCAGCTTCCAAATAACATAGGCTCTCCAAATCAGCATTTGGCAGTACTGCTTATAATTGTGCAGGCTAGGACTTAATGAGAGTTCTTTGTACATAGTTTCCAAAAATGTGCTCAGCTGCTAACCCGTAGTAAAATGATGTTTTAACAGGACAGAGATCTGGGAGATGAATATGGATGGAAACAAGTTCATGGGGATGTATTCAGGCCATCTAGTCATCCATTAATATTTTCATCACTGATTGGGTCTGGTTGCCAGATTTTCTTTGTGTCCCTTATTGTCATCATTGTGGCAATGATAGAAGACTTGTACACAGAGTAAGTATATATATCTTGCATTATTGGTCAGTTCCTTTGTCAATGTTTTATATAGTAAGCGCTTCAGCAGAAATCTTTTGTGCATTGTTCCTTTTATACTGAGAAATATATAATTCTAAGGGGGAAAACTGTATGCTTTGAACACAACAGTTGGTTTTGACAAGCCTGAATCTCATTTGGTAGGTTTCTTGCTGCTTAGTGGGTGATTGTACTTCACAAGCAAGAAGCTCCCAGATTATGCAGAGCATAAAGACCTCAGCATAGGAAGTACTTGATAATGGCTAGATTGCCCTTCATGCCCTTGATGTGCTGGGTATAGTGACCAAGGATGATTTAAGTAAGCTTTTGTTCTTATTCTTTATCCCACCTATCTAAACCTGGAGAGGAAAATTTGTTGTGTTTGAATGTTACTTCCAGCCACACCTTGCTAAACTTCAGAGCTGACTGAGGTAACTTCCAGTAGTTTTACAATAGCTGATAGGAAACTACATCTTTGTTTACCCCTTATCCACATTTGTAATACCCCAATTATTGCAATATCCCAATAATCCCAATGTTACCTTGATGCTATCAAGTCTCTGATCCTCACTTTATCCTATGTAACGTGGGCTGCTTCTCAGAAGATTGCTTCACTGCCAAGTTGAACCTGTTGTCGACAATTTTCATGCATGCACTTTTGGGAGTCATTGACTATGGGTGTTATGATGAAATGATGTAACACTTGGGCAGACAGCCACACCTTGTACCAGGTTTAGTTTTCTGATGCACAAGAGTGTTCAAGTGTTCCATGCAGTGTGGGGGGGGGGGGGGGGGGGGGGGGGGGTGGGGAGGGGAAAGGGAAAAGAATTTTGCATTTGGGGATGAATGTTTGAAGACCTGATTGTACTGAGGTCAGTATAAATGTCATTAGAGGGGGAAACGTGTTTAGGGAAGGAAAATTTGTAATCCTAAAGGGAAAGCTATAAAAGTGGATCGGAAGTGTGTCTTTCTTTAGCTACATTATGAATGGTAAAAAATGCATGCAATATTCTATGGTAGGATTGTTGCAATATTTGAAATGAAACAAATAATATCCCCATAATTTTAAGCAACTGGCCTTAAAACCATCCCTCTGGCTCAAATTTACGTGCCAAACAACTTGTACGTACAGGTAATGTGCATTGTACTGTTGTTGGTTAATCAGTTCTCCGCCCTCCCCTTCAGTGAGTAGTATGCCATCAGTGTATTCCTGCTGCCTACTTTCAATTCTAAACGTGCATGTTAAGTGGATGTATTAAGCAATTACAATGTGTTGAGCAATTGACAGTTGAATGACTAAGGTAAATAATGAATCCATAGGGAAGATCAGTTTGGAACAGACACCCTGACAGCTGGACAGCAGAGCTTAGATTCAAATTACAGAATGACCTATATTTAGAACTAAGTAAGAAAGCTGTTTACACAAGCTCTTGAAATCTCATGTGTGTCCTTTCCATCTTCCATCAATGTTTGTGATACCAAGCAGGAAACTAATTCTTCACCACCTCAACGTATTTCCCTTTTGTAATAAGTGGACATGAAGGGTTGTTGATGTGCCTTCACTACTCTCCTGGTACAAACTGGTTTCCATCATTTCAGTAGCTAGCAAAATCTAGATTTTGTTATCAGAGATTGTTTATTGTATCGTCCAACAGAGGGCACCAGTAGTTCATGGCGCAACCACGTGTTGCACAAGGCAGCATTTTATGAGCTGAGTTGCTGTAACAGGCACCTGTTCTTTTAGCAGAGGAAAGCAGAGCAATAGCCAGGGAATTTCACTTTTGATCACTATCTCCCGTGCTAGGAAGTGTGTCATTGCAAGAGCCACCAATTGCAGTCTTGACGTCTCTTTGGCTGAGTTACTCAAAATAGCCGCCAGAGCTATCAGAGTAGTGACTGAGCCAGGATCTTCTGACAGCTACCCATATCTCACCATGGTGTCAAGGAGCAAATGGGGAAGGAGACAGTTTCAAAGCTGGTGCATGAAATTAACTTTGTTCTGATTGTTGTTTTCAGTGCGTCTGGTGCTCTGGAGGCTTGCTGTATGAGATTTACAGTTGAAAAATGAGACATTTAAACTATCACATTTTTCCTAAATGGCTTAAAATAGTGCAATCCTTCCTATTCTTGGATGCTGCATGCAATTTCTGTTAGAAAGGCATTCTGGATCCTTTATTGGATTTTTTTTCTAATGTCACTAAACTTTTGCATTTTTTGTTATTAATACGTCCCATTGCTTGGCTGTTTTGTCAAAACTTCAAAAAACTTAAATGCTTTAATTGTTTTAGTAATATCTACTGTGAGATGTTCCTGACGGTTTTGTGACCTTTTTTTCCCATTGCTGAGCTGGATAAATCAGGATGGTCCTGGGCTCAAGCCAAGCTTGTACTAAGTTGGTTGCCTGCGCAGCTGTTGTGCTACTACAAATGACTTTGGTGTTCTGTTACAGAAAAGGAAGATCATGAAATTCTGATCTGATTGAAATCCTAGAATCCTTATAACACATTCAGCCCATTATGTCTGTTCTGGTTCCAGTGAGAGCAACCCTGTCAGCAACATTCACCCATTCCTTTCTCAGTTCTCCAAATTATTTTCCCTCAATTCCTACCCAATTCCTGCTTAAAATTCCTGCTTAAAAGTCCTGCCTGATCCTTGCAGGCAGTGAATTCCACATCCTAACTGCTGCCTGTATAAAACAAAGACTATGTTTATCCTGCATCTTCTGTCCAAAACTTAAAACTGTGCCCTGCTGATCCTTGAACCACCAGCTAATAGGAACATTTTTTTATCCTATTGAAACCAGTCATGATCTTGTATACTACTGTTAAATCTGATCATCATCCCATCATCTGTGCTGGGGCCAGATCTGGGCAGCGGTGGCTTCATGTGTTGAATAGCATAATTTTCACTGTTGAACTAATGTGAAAACTGTCTGCTTATGATGAAGTACTCTTGCTTTATCATTGATTTTCTGTTCCTCATGTTGCTGTAGTTGTACCAAGAAATGTATTTGAACAAAGAATGCTATTTTATGATAGCTTTCTTGTCATCTACATGTCCCAAAGCATTTGCAGCCTATGGATTAATACAAGCAGCTGTGGCTGGAAAGATTTAGTTATACTCGAAGAAAGATTAAAATCAATCGTTTAGTATTTCGGGAGGCAGCCTTCTCCATGATTCTGTGAAAAATCCATGTTACTTGTAAATGTTTTCAGTTATTAGCTCTTGTCTATTTTCTGTTTTTCCCTTTTCCAGGAGAGGATCTATGCTAAGTACAGCCATATTTGTGTTTGCTGCAACATCGCCGCTGAATGGCTATTTTGGAGGGAGTCTGTATGCTCGACAAGGAGGTACTTTTTATATTTGATACTTTTTGCAATTTCTCAGTTTCCGTCCTGAGTGTACAGATTGCACTTGTATTTCAGGTGTTTCACTATTGACCAATTAATGTGTGAACTAAAAGAGAGAAATTAACAATCTCCCTCTGTCCATCCAAATGTTTGTTTACTTGTTATTGCTATGCAAATCATTCTTAGCCTTCCAGCACACATCTTTCTTTGTTTTCCAGATCAGAGCTCCCATTTCTTTCTTTGCTTGTTGATATTTATTCCCTTGCCTAAATATTAGTTTTTAGTGCCATCTCCCCATACCAATGCCACAAAAGCACCCCTCCTTGTGCCAAACTTAACACAAAATATTACTCTTGACAGTCTTTTATAGAGTTATACAGTGCAGAAACAGGTTCATATCCATGTTGTACATCAATTACCCATCTACACTAATCCTATTTACCAGCAGTTGGTCTATAGCCTCTGTTTTGATCATTCAAGTACTTATCTAGATATTTAAATATATTGAGAGAGTACATATTAATCCCATTTACCAGCACTAGGTCTGTAACCTTCTATGTCTTGGTGACTTAAGTGCTTGTCTAGATACTTAAATATTGGAGAGTCTCTGCCTCCATCACCCTCTCAGGCAGTGCATTCCAGCATACAACCACCCTCTGGTTGAAAAAAATTCTTCCTCAGATCCCCTTTAAGCCTCTTCCCCCTACTCTAAACCTATGCTTTAGTTTTTGACACCTATTATGGGGAAATCTTTCCTGCTTTTACATTGTCTATGCCCTTTTATAATTTTGTAGACTTCAGTCAGGTCCCTCAGCATCCTCTACTCCAAGGAAAACAAACTCTGCCTATTCCAGTCTCTCCTCATACCTGCAGTGCTCCATCCTTGGCAACACCCTGGTGAGTCTCTTTTACACTCTCTCCAGTACAATCACATCCATTTTATAGTGTGGAGACCAGAACTGCACCGAGTACTCCTGCAACCCGACCAATGCTTTGTAAAACTGCACCATAATGTCCTGCCCTTATATTTTTCTTATACAGAGGTATCTAGAACCAGAGTATAGACTTAAGCAAGGAGTAAGAGGTTTAGAGAAGATACAAGGAAGTTTTTTTTCATCCAGAGGTAGGGTGGGATTTGGAATGCACTGCCTGAGAGGGAAAGACTCTCCAACATTTAAGAAGCATCTAAACAAGCTCTTAAGTCGCCAAGGCATAGAAGATTGTGGACTAAATGCTAATAAATGGGATTAGTATGTTTGGGCACTTGATGGTCAGGATAGAGTGGACAAAAGGCCCTGCTTCTGTGCTTTAAGGTTCTGATCTATATTCTGTGTCCCAGCTAATGAAGGCTTGTGTCACTTACACCTCATTCACCACCTTATCTACCTGTGCAACTATCTTCAGAGATCCTTAGATTTGTATACCAAGGTCCCTCTGTTTCTCAGTACTCTCAGGGCTGACTATTCTTTATATAAGGCCTCCCCTTATTTGTCATTCCATGTGCATCACCTTGCACTTATCAGGATCAACTTCCATCCGCCCATTTTACCAACTGATCAATATCCTGTAACCCATGCCTCAGCTCCTCATAATTAGCAACGCCAATTTTCATGTCATCTGCAAAGTTACTAATTACATCTGCATTTATATCCAAATCGTTGGTGTATTTAACAAACAGTAAGGGTAGTCTACTGTACTATAACAGTAACACTGATCTCTGTGGCACACCACCGCTCACAGGCTTCCAATCTCAAACAACATTCACCACTACCACCTTCTGCCTCCTATCACTAAGCCAATTTTGGATTCATTTTGCTAACCTGCCTTGGATCACATTGGTTGTAACTTTTTGGGCTAGTCTCCTGTGTGGGATTCTGTTAAAGGCCTTACTGAAATCCATGTAGGCTACGTCAACCACACTGCCCTTATTGACACTTCTTACCTCTTCAAAAAAAAGTCCAATCAAATTGGTCAGACATGATCTCCCCCTAGTAAAGCTATGCTGACTATTTTTCTTTCCTGTAGTCAGATTTTACTTTGTATTCTGCCTGGGTGGTCTCTAATCCAATGGTATGAACACTGAATTTTCCAATTTCTGGTGACCCTTATCTGCTGTGTTCCCCTCTCTCTCCTGTCAATCCACCTCTGGTCCTCCCATTTCTTTTGTTCCCTTTCCCATTCCCTCCAGCTCCCCCATCACCCATTTTCATCCGCCTTCCCCTTCTAGTTCCATCTGCCCTTCTTCTCTCCCCTAATGGTTCCCATTTTCACCTTCACCTTCCTTATCAGATTCCAGCACCTGTAGCCTTTGTGTCCCTGCTCGCCCACACTGCAGCCTCTACCACCTTCCAGCTCCCCCACCCTGGCTCTATCTGCCCCTTTTTCTGTTTCTCCTTGTCTGCTTCCACCTTATCACCCACCTGCCTAAGTCTCCCAACTCTACCCCTCCCTCACTAGGCTCCTCCTGCCCATCATCCCTCACCCCTCCTCGGTCCACCAATCTGTCTCGTCCCTCCCCTCTGTATACCGACCACCTCCCCTCTGCACACTCAGTCCTGGTGCAAGGTCTTGACCCACAACTTCGCCAATTCCTCCCCTCCCCACTGATGCTGCTCGACCTGCTGAGTTCCTTTCGTCTTTTTTTTGCTCCAGATTTTAAGCTGTTCTTATTGGTATCTTTGACTCTGCATGTTCTGACCTTGATTACAAGCACACAAAAAAAATTAGCAAACTGTTCTCTTTGAATCGCAGGAATTCTGCAATTAACACTTTTGTTATGAATGAAATTCCAGTCTTGGGCTGTGGCAAATTCTGGGCTACTAACCCCAGGAAAGATGTCAAGACTCTGGTGAAGGTGCACAGAAAATTAACTGAAATGGTACTGGGGATATATGAATTTAGAGTAGAGATACTAAAGGTTGGATTTTTCTCATTGAAACACAATGTTAAGGGGGGATTGGACAAGTGTTCAAAGTAGAATGGCAAAGCTGATGCAGGCAGTTGATTAGCTTTGAGCATTTTCCTGAATGAATCGGATTCATAAAATTTACAAAATAGAAGGAGGCTTTGTATTTTTGACTGTTGAAGAGCTACCCAGCATGATTCCATCTTCTGAGCAGCACAAGGACAATGTGTCCCTGCCAACCATCAAGTATCCAATCTATACTAATCCATTTACCAGCACTTGGTCCAGAGTGTTTCATGACTTGGAGATTCAAAGGCTTGTCTAGATGTTTCAGCCTCCTCCACTCCCTCAGGCAGAGCGTTCCAGATCCCAGGTGCTCTCTGGGTGAAAAGCATAACTCGTTTGATCCCCTCAAGTTCTTAATCCCAACCCTAATCTTATCGCCTCTTGTTTCAGAGCATTCTGCTTTGGGGATGAATATTTCCTATCATCTACCCTATCCATGCCTCTTATAGTTTTATATACCTGTGAGGTCTCCCATCAGCATCCTCTGGTCCAAGGAAAGTAAACTTGAGCCTATCCAGTCTCTCCTCATAGCTCAAATGCTCCACCCAGGCATAATCTTGGTCAATACCTTCTGCACCCTCTCCACCACATTCACGTTCTTCCTACAGTATGGCAACCAGATCTGCACACAATATTCTAGCTGTGGCCTGATCAATATTTTATAAAGTTGTATCTTAACCTTCTTGCTCTTGTATTCAATGCTCTACTAATGAAGGCAAGCATCCCATGTGTCTCCTTCACCACTTTATCTGCCTGAGCGACTATCTTCAGGGACCCTTGGACTTTGCACTAAGGTGCCTCTTTTCCTGAACATTCCCTAGGGCTCTACCATTCATTGTGTATGTCCTACCCTTATTAGTCTTCCCAAAGTGCATCGCCTCACACTTATCATGATTAAATTCCATCTACCATTGCTCTGATGACTTTACTAACTTTATAAGTATCATCCTGTCACCTACAGTGACCTCACTACCAGCAACATTACTTTTTATGCCATCTGCAAACTTACTATTCACCCCTCCTACATTCATGTCCAAGTTGTTAATATATGCAATAAACAGCAGGATCCCAGCACTGGTCCCCATGGCTCACCACTGGTTACAGGCTTCCAGTTACAAGAACAAGCCCCCCAATGTCAGACTTAGCCTTTTATTTTCAAGCCAATTTTGGATTCAGTTTGCCAAATTGCCTTGGATCCCATGGAATCTATCATTGGACCAGTTTCCCATGTGGAACCTTGTCAAATCCTTAAGTCCACATAGACTACATCAGTTGCACTGCTTGCATCAGTGCATTTTTCTACCTCCAAAAAGCTCAAATCCAACTGGTCCATAAACCCGCAGATCATGTTCTTCAAGTACAGGGTCGTAAAGAGAGCTTTTGGCATATTGTCCTTCATAAATCAGGGCATTGAGTACAGGAGTTGGGATGTTATGTAGAAGTTGTACAAGATCTTGGTGAGGCCGAATTTAGAGTATTGTCTGAAGTTCTAGTCACCTATCTACAGGAAATGTATCTAAGCTTGAAAGAGTGCAGGGAAAATTTAAAAGCATGTTGCTGGGACTTGAGGACCTGAGTTATAGGGAAAGGTTGAATAGGTTAGGATTTTATTCCCTGGTGTGCAGGAGAATGAGGGGAGATCTTTACAGAGGTATACAAAATTATGAGGGGTATAGATAGGGTGAATGAATGAAGGCATTTTCTTCTCAGATTGGGTGAGACTAGAACTAGAGGTCATTGGTGTAGGGTTAAATATTTAATGGGAATCTGAGGGAGAACAACTTCACTCGGTGGTGTGAATGTGGAACGAGCTGCCAGTGGAAGTGGTGGATGTGGGTTCAATTGTAACATTTAAGAAAAGTTTGGATAGATACATGGATGGGAGGGGTTTGGAGGGATATGGTCCGGTGCAGGTAGATGGGACCAGGCAGAAGATCAGGTTGGCATGGTTTAGATGGACCGAAGGGCCTGTTTCTGTGCTGGAGTACTCTGACTCCACAGATCTAGGCAATTTTTAAACATGAAGGTCTCTGCCTTTCGCACTCAGGCAGTGAACTCCAGCCCCCTGCCTCTCTCTGGGTGAAAATGTATTTCTTCTTCTTCACCCCGCAACCCCCCCCCTCCCCTCCCCCAACCAATGCTACCAATCACTTCAAATCTATTCCTTTTGATTTTTGACTGCTCAGTTAAGGTATACAAGTTGGAATATTGTGTGCAAATCTGGTTGCCAGACTATAGGAAGGACGTGAATGTGGTGGAGACACAACCCACTCAGGACCACCTGAAGATTTCATCAGAATATTAATCTGCAGATATGTTTTCATTTTAGTTGTTAGTCATGTTTTTATCTTCATGTCTCTTCTCACTTTACTGGATTTAGCCTGATACGTACTTCAAGAATTCATTCTTCAGCTCACACCTTTTTCTTTGTCTCATCAGATTCTCTCTCCCCCTCACCACCAAGGAGCTCTGGCTTTGTTTCCCCTATTCTGTCCTCTTGTGAGAAATACCTAACCTGTACCTGAAGCACCTTCTCAAGGATCACTCATTTTTTTTTTGTTTTTCTGTTACTATTTGTCCGTTGCCATTCCCTGTTACTAATATTAATCCTATGATAGGACAATCACTCTCAGCCCATTGTTCTCCTACTGGCACTTGGTCAATTTAACTAATTTCCCCAATACTAGATCCAATATTGCTCTTTCCCAGTTGAGCCCAGATCTTAACTGGTCAAGGAAGTTCCCCTGAATGCACTTTAGAGACATACAGCATGGAAACAGGCCCTTCGGCCCTACTCATCCGTGCAGACTGTTGCCCAATGAGCTAGTCCCATCTGCCCGCGTTTGGCCCATAGCTCTCTAAACCTCTCCTATCCATGTACTTATGTAGATGGCTTTTAAATATTGCTAACGTGTCTGCCTCAGCCACTATTTCTGGCAGCTCATTCCAAATACGCACCATCCTTTGCATGAAGAAGCTGCCCTGATGTCCCTTCTGAATCTTTCACCTTTGATCTTAAACCTATGCCCTCTTGTTTTTAGCACTCCCTCTCCGGGGAAAAGATTATGTGCTTTCACCCTGTCTATGCCCTTCATGATCTTGTATACCTCTATCAGGTCACCCCTCAATCTCCTACGTTCCAGGGAATAAAGTCCCAGTCTGCACCACCTCTCCTTGTAACTCAGATTCCCAAGTCCAGGCAACATCCTGGTAAATCTTTCCTGCATTCTTTCTAGTTTAATAACATCTTTCCTATAACAGAGCGACCAAAACCGTACACAATACTCCCAAGTGCAGCCTCGCCAATGTCTGATATAACTGCAACATAACTTTCTAACTCCTATACAATGCCCTGATTGAGGGCTCACATGCCAAATGCCTTCAGCACCCCATCTACCTGTGACGCTGCTTTCAGCACTTGTATTCCTAGGTCCCTGTGTTCCATAACATTCCCCAGGGCCCTGCCATTCACTGTACAAGTCCTACCTTAGTCTGATCTCCCAAAATGCAATACCTCACATTTATCTGGATTGAAAGCCATTTGCCAATCCTTAGCCCACATACCAGCTGATCAAGGTCCCCCTGTAATTTTTCGTAACCATTAGTAATTCTTCTTTATCCTTCTCCTGTATCATCTTCAGTTTGATTTTCGGGTAATTCAATATTCCTTAATATAACCAGTCTGGATGACTTGCACATCTCTATTACGTCCTTGTATATTTGATCATCTGTTTTTCTTTCACACTTTGGAGATCCATAGAACATCCTCAGTATTGTGCTCATACCCTTATTTGCTTCTGAACTTTTAAGAATTCTGTCCTTGGCCCCTCAAGGACATCCTATCTTTACAACATTATAGTGTCTTCCTTGATCAGTACTGTAACGTCTACTCCCTTTACTCTTTCCAGTTTTTAATCTTCTGTGCGCTTTGTATTCTTGAATGTTAAGTGCTCAATCTTCAACATGTATAAGCCATGTTTCCTTTTTCCGCACATCTATTTGTACAATTGGTTCACCAACCTTATTCATCTTAGTCCATTAGCGTGTGTACAACTTAAATCTATCTTTGTATTCCTTAAATCCTTCCTAATCTGCTATCTAATATGCTGCTACCACCTCCTCTACTGATATCCAACAATTTCACTGCTTGATCTTTTCATCCCTATTAAACTAAGTTGGTCCCAAAATACATCACCTCGCACTTGTCAGGATTAAATTCATCTGCCAGCACTCCACAACTTTCCACCTTGATTTATATTCCGCTATAGCCTTAAAAAAAAGAGGCATAGAGTAGATGTTCAAAATCTTTTTCTCATAGTAACGGTATCAGAAATAAGAGGATGTGGGTTTAAGGTGTGCGGAAGTTTTAAAGGGGATTGAAGAAAAAGTGTATCAGCGATGTGCTGCCAGAGGAGGTGGTGGAGTTGGGTAGAATCACTGCGTTTAAGAGACATTTAGACAGGCACTTGAATAGGCAAGGCGTGGAAAAATACAGACCTAATACAGGCAAACGGGATCTGTGTAGCTGAGCAAAAAGGTTGGCATGGATGTAGTGACCTGAAGGGCCTGTTTCTGTGGTGTACAGCTGACTGTAAAAACCATCAATTGAGCGCATCTTTGCTTAGAGGCCCTAAGAAATAGGGAAAATTCTTGGGAATAGATAAATTGATGGATTTTTGGAAGAGAATTGAGGTAGCTGAATTTGCATTATAGAATTGAGAGGAAATCAAGATAATTAGCCCAAGCATAGTTACTGAATCAAAGATTCAAATAAAATGTGCTAAAAATGGGGGAATTGGGAAATACCTGGTACTTTTTTTTTCCCACAAAATATTTGAAAATTGTTGCTCTGGGCAATTGAAGCAGATAGTCCTCTCCCTAGAAATTCTCCCTGTATTATACTATGGTGAGAAGGTGAAAGTTGGTTAAAGAAAAAGGGTGACCTGTTAGGCCAAGGGGTGTCTTTGAGTTGCAAACTTTGTTTTAACATTAAACACTGGTTTTCTGTCACGAGTGATGTTGATCAAAAAGATAATGTGAGGAAAAGCTGGATTTTGGTAAAGCAAGGTTTGCATTTATTGCATGTGGCAGCCATACTTGTTTGTGCTAATACATCAACCCAAACAGTTTCTTAGAATTTTTACAGTTAAGTTTGGTACTTTGGTTCCTCTGCATAATAAGGATGTTTGATAAGTAGGTCCATGTGCAGTAAACTTGCTGAATGTGGTATTGATTCAGTGGATCTTTATTGCTTGTATTAAAGTGGTCAGACTGTGTGATTCTGAGTGCTATTATGCTGCTCCCTGTGCTCTTCACTATCATGAAGCAGAAACAGAAAATGCTGGAAACTCAGCAGGTTAGGCAGCATCAATGGAAAAAGAGGGAGTTAACTTTTCAGTTCTAAGAACTAGTTCTGACAAAGGGTCTTTGACATGAATGAAACGTTAACTCTTTCTTTCCACAGATGCGGCTTGACCTCCAACATTTTCTTCATTTTGTTTCAGATTTCCATCATTTGCTTGTTCTGATTTTCATAACCTGGAAAATTGATTGTACCCCATATTATTAATTTGTAACCCTGATTGAAATGTTAATTCATAGGCGTGGAGGAAGTTGAATACCTGCATATTTTACCAAAGCATTTCTCAGATGGACATCTCTGATGCAGTGCTGAAGCTTGACTGTTAGAATATCTTTGAATCTGCTGCTAGAGTTCTGTACTTCATGTGTATAAAATCATGAGAGACAGAGATAGCGTGAATGTGCACAGTCTTTCTCCCAGGGTTGGGAAATCAAGAACTAGAGGGCATAGGTTTAACGTGAGAGGGGAGAAATTTAATAGGAACCTGAGGGGCAACTTTTTCACCCAGAGGGTGGTCAGTTTATGGAATGAGCTGTTAGAGGAAGTGGTTGAGGCAGGAACATTAACAACATTTAAAAGGTACTTGGACGGGTACGTGGATAGGAAAGGTTCAGAGGGACATGGGTCTGTCCTGTATAACAATGCCCATACAGCCCATCAGTATTTGCTCATCCCACTAGGTGGTGCAAAAGCACTAATTCTCTCCAAGTTTCTAACACCATGATAGGCAAGGACATTGGGAAATATGGGTTATTCCTTGCTGTATTTATGCATAACCTGAAAATAGTGACTTTTCCTTTGTCTTGACATAATTCTTTTTAGATGATACTTGCTTTTTTGACCTAAATGTGCATATATTCTTACCAGGAACTGGAAAAGGATGTGGAACCAATGGCAGAGGCAGAATAGGTCAGATCACAGATTCATGGAAGTCTGTGGTACTGGAGGCCATTCAACCTATTGTGTTAGAAAATAGGTTGCTTTAGTCAATGAAACTTCTTTCTTCTTACAAATCCCATGCTTTGACTTCTTGATAATGTGATAGTTTTCCCTCAGATCTTGCCACCAGTCATTCTTTACATTAACAGAGGAGGTTCCTTTACTTAGTCTAAAAGACATATGGGTAGGTTAATTTGGGTTTAAAATGGGCAGTGCGGACGTGTTGGGCCGGAAGGACCTGTTATCACACTGTAAATAAAATTAAAAAAAAAATAGTAATTACTGTGATACGCTGGTACCAACCATTACTGAATCAGCTGTAATACTCTGATTTCCCACAGATAGTTGGTAACTTTTTACAGTTTCTCCCCTCTGCAGAAGTTGCTGTCAATTGCTGGGTTTGGGTTTGCAGCTGCTGCTAGCCCTCTTATACAAATTGGACCTGAGGCAAGGGTAAGAGCTCTGAGTAATTTAGAGGAAGCTGAGTGGAATCTTTGTTCAGGGAAGAAGCACAGGGTGTTTGGATCGTCCTTGTGGTAGAAAAGGGAGTAGAGGTGGAGGTCTGACTCTGTGGAGAAAAGTTGATGGCTAGGACCTCAATTGTCAGATGAGGCACAGCTGTAAATGAGGAGAAATAGGATAGGAAAATACTTGTTGGTGTAACTGGTCCAGGAGGAAATAGAGAACTGGTGTTCAACCTCCACTAGGTGGAGGTCAGAGAGAATGGAATATACACGTTGAGAAGAGTCCTTAATTTGCTGCAAGGCATTTTTAGTCATCTTTGGCTTTGAGGTGCTGTGTAAATTTAGATGCTGACATTCTCTTCTAAGTTAATATTATCGTGCACTAATTCATAGAAATGTGACACCAAAATACAAATCTGTTAATGCAGTGTGAATGCTGATACAACTGAAATTAATATTGAATTTGTACTTTTTACATTTAAACAGGCAGAAGATGGATAAAACAAATGTTTATTGGGGCTTTCCTGATCCCAGCTATGGTGTGTGGAACTGCATTCTTCATAAACTTCATTGCGATCTATTATCATGCATCCCGGGCTATTCCTTTTGGAACAATGGTAAGCATGGCAGCACTGAACAGGAGCGTTAAATGGTAATGGGCCTTTGTGAAGATAAGTGTAGATTAGATTTGCTCTTCAGCTTGTCCTTCCATAGAAAATTGTTACTCCCCTGCATCAAAATCTGTGAATAAAAGCAGAAAACACTGGAAACAGCTAGCAGGTCTGTCAGCATCTGTGGAAAGAGAGTGGATACATTAGGCCCTTAAGGATTAAAATAAATTAGTTTGCAGTTGCAGGGGTATGGGGGTGGGGGGAGGAGGGATGGATGTGGCAAAGAAAATGATAGAATATAGCCAAGGTGCCTATTGCGATATGCTGCTTACAAAGTCATTTGGTAGATGAATAAGGGCAGTTAGAAAGAGAGAAAAGCAAAGGGATACGTCAAAGCTGTGAAATGCAGCTCCGAGCTGTTACAAAGGACTGAATCCAAAAGAATGCTGGAAATGCCCATTGGATCAGGCAGCATCTATAGAGACAGTCAAGAAAACTGAGTTTATATTATAGGTGGATAAGCTTGCATCAGAACTAGCAAGTTCAAATACAAGTAGAGAAAGCAAATTACCTGAAATTGTTAAAGTCAATATTAAAACTCAAATGCTGCAGAGTATTAACTATTGAAGAAAATGAAAGTTCCCTTATATCCCTAAATTAACAAATGAAATAAAAAGCTCTCCTCAAAATTTGTGAACAGGGACAAAAAGATGAGTCAGCAATAATCAACCTTGCTCTTATCTCTTGGAGGACAGCAGAATGCGAAGGGGGTTCAATACATGTTGGGGTGGGGTGGGGTGGAGATTTTCATTGGCAGAGTGTCAGCAAAACCTTTGGAGTCATTCCTAAGACGGACTACCTCCCATTTTTTCCTTTGTTATTTTAACTCAAAGGAGTAAAGAGGCAAGTTATCTTCAAGTTCCCAATGGTTCCAGGTATTCAGTACCCTTTTGTATTTCTGCTTCACATTGTACTATTTGTTTAGCCTAGAATTGTTGCTCCTTAAGTGTTCTTCTTCCATTCTCAATAGTATGTCGTCAAGGCTAATCCTGGTCCCAGGCTGGGATTTTTTTGAATATCAAGTAAACATTTTTAAAAATGGTCTTGATTTACAATTCTCCTTGTTCCAAAACAATGGAACGTTTGGGTCATTTCGGCGAACTTCGGAGCAGCTAAGCTTTTTTTTCTCTAATCGGGAATAGTGGGGCAATACTGCGCAGGTGCGTGATGTAAGTGGTTAGCGCGTGAGCAGTTTAAAAAGAAGACCGCCGTATCCAGCGGGCAACAGAGGGAGAGCAGAGTGATTGGGCTTTGGCTCAACGGGCTTAGGCAGTGATGGGGTGAGGCGGGATCCACTTATCTATCATTCTTTTCGGCATCAAGAAGCAGAGGCTATCTGCAACAACACTGGTGAGTAGCTGGTAAGTAAGGGTAAGGTTTACTGTTATTATTATAGATTTTTAAGTAGACACCAGCTAGGGAGGAGAAAAAACTATTTCAGGTGGAGGGCATGGCGATGTGCTGCAGCTGTTTGATGTGGGGGCTAGTGGACCCTGCTGTGGTGCACAGTGAGTGTTTGAGGCTGGAGGAACTTTGGCTCCGAATTGATGAGCTGGAGTTGCAGCTTCAAACACTGCGAAGCATCAGGGAGGGAGAGAGATACGTAGATCTCTTCTGGGGAAGGTGGGACCTGTACAGAGTGGATGGGTTACACCCAAACTCGCGGGGGACCAATATCCTTGCAGGCAGGTTTGCTAGTGTGGTTCGAGAGGGTTTAAACTAGTTTGTGAGGGGAATGGGAGCTGGAAGGATAGGTCAGTGGAAGAAGTGCATGGAGTAAAGTCAGATCTAATATAGAGGCTTTGAGGAAGGAGAAGCAGAGTATAGGGTATAAAAGTAGAAAGGTGGATGGGCTAAAGTGCATTTACTTAAATGCAGGAAGTATCAGGAATAAGGGTGATGAACTAAGAGCCTGGATAAATACGTGGAACTATGATATTGTGGTTCTTGCAGAGACTTGGCTGTCACCAGGGCAGGAATGAATATTCCTGGATTTCAGTGTTTCAAAAGGGATAGGGAGGGGGGGAGAAGATGAGGAGGGGTGGCGTTACTGGTCAGGGATACTATTACAGATGCAGAAAGGGTGGATAATGTAGATAATGAAGAGTCAGTATGGGTGGAAGTTAGGAACAAGAAAGGAGCAGTTACTCTACTGGGAGTATTCTATAGGCCCCCTGGTAGCAGCAAAGATACTGAGGAGCAGATTGCGAGGCAGATTTTGGGAGGGTGCAAGAATAACAGGGTTGTTATCATGGGAGATTTCAACTTCCCAAATATTGATTGGCATCTGCTTAGTGCCAAAGGTTTAGACGGGGCAGCGTTTGTAAAGTGTGTTTAGGACGGATTCCTGTCACAGTATGTTGACAGGCCGACTAGAGGGAATGCCATATATTAGATCTAGTATTAGGTAATGAACCGGGTCAGGTGACAGATCTCTCAGTGGGTGAGCATTTGGGGGACAGTGACCACCACTCCCTAACCTTTAGCATTGTCATGGACAAGGATAGGAGCAAAGAGGACGGGAAGATATTTAATTGGGGAAGGGCAAATTATGAGGCTATAAGGCTAGAATTTGCAAGTGTGAATTGGGATGACATTTTTGAAGGGAAATGTACTATGGAGATGTGGTCGTTGTTCAGGGATCTCTTGCAGGAGGTTAGGGATAAATTTGTCCCGGTGAGGCAGAGAAGGAATGGCAGGGTGAAGAAACCATGGGTGACGAGAGGTGAAACAACTAGTTAAGAAGAAGGCAGTATACATAAGGATTATGAAGCAAGGATCAGATAGGGCTCATGAAGAATATGGGTAGCAAGGAAGGAACTTAAGAAGGGGCTGAGGAGAGCAAGAAGGGGACACGAAAAGGCCTTGGCGAGAAGGATTAAGGAAAATCCCAAGGATTTTTTCACTTATGTGAAGAGCAGAAGGATGACCAATTACAGACAAAGGTGGGAAGATGTGCCTGGAAGCTGTGGAAGTGGGTGAGGTCCTCAATGAATACTTCTCTTCAGTATTCACCAAGGAGAGGGGTCTTGATGATGCTGAGGACAGTGTTGGTAAGGATAATGTTCTGGAGCATGTAGATATCGAGAGAGGATGTGTTGGGAGCTGTTAGAAAATATTAGGACAGATAAGTCCCTAAGGCCTGACAGAATATTCCCCAGGCTGCTTCGCGAGGCAAGGGAGGAAATTGCTGAACCATTGGCTAGGATCTTTGAGTCCTCATTGTCCACGGGAATGGTACCAAAGGATTGGAGGGTGGCGAATGTTGTCCCCTTATTCAAAAAAGGTAGTAGGGATAGTCCAGGGAATTATAGACCATTGAGCCTTATGTCTGTGGTGGGCAAGCTGTTGGAAAAGATTCTTAGAGATAGGACCATGGGCATGGTCTGATCAGGGACAGCCAGCATGGCTTTGTGAAGGGAAGATCATGTCTCACAAGCCTGATAGTGTTCTTTGAGGAGGTGACCAGGAAGATTGAGGGTAGTGCAGTGGATGTGGTCTACATGGATTTCAGTAAGGCATTTGACAAGGTTCCACGTGGTAGGCTTCTTCAGAAGGTTAGAGGGCATGGGATCCAGGGAAGCTTGGCTGTGTGAATTCGGAATTGGCTTGCCTGTAGAAGGCAGAGGGTTGTGGTGGAGGGAGTGCATTCAGATTGGAGGGCTGTGACTAGTGGTGTCTCACAAGGATCGGTTCTGGGACCTCTACTTTTCGTGATTTTTATTAATGACTTGGATGAGGGGGTAGAAGGGTGGGTTGGCAAGTTTGCAGACGACACAAAGGTTGGTGGTGTTGTGGATAGTTTGGAGGATTGTCAAAGATTGCAGAGGGATATTGACAGGATGCAAAGCTGGGCTGAGAAGTGGCAGATGGAGTTCAATCCAGAGAAGTGTGAGGTGGTACACTTTGGAAGGACAAACTCCAAGACGGACTACAAGGTTAATGGCAGGATTCTGGGTAGCGTGGAGGAGCAGAGGGATCTGGGGGTTCATATCCACAGATCCCTGAAAGTTGCCTCACAGGTGGATAGGGTAGTTAAGAAAGCTTATGGGATGTTAGCTTTCGTAAGTCGTGCGATCGAGTTTAAGAGCCGCGAGGTAACGATTCAGCTCTACAAAACTCTGGTTAGATCACACTTAGAATATGTGGTCTGTGTCCATTTCCGGTCGCCTCATTATAGGAAGGACGTGGAAGCATTGGAAAGGGAGCAGAGGAGATTTACCAGGATGCTGCCTGGTTTAGAGAGTATGCATTATGAGGAGAGACTAAGGGAGCTAGGGCTTTACTCTTTGGAGAGGAGGAGGATGAGAGGAGACATGATGGAGGTATACAAAATATTAAGTGGAATAGAAAGAGTAGACAGTCAGCGCCTGTTTCCAAGGGCACTAATGCTCAGTACAAGAGGGCATGGCTTTAAAGTAATGGGTGGGAAGTTCAAGGGAGATATCAGAGGAAGGTTTTTTACCCAGAGAGTGGTTGAGGCATGGAATGCGCTACCTGGGGTGGTGGTGGAGGCAGGTACATTGGTCAAGTTCAAGAGATTGCTAGATAAGCTTATAGAGGAAGTTAAAATAGAGGGATATGTGGGAGGAAGGGTTTAGATAGTTTTTAGGCAAGGTTTAAAGGTTGGCACAACATTGTGGGCCGAAGGGCCTGTATTGTGCTGTACTTTCTATGATTCTATGAAAATCGCATCACTTCTAATCATATCTGGTTGCTGTTGTCTAAGGATATAGTCCATTCCCAAAGTGTTTATTACTGAGGAGTTTTGCAGATTACCCTGACTGCGTATCAGAGGTCATTAATGTATAACAATATCTAGTTATTTTTGGTGTTCCAATTTGTCTTCGATTGATTAAACTGCTGTAAGAAAATGAATCATCACTTTTTGGTGTACCCTACCTCTTTGTGTAATTGCTTGTCATTTTTATTACAACCCGATAGCTGTGCTGATGGCTTGATAATATTTTCAGCTATATGGCAAGTTGGAAAGTTTCTTATTGAAAGACCTAAAATTTGACATCTAGTAAAATGACATTAAGTATTTTTAAAAAAAGAACAATTTCTTAAAAATGAAGATGGAATGTGCAGAGGTGAGTTGGGATCCAATACTTCCATTTGTTTAACAGTGGTGACCAAAGACAGATTTCACTCCTGTTGATCTCTTGTGTAAAGATTTGAAACTATCAGTTTATGTGGAGGAAATGTGGAGATCAGCAATTTCTGTGGCGAAGCCTGAAATCATATTCCATGTATGTGCCAGATCTGTCTCATCCCTTTCATAAGGTGTTGATAACCAGTCATGTTACCTGAGAACGTTCCAGATTTGCCCATCATTGGCGTGCTATGTACATGTTGTAGCTGTGCTTACAACATGAAGCATCTCAGGACTGGTCAACAGCAAAGGTTCCCAGGTATGCCTGTCCTTGAGAGGCAAGTGGTATGTAAGTTTGTAATTAACCTGGCACACTTTTTAAAATTTTTTTAAAAAGTTTATTTACAGCGTGGTAACTGGCCCTTCTGGCCCAACAAGTCCGCGCCGCCCATTTTAAACCCCCAAATTAACCTACCCGTACGTCTTTAGAATGTGGGAGGAAACCGGAACACCCGGAGGAAACCCACGCAGACATGGGAGAACGCACAAACTCCTTACAGCGACGGGAATTGAACCCCTATCGCTGGTGCTGTAATAGCATTGCGCTAACCGCTACACTACCGTATGACAGAGAATGAACCAGATTGCTGTTGAGGAGGATTCAACTTTGGGCCAAGAGTTGCTGTAAGAGCAGATTTGTTTTAATATTGGTTTTAACATTGTGGGCTTCATCGGAAGTTGCACATAAGAAATTAAAGCAGGAGCAGGCCATTCAACCCCATGGTTTACCATTCAATAAAATCATTACTGAAGTCTTGCCTCAGCATCACTCCTGTATCTCACTACTTCCCACAATATCTCCTGGTTCTGGTGCTAATTCCTTCTGGTTATGTTAGTAACAAATGAAGACGGCAGTGGTTGAATAATTCTGAAAGCTCAAGTGCCAAGTGAAGCTTGCAAAATTGAAATTCTATTAATGTTAAATTGCTCCCTGTGCCACATTTAAGCTGAGTAATAAACACACCTACATTTATATGTTTGCTGCAATTATGAAACTGAATTAACATTAGACATTTGTCTATTGCCTTTCATCTGGAAGAATGTTTCAGTTCTTAACATTCAGGAAGAATGTTAAGAATGCTTAATGTAGAAGAACCTAAATACAGTTTTGTACATTAAACCTTGGATTGGAAGGATATTGCTCAGTAATTTTTCTCTTCTGGCTGTCAACATTACAATATTATGTTCTGTCTGTCCATCTTAATGGGCTATATTTTAATTGGTCCACAACACCTATTCTGACATCATGCAAAGAAAATTTCTTAGTTTGGAAATTTAGCGGCTACTACGTTGTTTTGGATCAACTTGTCTTATAAATATTCTGCAACGCAAGTGGCAGCACTTTTTAATATCTCACAATGTTTTTAGATCTTATGCAAGTTATGGTTTACAATTTGTTAAAATATTTTAGTGGTGCAGTATGAAGAAGCAGCAAAGTTGAATTAATCTTTAGATGCTTGTTTTCCTCTTTCGAAGGTTGCTGTTTGCTGCATATGTTTTTTTGTCATCCTTCCACTGAACTTGGTGGGGACGATTCTCGGCAGAAATATGTCAGGGCAGCCCAACTTCCCTTGCCGCGTAAATGCAGTACCACGTCCAATTCCAGAGAAGAAATGGTAAGTAGATGTGAAGATTTATGAACTATTTATTCAATTGCACATTATATGATTTGAGAAAATGAGTATGTTAAACTCAGTTAAAGCTGCAGCTTATGCGAGCAGTGGAAATGATTTGGGGGAGAAAACTCGGTAGATAAATCAGTGCTGCTAGTTCCAGACACCCCTGTACTGGTGAGATTGAAATGAAGTAATGTCACCAAACTCTGCCATTCAGACTCAATCATGCACTAAAATCTAATCACAGCAACCTGTCATTTGAGAGACCATTCTGATACTCAACTGAAATCACTTGGGAGAGCAGCTAACTGGAGAAATGCGGTCTCCAGCCTGCTTTAGCCACCTACCTTGAGTCTTTCTTGCATTTATGAATATGCTTGAGCCCTAATGTACATTTCTTTTATTATTTCCTCTTGCTGCCCATTCTAATCATTTTGAGTATTCAATCTTCGCTGCTATGGTGTCTTCTTTGCCTCAATGCAGACAATTGAAGTCTGTGAAGCCTAACTTGGAGTTTCTGTACAGTCACAGAATCTGTTTCCATTCTTCTTATTTGACCATCCTTGAAGGTTGAATGAAGACTTCATAACAGCAGCAAAAATGCTTGCACTTACATGGCACATTTTTGTGTTGTAAAACATCAAATGTTTTCAACAACAAAAACAGGGAATGCTGGAACTCTGTCAGTTAGGCAGCGTCGGGGGAAAGAAACCATTTAACATTTTGGGTTAGAGACCCTTCCTCAGACCTTGGTGTATGGGGTAGTGTTACTGTTATGTTTGCAAACACAGCTTTTATTTCTCTCTCACACGTGCACACGGTTAATCATGCAGTACTTAGGGCTCGGGCAGGTAGTTAGAGCCTACACAATATCCATTACACTTGACTGGTCACAGGTGTCTTTGCTGGGCTCCTGGAGTCCACGTTCTCTGCTCTTCACAGATGTTGGTCTCCTGACTCGGGTGGTGCCAGTGCCATCTTCACTGCCTTGGTTGGAGCTCTCAAAGTAGACCTTTGCTGCCTACTGTCACAGTTCTTCACTGCTGACCACCAGGACAGAATTATCACTGCTTTGGCTTGCTGAACGGAGTGGGGGTGGTGTAATTGTACTCCTGCTGTGACCTTTCAGAAACTCCTCCTGGCGTGACCAATCGGATGGCAAGACGGGATGGCCACTACTCGTCACTTCAAAGTATAACGGAGGGGGTGGGGGGAAATCTTTGAATGCAACCCTCCAGACCAGGTAGGGCCAATAAACTGAGGGTCCATTTAGTCTGCCTCTTATTGTTTTTCTTTCCCTGGACTGATACTTGTGTTAAATATTTAATCAGTTATTGACGGACCTGCATTTTAGTCATTGTCACCTATTCTTGCCATGGGATCACCAACGTGAGTTCAGATTGAATGTCTGGTCCAGCGAGTTTTTGTGTTTGGATCCCACACTAGTCCAAGGTCAACTTGGCCAACCTTCCCATCATACCCAGCTGCCTGTTCCGAGGAGCTGCTAGGCCACAGTAGGTTTTGAGTAACACTTCAGTAGGAGAGAGATTCAAAGGATGAATTTCAAACCCAATGGTCATGTTTTCTGAAGGCACAGTCATCAGTTTGAGCAATGACAATTGGGTAAGAAGACAGATTTTGGAACTTGAAAGACTGGAGTTTACAAAGACAGAGGCGAGAGAGACACAAGAGACTGCAGATGTTGGAATCTGGTGCAAAAAAATCTGCAGAAATTCAGCAGTGTGAGCAGCATCCGTGGGAGGAAAGGAATTGTTGACGTTTTGGGTCGAAAGTGGAGAGGTGAGATAGCCAGTATAGAGAGGGGAGGGGGAGTGGAGTGACAGGAGTCAGGGGTGATTGGTGGGCTGAGGAGGGCTGTAAGATGACAGGCAGGTTGCACCAGCTAAGGCAGGAGGTGGAGTTGGGAGACGGTGACAGGCCCCCACCACCTACCTTCACAGCCCTCCCCCTTCTGGTTCCATCCACCCACAACACACACAATTCAACCCCCCACCCTCCCAAATCTGGTTCTGGTTCCATCTGCCATTCACCCCTCCCCTCGTGATTCCCATCTCACCTCCTTTACTTATCAGATTCCAGCACTGGTAGCATTTGTATTCCTGCTCATCTCCCTCCAACCTTTACACTCACCTTCCCCCATCTCACTCCTTTCACCTCTCATTTTTTTCTCTCTGTCTGCCTCATCCTATCATTCACCTGCCACTGTCTCCCAACTCCATCCCAACCCCTCCCCTGTCCTGCCACAACTCCTTTCCTGATGTTGCTCGACTCGCTGAATTCCTCTGGCACTTTGTAGGGAGAGGCAAGGCTCTATGCTCTACCTACCTTTCCTGTCAGATGCCATCATCTTTGGCCTTTTGTCACTTCCACCTGTTAACTCTGATCTTTTGGTGCTATTCCACTCCCACATCCACCTATCACCCCCCTCACCTGGATCCACCTATCACCTGCCAGCTCTTGCTCCATCCCTTCCCTCCACCTTTTTTATACTGGCCACCTCCCCTCTATGTTTCAGTCCAAATGATGAGTCTCGACCTGAAATGTTGACAGTCCATTTCCTTCTATAGATGCTGCCTGACCTGCTGAGTTCCTTCAGCTTTTTGTGTGTTGCTCCAATTTCCAGCATCTGCAGTCTCTTGTGTCCCCAGGTTTTTATCTTGGCAGGTGAAATGATACCTTGGAGGAAACTTGCTCTTAGAACCAAACTAAAAAGTTTCTTCCTAGTGGAAATATCAAAAAGTACCACATCAGTGGATGAGGCTTTCTGTTGTAGCGTTGTTGGCTGATGCTTACTTTGACTTTGTATTGCAGGTTCATGGAGCCAGCTGTTATCGTATGCCTTGGTGGAATCTTGCCATTTGGTTCTATTTTTATTGAGATGTAAGTTTTGTTTTACTGTTATACCTCAGCAAAAAGTTTTGCTGGCCTGGGTTTTGTAGACTCTAGTGGAATTTTTAGACATTGGCCAAAAGTGATCTCGTGATTTCTGTGGCATGGATTTCACCTTTCCTGATGGCTGTGTTGTGTGTTTGTTCAAAGGCAGACAAAACAGTGAAGAAGGCATAAGGCACACTTGCCTTCATTGGATGCGGCATTGAGTACAAGGGTTGGGACATGTTACAGCTATATAGGGCATTGGTGAGACCGCATCTGGAGTATTGTGTGCACTTCTGGTCCCGTACTATTAGAAGGATGTGATTAAGCTAGGGAAGATTTAGAAAAGTTTCACAAAGATATTACCAGGACTAGAGAGTTTGAGTTATAAAGAGAGACTGGATAGTTGGGGATGAAGGGGTGACCTTACAGAGATTTATAAAATCTTAAGGAGCATATATGTAAATGATCAGTGTTTATCCCAGGCTAGAGGAGTCTAAAACTAGAGGGCATTGGTTTACAGTGAGGGAGGAAAGATTTAAAGGGGACCTGAGGGGCAACTTTTGCACACAGAGGGAAGTGGGTATATGGAACGAGCTGCCAGAGGAAGTCTTGGAGGCAGGTATAATGCTTAAAAGGCATTTGGACGGGTACGTGGATAGGAAAGGTTTAGAGTGAAATGGGTCAAACACAGGCAAATGGGACTAGCTCAGGAGGGCATTTTAGTCAGCGTGGATGAGTTGGGCTGAAGGGCCTGTTTCTGAGGTGTTCAACTCTATGGCTGTCTGACATCGAGTAACACAAGATGTCGTCAATCTGGCTTAACAGCCAACCACATCAAAGTTCTCAAACAGTACAATTTTTAACATTCAGAGCATGAAACAAAGATTGTAATGTGCAGATAAGATTAAGATATAAACTATTATAAACAATTTCTTTTGAAAATAGTTGTATTTAAAGCACAGGATTTTGAAATAATTGAGGGAATGAAAATTTACACAATTACTTGAGAATAAGTAGTGGTCAAACACTACTTTTGTTTAGAATACTGTTTAGAACAGGAGTAGACCAAGTGTAGTGGAGCTGTAAACTGAGTTTTACCAGTATAAATCATTGCAGGTATAAAAGCTGTGTCATTTTATTGTGTGGTTTGTGGCTAAATTTATAATTTGCATTGTTTCAGAGTGAATGATTAACACTGTGCAGAGTAAAACTATCTAGAAAAGGAAGATGTAAACTGAATTACTACTTTTTAAAAAAGTGAAATCGCAATAGCTTAGATGAAATTGTTAAAAGTGAAAACTCGAGTATAGTGAGCCACATTTAAACACAAGCAAAATGTTGCAGATGTTGAAGGTCTGAAATAAAACGAAATATTGGAGATACTTGAGCAGCATCAATTAGAAAGTCATCCTCTGGAAGCATTGGTTTGTTTTCCAAATGTGATCTGACCTTAGCATTTCCAAGATTCTTTGTTTCTGAACAGCATTGAAGTCCTATTATAAACATATTTGTCTGCTATCTGCAAAGAATGGAAATAGATATTCTGTAGTGCCTGCTTTGCGGCATTGTTGGTTCTTAGCATGACAAACACACCAGAGGGATGTTGCAATGTTTCAGAAATTGTGTAGCATACTACTAAATTAATTCACTCAGTTCATTAGCACAGTTGCTAGTTCCACTTCTGTTTGCAACTTCAACAAAACCAGGAACCACCAAACTTAAACAGCTCTTGCGTTTTTGTCCAGAATCATGCCAGGTTTAAACTTGCTTTTTTTTACTATTTAAGTGAAAATGTCACACTACCATCTTTATTGATGTAATTTTAATGTTAACTGCAATGATGTATTGAATTTCCAGTCATTGTGTGGAGTTGATTTTAAGTTGACATCTAGTATCCTCTCCCCTCCAAATTGTTCAGTGTTGGAAATGCCATTTTGTCAGTTTGTATTCACAACATTTTGAAATTCTGTGCAGTTCAGGGAATGGTTTATTCTTAGCCATTCTGTTGTAAATAATTAAATTTAAATTGGTCCTTTGCACTTAAATACTGGAATGCAGCATTCTTGTTCTGCATTAAAATGTTATAGTACCTTTATTTACACATAAATATAATGCTTTGTGGAAGTGAACTGGAGGATGTGCTGGGATCATTTAGCAATACCAGTACTGAAGTTCGTAAATCCAGACTGATGATTGTTATACAGAGCACATTGCTGATGGGTGCATGGCGGTCAGTGGAGACGGCTCTGAGATGAGTGCAGAAGAAATGCATCCCACATTGTTGAAAGGAACTGTGTCATGGTGTTAATGCACTGAATTAATCGCAACCTGTGTAGAGAATGGATTATATGAATTTGTGCAGTTGTCACTAACACTCTAAAGCTACTCTGTTCACTGAAGTTTAAGCAAATAAATCAAAAGAGCAGTGTTTTATTATTTTTCTCTCCTTAGGTATTTCATCTTCACTTCTTTTTGGGCTTACAAGATATATTATGTATATGGTTTCATGATGCTTGTCCTGGTTATTCTCTGCATAGTCACGGTCTGTGTTACCATTGTCTGCACTTATTTTCTGCTAAATGCTGAAGACTACAGGTGGTAAGTTATCTCCAACCTGTCTGTTTGAATGTTGGTTAAATGTTCTTCTATTTGAGTCTGAGAGAGGCTTTAACACAAGTGTTTCCTGCCACCCTAGTGGACCAGACTCCCAAAGAACCTGATGCTGTTTTTTTTCTTCTGTTGGGCTCAGTTCTGTTGATACCGGGTGCCTCCAGTACCTTGTCCAATTGACTGTTCATGTGGGGAATTATCGGTGCAATTCAGCAAGTTTTGTAACCATGAAGGGCTTTGTATCCTGAGTGTTGATCTGTGCTCACCTACAGCACATTGGGGATATAGGTTGTAATGTTGAATAGGAGCCATGGTCTTTTTGAAAGTCCCATATGTTCAACTGTAACTGCCAGTTTTGTCCTGTGGTAATACGGAATTAATTTTACTTTGTGCCAAGATCAGCTTGAAACATCAAAATACTTAATAGATTAATATAATGAATTGTTAAACTGAGATTATAACAGTTTGTTTCAGAAGCTGACATTTTGTATGAAAAATGTGTTGTTTCGTCAATTTTCATTGCAGAGGCCTTGAACCATCCACCTTTTTCAGTAGTGAATCCCCATAGAGAGTGGGGTTACACCTTTGTCATGTGACTCCCATTTCTGACTCAGCTTTTGGTTCAGGACAAAAACTGTAGTACAAAATCTGTTTCTAAGATTAAAACCATCTGCAGCTATCAGAATTTGGACTATTTTACATTATAAAGTAACATCTGATTTAATACAATTACAGCACTTCTCAAAGTGGCACATATAAGTGCATTTTCTTAAGACTGCGTTGTCTTTAAGGTGTGTTCCATTTATAGAATGCTTTAATGCCCAGAGTGATGTTAAACATTATGATTTAAGGAGTCCTTTTTCAACATTTCATGTACGGCTTTTGCAGGCAATGGACAAGCTTTCTTTCGGCAGCATCCACTGCAGTCTATGTTTACATGTACTCCTTCTACTATTATTTCTTCAAAACAAAGTAAGGAAACAAGTTTATTTGTCTAACATATAGTTGAACTGTCATGCCAAATAGTGGTCTCCACGTTCCTTGATAATTCAGAATATTTGATCTAGATAGAGGTAAATTGGTTAAATGAGCTTTTTATTAAATTAAAGCAATATGCTTATCTTTTCCTATTTTCTCTTTTAAAAAAAATTCAAATATTTCCAAGGCAGTAATGAAATAAGCACAGGTCTTTCACTGGAGATACAAGGGACTGCAGATGCTGTTGTCTGGAGTGACAAAACAAACTGCTAAGGGAACTCAGCGGGTTGAGCAGCAAAGGGATAGTTGCATTTCGGGTGAAGATCCTGCATCAGGGCTGAGAGGGTAGTGGGGAGATGGCCAGTATAAAGAGGTGAGGGGTGAGGCAGAAACAGACAGGCAATAGGTGGAACTGGGTGAGGAGGGGGATGATGGGCAGATGGAGCCAGGCGGGAGGAGGGGAGGGTAGAGCTAGAGACAGAGGTTGGAAAATGATAAATGGAGACACTAGACTGCAGATGTTGGTAGCTGATAAGTAAGGAAAGTGATAAGTGGAACCAGATAAGGAAGGCAGATAGAATCAGCTGGAGGAGAGGATACAAGACCCAGTAGGTATAGTGTGTGGGTGATAGGCAGAAGGGAACAGTGGGGGAGGGGAGAACCTGGGTGGATCAGACCACATACAGGCAGATGGGATTAATTTAAATTGGCATTATGGTTGGTACAGACATCGTGGGCTGAAGGGTCTGTTCATGTTCTGTTCTAAGAGTTGAATGATTTTCTGTAAGATTGTTAAATGTTTGTATATTGTGCACTAATAAATATTCTTTCATGCTAAAGGATGTATGGACTGTTTCAGACGGCATTCTACTTTGGGTACATGGCAGTATTCAGCACTGCACTTGGGATCATGTGTGGTAAGTGCTGTGTTGGAAGCATACAGAGGCTAAATCAGGGTCTGGGTGGGTGATATACCCAGCATTGCAGGCATTGGATTTGCTTTGTCTAAACGTGGATTATGGATTAGAATGAAACCATGAACAATCCCAAATCCAATAGTCAACATTAGTTTCAATTCACCCTTAGACATAAAAGCTAGTAATGCTTTCTCTAAATAAGGAGCTGTGATTTGTTTGTCTGTTATACCTGGGTTTTGCCATTTATTACCAAGTATGTAAAAGGTACCAAATATTGTGTATGTCTGGTGATAGCAGGATCTAGCTAGGCACTGAAATTGACTGTTTAGTAGATTGTTGAGACCAGATGTCAAGGTTCAGCGAGTAGCCTATTGGGTGAGGATCACCTGAGCAACAATATCCCATTTAGAATCAGAGGAAGAAGTTGCCTGCAGCCCCACAGAGGTGACATCCATCCCGCCAGTCTCCAAACACTCGGCCGTATGTAGGGGCTGCCATATGTCGGGAGTCTGTAACTTTGGGGGGTGGAGGGTACTGTATCTGGTCTTTATCACTTTGTCTGTGGGAACTTGCTGAGTGCAAAAATGGTTGCAGTATTTCCTACCTTACAACAGTGAGTGCAGTTCAAAGAAAAAGGGCTTAATTGGCAGTAAAACACTTTGGGACTCCCTGAGGTTGAGTCTAGCTGAAAATTTGAAGCTTTTTTTTCTTTTATTAGGCAATTAAGCATTTCGGGGTAATTGGAATGGAAACATACATAAAGATTTTTATGTAACGTTTTACCTGCTTCAGTGGACGTGGACTGTGATATATATGTATATCTGAAACCACTTAGCGAACGTACATCTAAACCAGATTTACTGCACTTAAAATCTCATGTTGCCCATTATGTTTGAGCTATCTGTTTAATAGGTTTAAAATTCTGATCCCTTAGTCTCTTTTTTTCCTTCCTCACATTCTGCTTCAAATATTAATTATTTTCTCTGCCTCCCATCCTGTGGTACTGCATTTCACACTCTAACTAAGCATCTGTGAAATTTCCCCAAATCCTTTCCTCAGCCTCCCTATGACTTTATATTGATATTCCTCCATAGTTGACCACCCAACTTTTAGGAAATTGTTTTTCGAGACTATATTTATGTAATAGAGTATTTAACAATAAAAAAGCCAAAGTATTAACTACCATGAATTGCTGATACCAAACTAACTTTCCTGGGAGGCTCTGCTTTTAAACTCAGCCATCCTAACTTGCAAATCCTTTCGTTCCATCGCCTCCATCAAAATGCAATAGGTCTAAATGTAACTTTATGTACAACATTAGGTTGTTTCTATAAGCAGTGGAACAGGAGGATTTTCCTGGCATTTGACCTATTTTTATTCGACCGACATTCCCAAAGCACATTATTTAGTGATTATTATATCGCTTGTGCAAGTTGATTGCTGTACTTGTATGTTATTATTCCTCTGCTATAAAGGGCTCTGGCATGACCAGATATCTATTTTTAAAAGACTTGTCACATTATATCAATATGACAGCAATAGAGGTGGAATCTGGAGCACCCAGGATGTCCAAGATCTTGCAGGTAGTATTGAGACAACATATTCAAACCATTTCCAGGCATTTAACTTTTGCTTCCCAAAAGATTTCAGCACCATAGGGTTTTTACCCATTCCGTGAACGAGTTTCGATGAAGATTGATTGCCGTGATTAGTCAAGCACTCCAGTATTTTTTTCTTGCTTTTCCAAGATTGTAGAAGGTGAATTAGATGGACCTTGGTCCAGCAATTCATTTATTCCACTTCACATCCTTTTCTTGTATCACTCTCTGCCCCCATTGCCCACACAGCCTTACTTTATTCTGTCTCTACCCCAGAGAAGAAAAACCTTCCCAATTCATGTGTATTTGCATGCAAAATCTCTGCTATAGAACCTATGATCCCTCTTCCATTAGAGAAATTCTTCATTTACTGAACATGATCCCTCTTCCACTTTTTATCCTAAGTACCCATTACAGCATTAACCTCTCTCGTCCTGAAGTCTTCTCCCGATTCACCCACCCCAGTTCTTTCAGGAAATGACCAAGACCCACCTAATTCACATTCAAATACCCTGGATCTCTGACAAAAAGATGACAATGGTGTTGATGACTAATTATGGCAATCTCCATCAAGATGTGAACAGATACGGTGGGCATGAAATGAAAGTCACAAATACTTAGATGTGGGAAATCTTAAAAACAGAAGCTGCTAGAAGCACTCAGCAGGTCAGGCAGCATCTGTAGAAAGAGAAACAGTTAATGTTTCAGGTCAAAGACCCTTCATTGGAACAGATTTAGTGGGCAGCTGATTTAACCATTCATCGCCAGATCTGACTGTAATCTGAAAACGACTCCTGGCTTCTTTTCTCTTCTGCAAACCATCTTATTAGATTACACTCCCTCCCTCTCCCCTACCCTTGCCTACAGTAAGTTCAAGTCCTAAATTTGTCTTTTACTTCTCTCTCTTTTCTAGGTCATCACTGCAAACTTCAAAAACTCTCCTCTGCCCTAGCCCTGAAAGTGCCCTTTCATCCTTCCTACTTCCTCATGTCCTCTCCAAGTTCATCATTCCTCATCTGCGGTGCACAAAACCACTGACCGTCTGGCTCTGCTTGCTGCAGGAACAGGCCCTTTGGCCTACAATGTCTGCACCAACAATGATGCTAATTTAAACCAATCCCATCTGCCTGCACGAGTTTTGTATTCCTCCAATTCCCTGCATGTTTCTGTGCCTGTCTAAATGCCTCTTCAATGTTGCTACAGTATCTGCTTCCAACCACCCCCCCCCCCATGGTACCTACCACACTTTAAACAAAAAAACTTGGCTGGCACATTTCCTGTAAACTTTTCCCCTCTAGTATTAAGGCTGTGCCCTCTAGTATTTGACATTTCCACCCTGAGAACCTCATCATTGCCTCTCATAATTTTGTAAACTTCTATCAGGTCTACCCTCAGCTTCTGATGCTCCAGAGAAAACAATCCCAAATTTGTCCAACCTCTGACAGCTAATCCACCAGCATCCTGGTGAATATCTTCTGCATCCTCTCCAAAGCCTCCACATCCTTCGTGTAATGCAGTGACCAAAACTGCACACAATACTCCAAATGTGGCCTAACTAAAGTTTTATACAGCTGCAACATGACTTCCTGACTTTTATACTCAATGCCCTGACCGATGAAGGCAAGTATGCATACACTGCCTTTTACCACCCTATCCACTTATGTTGGCACTTTCTGGGAGCTATAGACTTGCACTTCAAGATCCCTCTGTGCATCAGTGCTCTCAAGGGTCCTGCCATTACTGTATACTTTCCTCTTGTATTTGACCTCCCAAAGTGAAACACCTCACACGTCCAGATTAAACTTCATCTGCCATTTCTCCACCCATATCTGTAACTGATCTATATCCTGCTGTATCCTTTGATAACTTTCTTCACTGTCTACAACTCTTCCAGTTTTCATGTCTGAAAACTTACTGATCAGTCCATTTACATTTTTGTCTAGAGGTCCCAGCAACTATCCTTGTGGAACACCACTGTCACAGGCCTCCAGTAAAAATAAGCCACCTCCACCACTACCCTCTGTCTTCTATGGCCAAGCCAATTTTGAAACCAATCTACCAAGTCACCATGGATCCCATGCATCTTAATTTTCTGGATCAGCGTACCATGATGGACCTTGTCAAATGGCTCCATATAGACAACATCCACTGCCCTACCCTCATCAGACATCTTTGTCACCTCCTCAAAAAGCTCAATCAAATTTGTAAAATATAACCTGCCCCCCCCCTCACTGCTGACTGTCCCTAAATACTCCAAGCTTTTCCTATCCCTAAGAATCCTCTACAATAGCTTCCCTACCATTGATATAAGGCTCACTGGCCTATAATTTGCTACATTATCCCTGTTGCCCCTCCTTTATTAATGGATATTCATCGTTTTTATTCCTTGGATACTATATCCCTGTCCTTAAATCTGTCAGTTCCTCGGTTCTTGCAAACTATTACCCCAAACCTATCTGCCATTTCCTCTGCAGAGTTGTTGAACAGACTGTACATTTCCATAAATTCGGTGCCTGTTTTCCCTCAAGAGTCCGGCAACAATTGAATTCCTGTAGGTTTCCACCTCTATGGTACCAAGTCACCTCTGGTCAGAGTCAGTAAGAATGTCCCCTGTAACTTCAATGTATTCTTTGACCCTGTCCAATTAATTACACCACTTTGCACCATTGTCTGGGTGCCTGCCTGCCTGCACTCAGCTGGTTCCATCTTTATCTCTCCTGCCCCCATCTGAAGATCACATCAGGTGGTGTTATTCCTGCTCCTTCTACTGCTACTGGTTCCCTGCTCCCGTCAGGATCCTCTTGTCTGCGTTCTGCTCCTCAGCAAAAGCAGCGTGATTTCCTGCCTGTACAGATATCCACCGTCACCAATTTTCTTGAACCCTTCAAAGTCTCTGAATTTTAGGCATTTATCAGGTGTCCAGTATGGGAAAAGCAGATACCTGCAGCATGCCAAAGACTGAGTTCAATTCCTGCAGTCACCGTCACAGCTCTCAGCCCCACTTAGGAATTACCTGCCCATTAACAACCTTAGTCCAGTATTGAATACTGAGGGAACTGGACCATATACATAGATCACTAAGATGGCCTATATCCTTTGCTGCAGCATTACCCACCTCCACCCCAATTGATTTCTCTTGTTTGTGAAACACTCACTTATGCCAATTACCAGCAGACCTGAGAGCAGTGCTCTACTGACTGCTCTTCCAACATTTGAGGTCTGTGTCCTAACTGGTACCAAGTCCTATTACTGTATCACCCACCTGTTCCATGAGGGATAAGCTCCATTTTAAAGCTTTGATTTAAGTTCCCGTCATGGATTTGCCTCTCCCTGCCTCAAATCTCCTCCAGCCTTGTCACCCCCTTTAACTTGTATGCCATTTCTGGCCTGTTTCCATTCCATATGGCCCTGTGAATCTGAGCCTTCAGTTGCCAGGACCCTAGAACTTCGAAATTTCCTCCCTAAACCCCTCTTCCCTCATACTTCCCTTTCCTCCTACAAGACCTACATTTTTAACTTGGTATATCTGTCCTGAGTTCTATTTGTTCAGGCAGGATGACAGATTTCCTTTGACACCCCTCCTGTGATCTGCCTGAGATATTTTGCTATGTTAAAGGTGCTGTATTAGTCCCTCTTGTTACTGCATCTGAAAATGAGACATTAACCTGAGAGGTCTATAATGTTTCAAAATGTAACCCTTAGCAGCAAAACCGTCCATATCCATGCAACAAGAACTATACAGAAATTTCCTCCGCTTCTCCCTTTTGGATACAATTTTAATTTCATACCCTTGTTACTGACCATCTTGCACCCTTTCCCTATCCCAGATCAGAAGTGGCCCTTTCCAATTCAACATCGACATCTGACATTTCTCTACCACTTCAATCCCCTTGTATAATGGGATGCCCGTGCCTGCAGCAATGCTATAGGAGTGATATTGCCAGCCACAAAAAGTAGCTGGTCACTCATCTCGATGCTGTTTGTAAAGTGGCTACATTTTTGTTTTACACTTAAAAATACATTTCACTGTATGTGCACCATTTTGAGATTGTGGTGATAAAGAAATTTATCCTGTATCTGATTACTTTTGCTGAAATATAGGTTTGCCAGAATTAGGCACTGTGCTGTTATGAATGGTATGTTATTGATAATAATCATACAGTTTTTAAAACTATATGCTCTTTCTTCAATAGATTTTTTTTTTCCCCGCCAGGTGCTGTTGGTTATATGGGAACAAGTGCCTTTGTCAGAAAGATCTACACAAATGTGAAAATTGACTAAGAAAGGCCAGAGACCAGGGGAGCTGAGGATCATTTGTTTGTTTGTTAAACTGGAACTTGCACAGTTTAAACTGCAAGGAGACATTGGGTTAACACTGGGTAAAATGTGGGTTCCATTCATGGAAGTTTAAAGCAACATCTGTTTCCCTTGATCCTGAGCTCATTGACTGCTTTAACCAACTCTTCAGTAAAAGCTTGGATTATATGCAGTAAGCATTACTACAACACAGTGCTAATCTTCCCACACAAACATAGCTCATTAATGAAGAATAGACTAGCTCTCTTCAGTGAAGAGGACAAAGTTTATTTAAAATTATTTGTTCCATTGTAAAGGAGGGAAAAATCTGACTACTTAAAGGTTATTCGAGCCTCTGTTCTGAGACTGTTAGTTTTCTGAACCAAATAGAAAGGTAACTCCAGAAAAGCTGTGCATTCTAGTTTTTGTGACCGTTACTCAAAATCTTGCTATGTTTTTGTATTTTATCAATGTTGGGAACTTGCTGCATTTATTTTAATTTGTGTAAATTTGAAGGTTTATGTATACAGTAATAGAGTGCACATCAGCCATGAATATAATTGGACCAACTCAACTTCTCTATCTTCTAGTCTGAGACACAATTAGTTCTCGGCTTCAGTCCATCCAAAGAGTGAAGACTAAGGACAGAGGTGATCATCTGCACTGAAATTCACAGTAGTTAGTGTATAAGAAATGATTAGGCTGTTAGGAAGGCTGGTGATCTGTTGATGTTTTATTAGACAGGTCGAAATGAAATATTATAATTGGGCTTGTAAACTAATCTTATTTTCTTTTCCTCCTCTCCAAGAGTTAGTCTTGCAGCTTAGTCTTGTTTTATGTTGCGGTGGGAATGAAGGCTTACATAAGGTAATATGAAAGGGGGTAATAAATGTATATAACCTTATAATGTAACTTTAGACGTAGAACCCAAATTTATTTGGATGTACAGATTTATTACATAGTACTTTTTCTGATAACAAATTAATTTGGTGTATAAATGTGTGACAATTTTTGGGTGGCTTTTTACATCTTGCCTGCCATTGCATGAAGATGGTACCTCCATTATATGTGTGGATGTTACTCTGACTCCTTTAGTATTTTTCCAATTCTGTCTCTGAAGGCTCAACAAAATTGTAATTTAGAATCTAAAATTTTGTTAATCCTACCTGAGCACTCAACACGTGCAGCGTCAGGAGCATTACCGCTTAAAGGAATGTTCAGGAATAATGAAAACAAAATAAAACTTTTCAGACATAAGTCTTTTCGTTGTCCTTGTAATGAAATGTTTGCACAGCATGAAGAGTGATAACAAAAACTGGAACTGGAGAGATTGGCTAGACTGGGGTTGTTGAGAACATGCCTGCCCGTTGGAGCTGATGGTGTAAATAGGTTATCAGTCCTGGGGATGTGGTCCATATTTCAGATCGCTACTGTCCATCAGTCCATGGGATTTTTCCCAGGTTTCGGATCTTGAATTTCGCTCTTCCTCAGATGCCCAATGACTGTGCTGAGGCATTGAAGGCAATCGGTGAATTTTATGATTGACGTCTATCTTCACTGAGAACTTTCTCAGATATGGCAAATGGTCTATGTTTTCTGGGGTTTCATCATGATCTACATTGTTGGTCATATTTGTTTTACAGCCGGGCAGGTTGGAAGATGACATTTGTGTCTCTGATGTTGAGTGTAAGACCCATCCTCTCATATGCTCCAGTGAATGAGTTGACAGTGACCTGGAACTTGGCCTCGATGCATATTGGAGCTCGATGACCGAAGCTGGGCTGATGTTGTAACTGAAGTAATGTAGGTTGAACAATTTGCAATTTGTCCTGTAGACCAGTTCCAAGATCTGTTAGGGTAAGCTGCAGCATTGTGGCAAGAAAGGCTGAAGTGGGATGATGATATGCCTTGCCTGACACCAGTTTGCATTGAGATTAGGTCTATTTTGGATGCGTTGGTTCCTGAACATGGCATCCTGAAGTTGGCAGAAGATGGGGATGAATTTCTGTGGGCCAGATTTGAGAATGATGCTCCATAGATTTGCAGCCAAGTTGATAGCTGTTACAGGACGAAGAGTTATATACAATGATGTCGCTGTCTGCACTTCCCTTGAAGTTGTTGAGCAGCGAAGATTGTATCCACTATGCCTCTAGCTGGATCAAATCCGCAATGTGATTCAGGGAGCAGCTCTTCAGCCATTGAGAGAAGGCAAATGAGAGCCCTGGCAATGATTTTCCTTGTGGTAGACAGCAGGGATTTCCCCCGTCATCTTTGCAATTCAGGAGCTAATTAGTCATGAGTACAAAGCATTCCCAGTTTAGAAGCACGACTGTGCCTTTGGGAAAGCAATACTGAAGGCTGAGATCCAATGGAAAACCCATGAGCCAAAGGACGTGGTGGGTGGGAAAAGTGCAGGAGGTCCAACATTGGATCTTCAATGGTGTCATGGTTGTCTACAGCCAGATACCCTCAACAGCCTACTTACTGAGAGCCAAAAGCAGAGCGAGTTTATCAAGGACACAGAGGTGCTTGCTGGAAAGAACACTTAGGCCTCTGCAATTGTTACTCTTCATTTGAGCACCCTCGACTCCATTCTACAACAAACTGTGATCCCGCTACCAACAAGATAAAAACAGCCATATGCTCACCCAAAAACAGGCTGTGGGAGCAGATGGTATCCTTGTTGAACTAATTAAACGTGGTGGAAAGGAATTTCAGTCACAAGTTTCCCATGTCTGTGAAGAGGACAGATGGTCTCGCAAGACAGGATCTCAACTGTTGTAACTTTATATTAGAGATATGAAAACAGACAAACAAACGGGTTATTCCTTCAATCCTTTTTTTTAATATCTCTATATCTACCTCTTGGTACAGAGATCATGTTCATAGGTTCATGTTCATAAAGGATACCATGGCACTATGAATAAGAGCCAGGGAAGTTACTACTGTCAGTAAAGCAAAATACTGCATACACTGTAAATCTGGAAGACAACTGCGTAATATTAAAAGTACTCAGCACATGGGGCTGACCTGGGACGGCACACTATTGGTTTATTATTGTCACTTGTACCGAGGTACAGTGAAAAACTTGTCTTGCATATCGATTGTTCAGGTCAATTCATTACACAGTGTAGTTACATTGGGTTAGTACAGAGTGCATTGATGCAGTACAGGTAAAAACAACAGTACAGAGTAAAGTGTCACAGCTACAGAGAGAGTGCAGTGAGAAGAGCTGCTGCCTCAGCCCCAGAGACCTGGGTTCAGTCCTGACCTCTATATCTGTGTGGAGTTTGCACATTCTCCCTGTTACTGCATGGAGTTCTCACACATTCCAAAGATGCGTGGGTTGGCAGGTTAATTGGCTTCTGAAAATTGCCCCTAGTTTGGAGGAGAATGGTGGAATCTTGGGGAGGTTTATGGAAAGTGCTTAGTGGTCTGCCTTGACTTAGTGGGCAAAGGGCCCGTTTCCATGCTGTATCACTGCAAGAAGGCATTAATGTTTCATCACGATTTGGGAGGGCATGGGATTAATGGTGGCTGAACTATTATCGGGTGCTGGACTGAGCAGCTAAGGCTAGACCATAAGATATAGGAGCAGAATTAAGCCATTCAGCACATTGACTCTGCTCCATGAGTGGGATCAGGCTGTGCAGGATATTAAAATACAAACAAAATGCTAGAAACCCTCAGCAGGTCAGGTGGCATATGCGGGAAGAGAAACAATTAACATTTAAGGCCAAAGGCACTTTGTCAGAACTCAGGACATTTAGAAGAGAGCATGAGTAGGACTGGATTGGTCAGAAGCAGGAGCACTACCTTTGCCACTTCCCAATACATTGCACCTATTTTCAGCCTTGCCATCATGATGCTTATTCCATGGCCTTATCAGTTCCGTTGTAAAATAACATGCAGGCCTAGACTCACTTGAGTCTGGTAATATCCTTATGAATCTCTGCACCATTTCTGTTGCATTTACATCATTAAACAATTCAAAGTAATTTTAACTGTGGAAGTTTCCTGTTACATCCTTGGTTTCACTATTTTTTGCCTCTGGACAAAAGCTCTCTGATCCTTTAAAATCACACGCTGTTTAGTGTGGCAATGAGCTACAAATGTATTATTTTATGTAGTGCACATGGAACCATTTTAATTTTGGATTTCTCACCCTTACTGATCGAGATGCTGTGTTTAAGCAGCATCTGTTGTATATTTGTGCAAAAAACATTGGACAAATCAATGAGCTCTTGTTCCCTGACTCCTACGGAAATGTTTTATCCATCTGGGATGTGGACATCACTGTATATCCTGATTATGTTTGAACTGAGGCAGCAGTTGAGACTTAACCACATGATTTGTAGAGAAATATATACGGATTTCCTTTAAGGTACAAAAACACAATAGGAAAAGTGGTTGGTCTGTGGCTGATGAAGGCAATTAAATATTTTGTTAAATATTTAATTAAGGAAGGGACTTAAAGTTGCCAGAAATATTAGTACGCTGAGTTTTGGGAGCATGTTAGAATGGCCCTGCCATTGCTCTTTCAACAGCCAAGTCGGGGCTGCAAGTGCTCATTTCAAACCTACGACTGCCCAGGTAAATTCTGCAATGTGTCTTCACTGGAACCAAAATCTATTTGGTACTTGCAGGTGCTGAGAGGTCTTCAGTATAAAATGACAACACACCTCCACAGACATAGAAGTTTAATAAATTCCCATCCCATCATTTAGTTTCCTGGAAAACATTGTGGACAGATGTCCAGGTGCATCAGAGCTGCAGTTTGGAAGAAAGCATAGAATCATCCTGCAGAAACACACAGTCTCTAACCCAAGAGTGAAGCCCTGTGTTTTTACCCTGCCCTTTGAAGTACAGGAGGCTCCAGATCTGGCTGCTGTGGGCATACTGCACAAGTGGCAGGTTAGGAGCTCTGGAACCGTTGTAGGGTTGAGTGGAGATTGGTATCTGGGGAGGGATAGATTAAGGCAGGGGTTTCAAGGCAGTGAGGGAGTGTTGAGCAGAAGTGCACATTCATGCAGAATGTGTAGAGTATCACTGGATGGTTGTGTGTGCAATCTCACTTTGTCAAGTCCTTGGGCAATGGCCATCCCACCTTAAAAGGATTCACACACGGGCACCTTCGTCCTGAAGGACTGTCAAAGAAGAAAGTCACTTCCATAAATGATGCTGTTTTGTTGACTAGTTTGCTCCAGGAAGCAAAGGTCTTATTTGGCTTAATTCCATCTTCCAGCACCCATTCTGTAGTCCTGCAGGTCACAGTTCTTCAAGTACATAGTCAACCATCCCACCCTTTCAGTCAGTGGATTCTGGACCATATCCCCCAGTCCCACAGTCTCTTCATGAAACTTGAGGAAAAAAAAACCTGCAGGTGCTGGAAATATGCAGCAGGTCAGGGAGCATGTGTGGGAAGAGAAACAGACACTTCGTCACAACTGGAAAAGAGAGAAAAATATTTGGTTTTGGTAGCAGAGCAGGTTCGGGAGGGAGGGAACTAGAACAAGTAGGGTAATGTGGCAGTTAGAAGCACATCGTGCACTGTTCAATCCTGTACAGTCCTTGTATCCTGTCCCAGGTGAACTTTACCATCCTGCACAACCTGTCCTTTCATTTGTTTAAATAGGGCATTTTTTTTACAGAGAGTTTGCTTCTCCCACATTATCAGAGCTGAATGATGTTGACCGTATCCTGAATTTCCCTGCATCGGGTGGCATTCCGGCGCCATTCATAGTCATCATTCCATCCCCATCTTTCTTGTCCCAATCTTCAGTGACATCCTGGTCTTTTGACCCATCCTGGTTTCTCTGTCTTGGCCGGGATGCTCTGTCCCATTCCATCCCAGTCTTCTGCCCTGTCCCAGGTGCTTGGTGCCATCCTAGTCTTCTCTGTGGCCCCATGTGTATGCTCCTGTTTCCAGTGCACTGGTACCTCCTGCTCTCGTGTCCTGTTTTAGGTGCCCAACCCCATCACTGTCCTAATATCTGGCCTGTACCAGGTCTTTTGTCTCATCCTGGTTCCCGTGGCTTGTCCTGGTCTTCTCTCCCAAGCCTATTTTGAATCCAATTTGCCACCTTGCCTCAGATCCCATGTGCCCCAACCTTTTGCATTAGTTTCCCACATGGGGCTTTGTCAAAGGCTTAGTGAACTTCACACAGACCATATTAACTGCACCACTCCCATCAATACATTTTGCTGCTTCTTCAAACAAATTCGGTCAAATTATCTCCCCCTAACAATGCTATGCTGGCTATCCTTGAGTAATCCTAAATGTAGATTAATCCTGTCCCTCAGGTCTTTTCCCAATAACATTCCTACCACTGACACTATGTCCACAGATGTCTAACACCTGGTTTATCTTTGCTGCTCTTCATCTGTGACCAGGGAGAATGTAAAAATCTCCTCGCTGGGGACTTATCCATCTTAAGCCAAGGCATCTAATATCTCCCTCCTTTTAATGATGGAGTAGACAGCCAGCGCCTCTTTCCCAGGGCACCAATGCTCAATACAAGAGGGCATAGCTTTAAAATAATGGGTGGAAAGTTCAAGGGAGACATCAGAGGAAGGTTTTTTACCCAGTGGTTGGGGCATGGAATGCGCTGCCTGGGGCAGTGGTGGAGGCAGGTGCATTGGTCAAATTCAAGAGATTGCTAGATAAGCATATGGAGGAATTTAAAATAGAGGGATGTATGGGAGGAAGGTGTTAGATAGCCTTAGGCGAGATTTAAAGGTCGGCACAACATTGCGGGCCGAAGGGCCTGTATTATGCTGTACTGTTCTGTTGTTTATGATAACCCGTTCTGGAGTTTCACCGACCCCCTCCTTGAATTCTCCAACAGCACTGTCCTACTCTTCAGCAGAATAAGGAAAGTATTCATGAAGATCACCCACCTCCTCGGGCTCCGCGCACACACTGGTCCCTCATAAACTGCTCTTTCCCCGGTGATCCCCTTGCCCTTAATATACTTATAGAATGCTTTGGGGAGTTTTCTTAATCTTATTTGCCGGTGATATTTCATGCCTCCTTTTCCCTCCTAATGTTTTAGGTACCCTTCCACACTTCAGTACTGTGCATCTGCCGTGTGCTTCCTCTGACTCTCAATATCCCTTCCCATCCAGGGTTCCTCGGACCCGCCTTCCTGACCTTTCACCCTTACTACTGAACTCTCATTACTCTTTCATGTTTAAATGATTCCCTCTGGTCAGATGTAGATTTACCTGTAAGTAGCTGTCCCTGTCTACTTTTGGCCAGGTCCTGCCTTTTAATATTGAAATCAGCCTTCCCCCTATCCAAGACCGTGATGTCCGGACCATCCGTATCCCACCTTGAAACCCGCCAGATTGTGGTCACTTTCCCAGAAATGCTCCCCCACGGAGGCTGTAACCACTGGCCCGGGTACATTCCAGCACTAACCTTCTCCAGTAGTTGCTGGTTCAAAAAGTTTTCCTGGAAACACTGAAAGTTCCACCTCTCCAGGCTTTTCACTAAGGTGATCCCAGTTAGTACTGGGGACGTTGCAATCCCTTGCACAGTAACCCCGCTGCTCTTACACCCCTCTCTGATTGTCGACTATCTGTGCTCCCTCCTGCTGACAGCGGAGGCCTGTCCTGTCCTGTCCCGGTTGTCCCGCCGTGTCCGGGGTATCTCTCCCGTCCCGGTCTCCCGTCGTTCCACGGCTGCACGGTGCCGCGCCGTCTTCCATCCTGCCCCATCTTCGGTTCCCTTCCCCTTTCTGCCCCGTCCCAGGTCACTTCTCTGAAGACCTTCCGTCCTGCCCCAGGTAACATACCTTGTCCAGGGTGCCTTGTCCCCTCCCATCCTCTCTGCAGTCCGGGTGCACCGACCCATCCCAACTCTTCTGTTCGCCCGTCCTGCCCCGGGTGTGTCTCCCGCCCTATCCTTCTGTCCCGTCCGCGGTTACACGGTCCTGTCCCGCTCTTCGGGCATCAGTCCGCCTCCTGTCCCAGGTTCTCCGTCCTGCCTCGGATCCTGCGTCACTCTGGGGGCACCTGCCCATTCCCAGTCCTCGGGCTCATCCATATTCAGACATCGGAACGTTGGCGGAGGAATATTCGCCGATGAGGCACTATCAGATGTTCAATAAAATGGATTGTTATGCAGTTTTCAGACATAATAGGGAACACACATTGTGCAGATGTGTTCTGATTAAACATAGTTCTTCCAAATTCGTGTGTATTATTGTGTGTTGTTTTAAAAATAATTTATATTCCCGCTTTTTTGGTGTAAGAAATCTGATGTGAAGACCGATTCGATAAGTACCTTGATCCATCTTTTTAAAGATTGCTCTGTTCTTATTTTTTTTCTCCAGTTTATTCCTTTCCCTGTAAGTCCTTGGGTCGTTGAAGAGTGATTATACCAGAGAGCGTTCGCCCCGCTCTGTTTCACCCCAGTGCCTCACTCCGGTAAGTTGCATCCTGCATCTGTGCAGGTTGTTGAAGTGTTTGTTCATTTTATTGAGTGTTTATCGGCGGAAATTTGTTTGTGGTTGTAAAACTTGCAAGTTCTGCAAACCGTGTCCCGTGCACGGTCCTGCCCTGGGACCACCGTCCTACCCCGGGACCACCGTCCCATCCCGGGCCGGTGCACCGTCCTGCCCCGGGACCACCGTCCCGCTCCGCTCCTTGTCCCAGCGGGGTGCCCGGAGCCCGGGAGCGCAACGTGCGCTGATTGGTGGAGCGGGCCGGTGATTGACAGGGCGGCAGCGCAGGGAGCGGAGCCGGCGCTGCAGTCCCGGGCCGCGCATTGACCGGGAGCGTCAGCCGGAGCGCGCACCCGTCCCTCCGCCCGGCTCCCGTGCTCGCTCCCGCTCCGCCATGAGCCCCTGCCGCCTGCTCATCGCCCGCCTGCTCATCGCCCACCTGCTGCTGGTGTGGCGCCGCGGGCTCGCTGCCAGACCGCCGGACCCCACCGACTATAAGGATCCCTGCAAGGCGGGTGAGTGCGGGACCCGGGGTGGGGAGTGGGGAACGGGGAACACTGGGTCCCGGTCAGAAAACGGGGAACGTTTGGGAACCTTCCTGTGGGTCGGTCTATGTCTGTGTCGGCGGGGTCACTCGGCAGTACCTCAGGGTCAGTGGCTCCGTCAGGACCCACGCTGCACGGTGTGATCAAGGTCACCGGCCGTGGGTGTGAGGCTGTCACCCAATGAATGGGTCACAGTGACTGTTGAGTGTAGCTGTCTGTATCTACTCGCTGGGTGTGCTGAGCATTGTTGTGTACACCAGTGTTCATCTCTTTTGTCAGGACTGTTTGACTTTTTTTAGTTGAAGTTGCTCAGATTTGTTTCACAACTTTAAATGAAAGCAGGCGAGTGAAGTGTCGGTGGGGAACACACTGGGAACAGTGACCATAACTCTGCACGTTTCAAACAATCTGCTGAAGGAGCTCACAGATGCTGCTCGACCCGCTGAGCTCCTCCAGCAGTTTGCTCCAGATTCCAGCGTCTGCGGTCTCCTGTGTCCCTGTAAGTTTCAAGATGGTTATGGAAAAGGATAAGTCTGGTGCTCAAGTTACACCTCAGATTGGGGAAAGGATGTGCAGGAAGTAGATTGGGAGCAGATGCTTGCAGGTAAACCACAACTGACTAGTCAGGGTCTTTCAAAAGAAAGCTAAGGAGAGTTTGGGGCCAACATGTTCCAGTAAGGGTGAAAGGCAATATTTGCCTTTTTAGACAACCAGAATCTGTTTCCCAGGGGAGAAATGTCAAATGTCAGAGGGTATAGCTGTAAGGTGAGAGGGGGAAAGTTGAAAGGAGATGTGCAGCGCAAGTTTTGTTACACAGAGTGGCTGTAACGTGCTGCTGGGGTGGAAGCACTAGGATCAAGAGGCTTTTAGCTAGGTGTATGAATCTGTAGGGATGGAGGGATAGGGATCATGTGCTGGCAGAAGGTTTAGTTTACTTTGGCACCGTGTTTGGCACAGACATTGTGGGCTGAAGGGCCTGTTCCTGTGCTGTGGCAAGATTAGGGAACCTTGGATGATAAACGTTTGATCAGGAAAAAGAAGCAAATGACGGGTACAGGCAACTGGAATTGGGGAAGTCTCTTGAGGAACATAGAGTGTAGGAGAGAAAACAAAGGAGGACGAGAAGGAGCTATGAAATATCCTTGGCAAGTAAGATTAAGGAGAATCCCAAGGCATTCAAGTACAGGGCTGCCTGGGTTACAGAGTGACCCGACTACGGAATTCAGAGCTTATGCAAATTCTCCCAAACATTTTTAATGCACTTTTCAAGATAATAAAATGTTTTGTGGTATTCATCAATGACTGGATACACTACACTGATTATAGGTAGTGTTGGGGGTAAATATTCCATGAAATGAAGGAATTATAGCAGATGTATGTTTGATATGTGTAGCTGTGGAAAACGGTCGTTTCTGACTGACAGAGGAATTACCTTACAGACAGTTGTCAGGAACGGAACCCTTACGTAACCCAGGCACTGCCTGTATATCTGGAGTAGTCAGGGAAAGGGTGGATCCCTTAAGGACCAGAGGGATAATCTGTGTGTGGAGCCGGGGATGTGGGCAAGGTCCTCAATGAATACTTCACATCTGTATTCACCAAGGAGAAGGATGTAGAAGATGGTGAGTTCAGGGAGGGTACGTGGATAATCTGGAGCGGGTCAGTGTAAAGGAGGAGGAGGTATTAGATGTTATGGGATGCGTTAGGGTTGATAAATCCCTAGGGCTGGATGAGATCTATCCCAGGTTGCTATGGAAAACACAGGAGGAGGTAGTTGGAGCCTGGACGTGTTTTTGCATCTTCATTAGCCATAGTTGAGGTACCAGAAGACTTGAGGATAGCTCATGTTTTTCCTTTATTTAAGAAAGGCAGCAGGGTTAAGCCAGGTAACTACAGGGTGGTGACCCTTAATCAGTTGAAGAGAAATTATCAGAGAAAATCCCATGGGATAAGAGTATGTATGAATGGAAAAGCAGGGGGTGATCAGGGTGGTCAGTGTGACTTTGTTGGGGGGGAGGAGTGGATTCCTTCCTCAATCATTTGCTTGAGTTGTTTACAGGAGGCAGCAAACAAGATTGGTGGAGGCAGGGTGGTAGATGTTGTCGGTATGGACTGTTGGAAGGCATTTGACAAGGTCCTACGTGGTAGGCTGGTCCAGAAGATAAAGGCACATGGGATCCAAAGCAAGCTGGTTAATTGGATCCAAAATTGGTTTGTAGGAGGTAGTAAGCTTGCGGATGACAGGAGAGTTGCTGTTGTAGATCGTGAGGAGGCTACAGCAGGGTATGGATCAGGTGGAAGGTTGGGCAGAGGGGTGGCAGGTGGAAGTTAAACCCAATGAATTGACGTGTTTGGGAAGTCAAATAGGGGTAGGACTTGTACAGTAAATGTTAGGGTTGTAAGGAATGTTGATGGACAGAGAGACCTTGGAACTCAAGTTCATACCTCACTGAAAGTGGCAACACAAGTAGATAGGGTAGTGGAGAAGGTGTACAGCATGTTTGCCTTCATAGGTCATGGCTTAGAATATAAAAGTTGGGACGTTATGTTGCAGCTTTACAAACCACTGGTTAGGCCGCACTTGGAGCGGAGGAGGCTGTATGCAGTTCTGGTAACCACACTTTGGAAGGATGTGGTTGCACTGGAGAGAGTGCAGAGGAGATTCACCAGGATGTTGCAGCATTGGAGGACTTTAGTTATGGAGAGAGATTTTCCCTAGAGCAGAGGAGGCTGAGGGGGGACCTGATGAAGGAAGTTTAAAGGGGATCGGGGGTAGGTTTTTTTTTCACGCAAAGTGGTTGATTCTGGAACTCGCTGCCAGAGGAGGTGGTGGAGGCAGACACATTTACTACACTTAAGAGGCATTTAGACACCACTTAAATAGTCAAGGCACAGAAGGATACAGTCCTAATGTGGGCAAGTGGGATTAGTGTAGATGGGAAAAAAGGTCGGCATGGACATGGTGGGCCGAAGGGCCTGTTTCTGTGCTGAAAGGCTCTGTGGCTCTATTCCCTGGCTCCACCAACTCTTCCCACTTCCTCCTCCTGCTCCCCTAATGGGTGATTTCAATCTCTGGATTGCGCAGTGTCTGTTGATATAGGGGCTCCTCAGATTCTCAGATTTTGTTCAGCTGTGACATCCATGACATTTCTTTCACAGCGTGGAAATGGCCCTTCAGCCCAACTGGTGCATGACCAAGGTGCCTTTCTTTGCAGGGTTGTCCCTCAAAATTGTAGACGTCGAATTGTAGATTCTTTGTAGATGGTGGGGTTGGTGGTGAATCCAGCAGTAAAGCAAATGGGATTGTTGGCTCCTCCTGTGCCCCTTGCCACACCCACCCCTCCGCCACAACCTTCCTGGGTTTGTACTAACTCATCAGTGCCTGTAGCTGTGGGCTTGGATCAGATCCAGAGACATCCCCTCCCCTCCCCCTCCCCCTCTGTTTATTCTATCAAAATCCTTCAACATTTGGAACAGTTCCAAAGCATCCCCACTTAACCTCTGCTCTAGGGAGATTAATCCCACCTTTCACACTCTTTCATGGCAGTCTCCCAAAACCCCCTTAAACCATCCTTGAGGCTTCTTTTTTTCTGGATCTAGAATCTCTACCAAGGCCAGCGTTCACTGCCGAGCCCAACCTTCCCTGGAGAAGGTGGGGATGAGCATTCATGAACGCTTCAGTCCCTCTGGTGAAGGTGCTCCCACAGTGCTGGTGGGGAGGGAGCTCCAGGATTTAGACCCAGTGACAATGAAGGAGTGGTGATACATTTCTAAGACCGGATGGTGTGTGATGTGACCAGGAAGTTTAACACAATGTAAAATCACTGTTGAAGTCAGCCCAGTTTACCCAGTCTGCTGCCAGGATGTTGGGGGCAATCTTTGCCTTCCCTCCACCCACCAAAATATCCACAGCCAGCCTTCAGGTCTCCAGTGGTCCTATGCTGCCTCGCACCCTCACCCTGTCAGGGGCTCTCACCTGTCCGCCCAACACTGAGCCATTAACATTCAGCTTCACCCTTTCACCTGGCAATCACCCAACACCCACCCCCCCCCACCCCGTTCCCCGCTCCCCTTCCACCCTGACCCATTCCTCAGATCACCCGTCCCAGCTCATTCAAATTGCTGGTTCTGATGTGCACAGCTCGGCTCTTCAACCAGGACTGTCTCACTGTCTCCCCGGAGCCTTGTCCTGCCCATGAAATAATAGGAAGTTGCAAAGAAGACACTGCATCATCTGGGCATCTGTCTTCGGATAGATGGGACAAATTAGCAAAGGTGACGGAGGATTGGTTCATAAAGTGTAATCAGGGCAGTTTTTAAGGACAACACATTATGGAGCCAACTAGGGAATAGGCTACTTGAATCTGGCCAAGTATAATGGTACAGGGTTAATTAATGCCATCGTAAGCAATCCTCTGAGGGAGAATAATCATAATTTGATAGAAAGTTGGGACTTAAACTAGTGTCATAAACTTAAATAAGGTCAACTACCAAGGTATGAAAGCGGGATTGGCTAAAGTGGACTGGGAAAATAGACTGGGTAGATAACTGGGTATTTAAGGAGGTAGTTCATAATTCTCAACAAAATTAAATTCAATTAAAAACCAAAGACTGCTAGGAGGGTGATCTACCCATGGCTAGCCAAGGAATTTAAGGATGAAAGCAAATTCAAAGAAAATGCGTACGATGTTCAAATTATGAAGGTAACGTAAATATTAAGAAGGAGGAAATGTTGAGTTTCTTGAAAAACTATAAGGTGGATAAGTTCCCAGGACCTGATGGAATCTTTCCCAGGATATTGAGGGAGGTCAGGGAGGAGATTGCTGGGGCCTTGATAGAGATCTTTGTATCCTCTCTAGCCACAGGCAAGGTTCTGGAGGACTGGAAAATAGCTAAAGTTGTTCCTGCTAGGTCTTGACAAAGGGCCTCAGCCCAAAACATTGACTGTTCATTTCCCTCCATAGATGCTGCCTGACCCACTGAGTTCCTCCAGCATTTCATGTGTGTTGTTCCAGATTTCCGGCATCTGCAGTCTCTCTTGTGTCTCTAAAGTTGTTCCTTTGTTTAAGGAGGGTAGCAGGGACAAATGAAGAAATGATAGGCTGGTGAGCCTCACATCAGTGGTAGGGAAATTAATGGAGAAGATTCATATGGGCAGAATTGACTTGCATTTGGAAAAGCATGGACTTGTTAAGCACAGTCAGCATGGCTTTGTGTGGGGGAGGTTAGGTCTTACAAACTTGATTGAGTTTTTTGAGGAAGTGACAAAGGTGATTGAGGGCAGGGCGGTGGATATTGTTCACTGGGACTTCAGTAAGACATCTGACAATATCCCTTGTGGTAGACTGATCCAGAAGACTATGGCACGTGGGATTCATGGTGAGGTGGTAAATTGGATCTGAAATTGGCTTGGCCATAGAAGACAGAGGGAAGTGGTGGGAGGGGTGTTATTCTCACTGGAGGTCCGTGACCTGATTAGTACTGGGACCTCTGTTGTTCATGATGTATATAATGATCTGGATGAAAATTGGATGGAGTTCTGGATAGTGAGAGAGGTTGTCAAAGAATACAGAAGGATTTGAGACAGTGACCATAACTCCTTGGAGCCTTGGAGAGGGATAGGCGCAGACGATATGAGGAAGTATTTAATTGGGGGAGGGGGAATTATGATGCTTTTAGGCAGGAACTTGGGAGTGTAAATTGGGAACAAACATTCTTGGGGAAGTGCATAATGGAAATGTGGAGGTTGTTTAGGGAGGTCTTGCATGGGGTTCTGGATAGGTTTGTCCCACTGAGGCAGGGTAAGGATGACAGAGTAAAGGAACTGTAGATGACAACAGACGTAGAATATCTTGGCAAGAGGAAGAAAGAAGCTTACCTGAGGTTTAGAAAGCATGGATCAGACAGGGCTCTGGAGCATTACAAGGTAGCCAGGAGGGAGCTTAAGAATGGACTTAGGAGAGCTAGAAGGGGGCATGAGAAGTCCTTGGTGAGTAGGATTAAGAAAAACCCCAAGGCGTTCTACACGTATGTGAAGAATAGGAGGATGACTACAGTGAGGGTAGGACCAATCAGGGATAAAAGAGGAAATGTGCCTGGAGTCGGAAGAGGTGGGGGGAGGTCCTTAATGAATACTTTGCTTCAGTATTCACCAGTGAGAAAGACCTTGACGTTTGTGAAGATGGCGTATGACAGACTGATATGCAAGAGCATGTCGATGTGAGGAAGGAGGACGTGCTGGAATTTTTGAAAAAACATTAGGATAGATAAGTCGCCGGGGCCGGACGGGATATATCCAAGGTTATTACGGCAAGTGAAGGAAGAGATTGCTGCATCTTTGGTGATGATCTTTGCTTCCTCACCGGCCACAGGAGTAGCGCCAGATGATTGGAGGGTGGCAAATGTTGTTCCTTTGTTTAAGAAAGGGAGTAGGGATAACCTTGGGAATTACAGACCAGTGAGTTTAACTTCAGTGGTGGGCAAATTACTGGAGAAGATTCTTAGAGATGGGATTTACGAGCATTTGGAGAAGCATAGGCTGATTAGGGACAGTCAGCATGGCTTTGTGAGGGGCAGGTCGTGCTTCAAGAGCCTGATTGAATTCTTTGAGGATGTGACAAAGCACATTGATGAAGGTAGAGCAGTGGATGTGGTGTACATGGATTTTAGTAAGAGCGTTTGATAAGGTTTCTCATGGCAGGCTCATTCAGAAAGTCAGGAGGCATGGGATTCAGGGAAACCTGGCTGTGTGGATTCAAAATTGGCTCGCCCATAGAAGACAGAGGTTGGTGGTAGATGCAAAGTATTCTGCCTGGAGGTCGGTGACCGTAGTGTTCCTGCTCTTTGTGATTTTTATAAATGACTTGGATGAGGATGTGGAAGGGTGGGTTAGTAAGTTTGCTGATGATACAAAGGTTGGTTGTGTTGTGGATAGTGTAGAAGATTGCTGTAGGTTACAAGACATTGATAGGATGCAGAACTGGACTGAGAAGTGGCAGATGGAGTTCAACCTGGAAAAGTGTGAAGTGATACACTTTGGAAGATTGAATTTGAAGGCAGAATACAAGGTTAACGGCAGGACTCGGCAGTGTGGAGGGACAGAGAGATCTTGGGGTCCATGTCCATAGATCCCTCAAGGTTGCCACGCAGGTTGAGAGGGTTCTTATAAGGCACATATGAAGTGTTGGCCTTCATTAGTCGGGGTACTGAGTTCAAGAGTTGCGACGTAATGTTGCAGCTTTATAGAACTCTGGTTAGACCACACTTGGAGTGTTATGTTCAGTTCTGGTCGCCTCATTATAGGAAGGATGTGGAAGATTTAGGGAGGGTGCAGAGGAGATTTACCAGGATGCTGCCTGGATTGGAGAGCATGTCTTATGAGACTAGGTTGAGTGAGCTAGGGCTTTTCTCTTTGGAGAGAAGGAGGATGAGAGGTGACTTGATAGAGGTGTACAAGATGATAAGAGGCATAGATCGAGTGGACAGTCAGACTTTTTCCCAGGGCAACAATGGCTAACCCGAGGGGACATAATTTTAAGGTGATTGGCGGAAGGTGTAAGGGGAGTGTCAGGGGTAAATTTTTTACACAGAGTGTGGTGGGTGTGTGGAACACACTGCCGGCAGAGGTGGTGAAGGCAGATACGTTAGGGACATATAAGAGACTCTTAGATACGCACATGAATGATAGAAAAATAGGGGGCTATGTGGGAGGGAAGGGTTAGATATATTAGAGCAGGATAAAATGTCGGCACAACATTGTGGGCTGAAGGGCCTGTACTGTGCTGTTATGTTCTATGATATAGATCAGTTGGAAATATGGGCGGAGAAATGGCAGATGGAGTTTAATCGGGACAAGTGTGAGGTGTTGCATTTTGGGAGGTCAGATAGAAGAGGAAAGAATATAGTAAATGGCAGGACCCTTAGGAGCTTTGATGTACAGGGGGATCTTGGGGTGCAAGTCCATAGCTCCCTGAAAGTGGCAACACAGGTGGATAGGGTAAGAAGGCATATGGCATATTTGCCTTCATTGGTCGGGCCAATAAGTATAAAAGAAGGGAAGGTGCAAAAAAACTTTGGTTAGGCCACAAATGGAGTATTGTGTGCAGTTCTGGTCACTGCACTACAGGAAGGATGTGGAGGCTTTGGGGTCAAAAGAGATTCATTAGGATATTGCCTGGATTGAAGAGTATTAGCTACAAGGAGAGGTTGGACAAACTTGGATTGTTTTGGTAAAAATAACTGCAGATGGTGAAAGCATTTAAAAACAGAGTAGCTAAGCTGATGTTGGTACCTCACAGGATAAGACTGGGAGTATGGAAATGGCAGAGACTTTGAACAAATATTTTGTATCTTTCACAGTAGAATACAAAAGGCATCTCAATGGAAGGAGAAAGTCTGAGGGGAAAGGGAGGGATGAATTTAAAACAATCAAGTGTAGGCAAACTAATGGGACTAAAGGCTGACGTCACCTGGATCAGATGGCCTGGATTCTGTGGCTGGTGGAAAAATCACAAACTTAGCACCTCTGTAGAATGAAGGAAGCAGCCAGAAAGCAGGAAACGACAGGCCCGTCAATCTCAGCTCTGTCATCAGGAAAATGCTGGAATCCATTATTAGGGAGCGACCAGCAGGAGATTTAGAAAATCCTAAGACGATCAGACAGAGTCATTGTGGTTCGGTGAGTAGGAAATTGAGTTTGAGTCTGCAATGAGCAGGGTGAATGAAAAGGAGCCAGCAGGTGTAACGTCTTTGGATTATCCAGCGAGGCTGATACTGCAGCTTGGAAGGAAGAGAGGTGATCTTGTTGAAATGATGAGCCTCTGGGGGGGGATTGAGGGGGGATATGCTGAGATGATGTTTATCCTGGTGAGGGTAACTAGAACTGGGCAGAGGTTCGGTTTAAGGAAACACCATCTAAGGTGAAGTTCCTCTTCACCTCCGAGGGTTGAGAACCTTTGGAGTCTCAACCCCAGAGAGCTGTGGAGGGGAGAGGAGGACTGTGGGGAACTGGCAGGAAAGTGGAGCTGAGGCGAGGATCAGACGAGCCATGGTGTTGAACAGTGGGGAGGGGGGAGCAGAGTGAGGAGAGGTGGAGTCTGTGGTGGTCCATCAGGGTTTGGAGTCACGTGGAGCCATTTATTCAGCAGAGGCACATTGTCTCTCATCTGCCACCCCATGCATTTATGGCCGTGCTCCTGGCCAGTGTCTCTCACACCGGGTCTGCCCAACCCTGCTCCTCCATCCCCCCACCCCACCAGATCTGCTGTGGAGTTGGGTGCCTTCAGGCAGAGCAGAGACCCATCTGCCTCCGTCAGTCGGGATCCCGTTCCACCCACAGGTGGATGTGATGGTTCTGACTCATCCTGGGAGTAGGGAGCATGGCCAGCACTGCCCGCCCCTCTGGGGATGAGGGGGTGGGTTCCCACAACCAATGGTGGAAGTGTCTGGTATGGCGTATCACAGAGGGTGCGTCCCCACCATTCTCCCCCCCACCCACCCCGGGACACCCCCTCTCCCCCGGCACATGGAGCCCCTGTCTGGGATGTGGATCTTTTCCCTGCCACTGGGTCTGATCCAGGGTCGGGTGGGAGACCAGGTTTGGGTCTCTGGGTGGTCCATCCGCTCCTTTTGATGCCGCTCTTTAATTCACAGCTCGGCACTTTGGTAGGTGTTTCACAGGTGGATCAAAGATTGTGTTCTGGCCGGGTGCCTCCCAGGAGCCGGGGAGCACAGCTTTGATCAGGAAACCTGTGTGTCCAAGGAAAAATCCAGCTGTTCCTGCAGCTGCCAGCCGTTTGATGGGTCTCTTTATCAGCATGGCTTCAAAGTAACACTGCTTCACAAAGTTCACAATGCTTCAGGAGAAGCTTGCTTTTAACTTCATTGCCATATAAACAACGGCTTCACTCAAAGTGATCTTGGTGTCCACCACTCATGAACAAGGGACGGGCTCTCTGGGCCGCAGTGAAATCGTTTGGTTCAGTGGAGGGGTGAGATTGTGGGGGAAGAAATTGAGAGGTGATGTGGTTTTAGAATTCGAAAAGCAAGATGTCAACATGACCAGGGGTAGGGTCTGATCCCAGAGAATGATTTCAAAACTGGCCAGTGAATATTGTGGGCAGTGAGTGGGACTGGGTCCATGTGGAGGTTTGGTACAGGTCATGTTCTTTCAGATGCAAAATACACGCTTTGTTTACAACACAGCATTTGGGGATTCTGTGTGTGCACTGTTCTCGTGAGTATAGATGTGGTTCCCAAAAGCTGGAGTTTCCAGTGCCCCTCTGGGCATTGATGTGGCAACAGGTCCATCACTGCGTGGTTGTAACGAAACCTCACCAACCTGAAACGTCGGCCGTTTCTCACTCTGTTCATACTGTCTGACCCACGCAGCTTTCTACTTTGTTGGATGTAGGAGGGTGAGATCTGTGCCTGCTGGGTCTGTGAGGTTGGGGTGAACTTGTCCCATGTGGAAGGGTTGGGAGAAACGTCATGTGGATGAAAGGTCCACCCCTGTGTCCTGGAATTGGGGATGGACATTGTGGACTAGTGCGGACAGGAGAGGATTCAGTCAGAATATAAATGCCACACGGAAATGAGGAAGCCAAGCCATGCCTCCCCGTTCTGCCGTGTCCTTGACTTTGCATTTGTCTTGAAATCAGTCTGCATCTGTCGGCCTCCTTCACATGGTAGTTCAGTCTGCCTTCCAAACTATTCAATGTGCTGACTGCTACGGTGCTATCAGCAGCCTTGGATATTTCTCCCTTGATTTTGCTACATCATTAAATATAGTGGGACAGCATTCATCTCTCTCCCCCCAGTTCAGACACACTGTCCTTTGCTGCTCAACTCATTTGCTATCCGTATCGTTAACTTGTCTTCGTTTCACATGGCTGTAATCTTTGTTAACAATCTCCTGTGCTGAACCTTATTGAATCCCTCTGGATTTCATATAAACTGTACCCATGGACAATTTCCACCCTGTAACTTCTGTTCTGCAAAAATTAAATTAGGTTTGTTCAACACAACCTAGTCTTCGCAAATTCATGAGGCTTCCTTAATACCCCAGAGGCGGAGGCGGTGGCTTCAGTGGGCTAGGTATTAGCAGGCAGCGGCAGCCTCAGCGGACGGTATGCCAGAGGTTTCCAGTGTGGAACAGTCAGCTGCTGTTGTACTGCTTGGGTTCCTCTGTGCCCTCTAATGATGTAACTGTCATATACCAGTCATATGCATAAGTGCTCTCTACTTCCTTTAGTTATTTATATCAATAACATGTTGATAACAATTTCTTGTTTTCTTGACAGTAATGGAATAAAGTTTGTAGTTTCCAATCTGAAAGTAGTGACAGTGGACAGCCACTGGCCAGCATTTAAAGTAATAATACAGGATTTGCAAAATAAAAATTCTTTAAGGTACAGCTATAGGGGAGGAAGAGTGGTCTGTCTGTGGCTGACGGGAAAGCAGACTTCATTCAATCAAAGGATTATAAAGTTGCCAGAAGTAGGCATTTGATAAAGTACCCCATGCAAGGCTTATTGAGAAAGTAAGGAGGCATGGGATCCAAGGGGACATTGCAGTGTGGATCCAGAACTGGCTGGCCCACAGAAGGCAAAGAGTGGTTGTTGAAGGGTCGTATTCTGCATGGAGGTCGGTGACCAGTGGTGTACCTCAGGGATCTGTTCTGGGACCCTTACTCTTTGTGATTTTTATAAACAACCTGGATGAGGAGGTGGAGGGATGGGTTAGTAAGTTTGCGGATGACACAAAGGTCAGATGTGTTGTGGATAGTATAGAGGGCTGTCAGAAGTTACAGCAGGATATAGATAGGATGCAAAGTTGGGCTGAGAAGTGGCAGATGCAGTTCAACCCAAGTAAGTGTGAAGTGGTTCATTTTGGTAGGTCAAATATGATGGCAGAATATAGTATCAATGGTAGAACTCTTGGCAGTGTGGAGGATCAGAGGGACCTTGGGGTCCGAGTCCATAAGACGCTCAAAGCGGCTGCGCAGGTTGACTCTGTGGTTAAGAAGGCATATGGTGTATTGTCCTTCATCAATCGGGGAATTGAATTTAGGAGCCGAGAGGTATTGTTGCAGCTACATAGGACCCTAGTCAGACCCCACTTGGAGTACTGTGCTCAGTTCTGGTCACCTCACTACAGGAAGGACGTGGAAGCCATAGAAAGGGTGCAGAGGAGATTTACTAGGATGCTGCCTGGAATGCGGAGCATGCCTTATGAAAGTAGGTTGAGGGAACTCGGCCTTTTCTCCTTGGAGAGACAGAGGATGGGAGGTGACCTGATAGAGGTGTAGAAGATGATGAGAGGCATTGATCAGGTAGATACTCAGAGGCTTTTCCCCAGGGCTGAAATGGTGGCCACAAAAGGACATAGGTTTAAGGTGTTGGGGAGTAGGTATAGAGGAGATGTCAGGGGTAAGTTTCTTACTCAGAGTGGTGAGTGCGTGGAACGGGCTGCCGGAAACGGTGGTGGAGGCGGATACGATAGGGTCTTTTAAGAGACTGTTAGATAGGTACGTGGAGCTGAGTAGGATAGAGGGCCGTGGGTAAGCCTAGTAATTTCTAGGGTAGGGACATGTTCGGCACAGCTTTGTGGGCTGAATGGCCTGAATTGTGCTGTAGTTTTTCTATGTTTCTAAGTAGCGGTAGGCTGAGGACTGGGAGCATCTTGGAACCTAGCAAAGGAGCAGTAAGAAATTGATAAGGTAGACAAGGTAGAATCTGAGAGTCAATTGGCGAGAAACATTGGCAGACTGTACAGACTTCTACAGGTAAATGAGAAAAGGGTAATAAAGGCAAATGTGGGTTCCATACAGGCAGAGAGGGAACAAAGAAATGGTAGAGAAATTGAACAAATACTCTGTGTCTCTTCATCAATAACTTCAGAAATATCTGAGAACCAAGGGTCCAGCAAGAATGAGGAATAAAATGAAATTAGCATTCCAATGTACTGGAGAAGTTGGTGAGACTGAAACCCAATAAATCCAAGGACCTGAGCTGAAGGAGATGGTGAATGCTGTGTTTATCTTCTTACAAGGCTCTGCGGAATGGTTCCTGTGAATGGGAGAGCAGTAAATGTGACTCCCGCTGTTTAAGAAACGAGGCAATGAGAAAACAGGGAATTACTGACCTGCTGGCCTGATGTCTGTGGTAGGAGAAGGGCTGGGAATCTATAATGAAAGATGTAATAACAGGAACACCTTGGAGTCAGTGAGAGGTACAGCATGGAAATGGACCCTTCAGCCCACTGACTCCCTGCCGACCATCGACCACCCATCCTGCATTAAACCCCGTTTGTTACTCTGCCCACATTCCCATCAACTAACCCCCCCCCCCCCCCCCCCAACATTGTACCACTCACCTAGATATTCTGGGCAACTTACAGCAACCAATTAACCCGTCTTTCGGATGTGAGAGGAATCTGCAGCACCCGAAGGAGATCCACGTGGTCACAGGGAGAACGTGCAAACTCCACACAGACAGCACACAAGGTCAGGATTGAACCCAGGTCTCTGGAGCTGTGAGTCTGTGAGTCAGTGACTCTGCTACCTGCACCACCATGCCCCTTGTAAAGAATAATAGCACAGAGCAGAGTCAGCATGGATTTATGAAAGGGAAATCGTGATTGACTAATCTCTTGGAGTTCTTCGAGGATAAGGGCAGCCAGTAGATGTGGTGTATTGAGACTTTCAGATGGCCTTTGATGTGAGCCCTCAGGTGTTTGGTCAGCAGGGTTAGAGCACATGGAATTGGGGTTAATGTACTGGCATAGATTGAGAACTGGTTAACAAAGATTGGAGATAAATAGGGTCTTTATCAGGTTGGCAGTCGGCAACTAGTGGGGTACCATAGGGATCGGTGCTTGTCGTGATCTATATTAACAACTTGGCTGAGGAAACCAAATAATATGTTTTCAGCTTTGCTGATACCAAGTTAGACAGGGTTGTGAGTGCAGAGGAGGATGCGAAGGGGATATGGACAAGGTGAGTGATTGGGCAACAACATGACAAGGTCATCCACTTTGGAATACAAAACAGAGCAGCAGAGTATTTTTTAAATGACAAGACTGGGAAAAGCTGATTTACCAGGACACCTGGGTCACTTGCAACACTGAAGGACAATCTGCAGGTTGCCACAAGTAATTGAAAGACAGATGGTGCCTTTATTAAGGTTAGCCTTTATTAAGTGAGGATTTGATTACAGCAGTATTGTGTGGAGCCTCAGAGAGTCTATACTGCACATACTGTGTACGGTCTGAGTCTTAGTGCATACAAAGGATATACTTGTCATTGAGGGGTGCAGTGAAGGTTGGCCAGACTGGTTCCAGGGATGGTGGGTTTGCCAGATGAGCACAGATTGAGTGACTGGGGCTATATTCTCTAGAGTTTAGTAGAGTGAGAAGTGATATTGAAATTTGCAAAATTCTTGCATGCTCGAGGGCGGATACAGGGAGGGTTTCCCCTGGCTGGAACAACAGAACTGCTAGAAGAACTCAGCCAGTCAAGCAGCATCTGTGGAAGAAGAAACACATCTAGATAAGATAAGGTATCTTTATTAGTCACATGTACATCGAAACACATAGTGAAATGCATCTTTTTTGTAGAGTGTTCTGGGGGCAGCCCACAAGTGTCGCCACACTTCCAGTGCCAACATAGCGTGCCCACAGCTCCTAACCTGTACGTCTTTGGAATGTGGGAGGAAACCGGAGCACCCGGAGGAAATCCACACAGACACAGGGAGAATGTACAAACTCCTTACAGACAGCGGCTGGAATTGAACCCAGGTCGCTGGCGCTGTAATAGTGTTACGCTAACCGCTACACCATTTGGGTCAGCAACCCTTCCTCAGAAATGCGACAGGGAGAGGAGGGGTTCCAGTTTTCAAAGTAGAGCTGGGGGGAGTGAGGTGTAAGATGAAGGACCATGTGGAGATGGATTAGGACAGATCAGGTGATAAGCAACATGAATACTGACTGTTTGCAAGGCATTCAAAAGTAAAGGGGTGAGAAGGGGATATCGGCATGATAATGAGAAACAATGAGACAGCAGTTCACCTGAAGTTGAAGAATTCAATGTTCATTCCAGGAGGTTGCAAAGTGTCCAGATAGAAGAGATGTTGTTCTTCCACTTTATATTGGGCCTCAGTGCGGAGGTGGGGAGGCCGCAGATATGTTGGAAAGGGACTGGGATTGAAAATTAGTGGCAACTCCTCTGGCTAAGGAGGCTGGAACGGTCTGAGAATAAAGTATACGCTAGCTGTGAAGTTTCTGTGCTTCAGGTGATAAATCTTTGTATTATTTACCCCAGAGGATTACGAAGGATCAGTCGTCACATTCATGTAAGAACTAGAGAGAAATACCTGGATATCCATGGAATTGAGAACCATCAGGGTGAGATAAATGTAGATCAGCTGTAATCTTGATGGATAGCAGAGCAGACTTGGACAGAATGGACCACCAATTCTCAGGTTCCTGTTCTAAACAGCCTTTACCTGGACTAGGGCAGTTGAAGTATCTGCATCAAGCTCGCCTTTCCCCTGGGGTGGAAACAATGAGGTCCATGGGATTTATCATTTGGTGTCCTTGTTCTTTCCTCAAACCATCCTTTGAACACGTTTGCTGTTTTCTTATTTTGGTTTGCATCACTATGGAGATTAGTTTTAGGACTTGGCTACCCTTTCTCCTCTAAGCGAACTGTAAACTGCTGGAAATGCTCAGCAGGTCAGGCAGCATCTGTGAGAGGAGAAACGGTCAATGTTTCAGGTCAAAGACCCTTCATCAGAACCGGGAAGGAGACAGAAGAAGCTTGTTAAGCTCAGGAACGGTGGGGGAGGGACTGTCTGTGACGGGGTAAGACTGGGGTGACCATGGGGATAAGGTGTAAACAAGGTTACCCGGGCAATGAGTGAGTGGGAGCAGTCAGAGAGTGAGAACATGGACAAAAGAACAAGCCGGACTGCCCTGACTGACCCATAGTTTCAGCCTGCTCTTGCCCCATTGAACATTTCTTCCTACCTTGACGCTATCCTTTCTCCTCTGGTCCAGTCCCTTCCCACTTATACCCGTGATATCCCTGCACTTTAACAGTTTCCAATTCCCTCATCCCAACGGGCTCATCCTCACCGTGGACCTACAATCCCTTTACGCCTCACTCCCACATCAGGATAGTCTGAGTCTCTGCTTCGTCCTGGAGACCCCCGACCTGTTCCGCTGCACCAACACCCTCACTGGCCTGGCTGAACCTATTCTCACATTGAACAGCTTCTCCTTCAACTCCACTCACTTCCTCCAGATCAAAGGTGCAGCCATGGGCACTCGAATGGGTCCAAGTCTTGCCTGACATCTTGTGGGATACGTGGAACAGTCTGACCTGGGCCCATTCCTTTAGCTTTCTTTCTGGTACATCACTGACTGCATTGGTGCTGCCTCCTGCACTCATGCAGAACTCAATGATTTAATTGCATTTACTGCCAATTCCTACCCTGCCCTCACCCCTTCATGGTCAGTCTCTGACTCTCTCCTTCCTTTTCTGGGAGTGTGTCTCCATCTCAGGGTAACTACTAAAATCCATTACCGCCGACTCCCACGGCTATCTCCACCTCTTTGTCCCACCCTTCCCCCTCTGTAAGGACTCTGTTTCATTCTCCAAGTTCCTACCTTGTATTTGCTCCGATGTTGAGACTTTTCTCTGATGTTTTCCTTCTTCCTGAACCGTGCCTTCCTCTCTACCATTTTTAACAAAACCCCTGACTACATCTCATCCATTTCCCACACCTCTGTTCTCACCCCCCTCTCCTCCAGGACAGAACAAGGATAGAGTTCTCCTGGTCCTCACCTTCCACCCCACCAGTCTCTGCATTCAACAGAACATTCTCCACAATTTCTGCCCCCTCCTAAGAGATTCCACCGCCAGACACATCTTCCCCGCGCTCCCCCCTTTCAGCATTTCACAGGGGCCGTTGCCTTTGTGACTCCCTGATCCACTGTTCTGCTCCCACCAATGATCCCCCTTCTGATGACACTTTCCCTTCCAACCAGAGGCGATGCAACACTTGACCTTTCACCTCTTCCCTCCCCACCGTCCAGTCTTCCCAGGTGAAGCAGCGATTTACTTGCACTTCTTCCAATCTGGTGCACCACCATTGTGCACCAGATCACAAAGTGATCAGAAACAAGTGATCACAACTGCTTTACGTTTTAAGATACAGTATCTATGAATAAGGATAAGTATGGACTTTGTGGGAAAGTATGAGAACGTTAAACAGTACAGTGCAGAAACAGGCCCTTCAGCCCACGATGTTGTGCGAACATTAACTCAACAAGTAATTAAATGCCTAACGAGTCCCTTCTGCCTACACAACGCCCATATCCCTCTGTTCTCTGCACATTCTTGTGCTTATTTAAGAGCCTCTTAAACGACCGTTGTATCTGCTTCCTCCACCACTCCTGGCAGCACATTCCAGGCACCCACCACTCTTTGGAACAAAAAAAACTTACCCTGCACATCTCCTGTGAACTTACCCCTTCTCACCTTAAGTGCCTGCCCTCTGGTATTTGCAATGTGGACTCTTCCACACTAGAGAAACCAAGTGCAGATTGGGCGACTGTGTTCATTCTGCAGGGGTCACCCTCATCTTCCCATTGTCGCCACGCCTGGTCCCACTCGGTCAGTGGCCTCCCCTGTACTGTTACATTGAGGCCCAACACAAGCTCGAGGAACAGCACCTCATCTTCTGCCAAGGCAGGTTGCAGCCTTCTGGACTCAATACTGAATTCGACAACTTCAGGTAACCTGATTTCTCGGTCTGCATCAGTCATCCATCCATGACATTGAACCATAGAACCATACAGGCCCTTCGGCCCACAATGTTGTGCTGACCTTTAAACCACACCTAAGACTAACTAACCCCTTCCTCCCACATATCCCCCTATTTTAAAATCCTCCATATGCTTATCTAACAATCTCTTGAACTTGACCAACGTACCTGCCTCCACCACCACCCCAGGCAGCGCATTCCATGCCCCAACCACTCTCTGGGTGAAAAACCTCCCTCTGATATCTCCCTTGAACTTCCCACCCATTACTTTAAAGCCATGCCCTCTTGTATTGAGCATTGGTGCCCTGGGAGAGAGGTGCTGGTTGTCCACTCTATCTATTCCTCTTAATATTTTGTATACATCTATCATGTTTCCCCTCATCCTCCTTCTCTCCAAAGAGTAAAGCCCAAGCTCCCTTAGTCTCTCCTCATAATGCATTACTCGCCAAACCAGGCAGCATCCTGGTAAATCTCCTCTGCACCTTTTCCAACGCTTCCACATCCGTCCTATAATGAGGCGACCAGAACTGGACACAGTACTCCAAGTGTGGCCTAACCGGAGTTTTGTAGAGCTGCATCATCACTTCGCGGCTCTTAAACTCGATCCCACGGCTTATGAAAGCTAACATCCCATAAGCTTTCTTAACTACCCTATCCACCTGTGAGGCAACTTTCAGTGATCTGTGGATATGAACCCCCAGATCCCTCTGCTCCTCTACACTACCCAGAATCCTGCCATTTACCTTGTACTCCGCCTTGGAGTTAGTCCTTCCAAAGTGTACTACCTCACACTTCTTTGGATTAAACTCCGTCTGTTACTTCCCAGCCCAGCTCTGCATCCTATCAATATCCCTCTGCAATCTTCGACAATCCTCCACACTATCCACAACACCACCGACCTTTGTGTCGTCTGCAAACTTGCTAACCCACCCTTCTACCCCCTCATCCAAGTCATTAATAAATATCACAAAAAGTAGAGGTCCCAGAACCGATCCTTGTGGGACACCGCTAGTCACAGCCCTCCAATCCGAGTGCACTCCCTTCACCACAACCCTCTGCTTTCTACAGGCAAGCCAATTCTGAATCCACACAGCCAAGCTTCCCTGGATCCCATGCCCTCTAACCTTCTGAAGAAGCCTACCACGTGCAACCTTGTCAAATGCCTTACTAAAATCCATGTAGACCACATCTACTGCACTACCCTCGTCAATCTACCTGGTCACCTCCTCAAAGAATCCTATCAGGCTTGTGAGACATGATCTTCCCTTCACAAAGCCATGCTGGCTGTCCCTAATCAGTCCATGGTTCTCTAAATGCTCATAGATCCTATCTCTAAGAATCCTTTCCAACAGTTTGCCCACCACAGATGTAAGGCTCACTGGTCTATAATTCCCTGGACTATCCCTACCACCTTTTTTGAATAAGGGGACAACATTTGCCACCCTCCATTCCTCTGGTACCATTCCCATGGACAATGAGGACTCAAAGGTCCTAACCAATGGTTCAGCAGTCTCCTCCCTCACCTCGCGGAGCAGCCTGGGGAATATTCCGTCAGGCCCCAGGGACTCACCTGTCCTAATATTTTCTAACAGCTCCAACACATCCTCCCTCTTGATATCTACATGCTCCAGAACATTACCTTTACCAACACTGTCCTCAGCATCATCAAGACCCCTGTCCTTGGTGAATACTGAAGAGAAGTATTCACTGAGGACCTCACCCACTTCCACAGCTTCCAGGCACATCTTCCCACCTTTGTCTCTAATCAGTCCTGCCTTCACTCTCATCATCCTTCTGCTCTTTACATAAGTGAAAAAAGCCTTGGGATTTTCTTTAACCCTACTCGCCAAGGCCTTTTCATGTCCCCTTCTTGCTCTCCTCAGCCCCTTCTTACATTCCTTCCTTGCTACTCTATATTCCTCACGAGCCCTGTCTGATCCTTGCTGCCTACACCTTACGTATGCTGCCTTCTTCTTCCTAACTAGTTGTTCCACCTCTCTTGTCATCCATTGGCCCAGCTTGTTGGTGTTTCCCCTTTTCCCTTCCTCTCTGGGAGTGGAGGCCGTGCCCAGCCTGACCTGCTGGACGGGTCTCCCTTCTCTGCATTTCACATCTCCAACATTTTTTTGTCTGTGTTCTCGCCCTCTAACTGCTCCCGTTCACTCATTGACCAGACAACTTTGTTTGCAGCTTATCCCCATGGTCACCCCAGTTTTACCCCACCAGAGACATCCCCCCTCCCCCACCCTCCTGCAGCCTAACAAACTTCTTTTGTTTCCTTCCCAGCTCTGACAAAGGGTCTTTGACCTGAAGCACTGACTCTTTTTCTCTTCCCACAGTTGCTGCCTGACCTGCTGAGTGTTTCCAGCATTTTCTGTTTTTGTTTTAGACTTCCTGCATCTGCAGTTCTTTTTTTATCTTCACTGAATTGTAACCACTTCTTGTGTTTGATTTGTTCCCCATTATAAACTTATTTCCATGTTAGCTTTTCCCTTATTCCTCTTTGTAGTGGCAAGTTGCAGCCCGCTTGAATTGTCTGGGCTGTGTTCGGACTCCCACAGAAATGTGCAAATGATACTTCTGACCCTTGGTTTGGGCATTTGCTAGCAACGTATCAGTGCTTTCTCTATGGTTCAGGAAGAAGGAAGATATCAGAGGCCCCTGAACATAATGGGAGCTGCCCTTCAGGAGTGCTAGTCTGAAGTTGTGAGCCAGTGGAGGTACCATGTATGATGGAGAAGTGAATCCAATGCCAGGACTGAGCTGGTGAGGAGTGAATTCAGGAACATGATGTTGGTTAACGGCTGAACATCAACACTGTCCTGCTCTTCCTGAGAGCTTGCCTGTAATTCCAGGGGCTTGCTGGCAGAGGACATACTCATGGAACAGAGAACAAGGGGTTAGAGAGAGGTCAGTGTGATGTGAGACAAGTCCTACCATTCGGTTAAAACAACTCCAGCTTCCTCCCTAGGTCCTGCAACTTGTTATCTGTACTTGAACCCCTGCTCCCGACATCATATAGAAAATCTTTCTTCAGATCAAAATGGATGACCTTGTACTTCCTGGAATAGCTCTGTGTGTGGGTTTTCTTATCCCAGCTGTAACTTACCAGCGTTACCATGGTTGTGTGATCAGCAAGTCGTTGGATCATCACTAGGCGTTGCACGTCATCTGGTTGAGCTGGGCTTTGTGACTGTGTTTTTCCCAACTCAGGATAATAGAAGTGATTTTTCAATACTGGGAGTTCCCAGCAAACATTCCCCACTCGTTGGGCATCCTTAACGCTGAATTAATGAAGGTAAATAGTTTAATGAAAATCCTGCTGTCACTTCCAACAATAACGGCAGGTGCTGTGGGAGGGAGAGGGGGTTTACATCAGAGTCAAGATGTATAGAGAAATCAGGAAATGGCAGACATCGTAACAACGGAAGTTGGTTCCATCAACCAGTAATAATGAAGGTTAGAAGGCTGGTAACCCCAACTCTCCCCCACCCTGAACCCCACCACTACAGCAAGAACCTTGTGCTGATGAAAGAGCTCACCTTTGGAAAGAACGTTCCAAAGCTCAGGACATCCCAAAAACTTCCCAGCCAATGAAATACCTTTGAAGTCATGTCAGAGTTGTAATGGAGGAAATGTGACCGTCAGTTTGCAAACAGCAAGATCCCACACACTGTCGTAGAGTTATGGTGTAATTGTTTTAGTGGTTGGTTGAGGGGTGGTCTGGAATGGGTTTTACTGCTTTGCTCTGCCTTGAATAGGAAGGAGCTGTTGTTCCTTCTGGTAGGTTTGGTCTCAACTGAAAGTCAGCACGTCCACCAGGGGACTTCCACCAGACAGGGGAGTCATGAGAGGATACAGGAACTGTGGTGTACGAAGGCTATAATAAATCTAGTCAAAAGGAAAAGAAAAGCATACAAAAGGTACAGAGAGCTAGGTAATGTTAGAGATCTGGAGGAGTACAAGGCTAAAAGGAAGGAACTTAAGAAAGAGATTAGGAGAGCCAGAAGGGGACATGTGAAGGTCTTGGTGGGCAGGATTAAGGAAAACCCCAAGGCATTCTACAAGTATGTGAAGAGTAAGAGGATGAAATGCGAAAGGATAGGGCCTATCAAGTGCAGCAGTGGGAAAGTGTGTATGGATCCGGAAGAAATAGCAGAGGTACTTAATGAATACTTTACGTCAGTATTCACTACGGAAAAAGATCTGGGGGATTGTAGTGGCGACTTGCAGCAGCCTGAAAAGCTTGAGCATGTAGATATTAGAAAAGAGGTGGTGCTGAAACTTTTGGAAAGCATCAAGTTAGATAAGTCGCCGGGACCGGATGAGATGTACCCCAGGTTGCTGTGGGAGGCGAGAGAGGAGATTGCGGAGCCTCTGACACTGATCTTTGCTCCATCGATGGAGATGGGAGAGGTTCCGGAAGATTGGAGGGTTGCGGATGTTGTTCCCTTATTCAAGAATTCAAGAAAGGGCGTAGGGATAGCCCAGGAAATTATAGACTGGTGAGTCTTACCTCAGTGGTTGGTAAGCTGATGGAGAAGATCCTGAGAGGCAGGATTTATGAACATTTGGAGAGGTATAATATGATTAGGAATAGTCAGCATAGCTTTGTCAAGCGCAGGTCCTGCCTTACGAGCCTGATTGAATTTTTTGAGGATGTGACCAAACATCCTGAGGATGAAGGGAGAGCAGTAGATGTAGTGTATATGGATTTCAGCAAGGCCTTTGATAAGGTACCCCATGCAAGGCTTATGGAGAAGGTGAGGAGACATGGGATCCAAGGGGACATTGCAGTGTGGATCCAGAACTAGCTGGCCCACAGAAGGCAAAGAGTGGTTGTTGAAGGGTTGTATTCTGAGTGGAAGTCGGTGACCAGTGGTGTACCTCAGGGATCTGTACTGGGACCCTTACTCTTTGTGATCTTTATAAACAACCTGGATGAGGAAGTGGAGGGATGGGTTAGTAAGTTTGCAGATGACACGAAGGTTGGGGGTGTTGTGGATAGTTTGGAGGGCTGTCAGAGGTTACAGGGGGACATAGATAGGATGCAGAGTTGGGCTGAGAAGTGGCAGATGCAGTTCAACCCAGATAAGTGTGAAGTGGTTCATTTTGGTAGGTCAAATATGTTGGCAGAATATAGTATTAATGGTAGGACTCTTGGCAGTGTGGAGGATCAAAGGGATCTTGGGGTCCGAGTCCATAGGACGCTCAAAGCGGCTGCGTAGGTTGACTCTGTGGTTAAGAAGGCATATGGTGTATTGTCCTTCAATCGGGGAATTGAATTTAGGAGCCGAGAGGTATTGTTGCAGCTATATAGGTCCCTGGTCAGACCCCACTTGGAGTATTGTGCTCAGTTCTGGTCACCTCACTACAGGAAAGATGTGGAAGCCATAGAGAGGGTGCAGAGGAGATTTACAAGGATGCTGCCTGGAATGCGGAGCATTCCTTATGAAAGCAGGTTGAGGGAACTCGGCCTTTTCTCCTTGGAGAGACGGAGGATGAGGGGGGACCTGATAGAGGTGTAGAAGATGATGAGAAGCATTTATCAGGTAGATAGTCAGAGGCTTTTCCCCAGGGCTGAATTGGTGGCCAAAAGAGGACACAGGTTTAAGGTGCTGGGGAGTAGATATAGAGGAGATGTCAGGGGTAAGTTTTTTACTCAGAGAGTGGTGAGTGTGTGGAATGGGCTGCTGGCAACGGTGGTGGAGGCAGATACGATAGGGTCTTTCAAGAGACTGTTGGATAGGTACATGGAGCTGAGTAAAATAGAGGGCTATGGGTAAGCCTAGTAATTTCTAGGGTAGGGACATGTTCGGCACAGCTTTGTGGGCTGAAGGGCCTGAATTGTTCTGTAGTTTTTCTATGTTTCACCCTTGCAACTTACCTCTAGGGCTGCACTGGAGGGTTGGCCTCCGCTTTGTGCTCAGGCCTCTGGAGTGAGAATTGAAACCATGGAATTCCAATTCCAAGAGCACCAGTTGGAGAGCTGTGGACGGCCCATGGGTTCAGACCTGGATCAGTGTCAGAGGCTGTTTGGCAGAGTGTTCAGTGAGCACACAGACACACCCTCAGCCCAGCAACCTCCAGCCATTGGCTCTGTGATTGTACTGAATTGGAAGTGTACCCAGGAGAAAGTTCAGCCAAATGGGGAGGCGGCTTCACGATCACATAATGCAATGGTCCATTTGCTGAAACTTGTTTTCTGTGAATCCTGTGGGTCAGCAATATTCAAGATTACCGCGCTCCCCTCACTGGACTCCTGGTTGGTTTTGGACCTCGTGGGAAGGCCAGAGTGCGTTGGCCATCACTGACGGTGAGAGACCTCTGGTGCATCACACTGAACATCTGCAGTTGGTGGGGTGCTTCAGGATAGTGACCAGAGCACGGGGAAAGGGTGTGGTAATGAAGGAGGTAACAGCAACCCATTCACAGCAACGTGGTTGGGCACTTCCTCTCCACTCTGCTCAAGCCTTTGTTGTACCTTCCCCGAGGCCCCTGGGTATAAGACCAATTCAGCTGTGGTTTCACTCAATAAGTGCAGTAAACCTTCTTTACTTGGGTACTTCCGTTTCTTTGTAATAAAGGCATACGTACCATTTGCTATATCTGTGTTGACTTCCTGTTCTTTGCTTATGAGAAGACCTGTCCTCCTCTGAACACTGACAGTTCCCATTCTCTCACCTTTTGAAGAATATTCTTTCTCTGTAATTTTCCCACCAAAGGTTATCACATCACTTCTCTCCACATTTTATCCCACCTGCCGTAATGACCCCGTTTGCTTTGGCAGTCCCTGCCGCCCTCGCTGCCGGGCCTTGTCCCTGCCGCCCTCGCTGCCGGGCCTTGTCCCTGCCGCCCTCGCTGCCGGGCCTTGTCCCTGCCGCCCTCGCTGCCGGGCCTTGTCCCATCAGAAAATCAGGTCTGTTACATTCGTTGGTTGTTGAGGTAATTTGTAAGGAGCTGAGGCTCAAACACTGCTCCTTGTGTGTGTGAACCACCAACCCTGAACTGGGACGGTGATGTATCCAGGGTGGGATGTGGTGCTACGGAGGAGAACCTGTAGAGGGTGTGTCCCCATGTGCACCCCTGCCTTGTCCTGCAGTCATGGGTTCAGGTGACACAGTGGAAGAAGCCTTGTCAGGTTGTTGCACTATGTTTTGTCTATAGCCCAGGCTGTACAGCATCAAAGTCCCTTCATACTGAAAGATGAATGGGAATGTGAATTGAGCACTCATTAGGTGATCTGGTGCTCTGGAAGCTCCGTGCTCTAAGAAGATGCTTGGATGATTCTTGGCCTTTTGTTTTGTTCCTCAGATAGAATTGTACAGCACAGAAATGGGCCGTTTCAGCCCACCTGGTGCGTAGTACCTATCTCCACTATCTCTACACCTTTAATACCATATCTCTACACCCTTCCTATCCAAGTACCTGCCCAAACGCTTTGTAAACACTAATTGTATCTGCCTCCACCACCTCCTCTGGCAGCTCGTTCCAGATAACCACCGCCCTCTGTGTGGAAAATTTACCCCTCAGTTCTCCTTCCAGTTTCTCCCCTCCCACCTTAAACTTGTGCTCTCTGGTTCTAGGCTCTCTGGCCCTGGACAAGAGGTTGTGACTATCTGTGTGACATGAGTTGTCAGTGACTGTCATGTTCAGTTTAAAGAGGAAAATGCACTTTCTGGAATGTTGGTTTCTCTCTAAGCTTGAACCCTTTGATTTGGCCATTTAAAGGTGTGTCCACCCTGTAATTAGGGTGCTGGCTGCTATCCCCACGGTCCAGTTAATGGACAAGAAAGAGCCGGCAGTCTCTGAACCTGAGTCTGGTAAAGACATGTTGATCTTCCTTCTCTGGGGTTTCAGATGCAGCGAATGAGACATAACAACAGAAAATTAGGAACAGGGTCCATGTGACCTTTATCAGTATGATGGAGCTGATATTGTGCTTGTACTTGGGAAAAGCAGGCAAATGGGACTACCTCTGAAAGACATGGATGAGTAGGACTAAAGGGTCTGTTTCCATGCTGTATTATTCTAACGCAAGAGTTGTATTACTTTATAACTGTGCTTCCCTGCTCCATCCCTGATTCCTGATTTTCATGGATTCCCAAAGTCTCATGGTCAGATGTGAATGTTCTGGATGACTGGCCCTTCAGAGGTCTGTGGAGTAGAGGACATATCACAGCCCTCGCCAAGAAGGAGTTCCTACTGATGAGGTTGCAAAACTTCTACTGGGCAGTCAGCAGAGGATTCTCCTCATAGTTAACCAGAACTGGTCCCGCTATTCTGTGCCAGAACTGTGATGTCATTTGATTAGAATATACTGTGAATGTTTGACTTCTGAATTTTCAGGTATTCCAGGATCTTCGGATGTGTTTTTGCCCTCCTGTGGGAGGGGAAAGGGTTAGAGTTGCTTTCAAGAAATTGTGGAAAGCAATAGACAAGGAAGGGTCAACATCTTAGCCTGCTTTCTCTATACCCTATGACTGTGTGGCTAAGCAGAGCTCCAGTGTCATCTACAAATTCACCAATGACTCTGCCCACAAAGGTACAGGAGTGAGAGATGTCAGCTGGTTGGGTGGTGTCATAACAACAACCTTGCTCTGAATGTCAGCAAAACCAGGGAACTGACTGTGGAAGGGGAAGTCAGGCAAACACGCACCAGTCCTTATTGAAGGGTTTGTGGTGGAAAGGCTGAGCACCTTCAAGTTCCTGAGTGTTGACATCTCGGAGGATCTGCCCTGGGCCCAGCACACAGATGCAACCATGAAGAAGGTGCACCAGTGTCTCTACTTCCTTAAAAGTTGAAGGAGATTCAGCATCTCATCGAAGACTCTGACAAACTTCTACAGACGTACAGTGGAAAGCATTCTGACTGGTTGCATCACGGCCTGGTCTGGGAGCTCCAGCGCACAAGAATACAAGATGCTATGGAGAGCAGTGGACTCAGCCGGTTCCATCACAGGTACAGCTCTCCCCACCATCGAGGATATCTACAAGAGGCGATGTCTCAGGAAGGCGACATCCATCATCAGGGACCCCCACCATCTGGGCCAGGCCCTCTTCTCGATGCTACCATCAGGCAGGAGGTGCAGGAGCCTGAAGACCCACACCTCAAGGTTCAACAACAGCTTCTTCCCCACTGCCGTCAGGTCCTGAAAAACCCTGACACTACCTCAGACTATATTTTTTTCTTTTCTCTCTCAACTTGCACTAATGTTGTTATGTTTGTTTTGTTTATTTTGTCGTGTACGTTAGAGTCATGCAGCATGGAACCAGGCCCTTTGGCCCAACTGGTCCATACTGACCAAGATACCCATCTAAGCTAGTCCCATTTGCTTGCATTATGTATAATGTATGTATAATTTATATTATTTTCAGTTTAGGTCTGCTTATGTTTGTAATGTACTGCCCTGCTGCTGCAAAAGGCTGATTTTCATGGCATTTATACCATGTGTGCGCACCTATGGCAATGAACTTGAACATGGAAGCTGGAACGCGCTGAAGGTACTCAGCACGTCAGACTGCATCTGTGGAGGGAAAAACAGATTTAATGTGTCAGGTCGGTAAGCTTTTATAGAAAGAGGTGTTTCATTTGGGGGGATGGATATTTCATGAATAGCCCTGACTGTTGGTTTTGAAGGTTTGAAGTCCATCACCTTGGGAAAGCTCCGGTCCTCAGGTGTCTTCTTCACCCTCGTTGGACTCGCCGGTGTCCTGGTATTCCATAGTTATTACACCATGAATCATCCTACTTTATTTGATTTCTATTACTGTAAAATATTTCACAAAATATGATGTTATGAATTCTAAAGTATGAAATATATAAGGCAGTTCTTGTTTAAGACAAATCCTACTTGATCAGGTTTGTAAATGACAGGAGAACAGCTGATTCAGAAGCTACAAGTCCACGTGGACGTTACAGTTTCACACAGTTCAAGTTGACGATGACACTGAAAGCCCATTGAATCCATCACAACTATCCAAGAGCTACCACTGACCTTCATCCTGAGTTACAGAGTGGTACAGCACACAAACAGGCCCTTCAGCTCACCACATCCATGCCAACCTTTTTGCCCATCTACACTAATCCCAATTGCCTGCATTAGGGGTGTATCCTTGTATGCCTTGCCTATTTAATAAATATCTCTGAAACATGGTGACCGTATCTGACTCCACCACCTCCCCTGGCAATGAGTTCCAGATATCGACCACCCTCTGTGTAAAACAAAGCTCTCCCCTCAGATTCCTTCCTCTCACTTTAAACCAACATTCTCTTGTTTTTGATACCCCAAACACGGAATAAAGATTCTGACTATCTACTCTATCTATGCCTCTTATAATTTTATACACCTCTATCAGGTCACCCCTCAACCTCCTTCACTCCAGAGAAGACAAGCACAGATTAACCAATCTCTCCCCATCACTGAAGTCCTCAATCTAGGCACCACCCTGGTGCATCTGCTCTGCACCCTCCACAGTGCAACCACATCCTTCGGATAGCGTGGCGACCAGAACTACACACAATACTCCCAAGTGTGGTCTAACCAGTGTTTTGTAAAGTGGCAACTTATGTCCCAACTGTTATATTTTATGCCCTGACCTATGAAGGCAAGAATATCAAGAACATCATATTCCCTCTTCATTACTCTATTTACCTGTATTGCCACTTTCAGGGGACTATGGACTTGAACCTCAAGGTCCCTCTGTTCATGAACATTGTTTAGTGCCCTACATATCCTGTCCCTATTTGACTTCCCAGGTGCATCAACTCACATTTGTTGGGATTAGGTTCCATCTGCCAACACTCCGCCCAGCTTTCCATTTGATCTATATCCTGCCGTAGCCTTAGACCTTCCTCACTGTCCTGGGACGTATCAGTCCTTGTGCATCCCATAACATCTAATGCTTCCAGCTTCTTAACACTCACCTGCTCCAATTTGTCCACGTCCTCCTCCCTGAGCTCTCTACCTTCCATGTCCTTCCTGTGAATACGGGTGAGAAGTATTCATTTACAGCCTTGTTAACATCACCTGGCTCCACACACAGATTACCCCTTCGGTCCCCAAGGGCACTCGCTCTTTTCCTGGAAACCCTCTTGCTCCTGATATACTTATAAAATGTCTTGGGATTCTCCTTAGTCTTACATGCCAAGGATATTTCATGGCTCCTTTGTGCCCTGTTAAGTTCTCTCCTACACACTCTATATTCCTCAAGAGACTCCCTTTCTCCCAGTTACCTATACTTGCCATCTGCCTTTTTTCCCCTGATCAATATACTACATCAACCAATGTCCCCTAATCTTGTCACCTTTACCTTTCTCCCTTGCCAGAATGTGCTGGCCCTGAACTCTTGCTAACTCTTTTACAGGCTCCCACTTGTCAGATGTTGTTTTACCCACAAGCATCCGCTAGCCACCTACTTCCCCCAGGCCCCTTCTTACCTTGCTGAAATCAGCCTTCCCTCAATTCAAGACCTCAACTTGAAGACCAACCTTATCCCTTTCCGTAACTACCTTGAAACTTGCAGAATTAAGGTCACTTTTCCCAGAGTGTTGCCCCACTGTCACTTCCACAACCTGCGCAGTCTCATTTCCGAAGGTAAGCTCAAGTACTGCCATCTCTCTAGTAATATTGTCTCAGAAAGCTTTCTTGAGTGCACTGAACAAACTCTGCCCCATCTAAGCCTCTTGCACTAAGGCAATCCTCTTCGATTTTGGGAAGGTTAAAATCCCTCACTACTACAACGCTATTGCTCCTACGCCTTTCTGTGACTAGTTTACATACCTATTCCCCTAATTCCTGCTAACTATTGGGAGTCCTACAGTATAACCACAGTGACATAATCACCCCTCTCTTATTCCTATGTTCTCATTGGTCAATCCCTCCAGGACGTCCTCTCCAAGTACTGCCATGATGTTCCAATTAGCTCAGAAAATGTCTCCTGTTCACCAACTATCACAGATCTCTAACCTCACTCCATTATGTTGCTACTTTGCTATCATTTATTATTTGTATTTTGCCCAGTTCAAGACCAGAAGCAAGTCTTTGTTGAATTCCTGACGTTAGACCCTCTATCAGAATGCTGCCTTGCCTGAGGGTTAACCACTGACCGTTTGCTCTTTTTTGAATTCCGTTCTGTTCTACTTCCTGTCAAGTTTTACAGGGGGCCGGAGAGAGTTCGGCCACGCACTTGGCGACATAATGAGCTTGGTGAGCGAGCTGTGGGGGATGGAATACGCAGAGGAAACATTGCTGAATTTGTCTAGAGTCTTGGCCGGTGACTGTCTACAGTGACTGATGAGTTCCAGCCATCATGCCACAGGAAGGAGATGTTGTCCAGGTTCACCTGGATAATTTCAAGGTTGAAAGGGTTGATTAGACTTCTTTCATATTGGAACTGGCTTGGATGAGCTAATTCAGTACTCAGTGGGGCTGTATGATTTAATTGCCACCAATCAGTCCACGTCTGGGTGTTGGGACTGTCTCGTACTCCCCACTCCATGGCAACACATTTAATGCTGAGAGGTTTGGTGGTGAGGCTGGTATGATGTGTGACACCACTCCCCAAGTTCCTGCATTGTTGGATTACGAGGAAGTTGTAATTCAGATGCATGTAGTTTGTTCAAGCTGGCTCCCAAGAATAGAATTTTTCATTGTTTGGAGATTGGTGACAACAGGGAGAAGGTGCACTCCCATTGGTTCATCAAAAATCGTACCACCTATCTGACTTCCTTGGTGTTGCAGTGACTGGTGATGGTGCCCACATGTGGCTGGGATTTGGCATCATCAGGCATCGTAGGAAGAGGGCAGAGTGCCAGTGTCCAAAGTGTGGGATCCGCATCCAAATCGGCACCAATAATTGCTTGAGTGATTTTTCTTTAACTCGATATCTTATTCTTCATTCAGTGTCCCATCTTCACCCAGCAGCTGTGGAAGGTCGGGGGAGTGGGGATGGGGAAGGAGATATGAGAGTGCTGTGGTTTCTGTAGAGAGTTGTCCACGGGACCTGGGTGACCCCACTTCCCCAACAAACTCTTCATAGGCCCCAAATAATCCTTCCAGGTGAGGCAGCACTTCACCTGTGAGTCCGAAGGTGTCATTTATTGCATCCGGCACTCCTGGTGTGGCCTCCTGTACGTCAGTGAGACCCGACGCAGATTGGGTGACTGCTTTGTCGAGCAACTTTGCTCCGTCTGCCGCAACAGCCCAGACCTCACAGTGGCCACACACTTCAGTTCCACACCCCATTCCCACACTGACACGTCTATCCACGGCCTCCTCTACTGCCACGTTGAGGCCAGGCGCAGGTTGGAGGAGCAACACCTCATGTTCTGCCTTGGGAGTCTCCAACCTGACGGCCTCAACATCAATTTCTCTAACTTCCAGTAACCCCTCCCCTTCTTTTTCTTCTCCCCCCCCCCCCCCCACTCCTTTGTCTTCCCTTATTCCTGTGGCTCCCTTCCCCTGCCTTGATGACCTGCCCATCCCCTCTCCTCCCCTCCCTTTATTCCATGGTCCACTGCCCTCTCCTACTGGATTCTTCCTTCAGCCCTTGGCCTCTTCTACCTATAACCTCTCGGGTTATTACATCTTCTCCCCCTCCCCCACCCTCTACCTTCCCCCTCTCGCCTGAACTCACCTGTCACCTGTGCTCCTCCCCCTTCCCCCACCTTCTTATTCCGGCTTCTGCCCTCTTCCTTTCCAGTCCTGATGAAGGGCCTCAGCCCGAAACATCAACTCTATTTCCCTCCATGGATGCTGCCTGACCTGCTCCAGCACCTTGTGTGTATTGCTCCGGATTCCAGCATCTGCAGAATTTCTTGTGTCTTCAGAGTTTTGGTCGGGCTCGGCCACGTGGTTTGAAAGGATGAGCTGAAGGAGCGACTGTTCCTGTTGCCTCTCTCTATTCTTCATTGTTGGTTCCACCTCCCCAGAAATCCGTGTTACAGGACCCAATGGAATTGGTTGGGACCTTGGACGACAAGGTCCGTGGCTGTGACACAGCACAGACTGTGTGTGTTGTGGTTGAGGTGCACAGGGTGGGAAGGAGAGCCTGTAGGATGTAGTGACATCATGTTAAAGTGAAGACCAAATTGATCAGAGGGAAACGTTCTGATGGTTTAATTTGGGGGTTTGAATTCAGTTTTCCACTGTGACCTTGTTTGATCTCTCTTTGTAAGGGGAACGTGGAACATAAGAGCAGTTGGGCCCTTGCTCCTGCTCTGCCATTCAATGAGGTCACGGCTGATCTTGAATCTCAATATCATTTGTTTGCACTGACTCCATATCCCATGGTTCATGATAATGAAGTTTGTTCTCACTTCAAAGGCACTCACTGGACTGTGAGCCTCCGACCCTGGTTCCAGAAGCTCTGCCAAGCAAACCACCATCCTTGTATCTTTGCTCAGGCACTTTGTGTGTTTCACTGCTCAGTCAGGTTATGGCTGTCTGTTCTCAGTGCCTTTCCTGGGGATCGCTGATGGGATTTCCTCATAATTCTTGAAATCTATCTGGAACTGGGAGATTCTGTGAAATAGTGACAGATCCATGTCCGAGCTCCATAAGTGTCCCAGCCTCGCACTTCTGTGACAAGGTCTCTGTCCAATGGCACGGGAGGGGAGGTTTGGCATTTCTGGGCCAGGTAGCAGGATTGGTGCGCCTGGTACCTATGGTATGCTTGGTGGAGGGAGAGGGGGCGCCTATGGCTCTGTGTTGGGTTGGCACAAGGGAATTTTCCTGTGGTGCATTGTGCTCACAGGTGGCGTGTGAGCTCATCACCGACTCGTTCGGTCTTTGGAAACAAAAAGTAAAAGGAATGGTCAGTTTTGGCTTTCTCTGCATTGGTTTATAGATTGGATCAACTTGGACCGCAAATATGATTGTCTGAATCTATCATTGAGGATAACTAAGTGAGCACTGAGACAGACCCAACCAAAGCTGCCTGTCTCAGATTCAGATTAGTTTATTGTTGTACACACCAGGGCGCAATGACATTCCTTGTTTGTGTGAAGCTCACAGAGTGATCAATGTACACGGTAATAATTGATACAACACGGGTGACGGGTGCAAAGCAGCAGAACGGTGCAGATTGTTGTGCAATCGGTAGTAGTGCAAAAAGAAATGCTAAAGTGATGATGATAATGGAATAACTGGGAGAGGGAGATCTAGGAGGTTGAGAACACGGCAGCACCACCGGGAAGGGGATTGAGAGAGGTGACTGGTTCAGGAGTCTGACAGCAGTGGGGAAGAAGCTGTTCCTGAGTCTGGGCGTCCGGGCTTTCAAGCTCCTGTATCTTCTCCCAGAAAGTAGGAGAAAGAAGGGAATGGCCAGGGTGGCAGGCATCCTCGACAGTACTATCAGCCTTCCTGAAGTAACTCACTGTGAAGACGGACTGGGTGGAAGGAGGTGAGGAGCCTGTGACGGACTAGGCAGTGTTCACTGCTCTCTGTAGGTTCCTTCAGTCTAGAGCAGAGCAGCTGCCTTACCAGGCTGAGATGCAACCCATCAGGATACTTTCCATAGAAGCACATCTGTAGAAGTTTTAGAGAATCCCCGTGGACAAGCTGAATCTTCCCAGATGCCTAAGGAAGTGCATATGCTGATACACTTCCTTGATCACTGCATCAGTGTGGCGGAACCGGGTGAGGTTGCTGGTGATATGGATGCTAAGGAACATGAAGCTGTTGACCATCTCTACAGCAGTGCCACTGATGAGGACAGGGTTGTGTTTCACCTCTACTGCTTTGCTGATGTTAATGGCTAGGTTGTTGTTCTGACACCATAACCCAAGGTTCATGATCTTTTTCCTGTCGCAGTGATTGAACTGATTTATTTTTTTTTAGAGTCATAGAGTAATACAGCATGGAAACAGGCCCTTCAGCCCAACTGATCCATGCTGACCATGGAGCCAACCAAGCTGGTCCCATTTACCTGCATTTGGCCCCTATCCCTCTGAACCCCTCCTATCCATGTACTTATCCGAATGTCTTCTGAATGTTGTTATTGAACCTGCTACAACCACTTCCTCTGGCAGCTCGTTCCATATACCCACCACCCTCTGTGTGAAGAAGTTGACCCTCAGGTCCCTTTTAAATCTTTCACCTCTCATCTTAAACCTGTGCCCTCTAGATTCTAGTTCCCCAACCCTGGGAAAAAGACTGTTCACATTCACCCAATCTATGCCCCCCATGATTTTACACACCTCTATGAGGTCATCCCTCAATCTCTACACTCCAAGGAATAAAGTCCTAGCCTGCCCAACCTCTCCCTGTAACTCAGGCCCTCGAGTACTGGCAGCATCCTCATTAGGCCACTTGCATTAGTAACATCTTTGAAAGTTGACCTCGTGGGTGAATCTGAGTAGGTTCTGCAGGAGGTTATTAAGGAAAAAACGAACATGGGAATCTTGTGAGAGAATGCATTGGAAATTTGTTGGAGGATGGAGGTAAAAAGAATGTCCCCGGGATCTACACTGGGTGTTGGCTTTTGATCGTATTTATCAATGATCTGGATCAAGGGTTAGCAGCAAATTCTGCAGATGGAGGAGGAGGTTATACTTTTAATTGTTTAGTTTTCAGGCTACGAGTGGTGCTGGCAAGGCCCAGCATTTATTGCAGATCCCTCACTGCACCTGAGAGGTGTTACTGAGCCACTTCCCTGAGCCGCTGCAGTCCTTCTGGTGAAGTGCTGTTGGGTAGGGAGCTGCAGGGTTTAAACCCTGTGCCGAGGCTTTGGAGAGGGTGCAGAAGAGGTTTACCAGGATGCTGCCTGGATTAGAGGGCATGAGCTATGAGGAGAGTTTGGACAAACTTGGGTTGTTTTCTCTGGAGCGGCCGAGGGGAGACTTGATAGAGGTTTATAAGATTATGAGAGGCATAGATAAGGTAGACAGCTGGGATCTTTTCCCCAGGGTTGAAATGTCTAATACCAGAGGGCATGCATTTAAGGTGGGGGGGGGGGGGAGGAGTTCAAAGGAGGTGTGTGGGGCAAGATTTTTACATCGAGAGTGGTGGGTAGCTGGAATGCGCTGCCTGGGGTGTTACGATACGATAGGGGCATTCAAAAAGTTCTTAGATAGGCACATGAATGTGAGGGAAATGGAGGGATATGGACATAGTGTAGGCAGAAGGGATTAGTTTCATTGGGCATTTTATGGCTCAGCACAACATTGTGGGCTGAGGGGCCTGTTCCTGTGCTGTACTGTTTCATGATATGTCTCCAAGTCAAGGTGGTGTGTGAAGTGAAGGGAACTGCAGGTGATGGTGTTCCCAAGTGCCTGACGCCGTGGGTTGGGGAGGTGTTGCTGAAGCTGGTAAGTGCAGTACACTTTGCGGATGGTGCACTCTGAAGTCCCGGTGTACTGGTGATGGACGAGTGAACGGTGGAGATGAAGTGGGCAGCTTTCAGCTGCACGGCGCTGAGCTTTTTAAGGGTTGTTCAAGGCAGTGGAGAGTATTCTGACACACTGACGTCATCTGTAGATGATGGAAAGGCTCGGGGGAGTTTAGAGGTGAGTCAATTGCCAGAGGAAGCAGATTAATTGAGTAAACGGAATGAAGTTTGAGTTGCAGTGAAATCACAGATGTGTACGCTCACCAAGGAGTTGAATAAAGTGAATTTAATTCCCATTGAACTTGAGCAAGCTGTGCGTGGATGAAACGAGGCAACCCTTTTACCCATGAATATGCACAGCATCAACGCTGCAACCTGCTGACAGGTCCATGGGCACAAGCTTCATATCATCGTGAATGACACAGTGACGAGCTGAGGTGTGACTGGAAAGAGGAGGGTTCTGTCTGATGCTGTACGGTTCTCACTGAACCCAGCAGGAGCAGGTAGATTTACTGAGGGAAGAAGACAGAATCTGCCACCTTCCATACTTCCTCTGACTGCTTACACTGGGGCAGGACCTCCTAGCTAGTTCAGCAGCTGCACCCCTTGCCACTGCAACCGTTACTGAAGCCCACGTGGCCAGTCCGAGCAGTGAAATGGAACTTGCTGAGCAGTCAGATCTGACGGGAACTTTATTCCAAATGCACCTTTAATGCAGCCTTTTGGATAGTGGATCAGGGGCTGGGAAATGGGTGGGAGCACTTTGTTGTTGTGTGTGTTTTTTCTCTGACTACTGCAAGTCTTTGGGGACTTCTGAAGATTGTCAAGGGTTTGCAGTCAGTGCATTTAGTGGCAGGGATTTGCCCAGTGAAGGTCACATACTGTAAATACTTCTGGTATGTGACTTCACCAGAGGCCACACTTCTTCCCCCGAATCATTTCCCAACAGCATGAAATTGTATTTATCATACAGAGAACCATCTTAATGTGCTTCACACAGGAGGCCACAAAACAATATCTGGCACTGACCCAGATAAGGAATATTAGTCAGCAAAGGCTTGGTCAGAGAGGTCATGTTAAGGAGCATCTTAAAGGAGAAAAGAGGTACAGAGACAGAGATACTTAGGGTGGGAATCCCAGATCCATGAGTCTTGGCAGTAGAGGTATAAGCAACACACGAGGGTAGTTTGGAATCAGGTTGTGAAGGAGCCCAGCATTGGAGGAATGGAATTATCCAGAATGTAGAGTTGGTAGAAGTTACAGGGGTTTGGAGGGATTTGAAACCAGGTTTGATAATTTTGTAATTGGAAATGAAAAAACTGCAGATGCTGGAATTGTGAAATAGAAAGTGCTGGAAACTCAGCAGGTCAGGCAGCATCTGTGGGAAGAGATAGAGGTAATGACCTTTCAGCAAATTAGTAATGTTGTCACTGCTTCAGTAGGAACCCATGCATGTCATGAGCATGGGAGGTAGAGTAAATGACCCTTGTGGGAGTCAGGACAGAGCTCCGCAATAGCCAAGGTCCAGGGTTAACAAGCAGAGATGAGCATTTCAACAAGAAATAAGCTGAGGCAGGCAGGGTATTGCGTGATGTGATGGAGTTGGGAATAGTGTAGGGATGTGGTTGGCAGCTGATTTCAGAGTCAAACAGGATGCCAAGGTCATGAACAATCTGATTCAGCTTTGGAAGTTGCCCAGGAGACGCGTGGACTTGGAGGCTGGGTAACTGAGTCTGTGGCAGAGATTTTCTTTGTTGCCAGTTTTAAAGAATAAAAAGTAAAATACATAGTCAACAGATGGTCTTGGTGTCTTCCTCTTTGAAATGTTTTAAGTTTCATTGTGTGTTAGCTTTTGCTTCTAGTTGGACATTCTAACTGTCCCTTGGTCCTATCTGTATGGAGGCGCTTCAGTCTTTTCAATGTGTCGGCATGTGAGAGAGTTGCTTGGAATCCCTGCTGTGTGCTGTTATTTGCATTATAATATCTGATAGTTGACAATCTTTTTGGAACCAGTTCCTATCCTCAAACATTCACCAAGTAACAAAGGCTTCAGATATTTTTGAAAGATTTGCAACAGTAAAAATATAATTGCCAAGTCTACACTGGCTTTGAATCAGACCAACCCTTCCTCATTAATCATTTATAACGATGGGCTCCAAGCCAACATTTTGCAACCTCACGCTGGCTGTGTGGGATGGTTTGAGTTGAGTGTGGTTTGATCTAGAGCCACATCTTGTAAAAAAAATCCCATAAACCACCATGTTTGTCACATGCACACTACTTTCTGCCCACAGCTTTGAGTAAAAACCTCCAGGGTCGATGAAATTGGCATTCAGTCAATCGCTCAATGTGCAAAATGCATGGACTCCCCAGTTCATCTGAGGGAATGTTCAGCCCCGATACAGGGAGTCCATATACTGGTTAGTTCACCAATCTCTCATCCTCCTGACCGGTCCTCACAGCTGAAGCTTGGAGGGAAAATATCTTCCGTTAGAACCACATAATGCTGGATCTCACAGGGTCTGCGCTTGTGGGAGGAGAGTGGGATTACATAACAATATCAGAAGATAAGAGGTGCAAGCAAGAAGAGGCCATTTGGTCCCTCATGCCTTCTCTGAGATTCAGTCTGATCCTGGCTGATTCTTCACTTCAGCATCACCTTCACACACTAACCCCTTCTCACTTGGTTCCATAAATATCCAAAGATACCTCAGGCTTGGCCATGAATATACTTGGAGATTGAGCCTGAGTAGAGAATTCCAAAGGCCTCTGCCTTTTAGGTGAAGAAGTTTCTTCTCAATTGTCCTGAATTATTCAACCCTTTATTTTGAGACTGAGTGCTGGTTTAAGACACCCAGCCTGGGGCAATGTTATCCCTGCATCTAACCTCTGTCCCCTGTCAGAATTCTGTATGTTTCTAAGATCACTTCTTGTTCTTCTGAGCTCTAGAGAATATCGACTCCTTGTGCTCAACCTGAATGTGGCAAATCAAAGTGGACACCCTTGAGCCCACGTCTTCTCCCACTCACTGAGCCTCAGGGATTTGGGGAAACATTTTTTTCATGACAGAGGATGGTTAGAATCTGGAACAGCTACTTCCCTTCAACCATTCGGTTCTTGAACCAACCGGCACAATTCCAAAGACATATGGGTTAGTGGGTTAACATGGGTGTAACTGGGTGGCGTGGGCTCATTGGGCCAGAAGGGCCTGTTACTGTGCTGTATAAATAAAGTTTTGAAAGTTCCAATCTCTAGGGTTTAGCGACAACTATGACTTTGATCACTTTGCACTAAAATGGACTTTTTTTGTTCTAACTGTGTTCTTTCTTGTAAAAATTGTGTTTAATTCATGTTTTTCTTGTGAATGCTGCTTATCTGATGCCTGTGATACTGCTGCAAGTAAATTTTTCATTGTACCGGTGGATATGACAATAAGCTCGACTTTGGGTGGTGGAGGCAGGTGCTTACACAACATTTAAGTGTGCAGATACGCACTTGGAACACCGTGGCTGAGTGGTGAGAAATGGGATTAGTTTCGAGCGGTACTTGATATGTGGCATGCAGTGGGGCCTGTTTCCCTGCTGTCTGACTGTAACCCTCTATATCCCCCAAAACATCACTGAAACCTTCTGACAGCACAGACTGGCACCAAGCTTTGTATCATTGAGCTTCCTTATATTATCACCACACTAGGTCTCATTGCTACAGTAAACAGCTGAACCCCAGCACCCACCAGTCACAGCCTCCCAACACAAAAATGACCTCTTTATTCCTACTCCGGTTTCTGTCTGTTAACTTCCCGTGAGTCCACGTCAGTACATTGTCCCCAGTCCTGTGTGGGCTGATTTTGTTTAATGATCTCATTTAGCAACTTACTGAGGGCCTGCTGAAAGTCTGAATACACCTCACACCCTGGTTCAACCTCATCTGTTCCACCAGCTGCAACCTCAAAACAAAACCTATTGGATGTGGCAAACATGCTTTCCTGTTCATAAGTCCATAGTGAAGTTGCATGATCTTATTTTCTTTTCTAATTGTGCTGTTACTATTAACTTCATCATAGATTCTCGCATTGTTCCTACTCCTGATGTCAGACTAACTGTTCTATAGTCCTGTGTATACTCTCCCTCTCCTTTCTTATATCGTGGAGTTACCTTCCCACCATCCATTCTGTGGGAACAGTTCTTCAATCTCATGAATTTTGGAAGGTGATATCCACGGTCTCCATAGCCGCCTCCTTCAAAATCCCAGGATGTAGGTCATCGGGTCCTGGGGACTTATCACTGTACAGTTCCTTTAATTACTCACTGTACATTTTTGTTACTAATACTAATTTCTTTGATCCCCTTATTCATTCCAGACCTATTGTGTCCTCTGTTTCCAGGGGGCTGTTCAGTGTCTTCTATGAATAGAGCCATAGAGTCAAACCGCATGGAAGCAGGCCCTTCGGCCCAACTGGTCCATGCTGACCAAGGTTCCCATCTAAGCCAGTCCCATTTGGCTGCGTTTGGCCCATATCCCTCCAAACCTTTCCTGTCCACGTTGGTACAAAATGTTTGTTTAATTTCCCTGCTATTTTCTTATTCTTGTCTTAGTCTGCAGGTGACCCACAACAACCTCTGCTAATCTCTTCCTTTTTACTTGCCTGTAGAAGCTTTAACTTTCTGTTTGTTTCCTGCTGGCTTGTTCTTGCATTTTGCTTTCTCTTCCTCAATTTCTTAGTCCTGCTTTGCTGGATTCTGAAATGTTCCCAATCATCAGGCTTGCTGCTCTGTTGACGACATTCGAACCTTTTTCCTTTCTTCTAATGCCAGCTTTAACTTCTCGTGTCAGCCACGACTGGACCACTCCTCCCGTTATCTCTTATAGGAAAATACATTTGCTATAAACTGTGTTAATTTAGAACCATAGAACAATACAGCACAATACAGGCCCTTCAGTCCACCATGTTGTGCCGACCTTCAAACCACTCCTAAGACTATCTAAATTGTTTTGTGTATGACCTTTTAATGTAGTTTCGCAATCTATCATGGCCAACTCGCACCTCACAGTTGTCATTGTTTAATTTAAGACCCTGGTTTCAAATTGAATCAAATCACTTTCAATCTTTCTATAAAATTCTATCATGTTGTGATTGTTGTTCCCTAAGTTTGTTAATTAAGTCTTTCTCATTGCACAATACTAGATCTAAAGTAACTTGTTCCTCGATGGTTCTTCAATGCACTAATTTAGAAACTCACCTTTTGCATACTGCATGAAGTGGGCCTTCACCCCATTATGACTGATCTGGATTACCTAGTCTGTTACCCACATAAAGTCCTTGACTATTGTATTACCCTGGTTACATGTGCCTCTACTTTCTTGATCTATGATGCTGTATGCTCTACGTTCCCACCAATGTTAGGCGGTGTATAGACTATTCCCACTATCCTAACCATTGCTGTTTCTTAGCCTCACCTAGACTGATTCCACATCCTGATTTTCCAAGCTAAGATCCTTTCTTTCCATTGTGGAAATGGAGTAGGACTGGCAATGATGGAACGGAATGCTTCCTTGCTGATCCTGGCAAGTGCACCATATCCTCTTGTAAAGGAGTAGGTCAGCCCTGCCTGTAATGGGAAGACTTGAGTTGATCAGGGATAGCCAGTCTTCCCTGAGTAGTTTACTGGAGTCTCCCGGGTAATAGCAATGTGTTGGTAACACAAGTGCAAGGTATGTTGTGGGTGTAGATCTTTAAAAGGCATTTAATGAGATGCCATGTAGGAGAATAGTAGGAAAAAGTGGAGGCACGTAGGGATGTGTCTGGTTGGATAAAAAAGTGAAGGGTGTCTACCAGATCTCTGCCAGTTGTGGTAGAAGTTTGTACTCTATGATCAACTTCTAAAACTTTAAAGCACAGTGACTGGCCCTTCCGGCCCAACGAGCCTGCGCCACCCAATTACACCCATGTTAACCTACTAACCTGTACTTCTTTGGAATGTGGGAGGAAACCTGAGCACCCGGAGGAAACCCACGCAGACACGGGGAGAACGTACAAACTCCCTACAGACTGCGGTGGGAATTGAACCCATGTCGCTGGCGCTGTAATAGCGTTACGCTAACCGCTGCACTACTGTCACTGAAACATATTTGGATGACGGTGGTGTCCTTTTAACGTAACGAGCGTGCCGGTGTGCCTGTTGATTGGTGTATTCATGAGTGATTGAAAGTCAAAAAAAGCTCCGGGTGCTGGAAATCCGAAATAAAAAATGCTGGGTACACTCAGATGTGACGATGGGTCTTCAACCTGAAATGTTAACAGTTTCCCTTTCTACAGACACTGCCTGACCTGGTGAATGTTTTCAGCATTTTCTGTTTTTATTTAAACCCTTCTAGTGCAGCAGACTGCTCTCAAAGGCTTGTAACTGAATGTCCACCTGGTGAAGGGCCTCACTCATCAAACACTGCTCTCTGCAATCTTGCTTTCGTGGAGTTGACTTTAAACATTGGTGTTTTTGTACTAATGGCTCGGTATGTTTGCAGTCATAGTCCTGATGCAATTAACTTTCATTTTGAGAGTGATAAATTTGGAGTCATAGAGTTATACAGAATGGAAACAGGCCCTTCGGCCCAACTCGTTCCTGCCAACCGAGGTGCCTACCTGAGCTAGTCGCATTGGCCCATATCCCTCTAAATCTTTCCTGTCCACACACCTGTCTAACTTGTGGCTTAAACTCAGACTCTGATTTAAATAATCAACACTTAAGGATGGAGCCAGTGTCCCTGTGCTCTGCAGGTTTACTGTGGAACACATTGCTGTGGTTCCCACAACAGGAGGGAAGGTGGGGGAGGTTTTAGGAAGGAAAGGGGGAAGTGAGGAGCAAGGATGAGGAAAGTGAGTGAGAAGCAGGGAAGTGAAAAGAGGGAATGGGGGTGGGAGAGAGGAAAGGTGGGAGGAGGGTGGGAGGGAGGGGAAATGTGTAAGTGGTGGGGCAAGGAGACCAGAAGAGGAAATGAGGGAAAAGCGATGTTGGGCTGGGAAAAGAGGGAAGAGTTTCTGCTCAATTCATCCAGGTGTAAGAATTCCAGCCCCAACCTTCCTGTACGGCACCAAAGTCCACCCTTCCTCACGTCGATTGAAGGCTGTTGAACCACACCCAGCATTGGAGCTAGACCCAGTGTTGTCCTTGTACCTCTAGGTCTGTCCCAGAGCATTACCCTGATTCAGTAGCTGTGGATTTAATTTTTTTTCCAAAAGCTCAGCTGTGATCAGACAGGGGGAGAGACTTGGTTACTGGATTCTGTGTCAGCCTTAGAAGGAGTGCCTGGCTCTGTTCCCACAACGCTGCAAACTTCTCCCTTGGGGCACTGATCCTATTCCATTATGAAAATTACAATGAAGGCTCTTTCTCCACCCGAGAGGAAGTGCATTCCAGGTCCTAACAAGTCACTCCTCGTCACCCCTTTGGTGTTTTTGTCAATCACCTTAAAACCACACCTTCTGCTCACTGAGTGTTTATCTCTATTTATTCTACACAAACCCGTCACCATTTTGACCACCTTTAAATCTCTCTGTGGCTCCTCTGCTGTAAGACTCTTCCCGACTTCTTTAATCTCGCCACAGGTTAAATTCCCTTCCAGTCCCTTGGAAGCTTTGAGACCCCAAAGTGTGATGATCAGACGGGACGTGTTTCCCCAGCTAGAGCTTGCCCTGCGACTTGTGTAGCGAAGTGTCCTGGATGTCTTTCATGACCTCCTCAACTCATTTTGCTACTTTCCAAGATTTGCGTTTCTACAGACCCACTGCTCTTCCTGCTTCTCTTGTAAAATTGCAGGGTTTATCTTCACTCAGACTCTCCTCATTCTGCTTACAGTGTTCCACTTCACACCTTCTGCATGAAACTTCACCTGCCCCATGTTTGTCCTTGAGTATGTGTTTGCCACGATTTTGAGTCTGATTATAATCCACATACCCACATGAAGTCTGGTCCAAATGGTTAAAGCCCATGGGGATCCAGGGTCCATTGACAAATTGGATCCAAAGTTGGCTTGGTAATAGGAGGCAGAGGGTGATGGTGGAGGGTTATTTATGCTATTGAAGCCCGTCTCCGGTGGTGTACTGCAGGGATTGGTGCTGGGTTCTTACTGTAATGTAAATTAATGATCTGGATGTGACTTGTCAAGAGGTATGATTAGCAAGTTCACAGATGACGTGAAAACTAGTGATGTTACTGATACTGAGGCAGGAAGTCCGGCTACAAACTGATAATGATGGGTTGGTAACATGGTCAGAACAAAGGAAGGTGGATTTAAATCCTGAAAAATGTGAAGTGATGCATTTGGGAGGACCAATAAGGCTAGAATATATAGAATGAATGCTTGGACCCTAGGAAGTACTGAGGAACGGAGGGAACTTGATACGTGTGTCCAAGGATCCCTGAAAGCAGCAACACAGGTAGATAAGGGGAATGAAAATCTTTAAAAAACTGCAAATGCTGGAAATCTGAAGTTAAAACAGAAAATGCTAGAAATACATAGCAGGTCAGGCAGCATCCGTAGAAAGAGAAACAGGATTAATGTTTCAGTTCAGAAACCATTTGGGGTAGTTAAGGTGGTTGGGAAGACGCATGGAGTACTTGATTTCATTAGCTGGGACACACATTATGGAGCAGGGAGGTTATGGTATGTTTTCCACAACTGGAGTTACTGAGTACGGATCTGGTTTCCACACTGTGGGAACGACGTGACAGCACTGGAGAGGGTGCAGAGGAGATTCATCAGGATGTTGCCCGGGATAGAGCGTGTCAGTTATGAGGAGAGGCTGGGTCTGTTTCCCTTGGAGGGAGGAGGCTGAGGGGTGACCTGACACAGGTGGATAAAATAATGATGGGGTAAATAGGGTAGTTAGTGAGAAACATTTCCTGTTAGCAGAGCTGTCTATATCCAGAGGTTTAAGGTAAGGGGTAGGAGATTTAGTTGGGATTTGAGCAGGAATTTTTCACCCAGATGGTGGTTGGAATCTGGAACACAGGGTCGGAAGGGGTGGTGGAGGCAGAGGCTCTCACATCACTCACTTGAATCACTTGTGCTGCAAAGTGGGTTTCGTGTAGATCTGTACTTGGTAGCCTGACTCCATGTTGTCTGATCCTATGGTCTTATAGCCCAGCATAGAAATCATCATCTTCCTGGGATGGAGGATGACTTGCTTCTACTCTGGTTCCAAGTCTAGGTCCAATGGCAAGGAGATTTTCGACTGTCAGCGACCAGGCTGTGCTGAACAGAACTACATGCCCCCACAGACACACTCTGACCATACACTCACCAGTTTACAGACAGCATCTGTGGGGGGAAAGGAACTGTCGACCTTTTGGGTTGAGACCCTGCATCAGGACTGAAGAAGTACTGAATCTCTCTCAGCATGAGTCAGACTTGGTCTGTACAGAAAACGAACAGAACCGTCAACCAGAGGTAACAGTTCCACTGGCACGGTCCAGGATCCTGATACCCAAAATAGAAGCCAGGAGAATTACACCAGAGGATACCACACGGTGTAGAGAAATGCCCACTGAGAGCCAGATTAGCCATATACTGAATTAGCATCATCAAAGGTAACACCGCGCCAAGGAATCGGGTTCAATCCTTACTCTGGCTGAGTTAACCTGTGAATGCACGGGTGTCCCTGGGTTCTGTGGTTTGTGGAGTGGAGGGGTTACAGTTTCCAAAAGAGAGCTAAAGAGGGGAGTGAGCTTGTAAATCCAAAGACTATATGAAGATTGGATGGGACAGATTAGATGATAAGGAGCACAAATACTGACCTTTAGGGAGGCATTTGTAGAAATAGGGTGAGAAAGGGAGATGATAATGGGATGCAACACACACAAAATGCTGGAGGAACTCAGCAGGTCAGGCAGCATCTGTGGAGGGAAATAAACAGTTGATGTTTTGGGCAGAGACCCTTCATCAGGACTGGAAAGGAAGAGGGGAGAAGCCGGAATAAGGAGGTCGAGGGAAGGGGAGGAGCACAGGCTGGCAGGTGACAGGTGAGTCCAGGTGAGGGGGAAGGTAGGTGGGTGGGGGAAGGGGGAGATGTAAGAAGCTGAGAGGTGATAGGTAGAAGAGGCAAAGGGCTGAAGAAGAAGGAATGCGGTAGGAGGGGGCAGTGAACCATGGAATAAAGGGAGGGAGGTGGGGAATGGATGGGCAGGTCAAGAGGGTGGGAGAGGGGAAAGAAAGGGGGAGGGGCCACAGGAATGAGGGAAGACAAGGGGGGGGAGGGAGGAAAAAAGGGGATAGAAGAGGAGAGGTGCCAGAAGTTAAAGAAATCGATGTTGAGGCCGTCAGGTTGGAGACTCCCAAGGCGGAACATGTGTTGTTCCTACAACCTACATCTGGCCTCAACGTGGCAGTAGAGGAGGCTGTAGACAGACATGTCAGTGTGGGAATGGGATGTGGAATTGAAGTGGCTGGCCACTGGGAGATCCTTGCATTTGTGGCAGACAGAGCGAAGGTGCTCGACGAAACGATAATGAGATGCTGTGAGTGAGCAGTTTGGAGAATTCAGTCTTCGTTCCAGGAGATTGAAAAGTGCCCAGATAGAAGAGACATTGTTTGTTTAGTTTGTGCTGGGTCTCACTGTGGCAGCGGAGGAGGTAGCAGGCAGATTAACGTGGTGTGGATGTAGAAGTCCACTCAGAAAGAGATGATGACTACTGAGAGAGCACTAGGACCACAGCTTCCCATAGGACCTGACTTGTTCTCACACAACTAAGGGGCCTCATAATTATAGACTAAGATCCCATTCTTCAGAAGGTTGGAAGGCTCGAGAGACACAAGTTACTGCAGGAGATCGAATATGCAGAAACTAGTTTGTGACAATGGAACAGAGTTCACAGAGAGATAGGGGGAGGGAAAAGCTCAGGCCTTGCCATATTGTCAGCTGGGTGAGATCTCAAGACTGATGTGAAAGCACCCTTTGAGACACTGACTGGTAGAACAGACAAGAAACTTTCCTTCACAAGACCTGAGGAATGAAGGCACATTTATAAAACCATGAGGGGCATAGATAAGGTGGATGGTCACAGGGTCGGGGAGTCTAAAACTAGAGGGCACAGGTTTAAGGTGAGAGGGGAAAGACTTAATAGAAACCTGAGGGGCAACTTTTTCACACAAAGAGTGGTGGGTGTGTGGAACAAGCTGTCAGGAAGTGGTAGAGGTGGGTACAATTACAACACTTTAAAGGTATTTGCATATACATGGTTGGGAAAGCTTCAGAGGGCTGTGGGCCAAGTGCAGGCAAATGGGACCAGCTCAGGTGGGCATTTTGGTCAGCATGGACCAGTTAGGCTGAAGGGCCTGTTTCCGTGCTGTATAACTCTATGACGCCATAGCATTTCTTCCTGCTCTCCAGTTCACAACTCAGAATCAGGTTTATTATCACTAACGTACGTTGTAAAATGTGTTGTTTTGCGGCGGCAGTACAGTGCAAGACATAAAAATTACTACAAGTTACAAAATAAATAAATAGTGTAAAAGAGGAATAACGAGGCAGTGTTCGTGGGTTCATGGATCGTTCAGAAATCTGATGGCGGAGGGGAAGGAGCTTTGAATCATTGAGTGTGGGTCTGCAGGCTCCTGTACCTCCTCCCCAATGGTAGTAACTTGAAGAGGGCATGTCTCGGATGGTGAGGGTCAGTGATGGATGCCACCTTCTTGAGGCACCGCTTCTTGACAATGTCTTCGATGGCAAGGAGGGTTGTGTCCGTGATGGAGCTGGCTGAGTCTACAACCCTCTGCAGTCGCCTTTGATCCTGTGCATTGGAGCCTCTGTATCAGGCGGTGATGCAACCAGTCAGAATGCTCTCCACCGTACATCTGTAGAAATTTGCAAGAGTCTTTGGTGACGTACCAAATCTCCTCAAACTCCTAATGAAGTAGAGCTGCCTCCATGCCCTCTTCGTGATTGCTTCAGTGTGTTGGGCTCAGGATAGACCTTCTGTTACAGACTCAGTGAATGTCCCTTTAAGATAGAGTGTGTGTGTATGTGGCATGCTTACGTCAATAGAAGATAAAGGACGTAATGACGTTGTTGAAGAGGTCAGTCGAAGGAAGAGAGAAAGAGAGAGAAGGGAGAGAGACACCAGCCTGCTAGTTTCTCTATTGATGGATGAGAAACAATAACTGTGTCTACCACTGAAATCCATGTATGGAAATTGGAAGTAATCCGGTGGAGTTCACTTTGTTGCTGACCTGTAGAAGGAAACAGGTGGACGGCCATGATTCGAATACTTTTCGGGGTGAGGAAGTCACTACCGAGTAAACACTGAAGTGTCATTTGGGTTCCATCGTGGAACATTTGGATTTCGTGATTACTCTCTCTATGTTCTCTACATCTACGTCTTATCTTCAGACAATGGTGGTTGTTGAAGAAGCCTTTGCTCATGTTTCACCTTATGGCTTGCGGAACTGAACTTATGAACCATTCCTGGACTTGGAGTTTGGGACTTTGCCACACACACACGAAGAGTTTAGTTTTTGGGGTTAATGTTCAAGGTTTAACATTTTTAATTCTAACATTCTAACATTTTTACTTTTATTTTTCGTATTATCATAAGTAGTGATTAATAAAATAGTTTTAACACTCAGTGTGTTTCGTTTGTTGCTGGTTCGTAACACTTCCGAGATGTTGACGCCCACACTCTTTTGCTCTCATTCTCTCTCTCTAACTGCTTCCATTCACTCATTGACCATTCACAACCTTGTTTACAGCTTATTTTTTTTAGTTTTTAAATTTTTTAAAAATTTTATTTACAGCATGGTAACAGGCCCTTCCGGCCCAACGAGTCCACGCCGCCCATTTTAAACCCATATTAACCTACCCGTACATCTTTGCAATGTGGGAGGAAACCGGAGCACCCGGAGGAAACTCACGCAGACATGGGAGAACATACAAACTCCTTACAGACAGCGACGGGAATCAAACCCCGATCGCTGACGCTGTAATAGTGTCGCGCTAACCGCTACGCTACCATGCCGCCCATGGTTACCCTGGTTTTACCCCAACAGAGGCAGCACCCTCCCTGCAGCCTTACACAACTACTTTTCAGTTCTGACCAAGGACCTCCAACCTGAAACGTTGATTCTGTTTCCGTTCCTACAGGTGTGACCCAACCTGCTGAGTATTTCCACCATTATCTGTTCTTGTACCTTGGGGCTGTGATAGAGTAGTCAGGTATATTGTCTCTGGGGTCTGATTCTGTGCATACAACTGTGTCGTGCTGTTGGTGGACAGCAACTCTGGGGCAGCTTTGCCAGTTTAGACACTGGAGCCAGTGGGCTTGGGCCATGTTGCTGGGTCTGAATCTGGTGCCAGAGTCAATGTCAGGTGATCTGTCTGGTTTCCTCCTCATGCTTCAATATCTGGGTATAACTGAATGGTTTGCTGGGCATTTTCTGAGAAGTCACACATCGGTCAGGCCAGGTGAGAGCATCAGATTTCCTGCTGTAAGGGGGAGGGGGTGCTTTAGGATCATCCACTTCTCCAATAGTTTTCAAAAAGAAATCTCGATATTTAATTAACTGAAGGTAAGTTTCCGCCTGCCATAGTTGGTTTTTGAACTGAGGATCACCAGTCCAGTGACTTAACCACCAGACACCGCTCCCTAAGCCTGCATCTGATTTTTTGAAAATGGACCTCGTTGATTTAGAGGAAATGAAAGTCTCTGTTCCATACCACCCTCGCATTCTCCCGGTTATCCTTGTGCAGTTCAGTGTGCGGAAAGATCCATTCATTGATACTTTTGTTGTGTTTTACCAGTGGCGTTCTGGGGAGATATTGCTCTGGATGAAGAGGATCTGAAATATTTTCATAGTGATGGAAGCTCAGATTTAATGGGACAGGAAACTGACAGAACAGGACACACATCTGGTAAGTGTTGCTAAACTGAGATTGTAGTGATGCTAGATATGGACAAATGGCCACAAGTAAGGTCATTGTGAAGGGACAAGGATAATACAGCCCAATAAAATGGGAAACTTTTTGTTCTATGATGCCTTATTTAAACAGGGATAAGACATCAGTCAAAACTGAAGAGAAAATGATAACAACAATGAAAAATAGAAGTTAACAGAATCATTCAAGAATTGTAAAGTGTTTTGACCACCTGTCGGCAGGAAGAGGGTTGTTAGAGGGAAGAAGCTGAAGAATTGGAGATAGGGATAGAATCTGAGTGGTGGGAAGTGTCATGGAATTGTACAGCACAGAAACAGACCCTTCAGCCCATCACATCCGTGCCGGCTTTTTTGCCCATCTACACTAATTCTATTTGCTTGTACTATGCCTGTGTCCTTCGAGACCTTGCCTATTCGAGTGCCTGTTTACATTCCCCTTAAACGTAGTGATTGTATCTGGTTCCACCACCTCCTCTGGCAGTGAGTTCCAAATATTAAACCACTCTGCGTAAAAATAATTTCCCCTCAGACCCCCCTTAAAGAGACAGGTGAGAAGTCTCACAGCTCTCATCTCTGTAACCAATCCTGTACCCTGTAAATGTCACCAAATTGTATTCAGCTCTGGGGAAGTGGTGTCGGGATTCACAGAAGATCCCAGGTTGGTTCAAGGGAGCTATTGTTAATTCTGTGAAGACCAGAGGAATACTGATAGTATAGAGCAATAGGCTTAAAAGACAGCAGATGAAATTTGCAGCAATTCTGGTGTGAGAGGGTGTGTTTTGGTAAAATAGATACAAGTGACATTTATAGAACATAGAACAATTACAGCACAATTCAGGCCCTTCGGCCCACAAAGCTGTGCCGAACATGTCCTTACCCTAGAAATTACTAGGCTTACCAATAGCCCTCTATTTTACTCAGCTCCATGTACCTATCTAACCGCCTCCACCACCGTTTCTGGCAGCCCATTCCACACACTCACCACTCTCTGAGTAAAAAACTTACCCCTGACATCTCCTCTATATCTACTCCCCAGCACCTTAAACGTATGTCCTCTTGTGGCCACCAGTTCAGCCCTGGGGAAAAGCCTCTGACTATCTACCCTATCAATACCTCTCATCATCTTATACACCTCTATCAGGTCCCCCCTCATCCTCCGTCTCTCCAAGGAGGAAAGGCTGAGTTCCCTCAACCTGCTTTCATAAGGCATGCTCTGCATTCCAGGCAGCATCCTTGTAAATCTCCTCTGCACCCTCTCTATGGCTTCTACATCCTTCCTGTAGTGAGGTGACCAGAACTGAGGAAAATACTCCAAGTGGGGTCTGACCAGGGACCTATACAGCTGCAACAATACCTCTCGGCTCCTAAATTCAATTCCCCGATTGATGAAGGACAATACACCATATGCCTTCTTAACCACAGAGTCAACCTGCGCAGCCGCTTTGAGCATCTTATGGACTCGGACCCCAAGATCCCTCTGATCCTCCACACTGCCAAGAGTCCTACCATTAATACTATATTCCGCCAACATATTTGACCTACCAAAATGAACCACTTCACACTTATCTGGGTTGAACTGCATCTGCCACTTCTCAGCCCAACTCTGCATCCTATCTATGTCCCTCTGTAACCTCTGACAGCCCTCCAAACTATCCACAACACCCTCGACCTTCGTGTCATCCGCAAACTTACTAACCCACCCCTCCACTACCTCATCCAGGTCGTTTGAGTGGCAGTGGGCTTCAGTTGCACCATAAGTGGCTGAGGTAGAGCATATATCAGTGGTATTGGAGGGACTGTGGTTGAAGGAAAAGATCAAGGGATCTGGGAAGAGGATCAGCCAGAGGTGTGTCAGTGGGCAGCACCTTGGTGATCATCAGGAGGCTGTGACCAGTCCTATTCCTGGAACACTTAGTCTTGGCCAAGTTCAGTCCAGCACTGTGGCAGCTGTGTTAATAACAACAGAGATTCCAAGGAAAATCAGGCAGTTTTCCCTGGAATTGTGTGGAATCTCCTGGACTATGTTTATCTCTGAATCAGCATCATTTGGAAGCCTAGTCACCTGTTCATTACATCACTGGGTGGAAGTTCACTGCTGTTTTACATCAGAAGATCAACAGAACTTTAAAAGCAACTTCACTACAGGGAGCAGTTTTACAATGTCCTGAATCTGGGAAAGGCCTGTAGAATGCCAGGCTTAATTTCCCTTTCTACTGGAACAATTTTACATGTCAATGTGGGCATCATGGTTACTGGAACAATTTTACATGTCAATGTGGGCATCATGGTTAAGAAGTTTGCCAATGACACAGAAATTGGCTGTGCAGTTGATAGTGAGAAAGGAAGTTTGAGACCCCAGGAAGGTATCAGGTGAGGCAGGTTAAACGTGCCAGCAAATGAAATGCAGTTTGGATAGACAATGTGTTTGGGGAGTGAAAGCAAGTCGACGTGAGTGTCTGCAGATGCCTGAAACTGGAAGAGCAGGAAGATATTATCCAGGGCCTGTCACACAAGAGCAGAGATCTTGTCACAACTATGTAGAGGGCTAGTTAGGCCACAGATGGAGTACTATATACAGTTTAGTTACCACATCTCAGGAAGGATGTGGCAGCACTGGAGAGCGTGCAGAGGAGGTTTGAGGATGTTGTCAGGATTATGGAATTTAGTTTGAAGAGATTGGCTGGGCTGGGGTTGTTTTCTTTGGAATATAGGAGACTGAGGGGAGAGTTTGGTGTACCAGACCTGCCTGTGGAGGGCTTAACACTCCCTGCCCTTGTATGTTGTACTGGGAGGATGTGGTGCTTTAAAGGTTTATGTCAAGTAAGAAAACATTTTGATTTCTGTGGCACCATTCACAACCTCATGAGGTTCTAAAGCACTAGTAGCCACTTTTGAAGTTTAACTGTTTTAATGTGGGCAGCTCTGTGCAGAACAGCAAGTTTCCAAACAACAGTCTGAAAGAACCTTTGTAATTATGTTATTTACTATTTAAACATTGCCAGGACATTGGGGAGAACATTTTGAGACCTGTGGAGGGGCAGTGCTTCAGATTAATCTCTCTCCTCACACAGCGTATACTTGGGACGGCATAGGAGTGTCAGCCGAGGTTCTCACTCAAGGCTCAGCAGTAAGGTGGCCGTTCCCAGTGTTCTGCGTGCCAGATTTTTCAGAACACAGGGTGGTGTTCACAGGAAAAGGACAGGAGCCCATGGGCTTGGAGCTGCTTGATTACTTCCCATGAGATGTTAAAGCTCGGCTGAATGTTCATCCAAGTACAACTACAGCAAACTCGACAACAATGTCCACAAACACACAGAGCTCTGCAGTTGTTCCGTTCCCCCTAATTACCCACTTGGTCCATTTTGAATCACTCAGGATCTGCATCTTTGTTAAACGATATTCAGGATGTCTCTCAGTTTTACACAAAAGCCATAACAACATTAATAAGCACCCTCACATTCCAGAACACTCCACGCTACTTCAAAGGGAAGTCATCGAAGAAAAGTATCCCCAGGGTTAGAGCAGAGGGCTGAAGGCTTGATTTCCTGCAGCCCTCACCGCCCCCCATGGCTCCGCTCCGCACATTGCCCCAAATCGGGCACAGACTTGGGTGGGATCTTGAGGTCAGAATCCGAGGAGAGTCATAAGGTCGTAAAGCCACAAGGGATCAGAGACCAGGAGAGATGACAACAGAAAGGTTGAAAGTGATGATTAAAGTTGGAGCATTGCTCAGGAGCTGGAATTGGTTGGTGAAGTGATTGGAAGTGAAAAGTGTTAGAGCACAGGGACCAGCGGACAGTGCTGTCAGTGCAGAGCTCCCAGACTAGTGACCCTTGCACTGCAGAGCTCCCTCAGTACTGACCCTCACACAGTGCAGAGCTCCCTCAGTACTGACCCTCACACAGTGCAGAACTCCCTCAGTACTGACCCTCACAGTGCAGAGCTCCCTCAGTACTGACCCTCACACAGTGCAGAGATCCCTCAGTACTGACCCTCACACAGTGCAGAGCTCCCTCAGTACTGACCCTCACACAGTGCAGAGCTCCCTCAGTACTGACCCTCACAGTGCAGTGTGTAAAGAAACCACAGAGACAGTATAAACTGTGTTGTAGGTTTTCTATGTTTCTATGTAAATGAAACAGTTCTCTAGTGTGTGTAGAGGGAACAAAGGTGTATGTACGTGTTCTCAGTGTGTCTTTTATATACTCCGGGTCTTGGGATTTGCAAGTAGAGGCAGAGAGTATTAAAGTGGGGTAGTTATGTTGAACTGGTATGAAAAGCTCTTTGGGTCACAAGTGGATGATTGCATTGAGTTCTGGTCACTGTACTTCACGAGGCAGTCCTTACACTCTGCCTAATGTCTCACTCAACCACTGTCATGGATGCTCCTTTTGTCGAATTCTGAAATATTCCCAGGCTTACTGCCCGTTTTGACGACAGTGTGTGTCTTTTCCTTTGAGCTACCATTACTTTTACTTTCAATTTTGTTACCCAGGGCTGTTGGGTTTTTGCATCTTAAAGCAGTATGTGTTTGTTGTGCACAGTGTGTTAGTTCTTCACATTCAGCCATTGCTTATTTCCTGTCCTATCTTTTGAAGTCATTTCCTAATCTACCATAGACAGCTCGTGCCTTGTATCTTCAAAGTTTGTTTTGTTTGGATATAAGACCCTGGTTTTTGATTGAACCAAAGCAATTTCAATTTCTACATAAAATTTAACATGGAAGCTGTGTTACGCAGAGTGAGTTTATGACGTGCAAGGATGGTGAAAAGGGAAGTGAGGGGGGACGAGTGGGCAAATGGGACTGAGCAACTGTTGTTTGTGAATGACTTGCACAAGAATGTAGGTGGTCTGATTAGTAAGTTTGTGGGCAACATGAAAATTGGTGGAGTCACAGATAGTGAGAAAGTGTTTAACAACATAGTGGGACATAGATCAACTAGAAAGTCAGGTGGAGAGATGCAGATGGAGCAAAGGAGAGGTGACACGTCAGATACTAACAGAACATACAGAGTAACTGACATTGACTGTGTGAGTGTTGATGTAAAGAGAGAACTTGGGGTACATGGCACAGATGGAAAGGGTAATGAAGAAGGCATTTGACATGCTTGCCTTGGTAGACCAAGGCATTGAATAGAAGTATTGGTACAGCTGTACAAAACATTGGTAAGAGCACAAGATCTAGCAGCAGAATCAGACCATTCAGCCCATCAAGTCTGCTCCGCCATTCAATCATGGCTGATTTTTTGCCTCAACCCTATTCTCCTGCCTTCTCCCCGTGACCCTTAACCCCCTTGACAATCAAGAACCTATCAATCTCTGCCTTAAATACACCCAGTGACTTGGCCTCCATCATCCTCTGTGGCAACGAATTCCACAGATTCATCACCCTCTGGCCGAAGAAATTCCTCCTCATCTCAGTTTTAAAAGGACATCCCTTTATTCTGAGGCTGTGCTCTCAGTTCCTAGACCCTCCTACTAATGGAAACATACTCTCCACATCCACTCTATCCAGGCCTTTCATTATTCAGTAGGTTTCAATGAGATCCCCCCTCATCCTTCTGAATTCCAGCGAGTACAGGCCCAGAGACATCAAACACTTCTCCTATGCTAAGCCTTTCATTCCCAGAATCATTCTTGTGAATCTCCTCTGGACCCTCTCCAGGGCCAGCACATCCTTAGATATGGGGACCAAAACTGCTCACGGAACTCCAAGTGCAGAGTATTTAGAAACCAACACCTTATAAAGCCTCAGTGCAATGAATGCTAACATTGCACTTGCCTTCTTTACCACTGACTCAACCTGTAAGTTAACTTTGAGAGAATCCTGAACCAGGAGTCCCAAGTCCCTCTTCACCTCCGATTTCTGAATTTGAAGTGCAGTTGGACCACACTTGGAGTATTGTGTACAGGACTGGTCGCCACATTCCTGGAAGGATGTGGGAGCAATAGAGAGAGTGCAGGAGAGATTCACCAGGATGTTGCCTGGAATGGAGGGCTGTGGTATTAGGGAGACGTTGGATAATATTGGGTTTGTTCTTACTGGAACGTAGGAGGCTGAGGGGTGACCTTATACAGGTTTATAAAATTGAGCATCAAAGGTACAATAGAGAGTCTGAATCTTTTTCCAGGGCAGGGGAGTCTGGAACTAGAGCGCACAGGTTTAAAGTGAAAGGGGAGAAATTTAAAGGAGATCTGAGGGGTAAATGTTTCCCACAGAGGCTGTGTGTGTATGGAACGAGCTGTCTGAGGAGATGGGAGAGGCAGATACGGTTACAACATGTGGAAGGTATAGAGGGATACAGGCCAAATGCAGGCAGTGTAGATGGTCGTGGTCAGCATGGACGAGGTGGCCAAAGGGCCTGTTTCTGTAATCTGATGATTGCTCACGAAGGAGCTGGCACAGACTCGACAGGCTGAATGATCACCAACTGGTTCTTCGTACCTCTGGTGGCACTCCCTCATTACAGCCCCGTCGTGCAAGGTGAGACTATGGACACGTGAACTGAAGCATTATAACTCTGGTTCGGGGGGAAAGACCAGCCACGTGTATGTTGGAGCTTCACCCCTGGAGCTCCCCCCACACGGGTCCACCCCTGGAACCGCTCCCCCCCCACGGTTGCCCCGGAGCCGTTCCCCCCATGGTCGCCCCTGGAGCCGACCCCCCCCACCCCCAACAGTCGCCCCAGAGCACACCCGGATGTATAAAACGTACACATTGCAGGACTTGGGTTACAGTATTACACTCTATCAGCATGATATCTCCCTCTTCCACGTTCATTCCACAAGTGATGTGAAGGAGAGGCCCAGCCTGTCAGTGTAGGGGTGGGGGTCTCCCTCGTCCGTGGCCTCTCCCCACAGGGCCCCTGTGATGGTTGCACCAGGCCTTGGTCTGCTCTTCCTCAGCGTGTTGCCCCAGACCTTGCACTGTGCCAGTCAGCAGCATTGCCTCACAGATGTAACAGCAGGTTTGGGCAGACCAGGGTGCCTCTTTCGCCTCATCCATTGTCTTCCAGCGGCAGTCACTGTTTGCCTCGTGCCCATCTCTGGGATCAGCCTGGAGAGCACACAGCCCCGTCTCACGTAGCTGCCTGGGAAGCTCTGGAAAGGGAGGCAGTGTCCACCACAGGGACACTGCCTCCCTTTCCAGAGCTTCTAGCCATACGTACATTCCAGGAGGCTGGAATCATGTGTCATGGCTTTGCCTGTAAGCAGGTTGTTCGGGGTGAGGGGAGTTGGTTGTGCTCCATCCTCAGACTGATCCTGGGGTAGGTTTGGGGGGTTGCTGGGACCAGACTAACCCTTGCTGCCTGTGTAATCAGTGTGCATGAAGCAGACGGAGAAAGACCAAGCTTTAAACAGCCCTCATGTCCCTGGAGTGGTAGATTGGTCCTGAGCCAATGAGGGAGACCTTTCAGGTATCTCACACTTCTAAGTCTAAGGAGAGTCTGGGTGCAGAGCAGAGTAGGGATTGGGATAAGATGTAGCAGCTTGAGCCCAGGTGGCCAGTGGCACAGCTGGTGGAGTCGCTGCCTCACAGGAGACCCGGGTTCAATCCTGGCCTCGGGTCCTGTCTGTGTGGAGTTTGCACGTTCTCCTTGTGACCACGTGGGCCGTTTCCTCCCATGTCCCAAAGATGTGCAAGTTGGTAAGTCAATTGGCCGCCACATGTTGCTCCTGATGTGTGGGTGAGGGGTAGCATCTAGGGGGGAGTTGATGGGAATGTGAGGAGAATAAAACGGGTTTGGCTAGGATTAGTGCAATGGGTACTTGATGGTCGGTATGGACTCAGTGGGCTGAAGGGCCTGTTTCCTTGCTGTACCTCCCTCTGACTCTGGCCGAGAGAATCGGGAATGTGAGTGAAAGTGGACTTTGTGGAGGGGAGGGGGGATCGGTGAGAATCTGATCGCTCGGGGACAATCCTCCTCACCAGCTGCAAGTGGCCAAGGCCCCTCCTGTACTCAGCACGAACTGGGGAAGGGGATTGGGGTGGGGGTGGGTGCTGTGGACGTTCCCAGAGGGAGATTCTCCTGAGCTACAGAGGTCATCAGGAAGGACTGAGAAGAGTGAGATAAGATATTTATTTATTAATCACATGTACATCGAAACACACAGTGAAATGCTTTCTTTAAGCATTACTGAGAATGTGCTGGGGGCAGCCCACAAGTGTCAACATGCTTCCGGCGCCAACATAGCATGCCCACAACTTCCCAACCTGTGCGTCTTTGGAATGTGGGAGGAAACCGGAGCACCCGGAGGAAACCCACACAGACACGGGAGAAGGTACAAACTCCTTTCAGACTGCGGCGGGAATTGAACCCAGGTCGCTAGCGCTGTAATAGCATTGCGCTAACTGCAACAAGAGTGCCCTTGAACGGAGATCCAGGTTCCCCTTCACTTTGTGTCCCTTTGCAGAGTAACTGCTGCTGTCTTGCAGCACCTGAAGTAGTCCCGGCAGCAGCTGGTGTGTGCTGTCACCGATTCAGGAGCTGCTCATAAACACGGCCAGGAGCCGAGCTTTGGTCTTCACAGGGAGTTGGAGTTGATGATGAGCTGCAAGATGCTTGTTATTTTCCCTAATACATGTTTACCAGGAGTGCAGACACTGCAACGACCACCGTCTCCCCAGCCTCACTGCTTATTTAGCAGCAGCGACCCAGCCCCCTGCATCCCCAGCCTTTGAAATGTTTACCACGTTGGGTATTAGAAGTTGGGTGTTTTACACATTTGCAAGTGCGGAGTATGATAATTATCAGTCCAGCTCAGACACACAGAGCAGCATTCCAAATACCTCAATAAATACCTTCCTGAAATTGCTGTGAAAGTCTCAACACAGCAACTTGTAGCAGTTCCAGCTCAGTCATGTTAGAAATCACTGCACCATGTCCGTTCCAGCGAGCACACCCCGCCCCTCTCCCCTTCACTGACTTCACCAGAACACATCGCACCCACCTCTACCTCTCGCTCCCTCACCCCCTCCCTCCCCCCCAATTCTCTGCCTATCTTGAGTCCAATACTAGACTCAACTAGTTAGCAACTATCGGTGCTGTGGGTGTATTGGATAGTGTAAACCCAGGCTCCTCCAGTACCACAAGTCACTCTGTTTCTGCACACTCCTGGGAGTGAAGTTCCAGTTTACTGTGGGCTGGGTGTAAAGCAGACTATGGGTGAGGGTGGAATTTCATTGACATACCCTCACATTTTATCTCATCTCCTTATGAGATGAAAGGAGACCTTTCAGCCATTGAATCTGTGCCAAGTCTTGGAGCAATCCCATTCCCCACTAATTTCCCTGTCTCCTATTCTCTCCCACATACCCACGAACTCCCCCGATCCTTCCACGGACATGGGGGCAATTTACAGCAGCCCTTTAACCCACCTAAACGCCTTTGGCATATGGGAGGAAACTGGAGCACCCAGGGCAAGCCCATGGGGTGATGGAGAGCAGGCAAACTCCACACAGGCAGCACCCAGGGTCAGGATTGAACCTTGGTCGCTCAGAGCTGTGAGGCAGCAGCTCTACCAGCTGTGCCACAGCCTGGCTTAGTCATCTGCCGTCTAGCCTGGAGCAGAGAAAGCTCAGTCTGGAAGTAAAGAGAATCTCTGCTGGCCCCCCAGTGCAGCACTGAAGGGGCTGTGATACAGGCTCTTTTTCAGAAGAGGTTTTAAGCTGTCTGTCTGCCTGTTCTGATGGAACAACCCCAAGCAGAAACTAAACTACTCCTGCTTTTATGTTCTTATGTTACCAGTGGAGGGCAGGACAATTAGTTCTCCCTTTCCTGATCATTGCTTCTTCAGCCAATATCACAATAATTAAGCGGTTAATCATTAATCTGTGTCTGGTCAGTAAATTGGGCCCCACTTTTGGTCACCTCTTCTTTCACTGAGAGTTCATTTCCTTCTATGGAGACCCTGGGGCTGTTTTTTTTCTCTGAAGGAAGGGTGCTCTGTAATTCAAGAGGTTGTTCTTATTGTGCTGGCTGTGACACAGATGTCTCAAATGATGTGAAAGACCCATTGAACAAAAACGACTCCATAAAGACTCTCATTGCCATCCACAGAGTTGGAGTCGAGCCCATCTACAGGAGTGGCTTTCCGCTTGAGACAATCCTGCTCCCATCGGCTGAGCTGGTGTCAATGTCCCTCCATTCAGCAGACACAGTTCTTGTGTCGGAAGCTTATTCAGTTCAGGCTGCTCGGACTATTAAAAACTAATGGCATAAACAAACAATAGACAAAGGTCTTTGAAAGGCCGTTGCTGGATCTTTTGTTGCCCTGACTGAAAGGGCTGGGGCTGGTTAGCAGCTGAACTGTGTCCTTCTGCGATGCTAGCTGTTGCTTCACTGACCGTGCCTTAGTGTCACGACCATTGACAATGAGGTTTATTGCACGTCTCTCAGCTTCACCTTCCAGCGTTTACTGGGTTGCTGCTTCCAGTGTTGGCCCAGGGGCCCCTCAGCCTCCTGAGGCAGATGTTCCAGCCACAGTCCTTTACACAGGAAGGGGAAATCTCTCTGCTCTGCTCATTTGCTTCACTGAAGGCAGCAGTGCAGTCGGCCTTGGTCTACCCATATAGCACAGAAACAGGCCCTTCGGCCCACCATGTCTTTGCCAACCATCAAGTAGATAAGATATCTTTATTAGTCACATGCACATCAAAACACGCAGTGAAATGCATCTTTTGCGTAGAGTGTTCTGGGGGCAGCCCGCAAGTGTCGCCACGCTTCCGGCGCCAACATAGCACGCCCACAGCTTCCTAACCCATACGTCTTTGGAAAGTGGGAGGAAACCAGAGCACCCGGAGGAAACCCATGCAGACACAGGGAGAACATACAAACTCCTTACAGACAGCGGCAGGAATTGAACCCAGGGCTGGCACTGAAAGACATTACGCTAACCGCTACACTACCGTGCCTGCCTATACCTACCTATAGTAATACCATTTATCAGTGCTTGGTCTAGAGCGTCTCATGCCTTGGTAATTCAAGCGCTCATTCAGGTGCTTCTTAAATGTTGTGAGAATACCTGCCTCCTCCACTTTCTCAGGCGGTCTGCTGCCTCCCCGGCCCGGGGCTTGGGCCTGCTCTCGTGGGTACACCAGGGGAGTGAGCAGGCTGTTTCTGCCTCTGAGCCCACAGATCCTGTCTGTGTCCCTATGGTGTCTCTGCTCTGGACCTGTTGTTCCCTGACCAGATATCACCGGCTGTGTAGTCAGCGTGTCCCACAGGACCTGTGTAAAACAGCAGCCCTCAAAGTGCCTCCAACCAGGTGTAAAACTCCCAACAGGCCAAGAGTAACAACACAGATATTTCCTTCATTTCCTCTCCATTTTTCGAGCTGCTTTCGTCCAGGGGCACTGAGAGTGTGTGAGCATTCCTGGGTGTAGGTAAGTGCTTACCTTTCCCCTCTGGCCTCAGGCCATGCGGAAGTTCCTAACCTTTGCCCTTTGGCCGTTGTTTTTCAGGTGGGATGACAGAGTTGCTGAGAAGGCCACATGACAACACCATGGCAACCGGAGGCAGCAGGACACTGAGAGAGGGTAATGTGTTCCCAGCCACGTGTGTGTAGTTTTTGTTTCCAGTTGTATTGCCAGCTCCTTGGTAAAGACCCAACACAACTATCCACATCGTTTACAAAGCATCTGATTCCTCAGTAACTCCTGACAGAACTCGCAGCACAGTGAGGAGTTCTTCTGGTCCATAGTATCCATGCCAATCAAAAATGGAGCCATCCAGGCAAACTGATCCCAGGTCTCAGTCCATAGTCTTGGAGTTTACAGCTCTTGTCTTTATCCAAGTATTTTTAAATGTGGGGAGAATTTCTGTCTCCACCACCCTATCTGGAAATGAGTTCCAGAACCCACCGTCCTCTGGGTGAAAAGTTATTTCCTCAACTCTCCTCTAATCCTTCTACCGTTAACTTCAATGTATTTTGTCTGGAGATTGTTCTCTCTGCTGAGGGAAACAGGACCATCTTGTTCACCTTGTCTGGGCCATGTGTAAGTTCAGTTAGCCTGTTTTGCCTGCTTTTTGTCAACCAGTAGGTTGAAGGAGAGGGTGTTTGACAATGCTGAGGATGGCAGATTGGTCAGTGAAGTGAAAGCCCTCGGGATCCGAGGGAAAGTGGCTGGAAGGTGTGCAGTCAGTAGTGTTTTGACTTCGAGCAAAGACCATCGCAGCGTGTACACGCATCAGACACAAGGCAACATGTAAGTCAACAGCTCCCCGCTGGAACGGGCCCTTCGGCCCACCATATCCATGCCGACCATGATGCCAATCCGAACTGATCCCATCTGCCTGCATGTGGTCCATATCCCTCTAACCCCTGCCTGTTTATGTGTCTGTCTAATTTCTCTAAAATGTTATTATCGTATCTGCTTCTGGAGCTTTCTACAAAATGTTGCAGCCCAGAGTGCAGTTAGTCATGTGAGACAGTCTTTAAAGGGGTGCATGTCTTGTTGTAAGAATTGTTATTCATGGCCCATTTTATGTTGAGGCTCCCCCGGAAAACAAAAACAATGTCTCCTTTAGCGAGCACACCAACCTATCCACTTCCCTATCTGCAGCTGGGTGTTCAGGAGAAGTGAAGTGTTTGATTTCACTGCACTTCATTGACCGTTCAATGTGAAACAAGCTAAACTCTGGAGTGTTCGTAGGATCCTAGAAACATACAGCATAGAAATGGGCCCTTTTACTCACCTCTTCCGTGCCAACTGTTCTACCTGTCTACACTAATCCCATTTGCCTGCATTATGCTTGTATCCTTCCACACTTTTCCTATCTAAGTACCTGTCCAAATGCCTTTAAAAACATTGTAATTGTATTTGCCCCCACCACCTCCTCTGGCAGTTCATTCCAAATATTCACCACCTTCTGTGTAGAAAAACTTACCCCTCAGATCTCCTTTCAATTTCTCCCCTCTCACTTTAAAGAACATAGAACATAGAATATTATAGCACAGTACAGGCCCTTTGGCCCACAATGTTGTGCCGACATTTTATCCTGCTCTAAGATCTATCTAATCCTTCTCTCCTATATAGCCCACCATGTTTCTATCATTCATGTGTCTATTCTAAGAGTCTCTTAAATGTCCCTAATGTATTCTGCCTCCACCACCATTGCCGGCAGTGCGTTCCACGCACCCACCACTCTGTGCAAAAAAACCTACCTCTGGCATCCCCCCAGTAGCTTCCCCTAATTGCCTTAAAATTATGCCCCCGTGTGTTAGCCAGTTTCGCCCTAGGAAAAAGCCTCTGACTGTCCACTCGACCAATGCCTCTTATCACCTTGTACACCTCTATCAAGTCAGCTCTCAACCTTCTTCTCTCCAAAGAGAAAAGCTCACTCAACCTATCCTCATAGGACATCCTCTCCATTCCAGGCAGAATCCTGGTAAATCTCCTCTGCACCCTCTCTAAAACATCCACATCCTTCCTATAATGAGGCGACCAGAACTGAACACAACACTCCAAGTGTGGTCTGACCAGAGTTCTATAGAGCTGCAACATTACGTCGCGGCTCTTGAACTCAATACCCCAACTAATGAAGGCCAACACACCGTTTGCCTTCTTAACAACTCTATCGACCTGCGTGGTAACCTTGAGGGATCTATGGACGTGGACCCCAAGATCCCTCTGTTCCTCCACACTGCTGAGTCCTGCCATTAACCTTGTACTCTGCCTTCAAATTCAATCTTCTCCAGTGTATATCACTTCCCAGTTTTCTGAGTTGAACTCCATCTGCCACTTCTCAGCCCAGTTCTGCATCCTATCAAGGCCTGTTGTAACCTACAGCAACCTTCTATATTATCCACAACACCACCAACCTTTGTGTCATCTGCAAACTTACTAACCCACCCTTCCACATCCTCATCCAAGTCACTTATAAAAATCACAAAGAGCAGGGGTCCCAGAACAGATCCCTGCGGAACACCACTGGTCACTGACCTCCAGGCAGAATACGCTCCATCTACCGCCACGCTCTGCCAGGTTTCCCTGGATCCCATGCCTCCTGACTTTCTGAATGAGCCTTCCCTGAGGAACCCCATCAAACGCTCTTACTAAAATCCACGTACACCACATCCACAGCTCTACCTTCATCAATGTGCTTTGTCACATTCTCAAAGAATTCGATCAGGCTCGTGAGGCACGACCTGCCCCTCACAAAGCCATGCTGACTGTCCCTAATCAGCCTATGCTTCTCCAAATGCTCGTAAATCCCATCTTTAAGAATCTTCTCCAGTAATTTGCCCACCACTGAAGTTAGACTCACTGGTCTGTAATTCCCAGGGTTCTCCCTACTCCCTTTCTTAAACAAAGGAACAACATTTGCCACCCTCGAATCATCTGGCGCTACTGCTGTGGCCTGTGAGAATGCAAAGATCATCACCAAAGGTGCAGCAATCTCTTCCCTCGCTTCCTTTAATAACCTTGGATATTTCCCATCCGGCCCCAGTGTCTTATCTATCCTAATGTTTTTCAAAAGTTCCAGCACATCCTCTTTCCTCACATCGACACGCCCTCGCATATCAGCCTGTTGTATCTCATCCTCACAAATGACAAGGTCTTTCTGTCTGGTGAATACTGAAGCAAAGTATTCATTAAGGACCACCCCTTCCTCTTCCGACTCCAGGCACATTTCCTCTTTTATCCCTGATCGGTCCTTCCCTCACTCTAGTCATCCTCCTATTCTTCACATACGTGTAGAACGCCTTGGGGTTTTCCTTAATCCTACTCGCCAAGGACTTCTCATGCCCCCTTCTAGCTCTCCTAAGTCCATTCTTAAGCTCCCTCCTGGCTACCTTGTAATTCTCCAGAGCCCTGTCTGATCCATGCTTCTTTCTTGCTCTTGACAAGATATTCTACATCTCTTGTCAGCCACGGTTCCTTCACTCTACCATCCTTACCCTGCCTCAATGGGACAATCCTATCCAGGACACCATGCAAGTCCTCCCTAAACAAACTCCACATTTCCGTTGTGCACTTCCCCAAGAACATCTGTTCCCAATTTACACTCCCAAGTTCCTGCCTGATAGCATCATAATTCCCCCTCCCCCAATTAAATACTTTCCCATATTGTCTGCTCCTATCTCTCTCCAAGGCTGTGGTAAAGGTCAAGGAGTTACGGTCACTGTCTCCAAAATGCTCTCTCACCCAGAGATCTGAAACCTGATCAGGCTCATTGCCTAGTACCAGGTCCAGTATGGCCTCTTCTCTCGTCAGCCTGTCCACCCTAACATACCTAACAAACTCTGCCCCATCTATCTCCTTTACACTTTGGAGGTGCCAATCAATATTAGGGAAGTTGAAATCACCCATGACAACAACCCTGTTACTTTTGCACCTTTCCAAAATCAGCCTCCCGATCTGCTCCTCAGTGTCTCTGCTGCTATTGGGGGGGGGGGGGGGGGGGGGGGTCTGTAGAATACTCCCATTAGAGTGATCGCTCCCTTCCTTTTTCTGACTTCCACCCACACTGACTCAGTGGACGATCCGTCCAGGACATCCTCCCTTTCTGCAGCTGTGACACTGTCACTGATCAGCAAAGCCACTCCCCCACCTCTTTTACCTCCGTCCCTGTCCCTTTTGAAACACCTAAACCCTGGAATATCCAGCAGCCATTCCTGCCCTTGTGACAGCCAAGTCTCTGTAATGGTCACCACGTCGTCATTCTATGTACTTACCCACGCTCTAAGTTCATCACCCTTGTTCCTGATACTTCTCGCATTAAAGTAGACACACTTCAGCCCATCCAACTGACTGCAATTTTGCCCTTTCAACTGCCTCTCCTTCCTCACAGTCTTTCTACACTCTGCGTCTACTTGTACAGTAAATGCACCAACCTCTGACCTATCACTCTGGTTCCCATCCCCCTGCCAAACTAGTTTAAACCCTCCCCAACAGTTCTAGCAAACTTGCCCACAAGAATATTTGTCCCCCTCCAGTTAAGTCCCTTTCCATAACTAGTTTAAAACTAATAGATTTATGGTCACTGGTTCCAAAGTGCTCCCCCACTGACACCTCCGTCACTGCCCCACCCTATTACCCAAGAGTAGGCCGAGCTTTACCCTCTTCCTGGGAGGGTCTTCAATTTATTACGAGAGGAAACTTTCCTGAATACAACAAATTCCATCGCATCTAAGCACTGTGGCAGCCCCAGTCTATGTTAGGATGGTTAAAATCCCCTACTATGACAACCCTATTATTCTTGTAACTTTCTGCAATCTCCCTGCATATTTGTTCCTCTAATTCTCATTAGCTATAGGGGGCCTATTTGCCTTCATTAGGTCCATAATCCCTCTATGCCTTTCCTATCCAAGTACCTCTCCAAGTGCCTTTTAAACATAATTGTATCTGCCTCCACCACCATCTCTGGCAGCTCGTTCCAGATAACCACCACCCTCTGTGTGGAAAAACTTACCCTTCAGATCTCGTGTAAATTCCTCCCCTCTCACCTTAAACCTATGCTCTTTAGTTCTAGATTCCCCTGCCCTGGGAAAAAGGTTCTGACTATACTGTCTATGCCCCTCATCAATTTATAAACCTCTAAGAGGTCACCTTTCAGCTTCCTAGGTTCCAGTGAGAACAAACCCAGCCCATCCAACCTCCCCTTATAACTACAGCCCTACATTCCAGGCAACATCCTGGGAAATCTGTTCTGCACTCTGTCTGCTCCCACATCCTGGAGCGTGCTGACCAGAACTGTACACAATACTCGAAGTCTAGTCTAACCAATGTTTTGTACAGCTGCAACATGATGTCCCAACATTTATACTCAATGGCTCAGCCGATGGAGACAAGCATACCAAATGCCTTTTCACTCCCCTATTCACCTGTAACGTCACTTTCAAGAAGCTATGGACTTGCACTCCAAGGTCTCTCTGTACATTAGTGTTCCTATGGTCCCTGCCATTTACTCTATATGAACTATCAGAATTTGACTTCTCAGAGTGATTTACCGCTCACTTGTCTGGATTAAGTTCCATCTGTCTGCTCCATCCAACTTTCCAGCTGATCTATGTCCTGCTGTATCCTCAGACGACCTCCTTCACTATCCACAACTCCTCCAATTTTTATGCTGTCTGCAAAACTTAATAATCAGACCACCCACATTCTCATTCATTTATATTTATTACAAACAACGAAGGTCCCAGTACCGATTGCTGTGGTACACCACTTGTTACAGACTTCCAGTCAGATAAACACTCATACATCACTAACCCCTGCCTCTTGTCACCAAGCCACTTCTGGATCCAGTTTGCCATCATACCTCCGATCCCTTGTGCTTTAACCTCTAGAACAGCCAACCATGTGGGACCTTGTCAAAAGCCTGACTAAAGTCCATGTAAACCACGTCGACCACTCTGCCTTCATCAATTTTCTTAATTAACTCTTCAAAAAAACTCAAGCAGATTTGTGAGACATGATCTCCCCTGCACAAAACCTACTCTTTCCCTTGCTACCCTCTTGCTTCTTATAAAAGGCTTTAGCATTCTCCTTGATCCTTCTTGCCAAGGTCATTTTTTGGCCCCTTTTTGCCCTCCTAATTTCTTTCTTGCGTTCTGTCCAATATCCCCTATAAACCTCAAAGGACTCATTCAATACTAATTTCCTGTTCCTGACATACACTTCCTTCTCTTCCCTGATGAAACCTTCAATATCCTTTGTTAACTAAGGTTCCCTAAACTTACCATCTTTGCCTCTTACCCTGACAGGGAAATGATCCCTTTGAATTCTTACTAGCTCGCTTTTGAAAGCCTCCCACCTAGCAGATGTTGTTTTCCCCTCCGGCAGCTGCTCCCGACCTACCTCCACCAGGTCCGTCTTACACCACCGAAATCCATCTTCCCCCAGATTAGGTCCCCAACTCAAGGACCAACCTCATCGTCTTCCATGACTACCTTGAAGCTTATTGACCTAAGGTCACTGTTCCCAAAGGGTTTCTACGCAGACTCTTCAATCATTAGACCCCCCCCCACCCCCTTCCCTAAGGTACAGCCCCCTCCCTCGTCGGATTCTCTACCTGCTGCTTCAGAAAACCTTCCTGAATGTATTTTATGACTTCCTCCCCATCTAAGCCCCTGTCAACATTGGGAAAGTTAAAATCCCCCGTGACTACAACCCTTGCACAATCAGCCTACACATCTGTTCTTCTAATTCCCACTGACTATTGGGAGACCTACATCATGGCCTCATCAAAGTGATCACCCCTTCCTTATTCCTAACTTCTCCCCAGATGGCCTCATTGGCCGATTTCCCCCCAGGAGATCCACCCTGAATCTTGCCATAATGCTCTCCCTGCTGCAAACTCCCCTCCCCTTTTGCACCCCTCTGTCGCACATGACACGCCATTACCCCTCCTTTGGCTTTTGTTGTTTACGTCTGAGGTTCCCAATCTGATATCTTAGTTCACTCTGAATGCCCTTTGTAAAATGTTCTGAAGGCATGAATTAGTTTGTATGAGGGTGTGCTGTGTGGGTGCAGCTTTCTGCTCTGAGTGGTGAGTGGTCCAGGTGCTGCTCTGAGGCTGGTTCTAGATGACGAGCTTTTCCACTGGATGTCAGTCAGCTTGAGCACAGGCAGATTCACCTTGGGGTCACTCCCTGACTGCAGTGTGGTGCACTGAGTGCTGCTCTTGCTAACTTTACCCTAGTGAACTCCTGATGCACCTGGAACTTGAGGAATTTGTGACACAAGAGATTCTGCGGATGCTGGAATCTGAAGCCATACACGCACAATACTGGAGGAACTCAGCAGGTCAGGCAGCATCTGTGGAGGGAAATGGACAGTCGACGTTTCAGGTCGAGACCCTTCATCAGGACTGGAAAGGAAGAGGGCAGAGCCAGAATGAAAGTGGCGGGGGGGGGGGGGGGGGGGGGGGAGGAGCACGAGCTGGCAGGTGACAGGTGAGTCCAGGTGAGGGGGGAAGGTAGGTGGGTGGGGGAGGGGGGATGAAAGGGAGTGATGTGAGAAGCTGAGAGGTGATAGGTGGGAGAGGCAAAGGGCTGAAGAAGGAATCCAGTCGGAGAGGACAGTGGACCATGGAATAAAGGGAAGGAGGTGGGAGGGGATGGGCAAGTCATGAGGGCAGCGGAGGGGAAAGAGAAGTCGGGTCTCACCAATGTAGAGAAGGCCGCACTACCATTCTATCCATGGCCTCCTCTGCTGCCACCTTGAGGCCAGATGCAGGTTGGAGGAGCAATACCTCATATTCTGTCTTGGGAGTCTCCAACCTGACGGCCTCAACATCAATTTCTTTAACTTCCGGTGACCCCTCCCCTGTTACCCCCTTCCCCCCCTTTATTTTACCTCATTCCCATGGCCCTCCCACCCCTTCTCTTTCCTCTCCCCCACCCTCACGACCTGCCCACCACCTCCCTCCTGTTCCCCACCTCCCTCCCTTTATTCCATGGTCTACTGTCCTCTCCAACCAGATTCCTTCATCAGCCCTTTGCCCCTTCCACCTGTCACCTCCCAGCTTCTCGCCTCACTCCCTTTCACCCCCCCCTCCCCCACCCACCTCCTTCCCCCCTCACCTGGACTCACCTGTCACCTGCCAGCCTGTGCTCTTCCCCTTCCCCCTACCTTTTTATTCTGGCTACTGCCCTCTTCCTTTCCAGTCCTGATGAAGGGTCTCAACCTGAAACGTCGACTGTTTATTTCCCTCCATAGATGCTGTCTGACCTGCTGAGTTCCTCCAGCATCTGTGTGTGTTGAGGAGTTTGTGGCATTGTCCAGTCTTCTCTGGCAGTCCCTCGAGGTCGAGGGTGACTTGCTTCCACTTTGGTCCCTGTGGCTTCTGAGGTAGCTGATGAGGCCACTCAGGAACTGCAGACTCCTACAGATAGGGTAGATGGATAGGTAGCGAGGTGATGTGCTTCGTGGCTTAACACTGGGCTTCTGAATGCTTGTGATGCGCAGCCTCAATGTTCTCAAAATCATCCCAAATCTCCTGTGAGTGATTGGGCCAGGGATTCTCAGGAGAGTGTGGGGTTGTTACATTTCTTCAGTAGGTTTTTAGGACATCCTTCAATCTTTTCCTCTGGCAATCTCTTCCCATAACAGGGTTGGGAATAGTGCGTCTGTGCAGGGAGTCTGGTTTCAGGCGTGCCCTGCTGAGTGTCACTGAGGCCTCAGTGCTGGGGGTGTTGGCCTGGGAGAGGACACTGATGTTGGGTTGCTTTTTCTTCCAATGAATTTGGGGGATTTTGTGGGAACAATGCTGATGGTGTCCCTCCAGTGCCTTGTCATGACTGCTGGAGGTAGTCCAGGTGTCAGCAGCATCCAGGAGGGCATGAATTTTGTACCAGGTCTGAGGTCTTGATCTTCAAAGATCCTTTTTCCTCAATTAACTGAAGGCTGTCCTGGCGGTGGTGAATTTCATCATCAATCTCTGCCTTCACCAGGAGGTGGCTCTTGAGATATGGGAAGTGGTCCAGGTTTTACAGTATCTGGTCTTGAACTTTATTGTCAGAGGGCAGTGTGGTGCAGTGAGGGCAGGTGATACAGGCTTTAGTCTTGGAGATTTTCAAGCATATCCCTTCTTGAATGCCTCAAGCTTCCTTCACTCAATTGGATAATTCGGGAAAAGGTTATCTCGGCATATTTGCAGCAACTGTTACCTCCTTGGGATACTTCAAAATGCTTTATGGCCAACTAAGTATTCAAGATATGGTTGCTGTTTTAATGGGTTATCACAGCAAGTTCTCACCATGTACAATTGACCCAGTAGTGTGTTGGTGACGTTGGTTGAGGATAAACGTTGGTCAGGCTGCTGAAGTAAGTCTTCTGTATAATGGTTACGTTACTGGACCAGCAAGGTTCAGGGGCATCGGTGCAGAGACACACGTTAATTCCACCGTGGCAGCTAAGGAATTTAAATTCAAACAGGACAGTAGTGTAGCAGGTAGCATAACACTATTACAGTGCCAGCGACCCAGATTCAATTCCAGCCGCTGTCTGTAAGGGGTTTATGCGTTCTCCCTGTGTCTGCGTGGGTTTCCTCCCACATTCCAAAGACGTACGGGTTAGGAAGTTGTGGGCATGCTATGCTGGCGCCGGAAGCGTGGCGACACTTATGGGCTGCCCCCAGAACACTCTACACAAAAAGATGTATTTCACTCTGTGTTTTGATGTACATGTGACTAATAAAGATATATTTTTTTAAAAATCTGTTTAAAAACAAGACGTTAGACTCGGTCACAGTAACCAATAAACTACCAGACTGTTGTAAAAAAAAAACATTTGTATAATGAATCTTATACATCCACCTGATAAAGGAAGGGGAAGCCGCAAGAAAAATTGTCTGATGTAAAGATGATGCTCAAGCGGACAAGGGAGTAGCGGGGAAGATGCCGGAGTCTCTGGGGGGTGGGGCTGCACCCCAGAGACGGGAGTGCTGCACATACCTGAGACGTCTGAAAGTGCATAAAGCCAAGTTACAGCTCTCCCGCCCCAAATGCCGGAGTGGTTACTGTGCATCAGGCAGCAACACCACAGGCATAGACCAGGTCAGTACCGGACCGGGACAGGGAGCTTCACCCATCACAGGTTTCCCATGTCTCTGTGTCCATTAGCCTGCACTCAGTCCTGAACGCACATGTCTGAGACTCTCCACACATTTGGAGAGAGGCGTAAACCCACCTCCTTTATCCTGGCCGCCTCACAGCCCAAGAAGGGCAGGTCCAAAGGTTCGAGAATCTTGCTGGCCAAATCTTTGGATCTTTCAGAGGCTGTGTTTCCTTCGTCCAATTATTGTTTAAAGAAAGCTGCTGAATTGTTAAAATTTCACCTGTTCATTAAACAGTAATCCGGAGGATTAGCAGTAGTCTAATGGTGAAGTTACTGGCCTGTAACCGAGCTCAGGAGCGTTGATCCAGAGAGGTGTTAATCCCACTATGGTAGTTGAGGAAGTTAAATCTAAGTAATTAAATCTGCAGTTAAAATAACAAATGTGACTCCATAGTGCTGACTAATGAACTACTCGATTGTTTCAAAACCCCTGTATTTAAACTTCTATTATTGGCATCTGGGCATCACCGAAAAGGCCACCGTTTATTGCCCATCATCTGTTGCCCTCAAAGGTGGGAGTGAGCCATCTTGAACAGCTGCATCCGGTGTGGTGAAGGTGCTCCCACAGCGCTGCTGGGGAGGGAGTTCCTGATGACAGCGAAACATTTCCAAGTCAGGACGGGTGTGTGACATGGAGAGGAACCTGCAGGTCGTGGCGTTCCCATGGACCTGCTGCCCTTGTCCTCGGTGGGAGAGCTTCTGGTTTTGGGGGTGCTGTTGGAGTAGACTGGGTGAGTATCTGCAGTCCGTTTGTAGACGGTGCACGTTGCAGCCAGTGGTCCAGGGAAGTCGATGCTGTGGATGGTGTTGAGCTGGTTTGAGTTGTTGGTGCTGCACTCATCCAGGGCAAGTTCCATCACACTCCCAACTTGTGTCTGTGCTGTGAGATATTCAACCCCCTCACCACTCGTTCCCACTGCTTTGCACCTGGGAAAGTCCCGATGGATCACTACGCGGGTAACCTCCTGAGATGTTCCTCCAGCAGCTTGATCAGGAGGCGGTGGAGTCCCTTTCTCATGCCCACGTTGCAGAAGGAAGCACCGTCAGATCATCCAGCTGGACAACGGCCCCTCCCTCAGGCTGAGACCAGAAACATTCTTGGCAGTTCACATTTTACACTGGATTAAACAGAGCACCACTTCCTCTCCAATGTGTACAGTGTGGTGTACACAATATCTTGCCCACTATAATGGTGGAAAATGCACATCGTGTCACGTAAGCTGCAGTGAGTGTACACCATAGCAGGTACATGACATGTATCACAGAATAATTACATATGTGTGTGTTGTGTGTGCCTGAGTAAGAGGGAGATTGTTTAATAGAGATCCTACCTGCAGTAAAATCAATGCTCCTGCCCTTGTAGGTAACCGGGTCAGAGTGAGACGGAGGAACCAGCGTCGGCAAGCGGGAGCTTCTCGGAGAAGAGTCAGCCGAGCCGCAACGTCGAAGGCAGAACGGATCTGGCCTGGGGGAATAATTCCCTACGTTATAGGGGGGAATTTCACGGGTCAGTGTGAGTCTGAAAGATAAAGTCTAACTTTTACTGCAACGTTTCTGTTCTGGATGTAGCAGTGGCAGACCCGAGCATTGTTTTACTTCACATCTCGGTGTCGGCGTCAACAGCAACCGCGGCAGCTACCGAGTGGTTGGTGTTGACGGGACAGTGTAGCCTGACCCTGTATTCAACCCAAACTCCACCTGTCTTGACAGCGTTTGAGGAGGAACACACACAAAGTGCTGGAGGAACTCAGCAAGTCAGGCAGCATCTATGGAGGGAAATAAACAAGTCGACGTTTCGGGTCGAGTCCCTTCTTCAGTCCTGATAAAAGGTCTTGACGCAAAATGTAGACTGTTTATTTCCCTCCATAGATTGTGCCTGACCTGCTGAGTTCCTGCAGCATTTTGTGTGTGTGGCTCCAAATTCCAGCATCTGCAGAATCTCTTGTGTCTGGTGCTTGAGGAGGCAATGGGTAGTGGGCAGATCACTCAGTATTTTACCTGTGCTGTATCTGCCCTCAAAGAGTGTTCAGTGGAACTTTGCAGAGGGTGTCTCAACTCCCTACAGTACCACCCTGGGAATGATTGAAAGGGTAGTGTCAAAGACTTTTTACTCTGTACCAGATACCTCTTTGCAAAAGGCAGGAGTCAGAAATGGATAATTAAACAGGTATCAGTTCTAGGAAACAGAAGCCAGGCTGAGGCGGTATTCTGGTGTGTGTACCCAGTGGTAACAGCTCTGCACTGTTAGTTACCAACTCCATTTGTATATCCTGGGTTGATTGTGATTGGAACTTGCTCTGGGCAGTGGTTTAAATTTTTTTTTAAATTCTATTTACAGCGTGATAACAGGCCCTTACAGCCGAAAGAGTCCGCGCCGCCCATTTTAAACCCAAATTAACCTACCCGTATGTCTTTGCAATGTGGGAGGAAACTGGAGCACCCGGAGGAAACCCACGCAGACATGGCAGAACGTACAAACCCCTTACAGACAGCGACGGGAATCGAACCCCGATCGCTGGCGCTGTAATAGTGTCGCGCTAACCGCTACGCTACCGCGCCGCACATGGTTGAGTGTTACAATGCAAAATCTGCGGAATGGGATTTGCTGATGAGTTTTACTGACATTAACTACACCCATGAGGTCATTAAACTGCTCCTGGCACTGGGACAAGGTCCCAAAGGCTCAAGTCCAAGATCCTCCTCCTTGGCAACCTCTTCCCATTGTCAGGACATCTCTGCTTCTGTGGAAAGCCTTCTGCCTGCGTTCTCCGGTTTTTACAGCTCCTGTATCAGCACCAGCTCCCGTCACTGCTGCTGCCATGGTAACAATGTGATTGGCACTGCTTAAATCATAGAGGTGAAGGGCAGGGGTGCACATCTGGGCAGGGTTCCTGCATCTCACCATCCTCCAACTGGGAAGATTGCTATACCCCATGACGAGCAATGGTGGGCAGGTGCACACAGACACAGCTGGCAGACAGCTGAGGTAGAGTTACAGAGGCATAGATAGGGAGTTTGAAAGGGGATGTTTTATACAGAGAGTGGTTGGTATCTGGAACTCGCTGCCAGAGGAGGTGGTGGAGTCAGACTCAATCGCTGCTTAAGAGACATTTAGACAGGCACTTGAAATAGGCAAGGCGTAGAAGGGTAATGGGATTGGTGTCAATGGGCAGAAGAGGTCGGCATAGGCAGGGTGGGCCAAAGGGCCTGTTTGTGTGTGGTCTGTGGCTTCAGTCTGTCTGGCTGCGCTCATGAGCAAGTAAAAGATAGTCTAAAACTGGGGAGTTTAATGGGACTTACTGCCATTGTAGTTTGTGTGTGTGCGTGGGCGACCAGGCTAACTGAGCACTTTGTTTGCAATGGTTCAGGAACCCAGAGAGCCATATTTAAACAAGCCATGAGGCACTGGGAGAAGTTCACATGCGTCACGTTTGTGGAGCGATCGACTGAGGACAGCTTCATCGTCTTCACTTACAGACCGTGTGGGTAAGTGACTCGCGTTTCGGGAGTAGGAAACCCAGAGCCCAGGAGGTCAGCAGATGTGGATTTACTTCCGGGGACTCTCTGGCACTTGAGCTGTCACTGCAGAGATTCTTTGTGCACTGAAGTGCCGTGTCTCGACTCTGGGGCAGCACTTTGTGGGTTTGAGCTACACCACAGGACATGAGCCCACAATTAGCCACAGTAGTGAGGAATGCGGTCCTGGTGCTGACTGCCCAGGTCCCACAACATCTCCCGTAGGGAATCTCACCTGTGCCCTGAACAGTGTTCCTACCAAGTTATCTGGCTGCTTAGTTCATGTGTGGGATCTTGCTGGGTGCACAGTGGCATCTCCTACATTGCACTTGTGAGGGGCGTCCTTGACTGTGAAGCACCGTGCGGGTCCTGAGGTCGGAAAGGTCTGGAACCCGAGTTCAGGAAGGTGGGAGTCCCGAGGTTGGGAAGGTGGAGGAAATGAGGTTGGGAAGGTCCGGAACCTGAGGTGGGGAGTCCCGGAGTCGCAAAGGTGGAGGTTCCTGGGGTTGGGGAGGTGGGGGACCCTGGGGTCGGGGAGGTCTGGAACCCAAGGTCGAGGAGGTGGGTCACCCCGGGGTCGGGGAGGTGGAGGACCTCAGGTTGTGGAGGTGGGGGACCCCGGGGTCAGGAGGTCTGGGACCCAAGGGCAGGAAGGTGGGGGACCTGAGGTCAGGGAGATGGGGGGGTCCCTGGAGTCGGGGAGGTGGGGGGGACCCTGGGGTTGGGAAGTCTGGGACCCACAGGCAGGAGGTTGGGGGGGGGTGGTCCCAGGGTCGGGGAGGTGGGGGGTTGAGGTCAGGGAGGTGCTGCACTGCCACAGGTGCTGCCTTCTCCAGTGGAGGAGGGCCATGTGTTGGGGGTGGGGGAGGCATGTTGCCTGTTGTGGTTGAAGCCCCGCTGTGACCGGTCCCCAGGTGTTGCTCGTACGTGGGCCGTCGAGGAGGCGGACCTCAGGCCATCTCCATCGGCAAGAACTGCGACAAGTTTGGAATCGTGGTGCACGAGCTGGGCCACGTGATTGGGTTTTGGCACGAACATACCCGGCCTGACAGAGACGCTCACGTCAGCATCATCAGAGAAAACATACAGCCAGGTAATGCAGCCCATCCGCCCAGCCCCACCAGTGTAGGGCAGCTCCCAGCCCAGGGGCTGCAACCGGGCAACATCTGCATCACACATTCACCGCAACATCTGTACGGAGCATCACTGCATCACCTCACTGGCCCAGGGGACACCTCATCACAGAAAGTTCCACAACACAGCAGCTCCAAAATCAGCACTGGGACCAGGGAACATATCTGAACTGACCCATCATCGCCAAAACCCAGGGAACACATCTGCCTCAAAATCTGGGGGAACATCTGCACTGGGTCTAGTGAACATCTGCACGTATGGTACCTGAAGTATGCAGAGGAACATCTGCATTGACCCAGGGGAATATCTGCATAGAGGGAACATCTGTGTATCTGGAACCTGGGGGATATATCTACACTGAGCTGTGTCCCAGTGGGACCAGGACAAGGGGTGGGGTGTGAAACACCTGCACAGAGACACAAGGGATCCGTCTCCATTGATAAGGAAGCACCGACCTTGGTGTTAAAGAACACGTGAAGCTCTGCAGAGGCTTGGCTGCAACATGTCAATGAAGAATCTGCCCATCACCCACACACTCCTCCCACTGGGTCTCCTCCCCCCACTGTTCCCATCTGCCTTCCCCACCCCACTTATTTGGTTCCTCTTCACCTTCCTTTCTTATCAGATCCCATTCATCTGCAACCCTTTGATGCCTCCATCCATCATCTCCCAACCTCTATGACTACCTCCACCTTCCCTCCCCCACCTGACTCCATCTGCCAATCAACCCCTCCTCACCTGGATCCACCTATCGCCTGCCACATCTTGCCTCACCCCTCCCCCTCACTCCTTCATACTGGCCATCTTCTCTCTAGTCTCTCGGTCCAGGTGAAGGGTCTCGACCCAAAACATTGACTGGTCATGTCCCTCCACAGGTACTGCCTGGCCCACTTGGTTCCTCCAGGTAAAGCCTGACCCAGCAACTGAAATTTCAGCTATACTTAAATTGAGTCCAGGCTCCACCAGGAGTGTAGGCCATGTCAGCGGGGATCAAGTTCTCCTCCAGTACAAACCATTTCATTATAAAGAGCTTCACTGAATAACAGTTAAATTTGCAGCCAGGGGAAATTTTGAAATGATTATCCTTACAAAATTCTAACAATTTGTTTGGTCATTTCCTGCCACTTCTCAGCCTAGTTTAGTTAAGAAAAGACTTCTTGGTTAAATTTTCTGCTGCCATTTTACCCCTCACTGGCAAAGATCAATGTAGTCCCAGGGCCGGGTGTTCTGAGCTATCACCTCCATGCCAGCTGGGCATCACCACACAACGGTGCAGCCAGACGTGCTGCCTTTGGAAAGTGTGGTTCATGAGAAAACTTTCAACCTCAACATTACAAAGTGTGTGGTTCCCAATGATACCTCTCCCAGTTACACAGTAACGCTGATTGTTGTTGTGTCATAGGGCAGGAATACAACTTCCTGAAGATGGAGCCTGCTGAAGTGAATTCCTTGGGAGAGACTTATGATTTTGATAGCATAATGCACTACGCTAGAAACACCTTCTCCAGGTTGGACTTTAAGGTTACGTGGATTTAGTTCTTCACACCTTCTGTCAATGGTAACAAGGAGTTACAGAACACTCACAAATCCGTAATGACTGACCCAAGACGGTTTAGATACAACCAACCCAGCCTGTACAGGTCCCACCTCCCATGGTTCTAAATCCCTCCGTCCTGCCCTACCCCCCAGCCACACCTCCATCTCTCCTCCCGTTCCTGTGCTAACTGGGCCCAGCTCCGACCAGAAGTAATCTGGACTTTGCTTCCTTTGGCTCCTGTGGTTCAGTCTCCTCCCCAGCTCCGGGTTCTCTGCCTGAGGCACTCATCCTCCCTTCTACCATGTTGTGAGCCCCAATTTAGTCCAGGACCTCTGGCTGGTCACTCTCCCCCTCAGTGTCCTGCAGCTGCTCAGTAAGGTCCTTGACCCTGACACCAGGGAGACAAGGTACCATCCTGGAACCACATTGGCTGCCACAGAAACCCCTGTCTACCCCCCAACCATCAAGTGTCGCTCTCCTTCCTTCCTCCCCAATAGAGCTCTGCCTTCACTTACCACCGTGTGTCCCAGCTCACCAACATCCCCCACACTAAGCTGCTCCTCTGGTTTAATTGATTAAATAATTGTTATTTTCTGATTAATTTAACATAATTTAACAGAAGGGATTAGTTTAATTAAGTGTCATTGGCTTAATTAGTTTGACACAACATCATGGGCCGAAGGGCCTGTTCCTGTGCTGTACTGTTCTGTATTCCATGTTAATTTAACTCTATCAAAAATACTGTCACAAACTGCCTCCCAATTTCACTCCTAAATTCCCATCCTTTACACAACATTGAAATTGGACTTCCTTTTGCCTTTATTCACAAACACAACGTCAGATCCCAGGGAATGCCTGGGATTCCCAGAACATTGGTCAGGATTCTCTTCTGCCATTGGTTGGATGGCAGTGCATCTGACCAGGAACCCCAGCAGCGTGGGCACAGATTTGTAGTCTTGTCCTCTCTGTTGGGGCCACCCCTGCTTGTGCTACCTCGACCACCCTGGAGATCTCTCCACCTCTGCCCTGGGATCTGCTGAAACTGAAACCTGCTTGGGTCAAGGCAGCCATGAGCCCCGTGGGTGTCAGTGAAGCTTCCGTCTCCGAGTCCTAAGGTTTTAGATGGCAAGGGTGATTAACCCAATCTTTGGGCCATTTTTGTCTGGAATTGGCTGTTTGTTTTTAGGATGCAGGCGATCTCTCCTATGGAGTCCAACTAGGAAACCACGTGTGCTTTTCCGCCCATTGCTTGGTTTGGGTGGGGGCTAATTCAGTGGGCTGGGACTCCTGCATCTGTGCAAACTTTCCTAAAGGGGAGTCTTTGGGCATCAAAGGAAAAACTGTCCAGCCAACTTATTCGAATCTATTCCGGTTAACCTGTTCCAGAATTCGGACCATGTCTCCTGGTGGAGCCTCCTGCTCCCAGTCTAAGTACGAAGAAAGCAATATCTCAGCAAAGGCATTATGCCCATGGAGAACGTGCAGCACAGGTTTATCAGGCTGACGGCAGAGCTGGAAGGGTTAAGTTTTAGGGCTAGATTGTTTTTAGAGAGATTGTGGGGGGTGGGGGGAGGGGTGGTCACAGACCTAGTTTGTAAATGCTGAAAGGAATTGAACATGAAGGTTGAGCGAAGTCCAGAACAAGAGCTTAAAAGTCCAGTGTGATGTGAAGCCACTTTTTCCTGGTGGTTATTTTGTGGTGCAAATGTGGGACTGCCCCGCCTGCCCCAAGAAGCTGATGCCCAGTGACTACTGAAAGAAGACCAACATTGCCAGAGTTGTGTCAGGCTAAGACCCTCAAGGAATTTGAGATGAGGATCAATCAGCTTAACAAATGCCAGGCAGCTTGAAAGAGCAGAGGTGAAACAGATTTAACCGCGCAAACTCTAGTCTCTGGAGAGGGTGCAGAAGATGCTGCCTGGATTAGTGGGTGTGCGCTATAAGGAGAGGTTGGACAAACTAGGGTTGTTTTCTCTGGAGCGGCAGAGGCTGAGGGGAGACCTGATAGAAGTTTATCAAATTTTGAGGGGCATAGATAGAGCAGACAGCCAATATCTTTTTCCCAGGGTTGAAATGTCTAACACCAGAGGACAAGCATTTAAGGTGAGGGGAAAAGTTCAAAGGAGATGTGTGGGGCATGTTTTTTACACAGAGAGTGGTGGGTGCCTGGAATGTGCTGCCAGGGGTGGTGGTGGAGGCAGATACGATAGAAGCGTTTAAGAGGATCTTAGGTAGACACATGAATGTGCAGAGAATGGGGGGATATGGACCATGTGCAGGCAGAAGGGGTTAGCTGTCATTAGCTTAAATAGTTGGGCACAACATCATGGGCGAAGGGCCTGTTCTGTACTGGTCTATGTTATCCAAATCCAATGTGCCACAAATGCTTGAAGCCTGCAGATACATGGAAAATGCTGGTATAGTTAGCAGGTCAGGTTTAATGTTTCCCTGCTCCATGACTCTGACTATGAAGGAACCTGAAAGTTCTTCTCCGAAGATCACTGAAAATGTTTTGCATGTCAGTCAGATGACATGTAAATGGCAATCTGCCTGACGTACAGTGAGTTAATCAGCCATTCACTAGTTGCTTCAATGACATTACACTTGCTGCTCCCAACACTCCCTAATTACCAAGTAAACCTCAACCTGATTCATCCAAAGCCTAATATTTGCTATGTCCTCGGCTCCAGCTTTGCCATATTCACAGCCTGTTGCTCTCTGTTCGTTTCAAAGGGGTGTTTTTCTGGATACCATCCTTCCTCGGAGAGATGATCATGGCATGAGACCAACTATTGGGCAAAGAGTAAAACTGAGCCAAGGAGACATCAGCCAAGCCAAGAAACTATACCGATGCCCAGGTAACTTGACAAGAATCTGGCTTCTATTTTCAGAAAGAATTCCATTATAAAAATTCCAACTGTAAACGTCAGTATCCTGTGAGGTGGGGACACAGCCGCTGGAAGACAGGGTGATTGGGCAGCCCATGTCCAACCTGTTATAGTCAACGGAAATGAATGAAACGGCATGGATTGGTGCAACAGGGTTTGCATCAACATTAATCAACTGAACCAGTGTGAACTGGGTGTCCACAGGTAACGTAGACAAACGTCCAGACGTGGGAACTAGGAGATGGAGTAGGCCACTCAGCCCCTCAGTCCTGCATCACCACTCAATTAAATCGTGACCTCAGTGTAGCCTCTGTCTCTGTAACTCTTGCCTTCCTGACTACCAAGGGCAACCTTCCACCCCTTTGCTTATTAAAAATCTCCCTCTGCTGTAAAAATATTGAAAGGCACTCTACTTCCTCTGCCCTTTGATCTGTGAAAGAAAAACAATCACCTCATCTGCCTTAAATCCCTTTGTTTTTCGAGTAACCCTAGTTCTAGATTATCCCACATTCACACACCCTACATCCACCCTGGTAGGATCTTGTATGTTTCAGTCAACCTCTCATTCTCTCCCTCACCAGATACCAGCCTGGACTGAACAGCAGTGCCTCTTAAGACAACCTGCCCATTCTAGATATCAGTGCAGTAAACTTTCTCTGAACTGCTTCACAAGAACACAATAGGAGCAGCAGACCCCTCAAGCCTGTCCCTCCATTCAATATGATTGTGGTTAGTCTCTACTTCCTCAGGAGGCTAAAGAAATTTGGTTTGTCCCCTTTGACTCTCACCAACTTTTACCGATGCACCATAGAAAGCATCCTATCTGGATGTATCACGGCTTGGTACGGCAACTGCTCTGCCCAGGACCGCAAGGAGCTGCAGAGAGTTGTGGACACAGCCCAGCGCATCACGGACACCAGTCTCCCCTCCTTGGACTCTGTCTTTACCTCTTGTTGTCTTGGTGAAGCAGCCAGTGTAGTCAAAGACCCCACCCACCCGGGACATTCTCTCTTCTCTCCTCTTCCATCGGGTAGAAGATACAGGAGCCTGAGGGCACGTACCACCAGACTTAAGGACAGCTTCTACCCCACTGTGATAAGACTATTGAACAGTTCCCTTATACGATGAGATGGACTCTGACCTCATGATCTACCTTGTTGTGACCTTGCACCTTATTGCACTGCACTTTCTCTGTATCTGTGACACTTTACTCTGTACTGTTATTGTTTTTACCTGTACTACATCAATGCACTCCGTACTAACTCAATGTAACTGCACTAGTAATGAATTGACCTGTACGGTTGGTATGCAAGACAAGTTTTTCACTGTACCTCGGTACAAGTGACAATAATATACCAATACCAACCTGCTGCAGGCCTCAACTCCTTTCCTCTGCCAGTTTCCCATGACCATCAATTCCCAGATCTTTGATTAACTTATCTCCTCTTTAAATACCTCCAGTGAGCCAGCCTCCTGACCCTATACCTCCCGGGTAGAGATTCCAGAGATTCACCAACCTCTGTCAGAAGAAATTCCCATGTACCTTAAATAACCACTCCCTATGTTGTAACTCTGTCACCTCATTCCAGACTCTCCCACTAGTGGTAACATCTCAACGTCTGCCCTGTCTTGCCCCCTTGAGATCTTGTATATTTCAATAACTTCACCCCTCATTCTTCTAAACTCCAAAGAGTACACATCCAACTTCTTGAGCCGTTGATGATATGACAGCTCTCTCCTCCCACCGTTTAGCCTAGCGAATCTCTTGGACTGCCTCAGATGCATTAATAGCCATCCTTAAATGAGACCAGTACTGTGCACTATATTCCAGAGGTGGCCTCACCAATGCCCTGTATAACCAAATGTAATCCCCCAACCTTTATGCCTCTAACAATTAAACAATAATGATCAGTTAGCTTTCTGTAGCTGCAGGCTAGCCTTTTGTTATTCTTAGAGCTCTGCAATCTCTCATTGTTTAGATAATATACTGTACATTTTTTTTAGTTTTCCTGCCAAAATGGACCATTTCACATCTTCTGACATTAATACTCCATCTGCCAGATCATGGACAAACATACGCAATGGTGTAAAACTGGTGTGTATACAGCAGGGTATGTCCCCATGCAGCAACAGTAAAACAGGTGCAGAGAGGTAAAACTTCTCTATGTAACAGTGTGGGTTTTAACATTTTCAAAATTCAGCACCAGGAAGCCAAGCAATAGAAAATACCACAGGATTGGGCAGTCAGTGTGGATATATGAAAGGAAAATGATGCTTCACAAAACTGGTAGAGTTTTTCGAGGTTCTAACCAGTGAACCAGTGGATGTGGTGTGTTTGGACTTTCAGAAGCTTTTAATAAAGTGCCTTATGAGGTTATTAAATAAAATTAGAGCACACAGGATCAGAGCTGAGATACCTGCATGGGCTGAGGACTGGTTAATGGATAGATAATAGAGTAGGAATAACCATTATTGGGTTGGGAGGGTGTCTCGTGGTGGGAGATAAAGGAATTGGATCTGGGGCCCCAGCTGTTCACATTCTATATCAATGATGTGGATGGAGGGACCAGGTGCAATAACACAAAGCTGGGTGGCAGTGTGGGTGTGAGAGAGCTACATTGAGGCAGTGTAGGCTAAGTGGACAAGCACATGGCAGATGTCTTAAATGTGCCTTTAAATGAGTCAGGGGTATGGGAGCGAGCAGGAGAGTGGGGTTGAAGCCAAGATTGAATCAGCCGTGGTCTTACTGTATAGCAGAGCAGGCTCAAGGGGCTGATTAGCAGACTCCTTCTATTCCTAATGTTCTTGCGGAAGGATATTATCCAAGTAGTCAAAGTGCTCCATGTTTTCCTGTTGTGCGTTAGTCTCAGTCCATGGTGGGGTTGGGGGTTGTCCAAACACTGGTAGATGTAACCACTTGTTTTCTCAATATTGATCGTGAGTCCCAGGTGTCACGAACCAGCAACAAAAGAAACACACTGAGCATGATTCAGTGTTAAAAACTATTTTATTAATCACTACTTATGATAATACGAAAAATAGAAGTAAAAATGTTAGTATGTTAGAATTCAAAAATGTTAAACCTTGAACGTTAACCCCAAAACTAAACTCTTCGTGTGTGTGTGTGTGGCAAAGTCCCAAACTCCAAGTTCCGGAATGGTTTTTAAAGTTCAGTTCCGCAAGCCATAAGGTGAAACATGAGCAAGGGCTTCTTCAACAACCACCGTTGTCTGAAGATAAGACGTAGACGTAGAGAAACATAGAGAGAGTACATACGAAATCCAAATGTTCCACGATGGAACCCAAACGACACTTAAGTGTTTACTCGGTAGTGACTTCCTCACCCTGAAAAGCATCCGAATCGTGGTCGTCCACACACAAATACCTGTTTCCTTCTACAGGTCAGCAACAAAGTGAACTCCACCGGATTACTTCCAATTTCCATACATGGATTTCAGTGGCAGACACAGTTATTGTTTCTCATCCATCGATAGAGAAAACTGGCAGGCTGGTGTCTCTCTCCCTTCTCTCTCTCTCTCTCTCTCCTTTTTCTTCTTCTGCTTCTTCAACCACGTCATTACGTCCTTTATCTTCTATTGACGTAAGCACGCCCCACACACACAAACACACACACTCTCTATCTTAAAGGGACTTTCACTGAGTCCGTAACACAGGCATTTGAGTGTATTGAAAGAGTTTCATGTGGTCAGGTGGCCTTCCTTTGTGTGTGTCACCAGCGTACTCGGGTTTAATTAGTGATGACCTCTGTGTTGGGCTTCACATGCACGTGGGCAAGATTGATGTTTCCCTGTCATTGGGACTCAGATGTAAGGTCTGGTGGGAGGTGGTCACCAATGAGGAGCGGGATTGTTACAACACAGGGGCCACGACACTGGGCAACAACACAGCCTTGCTTGATTGCGGTGCTGATGCCCAAAAGGTGTGTCTCTGGGCCATTGCCAAGGTCCAGAGTCGCAGGTGTTTTGAACTTGGCAGTTCCATGTAGATAGATAGATAGATATCTTTATTAGTCACACGTACATCGAAACACACAATGAAATACATCTTTTTGCGTAGAGTGTTCTGGGGGCAGCCGGCAAGTGTCACCACGCTTCCGGCACCAACATAGCATGCCCACAGCTTCCTAACCCGTACGTCTTTGGAATGTGGGAAGAAACCGGAGCACCCGGAGGAAACCCATGCAGACACGGGGAGAACGTACAAACTCCTTACAGACAGTGACCTGAATTGAACCTGGGTCACTGGCGCTGCAAAGAATTACGCTAACCGCTACACTACCGTAGTTGTGTATTTGTCAGGTTATCTGAAAATTGCGTTGCTGATCACAGGATCATGTTCAACACAAAGCACAAACTACTGGAAGAACTCAGTGGGTCAGGCAGTGTCTGTGGAGGCAAAGGGTCAGCATTTTGAGTCAACATCATACATCCACTGCTGCTGCCTGACCCTCTGAGTTCCTTCAGCAGTTTGTTTTTTGTTCCAGGTTCCAGCATCTGCAGTTTCTTCTGTCTCCATCATGTTGAGCATCCCCATTGAGAGGGGACTGCCTTGGAATTAGCCTTTCCTACTCTGCACCAACTCTGTCAGTCCAGTCAGTTCTTGCACTGGAGGCTCAAAAATAATGGCTTTGTCTTCTTTAGGGATGGTGAAGAAGAACTTTATTGAGACTGGCATAAAACTGCTCTTCTTGTGCTTGTTCAGAGTTGGAGCAGATGCACTGTGAGGGCTGCAGGTCACTGACTGTCGGCTTGAGTTTAAATCGAGTGTTGTTTGTTAATCCCACAACTGTGGGTTTAACCAGTGCAGTGAGTGCACTTCTTGTGCTGGTTATCATCTCCAGCGGAGGGCGATGGCTCCACTCCTTTCCGTGAGTCATTCTGTCATTGGCGATTGTCGATACTCCCTATGCCAGTTCTCATGCAACCATTGCTTCTCCTGGCTCGGGTCAGTACTGCCAACGTTATTCGGAGTTTGTGAATTCCAGGTCGTGAAGTTGATCATTTGTTTTGGATCACAGTGATCCCACTGGGGGCACCTATGCAGCCCCTGCCTCATGTAGGTGAGCTGAAGGTGATCCCAGGACCCAGTGTCAGGTGACCATGAGACACACACCAGCTATGGCCGAGACGGGCAGTGCGCCACAGGGTGTTCCAGGCTCTGCAATATCCTGGAAGGAGAGTCTCAGAGTTTCCCAGGGCAGCCTCCAGCAGAAGGAAGGAAGGCAGGCGTGCAGGGTTTGCAGGGGGTTGTCATTTGATAGCGTGCAGCAGTTTGATCCTGGCCATCGACAGGTTGCTCATAACCCGAGTACACAGACGGTGTCAGACACTTGATCTCCATGTGTTGCTCTTGTTCACGTCTGGCAACAGCCCACAGAAAGTAATCGGCTGTTGTGAGCTCCACACAAATGCTCTTTGAACATTTCCTCCTCATTAAGTTGCCCTAATTGTTGTAGCCTTCTCATGATGTTCTTGTAAAACACTTGATCAAAGTGGAGCCCACTTTCCCCTCCAGCTGTGTGGCTGGTATTGACAGGTGTCTGGTGTGAACTATCGGCTGTTAGAGTATCAAAGCACTGCCCGGAAGCTTTAACAAACCCCGGTCGAATCGTGAGGCAGCCCAGCAACCACGGCGACAGGAGGGGCTGCTGCTGCCTCTGGCCTTTTGTTGTTGCCCAGGGAGGTGTGCACTTTGAGCTTCCTGCAGCGTGGTGGGGAATTTGTTCCACTGCTTTCCCGCTGTTTCTCTGCAGTTACAGGGCTGTAGCATTGCTGCCTTGGGGCTTGTTCTCCCTGTGACTCGGGGAGGTGTATGAGCTGACGGTTTGACATTGGGTCTGGTGGACAGGGAGCCCAGCCTCTGAACGTGTGGACCTTTGAGCTGACACTGCCTACTGGATCTCTCTGTGACCCCGGCTCAGTCACCAGCACGCTTGGAAGGGTCACAGAGAGATACAGCAGGGAAACAGGCCCTTCAGCCCATTGAGTCCATGCTATCAATCACCCATTTACACTAATCCCATTTTAATCCCATTTTTTTTATTCTTCCCATGTTCCCAGCAACTGCCCCCCAAATTCTACCCCGCACCAACAGACCAGGGGCAATTTGTAACGGCCATTTAACCTTCCAACCTGGAGACAAAGGCAGGGGGCTGTGAGGCGTGGGGCTGTGAGAAGTGCCTGTTCCTTGTGCCACCCCTTCCCCAGCCTTTGCCAGTTACACAGCAGGGTGAGAAGTTTGACCGGACGGAGAGCCCCTTCGTTAGAAGACAAAACGAGAGAGGCATCCCCCAGGAGTGGGAGGTGAGTGTGGGTGTGCCTGCTCCCTGCCAGTCACAGACCAGGCAGCCTCACCTCCCTCATTCTCCTCCCATTATCATGATGACATGTTCCGGGACACCAGAGATTGTTGGAGAACGCTGGGAAACCTGTCGGAGCGATGTGGCTGGAGCCGGCATTGCTGACGGCTGGAAAGCTCCACAGGTGTGGAATGTGGGGAGAATTAAAAGTGGAGTTGGAAGTAGGGTGAGTGTGAATGTTGCTGGTCGGCACAGACTGGATGGGCTAAAGGGCTGTTCCCTGCTGTGTCACTCTGAGGTCTGGCACGACAGGTACAGATCACTCCTCACAGCCCACTGCCTCTCCCCACAGGGAAGTGACTGATAGCTGGAGCTTCTCCCCAGAGCTCCAACCCCGACGCGGGCTCGAACACAACAACCGGTCACTCCTCTCCTCAGAGTTCCCCTTTGTTCTTTAGTGGATGGAGTCCGTGTGTGGACGGTGTAGCAGGGTCAGAACAATGGTCTGGCTCATTCAACAACCACCCACCTTCCCAAACTATCACCCCCAGCCTCCCTCTAATCTCACCTAAACTGGACTCGTGACCTCATGATCTACCTTGTTATGACCTTGCACCTTATTGTCTGCCTGCACTGCACTTTCTCTGTAACTGTAACATTCTGCATTCTGTTATTGCTTTTCCCTTTTTCGATGTACGCATGTGATGAAATGATCCGTATGGGTGGCATGCAAAACAAAGTTTTTCACTCCCGCCCCGCAATCCCACACCAATCTCCCTTGCTCCTTCCCTCCTGGCCCCTCACTCTATCTCACCCACTTCCCTCTCTCTCACCCCTCATTTCCCCCTTACTCTCAATGTGAGTGTTACCCTCTCTTCCTTTCTCCTTCATGTTTTTGTCACTTTAACTGCAAAGTGTTCCTTGATGTTTTGTTTTTCAGCCTGTGGTGAAAGTTTGCAGGACTCTGTTGGGAATTTCTCAACCCCTGGGTTTCCAAACAGCTACCCATCCTTTTCCCATTGTGTGTGGAGAATATCAGTGACACCCGGAGAGAAGGTGAGGCCAGGCCAGGGGCTGGGCTGGGGCGGGCTGTGTCTCCGCTGGGTTCCATGTGTAGTCTTGCTGCAGGCTTGAATCTGGGCCCCCTGGGCTTGGGTCTTTTGGAGCTGTGTGCATTTGGTTAGCAGCCAGTGGACCATGCAGTGGACTGGGCTTCTCGTGCTTGGGCAGAGGGGTGATGCTCACAAAAGTGGATGAGTTAAACCCACACATCCCTGCAGGTAGAGTGATTCGAGCACCCCTCCTCTTGGGTCCTTGGTTATCCATCTGAAAGTTCTTTCCAAGTGTTTTTGACTCTTACCATGAAGGACGATCTTTCCTGAATAAGTTCTCAAATTACTTTACATCCCCTTTAGTCTAAGTCTGCACCAACAATTCAATGTTATATGGGTTTAGCTGTTGTTTTCATGTATCATGTATTTCTTTATTCCACGCAGCTCCTCCTGTGGACAAGGAGCCACCTTTGTCTGGTGTTTGCAGTGGGTTGTCCACCTGTTGTGGAACCCCTTCCATCTCCAGCTGCTACTTCCCACTGAAAAGAGCGAGGTGGGCTGTACAGTTGCCCCCACCCCCTACCCTGCCCACGCACACGGAGCGATGCCTGGCACACCACTCTCACTTCGGAGTTTTCCCAAATCCCTTGTTCTGTCCTAATCTCCCTTGAAGAAATGCAGATAAATCAGCGCTGGACACAGGAAAATGGGAGTGCGGTTCGGCCCCTCAAGCCTCCCCCACCATTCGACGTGATCGTGGCTGATCTGCCTCAGACCTCATCTCCTCGTCTGTGCCAGGCCCCCAAAGCCCTCAGTTCCCTGACCTTTCAGAAAGTTACCAGCTTCCTTTTTGCGTGCCCTTAATGTTCCAGCCTCCGCAATCCCGCTGGGCAGAGGATCCCAGACACTCACCTCCCTCTGCTGATCAGTTGCACAAGTCTTTCAGTGGTTGGAATTAATGAGTTGTTGCATGCCAGGGCTGGGAGGGGATTGTACATGTTCACCATCACATCCTTCTGGGGCAGGTGGAGCAGGGGTCGGATAGAGTGATGCTCCAATGGAGTGGTTCCTCAGCCCTGACTGCAGAAGTATGTGTACGTGAGGCTGCTCCCTATCTGTGCTGCATGGCCTTTGTAACCCTTCGTGTCTGCCATGTGTGAATAATTGCGGCAGTTTGTATGCAGATCGTTGTCTTTCAGCTGTTCAACTGATGTGGTTTATTTCACTGCTGTCACTGAGTTGTTCGAATTTATAAACCACTGATTCCCAGGAATCTGTTGATGAGCTCAACCTCACATCGGATTGGTTACTGCAGACAGAGAGGCCGTTCAGCCCCTTGTGTCCATTCTGGATCTGTGTAAGAGCTGGCCAGCCAGTCCAGTTCCCCCCACCCTCTCCCCACACCCCTACAAACTCTTTCCTTTTAAGTATTGTCACTTTTGAACACACAGACCATCGAACAGTACAGCACAGGACAGGCCCTTCAGCCCATGATGTGCCAAACTAATTAAACTAGTGACTACACACATACCTAAACTAATCCCTTCTGTCTACACAATGTCCATACCCCTCCATCTCTGCACGTTCACGTGCCTATCTGAGAGCCTCTTAAATGCCTCCATTGTATCTGCCTCCACCCCCACCCCAGGCAGCACATTCCAGGCACCCACCGCTCTGTGTGTGTAAAAAAAAACTTGCCTCACACATCCGCTTTGAATTTACCCCCCTCACCTTAAATGCTCGCCCTCTGGTATTAGCCATTTCTATGGACTTGGATCCCAAGATCCCTCTGTACATTAACTGCGTACTGTCCCTTTACATTTGAACTCTCAAAGTGCAACACCTCACACTTGGCTGGATTAAGCTCCATCTGCCATTTCTCTGCCTATAGCTGCAACTGAGCTATATCCTGCTGTATCCTTTGGCGATCTTCTACACTATCCACAATGCCACCAATCTTTGTGTCGTCTGTGAACTTACTAACCAACCCATCCACACTTTCATCCAAGTCACTTATATATGTCACAAACAGCAGAGGTCCCAGTGTGGATCCCTGTGGAACACCACTAGTCTCAGACCTCCAGCCTGAATAAGTCCCATCGACCACTACCCTGTCTTCTATGGGCAAGCCAATCCTAAATCGAAATGGCCAAGTCACCGTGGATCCCTTGCATCTTAATCTTCTGGATGAGCCTACCATGAAGACCCTTGTCAAACACCTTACTAAAATCCACGTAGACAACATCCACAGCTCTACCTTCATCAATCACCCTCATCACCTCCTCAAAATAACTCAGTCAAGTTCGTAAGACATGACTTGACCCACACAAAGCCATGATGACTGTCCCTAAGTAGGCCATGGTTTTCCAAATGCTCATAAATCCTATCCCTAAGAATCCTCTCCAATTGCTTCCTGTCGTGAGACTCACAGGTCTATAGTTTCTAGGATTATCCCTATTTCCCTTCTTGAACACCGGAACAACATTAGCTACTCACCAGTCCTCTGGGACCTCGCCTGTGGCTGGAGAGGACCCAAACACCAAAACTAAATCCGTCTCCACCCCCCAACAGCAGTGCATTCCAGATCCTAACCATTCCCTGCAGACAGAAGTTCCTCCTCCTGTCATTCTTTTTACGTTTTCCTAATCACCTTCATTCTTTGTCCTTTGGTTATTGACCCCTCCACCAATGAGAACGCATTCTTTTTTTCTACTGTGTTCATGCCCTTCAAGATTTTAAGTGTCTCCAGCAGATCACCTTGCAATCTTATGTTCCAGGGAGGACAACCCCAGCTTCTCCAGCCTTTCCACAGAACCTCATCCCTGGAATCACTTTGCATATGGATCAAGCAGCTTCTCCAAAGCCGCCTCATCATTCCTAAAGTGTGGTCCCAGACTGGACTCAGTACTCCACTTGTGGCTGAATCAGTAGTGTTATAAGGGTTAACCAAGCCCGGGGAGCCCTGTGTGCTTTTGAACCACTATCTCAACCTGCCTGGCCTCTTCCAACGATTGATGCACATTTACCACCGGATCTGTCAGCTTGTATCCCCTGTAGAATCGTGCTCTCTGGTTTGCATTTGTTCTCCTTTTACTTCCTAGCAAAATATTGCACTTTGCAAAATGTCTGCATCCCACATGTCTAAACATTTCAGCTCTATCCTTTATTGCTATCTTCCACGCTATACTTCCAGGATTAGATCTTAGAATAAGTTGCTGAAGAGGAAAGTTCAATAATAGTGGAGTGAGGGAGGCCGCTGTCACCGGGTGGTGTATGTGCTGTCTGTTAATGGTATGGGCTGCCTGACCATTGATTGGCGGTGGGAAGAATTGGAAATCTGACCAAACGTGACACTTTTCACCACATTACTGCTAAACAACAAATCTGAACTCTCTTCCCACAACTTACGATTTGTGTGGGGCAACATAGTGGAGGATGTGATGGAGTGTCAGAGAAACTTTCTTGATCCGTATGCTTCTGGCCCAGTGAGGAAGGCAGCATTCTCACAAAATGAGGCAAGTCAAGAAGTACCATAAGAACACAGGAAAATCAGAGCAGGAGTAGGCCTCGGCCTCTCAAGCCTGCCCCACTATTCAATATGATCATGGCTGATCTGCCCCAGGTCTCTTCTCCTCTTCCCAGTTTCCCAGAGCCATCAGTTCCCAGAACTTTCAAAAATCTATTTCCTCTTTAAATACCCCCAGTGATCTACCTTCACAACCTTCTGGGGTATAGAATTCCAGAGATTCACTGCCCCCCGTGAGATGTTGTTCCAATGCATCTCAGTTTTATATTACAACCCCTAATCTAGCATCAGTGGGGGAGTGTCTTAGAAACAGCCATCACAATATCATTAGGTTTCAGTGGAGAAAGATGTGAAGCACTCCAAGTTTAAACATCAGTTGGAGAAGGGCCCAGTTTCAATGAGAACAGATCTCCCTCGGGTAAAATGGAACCGAATTTAGGCAGAGAAAATTGTAACTGAACATTGGGAGCCTTTTAAAATGGTGATGCTTTGGTGACAATTGAAGCACAGTTCCTGGAGGAGGGAGGGAGAGCTGCAGGGATGACCAATGAGTAAATGAGAGCAGAAGGAAGGAAATATGACATGCCACATTGACGAATTTTAGTGAGAGCCCAGTCGAATTCGGAAGGTTCAGAGAAGAAGGATTGTACTATAGGCCTCCAAATAGTCAACAGGAATTAGAGGAACTAATATGTAGGGAGATTACAGAGAGTTGCAAAAATAATAGAGTTGTTATAGTAGGGATTTTTAACTTTCCTATTATAGAATGGGTCTGCCATAAAGCTAAGGTTTTAGATGAGATGGAATTTGTTAAGTGTGTTCAGGAGAGTTTCATAGAACATAGAACAACTAGAGCACAATTCAGGCCCTTCGGCCCACAAAGCTGTGCCGAACATGTCCCTACCCTAGAAATTACTAGGCTTACCCATAGCCCTCTATTTTACTCAGCTCCATGTACCTATCTAACAGTCTCTTGAAAGACCCTATCGTATCTGCCTCCACCACTGTTGCCGGCAGCCCATTCCACACACTCACCACTCTCTGAGTAAAAAACTTACCCCTGACATCTCTATACCTACTCTCCAGCACCTTAAACCTATGTCCTCTTGTGGCCACCAATTCAGCCCTGGGGAAAAGCCTCTGACTATCTACCCGATCAATACCTCTCATCATCTTCCTGTGTGGTCTTCCACAAAACGTGTGTAGAGAGAGAAAAATGTTTCAGGTCAATAACCCTTTGTCAAAACTGGAAAACACGTTTAAGGTGTAGAGAGGGTTGGAAAGAACAGAGAATCTGCCTGCAAAAGGGTGGAGATCAAAGATGTTTATCAAAGAGATGTGGAGCGGCTGGTGAAACGAGTGGACCTGTGGCAGGTGATATGTGAAGAGTTACGTTGTGGTAGGAAGTGAGAGAAATGATTATAAAATGGATAGAACAGAGGGATCTGGGGTTAGTGCGTATGGTTTGTTGACAGTGGTTGAGAAGCTAGTTTAAAAAGCATAAAGAATCCTGAACTATATAAATAGATGCATAGATAACAAAAGCAAGAAAGGGGAGCCACTACTTAGGGAAGACAGAACGTACACAGTTCAACACAGGAAAGGCCCTTCGGCCCACGATGTCTGTGCCGACCATGATGCCAATTTAAACTAATCCCATCTGGCTGCAGGTGGTCTATAATGACGTGAAGACTTTGGGGAGGGTGCAGAGGAGGTTTACAAAAAGGGGGGATAATTTTTCATGGACTGGAGCAGCTGGGGTTGTCCTCATTGGAACAGAGGAGGTTGAAGGAAAGGATTTAAAATCGTGAAGGTTATAGGCAGAGCAGACAAAGAGAAACTGTTCCCATTGGCAGAGGAGTCAAGAGCCAGGGGATGTAGAACGAAGGTGATTGGTAAGATCACCAAAAGTGATCTGATGAATGACATCTTAACTCAGTGAGCAGTCAGGGCCTGGAATACATTGTCGGGGGACTCGTGGAGGCAGATTCAATCATCGAGCTCGAAAGGAAATGGGGTAAGTATCTGAGAAGAAAGACGTGTGGTTTTTAGAGGGAGTGGGATTAGCTGGATTGCTCTTGCAGAGCCTGTACAGACTGGATGGGTTTAGTGACCTTTCATGCTGTGGTCCTGCTATCTCACACACTCCTGGACAGGTGGTGTGCCATCTGCCTTGGCACTTGCTGAACTGACAGAGGTCACGGCAAGCAGCGGGCCAGGAGGGAGCCATGTTACCACCACACCTTTCCACTGTGAAGGCAGGGGTAACACTGGTATTTATACAGTGCCATGGTGCAGTAAGGTAATGTTCTCAGACAATAGACAACTGGAGCCATGTTGGGATCTCGGGAGGTGGAGGTGTGTGCATGGTTTGAACAAAGTGCTCCATGTTTTGCAGATCATTTTAAACTTCACCACCATGGACCTGTTTAAGAGTCGTCTCTGCTGGTACGATTACATTGAGGTACGGAATGGGTACTGGAGGAAAGCACCACTCTTGGGTACGATTTCTCATGCTGGCTTTGACCAGCTCAACCTATTCCTTGTGTGATCTCTCTTCTTGTTACCTGTTATTTCTGAGCTGGCAGCGTTCCTTGGTTCCTCCCTCCTCGAAGTGCTGGTTTGTGTGGGATTCAGCACTTCTTCTCTTCCCCTCCCCTCTTCCAGAACTGCATGCAGTCTGGCCTCACCAGCATCTTGTACAGTTGTAACATGACAGCCCAACCCCCCGTACTCAGAGCCCTGACCGGTGAAGGCAAGTGCACCAAACACCTTCTTCACCACCTTGTCTTCACTTTCAGGGTACGGTGTACCTGTACCCCTTGGCCTCTCTGTTCTACAACACTCTCCCGGGTCCTACCGTTTACTGTGTAAGCCATGCTCTGATTTAACTTACCAAAGTGCAACACCTCGCACTTATCCAAGTTAAACTCCATCTGCCATTCCTTGGCCCACTTTCCCAGTTGATCTAGATCCTTCTGTAATCTCAGACAACCTTCTTCTCTGACCACTACGCCACCAATTTTGGTGTCATCTTCAAACATACTACCCATGCCGCCTACGTTCTTATTCAAATAATCTATATATATATATATATGTATTATAAAACGTGACAAACAACGGAGGACCCGGCACCGATCCGTGCGGCACACCACTGGTCACTGGCCTCCAATCTGAAAATCAATCCTCCACTGAGTCCTTCCACCAAGTCAATTTTGAATCCAGTTGGCTAGCTCACCCTGAATCCCATGTGGTCTCATCTTCCGGACCAGCCTACCATGTGGGACCTTGTCAAAGGCCCCGCTAAAGTCCATGTCGCCAACAACCACTGCCCTGCCTTGCCAATGCTCTTCATCACCTCTTCAAAAACTCAATCAATCTCATCAAAACTCCACCAGATCTGGGAGCCTGTAGCCACTAATCCTCTTCCACAACCCCGTCCTGCTCAGTGGTCGACATCCCCTGATGCTGCACCCAAGCCTGGTGCTGTGCCCTGGGTGGTTGGTACAGGGCTCTGGCTGCCCTTACTCGGGCACTAGGGGTAGCAGCAACGTGGCCACCCAGCTCTGCACAATGCACATCTGCCTGCCCGCCGACACCAGTGGAGGGGGTTGTCTCCCTGTGGCGTCGTTCAGTGTCTGCGCTACAGACAGGGTTGTGGGAACAGGCACAGCACCGTGGTGCGTCAGTGATGTGCCTGTTGATCGCTGGACAGGCAGAACCTGTGCATTGCAACAGTTTCATTGGTTGGGTCATCAGCAGAGAGTGACAGTGTGTGCGGTTTAAGCCAGTCCCTGGGGCTCAGCTCACCTGCACTGAGTGAAGGGGCTGGGACCAGCCTGTGCCCCCTCGCCCCCACCCTGTGCCCCCACCCCGTGCCTCCCTGCCCCTATACTCACTGGCAGGAAGTGAGCCCTCACAAGCAGCCCACCCAACCTGGGCACACAGACTCAGCACACACCTCCCTGGAGGTAAGCGGAGCAGGACTTTGCCTCTCCAAACCTCCATGGCGCTGGTATTGAGGGGGTGGGATACAGCAATGCCACTCTCCTTGTCTCCAGTCCTCACTCTCACATCCCACCAGCTCCTTCTCATCGGGTCGTACAGCCCAGAAACAGGCCCTTCGGCCCACTGTGTCCCTGCCGACCATCACGTACCCAATCACACCCATACCATTCGCCAGTCCACAGCCGACTGTGCCTCAGTGATTCACATGTTCACCCAGGTCCTTGGTGGTGAGTCTCTGGGTCCACCAGCCCTCTCACAGAATGTTCCAGATCCCAGCCACCCGCCGAGTGAGCAAGTTCTTCCTCGGATCCCCCTAAACCTCGTACTCCTACCTTCACCCTGTGCCCTCTGGACACAAGCCTCTCTCAGTCTGGGGGCGGTGTGAGCCCTCCCCCCCACCCCCGGTCTCGTGCCTTTCACCTGACCTGCTGCTGGGGCAGTGCGGGAGCTGGAGGTGGCGATGGTAAAGGCACAGCCTCTCTTCTTCTGGTGCTCTGAGCCACAGCCTCTGTCCGATGGTGGGTGGAGGCGGCATCACCCCTGGCCTCTGCCCCGCCAGGGGTCGTGTGCAGGTAAGGTGTGACCCCCACCCCCCTCCATCACACCTCAGTCTGTGCTCCCAGCAACTCCTCCTGCTCCGGGGGAGTGGTGGTTGGGGGGGGTTGGTGGGGGGGGTGGGGCTGCAGGTGCAGTTCTGTGTCCTCCTGATCTGGTAGCCACTCACCCCCCCACCCTTGCTCTGCCCTGCCGCCCGCCCCACCCTTACCCCCACTCACTGCCACCCCGCCCCACCCGTCCGTCTCCAGCCCTCCACACGACCCTGATTACCCCTGCCGTTTACTTGGCTGTGACAAGGCTCATCCCTCCCCGACCTTCTGAACTGACTGCAGCCGTGATCCCAGGGTCCTGGGGCTGCGTCCCCACCGTCCGCCGGCATTCACTCCCTGTCCTGTGGTAGCCGGAGAGTCACCTGCAGGGGCTTCTCCTCCACTCCCACCACTCTGTGCCCAGTGTGCCCCTGGCCCCTCCTGTACCACCACACACACCCTGACCCAGCTGTACCCCCTCCCTCCCTCCCCACTGCCGTGCCTGTGCTTAATCTGCCAGGACACCAGCAGTAAGGCAGGTGCAGCGAGCTGGTGTCTGTTGGTGAGCCAGCGTCTGCCGGTGAACTGGTACAGAAGGATCTCCCCCAGAGTACCGCACTGGAGTTGGATGAGAGGCTGGCTTTCCCACAGGGTTGTGGGGAATTGGTCCTGAAGCCAGGTTAAAGTCGGTTTATGACCCCCTGGGGCAGTGCACGTCATGTGGAGATTTGGGTGTCACGGACCTCCTTCAGTGGCTGGTAACTGATCGGCTGATCCCCAGACACTCACAGGAGGTGACACCAGCACCCAGAGTATCCCCAGAGGTCCTGAGGTAACGGTCTGTCTCCTGTGCTGCGGCTCACCAAGGGTTTGTGTCCACCACCCTGGCGGTGCCCTCTCTCTGTGGTGTTGGTGACTCTGTGCTCCAGTCTGACACTGACCAACAGTCCCACGTCCCTGTGGAAGGGAGCTAACTGCAAGTTAACTGTGATCCAGAACTTTGGGATTTTGCCCCAACAAGGCTGCAGTACCTTCATCCCAAACACAGGTCCTTCCTGTCCCGGAGAGCCTCACTGTTGGTGAAGTTCATTGGGAGCGGAAAGACAGGATGTAGTCACCTCTCCTGACCCTTGACTGAGGGATGGACACTGCTGCAGACCCAGGGAGAGGTCCCCTGTTGTCCGGAGTGGTTGGTGGAATCTGTGACGTTGACCAGCTCCTGCTGCAGGGCCTCAGTGCATGGCCTTGCCTCTGGCACTGTGGCACTCCCCCAGTCCTGCAGTGGAGCCCATGCAGGGGCCACACCACTGCTCTGTGGTGTGTGAGGTGGTGACCAGGCCTGGGCGCCTGTTTCTGCGGTGCTGGGGTCTCGTGATGACTGATGGTGCCTCTGTGTCCTCTCCCAGGCAGGTTCTGTGGTGGGAAGATTCCAGAACCCATCGTGTCCAGCGACAGCCGGCTCTGGATCGAATTCCGCAGCAGCAGCAACTGGGTGGGCCGGGGATTTGCTGCCGTTTACGAAGGTATGGACCCTCCCGATGGGAACCAGCTCCGGGGGAGAGACGGCCAGAGGCCCCGGTGTAAAATACACGGCTCGGGACCAGAGCTGGCGGTAGCGGGGTGGGATTGGTGGGATACCCCAAACCGGGGAGCCTCAGGTGGGCGGCGGGCGACGGGAGCATTAATGGGGCAAGGTGGCAAAGGCTGGGGTGTTCACTGAAGGAGCCAGCGCCCAGTCTCCTGGGAGCCATGCTTGGTCAGACCCTGGGGTGCTGGAGGTGGGCAGGGGGCAGCGGGGCGGAGCGGGGTGGGGCGGGGGCAGGGGCCAACAGGGCAGGGCAGGGGAGACTGCAGTTCTGCATCAGAACCCGGGGGAATTCCCAGACCCAAGGGCCGGGGGAGTATCCTCTGACCCAGACTGGAGGGGGGGCAGGGGGTGATATTGTCCTCACCCGGGACTGACTCCACCTCCCCTCCTCGCTATTGATCCTCTTTCCTCACCCTCCCCTCCCGGGGATCGATCTCATTGCCCCCCCCCTCCCCCTGGGGGGATTGGGAAAGACGTGTCCATGCCGCCGAGCCCGGTCCCCATTGTCCCGGGACGTCCAGCCGTTGGACCCAGACGTGGCCCGTTGTCCGTGTGACGGCTGGAGTGTAGAGACCACCTCACTGTTGATGAACTGAAACCCCGTCATCTCCCACGTTGGGGAAACGTCATCCCTTCCCGAGGGGTTCCCGGTAATAAAACCCCCGGGTAACACCGGTGTTGTAGCCACAGCCAAAGTTAGCACTTTTATTCCTCTGTCAGGCCTGAGTTGCCCTTGGTGCCCGTTGCTTCCTCACCCACCCCACCTCTCTGATTCCCTCCTCGAAGCCCCTCTCCCATTAGGTGTTCTTGTTCCCTGTGGGCCTGGTCTCAGATTGTGTCAAACCATCCCACCAGGAAAGCCCCTCGCAACAGTTTGCGGTTGACGGCGCTGGATAAATACAAGCTGTTTGTTTTCAAAGTCTGTAAGTAACATTTGATGAAGAACATGGCAGATCTGACCTTCTCCTATTGTGTTCCAGCGATCTGTGGAGGAGACCTCCGCAAGGACACTGGTCAGATTCAGTCTCCCAACTACCCTGATGACTACTGGCCATCCAGGGAATGCATCTGGACAATCACTGTAGCAAAGCATTTCCACGTGGGCCTGGTCTTCCAGGCCTTTGAGGTAAATCTGTTCCCATTGTTGCTGACCATAGTTTGCATTTTCAGAAGACTTCAGATAAAGTCTCATGTTAGGTATCTTTGTGAAAAGTGAAAGCACAATTGGGGGTGATGTGTTGGCACAGATTGAGAATCGATTAGCAGGTAGAAAACAAAAAGTAAAGATAAATGGATCCTTTTCAGAGGAGGCTGTGACTACTGGGTTACCATAGCAATCAGTGCTTAGGCCGCAGCTATTCATGATATGAATGATTTGGGTGTGAAAACAGAAGATAATATTTCAGTATTTGCCCATGAGACTAAACTGGGATTATGAATTGTGAAGAAGATCCAGAGAGGTTTCAAGGCAATTTAAACAGACTGAGCACAAGAACACAAGAAAATAGATGATAGAGTTACACAACACGGAAACAGGCCCTTCAGCCCAACGGCCATTCTGACCAAGGTGCCTATCCTAAGACAATGCCATTTGTCTGCATTTGCCCCTCTCTAAACTTTTCCTATCCATATACCTGTCCAAAGGTCATTTAAACATTGTAACTGTACCCACCTCTACCACTTCCTCTGGCATCTCGTCCCACATACCCACCACCCTCTGTGTGAAAAATCTGCCCCTCAGGCCCCCTTTAAATCTTTCCCCTCTCATCTTAAATCTATGCCCTTTAGTTTTAGACCCCCTGGGAAAAAGACCGTGATTATCCTATCGATGCCCCTCATGATTTTATAAACCTCTATAAGGTCACCCCTCAGCCTCCTTCGCTCCAGGGAAAACAGTCCCAGCCAATCCAGTCTCTCCATATAACTCAAGGCCTCCAGTCCCAGCAACATCCTTGTGAACCTTTTCTGCACCCTCTCTAGCTTAATCACATCCTTCTATAGAGTGGTGACCAGACGTGCACACGGTACTCCTGGTGAGGTCGAACCAACGCTGAGTACAACTGCAACATGATGTCGCAATATTTGTACTCAGTGCCATGGCTGATAAAGGCAAGTGTGCCATATGCCTTCTTCACCATCTCGTGTACCTGTGTCTCCACTTTCATGGAACTATGTACTTGTACCCCAAGTTCTCTCTGTTTGACAACACTCCCCTGAGTCCTGTCATTCACTGTGTGCGTCCTGCCCTGGTTTAACTCACCAAAATGCATCACTTCACACTTGTCTGAGTTGAGTTCTATCTGCCATTCCTTTGTCCACTTTTCCAGTTGGTTAATATCCTGTTGTAACCTTAGACTACTTCTTCACTGTCCACTCGACCACCAATTTTAGTGACATCTGCAAACTCACTAATTATAGCACCTGCACGCTCATCCAAATCATTCCTATCTATGACAAACAACAGGGGACCCAGCACCAATCCCTGCAGGACACCACTGGTCACAGGCCTCCAATCTGAAAAACAACCCTCCACTACCAACTCTGCCTCATACTACCAACTCTGCCTCATACTACCAAGCCACTTTTGTATCCAGTAGGCTAGTTTACCCTGGATCCCATATGTTCTAGCCTTCTGGACCAGCCTACCATACAAGATCTTGTGAAAAACCGTGCTAAGATCCATGTAGACATTGCCCACTGCTCTGCCCTCATCAATCCTCTTGGCCACCTCTTCTAAAATTCATAAGAGATGATTTCCCATGCACAAAGCCATGCTGACTATCCCTATTCAGTCCTTGCCTTTCCAAATGCAAATAAATTCTGTCTCTTAGAATTCCGTCCAGTAACTTTCCCACCACTGATGTTCTGCTCACTGACCTGTAGTTCCCCGGCTTGCCCTTGCAGCCCTCCTTAAATGAAGGCACATTAGCCGCCTCCCAGTCTTCTGGTACCTCACCCTTGGTTCATGAAAATATACGAATCTCTGCTAGGGCCCCACGATTTCTTCCCTGGCTTCCCATAACATCCTAGGACACACCTGGTCAGTCCCCAGGGATTTATCAAGTCCACCAACACCTCTTTCATAATGTTGATGTGCTTCAGGATATCACCGTTCTCTTCCCTGAATTCACGGGCTTCCACGTCCTTCTGCATGGAAAATACAAGCAAGAAGTATTCGTTGAAGATATTTGCCTCCAACGCTAGTATATCTTTTCTCAAATAAGGGGATCTAGTACTCCAGGTGTAGCCCTACTGATGCCTTGTATCTTGTAACAAAACTTCTTTATTTCTAAACAAGACTCTTTGCAGTAAAAGCCAATGTGCCCTTTCCCTTCCTAAGTACTTGTTGAACAGACACTAAAATGTTAGTGTACAAAGCAGTGGTGACCCCAACACTCCTGTATGCATCAGAAACTTGGACAACATACCGACGACATCTGAAGGCACTTGAAAAGTTCCATCAACGCTGTCTTCAAAATATCTTAAATATCAGCTGGGAAGATAGAAGAACCAACGTCAGCGTGCTAAATGGAGCAAAAACAACAAGCATTGAAGCCTACGTTATCAAGAACCAACTAAGATGAAGCGGTCGTGTTGTTCGAATGAAAGACGAACGTCTGCCGAAACAAATCTTCTACTCCCAGCTTAAAGTAGGCAAACGTAGAAGAGGCGGACAACAGAAGAGATTCAAAGACGTCTTAAAAGCCAACATGAAGAAATGTAACATCGACATCAACAATTGGGAAACCAATGCCAAGGACAGGAAACTCTGGCAAACCATCATCCGAGAAGGAACAACAACCTTCGAAGCCGACAGATGTGCAGAATTAGAGGAAAAGAAAAGAAAATGGAAAGTGAGGCAGCAAGAACCGAAGCCTGACCTGCCATCTGGAACCACCTGTCCTGAATGCGGAAGAACTTTCAGAGCCAAGATTGGACTCATAAGCCACTTGAGAGCCCATAAATAGATCAACGGAACGAAGACCATCATCCTTGACCTCAAGGGATAGCCACGACGACGACTTGTTGGACCTGCCTGCAAACATTTTTGGTTTATACACAAGCACACCAAGATCCTCTGTACTTCACTCGTTTGCAGTCTCTCTCTGTGTAGATCATCACCTTTTGAAGGAGGAGAAACATGACGGGTGCAGTGTAACGCAGGTAAACATGGAGTTAACAGTTCTGTCTGTTATTTAAATGGTGTTGATGTACACCAGCCACTCAAAGTGCACATATAGGTGCAGCAAGCATTTAAGGCAAATGTTATGTTGGCCTTGGTAGCAAAAGGATTTGAGTGCAGGGGCCTTAGACTACAGCTAACTATTGTGTGCAGTTTTGGTCTCGTTATCCAAAAGAGGATAGATTTGCCTTGAGGAGAGACAGAGTGCAACAAAGTTCCATCCACATGAAGGGTCCTGCCCCAAAATGTCAACTGTCCATTTCCCTCCACAGACAGTGCCTGACCCACTGAGTTCCAACAGCAGTTTGTTTTTTGCAACAAAGTTCCCCTGACTGATTCCTGCTGCAGTGTTTTATGGGGAGAGGTTGCATCAACTAGGCCTGTATTCGTTCGTGGGAAACAGAGTACTGCAGATGCTGGAATCTAGATGAAAAAACAACGAGATGCTGGAGGAACTCACCAGGCCAGGCAGCATCTGTGGAGAAAAGCAGGTGGTCAACATCACGGGTCAGGACCCTTCCTCAGGACTGAAGGTAGGAAAAGGGGAAGCCCAATATATAGGAGGGAAAAGCAGAGCAGTGATAGGTGCACAAAAGAGGGGAGGCGGAGTGGGCAGTCCTCGGCCTCCTCCACTGCGCAAACTGGAGGAACAGCACCTCATTTTCCGTCTTGCCGTGCGGCTGGTGTTGGCCATCGGTGTCAGAGGTGCATACAGCAGGGAGCTGACCCTGGGGTGCAGCGGATGGTGTTGATGAGATGTCAGAGACCTTCATTAGGTAAATTATCAACGGGTGTTGCTGGGATCCCCTGCTGGTTCTCCACACACACACCTCCCTTTCCAGCCTCTGCTGTTTTCCAGATGGAACGACACGATACCTGTGCGTATGACTACCTGGAGATCCGTGATGGTGGCGGCCCAGACGCTCCCCTCATTGGCCACTTCTGTGGTTACACTAAACCCAACGATATCAAATCCAGCTCCAACAAGCTCTGGATGAGGTTTATGTCAGATGGTTCAATCAGCAAAGCAGGATTCGCCGCAGACTTTTTCAAGGGTAGGTTTGATGGGTTGTGTTTTCACCCAATGCCTTTGACAGCGGGCAGGTCAGACGGCCATCCAGTGCCGCACACTATCGCTCGCTAACCTGTGAGCTCACTCGGGAAGGAGGGAGAGGTGGCTTGAATGATAAGTGTAGGGTCCTGTAGGGTCTTTATGGGTGGCTGTGGTGAGGCTGCTCAACCACAAAAAGCGTCACTGCCTTTCCAGGACACTGGCATTGGTTATGGTGGGTGAGAGAGTTCATCCCACTTTCCTCTCAAGGCTTCACCTTACTTTCCATATTCTCCTCTTTACCAGAGTCCAGTTGTTACATGTATAGCTGCCTACCACCACCCACCCCCCACGTTAACATTCTCACCTGTAACAACTCCAACTTGTATTCTTGATGTTCCTTTGATTTGTTAGTTTTTAACAAGTTTACCTTAAGAGCTCAATCTAAGAAATAGGGGCAGGGTCGACCGTTGGCTGTTTGAGCCACTCATCGAGATCATGGCTGATCCTCCACCTCAGTGCCGTTTCCTGCACTATTCCTATGCCTCTCGATTCCCTAAATATCTGAAAATCTATTGACCTCTGTACTGGATGTTCTCAGCGACCAAACCTCCACAGCCCTGCAGGGTAGAGCTTTCCAAAGATTCACCAACCTCTGAATAATAAATGGCCCGTTCCTTATCCTGAAACTCTGACCCCTGTGTAGACTCCTTAGCCAGACGGAACATTCTCTTCTCATCCATCTGATCTCCAGTCCAAGTCTCTCTTCATACGTCAGACCCACTATCACACTTTTGATGTACAGAGGGATCTTGGGGTCCAAGTCCACAGCTCCCTGAAAGTGGCCGTACAAGTTAATACGGTGGTAAGGAAAGTGTACGGCATGTTTGCCTTTATTAGTTGAGGCACTGAGTTCAGGAGTTGGCAAGTTATGTTGCAGCTTTATAAAACTCTAGTTAGGCTGCATCTGGAGTATTGCACTCGATCCTGGTCTCCCCATTAAAGGAAGGATGTGGAGGCTTTGGAGAGGGTGCAGAGGAGGTTTACCAGGATGTTGCCTGGATTAGAGGGCATGTGCTTTAAGGAGAGGTTGGACAAACTTGGGTTGTTTTCTCTGGAGCAGTGGAGGCTGAGGGGAGACCTGATGGAAGTTTATAAGTTTATGAGAGGCATGGATAGGGTAGACAGCCGGCATCTTTTTCCCAGGGTCAAAATGTCTAATACTAGAGGGCATGCATTTAAAGTGAAAGGGGGAAAGTTCAACGGAGATGTATGGGACAAGTTTTTTACACAGAGGGTGGTGGGTGCCTGGATTGCACTGCCAGGGGTAGTGGTGGAGGCAGATGTGATAGAGGTATTTGAGGCTTTTAGATATACACATGAATGTGCAGAGAATGGCAGGATGTGGACATTGTTTAGGCAGAAGGGATTAGTTTGGTTCTGCACAACATCGTGGGCCAAAGGGCCTGTTCCTGTGCTGTATGTTCTATGTTCAAACCCAGGAACCCGACAGGTGAATCTTTGTTGCCCTCCCTCTGTTACAATCACATTGTTTTTTAGGGGAGGAGACTACAACTGTATAAAATACACCAGTTTAAAGTTGATTGCTGTAAAGGCCAATGTATCATTTGTCTACCTACCTGTCCGCTAGACCTGCACGTTAGCCAGCCAATCTTTGTCCACACCAAGGTATTAACTCCTACACCAAGATATTACCTCCTACACCAAGAGCTTTGACCTTACACAAGAACCTTTGATGAAGCTCTTCATCAAGTGTAGAAGGACATACAGGTCCCTTTGGACAACAACAGTCTCTCACCATTTCACAGATACTGTCCTTTTCTGTCCTTTCTACCAAAGTGATTTGAGTTTGCCCACATCATTCTCCACCTGTCATGTGGATGCCCCTGAAGTCCCCTTTGTCCCAGTTTGTCCCCTGAAGCCTCATTGCATCCTCACACAGTTTTACGTCACCAGTTACTTGGTCCCTCAGCCTTGTACCACTTTTAAACTTTCTCTTCTCTCAAACTTTATTTTTAGGGGTTTTACCACAAGAATGCAACATGACACACAGAAGCAGGAAAAGGCCATTCAGCCCCTGAAGTCTGCCCCACCATTTACAACCACCAGGGCAGTGGGACCGAGCAAGTCTCTGGGTCCCTGGTGGACTCACCCTAGGGTCTGAAAAGAAATGGCAAGTGAGGTAGTTGATGCCTTGGATAGGAGTTTCCATTGGATTGGACAATAACAAATGCAACTGCTTTATTTAAAAACAACAGGAGACAGAAAGCAGAAAACTTCAGGCCGGTTAGTCACACTTGTCAGGGAGAAAATGTTAGAAACTATTAAAGATGTTACTGCAGAGCACTCAGGCAAAACCAACATGGTTTTGTGATGTAGAAATCTGGTTTGACCAATCTTTGGAGGTTCTTTAAAGAAGTAACATGCTGTGGATAAAGAGGGACCAGTGGATGTGCTAGCCTCAGATTTCCAGAAGACATTTGACGAGATGCCTCATCAAAGGTTATCGTGTAAAGTTAAAGCTCTTGGTGTTAACAATAGGGTATAAAAATAGAAATGTGGATGGGCTAAAGTGCATGTACTTAAATGTAAGGAGTATCAGGAATAAGGGTGATGAATTGAGATCTTGGATAAATATGTGGAACTATGATATTGTGGCTATTTGCAGAGACTTGGCTGTCACCAGGGCAAGAATGGATATTGAATATTCCTGGATTTCCGTGTTTTAAAAGGGATAGGGAGGAGGGGAGAAGAGGAGGAGGGGTGACGATACTGGTCAGGGACACTATTACAGCTGCAGAAAGGGTGGATAATGTAGAAGGATCCTCTCTAGAGTCAGTATGGGTGGAAGTTAGGAACGAGAAAGGAGCAGTTACTCTACTGGGAGTATTCTATAGGTCCCCCAGTAGCAGTAGGGATACTGAGGAGCAGATCGGGAGGCAGATTTTTGGAAAGGTACAAGAATAACAGGGTTGTTATCATGGGAGACTTTAACTTCCCAAATATTGATTGGCACCTGCTTAGTACCAAAGGTTTAGACGGGGCAGAGTTTATTAAGTGTGTCCAGGACGGATTCCACCAGTCTCCCCTCTTGGACTCTGTCTTTACCTCTCGCTGTCTTGGTGAAGCCGTCAGCATAATCAAAGACCCCACCCACCCGGGACATTCTCTCTTCTCTCCTCTTCCATCAGGTAGAAGATACAGGAGCCTGAGGGCACGTACCACCAGACTTAAGGACAGCTTCTACCCCACTGTGATAAGACTATTGAACAGTTCCCTTATACAATGAGATGGACTCTGACCTCACGATCTACCTTGTGACCTCGCACCTTACTGCACTGCACTTTCTCTGTAGCTGTGACACCTTACTCTGTACTGTTATTGTTTTTACCTGTACTACATCAATGTACTCTGTACTGACTCAATGTAACTGCACTGTGTAATGAATTGACCTGTACGATCGGTTTGTAAGACAAGCTTTTCATTATAGCTTGGTACAAGTGACAATAATAAACCAATACCAATAATACCAATACCAATTCCTGTCACAGTATGTTGACAGGCTGACTAGAGAGAATGCCATATTAGATCTAGTATTAGGTAATGAACCGGGTCAGGTGACAGATCTCTCGGTGGGTGAGCATTTGGGGAACAGTGATCACTGCTCCATAGCCTTTAGCATTGTCATGGACAAGAATAGGAGCAAAGAGGACAGGAAGATATTTAATTGGGGAAGGGCAAATTATGAGGCTATAAGGCTAGAACTTGGGAGTGTAAATTGGGATGACATTTTTGAAGGGAAATGTACTATGCAGGTGTGGTCGTTGTTCAGGGATCCCTTGCAGGATGTTAGGGATAAATTTGTCCTGGTGAGGCAGAGAAGGAATGGGTGACGAGAGAGGTGGAACATCTAGTAAGGAGGAAGAAGGCAGCATACATAAGGTTTAGGCAGCAAGGATCAGATAGAGCTCATGAGGAGTAAGAAGGAACGTAAGAAGGGGCTGAGGAGAGCAAGAAGGGGACATGAAAAGGCCTTGGTGAGTAGGGTTAAGGAAAATCCCAATGATTTTTTCACTTATGTGAAGAGCAGAAGGATGACGAGAGTAAAGGTAGGACCAATTAGAGACAAAGGTGGGAGGATGTGCCTGGAAGCTGTGGCAGTGGGTGAGGTCCTCAATGAATACTTCTCTTCAGTATTCACCAAGGAGAGGGGTCTTGCTGATGCTGAGGACAGTGCTGGTAAGGGTAATGTTCTGGAGCATGTAGATATCAAGAGGGAGAATGTGTTGGAGCAGTTAGAAAATATTAGGACAGATAAGTCCCCAGGGCCTGATGGAATATTCCCCAGGCTGCTCCGTGAGGTGGGGGAGGAGATTGGTGAACTGTTGGCTAGGATCTTTGAGTCCTTGTTGTCCACAGGAATGGTACCGGAGGATTGGAGGGTGGCAAATGTTGTCCCCTTATTCAAAAAAGGAAGTAGGGATAGTCCAGGGAATTATAGACCAGTGAGCCTTATGTCTGTGATGGGCAAGCTGTTGGAAAGGATTCTTAGAGATAGGATCTATGGGCATTTCAAGAATCATGGTCTGATCAGAGACAGCCAGCGTGGCTTTGTGAAGGGTGGATCCTGTCTCACAAGCCTGATAGGATTCTTTGAGGGGGTGACCAGGCAGATTGATGAGGATAGTGCAGTAGATGTCCATATGGATTTTAGTAAGGCATTTGACAAGGTTCCACATGGTAGGCTTCTTCAGAAGGTCAGAGGGTATGGGATCCAGGGAAGTTTGGCCGTGTGGATTCGGAATTGGCTTGCCTGTAGAAAGCAGAGGGTTGTGTTGGAGAGAGTGCATTCAGGTTGGAGGGCTATGACTAGCGGTGTCCCACGAGGATTGGTTCTGGGACCTCTACTTTTCATGATTTTTATTAATGACTTGGATGAGGGGGTAGAAGGGTGGGTTGCCAAGTTTGCAGATGACACAAAGTCGGTGGTGTTGTGGATAGTGTGGAGGACTGTCAAAGATTGCAGAGGGATATTGATAGGATGCAGAGCTGGTCTGAGAAGTGGCAGATGGAGTTCAATCCGGAGAAGTGTGAGGTGGTACACTTTGGAAGGACAAACTCCAAGGCAGAGTACAAAGTTAATGGCAGGATTCTGGGTAGCGTGGAGGAGCAGAGGGATCTGGGGGTTCATATCCACAGATCCCTGAAAATTGCCTCACAGGTGGATAGGGTAGTTAAGGAAGCTTATGGGATGTTAGCTTTCATAAGTCGTGGGATCGAGTTTAACGGCCGCGAGGTGATGATGCAGCTCTATAAAACTCTGGTTAGACCACACAGAGTACTGTGTCCAGTTCTGGTCGCCTCATTATAGGAAGGATGTGGAAGTGTTGGAAAGGGCGCAGAGGAGATTTACCAGGATGCTGCCTGGTTTAGAGAGTCTGCATTATAAGGAGAGTCTAAGGGAGCTAGGGCTTTACTCTTTGGAGAGAAGGAGGGTGAGAGGAGACATGATAGAGGTGTATAAAATATTAAGAGGAATAGATAGAGTAGACAGCCAGCGCCTCTTTCCCAGCGCACCAATGCTCAATACAAGAGGGCATGGCTTTAAAGTAATGGGTGGGAAGTTCAAGGGAGGTATCAGAGGGAGGTTTTTTACCCAGAGAGTGGTTGGGGCATGGAATGCGCTGCCTGGGGTGGTGGTGGAGGCAGGTACATTGGTCAAATTCAAGAGATTGCTAGATGAGCACATGGAGGAATTTAAAATAGAGGGATATGTGGGAGGAAGGGGTTAGATAGTCTTAGGTGAGGTTTAAAGGTTGGCACAACATTGTGGGCCGACAGGCCTGTATTGTGCTCTACTGTTCTATGATTCTGTGAAAACAATTGGCTGGCTCACGGGAAACAGAGAGGGGGCCTGAATGGGCCTTTTTCTGAGTGGTAAGATGTATTGAGTACCAAGGCACAGGGATCGCTGCTAGAGCCTCAGCTTTTAATAATTTATATAAGTACTTGAAAGAAGGCAAGCATACTGTTGCTGAATGTACTGATGATGCAGATAGCTGGGAACACAAGTTGTGAAGAGGACATAAGGATGCTACAGGGGGCTATAAATGGGTTCGGTGAGTGGGGATAATCTGGGAAATGGAGTATGATGTAGGAAAAGGCAAAATTGTCCATTTTGGCAGGAAAAAAAAAGCAGCATATTATCTAGAGAGTGCAGAGCTCTGAGACGCAGTGTTCTGGGTGTCCTAGTAATTTGCCAAAGGCTAGTATGTAGGTACAGCAAGTAATTAGGAAAGTGAACCACATATTATTGTTTGGTAATTGGTTTATTATTGTCACATGTACCAAGGTACAGTGAAAAACTTAGTTTTGTCTGCCATCCATACAGATCATTTCATCACATCAGAGCATCGAGGTAGTACAAGGGAAAAGCAATAACAGAATGCAGATTGAAGTGTTACAGTTACAGAGAAAGTGCAGTGCAGGCAGACAATAAGTTCATCTCATTGTACAAGAGGACCGATTGTTCAGTAGTTTTCTAACAGCGGGATAGAAGCTGTCCTTGAGCCTGGTGGTACGTGCTTTCAGACTTTTGTATCTCCTGCCCATTGGGAGGGCGGAGAAGAGAGGATGTCTGGGGTGGGTGGGGTCTTTGATTAGGTTGGCTGCTATACTGAGGCAGTGAGAAGTGTAGACAGTGTAGAAGTGTGAGTACATGTAGGGGAGGCTGGTTTCCGTGATGTGCTGAGCTGTGTCCACAACTCTGCAGTTTCTTGCAGTCTTGGGCAGAGCAGTTGCCGTATCAAGCAGAGATGCAGCCCGATAGGATGATTTCTGTGGTGCATTGATAATAATTGGTGAGGATCAACAGGGACATGCCAGGTTTCCTTAACCTCCTGAGGAAGTAGAGGCACTGGTGAGCTTTCTTGGTCATGGCATCTACATGGTTGGACCAGGAAAGGCTATTGGTGATGTTTACACCTAGGAAGTTGAAAGTTTCAACCTTCTCGATATCAGCACCATTGATGTAAACAGGAGCGTGTACACTCCTCCACTTCCTGAAGTCAATGACCAGCTTTTTTGTTTTGCTGACATTGAGGTTGTCACTGGGCTTTCTGTCTCCTTCCTGTACTCTGACTCATTGTTATTTGAGATACGGCCCACTACGGTGGTGTCATCTGCAAACTTGCAGATGGAGTTAGAGCAGAATCTGGCCATGCAGTCATGAGTGTACGGGGAGTAGAGTAGAGGGCTGAGGACGCAGCCTTGTGGGGCACCAGTGTTGAGAATAATCGTGCTGGAGGTGTTGCTGCCTATCCTCACTGATTGCGGTCTGTTGGTCAGAAAGTCAAGGATCCAGTTGAAGAGGGAGGTGTTGAGTCCTAGGTCTAGGAGTTTGGAGATGAGTTTGCTTGGAATTATGGTGTTGAAGGCTTATAGCTGGAGGAACTGAATTGAACTAGGCTTCTGTTGTCCAGGGTGCTGGTGAGACAATGTCTGGAGTATTGTGTATTGTAAGTGAAATTCAAAAGCTGGAAATGTAAAACTTGGTGAAAACACTCAGCAGGTGAGGTGGGATCTGTGCAAAGAGAAGGGACTCATGTTTCAGGGGGACGATCCTTTGCTGGGACTGGGAAAGGGAGAAGAGAGGTGGGTTTCAAGTTGCAGAGAGGTTGGGGGAGGGATAGAGAGAACAAAGTGAAAATCTCTGATAGGGTGAGGCTGAGTTGCCATGGGGATAAACTGTGAACAAGGTCATTTGATCTGTGAGTTAACGGAGGTTAGAGAGGGGATGTGGACCAATTAAGACAGATGCAATGAAATGAGGAATTTAGACAGGAGTGTAAAGGTTCCCGTTTGTAGGCTGGATCGCCCCTTCAGGGTGGGGCCAGGGTCACTTTAAGGAGATGCACTTTGAAGGTTATTGTGACAGCAGCACTTGGAGCTCTGGGTGCAGGGAGTGGGGAGGGTCGGTGACTGCAGCCTCACTGGGAGCCCCGGGTGCAGGGAGCGGGGAGGGTCAGTGACTGTCGTCTCACTTGGAGCCCCGGGTGCAGGAAGTCGGGAGGATCGGTGAATCGGTGAATGCAGCCTCACTGGGAGCCCCGGGTGCAGGGGGTGGGGTGATGGGGGCTGTCAGGTGTTTCTTCTGGGGACGGTCGGCCGGTTGCATTAACAGCATGGAGTTCCTCGTTACCGTAACACCAGAGGAGAACCTGTCATGAAACAACAACAGGCTGCATTTATGTAGCTTCATTGAAGCAGTGACCTTCACACGGTGCGGAGGGGTGGTGGGTGCTAGGTCGAGGCTGCGTCTGGGGGGAGGGGGATGGTGGGGAGGGCTGCGGAGGGCACAGGCTGATCCCGCCATGTTCTCTCGCAGAGGAGGACGAATGCGCCCGGCCGGAGCGCGGTGGATGTCAGCAGCGCTGCATCAACACACTGGGCAGCTACAGGTGTGCGTGTGAGCCGGGCTATGAGCTGGCGGCAGACCGCAGGAGCTGTGAAGGTGGGTGTCCGTGTCCCCGTCTGCGTCACCCCACCCCCCCCACCCAACCTCTATCACCCAGTCACACACCCCTCCACCCAACCCTTATCACTGGGTCACCCCACAACACCTTCCCACTCCTCCCTTTCTCCCTCGCTCTCCCACCTCCATCTCCCTGCCCCACCCTCTCCGGTGTGTTGCACCACAGTTGAGGGTTTGACAAGACACGGGCCACACTGAACCCTGTGCTCTGGGATTCAAATGCACGTCCTTACATTCATATGTGAAAGACCAGGCTGATGGTTTGCACCGGCCTTCTGTCCGCGATCGGTTGTTGATCTCCAGCACGGCTGTGGATGGTTGGTTGCGTTTCGTGTGCTGGTTCCAGCATAACACTGGCCTCAGCCCAGCTGTAACCTTGTCTGGTGTGGGGGTGCTGTTTACCCCGGGCGCTGGGGTTGTGTCGGGTGCTGTTTACCCCGGGTGCTGGGGTTGTGTCGGGTGCTGTTTACCCCGGGCACTCTGACCACTCCTCTCTTGTTCCACAGCTGCGTGCGGCGGTTTACTCACCAAGCTGAACGGCACGGTGACCAGCCCAGGCTGGCCCAGGGAGTACCCAACCAACAGGAACTGTGTGTGGCAGCTGGTCGCCCCTGCACGTTACAGGATCTCCCTGCTGTTTGAGGCCTTTGAGTTGGAGGGAAATGACGTAGGTCACTGCGGGTGGTCACGTGTGGGGAGTATCACGTGTGGAGCAAGTGACAAATGGCGGGGGAGGGACGTGCTGGGGCGGTCAATGTGGGGGGAGCAGGGTGACGTGCAGATGTGTTCTCTTACTCCACGATCTCTTACCCCACACGCGCTCCCCCGATGCAACCCCCCCCATACACACACTCACTCCCCCTCCCCCCCCATGCACACACCCGCACGCACCCACAGGCATGTACACTCACCCATGCCCAGGGTGGAGGCTGTGTCTGACAGAGCTGTGCTTCTCCCCAGGTGTGTAAGTATGACTATGTCGAGGTTCACAGTGGGCTCTCCTCTGGATCCAAACTACACGGCAGATTCTGTGGCTCTGAGAAGCCGGACATCATAACCTCACAGTTCAATAACATGCGGATCGAGTTCAAGTCTGACAACACCGTGTCCAAGAAAGGGTTCAAAGGACACTTCTTCTCAGGTGAGGGCTGGTTGGGGATATGGGGAACTCCAGGGGAGGTGGTTTTGGGAAGTGGCAGATGGGACTCCCTGTGTGAAGAGTTCTCCAACCTGCTGTAGCTGGAGACGTTGGTCTACTGATGCCATCCATTTCACAGCTGGACGTTGGGCACCTTGACCTCCAGCAGGAGCAGTGCCCTCGGACTGTGGGGCCTCCCCGCTGGATGGGTGTGGCCCCTACATGTTGGACTTCACCTGCTGACGGTGCAGTGAATGAGCTCTGGGTTCTGCCCCAGTGACAAGTCGTGAGTCATGGGAAAAGTTGTGACATCCTTAAAGAAATCCTTGATCTGCTGCCTTCGAGAAGGTTTGAAGCCAGCCTTCAGCCTGAGCATCAGGCTGTGTATCACCAGAGTGTTTTGGTGCATAGCATTCATGTACAGATTTTGTTTATATATTTATTATATAAAGTTTATCATATTAAATTTATTTGTATACCAATATATATCTATTTATCATATATTTACAGTGCATATCGCTTGCAGCGCAGTGTAATGACCATGGAGAGCAAACAATGGGGAGGGACTCAGGAGGCAGGGCCTGGGTAGGGCGTGCAAGCGGTTGTTGAGGCCGAGGCCTACCTTGATCAGGATGCTCCGGGGCCACACTGGTGCCTGAGGGAGTATGGATGGTGTCGGGACAGGGGATATGTGCACGAGTCTCCCACTAGAGCCCCTGTGCTGTGGGAGGCCAAGCACTGTGGCAGTGGTATCAGCACAGGACCTGAGTGGGAACTGTGCTGCCACTGCAAGATGCTAATATGGAGAACTGATGGATGGATTTAAATGCAGAACTACGCGACTGTGTGCGTCTGGTGTGATAAACTCATTAACAATGGGCCTCAGAGATTGTGACCTTTGCTCCAGTTTCTGTCAGTGAGTTACCCACTGCTGATGCGAGCATTCATGGTGCCAGCGTTTGGATAAATCACAACTGCAGACTTCAACAGGAAATGTGGTCAAAACTTCAAACCACGTGCCAAATGCTTTTGTGCATGGTTGAGTCCTAACACACCAGCCTCTGGTGGGTCCAGTTTCAAGGCCTGGCTCTCGAGCACAGCTTCACAGCTGTAAAGCGAGTTCTGTAGGCTGCAACAAAGGGTGGGCTTGTAAAGAATCCCACGATTGCCCACCCGGTCAGTTGCATGTTGTTCACACAGGGTCCCTGCTCCCTACTGACTAGTTCCTCTTCCCCAGGCCATTTCCTGGACTGGTTTTGATGATGGCTTTGCCAGTGAGCTCCCTGGAGTGTGTCAGTCTGGTCAAAGCCAGACAGATGGTGCACTTTGTGGGGTGAAGTGGACTTTGTTTTCTTGAGGAGAGAGTTTTCCGTAATGTAGCTCTGTTGTCTTGCCAGGGACCTGGTGACACTGTGAAGACCTTGGGCTGTGTCCCTCCATTCCCACAGCTGCTCAGAGCACCTCTTCACCTGCCGTGTCCTTCCCCAGCCCCTCGCCATGAGTTGTTGATCACCTCACCTCCCCCCGCAAGGTTCCAGCTGGATCAGGCGGTGTTAACGTCTGTTGACTTTCCTGTGCCATGCACTACTCGTTGAGCCCACTGTCCTTGTCATCAGATGCTCATCGACTCCCTCAATGAAGGGCATGTTTCCATCTGACAAGTTAATCTTTCTGCCCCCAGATAAAGACGAGTGCTCGGTGAACAACGGGGGCTGTCAGCACGAGTGTGTGAACACTGTTGGGACCTACATCTGCCAGTGTCGCAATGGGTTTGCCCTGCATGAGAATGGCCTCGACTGTAAGGAAGGTCAGTGGCTTGGTGTGCACCCCGCCACCACCAATTTGTTCCCCCCACCAACTCGTTCACTGGTGTTCACCCCATACCAACTCCTCTTCCCCTCACCAACTGATTCATTGCAGGACTGAGGAATTCGTGCCATGCAGGTAACCGAGGGAGAACAGCAGAGGAAATCTCTTGTGTTGACCTCGTCTGCAGTTCCTGATTTCACAGTAAAGAGGTGTCTTTATAGGGAGCTTCCTTCCATCTTCCACCTTGCTGTGTAGTTATGTCAGCAGTTCTTCTCGACAACTTGTGTTTATATTGCATCTATAATGTGAAAAGACATCCAAGGCTTTTTACAGAGAAACAGGAAAAAGATACAATGCCAGAGAAGAGCTCAGATACGTCCTTGTCGTTGAGCTGGTCTCTAAGATGGAGAAGGCTGGTTTGGTTTGGCAGGGAGTTTGAGTGTTGGCACATGGGATGGGGAGAAGAGGCCAGAGTCCAAGGAGTGGAATGTTTGGCTGCGGGAGCTGGCAGAGATTGGGAAGGCAAAGGAGACTATTAACACAAGGCCTGACAGGTGAGCTTTGGAATACCCTATCTGGGGGTGAAAGGTACAAGTGGGCATTTCAGGGGAGATGGCAGGAGCTGTTAGTGCCCATGGAGAAGATAAGGCAATGGAAAATTCAGGAGAACTCACTTTGATGTAATGGGATGCAGTGGGAATGCTGGGGCACAGAACTGACAGAGGGAATGAAGTTTGTGGAAGTGGTAGTGTCAGTGGTCTTTGACCTGGTTACTGTTTGATCAGCACCCCGGGAATGGATAGAGCTGCATTCAAGCGGAGCCATGCAACCCGGCTGGGAACTCGTTCGTGCAGCGCAGCAGGAGGGCACACAGCATAGTACTGGCTGCACAGCTTAACGGCAAAGGTTCTGTCATGATCCAGGCTTAGAGTTGCAGCAGTGTATTCTGTGTGTACATGTATGTACAGCACATGTGTGTTCTATGACATGTGGACATGTTGGCTTAAGATGTGATGCCTTTCCTGACCGAGTAGGTCCCTGCATCAGCTGCTGAGATTTCTGAGCCTGGATGGACTGGATCACTGCTCAGGACATGGACTCGATCCTGTCCTCCAGTGATGTCCGTGTGGAGTTTGCACGTTCTCTCTGTGACTGCGCTGGTTCCCACTGGTGCGCTGGTCACCACCCACGTCCCAAACATGTGCGGGTTGGTGGGTTAATAGTTCATTTTAAACCATCCCGTGTAAGGGTGACAGGAGAATCGCGGGTGGGGGTATGTGAGGGGGAACAGATGATAGGGTTACATATGGGACTGGGACTGATGGGAAGCATAGACCTGAGGGGCCGAAGGGAAGATAAGGGTCTGGGCATCAGGTGCTGGGGACCCTGGCTGGAGCTCTGCGTCAGGAGAGCCTGCAGGGATGGAGTCCCATCACAAGCTGCACAGGGCTCTTCACTTGGACTGTTTCTGGAACTCTCCGGCTCACTCGGCTCAAGGTAAGATTTCTTTATTACTCACATGTACATGGAAACACAGTGAAATGCATCTTTTGTGTAGAGTGTTCTGGGAGCAGCTCGCAAGTGTCACCACGCTTCCGGTGCCAACATAGCATGCCCACAGCTTCCTAACCTGTATGTCTTTGGAATGTGGGAGGAAACCGGAGCACCCGGAGGAAACCCACGCAGACACAGGGAGAACATACAAACTCCTTACAGACAGTGGCCAGAATTGAACCCGGGTCGCTGGCGCTGTAATAGTGTTATGCTAACCGCTACACCACCGTGCCTGCTGTGCCGAATTTCTAAACTGACCTTAAATAGAAACAACATGATCCTTTCCTTCCTTCCCCTTGCCCTACAGCCGGCTGTGGACATAAAATAAGCAGCGTGGAGGGAGTGATCGCCAGTCCCAACTGGCCGGACAAGTATCCCAACCGTAAGGAGTGCACCTGGACTATTTCTGCACCCCCTGGGCACAGGGTCAAGCTGGTAAATGTTTCCGTTGTAACTCCAGGTGGCAACCAGAGAGAAGGGGCTCCCTTGTCACAGCTCCGAGGCATCCTGACGTTTTACGGGCCTGCACACAGCAAGATCCCGCAAACAGCAGTGAGATTGGCCCGAAGTCGTGTGGTGCCTGAGGAGACGCAGTGAAGCGATGACATACAGTGACTGTGGAAGCTCCACTGTATTCTGTAGTGTGAAGGGCTGAGGCACTGGGCTGGATCTCTCGTTCTGTGGGCAGTGGTCTGGGTAACACTGGCACTGTGTCCACGGTGCTGCATCATTGGGAGGGGGAGCCCGCAGGACTGGGAATGTTGGAGAACGGTTGGGGTGAGGTTTGGGAACGTGGGTCAGGGTGGGGGTGGGGGGGGGGGGGGTTGCCTAGATCTGGTCTGGGGATTGTAGGGCTGAGAGGGAGGTGGGATCAGTGAGGGGGTGGAGGATTACAAGGGATCGGGCTGGTCCTGGGGACAGGGTGGTGTTGGAGCTCTGGTTGAGGGAGGAGGGGGTTGGTGTAGTTCAGTAGACTTACCTGAAACAAGTTTCCCCTGCTGGACTGTGCAGTGAAGGGTGCCCTGACCCGGGTGCTCCCTGCCGTGCACCAACCAGAATCAGGTGTGCATGCAGTCTGCTGGGCACCGCAGGACCTGTGTGTGTTAGTGTACACACGGGTAACCTGACTGGGAATCTACAGACTGTGTTCAGCACCTCAGCGGTGGAGCTGACCCCCAGTACCCCCAGCTCCAGCTGCTGTGTGTGGGACTGGAGCACACAATGTGGCGAGTGCTGACCCCATCTCAGGATAGTGCTTGGAGTCTGCCTGTCGCTCCCTCCGTGCCTCACCCACTCACAGTTGTGCAGCTTGTGTGGAGGGAGTCAGCCTGTCACTGCTCAACGGGTTGGCTCACTAACGGAAGGCATCGGGCTTTATCTTTGAGCATGACCTCTCAGTTCACCGTCAGACCGACAGGGCATGTGGAACCGTGTCCAAATGATTCAGACCCTGGGCCACTGCTCTTGTGTTCTGGCTCACACTGCCAGCTAATTAGATCCGGAGACCTGTGCCTGTACTCCAGTGCTTCCGAGACATGAGTGACAGCATCCCCGAGTCCCAAACCGTTCATTGGTTACTTCAGCTTATAATGGACTCATGGCTGAGCAGTACATGTGGGTGAACTGCTGCTGGTTAGTTAATCTGAAAATGTTAACTGCACCTTGACTTGGTCTCCACGTCACTTTATCTGTGGGCCACAACCTGTTATTCCCATTAAAGCAACTTGTGCCATAAATACCACTCCTGTCGATTCTCTTGCAAGCTGGTCCCACTGATGCTTTTGTTGGTGTCCCACCGTCAGACTTGGTCTCAAGAGATGCAGGATTTATGGGGCTCTACAAGGTGAGCAGACCCTGTCTTCCCCCAATTCCTTCAAGCCCAGCTCAAGAACGGCACTAAACTGGAAACGTCACACAAGTGTGTGGCCTTGGGTTTGGGAAAGCATTGGTGTGGGGAGTGGCTGGTGCTGAAACCGAAGGAATCTATCTTCGCCAGTGCTCGGACTGAATCCTTCCAACTTGCATCCATCAGGCCTTCAACGAGTTTGAAATTGAGCAACATCAGGAATGTATTTATGACTATCTCGAGGTCTACAATGGTCTCAGTGAAAGGTCCTCCTTCCTGGCCCGGTACTGTGGGAGCAAAAAACCAGAGACTGTCGTCACCACAGGGAATAAAATGTTCATCAAATTTTTCTCTGATGCATCGGTACAAAGGAAAGGATTTCAGGCAAAACACAGCACAGGTGAGATGTAATTCACAGGAGAAACTCTGGTCTTTGTAAGTGTCCAAAAGCAGATTTCCCCGGGCGCTGCAAGTCTGAAATAGAACAGAAGATGTTGGAGGGTAAAGTATCCCCAGCCTGAAGCCCCAGCCCTACTTCTCCCTCCAAACGCTGCCTGACCTGCTGCACGTTTCCTGCATGTTGGGCTTTCTGTGTGTGTGTGTGTCTTTATCCCAAAGCCCCATGTGATGAGCAAAGTTGGTGATTCCAATGTTTAGCCTTGCCCACTGTCTGGAGATGGCTCAGGCTCACTGACCTTCTTCCCACATTCCCTCCCTTTCCATCCACCCACCCAGACTCCCAGCCCCCAAATATCTCCCATGAGGGATTGTTGCCCTCTCACTGAATCTACTCCCGTCTCCACAGCTGCTCAGGTCTTTCGCTTTGGGCATTGCTGGCGGAGCTGAGGCCAGGTGTGTGCAGTGTCGGCAGCCGAACCCTCTCACTCAGCCACACGGTGTGGGGTAGGCTTCCTGCTGTCCTTTACTCACACCTATCCCAGTACAACACTGGTCAAGGCTGTGATGAAATGTTCCACATTGTCTAGGCTGGGTACACCATCACTGAGGACAAGACATCTACTCAATCAGCCCAAGCACTCACCCTGCACCACCAGCACATTTGGTAGCCTAGTGGTAAAGTTACGGGGCCAGCAGGTAGAGCTGTGGAATCTTATTCCAGGGGCATGAGTTCAAAGCCCACCACGGCAGTTGGAATATTTGAATTCAAGTAATTAAATAAAATATAGATTCTTTAATAAGAAAAGCTGTAACAGTAACCACTGTCAAAGTCCCACCGAGTTCTCCAATGTCTGCAGGGAGGCAGTCAACCATTCTTATTCGGTCTGGCCTATTTATGATGGCAATGTGGGGAAAATCAAAATGTGAGTGGGCAGATGGGATTAGTGTAGGGCAAAAGGGTCGGCATGGACGTGGTGGGCCGAAGGGCCAGTTTCTGTGCTGTACAACTCTGTGACTCTCAGGTTGGTGTAGGATTAGCGTAAATGGGTGCTGATGTGGCCCAAAGGCCCTCTTTCCGTCTCTGTGACTCCTGACCCAACAAAATGGTTGACTCTTAAATCCCTCCTGAGCTAGGGATGGGCAGCAAGCGCTGGCATTGTTGGTCTGCTTCATACAGTGCAACAACTCATTGCTTTCCAGAGTGTGGCGGGCATCTCAGAGCCAAGGTCAGAACCAACGACTTGTACTCGCACGCACAGTTTGGAGACAACAACTACCCTGGCCAGTTGCATTGTGACTGGGTGATCATGGCAGAAGATGGCTATGGGGTGGAGTTGATATTTCAGACGTTTGAAATCGAGGAAGAGGCTGACTGTGGATACGATTACATGGAGCTATACGACGGGCCTAACAGTGCGGCTCCTAGACTCGGGAGATTCTGTGGATCAGGGGTAAGATTTTGGGGATCAGTGGGAAGAACTGTCTGCTTCTAACGAGAAAAGTGACCCATATCCCACGCACACGAACACTGGGGAGCATTGGGTGGGGCAGGACTGGACATCTACGTGTGGAGCTGCAAAAGATGGGCAAGGTCCTCAATGAATATTCATCCTTTGTTTTTACCGTGGAGAAAGACACAAAGACTTGAGAACTAGGAAAAGTTAATGGGGATGTCTTCGGGATAGTCCGCATGACAGTAGAGGAGGTGCTGGACGTCTTAAAATGTATAAAGGTAGATAAATCTCCAGGGCCTGACCGGGTATACTGGAGAAGATTCTGAGAGATAAGGTATACATGCATCTGGAAAGACAGGAGTTGATCAGGGGTAGTCAGCTCAGCTTTGTGCATGGGAGATCGTGTCTTAAGGACTTGAGTTTTTTGATGATGTGACCAAAAAGATCAAAGAGGGCAGGGTGGTAAACATGGTGTACCTGGACTTCATTGAGGCCTCTGATAAGGTTCCACATGGTAAGCTGCTGTGGAAGGTTAGATCACATGGAATCCAGGAAGAGGTGGCTAATTGGATGCACAATTGGCTCAATGGTAGAAAGCAGACGGTGATGGTGGAAGGTTGTTTCTTGGACAGGAAGCCCGTGAGCCGTGGTGTGTCTCAGGGCTCAGTGCTGGGCCCGTTGTTGTTTGTTATCTATATCAATGATTTGGATGAGAATGTACAAGGCATGGTTAGTAAGTTTGCAGATGGCACTAAGTTATATTGCTATCGTCAACAGTGAAGCAGGTTATCAAAAATTACAAGGGATCTTGATCAGCTGGGTAAGTGGGCTAAGGAATGGAAAGTAGAGTTTAATTCAGATGTGCGAGATGTTACATTTTGGAAAGTCAAATCAAGGGAGAACTTTCACAGTGAGCGGTAGGGCCCTGGGGAGTGTTATAGAACAGAGGGATCTTGGCGTTCAGGTACGTTGTTCCCTGAAAATGGAGTCACAGGTATACAGGGTGGTGAAGAAGGCTTTTGGTATGCTGGCCTTCATCAGTCAGGTTGTGGTGTTTATACAAGATGCTGGTGAGGCTACACTTGGAGTATTATGTTCAGTTTTCATCGTCCTGCTATAGGAAAATGTTATTAAACTGGAAGGAGTGCAGGAAAGATTTACAAGGATGCTGCCAGGACTCGAGGGACTGAGTTATAGGGAGAGGTCCAACAGGCTGGGACTTTTTTTCCTTGGAGTGTAGGAGACTGAGGTGTGATCTTATAGAGGTGTATAAGGGGCAGACATGAGGGGCATAGAAAGAGTGAATGCACTCAATCTTTTTTCCAGGATTGGGGACAGGTTTAAGGTGAGAGGGGAAAGATTTAATAGAAACTTGGGGGACAAGTTTTTTTACACCAAGGGTGGTATGTATGTGGAATGAGCTGCCAGAGGAAGTGGTTGAGGCAGGTACAATAAATACTTTTAAAAGACAGTTGGACAGGTACGTGGAGAGGAAAGGTTTAGAGGGATGTGGGCCAAACGTGGGCAGATGGGACTAGCTTGGATGGGCATCGTGGTTGGCATGGACCAGTTGTGCCGAAGGGCCTGTTTCCGTGCTGAGTGACTCTGAGTGGACCCTGGGGAAGGAGGGAGGGTCAGGTGAACTATATGCAGGAGCATTCTGTGATTGGTTGGTTGGTCATGTGCCCTTTGTTTATTTTATTGTGAGGAGCACTGTTTAAGAAGCAGTGTTCAATTCTGTTCACATTACTCATGTGTTTATATAAGAGGATAGTTTAAACAGATGATACATTTTCAGGAAGCACCATTGTTCATTTTCCAGTCTGCTAATGCACAGATCAGAGCTCTGCAGCACCACCACATCTGGTCATGAATGGTGGTGACATGGTGAGGAGGCAGCTCCAGACATCCCAGGGCCCAGCTCATGAAGCGAAAGAGAAAGCTCAAGGGTTTGTGATGATTCAGCCAGAAGTGCTGGGTGGGTGATTCATCTTGGCTTGTCCTGAGATCACCACCCTCACATTAGCCTGTCTCCAGCTTATTCAGTTCATCCATGTGATATTAAGAAATGGCTGAAAACAGCAAAGGCCATGGGACCAGACCATGTCCCATGTGGTACTGAAGACCTGCACTCCAGAACTAGCTGTGCCTCTACACCAACCTATTGCATCCCATTTACTATCCTGGCACCTACCTGAGAACGTGGGGAATTGCCCAGGTATGTCCTGTCCACTAAAGACGTGACAAATCCGATCAAATACCACCCAGTCTACTCACAGCCACCAAAGGAAGGATTGGAGTCGTATCGACAGTACTACCAAGCAGCACTTATTCTCCAATACGCTACTGACTAATGCCCAGTTTAGGTTGTCGAGGACCACTTGACTCCAGATGTCCGCACAGCCTGGGTCCAAACACGGATCAAAGAGCTGATTCCAGAGGTGAGGTGAGAGTGACTGCCATTGACATCGGTGCGGCATTTAACCAAGTGTGGCATCAAGGAGCCCTGGTAAACCTGAAGTCAGTGGGCATGAGCAGGGACACACTCCAGTGGTTGGAGGCATCGCTCCCCAAGTGGACGATGATTGTGGTTGTTGGATATCAATGATCCCAGCCCCAGGATATCACTGCAGGAGTTGCCCTGGATGGAGTCTTCCACCCAACCATCTTCAGTTAGTTCAACGACAACCTCCCATCAGTGTCAGGTGGGGATGTTTTCTGATGACTGCACAATGTTTCATTTCCTCAGCAACTGAAGCGGCAAGACCTGGACAACATTCAGGCATGAGCTGATAAATGATGTGCCACAAAAGTGCCAGGCCAGGACCATCTCCAGTGAGAGAGAGTCTGAACACCTATCCTTGACATTAAATGGCATTACCATCACTGAGACCCCACCATCAATATCCTAGGGGCCACCATTAACCAGAAACTTACACAGTAAGGGCAGATTAGGGGCTGGGTATCCTACACTCACCTTCTGACATCCAAAGCTTTTCCACCATCCTTAAGGCATGAATGAGGGAGTACTTGCCTGGATGAGTGCAGTGCCACCAACTCTCAAGAAGCTGAACACCATCTAGGACAAAGGAGCCTGCTTCATTGGCACCTCATCCACTCCCCTAAACAATCATTCCCTCCAGCTCTGGAGCACGTCAGCTTCAGTGTGCACCATCCACACTGCCGTTACTCGCTTCAGTGAATTCAGCAATACCTCCCAAACCCACGACCTGTACCACCAAAAAGGGCAAGGACAGCAGACACATGGGATACCACCACCTACAGGTTCCCTTTCACGTTGACATCACCTGAGCTGGGAAAGTATTACTGTCCCTTTATGATCATCAAGGAACTCCATTCCCAGCAGCACATGGCAGTTCCTTCACCTGAAGGACCAACCAGTGTGAGGCAGTGGTTTACCAAAGAAAGGGGTGAACCAGGAGCAGCAGCCAATCAGCCTCTCAATCCTGCTCAACCAGTTAGTGAAGTCATGGTTCATCACCACCACCACCTTGAAGACAGTTCGGGATGGGCAATAAATGCTGGCCTTCCCCACGGCACTCACATCCCCAGTTCAAACTCCAGCACCAATGTAAAATACCCAATTTTAAAATAGTTTCTCCTGAATCCAACCATGAGCGGTTTCTGTCTGTTGGAGGTTAAACTAATTAGCCTACCTTAACCAGCTTGACTAATTCTCATTTCTCTTTCCCCAGCCCCTGGAAGAGATGTACTCTGCGGGAGACGCGATCATGATCCGACTCCACACCGATGACACCATAAATAAGAAAGGCTTTCATGCTCGATACACCAGCACAAAATTTCAAGATGAGCTGCACATGAGGAAATAACCACCCACTGGTTATATAATGGACTTTAAAAACATGGCTTACTTCGACTGTACTTTGGCCAAGGAGGGTCGAGAGCCATTTCTGCTTTTGGTTCAAATTGAATATGTTTCAGAAACAGGAAACAAATCCCACTTCATCCAAGCTAGTGTTTCAGTGTTAGTTACCCTTCTATTCTGAAAGATCTGCCCTATCAGACAGACATCTCTGTCCCCAGCCCCATCCATCCCTCCCTGTCCCTTTCCCCATTCCCCACTCCCATCCTTTCCTGTCCTCCCCTTCTCTGCCCTTCCCCATTGGTTCCTTCCTCCCATCAACACTTACAAGTGCATCTCCTTTTTGCTTTTAGAACTTGCTTTTTGCTTAAATATGAAGGCAAAATGTTTCAAACGGCCTCACTGGCTGTGAGGTTTACACTGCTCTGACGACTGGAACACACTATTTATGGATCCCTGTTGGCAAATTGCATGGGAATATGAAACTTTGAAGAGCTGGGAACCTTTGAAACATTACAGGGAATGGAGGTGGGATTCACTTGTCATCTTTAAAAATGTTTGTAGTGTGGTCAGACTTGAATATTTTGCGAACTAGGTGCTATTGTATTCAAAAAACAGTTGGAGATAGTTTGCTGAAAATAAAGTGTGATTATTCTGTTCAATCAAAGAATTGAACAAAATAATGCTTAGATACTTCAGAAATCCAAAATTTCAAAGGACCTTTCCATGCATGGAAGCCACTGACGATTCTATTAACCCTATCTGCAGGAAATGAGCAGAAATGTAAGCCTTCTAGTGAAATATTCAACTGTACAGTCTGTTGCTTCTGTATGTCTGAATTTGTATTTGAAGCATTTGGTAGTTGGTTGTAGATGGTTAACGTAGATTAATAACATTCTGTCTGTTATTTATTGTTAAGAAATGCAGTGTGATAATGTATGGCTGGGTCAGAGCCGGTACAATGGCACTCCCTACATTACTGTGTTGCATATGAAGCAAAGCTGTGTCTGTGGCAAGTATGCATTCAACAAGAAATTCACCAGACCTTTACCTATGACCTTCATACAGAAGCAGTGTCCCTGTGCATCACTTACTCGCTGATCTGAAGTTTAGAAAGAACTCTGGGACTATGATCTTGTGGCCTTTTGTGAAGTGCCTGAAAAGTACTGTTTACAAAAAAAAATGCATCTATTCTGAATTTATAATTTTTCTGTTGAAATTAAAATAAAGAATTGCTATTTTAAAAAGTGCAATAAAGAAATGAAGTAGATCGTTCAATGGTATGATTCAAAATGCCAATGTCCAATAAAATTTATTGCTGCCATCGCAATGTTCCATCTCATACGTAGAATTTCATAAATTCTAAATTTCCATAAATTTTTCGTAGGATTCTAACCAATCCTAATATTTGCTGATTGCTGTGAAACCACTTTCCTAATAATAGATTCTAGCATTTAGCCTCCTGATATCAGACTAACTGGTCTGTAGTTTCACAGTTTTGCTCTCCCTTTAAACAGTGGGGTTCCATGTGCTACCTTCTAGCAGTGGGAACGGTTCTAGGATCTGGAATTTTGGGAGATGACAGTCAGTGGGTCCACAGTGTCCGTGGCCTCCTTCACATTTCTAAGATCCAGATCATCAAGTGCTGGAAATGTCAACCCCATTACTGATCGTTATAAGGTAATAGTGAGGTGGATTTTTTTTTCTCTCTCAGGTTTGTGTATCTTTGGAAAACTTTCTCAGAGAGTGGTGAAGCAGCCTTTAATTTTTTTTAAGGCAGGGGTAGATAGATTCGATAAGCAAAGGGCTGAAAGGTTACTGCGGCAAGACGGGAATGTGGAGTTGAGGTTATAATCAGATCAGCCATATATTAAATGCTGGCACAGGCTTGAGGGACTGAGTGGCCTACTCCTGCTCCCCGTTGGTAAGTTTGTATGTTAGTTCTTCCATTCTATCATTTTACTGAAGCTAATTTCTTTCAGCTCTTCATCCTCCACTGTATTCAGGAGGTTTTTCGTTTTAGAAACATAGAAAAACTGCAGCACAATTCAGGCCCTTTGGTCCACAAAGCTGTGCCAAACATGTCCCTACCCTAGAAATTACTAGGCTTACCCATAGCCCTCTATTTTTCTCTGCCCTATGTACCTATCTAACAGTCTCTTGAAAGACCCTATCGTATCCGCCTCCACCACCATTTCCGGCAGCCCATTTCACACACTCACCACTCTCTGAGTAAAAAACTTACCCCTGACATCTCCTCTATATCTCCTATGTCCTCTTGTGGCCACCATTTCAGCCCTGGGGAAAAGCCTCTGACTATCTACCCTATCAATAACTCTCATCATCTTATACACCTTTATCAGGTCCCCCCTCATCCTCCGTCTCTCCAAGGAGAAAAGGCCGAGTTCTCTCAGCCTGCTTTCATAAGGCATGCTCCGCATCCCAGGCAGCATCTTTGTAAATCTCCTCTGCACCCTCTCTATGGCTTCCACATCTTTCCTGTAGTGAGGTGACCAGAACTGAGCACAGTACTCCAAGTGGGGTCTGACCAGGGACCTATTTAGCTGCAACAATACCTCACGGCTCCTAAACTCAATTCCCCAATTGATGAAGGGCAATACACCATATGCCTTCTTAACCACAGAGTCAACCTGCGCAGCCGCTTCGAACGTCCTATGGACTCGGACCCCAAGATCCCTCTGATCTTCCACACTGCCAAGAGTCCTACCATTAAGACTATATTCTGCCAACATATTTGACCTACCAAAGTGAACCACTTCACATTTATCTGGGTTGAGCTGCATCTGCCACTTCTCAGCCCAATTCTGCATCCTATCTATGTCCCTCTGTAACCTCTGACAGCCCTCCAAACTATCCACAACACCCCCAACCTTCGTGTCATCCGTAAACTTACTAACCCACCCCTCCACTTCCTCATCCAGGTCATTTATAAAAATCACAAAGAGTAAGGGTCCCAGTACAGATCCCTGAGGTACACCACTGGTCACCGACATCCACTCTGACCTTCTGTGAGCCAGCCATTTCTGGATCCACACTGCAATGTCCCCTTGGATCCCATGTCTCCTCACCTTCTCCATAAGCCTTGAATGGGGTACCTTATTAAATGTCTTGCTGAAATCCATATACACTATATCTACTGCTCTCCCTTCATTGATGCGCTTAGTCACATCCTCAAAAAATTCAATCAGGTTAGTAAGGCAGGACCTGCCCTTGACAAAGCCATGCTGACTATTCCTAATCATATTATACCTTTCCAAATGTTCATAAATCCTGACCCTCAGGATCTTCTCCATCAGCTTACCAACCACTGAGGTAAGACTCACCGGTCTATAACTTCCTGGGCTATCCCTACTCCCCTTCTTGAATAAGGGAACAACATCTGCAACCCTCCAATCTTCCAGAACCTCTCCCATCTCCATGGACGACACAAAGATCACTGCCAGAGGCTCTGCAATCTCCTCCCTCGCCTCCCACAGCAACCTGGGGTACATCTCATCCAGTCCCAGCGACTTATCTAACTTGATGCTTTCCAAAAGTTTCAGCACCACCTCTTTTCTAATATCTACATGCTCAAGCTTAAGTAAAGGAGATAGAATTATGATCACCATCACCAAAATGTTCACCCACTGAGAGATCTGACACCTGACCAGGTTCATTTCCCAATACCAAATCAAGCACAGCCTCTCCTCTTGTAGGTCTATCTACATACTGTGTCAAGAACCCTTCCTGAACACACCTAACAAACTCCACCCCATCTAAACCCCTCACTGTCTGGAGATGCCAATTGATGTTTGGGAAATTAAAATCCCCCATCACAACAACTCTGTTATTCTCACACCTTTCTACGATCTGCTTCCCTATCTGCTCCTCAATAACCCTGTCACTAATTGGGCGGCCTATAAAAAGCACCCAGTAGAGTTATTGACCCCTTCCTGTTCCTAACCTCCACCCACAGAGACTCCGGAGACAATCCCTCCACGACATCCACCTTTTACGCAGCCGTGACACTATCTCTGATCAACAGTGCCACTCCCCCACCTCTCTTGCCTCCCCCCTGTCCTTCCTGAAACATCTAAAACCCGGCACTTGAATCAACCATTCCAGCCCCAGAGCCATCCAAGTCTCAGTAATGGCCACCACATCATAGCTCCAAGTATCGATCCAAGCTCCAAGCTCATCCACCTTGTTCACAATACTCCTTGCGTTAAAATAGACACATCTCAAGCCTGTCTGAACACGTCCCTTCTCTATCAGCTGTCTATGGTGCTTGCTCCGAGCTTCCTCTATTTGAGAGCCAAACAACTCTTCCCCAGTCTCTCCAGTACGGATCCCACCCCCCAACAATTCTAGTTTAAACTCTCCCCAGTAGCTTTAGCAAACCTCCCCGCCAGGATATTGGTCCCCCTGGGATTCAAGTGCAACCCATCCTCTTTGAACAGGTCATACCTGCCCCAAAAGAGGCTCCAATGATCCAGAAATCTGAATCCCTGCTCTTTACTCCAATCCCTCAGCCACGCATTTAACCTCCTCCTCATTCTGTTCCTATACCCACTGTCGCTTAGCACAGACAGTAACCCAGAAATTACTACCTTTGAGGTCCTGCTTCTCAACTTCCTTCCTAATTCTCTATAGTCTCTTTTCAGGACCTCATTCCTTTCCCTACCTATGTCGTTGGTACCAATATGTACCACTACCTCTGGCTGTTCTCCCTCCCCCTTCAGGATACCTTGGACGCGATCAGAAACATCCCGGACCCTGGCACCTGGGAGGCAAACTACCTTCCGAGTTTCTCTCCTGCATCCACATAATTGCTTGTCTGCCCACCTAACTATAGAGTCCCCTATCACTAGTGCCCTCCTCACTCCTTCCCTACCCTCCTGAGCCACAGGGCCGGGCTCTGTGCCAGAGACACTGCCACTGTTGCTTCCCCCAGGTAGGCTGTCTCCCCCAACAGTACTCAAGCAGGAGTACATATTGTCAAGGGATACAGCCACAGGGGTACTCTCTAGTACCTGACTCTTCCCCTTCCCCCTCCTGACTGTGACCCAATTGACTGATTCCGATGGTCCCAGTGTGACCACCTGCCTATAACTCCTCTCTATCACCTCCTCACTCTCCCTGACCAGACGAAGGTCATCGAGCTGCATCTCCAGTTTCCTAGCACGGTCCCTCAGGAGCTGCAGCTTGACACACCGGGCGCAGATGTAGCCCTCCCGGAGGCAGGGAGACTCCAGGAACTCCCACATCTGACACTGAGTACAGGAAACCGCACTCATACTGCTTCCCTAACTCAAGTCACCTACCTTTCCCCGCCCCTTTACGCCGAAGCCCCTTGAGCCAAAGCCCAGAACACTCTGCTCCCTCTCACTCAGCTGCCCGCTCCGACGCTGCCCACTGTATAGGCTGTTTGCTTTTTAAACTGCCCGCGCCGCGCCTGCGCAGTCCAGCCCCCACTCTACCAATTAAAACTTTTAAAACACTTATAAAAGTACTTTATAAAAAATCTAACCCTAGTAATTACAACCTATTAAAAACTAACCCTTATAATTAATACCCTAATAAAAATGATAAGAAAGAAAAACTTATCTGCTCCGAAGTCCTCCGAAGCGAAACCCTATGAAGAAGGACACAAACTATTTGTTTAATTTCTCTCTGTTTCCTTATTCCCCAGTGTAATTTCTGCTGCAGTGTGTCTTCAGGGGACCCACATTAGTTTATACTAAACTTTTCCTACAGAGGTTTTCACCGTATGTGTTCATGTTTCTGACAAGATAATCAGAATCAGGTTTATTATCACTGACTTGTACGTCATGAAATGTGTTGTTTTGAGGCAGCAGTACAGTGCAAGACATAAAATTACTATAAATTACAAAATAAATAAATAGTTGCAAAAAAAAGGAACAACGAGGTAAGGTTCAGGGACCGTTCAGAAATCTGACAGCAGAGGGGAAGAAGCTGTTCCTGAATCATCTGGGTCTTCAGACTCCTGAATTTGTAACTCGTATTCTTGATCTAACTTCTGAAATTTTCCCAATTTGAAGCTTTTATTAGATTTTTTGGCAATGTTACAAATCTTTTCCTTTAATCTACTATGAAGTTTGAGTTCTTTTATTAGCCACAAATGAACCACTTCCTGTTGAGTTTTTGCAGCTCAGATGACAGTTTGTGTTGGAAGCTCTGCATTGAACCCTAGCTGTTGCTAGTTTACTGTCATACTCCGAACACGGTTTCCCGAAGAATTGCTGTAGTAGTGAGCTGAAAATGGGCAAAATGGCCTCCTACACTGCAATCATTCTATGACTGAATATACTCACAGCTCACAGCCCCTGAGTACTATCGCATCACCTTTGTTTGTTGGTCCCAATCTTCTTTGTCAGGACCAGCCTGCCTCCTCCTCCATTTTGTTTCTCTCTTAATGAAGTTAAGTATTCTGGAATATTTGATTCCCACTCACTGGTCACTTTGTAAGCACTTCTCTGCGATGGCCATTAGATCGTGCCCATTTATTTCTCTTTGTACCATTAGTTCACTAACCTTGTAACGAATGCTGTATGCATGTCATCTTTAGCCCTGCTCTGACTCTGGCTGGTACTATGCTCTGCCCCTTCCTATCATACTCTAGTTATCATCAACCATTTTGCCTTACTATCATCTTTCTTTAATTTTCTAACTGACCCCACAGCCACCATCCTTCCCTCTCTATTGTGTTGTAATCACACCTACCTTCTCTACAGCCCTAACTATTTGATTTGCTCAGTCTCTGGTCCCAGAATAGTTCAAATGAAGCCCATCCCAACTGAACAACTCCCTCCTTCCCCACTCCTGGTGCCAGTGCCTTTGTGAATTGAAACCAGTTTCCCCCACGCCAATCTTTCAGCCTCCAACTCACCTCTTGGATCTTTTGACCATGTGACAATTTGTATGTGGCTCCGGTAAGAATCCAGAAATGATCCCTTCTGTGGTTCCTTGGACCCTCGCTGCTCTCATTCATTCCTTCAGCAGAATCTCCTCCTCTGTCCCATCCATGTAACTGCTTCACAAGTGGACCATGGTAACTGGATCTTTCCCCTCCCACGTCCCTCTCCAGCCCTGAGGAGATGTCCTTAACCCTGGTCTCACGTAGGGAAGCTTGGGAACCCTCACTTGTGGCTGCGGAGGACACTATCTCCTTCCTGAGCCATACAGTCCACTGTTACCACCCACACAATTGCCAGACAAGTGTAAGGGCCAAATCTCCACTGATGTCACCGTCTAGATCCCCATACCTGCCTCTCACGTGGTTGCAGCTTCTGATCCCTCTCGACTGACCAGTTCTACGGTGATTGCTCTGCAGGTGTGTGATTGTACCATTGCCCTCTGTCTCCTGTTACCTTTCCGGCCACACTGCTACAGCTATTTTATTCCATGAGCTTCAATTTTGATCATGTGGCACCTTATCAAATGCCTTTTGAAAGTTCACATTAACCACTAACGTTCCCTGTTACTTCAAGATAGTCAGATATCACGTGTCTAACAAGTCCTTGCTGGCGTTCTCCGATCAATCCACACTTGTCCAAGTGCCTGCTAAATGTTGCCCCTGATTATTGTTTCTAGAAGTTTCTCCACCACCCAGGTTAACCTGACTGAAATGCACTTTATGTATTTATCCCAAACATTTGCCATTTTGCAGTCCCGATTCCCACCACCACTGAACTGGAAGACGTCTGAAAGATTATGGTCAGAGCCTCTGATATTATCTTCCTTTCTTCCCTCAGCGACCTAAGATGTATCCCACCTGGACCAGGTATTGGTTTATTATTGTCACTTGTACCGAGGTACAGTGAAAAGCTTGTCTTACAAACCGATCGTACAGGTCAATTCATTACACAGTGCAGTTACATTGAGTCAGTACAGACTGCATTGATGTAGTACAGGTAAAAACAATAACAGTACAGAGTAAAGTGTCACAGCTACAGAGAAAGTGCAGTGCAATAAGGTGCAAGGTCACAACAAGGTAGATCATGAGGTCATAGTCCATCTCATTGTATAAGGGAACCGTTCAATAGTCATTTCACAGTGGGGTAGAAGCTGTCCTTCAGTCTGGTGGTACGTGCCCTCAGGCTCCTGTATCTTCTACCCGATGGAAGAGGACACAAGAGAGAATGACCCAGGTGGGTGGGGGTCTCTGATTATGCTGGCTACTTCACCAAGACGGTGAGAGGTAAAGACAAAGTGCAAGGAGGGGAGGCTGGTGTCCGTGATGCGCTGGGCTGTGTCCACAACTCTCTGCAGTTCCTTGCAGTCCTGGGCAGAGCAGTTGCCGTACCAAGCCATGACACATCCAGATAGGATGCTTTCTAAGGTGCATTGGTAAAGGTTGGTGAGAGTCAAAGGGGACAATCCAAATTTCTTTAGCCTCCTGAAGAAGCAGAGGCGCTGGTGAGGGTTCTTGGCCGTGGCATCTATGTGATTTGACCAGGACAGGCTGTTGGTGATGTTCACTCCCAGAAACTTGAAGCTCTGAACCCTCTCGACTTCAGCACCATTGATGTAGGCAGGTGCATGTACACCGCCCCCTTTCCTGAAGTTAATGACCAGCTCTTTTGTTTTGCTGACATTGAGGGAAAGGTTGTTGTCATGACACCATGTCACTAAGCTCTCTACCTCCTTCCTGTACTCTGACTCATTGCTGTTTATGATATGGTCTACAACGGTGGTATCATCTGCAAACTTGTAGATGGAGTTAGAGCAGAATCTGGCCACACAGTCATGAGTGTACAGGGGGTAGAGTAGAGGGCTGAGGACTCAGCCTTGTAGGGCACCAGTGTTGAGAATAATCGTGCCGGAGGTATTGCTGCCTATCCTCACTGATTGCGGTCTGTTGGTTAGAAAGTCAAGAATCCAGTTACAGAGGGAGGTGTTGAGTCCTTGGTCTCAGAGTTTGGTGACAAGTTTGCTTGAGATTATTGTATTGAAGGCAGAGCTGTAGTCAATAAACAATAGTCTAACGTATGTGTCTTTACTGTCCAGATGCTCCAGAGCTGAGTGTCGGGCCAGGGAGATGGCGTCCACTGTAGACCTGTTTCGGCGATAGGCGAATTGCAGTGGGTTGAGGTTGTCTGGGAGGCTGGAGTTGGTGTGTGCCATGACCAGCCTCTCAAAGCACTTCATGATGGTGGATGTCAGAGCCACTGGTCAGTAGTCATTGAGGCACGTTACCTTGCTTTTCTTCGGCACAGGGATGATAGTGGTCTTCTTAAAGCAGGTGGGAACCTGAGATTGAAGCAGGGAGAGGTTAAATATGTCCACAAGTACTTCTGCCAGCTGATCAGCACAAGATCTGAGCACGCGGCCAGGGACACCATCTGGGCTAGGTGCTTTCCTCGTGTTCACTCTCCGGAAGACTGATCTTACATCCTCCACTGTGATCACAAGTCCAGCTGCATTGGAGGTTGTCAGGGTGGATGGTGACAATCCACTTCCCTTCTGTTCAAATCGCACATAGAATGCGTTAAGTTCATCAGGGAGGGATGCACTGTTGTTAACTATGCAGCCCCACTTCATCTTATAGCCTGTTATGGTGTGAAAGCCCTACCATAACTGACAGCTGGTCAGGGACTCTATTTTGAGTCGGTATTATCTCTTGGCATCCCTGATAGCTGTCTGAAGGTCATACTTCGATTTCTTGTACAGATCAGGATCACCAGATTTGTGTGCAGCAGTCCTCTCCTTCAGTAGGGAGTAGATCTCCCAGTTCATCCATGGTCTCCTGTTTGGGAACACCTGTATTGTCCTCTTTGGTACACAGTCCTCCACACACTTGCTGATGAAGTCTGTGATGGTGGCAACATACTCATCAAGGCTGGCAGCTGAGTCTTTGAACATGGTCCAGTCCACTGACTCAAAGCAGTCATGGAGGACCTCATCTGCTTCCTCAGACCAGCACTGCACGACTCTCCGTACCGGATCCTCCCGTTTCAGTTTCTGTTTGTATGCAGGAAGAAGAAGCACAGCCTGGTGGTCTGATTTCCCAAAGTGAGGACGAGGGGTGGCTCGGAAGGCATCATTGATGGTTGTATAGCAGTGGTCAAGGGTGTTAGGGCCTCTGGTGGAGCAGGAGATGTGCTGGTAGTACTTTTGGTAACACACTCTTGAGGTTGGCCTGATTGAAGTCCCCTGCAATGATGAAAAGGGCCTCAGGGTATCCTGTCTCAAGGTTGTTGACCACGGGGTATAGCTCACTGAGTGCAGACTTCATGTCCGTCTGTGGTGGGATGTAGACTGCCATCAGGATAGCTGAAGTGAACTCCCTTGACAGATAGAATAGTCGACACTTCACCATTAGATATTCCAGGCTGGGTGAGCAGGAGCTCGCCAGGACTGTCATGTCTGAGTACCATAAGTTATTAAGCAGACCCCTCCGCCTTTAACTTTGCCTGAGGACTCAGTACAGTTCATTCGATGGATTGAGAAGCCCTCAGTCAGGTGAGGCAGGTGTAAGCCACGTTTTGGTGAGACACAGCACTCAGCAGTCCCACAGTTCTCTTTGGTAGGTCAATCTTGCCCTTAGTTCATCAACTTTGTTCTCAATGGCCTGGATGTTAGCTAGTAGTATGCTGGGGAGGGGGGTCTTGTATCTACACTGTTTCAGTCTCGCCTGCAGCCCAGCCCTCTTGCCACGTTTCCGAGATACGCGGTGGCGACTCTTCGGTCCTGAAGTGGAGCCACCAGGTAAGTTATTGTCAAGGGTCAGACCTGTAAGACCTGGAGTGGATTCCCCTGGACCGGATGGTAAGTACCGGACTAAACATACTATATTTAAATGCACGTAGCATTAGGAATAAAGTAGATGACCTAGTGGCACAACTACAGGTTGATAAATACGACATTGCGGCAATCACCGAGTCATGGCTTTATGATGGATGTGATTGGGAACAGAATGTCCAGGGGTACACAGTGTATAGGAAGGATAGGTGGGTAGGCAGAGGGGGAGGTGTGGCCATGATGGTTAGTAGTGATATAAAATCAATAGAAAGGAAGGACATTGGGTCAGAGGACGTGGAATCCTTGTGGGTGGAGCTAAGAAATAGCAAGGGTAAAAGGACAATAGTAGCAGTCATATATAGGCCCCCTAATAGCAGTCAGCAAGTGGACGATAAGTTGCAGTTTGAGATAGAAAAAGCATGCCAGAGTGACAATGTGAAGATAATTATGGGGGATTTTAACAGGAAGGTGGACTGGGAAATCCAGAATGGCAGTAGTACTCAGGAGAGGGAGTTTGTGGAATGTCTAAGGGACGTTTTTCTAGAGCAACTTGTTGAAGGGCCCACCAGGGGATCGGCTGTTTTGGATTGGGTGCTGTGTAATGAACCGGAGGTGATTAGGGAACTAAAGGTAAAGGAACCACTGGGAACCAGTGATCACAATATGATTGAGTTCAGTTTCAAGTTTGAGATGGAGAAGCTGATAACTGGTGTATCGATATTTCAGTGGAACAAAGGAAATTACAATGGCATGAGAGAGGAGTTGGCCCTAATTGATTGGAAGAGTAAGCTGGCTGGAGGGACGGCAGAGGAGAAATGGAAGGAATTTCTACAGGAAATAACGAAATTGCAGGATAGATATATTCCAAGAAAAAATAATGTTTTTAATGGAAAAAAGGCACAAATGTGGATAACGAGAGAGGTGAAGGCTAAAATAAAAGCAAATGGGGCGGCGTACAAAGAAGCAAAAATTAGTGGGAAAACAGAAGACTGGGAAGCTTTTATAAACCTGCAGAGAGAAACTAAGAAGGTCATTAGGAAAGAAAAGATGAATTATGAAAGGAAGTTGGGGGATAACATTCGAAAGGATACTAAGAGTTTTTTTAAATACGTAAGGTGTAAAAGAGAGACACGGGTTGATATAGGACCAATTGATAACGGTGCAGGAGCTATTATAATGGATGATAGAGAGATGGCAGAGGAATTGAATGAATATTTTGCATCGGTCTTTACCATGGAGGACATCAGCAATGTGCCGGTTAGTCAGGAGTCTCACGAAATGGAATTGAGTTCAGTTAAGATTACTAGGGAGAAGGTGCTAGGAAAACTAAATGGGCTAAAGACTGATAAGTCTCCCGGACCGGATGAGGTACATCTCCGGGTTTTGAAGGAGGTGGCTTTAGAGATAGCAGAGACATTGGCGATAATTTTCCAGAAATCGATAGATTCCGGCGTGGTTCTGGAGGACTGGAGGGTGGCAAATGTAGTTCCGTTGTATAAGAAAGGTGGGAGGCAGCATAAAGGAAATTACAGACCTATTAGTCTGACGTCAGTGGTGGGAAAGTTATTGGAATCTATCCTCAAGGATGGGGTTACGGAATACCTAGAGGCGCAAGGCAAGATAGGTCCTAGCCAACATGGTTTTGTGAAGGGAAGATCCTGCCTGACCAACCTATTGGAGTTTTTTGAAGAAATCACAGGTAAGGTGGATAAGGGAGAGGCAGTAGATGTTGTGTATTTAGACTTTCAAAAGGCCTTTGATAAGGTGCCTCACAAGAGACTGATTAATAAGATGAGAGGTCATGGAATTACGGTAGGATAACAGAATGGGTGGAGCATTGGCTGGTTGACAGGAAGCAAAGAGTGGAAATAAAAGGATCTCATTCTGGTTGGTTACCGGTTACTAGTGGTGTGCCGCAGGGGTCGGTGTTGGGACCGCTCCTTTTTACCTTGTACATTAACGATTTGGATGATGGAATAAATGGTTTCGTGGCTAAGTTTGCGGATGACACCAAGATAGAGGGAGGAGTAGGGAGTATTGAAGAGATAGGAAGGTTGCAGAGGGACCTAGACAGTTTAGGACAATGGGCAAGGAAATGGCAGATGAGATTCAATGTAGGGAAATGTGCAGTTGTACACTTTGGAAGCAGAAATAAGCGGGCAGATTATTATCTAGGAGGAGAGAAAATCCAAAGCACGGAAGTACAAAGAGACTTGGGGGTACTCGTGCAGGATACCTTAAAGGTTAACCACCAGGTCGGATCGGTGGTAAAGAAAGTGAATGCTATGTTGGCATTCATTTCGAGAGGTATAGTGTATAAAAGTAAGGAAGTGTTAATGAGGCTCTACGGGGCACTAGTGAGGCCTCATTTGGAATATTGTGCGCAGTTTTGGGCCCCACATCTTAGGAAGGATGTGTTGACGTTGGAGAGGGTTCAGAGGAGATTTACAAGGATGATTCCAGGAATGAAAGGGCTTACGTATGAGGAGCGTTTGTCGGCTCTTGGACTGTACTCACTGGAGTACAGAAGAATGAGGGGGGACCTCATAGCGACATTTAAAATATTGATAGGAAAGGACAGAGTAAATGTGGCTAGGCTGTTTCCCTTAGTGGGTGAGTCCAGGACCAGAAGGCACAATCTTAGAATTAGAGGGTACAGTTTCAAAACAGAGATGAGGAAAAATTTCTTTAGCCAGAGGGTGGTGAATTTGTGGAACTCCTTGCCACGTACAGCAGTGGAGGCCAGATCAGTGGGGGCGTTCAAGGAGGAGATAGATAGATATCTAAATAGTCAGGATATCAAGGGATATGGGGATAAGGCAGGAAATTGGGATTAGAATAGTTTTTTGTTCTTCTTCTTCTTCCCCCATTCCCCATTTCTCATTTCTATTTCCCTTTCCTTGGAGCAGACTCGATGGGCCGAATGGCCTGCTTCTGCTCCCTTGTCTTGTGATCTTGTGACCTTGCTAGACTTTGAAGACCTGGAGTGGAATCATTTGGACTGGAAGGTAAGTGACTGCCAGCGAACAGACTTGGACGACCTGGAGTGGATCCACTTGGACTGGGAGGTAAGCTTAGAAGACCTGGAGTGGATTCTGCTGTCTACCACTAAGCTCAGATACCATCTGTAGTCTCCTCTTTGCTGATTCTTAGCTCATCCAGAACCTCAGTTTCATTGCACTTAATGAGGCCTCAGCACCATCAATATCAGTGATGACTGATGTTCTCACCTGTGATCTGAGCCATGCCCTCTGCCTCCATGAATAGACTTCCCTTTTGATCACTTATGGGCTCTCCTCCTCTTGCAACCTTTTTCCTGTAAACCCATCAGGACAATGTTTTTGGATTCCTGTTCTTATTTGCTCTCTTTGTGTTTCCTTCCTCCTTCCCTGCTGATCTTTCTGTAATCTGCCTGAACCTTGCTTGTGTTAACAACCCAGCATCTGTCATTAGCTCATTTAATATTTTACTCGTTATCCTTTTGGTCAGCGATGGGGCAGTGGCTTTAAATTTCCTTCACGGGAACGGAGCTGGATAGTAGCTGAAACATCTCCACCTTAAAGCCTTCCCTTGTTCTAGCTTTGCCTGTCAAACTTTGCCTCCAATGTACCAGTCCTCAGCCCATTGAAGTAGTCCCTTCCCCAAATGACCATCTTGACCTTGGAGTGACCCATATCCTTTTCCATATCAAATCTGAACTTTGATATTATTTTTCCTGGAGGTTCCCCCAATCATACTTGCTCTTGTGGGCATGGCTCATTTCCCAGAACCAAGCCACATTCCTCATTGGGCCAGAAGCACACTGATCAGGGAGGCTCCTGAACGTACTTCAGAATCTTCTGCTCTTGCCTCTCGTTGCTATTTTGGACTATCACTGAAGTCTTCCATTATCACGATGTGGCCTTCACCTCCCTCTGCTGCTTTCCTGCTGATTTGCTCCATGATACCTTATCCACTGGGGACTGGCGTGAACAAATGTCACACCAAAGTCTGCAAAACTCTTTAAGATAACGGGTGGAAGGGTCCAGTACAGGCAAGAGGTCACTGCTGGGCCAACCTGAGGAGCAATCCAGCTCAGGTGGGCCAAGGTAAGTGCTGAGCCTGATCCCCACACAGATACTGAGACAATGCTGGCAACGTGCTCCCTTTTCTCAGCAACAGCCACACAGTCGTGAACCCTGCCCAGCATTTCAGCACACCATTCACTGATGGGATGGAATGTGACGTAAAATGACAGCATTGTTGTGCAGATAGACCCTCAAACCCTGGTCACCTGCGGACGTCACTTGCTTTGGGAGCAGTGGCATGGTGCCTGGGGAGAAATGGTTGCCGTCGCTCGCCACAGAGAACACACTCCATAACTCCCACTGGGGAGGCGGGAGGAAGGGAAGTGGTTGGAGGACGGGCGTGACCCACTGTGGAACAGTGAAGAAACTGGGAGTGGATACAGAGCTCATTGGCCTGAACAATGGGAAGGGCTGCTGGTAACCTGAATCAGATCCTGAGTTACCGAACATCTAACTGTAATCACTGTTGTTTCAGATATAGGAGCAGAATTAGGCCATTCAGCGCATCAAGTCTGCTTCACCATTCAACCATGGCTGATTTTTTTCAGCCCTATTCTCCTGCCTTCTCCCCGTAACCCTTACCAATCAGGAACCTATCCATCTCTGCCTTAAATACACCCAATGACTTGGCCTCCACCGCCCTGTGTGGCAATGATTTCCACAGATTCACTACCCTCTGGCTGAAGAAATTCCTCCTCACCTCAGTTCTAAAAGGACGCCCCTTTATTCTGAGGCTGTGCCCTCGGATCCCGGACTCCGCCACTGATAGAAACATCCTCTCCACATCCACTCTATCCAGGCCTTTCAATATTCGGTAGGTTTCAATGAAATCCCCCCTCATCCTTTTGAACTCCATTGAGCACAGGCCCAGAGCCATCAAGCACTCCTCATATGTTTTGTGGGCAAACACGGGCAATTGTGTGCACAGCAAGATCCCACAAACTGCAAACCTAAGTGACATGCCTCCACAACAACAATAAATCAATTTTCAACATTTTTCAGTTCTGATGAAGGGTCAGCCACCTGAAATGTTGTCTCACCACAGATGCTGCCTGACCTGCTGAGTGTTTTTCCAGGGTGCCATGCCTGCAGTATTCTGTTTTTGTGGTGAGCTGTTCATGCTTAGTTGACTGGTTTCAGGCAGTGCATTTGGTAGGGGATGTAGTCTCAGGCACAGAGTTTCCATGTCTGGTGAGTGTTGGGTACGATCCAACCCTCTGGCACCCAGACCTGGACTGGAACACTGCCTAACACCCATCCAGAGTTGGTGTCTGCCTACTGAGGATGCCACTCCCGGCACCACTAAAGTCTGCACATCTACCTGTGTGATTCTGGGCACAACATTGACTAAATACCAGAAGCTCTTTGCTTCCTGATACTGAACAATGTTCCAGGTGCATTGTTCAGAACATTTTGCAGTCATTTCATATGCAAAACATCTTAATAATGTCCATACTCAGTCACACAACTCCAGTGTTTAACTTCCTTATTGGTTCAAATCTAGTTACTCATTTTGTGTTTGGATTTTCAGCTGAGTGCTGTTCACTCTGTGTTCTTCCATCGCTACAGCTTCCAATGTCTGGCAATGGTGAGTTACCAACTCTTTCCGAGGTTCATTGATAACTGAAGGAGACTGTGTGTTTCTGCTGGGCACTGAGCAATGTTAGTAAGCCACGGATTTTAACAAAACAAGATGTGTCGGTCTTCCTGTGTCGTTTTATCCATTCCTGCGACACAGGGGAAAGTCGCAGTGCTGAAAGTGAGCATCTTCTTAAAGCTCTTCATCCCACGTCTGAAGGTTTCCCCACAGCGACGACGGAGGTAGGGAAGGCCATTCAGCCCCTCGCGCCTGCTTCACCATTCAGTACGATTGTGGATGATCCTTTACTCGGGCACCTCTTTCCTCAGAAGCACCATATTCTTTAGCTCCTTAATCCCTCAAACCTACCAGTCCTTATGTTGAATATTCCCAGCAGACAAGTCTCCACGGCTCTCCATGGCAGAGAATTCCAAAAATTCTTCGCCCGGTGGCTGAAGAAATTTCACCTCGTCTTTGTCCTGAATGACCACCCCTTATTTTCCTAATCTGATCTCTGACATCTCATGGGAAATGATCCTGCACCTCGTCTGTCAAACCCCATAAGATCTTTATACATCTCAATGAAACCACCTCACATCCATCTGATGTAGACCCAGCTGCTTTATCAATCCTCATGGGACAAACCCCATCCCGAGAATCACTCTGGTGAACCTACGTTGTCCTTCTATCGCAAGTATATCGTTCCTCGGGTACAGTCAACAGACGAGTATTTATGTGACTGGTCCAGTTGAGTTTCTGGTCAATGGGCACCCCAAAGACAACAATGGTAGAGAACTCAGTGATGGTACTGCCACTGAATGTCAAGGGCAGTGGTTGGACTCTCCTGTTGGGTATGGTCAATGCCTGGTGTGACACAAATATTACCTGCCACTTACCAGCCTGTGCCTGAAAGTGGTCTCGATCTTCCACAGCCTTCAGTGACCCTTGGAAGGCCCATTGCATAAGGTCCTGCTTATAACTCAGTTTAATCTGGTCCTGCCATGTCCTGCTCCTGGTGTTACACAGCCCCCAGAGGATTGAACTGCCATCGTTTTGTCCGTCGCAATTTATGTTTCCCTGTTTGTTCATTCCTAATATTTCCAACTGATTTCCAGGGGCTCATAATCTGCTTTCCATTCTCACTGTCACCTCTACACCAACCACCTGCCCATCGTTGTGACCTCCCTCACTCCCTCACACTCCTCCCCTCCCTCACACTCCTTCCCTCCCTCCCTCACACACTCCCCTCCCCCACACTCCCTCCCTCCCTCACACACTCCCCTCCCCACACTCCCTCCCTCACACAATCCCCCCCACACTCCCTCCCTCCCTCACACACTCCCCTCCCCCACACTCCCTCCCTCCCTCACACACTCCCCTCCCCACACTCCCTCCCTCCCTCACACACTCCCCTCCCCCACACTCCCTCCCTCCCTCACACACTCCCCTCCCCCACACTCCCTCCCTCCCTCACACACTCCCCTCCCCCACACTCCCTCCCTCCCTCACACACTCCCCTCCCCCACACTCCCTCCCTCCCTCACACACTCCCCTCCCCCACACTCCCTCCCTCCCTCACACACTCCCCTCCCCCACACTCCCTCACACACTCCCCTCCCCCACACTCCCTCCCTCCCTCACACACTCCCCACCCCCACACTCCCTCCCTCCCTCACACACTCCCCTCCCCACACTCACTCCATCCCTCACACACTCCCCTCCCCCACACTCCCTCCCTCCCTCACACACTCCCCTCCCCCACACTCCCTCCCTCCCTCACACACTCCCCTCCCCCACACTCCCTCCCTCCCTCACACACTCCCCTCCCCCACACTCCCTCCCTCCCTCACACACTCCTCTCCCCACACTCCCTCCCTCCCTCACACACTCCCCTCCCCCACACTCCCTCCCTCCCTCACACACTCCCCTCCCCCACACTCCCTCCCTCCCTCACACACTCCCCACCCCCACACTCCCTCCCTCCCTCACACACTCCCCCCCACACTCCCTCCCTCCCTCACACACTCCCCTCCCCCACACTCCCTCCTTCCCTCACACACTCCCCTCCCCCACACTCCCTCCCTCCCTCACACACTCCCCTCCCCCACACTCCCTCCCTCCCTCACACACTCCCCCCCACACTCCCTCCCTCCCTCACACACTCCCCTCCCCCACACTCCCTCCCTCCCTCACACACTCCCCCCCACACTCCCTCCCTCCCTCACACACTCCCCTCCCCCACACTCCCTCCCTCCCTCACACACTCCCCTCCCCCACACTCCCTCACACACTCCCCTCCCCCACACTCCCTCCCTCCCTCACACACTCCCCACCCCCACACTCCCTCCCTCCCTCACACACTCCCCCCCACACTCCCTCCCTCCCTCACACACTCCCCTCCCCCACACTCCCTCCTTCCCTCACACACTCCCCTCCCCCACACTCCCTCCCTCCCTCACACACTCCCCTCCCCCACACTCCCTCCCTCACACACTCCCCTCCCCACACTCCCTCCCTCCCTCACACACTCCCCTCCCCACACTCCCTCCCTCCCTCACACACTCCCCTCCCCCACACTCCCTCCTTCCCTCACACACTCCCCTCCCCCACACTCCCTCCCTCCCTCACACACTCCCCTCCCCCACACTCCCTCCCTCACACACTCCCCTCCCCACACTCCCTCCCTCCCTCACACACTCCCCTCCCCCACACTCCCTCCCTCACACACTCCCCTCCCCACACTCCCTCCCTCCCTCACACACTCCTCCCCTCCCTCCCTCACACACCACCGCCCGTCAGGTGCAGCCTCAGACCCCTGCCCCTAGGTTGGGTATAAGTTAAGGGTCTATGTTCAGTGGTGGTGTTGCCTCCTCCAGCTGTTCAATGACTGCGGCGGGTCCCTGGTGGATCCTGCCTCTGGTTAGGACGTCTGTGTCTGGTGGCTGTGGTACAAAACCTCGTTACTGTTTGTGGTCCGTATCCATGACCCCTCTGCTCAGGGTGAAGGTCCCGAGGATCAACCAACACCACCACATCTGGTTCAGATAGTGAAACCTCCGCTCCACATCTGTACGGGAACAAGTTAGGGCTTTGTGTGAGGTGTGTTTTCCATCCAGAGGTTCACAGCATATCGTTCCTTCCTCCTTACCCACACTGAGGGAGTTGAGAAGACTGTTCTCCATCTCACTCCCCTCCTTGTGGGAGGTTCTCGGGAGTAGGGGTACCAAAGTTGTCCCAGCGCTCCCTCCCAGATCCTCATTATCCTGAACTCCTGGGTTCAGCAGCCACCCTGCTGTGGTTGGGGACATCCTGGCCCCTTCCATTCTTTGCTCTTCTCTTGGTCCTGAGGTCAGTAAGCTGACACAGGTTGGTGAACATTCAGTTTGCTTCGACTGTTGTCCAACACACTCCATCAGCTGGCATCATCCACGTCGGGCTGTGTTTTAACCCTTTATGTAGCCCTGAGGTACGACCCACACCTGTGCCCTGGCTGCTATTGCTGCCTGTGTCACTTGTTCCTCAGCCATTGACATTCCTATTGGAAGGACGTCTGGAGTTGAAGCCCAGTCGATCCCCCCTTCCTCACCTGACTGTGGAGTGAGTGGGCTCTCCACAGTCCTGCCTTTATCACCTCATTCATACGGTGGCTTGAAGCTGCTTCCCTGTTCCAGGGTCCTGTAGTACGTGTCCCATACAGCCTTCTGACTCTGGACGTCCCATGGTACACAGTCCATGGTCACCTTCCTGGTGTGACCCTGTTTACATCCTGCATACAATGTCCCTGCATGGCCTCAATACGCCCATAGTGAACTCTGCAGAACAGTTAGATTGAGGGGAAAGAATTCTGTTGTCAGAACATGAACTGTGGACCATCCCTTCTTTTTCAAGGATACCTGCTGTCTGCCCCAGGTTTTCTGCTCTTCTACCACCCCCTACCCTCCCCCCCAACCTCCTCAGCACACAGTAGTCAGTGTGATCCACCGGTATTGTGTGTGTGTGTGTGTGTGTGTGTGTGTGTTGTGGGGCAGTGTACAGCCTGTGTTGTGTGTTGTGGGTCAGTGTATGGTCTGTGTTGTGTGCTGTGGGTCAGCATATGGACTGTGTTGTGGGTCAGTGTACAGCCTGTGTCATGTGTGGTGGGTCGGTGTACAGCTTGTGTTATGTGTGGTGGGTCAGTGTACGGCCTGTGTTGTGTGTTGATGTACGACCTATGTTGTGTGTTGTGGGTTAATGTACGGCCTGTGTTGTGGGTCTGTGTATGGCCTGTGTTGTGTGTTGTGGGTTGGCGTATGGCCTGTGTTGTTTGTTGTGCGTTGGTGTACGGCCTGTGTCATGTGTTGTGGGTCGGTGTACGGCCTGTGTTGTGTGTGGTGGGTCGGTGTACGGCCCGTGTTGTGTGTCGATGTACAACCTGTGTTATGTGTTGTGGGTCGGTGTACAGCCCGTGTTGTGGGTCGATGTACAGCCTGTGTTATGTGTTGTGGGTCGGTCTACGGCCTGCGTTGTGTGTTGTGGGTCAGTGTACAGCCTGTGTTATGTGTTGTGGGTCAGTGTACTGCCTGTGTTATGTGTTGTGTGTTGATATACGGCCTGTGTTATGTGTAGTGCGTCAGCGTACAGCCTGTGTTGTGTGTTGTGGGTCGGTGTACGGCCTGTGTTGTGTGTTGTGCGTCAGCGTACAGCCTGTGTTGTGTGTCGTGGGTTGGTGTACGCCTGGGTTATGTTTGTAGGTCGGTGTACAGCCTGGGTTATGTGTTGTGGGTCGGTGTATGGCTTGTGTTATGTGTTGTGGGTTGGTGTATGGCCTGTGTTGTGTGCTGTGGGTCGGTGTATGGTCTGTGTTGTGGGTCGGTGTATGGCCTGTGTTATGTGTTGTGGGTCTGTGTATGGCCTGTGTTGTGTGTTGTGGGTCAGTGTACGGCCTGTGTTGTGGGTCGGTGTATGGCCTGTGTCATGTGTTGTGGGTCAGTGTATGGCCTGTGTTATGTGTTGTGGATCGATGTACGACCTGTGGTATGTGTTGTGGGTCGGTGTACGGCGTGTGTCATGTGTTGTGGGTTGGTGTATGGCCTGTGTTGTGTGCTGTGGGTCGGTGTATGGTCTGTGTTGTGGGTCGGTGTATGGCCTGTGTTGTGTGCTGTGGGTCGGTGTATGGCCTGTGTTGTGGGTCGGTGTACGGCCTGTGTTATGTGTGGGTGTGGATTTGTGTTGTACATACATAGGTGGGATCGCACTCCCCACAGCCTCACTACACCCCCACTGTTACCTCCACAGCCCCTCCCCAGGTTATGGTAGGGTTCTGTGTTGCTCTGAACTCCCGGTCACCGGTCAGAAATGTGCCCACCGCCCGCAGGAGATGCCTGCAGCCCAGCAGGGCCGGTGAACCCTCCCCCGGCTCCCAACCACTCGCTGTGAGCGGGTGTACATGTCGGGCACTGGGGAGCTGGGCGGGACCTGCACCACACTGGACCAGTAGAAAGGTGGTCCGATTATTGGGGAGCCGTTGTCTTCAGTTTCCGAGACAAACTCCATTCCGGACCACCAGCCCCGTCCCCGGCCAGGGTCCCGTCTCTGTTCTCACCCCCTCCACCCTGGCCTTCTCTCCTCCCCTCACCCGAGACCTGGGGCCTCTCATCCCTCCCTCCTTTGGCCCTTGCATCAGGGTTGCTTTGATGACAACATTCTCCGTGGCTCCGTCCTCCAGCCCTGCAGGAGCCATGGTTGCTGCCTCAGACGTTTAATGCTCCATCACCCGTTGTCTTTGTCTCCCAATCTGTGTTGTGATTGAACTTGGGTTAGATTCTGCCCCTGGTAACACCTCGGGGCCCTCACTGCGTTGCATCAGTTGGAGTGCCGTCTTCTGTGGAGACAGGCGCTGGGTGCGGGCGGAGGGCAAGTGGTGGCAGGTGCCCTCAGCGAGGAAGTTGTGCATGGAGCAGATGTACAGGGAGGAAAACCACTGAACTGCGGGAACTGGTCCCAGCCCAGAAATGGTCAGGTTGTGGCCCCCTGGGGCAGGAGCGGGCGTTGAACCTGACTGGAAGGGAGTGGTGGAGTGTCCGTTTGTTGCAGATCTGAGGTTAGGTCAGGAATGGGAAGGTGAGTGGGATGTGGCGAGTATTGGAGTGAGGACGGTTGATGAAGATCCTCCTTTGGTGGTCCTGGGGAGGTCATTAAATGTTCATGTGTCCCGGGACTGATCTGGCCCCACTGGTCCTTTCCATCGCCCCCATCCCTTTGGACTGGGATCTGCTTCTGCTAACAGAGTTCCTCAGCCAGCACCCACACCACACAGTTTCTCTGACCAGTGACAGTTCCCCGACACCAGCCTCCAGTAACGTACCTGTCCCTCAGTCACGTCTCCAGCCACCAATGGCAGCACCACAGGTCTGCTGTCCAGGACCGGCCTCTCCCTGCTCACATTGAGAACTCTGCCTCTCCTTTAGGATGTACTGGTTAGTTTCCACTGCCCCCTTTGTACCCACTGCTGTATCCCACAGGATTAATTTTACCATCTAGGTGTTCCCTCTGTCCAACCTGTTCCCACAAATCAAGATGTCCCTCACTGAGGGCTGAAGGGACCACAACCCATGATTTAATTTCCCCTGAGTGACCTACCCATGGACCCTGCCCAACCCCTCACTGCCGAGACCCTGCCCAACCCCTCACCGCCGGGGCAGGAGATTCAGAAAAAGCCAAGCACAACTTTTGGATCTTTTGTTAAATGACACGGTTGTGTTGTACTGAACACAGAGGTGTCCAGCACCCTCACCATCCAGTTAGTCAGTGAAATGCCAGCCTAAAATGTGACTCAGACTTAAATTACAAGATCTCCCGGATTCTGAAGTGACAGCCATGGAGCAGATAAAACCAGAGACAACTCCTGCAGTGTTTGATAACGTCCTCCCTTAACCTTCTCCCAGCTAACGTCTCTCCACCTCCTCATGCTGAGGTAATGTTGTATAAGGTTCACTCACTGCTAATCTAGTGCCAGTACTTTTACAGTAACAAGTGCTTATTAAAGTTTGTCAGCTCTGATAATGTTCCCAACTAGTTGTGCTGCAATGTGTTAGTGCAGAGAGGAGGGGTTGGTGCCCCCTTCCACTGTCGGAGCCCCTCGCTGCTGCTGGATGCCTTGATACGTGCCAGGGCCGGCCGGTCTGCACCGAGAGGTCTTCATTGACCATGGACGTGAATCAGGCAGAGAGCTCTCCTGGTTAGTACATGCCTGCAGTTTTACGTCTGGTCTTGGGTGACAGGTGATGCTGCGAAGGGTTGTCTATCCTGTTGGTCTTGAGGTCTGCAGACTTGTGACAGCATTAGGTTCAACCCAGTAGTGTGGCACTGAGGAATTGCTGGAAGGTTCCTTTTCCCCAGTGACATATAAACAGGGCCAGGAGTAATCCAGTGGAGCTTGTTCCACATCCGAACAGCTGTTCCTCTGCCTCACCTCGACCACCTTCCCACCCAACCCACATTTCCTCCGATCCTCCATGGTCCAAGGCCCACTGATGTCGGTCTTGGAGTGCTCACAGGGGCCACAGGTTACTGGGAGAGAATTCCAAAGGTTCACAACCCCCAGGACAGAGATTTCTCCTGGCCTCAGTATTTATCTCACTGACCTGCTTCAGTGAGGTCAGGACATCGCCAACCCACAGAGCCCCGCGGTTTTGGTCGCACCAATCCCATCATTTCCCTGGTGAATTATTTGAAGAACGTTTTGAACATTCTGGAACATGGTCACATCTTGGTTTGTGGATGAGAGGGATTCTGAGCCAGGAGACCAAGCTCGACACACTATTCCACTGGCCAGACTAGTTTCTTGGCCTCTTGCCCCTACAGGACTGCAGGATGCTCCTCATCCTGGTGTGTATAAATGGTGCAGGAGGTTCCTCTTGTTCTACCTCAATGACCTGCCATTGGCTGTGGGAAAGAGGCAGCAAAGAGTGCACGTTCCCTTGATGGAGAGACAGGACCCTGTGGCAGTCCCCAAACCCGTGCGTCTTCCTCCTGGGGGCAGTCCCCGGGTCTCCTCACTCACACACAGGCGCTCCGAGTCCGTCCAACAACTGCTGCAGAACTACCAGGTGGGGTTTGACAGATCCCCAGAGGTTTGATCATGTGCCATGTGGTCACATGATGCTCAGTCACACATGGCGATATGTGACGTCAGCAAATGTTACTGTATTGACTTCAGTTTGGTGTCTCGGTGTCACTGACCTGTCAAGAAATGATTTCACTTTGTGGTGGGGTGATGCAAACCAGCTGTGTTTATTGGGCAAGGTGACAGGAGACTTTCTTCTCTGCTAGTGGTTAGCACCTAGAGTTTACGGCCTGGCAGCCTGCTCATGGCTTGGAAGATTTACAGGTAAAACTACTTTTTATGTCGTGTCTTATGTGCTTGACTGAGGTTTTTGAGGAGGTGAGAAATCTGTCTGATGAGGGCAGGGAAGTGGATGTGGTCGACATGGACTTTAGTAAAACTTTCAGCAAGCTCCCTTGTGATTGGCTGATCTGGAAGATTAAGGAGATCCAAGGAGACTTGGTAGTTTGGACTCAAGACTGGCTGGGCTGTAGAAGACGGAGGGTGGTGGTGGAGGGATGTTATTGTGACTGGAGGTTGGTGACCAGTGGTGTTCCACAGGCCTCTGTTGTTTGATTTTTAAAAATGATTTGGATGAAAATATAGGTGGGATGATTCGTAAGTTTGCAGAGAAAACAAAATTTGGCAGAGTTGTAGATAGAGAAGTATGTCAAAGGATTCCGCAGCATATAGATCAGTTGGAAATATGGGCAGAGGAGTGGCAGATGGAGTTTAATCCCAGCAAGTGTGAGGTGTTGCACTTTGGGAGGTCAAATGCAAAGTGTACAGTAAATGGCAGTACCTTTAGGAGCATTGATGTACAGAGGGATCTTGGGGTGCAAGTCCATAGCTCCCTGAAAGTGGCAACACAAGTAGATAGGGTGGTTAAAAAAAGGGTTATGATGTAATTGCCTTCATCAGTTGGGACACTGAGTACAAAGTCATGCTGCAGCTGAATAAAACTTTGGTTAAGCCACAGATGGAGTATTGCGTGCAGTTCCGGTCACCGCATTCCAGGAAGGATGTGGAGGCTTTGAAGGGGGTACAGATGTTCACCTGGATGCTGCCTGCATTAGAGAGTGCTAGCTATAGGGAGAGGTTGGACAAACTTGGAGCGTCAGAGCCTGACGGACAAGCTAGTGGAAGTGTATAAAATTATGAGGGGCATAGACAGGGTCTTTTTCGCAGAGTGGAAACGTCAAATACCAGAGGGCATGGCTTTCAGGTGAGCGGGGAAAGTTTAAAGGAGATATACGAGGCAGGTTTTTTACACAGAGAGTGGTGGGTGCCTGGAACACACTGCCAGGGGAGGAGGTGGAAGCAGATATGATAGCAACACTAAAGAGGAACAGACATGTACAGGCAGGGAATGAATGGATGTGGACCATGCGCTGGCAGATGGAATTAGTTTAAATTGACATCGTGGTCAGCACAGACACTGCACGGGGAGAGCCAGCAGCACTGCCCCGTCTCTGTGCAACACAAATGTGTAGTACAGCACCGGCCCACCTGTACACCTCTCTCTGCTCCCCTCCTTACCCTCCTCCTCTCCCACGCCCTCTTTCCCCCACCTTCCTCCCCCTCCCCCACCCTTCTCCTCTCTCCCACCCTCCTCCTCCCCTCTCCCACTCTCCTCCTTCCCTCCCCAACCCTCCTCCTCCCCTCTCCCACTCTCCTCCTCTGCGGTGCACTCCTCTTCTCCCCCCTCCTTCCCCCTTGCCCCTACCTCACCCATCACACTCCCGTATGTGAATTTCCCTCCCCGCAGTGTGTACCAGACAGCTCAGCGGAAGCCATTACCTGGCAACTTTCAGAAGACCAAATATCCAAAAGGCAGAGAATAGTTGCAATATAATGAGCAGAGGGCTGACCTGGGTGTGATGGACTGAATGGCCATTTTCTCTACGGATGTGACAGTCAGTAACAGTGGTTTTGTTTTTATTTTTTATAGTTTTCCACGGAAAGTACAACTTCATATCAAAAGGTGAGAGAAACCTGCGGCAAGGGCTGAAGGTTTGGTGAGAGATGTAACCAAATGTAACCTTCCGAGTCCAGAACCATTGTGTGGAGCAGGTTTGTTTGTGCAGGACAGGTGGATATTACCGATGGCGTTGTGTTTCGGGGAGCTGGTTTTACCAGGACACTGCACACCCGGTGTCAGTGTAATGGGTCAGGCCCTGGAGAGGGCTGGAAGCCAAACGAACCGTCAGGTCCAGTTGGAACTGTGCTACAGTCAGCAGCAGTGCAGACACCACCCCATCCTCCCCCAATGTGCTGATACTGTGAACACAGTGGAAGCTTTCACTGGTCTGAGAGAAAGCCAGTTACCAGTGACGTGAATTAACACAGGGTGTGAGCTTTGTGTGTTCTGGGTTCTGTTGTACTGACCCGAGGCTCAATGCATTAAACCTCCTAACGTCCCTCAAAGTGTTGAATACTGTACCCTGGAACTACGTTCTAAGAGGAGATAAAACTCTGTTTTGGGTGGTAAAAATCCCACAAAATCAAGGTTCAATTTGGAGCTTCAGAGAACGGCAATGAGGTTTCCCCGAGTCAGTTTCAGCACTCGGTTGCCGGTTGATCGATTGGAAGTTCTCACAGCTGCCGGCTTCAGCTCATCAGCTGTGATCTCTGCAGCCAGCTCTTAAAGGAAAATATCTTAATTACTGACAGCACTCTCCCAGCTACTGGCAAGTGTTGCTACCTATTGAGTGGATCCTGCAATGAGAGGAGGGGGAGGAAGCGTGCCCCGGAGGTTCAGAGAAACCACAAGAGATGTGTCCTTTGTCCTTTGCTCTCTGTGATGGTGGAGACCAGCAGGAGGGTGCAGCCTGTGGAGGTCGGTGTTGGCAGGTTCAGTACCTGGTCCCTCTGCTCCCTGGGCTGATGGGAAAGCAGATAATCTTTTCTCCATTGCAGTGGTGTGTGCATGAGCTCTGTCACACAGGAGTGAGCAACAGTTGGTGAGATTAGCAGCACCAGGGAGTGGTCCTGAGGCCAAGAAGCTATGAGTGAAGGTAACCCTCACCTGGCCAACAATATTCTTGAGCGGGAAGACCACCGTCAGAATGCACAGGCACTGCAATAAAAGACCCAGTGTAAACTATAAGAATGGAGAGCCATACAGTTGATCTGGCTCGGAGGATTACAACCTTAACGGCACCAGAAAAACCAAAGAACTTTGTGCATCATCAGGCAAACCCACGTGTTGTCAGAGACAGTATTGGAAGCTCCATCCAGAGGCAGGGTCAGGACCACACAGGAGCAAATGGTGTAGCTACTAGCTCCAGGCGCAGTGGTAGCAATTCACCACATGCCGGTCCCTTCAAGGGGACAAAGTGCCAGGAAAAAGGCGCACATGGCAACAGTCTGCAAGTCACACCCAGAGCAATGATACCAATGCAACAGCTGCACTGAGAAGGAGCTTCTCCAACAACAAAACACAGAGTGAGTTGGGACATCGTCCACACTGAGGCAGAAGTTAATTGTCACAACACCTGGCCCTCCGGAGGCCATGGACGGAGAGCCTGAGCTCTGCGGATAAACTGGAGGAGCTGGGGCTGTTCTCATTCCCACGGAGAGAGTGAAGTATTGAACGCAATGAAGGGGACAGACAGAGAAAAAGCAAAGAAACTGGGGGAGGGTCGAGGACCAGGGTCACAGAAGGAAGACTATGGATACTGGGCTTCAGTGAGCCTGTGATGTGCTGGTTTCACTCACCCTTCCCACAGTGGTTACTTGATATCACCCCCACTCCATTATGTTCAGCTGCTGCAAGCTGACGTAAAGCAAGGGCTGGTTTCCACACCAGGTGTAAACGGACCAATGGGATCGGGAACAAGGAGAAGGTTGAAAGTCTTCGACGGGGGTAAATGCTGTAATATTTTCAGTGGTGCATCACTCAGTTGATGTGACGATGGGCCAGAGGTTGTCTGTGTGTGATTCTCCACTGGAGATGGATGTCACGGTTCAGTGTCTAATGTGTGCGGCTTTTTAATATTTCCAGACCCTCACCACTGGAGTGAACCTGACAAGTACAGAGGTAAGGAGGGCGGGAGTGTGTCCTCTCCCCGACACCCTGTGTAATTACCCCAGGAGGGTGGGAGTGTGTCCCCTCCCCAACACCCTGTGTAATTACCCCAGGAGGGATTGTGTCCTCTCCCCAACACTCCGTGTAGTTACCCCAAGAGGGGCTCCAGCAGCCACACTCTTCCCACCAGCAGACGCACTTCAACAGTCAGTCACCTCTGCCCCCACCTTTGACCTGACCGTTAACCCCTGCCCACGTGGGCACCGTGACCAGTGCTCAGGGGGGTCTGTGTGGTGTCACCTGCCCCCCAGCTCTGTGCCCTCCTTCCTGGTGTCAGGGACCCTGCTCCATGTCCCCAGTCCTCAGTCCACCTGTTGCAAACCCCAAGTACCGATCGGTGCAGAACCGGCTGCATTTGGGAGGGAATGATTTCTGTTAGTCTGTGTGGCTTTTGACAGCAGGGAGAGTTACGGTTCAACAAATCCCAACTGATCGCCCAAGCTAGTGGTTAAAGAAAGGGAGAATGTGTTGGAATGAAAAGCGACTGTCCGGTGCTGTCCTGACCGGCCCAGGACGTGCTGGGTGTGTGCTGAGCGATGGGGGCTGCGGAGGTGGGAAATCACGGATGAAACCTCCGATGCCGTCTACAGGGCAGTCGACAGCCCCAGTGTCACACAGCACGATTTGTCTTTCCAAAATGCAGCACCTCGCACTTACACAAATTAAACTCCATTTGCCGTTCTTCGGCCCACTGACCCAGCTGATCAAGATCCCTCTGCAAGTCCTGATAACTGTCTTCAATGCCGATGACACCACCTATTTTAGTGTCATCTGCAAACTTACTGACCATGCCTTGTGTATTCTCACCCAAATCATCGACATAGATGACAAAGAGCAATGGGTCCAGCACCAAGCCCTGGGGACACCACTAGTCACAGGTCTCCAGTGCAGTAAACAACCTTCCACCATCAACCTGTGCTTCCCACCATCAAGCCAATTGTGTATCCAATTAGCCAGCTCTCCCTGGATCCCATGCAATGTAATTCTCTGTAGCAGCCTACCATATAGAACCTTACCAAAGGCCTTACATATAGACTACCCTCATCGACCTTCTTGGTTACTTCTTCAAAAAACTCAGTCAACTGCGTGAGACATGATCTCCCGCACACAGAGCCGCACTAACTATCCCTAAGCAACCCCTGTCTTTCCAAGTGCTTATATATCTTATCTCTCAGATACCCCTCGAGTAACTTCCCTACCACAGATGTTAGGCTTACTGGTCTATAGTCCCCAGGTTTTACTTTGCAGCCCTTCTTAAATAAAGGCACAACATTCGCCACCTTCCAGTCTTCCAGCACTTCACCTGTCACTAACACCAATACATATATCTCAACCAGGGTTCCCGCAATTTCTTCTCTAGCTTCCCACAGTATTCTTGGATACTCCTGATCATGCCCTGGAGATTAATCTAACTTCGTATGTTGTAAGACATCGAGTACCTCCTCTGCTGTAATGTGGACTATCCCCAAGGCATCCCCATTAACTATCTCAAGGTCCAAAGTCTTCATGTCTTTCTCCAAGGTAAAAACAGAGGAGAAATATTCATTGAGGACCTCGCCCATCTCCTGTGGCTCCACACAAAGATGTTCACTTTGGTCTTTGAGGGGCCCTATTCTCTCTCTGGATACTCTTTTCCCCTTAACGTACTTATAAATCTCTTTGGATTCTCATCTTCTCTGCTGAAGCAATCTTATGCCCCCCTTTTGCCCTTCTCATTTCCTACTTGAGCACATTCCTGCATCCCTATAGTCCTCCAGGGATTCACTTGATCCCATGCCTCCTTTTTCCTGACCAGACCCTCAATATCCTTCGTCATCCAGGGTTCCCTACTCCTGCCAGCCTTGCCCTTCACCCTAACAGGAACATGCAGATCCTCAACTCTCAATATCTCACTTTTGAAAGACTCCCATTTGCCCAAAGTTCCTTTGCCTACAAACTACTCCAATCAAATTTTGTAAGTTCCTGTCTAATACTGTCAAAATTTGCCTTGCCTTGATTTAGAACTTTAACTTGTGAACCAGTTCCATCCCTTTCCATAACTAATTTAAAACTAATAGAACTATGGTCACTGGTCCCAAAGTGCTCCCCCACTGACACCTGTCACTTGTCCTGCCCCATTTCCCAAGAGTAGGTCAAGTTTTGCCCTCTCCTTAGTAGGGCCTTCTATATATTGCCTGAGGAAACATTCCTGAACTCACCATCTAAGCCCTTGACACTATCCCAGTCCCAGTCTAGATTAGGAAAGTTAAAATCCCCCACTATGACAACCCTATTATTCTTGCAACTTTCTGCAATCTCCCTGCATATTTGTTCCTCTAATTTCCGTTGACTATTAGGAAACCTACAGTACAATCCCAACAAGGTGACCATCCCCTTCTTATTTCTCAGCTCCACCCATAAAGCCTCACTGGACGATCCCTCAGTAATTCCATCTCGGACCACTGCCGTGATGTTCTCCTTCATCAGAAATGCAACTCCCCTCCTCTCTTTCCTCCACCTCTATCCCACGTACAGCACCTGTTCCCTGGAACATTAAGCCTCCAGTCCTGTCCCTCCCTTAGCCATGTTTCTGTAATGGCTATAATATCCCAGTCCACGTAGCCATCAACACCCTGAGTCCATCCTCCTCATGTGTCAGGCCTTTTACATTGAAGTAAATGCAGTTTAATCCAACATTCTTTCCTCGCTCCCTGCCATGTTGTTGCCTGTCTCGTCTCCTGACCTTACTGTCATTGGATTCTGTCTCAACTTCCAGTTCCCATCTGCATCACTTCTGCTTTGGAAATCTCCCCCCTGCCAATCCAGTTTAAACCGTCCCGAGTAGCACTAGCAAATCTCCCCGCCAGGAGATTGGTCTCCCTCCAGTTCAGGTGCGGCCTGTCCTTCTTATACAGGTCACCTCTGTCCCAGAAGATATCCCAATGGTCCAAAAATCTGAAACCGATTAGTTTGTCGGTGGGGGGGGTTCTCAGTGAGTCTTGGGTTTTGGTACAAGGGGGTGTGATCCTTTGATATGGGGTGATCCTTTGGTGTCCGGTGACTAACCTGTGTCTTTCCTCTCTATGTTCCAGCCGCCAGTTAATGGGACGAGCTCTGAGGTAAGGATGCAGGAGTGCTGCTGGCTGTGGGTGTTCTCCCGTTTAGTGGCGGAGGTACGAGGAAGGGTTTCCCTTGCCGAGGAGGTCCATTTCCCATTGGAAACCATAACCAGCCCTGGCTACTGGTCCACAGACTGGACAACTGGAAGCTTGTGGTTCATCCACTAGGGGAGGGTTGAGGACCAGGGTCACAGAAGGAAGACTATGGATACTGGGCTTCAGTGAGCCTGTGATGTGCTGGTTTCACTCACCCTTCCCACTGTGGTTACTTGATATCACCCCCACTCCATTATGTTCAGCTGCTGCAAGCTGACGTAAAGCAAGGGCTGGTTTCCACACCAGGTGTAAACGGACCAACGGGATCGGGAACAAGGAGAAGGTTGAAAGTCTTCGACGGGGGTAAATGCTGTAATATTTTCAGTGGTGAGTCACTCAGTTGATGTGACGATGGGCCAGAGGTTGTCTGCGTGTAATTCTCCACTGGAGATGGATGTCACGGTTCAGTGTCTAATGTGTGCGGCTTTTTAACATTTCCAGACCCTCACCACTGGAGTGAACCTGACAAGTACAGAGGTAAGGAGGGCGGGAGTGTGTCCTCTCCCCAACACACCGTGCAATTACCCCAGGAGGGTGGGAGTGTGTCCCCTCCCCGACACCCTGTGTAATTACCCCAGGAGGGTGGGAGTGTGTCCCCTCCCCAACACCCTGTGTAATTACCCCAGGAGGGATTGTGTCCTCTCCCCAACACTCCGTGTAGTTACCCCAAGAGGGGCTCCAGCAGCCACACTCTTCCCACCAGCAGACGCACTTCAACAGTCAGTCACCTCTGCCCCCACCTTTGACCTGACCGTTAACCCCTGCCCACGTGGGCACCGTGACCAGTGCTCAGGGGGGTCTGTGTGGTGTCACCTGCCCCCCAGCTCTGTGCCCTCCTTCCTGGTGTCAGGGACCCTGCTCCATGTCCCCAGTCCTCAGTCCACCTGTTGCAAACCCCAAGTACCGATCGGTGCAGAACCGGCTGCATTTGGGAGGGAATGATTTCTGTTAGTCTGTGTGGCTTTTGACAGCAGGGAGAGTTACGGTTCAACAAATCCCAACTGATCGCCCAAGCTAGTGGTTAAAGAAAGGGAGAATGTGTTGGAATGAAAAGCGACTGTCCGGTGCTGTCCTGACCGGCCCAGGACGTGCTGGGTGTGTGCTGAGCGATGGGGGCTGCGGAGGTGGGAAATCACGGATGAAACCTCCGATGCCGTCTACAGGGCAGTCGACAGCCCCAGTGTCACACAGCACGATTTGTCTTTCCAAAATGCAGCACCTCGCACTTACACAAATTAAACTCCATTTGCCGTTCTTCGGCCCACTGACCCAGCTGATCAAGATCCCTCTGCAAGTCCTGATAACTGTCTTCAATGCCGATGACACCACCTATTTTAGTGTCATCTGCAAACTTACTGACCATGCCTTGTGTATTCTCACCCAAATCATCGACATAGATGACAAAGAGCAATGGGTCCAGCACCAAGCCCTGGGGACACCACTAGTCACAGGTCTCCAGTGCAGTAAACAACCTTCCACCATCAACCTGTGCTTCCCACCATCAAGCCAATTGTGTATCCAATTAGCCAGCTCTCCCTGGATCCCATGCAATGTAATTCTCTGTAGCAGCCTACCATATAGAACCTTACCAAAGGCCTTACATATAGACTACCCTCATCGACCTTCTTGGTTACTTCTTCAAAAAACTCAGTCAACTGCGTGAGACATGATCTCCCGCACACAGAGCCGCACTAACTATCCCTAAGCAACCCCTGTCTTTCCAAGTGCTTATATATCTTATCTCTCAGATACCCCTCGAGTAACTTCCCTACCACAGATGTTAGGCTTACTGGTCTATAGTCCCCAGGTTTTACTTTGCAGCCCTTCTTAAATAAAGGCACAACATTCGCCACCTTCCAGTCTTCCAGCACTTCACCTGTCACTAACACCAATACATATATCTCAACCAGGGTTCCCGCAATTTCTTCTCTAGCTTCCCACAGTATTCTTGGATACTCCTGATCATGCCCTGGAGATTAATCTAACTTCGTATGTTGTAAGACATCGAGTACCTCCTCTGCTGTAATGTGGACTATCCCCAAGGCATCCCCATTAACTATCTCAAGGTCCAAAGTCTTCATGTCTTTCTCCAAGGTAAAAACAGAGGAGAAATATTCATTGAGGACCTCGCCCATCTCCTGTGGCTCCACACAAAGATGTTCACTTTGGTCTTTGAGGGGCCCTATTCTCTCTCTGGATACTCTTTTCCCCTTAACGTACTTATAAATCTCTTTGGATTCTCATCTTCTCTGCTGAAGCAATCTTATGCCCCCCTTTTGCCCTTCTCATTTCCTACTTGAGCACATTCCTGCATCCCTATAGTCCTCCAGGGATTCACTTGATCCCATGCCTCCTTTTTCCTGACCAGACCCTCAATATCCTTCGTCATCCAGGGTTCCCTACTCCTGCCAGCCTTGCCCTTCACCCTAACAGGAACATGCAGATCCTCAACTCTCAATATCTCACTTTTGAAAGACTCCCATTTGCCCAAAGTTCCTTTGCCTACAAACTACTCCAATCAAATTTTGTAAGTTCCTGTCTAATACTGTCAAAATTTGCCTTGCCTTGATTTAGAACTTTAACTTGTGAACCAGTTCCATCCCTTTCCATAACTAATTTAAAACTAATAGAACTATGGTCACTGGTCCCAAAGTGCTCCCCCACTGACACCTGTCACTTGTCCTGCCCCATTTCCCAAGAGTAGGTCAAGTTTTGCCCTCTCCTTAGTAGGGCCTTCTATATATTGCCTGAGGAAACATTCCTGAACTCACCATCTAAGCCCTTGACACTATCCCAGTCCCAGTCTAGATTAGGAAAGTTAAAATCCCCCACTATGACAACCCTATTATTCTTGCAACTTTCTGCAATCTCCCTGCATATTTGTTCCTCTAATTTCCGTTGACTATTAGGAAACCTACAGTACAATCCCAACAAGGTGACCATCCCCTTCTTATTTCTCAGCTCCACCCATAAAGCCTCACTGGACGATCCCTCAGTAATTCCATCTCGGACCACTGCCGTGATGTTCTCCTTCATCAGAAATGCAACTCCCCTCCTCTCTTTCCTCCACCTCTATCCCACGTACAGCACCTGTTCCCTGGAACATTAAGCCTCCAGTCCTGTCCCTCCCTTAGCCATGTTTCTGTAATGGCTATAATATCCCAGTCCACGTAGCCATCAACACCCTGAGTCCATCCTCCTCATGTGTCAGGCCTTTTACATTGAAGTAAATGCAGTTTAATCCAACATTCTTTCCTCGCTCCCTGCCATGTTGTTGCCTGTCTCGTCTCCTGACCTTACTGTCATTGGATTCTGTCTCAACTTCCAGTTCCCATCTGCATCACTTCTGCTTTGGAAATCTCCCCCCTGCCAATCCAGTTTAAACCGTCCCGAGTAGCACTAGCAAATCTCCCCGCCAGGAGATTGGTCTCCCTCCAGTTCAGGTGCGGCCTGTCCTTCTTATACAGGTCACCTCTGTCCCAGAAGATATCCCAATGGTCCAAAAATCTGAAACCGATTAGTTTGTCGGTGGGGGGGGTTCTCAGTGAGTCTTGGGTTTTGGTACAAGGGGGTGTGATCCTTTGATATGGGGTGATCCTTTGGTGTCCGGTGACTAACCTGTGTCTTTCCTCTCTATGTTCCAGCCGCCAGTTAATGGGACGAGCTCTGAGGTAAGGATGCAGGAGTGCTGCTGGCTGTGGGTGTTCTCCCGTTTAGTGGCGGAGGTACGAGGAAGGGTTTCCCTTGCCGAGGAGGTCCATTTCCCATTGGAAACCATAACCAGCCCTGGCTACTGGTCCACAGACTGGACAACTGGAAGCTTGTGGTTCATCCACTAGGGGAGGGTTGAGGACCAGGGTCACAGAAGGAAGACTATGGATACTGGGCTTCAGTGAGCCTGTGATGTGCTGGTTTCACTCACCCTTCCCACTGTGGTTACTTGATATCACCCCCACTCCATTATGTTCAGCTGCTGCAAGCTGACGTAAAGCAAGGGCTGGTTTCCACACCAGGTGTAAACGGACCAACGGGATCGGGAACAAGGAGAAGGTTGAAAGTCTTCGACGGGGGTAAATGCTGTAATATTTTCAGTGGTGAGTCACTCAGTTGATGTGACGATGGGCCAGAGGTTGTCTGCGTGTAATTCTCCACTGGAGATGGATGTCACGGTTCAGTGTCTAATGTGTGCGGCTTTTTAACATTTCCAGACCCTCACCACTGGAGTGAACCTGACAAGTACAGAGGTAAGGAGGGCGGGAGTGTGTCCTCTCCCCAACACACCGTGCAATTACCCCAGGAGGGTGGGAGTGTGTCCCCTCCCCGACACCCTGTGTAATTACCCCAGGAGGGTGGGAGTGTGTCCCCTCCCCAACACCCTGTGTAATTACCCCAGGAGGGATTGTGTCCTCTCCCCAACACTCCGTGTAGTTACCCCAAGAGGGGCTCCAGCAGCCACACTCTTCCCACCAGCAGACGCACTTCAACAGTCAGTCACCTCTGCCCCCACCTTTGACCTGACCGTTAACCCCTGCCCACGTGGGCACCGTGACCAGTGCTCAGGGGGGTCTGTGTGGTGTCACCTGCCCCCCAGCTCTGTGCCCTCCTTCCTGGTGTCAGGGACCCTGCTCCATGTCCCCAGTCCTCAGTCCACCTGTTGCAAACCCCAAGTACCGATCGGTGCAGAACCGGCTGCATTTGGGAGGGAATGATTTCTGTTAGTCTGTGTGGCTTTTGACAGCAGGGAGAGTTACGGTTCAACAAATCCCAACTGATCGCCCAAGCTAGTGGTTAAAGAAAGGGAGAATGTGTTGGAATGAAAAGCGACTGTCCGGTGCTGTCCTGACCGGCCCAGGACGTGCTGGGTGTGTGCTGAGTGATGGGGGCTGCGGAGGTGGGAAATCACGGATGAAACCTCCGATGCCGTCTACAGGGCAGTCGACAGCCCCAGTGTCACACAGCACGATTTGTCTTTCCAAAATGCAGCACCTCGCACTTACACAAATTAAACTCCATTTGCCGTTCTTCGGCCCACTGACCCAGCTGATCAAGATCCCTCTGCAAGTCCTGATAACTGTCTTCAATGCCGATGACACCACCTATTTTAGTGTCATCTGCAAACTTACTGACCATGCCTTGTGTATTCTCACCCAAATCATCGACATAGATGACAAAGAGCAATGGGTCCAGCACCAAGCCCTGGGGACACCACTAGTCACAGGTCTCCAGTGCAGTAAACAACCTTCCACCATCAACCTGTGCTTCCCACCATCAAGCCAATTGTGTATCCAATTAGCCAGCTCTCCCTGGATCCCATGCAATGTAATTCTCTGTAGCAGCCTACCATATAGAACCTTACCAAAGGCCTTACATATAGACTACCCTCATCGACCTTCTTGGTTACTTCTTCAAAAAACTCAGTCAACTGCGTGAGACATGATCTCCCGCACACAGAGCCGCACTAACTATCCCTAAGCAACCCCTGTCTTTCCAAGTGCTTATATATCTTATCTCTCAGATACCCCTCGAGTAACTTCCCTACCACAGATGTTAGGCTTACTGGTCTATAGTCCCCAGGTTTTACTTTGCAGCCCTTCTTAAATAAAGGCACAACATTCGCCACCTTCCAGTCTTCCAGCACTTCACCTGTCACTAACACCAATACATATATCTCAACCAGGGTTCCCGCAATTTCTTCTCTAGCTTCCCACAGTATTCTTGGATACTCCTGATCATGCCCTGGAGATTAATCTAACTTCGTATGTTGTAAGACATCGAGTACCTCCTCTGCTGTAATGTGGACTATCCCCAAGGCATCCCCATTAACTATCTCAAGGTCCAAAGTCTTCATGTCTTTCTCCAAGGTAAAAACAGAGGAGAAATATTCATTGAGGACCTCGCCCATCTCCTGTGGCTCCACACAAAGATGTTCACTTTGGTCTTTGAGGGGCCCTATTCTCTCTCTGGATACTCTTTTCCCCTTAACGTACTTATAAATCTCTTTGGATTCTCATCTTCTCTGCTGAAGCAATCTTATGCCCCCCTTTTGCCCTTCTCATTTCCTACTTGAGCACATTCCTGCATCCCTATAGTCCTCCAGGGATTCACTTGATCCCAGCTGCCTGTACCTGACCCATGCCTCCTTTTTCCTGACCAGACCCTCAATATCCTTTGTCATCCAGGGTTCCCTACTCCTGCCAGCCTTGCCCTTCACCCTAACAGGAACATGCAGATCCTCAACTCTCAATATCTCACTTTTGAAAGACTCCCATTTGCCCAAAGTTCCTTTGCCTACAAACTACTCCAATCAAATTTTGTAAGTTCCTGTCTAATACTGTCAAAATTTGCCTTGCCTTGATTTAGAACTTTAACTTGTGAACCAGTTCCATCCCTTTCCATAACTAATTTAAAACTAATAGAACTATGGTCACTGGTCCCAAAGTGCTCCCCCACTGACACCTGTCACTTGTCCTGCCCCATTTCCCAAGAGTAGGTCAAGTTTTGCCCTCTCCTTAGTAGGGCCTTCTATATATTGCCTGAGGAAACATTCCTGAACTCACCATCTAAGCCCTTGACACTATCCCAGTCCCAGTCTAGATTAGGAAAGTTAAAATCCCCCACTATGACAACCCTATTATTCTTGCAACTTTCTACAATCTCCCTGCATATTTGTTCCTCTAATTCCCGTTGACTATTAGGAAACCTACAGTACAATCCCAACAAGGTGACCATCCCCTTCTTATTTCTCAGCTCCACCCATAAAGCCTCACTGGATGATCCCTCAGTAATTCCATCTCGGACCACTGCCGTGATGTTCTCCTTCATCAGAAATGCAACTCCCCTCCTCTCTTTCCTCCACCTCTATCCCACGTACAGCACCTGTTCCCTGGAACATTAAGCCTCCAGTCCTGTCCATCCCTTAGCCATGTTTCTGTAATGGCTATAATATCCCAGTCCACGTAGCCATCAACACCCTGAGTCCATCCTCCTCATGTGTCAGGCCTTTTACATTGAAGTAAATGCAGTTTAATCCAACATTCTTTCCTCGCTCCCTGCCATGTTGTTGCCTGTCTCGTCTCCTGACCTTACTGTCATTGGATTCTGTCTCAACTTCCAGTTCCCATCTGCATCACTTCTGCTTTGGAAATCTCCCCCCTGCCAATCCAGTTTAAACCGTCCCGAGTAGCACTAGCAAATCTCCCCGCCAGGAGATTGGTCTCCCTCCAGTTCAGGTGCGGCCTGTCCTTCTTATACAGGTCACCTCTGTCCCAGAAGATATCCCAATGGTCCAAAAATCTGAAACCGATTAGTTTGTCGGTGGGGGGGGGTTCTCAGTGAGTCTTGGGTTTTGGTACAAGGGGGTGTGATCCTTTGATATGGGGTGATCCTTTGGTGTCCGGTGACTAACCTGTGTCTTTCCTCTCTATGTTCCAGCCGCCAGTTAATGGGACGAGCTCTGAGGTAAGGATGCAGGAGTGCTGCTGGCTGTGGGTGTTCTCCCGTTTAGTGGCGGAGGTACGAGGAAGGGTTTCCCTTGCCGAGGAGGTCCATTTCCCATTGGAAACCATAACCAGCCCTGGCTACTGGTCCACAGACTGGACAACTGGAAGCTTGTGGTTCATCCACTAGGGGAGGGTTGAGGACCAGGGTCACAGAAGGAAGACTATGGATACTGGGCTTCAGTGAGCCTGTGATGTGCTGGTTTCACTCACCCTTCCCACTGTGGTTACCTGATATCACCCCCACTCCATTATGTTCAGCTGCTGCAAGCTGACGTAAAGCAAGGGCTGGTTTCCACACCAGGTGTAAACGGACCAACGGGATCGGGAACAAGGAGAAGGTTGAAAGTCTTCGACGGGGGTAAATGCTGTAATATTTTCAGTGGTGAGTCACTCAGTTGATGTGACGATGGGCCAGAGGTTGCCTGCGTGTAATTCTCCACTGGAGATGGATGTCACGGTTCAGTGTCTAATGTGTGCGGCTTTTTAATATTTCCAGACCCTCACCACTGGAGTGAACCTGACAAGTACAGAGGTAAGGAGGGCGGGAGAGAGTGTGTCCTCTCCCCAACACACCGTGCAATTACCCCAGGAGGGTGGGAGTATGTCCCCTCCCCGACACCCTGTGTAATTACCCCAGGAGGGTGGGAGTGTGTCCCCTCCCCAACACCCTGTGTATTTACCCCAGGACGGAGTGCGTCTGCTCCCCCAATATACTGTGTAATTACCCCATTTGATGTGTTGGAATGAAAGGCGAATGTCCGCCGCTGTCCTGACCGGCCCAGGATGTGCTGGGTGTCCGCTGAGCGCTGAGCGATGGGGGCTGTGGACACTGGATGATGAAGGTGGGAAGTCACGGGGTGAAACCTCCAACACCGTCTGCAGGGTAGTCGACAGCCCCATTGTCAGGGGGTCTCTGTGAGTCTCGGGTTTTGGTACAAGGGGGCGTGATCCTTTGATATGGGGTTATCCTTCATTGTCCAGTGACTAACCTGTGCCTTTCACCTCTCATGCTGCAGCCGCCAGTTAATGGGACGAGCACTGAGGTAAGGATGCAGGAGTGCTGGTGGCTGTGGGTGTTCTTCCATCCCAGTGGGGGAGGTATGAGGAAGGGTTTCCTTTGCAGTGAACACAAAACGGTACCGCCCACCGTGTCTGTGGTGGGCGGTACCATGAACATGGTCCCGAAGTAAACCAATCCCTTCTGCCTGTACATGATCTATATCCCTCCATTCCCAGCATAGTCATATGTTTGTCTGAAAGCCTCCTAAACACCACCAAAGTATTTGCCTCCAGCATCACCCCCGACAGTACATTCCAGGCACCCACCTCTCTCTGTGTAAAATGCTCGCCCCCCACGTCTCCTTTGAACTTTCCCCCTCTCACCTTAAAGCTATGCCATTTACTATTTGACATTTCTACACTGCGAGAAAGGTTCTGACTGTCTACCTTATCTATGCCTCTCATAATCTTATGAACTGTCATACTTTCTGTCAGGTTTCCCCTCAGCCTCTGGCAATCCAAGTTTGTCCAACCTCTCCTCATAGCTCATGCCCTCTAATCTAGGCAGCATCCTGGTGAACCTCTTCTGCACCCTCTCCAAAGCCTCCACATGCTTCTCGCATGGAGGAGCAGAATTGCACACAATATTCCAAGTGCAGCCTAACCAAAGTTTTATACAGTTGCAAGTATTCCATGCACCATCTTTACCACTCTGTCAATCTGTGCAGCCACTTTCAGGGAGCTATGGACGTGGACCCCAAGATCCCTCTGAACTTCAACACTGTTAAGGGTCCTGCCATTACTTTCCCCTTATATTTGGCCTCCCAAAGTGCAGCACCTCACACTTGCCCGAAGTAAACTCCACCTGCCATTTCTCCCCCCACACATGTAACTGATCTATATCCCACTGTATCCTTTGACAGCCCTCTTCACTGTCTGCAATTCCACCAATCGTGTTGTCTGCAAACTTACTAACCCACCCAGCTCCATTTTCATCCAAGTCATTTACATACATCACAAACAACGGAAGTTTAGGAGGTCCATTTCCCATTAGGAACTATAACCAACCCCCACTGCTGGTCCACGGAATGGACAACTGGAAGCTTCAACCACAAGAGCTCCCAGGTCTGAGGTGAGTTGGTGTTCCTGGGGCCAACATTTCCTCAGTCCCATCAGAGTTCCCAGGATCACGGAGCTCTTCTGTCCCCAATCCCAGACCCCAAATGTACTCTCACCAACTGGGCACTCATCAACAGAACTGGTCCAGCACATCGACTCCAAACCACACTGCCAGTCTCTGCTGCACTCGTTTGGCTCCCAGCATTGCTGCCAGATCGCTACAGGACGGCCATGTGTACACTTGGAGTGTGCTGTGCGTCAGCTGTGGTGTTGGTGTGGGTGATATTGGCAGGAGCTGACCCTATGTTACTGGGTGATGTTTCACAGGGTGCTGGGGTGGGTATGTTCCACTTTCCCAGAGCTGGCATAGGTTTGGATGGTCTACTGGGACTCAATGTCTCCATCTGCAGAACGTCTCTGTGTCCTTTCTCCCAACAGAGGAGCTGGTTTAGGTCGCACCCAGATCCTCATGGCCCAGTTCTCCATATGGCCTTAGATGTATCATTGGTTCAACTTGTTTCTTCTGCAGATCCACTTTTTAAGAAGTGGCAATTTATGATTTTTATGAAACTCAATAACTGCAGACTGGAAATCTGATATAAAACCAGAAAATTCTGGAAACGCTCAGCAGGTCAGGCAGCATCTGTAGAAAGTGAAAAGGTTAACGATGAGGGTCTCGGACCCTTTGTCAGACCAGAGAACTGGCCAGAGATCCTGGACCTGGATCATTAACTGCTTCTCTCTCCACAGATGCTGCCTGACCTGCTGAGCATTTTGAGAATTTCTCTGGTTTAATTTCAGCTACAGATGAAGACAGACAGTGACGTACACCTCAATACTGTTAAATACCAATGGGCAAACCATTGCTGGGGAATCTGGTCAGTTCCATACCCCCTGATGAAATGGAATTCCCAAATCGGAAAACCCCAGAAGGAATTGTCAGTTGAGGTGTGAGACATGATGAACTGTCCCTCCACTCAGCCCTGCCCTGGTACCGAGAGTCCAGGGACCCCCATGGGAAGGGGTGATTCCCAGTCCAGCCGAATGCTGTGGCCCCTGGTCCCTGTGTAACTCCAGCAGCAGAACCGACAGGAGACCAGAGGGAAAGGAGGCTCCCGGAGAGGTGGCCCGTTGGAATGGGGGAGCAAGCGGCCTCACCAGGACCTCCTGATCTTGGCTGTTTGTCAGTAGAAGTGACACAGGGGGTCCTCACCAAACGTGTCACGACTGTGGGCGTGGAGCAGCAGCAGGTAGCTAGTGACGGTCGGGGCACAGAGTCCGTCCACGTGACCACTGCTGCTATCTCAGGGCTCCTCTGACCATAACGCCATAAGTTTTCAGATGGTTATGGATAAGGATAATACCGGTCCTCGGTGGGGGCAGGGGGAGTTTTACATTGGGGGAAGTCTAATTAAAACAGGACTAGGCAGGAGCTGGGGAGAGTAAGTTGGGAGCGGCTACCTGGGGGGTAAATTCACATCTGGGGGTTGTTTAAAGCCAGCTGGTTAGAGTTCAGGACCAGTACGTTCCTGCCAAGATGAAAGACATGGATGGCGAGGTTCGGGAGCCTTGGTGTACGAATGATGTTGCAAATTTCATCAAAAATGAAAGGAAATCAGACAAAAGGGACAATCAGGAACAAAAGGAAGCAGGAATTTAGGAGGGCGAGAGGGGGCCATGAAATGGCCTTGGGAAGTGGGAATAAGGAGGATGCCGAGGCAGTTTATACGGCTTATGGAGATACAAGAGAGACTACAGATGCTGGAATATGGAGCAACACACACAAAATGCTGGAGGAGCTCAGCAGGTCAGGCAGCATCTGTGGAGGGAAATAAACTGTCGACGTTTTGGGCCGAGATCCTTTGTCAGGACTGGAAAGGAAGAGGGAAGAAACCGGAATGAAAGGGTAGGAGGAGGGGGAGGGGCACAGGGCGGCAGGTGACAGGTGTGTCCAGGTGAAGGGGGGAAGGTAGCTGGGTGGGGGAGGTGGGGAGTGGGAGTGATGTGAGAAGCTGGGAGGTGATAGGTAGAAGAGGCAAAGGGCTAAAGAAAATGGAATCTGATAGGAGAGGACAGTGGACCGTGGAATAAAGGGAAGGTGGGGAACCAGAGGGAGGAAGGTGTGGGTGATGGGCAGGTCGTGAGGGCAGGGGAGGGGAATGAGAAGGGGTAATGGGGCCAGACGGATAAGGGAAAACAAAGTTGGGGTGGAAATAGAGAGGTGTGGTGACTGGAAGTTAGAGAAACCGATGTTGATGCCATCAGGTTGGAAACTACCAAAACGGAAAATGACTTGGTGTTCCTCTAATCTGCATCTGGCCGCAACGTGGCAGTGGAGGAGGCCGAGGACAGACATGTCGGTGTGGGAATGGGAAGTGGAATTAAAATGGCTGGTCACCTGGAGATCCTGGCTGTTCCGGTGGGTGGAGCGAACGTTCTCGGTACAGTTTATGCTAGTTATACTCAGAGGAAGAGGCTAGCGAGGGAAATGGCAGGTCCACTCATGGAGGGTGTTTATGTGTGGAGCTAGGGGAAGTGGGTGAGGTCCTTAGAGAGTCCTGTGCAGCCGTGTTCTCTAAGGAGAAGGACATGGGTGATGGTGAGATTAGGGAGGTAGTCTGATAATCTAGAGAATGTTGATATTAAGGTGGAGGTCTTGCGTTTCTTGAAAAACATTAAAATGGATAAGTCCCCAGGACCTGATGGAATCTATCCCAGGATACATGAGGGGGGCAAGGGAGTAGATTACTTGGGCTTTGACAGAGATCTTTGTATCCTCTTTAGCCAAGGCGAGGTCCCAGAGGAGTGGAAAATAACCAATTATTCCTTTGTTTAAGAAGGGCACAGGGACAAAACAGGAAGTTATAGGCCCGTGAGCCTTACATCAATGGTAAGGGAATTATTGGAGAAAATTCCTAGGGACAGGACTTACTTGCATTTGGAAAAGCATGGACTTATTAGGGAAAGTCAGTATGGCTTTGTGCAGGGGAGGTCACATCTCACAAAGCTGTGTGTTTTGAGGAAGTGATGAAGATGATCATTGAGGGCAGAGCAGTGGATGCTGTCTACATGGACTTTAGTAAAGCATTTGACAAGGTCCCTCATGGTAGGCTGATCCAGCAGCTTAAGGCACATGGGATCCCTGGTGAATTGGTAAGTTGGATGCAAAATTGGCTTGGCCATAGAAGACAGAGGGTAGTGGTGGAGGGCTTTTCTCTGACTGGAGGTCTGCGACTATTGGTGTTCCGCAAGGACCAGTGTTATATACAAACAATATCTATTGTTTGTGAAATATATAAATGAAAATGTAGGTGGTGTGATTTAGTAAATTTTCAGACAGCATGAAAATTGGTGGAGTTATGGATAGTGAAGAAAGTTGTCAGAGGATACAGCAGGGTACAGATCGGTTGGAACTTTGGGCAGAGAAATGACAGCTGGAGTTTAATCCGGACAAGTGTGAGGTGATGCACTTTGGGAGGTCAAATGCAAGGGGAAAGTGTACAGTAAATGGCAGGACCCTGAGAGGCATTGATGTACGGATGGATCTTGGGGTGCAAGTCCATAGTTCCCAACCAGTAAACCTCCGAACCACTTCTAACATACTTCCTAAAATATGAATTAATACTGTGCACTCTATTCCGGACGTGGTGTCCCCAGTGCCCTCTGTAACTGAAGCAAACCACTCTACTTCTGGGATCAGTTTCCCTTGGAGCGAATGATAACATTGCGTTCACTTTACTCCCTGTACCTGCGTTCCAGCCTTCTGTGAATCGTTCCTTTGGGGACCCAAATTCCCCGCGTCTCACAGCTCTGCATGTTCTCACTTCTTATATTATATCTGTTTTTCCTGTCAGGGACAATTCACACGTCCTCACATTACGCTCCATTTGCCAAACCTTTACCCACTCACTGAACCCATCCCCCTCCCTTTCTAGCCTCTGCATGTCCTCTTCACAACTTACTTTCCTACCCATCATTCATCAGCGACTTTACCAACCAAACCTTTACTGCCGTCACCCAATTCATTTCTATAAGATGTTGAGTCTCCAACACCAGTCTCCATGGAATGGCTGTTGTAGCTTCTTGCAAGTCAGAACAACCACCTTCTGCTTTCTGTTAGCCAGACGATCCTCTGGTCACAACGATGTGTTTACCACCCTGAGGTTTTGTTTCTCACGACAGCCCTGGACAATGTTATCAACTGCGAATCGTCTGAGCACTGGGTCTCCGGTTCCCCCTCCATCCCGCTGTGGCACAGCCCCCAACATGAGAATGACCCATGTAATTCCTGCTCTGATCTCTGTCCATTAACCAGTCACCAGCTCAAGTGCTAGATGACCACTCATCCCATATCGTCTAATTTTGTTTGATAATCTGTGTAGCTCATTACTGAAGGCCTTCTGTAAGGCTAAATGCATCACTCCCCCTCCCCCCCCCTTGCTTATTCTGCAGTTACGTTCTTAGACCTGATTTGCCTTTCATGAACCAGTGTTGATTATACTCTCAGCGCCGGTCTCCACCATCTCTATAGTAAGAGGTGGCACGGTAGTGTAGCAGTTAGCGTGACACTATTACAGCGCCAGCGATCAGGGTTCAATTCCCGTCACTGTCTGTAAGGAGTTTGTACGTTCTCCCGTGTCTGCATGGGTTTCCTCCAGGTACTCCGGTTTCCTCCCACATTGCAAAGACATACGGGTAGGTTAATTTGGGTTTAAAATGGGTGGCGCGGACCCGTTGGGCCGGAAGGGCCTGTTACCATGCTGTAAATAAAATTTTAAAAAAAGAGTCCAGCCTTGTTCCTGCTACTGCCGTCAGGCAGACTGGTCTGTAGTTCCCTGTGTTCTCTCTCCCTTCCTTCTGACATAGTTGGGTTATAATCCAATCTGTGGGAGCCTTTGCAGAATCTGCAGAAGATGACGTCCTGTGCATCCACAGTGCCCACAGCCATCTGAGTCAAGCCCTGGGCTGCAGGTCACCAGGTCCTGCAGACGAACCATTCTGTGCCCTACTCTCCTTTCACTGTCTCAGCTCCTCACTCTGGACCTGGAGCCCAGCTTCATTTCCAGAAGCTCTTTGTCTTCTGTGAAGTATTTCATTTCCCTGCTATTTCTCTGTTCTTCGTTGTAATTTCTCCTGCCTCGGTGTGAGGGGGAATTTCCAGCTCTCTATTCTTTGATGCCTAAGAAATGGTGGTTGAAGTCGACATGCGGCTCCATTTGCATCAGCGTTCAGCCTGTGGGCTTCCCAAATCAGGTCCTCTGTTGACTTCGACAGAATCAGTTCACAGGATCAGACTAGATCACAGGAGCATCATCACACATGTTACCACATTCACAAGTTACCACATCACCACATATACAGAAAACCACATCATGCTCATTCCCACGCGCGCGCGCACACGTGCACACACACACACACACACACACACACACACACACACACACATATTGCCATATCACATGTTAAGAGGCTGAAGTTCTACCCTGCTGGTGTTTGATGCCACAGTAACTTCTCCGTGACCCTGTTGGGACAGGCATCGCTGGTGCAGATGAGCTTCCAACGACTGAGCTTGCACAGCTCTGTGGGGCAGAGAATTCACCTCCGCTGCCTTCCCCTCGTTGTCAAATTGTGCCTTCAGGTCCTCGGCTCCTCAGCCAGGGGAATATCTTCCCTACATCCGGCCAGTCCACTCCCGTAGTCAGTCTACCCTCTGTCTCTCAGCCCTCCTCTGGGGGGCTCGAAGATGCTCCCTGTCCTCTGCCTACTGCTGCTTCTGGCAACTTTAGCAGCCTCCTCCTTGGACTTCACACCATCTGTTTGCAGTCGTGGATGAATCGCTTTTCCTTTTGGGTTTTTGTGCCTTAAAGGAACATATTTCTTCTGTAACTTATGGGTTGTTTCTTTAAATGTGAACCATTGCTTGTGCACCTTCACACCTTACGACGAATTCTCTCGATCAACCGCAGCCAAACCTGCAAATGTCCTCATGATTTCCTTTGTTTAGATTCAGTTGAACTATGTAACCCCAATGTAAAATCCTATCACATTATAGTCCCTCTTCCTCAAAACAAGACTATCAATTAACCCTTTCTCACTGCAGAAAACAACATTCACAACGTTCCCCTATTTGATTCCTCAGCTTCTGAATCTTGAGAATTAATACTAAAGCAACTAGCACAATAGTGAGGGTGACAAGTCTGTGCTTTTGGCCTTGAAGATTAAACGTTAAGTGGCTTGACTCTAGGTTTTGTGATTTGTGTTTCGTCAAATACAGAGAGCAATGGTAGAATAGGAGCTGTCATGATGGAGAGTTCTCTTTATTCAGATACATGTGCTGGAAATATGAAATATGAATTTTGGAAGCACTCAGCAGATCAGCAGAGAGAAAGAGGTTGGTTCACAACTCCTTGTGGTTGGTGAAGTCTGTTGCTGAGAAACTAATATCGAAGGTGGTGAGGAGGTGACTCTGTGAGCTGGTGCAGAATGTGTTGTAGGGGAGATGGGAGGGGGTGGGGGGGGCAGATCCAACACTGAAGCAGTGAGAGCAGGGGACTGGGGATGTAGTTCCCGGTGAGGATGGATGCAGCTTTTCAGTACCCAAGCAACAGCTGTCTTCGTCCCTTCAGGGGGTGTTGGCAAGGAATCTTGGAGTCACTGCCTTCCCATCAACTCCCCGCACATTCTACAACCCACCTACACGCCAGGGACAACATACAATGGCCAATTAACCCACCAATGGCACACTTTGGGATGTGGGAGGAAATCAGATCACCCAGAGGAAAGCTCCACAAGGCAGCAACCGAGGTCAGGATTGACCAGGGGTCACTGGAGCCGTGAGGTGGTGGCTCTACCGGCTACACCACTGTGTCCTCCTACGTGAAGCTGCAGAACACATCAGCTCCACTGGGCTCTCAATGGAAACTTCCCACCTTCCACAACTCCACTTGTTGACAAACGTTGCTGCATTAAGTATGGACTGACCCGTCCCCATGGGGGGGGGAGAGGAATTCCTCCCTCAGTGATTGGAAACTATGAGTTTTTCCAAATGTCTGGAAGAATTAGGAGGTTAAAAGTTCAGAGCCACGACATTCAGCTCCACAGTCAGTGGTCCACAGCTGATGGCTGGTCTCAGTGACCACTCTGGACCGAGACATTAACTGTTTCTCTCTCTACAGCCGCTGACTGACCTGCCGAGTGTTTCCAGCATTTTCTGCTTTCATTTCAGACTTCCATACTCTGCAGTTTTTTATTTCCCTCCACTCAGTGGCCGCTTGTTCTGAGAATTAGTCCGTGAACAGAGAAATGCAGATGCTGCTTCCAAAAGACCCCAGGGACAGCCCCCTTAACACAGACCTCCCTGCTCCTTCCGGGAATGGTGCTGTAAATTGTTGTGACGGAGGGGATCTGAGATGTGAGAGGAGATAGCGAAGGAGAGGAGATCTGGAGGAAGAGCAGGCTGTCGATGTGGGAGGGAGTCAAGTCTCTGGGAAGTCATGGTTGGAGGGAGGAACCAAAGAAAGAGCGAGTTGGAGCGGGGTGGGGAATGGGCTGTGAGCTGGAAGGGAGGTGGGGACACTGCTGGGGATGGGTGGGAACTGGATCTGTGACGGGGAGGGTTGGGAACATTCAAGAGAGAGAGGTGAAGAGACACAGTAGGGAAACAGGCCATTCAGCCTATTGTCCATGCTGACCATCATTAAATTTACCTTGCATTAACCCCACGTTCCCATCAACTCCCCCAGATTCTACCCCTCACCTACACACCAGGGGAATTTACAGTGCCCAATCAACCTCCCTTCTCACACACGTTATGGGGTGTGGGAGGACACCAGAACATCCGGGGGAAACCCACGGTCACAGGGAGAATGTGCAAACTCCACACAGCGCCTGAGGTCAGGATCAAACCCGGGTCTCTGGTCTGTGGGCTGTCACTGTGTCGCCTGTTGTACGTGGGAAATGGCTGTCGGCTGGAATGGGAGAGCAAGTTGTGGGGACTGTGAGCTGAGGGTGTGAGCTGGTGTGAAGGAGAACTGAGGGCAAAGGAGTATGTTGGGGGAGGGGTGGTGATTGTGGGGTTTGGGGATGTGCTGGGACAGACTGCTTGGGTGGGGGGGGGTGCTGGGACAGATTGCTGGAACAGGAGGGTGTGAGTTGGGACAGACTGCTGGGGCAGGGGAGGGGGTGGTGGGGACAAGCTGTGTCCCACCCTGTTGCTGATCAGTTGGTGTGTTGCTCTCTGTTTCAGGACCCTGTGGAGCAGGCCCTAGCCATTGGCCTGGGGATGGGCTTCCTGACAATCCTGCTGCTGATCACCGTCCTTGTTGTCAGCATTTACCTGTCTCTCAGGAAGAGAAGTCAGGTAAAGCACAACCTTCAGCCCTTCTGAAAACCTGGAGGCCAATTGTGAGCAGGTGGGCCGAGGCAAACGCAGCCAGGTCAGGAGAGGTGCAAGGGAAGCATTTGGGGAAGTCTGACAAGGCAGGGGAGTGGATGGTCTGAGCACGTGTCCATGGATCCCGGGAGGCAGCAGGACGGCTGGATAGGCAGTGAAGAAAAATTGGGAATGTACCTTTATTGGTGAGGATGGAATAAAAGAGAGAGAGAGAGAGAGAGAGAGAGAGAGAGGCGGAGGGGTTACTGCAGAGCTGTACAGCACAGTCCAGGACTGTATAGTGCTGGTCACCACAATATGGCAGGGTGAGACATCACAGGAGAAAGTGCAGAAGAGACTTACCAGCTCGTAGCCAGGGCTGGAGAATTCTAGTTAAGAGACTTTATTTGGGCTGGGGTTAGGGAGACTTAACTGAGGTGAGAGGTTAATGAAGGAAAGATCTATTTCCCTCGTCAAGGAGACGTAACCAGCAGGCAGAGACTTAAGGCAATGGAAGGAAGGACTGGAAGGAGTTTGAGGGTACAAATGATTATCCAAAGTGTAGGAGGGACTGAGAGCTGACTGACAGACTCACTGAGTGTCTGGGTGAACGTGTGAAGGGACAGCCACAAGACGAGGTGCTGAGGTTCGGGCGATCACCAGTGGGGGTCTCCAGTGGGTCTTGAAGAGAGAGGCCCAGAACAGGAAGATAGAGAGCAGGATCAGAACCAGCTCACACTGGGGTTGTAGACTGAGGGCCTCAGGGTCCTGGGGACCTGAGGTGTGTGGGGGCCCAGAGGGGCCCAGGTTGGGGGTGTAGGGATGGCGGACCAGGGCAGGGGATGGGGGATATAGGTAATGACTGGGGGCTGGGCGGAGCCCAGGTCCCGGAGGGGGGTTCAGTGATGGGCCTGGGGTGGACTGGGAGGGTGGCAGCTGGGCAGCGTTGTGGGGGAGGGAGTGGGATTCTGATCAGGAAGATCAACAACAGGGAAGTGAAGTTATGGGAAAGAACTCAGTGATTGGTAAGTGAATATAACTTTCTTTCCGCAAAACGAGAGCATTTCTTTTAAACAAAGAACTGGAAAACTTAACAAGTTCAACGGTAAAATAGTAAGAAAACAAATGAGTATTTTAACCCTTTATTTCTACCTGTTAAGTGAGTTAATCTAACAAATAGAGACATCATGAGGCACCACAGAGCTGTGACCTGTCCATCCTGTGCCTTGTGGGATCTGGGGCACGTCCCCTTGTTACACTCACTCGGGACATGCGGCAGTCTGCGTGTGGAGCTCGAGAACATCGGTGAGGTCTTAGATTAATACTTCTGTGTTCACTATGGAAAAGCTTGTTTCAGCTGGAGAGTGTGAGAGAGAGATGTTGGAATTCTAGAACAGTTTGCCATTGTAAAGGAAAAAGTACTAGAAGTTTTAGTGGGACTAAAGGTGGACTGGACAGATTATTATCTCTGTGGCTCTGCTTTCAATTTGGAACCAGCCCCTGGGTTCCCCACTGTCATCTCCCCGGGAGGGTCACCACTGAGAAACTCAGCCAGACTAGCCACATAAAGGACTGGACAGAGTAGATGTGGCTAAGTTGTTTCCCTTGGTGGGTGAGTCCAGGGCAAGAGGGCACAGTCTTAGAATTAGAGGGTACCCATTTAGAACAGAGATGCGGAGAAATTTCTTTAGCCAGAGGGTTGTGGACTTTTGGAATTTGTTGCCACGTACAGCTGTGGAGGCCCGATCATTGGGGGTGTTTAAGGCAGGGATTGATGGGTATCTAATTAGTCAGGGTATCAAGGGATATGGGGAAAAGGCCAGGAATTGGGGCTAAATGGGAGAATAGTTTAGCTCACGGTGAAGTGACGGAGCAGGCTCGATGGGCCAAATGGCCTACTTCTGCTCCTATGTCTTGTGATCTTGCGATAAAGGCCATGGTTACGAGAGCAGAGGCTGGGTAACCTGCATCGTGTGGCTCACCTACTGACACTGCTACTGTTGGTAAGTCAGGAGTGTGACGGAACACCCTCCACTTACGTGAGGGGTGCAAGTGCAGCAACATTCAAGAAGCCCGACATTCTCCGGGACAAAGTGTCTGCTGGATGTGCACTGCACCCACTCCCTGAAACGTTCACTTCCTCCGCCGCTGGCGTACAATGACCACAGAATACACCTTAGGTAGTCGCCGTGGCCATACCAACAGGACCTCCCAAATCCATGAGTTCTGCAGCAGGGAAGACAGGAGCAGCAGCACATGGGGACACCACCACCTGCAGGTTCCCCTCCCAAGGTGACACTATCCTGACTGGGAAATATTACCGTTCCTTCGTCATCATTGGGTCTGAATCCTGGAACTCCCTCCCCGCCATTCTGTGGGGGTGCCTGCTCCGGCTGTGTCCCCACTCTGGTTACCACCCCCCTCACATCGCCCACCCACAACCATTTCCCTGCAGCCCCTGGCCCCCTTACCCACCCTCCCTCAGCCACCCCTGCCCTCCTCAGCCTTCCCGCCCCGCCACCCCCCACCCACACGCACTCACCCACAGTACAGCACACTGGGCGACATAATGTCCCACCACTTCCCCTTCAGTGTTCTCCGTCTAACCCCCAGTCCTTTATGCCTGACCCTCCCTCAGCTGCAGTTAGTGAACCCCTGCCTGGCCTCGCCTCAAGCACAACTGCCTTCCCAGCCTGGGACCTCCCTTCTCTCCTTCCCCCTTCAATGCCACCTTCCATTTGCCCTGCCTCTGGTCACCCCGGGCCCCTTGGTGACAGGTCACAACCTGTGATTGTCGATTTCCGACCCGTATAAAGAAGATGTGTTCATTCCTCTGTTTCTTTGATAGAATAAGCAGATGACTGGAGACGATCGCTTTGCACACGCTGAGCTTTATCTCAGTCAGGTGAGACTTTCGACAGCCGTTGTTACTTCTCACTCCTCTCGTGGCCTTGACCCCCGAGATCTGCATCACATGGTTTGGGTCTTTGTTGCCCAGGGGTTTCATCTGTGAGCTGAACTGGCATCCACACTGCACACTTGTGGCATTAATTCCACCAGTTCACACCTTGTAGCTCTGCCACCTACTGAAGCCGGCAGAGTTAAAAGAAAAGAAATTTATTTCCAAGGTCCTGAATCACAGAATGGTTACAGCACAGAAAGAGGCCATTCGGCCTGTGGTTCCATGGCAGACCTCTGCAAGGGTGTCCCCACTCTCATCCCCCGTCCTACAAATTCTTTCCTTTCAGATACTTATCCATTTCCCTACATGCTCTAATTGAACCTGTCTCCCCTGCTCCCCCTGGCTGGAGTGTTCCAGAGCTGGCCACTCAATGCAAAGAAAATCTCGCCATGTCGGTTTTGGTCCTTTGCTGGTGGTGTGTGTCTGCCGGCGGTGCGGTTCCTGTGAGTCTGCTGCCCTTATCCTCTTAGGTGATGGACATTGCTGGTTTGGGCAGTGATGCGAAGTGACCGGGTGAGTAACTGCAGTGCATTTTGTAAACGGTACACAGTGCAGCCAGTGTGTGCAAGTGGTGGAGGAGATAAATGTTTAGGGTGGAAGCCTAATGCCCTTCATCAGAACTGGGAAAGAGAGTGATACAAGGATGTGTAGATCAAAGGGAATGTCTGTGATAGGATGAGTCAAAATGGTGTAATGGGGGCAGTTACCAGCACATTAAGTTTTCCGGTCTGTGTAATGAGTTGTCAATGATAAGGTGGTGGGACCTGCCTAGCAGGACAAACGTTTGTGAGTAGGGTAAGGAAAACCGAGCCAACGTGATATAAAACAGAAAATGGAAATTGCTGGAAAATCAAAGTAGTTCGGGCAGCATCTGTGGAGAGGAAAACAGAGTTTCAGATGAGGACCCCTTCATTAGATCTGAGAAAGAGAAAAATAAGTTAGTCTGGGTAGGAGTGGAATGTGGGCGAAGTCAAACGGATTTCTCTGATAGAGTGAAGCCATGCGACAGGTAGGACCAGATGCCGTGACTGTGAGTTGTTGCTGATGTGCTTCTGGCAAACTGGGACATGACCAGCAGGCCAGAGTGTACGAGAGAGGAAAAAGATGGCAGGGAAACGGTTCTTATGTAGACAGGAAGAAAGAGCATGATATCCCAGATTGGAGAATTTGCTACTAAGACCAGATGGCTGTGGTGAACCCAGGTGTTAGTTGACGTGTTGTTCCTCAAGCTTGTGTTGGGTCCCGATGTAACAGTGCAGGAGGCCACAGACAGAGAGGTCTGAGTTGGAGTGGGGTGGGGAAGTAAAGTGGCAGGGAACTGATCTGAATGCAAGTGTTCCACAAAGCACTCACTCACTCTGCGCTTGCTTTCTCCAGTGTAGAGGAGATCACAGTGTGGACACCGAATACAGTGCACTAGACTGGACAACGTGCAAGTGAATCGCTGCTTCACCTGGAAAGGTGGTTTGGTGGGAAGGGGAGAGGCGAAGGGACAGCTGTTACACCTCCTGTGGTTGCAGGGAATGTGCTGTCCGACAGGTGTGGTAGGCAAGGGGTGGGGGGCAGAAGAGTGGACCAGGGAGCACAAAGGGAGTGACGATCAAGAAATGCTGGGAGGGAGATTTCGTTTAGTGGTGGAATCTTGTTGGAGTTGGCGGAAATTGCAAAGGAAGAGACACTGAAGGCGGAGGGTATTGGGGTGGAAGGTAAGGACTGGGGGGAGCTGTGCAAGTCTCAGGGGATAGGCGAGCCACTAATATCCACTACAAGCCCACAGACTCTCACAGTGGCCTTGATTATACTTCTGCCACCCTGCCTCCTGTCAGGATCCATTCCATCCTCTCAGGTCATCCTTATCCGGTGATGAGGCATTCCACAGATGTCTTGGTCATGGCGTGCATTAACTCTGCACGCAAATGCTGGTCACAGCATACATTAGCTCTAGCATCCCAAACAACCTCAACCCACTGCAATTCGCCCACTGCCAAAACCGGTCAACGGTGGACGCCATCTCCCTGGCCCTACACTCATCTCTGGAGCATCTGGACAGTAAGGACACCTACCTTAGACTATTGTTTATTGACCACAGCTCCGCCTTCAATACTATAATTCCAAGCAAACTCATCACCAAACTCCGAGACATGGGACTCAACACCTCCCTCTGTAACTGGATCCTTGACCTTCTGACCAACAGACCGCAATCAGTGAGGATAGGCAGCAATACCTCCGGCACGATTATTCTCAACACTGGTGCCCCACAAGGCTGCGTCCTCAGCCCCTTACTCTACTCTTCATACACTCATGACTGTGTGGCCAGATTCTGCTCTAACTCCAACTACAAGTTTGCAGATGATACCTCCGTAGTGGGCTGTATCTCAAATAATGATGAGTCAGAGTACAGGAAGGAGATAAAGAGCTTAGTGGAATGGTGTCATGACAACAACCTTTCCCTCAACGTCAGCAAAACAAAAGAGCTGGTCATTGACTTCAGGAAGGGGGGTGGGGGGGCACGGTGCTCCTGTCTACATCAATGGTGCTGAAGTTCAGAGGGTTGAGAGCTTCAAGTTCCTGGGAGTGAACATCACCAACAGCCTGTCCTGGTCCAACAACGTAGATACCACAGCCAAGAAAGCTCACCAGCGCCTCTACTTTCTCAGGAGGCTAAAAAAATTTGACATGTCCTCGTCACCCACAATAATTTTTATCAATGCACAATAGAAAGCATCCTATCCAGATGCATCACAGCTTGGTACAGAAACTGCTCTGCTCATGACTGCAAGAAACCGCAGAGTTGTGGACACAGCCCAGCGCATCAAGGAAACCAGCCTCCCCTCCATGGACTCTGTCTACACCTCTCGTTGCCTCGGTAAAGCAACCAGCATAATCAAAGACCCCACCCCCCCGGACATTGTCTCTTCTCCCCCCATCCCATCAGGCAGAAGATACGAAAGCCTGGAAGCACTTACCACCAGGCTCAAGGACAGCTTCTATCCCACTGTTGTAGGACTATTGAATGGTTCCGTAGTACGATAAGATGGATTCTTGACTTCCCAATCTACCTTGTTATGACCTTTCACCTTATTGTCTGCCTGCAGTGCACTTTCTCTGTAACTGTGACACCTAACTCTGCATCCTGTATTGTTTTACCTTGTACTACATCAATGTACTGTGCAATGAATTGATCTGTACGAATGGTATGCAAGACAAGTTTTTCACTGTACCTCGGTACACGGGACAGTAATAAACCAATTCCAGTTCCAGCCCTTCTCTTCAGGGCAAGAGCAGAGCTCCCCTGGTGCCTGCTCTGCCATTGCATTGTATTCTGGCTCCCTTATACCTCAGTGCCACCTTCCTGCACCATGCCCATATCCCTTAACTCCCTGTGATACAGTGCCTAGGAGAGAGTCCGTGCCTGTGGATCTACATCCCCGAGACCTTTCAATGTCTATCTCAACTATACTCAGTGACTGACCCTGCACAGTCCTCATAGGAAGAGAATTCCAAAGCTTCACCACCCTCTGGATGGAGAACATTCTTCTTGTCCAGCCCTGAATGGATGAGCCTGCATTTGAGACTCACTGCTGGTTTTAGACACCCCATCTGGGGAACCCCTGTAAGAAATATGCATATTTCAATTCCATCACCTTCCATTCTAGTAAACTCTGTAGGGCGTTGGCCTAGAGTGCTTGTTGTCTCCTCATTTGACAGTCCCCCATCCCAGACCCAATCTGGTGAACTGTCATTGTATCCCTGTGGGATCTCAGGTAGGGAGACCAGACGTGTGCACAATATTCTGGGTGGGGTCTCACCAGGGCCCACCTTTTTGCAGTAAGAATGTCTTCATTCTTATGCTCAAATCCTCTAGCAATAAAGGCCAAGATTGTGTTCACCTTCTGAATTACTTCATGTAGCTTCATTTTAACTTTCAGTCCCTCTTACCACCAATACCTCAATACCTCATCACTTAAAAATTATTCAACTTACCCACTCAAGTGGATGATCTAACGATTTCTCCACAGCCCTTCCCTTATTCTTCAGCATCATTTCTCCTGTCTCATACTTTGCAAAATTTTTGCCATTTTACATACCTATAAGAACGTTTTATGTCTGCTTGCCTCTTGTTTGCTACCTTGCTCTCAGTTTCTACCTTCCCTTTCTTTATCAGTTTCTTGGTCCCTCTTTGCTGAGTTCTCAAACGTTCCCAGTCAACAGGTCATTATATTGCAGAGCATTATATTGCTCTTTTTAGCAAAATTGTAAGCCTTTTTCTTTGGTCCAATCTTAAATTTACATTCTCCTATTAAACATGGGTGGAATTCTTTTCCTGTTGGGATTTTGTGCCTTAAAGTGAAAATTAGAGATTGTAAACTATTTACTAATTGTTTAAAAGGTAGCCATTTCTTGCTGATGATGTTGTGATCACTGTTTCCCAAATGCTCACCCACTGAAACAGGATCCACTTGCCAGACCAAGGTCTATCCTGCCTGCTTCTCTCATTGAGCTGGGAACAAAGTGATGGAGATACATCTTTCTCTGTTACTCTGATAGCAGATGTGAATTTCCAGAGGTCATTCATGAATGCTCCATAGAACAGGTGGAGAACACATTGAATTGGATCTAAGATTTGGCCTGGGTGGACCTTGATTGGATAGTGGCAGATAAAATGCATGCTCCGCCCACCAGGATCTGACACTGGTGTTTTCCAGGGATTTGTGATGGGATTCCAACTTTTCATCCCAACTGTTTTCAACTTGGGGGACAGCTCAGAGCATTATATAGCTAATTTTTTTAACTAATCGTCTGTCCTCTGAGGGTGTAGCAGATCTCTCGATGTTTGGCTGCACCTTCACAATTTGCTTATCAGTGTTGTTTTAAGCTTAGTTTGGTGACTTGATGTATTGCTTCCTGGGTAAACCTATCTGTCTGCTTTCCATCCCCTAGGCTGCAGTTTATGAAAATCCAAACCAGCCGGTAAGTTGTTACTAAAGCAACTGTTTAATTAAATCTCTGTCATTTTAATTTCTGCTAGAGTTTTCTCATTAAACACATCTGGACAGAGGTGCTATCTTTATCTGAAACCAGTCCCATGGAGATTGAGAGACTGACCTGGCCCACAGGCAACGTGGCCAACAACCCCACTCTGGAACAAGAGTTCAGGACTCATCCACTCTGAGACTGGATCCACAACTGACCTGTATTTGGGTGGAATCCAGAAACATCCCAACCTGCTCTGCCAGATGTTTCTGAAATGTGATGAGACTTTCTGCCCTGTTTCCCCTCACTGAGGGAACAGAATTTCCTTGTTTACCCTCGAATCCTCCCAGTTATTACCTAGAACGATCGCCCATATGTATCAGCCTCCCTGCAAAGACATCGTCCCCATCACTGTATTTTGCCTTCATATAATTTCACACATTGGAGTTAAAACTCCATTCAGCCCCCCCTTCCAAAAAAACAGCCTCTGCCTCCTCCAGACCAGGCAATATCCCTGTAAATCCTCCCTGCACGCTCTCTGGTGTGCTCACGATCTTTCTGTACTGGGCTGACCACAGAGTGCTCCAGCTGTGGCCAAACTAGTGTTGGATGCGAATGTTACGTCAAACGTATCTCCATCACCAGATCAGCCACCATCAATATCTAGGAGAAATTGACCAGAAATTGAACTGGACCAACTACATAAATACCGTGGCTACAAGAGCAGCTCAAGAGGCAAGTGACTCACCTCCTGACACCTCAAAGCCTTTGCAAAGCCTAAGCCTCTGCTTTAGCCAACACACATCTTACCCTATTTGCCCCACTATTTCTAGGGATCTGTGAACATGCACCCCTGGGTCCTTGTGTCCACCTACACACTTACAGCCCCAGAATTTGCTAGAACAATGAGCCATCCACATTGGACACTTAGTTACTCACCACCCCTTGAGCCCAGTCCCTGCGGACACCTCCTTTGACCTGCAGAGACCATGGCCTTCTGGCCTTACGTGAATGGTTCAGGATGGACCCACATAACCAATGACAAAGAGATGCCCCTTGACTTTGCCCACTGTCAAAATTGCCAGAAAGACTTTGAATGTCAAAACCATTCAAAGTGTTGAAACAATTAAATTACTTTTAACTTACACCCCCCTCTAACTGTTCCTGTCAACTGACATAAGTGGAGCTGACATTCCGCACCAGTTGAGGAGATGTTTCGCAGTGTGGGTGAGGGGGGGAACGGCAGGGGTTGGATACTCACACGGGACAACATGAGTCGAATTGTCAATCCCAGGCAGTGGCAGTTCTGAGGTCCTCTGAAGAAGAACATAATTTTCTTACAAGGAACGACTCGGTTTCTAAAGAGGGTCAGAATAAGGTGGTAGGTGAAGGGGGTAGGTCCAGCGTGAGATGCAGCAAGAGAGAGTGAGGGGTCTGTTGGATTGGCCCAGTGCTGGGGACATGCCCGGTGTTTGGCAAACAAGGGAATTGGCTGGTTGGAGGCAGCACACTCGGACACAGAAACCAGAAACTCCCCATTGGGAAACCAGAAATCAAACCGAGAATGCTGGAAATACTCACCGCTCAGGCAGCAGCCGTGGAGAGACGGACAGCTGAGGCTGCAAACAGTTGTTACAAGTTATAAGCTGCTGCAGAAGTTTTATTTAAAGATTGTTCTGTTGTTTTCCAGGTGTACAGTAACATGAGGGATGAGGCTGTGTACGCGAATGTTTCAGAGGAGAAAGCCCAGAGTCCAAGGCAAGAGCTGGATCCCAACCGGAGAAAGGCCTGCTCCAGTAACAGGATGAATCCCAGCTCTCTCCAGGGAGATCCAGGGGCCCAGATGTCCTCCTCCAAAAGGAGCCAGCAAACCTATGAAATGATGTCATTTGGAGCCATCTATGAAAACTTATAAAGATGTCAGTGGAAGGGCCTACAACTGTTGACTTTCTCTGGGAGATGGGGCAATAAAATGTGGGTCAGCAAGATTATTTTATCCACCTTATTACAGCACAGAAAGAGCCCACTGGGCCTGGTCAATAATATCACTCATCACACTGGTCACTGTCACCCTCTGATGTGCCAGCAGCCCCTTCCACCCCTCCGGTCTCCGTTTGATTCACTCGGTTCCTGTACATGTATCCGATATCCACTTCAGCCACTTCTGAAGCAGCTAATGGCACATCCTGATCACTCCCTGGATGAAGAAATGTGTAATAAAATAATAAAACTGACATAAAACCGGCATTTTTTTCTCGGTTGCTGGAGCCTGTGGGCGACAGGGAGTGTGTCTGTCTGTGCTGGGGATTGAACAACTCGCTGAGTCGTCGTCACATCAACTGGGTGCAGTAACAAGGTGATTACGTAATGGATCCATCAGTCAGGCACCTCCTGACCCATCCATAGAACGGGTCTGCAGATCCCCCATCCGTCGAACAGGTCTGCAGAACCCACACCAGCCTCGTTATTCATCTCAGAACCCACAGGTCCGATGGCTTGAGATGGCAGATGTTATCGCTGGTTATGTTGAGAAGCTGAACCAATCGTTCAGAGATAGCTCACCTGGCAAACTTCAATTTCAATTGTTTTTCAAAGACTTTTTCATGTCTCTTTCCAGGGAAAGGGAATCAGGAACTGGAGGGTGCAGGTTTAGGTGAGAGGGGAAAGATTTAAAGGGGACGAGGGGCAACTTCTTCACACAGAGGATGGTGGGAGTGTGGAGCGCTGCAAGAGGAAGTGGGAGAGGCGGGAACAATTGCAACATTTAAGAGACATTTGGACAGGTACATGGACAGGAAAGGTTAGAGGGATGTAGGCCAAATGCAGGCAAATGGAAGTAGCTTAGATGTGCACCTTGGTCAGCACACACAGCTGGGCCGAAGGGCCTGTTTCCCTGCTCTGTGACTCCATGTAATCTGGAATGAAAAGGCTGGTTAAGTCCAGCTGCGTTATAAACACGGGGCTTTCGAGAGAAATTCAAGGCTGCAGAAGATCCTGGATAAAGTACAGGGGATTCGGTTCCCCAAGCCTGCTGGAACCTGTGGGGAAGTCTCAGGTGGTCCACACACCGTGTGCTGGAAGGTCCTGGAGCATTTCTTGCTGCATCTCCTCCAACCTGCTCCCTGGGGGAGGAGATCAGGTCGAGGGGGAGGCACGGTCATGTAATGGTTAGTACGACGCTATTACAGTGCCAGCAATCAGGGTTCAATTCCGGCTGCTGTCTGTAAGGAGTTTATACGTTCTCCCTGTGTCTGTGCGGGCCCTGGAGATTTATCTACCTTTATACATTTTAAGACGTCCAGCACCTCCTCCACTATCATGCGGACTATCCCGAGGACATCCCCATTAACTTTTCCTAGTTCTCAAGTCTTTGTGTCTTTCTCCACGGTAAAAACAAAGGATGAATATTCATTGAGGACCTTGCCCATCTTTTGCGGCTCCACACGTAGATGTCCAGTCCTGCCCCACCCAATGCTCCCCAGTGTTCGTGTGCGTGGGATATGGGTCACTTTTCTCGTTAGAAGCAGACAGTTCTTCCCACTGATCCCCAAAACCTTACCCCTGATCCACAGAATCTCCCGAGTCTAGGAGCCGCACTGTTAGGCCCGTCGTATAGCTCCATGTAATCGTATCCACAGTCAGCCTCTTCCTCGATTTCGAACGTCCGAAATATCAACTCCACCCCATAGCCATCTTCTGCCATGATCGCCCAGTCACAATGCAACTGGCCAGGGTAGTTGTTGTCTCCAAACTGTGCGTGCGAGTACAAGTCGTTGGTTCTGACCTTGGCTCTGAGATGCCCGCCACACTCTGGAAAGCAATGAGTTGTTGCACTGTATGAAGCAGACCAACAATGCCAGCACTTGCTGCCCATCCCTAGCTCAGGAGGCACTTAAGAGTCAACCATTTTGTTGGGTCAGGAGTCACAGAGACGGAAAGAGGGCCTTTGGGCCACATCAGCACCCATTTACGCTAATCCTACACCAACCTGAGAGTCACAGAGTTGTACAGCACAGAAACTGGCCCTTCGGCCCACCACGTCCATGCCGACCCTTTTGCCCTACACTAATCCCATCTGCCCACTCACATTTTGATTTTCCCCACATTGCCATCATAAATAGGCCAGACCGAATAAGAATGGTTGACTGCCTCCCTGCAGACATTGGAGAACTCGGTGGGACTTTGACAGTGGTTACTGTTACAGCTTTTCTTATTAAAGAATCTATATTTTATTTAATTACTTGAATTCAAATATTCCAGCTGCCGTGGTGGGCTTTGAACTCATGCCCCTGGAATAAGATTCCACAGCTCTACCTGCTGGCCCCGTAACTTTACCACTAGGCTACCAAATGTGCTGGTGGTGCAGGGTGAGTGCTTGGGCTGATTGAGTAGATGTCTTGTCCTCAGTGATGGTGTACCCAGCCTAGACAATGTGGAACATTTCATCACAGCCTTGACCAGTGTTGTACTGGGATAGGTGTGAGTAAAGGACAGCAGGAAGCCTACCCCACACCGTGTGGCTGAGTGAGAGGGTTCGGCTGCCGACACTGCACACACCTGGCCTCAGCTCCGCCAGCAATGCCCAAAGCGAAAGACCTGAGCAGCTGTGGAGACGGGAGTAGATTCAGTGAGAGGGCAACAATCCCTCATGGGAGATATTTGGGGGCTGGGAGTCTGGGTGGGTGGATGGAAAGGGAGGGAATGTGGGAAGAAGGTCAGTGAGCCTGAGCCATCTCCAGACAGTGGGCAAGGCTAAACATTGGAATCACCAACTTTGCTCATCACATGGGGCTTCGGGATAAAGACACACACACACACACAGAAAGCCCAACATGCAGGAAACGTGCAGCAGGTCAGGCAGCGTTTGGAGGGAGAAGTAGGGCTGGGGCTTCAGGCTGGGGATACTTTACCCTCCAACATCTTCTGTTCTATTTCAGACTTGCAGCGCCCGGGGAAATCTGCTTTTGGACACTTACAAAGACCAGAGTTTCTCCTGTGAATTACATCTCACCTGTGCTGTGTTTTGCCTGAAATCCTTTCCTTTGTACCGATGCATCAGAGAAAAATTTGATGAACATTTTATTCCCTGTGGTGACGACAGTCTCTGGTTTTTTGCTCCCGCAGTACCGGGCCAGGAAGGAGGACCTTTCACTGAGACCATTGTAGACCTCGAGATAGTCATAAATACATTCCTGATGTTGCTCAATTTCAAACTCGTTGAAGGCCTGATGGATGCAAGTTGGAAGGATTCAGTCCGAGCACTGGCGAAGATAGATTCCTTCGGTTTCAGCACCAGCCACTCCCCACACCAATGCTTTCCCAAACCCAAGGCCACACACTTGTGTGACGTTTCCAGTTTAGTGCCGTTCTTGAGCTGGGCTTGAAGGAATTGGGGGAAGACAGGGTCTGCTCACCTTGTAGAGCCCCATAAATCCTGCATCTCTTGAGACCAAGTCTGACGGTGGGACACCAACAAAAGCATCAGTGGGACCAGCTTGCAAGAGAATCGACAGGAGTGGTATTTATGGCACAAGTTGCTTTAATGGGAATAACAGGTTGTGGCCCACAGATAAAGTGACGTGGAGACCAAGTCAAGGTGCAGTTAACATTTTCAGATTAACTAACCAGCAGCAGTTCACCCACATGTACTGCTCAGCCATGAGTCCATTATAAGCTGAAGTAACCAATGAACGGTTTGGGACTCGGGGATGCTGTCACTCATGTCTCGGAAGCACTGGAGTACAGGCACAGGTCTCCGGATCTAATTAGCTGGCAGTGTGAGCCAGAACACAAGAGCAGTGGCCCAGGGTCTGAATCATTTGGACACGGTTCCACATGCCCTGTCGGTCTGACAGTGAACTGAGAGGTCATGCTCAAAGATAAAGCCCGATGCCTTCCGTTAGTGAGCCAACCCGTTGAGCAGTGACAGGCTGACTCCCTCCACACAAGCTGCACAACTGTGAGTGGGTGAGGCACGGAGGGAGCGACAGGCAGACTCCAAGCACTATCCTGAGATGGGGTCAGCACTCGCCACATTGTGTGCTCCAGTCCCACACACAGCAGCTGGAGCTGGGGGTACTGGGGGTCAGCTCCACCGCTGAGGTGCTGAACACAGTCTGTAGATTCCCAGTCAGGTTACCCGTGTGTACACTAACACACACAGGTCCTGCGGTGCCCAGCAGACTGCATGCACACCTGATTCTGGTTGGTGCACGGCAGGGAGCACCCGGGTCAGGGCACCCTTCACTGCACAGTCCAGCAGGGGAAACTTGTTTCAGGTAAGTCTACTCAACGACACCAACCCCCTCCTCCCTCAACCAGAGCTCCAACACCACCCTGTCCCCAGGACCAGCCCGATCCCTTGTAATCCTCCACCCCCTCACTGATCCCACCTCCCTCTCAGCCCTACAATCCCCAGACCAGATCTAGGCAACCCCCCCCCCCCCCCACCCCCACCCTGACCCACGTTCCCAAACCTCACCCCAACCGTTCTCCAACATTCCCAGTCCTGCGGGCTCCCCCTCCCAATGATGCAGCACCGTGGACACAGTGCCAGTGTTACCCAGACCACTGCCCACAGAACGAGAGATCCAGCCCAGTGCCTCAGCCCTTCACACTACAGAATACAGTGGAGCTTCCACAGTCACTGTATGTCATCGCTTCACTGCGTCTCCTCAGGCACCACACGACTTCGGGCCAATCTCACTGCTGTTTGCGGGATCTTGCTGTGTGCAGGCCTGTAAAACGTCAGGATGCCTCGGAGCTGTGACAAGGGAGCCCCTTCTCTCTGGTTGCCACCTGGAGTTACAACGGAAACATTTACCAGCTTGACCCTGTGCCCAGGGGGTGCAGAAATAGTCCAGGTGCACTCCTTACGGTTGGGATACTTGTCCGGCCAGTTGGGACTGGCGATCACTCCCTCCACGCTGCTTATTTTATGTCCACAGCCGGCTGTAGGGCAAGGGGAAGGAAGGAAAGGATCATGTTGATTCTATTTAAGGTCAGTTTAGAAATTCGGCACAGCAGGCACGGTGGTGTAGCGGTTAGCATAACACTATTACAGCGCCAGCGACCCGGGTTCAATTCTGGCCACTGTCTGTAAGGAGTTTGTACGTTCTCCCCGTGTCTGTGTGGGTTTCCTCCGGGTGCTCCGGTTTCCTCCCACATTCCAAAGACATACGGGTTAGGAGCTGTGGGCATGCTATGTTGGCGCCAGAAGCGTGGCGACACTTGCGGGCTGCCCCCAGCACATTCTCAATAACACAAAAAGATGCATTTCACTGTGTGTTTCGATGTACATGCGACTCATAAGTAAATAGCTTATCTTATCTTATGTCTGTGAGGCCAGGTCAAAGTGTCCCTCCTCACACACTAACCATCAATACCACCCTCCAGCCAGGGTCACCAGCGGGTACAGGTGGGTTGGTGGATAGTTGAGCTGGTTTACAGGTTGGATGGTGTAGAATTGGGCTGCTGTAAGGTGGTGTACAGGTGGTGTGTGTACAGGTGGAGCGGTGTAGAGGTGGGATGGTGTACAAATGGGCTGGTATACTGGGGAGGTGGCGTACCAGTGGGATTGTTTACAAGTGGGATAGTGTATAGTTGGTGTGGTGTCCAGGTGGGGTGTGTACAGGTGGGGTGGTGCACAGGAGGGCGGGTGTACAGGTGGGGTGGTGTACAGGAGGGCAGGTGTACAGGTGGGGTGGTGTACAGGTTGGGTGTTGTACAGCAGGGCTGGTGTACAGGTGGGGTGGTCTACGGGTGAGGTTGTGTACAGGTGGGCTGGTCTACAGGTGGGTTGTGTACAGGTGGGGTGGTGTACAGGGGGGCTGGTGTACTGGAGGACTGGTGTCCAGGTGGGGTGGTGTGCAGGTAGGGTTGTGTACAGGCAGGCTGGGGTACAGGTGGGGTTGTGTACAGGTGAGGAGTGTACAGGTGGGGTGGTTTACAGGAGGGCTGGTGTACCTGTGGAGTGGTGTACAGGTGGGGTGGTCTACAGGTGGTGTGGTGTACAGTTGGCATGGTGTACAGAAGGGCTGGTGTACAGGTGGAGTGGTGTACAGATGGGGTGGTGTTCAGGTGAACTGGTGTACTGGTGAGGTGATGTACAGGTGGATTGGTGGACAAGTGGGCTTGTGTACAGCTGGGATGGTGTACTGATGGGCTGGTGTAAAGTTGCGATAGTGTACAGGTGGGATTGTGTATATGTTGGATGGTGTATCTGGTGTGGTGTACAGGTGGGCTGGTGTACTGGTGGGGTGGTCTACATCTGTGATGGTGTTCAGGTGGACTGTTGTACAGGTGCAAAGGTATGCAGGTGTTGTGGTGTACAGGTGGGGCGGTGTACTGGTGAGCTGCTTAACAGGTGGGCTAATGTACAGGTGAGATGGTGTACCAGTGCGATTGTTCACACGTGGGATGGTGTATAGTTGGTGTGGTCTTCAGGTGGGGTGTGTACAGGTGGGTTGGTGTGCAGGTGAGGTGGAGTAATGTTGGGGTTGTGTACACATGGGGTGGTGTACAGGTGGATTGATGTACAGGTCAGGTAGTGTATTGGCAGGCTGGTTAACAGGTGGACTGGTCTACAGGTAGGGTGGTGTACCAGTGGGATTGTTTACAAGTGGAATGGTGTACAGCTGGTGGAGAGGTATTCAGGTAAGGTTTACATAGATGCGGTGGTTTACAGGTTGGCTGGTGTAGAGGTGGGCTGCTGTACAGGTGGGTAGTGTACAGGTGGGGTGGCGTATAGGTGGAGTAGTGTACAGGTGATCTGGTGTACAGATGGGGTGGTTAACAGGTGGGCTGGTTTATAGGTGAGGTGGTGCAGAGGTGGGCAGATGTACATGAAGCATGGTGTTCAGGTGGGGTTTGTTATGGTGTACAGGTGCGGTGATGTACTGATGTGGTGTGTACAGGTGGGCTGGTGTACTATTGGGGTGGTGTACAAGTGAGCTGGTGTAGAGGGGGCTGGTATATAGTTGGGCTGTTTACAGGTGGGATGGAGTAGACGTGGGTTGGTGTCCAGATAGGATGGTGTACAGGTGGGTGGTGTACAGGGGGGCTGATGTACAGGTAGGGTTGTGTACAGGAGGGCTGGTGTAAAGGTGGGGTGGTCTACAGGTGGGTCGTGTACAGGTGGGGTGATGTACAGGAGGGTTGGTGTACAGTTGGGGTGGTGTACAGGTGGGGTTGTTTACAGGTGAGTGATCTACAGGTGGGTCGTGTACAGGTGGGGTGGTGTATCGGTGGGGTGGTGTACAGATGGGGTGGTGTACAGGTGGAGTGGTGTACAGGTGAGGTGGTGTACATGTGGGGTTGTGTACAGGTGGGTTAGTGTGTAGGTGGGGTGGTGGGCTAGTGTGTAGGTGTGGTGGTGTCCAGGTGGGCTGGTGTACAGGTGGGCTGGTGTACAGGAGGGCTGGTGTACAGGAGGGCTGGTGTACAGGTGGGGTGGTGTATCGGTGGGCTGGTGTACAGGTGGGGTGGTGTACAGGTGGGGTTGTCTATAAAGGTAATTCTGAGTCTGACCTCTGCAGAGGGACACCCTCATCCTGTGCCCACAGTCACTGGGCAGTTCGAGAGCCCTGCATCCTGTGCTGCTGCTCCAGTTCTCGTGTCCAAGGGTCGGCTGGTGTATCTTCAGCTGCTGGGATGCCAGAAATTCCTCTGGACATTTAAATGAGAAATAGACCCACTCTTGCCCCTCCCGAAACCCTCCTCTGTTCCCTCCCCCCACTACTGACCCCTACCCTAGCCCTGCTGAGACCTCATGCCCAGTCTTGTGTCCAGCCCCTGAACCTACCTCTCCCCAGTGCACAGCCCTCCCTTATCCCCACCACTGCCTCACCCATTGCTCCAAAGCACCGTCCTTGCTCTGGCCTCTCCCCAACCCCTCCCCTGCCAGGTTTGTGAGTGGTAGGGCCTGGGAGACCAGCACCACAAGGTGTCTCTCACATCCCTTGGGGCCAGACTCTGCCCCTTCACCCAGATGGACATTGCTGGGCTGGGGTGGGGGATCTTGGATCCAGAATCAGGATCAGATTTATTATCACTGACTTATATGACATGAAACTTGTTTTGCGGCAGCAGTGCAGTGCAAAGTCATAAAAATTACTACAAATTACAAAATAAACAAATAGTGCAAAAAAAAAGGAATGATGAGGTCATGTTCATGGGTTCACGGACCGTTTGGAAATCTGACGGCTGAGGGGGAGAAGCTGTTCCTGAATCGTTGAGTGTGGGTCTTCAGGCTCCTGTACCTCCTCCCCGATGGTAGTAACGAGAAGAGGGCATGTCCCGGATGGTGAGGGTCCTTAGTGATGGATGGCACCTTCTTGAGGCACCGGCTCTTGAAGATGTCCTCGATGGTGGGGAGGGTTGTGCCCGTGACGGAGCTGGCTGAGCCTACAACCCTCTGCAGCCTCTCGCGATCCTGTGCATTGGAGCCTCCGTGCCAGGCAGTGATGCAACCAGTCAGAATGCTCTCCACCGTACATCTGTAGAAATTTGCAAATAGTATTGATGGTCAGGAGACACTGTGACTTGGCGGGTGGGGAGGGTCTTGGATGGAGGGTTGAGCTGCCCTAATTAGCTTGGCACTCATGTCATCCCACAGTAAACTACTTCTAAACAAGTGGCAACCTCCTGTGGCTTCTGGCTTCCGTCTGAGAGTTCTCAGACTGTCTGCAACCTGAAATACTTCACATTGTGTGTTACAATTAATCTGCAGGCGAGAGAGAGAGAGAGAGAGAGAGAGAGAGAGATCTCCACAAGTCGTCCACGGGTCAGTCAGTGACAATGGGTCAGGAGAGTTGGGAGAACTCTCCAGAAACCATCTCATTCAAAGTCCCACTCTCTCACCCATCATCCTGCCCCTTTTAGCTCTTTGTTCTGCTTCCCCTTAAGCTCAAAATTCTCTTCTTGACACCTCTATAACCTCCTCCTGCCCTGCACCCTTTGCAGGAAATCTGGCCCTTACTGCATCCAGAAAGTTCTTTGGTCCACTGGTGTTTCTCGTGCTGCTGCCTGTGTTGGCATCCCCCGCGATTCTATCTCCACACCTCTCCATCTGTGAGAATCCCCCTCCTCCTTTCCATCCAATGTACCTCTTTGACGAAGCTTTTAATCCCATTGTATAACATCCTTGGCTGAGGTTCAGTGTTATTGGAACTCATGCACCATGGGATGATTTTCTACAAATGCAGGCTGTTGTCACATATCCTTGAGAATTCCCCTTATTCACCTGCTCCCTGCTCAGGTCTTACCAATCTTTCCAAATGTCTTTTCCAGATCTCTTCCCAGGAGTGTGGAAAATTTCAGCATTGTGGTTTTGAATGTTGATCTTTTACAAAGATCAGAAACTTCAGTGACCCCCTGTAACAGTTTGTGGATTCTTCCTTCAGTATTTTTGCTAGACCGACATTATTTTCCTCCCCAGTACTGATCTCCTGTTCAATTCTTAAACACAACTGTTTCCCCTAAAACACCAATAGTTCCAAGCATGTGTAACAGTTTGTGGCTGCACTATATTGTACCCATTGGGAATGTCAGGGAGCTTGTGCTCAGGATCTGCCCCTCAGATCTGATTCTGGTTCCTCCTATGGCGCTTGTTCCATAAAACTCTCAATAAACTTTTCCAAATGATCCATACCAATTACAATTTGTGTTGTATATACCTTAAATTCATCTTTAACTTTGGTGTATAAAATCATGAGGGGCAGAAATAGGGTGAATGCACACAATTTTTTCCCAGGGAAAGGGAACTAAAAACTAGCGGGCTGAGGTTTAGGTGAGAGGGGAAAGGTTTAAAAGGGACCTGAGGGGCAACTTCTTGACACAGAGGGTGGTGGGTGTGTGGGACAAGTGGTTGAGGCACTTGGAGAGATGCGTGGCTAGGAAAGGTTCAGAAGGATATGAGCCAAACGTGGGCAAATGGGACTATCTTAGATGATCTTCTTGGTCAGTAGTGGTCATCAGTGCCCGCCTCTGTGCCGTGTAACTCGATGATTCTACAACTTTAGTTTTGCCTTCAGAGGTGCTGACCACGCTGCCACACTTGGTTCCTTTACATCTATTCGTTCCTTGCTTCCATCCCACCTGCCTTTGTCAGTATCATTGCCAACACATTCCTCACCCCTCTCCTGACTGATCTTCCTCAGTGAGTTGGCTTTACCCTGCAACAGTCCATGTTCTTGAAACATTTCTGCAGTGACCGGGTAGTATTTCCTGTTCTTGTTAGCTGTTATCTTGCTGCTTTTTCTGTACAATGACTAAAAGATCTAAGTGTGATTATCTGCGTATATCAGCAAGTGCCACTGAAACACCAGAGCAAAAGCAATCACTTGTCTAATGTCATTCAGGAAGGAAACTTGTAGTCACTACATAATCCGACCTACACACGACTCCGTTTCCACAGCAGGGGAGTGCGTCAGCACTGCACGATCCCGCCACCAGCCACATCTTCCCCTCCCTGTCCCTTCCCGCCTTCTGTGGGAACCTCTCTCTCTGTGGCTCTCTGGTCCACTCATCGTTCCCCACCCATCCCTCCCCATCCCCAGGCACTTTCCCTGGCAAAGGTAGGAGGTGCAACACTTGCCCCTTTACCTCCTCCCTCTCCACCATCCAGGGACCTGAACTGCTCTTCCAGATGAGGCAGAGGTCCATCCTCGTCTATTGCAGTTGGTGCTCCCAATGTGGACTTCTCTACATCAACAAAACCAAGCGTAGACTGGACGGCAGCTTTGCTGAGCCCCTGTGCTCTGCCTGTAATGCTATCCCAAGCTCCTGGTTACATGCCACTTCAATCCTTCCCCTTCCCAATCCCAATCCCACACCAACCTGTCTGTCCTCGGCCTTCTCCACTGCCGGGGTGAGGCCCAACACAAACTGGAGGAACAGCACCTCATGTTCCACTTGGGTGGTCTGCAACCCAGCGGCAAGAACATTGAATTCTCCAGTATCAGGTAACCCACACCCTCTGTGTTCCTTTCTCTCTGCTTCTCATCCACTAGGAGACTCAGCAATGCTGTAGACATGCCTGTCTTATAGAAAGACCACTGAGGGGTCTCCCTGCTCTCCACACAGGGAAGGGTATCACCAGGTTACCTAACCACTTCCACCCAGTGACCGGAGCTGCTCCTGGTACCTCCAACTGGGCAACAGACGGCATCATCTTCACTGTGCAACAACTCACCAAGAGTTACAGGAACAGCATCCACCTTTACGTGTTTTGTTTCATCCTACAAAGCTTTCAACTTTGACAAACAAGAGGGACTGTTAAAATCTTTCACAAATCTGGCTCCCCTCAGCGCCTCACCTCCATTCTACATCTGATCCATGACCTAAAAGGTCCACGACAGAGCCATTGTCCATGCGGACTGCTGACAGCAAGGCAACACCGTTGCTTCATAGAGGCATAGAACAGTACAGCACAATACAGGCCCTTCAGCCCACAATGTTGTGCTGACCTTTAAACCTCGCCTAAGACTATCTGACTCCATCCTCCCACATATCCCCCTATTTTAAATTCCTCCATATGCTCATCTAGCAATCTCTTGAATTTGACCAATGTACCTGCCTCCACCACCACCCCAGGCAGCGCATTCCATGCCCCAACCACTCTCTGGGTAAAAAACCTTCCTCTGATATCTCCTTTGAACTTCCCACCCATTACTTTAAAGCCATGCCCTCTTGTATTGAGCATTGGTGCCCTGGGAAAGAGGCGCAGGCTGTCCACTCTATCTATTCCTCTTAATATTTTGTACACCTCTATCATGTCTCCCCTCATCCTCCTTCTCTCCAATAAGTAAAGCTGTAGCTCCCTTAGTCTCTCCTCATAATGCAGACTCTCAAAACCAGGCAGCATCCTGGTAAATCTCCTCCGCACCCTTTCCAACACTTCCACATCCTTCCTATAAAACCAGAGTTTTGTGGAGCTGCATCATTACCTCGCGGCTCTTAAACTTGATCCCACAACTTACGAAAGCTAACATCCCATAAGCTTTCTTAACTACCCTATCCACCTGTGAGGCAACTTTCAGGGATCTGTGGATATGAACCCCAGATCCCTCTGCTCCTCCACACTACACAGAATCCTGCCATTAACCTTGTACTCCGCCTTGGAGTTTGTCCTTCCAAAGTGTACTACCTCACACTTCTCCGGATTGAACTCCATCTGCCGCTTCTCAGCCCAGCTCTGCATCCTATCAATATCCCTCTGCAATCTTTGACAGTCCTCCACACTATCCACAACACCACCAACCTTTGTGTCATCTGCAAACTTGCCAACCCACCTTTCTACGCTCTCGTCCAAGTCATTAATAAAAATCATGAAAAGCAGAGGTCCCAGAACCGATCCTTGTTGGACACCACTAGTCACAGCCCTCCAATCTGAATACACTACCTCCACCATAACCCTCTGTTTTCTACAGGCAAGCCAATTCTGAATCCAAACAGCCAAGCTTCCCTGGATCCCTTGGCCTCTGACCTTCTGAAGAAGCCTACCATGTGGAACCTTGTCAAATGCCTTACTAAAATCCATGTAGACCACATCTACTGCACTGCCCTCATCAATCTGCCTGGTCACCACCTCAAAGAACACTATCAGGCTTGTGAGACATGATCTTCCCTTCACAAAGCCATGCTGGCTGTCCCAGATCAGACCATGATTCTCAAAATGCCCATAGATCCTACCTCCAAGAATCCTTTCCAACAGCTTGCCCACCACAGACGTAAGGCTCACTGGTCTATAATTCCATGGACTATCCCTACTACCTTTCTTGAATAAGGGGACGACATTTGCCACCCTCCAGTCCTCCGGTACCATTCCGGTGGATAACGAGGACTCAAAGATCCTAGCCAACGGTTCAGCAATCTCTTCCCTCACCTTGCAGAGCAGCCTGGAGAATATTCTGTCAGGCCCCAGGGACTTATCTGTCCTAATATTTTCTAATAGCTCCAACACTTCCTCTTTCTTGATATCCACATGCTCTAGAACATTACCCTTACCAACACTATCCTCTGCGTCATCAAGACCCCTCTCCTTGGTGAATACTGAAGAGAAGTATTCACTGAGGACCTCACCCACTGCCACAGCTTCCAGGCACATCTTCCCACCTTCGTCTCTAATTGGTCCTACCTTTACTCTCGTCATCCTTCTGCTCTTCACATAAGTGAAAAAAGCCTTGGGATTCTCCTTAACCCTACTCGCCAAAGCCTTTTCATGTCCCCTTCTTGCTCTCCTCAGCCCCTTCTTAAGTTCCTTCCTTGCTACTCTATATTCCTCAAGAACCCTGTCTGATCCTTGCTTCCTAAACCTCATGTATGCTGCCTTCTTCCTCCTAACTAGATGTTCCACCTCTCTCGTCACCCACGGTTCCTTCACCCTGCCATTCCTTCTCTGCCTCACTGGGACAAATTTATCCCTAATGTCCTGCAAGAGATCCCTGAACAACTACCACATCTCCACAGTACATTTCCCTTCAAAAATGTCATCCCAATTCACACTTGCAAGTTCTCGCCTTATAGCCTCATAATTTGCCCTTCCCCAATTAAATATCTTCCTGTCCTCTTTGCTCCTATCCTTGTCCATGACAATGCTAAAGGTTAGGGAGTGGTGGTCACTGTCCCCCAAATGCTCACCCACCGATAGATCTGTCACCTGACCCGGTTCATTACCGAATACTAGATCTAATATGGCATTCCCTCTGGTCGGCCTGTCAACATACCGTGACAAGAATCCATCCTGGACACACTTAACAAACTCTGCCCCGTCTAAACCTTTGGTACTAAGCAGGTGCCAATCAATATTTGGGAAGTTGAAGTCTCTCATGATAACAACCCTGTTATTCTTGTACCTTTCCAAAAATCTGCCTCCCGATGTGCTCCTCAGTATCCTTGCTGCTACCAGGGTGCCTATAGAATACTCCCAGTAGTGTAATTGCTCCTTTCTTGTTCCTAACTTCCACCCATACTGACTCTAGAGAGGATCCTTCTACATTATCCACCCTTTCTGCAGCTGTAATAGTATCTCTGACCAGTATCGCCACCCCTCCTCCTCTTCTCCCCTCCTCCCTATCCCTTTTAAAACACAGAAAACCAGAAATATTCAATATCCTTTCCTGCCCTGGTGACAGCCAAGTCTCTGCAAGAGCCACAATATCATAGTTCCATGTATTTATCCAAGTTCTCAGTTCATCACCCGTATTCCTGATACTTCTTGCATTTAAGTAAATGCACTTTAGCCCATCCACCTTACTACTTTTATACCCTTTACTCTGCTTCTCCTTCCTCAAAGCCTCTCTATATGTTAGATCTGACTTTACTCCATGCACTTCTTCCACTGACCTATCCCTCCGGTTCCCATCCCCCTTGCAAACTAGTTTAAATCCTCCTGAACCACACTAGCAAACCTGCCTGCAAGGATATTGGTCCCTCTCAAGTTCAAGTGTAACCCATCCACTCTGTACAGGTCCCACATTCCCCAGAAGAGCTCCCAATGATCCAAAAATCTAAAACCTTGCCTCCTGCACCAACTCCTCAGCCACACGTTCACCTGCCATCTCCTCCTATTCTTACCTTCACTATCATGTGGCACTGGCAGCAATCCCGAGATCGCTACCCTTGAGGTCCTGTTCTTCAGCCTTCTGCCTAGCTCCCTAAACTCAGTTTTCAGGACCTCATCCCCCTTCCTGCCTATGTCGTTGGTACTGACATGTACCACAACTTCTGGCTGCTTTCCTTTCCACTCAAGAATGCTGTGGACTCAATCAGAGACATCTGGGAGGCAACATACCATCCGGGATTCTCGCTCATGTCCACAGAACCTCCTGTCTGTTCCCCTGATTATCGAGTCCCCTATCACTATTGCCCTCCTCTTCCCTTCCCTTCTGAGCAGCAGGACCAGTCCCAGTGCCAGAGACCTGGCTTCAGTCGCTTGATCCCTGTAGGTCATCCCCCTCAACAGCATCCAAAGCGGAAAACCTGTTATTGAGGGGAACAGCCTCCGGGGTCCTCTGCACTGTCCCCGTCTCTGCCTCTGCACTGTCCGCATCCCCGGTCTCACTGGGTTCTGCTGCAGTACTACACCACACCTTCACACCTGAGTGGAGCCAAGCGAGAAACCATTCATTGCCTCCATTCCAGAGCCAAGCTTGGCTCACCTCAGCCTCAGCCACCCAGCTGCAGTACGCAGACAACGTTCGGTTATTTGGAGGCTGAGCTCCAAGTCATTGTTGAGTCATTTTTTGAAGTGTTTGAAAGGATGGGCCTTACACCAAATGTCCACAAGACAGAGGTCCTCCCCAACCTGTCCCGCTGGTCAACGCAGACCTCCACAGTGGGAAATGTGGAAAACTCTCCACAGTGGGAAATGTCCCTCAGTAAAGGCAGACACTGATGACAAAATTTACCACCACCTCCAGTGTACCAGTGCAATCATTGGCAGTTGGAGGGAAAGATTTTTCAAAGAACAAGACTTCAATGATGCACCAAGCTACTGATCTGCAGTGACCCCCTGCATGCTTCAGAGACATGAACTACCTGCAGCAGGCACCTCAAAGCTTGGAGAGATGCCATCAAAGGTAGGCATCCAGGTCCACTGGCAGGAAGAGGGAACCAACATCAGTCTCCTCACTTGGGCCAATGTCCTCAGCATTCAACCCCTGAACAGCCCCAATGGGAAGATCACATAGTTCACATACCCAACACCAGACTCCCAAAGCAGTCTACCCTAAATCCTGTCATCGCAAGGGATTTTCTTGAAAATGGAACATTCTCCATTGATTAGCAAGTGGAGAGAGAAAATTATTCTAGAAAGTTCCTAAAGCCTCCAGTTAGGAATGTCCTCTAATGAGACCTCTTCTTCCCAGATGAGGACAATGAGATTGTGGATTTGTGACTAAACATCCTCTCCACCAAGCTTTAGAACTTCAGCAAGGATGCCATTCCAACTCATGGAAATCCCTGGCCCATGACAGCTCAGATCGGGGAAGGGCTATCTGGGATTGCAGCTCTGTTATAGTGCCATGAACGATACTTACCTCCATTGTATAAAAAACATCTGGAAGCATTAGGGAAGATGCAAAAATTATTCCCAAGAACCAAGAGGATGTCATGGTCAGGACAGAGGCTGGACCTCTGAGAAGAATGAGGGGATTCTGCTAGTGTTCTTCAGGATCATGAAGTGGTTTGATAGAGCAGACCTAAAGAGAACATTCACACCTGGCCGGAAGTCAAGAACTAGTTTAGGAGAAATGTCTTTAACCAGAAAACAATCTGAATGTGGAACTCGCCACCACAGGAGCACAGAGGTGAAGAGCAGGCTTGGATTCAAGGGGAAAATTAAAGCACATTAGGTTACTGCCCAACTTTCCTTTCCAATCGTTATAACTTCTCAGTTCTGCTATTTTAAATTCATTTTCTCTGATGACATAGAAGGGTGTAATTCATCCCATCATGTCCACGCCAGCTCTCAGAGCAATCCCATCAATCCCATTCCCTACCTTATTTCCCTGTACCCATTCTCTGTCACATGCTTCCCCTACCATCCACCTACACTTGGGGATGTACAGTCACCAGTTAACCTACCAACCAGCAGCTCCATCATCCCCGTAAATCTTTGTTGCGTTTTTCCCAGTGCATTTATATCATGTTTAACGTGCAGACCAGAACAATGTTCGAGTTTAACACTTCTCTACTTCTTATGCCATTTTGCTAAAATTGAACTTCCATGCTTGGTTTGTACGTTTGACGAATTAGTTAAGCCAGGTTACTATTTGTAATGATTTGTACCCCAGATCTCTCTGCTCCTCCTCAAGTGTATTCACTCTTCGCTGTATTCCTTACTGTACCCAACAGATCCCACTACCTCAGACCTACCTGCCCTGATGTTAATTTGCTGATTTACCAATTACATGCCCGTTCTCCAAGTCTTTAATGCCTTCCAATACTTTGCAGAATCTTCATCAGTATCAATGATACGTACACATTCCATGTCTCCTGCAAATTTTGTGGTCCTCAGACTGAGCAATCTTCACTGTGGGCTTTGGAGACTAAGGTTCCTTTAACTTTATTTCAAAGTATTCATAAAATCTGCTTTACAGTTACACCAGTTTTCAGTTGAGGTGGTATAAAAGAAACATTGAAAGAGCCTCCAATGTAATCATAATTGGGAAGCCTTTTATTATCAGATACCAGTCAATGAAATTAAGTGAGGCTTCCAAACCACACTGTGATTTCAACACAAATTTCCTCAGACTTTGGTGATTGGGAAACAACTCAACATTGGCATCTGGACCAAGATCCCCCAGATTCCCAGATCTGCAATCCCTTCTGACTCCAACTCTGGTGCCAGTTTGAGTGTGCGATGTCAGTGTAGGTCAGACGTATTGATGAGCCAGCAGTAAGGTGAGTGCAACTTTCAACAGTGGTGGGAGGTGGGGAAAGAAGCTAGCTCTTTGATGGGTATCTGGTAAGTGGCTGATGTTTATGTTATCCCTGAGGTTTAAAAACTTTTGAACTGGTGGTAAGGTAATTAAATAAAACTAACTAATTGCATAAAACAATTACGTGGTTAACTAGTCCATACTCAGGATGGAAGGACAGTTCACCTCTCACAGCTTCTGGATGCCGGAGTGATCATCCTTCCTGCACTGTAACACCCTCCCTCATTGCTGTAGTAAAGTTGAAAGGGGCCTGAAGCAACTGGCAGTTGGAAAGCAGATGCGGAGACCAGGACTATTTTGATATCTGTAAAGGTCTTCTCCTCACCTGACCCCCACTTTACCCTCCTGAGGGGGCTTCCCTCCTTTGATTAAGGCCTGTGTTTTAGTTCCACCACTATACTATGGATGACTGTCAGTGCATCAGCTTTCAAGGGTACTGTTCATGGGATTTATGCAGTTCCCCTTCTATTTTCACTGGGTTTTACTTTAGCTGCCCACAGTTTAGTTTGTGTTTGGCCCACCCCCCCGGGAACTGCTGACAGAGTGACCCATGCACCCTGTCCTGGCTCCAGTCCCTGGTGATGGGGCCAGTGCTCTGTTGCGAGCTCCATGGGTTGTGGTGTTCACTGGCCCTGACATCCATGTCACTTCCACCTTTCCCGAGGTAATGACAGCCCTGCCTCCCTTAGTACATCTGTCCCAGGATAGCACCTTCGTTATTTGGGCAGACCCAGAAATACACTGGGAGGTACGTTCCCCCATTCCGGGTGCCTGAGACTCACTTCTCCCTGCCCTCACTGCTCCCCTACATGGGCAATATAAATGGCCTTCCAGTCATTAGGAAGGGTAGGTCAGTTATCGATACTGATGCCCCTGTGTCCACTAACATGTCCCAATGTTGGCCTCTAACAACACTGTGGAGTACACCATGTGTCACCAGTACTGGCGGTGGAGGCCATGGTAGCTGTTTGTCTGACCTGGGTGCCACCTATACCAGCTCTATGGTCTGGTCAAAAGGGAGGACAATGATGGGGTGAGACACTAAGGCTCTGTTGTGGTTTCAGTTTGTTTTGGTGGGTGAATCTCACACCTTCCTCCTTTCTCAGGATACAGCCTCCAACCATGGCCAACTATTCAGCTTGACAAGCAGGTAATGAAAAGAGAGAACAAAGTGAGCGTTGGTCCCATGGAGAGCGACTCTGATGAATTAATACTGGAGAGCAAGGAGATGAATTAAACAGGCATTTTGCATTGGTCTTCACACAGAGAAAACAAGGAACATCCCGGAAGTGTCTACAAATTGGTAATTGGGAGGGAAGGAGAAACTTGGGAAAGTTACAATCACCAGGGCAGTGGGAGTGAGTGAACTGCTGCTGTGGGCTGACAAGTTTCCGGTTTCTGAAAAGAACTGCTTAATGAGAGAGTTGATGTGTTTAATTTTTCAGGTTGCATTAGATTGGAAAATAGCAAATGTATCTCATTTATTCAGACAGGGAGAGAGACAGAAAGCAGCAAACCACAGGCCAGTTAGCTTATCGTGTCTCACAGGGAAAATGTTAGAAGCTATTAGAAAATGTCACAGCAGGATGCTTAGAAAAAAGTCAAGGTAATTGGGCAAAGTCAACGTGCTTTTGACCAATATTGGAGCTCTTTGAGGAAGTAACATGTGTTATTGATAATGGCAAACCAGTGGATGTAAAATATTTGCAGAAGGAATATGATAAGATGCCACATTAAAGGTTATTCCAGAAAATAAAAGCTCATGAGATAGTCATAGACTAATACAGCACAGAAACAGGCCCTTTGGCCCAACTCACCCATGCTGACCAAGGTGTCCACCTAAGCTAGTCTTACTTGTCTGTGTTTGGTCATTATCCCTCCAAACCTTTCCTATCTATGTATTTATAAAAATGTCTTTTAAATATCATTATTGCACCTGCCTCAATGACTTCCTCTGGCAGCTTGTCCCATACGCCCACCACCCTCTGTGTGAAGAAGTTGTCTCTCAGGTCCCTTTTAAACCTTTCCCTTCTCACTTTAAACCTATGCACTCTAGTTTTTGATTCCCTTTCCCTGGGAAAAATACTTCACCTTGTCTATGCCCCTCATGATTTTATACACCTCTGTAAGGTTACCCCTCCATCTCCCACACTCCAAGGAATAAAGCCTGGCCAACATCTCTCAATAACTCAGGCCTTTGAGTTCTGGCAAAGTTCTCGTAAACATCCTTTGCACTCTTTCTAGATTAGTGATATCTTTCCAAATCAGGGCGACCAAAACTGTACACAACACTTCAAGTCCAGCCTCACCAATGTCTTATATAACTGCAACATAATGTCCCAACTCCTATACTCAGTGCCCTGACTGATGAAGGCCAGTTCTGGTCCATTCTTTCCTACAGTGCCATAGTTGCCCAGTGCACTGATCCACAGTGCCAGTGTACCAGTGCACTGACTCTCATTATTGTGGAGTCAAAATCCTGTAGTAACAGTCCGTTGGGAATATTTTCACCATAAATACTGAAGAAAGCAGCTCACCACTGCCTTCTCAAAGGCAGTTACTTTAAGTCCTGCCTTTGTCGCTGATGAAGGCAAGATAAGATTATACTTGTCCAACAACTGAATTCTTTGAAGATGTAACAGAATGACTAATTCAGTGAATGTCAAATGCACGAACTTTGTAAAGGTCTTTGATAAGGTGCTGTAGCAGCAGCTTCATGGGTAAGGACAGGTTGCAGAACGAGAACATCATCACCAGTAGGTACTGATGAAGTCACCCCTCAGATTAGTGACAAGTAGGAAACGACTCCCCCAAAAAATTGATGCTGGACACCATTGTTCACCATTGACATAAACAGTATACATGTGAACATTCAAACAGGAGCAGCAGTAGGCCACTCTGCCCCCCAAGCCTGTTCTGCTATTTAATGTTCATTGCTGAACCAATTGCAACCTCAACTCTGCATTTCTGCGACTCCCGGTAGCCTTTCACCCCCTTGCTTATCACGAATCTATCTCCCTCTGCACTAAGAAGTACTCTTTGTGCTGAACTGCTAACAATACATTGACATGCTTCCTTAACAACAAGACCAACCCCGTAAACAGTGGTCTGGGTGTGGTCTTACCAATGCCCCATATAATTGAAGCAGAATCTCCCTTCTTCTGAATTCAGTTCCTCCAGCAGTAACTGATAACATTCTGCTGGTTTTCCTAATTACTCACTGTACCTGCATACTAACCTTTGGCCAATCACGCACTAGATTGTTCAGATACACTTTGATAATACACTGCGTTTTAACTTTTTCTGCTAAAATAGATAATTTCACATTTCCAATGTTATATTCCTTTTGTCAGAATATTCCCAACCCATCTATATTCCTCTGTAGCTTCCTGATGTCCTCCTCAGAACCGACGTTCCAACCTATCTTTGTGTCGTCCATAACCCTAACCGTATCTTTGGTGCCTTCAATCACATCATTTACATAAATTGTGACAATCAGGCCCTTGGTCTGATCCCGGCCATTACACTTTGCGAACTGGAAAAACACCCATTCATGGCTAATCTCTGTTAGCCAGCCAGTCCACATTGGAATTACCAAGGAGGAAGTATTGCTGGTATTAAAGCACAGTACGGTGGATAAATCTATCAGTACGATTGCTGGAACACGGTTTGTGTGAACGTTTTCTTTATAATTCTAGCCTAAAGCTGCAAACAGGTTAGTGTCAGGGCTGATGTCAGGCTGCAGATGACAATGCATTCTGCCAAATCACCGGTCAAATTCTAATCTCTTTACCATTGGTTAGTTCCATGGTAAGTTACAGGAATGTGTCCAAGCAACGGAAATGTCACTTTTTCTAGAATTCTGAAAAAAAAACTCTCCTTCTGTTTTTTCACTGACTAACTTCTTCTTTTCTGGTTTCCAAATAGATAAATCCCTTTGAGCAACAGGGACCAATGTTATTGCAACAGCTTGATCAGGCTGTGCTGTTTGACACTATGTGACCCTCTTGCCCTGCTCACCAACTTCATCAGACTTCTCTCCCGGCCATTCATCATTACTCTCACTGGGATGTGAAATTCCCACTGTGGGAATAACTCATATTCTACTGGGTGTCATACATCATAACCGAGTGTGAGTGTATGGCGTTTGCTGAGTTAAATAGTGATGATGATTAACATTATCTAGGAGAACGGAAGACTCTGTCCCTCCCTCCCATGGTTCTATTCACATTGATTTTAGTTTTAGTTTTGTGTTCCATTACGGTGTTCCAAGAATATAATTTCATATTTCATATTTCAAAATGACATCAGAGGCCAGTTACCTCTCACGTACCCAGCGACCCAGCCTTCCCAATTCTACCATCCACCTACACTAGGATCAAGTTATAGCAGCCAACTAATCTCCCAACCTGAACATGTTTGGGATGTGAGAGGAAATCAGAGCACCTGGGGGGAAACCCATGTGTCCATGGAATGTGCAACCTCCACACAGACAGCACCCGAGGTCAGGATCGAACCCGAATTGTTGGAGATGGGAATCAGCACCACGAACCACAACACCAATGGACGAGGGCTGCTGGCCAGTATTAATTGCCACTACCATTTGCACCTCAGTCCATGGAAGTCTTTCTGCTGAAGGTGTTTGCATGGTTCTGTTAGGTGTGGAGGGCCAACGTTGAGATCCAGTAACAATGATGTACTTCAAGGTCTGGACAGAGGAGTGTGATTTGGAGAGCAACTATGCAGAAGCATTGATCCCTTGAGTCTGCTGGCTTTTTGCTTCTAGGTGATAGAGTCATAGGTTGGGAGGTGCAGTTAAAGACACCTCTGAGCATTGCAACAGGGCATCTTGCAGGTGGCACACAGTGGCCTGTAATGAAGGGAGTGAATTTTAAACCAGCGTCTGATGTTCTGGTTGGTTTCAAGTTCCTTCTTCAGTGTGGTTAGAACACTTATCCAGGCAAATGGAGAGTACTGCTAAAATGTGCATTTGGAAAGGCTTTGGGCACCAGGAGTGGGTTACAGTGAACCCATTCTCTGGTTAATGGTGGCCCCCAGGATCTTGATGTAGGTGATTTAAAGATGGAAATGTCATAGGGAGTTAATTATTTCCCAACTCTTGTAAGGCGTGATGTTTACTTCACACATCTGAACAACCTGTTTTGTAGAAAGCTGTGGTCTCAGTGCGCAGTAGGTTAAGAGAACCGACTTTGGTGAGTGAGTGATAAGTATATATTTTATCGTAAGAGTCAGCATGAGATAGAGAAGATAAGTAGACACATCACAGAGAGGTGTAAGAGGGGCTATAAATAGAGGATATAAATTTATATACAGATTCATGTAATAGTAGGGCATTTCAACTTTCCCAATATTAACTACGAATGACTTAATGCGAATAGCTCAGAGGGAGTGGAATTTTTAAAGTGCATCCAGGAGAGCTTATTGAACCAGTAGTAGATAGTCTGTCTAGACAAGGGGCAGTACAGAACTCTGTTTGTCTCTTGACAGATGCTGCCTGACCTGTATCCCCAGCATATCCTGTTTTTATTTCAGATTTCAAGCATCTGCAGTTTCTTGGACTTTTCCTCTGCCTGACTTTATGTTGGAGGGATGACCATTGATGAAGCAGCTCGAGGTAGCTGGGCCAGCACCAGCACACTCCCCTGAGGATCTCCTACATCACATCCTTCAGCTTTGTGGGACCCCACAGCTATCTTCCTTCGTGTGCAGTATGGCCCCAGCCTGTGAAGAGCAGTCCCCTTTGCACCCACTGATTGGAATTTTACACAAAGTTTCTTGATGACAGAGTTGGTCAAGTGTTACCTTGGTGTTAAGAGCAGTCATTCTCACCTCACCTCTGGAACTCTGCTCTCAGTTCACGTCTGGATGAAGAATTTGTAAGAAATGGTTAACATCAGTAGAGGTGGGTTGTGCTGTGAGACGGCAGTCAAAATGGCCTCCTTCTGTGCCATGAGGGAAACAGGATTTGTGAGAACAGAGAGGCACTCCCAAAGTGGAAATGTCGAGATTCAGAGTGCGGAGATTAGACTGGGAGAGAGGCCACTCAGGGTGACCTACCTGCCTGGGGATAAACAGTGATGGACATTGGTCGGGACGCTGCAGATGTTGCTGGAACAACATCATAGAGTCATAGAGTCACACAGCATGGAAACAGGCCCTTCAGCCTGACTCATCCATGCCGACTGCTGCCCAGTGAGCTAGTCCCATCTGCCCACAATTGGCCCATAGCCCTCTAAACCTCTCCTATCCATGTACTTAACTAGATGGCTTTTAAATGTTGATAATCTGCCTGCTTCAGCCACTACTTCTGGCAGTTCATTCCAAATACGCACCATCCTCTGCATGAAGAAGCTGCCCTGATGTCCCTTCTAAATCTCTCACCTCTGATCTTAAACCTATGCCCTCTTGTTTTTAGCATCCCCTCCCTGGGAAAAAGACTATGTGCTTCCACCCTGTCTATGCCCCTCATGATCTTATACACCTCTATCTGGTTACCCCTCAATGTCCTACATTCCAGGGAATAAAGTCCTAGTTTGCACAACCTCTCCTTGTAACTCAAGCCCCCAAGTCCAGGCAACATTCTGGTAAATCTTTTTTGCATTCTTTCTTGATTAATGACATCTTTCCTATAATATGGTGACCAAAACAGTACACAATACTCCAAGTGAGGCCTCACCAATGTCTTATATATCTGCATCATAACTTCCCAACTCAATGTCCTGACATGAAGGGCCCTGCCATTCACTGTACAAGTCCCACCCTGGTTTGATCTCCCAAGATGCAACACCTCACATTTATCTGGATTGAAAGCCATTTGCCAGTCCTCAGCCCACATACCCAGCTGATCAAGGTCCCCCCGTAATTTTTCAGAACCTTCTACACTATCTACAACACCACCTATTTTAGTATCATCCGCAAACTTACTAACCATGCCTTGTATATTCACATCCAAATTGTTTATATAAATTACCAACAACAAAGGTCCCAGCACTGACCACACTAGATACAGGCCTCCAGTCTGAGAAACAACCCTCATCACATCACAAGGTTCATATAGGCACAGCCATGTACACTTCACTGTTGGATAGTTGGGCATTCAGTGGGCTGATCTTTAGAGTCTTAGAGAGATACATGGTGGAAGCAGGCCCTTCTGCCCACTGGGTCTGTGCTGACCATCAAGCACTCTATTACACTAATTCTCATCTAATCCATTTTATTCTTCCTACATTCCCATCAACCCCTTAGATCCTGCCACTCACTGGGGGCAATTTTCAGTGGCCATTTAATCTACCAACCTGCACATCTTTGAGGTGGGAGGAAACCGGAGCACTTGGAGAAAACGCAGGGAGAAAGTGCAAACTCCACACTGACAGCACCAGAGGTCAGGACTGAACCTGGGTCGTTGGAGCTGTGAGGCAGTGGCACAATTAGTTTTCTTCTTGGGAGTCTACCCCAGGGGTGACAGTCTCAGGACACGGGGTAAGGTATTTAGGAGCATGAAGAGGAGAAATTTCTTCATTCAGAGGTTGGTGAACGTGTGGAATTCTCTATCACAGAGTGCAGTGGAGACCAATTGCTGAATATACTTAAGAAGGAGCTAGATAGATTCCTAGACACATAAGGCTTAGAAGTATGGGGACAGATTGGGAAAGTAGTATTGGAATAGAGGATCAGTCCTGATTGTGTCAAATGGCAAGCCAGGGTCGATGGGCTGAGCGGCCTCCTCCTGCTCCTATTTATTATTTTTCTATGACCAAACTCATGCACAAGTCACACTCCCACACCAGCTCCCCCTCTCCCTGTCAGCCCAGCTCCCAGCTCTTTCTTTACCTTCCTAGTTCCAGATTCTTGTCCCAATACCCTATTGCCTCCACTCCAAGACTTTTGTCCCAACAACCCCCATTTTAAGGCTCGTCCCATTTCCCTCTCATACCTGGGTCCAGGCTCCGACCCCTTTCCCGATCATCCCCAGTTCCCAGCTCTTGCCCTGTCTCCCTCTTGCCCCATCTTCCTGATCGTTCTAGTTCCCAGAACTTGCCTCTTGCCTGTCACTTGTAGTTCCAGGTTTTTGCCTATCTCTACCTCATCCCCAATCCCAGGTTCTTCTCCTGCTGCCCTGTCAGCGCCACCCTCAGGCTCTTTCCCCATCTCCACCCTCCAGGCCTAGGATTTTGCCCTGTCAGCTCCAGTTCCTACTCTTGTCCCACTCACCAATCACTCCCAGCTCCCAGCTCTTATCCACGTCATCCTCAGATCCAGATTCCTGCCCTGTTTCCCATTTGCCCCTGTCCCTACACTCACCCCATTTTCAGCCCATCCTCAATACTTCACTGCTCTTGACATTTCTCCCCATCTCCCTCAATTCCAATCTCCTAACTGATCAGTATTTCACCCCCAGTTAAAGACTCTTGCCTCACCTCTGTTACCCCCATTTTTGTTCTGTCTCCCTGTCACCCCACCGTCTTCCAACCCCCTTTATGAAGCTGCCAGAAGTAGCTATGAGCCTGAGGACTGGGACCACGTTAGAACTCAGCAACGTTGGACCAAAAGTTGATGGATTACAAGAAGACAGAATATGGGGGTAAACTAGCAAAAAGCAGAAAGTTGCAAGCTGATCTATTGGTAACTAAAAAGGAAATATTAGCAGGAGCAAATGTGAGCCCCTTACAGACAGAGACAGGAGAACTTACAACTGGAAATAAGAAAATAGCGGGGGAATTAAACAAATCCAAACAAAATCCAGGGTAAAGCCGCAGTGACCAAGTCTCTGGCACTGAGCCTGGTCGTGTGGTGCAGAAGGGAAGGGGGGAGAAGTGGAGAGCAGTAGTGATCGGGGATTCCATCATAAGGGGGGCAGACAGGAGATTCTGTGAATGTGAAGGAGACTCTCAGATGGTATGTTGCCTCCTGGGTGCCAGGGTCAGGGATGTCTTGGATCAGGTTCACAGCATTCTGAAGGGGGAGGGAGTGTGCTCAGATCTTATGCTGATCAGCTGGCAGAAGTATTTGCAGACATATTTAACCTCTCCCTGCTTCAATCTCAGGTTCCCACCTGTTTTAAGAAGACCATTATCATCCCGGTACCAAAGAAAAGCAAGGCAACATGCCTCAATGACTACCGACCAGTGGCTCTGACATCCACCATCATGAAGTGCTTTGAGAGGTTGGTCATGGCTCGCATCAACTGCAGCCTCCCAGACAACCTGCACCCATTGCAATTCGCCTATTGCCGAAACAGGTCTACAGTGGATGCCATCTCCCTGACCCTACACTCAGCTCTGGAGCATCTGGACAGTAAAGACACCTACGTTAGACTATTGTTTATTGACTACAGCTCTGCCTGCAGTACAATAATCCCAAGCAAGCTTGCCACCAAACTCCAAGACCTAGGACTCAACACCTCCCTCTGTAAATGGATCCTTGACTTTCTAACCAACAGACCGCAATCAGTGAGGTTAGGCAGCAATACCTCCGACACAATTATTCTCAACACTGGTGCCCCACAAGGCTGCGTCCTCAGCCCTCTACTCTACTCCCTATACACTCATGACTGTGTGGCCAGATTCTGCTCTAACTCCATCTACAAGTTTGCAGATGATACCACCATTGTAGACCGTATCTCAAACAGCGATGAGTCAGAGTACAGGAAGGAGATAGAGAGCTTAGTGGAATGGTGTCATGACAATAACCTTTCCCTCAATATCAACAAAACAAAAGAGCTGGTCATTGACTTCAGGAAAGGGGGCAGTGTACCCCACTGTGATAAGACTATTGAACGGTTCCCTTATACAATGAGATGGACAATGACCTCATGATCTACCTTGTTGTGACCTTGCACCTTACTGCACTGCACTTTCTCTGTAGCTGTGACACTTTACTCTGCACTGTTATTGTTTTTACCTGTACTACATCAATGCACTCTGTACTGACTCAATGTAACTGCACTGTGTAATGAATTGACCTGCACGATCGGTTTGTAAGACAAGCTTTTCACTGTACCTCGGTACAAGTGACGATAATAAACCAATACCAATAGCCAGAAGTTGTGGTACATGTCGGTATCAATGACATAGGTAGGAAAAGAGATGAGGTCCTGAAGAGGGAATATAGGGAGCTAGGTAGGAAACTGAAAAGCAGGACCTTAAGGGTAGTAATCTCTGGATTGCTGCCTGTGCCACGCACCAGTGAGGGTCAGAATAGGTTGATCTGGCAGCTGAATGCATGGCTGAGAAATTGGCGCAGGGGACTGGTTTTCAGATTTGTTGACAATTGGGATCTCTTCTGGGGAAGGTATAACCTGTACAAAAGGGACAGTTTGCACCTGAACTGGATGGGGACCGATATTCTTGTGGGCAGGTTTGCTAGAACTGTTGGGGAGGGTTTAAACTAGTTTGGCAGGAGGATGGGAACCAGAGTGATAGGTCAGAGGTTAGTGTATTTAGTAACAAGTAGATGCAGAGTGCAGAAAGACTGTGAGGAAGGATAGGCAGTCGAAAGGGCAAAATTGCAGTCAGTGGATGGGCTGAAGTGTGTCTACTTTAATGCGAGAAGTATCAGGAACAAGGTGATGAACTTAGAGCGTGAGTAAGTACATGGAACTATGACATGGTGGCCATTACAGAGACTTGGCTGTCGCAAGGGCAGGAATGGCTGCTGGATATTCCGGGGTTTAGGTGTTTCAAAAGGGACAGGGGCGGAGGTAAAAGCGGTGAGGGAGTGGCTTTGCTGATCAGGGTCAGTATCACACCTGTAGAAAGGGAGGATGTCTTGGAGGGATTGTCCACTGAGTCAGTGTGTGTGGAAGTCAGAAACCAGAAGGGAGTGATCACTCTACTGAGAGTATTCTACAGACCCCCCAATAGCAGCAGAGACACTGTGAAGCAGATTTTGGAGAGGTGCAAAAATAACAGGGTTGTTGTCATGGGTGATTTCAATATTGATTGGCACCTCCTTCGTGTAAAGGGGATGGATGGGACAGAGTTTGTTTGGTGTGTACAGGAAGGATTCCTGACACAGTGTGTGGACAGGCCGATGACAGGAGAGGCCATACTGGACCTGGTACCGGGCAATGAGCCTGATGAGGTTTCAGATCTCTGGGTGAGAGAGCATTTTGGAGACAGTGACCATAACTCCTTGACCTTTACCACAGCCTTGGAGAGGGATAGGAGCAGACAATATGGGAAAGTATTTAATTGGGGGAGGGGGAATTATGATACGATTAGGCAGGAACTTGGGAGCGTAAATTGAGAACAGATGTTCTTGGGGAAGTGCACAGCAGAAATGTGGAGGTTGTTTAGGGAGTACTTGCATGGGGCTCTGGACAGGTTTGTCCCATTGAGGCAGGGTAAGGATGGTAGAGTGAAGGAACTGTGGTTGACAAGAGACATAGAATTCTTGTCCAGAGGAAGAAAGAAGCTTACCTAAGGGTTAAAAAGCACGGATTAGACAGGGCTCTGGAGGGTTACAAGGTAGACAGAAGGGAGCTTAAGAATGGTCTTATCAGAGCTAGAAGGGGGCATGAGAAGCCCTTGGCGAGTAGGATCAAGGAAAAACCCCAAGGCATTCTACACGTATGTGAAGAATAAGAGGATGACTAGAGTGAGGGTAGGACCGATCAGGGATAAAAGAGGAAACGTGCCTGGAGTCGGAAGAGGTGGGGAGGTCCTTAGTGAATACTTTGCTTCTGTATTCACCAGTGAGAGAGACATTGACATTTGTGAGGATGGCGTACAACAGGCTGACGCTAGGTATTGGTATTGGTATTGGTTTATTATTGTCACTTGTACTGAGGTACAGTGAAAAGCTTGTCTTACAAACCGATCGTACAGGTCAATTCATTACACAGTGCAGTTACATTGAGTCAGTACAGAGTGCATTGATGTAGTACAGGTAAAAACAATAACAGTACAGAGCAAAGTATCACAGCTATAGAGAAAGTGCAGTGCGATAGGGTGCAAGGTCAGATAGATCGTGAGGTCATAGTCCATCTCATCGTATAAGGGAACCGTTCAATAGTGTTATCACAGTGGGGTAGAAGCTGTCCTTAAGTCTGGTGGTACGTGCCCTCAGGCTCCTGTATCTTCTACCCGATGGAAGAGGAGAGAAGAGAGAATGTCCCAGGTGGGTGGGGTCTTTGATTATGCCGGCTGCTTCACTAAGACAAGGAGAGGTAAAGACAAGAGTCCAAGGAGGGGAGGCTGGTGTCCGTGATGCGCTGGGCTGTGTCCACAAATCTCTGCAGCTTCTTGCGGTCCTGGGCAGAGCAGTTGCCGTACCAAGCCGTGATACATCCAGATAGGATGCTTTCTATGGCGCATCAGTAAAAGCTGGTGAGAGTCAAAGGGGACAAACCAAATTTCTTCAGCTTCCTGAGGAAGTAGAGGCACTGGTGAGCTTTCTTGGCCATGGCATCTAAGTGGTTTGACCAGGGCGTGTCGATGTGAGGAAAGAGGATGTGCTGGAACTTTTGAAAAACATTGAGATAGATAAGTCACTGGGGCCAGATGGGAAATATCCAAGGTTATTAAAGGAAGCGAGGGAAGAGATTGATTCACCTTTAGTGATGATCTTTGCATCCTCACTGACCACAGGAGTAATGCCAGATGATTGGAGGGTGGCAGATGTTGTTCCTTTGTTCAAGAAAGGGAGTAGGGACAATCCTGGGCCTCACGAGCCTAAATGAATTCTTTGAGGGTGTAACAAAGCACATTGATGAAGGAAGGACAGTGGATGTGGTGTACGTGGATTTTAGTAAGGTGTTTGATAAGGTTCCTCATGGAAGGCTCATTCAGAAAGTCAGGAAGCATGGGAGCCAGGGAAACTTGGCTGTGTGGATTCAGGATTGGCTCACCTACAGAAGACAGAGAGTGGTTGTAGACAGAGCATATTCTGCCTGGAGGTCGGTCACCAGTGGTGTTCCACAGGGATCTGTTCTGGGACTCCTGCTCTTTATGATTTTTATAAATGACTTGGATGAGGATGTGGAAGGGTGGGTCAGTAAGTTTGCAGATGACACGAAGGTTGGTGGTGTTGTGGTCAGTGTAGAAGGTTGCTGTAAGTTACAACAGGACATTGATAGGATGCAGAGCTGGGATGAGAAGTGGCAGATGGAGTTCAACCCAGAAAAGTGTGAAGTGATACACCTTGGAAGATCGAATTAGAAGGCAGAATACAAGGTTAATGGCAGGACTCTTAGCAGTGTGGAGGGACAGAGGGATCTTGGGGTCCACGTCCATAGATCCCTCAAGCTTGCCGCACAGGTCAATAGGGTTGTTAAGAAGGCATATGGTGTGTTGGCCTTCATTGGTCAGGGTAGAGTTCAAGAGCTGCCAGGTAATATTGCAGCTCTATAAAACTCTGGTTAGACCACACTTGGAGTATTGTGTTCAGTTCTGGTCGCCTCATTATAGGAAGGATGTGGAAGCTTTAGAGAGGGTGCAGAGGAGATTTACCAAGATGTTGCCTGGATTGGAGAGCATGTCTTATGAGGATAGGTTGAGTGAGCTCGGGCTTTTCTCTTTGGAGCAAAGGAGGACGGGAGGTAACTTGATAGAGGTGTACAAGATGCTAAGAGGTATAGATCGAGTGGACAGTCAGAGACTTATTCCCAGGGCATAAATGGCTCACAAGGGGGGGGTATAATTTTAAGGTGATTGGAGGAAGGTACATGGGGGATGTCAGAGGCAAATTTTTTACACAGATAGTGGTGGGTGCATTGAACGCACTGCCAACAGAGGTTGTGGAGGCAGATACATTAGGGACATTCGAGACACTCTTAGATAGCCATATGAATGATAGCAAAATGGGGGTGGGCTATGTGGGCTAAGGAAGGGTTAGATAGATCTCAGGGCAGGATAAAATGTCGGCACAACATTGTGGGCCGAAGGGCCTGTACTGTGCTGTGGTGTTCTATGTTCTATTCCACCATCCTATCAATTCTGGAATGGTTCCTACAGATTTGTGATCCTGGTATTTAAAAAAGGAGGGAGAGAGAAAACAGGGAACTTTCAAGCTGTTAGCCTGACATCAGTAGTTGGGAAAATGTTGGAGTCTATAATTGTAGAGGTGATGTCAAGAAACCTGGAAAGCAGCAGTATGGATTTAAGAAAGGAAAATCATGTTTGACTAATCTGCTGCAGTTCCCTGGGGATATGTGTAGTTGAGTAGATTGGGCAACAGCGGATGTTTGGATTTTCAGTCTTCTGGATCACACAAAGGAGGTTGATGAACAAGGGCAGCACAGGGAACTGAGGGTAATATGCTGGTGTGGACTGAGAGTTGGTTAACAGGTTGACTACGAATAACTGGTTGACTAGAAATTAACTGGTTCTTCCCTGGTTGGCAGGTTCTGATCAGTGGACACTGCAGGGAGCGGTGCTGCGGTCCAAAGAGAGTGTTCCGTAATAGCTATGGTCTGGTTTGTCCTGAACCCCTGTGGATGGGATAAAATTAGCCAAGACTCAAAGCAGCACAACTGTGAATGCATTTAAAAAGCTTATTGGGACCATGTACTAAAGTAATATTAGTAATTAGTTTATTATTGTCACATGTACCGAGATACAGTGAAAAGCTTTTGTTTGCATGCAGATCACTCCATTCATAAGTATATCGAAGCACTACAAAAGGAAAAACATATAACAGAATGCAGAATATAGTGTTACAGTTACAGAGAAAGTGCAGTGCAGGTAGACAGTAAGGTGCAAGGGTCATGACGAGGTAGATTAAGAGATCAAGAGTTCATCCTTATCGTATAAGAGATCTGTTTAAGGGTCTTATAACAGCGGGATGAAGCTGCCCTTGAGTCTGGTGGTACGTGTTCTCAAGCTTTTGTATCTTCTGCCTGATGGGAGGGGGGAGAAGAGAAAATGTCCGGGGTGGGAGGGGTTCTTGATTACATTGGCTGCTTTCCCCCGAGGCAGCGAGAAGTGTAGACGGAGTCACTGGAGGGGAGGCTGGTTTTCGTGAAGGACTGGGCTGTGGTCACAACTCTCTGCAATTTTTTGAGGTCTTCAGCATAGCAGTTGCCATACCAACTGAATCCAGATAGGATGCTTTCTATGGTGCATATGCTTTCTATAAAAATTTGTGAGGGTCATTGGGGACATGACGAATTTCCTTAGCCTTCTGAGGAAGTAGAGGAATATGAACAATAATACATAAGATGTACTGCTGGATAGCAGTTCATGCAGTGGTTAGCTCCAGTGACCTGGGTTCAGTCCTGACCTCTAGCACAGTCTGTGTGGGGTTTGCATGTTCTCCCTGTGATTATGTGTCCCCAAGCCCCCATTTTATAATAGAAAAGAATCACACCTGTGACAACTGATGGATGCAAACCCCTCCTTTCTTAATTGCCCCTTCTGTGCCCAGTTTATTCCATGCACCCTAACCCTATCAGTCCTGTGTCATCAATTTTCACTGAAAAGTTGTGATCAGTAAGGTCTGAGGACCTGGGGAAGTTGTTCGTATTCTGTAGACAGTCGGACTACAGGGTGTTTGTGGAGGGAACAGATGATGTAACTGTGGCCTGAGGTTAACCCTGGCATGTGAAAGAAAACAAATTTTCTTGGAAACTCTTCAGCTTACATGGAGATTGTTGATTCAAAGTTGCTTCAGGAAGGTCACCCATAGCATGGTGGGATAGAATTTGGAGTCATCAAATCATAGAGTTATACAGCACAGAAACGCCAGGGCCACGCTGACCTGTTTGTCCACTTGCCTACATTGGGTCCATATCCTCCTACTCAAGCTTCTGTCTAAACGCCTCTTAAAGTTTGGTCAATATTTGTCAATCAGAAGATAATTACATGCTTTACTGAAGGTACCTGCCTAAACCACAAATATTCACAATCAGCCTGAGGGGACCAAAGGGAACATCTTCGTGTTTGCTGATGACAAGGTAACCAAGTGGGACTGTGAGCAGTGCTGAGGGATCGAGGAGGCGTCAAGAGAATGCAGACTTGCCGAGTGAGTGGCAGTAACAACGTAAGAAAGTGTGATGTCGTCCACCAGTAGCAAAATCAGACATGTGAGAACTGGGGAGATGTTGATGTCCAGAGGGAGCTGGTATCCTTGTGCATAAACTGCTAATTCCAACATGCAGGTGCAGCAGACAATGAGTACGTTGGAGTGAGTCAACAGAGTTAAATGTTTTTTAGTGACACTGAGACCCATCATCAGTTCTGACCAGTTCAGAAACCCAGGGGGTCACAGGGAGAATGTGCAAACTGCACACAGACAGAGTCACACAGCACGGAAATTGGCCCTTCGGCCCAACTGGTCCATGCTAACCAAGGCTCCCATTTAAGTTAGACACAAGAGATTCTGCAGATGCTGGAAAACTGGAGCAATGCACACAAAAAGCTGGAGAAACTCAGCAGGTCAGGCAGCATCTATGGAGGGGAATGAACAGATGACGTTCTGGGCTGAGACCCTTCATTGGGACTGAAAAGGAAGAGGGCAGAAGCCAGAATGAAAAGGTGGGGGGAGGGGGAGGAGCTGGCAGGTGACAGGTGAGTCCAGGTGAGGGGTGTGTTACGTAGGTAGGTGGGGGTAAAAAGGAATTCTCACAAGCTGGGAGGTGATAGGTGGAAGAGACAAAGGGCTGAAGAAGGAGGAATCTGATAGGAGAGGACAGTGTTGGATATGGAGGATTGTGGGGTGGTAGGTGAGGACCAGGGGAACCCTATTCCTGTTATGTCGGGAGGGGAGACGTGTGGGAAATGGAGGAGATGCGGGTGAGGGCTGCATTGATGGTGGTGGATGGGAATCCCAGCTTTCTGAAAAAAAGAGGACATCTCGGATGCCCTGGAAGGGAAAGCTTCGTCATGGGAAGAGATGCAGCGGAGGAGAGGAACCGAGAGAAGGGAATAATGTCCTTGCAAGTGACAGGGTGGGAAGAGGTGTGGTCCAGAATCTCTCCCTCCCCCACTTACCTACCTTCCCCCTCTCACCTGGACTCACCTGTCACCTGCCAGCCTGTGCTCCTCCCCCCCACCTTTTTATTCTGGCTCACCACTAAGTTAGTCCCATTTTCGTACCTTTGACTCATATCCCTCTAAACCTTTCCTATCCATGTCCAAGTAGCTTTTAAATGCTGTTAATGTACCCGCCTCAACCACTTCCTCTGGCAGCTCGTTCCACATACTGACCACACTCTGGGTGAAAAAGTTGCCTCTCAGGGGCAACTTAAACCTCTCCCCTCTCACCTTAAACCTCTCCCCTCTCAAACCTGTGCCCCCTAGTTCTTGACTCCCCAACCCTGGGAAAAAGACGGTGCACATTGACCCTATCTATACCCCTCATGATTTTATACACCTCTATAAGGTCACCCCTCATTCTCCTCCCTCCAATGAAAACAATCCCTACCTGTTCAACCTCTCTCCATAACTCAGTCCCTCGAGTCCCGGCAACATCCTCAATCTCCGCGTAGGGCCGGGAGGGTAGATGTGGGGAGCGCTTCCCCCCGGCTGAGGAGCCTACAGCCAGGGTCAGTCTCAAAGTAAGGGGGCGGGCTGGTTGGGAGAGGTGGGGAGAAATTCCTTCAGCCAGAGGGTGTTGAATGAAGGGAATGCCCTACCCTGGGGGGCCGTGGAAACTCGGCTGAGGTCTGGCCAGCAGGACAAACCTGGCGCTCAGGTAGATCAGCCAAAGTCTCGGTGAAGGGCGGAACAGGTCGGTGGGGCCGAATGGCCCTTTGCGGGGTGTCCCCGCCAGGTGCCGGCTGAAGCTGCAGCCCGGCGCCGGTGAGGAAGCCGAGCCCCGGGCGCCTCCCCCAGTTCCGCTGCTGTGTTGCTTCACCGCGGGGAGGGCGGAGGGTGCGGCGGATCCGCCCCACAGGCGCTCGGCAGCCGAGTGAGAGCGGGGACCAGGGGCCGGCAGCCACCGGGACCCGAGTCGGAGCAGCAGACCCCGGCGGCAGGCACTATGTTTTCCTTCACGGTGACGGTGGCCACCGGGCACCAGTGGTTCGCGGGCACCGATGACTACATCTACCTGACGCTGGTGGGCAGCGAGGGCTGCAGCGAGAAGACCCTGCTGGACAAACCGCTCTACAACGACTTCGAGCGGGGAGCGGTGAGACCCTTCCCTCGGAGAACCCGCGCTGCTCGGCTACAGGAGGCTGCACCTCCGCACCCTCACTGTCCTCAGCCCCTCTCTCCCCCCTCGTCCTCCCCACTCCTCCCCCCTCAACACCTACTCGCCCCTTTCCCTCCGCAACCTTCAACGCTCCCCAATCTCACCTCACCCCTCCCCCTCCTACCACCCCGTCCCCGACCCTCCCGACCCATCTTCATCCCCTCCCGACCCATCCTCATCCCCTCCCGACCCATCCTCATCCCCTCCCCAGCTCCTTCACCCCACTTCACCCTCGTCCTCAACCTCAACTCATCCCTTCATCCCCACCTACTCTCACACCCTTCCCCACACCCCACGCCCCTCCTCAGCCCCTCAGCTCACCCCTACCCTCTCCCACCATCATCACCCATCTTCCCCGTCACCCTCACCCACCACTGAATCCAAGACACCTTATTGCTCCCTCCTGTCCCTGCCATCCCACACTGGATGCAGAACATAGAACAGTTCAGCAATGGACAGGCCATTCGGCCCACGATGTTGTGCCGATCTTGATGCCGATTTATACTTAAATGTCCTCCTCCTGATACCCCCTATCCCCTTTATATTCATGTGTCCATCTAAAAGCCTCTTAAACTCCACAGGAGAGCAAGACCATGTTCTTGCTCTCCTGCCTTTCAATCAGTACATCCACACCCCACTACCTCTGGACAAAAGAAATGTCCTTGTCTCCCCTCCTTCCCCCCCCCCACCCCCATCTCCCCGCTCCCTGTCTCCCCTCCCCCATATCTCAGTCCCTCAGTATTTCATACACCTCATTCAGTCTCTCCTCAGCCTTTTCAACCTTTCTTCACACTACAGTGTTCTTGTCCTGGCAACATCTTCGTAAACCTCCTCAGTGTCTTTCCCATAATGTGACATGCTGTCCTGTAAGTTCTTCATCTTCTTTGGCACGGATAACTTGTGCCTACTCTGGTTCCGTGTTCTGAACTGTCTTTTGAGACCAATGTGGGATTCTTTTTGCCTGAGGTATTTCTCAGTAGCCAATTAACCTACCAGTACAGTTTTGGGATGTGGGAGAAAGCCAAGTAGTTGTAGAGAGAACATCAAACTCCGCATGTACAGCTCCTGGGGCTAGGATCCTACTCGGCTGCCTGGAGCAGTGAGGCAGCAGGTAGATGGTAACATCTTAATCCCAGGGCAGTGGAGTCTATAATTATAGGGCATAGGTTTAAGGTGAGAGGGGAAAGGTTTAAAGGGGACCTGAGGGGCAACTTTTTCCACACAGAGGGCGGTGGGTGTGGAAGAAGCTGCCGGAGGAAGTGGTAGAGGTGGGTACAATTTCAACATTTAAACAACAGTGAGACAGGTACACAGATGGGCATATGAACCAAACACATGCAGATGAGATTAGCTTAGATAGGCATCTTGGTTTGTATGGACAACGTGCTCCTCAACTTGTCTGCCTGACAATCTCTTCCTGTGACGACATTCAGAATAGCGTGTCTGTCTCGGGATCCTGCTGTCAGGCATGTAAGCAATGTGGCCTGCCCACTAGTATCGACTGAGTGTAATTAGGGCCTCGGGGCTGGGAACGTTGGCCTCAGAGAACATGCAGACTTTGGTTCAGCTATCCTTGGAGTACATCTGGAGGATTTGAGGGAACTGTGCTCATAGTATTTCTTGGAAGTACCTTTGCAGATACTCCATATCTCTGAAGCATATGGCAGTGCAGGGATCTCTACTGGCCAATAGACTATAAGTTTGAGCTGTGTTTAAGGTCTTGATCATTAAACATCATTTTGCTGAGTTGACCAAAGGCTGTGCTTGCACACTGAAGGCAATGGTGACCTTTTGCCTTTGTCGAGAGGTTTATAGGTGGTCTATATTTTCCAGCATTCCAGTGTGAACTTTTATTGCTGGAGGGCGTGTTGTACAGCAGCGGCAGGTTGGTAGAAGTGTTTTATGCATGACGAGGTCCATGCTCTCGTGTGCTTCAGTGAATGAGTCAGTACTGGTGTGGGGCTCAGCATCTGAATTTGCACAATGCTTCTGAGGTTGGGGTGAGCTTGATTCTGTTACCATTGCCTGAACAGTTTCCCATTAGTCCTGGAGGTTAGCTGCACTCCTGCAAGAAGCCTGTTAGAGGTGAGGTACAGCAATGCGAGAAGAAAGACTGAGGAAAGTATTGGGGCAGTGATGCAGCCTTGCTTGACACTGATCTTCACCGAGATTACTTAATTCATGGTTTGCATGTTGCTGTGAAGTAAGTGTATGATGGAGATAACACTCTCTGGGCAGCCAGAGGTGCTCCATGTTCCCTCCAAACTGATGGAGTCAAAGGCTTTGGTGAGGTTGCTAAAGGCCAGTGATTGATGAATAGTGACCGCTGCTGCTCACCGCACATTGAAGAACATTCCGTTGTTTCCCTACGTGGATGGATTCCACACCACGATTGAGGAGGACCCCAGCAATGTCTCAGGCAGCAGCGAGGCCCTCTCTGGTGACCATTAGCAGATTATGATTCCAATGACTCTGAGTTTCCCTGGAATATCCCACTTTTCAGAGGTCAGAGGTGAGGCTGTGGCTTCATGACAGTTTCTCACTGCTGGGCTTTAGTCCTTCATCCCTGGATGCGATCTGCTTCCAAGGGCTTGCTTTTCAGTTCCTTTCCGATTTCTTGTCGGTGAGACAGATATGAGGTGGAGCCCAGCGTGCTCCGAGTCACAGTTGAGGAGGTCTGCAGAGTGTTCCTTCCTGTGGGTACTGACTGCCTCTCTGTCCATGACATGAGATTCTGCAGATGCTGGAATCTGGAGCAACACACACCAAATGCTGGAGGAACGCAGCAGGTCAGGCAGCATCTGTGGAGGGAAATGAACAGTCAACATTTCAGGTCAAGACCCTTCATCGTTTTGCGTATGTTGCCTCTCCGTCCATGGTACGTTCACCTCTCAGTGGAGTGGACCCTTGGACATTGGGGCTGTAAATGGTATTGACAACACTGAACGCATGTTATGGCCGTCAGTGAGTTGCTGGCTCTTGTGCCCTCTCTGCCCCCATCTGTTCTGTAGGTTACAGGATTTCTGCCGGACCTCTGCCTTCAGGTGCTATCGGCTGTTTCATTTGGAACTGTATTACTGGGCCACTGGGATGCTGCTCTTTAGCCGCACTTACCTGCTCCAAGTCGCCATCTTGTAATGTGGTAGAACATAGAACAGTCCAGCACGGGACAGGCCATTCGGCCCACGATGTTGCGCCAATCTTGATGCCAATTCATACTAAATGTCCTCCTCCTGTGCATCATCCAATTCCCTCCATTCCCTTCATATTCAGGTGTCTGTCTAAAAGCCTCTTAAACTCCACCAAACTGCCTGCTTCCACTACTACCCTGGTAACCCATTCCAGGCATTGGTATTGGTATTGGTTTATTATTGTCACTTGTACCGAGGTACAGTGAAAAACTTGTCTTACAAACCGGTCGTACAGGTCAATTCATTACACAGTGCAGTTACATCAAGTTAGTACAGAGTGCATTGATGTAGTACAGGTAAAAAAAAACAATAACAGTACAGAGTAAAGTGTCACAGCTACAGAGAAAGTGCAGTGCAATAAGGTGCAAGGTCACAACAAGGTAGATCGTAAGGTCATAGTCCATCTTATCGTATAAGGGAACTGTTCAATAGTCTTATCACAGTGGGGTAGAAGCTGTCCTTAAGTCTGGTGGTACGTGTCTTCAGGCTCCTGTATCTTCTACCAGATGGAAGAGGAGACAAGAGAGAATGTCCTGGGTGGGTGGGGTCTACCACTAGTGGCATCTACCACTCTCTGCATTAAAAAAAACTTGCCCATCATGTCTCCTTTAAACTTCACCCCCACCCCCCACCAACTTTAAAAGGTGGTGGTCCAGAACTAGACACGACAGTTCTCGGGATTGAATTCCATTTGTCACTTCAGTGGCCACTTATACCCCAGACACTGATCTTTGCTTGTAGCCTGGATCCTCAGCACCACCAGACTGCCAATCTTTGTGTCTTCAGCAGACCTCTTTAATGTGGCTCCTATATTTGTGCTCAAGTCCTTTATGAAGAAGCACTGGCCCAGTTCTGAGTACTGGATGGAACAGATATTACAGATTAGCCACACTGCTGTGACCACATGCATTTAAGTGACTTGCAAAGTGGGGTGATAAAGGCTGCAAAGTAATTGCAACACCAGCTATTGGGCTGCACATTCTGAAATAGCTGGGTATCCAGCCAGCTGGTCCAAGTTGGTCCTCTCTAGCTAATACTGGAGCCAGAGAACCAGGAGAAGGCCATTCAACCTGCAGTCTGATCCACCACTCAGCTGGACCCACTGTATTCATGCAATCTCACATCTTGTGTTGTGTAATCCTTAATACTCTTTCCTTACAGACATCTGTCATCCTCAGTTTTGAAAATTACAATTGACCACTGGCCTTAGCAGTTTTGTGGGGGAGAGGTCCCCATTTGAACCACTCTTTATGTCTGGCTGAGGATCAGCCTTCTCCACCCTAACTCGAATATTTAAAAACATACTTCCTGGTCTGGACTTTACCCCTGAAGAACTGTGTTGTCTCTACCTACCCTCACAGATGTAGTGGTTCTCAATGGTAATTGAATGAACATTAAATACTGACCTTGCTGGTTACATCGCTATCCCATGAGAGAATAAAAATATTCCTTACTTCTCCTTACCCCTCGAGAGAATACAAGCCTCATCTGTAGAGCCTTTCCTCATAATTTAACCCATTTGGCCTTATCATTCTGCACTGCACCCCACAGTTTCAATACTTTTTCTCTGAGGGGCTCATGATGTGATCTAACCACAGTTCTCCACAGTTGTAACATAACCTTGTACTCATGCACTAGCTTCAGTGATTGTACCTTGGTCCCCTAAATTTCTCTTCTCCATCACAGTTTCCAGCTTCTCACCACTTAAACTATAGGTTGGACTTGAACCCCATCTGCACTAGTTTTTCCCACGCACTAAGTTGACAATTTTATAACCTTCTGCTCCGACCTGCACCGTTAATTGTGTCAGCTAACTTGGTGTCATCTGCAAACTTAGAGAATCAACCCTATGTATCTAGTTTCCTCACATATTGTGCAAATCTGTGGTCCTGGTACAGATCCACAGGCTCACAACTAATCATTTTTTTGAAAAACTGGAGGATTTGCATGGTATCCAGATCTATGACAAAATATTGCCTCGAACTCTATTATGTAATCTTTGTTAACAGTGTGGTATACCGAAGCTGGTGAATGCTTTGGGGAACTTCATATCAATGAGATTCATGGAAACTCCCTAAAATAAAAAAATTCAGTACCATCCCAAAATATTTAATTAGTTTATTAGACATGACGTATCCTTTACAAATTTGTGCTGGCTCTCCTGATCAGCTCATATTTCTCAAAATGTGGTCACTCTCTTCTTTGTTAAATTTTTAAATTTTATTTACAACGTGGTAACAGGCCCTTCCGGCCCAACGAGTCCGCGCCGCCTATTTTAAACCCCCACATTAACCTACCCGTACGTCTTTAGAATGTGGGAGGAAACCGGAGCACCCGGAGGAAACCCACGCAGACACAGGCGAATGCACAAACTCCTTACAGACAGCAACGGGAATCGAACCTCGATCGCTGGCACTGTAATAGCATCACGCTAACCGCTACGCTACCGTGCTGCCGTTAGTAACATGTTCTAGTAACTCGCTATAATACTATTGCATTAAGTATATCATTTCCTAATCTATTTCTCCTGCCTCTATTGGTGGAACAACACTTTCCACAGGGCCTAGATGGAGAGAGTGTTAGAGGGTCTACAATTCCCTAACCCCCACCTTATAGTGCTTTGAAGTGGAAATCACTGGATTCTGGATATTTATCTATCTTTAATCTTGTTAGTTGCTCCATGACTTTTAATTTTAGCAGTTGCTTTTTTTTTCAGTCTAAAAACTTTGAAGTCGCAGCTCTGAATAGTGTTTGATTGAAGACAGAATGCTATGAACTTTAGGTGGAACATCCACTAACTGGACCCAGGGGACACACTGATACCTTGAATGTGGATCATTTAATTGAATCCCAGAGCATGAAGTCCCAGCATCCTTTACAGACAGCTCTGAAAGGGACATTTCACAACTACACTCTTCCAGCTGCTGAGGGGTATTGCGACCGAATGAATGAATGCTCAACACTGGGATTGGTGGTGGGTGAATCTGTCCCAGGGCCAGAGAGACCCAGACAGGTCGGTGAGGGAGGCATGTTCTCATCTCAGAGGCTCACCATGGCTACAGCTGAGTGCTGCTGGCAGGAAGGTTGCCAGGGAGCGCTCTGAATTGCCACGCGTTGGCAAAGCCTGCATCACAGGCAAGTGCCTGTGCTCCACCTGCTCCTGTGGGCTGTAGAGGCAGTGGGTGAAGTCTACCCTCCTTGAGTGAGCTCCTTGTTGCAGCAGTGAGCAGCAAACTGTGAGCGTGAGGCTAGGAAGCTGGAGGGGCCGTGGTCCTGAGTCCAGGGCAGAGAGGTCAAGGATCATACGGGTCAGAATCAGGTTTATTATCACTGACATATGTCGTGAAATTTGCTGTTTTGCGGCAGCAGTACAGTACAAGACATAAAGACATAAAAATGACTATAAGTTGCAGAAATAAATAAATAGTGCAAAAGAGGAATAACGAGGTAGTGTTCATGGGTTCATGGACCGTTCAGAAATCTGGTGGCAGAGGGGAAGAAGCTGTTCCTGAATCGTTGAGTGTGGGTCTTCAGGCTCTTGTACCTCCTCCCCGATGGTAGTAACGAGAAGAGGGCATGTCCCAGATGGTGAGGGTCCTTAATGATGGATGCTGCCTTCATGAGGTACCGCCTCTTGAAGATGTCCTCAACGGCGGGCAGGGTTGTGCCCGTGATGGAGCTGGCTAAGTCTACAACCCTCTGCAGCCTGTTTTGATCCTGCACATTGGAGCCTCCATACCAGTCAGAATGCTCTCCACCGTACATCTGTAGAAATTTGCAAGAGTCTTTGGTGACGTACCAAATCTCCTCAAACTCCTAATGAAGTAGAGCTGCTGGCGTGCCTTCTTCGTGATTGCATCAATGTGTTGGGCCCAAGATAGATCCTCTGAGATGTTGACGCCCAGGAACTTGAAGCTGCTCACCCTTTCCACTGCTGACCCATCAATGAGGACTGGTGTGTGTTCGCCCGACTTCCCCTTCCTGAAGTCCACAATCAATTCCTTGGTCTTGCTGATGTTGAGTGCAAAGTTGTTGTTGCGACACCACACAACCAGCCGATCTGTCTCATTCCTGTACACCACCTCATCGCCATCTGAGATTCTGCCAACAACAATGGTGTCATTGGCGAATTTATAGATGGTGTTTGAGCTGTGCCTAGCCACACAGTCATGAGTGTAGGGAGGGTAGAGCAGTGGGCTAAGCACGCATCCCTGAGGTGTGCCTGTGTTGATTGTCAGCGAGGAAGAGATGTTATTACTGATCCGCACTGACTGTGGTCTCCCAATAAGGAAGTCAAGGATCGAGTTACAGAGGGAGGTACAGAGGCCCAGGTTTTGAAGCTTGGTTATTAGTACTGAGGGGATGATGGTGTTGAACGCTGAGCTGTAATTGACAAACAGCAGCCTGATGTATGTCTTGCTGTTGTCCAGATGCTCCAAAGCCGAGTGGAGAGCCAGTGAGATTCCATCTGCTGTAGACCTGTTGTGGCAGTAGGCAGGAGTTAATTCTAGCCATGACCAACCTCTCAAAGCACTTCATCACAGTAGATGTGAATGCTACTGGGCGATAGTCGTTGAGGCAGCTCACCCTGCTTTTCTTGTGCACTGGTATGATTGATGCCCTTTTGAAGCAGGTGGGAACCTCCAACTGCAGCAGTGAGAGGTTGAAGATGTCTTTGAACACTCCAGTCATTTGGTTGGCACAGATTTTCAGTACCCGGCCAGGTACACCATCAGGGCCTGACGCCTTGCAAGGGTTCACCCTCTTGAAGGATGTTCTGACATTGGCCTCCGAGACAGAGATCACAGGGTCGCCAGATGCTGTGGGGATTCGCACAGGTGTAGTGTTATTCTCCCTTTCAAAGAGTGCTTAAAAGGTGTTGAGCTCATCAGGAGTGAAGTATTACTGCTACTTATTATATTAGGTTTCACCTTATAGGAAGTAATGGCATGCAAACCCTGCCACAGCTGTCATGCGTACGATTGTATCTCTAACTTCTCATGATTGCTCTCATGATGGCCTTCCATACGTCATACCTGGACTTCTTGTAGGGTTCTGGATCACTGGTCTTGAACGCCACAGATCTAGCCCTCAGCAGACTGTGAACCTCCTGGTTCATCCAGCCTTCTGGTTTGGGAAGACTCAGTATGTTCTCGAAGGCACACACTCATCCTCACAGGTCTTGATAAAGTCGGTGACGGCCTTGGCATATGCATTCAGATCTGAAGATGAATCCCTGAATATGGTCCAGTCCACCAATTCAAAGCAGTCCTGTAAACGCTCCTCTGCCTCCCTTGACCAGACCTTTGTGGTCCTCACCACTGGTGCTGCCGTCCTCAGTCTCTGCCTATATGTCAGGAGTAGAAGTAGGAGTAAATGGGAATTGGATTGTCACCATCCACCCTGACAGCCACCAATGCAGCTGAACCTGTGATCACAGTGGAGGACGTAAGATCAGTTTTCTGGAGAGTGAACACGAGGAAAGCACCTGGCCCAGATGGTGTCCCTGGCCGTGTGCTCGGACCTTGTGCTGATCAGCTGGCAGAAGTATTTGCGGACATATTTAACCTCTCCCTGCTTCAGTCTCAGGTTCCCTCCTGTTTTAAGAAGACCACTATCATCCCGGTACCAAAGAAAAGCAAGGCGACATGCCTCAATGACTACCGACCAGTGGCTCTGACATCCACCATCATGAAGTGCTTTGAGAGGTTGGTCATGGCACTCATCAGCTCCGGCCTACCAGACAACCTGGACCCATTGCAATTCACCTATCGCTGAAACAGGTCTACAGCGGATGCCATCTCCCTGGCCCTACACTCAGCTCTGGAGCATCTGGACAGTAAAGACACATATGTTACTATTGTTTATTGACTACAACTCTGCCTTCAATACAATAATCCCAAGCAAACTTGTCACCAAACTCCGAGACCTAGGACTCAACACCTCCCTCTGTAACTGGATCCTTGACTTTCTAACAAACAGACCGCAATCAGTGAGGATTGGCAGCAATACCTCCGACACGATTATTCTCAACACTGGTGCCCCACAAGGCTGCATCCTCAGCCGTCTACTCTACTCCCTATACACTCATGACTGTGTGGCCAGATTCCATCTACAAGTTTGCAGATGAGACTACCATTGTAGGCCATATCTCAAACAGCGATGAGTCGGAGTACAGGAAGGAGATAGAGAGCATAGTGGAATGGTTTCATGACAACAACCTTTCCCTCAATGTCAACAAAACAAAAGAGCTGGTTATTGACTTCAGGAAAGGGGGCGGTGTACACACTCCTGTCTACGTCAATGGTGCTGAGGTCAAGAGGGTTGAAAGCTTCAAGTTCCTGGGAGTGAACATCAACAGCCGGTCCTGGTCAAATCACATAGATGCCATGGCCAAGAAAGCTCGCCAGCACCTCTACTTCCTCAGGAGGCTAAAGAAATTTGGTTTGTCCCCTTTGACTCTCGCCTACTTTTACCGATGCACCATAGAAAGCATCCTATCTGGATATATCACAGCTTGATACGGCAACTGCTCTGCCCAGGACTGCAAGAAACTGCAGAGAGTTGTAGACGCAGCCCAGCGCATCACGGACACCAGCCTCCCCTCCTTGGACTCTGTCTTTATGTCTCGCTGCCTTGGTGAAGCAGCCAGCATAATCAAAGACCCCACCCACCTGGGACATTCTTCCTTCTCTCCTCTTCCATTGGGTAGAAGGTACAGGTGCCTGAGGGCACATACCACCAGACTTAAGGACAGCTTCTACCCCACTGTGATAAGACTATTGAACGGTTCCTTTATATAATGAGATGGACTATGACCTCACTATCTTTGCACCTGTTTGCACTGCACTTTGTCTGTATCTGTGACACTTTACTCTGTACTGTTATTGTTTTTACCTGTACTTCAGCAATGCACTTTGTACTAACTCAATGTAACTGCACTGTGTAATGAATTGACCTGTATGATCGGTTTGTAAGACAAGCTTTTCACTGTACCTCGGTATAAGTGACAATAATAAACCAATACCAATACCAAAGTACAGCCAGGTGATCAGACTTGCCAAAGTGCAGGCTCGGGGTTACAGGAGGTCAAACATTTCAGTGAGAACAAGAATGCAGTTTGACTGTTTCCCTGTAAATAAAATGGTTTCGGGGCAAACAGGGTCAGTAAAGGTTGGACATGGTGAGTCACCATAACTATGATTTTTCAGCCCTTTGAGGTTGAACAACTGCTGATGGAGTATATGTGCTGTACGACTGGTGAAGTCACTCTGGGGAGCTTTATGCCAGAAGAAAAGATCTGGGGCAAAGAAAGATCCTGTCAGGAAACAAGGAAACCCAGAAATGTGCACATAATTGCTCCATTTGGTGCTGAGCCAGGTTTCAACAGCACAGCCCTGGTTTTTAGAATTATGTCAACAAATGGTCTATGTTTCAAACATGAGAGAATTTTACACTTTACCATTAGAGGAGCTGAGCGGATTAACTTCTGCACACGGTCAAAATACAGAGTGCTGTGACTAAGGGAAAGGCTGGAGGAAACATCTCTCCACTTTTCCCACAGCAATAATTGATTCGAAACATGAACAGTAACATTTGATGAGCAATTCTTGCTGCACATGTGGGGTACTGTGGTTCTGTTTCACTCTTTACATGTGCTCAACCTTAGTTCAGTTTGAGACCAGGCAAGACATGTCTTCATTTGTCATAAGATAATATGGAAATTTGAAAATTTCCCTTCACAAACACTTGGCCCAGCGCCAAGTGCCTGCCTCCAATCCTCTTCCCTCTTTGCATACCACTAACTCTCTTCTCTGCCCTTGCAGGTGGATTCATATGATATGACTGTGTCGAACAATATCGGAGAGATCCTGTTGGTGAAGATTGAGAAGCGCAAGTACTGGGTGCAGGATGACTGGTACTGTAAATACATCACCATAAAGACCCCCACTGGCGAGTACAAGGAGTTTCCCTGTTATCGTTGGATTACTGACGAGAAGGAAATTGAGCTACGGGATGGGAAAGGTTAGCACCAAACTTCAGTACTAAGAATATAAGAAACGGGATTAGGCCACTCAGCCCCTCGAGCCTGCTCTGCCATTTAATAACATGGCTGATCTGATCTTGGCTTCAACTTCATTTTCCTGTCTCTCCTTCCTTGGCTCTCCTTCAGATCAAAGCCGGTGTCTCTCGGCCTCGAGTAACTTCAATGACTCGGACTCAAGTGGATGGAGAATTCCAAAGCTTCAAATGAGAGCTTTGGAATTCTCCATCCTCTGCCTCTGCCTGAACTGTTTATTCTGAAACGATGTTCACAATACCCCACCAGAGAAAGCATCCTCTAAGCACCACCCTGTCAACCCTCCTCAGAATCATTGTGTTTTAATAAGATCACCACTCATTCTTCTAAAATCAATAGGCATAGACTCAACCTGCTCAATCTCTTCACATACATCAACCCTTGCATCCCAGGATCAACCTAGTGAACCTTCACAGCACTGCCTTCAAGGCAAGTATACCATTCTTCAAATAAAGAGATCAAAATTGTATGTGGTACGTCAGTGAGGTATACACCTGTAACAGGAATACTCTTATATTCTATTTCCTCTGCATTAAAGGCCAACATTGCATTTGGTTCCTGAACTATTTTCCGAACCTGATGCTAACTCCCTGTGTCCCATGTCCCCAGATCCTTTGTACCCCAGCTTTCTGTAGTCTTCCTGCATTTAAACAAGATTCTGCTTATCAATTCTTCCAACCTCAGTGATAATCTCAAATTTCCCCACACAAGATAGCTACCATCCCTCTGGATTGTTTTGAAGAATTTTTGCATCCACCTCACAGGTTTCTACCTGACCTGGGATACTGTTGCCCTGTGACCCCCTGACCTGGGATACTGTCGCCCTGTGACCCCCTGACCTGGGATACTGTTGCCCTGTGAACCCTTGACCTGGGGCACTATCAACCTCTGACCCCCTGACCTGGGGTACTGTCACCTGTGACCACCTGACCTGAGGCACAGTCACCCTGTCACCCCCTGACCTGGGGCACTGTCACCCTGTCACCCCCTGACGGGTACTGTCGCCCTCTGACCCCTTGACCTTGGGCACTGTTGCCTGTGAACCCCTGAGCTGGGACACTGTCACCCTGTGACCCCTGACCTGGGTACTATCACCCTCTGACCTCATGACCTTGGGTACTGTCGCCTATGACCCCCAACCTGGGGCACAGTCACCCTGTGACCCTCTGACCTGGAGCATAGTCATCCTGTGACCCCCTGACCTGGGGCACTGTCACCCTTTCTGGGGTACTGTCACCCTCTGACCCCTTGACCTTGGGTACTGTCGCCTGTGACCCCCCCTGACCTGGGGCATTACCACCCTGTGATCCCCTGACCTGGGCACTGTCGCCCTGTGATCCTCCTGACCTGGGCACTGTCGCCCTGTGATCCCTTGACCTGGGCACTGTCGCCCTGTGATCCCCTGACCTGGGCACTGTCGCCCTGTGATCCCCCTGACCTGGGCACTGTCGCCCTGTGATCCCCCTGACCTGGGCACTGTCGCCCTGTGATCCTCGTGCCTGTCTAGGCAGGGGGGGGGAACATAGAGTTCAGGAACAGGATTTGCAAGTTAGAACAGTGATGAGAACTGACTGGTGTCAGCAGGAAGGAGGGACAGGCAGCAGATGGGGTCACAGTTTGGAAAAAATGTTAAAAAGGCAAAATGAAAGCTGGTGTATACGCCCGCCTGCAGCGTTCACAACAAGCTCGATTACTGGGATTGACAGAAATAAGAAGATCGAAAACAGGAGCTGGAAGAGGCCATTCAGCCCTTCAATCCTGTCTCGTCATTCATTGTGATCATAGCTGACCATCCAAATTCAGCCTCCTGTTCCCCCTCTCTGCCCGTATCCCTTATTCCTTCCATAGGCGCTCCCCAGGTTATGACAGGGTTCTGTTCCTGAGAGCCGTTTGTAAGTCAGAAATGAACAAACACGGTGTGTGTGGGAGAGGATCACAGAATCAGCAGTGACAGGAGAGCGAGCGGGCATGGGAAGAGCAGTCGCCAGCCGGCCTCACTGACTCAGTGAGTGAGTCTGCCCAGTGCTCCTGGCTCTGCTCCGCTCTGCCCAGCCCCCGAGCGCTGCAGCTCAGTGGGGGACGAGCGGGACGGGGCACGGTTAGAGAAAGCAGGCAGAAATGCCCAGTTCCCACCCAACAGAAGATGCCTGCAGCCCCGCAGACAAATCCATCACCACCCATCTCACCGGTCTCCCAAACACTCGCTTGTGTGTGTACGGACTGTCCGTAAGTTGGCCGTTGGTAACCTGGGGAGGACCTGTACCCTAAAAGCAATGTCTACCGATGTCTAACTCCTTGGACGTAGTTAATGATTTGGCTCCGACTGCTTCTGTGGTAGAGAGTTCCACAGGTTCACCACCCACTGGGAGAAGTTTCCCCATGTTACTAACCCCTTATCACTGGACTGTGACCCTTGGTCCCGGACTCTACTACCGTTGGGAATATCCTTCCTGCATATCTAGTCTGGCTGGTCCTGGTAGAATTTTGCAGGTTTCTGTGAGGTCCCTTCTCATTTATCACAACTCCAGTGAATATAAGCCCAAGCAACCCAATCTCTCCTCACATATCAGTTCCCCCCCACCCCAGGGGTCAGTCTGGTAAACCTTCACGGTGCTCCCTCCACACCCTTCTTCCGACAAGGAGACTAACACAGCACACAATACTCAAATGGTATCCCTAGACCATGCATAATTGCAGTGAGACATCCCTGCTCCTGTACTTCAATCCATTTGCCATGGTGCCAACAGACCATTTACCTCTTTAAACGTCTGCTACACCTGTGTATTTATTTTCAGCAACAGGTGCACAGCACGCAGGTAGGTGCCCCTCGCCCTTTCCTAACTTCTTGTCATTTAGATAATAGTCTCTTTCTGTTTATAGAACCAAAATTGATAACCTTACATTTATCCACATTAAACTGCATCTGCCACGTATCTGCCCACTCCATCAATCCGTCCAAATTACACCAGAGCTTCTCTGCGTCCTCCTCATACTCAGCTTTGTGTTATCTGCAAACTAGGATATATTATTTCCCTCATCTAAATCACTGATACATATCTTGAACACTGGGATCCCAGCACTAAATCTCACTGGTTAATACCAGTCACTTGAAAAAAGTTCCATTTATTTCTACTTTTTGTTTCCTGTCTGCCAGCCAGTTCTCTAGCCATGTCAGCACCTTGCCCCCAATCCCATGTGCTTTAATTTTGTGGGACATTATTGAAAGTCTTGTGAAAGACCAAATTCACCACACCCACTGGGTCTCGCTCCTCCTCTACTACATCCTCAAAAATTCTGGTAGGTTTGTCAAGCGCCATTTCCCTTTCAGGAATCCACATTGAACAGTCTGGTCCTGCCGGCCTTCTCCAGGTGCTTCACTATTGCAGCTTTTATCATGGGTCTCCAACGCTTCCCCGCCACCGATGTCAGGCTGACCGCTCCACGGTTCCCATTTTCTCTCCTTTGTTAAATAGTCTGGTTACATTAGCTACCCTCCGATCCACTGGAACTGTTTCAAAGAATAAAGGATACAGGCAGTTGGGCCCTGAGAACTTATCAGATGTTAATCTCTTCAATTTCCCTAACAACATTTCCCTACTAATACGACTTAATTTAATTCCTTCCTCTCACCAGACCCTGTGTTCTTCAACATTTCTGCAAAGTTATTTGCATCCTCCTTTGTGAAGACAGAATCAAAGTTTGCATTTAATTGGTCTGCCGTTTCTTTTTTCCACATTGTAACTTTACCCGATTCTGACTGTAAGAGACCTCCATTTGTTTTTTACTAATTCTTTTTCTCTTCAGTTATTTATAGAAGCTTTTAGAAGCTAGAAGTCAGTTTTTTATGCTCTCTACAAGCTTACCGTCACTCTCCATTGCCCTCTTGTTAATCAACCCTTTTGTCCCCCTTTGCTGAATTTTAAACTCTCCCAGTCCTTGCATTTGCTGCCTGTTCTCCCCTTTTGACATTTCTCCTCCTTTGATCCAATTATGATCACTCTTCCCCAGCAGTGTTAATTAATTCTTTTTCATTACACAGTACCCAGTCTAGGATGGCCTGTTCTCAGGATGCCTGCTGAACTCATTAATCCAAAAAGTTATCGCAAATGCACTCCAGAAATTCCCCACTACAATTTATTGCTACTTTTGTTTGCCCAATCTATTTGTAGATTGAAGTCACTCACAGTCATACTTTTATCAGATGCATCTCTAATTTCCTATTTAGTGGCTTCCACTACATCCCCACTACAGGTTGAGGGTCTACGTACCACCCCCACTAACATTATCTACCCCTTGGTGTTTCTTAGCTCCACCCATATAGATTCCACAGCAAGTTTCTTGGAGCTTACACCTTCCCTCACTATTACATTGATTTCCTCTTCCTTAGATGCTACACCACCTCCTCTTCTCTCATTCCCTTCTTGCCTGTACTCCTCGGATTCCAGTTCCCATCCCTGGTCACTATGTAGCCATGTCTCCATAGTTACAACTATGTCGTATCTATTTGTGCAATTAATTTTGGATCATATGTTAAGGACCCATCTTGAGAACAGGTTTTTACTGTGGAAAAAATATTCGCAATAAGGTCTGTTCACAGGGTGAATCCTCAACACACTGTTGAGATGCAATGCCTTCGGGCTTGTTATTTTAACATTATTTTGCACTGTGGCCCAGTTTGTTTCTCACCCTTGAACTTCATGCTTTTGCTTCTATCCTTGTTTCTTCCATTTCAGTCTCCCCTCTCAGGTTCCTATCCTCCTTAGATTCTAGCTTAAATCCATCACACCATCATGAGCAAACACGTGGATATTGGCCGGCGCTTGCCTTCGTCGGTTGGGGCATTGAGTATAAGAATGAAGATGTCATGTTGCAGCTGTATAAAACTTTGGTTAAGTTGCACTTGGAATATTGTGTGCAATTTTGGTTGTCCTATTACATGAAGGATGTTGAGGCTTTGGAAAGGGTGCAGAAGAGGTTTACCAGGATGCCTGGATTAGACGGTATGAGCTACAAGGAGAGGTTGGACAAACTTGGGTTGTTTTCTCTGGAGCGGTGGAGGCTGAGGGGAGACCTGATAGAGGTTCATAAAATTATGAAAGGCAGAGATAGGGTAGGTAGTCAGAATCCTTTTCCTAGGGTAGAAATGTCACGTACTAGAGGGCATGCATTTGAGGTGAGAAGGGGAAAGGTTATAGGAGATGTACGAGGCAAGTTCTTTACACAGAGTGGTGGGTGCCTGGAATGTGCTGCCCGGGGTGGTGGTGGAGGCAGATATGATAGAGGCATTTAAAAGGCTTTTAGCTAGATGCATGAGTATGCAGGGAATGGAAGGATATGGATTATGTGCAGGCAGAAGAGATTTAGTTGAATTTGGCATTGTGTTCAGCAGAGACATAGTGGACCAAAGGGCCTGTTCCTGTGCTGTACTGTTCTATGTTCCACACTGGTTCTGGTCCTGTATAGGTATAAACACTCCTGCTTGCACAGATCCCACTTTCCGAAAACTGGTCCCAATGTCCTAAGATTCCAAATCCCTCCCTCCTGTACTGATTTTCCAGCCAAAGTCTTCAATCCATTCTCCTGTTCTTATACTTACCAGCGCAAGGCATAGAGAGTAATCCTGAGATTACTGCCTTTGAGGTCCTACCTTCTAATTTAGCTCCTAACTCCTTCAATTCATATTGCAGGACCTTGTGCCTTTTTCTACCTATGTCGTTGATTCCGACAGGTTTCACAGCCATTGGCTGTTCACTCTCCCCCCTCAAAATACCCAGCAGCCACTCTGAGACAACATACCATCCTGGAGATACATTTACAGCCATGGAGACACCAGTTTATTCCCCTTATAAATGAATCCCCTCCCACTACAGCTCTACTTTCCTGTACAGCTGAGCCACAAGTTTGGCTGTTGCTACTTTCCCCTGGGAGGTTATTTCCCCAAGAGTAGCCAACACAACATACCTTTTTGAGAGAAGGATGGCCATGGGGGACTCCTTTGCTACCTACCTGCACCTACTGCTCTTCCTGGTGGTCACCCATCATGTCTGTGCCAGTGCAGCCAATGCTCGCAGTGTAACTCGCTGCTAAACGTGCTGTCCACATCGCGGATGCTCCACAATCAGTGCATTCGCAGCTCCATCTGTGCAATGTGGTCAATCAGTGGCCACAGCTGGACCCATATCCTGCACATGTGATCTCATTGACATTACTGAAACATGGAGCCTCCATACCAGGCATTGATGCAACCAGTCAGAATGCTCTCCACCGTACATCTGTAGAAATTTGCAAGAGTCTTTGGTGACAGACCAAATCTCCTCAAACTCCTAATGAAGTAGACCTGCTGATGTGCCTTTTTCATGATTGCATCTATGTGTTGGGCCCGAGGTAGATCTTTTGAGATGTTGACGCCCAGGAACCTGAAGCTGCTCACCCTTTCCACTGCTGACCCCTCAATGAGGACTGGTGTGTGTTCCCCCGACTTCCCCTCCCAGGTACGGTCAGGGAATTAGATACAGCCTGCAGAGCAGCTCAACAAGAGGTTAATAGTGCTGGAAGAGGGACAGTTATGAGAGGGGCTGCCTCGTTACATTCTGTTCAGTCACAAACTACCTCGTTAATTCAAATAGTCATCTTGTTACCCTTTCCTAATCCTCACACATTTACTCATTTTTAGCAAGTTTATCTTTATCAGATTGGGTGGTGTCAGAAAGTTTACAGTTTGCAGAAACACTCATTTCTGCCTCTTGCAACTGAGCATAAATGTAGGACTGTGTGGCTGGGTGGATGAGATATGGATCAATGAGTAACTCTGCTTCTGTGCTCACAGAAACCACATGTTTCAGTTTAGATCTAGTGGGCCAGGAACATCTAAATGGGCAGTTGTTTTCACAACAGACACAGGCTGGGGGATGCAGACACAGCATGAGACAGCACTTTACAGAGCCTGATGTGGATCACCTTGCTTTGTCTGCCCAGGGAGTATCTGACAGCATGGTGAAGAGGGAGATTTGTTCCTTTTCAAACCCATGCAACTGGTGCCCTAGGACAGTATAGAGGGAGCGTCGCTCTGTAACTCACCCTGTTCTGTTGCCTTTATCTCCAGGCCCCCATTTTGTGTGTATTTTGTTTTTGGTATTAAAATTATTTAACACATCAACAAAAAAACTTCAGTTAAAACGCTATTCTGCCAAGATGCACTTCAGTCCCTGCAGAACCCATTGGTTCTCCACGGGCAACCTGACCCCACGTGCTCTGTCTCCACGGGCAACCTGACCCCACATGCTCCGTCTTCATGCGCACTCAGAAGAGAAGCAGGCAGACGGACCCCAAGATGCTTCTACCATGGACCTGTGACTACTGCCTTGCTCAGGCCCAGGAGCAGACTGACGAGGAGGTCCTCAGACCAAAACAAAACCCCTCCTACCTCTGCACGGGATGCCCAGACGACAGGAGCATGGGGCTGAAGAGCAGCCAGGACTTGAGGAGCAGCCTTTCAGATACTCAGAGAGGATCCACAACCTCTTGCATTCCATATGAGTGTGGAACATGGGCTCGTGCAGAAAGGGCAGTCATCCTGGGAGTCTGCGAGCCAACTTAACAGTCAGTTCCACAGGACAGCTCTGCGCAACACTCTCCGCCCCAGGTCCTTGATGTCTTCCACATGGAGACACCTCCACCAGGGAGATCACTCACCGCCAAGTGTCAGAACGGACCACTGTGGTGAACCTGGACAGCAGAGGAAGGCACAGAATTGGAAAGTGTGAAGAAGCAGTGTGTCCAAGAAATCCCTCTGAGTATCTGGGAGACAGTTGTGTGGGACTGACTCCTGGGGATAGTTTTGGGTCCAGTGGCCAGTTTGGCCAGGATCTCCACACACTCTTGAGCTGCCTTGATACCCACAGTGATGGGACTCCCAAAGGCTTTGGATACCAGCCTTGATATCACTCCTGTACCATCCAGTACACCCCCAGGTCTGGCCACTCTGAAAGCCAGAGCAAGAAAGCACTTTAGCCAGAGGTGACCATGTCCAACTTGGAGAAGGTCAGACAACTCCCTCAGAGTGGTAAGGTTCCTGCCTGCTATTGGGAGTTGTGTGTCTTCCTGAAGACAGTGCCCCCATGAAAAGGGTAAATTGAGAGCACATGGGATGCTCTGTGAACAGGTCTATCTGCAAGGTCTGGAGGCAGAAAGTCAGGAGCTGGGTGTGGCCACTCACCAGTGACTGGCCACTTTCCTCAGTCAGGAGACTTGTGACAAAGATCCTGTCATTCCTCCTGCCCCAGAAGAAATCAATGAGCTGCTTCTGAACATTGGCATGAAGGTACTGGGCAGGACGAATCACAACGTGGCGGTCACCAGTTGATTACCAACCAGTGATCAGCCCCTGTGGGAAAGCATTGACCAGTCCTGTCCAGTGGCCTTCCTGAGAGGTGATTTTTTCCCTCCAAATCCTGCCAGTTTGCTGACCAGGCTTCCTCAGAGGGGCTTGTTTAGATTGCCAGAGAGTGGGAATGCTTGATACTCCATGCAACTAGTCACATCTCCTCCGGCAGGGTGTGAGCCAAGAGACTGAGCTCTGTGCCTGGCCCACACAGAGCCAAACCAGTCAACCACCTCTTCCAAGGACACAGCTTGGCAGCACACAGATGGAATAGAGTTGGCTGGACTCGGACGTCCCCAACACACTCCTCTCCCAAAACTGGGAATGCTTGATGGGACAGTGAAGAAGGAACATTTCTCTGTATCTAACCCTGTGCTGTCCTACGCTGGGACTGGAGACAGTATCTAACCCAGTGTGGAGAGAGCTTTGCTCTGTGTCCAACCCTCGCTGTCCCTTCTCCAGACACGTATGAAAGGCTAGTGCAGGAGAACTTTACTCTGTGTCTAATCCACACTGTCCCTGCCCTGGGAATGTGTGATAGGACAATGCAGAGGGAGCTTTACTCACACCGTCCCTGTCCTGAGATTGTGTGATGGGGTAGTGTAAAGAGACTCACTCTGTGTCTAACTTGTGCCCTTGAAGAGGCAGTTCAAGGAGTTTATTTACATTTTACAATATGTACATTTCCATCGGAATTTATACAAATTCAAATTAAAATGTAACCATCCTTGTCGAGGATGCAGTCCAACCTTGCTGAGGATGCAGTCCAACCTTGTCGAGGATGCAGTCCAACCTCGCTGTCCCTGCCTTTTTTTAAAAAAAATTAAAGTTACCTTTATTTCAAAATATAGATGTACTACAACAAACACAGAGACAATAACAGTAACTGACACAGTCACTAATATGAACTAAACTAAATTAAAATATTCCCATCCCTATCAAGGATGGTGCTTATCCCCTGCAGTCCCCAACAGTCCCGGAATGCCTCCATGGTACCTGTGGACACTGCATATTACTTCTCCACGGTCACCCAGGCACAGACATAACCCCAGAACATCTCTAGGCAGTCCGCCCGGGCAGCATTCTCCGCTACCCACTTCCAGGACCCACGGATAGTGATCTTAGCCAGCCCCAGGAGCAAGCTTACTTGGATATCCTCAGCCCTCCTTGCTCCCCTCCTTACTGGATGACCGCAAATAAATAGGGTGGGGCTGAAGTGCAACCAGAAGGTGAGGAGCAGCCCCCGCAGATATGCAAAAAGGTGCTGCAACCTCTCACACTCCATGTACATATGGTACACGGTCTCCTCTAGCCCAGAGAAGTGATAGTTGGCTGGGAGATCCATATGCAAGCTAATAAACTTATTACAAGGCACCGCCCTGTGCAGCAGCCTCCACCCCAGGTCCCCGATGTACATGGGAAGTACACCCCCATAAAGGGAGCTGTCCCTGCCCTGGGAGTTTGTGATGGGACAGTGTAGAGGGAGCTTCACTCCGTGTCTAACCCGTACTGTCCCAGCCCCTGGAGTGCAAGATGGCCTTTAAACATGAAAAGGGAGGCCTCTATTCATTAGATGAGCATATCCAAGGTTGATAACCAGAACATAGTGCCAGTGAATTTTAAAAAGGGAAGGTGATAAAAGGAACATTTGCAGGCAGCAACAGGTCAGACAAAGTTAAGGTATTAATTTCTGTGCAACTTCCACATGTGTATGAGGAAGGGGTAAAGGATGCACTGTACACTGGCAGCCACACCTGACACTGTGCTTCTCTCTTGTAGCAAGGTTGCCTCGTGATGACCACACTCAACTTGCTAAGCAGCATCGCCGCCGAGAGCTGGAGGAGAGGCAGAAGTCCTACAGGTAAAACATGGTGTCGTGGGACAGTTCTGGTCCCTGCTCGGCAGTTCTTTCAGTGGCTTCATGTAACAGTGAAACAAACCAGTTTTGTCTCCTCTTCCCCTGGGGTTTACAGGAACAGGAGTGATTCACAGGGTGTGTTACACATCACCTCAGGGTCCCGGGCTGCTGTTCATTTGACAGTGGTGCAAATGAACATAGTCTGGGCTGCTGTGCCCTGGGACCCTCACTATCTGGGATAGGGGCCAGTTCCTACCTTGACTTAGCCCATGTCCCAGTGTTAAAAACCTGATTGGTTCACTGCAGTCAACAAATTCAATTTAGTGTTTTGGGCAGAGGAACAAACCACCAGACACAGACATTCTGCCAGCAGCAACGTCTCACATGCCCTGAGTGTTGTGACTTTTCCCGCAGTCTCTCAAACCTTCACCATAAAAACAAAGAAGGTGCTTATCCAGTGATCCTGCTGCCTTCAGGACAAACCAAATGAGCCTTGCACACATTTTGTTAATCTAATCTTTGTGGTTACATAATTTGAATTGTTCACTGTGGTAATTTGCCTTCCTGCTCGGAAGGACATCTGAGAGGTAACCGGTTTCTTTTCTCTCTATCCAAGGACAGTCTCCAACTAACTGGGCTGAATATTTGCAAAATCTCATCCAACAGAAGAATCACAAAAAGCTGCTGGCTTTCAAGGGGAAGTAGTAAAGACTTAAAAAAAAACAGTGATCAGAGGAATGTGTGTAGTGACACTCTATACCGCTCAGTTTTGAGCTCCTTTTTCATGGTGCATATAAAGGTATCAACGTAAAGGTCGGAATGAATAAGTTTGCTCAGGGGACCAAAATCAGCAATTTTGTTAATGACGAAGAAAATTCTGGCCACAAGTAGAATGCACCGATGCAGTGGGCATAAAAGTGGCAAGTAAAACTGAAACCAAACAAGTGTGAAGTCATTGAGTCATGGAGACAGGGGCAGATACAGCCCTCTGACCACTGAGTCTGTGCCGACCAGCAGCCACCCACTGCGTTACTCCCCCATATTCCCATCAACTCCCCCCAGATTCCACCATACTCCTACACACTAGGGGCAATTTATAGTGGCCAATTAACCCACCAACTTTGGGATGTGGGAAGAAACTGGAGCACCCCGGAGGAAACCCACACAATCACGAGGAGAATGTACAAACCCCACACAGACAGCAGCTGAGCCCAGAATTGAACCTGGGTCTCTGACGCTGTGAGGCAGTTGCTCTACTAGCTGTGCTACTGAGGTAATAGATCCTGGGAGGGTAAGCAAAGGGGTGGGGATACACAGTAAATGGTAGGGTACGGTGAAATGTAGAGGGATCTCAGAGTGGATGTCCAAAGATCCTGGAGGGTAGCGGGAGAGGAAGATATGTGGTCAAGCAGATTCAGAGGATATGTACCTTTATTGGCTAAGGTACAAATACAAAGACAAGGAGATTGTGCCAGAGCTGTACAAAATACTTCTTAGCCCTGTAAGGTGAGGTGTATGTTGGATCCTGCAGGATTCTGGTTGTTCTACTAACAACAATGGATGACAGAAAGGTTGGGGGTGTTGTGGATAGTTTGGAGGGCTGTCAGAGGTTACAGAGGGACATAGATAGGATGCAGAGTTGGGCTGAGAAGTGGCAGATGCAGTTCAACCCAGATAAGTGTGAAGTGGTTCATTTTGTTAGGTCAAATATGTTGGCGGAATATAGTATTAATGGTAGGACTCTTGGCAGTGTGGAGGATCAGAGGGATCTTGGGGTCCAAGTCCATAGGGCGCTCAAAGCGGCTGTGCAGGTTGACTCTGTGGTTAAGAAGGCATATGGTGTATTGTCCTTCATCAATCGGGGAATTGAATTTAGGAGCCGTGAGGTATTGTTGCAGCTGTATAGGTCCCTGGTCAGACCCCACTTGGAGTATTGTGCTCAGTTCTGGTCGCCTCACTACAAGAAAGATGTGGAAGCCGTAGAGATGGTGCAGAGGAGATTTACAAGGATGCTGCCTGGAATGCGGAGCATGCCTTATGAAAGCAGTTTGAGGGAACTCAGCCTTTTCTCCTTGGAGAGACGGAGGATGAGGGGGGACCTGATAGAGGTGTATAAGGTGATGAGAGGCATTGATCGGGTAGATAGTCAGAGGCTTTTCCCCAGGGCTGAATTGGTGGCCACAAGAGGACATAAGTTTAAGGTGCTGGGGAGTAGGTATAGAGGAGATGTCGGGGTAAGTTTTTTACTCAGAGAGTGGTGAGTGTGTGGAATAGGCTGCCGGAAACGGTGGTGGAGGCTGATACGATAGGGTCTTTCAAGAGACTGTTAGATAGGTACATGGAGCTGAATAAGATAGAGGGCTATGGGTAAGCCTAGTAATTTCTAGGGTAGGGACATGTTTGGCACAGCTTTGTGGGCCGAAGGGCCTGAATTGTACTGTAATTGTTCTATGTTCTAATAACAGTTCTACTAAAGCTTCAATCAAGGGGGTTTATTCTAACACGAACAACAAAGGAAGAACTGAACATGGTGCTTGTGTCTTAGGTTCATGTGATGATGTCACAATATTCACTGACCATTTGACTTATTTACATAGCATACACAAATACACCACGTTATCTCTCTGAAGCAAGTGTGTGTGAGCATTTTTCAGAGTTGCATACAGTAATTACAGATCCAGTCCATTGACTGGTTTCTGCAGTTTACTTCCCCAATCTCTGTCTCTGTGCTTGTTCGTGGAACTGTGCAACTTGAAACCTTATTTTTGAATCACTGCTGTTCAGAGATTCTTGAACAATAGTTGATTGTCAACATCAGGAGGAGATAGAATTAACCTTGTGCGTTACTCCAGTGCCAATGGGTGTGTCTCTTGATGTGAGCTTCTAATTTACAGGGAACACTTCTGATATGATTTCTACTACGAGCCAAGAATCTTTTCAGGCAACAGATTTGGACCTTTTCATTGCTGTTCTTTTGCTGAGTCTTGAACTGTCTGTTTCTCATTCCCTGAACATCATTTTCTGGTTCATTTGCTGCCTCTCTGCTCTCCTCAGTTCGGCTGTACAAATCTCAACCACATGAGGTGGTGATAATGCATTAATACTCTGTTGAGTAAAACCAGTAATAGAGTGCTTGGTGGTGTGGTATTTAACCAGAAGTTAGGTAATCAATGATTGACAATGAAGCTAGAGTAAACTAGGACACTTGCTTCTTCGTGGCTTCTTTCAACACGTACAGGTCTGGATGGTACAGAGGAAGCTTTGAATAGTTGATGCTGTTACATAAAACTACACATAAATGTGAAATGAGTTGTGGCCATTGTTGGGCACTAGCTCTGTCGGTATTCCAGGCACAGCAAAGATGCACATCTGCACTTCAATGGAATGTCCCATTTAGGACAAATACCTACATATGTGACCGCTCCATAGTGAGTGTACGTCCATGAACATGAGGTAATGATTGTTCCCTGTTTGACTAAAGTCAACATGGACTTGTTAGAATGGTTGAGCTGGCCACTTCCATGCTCACTGGTGTCCAAGGTAGCATGGCTCCGCTTTGCAGGCAAACTATAAACATGGACACAACTTCCTCCAACTCTTTATCAGTGTTTGTCAGATACCCAAATCTCCTGGCAGTGGCATTGATATTACCGATGCCAGTGTGTTGGGCATGTAGTTCATCCACAATCCTTTACCTGAGAACCAGAACTACCTACCTCTGTTCCAACTTTAAACACCCTTGGGCAACAAACCATCTGCTGGATGAACTCAGTGACTGATGAGGTCCTGATACAGGGTTTTGACCTGCAACATCAACAATTCTTTTCCCCCTCAGGTGCTGTTCGACCTGTGTGTGCAGCCAGTAGGTATAGGTGAAGTCCAAAATGAATATTTTCATCAGTATTCGCCAAGGAAACAGACTTTGTCGTGGGAGAATTCAGTGAAGGGGAAGCTGAGATTCCAGTGCAGGCGTCCATAACTAAGGAGGAGGTACATGTTGTCTGAGCGGGTGGATAAATCCCCAGGACCGGATGGGATCTATCCCAGGCTGCTATAGGAGACAAGGGGAGAGATTGCTGGAGCTTTAACTGAGATTTTTTATTCCTCACGGACACTGGTGAGATTCCTGTTGATGGCAGGACAGCTAGTGCTTCCCCCCACTCCCCCCCCCCCTTCAAGAAGGGCAGCAGGGAACAGCCTGGTAATTATGGACCAGTGAGCCTAACATCAACAGGAAGGGAGTTATTGGAGAAAATGCTGAGGGACAGGATTTATGATCACTGGAATGATGGGGTCCAGCCAATGTGGCTGTGTCAAGGGTAGATCCTGCCTGACCAATATGATTGAAATGTTTGAAGAAGTAACCAAGTGTATTGATGAGAGCAGAGTAGTAGATGTGGCTTACATGGACTACAGAAAGACTTTTGACAAGGTCCCACATATGGGAGACTAGTTCAAAATGTTAGGGCTCATGGGATCAAGGGCAATTTGGCAAACTAGATCCACAGTTGACTCAGTAATAAGCAGAGGGTGATGGTAGAGGGTTGTTTTCGTGATTGGATGCCTGTGTTCCTCGGATTGGAGCTGGGATGCTTGTTGTTTGTAATATGTGTGAATGATTTGGATATGGATGCGGGAGGCATGATCAGATGCCTCCCACATCCATAAAATGGCAGATGACACAAAGATTGGCAGAGTCGTGAATAGTGTCAGGGGAGGTCTCAGGCTGCAGGGTGATATCAATGTGTTGGTGAAATGGGCTGAGAAATGGCAGGTGGATTTCAATCCAGGTAAATGTGAGGTGATGCTTTTTGGGAGACTAATGAGGCTGGGACATGCACCATGAATGGTAGGGTCCGAGGGAGGATTGATGAACTGAGTAACCTTTGGGTACAAGTCTAGAGATTATTGAAGGTGGCAACACGTGCATAATGTGATGAGGAAGTATATGGGATACAGGGCTTTACTAGTCTGGGCATTGAATATAAAAGAAGGGAGGCTATGCTCCAACTTTGTAAAACTTTGCTTAGTGCTCAACTGGAGTACTGTGTGCTGTTCTGGCACCATGTTATAAGGTGCAGAGGAGATTGACCAGGATGTTGCCTGGGATGGAACAGTTCAGTGACAAGGAGAGACTGGAAAGGCTGGGTCTGTTCTCCCTGGAGTGGGGGCGGCTAAGAGGGGACGTGACTGAGGTGTATAAAATTATCAGGGGTATAGATAGGGTAGGCTGGAGGAAACTTCTCCCCATAGGTTGACAAAACAAGGGAACACAGATTTAGAATGAGGGGGAAGAGATTCAGTGGGGATCTGGGGGGGACCGTTTTCACCCAGAGAGTGCACTGCCTGAGAGAGTGTTTGAAGCTGGGTTGCTGACAACATTTGAGAAGTGTCTAGACAAGCACTTGAATTACCCAGGCATGGGAGGATACGGGCCAAGTGCTGGGAGATGGAATTATTGCGGATGGGTGTCCACTGGCCAGCATGGATGTGGTGTGCCAAGCGGCCTATTTCCATGCTGTGCATCACTATGACTCTCTATATTAATTTCAGATTCTCAGCATCTGCAACTTTTTGCTTTTCACTTTCTGTGCTGATGTTGTATCTGAAACTACACTGAGCCTGTGGTGTCTGAGCCTGTGGTGCTGTGTTTTGATTTACAAGCTGCTAGCAGCATGTGTCCTTTCTCCTGACACAAGTGTCACTTAAATCTTGGAAAAAAAAACAATTGCCAGGGAATGACTGCTGGTCCAGCCACATGATGCCACACTTGTTACTGAACAAAGGCTTTGGGCATTTTCCTTTGACTGCCATTACATCTGTGGCTGGCACAGGACACAATCTCCTTACATTCTTGGCTGCCATTTCCATGAAGGTCACAATCCCACAGGCAAAATTAAGTGCAAAGCCTTTGTGCCTAACAGCTTTGCCCGGATCCCTTCATCTCTCAGGCCACAAATGAAGCTGCCTCTGTGTGAATGGCCGAGAAGCTTTCCTTCGTTACAAGACCTCGACAGATCTTTGAGTGTGGTGATGGATTCTCCCAACCTTTGGTTACACAAATAGAATTTATAGCTGTCCACTAACTCAAGTGGGTGTAGGTTGAAGTATTCTTCCAGCATCCAAACTACCTCTGCAAACAAGATACCTGTAGGTCTGCGCAGCTACTAAATTAGTGAGTGCACGGCACACTTCAGAGGGATTTCCATGAGAAATGTTGCTTTCTTCAGGTCCCACATTGCATGTTCACTGACTGCATGTTGTCAGTGCTTGTCTTCCACCTTAGAATTATTATTGGCCTTGAGAAACTTTCCCACGTGGGAAATGAACTCTTCCTGCACCTTGTTATCCACCCCCAGCACAATGGCAAGAGTGTGAGCGTGCCATTGGTGGAACAGGCTGAGAGTAGAGGTGCATACACATGCTGTTGCTGTACCCAAGTGTCCATGTGTGTGCACCTCTACTGTCAGCCTGTTCCACCAATGGCACGCTCACTCTTCTGCGCGTTCATTTTGCTTCACACGTTGGTGCGGCAGCTTTCAGAGTGAGCGCTACTCTCTTCAGTTCTGCCTTTAAACTGACCTGTGGAACCCGGGCACAATGAACTTGCTGACCTTGTTGGCAGTTGAGCCTCCAGGACTGTTTCTGTCAGAATCAGGTTTATTATCAGTGACATATGTTGTGAAATTTGTGGCTTTGCGGCGGCAGTACAGTGCAAGACATAAAAATTACTATAAGTTACAAAAATAAATAAACAGTGCAAAAGAGGAATAACAAGGTAGTGTTCATGGGTTCATGGACCATTCAGAAATCTGATGGCGGAGGGGAAGAAGCTGTTCCTGAAACATTGAGTGTGAGTCTTCAGGCTCCTGTACCTCCTCCCCAATGGTAGCACCATGAAGAGGGCATGTCCAGGATGGTGAGGGTCCTTAATGATGGATGCCTCCTTCTTGAGGCGCCGCCTTGAAGGTGTCTGGGGAGGGTTGTGCCTGGAGCTGGCTGAGTCTACAACTCTCTGCAGCCTCTTTTGATCCTGCACATTGGAGCCTCCATACCAGGCAGTCATGCAACCAGTCAGAATGCTCTCCAACTTACATCTGTAGAAATTTGCAGGAGTCTTTGGTGACAGACCAAATCTCCTCAAACTTCTAATGAAGTAAAGCCACTGGAGTGCCTTCTACATGATTGCATCAATGTGTTGGCCCCAGGACAGATCCTCTGAGACGTTGACACCCAGTCTGTACATACACAATCTGTACATACTTAATCTGTTGACCAGCTTCCCTAGTTAGAGCACTGTGTACGGTTCTGGCCCCCACACCACAGGAAGGAAGAGAGAGCTTCAGGGTGGGAGCAGAGCGGATTTACCAGGATATTGCTGGGGCTGCAGATTTATGGGGCACGTCATGGTGAAAGATCTGTGCACAGCCCCCACGGCCCATGCAACCTCTGTCTTCCCAAGCCCCTTTATAATGTACCTTTCTCTTTATATTTCTGTTCCTCATTCTTTCAGTCAAAATGAACCACTTCACTCCACTGTCTGCTTGTTTTGTTTGTTGCAGGTGGAAGGAATGGCATCCGGGTTTCCCGCTGAGCATTGATGCAAACTTCCACAAGGACTTGCCCCGAGATATTCAGTTTGACACTGAGAAAGGAGTGGACTTTGTACTGAACTACACCAAAGCGTGAGTAAAACTGGTCTTGCCCACATCCAGGGAGTTCATGCCCACCTATCCCCTGGTGGACTTCTGGGCAGGGACCCTCACTGCCTTTAGACACCATAACCCATTTTCATCTGTGCTGATTAAAGGTAACACCATCCAGTGTAATGCCATCCTTAGTTGAATGCCCTGGCAGCATTCCTAGCTTTCCCGAAACAACAGAAACGTGGGTGTCATACCCAAGTTCTCTCTGCATGTCATGGAGTCACAGAGGTACATTGCACAAAAAGGCCCTTTGGCCCAGCCAGTCCATGCTGACTGTCAACCCTACATTCCCATTAACTGCCCCCCAGCTTCTACCATTTCACCTACACACTGGAGGCAGTTTACAGCAGCCAATTAACCTTCCAACCTGCACGTCTTTGGGATGTGGGAGGAAACCGGAGCAGCCAGTGGGAACCCACAGGATCACGGAGAGCGTGCAAACTCCACACAGACAGGACTCGAGGTCAGGATTGAACCGGGTCTCTGGTGCTATGAGGCTGCAGCTCCACTACCTGTGCGACCGACCTGTTAGTCTGCACAAGTAACCCAGACAAGAGCCCCCAACTTCGAAAAAAAGGCTAACTAACAGAATATTTTGGCAGCAAGCAGGTTATTATTCTGTAGTGGTGTCGAGTAGCTAACAGTGAATCTACGGCCTGTTCATAACTCTCTGTGTTGAAGGCAATGAGAATGTAAATGATAAGAGATACTTAAGGAACTACTAAGTTGTAATTTGCCTATGTAACGTCAGCGCATGGTCAAAATACCAGTTTTCTTGCAGTTTGCAAAAGTGTAGGAGGGATAAAGTTACCGCGATTAGGGCAGCCTCCAGTTCTGGGGAGGTTTTAGAGGCGGTATTGGGGAACCCCAGAGTGTTTGGAGAAACAAGAGACTGGAGTTGCTGGAAGCTGGAGCTTCACCCGTTGGGTGCAGCTGGAATCCATGGTCCTTTCACTGGCGAATGGTGCACAGTCTGATCACCACACCCCGAGCTGAGGGAGACCACTGGGTGGGATGAAGGAGCGGTGGGTGCTGTGTCCCTAAATATCCATAGACTCGCTCGACAGGTGAAAACAACACCCTCTCCCCAACCCCGCCCCCACCCCGTCACAGAGTCACGGAGCACAGAACAGGCCCTTCGTCCCATCATATCCATCAAGTACCTGTCTAAACTAATTGCAGTCTCCCTGTAGCTTTCTGTGCCTTGGTGTTTCAAGAGCTTGTATAAATACCTCAAATGTGAGAGTACCTGCCTCAATCACCCCCTCAGGCAGTGCGTTCTAGACTCCTACCAACCTCTGGGTGAAGTTCTTTCTTAAATCACCTACCCTGCTACCTTAAACCTATGCCTTCTGGTTATAGACAGCTCTGTGAAGGGAATAAGTCTCTCCCTATCTGCAACGTCTATGGCCCTCAGCCTTCTTTGCTTCAAGGAGCACCAACCCAGCCAATCCAGTGTCTGCTCAGAACTGAAATGCTCCCATCCAGGCAACACCCTGGTGAATCTCCTCTGCACCCTCTCCAGCACAACCACATCCTTCCTACTGTGTGGTGACCAGAACTGCACACAGTACTCCAGCTGAGGTCTAACAAATGATCAACCCCAGGGGTGGTTGATCGGACTGTTGCCACCACTCTCTGTGCTCTTTGTAAGCCGATGTATTTCTGGAGAAGGGTCTCTGCTGATCACCAGTGCAACACAGCCCTCACAGAAAGAAGTGGGACTCAGGGATCGGGAAGCTAGGGGGGACGTTGGTGTTTTGGTCCTGTTGCTTTTGTCCTGAGGGAGACATTGGCTGTGGCCCAGAGGTGGCAGAGGATGTAGTGAGAAAGTGAGCCATTCTGTCACCGCGGGCAGTGCGTGGAGGGGCTTGGAGCGGACCACCCATGGTCTGAGCCAATGAGAGCACTGGGTGTTGCTTCAATGATGCAGCGAGATGCAAGAATTCTTTGCCCATTCTAACCATTTCTACAGCTCCCATGAGCTTCGAGGCTATGTTAGATCCCACACTGAAACACTTTGACAAGTCAGAATGCAGCTGCAGTGAAGGTTCAGACAGGGAGAGGGCTTGTGAAAGGGAACTGATTTCAGTTCCTCAAAAGTGAAGCAAAAACGAGACAATCTGCTTACTGTGCATAGAAAACGGAATCCAACTCTGGCACGTGTAACGTCTCTGATTCAGGGATAGCAGTAAGGGCAGGAAATCGAGGACGTTTTACTGACACAGGGTGCTGTGACAACACAAGTGTGAACATCCCTAAACCTTGACAGCTGAACGTCTCCAGTCACTGCCCTGCACACATCCCATAATATTCCAAACATGGCATCAGTGGTAAAGACCCTCTGCACTGCTGATGACTGACGATGGGGAATGGTGGGGTGAAGTTGCAGGGTTTAGAGACCAGTTGAGTTGTAGGAGTGCCTGCTCCGGTTGTGGATGGACACAGTGCAGGAGCACAGGAAGAGCAGAGTGTGTGAGTCAGACTGCTGCACGTATGTCTACAGGAGTCACAGTCAGTGGTCTGAGGCTGGAGGTGATAATCAACAAAGCGTGTAGACAGGCAGCAATGTGGGTTTTCGTACACAGTCAGGGCCAGGATAGTTGTTAGGTATAAAACTTGTGAATCTTACTTTGTCAGTAAGTTCTTGCCAAAGCAGACTTTCAATGGAACCGTATGTTGGGCCCACTGGCAAATGTCGAAGATCTAACCCTAGTTTCAGTCTTGGATGCTCTCGCATTCTCACACACGTTTTAAAGCAAAGTATTTAGACATTAAATGAGGGCATGGTTTATCGACAAGGCACAATACAAACATGCTGGGTCTCCGAGCTCCCACTGGGGCCTGTTTCAGCAGTGTTACAAAGCAGGCATATACATAACCATCCTGTCATCAGCTCACAGGAGACCCACATTCAAAGTGCAGGATGTCAGCACAAGTTCATACGCTGGACTGCAGCCTTTCTTTGGAAAAGGAGAGGTACTTTTTATCTCTATCTCTCTTACAATTTACAGTGAGGTACAAGTGATATCAGTACATACACTGCACAGAATTATAGTTGTCTTGAGTCCAGCAACTGGTTTCCTTTCAGGTTTAGGTGTTGGATCAACTTTGGGATATGGGTGTGAATGAGTGGGGGTGAGTGGTGGGGGAGGGTGAATTGATGGGGGTGAGTGGTGGGGGTGATGATGACAGGGTCAGGGGAATGAGTGCGTCAGCAGCTTGGTGCTGGGGAAAGCACTCCGCGTAAATTATGGCACACCTGGGACTTTGACAGCTCTCTGATAGGTTGCGGTGGCTTTGGTCCCCAATATCAGTGGAATATCCCTTTAGGTAACAGAGAAAGCATCAAAGTCATATCCTAATGGTCTGAGCACAGTCACAAATTTGGGAAGGATTTGCACATATTACTGCACCATCCCTGGTGACATCCTCGCTCTGTTCTCTCTTCATCGGTGAGGGCCCCAGCTTTCCCTCTGGTTGTAGTAGGTCAGCAGCAATCTTCCAACCTCATGTCACTGTGTATTGTTGCCTCTCTTCAGCGTCACACTGTGCTTGACCACTGTACTCATGGCACTCCATGAATCATCCTGGTTATACAAACATTCATCCATTCCTTGCAGGATTTTATTCATTATGGATTTTAATAAAGCTTTCGACAAGGTCCCTCACAGTAGGCTGATTTAGAAGGTTAAGGCTCAGGAGGTCCACGGAGACTTGATACATTGGATTCAACTTTCCAAAGTTGTCAAAGGGATACAGCAGAATTTAGATCAATCGGAAATTTGGGCAGATAGAGTTTAATGCGGACAAGTGTGAGGTGTGGAAGTGAAGTGTATACACTAAATGGCAGGATCCTAAGGAGCTTGAGGTGCAAGCGGCAATGCAAGTAGGCAGGGTGGTAAAGAAGGCACACGGCATACTCACCTTCATCCGTCATGGCATTGAGTACAAGAGTTGGCAAGTCATACTTCAGCTGTATAAAGCCTTTGTTCAGAATATTTTTGTTAGTGTTCAGTTGTGTGTAGGCATGGGAGCACTCCCATTTTGTGAACACCTTTCTTTAGAAGAGCACAGTTTATATGATCCATCACCCGAGTCTTGCCCCACCCCGCTGCATGAGTTTGTCTGTCTGAATGACCCATTCACTCTGATCAGTTTTTATTGGCTCGTTTGTTCAAGCTGAACCACTTCCTTCTCAACGTGGTTCTTTAGAATGAATGGGAGTGATCTGGGCCTGTAGTAGACCCATCTGATGTGAGTGTGCACAGTGACCCGATGAGGCAGAATGAGAATGTAGGTGCCATGATTGATAAGTTTGGAATGACACCAAGACTGGTAGTACAATCGACAGTGAAGAAGTTGCCTCAGGTTATGGGATCTGGATCAACTGCAAAAGTGAACAAAGGAATGGAAGATGGAACTTAACTCAAACAAATGTGAAGTAATGTATATTGGGAAGTTAAACCTGAGCAGGATATATACAGTGAATGGCAGGGTCCTGCAGAGTGTTGAGGAACAGAGAGTCCTAGGGGTACAGATGCATAGTTCCCTGAAAGTGGCAACACAGGTAGACACGGTGGTGAAGAAGGCGTTTGGCACGCTGCCTTCTTTGGTCAGGGTATTGAGGAGTTGAGACATGATGTTACACAAGACGATGGTGAGACTGCACCTGGAGCTTTGTATGAAGTTCTGGTCACCCAGCTAAAGGAAGGATGTGATTAAGCTGGAGAGGGTGCAGAAAAGATTCACCAGGATGTTGCTGGGACTGCAGGGCTTGAGTTATAAGGGGGGGTTGACAGGCTGGGACTGGTCTCCCTGGAATGTAGGAGGCTAAGGGCTGACTGTACAGAGATTTATATAGTCATGAGAGCCATAGATACGGTGGATGGTCAGGCTATTTCCCAGGCTGAGGGAGTCTAAAATTACAGGGCATAGGTTTAAGGTGAGAAGAGAAATACTTAAAAGGGACGCGAGGGCAACTTTTTCCACACAGAGGGTGGTGGGTGTGTGGAACGAGCTGCCTGAGGAAGTGGGAGAGGCAGGTACAATTACAACATTTAAAAGACATTTGTACAGGTACATGGATAGGAAAGGTTAGAGGGATGTGGGCCAAATGCAGGCAAATGGAACGAGCTCAGGTCAGCACTTTGATTGTCATGGACAAGTTGGGCTGAAGGGCCGGTTTCTATGCTGTATAACTCTAACTCTCAGGTCATCTGTCTAACAGGGAGGGTTGCTGAGGTAGCATGGTGAAAAAACCTCCCCATGAGGATAGTGTTCCTCTTTCATGTTTCCCCTTTAGCAGAAGGTGAACCCACTGCTGTGTTTTGGAGACCAGGCTCTGCTGCACGGACATTAGTGGACACTTATGTACATGTCTGTCAGCAGACACTCTCTCTTTTGCTTTCTCACACACACACTTTCCGCACTGACCATCAACCATCCATTTACACTAATCCCACAGTAATCCCACTTGATCCTCATTCCCATCAATTTCCTTCACCCCCACCTCAGATTCTACCCCTCCCCCACACACCAGGGCCAACTAACCCACCAACCTGCTCGTCTTTGGGATGTGGGAGGAAACCAGAGCACTCGGGGAAACCCGTGTGGTCACAAGGCAAACGTGCAGACTCCACGCAGACAGAGGCTGAGGTCAGGATTGAACCCAGGTCTACCGCTGCATCACTGCACCACCCCTCTGGCTACCTGATCGCCTGCCTCTGTTCCTTCCCCCACCCCACATCACCAACTACTTCCTTCCTCATTCTGCACCCCAGTGAAAATCCCCTGCGCTCTTACTGAGCAGCAATCCCTCAGGCTGGGCTTACAGTGGTGACCTCGGTCAGAACACTGGCCCAGGGGGAGGGGGAGGGGGGCAGTAAATGCTGACCTGTGCACGGGGAGGGGGAAGCAAGCCCATGAAGAGTCTGGCCTGGGGGTCCCCTCCCTCAGCTCCCTCCACTCATTCCCTTCCAGATACTATATTTTCATATAAAATAGAAGGGCATTCACTCCATACAGACGGCTAACAAACCAATCCCATTTCCCCACAGGTTTTCCACAACCTATTCTTTCCACATTCCCATTAACTCCCCCAAAATTACAAGGGGCATAGATAGGGCAGGTAGTAGGAAACTTCTCCCCACAGCAGAACTGTCTAAAACTGGAGGTGTGGGTTTCAGGTTAGGAGGAAGAGATTTAGAGGACAGCTGAAGGGAACCTTTCTCACACAGAGGGAGGGGGTGATCGGAACCCAGAACACACTGCCAGAACTGTCACAACATTGAGGGGGTATCTAGACAAGCACTTAAATCTCCAAGGCATGGAAAGCTATAGACCAAGTGCTGGTAAATGGGATTAGTATAGGTGGGTACTTGATGGTCAGCATGGACCCACTGGGGCAAAGGGCCTGTTTCTATGCTGCGTGACTGATTCCATGACTCCATTGAACCACTCACTTCTACACTAGGGGCAATTAACTGTGGCCACTTAGCCCACCAACCTGCACGTCTTCGGGATGTTGGAGGAATGGGAGCACAACATGGTCACAGGGAGAGCGTCCCACAGATGTGATTGAAGTTTTAGAGGGGTGGGGGGGGGGGGGGGGGGAGGTAACTGAACATATTGATGAGGAGAGTGCAGCAGATGTTGTCTATTCCTGTATGATAGGTGGGTCCAGAAGATTAGAGCCCATGGGATCCAGGGCAGCTTGGCAAATTAGATCCAAAATTGGTTTGGTAATAGGAGGCAGAGGGTGGTGGAGGGTTGGTTTTCTGATTGAAAGTCTGACCTGTGGTGTACAGCAGAGATCAGTGCCGGGACACTTGATGTTTGTGGTGTACATCAACAAGTTGGATGTGAATGCAGGAGGTATGATTAGCAAGTTTGCAGATGGTGCTGTGGATAGAGAGAAAGATTGTGTAAGACTACAGCCTGAAAGGAAGGATGTGGAGATTGTGGAAACTGTGCAGAAAGGGTTTACCAGGATGCTGCAGTCTGGGCGGCAAGGAGAGGTTGAACAGACTTGGGTTGTTCTCCCTGGAGTGTCAGAGGCTGAGGGGAGACCTGATGGAGGTTTTTAAATTTATGAGAGGCAGAGACAGGGTAGACAATCAGAGTCTGTTGGCCAGGGTAAAAATGTCAAACACCAAAGGATATGCCTTTATCATTGGGGGGAGGGGGGGGGGTGTAGTTTAAAGGTGATGTGAGGGGCAAGTCTCCCCCCCAGAGAGTGGCAGATGCCTGGAATGGGTTACTGGGGCAGTAATGGAAGCAGGTAGTTTGGTGGAGTTTAAGAGGCTTTTAGATGGGCACATGAATAGGAAGGGAATGGTGGGATACGGATGATACACAGGAGGAGGACATTTAATATAAATTGGCATCAAGCTCAGCACAACATAGTGGGCTGAATGGCCTGTTCAGTGCTGGACTGTTCTATGTTCTGTGACATAGATCGTCTGGAAAGTTGTGCAGAGCATTGGCAACTAGAATTTAATCCTGACAAATGAGGTTGATTATTTTGTGAGGGCAAGCAAGGGTACAACAAACAGTAGGAGCTGGGGGAGTAGTGATGGACAGTGTGTCCTTGGGATACAAGTCCATGGTTCCCTGAGAGTGGCAGCAGAGGTAGAAAAGAAGGCATAGAACAGTACAGCACACAGGCCCTTCGGCTCATGATGTTGGCTGACCTACAGTATATAAACCTACTCTGATCAAACTAACCCTTCCCTCCTACACAGCCCATAACCCTCCATTTTTCTTACATCCATGTGCCTATCTAAGAGTCTTTGAAACGTCCCTATTGTATCAGCCCCTACCACCACCCCTGGCAGTGCATTCCAGGCACCCACCATTCTCTGTGTAAAAAAAAAAGAACCCACCTCTGACATCTCCCCTGAACCTTCCTCCACTCACCTTAAATGGATGTCCTCTGGTATTGGCCATTACCGCCCTGGGGAAAGGTGCTGGCTGTCCACTCTGTCTATGCCTCTCATAATCATATACACCTCTATCTAGTCGCCTCTCATTCACCATCGCTCAATCTTTCCAGCTTTTCAGCAAGGCATTTGATAAGTTACCCCATGCGAGGCTTATGGAGAAGGTGAGGAGACATGGGATCCAAGGGGACATTGCAGTGTGGATCCAGAACTGGCTGGCTCACAGAAGGCAAAGAGTGGTTGTTGAGGGGTCATATTCTGAGTGGAGGTCGGTGACCAGTGGTGTACCTCAGGGATCTGTACTGGGACCCTTACTCTGTGATTTTTATAAACGACCTGGATGAGGAAGTGGAGGGGTGGGTTAGTAAGTTTGCGGATGACACGAAGGTTGGGGGTGTTGTGGATAGTTTGGAGGGCTGTCAAAGGTTACAGAGGGATATAGATAGGATGCAGAGTTGGGCTGAGAAGTGGCAGATGCAGTTCAACCCAGTTAAGTGTGAAGTGGTTCATTTTGGTAGGTCAAATATGTTGGCGGAATATAGTCTTAATGGTAGGACTCTTGGCAGTGTGGAGGATCAGAGGGATCTTGGGGTCCGAGTCCATAGGACACTCAGTGGCGGCACAGGTTGACTCTGTGGTTAAGGTGGCATATGGTGTATTGTCCTTCATCAATTGGGGAATTGAATTTAGGAGCCGTGAGGTATTGTTGCAGCTATATAGGTCCCTGGTCAGACCCCACTTGGAGTATTGTGCTCAGTTCTGGTCACCTCACTACAGGAAAGATGTGGAAGCCATAGAGAGGGTACAGAGGAGATTTACAAGGATGCTGCCTGGAATGCGGAGCATGCCTTATGAAAGCAGGTTGAGGGAACTCGGCCTTTTCTCCTTGGAGAGACGGAGGATGAGGGGGGACCTGATAGAGGTGTATAAGATGATGAGAGGTATTGATCGGGTAGATAGTCAGAGGCTTTTCCCCGGGGCTGAAATGGTGGCCACAAGAGGACATAGGTTTAAGGTGCTGGGGAGTAGATATAAAGGAGATGTCGGGGTAAGTTTTTTTTTACTCAGAGTGGTGAGTGCGTGGAATGGGCTGCCGGAAATGTTGGTGGAGGCAGATACGATAGGGTCTTTCAAGAGACTGTTGGATAGGTACATGGAGCTGAGTAAAATAGAGGGCTATGGGTAAGCCTAGTAATTTCTAGGGTAGGGACATGTTCGGCACAGCTTTGTGGGCCGAAGGACCTGAATTGTGCTGTAATTGTTCTATGTTCTATATGGGATACTTGCCTTCACTGACTATGGCATAGAATATAACAGCAGGAATATCATCTTACAGGAGAGGGATAGATAGGAAAAGCACTGTAAAAAGTAGGAAGGGACTTTCCAAGCTGTGTTGTCCCCACAATAGATTAAACTGCAAGGAATGAACACTTACAGGAACCAGAGCTCCTGCCTGTATTTCTCCTACCTCTGTCAGGTAGAAGGACAGAAATTTTATATTATGTAGGCTTCTAATTAAAAGCTAATTTGTCTCTCTAGGATGGAGAATCTGTACGTGAATCGGTTCATGCACATGTTTCAATCTTCATGGAGTGATTTTGCTGATTTTGAGAAGATCTTTGTCAGAATTAGCAATACAATTTCAGGTGAGTTACGTTCTCTGTACTTCATTCTGTACAATATTCAACACTCATGTGGAATATTGACCAGGAAATCCTTCCACTGCTAACCAGAGGAGCAACACACTGGATTACTTTGAGAGGAATGTAGTTAGGCCCTCTCACCTGAGCTTTTTATATGAAGTCATAGCATGGTACAGCATAGAAACAAGCCCTTCAGCCCATCACGTAGATGCTGACCTTCATGCCCATTTGCCTGTGGTGCTGTATCCTTCTATGCCTTGCTTATATATGGGCTGTTCAAAATAAACATTGTAATTGTATCTGATTCTACCACTGATTGTATCCCTGATTTGTTTTCTCCTTTAAGTATTCAATGTCCATTTCCTTTTGAAGGCTGCTCTTCAATCTGTATCCACCACACTCTCACAGACAATGGTCTGTGACAGAACCAATCCTGACCTTGGTTCTGGAGGCAATGGAAGTTGAACAGTTGATTAGGCCCACTTTATAGGTTGGCTCCTGCAGATTAATTCAACAGGCAGTGTCATCGCACCAATCCTCTTCTCAGTCTCCTGGTATACTTCACTTCATGTCCAACCAGTTCCCGATTTAGTGATCTCCAGGAGGGGCAGAACCTGTTCAAACGTTGTCCCCCACTTCCCGGAACCTAGATCACTTCAACCTCAAACCGCAAATTACAGGTTGTGTACCGCTTGTGTAGGTGTGCACTCACCCACACTTCAAACCATCTGAGTCTTCCACTAAAGTATAGAAGATGTCTCTTACACTCAACCTCTGGGAGACCAAGATCCTCCTTGTTGTCATAGCACAATATTGCCCCTCGCCAACAACTGAGAGCCACATCAAGATCCTGGACAATGCGGATTGAGATGACATCAATGACACGGTCCACCATCACCTCCAGTCCAGTTCAATAACACAGGCAACCAAGGAAAATGAATATCAATACCTCAACCCTGGCACCAAGTTTATGATCTACCAGTCTATAGTGATCCTCACCCTCCAGTACACTAAAGAAGCTCCACCACTGGCTCCAGATCAGCTGGTCGGACAGATCCAACACCGCCACCGTCTCCCAGGTGAACACCTCCAGCTTTGAGCCCTGGCCAGCATCAACCAGCTTTCACAGCACGCCTGTCCTCAGACTCCAAAAGTAAGCACTCTACACCAAGCTGTCACACCAGGAGATTCCAGAGACAGAGGAAATGCTTCAAGGATGTTCTCAAAGCCCTCTCAAAGGAATGAGAAGGAAGGAAGCTCTTGGGAACCCTTGATCAAGCCATCAGAGGGGCATTGGGAAAGCAGCAAGCCCATCAGGTCTTTCTTGCAGAATGTGAAGGCCAAGTGCAAACAGTGGAGGCAGTAAACACCAATACAAAGGTCCACCTGTCACACCTGCAACATGGGACACTTTAGCCACCTCAGAACCATAGTGGAGCAAGTGATCCATGATCCCCAGGGGCTGAGAATTCCTAACGAATTGTTCTGTGAATACTTTCCTCATGTCACCTGAAACCTATGCCCTCTGTTTGTTGATCCAGCAGTCACCAGAAACAGCTTTTTGTTATTTATCTAAGCCCTTCACCTCCAACAAATCACCTCTCCACTTTCTCTGCTCTAATGAGAACAATCCCAGCCCATCCCTGGAGTCATTGTCTGCTCCCAGTGGTGCTCAGACTTGGGCCTGGATCTCCCAGCTGGAGCAGAACTGTTTTACTGAGTGTTTAGTTTAACTGATGACTGTTCTGAATTTACGTTTGTGAATCCCAGGGTCCTTATGCATTGTGAACCTCTCCTCCCACCATCAAATCTCTCTCTGCACTCCCCACAATGTTCCATTTCATCTGCATGTTCTCTGCTTTGTACATATATGCATCATTCCAGACCTGTTAGCATTGAGTTTCATTACCACCTCCCTCCCTGCTTACTACTCGACCTCCTGCTTGCAGGTCTCAAAGTTATGGCCATTGCTGAAGTACTGGGGGCTGGAGTATGGGCGTGTTAGGAACTGGACCATTCAGCCCTGACCCACACACCTTAGAAAGGATGTGTTGCCCCCGGGAGGGATGTGGTCCTGATTAACCCCCCAGACTGACAGCAAGGCTTGAGGGCCAGTTACATGGACAGGCTGCCACAGCTTGTTTGAAGAATATCCTGAGGCAGATAAAATGTTGAAAAGGTTCAAGTTTGCACTGAAACTCCAGAAGGGGACAGTATCTTAAAATTAGTGAAACAGGAGTGAAGGCTGGAAGGAGGTTTGCACACATCAGGTAGTAGAACTTTGGAAATCTCCCCTCAAATACCAATGATGATGGGGTCCAGTTGGAGCTTTGAAGAGAGATGGATGGATTATTCTTAGTTAGGAATGTCAAGTGATGTAGAACAAAGACAGATGAACAGAGCTCCGACAACACTGCATTCAGTGAACTCAGGAGGAAAGTGTTGAAGCAATGAATTAATAACATGTACTTCTATTGTGCCACTTACAGAATATGTCATGCAGCACTGGCAGGAGGACTTCATGTTCGGTTACCAGTTCCTCAATGGGTGCAATCCTGTCGTTTTTGAGAAGTGCAACAAGCTCCCTGACAAGTTTCCAGTCACAAACGACATGGTGGAAATCTGCCTGGAACGGCAACTCACTCTAGAGGAAGAGATTAAGGTAAAATAAAAGTCACTGGGACACTGCAGTGCGACTAACCACAGACTCCACCCTGCTTATTGGGTCAATGGTCACACCCTCCCTGCTGGACTCAGGCGTGATAATGCCATTAAATGTCCAAGGCAGGTGATCAGACCTCGTTGGAGATGATCATTACCTGGCACTGTTGTGGCATGAATGTTGTTTAGCTGTTACTGGTGGAAAGAAGGTCAGTGAAGTATCTGAAGATAGTTGAGCCAAGATCATTGCTCTGATGAACTCCCACAGTGCCATCCTGGGGCTGGGGTGATGAAGGTCTCGTGGAACGAGCTTGGGATTTCAAGTACACGATTAACTGGAGTAGCTGGATGGTGCTCCTTGGAATAAGGGAGGTTGAGGGGAGATTTGATAGAGGTATACAAGATCACATCAGGTTTATGTAGATTCATAGGTCACGCAGCATGGGAACAGGTCCTACAGCCCAACTAGACCATGCCAACTTAGCTAGTCCCATTTGCCCGTGTTTGGCCCATAACCTTCTAAACCTTTCTAATCCATGTCTTTTAAGAGTTGTTATTGTACCTGCCTCAACCACTTCCTCTGGCAGCTCATTCCACATACATACCACCCTTTGTGTAAAAAAAAAAGTTGCCCCTCAAGTTCCTATTCAATCTCTCCCCTCTCACCTTAAATCTATGCCTAGTTCTTGATTCCCCAACACTGAGAAAAAGACTGCATATTCACCCTATCTATGCCCCTCTCGATTTTAACCATAGAACAATACAGCACAATACACCTCTATAAGATTACCCCTCATTCTCCTACACTCTGATGAAAACAGTCCCAACTTGCTCAACCTCTCCCTATAACTCAGTATCTCAAGTCCTGGTAACATCCTCGTGAATATCTTCTGCACTTTTTCCAGTTTAATAACATCTTTCCAATAGCAGGGCGACCAAAACTGAACACAATACTCCGTGAGGCCTCACCAGTGTCCTGTACAACAGCACCATGACCTTCCAACTTTTATTCTTAATGCCCTGACTAATGAAGGCCACCGTGCCAAAAGCCTCCTTCACCACCCTGTCTCCCTGTGATGCCACTTTCTGGGAACCATGTACCTGAACCATGTGCCTGTTCTACAACAGTCCCCAGCCCCCTTACTGTTCACTGTGAAAGTCCTACCTGGATTTGACTTTCCAAAATGCAACACCTCACATTTATCTGAATTAAACTCCATTTGCCATTCCTTAGCCCACTTACCCAGCTGATCAAGATCCCTCTAATTTTTGATAACCTTTTTCACTGTCCACTATACCACCTCTTTTAGGTGTCATCTGCAAACTTACTAACCATGCCTTGTACATTCTTACCCAAATGATTGCTATAGATGGCAGTAGCAATGAGCCCAGCACTGACCCCTGAGGCACACCACTAGTCACGGGCCTCCAGTCCAAAAAACAACCTTCCACCATTGCCCCCTGCTTCCTACCATCAAGCCAATTGTGTATGCAATTAGCCAGCTCTCCCTGGATCCCATGTGGTCTAACCTTCCAGAGCAGCCTACCATGTGGAACCTTAAGGGCCTTACTGAAGTCCATATAAACCATGTCTACTGCCCTGCCCTCAACTTTCTTGGTCACATCAAAAAACTTGACTAAGTTCATAAGACATGCTCTCCCACCCATGAAGCCATGCTGACTACCCCTAAGCAACCCCTGTTTTTCCAGATTCACGTACATATCATCCCTGGGAATCCTCTTCAGTAACTTACCTACCACAAACGTTAGACTTACTGGTCTATAGTTCCCAGGTGTTTCTTTGCCGCCCTTCTTAAATAAAGGCACAACATTCACTAAATTCCAGTCTACTGGCAGCTCACTCTTGGCTAATGAGGATGCAAATATTTCAACCAGGGCTCCCACATTTTCTTCTCTAGCCTCCCACAGTGTTCTTGGATATACCTGGTCAGGCACTGGAGATTTATCTACCTTCATATCTTTGAAGACATCCAGCACCTCCTCTACTATAATGCAGACTATCCCCAAGACCCCTTCATTTACTTTTCCTAGTTCTGAAGTCTTTATGTCTTTCTCCACAGTAAAAACAGGAGAAATATTCATTAAGGACCTCACCCATCTCCTGTGGTTCCACGTAAAGGCGCCCACTTTGGTCTTTGAGGGGCCCACTCTAGTAACTCCTTTTCCCTTAATATAAAATCTCTTCGGATTTTCCTTAATGTTCTCTGCAAGTTATCTCATGCCCCCTCTTTTTGCCCTCCTAATTTCCTTCTGCATCCCTTATACTCCTCCAGGTATTCGGTTGATCCCAGCTGCCTGTACACTTGACCCCGTGCCACCTCCTTTTTCTTGGCCAGGGCCTCAATATCCCTCGTCATCCAGGGTTCCCTACCCCTGCCAGCCTTGCCCTTCACCCTAACAGGAACATGTAGACCTTGAGCTCTTGCTACCTCATCTTTAAAAGACTCCAACTTGCCAGAGGTCCCTTTGCTTACAAACAACCTACTCCAATCAATCTCTGCAAGCTCCTGTCTCATACCATCAAAATTCACTTTGCCCCAATTTAAAACTTGAACCTGTAGATCAGATCTGTCCCTTTCCATAACTAGTTTAAAACTAATAGAACTATGGTCACTGGTCCCAAAGTGCTCCCCCACTGTCACTTCAGTCAGTTACCCTGCCCTATTACCCAAGAGTAGGTTGAGCTTTGCCCTCTCCCTATAGAAGGGACTTTTATATTGCCCAAGGAAACTTTCCTGAACGCACTTAACAAATTCTACCCCATCTAAGCCCTTAACATTATGGCAATCCCAGTTTATGTTGGGAAAGTTAAAATCTCCTACCATGACAACCCTATTATGTTTGCAACTCTCCACAATCTCAGAGTCATAGATTAATAGAGCACAGAAACAGGCCCTTCAGCCCAGCATCCTCCCTCCTAGTCCCAGTTGCCCACATGCACTCCATAACCCTCCAAGCCCCTCCCCTCCATGTACCTATCCAAGTGCCTCTTAAATGTTGCAATTGTACTCAACTCAACCACTTCCTCTGGCAGCTCGTTCCAGGGACTCACCACCCTCTGTGTAAATAAGTTACCTCTCAGGTCTCTTAAATCTCTCCCCTCTTATCTTGTATCTGTGCCATCTAGTTTTGGACTCCCAACCCTGGGGAAAAAGACTATGACCACCCACCTTATCCATACCCATCATGATTTTTATAAACTTCTGTGAGGTCCCCCCGCATTCTCCCTTGCTCTGAGGAATAAAGATCCAGTGTGAACAACCTCTCCCTGTAACTCAGGCCCTCCAGTCCGGGCAGCATCCTCGTAAATCTCTTCTGCACCATCTCCAGCTTGACAACGTCTTTCCTATAACAGGGTGACCAAATCTGTACACAATATCCAAGTGCAGCCTCACCAATGACTTATGTAACTGCAACATAATGTCCCTGTTCTTGAACTCAATGCCCTGACTGATGAAGGCCAGCGTGCTAAACGCCTTCTTCACCACCCTGTCTACTTGCGCAGCTGTTTTCAGTGACCTGTGCACTTGTATTCCCAGCTCCCTTTGTTCCACAACACTCATCAGTGCCCTGCCGTTCACTGTATAGGTCCTACCCTGGTTTGACTGTCCAAAATGCATCACCTCTCACTTACTAAGTAGAAATCCATTTGCCATTCCTCAGCCCATCTCCCTTACTGATCAAGATCTCTTTGCAATTCACTGTAACCTGCTTCACTATCAACAAGACCCCCTAATTTAGTATCATCAGCAAACTTGCTAATCATGCCATGTACATTCATATCCAAATCATTTACATTATTTGGATTATCATTATCTCTCTGCATATTTGTTTCCCTAATTCCCGTTGACTATTAGGGAGCCTACAGTACAATCCCAATAAGGTGACCAGCCCCTTCCTATTTCTCAGCTCCACCCATAAAGCCTCACTGGACGATCCCTCAGTAATGTCATCTCGGACCACTGCCATGTTCTCCTTCATCAGAAATGCAACTCCCCTCCTCTCTTTCCTCCACCTCTATCCCACGTACAGCACCTGTACCCTAGAACATCTAGCTGCCAGATGAATGCCACATTCATCTAGATTCCAGCATCTGCAATCCTTTGGTTCTCATTGAGCTGCCGGTCCTTTCCCTCCCTCAGCCAGTAATGACTATGATATCCCAGTCCCACGTAGCTATCCATGCCGAGTCCATCCACCTCACCTGTCAGGCCTCTTGCATTGAAATAAATGCAATGTAATCCAATGGGCTTCCCTGGTCCCCTGCTGTTCTCCTGCCTGTCGTACCTATTCAACTTGCTGTCACTGACTTCTGCACCACTTCCCAGCCTTTCATTTGCCTCCCTACTGCTTGGGATTTTCCACCCCACCTCCCCGCCAAACTAATTCAAATCCACCCTAGTAGCGCTAGCAAATCTGCCTGCCAGGATATTAGTCCCCCTCCAGTTCAGATGGAACCCTACCCTCTTGTACAGGTCACCTCTGCCTCAGAAGAGATCCTAATGGTTCAAAAATTTGAATCCTAACCCCTGCACCAACTTTTCAGCCTCACATTCACCTGCCATCTCCTCCTATTCTTACCCTCACTAGCACGTGGCACTGGAAGTAATCCAGAGATTACTACGTTTGAGATCCTGCTTTTTAACTTCTTCCCTAAATCCCTATATTCACTCTGCAGGACCTCATCCCTTTCTCTGCCTATGTCCTTTATGCCAACGTGCTCAACAACTTCTGGCTGCTCCCCCTCCCCCTTGAGAATATTCTGCAGCCACCGAGACATCCTGAACCCTAGCACCAGGGAGGCAGCACATCATTCGGGATTCCCTTTTGTGGCCACAGAATCTCCTGTCTGTCCCCCTAACTATCGAGTTCCCTATCACTAGGGTCCTGTCTGCCTTCACCCTTCTCCACTGAGCCTCAGGACCAGTCCTGGTGCCACAGACCTGGCTACTGTTGCCTTCTCCTGAATGGTCACCACCTCCACCACCCCCCCACCCCCACAACAGTATCCAAAAAAGTGCACTTGTTTTTGAGGGGAATGTCTACAGAGGAATCCTACGCTCTCTGTAGACTCTATTTTCCTCTCCTGGTGGTCACCCAGTTATTTTCTGCCTGTACTTTACGTGCGACCACATTGCTGAAACTCCTTTCTATGATATTCTCAGCATCTAGTTCCAACTCCAGTTCCAACTCCTTCACGTGGTCAGTCAGAAGCTGCAGCTGGAGACACTTCCCACAGATGTAGTCCTCAGGGACACTGGAACCCTCCCTGATCTCCTGCATTCTGCAGGAAGACGATGCCACTGCCCCAACCGCCATCCTGACTGATCTAAGACTAAAATGGAAAATTTAAAGAACCTTACCTGCACCTCTGCTCAGCCTCCTCTCACCAAAGCCTCACAAGCCAAAGCCTCTTCACTTACCATGCAAACACTGGCCACTTTCACCAATGGCTGTTCTGCTAGAGCCTGTTTTCCTTTTATTGATGATGTGTCTCACAATTAGCCAATCAGAAATGCCTTCCAGAAAGGCTCTTTTAGCCAATCAGAATGGCTCTTCTTTAAAAAGTCCCACTGCTGCTCCTCCTCCTGGTTCTTAGGCCCTCACATTGAGCACAATAATGGCCCTTTTTGGGTTAGAAGAAGGAAAATGGGCCCATTGAAAGATCATTCGATGACGAGAGACTGAGATTTATCATAATGGGCAAAATATACTGGAAGATATCTGAGAAAATATAGTTTCTGCGCAAAGTGGTTCTGAGGTGGGATTTAGTGCCTGCTGGAGAGATGAAACCAGACTCATTCAGGGCTTTTGAGTGGGAGTTGAATCAGCACAGGAGGGAAGTAATTTGCAGGACCATGGGCAGGATTGCTCTATGGAGAAGAAGAATACATATGGTTGGCCATGTAACCAACCTCTCTCCCACCCTGATTCTGTTATTCTCTGATTTCCTTGTGTTTTTTTGTCATGGGATAGGAAGGTAACATTTACCTGGCGGACTATAAGATCATGGAGGGAGTTCCTGCCAACAGCACTGACCCCTGCACCACACAGTACCTGTCAGCACCCATCTGCCTGCTGTACAACAATTCGAAGAACAAGCTGGTACCCATTGCAATCCAGGTAATCCAGGAGCAGAAGGCAACATTGTGGAACTGCAGAGGTTGGGCAGACACAGCCAATGATGAATTGATGCCGGGCTTTCAGTGTCTGTGTATTAATCTGGTGAGCCAAAGGTGGTAAATGATGCAGCTGAAAGGTGGTGTGAAAGAGGCATTCAGGGCCAGGCCCCACATTGTTGGAGAATGGTAAAGGAATCATTGAACCTACAGCTCAATAAAGTCCATTTGACCCATTATACTTCCACCAGCTTTTTGATAGAGCTCTCCAACTTGTCTCACTGCACTGGCCCTTTCGCCATTGTCCTGAAAAGTTCTCTCTTTATCTCATGTGTTTATCCAGTCCCACTTTGGAACTTACTATTGAACCTGCTTTCCCGAGCCATACAATGCATTCAAGATCAGAGCAACTCCCTCCTCCTCAGGTGTCTGTCTCTCTTGCCAGTTATCTTCAATTATGCCTCAGTTTACCAACCATTGGAAATAACTTCCCCCTATTTACTCCCAAAATTTTGACCACCTCTGTTAAATCTCTTCTGGGTTTCCTTCGCCAAAGATCAGAACTCACTTTCTCATCTCCCTACGTTACCGAAACCCCTCATCTCTGACACCGTGCTAATACATCTCCCCACCCTCTGCAGGGCCTTGACATTGTCTCTTGTGTGGTGTCCACTACTTGGATGTCATGCTCCAGTTGGTTCCTAAGCAATGATTTCTAAAGATTTAGAATTGTTAGAGTGGTTCATGTACATTTGGGGAGGAGAAAGGTAAGAGTTTACACCTTTTCGATAGACTGGATGGACGTACTAAGATTACAACAGGGAAAGATAGAGAAAGAAAGGGAGACAGAAAAAGGGTTTGGTTTTATGCAGCACCATTTACGGTGCAAGAATGATACAAAGTGCTTTACAGTCCATACTCTTACAAGTATGGTCACTTCTATCAGACAGAGAATGTGGCAGTCAGTTTACAAACACTATTTTTATGGTGGATATTTCCTCTAAGGACAGAGTGGTTTTAATGGAGAATTTTAGCTTCTATTTGGATTGGGACAAGCTGACAAGTAGTTGTCTGAAATGTATGAATTTCCAGAGTTGTATACAACATCTGAGAGATCTGATAAAGGTACAACATTTATGAGAGTGGTAGACATTAAGAAACTTCTCCCCATGGCAGTTGGTGTCTAAGATCAGAGAGCATCGGTGTAATGTGAGGAGTAAGGGGATCTGAGGAAGAATTTTTTCACCCAGAGAGTGGTTGGAATTTGAAATGCACTGGCTGAGAGAGTGGTGGAGGCTGAGACAGTGGTGGAGGCAGAGACACTCACAACATTTGAGAAGAATGGGGAGAACAAAATTGGGATTACTGTAGGATTAGTGTAAATGGATGGTTGATGGGAGGCACAGACTTGATGGGCTGAAGGGCCTGTTTCTATGACCGCCTTTGACTGTCTAAGCACCTTCCAAACCCATGACCCCTACCAGCTAGAAGCAAAAGCATTAGGGAACATCACCGCCTGGAAGTTGCCCTCTGAGCCACACACCATCCTGACTTGGAAATATATCGCTGTTCCTTCACCTTCGCTTGGTCAAAATCCTGGAACTCCCTCCCTAACAGCACTGGGGCACACCCACACCTCACGGACTGCACGGTTCAAGATGGTAGCTCTCCACCGCCTTCTCAAGGGTAACTAGGGCAATTAAATGTTGGCTCAGCCCTTGAATGAATATATTAAAAATAAGAATCTAGATGAGGACTTGAATCACCAAGGCATAGTAGGTTACAAGCCAAGTGACGGTAAACAAGATTAGTATAGATGGGTATGTGGTGGTCAGCATGGACGTGGTGGGCCTGTATGGATCTAATATGTTTCAGAGAGATTACCTTAGACTCAGTGGAGTGTAATCACTGCTATTTTTAACAGTGGAACAGTGCTTGAATATTTACGCAGTAGTGATGGGAATTGATTGAGTTGAATGTAAAGTTCAAAAGGGAGGAGGTACAGAGCAGCCGTGAGGATTCCATAACAAAAGCAGAAAGTGCTGGAAGGACTCAGCAGGTCAGGCAGCATCAGTGGGAAGAGAAACAGAGTCAACGTTCGGATAAGGGTGTTTTAAATTGTAGAGGGGGAGAGAACAGAGGAGATTTACCAGGATGCTGCCTGGATTAGAGAGTCTGCATTATGAGAAGAGACTAAGGGAGCTGGGGCTTTACTCTTTGGAGAGGAGGAGGATGAGAGGAGACATGATAGAGGTGTACAAAATATTAAGAGGAATAGATAGAGTGGACAGCCAGCGCCTCTTTCCCAGGGCACCAATGCTCAATATGAGAGGGCATGGCTTTAAAGTAATGGGTGGGAAGTTCAAGGGAGATATCAGAGGGAGGTTTTTTAGCCAGAGAGTGGTTGGGGCATGGAATGCGCTGCCTGGGGTGGTGGTGGAGGCAGGTACATTGGTCAAATTCTAGAGATTGCTAGATACACATATGGAGGAATTTAAAATAGAGGGATATGTGGGAGGAAGGGGTTAGATAGTTTTTAGGCGAGGTTTACATGTTGGCACAACATTGTGGGCCGAAGGGCCTGTATTGTGCTGTACTGTTCTATGATTCTATAACTCTTATGACTGTTACCTGGACAACTTTGGTCTGCAGACTATGAAGAGACATCAGATGCCTGTCTTCTCAATTCACCAGTTTTGATGAAGTGTGCTTGACCAAAACCATCGAATTTGTTTCTCCCTTCACTGATTGGGCCAGATCTGCTGAGTGATCCCAGCATTTTCTCTTTTTATTTTGGATTTCCAGCATCTGCAGTGTTTTACTCCAGTTGCTAAGATTCTGGAGATGGGTAAGACTGACTTCAATAGAATGAGGCAGAGCTGTTCACAATAAACTGAGCAAACCTGACTGTGGTAAAATGACAGGAAATCTCTGGGCTGCATTCAAAGAATCTAGTGAGAACCAGCTTCTGCCCACAAGGGGAAGACGAGGAAGTAAGAACCAATGTTAGGCACACAGGAAGGCAGAAACCAGCACAGATTCTGGCAACTGGGAGAGATACAACAGCGGAAGATGACAAAGTGTAATACAGCTGCAGAGAGTGTGAACGATAAACTAAGAATAAATAAATCAGTACAAGGGGAAGATGGCCAACAGCAATGTGAGGCCTCCTAAAGAGAAGTAAAATTAGAAATGAAAATAAGGAGGGGAAAGAAATGCCAAATGATGGTTTTGTGATGTTACTTCCTGTGGGGGGAAACATGCCAAACAACTCTAGGAAGTGAATACTGACAGGAGCTCATTGTAGTTAACATAAATCAATAAAGAGTACTGAACAAAGGCAGTGTGACAAGCCTCCAGAACTGGATCATTTCCATACTAGATTTTCAGGGGCGGTATGGCATAGATCAGTAAAATCGTTAGTGGTAGAGATCATTATGAAGAGGTGCAGGAATTCATCCAAATGGTTTATGGGTTCTGGGCTTTATAACTAAAGCACTGAACTGCAAAAGGTTCAAAGTTACTCTGAAACTATACAACTGACAGAGCACAGGGATCAGACTGTGAACAGATTGGGCCACCACTCCTCAGAAGTGCCTTGCCGTGACTGCAGCACGGATTTTGGAAGATTCGCACTGCAGGGAGAGATTGTCCAATGGACTTTCCTTGTTTAAGGGATTATTTGATTGACATTTGCAGGAAATACGGAGGAAGCAGTCCCAGTGGGCAGCCGGATACGATGAGGTCTTTCACGAGACTGTTAGATAGGTACATGGAGCTGAGAAAAATAGAGGGCTATGGATAAACCTAGTAATTTCTAGGGTAGGGACATGTTCGGCACAGCTTTGTGGGCTGAAGGGCCTGAATTGTGCTGTAATTGTTCTATGTTCTATAAGTAACAAGGGGGAAAGAAACTACTTCTATTGATTGATGAGTCTAAGGCCACAAGACCAAGCTTAAAGGTTAGAGCCAGGCCTTTCTAGACCGAGTTAAGGAACATAGAGAAGGTGGTAAAAATTTGGAAGTATCTGGAATAGTTACTATTTCTGAACTTGTTGACTGGCCAGAGTGTAAACAGATGTACAGAACCCTTTCCCCATCTCGACCTTCTCTTGGTGTTGTCTCTTCAAACAACCTCTGTATGTCAGTGCTGCAGGTTTCTTTTAAGTGTCTCCCAGGGCTTCAGATTTCTCTTTTACTTCTTAGTCAGAAGAATCTTTTTTTTTGTGGTTTAGATTTTTGTGAAGATGATAGTTCTGCACCACTTCTGTTTCCGTTTCTGAAACTGAATGTACTTTGACTTCATGCCTGAATGTAAAAGTTCTCGATTTACATCTTTAATTTTTCCTAGAAATTTACAAAGCTCCGAGCTTTCCTGTCACTCGCCAAAGGATGACACAAATCACCGCCCAGGTGACCAGAAGGGGGAGAAACAATGAAATCAGTATTTTAGTAAAGAAATAATGTTGGAAAATGACAGGATGAAGACAGATAAATCCCCAGAGGAAGTTTATTGGATGCTTTGCTGCTCAAGTTCTAGAGGCTCTGGAATGGTTCCAGCAGATTGTAAATAACTAATGTTGTGCAAACATTTAAAAAAAGGAGGTAGTGTGTAAACAGGAACTGTAAGTCAGTTATACTAACATCAGTAATGGGGGGAAAGCTAGAGTCCATTATAAAAGATGTGATAATGAAGCACTTGGAAAATAGTGACAGGATCAGACAGAGTCAGCATGGAAATGTGAAAGGGAAGTCGAGCATGGCAAATCTATTGGCAGTTTTTGAGGATGTCACGAGCAGAATAAACACGGAGAAGCAGTGGATGTGGTGAATTCGGACTTTGAGGAGGCTTTCACTAAGGTCCCACATAAGTGATTCGTGTGCAGATTAAAAGCACATGGGGTTGGGGTAATGTGCTGAATGGGTGACAGACAGGAAACAGAGTAGGGTTGAATGAGTCTTTTTCCAAGTGACTAGAGGGGGTTCTGCAGGGATCAGTGGAACCACACCAGCTATTCACAATGTAAGATAAGATATCTTTATTAGTCACATATACATCAAGACACATAGTGAAATGCATTTTTTATGTGGTGTGTTCTGGGGGCAGCCTGCAATTGTCGCCACGCTTCCAGTGCCAACGTAGCATGCCCACAACTCCTAACCATTCCGTCTTTGGAATGTGGGAGGAAACCAGAACACCCGGAGGAAACCCGTGCAGACACGGGGAGAACGTACAAACTCCTTACAGACAATGGCCTGAATTGAACCCGGGTCACTGGTGCTGTAATAGCGTTACGCTAACCGCTACACTACCGTGCCTGCCCAATGATTTAGGTGGGGGAATTAAGTGTAATATATATATACTGAAGTTTGTAGGCAACACAAAATTGGGTGTAGTGTGAGCTGTGAGGACGATGCAGTGTGATTGGATTCAAGTATAGGATGTGTTGCTGCAGCTGGGCAGGGTCTTGGTGAGACTTCACCTTGAGTATTGTGCACAGTGTTCGTCTCCCTGTCTAAGGAAGGATGTCTCGCTGTGGTGAGAGGGCAGTGAAGGTTCACCGGACTGATTCCTGGGGTGACGGGGCTGGTGTATGAAGAGAGATTGGGTCAGTTAGGTTTATATTCACTGGAGTTTAGAAGAATGAGAGGGGACCTACAAAACTCCGACAGGAATGGACAGAGCAGATGTGGGGAAGATGCTCCTGATGGTAGGGAATCTGGGACCAGGGGTCACAGTCTAGGGTTTCGGGGTAAGTCACGTAGACTGAGGGGAAGTTTCTTCTTCTCCCAGAGAGTGGTGAACCTGTGCAATTCCCTCCCAGAGGAAACAGCTGAAGCCACTTCACAACTTTGTCTACGTACAAATCGATGCTCTTTTCACATCCCCTGAAACCAACTCTTTGCCTCAGTCTTCAGTCTGTGTCTTGCATTGTTCTGTCACCCAGCATTATTGCGAGACACAAGAGACTGCAGACACTGGAATCTGGAGCAACAAACGGTGTGCTGGAGGAACTCAGCAGGTCGAGCAGCATCTGTGGGAGGGAAGGAATTTTGGATGTTTCAGGTCGAAGAAGAATTACTTCCTGCCCCAAAGCATGATCTCCTCTTTGATTCATCCCCACTGTCCTATCGATTGTTTCCTCCCCAAATATTCAATTAATTAATGACCTTCCTCCATCTCTTGTAATCCATAATTTTCACACAACCCCAACTGCATTTAATGCAAATGCCGTCCAGGTCAGGCCAATCCTTTCTGTGCACCTCTCCCTGCTCCGGGGTTGTTCCAGTATCTCTGCAATCCAAACCCTCCATTTAATCATCATGAAGCAGCCCGTCCTTTCCTTCTGCAATCCTGTAACCCACTCCTCAATCCTGGTTTCCACAATTTCTGCAAAGCTGCTTCCTTTCCCCCAGGTGTATTTGTGGTTTTCCACGTTTAATTTCTGTGTTTAGAAAGTTCTGATCAAACCTCTGACTACTGACAAGAACCTTTCTCCACAGCTGAAACAGGAGCCTGGCCCAGAAAACCCCATATTCCTTCCCACTGATGAAAAGTATGACTGGTTACTGGCAAAAATATGGGTGAGATCATCGGACTTCCAAGTGCATCAGACTGTAACACACCTCCTGCGGACACACCTTATCTCCGAGGTGTTTGGTATAGCTCTGTATCGCCAGCTCCCAGCAGTACACCCACTCTTTAAGGTACGTCCTCATCCGGTCTCCTGAGCCACTGCTGCACAATGTAGTTCACCTGCGCCTGCTCAGTATGAGCCTGCTTATGTCATTGGGCTCTGTCCTGCACATCAGAGTGATGGAAGGGTTTCCCTCGGCCAAGTGTGAGCCTGTAATATGTTTGGTTCATCTTGATTCATTCCCAGGGTGTCTGGATGGTCCCAGTGCCAATGTGTTTCTCCCGATCTCATTCCCAGTGGCTGTAGACACTCGGACCAGTTCCTGCCCCAGTCCCGGTCCCAACGCCAGCCCTGGTCACTTCCAGCACTCAGTCTCAGTGCAAGTCACTCTGATCTTCTTTACTGGGATCCAGCCCCTGTCCCACCCCAGGACCCAGACCCTGTCCCACCCCAGGACCCAGCCCCCCTCCCACCCCCCCGTCCCACCCTGGGATCCAGCCCCCGTCCCACCAGGGGGCCCAGCCCCTGTCCCAGAGCAGTTCCTCTGTGTCAGATAGTCCCAGTTCCTGTGTGTTTCAGCCCAATCACTTTCCAGTGACTTTGGGCCAACTCAGTCCCAGAACATTCAGGCAGTGCCTGACCCACTGCAGGGTGCTGGGCCAGCCCTGTGCCTGCTGCAGTAACAAGCCTAATCCCAAAGTGTGTTCCAAACCAGGCTCATTCCCCGTGATTTTGGGTGCCCCGGTTCCAGTTTCAATCCCATTCCCAGTGTCTGGGAAGGTGGAGTGCCCTTCCCAATCACATTCCCAATGTGCCACTGTGCTGGACAGTCCCTATCCTGGTCCCAAACTCATTCTCAATGTATTTGAACAATCCTTGTCTCATTCCCATCCCGGTTACAGTCCTTGCCCTAGCCATGGCCCAGTGCTTCACTCCTCTCTCATTCCCAGTTATCTTGTTCAGTCTGATTTCTGGATCCTGTGGAATTTCGGAAGGATGCAGGGTCTCTATCTGCCTCCACGCAACCCCCACCGCCCCCCTCCCCCCGGTCCTACCTGGGGAATACCCATGAGACAGTGCAGACAGAATGTTTCCCTTCTGGCAGGGTTTGGAAAGAGCTGGTGTGCTGATTATTTTGAAACTGAAACAGATATTTGGGAAGACCAGAGAGTGGAATTAGTTTGGAATATTTTACTCGTTCCCTGTAACCAGCCAGTTATTACCAAGTTCAACCCTTTGCTTCTGTCTGTCACCAGCTGCTGCTGCCTCACATCCGATTTACAATTGCAATCAACACCAAAGCGAGGGAGCAGCTGATATGTGAGTGTGGTCTCTTCGACAAGGTAAGTGCGCTAATCTCTGGGCCCTAAGACCCTGTTGACTCGTGGGATCTGGGGAGGAGGGGAGATGAGCATGTGGGGAGAATATAAAAAAATTAATGTGGGATTAGTGTAAATGGGTGGGTGTAGACTCAGTGGGCCGAAGGGCCTGTTTCGGTGCTGTGTCCCTCTGGGACTGTGTGTACACGGTGCTGATTATAGACCAGCATCTTCCAGCCCTGGGTCCACAGTGGTTACTTCCAGAGTTTTGTTGTTAACACCCTTGTTGATACTTTTTTCTTTCATGAACACTTATTAAATTCAGGAAAGAGATGTGGTCACCTCAGGGCACTCGGGCCTGCACGTACTGTTGAACAGGCCCTGATTGTGCTGTTGTATTTGGAATGGCATCATGTAGTGTGCAGAGGGCTACTCTACAACGTAATGAAGAGGTGGCCCCTCACTGAGCGGCCAGTGGTTTGGGACCTTGATACTCCTACACCAGTTGGGATGAATTGTTATGATAATTGGTGATGAGCTTTCCTGAGAGTTTCAGGAGTTTAGTGACCTGGAAGTGGTTGTTGATAAAAGCGAGCCTGAGTTGAGGAAACTTTCAGCCGAAACATTGTCCAACAGCTGAAGCAATGTCTGTTACCTCTGTGGTACATCAAAATTCTCGCAATTGGTACTTGAGATTCCTTTAAAGGTGTGATAGAGTCATATACTGAATATGTAGAAAGAAGGGACGGAGTCTGTAGTCCATGAGAAATCTGCTGGCTCCAATCCAATCAGATGGCAAGGTTCAGTGGTTGTAGGTGGCTGAGCAGGATGTCCCCACCCCAGAGATGGAATCAGCCATGCAGCTTCAAGGGGAATGTTGCTGCAGCCTTCCTCATGGGTTTGGAGTGTTTTGCCGAGCACCGTGATACCAGTCTGGAGGAGGCGTTGTGGAATGCAGAGGCTGCGGATCCCGAGACGACTGTACCCCAGGAGGAAGACAAGGTGCTCTTCCTCCTGTTTATAGTTACCGGTTTTGTAGTTTCCCTTGTATGACTGTTGTGTGTGTGTTCATCAGATTAAGGGGAGGGAAGAGATGTGGCAGTGGCAGGGTGAGGGACCTGTGCACGCTGTGGTACTGACACTGAAAATGTATCACCTAGTGTTTGAGGACTAGTTGCTAATAAATGATTCCCGGTGATGGAGCCTGCACGTGTTGATCCCCCTCACAATGAGCCAAGACCTGGTGTTGACTACACACGTTCGAATGGTGCCATTATGACATGAGTCAAGCCCCTGTGCTCCAGTCTGCCACACCTGGGAGCACTCGTCTGACGTCCTGTCACTATCTACAGGCAAATGGCACGGGAGGAGGTGGCCACGTCCGCCTGGTGCAGCGCGCTATGCAGGACCTCACGTACAAGTCGCTCTGCTTTCCTGAGGCCATCAAGATGCGGGGAGTTGAGAGCACAGAGAAGCTGCCGTACTACTACTACAGGGATGACGGACTGAAGGTGTGGGACGCAATCCAGGGGTAAGTTCATGCCTGGATTACGTTGCCCACAGCTTGCTGCATCGTGAATTCTAGACCAGCCAGTCTCACCTTGGTGACAAGGAAAGGTCCAGGAACAATAACCAGGCACAGAATTAGCAATCATCTGAGCAAGCATGGATTCATCAGTAAATGGCACCATACATTTCTTCGTTACTTCATCAAAAGGTTATGTCAAGTTCAAAATGATTTGACTTCAATTTTTGATGAATTAATGAAGAACTGTGGTTAACGTGGTACATATGGACTTCCCAGAAGCCTATGTTAAAGAGCCACATCATATGGGTGCCAGCAAGATAGAAGGTCATGGAATGCAGAGGTCTGAGGCAGCGTGAGTAGAAGACTGGCTCAGTAACAGGAAACAGAGGTCAGGAGGAAACGATTATCTTTCATTCTGGAGAGAAGTGTTCACCAGGAGGGGGAATCAGTGACTGGACCAAGACTTTTATTTCCTGGACTTGGGTGTACGGGACACAATTTCCAAGTTTTCAAATGACACAAAACTTGGAAGAAGAGTGACCTGTGGGGAGGGCCCTGGGTCGGTCACAGCTGGAGTACTGAGTACCCTCCCAACAACACCCTTCAGGCTTCGGGGACTGTGCAGAGAGGTTCACCAGAATCTCCTGAGGTGAGAGACTGTTGTGCAGATAGACTGGAGAATGCAGGGTTGTTCCCTGTGGAACAGACGAGGTTGTGAGGGGATCTGATGGAGGGATTAAAGTCATGACGAATACAGAATAATGAGATAGAGATTGTTCCCATTGGCAGAGGGAGGGAGGGATGTAGAATGAGGGGGACTGGAAAAAATAAACTAAAGATAAGATTTCTTTATTAGTCACATGTACATCGAAACACACAGTGAAATGCACCTTTGTGTAGAGTGTTCTGGGGGCAGCCCACAAGTGTCGCCACGCTTCTGGTGCCAACATAGCATGCCCACAGCTCCCTAACCCATATGTCTTTGGAATGTGGGAGGAAACCGGAGCACCCGGAGGAAACTCACGCAGTCACAGGGAGAACGTTCAGACTGCTTACAGACAGCGGCCGGAATTGAACGCAGGTCGCTGGCGCTGTAATAGCGTTACGCTAACGGCTACACTACCGTGCCTGCATGCGGAGAAAATGCTTCTGCAGTGGGTGACGGGGGTGTGACTACACTGCTGGGCAGTAGTGGAGGCAGATCCAATGTCGAATTCAAAAGGGACCTGGAGAGGAGTTTGCGGGGCTGCAGGGAGTGGGGATGTGGATTACTCTCACACACAGCCAGTGCACACTCAACAGAGTGGAAATAAGGTGTGAGGGTGGGGATTGGGTGGGGGCAAGTGGGACGCTGGGAGTGGGGGAGATTGGGATAGAGGGAGCTTAGGAGTGGGGGGAGATCGGGAGTGGGAGTAGACTGGGAGTGGGGGACAGTGGTGGGTTTGGGGGGTGTAGGTGGGCAAGCAATAGGATGAAATGTTTCTCTCAGATTACTGCTTCGTTCTTCAGGAATGTTCATTTCTCTCCAACAGCTTTGTCACTGAGGTGATAAACATATATTATGATGATGATGAGGCTGTTCAGGCAGACACTGAGCTGCAGGCCTTTGTGAAGGATATTTTTGTCTATGGACTGAAGGACGATAAACGTACAGGTAACTCTTGGTTTACAAAGGTCAGGATGACACGGATGGACAAGGGGATGGCCAGTATGTGTGCGTCAGGAACTTGTTTTGTTTGTCCTTCAACTTAAAAATAGTCGCCCACAATTGGCCTGAAACTGGCACCTGCTTGTATGACCCTTGATGAGGAATGTCAGGGAGCTATTCAAATGTAGTAGGTCTCCCAGCTGAGCCACACCTCGCCTGGAGCCTGCAGCAGGTATCACCCGCACGGACCCCGGACCTGCCCAAGACTGTCCTGTCACTCTGCTGGAGTTCTGCGGGATCCCAAGAAAGTACCTGCAGTTCCACTTCTCTTTGGCAAATTATGGCTTTTCCTGGGAAATAAACAAAACTCCTCCGGTCACTGAATGTCAGTGGTCAGTGTGTGGCTCCGTCTGGGAGAACTCCCAGGCCATAGAAGGGAGCAGCAGCACCACAGAGAGTACACCAGTCACCCAGGATCAACGGGTCTCAGCAGGGAACCAGGCCATTCGGTCCAATGTGTCACTGATATCTTGTTGAAACATCCATCAACCAATGCTCCTCCAATGCCCTTCAAATTTTTCCTTTTGAAATATTTATTCCATTTCCAAGTTATTATTGAATCTGCATCCACTAATCTCCTCAATAGTGCAGTCCAGATCATAATTCACCATCTAAAAGAATGAATTCTCCAGTTATTAGCCCCTTTGCTGGGAGAAACATGGTATTTATTTACTCCACGAAAGCCTTTCCTGATTTCATACACTTCTTTGTAAACTTTTCAGCCCTGTTTTCAAATTCCCTGCCTGTCCCTATCAATGTTCACCGATCCACAGAGCCCCTCACTCACCCCACCGCTCCCGGTGGCTCCTTCCCCTCAGTTGGCAAGGTCCTAACCTCTGGCATTCCATCTCCTGAGGGTGTTCCATAGCAACCCAGCTCCTGACCAATCCATTGGTCTTCTGGCCAAGTTTTTCCTTATGTAGCTGGGTGAGGTCGCCCCTGTGGGGTGTGTCGGGATACTTTGGTGTTGAAGCAGGTCATGCAGCCACCATGTCCACAGCGACCATCAAACATCCAAGGACACTAAATTCCTCTCACATCCCCATCAACTCCCCCCACCTGAGTTCTCCTGACACCCCCTACACTGGGGGCAATTTACAGCGGACGGTTAACCTATCATCCAGCATGTCTTTGGGATGTGGGAGGAAATCAAAGAAATGCTATATAAATACAAGTTGTTGTTGGCTTAAGGGGAACCCTGGCTTCACTGGATTCTCCACCTTCCTGAAGTTCCTCTTCTTGGAGACATTCTGGCAGGGAAAGCCCTGCCTGCTACCTCGGTCAGTACGTGGTCCGTCCGTGTCTCAGACCGTTACCTCTGCACTGACACTGAGTAACCGCAGCCGCCTGCACACCAGGCACGGTAACTGACCTGGTTTTAGCAGCTCCACCACCGCTGCACTGTGGTGGTGACCCTGTGACCCCCAGCTGCTCTCTGAGGGTCTTTACATCCAAGAATCGGGGCTGGACCATGGGTTTGACCTGCAGTTTGGCTTTGTTTTGATTTATGCCAGGCCGCCAGCTCCTGCTGATTGTGTCGTGTGGCCTGGCTTCCAACTGTGGGGCAGAGCTGGAGAGGGGGGAGGTGGTGGTGTAGAATACCTGGTTGGCCACACCATGCCTTGACCATCTGCAGCAGTGGGACTCAGCTCCACGCTGGTGAACGCAGCCTGTCTGAATGAATCTCAGATCCCTGACCTGGTCTCCCCTCCCAGAACCACTCTGCACAAGAATATTCATTCACAATAAACCAAGGGATTTTATTAAATAGATTAGCCGTCCCATCGCTGATATCACATGACCAAAGTTTAAGTATCAGTAAATTTTTGGCAATAAGAATAAATAATTGTTTTTCCTAATGCAGGATTCCCTAAATCAGTGAAGACGATTCAGAAACTGATCGAGTATCTGACCATAGTGATGTTCACCACCTCCTGTCAACACGCTGCCGTCAATTTTGGACAGGTACTGATTTGATTCCCAGATTTCCCGGTTGTACTGTGTCTTGTTCTGTGCAACTGTGGGACTGAGAAGCCCCATATCTTGTGTGCGTAACAGGTGTGGCACCAGACAAAGTCAAAGCTGAAGTTGAAGAACCTAACTCAAAGGATAAATGCAGCTCGATGCTGCTGCTGTTACACAGGGCACTGGGCAGTGGCCCTTCACAACGGCAGGCTCACTGCAGACCCAGTGGGAAAGAGCTCGAGCAGGATGTCGAGTGAGCTGCTTGTTAATGCCAGCTTTGTGCTCTCATCAGAGGCCCTTTTAACCTCCTTTGTGTGGGGTTCTGGTTCCAGCCTTGGATAAGCTTGAGCCGTAGGTGTCCAGGAATGGGCTGAGCTACCTCCTGACGGCTGCCGAGTGAGCAGGGTATTGATGCGACTGAAGGGAACTGGCAAGGGAAGTGCAGAACAAGGGGGCAGGGAGCAACTGAAGGCGGGAGTAGTGGGAACAGGTCAGTCAGTGCTGGGTCGGGGTTCATCCACACTCCAGCATTTACAGTGGCAGTTATTGGATCCCTGCTGAGGGAGGCTGCGACGTTGCTGTTGTCTCCAGCGGGTGTCACCAGCGGGTAACTCCAGCGGTCAGCTTTATCCTGGATGTCTCCTGCAGTCTAACTGCCCCCGGCCATCACTTCCTGCCCGGAGTTATGCAGGAAAGTGGTTGCTGGCCTTGAATACAGGAATGTTGGGCAGGTAGATGCAGAAGGGGTGGCTGGAAGCCCTGAGCGAACATTGTCAGAGCTTCTTCACATCACAACCCTGTTAGACGGGATGGAGGCTCGGGCCCAGTTAATGTTGAGGTGGTAGATGGTCTGTACGTCAATCGTAGGAGCCCAGTGGCCCTGTGCAGGGGCACATCTGCCTCTCCCCATGTGCTAGTAACACATGGGAGGTTGCCCAGTGAATCTCAACTCCTGGCCGTACAGCTTAAACCCAGGCCACTGAGGCAGAATAAATGGTGTATGTAAAAGGGAGAGGCAGACTGTGATTGTAAAATCATCCCATCTGTAAGAACCCGTCAGAGCTCCTGGAGCAGAGAAATGTCCCCTTTGGAAAGGGGAACCCAGTCTGAGTGTGAGTATTGTAATGTGAGTGTGCTCTGTGTTCACAGTACGACTGGTGCTCGTGGATCCCCAATGCCCCTCCCACAATGCGACAGCCTCCACCCTCCAAGAAGGGGGTTGTCACTGTGGAGTACATCATCGAGAGTTTACCAGACAGGGGGCGATCGTGCTGGCATCTGGGCGCAGTGTGGGCACTCAGCCAGTTTCAGGACAATGAGGTAACTCTGAGGATTAACCCACAGCCAGTACATGCCAGGGTGTGCCTGCCAAATCTCCCCAGTCTCTCACGGCCTGGGCTCCACACCACATTCCTGGAGACCAGCTACAAAGCTCAACATCGATTTTCAGCCGCAACCCTCAACAATACCTCTGTCACCTCCAGACTCAGCCACTCCAGTCGTCTGTAAACCATCCATCATCTGCACGTTTACTGCCCGTAACTTAATTCACAATGTGCGATGCCCCCACCACTGAGAGCAGGCTGGCTTCTCCCCCCCGGCACACAAAACCAGGAGCTGGGCTGGCTTTCTATGCACAAGTGACCAGGCAGGCTGGTAGTGCAAGGTGAATCCATCAGTCGATCAATAAGAGAATAAAAATCAAATTCTCCCCCTTCCCTCATTCCAGACCTTCAGTTTCCCTCTCCTTCCTCTTCCCTCACCTTTCTGTCCCTCATCCTATCTCCCTCTATCCCCCACTCTTTCCCTAACTCCAACTCAGCTACTCCTCCTCCATTTCTACTATTCGCCCTTTTTGTTGAGAGACCCCGTATTCCAGAGTGGGACGTGCTTCATGGGACCCCCTGTTCCAGAGGGATATTCTCTCTGGACCTTCAGCCCCCTCCCTCCTCCAGCAGCCCACCCTCCCTCCGTATTCTCTCCTCTAAAAGCTCTGAGGTATTTTCCTGCTCAGGAAAGGTTGAAGTTGGGGGCGGGATGGGGGCGGTGTCCTCTGCCCACTCATTTCTGACCCCAGTGTCAACATTGCCTTGGATCCTAATCAGGGATTCCTGTGCGGTATTTAAATAGCAAGAGCATTTGAATATTGATCATGATTTAACAATAGCTTGATCATAAAGTTATCACTTTTGTTTTTAAACCTCTCCATGATTTGTCCTCCCAATTTCTGGAATCTTTTCCAACCCTATAACCCTCCAAAATACCTGTCCTCTTTGAATTCTGCCTTCAACATTCTCAGTGAGTAATCCCTCCACCTTTAGAGGCTGTGGCTCCAGCTGCCAGGGCCCAAGTAACTCTCTGTCTCTCTCCCACTCCTTAAAGTGACCAAGCCTCTCTGCCCAGGCCTTGTCTATCTGCCCAACTGTCTCCTCAGCTGATTCAGTGGTGACTTTCCTGTGCAGTGTCTCAAGGCATTTTACTGCTGAACAAATACTTTCTTGTGTTAATCAGTGACTTGTGTTTAAATATTTATGATCTTTATTTCTGCAGCTGTTTCTTGGAATGTATCCTGATGAACACTTCATAGAGAAGCCAGTCAAGGATGCCATGAAAAAATTCCAAATGCATCTCCAAGAAATTTCACGGTGCATTGCAGAACGCAACAAGGATAAGAAGCTGCCGTATTACTACTCGTCTCCTGACAGAATCCCCAACAGTGTGGCGGTGTAAGGGGTGGGTCAGAGGGGTCCTGTCTGGTGCTACGGAACCAGCACTTCCTGCTTTTAGATACCTGCTGCCTGCTTTGTTCTTTTTCAATCAGCAACCTGTGGGAAAGATCCAGGCTAGAGCCCTGAAGTGCCTTCTGCTTAGATCCCAGTGTGACAGTGAAGCTGCAGCTCTGCTGATCTTTGATGCACTGGGCCCAGGTGTTCCCTGTCAACTCACCAAACCAGCAAGTGCCTCTCCTCATCATTGACAATCACTGCAAGTTTCACACCCCTGGGCCTGGTTATTCCAATGTTGTTGGCATTTAATAACTTTTTAAAATTTGTTTTTCAGGTAGAATTCAAATAGAATTTAAATCTCAAATAGAATTCAGCAAGCCAGCATTTAACAGCCATCCCAATTCTCCTGAAAACCTGATGTGCTGCTGCTACCCTCCCAGTGGGAGTGGTCCCACATTGTTGGATGGGGAACTGCAGCATCTCGAAGGAATAAAAGGTTCACATCAGCACCAGAAAACTATTGACTGTCATAAAAATCCATCTGGTTCACTCGTGTGCTTTAGTAAGTTTATCTGCGGCATACCCAGCCCCACAAGTGCCTGCCTGGCCCTGAACCATCCTAGCAAGTCTCTCAGTTGAAGCACAATTCGGGATAGGCATTAAATTTCAACCTTGCCGGTGACACCACAGTCTGTCAACAAATAAATTAAAATTTATCTCATCCACAAAGCATTTGTATGAGACTCTGTTATCTTTTGTAACAAGAAAATATATGAGCCATCCTCAGCCACACCCTGACCTTTGCTAAATGTCTCTGGAGCTCAGGAGTTGTGGAGGTGAGATGACAGCTCTCTTGAATGGCCTTTGTTGTGCTCCGTGCCCTGACTCAAGGGTGCAGGTGTTGGTAAAAATTTCTCTCCAGACTTTCGCTGGTCTTCCAGAGACCTCTGTGGTCCAGCCCATGAAGGGAAGGACAATGTAGCAGGTGAGAGGAAAGCAAGGCCTGAAGCATCATCTGGAACAGCCCCACAGTAAAGCCTCTCAGGTCTGACCTGCTCCTTAGAATAAAGAAGCTTCTAAACTGCTGCCACCAGATGCACCAGCAGTGTCTGAGGAGGTCTGCAGACCGAGACATGAAAGACTTGATCAGACAATAGATCACACAGGAAGTCTGCCCTCTGTACACGTTGCCAGTGAGATCAGAGAAACTGGTTAAACTAACGTCAAACTGGATTTACAATTGATGGTCCAAGCCAGCCGTACAAAAGACTAACATCCCCGAGTTCATCTGTCATTCAGTCAGTCCTGGCTGCTTTTGACAGCTGGAAAGTTCCAGATTTAAATCCCTTTTATGTGACGAGGTGTTGCTGATGTTACCTGAGTAATCTGCCGTTAATTTTTAGCCACCCCTCCTTTTATTTCAGCCTCCCTATCATCTTCAACAACTCAGTTTGATTACCCTGTACCTTCAGGACTCAATATAACACAAAGCTGCTCTTCACAACCCAGAGCTTCACCACACACTGGTGCAATGTAAACAGAAACTGCTGGACATAGCAGGTCATGCAGCTCCTGTGGACAGAGAAAGAGTTTCCCTCTTCACACGCTGCCTGACCTGCTGAGTATTAGCAGCATTTTCTTTTTCCATATGCGATTTCCAACATCTGCAGTTTTGTCCAGGTGAATCTGCACTACTGCCTCGTTCTGGTCGGTATACACCCACCCTGAGTTCCAATCCCCAGACCGGTGGAGGGTCACGAGAGCTCTGACTAGCTACAATGCCACTCCTACCATCTGCCCTTCAACAGCAGGGGGTGGGGACGTACGCTGGAACCCACCACTGGATAAAACCACAGCTGTGGAGCATACGTGGGAGGTCTCTCCGCGTTAACACCATGGGCTGGAGATGTGCAGAGACCGTGTGACACTGTGGTGTCTGGGAGACCTCTGCCGCTCAGCACAAAGGGGTGGGGTTACTTGAAGAAGCCCACTGCCTTTCATCAATACTTGATGATCTTCCATCAGCATGACTTTGTCTCGGTGGTACCTCTGGGACCGTCCATCGATCGGGGTCCTCTGTTACACAACTGCTCAGGATGAACCTCGACACAGACCCTCACATCATTTCCCAGACCTTTTTCACAACCACACAGTCCACGATGAGGTGGGCGACCATCTCGTCCTCATCACAGCCGTCCCGAGGGCAGTGTGCACTGCGGGTGAGACTCTGACCGTGCAGGAAGGCTCTGACGGGGAGGGTCCCTCTCACTGCTTGTAGGTGAGCTCTGGCTGTGAGGCCTTCTGCCAAATGGTTCTGACAGTCTGCTCAGAGGAACCGTCCCACTGGATCCATCGTGTCCTGCAGGACGTCCCGTGCTGACCACTGCCTAAGGGACTTGTGGTCCAAGGTGTTTTCCTGAAAGAACTTCTCTAGAAGGCACAAATAGTACAACAAGGTGCAGCTGAATGTACCCTCGTGGGAAAGTATCTCACAGCCCGTTCCCTGTTCTCACTCTGGAATGATAACGTACAGAGGGAGCAGGTGAAGTCTCCAGAGGCTCCCTCCACCCGTTAACTGGGAGGGAAAGAAGGGATGATCCATCAACACTGTGAGTGCCGTGTGAGGCAGCCTGGGATATCTCACTGTCAGGTGGTAGGGAAACGAGGGGTGTACAGTAACAGTGTGGGGAGGGGGTGTACAGTAACAGTGAGGGGTGGGAGTGTGGGGAGGGGGTGTGGGGAGGGGGTGTACAGTGAGGGGTGGGAGTGTGGGGAGGGGGTGTGGGGAGGGGGTGTACAGTGAGGGGTGGGAGTGTGGGGAGGGGGTGTACAGAGACAGTGAGGGGTGGGAGTTTGGGGAGGGGGTGTACAGTGACAGTGTGGGGAGGGGGTGTGAGGAGGGGCCCTCTGTCCTTTAACTCTGCTGAGTGTGAATGAACAGAGTCACTCTAATTTTAATCTTAAACACCCTAAATGGAGAAGCCTTCTACCCTGTAACTCTGTGTGAACGGATTATTTCCATGTCATGTACTATCCTGACTCGGAAATCTATTGCTGGTCATTTGTCATCAGTGGATCCAGATTCTGGAATTCCCTCTCCGCCAGCACTGAGGGAGCACCTTCACCAGAGGGACTGCAGTGATGCAGGGAGGTGCCTCATAGAACCATAAGAACAGGCCATTCGGCCCTTCTAGTCTGTGCTGTAACTTTATTCCGCTAGTCCCATTGACCTGCACCCGGTCCATAACCCTCCAGACCTCTCCCATCCATGTATCTATCCAATTTATTCTTAAAATTTAAGAGTGAGCCCGCATTTACTACATCAGATGGCAGCCCGTTCCACAATTTCACCACTCTTTGAGTGAAGTTCCCCCTAATGTTTCCCCTAAACCTTTCCCCTTTCACCCTAAAGCCATGTCCTCTTGTACTTATCTCTCTTAATCTAGGTGGAAAGAGCCTACTCGCATTAACTCTGTCTATACCCCTCGTAATTTTGTAAACCTCTATCAAATCTCCCCTCATTCTTCTCTGCTCCAAGGAATAAAGTCCTAACCTGTTCAATCTTTCCCTGTAACTCAACTCCTGAAGACCCGGCAACATTCTAGTAAATCTCCTCTGCACTCTTTCAATCTTACTGATATCCTGCCTATAGTTAGGTGACCAGAACTGCACGCAATACTCCAAATTTGGCCTCATCAATGATTTATACAACCTCACCATAACATCCCAACTCCTGTAGTCAATACTTTGATTTATGAATGCCAGGATGCCAAAAGCCTTTTTACAACCCTGTCTACCTGTGACGCCACTTTCAGGGAATTATGTATCTGAACCCCCAGATCCCTTTGTTCCTCCGCACTCCTCAGTGCCCTACCATTTACTGTGTATGTCCTCCCTTGATTTGTCCTTCCAAAATGCAACACCTCACACTTGTCTGAATTAAATTCCATCTGCCATTTTCTGGCCCATTCTTCCAGTTGGTTCAGATCCCTCTGCGAGCTTTGAAAGCCTTCCTCGCTGTCCACAACGCCTCCAATCTTAGTGTCATCAGCAAACTTGCTGATCCAATTTACCACATTATCATCTAGATCATTGATATAGACAACAAACAACAATGGCCCCAGCACAGATCCCTGAGGCACACCACTAGCCACGGGCCTCCAGTCTGAGAAACAATCATCCACTCTCTGTCTTCTCCCACACAGTCAATTTCGAATCCAGTTTACAACCTCCTAATGGATACCTAGTGTCTGAACTAACCTCCCATGTGGGACCTTGTCAAAAGCCTTACTGAAGTCCATGTAGACAACATCCACAACCATTCCTTCATCTACTTTCTTGGTAACCTCCTCAAAAAAACTCTACAAGATTCGTTAAACATGATCTACCATGCACAAAGCCATGCTGACTATCCTTAATCAGCCCTTGGTTGTCCAAATACTTGTATATCCGATCTCTCAGAACACCTTCCAATGATGTCAGGCTCACCGGCCTGTAATTTACCTGGTTTACTTTTAGAGCCTTTTTTAAACAACAGAACAACATGAGCTACCCTCCAGTCCTCCGGCACCACACCCGTGGCTAAGGACATTTTAAATATATCTGCCAGGGCCCCTGCAATTTCTACACTAGTCTCTCTCAAGGTCTTGAGGAAATATCTTGTCAGGCTCTGGGGATTTATCTACCTTTATTCGCTGTAAAGCAGCAAGCACCTCCTCCTCTTTAATCTCTGTATGTTCGATGAAACTATTGCTTGTTTCCCTTCCTTCCATATCCACGATGCCAGTTTCCTGAGTAAATACTGATGCAAAAAAATTGTTTAAGATCTCGCCCATCTCCTGAGGCTCCACACACAGACAACCACTCTGATCTTCTAAGGGACCAATTTTGTCCCTTACTATCCTTTTACTCTTAATATACCTGTAGAAACCCTTTGGGTTTACCTTCACATTATCTGCCAAAGCAACCTCATGTCATCATTTTGCCTTCCTGATTTCCTTCTTTAGTATTTTCTTACATTTTCTATACCCTTCAAGTACCTCATTTGGTCCTAGTTGCCTATGCCTGCTATACACCTCTCTCTTTTTCTTAACCAGAGCATCAATATCCCTTGAAAACCAAGGCTCCCTGTGCTTATTAACTTTGCCTTTAATCCTGGCAGGAACATGCAAACTACACTCTCAAAATTTTGCCTTTGAAGGCCTTCCACTTACTGAGCACATGCTTGTCAGAAAACAACTTATCCCAATCCACCCTTCCTAGATCCTTTCTCATTTCCACAAAATTGGCCTTTCTCCAATTTAGAATCTCAACTCGAGGACCAGACCTGTCCGTATCCATAATTAACTTGAAACTAATGACATTATGGTCACTGGACCCAAAATGTTCCCCTACACATACTTCTGTCACCTGACCTGTCTGGTTCCCTAGTAGGAGATCAAGTATTGCATTCTCTCTCGTTGGTACCTCGATATATTGATTTAGAAAACTTTCCTGAACACACTTGACAAATTCCAAGCCTTCCAACCCTTTCGCAGTGTGGGAGTCCCAGTCAATATGCGGAAAGTTAAAATCCCCTAGTATCACAACTTTCTGTTTCTTACATCGGTCTGCTATCTCCCTACAGATTTGTTCCCCCAATTCTCTCTGACTATTGGGTGGTCTATAGTACAACCCTATAGTGTGGCCACACCTTTCCTGTTCCTCAGCTCCACCCTTATGGCCTCTTTAGAGGAACCCTCCGGGCTGTCCTGTCTAGGCACAGCTGTGATATTTTCCCTGACCAGTAATGCCGCTCCTCCCCCTTTCATCCCTCCCCCTCTATCATGTCTGAAACAACGGAACCCCGGTACATTAAGCTGTCAGTCCTGCCCCTCCTGCAACCAAGTCTCACTAATAGCAATAATGTCGTAATCCCATGTGCCAATCCACACCCTAAGCTTATCTGCCTTACCTACAATACTCCTTGCATTGAAATAGATGCACCTGAGAACATTTCTATCACTACAAACCTTTGATTTCTGTCGATACCTGCAGACCTCGCATGACCTTTATCCTCCTCCATCTCACTATCTGCTCTAACACTCCGGTTCCCCTCCCCCTGCAAATCTAGTTTTAAACCCCCCAGAGCAGCACTAGCAAACCTACCTGCAAGTATGTTAGTCCCCCTCCAGTTCAGGTGCAAACCGTCCCTTCGGAACAGGTCCCACCTTCCCTGGAACAAAGCCCAATTGTCCAGAAGCATGAAGCCCTCCCTCCTGCACCATCTCCTTAGCCACGTATTTAGCTGCATGATCCTCCTATTTCTAGCCTCACTAGCACGTGGCACAGGTAGCAATCCTGAGATTGCAACTTTGGAGGTCCTGTCTTTCAACTTTGCACCTAATTCTCTAAACTCTCTTTGCAGGACCTCCTCCTCCTTCCTATCCACATCATTGGTCCCATTGTGGACCATGACATCTGGCTGCTCACCCTCCCCCCTGAAAATATCAAGAACTCGATCTGAGATATCATGGACCCTGGCACCAGGGAAGCAACAGACCATCCAGGATTCTCGATCTCTCCCACAGAACCTCCTATCTGTCCCCCTAACTATTGAATCCCCATCACTACCGCTCTCCTCTTTTCCCTCCTTCCTTTCTGAGCTGAGGGTCCCGCCTTCTCCATGGACGATTGGGATCTGCTCGTTGCCAACTGCTGGTTGACAATAAGCAGATCCCAAAAATGAATACAAAGCTGCCCTTTAACTCTGTGGGAGCTTTCTGTACATTCCCAGCATGGCCTGCAACACACACAGGGCTTTTGAACATTACGGTGTGAAAGCAGAGAGGGGCCTGCTCTATGAAATAGGAATGTCTGGAAGGGACCTCTGTCCCCTAACACAGGGTGGCAATGTCTGACTTGTGAGTGTGTGGGTTTTTGTTGACTTCCAGCCTTATGGAACAGACTCCAGTTTCACCCCGAGCCAAGGTTTATTGAGTTCCTCTAAAGTTTGCCTCAGGTTCTCAGCAACACTCAGTGTCTGTGTCCCCGACCACTGCTGGGACATCACCTCCGCTGGATCTTGCTGTGTTCTCCTGACTGCCTTCCTCGATGTCTCAGAGACATTTCAGGTGTATAATTAACATATTAGTGTACAATTCTTTAACCCTTAACTTACCTAACCAAGCTTCCCACTGGGCCACACAAAGAGAATTTTACAACTATTCACACACAGAAGAGGGTTTTCTGGATACTGCATCCCCCTCAAGGATAAATATTCTCAACTAAATCCTCACCATTAATTAAATATGATTGTCCTTTCAGAAGTCCATGTTGGCTCTGCTCAATCCCACTATTCTGTTCAAGGGACCAAACCTTGGTGTCCAGAGGTAACGGCATCCTGTGGGAAGCAACAAAGGAGAACATCAAGAGGTTCTTCATCCGCAGAGGGGTCCAGAAAGCAAAACAGAGTCAGAGGGAACTGTACCAACTCCAGACAGACCTGCAGCAACTCCTCCTTCTGCAGTCAAGGGGGGTGGATGTGAAGGAGGAACTCCAAGAGGCAAAGAACCAGCAAGCCCAGCTCCACACCTCCGAATCCTCCAAGATTATCTTCCAATCCAGGGTTCGCTTCGTGGAGCAGGATCAGACGTGCTCACGTTTCTTCTTCCAAAAGGTGCACAGTGTGATCCACAGCCTTAAGGAAGAGGACGGCTCAGTAGCATCCTCGCAGATCCTTCTATGCCAGTCTGTACGACAAAAAGGCCACAGACAGCACCGCCTCCCAGAACTTCCTGTCCTCTATCACGGAGATCTTAGCAAGCGGGAAAGTCTGGACCAACCACTGACCCCGGGGGAGCTGACTGGCTCCGTCCGTTCCTTTGATTCGAATAAAACTCCCAGAAGCGACGGCTTACTGGTGGACCTGTACTTGGCTCTGTGGGACTGGATGGGCCCGGACCTGCTGGAAGTGTACAATGCCGTGCTTCGGGCTGGCAGCATGTCAGAATCCATGAGGAAGGACATCATTACCCTCATCTACAAGCAGAAGGGGGAGAGGGGACAAAGGGGTGAACACCTGCCTTGTCACTTGGACCAGGAGAAGGCCTTTGACAGGATATCACACACGTACATGTTGGACGTGCTCTCCAAAATGGGCTTTGGGGAGGGAATCAGGAATTGGATCCAAATGCTCTGCACAGACATCCGTAGCGCAGTCCAAATCAATGGGCAGGAAACAGACAGCTTCCCCATCAAGTCTGGAGTCAGGCAGGGCTGCCCTCTCTCCCCTGTCTTGTTCGTGTGCTGTATAGAACCCTTTGCCGAATCCATCAGGAAGGACGAGAGCATCAGAGGGGTGACGTTGCCAGGCAGCGGGGGCACCCAGGTGAAAACCTCCCTGCACATGGATGACGTCGCCGTCTTCTGCTCGGACCCGAGGTCAGTCGGCAGATTGATCAGCATCTGCGACCGGTTTGAGTCGGCATCAGGGGCCAGAGTTAACCGCGCGAAGAGCGAGGCTATGCTCTTCGGTAACTGGCCTGACCGATCCAACGTCCCCTAAACCATCAGGCCTGACGATCTGAAGGTGCTGGGGATCTGGTTCGGAGGGGCCGGGGCGTGCAACAAAAATTGGCGGGAGCGGATTGGGAAGGTGAAGCAGAAACTGGGACTGTGGGAACGGCGCTCCCTATCGATAACTGGGAAGAACCTGGTCATCAGGTGTGAGGTGCTCCCAGGGCTGCTGTACTTGGCGCAGGTGTGGCCTGTTCCTCGCTCCGGCTTGGAAATCACCTGCGCCGTCTTCCGGTTCATCTGGGGATCCGAGATGGAGCGGGTCCAACGGGTCACCATGCACAAGTCCCTGGACAATGGAGGTAAAGGTGTCCCCAATGTCGCCCTCATCCTGATGACCACCTTCATCTGTGGCTGCATCAGGCTGTGCGTCGAACCAAAGTATGTGGGCACCAAGTGTCCCTGCTGTTGCGAAGGATGGGCCTGGCCCTGTGGTCACACAACGTCCCAGTCAGCTGGACGTTGATGCACTGCCTGTCCTTCGTGGAGAAGTTCTTCCAGACCAACACCTTTGACCACGTCCATCAGGCAGTGGTCAGCACGGGACATCCTGCAGACACTGCAGGAGAAGGACTCAATGGATACTGTGGGGTGGCTCCCTGAGCAGACTGTCCAGACCATCTGGCAGAATGTCTCATCGCCAGAACTCACCAACAAGCACCAAGACCTCACTTGGCTGGCGGTGAGAGGGGTCCTCCCAGTCAGATCCTTCCTGCATGGTTGGAACCTCACTCCCAGCGCGCGCTGCCCCCGGGAGGACTGCACTGGGGATAAGATGGTCGCCCACCTCTTTGCGGGCTGTGAGTTTGCGAGGAGGGTGTGGCGAAGGATGCAGGGGTCCTTGTCACGGTTCATCCCCAGCAGCAACGTAACAGAGGATTCTCTGATCTACGGGCTGTTCCCGGGGGCACACACAGAGACGGACATCAACTGCTGCTGGAAGGTCATCAACTCGGTGAAAGACGCCCTTTGGTCTGCCCGAAACTTGTTGGTCCTCCAGCACTGCGAGATGTCCGTAGGGGAATGCTGCCGGCTGGCATATTCCAGGCTGCAGGAGTACGTGCTGAGGGACGCACTGAAGCTGGGCGCAGCCAACGCAAAGGCTCGATGGGGAAGGACTACAGTTTAGGGTTCTTCTGCCACTGGAGAGGGAGGCAAGGAAGCTCCTAAATATTGTAAATATGGGACTGGGTAGCCCCCACGTGTGGCATCGGTGCTGTTTTATATATAAAAAGGTAACACTAATGAATGATCTGTACAAGAATGTAAAGGCTTGCACTGTTTTATAATTGTATATAGTTTGTCTTTTATTATAGATAAAGTTTATTTTGGAATAAAAAAACAGCATCCCGAGTGTTCCATCTTGTAATGATAGCTGTTGTTGTACCTGGGGGGGGGGGGGTAAGATGTGTGGGACAGGCTTGGGGTTCAAGGTATTAATAGGTCCAACTCTCCTATCAGCACTCTATCATCCCAGGAATCAACAGGATCGTCCAAGGGTTGGGGATTGAATGGCTCTCGCCCTCACTGCACGCCCAACTGCTCCCTGCCTTCCACATTCCCCGAAGTTCACACCAGCCAATGGCTGCGGTCTGCTGGGCCGGGAGCTTCCTGTTCTTCTTCACACGGCTCTTTCTTATCTTTATAACCATCAGCACATCACAGTCCGCAGGGTGCATGGGGCAGAGGTCGTTCATTGTACAGATATTTAATTGATAATTCATACACTAGGCTCTAGTTTGCAATTTGCTTTGCCACCTTTGCCAATGAAATATCTAACATGGTGTGGATATTTCACACCTCATCTCCGTTGTGATCCTATGGCTTTTCCACCTTCTGTTTAAACAAGAGATTAAAAGACACTTGGACAGGTACACGGATGGGAAAGGTTTCGAGGGATATAGGTCAAACGCAAGCAAATGGGACTGGCTTAGATGGGAATCTTGGTCAGCATGGACCAGTTGGACCAAAGGGCCTATTTCTGTGCTTCAATACTCTATGACTCCATGATAATGTTGATCTGAAACTAGATGTGGTGATGTTTTGCTATTAAGAACATTTCTTGAGGCCAGAACTGTGTGATTTCCCTCCCAAAATGAAAGGCCCATTTGCTAGATGAACATCCCGAGCTTTCCCTGATTCTGTAGGTTGACCACATTATTTCCAAATAAGACAATCATTGTACTGTCGGCTAGAACAGCTATAGATTCAAGTTCAACAATGTCACTAAGATAACAACAATGCTCAGCAGGGTGGATCTGTGCTCTAACCCCTGTGGGACACTGCTCTTCCTCAGTTCTCTTGACCAGACCCTATCTTCTCAGGTGTGTCTGAAGATGTCCCATCCCTCCCCTTGGTTATCAGTCTGCAGTCCTGACCTGGAATTGTCATGACAGCTAACAATGACCTTGCTACTGGACACACTGGCTACACCAGTCTTTAACCTTTCAATAATCAGCCAAGCTCCCCATCTTACCTAATGATACAATTTTACCATTAGTCAGAAGAGAAGATCAAAAGGGGTTGGTTTGATATTATACCCTCTGACCTTCAATTCCATGGGTGTGGGTGAAATATTCTTCTGCTCACTGACATCATGTGGTGGGAACATGTGGAGGAGGCCTCTGTCCTTTAAAACTACCTTCACCACCACTTGGTCCGGAGCCTCCTCTGCCTCGGCAATTTAACTGCTCATCCCCCTCTGGGTGAAAGAATTCTTCCCCTCTAAACCTCTCACTCCTAAGTTAAACTGAAGCCCTCTGGTTACAGAGACCTCTGCTGTGGGTATAAAGTCCATTTCCCTTCACAGATGCTGCCTGACTTGCTGAGTTCCTCCAGCAGTTTGGATTTTGCTCCAGATCCAACCGTCTGTTGTCTCCCCTGTGTCTCTGTGTTACCACTGGCTACCCTATCTGTGCTCTTCATAACCTTGTGCACCTCTGTCAGGTCCCTCCTCAGCCTCCACCGCACCAGATCAGTCAGTAAGTTGGACAGAGCAATGGCAGATGAATTTAATCATGAAACATGTGAAGTGAGGCATTTTTGGAGGACTAACAATGCTACAAGGAATGGTAGGACCCTAGGAAATAGAGGATCAGAGGGACCTTGATGTAAATGTCCAGGGATTCCTGAAAGCAGCAGGAGAGGTGGGTGAGAAGGCAGGTCGGATACTTGTGTTCATTAGCCGGGACGTGGAGCATAAGGGCAGGGGGTCTTGGTGCAACAATGTAAAATATTGGTCAGCTCACAGCTGGAGTTCTGTGTGCGGTTCTGGTCACTGCACTATAAGAAGGGAATGAGTGCACTGGAGAGGGTGCAGAGGAGATTCACCAGGATACTGTCTGGGATGGAGCAACGACAGAGAGACTGAAGATGCAGGGGCTTGTTTTCTTTCAAGCGGAGGAGGCTGAGGGTGACCTGGTGGAGGTAAGCAAAATGATGAGGGGGATAGTGAGTGTAGATGGTGAGAAACATTCCCTTAGCAGAGGTGTCTATGACCTTAGAGTGAGAGATAGGTGACCTAGTGGGGATCTGAGGAAGAATTTTTCAGCCACAGTGTGGATCACACTGCCTGAGGGGACATAGAGGCAGAGACTCTCACAACACAAAAAATATTGAATTGAACATTTGAAATGCCTTGAAGGCTACCGGCCGAGTGCTGGGAAGTGAGGCTAGTTATTGATGGGCACCTGATGGCCGGCATGGACCTGATGGGCCAAAGGGCCTATTTCCTTGCTGTATGATCCGATGATCCTCTGACTCTCCCAGGCTGTACACACACAGGCCCAGCTGACACCTGCCCACTGCCACCGATCAACGTCCTGGCTTCAGATTCCGCGACAGGTTTGCTGGGACACGTAGAGATCTCACCCTCGCCGTCGGTGTGTCTTCCCCCTCCCTCTCACCACGACATTCCCTGTTGCTGTGGGCCTGTGGTGGGGACTGTGGCTTCTCTACCACCGAACACCGAGGCTGGTTGACGAGAATGACAAGGAGATCCCGGAGCTAATTAACCACAAACACCAACTAACCTGGATTGGAAGCTCCACCACACCCCAGGAGAAGACAAAAAACTCTACAGGCACCACAAGGCCAAGCTTCGACGTGGTGGGGGAGAGAGCACAGGAGGACCAGCCACTCACTGATATCCTCCTGCCTCACCTGTAACCCAGATGACCAAGGACAACCTCTCTGGGAGCCTAAAATGGAGGTGGTCATCAAGCGCAGAGAGGCAGTCGTCCGTGGGAAGGAATGTGTCAGGGACTTCCTCAACCATGACTCCTGTTTGGCCTGTCCTGTGGTTTTCCTCACATTTTCTGTAGCTGCAGCCTTCTGTTCATCTCGCTGTGTGCTGGAAACATCAGATAAGGAGTGCGGACTGACTCACCTTCCCTTCTCTAAGATGCTCATGTCCTCTGTCAATGCGATAAGATGGCAACCTGTGACTACCAAAGCATCAGGTGAGTAATAAACAGATGTGTACCTTTAAACGCAGCGTTTTGCACGGGGGCACGGTCCTCTGTGCCGCTTCAACTATACTGGTGGGACTGGAGCCACATACAAGGAAGGCTGATCACTTTCCCTGATGGAGCCAGGAAGGTTTTCAGGATCCTCTGGTAGTTTCACGGTCGCCACCAGTGGTTCTACTGGCACAGGTTTGTTTAATAAACCAAATGTATATTCCTGGTAGCTATGTGGTCCTCAAGTTCCAGCAGTTCCCCAAAACACAGAAAACAGGAGCAGGAGCAGGCTGCTCGATAACTTCAGGGCTGGTCTGACCTTAGTCTCAGCTCCACTCTCCTGCATGTCCACCAGATCCTTGACTCCCCACAGTCCAAAGCTCTGCCTCAGCCCTGAATGTGTTCAACAGCTCTCCCTGCACAGTTGTCTGGGCTAGAGGATCCAAAGAGTCTTCTCCCCCTGAGAGGAGAAATTCTTCAGTGGGTGGCCCCTTATTCTGACACTATGCCCCATGGTTCTAGATACCCTTACCAGGGAAACATCCTCTCAGCATCCACCCTGTCAATCCTTTAATAAGATCACCTCTCACTCTCCCAAACTCCAGAGAGTAACACCTCGACATGTTCAACCTCTCTTCATACATCAACCCCTCCATCCTCGGAATCAACCCAGTGAACTTCTCTGCACAGCTCCCAATGCAAACGTATCCCTCCTTAAATGAGACCAAATTTCACAGTGCTCCAGATGCAGTTCCGCCAATGTTGTGTAAAGTTGTAGAAAGATTTCCCTGCATTTATAATCCATCCTCTTTGCAATAAAGGCTGTTTCCTGTTTCTAGTTACTTGCTAATATATGTTTTGAAACACTCTTGTTACAGATCAGCCACGATGTGCAACCTAACTACATGTCCCTTAGACCTTACCTCAGATCCCTCAATAACATCAGATGCAAATATTTATCAGTCCCAGATTTAAAATGAATTATTAATTTAAAATAAATCCTAGGTACAGAGGAGACGTCAGAGGTAAGTTTTTTACTCAGAGAGTGGTGAGTGTGTGGAATGGGCTGCCGGCAACAGTGGTGGAGGCGGATACGATAGGGTCTTTTAAGAGACTGTTAGATTGGTACATGGAGCTTAGAAAAATAGAGGGCTATGGGTAAGCCTAGTAATTTCTAAGGTCGGGACATGTTTGGCACAGCTTTGTGGGCCGAAGGGCCTGTATTGTGCTGTAGATTTTCTATGTTTGTATTGGCCAAGCAGAGGCGGCTACTTGCTGAAGAGGGTTATTAATATTCTGAAATCCAGCAACTACAACCCTAGATCGCCTTATCCCCTCCCTTGCCAACCAGGACTCATTGTGATAAATCTGTGCTGTACTGTCACCAGTATCTCCTTCCCAAAATGTGGCACCCAGAAGTGATCACAGCTCAAACCAGGGCTCTAGCCACACCTGCATCAACCTCTCTGAGTCCCATTCCTCCAGTTATAAAGGCCAGCCCTATGCCCGGCTATGTAACAGCCATCTACATGGGCCCAAAGTCACCTTGGGCCTGCACTGCTCCAACCTTTTACCATTTAGAAAGTACTTCTTTTCGGGTCCAGTGTGGATTAAGTCGTATTTGCTTGTGCCAAAATTCATGTCACAATTAAATCTATTTGCTCAATTGATCAATGTGTCCTTCTAATTGCAATCTTCCATCTGCATGGTTTATAACGTTGTTTATAACACTGTGTTCCTGACAAATTTGCACACGTGGCCCTTTATCCCAGCACCAGTTTGTAGATTGGCAGCATTGTTATACACTGCCAGTTATCTTTTTGTCCTTGATCTCACATGTCACTCAGCGACAGTTCCCAGCTGGATTAATAATCTGCTATCACTTCCAGCAACATTGGATTAACTAATTGGAACTTCATCAAGTTCTTCAGGAAGTTCAGTCAAGTATCGCAAAGTATAAAACTGCAGATCCCACAGTCTGAAACAAAAATAGGAAATGACAGAAATACTCAGCGGATCAGGAAGTACCTACAGAGGGAGAAACAGAATTAAGATTACAGGTCAATGAAAGGTCAACACCTGACCTGAACACAATACTCTGTGTGTTGTCTCACCTACACAATTGCAGTAAGACATTTTAACTCTTGTATTTAAATCATCTTTCAATAAAGGTCAACGTGCTCATTGCCTTCTGGGTTGCTGACTGTGTCTGCAAGTTAGCTTTCAGTGATGGGTGAAGAAGGACTCCCGGGGTTCTGAACACCAACGCCTTTCAATCCCTCACCATTTCACCAAGACTCCGCTTTTCTACTTTCTCTAACAAACTGGATGACTTCACATTTTTCCACGATATATTCAGCCACCTCCTCTCTCATTCACTCTCCATATCACCAGACATTCCTCTGCATTCTCGCACAGTCAGCAAACTTGGATATATTACACCAAGTCCTCTCATCAAAATCATCCCCAGGACTGATCCCTGCAGCACTCATAGAGTCACAGAGTAATACAACACAGAAGCAGGCCCTTCGGCCCAGCTCATCCATGCTGGCCAAGTTGCCTAACTGAGCTGGTCTCATCTGCCTGCGTTTGGCCCATATCCCTCTAATCCTCCTATCCTCCTATCCAAAGTATGTCTAAATGTCTTTGAAACATTGCACATACCCCCCTCTAACACTTCCTCTGGCAGCTCGTTCTATATACCCACCACCCTCTGTGTGACAAGGTTGCCCCTCAGCTCCCCTTTAAATCTTTCCCCTCTCACCTTAAACCCATGTCCTCTAGTTTTAGACTCCCCCACCCTGGGGAAAAGGCTGTGACCATCCACCTTATCGATGCCCCTCATGATTTTACAAGCCTCTGTAAGGTCACCCCTCAGCCCCCTGCGTTCCAGGGAAAAGAAGCCCCAGACTATCCAGTCTCTCCTTACAACTCAAGCCCTCCAGTCCCAGTAATATCCTCGTGAATCTCTTCTGCATCCTTTCCAGCTTAATGACATATAGCAGGGTGACCAGAACTGCACACACAATAGTCCAAGTGCTGCCTCACCAATGTCTTGTACAGCTGTAACATGATGTCCCAACTCTTGTACTCAATACCCTGACCGACGAGGGCAAGTGTGCCAAATGCCTTCTTCACTACAGATGCTGCCTGATCCGCTGCATTCCACCAATATTTTGTGTGTTGCTCCAGATTCCAGCATCTGCAGTCTCCTGTGTCACCTTCTTCACCACCCTGTAAACCTGTATCTCCACTTTCAGGGACCTGTACCACCAGGTCTTTGTGTTCTGCAACACTCTCCAGGGCCCTGCCATTTACTGTGCAAGTCCTGCCCTGGTTTAACTGACCAAAATGCAACACCTCACCCTTGTCTGAATTAACTTCCATCTGCCATTCCTTGGCCCACTTCCCCAGTTGATCTCGATCCTGCTGTAACCTTAGATGACCTTCCTTCACTGTCCACTATACCACCAATTTTGGTGTCATCCACAAATTTACTGACTATACCAACTACATTTGCATCCAGGTCGTTAATATATGAAAAACAACCATGGACCCAGCACCGATCCCTGCAGCACATCACTAGTCACAGGCCTCCAGTCTGAAAAACAACCTTCAACGTCCTCTGTCTCCTCCCATCAAGCCATTTCTGTATCTAATTGGCGAGCTCACCTTGGACCCCATGTAACTCACCTTCCAGACCCGCGGGACCTTGTCAAAGACCTTGTTAAAGTCCACATAGACAATGTCTACCACCCTGTCCTTGTCAAGCCTCTTGGTCACCTCTTCAAAAATCTCAAATTGGTGAGACACAATATCCCACACACAAATCCATGCTGACTATCCCTAATCAGTCCTTGCCTTTCCAAATGCAGGCAGGTCCTTTCTCTCAGAATCCCCTCCAGTAACTTTCCCACCACTGATGTCAGGCTCACTGGCCTGGAGTTCCCTGGCTTGTCCTTGCAGCCCTTCTTATACAACAGTACAATATTCGCCACCCTCCAGTCTTCCATTACATCACCTGTGGCTAACGATGATACAAATATCTCTGCCAGGGCTCTGGCAGTTTCCTCCCTGGCTTCCCACAATGTACTAGGATACACTTGGTCAGGCCCTGCGGACTTATCCACCTTAATACACTTTAAGACAACCAGCACCTTCTCTTTTGTCATATGGATATGATGTCTTGATCAGTGTTCTCTTCCCTGAATTCCCTGTCTTCCATGGCTTTCTCCATGACAAGAAATATTAACTTAAGACCTCACCCATCTCCTGTGGCCCCACACATAGACCACCACACTGATCCATAAGGGGACCTACTCTCTCCCTCGTTACCCTTTTGCTCTTCATACACTTGTAGAATCTCAAATGATTCTCCTTCACCTGATCTGCCAAAGCTCTCTCATATAACCCCACTGGTCACAGCCCCCAATCCCACAAAAGGTCCATTTATTCCTTCTTTCTAGTTTCTAACCATGACCTGATCCTCAATCCACACCAGTATATTACACCCAGTCCTGTGTGTTCCAATTTTGATCAATAATATCTTGTGTGTCACCTTATTAAAAGCTTTCTGAAAGTCCAAATACACCTTGATCAACTGGTTCCCTTTATCCATACAACTTGTACCAACCTCAAAACTTTTCCAGGTTTTCCATAAACCTATGCTGACTCCACCCAATGTTTGAAATGCCTTTTCTGCCACTTCCTTAGTAATAGATTCCAGCATTTTCCCACCTCCCGATGTCAGGCGACTGGTGTGTAGCTCTCTGGTTTCTCTCTCCTTCCTTTCTGAAATGGTGCGTTATGTCTGAGACCTTCCAGTTTCTGGGAACCTTTCTAGAATATTGACATCTTGGAAGATGAGCTCCAGTGTCCACATCTCCAAAGCCACATCTTCCAAACCCCGGGATGTACCTCATCATGCCCTGGGGATTTAGTGGCTTCCAGTCCCAGTATTTCTCCAACTATTTTTAAATAACTCTTATTTCTTTTAGCTCCTCATTCGCACTGGACCTGTTGTCCTCCACGATTTCTGCAAGAATTCATAATATTTATTCTCCTACTGTTTGTTTATTCCCCCAGACACTCTCCTGTGACTGTAAGGGCCCCACGTTATCTTTTGCTAACCTTTATAGTCCTGTTTATACACCTATAGTCGTCAGCCCGACACTGACAGAGTGTCAAATGTAAGGGGAAAGTACCCAGTTAATGACAGGAGCCTTAATAGCACTGATGTACAGAGGGATCTTGGAGTCCTAGTCCATAGCTCCCTGAACACTAGTAGATAGTGTGGTAAAGAAGGTGTACGGCACTCTTGCCTTCATCGCTGAGGGCAGAGAAGTCATGTTGCAGCTGTATAAAACTCCGGTTAGGCCTCACTTGGAGTATTGCGTGCAGCCCTGGTTGCTGCATTACAGGAAGGATGTGGAGGCTCTGGAAAGGGTGCAGAAGAGGTTCACTAGGATGCTGCCTGGATTAGAGGGTATGCGCTAAATGGAGATGTTGGACAAACTAGGGTTGTTTCCTCTGGAGCGGCGGAGGCTGAGGGGAGACCTGATAGAGGTTTATAAAATTATGAGAGGCACAGAGAGAGTGGACAGTCAGAATCATTTTCCCAGGGTGGAAATGTCAGACACCAGAGACATGCAAGGTGAGGGGGGTAAAGTTTAAAGGAGATGTGTGGGGCAAGTTTTTTTACACAGAGGGCGGTGGGTGCCTGGAATGCACTGCCTGGGGTGGGGGCAGATACGCTGGAGGCATTTAAGAGGCTTTGCAGGGAATATGCAGGGAGCAAAAGGACATGGATCACGTGCATGTAGTCTTCCAATGACAGCTTATCATCCCATCCCTGGGAGCTGGGAGGACTGGTGAATGTTCCAGGGGGAGCAGAGCAAGGAGACAATAGCTGCCCTGAGGTGTGGCAGGTGAAGGAGAGGCGCTTTGAGTTGCCAGGGCTGTCCATGGGAGAGTGGAAAGCACGTGTGTTGCTCAGGCTAAGGCTGGTGCGTAGCCTTCCACGCTACGTGTGTGGTGAGGGGACAGTGTCACCCCTCCCAGACTCCACAGTTACTCAGGACGGGCCTTGGAGAGTTGGCCATGGGGTAGGCAGTTCAATCCCCTCCCTCCAGTGACACCACTGGGAGTCCACGTGGGGAAAGGGCCGATCCGGTCCCACCCAGCCTGGTGGAGCGGAGAACCCAAGGACGAGCAGTGGACCAGTGATAGTGATCACTCTGCGTGCTCAACTTCATTCTTCTCCATAGTCTTTCTACTTGGGCTTCCCTCAGGAAGAAGGAGGAATTATTTCCCCTCTAGATCTGTGGGATCTGAGGTGGCTGATGAGGTCACCATGGCAACTGAGGGCTCTTGTAGAGATGGGGCAGAAGACCGCGTGTAGGTCATGGCTGTCAGCGAGTAGTCCTCCCTCCTGGTCGTGGGACTTCTGTCGGGACTCGGCCGTCAGGTCCTGCAGAGGCGCTTCTCTTCCCTGAGGTGGGATGGCATTTCCTGTTTTGTGATTGATTAGCTCCGGGATCTCTTGGTCATTCTCATCAACCAGCCCTGGTGTTCGGTGGTAGAGAAGCCACACTCCCCACCACAGGCCCTCAGCAATAGGGAATGTCATGGTGAGAGGGAAGAGGAAGACACACCGACAGCGAGGGTGAGATCTCTACGTGTCCCAACAAGCCCGTCTCAGAATCTGAAGCCAGGGAGTAGCTTGGTGGTGATGAGCGGGTGTCGGCTGGGCCCCTGGGTGAACAGCCTGGGAGAGACGTAAGATCATAGACTCATACAGCCCTTCAGCCCATCGGACCCATGCTGGCCATTAGGTACCTATCCATACTAATCCCATTTCCCAACAATCAGCCCGTAGATTTCCACATTGTCACATTTGCTCATGTCAATACTTCTTAACTGCCCTCAGGCAGTGTTGCTCCAGGTTTAAACCAGTCTCTGGGTGAAAAAGATCTTCCTCAAATCCCCTCTAAATCTCCTCCCCCTTCCCCTAAACCTGTGCGCTCTGATACAGACACATCTGCCCTCTCCACGTCCCTGATAATCAGGTCCCCCTTCAGCCTGCTCCGCTCCAGCAGCACATTCCCAGCCCATCCAGTCTCCCCACAGCTGCAACGTTCCTTCCTGGGGAATCTCCTCTGCACCCTCTCCAGGTAACCGCCTCCATCCGAGTGTGCAGAGACCAGAAATGCACACAGCTGTAGCATTACTAAACAAGGATCGGAACCAAACATATTTGGAAAGATACAGGTAGACTTGAGATTCAAACCTCAAGAGGAATGGGTAACAATGCCATCCAGCCCGGTGATGAGCTGATGTCCTTTGAAGATGCCTGAAACAAACCCCACACACAGAGTGGCGCAGCTGGTGGAGCCGCTGCCTCGCTTCTCCAGTGACCCAGGTTCGATCCTGACCTCGGGCGCTGTCTGTGTGGAGTTTGCACGTTCTCTCCGTGACCAAGTGGGTTTCCCCAGGTGCTCCAGTTTCCTCCCACATCCCACAGACATGTGGATTGACGGCCCATGTGTTGGTGCTGGTGAAACTGATGGGATTGCGGGGAGAATATGTTACGGGGGAAATTAGTGTAGAATAGGATTCACTCACTCACACACACACACACACACACACACACACACTCATATGCACACGCACACACACACACACTGAAACACACACAAGTGCACGCACACTCATGTGCATGCACACACACTCACACTCACACACTTACACGTGCACAAACACTCACTCACACACACCACACACACATGTACACACACACGCATGCACACACATACACATGAACACATGTACACATACAAGCACACACATGTACATGCACATACACACACACATGGACATCCACACACTTGCACACACATGTTCACACACACCTGCACACACAGAGATGCGCGCACACACACAAACATGTGCACACATACACACAAACACAGACTTGTGCACACACACACACATGCACAAACTCACAGCTCTAATTCCACACCTACCCCCACACCAGCCCCAGCACTCCTCCCTCCCTCCCTCCCTCCCTCCCTCCCTCCACTATCGCTGAACCTTCTGACAAGTTACAAGAATGAGCCTCCTTCATCTCCATTTAGACCAAAGCAGTGAGGAATATCAAGTCTACCTGTATCTTTCCCTCACACTTGACCTGTGTAGAGCAGACCCCCTCAGACCCTGGGTGGGATGGGTGCAGCTTCTCACAGTGCAGGACTGACCACTACAGAGCTGAACAATGAATCAGCTACTTCCAGCGATGCTGAGACAACGACAGTGATGGAGAACTGTCTCCCCCTGGCAGCCACAGTGAACACTTCACCGGTATCCTAACCCTCTCCAAGCTAAAGGCACACAACACACGACCGGTGCCACCACCTGACAGCTGCTCATCCACAGCTTCCCTGGTCCCTGAACCCATCAGCACCACACTCCCACACTCCTGCATCACACCAACGTACAGGGGAGGCACAGTGGGTAGAGTCTCTGCCTCACAGCTCTGGCGACGCAGATTCAATCCCGACCTCCGGTGCTGTCTGTGTGGAGTTTACACGTTCTCCCTGTGACCCCGTGGGTTTCATCCAGGTGCTCCGGTTTCCTCCCACATTCCAAAGACGTACAGGTTAGGAAGTTGTGGGCATGCTATGTTGGCGCCAGAGCGTGGTGACACTTGCGGGCTGCCCCCAGAACACTCTACGCAGAAAGATGTATTTCACTGTGTGTTTCAACGTACATGTGACTAATAAAGAAATCTTTAAAAAAACTGTGTCCTGGAACTGAATTAAAAACAGAAAATGCTGGAAATACTCAGCAGGTCAGGCAGCGTCTGTGGAGAGAGAAACCGGTGAATGATCCTTTGACAGAATTCAAACAGTGATGTGAGAACTTGCCTCCCACCAGGAGGAGCAGAGACCTGTCCCCACCTCCCCCACCTGGGCTCCAAGACAGCCGAGCACACCCTCTCGGGTCTGGGGGCTCACAGCCAGCTCGCCTGCAGGTACGAGGCTCGGTTCAGTGGTGGAGCCCAGTCTTTGTACCGTCGTCTACCCAGCCCCAACAGACTCCCTGTGGGCAGTCTCAGTGGGGTGAGACTCCAGGTCAGCTGCCACTGCAACCTCTCCAGCATCCCCCTCACCCACGCCAAGGGTGGCAGTGAACCCGTCCAGGGCTGGAACTCCCGTGGGCGGTCCAGGATCCTGTACAGACGATAACCTGAAGGGAACAGTCGTAACTCCACAGTCGGAACTGTAACCTGTGAGACGGGAGAGTTTGTGTCTAAGGAAAGAATATTAGCCTCCAATTATGTTTCAGGTTATTTTCTGTGGTTGTAAGGTTTGGTGAACACAACGTGCTTGCATTTTGGGCAAATAACTAACGTTGAGGTGTGGCTGGGTGGGTGCTGACATCATCTGCCTCATGAGACGTGCTGGAACGGTGCCTTCCCCTCACTGGGGGAGGACCGACAGCTGCGGCTCTCGTGCTGTGGGGAACACAGACGGGTGTGTCCTGTTGCTCTGCCGATGACTTTCCAGGGTAAAATTGATTCCAACTTACCTCCGATGGCCATTATGACCACCTCTGGGAGAGGGAGGGTGACTGAGAGGGGAAATCTGTTCCACCTTGTCCCATCTCTTGGAGCCCCAACAGTTTGAGAACAGGCTGGGGGGTGGGGGGGGCGGCGGGTGAGAGTGAAAGGGGCTAAAGCAGGAAGAGGTGAGTGAAGAGGGATGCGGAGAGGGTCTAACAGAAGGGCAACCAAGACAAGCAGATGGTCAGGGTGGGAAAGGGCAAAGGTGATGGGTCACGGAAGAGGATGAGGGCAGGATCCTCTGTGTTTGTGTCCATGTCTGTTCGTACACATGCTCAGAGTGCCCGCGCACCACAGCTGTGTCCAGTGGCCCTGCACTTCTGTGACTGGACCCAGGCTCAGAACAGAGTGAAAGCAGGCCACCTTCAGTCCCGGGGGATGCCCGGAGAAGGAGAGCAGGAGATGCGGATGGATGGATGGAGAGGGGAGCAGTGCAAAGGGTTGACAATATGGAAGGTGATTTGGACCTGCAGGAGGTGTGACCCAAGGACAGTGTTTTGTGCAGGGGTCGGTGTCCTGGTGACTAGACGCTGCTCATCAGGAACTGGATGAGTAAGTTATCCAACACTGTGTAACGTGTAGTGCAGGAGGACTGGCAGAGGAGTCTGTGGGGAGCATAGTGCATCATCTGGGCACTCTTGGTTGTTTAGGTATCGGGGTGTTTGGTGCAGAGGGTCACTGACATTGTGAGATGTGACGAACTGCCTCTGCAGGTTGGCCTCGCTCCTCTGCCCTGCTGGGAGGTGAGGCTCAGGGTGCTGGAGTCAGTCAGGCCCTTCTGTCCATTGACAGCCCCCTGAATGTGGCGTGACTCCCTCCAGTGGCCGAGTCACCCTGCTCCTGCTGTCTCTGGACAGTGCAGCATATACAACACAAGGAAGTCAGCGTACAGCCCACGTTACCGTACAGTGCAGGCAGCCCCTGGACCGATGCAGACATACGAACCCATCTGTGATTTGTACAGCTGCCATTGTGCTGGCGCTCTGCAGCTGCGTCAGGAGTGGGCACTGGTGTGAGGAACCAGCGACATAGAGGGTAGCTAGTGGGAGCCACCCTCCTGGGTAGTGCCAGCCACTGAAACTCTCCATCACAGACGCTGCTCGGATGCATGCCGTTGACTCTGGGAGGTTTCTAACTGTGACCAGCACCTTGAGGGAGTGGAAACCTTTCCTTCTGAGGAGCAGGTCCGGGTTACTAATGGGAGATCTTATAGAGTCATTCAGCATGGAAACAGGCCCTTCGGCCCAACTCATCCATGCCAACCAAGGTGTCTTCCTGAGCTAGTCCCATTTGCCTGTATTTGGCCCATATCCCTCTAACCCTTTCCTATCCGTGTACCCATTCAAATGTCTTTTAACCATTGCAATTGTACCTGCCTCTACTGCTTCCTCTGGCAGCTCGTTCCATACACCCACCACCCTCTGTGTGAAAGACTTGCCCCTCATCCCCTTTAAGTCTTTCCCCTCTCATCATAAACATATGCCCCTAGTTTTACACACCCCTACTCTGGGAAAAAGACTGGGGCCATCCACCTTATCTACACCTCTCACAATTTTATAAACCTCTGTAAGGTCACCCCTCAGTCTCCTTCACTCCAGGGGAAACAGTCCCAGCCTGTCCAGTCTCTCCTTATAACACAAGCCCTGCAGTCCATGCAACATGTGAATCTTTTCTACACCCTCTCCATCTCAATCACAACCTTACGTCCTCATGAGGAGAAGCCTTGGCTGCCTGCACTGTTGGGAGCCAGGAAGACAACCAGTCCCAGCACCCGAGGTGGTGTCCACCTGCTGCAGGAAGCAGGGTTGGTGACAAAGGTCACCGTGGACACTTGGGAAGGTCCTCGGTGAGGACGCTGAGAACTAGGTGACCTTGACCTTGGGGCAGGAGAGTACAGTGGTTGGACTTCACATTGGTTATCTGACCATGACCATCCTGGGAGATCTCAGCTGGCAAAGTCATTGTCCAGGTAGGAGGTGGTGCCTGTGAAGGTACCGTGGAAGTAGTGGGCATGTCGGAGGCTCCCCACCCACTGGCATGCCCAGTCCTTTCTACAGTAGCCCCTCCAGACACTGATGGCTGCCAGATGTGGTCCATGCCTTGGGAAGAATGAAAGGAGTCTGAACAGCCTGCAGTAAATTCAGATAGTGCCGGTCACATCTCGAGGCCAGCAGATTGCAAGCAAAGCAATGAAATGACATGGGGTGCTTGCAGCTGATCTGTGAGTGTTCAACACAAGCCACAGTTGTGTCAGGAACGCTGCATCAGGCTCCACTGGATGCAGAGTTCCCAGTGCCCTAACCTCAAGGGACTCGAGTTTCAGAAACAGAATTATGAAAATACATTGCTTGTTTTTACTTACCAACTTATTTTCAAACCATAAAGTTAGTTTCATATTGTATTTTACATTTTCAAGGACAAATCCTATTTTGGACTACATGAAAAATACCAAAACATTCAATTGGTAGGTACCTCAAATTTCCAGCTTGTGCCCTGCAGAAAATGTGTTCTTCTCAGAGAGACTGAGCATTGTTGCTGAATTCAGCTTGACCAGGTTTTGTTTTTGTGTAGTGGAACTTATCTCAATATCCTGACTTTTGATGATTCTCAATACATAAAAAACAGTATATAATACGTTATAACTATTGAACCAGGATTGAAATTTAGTTTCAGACAGCTCTAATGAAGTTCATAGGGCTCTGTGTGCTACCATCTCTGACACTGGACCAGTCGTGCTGATGACAAAGATGTCCCTTTGGCCATTTTTTCTTTGCATTCGTCAAGTTCATTATTTCTCTTCTTCTTCTGACTACAGACAGGTTTGGTCTCTGTACTTAAGGAAGGATATACTTGCAATGGAGGCAGTGCAGGGAAGGGTCACTGGGTTGGTACCTGTGATGAAGGGGACCACAACTGTACCCGGTGCTCCAGATGTGACCTCACCAATACTCTGTACAATTGCCTCTCAGTTTTTAGGCTCCTCTTGCAATAGTGGTCTACACACCGCACCTCCCGAACTACTTGCTGCACCTGTCTGCTAACTTCTTGTGATTCATACACAAGGCCGTCTAGATCCCTCTGTCCTCGACTCACGTGCAGTCTCTCCTCACTTAGGTTACAGTCTGTCTTTTGATTCCTCCCATTGACCTATATGACCTCACATTTCCCATATTAAACTCCATTTGCCAAGATTTCACCCACTCACTCAACCTATCTCTACCCGGCTGCAGAGTCCAAATATCCTCATTGCCCTTCCACTTACCTTGTGTCACTGGCAAACTAAGATCCCCTAACTCTGCCCCCATCTCAAGGTCATTACCATGGTAAATAATTGGCCAACAATTGATCCTTCCAACTTGAAAAAGACCCATTTATTCCAACTCCCTGTCTAGTCTGCGATAACCAATCTTCACTCCATGTTACCGCATTCCCCCTGTACTGTGAGCTCTTATCTTGTGGTACCTTCTCAGCCCAATATGCTGCATCCACAGGTTCCCATTGTCACGAACCAGCAACAAAAGAACCACACTGAGTCATGATTCAGTGTTTAAAAACTATTTTATTAATCACTACTTATGATAATACGTAAAATAAAAGTAACAATGTTAGTATGTTAGAATTCAAAAATGTTAAACCTTGAACGTTAACCCCAAAACTAAACTCTTCGTGTGTGTGTGTGTGACAAAGTCCCAAACTCCAAGTTCCGGAATGGTTCTTAAAGTTCAGTTCCGCAAGCCATAAGGTGAAACATGAGCAAGGGCTTCTTCAACAACCACCGTTGTCTGAAGATAAGACGTAGACGTAGAGAAACATAGAGAGAGTAAATACGAAATCCAAATGTTCCACGATGGAACCCAAACGACACTTCAGTGTTTACTCGGTAGTGACTTCCTCACCCCGAAAAGCATCCGAACCGTGGTCGTCCACACACAAATACCTGTTTCCTTCTACAGGTCAGCAACAAAGTGAACTCCACCGGATTACTTCCAACTTCCATACATGGATTTCAGTGGCAAACACAGTTATTGTTTCTTATCCATTGATAGAGAAACTAGCAGGCTGGTGTCTCTCTCCCTTCTCTCTCTCTTCTTCTTCTAACTTCTTCAACAACATCATTACGTCCTTCATCTTCTATTGACGTAAGCACGCCCCACACACACATACACACACACTCTCTATCTTAAAGGGACTTTCACTGAGTCCGTAACACCATCGATCAACTCTGTTTGTTACACCCTCAAAGAACGCCGGCAAATTTGTCAAGCATGATCTACCTTCCACAAAACCACTTTTGATTGTATTAACCTTCTTTAATTAATAGCTGTTTCTTTGTTGATTATGGATTGATCAAAGAGGTGAGGCGGCGAGGTGAGGCGGCGAGGTGAGGCGGCGAGGCACGTCATTCTAACACTACTCACGTGGTCTGTAACACCTCTGGATTTCCTTTTACATTGCCACCAAGTCGCCTCTCACACCCACTCCCTGTCCCTCCCATTTCCTTTCTCAGTTTCCTTGAAACTCTCTGTAGTCGGCCTTGTTCTCCTGTGTTACAACCTCAGTCATTAGAAAATAGGAGCAGGACTAGGCCATTCAGTCCTCTGAGCCTGCTTCACCGTTCCACATGGTCATGGCTGATCACCCAGATTCAGTCCCCCGTTCCAGTTTTCTCCCTATATCCCCTGATCCCTCTGCAGCTTAGAACATCTTCTTGAATAGATTTAATAATTTGGCTTCAGCTGCTTTCTCTGGTGCAAACTTCTCAGGTTCACCACCCTCCGAGAGAACTTCCTCATCCCTGCCGTAAGTGGTTTGCCCCTTAACCTTTGACTGTGACCCCTGGCCCCGGCCTCCCCTACCATCAGGAACATCTATCCTGCATCTGATCTTCCCTTTTGTTCTGCTTTGTTCTACTCTCCATCTCTTCAGTCATCCAAGGAGCTCTGGTTTAATTTTCCTTCACTTTTCCGTCACGGGAATGTCCCCAGACTGTACCCAAACCATCTTCTCAAAGGCCACCCACTGCTCAACTAGTTTTGCTGGTCAATCTCATTTCAAAGTACCCAGATCAGATCTGTTCCCATCCCATTGAAACCAGTTGACTTCTTTTATCTTACGGTGGTCCATAGCTTCTCCGTATTCATTCTCTAAACCTCAATACTGTGACCACTGCTCCCTAAATGTACCTCCACTGATAGTTGCTTTCCTTGGCCTGTCTCATTCCCCAGAACCAAGTCCAGCAATTCCAGCTTCCTCCAGAAATACACAGGCCAAGAAAGTTCTCCTGAACACACTTGAAACATTCCTCTCCCCCTCTGCCCCTGATCCCAGTTAAATTTAGGACAGGTGAACTCCCCTCTGCTCATCTGTAATTTCCCAGAAGTTTTCCCTTCCCGCATTGGGGCCTATAGAATGGTGTCAATCATGTAATCTCACCCCTAGTGGGTCCTTAACTCTAACCAAATAGATTCCGCCCTTATAATCCATGTGTAAAATACATGAAAAATGCTAAAAATCTAAAAAATGAACAAGAAATGTTGACACACTCAGCAGGCCAGGCAGGACCTGTGGAGGGAGAACGTTTCAGGCCAATCTCCTTTTCCCCTGGTCACTGCCTCTGCCAATTGTGGGATTTCCTCTCTCCACCACTGAAATATTCTCCTTCAATTAATACCACCTCACCCCTTGTAGTACCTGACCCTGCTGTGTGTTAGACAGGTCTCTATTACTGCCACAAGGACGGACTCTAGTCCTGATGCAGGGTCTTGACCCAAAATGTTGACCATCCCTCTGCCTCCACAGATGCTGCCTGACCCGCTGAGTTCCTCCAGCTGTTTGTTTTTTGCTCCATGTTTCTTGCAGCTGTGGCCTCTTGCGTCTCCAAGCACAGAATCGAGTTCGGAGACAACAGAGGAAGCATTACAATCCCGAGATTATTCCAAAGGTTCCAATTCCAGCTTGCTTAATGAACTGAATTCAAATTTCCCAGTTGCTGGGGTGGGGTTTGAACATGTCTCTGCACTGTGAATCCAGGCCTGATTCCTGGTCTAGTAACTGTATCATTGGACCATTCTGCAATCCCTCCCTCTGCCCCTGAAGCACTTGTACATGCCTGGTCATTTCGAAAACCAAGCCCACAGTCCAGTCCTGATGTTGAGAAGTCTCCCGCACCCTGAACTCATTCAACAAACCACAACCCAAAACACCCACCTTTGAACATTCTTCCGTTGATGGTCAGCATAGACTCGGGGGTTCTGGATCATCCCTCGATCATCCCTCCCAACACACTGCTCTCCTGCTTCTGCCTTCACTCTGCACACCTTTACAGGCTGGCATCTTCGAGTGCTTCTGCCATGTTTATCATCTCAACAAGTTTTCTTCTGCACCTCCTCACCTCTCTGCAGGAGGATTCAGCTTGTCATGGTATACAGCTCCGGTTGCTGGCCAGATCTCTGGGTTTTCCTTGGACACATCGGAAAAGACAACAATGAACATGGAGCCTGTCTCCAGTGGAAGTGCAGACTGCAGGTGGCCTTCCCACAGATCAGAGGCTGCGGAGACAGGGAAGTTGTGCCTGTCCTGAGTCGGAGTGAATCTGGTCAGGCTGCCGATCATTTGAGAACTCCCACAGAGAGAAAAGGTGAGCACAATTTTCAACCAATATTTTAGACATTCTACAGACAAAATCAAGGTAAAAATTGAAATACATAAAACTCTAAGAAATAAAACAACTTTAATAAAATCTTGAAGTAAAACAATAATTATTTAAAAATTATATTAATTGAAATTTTTTTTGAATTACAATGCACAAAGTTATGGCACGGTGCACCATTAAACTCATGATTTTCAAAGAGTCCCAGTGGGACTACAGTGGTCTCCCGGTAACAGCACCTGGCAGGGCACTGACTCATTCGAGCGGTCTCGGTCCCCCAGTCCACACACTCACAGGGTATGTGCCCCACTGCACTTTCGAAAAGGCACCCGCTGTTCTGGGAACCTGGCGCAAACTTCTGCAGCCATGACTGATGGCGGGCTCGGTGTGGGGGGGCTGTGGGTGGGGGTCTGGTGTTGGGAGGATGGGGAGAGTGGAACAGTTGGTCAGTGCTGAGGGCTGGGACAGTGAGTGTGGTCATCACTGGGGACTGGGACCTGCTCCATGTGTGGACAGACCGGCCAGGTCCCACCGCCTCTCCAGTCCACTCCTGTTGGGTGACACCTCCACAGTGCCATGTTGTGCTTGTCACATGGGTTGGGAAGAGCGGTGTGATCCAGCCCGACTGTCCACACACAGAGCAGGTCCCCATCCCCAGTGACGGCCGGAGGATGATGCAGAACCAGAGATCTTGACATTTTTCCCCAGACTGGAACGTCAGGAAGCACTTCTCCAGACAAAAATGTGGGAACCTGAACTTCCCCCTCAAAGAGCTTTAACATCTAAAAACTGAGGTAAAGGTGTGAAGCGTTTGTATGTTCAGAGGGCAGAGGAAGCTACATCCTCACCATGGCCTGAAACAACCTACACTCAGAAATGTTCCTTCCCATGGGATCCTGGTTCCCCTGGGGAGCGGGAGCCCGTGTGAGAAGGGTTTGTAACTGATGTTGCAGATGCAGATTAACGTCTCAACAGCTCCACTGGACGCCACAGAGGACGGCGGATGTTTTGTCGCCTGCCCCTCTGAGCCTGGGTTCCTTCATCAGCACACTGTCTGGTACTGCATTCAAGGGGAAGCCAGCACAGCCCAAGGTCCTCCACACTGTCCCCACCAACAAAAGAACATCACCTCCCTGCGAGCACTTGGAATGGGACAAGCTGAGGCCGACGAAGGACTTCCAGTGCAGACGGACGGTGAGCGGAGCGACACACAGGAATAAATTAGAAACAAACAGGACCGAAGTTTTATCAAACTTTATCATCGGTTTAGATCTGTCCACGTGCCAGACGTTAATGTCACCCTTCCCTGCAGGGGGTCCACAGTCAAAGCCGGAGCTCATCGTGGCCGAGGGTCTTCGTCGGGCTGTTCTGGGGAGCGGGTGATGACACCAGCTGTTGCGCTGAGGTAATTGGTTGCTGTGGAGATGGCAGCTGTGGCAACGAAGGCTGCTGGGAAACAAGGCTCCGATTTAATTCCAGTGAAGCTGTAATCAAATGACAACGATGTCAAGCGAAGAGCCATCGGACGTTCATGCAAATCCCTGCCCGTGTGACCACGTCCAATCCCACCATCACACCCACTCTCTGCCCAACAACAAGCTTTCCTTCCCCCCAGTAACTGAGCTGATCTCCACTCCCTCCACCCCTCACCGGCCTGACACCCCCACCCACACCGTCAACATACCTCCCCATCCCACAACTCTCCCATCCCCGCCTCAGCCGTCACCCCATCATTCCATAATGCTTTTCACCATTACCCCCACCCTAACCCCACAGCTGTCACTGAGCAAACTCTGCTTTGTTCTATCCCCAGCCCATCACTCCAACCCCCAGCCCACCACTGCCCCGCTCCATTATACACCCGACACCATCCCCTGTGCGTTGTTCCAACACCTGCCGCTCTCCATTCCCTAATGCTCTGAGTACCATCTAGGGTACCAGTCCATTGCTGCTTCTCCCACCTTCTCCCAGGCTGCACCCACCTACTCACTCTACTGAGGGGAAAAGAACCGTTCCCTCAATGTCAGCAAAACAAAAGAGCTGGTCATTGATGTCATGGGGCAGTGCACACGCCCCTGTCTGTAACAATGGTGCTGAGGTGGAGATGGTTGAAAGCCTCAGGTTCCTTAGTGTATACATCACCAATAGCCTGTCCTGGTCCAACCGTGTAGACACTGTGGTCAAGAAAGCTCACAGTGCCTCTATTTCCTTAGAAGGATAAGGAAATTCAGCATGTCCCCTTTGACCCTCACTAAATTTTATCGATGCACCATAGAAAGCATCCTATCCAGATGCATCATAGCTTGGTACAGCAACTGCTCTGCCCAAGACCACAAGAAACTGCAGAGAGTGGACACAGCTCAGCACATCACAGAAACCAGCCTCCCCTCCATGGACTCTGTCTACACTTCTTGCTGCCTCAGGAAAGCAGCCAACATAATCAAAGACCCCACCCACCCCGGGCATTCTCTCTTCTCCCCCCTCCCACTGGGTGGAAGATACAAAAGCTTGAACACACATACCACCAGGTTCAAGGACAGCTTCTACCCCGCTGTCATCAGAGTCTTAAACAGACCTCTTGTATGTTGAAGATGAACTCTTGACCTCACAATCTATCTAGTCATGACCTTGTACCTTACTGTCTGCCTGCACTGCACTTTCTCTGTAGCTGTGATTCTGTCATCCTGCATTCTGTTACTGCTTGTCCTTTATACTATCTCGATGTACCGATACCTCGATGTGCTCATATGGATGGCATGCAAAACAAAGTGTTTCACTAAACCTTGGTACATGTGACAACAATAAACCAACACCAAGACCAAAATTGCAAATTCTACTGGTATACGAGTGGCCCGGAGGACATGCGAGATGAGAGCAATGCGTGAAGGTTACTTGGCTCACAGGAGGGAGAGGGCTGCAGGTTTGGTGTAAACTGAAGATTCATGTTGTCTGAGGGACAAACAAAGGGACACAGCAGCAGCAGTTACATCGATCGTCATCAGAAAAACGGTCAGTAGGAAGCAATAGAACGTGGAAGGTTACATGAAAACACTGCTGTCATAAAACTCAATGATTCACATTTACAGGAGCTCTAATCAAGCAAAATTTCTGCAGACTGCAGAAAGTGGAGACCGAGTTATGCAGCTGGGAAACAGGTCCTTCGCAGACCTTGGGGTGAGATGTGGATGTCTCGGTCCAACGTAGATCATTCAGTCAGCTGGTAGTAATTAAAGGTTTCTTCAAAGTTATAACAAGCAGTGGGAGGAATTTGAACAAGTAAGGAATGGAAAAGAGTGATATTTTCATTCATATCTGTCCACAATATTGGTGGAATCACTGGAAGCTGATCAGTAAGGAAGCTGATAATGGGAACCAAATGGCGGAGGGGATTAGGTGGGTGAGATGTGTGGTGTTGCTTGACCCACTGAGTTCCTCCAACAACTGCTTCCTTTGGTCCAGATTCCAGCATCTGCAGTCTCGTGTCTCCTTGTGTTATAGAGTCCCATCGAGCTGATAAACAGGCCCCACGGCACACCAACCACACTGTTTTATCTTCCCCACACTCCCCTCAGATCCCCCCAGATCCTACCACTCACCTACACATGAGGGGCAATTTACAGTGACCGATTGACCGACCAAACTGCATGTCTTTGGGATGTGGGAGGAATCCGGAGCAGCCAGTGGGAATCCACGTGGTCGAGGGGAGAGCGTGCAAGCTCCATAGGATTGAGGCTAGGTTACTGGAGCGGTGAGGCAGCAGCTGGATAAGCTGTAGCACACTGTAACTGCTGCAAGATCTTACGATTCAAAGACTTCATTCAGAACTAATTGCAAAAAAGATATCAGAGATAAGGCTGGTAGAAATTCTGAAACCAGATACCCTCACAGAAAGTTGAAGAAAATTCATTAAGATACCCACAAAGAACAATGACAGAGTCAATACTTAGAAGTCAAGTGCAGCTTTCTCTGAGGCTATGATGGGGGAGGTAGGGACTACAATCTACCTGTCAGGGATATTCCCTCTCCCCTACCCACCCCTACCCCTCCTTCTCTGTTACTGTGTCCCTCTTTCTCAGTTCTAACAAAAGGTCTCACACTTGAAACATTATCTCAGTTTCTCTCTCCACAGATGCTGCCTGGCCTGCTGAGTGTTTCTGGCATTTTGTGTTTTTACTTGAAAATCAAATAATCTGCATCTGCATGAAAATGTGAACTACCGGTCAAATTCTGGCACTGCAGAGCCTGTGCCTTCCTGGCTCCAGGATAGAGGGTCTCAGAGAGGGTGCAGAATATTCTTCAGGGTAAGGAGACAGAGCCAGTTGTGGCTTTATCAGTCCTGGTGACATGGAGGGAGCAGGAGTGGAGTTCTGACAATCAGACTTTAGGACAAGGGAGGAAGTTAAAAAGCAGGACCTGGGTGGTGGTAAGTTTTGGACCACACGCCAGTGAGAGGAGAAACAGGAAGATAAGAGGTTGGTGGGCATGATGCAGGAGGGAGGGCTTCAGAGTCTTGGGGCAGAACGTAAGAAGCTGCAGAGAGGAGTGGACTCAGCCCAATACATCACGGGTACATCCCTCCCCACCATCGGTAGTATCTACAGGAGATGCTATCAAAGATCCCCACCATCCGAGCCAAGCCACCTTTTCGCAGCTGCCATCGGACAGGAGGTACAGAAGCCTGAAGTCCCACACCGCCAGCTGCTTCCTTTCAACCATTCAGTTCTTGAACCAACCAGCAAAACCCTAATCACTACAGTTTAGCAACACCGTGACCACTTTGTGCTAAAAGGGACTTGGTTTTTTTTTATTCTAATTGTGTTCTTTCTTGTAAAAATTGTGCATAATTTATGTTTAATTTACATTTTTCTTGTGAATGCTGCTTGTATGATGCTCTGTGCCTGTGATGCTGCTGCAAGTAAGATTTTCATTGCACCTGTGTGTACACGTACTTATGCAGATGATAACAAACTCCACTTTGACTTTGAGAAGGCGTGGGATGCGTCACAGCGCGGGCTGTGTCCCGGCACAGGCTGTGTCTCACCACGGGCTGTGTCCCAGAGCGAGTTGTGTCTCACCGCGGGCTGTGTCCCAGCGCGGGCTGTGTCTCGGACCAATGTCCTCACAGCAGGGCTGCACAGGCTGAACCCTTGCAAAGCGATGATTAGGCTGTAGCTTGGATATTGTATCCAGTTCTTCCACCTCACTGAGAAGGCACGGAGGGGATTTACCAGAAAAGCTGTGAGGACGGGTTGAATTGGAGAAGCTGGGGCTGTTCTCCTTGGGGAGATGTGATACAAGATTACAACAGAGAGAAAAATTGTTGCCATTGGCTGATGGCAGAGGGACTGAGCCCCTGAGGTTTCCGATCGTGGGTCAGTGAGTGGTAATGACTCAGAATTACCCGCAGGGTGGAGGATGGGGGGAGGCAGGAGGTAGGAGGGGGTGCGTGTGGGGGAAGTTGGATCAAACACAGAGCTCTGGGAAACAGCAGGGAATGGGACTGCCTGGACTGTTCCACACAAAGCCACCCTAGACTGATGGGCCGAGCGGCCTCTTTTTACACTGTAATGACTCTCTGAGGCATAAACACAAGTGAAGAGGAACCCGTGGGGCAGAGTAGGGCAACAGTGAAGTCACCCACAGGGGCTGAAGCAGTGCACTTGGTGTCAGTCAGGATTCTGCACCCCTGATCTGGTGTCGCTTCTGTGGGTGCAGTAGTCTGAGAAATGTCAAAATCATGTGATATAAACACAGGGCAGCGCAATCACTGAAACAATGCAGGGCAAAGGGGAACCAGCTCTAACCCCTCCCACAGTGTCAGTACACCAGCAGCTGTGTGCTCAGTTACCCACGGGGACGATGAATTCACATCACCCCAGGACTGGGCAGAAACCCGTATCTTCTGGTCAGCTCACCACCTGCATTGGTAAGGTGCACTGAGTACTGGTCAGTACAACTGGATCCCTCCACACCCCCCAGCCCCCAACCCCACGAGCTCTATGGGACCGCTACGTGCTGAGATGTTTCACACAAGGTCTGAGACTCACCTCCAGCAAGAGTTCCGCTGCTGGCTGTGATACAACTTGCAGGAAGGTGAGTAGGCCACTGGATCAGATTAAGATCACACTGACATGATGCCCTCCCTGGTTCAATAGCTTCCCCACACCTGAACATTATTGGCCCTCGTGGAACTGAAGGGGGCATTTTTTGTACGTCGTGCATCGCTGAAAGTCTGACTGACTCCTTTGTCCCAATAACCTTGGTGAAGAGCCACACTTGTAGGGGCTTGCACAACAGTTAAATGTCTGGATTAGTAACTCAGAAGCCTGGACTAACAGTGTGGAGATCTATAGAATTTAAATTTAATTAATAACTTAAAACCAAACTTGTCAGCAGCAATAATGACCAGAACATTACCAGACCTACCATCTGTACCCAGTTTGGCCAACAGTGACTGCTACCCACCAGTGTGCTTCACTCTACAATGCCCCTTGAAGTGTCCATCTGGCATTGACCCGGGCACCAAGTGTGGGCGTGAGAAAGCTTCAACCGGATCTACAAACGACCTCCTCACTAGCAGCGGGGGGCTGAGGGTGTCCCACGGACCAGTCACGGAACAGTCCCACGTGCCGGTACCTCCTTCACCCTGTCACACTCCTCCGTCACAACTGCTGTCCCAATGGCAGGAAACCTCAACCTCACAGGGCAGCAGGTGGGGGGAGCAGCCCTGGGAATCCTCAGCGTCTAGTCCAGACCCTGCGGTTTCGTGGCAACGGGCCAAAGACGGGTAAAGAAAGCTCCAGCCGGTCGTCATCTGCCATCCACCTGCGCTGAAGAATGCTGGGACGAAGCCCTGAGACTAGCGAGGGCAGGGAACGTACGAAGAACGGCTCGGTAGCACCTCCATGGATGGAACGGGGTGGGTGCTGAACCACACATCTGCTGGATTCAGCTGCTCAGGAAAACTGTGGTAGAAGTGACCACTGCACCGAGGAGAGTCTCCCCTAGCTGACGGGACACATCTGGCAGCTGCAAACAGTGCCTCATGGATACCCAACAGACCATCAGCAGCAGCAGAAATCTCCCCACAATGTGTAACCAGCAACTCCCCAGCTCTACCATGACCGTCACGGCAGGGGTCAACCCTGGTTCAACGAGGAGTGCAGATGGGCAGCACCCAGGGGACCTAAAATGATGAGGCTCTACCCTAGCAAAGCTGAATGTGGGACCACATGTCGTGTGAAAGAACGAAAGCAGGAGGCAATGGATAGAGCTGAACAAGCTCATGATGAATGGATCAGCCCAACAATTAAACAGGAGGAGCAGACTCCAGGAACATTCTCACTCAGTGCTAGCAGAGATGTTCGGGGACCAAGTTCCACCAGCAATGATAACTGGGTGATCCACCTCGGCCTCCTCCTTGAGATCCCCAGTCACAGAAGCCAGTGTTCACCCAATTCAATTCACTCCACATGATCCAAGAAACTGAGAAACTGTAAAAGTTGGGGACCAGACCACGTCCCATCACTGAAGACTGCGTTCCAGAACTAGCTGTACTTCCAGCAGAACTGCTTCAGTCCAGTTACAACACTGGCATCTACCCAACCTTGTGGAAAATAACCCTGATACGTCCTGTTAACAAAATGCCGGACACATCCGATCTGGCCAGCTACCGCTGTACAGTCCACCCTCGATCATCAACAAAGTGAGGGAAGGTGTTGGCAACAGTGCTGTCAACCACCACTTACTCCCCAACACCCAGTCTGGGTTTCAATTGGACCACTCAGCCTCACACCCGTTCACAGTTTGGGTCCAAACGTGGGAGGTGATTGGCTGCTGAAAATTACCCTTTGAGTGTGAGTGACAGAATCTCAGGGGTGGAGGTGGGATTGAAGGGAATGTGGGGAGAATAAAATGGCACTTAGTGTAAATGGGTGCTTGATGATCAGGAGGAGTCAGTGGCCTTAGACAGCCTTCCTCACTATCCATAAAACACCACTAATTTTCACGTCAACTTACATAAACCTACTTAACGTCCCGTCCAGATTTACATCCAAGTCGTTAATATATATCATAAACAACAGCTTCGAGCAGCGATCCCTGTGGTCACCACTGGCCCGAGACTTCCAATCAGAACAGCATCCTTCCACCACTGCCCCCTGCCAGCTATCACCAAGCCAAGTCAGATCCAATTAACCAGCCTGCTTTGGATCCCATGTGTCTTAACCTTCTGGACCAGCCTACCATGCAGGAACTTGTCAAATGCCTTCCTAAAGTCCATATAGACAACATCTTTCACCCTGCCTTCATCAATTTCCTTGGTTGCCTCCTCGAAAAATTCAGTCAAGTGAATGATATAGGCTTTCCCCTGCACAAAGCCATGCTGTCTATCCCTGATCAACCCCTGCCTTTCCAAATGTACAGAAACCCTGCCCCTTAGAATTTTCTCCAGTAATTTCCCTACCACTGATAAAAGGCTCACCAGCCTGTAGTTACCTGCTTATCCCTGCTGCCTTTATTAAACACAGGAACAACATTAGCTAACCCTTGACCTGTGGCTAACGAAGGTACAAAAGTGTCTGTCAGGGTCCTAGCAATCTCCTCTCTTGGTTCCCACAATGTTCTGCGACAGATCTCATCAGCCCTGAGGGCATCAAACTTTGTACGTTCCAAGATATCAAACACCTCCACCTCCTTAATGGTCCAGAGATGGTGCAGACAATCAACGTACCCTGCCTGAACTCACTACCCACCACACCTTTCTCCTTGGTGAATACCGTTTTTCTCTCTCTCCGCAGATACTGCTGACATGAGCACTTTTATCATTACTTAAGATTTTGAACCCAGCACATCACTGTGTAATTACCTGATCTGGACTCATTGCTCAGCCCCTCCTCAAAAAGCTGCTGCCTCAGGGCTTCAAAGTTCAGAGAAGCATCATCCTCGGGCAATGCATGGGGCACCCGGCCGTCTCCAGGTCGACACACCTCAAACTTCACCCAGCGGTAACTGCAGGGACACAACGAGATCCTGACACTCTACTTGTTCAAAGTAAGCTCAGACATCAGAGAGCAGGTGGCAGGTCAATGTACGGATCCACACACAGTCCACAGACCCATACACAGTACAGTCTACAGACCCACGTACAGAGCCACACACAGTCCATAGACCCATACACAGTACAGTCCACAGACCCACGTACAGAGCCACGCACAGTCCACAGACCCATACACAGTACAGTCCACAGACCCACGTACAGAGCCACGCACAGTCCACAGACCCATACACAGTACAGTCCACAGACCCACGTACAGAGCCACACACAGTCCTTCCCTTGCTTCTATTTCTCACTGTTGCAGTCCTGAGGGAGGGTCACACTGTGGGAGGGGTCGTACTGAGGGACTGTCCTATTGTGGGAGGGGCAGAACTGAGGGAGGGGTGGTACTGAGGGAGTGCTGCACCGTGGGAGGGGCAGTACTGAGGGAGGGTCACACCGTGGGAGGGGCAGTACTGAGGGAGTGCTGCACCGTGGGAGGGGCAGTACTGAGGGAGGGTCACACCGTGGGAGGGGCAGTACTGAGGGAGGGTCACACCGTGGGAGGGGCGGTACTGAGGGAGGGTCACACTGTGGGAGGGGCGGTACTGAGGGAGGGTCACACTGTGGGAGGGGCGGTACTGAGGGAGGGTCACACTGTGGGAGGGGCAGTACTGAGGGAGGGTCACACCGTGGGAGGAGCAGTACTGAGGGAGGGTCACACTGTGGGAGGGGCAATACTGATGTTGCAGCCCCTCTTCGAGTATCTGCGGGGGCTGCTGCTTAAGTTCTGGTTGCACTTCAGCCTGGCGCTGTTGGTCTACGGGCACCCGGTGCGGCGCGGGGAGGGGCATGAGGCGGATCTCCTGGTGGATCTCCTGCTGGGCCTGGCCAAGCTGGCCATCCACGGGACGCGTCAGCGGGTGGCCGAGGGTCCCGGCAGGTCGGCCTGCCTGCCCGTCTTCCGCGCTTACGTGCACGCGCGGGTGCGTTTAGAGAGGGAGCACGCGGTTTCCGCGGGCACCCTAGCCGAGTTCCGCGCTCGGTGGGCCCCTCAAGGGATCGCGTGTGTCGTGGACGGTACGAACGCGATTCTTATTTGAAGTGTCGCGTGTCGCGTTAACGGGTGTAGCGTCGCGTGTGTGTTTCGTTAATATTAGTTTGCATTCTCTACCGTAGTATGTCGTTGCGTAGTTTCTCTTTTCTGTATTAGATGTGGTGTATTAACACTGGTTGTCTTTTGTAGTACTTTTAGTGAATAAACGTTTATTATTAAAAAAAAAGGGGCAGTACTGAGGGAGTGCCGCACCATGGGAGGGGCACTTCTCAGTGAATGCTGTACAGTTGGAGAGATACCATTCCAACTGCAACTCTGCAACCCACGACCTGACCCCTAATGACAAGGGCAGCAGGGGCAAGGGGACGCCACCACATGCAGGTTTCCCAAAACATCGCCAATCCCTTTTCATCATTGAGTTTAACTCCTGGATCTCCTGCCCCACTAGCGCCGTGGGGGCATCATCGTCTGAAGGATCCGGCAGGTCAAGGCCGTGCGCCCCTCTTTCTCAAGGCAATAGGGGATGGGTAAGAAACGTTGTCTCACATCCCCAAAAATCAAAGGAGGAGGAGGGGAGGGGGGAGGAGGGGGTAGGGGGAGGGGGGAGGAGGAGGGGAGGTGGGAGGAGGCGGTAGAGGGAGGGGGAGGAGGGGGTAGGGGAGGAGGAGGGGAGGGGAGGGGAGGACAGGGGGGAGGGGAGGAGAGGGGAGGAGAGGAGGGGAGGGGAGGAAGGGGAGGAGGAAAAGGGGAGGTGGGGGAGGGGGGAAAAGGGGAGGTGGGGGAGGGGTAAGAGGGGAAAGGAGGGGGGAGGGGAGGTGGGGGGAGAGGTGGTGGGGAGGAGTAGGGGAGGTGTGAGGTCGGGGAAAGATATTGGTGCTCTGGTTAAGAAAGAGAGAGAGGTGTATATCAGGTATAGGCAACTAGGAGCAAATGAGGTACTTGAAGAGTATAGAAAATATAAGAAAACATGAAAAAGGAAATCAGGAAGGCAAAAAAAAGACATGAGGTTGCTTTGGCAGATAATGTGAAGGTAAACCCAAAGGGTTTCTACAAGTATATTAAGAGTAAAAGGATAATAAGGGACAAAATTGGTCTCCTGGAAGATCAGAGTGGTTGTCTATGTGTTGAGCCTCAGGAGATGGGGAGATCTTAAACAGTTTTTTTGCATCAGTATTTACTCAGAAAACTGGCATCGTGGATATGGAAGGAAGGGAAATAAGCAGTAGTGTTATGGAACACATCGGAGAGGAGGAGGATGAGGGGAGACATGATAAAGGTGTACAAAATATTAAGAGGAATGGATAGAGTGGACAGCCAGCGCCTCTTTCCCAGGGCACCAATGCTCAATACAAGAGGGCATGGCTTTAAGGTTATGGGTGGGAATTTCAAGTAAGATATCAGAGGGAGGTTTTTCACCCAGAGAGTGGTCGGTGCATGGAATGCGCTGCCTGGGGTGGTGGTGGAGGCTGATACGTTGGTCAAGTTCAAGAGATTGTTAGATAAACATATGGAGGAATTTAAGATAGAGGGATATGTGGGAGGAAGGGGTTAGATAGTCTTAGGAGTGGCTTGAAGGTCGGCACAACATGGTGGGCTGAAGGGCCTGTATTGTGCTGTGTTGTTCTATGGTTCTATGGTTCTTAAAATATAATGGTGAAATAACGAATGGACACTTCCCTGATTTACCTGTCAATGAAGGTGGGCAATCCGATTGGGCTACACAGGCCAGTCACAGCTGGCTGACAGCTGCTGGCCAGATGTTGAGCCCAGTGGAGGGTGGGAGGGATAACTAACGGCCAGCACCTCCCCCCCATTGTCTCCACTACCTCCCCATCTGAGCCCGTAGCGGCATCCTCTCCACTGGGAAAGGATGCTCGTGACCCCATGCTTACCCCTGGTCACTTCCATCCAAACACTGGCTGCTGCGTTCTGCTCACTCACCAAAGGAACCTCTGAATTCCCCTCTACCTTAACTGCTTTTCCCTCCTCACCCTCCTTTCCTTACTCCTCTTATTTTCCTTTACGTGTTCACTCTGAGGTTACTGCAGTCAGTCTGGTTCTCTCAACACCTCTTCACCCGACATCAGCCACACACTGTTCCTTTTCCTTTCATCATCGTTATCCAGGAGCCCAGCTCGTCTCCTTACCTTTCACCCTGTGGGAGCACACTAACCTGCACCTGGAACATTTCTCCTGTGAAGGTCACCTGTTGTCACCGGTTTACATACTTTATCCTCCCTGGGTCCCCTCTCATCCCCCTCTCTAGTTAGCCCTCTCTAGGTCAGAAGTCCCACTTTAGTTCTTCTTGCTTCTCTCTACCAGAGGGTGTGCATTAATGGTGAGGGGGATAGTTCAAACGAGACGTGCAAGATTTTTTTTACACAGAGAGCGGTGGGTGCCTGGAATGCGCTGCCGGGGTGGTGGTGGAGGCAGATACAATGGAGGCAGTTAAGAGGCTCTTAGATAGACACATGAATGTGCAGGGAATGGAGGGATGTGGACGTTGTAGGCTGAAGGGATTGGTTTAATTAAGCATTTAATTAATGCAGAGAAGGAATGGCGGGGCGACGGAACCGTGGGTGACGAGAGAGGTGGAACGACTTGTTAGGGAGAAGAAGGTAACATACGTGAGGTATAAGCAGCAAGGTTCAGACAGGGCCCGTGAGGAATATAGGGTAGCGAGGAAGGAACTTAAGAAAGGGCTGAGGAGAGCTAGAAGGGGACACGAAAAGGCTTTGGCTAGTAGGGTTAAGGAGAATCCCAAGGCTTTTTACTCGCACGTGAAGGGTAGGAGGAGGTCCGATTATAGACAAAGGTGGGAGAATTTGCCTGGAGGCGGCGGAAGTGGGAGAAGTTCTCAATGAATACTTCTCTTCGATATTCACCAAGGAGAGGGGTCTTGATGACGCGGAAGGGAGTGCTGGTAGGGGTAATGTTCTCGAGGTTGTAGATATCAAGAGAGAGGATGTGTTGAAGTTGTTAAATAATATCAAGACAGATAAATCTCCGGGGTCTGATGGGATTTTCCCCAGGCTGCTTCGAGAGGCGAGGGAGGAGATTGTTGAACCGCTGGTAAGGATCTTTGAGTCCTCATTGTCCACAGGGATGGTACCGGAGGATTGGAGGGTGGCGAATGTTGTCCCCTTGTTCAAAAAAGGTAGTAGGGATAGTCCAGGGAATTACAGACTGGTGAGCCTTACGTCTGTGGTGGGTAAGCTGTTAGAAAGGATTCTAAGGGATAGGATCTATGAACACCTGGAGAATCATGGACTGATTAGGGACAGCCAGCATGGCTTTGTGAAGGGAAGATCTTGCCTCACAAGCCTGATAGAGCTCTTTGAGGAGGTGACGAGGAAGATGGATGAGGGCAGTGTGGTGGATGTGGTCTATACAGATTTTAGTAAGGCGTTTGATAAGGTTCCTCATGGTAGGCTTCTTCAGAAGGTCAGAGGCCAAGGGATCCAGGGAAGCTTGGCTGTGTGGATTAGGAATTGGCTTGCCTGTAGAAAGCAGAGGGTTGTGGTGGAAGGAGTGCCCTCGTATTGGAGGGCAGTAACTAGTGGTGTCCCGCAGGGATCAGTTCTGGGACCTCTACTTTTTGTGATATTTATTAATAACTTAGATAAGGGGGTGGAAGGCTGGGTTAGTAAGTTTGCGGACGACACTAAGATCAGCAGTGTTGTGGATAGTGTGGAGGGCTGTCGAAGCTTACAGAGGGATATTGATAGGATGCAGAGCTGGGCTGACAAGTGGCAGATGGAGTTCAATCCAGAGAAGTGTGAGGTGGTACACTTTGGAAGGACAAACTCCAGGGCAGAGTACAGGGTAAATGTCAAGGTACTTGGCAGTGTAGAGGAGCAGAGGGATCTGGGGGGTTCATATGCACAGTTCATTGAAAGTTGCCTCACAGGTGGAAAGAGCAGTTAAGAAGGCCAATGGGATGTTAGCTTTCATAAGTCGTAGGATTGAGTTCAAGAGCCGCAAAGTGATGATGCAGCTTTACAAAACTCTAGATAGACCACACTTAGAGTACTGTGTTCAGTTCTGGTCACCACATTATAGGAAGGATGTGGAGGTGTTGGAGAAGGTGCAAAGGAGATTTACCAGGATGCTGCTTGGATTAGAGCATATTGAATATGAGGAGAGGCTTAAGGTGCTAGGGCTTTATTCACTGGAAAGGAGGAGGATGAGAGGAGACATGATAGAGGTATATAAAATATTGAGAGGAATAGATATAGACAGTCAGCACCTCCTTCCCAGGGCACCAATGCTCAAGACAAGAGGGCATGGCTTTAAGGTTATGGGTGGGAGGTTCAGGGGAGATGTCAGGGGGAGGTGTTTTACCCAGAGAGTGGTTGGTGCATGGAATGCACTGCCTGGGGTGGTGGTGGAGGCAGATACGTTGGACAGGTTCAAGAGTTTGTTGGATAGGCACATGGAGGAATGTGAGATAGAGGGATATGCGGGAGGAAAGGTTTAGATAGTGTGAGGGTGGTTTGATGGACGGCACAACATGGTGGGCCGAAGGGCCTGTTTTGTGCTGTATGGTTCTATGGTTCTATGGTACTAGTTTAGTGAGTTCAGCACAACATGGTGGGCCGAATGGCCTGTTCCTGTGCTGTACTGTTCTGTGCTCTGTGCTCTATGGTCTATGTTCCATGACCAATCCAAAGCTCACAACACAATGTTCCCAAATGTTCCCCACAGGTAGTCACCGGGTACACAGCAACATCCTTCCTTACTGGGTCAGAAACATTCTGACCATGGAGGTGTCCTGAGCACCTGAGCTCTGGGTACAGAAGCACAAGGTTTCAGTTACTCGAGGCATGATCCGCTAATCCAGGGGACTGAGTTCAAATCACACCATGGCGTAAACTCGCGGGATAAAATCAATCTGGAATTAAAGAGCTAATATCAATAGTATTAACCATAAAAATACCGAGTTGTTGTAAAAACCCATCTGCTCATCTGCTTCACTAATGCCCATCAGGGAAAGAAATCTCCAGTCCTCACCAAGTACAGCTGAGCTTAACTCCAGACCCACTGATGTGTGACCCTTAACTGTTTTCTCACTCCAAGCATTTAAGGATGAACGACAGACATTGCAGTGAGGTCCACGTCCTGTAAAACTAATCTCGGGAAGTCCCCCCACCCCCCTCCCACCCCACCTCTGCCCTTTTCTCAGACATTGTTCCAGTCACCTTTGTGCTAACTGATTTCCCCTGAGATCCCAACATTTCAACACCTTCCCTACAGATTAGCTCCTCTGTCTCCCTCACTGTTTGGTTGTCTACAGAATTCCCCAGGAGGATGATATTTCCTTTCTCATTAAATGGATTCAATAGCTGACCTCAGAAGGACCTCCTCCTGCTCCCACACTGTAACATGTCCAGTAATGAGTACTGCCACTTCTATCCACCAGGATGCACTGGGTGTACAACACGCAAACAGTCCATTCAGCCCATCCACTCTATGCTGATTCCACAAGAGACTCCTCTCTCCAGCTATATCTATCAGTGTGACCCTCTGTTTCCCTCTCCCTCATCCACGAGCAGCCTCCTCTACAATGAATCTATGCTGTTCAACTGAACCCCTTCCACATTCTCACCACTCTTTGTTGATATTAGACAGTTACCAAGAAGAGCAATGAACTCTAGTTATGTTCTTCCCCACAAGTGAAAACATTCTCTTTCTGTCGACTATCAATTCCTTTCATAATTTTCAAAACCTCTGTCGGATTATGCCTCGGCCTCCTTTAGTGAAGAGAAGGGAAACCCAGCCTGTTCATCGTCCTTTCCTGCCGTGTACGCCCTCAGATTTCTAGTACCGTCCTTGCGAATCTCTGCACCCTCTCCAGTGCCTCTACGACCTTTTCACAATGTGACCAGAGCACAGTCGGGCTCTTGGTGGTCTGCCCAAGGCATGACACAGCTACTACCACATCTCTACTTCTGAAGGCTATTCCTCTCGAAGTAAACGATGTGCTTGGTTTGCTTGTATCTGCACTACTTGCTGTATTTGTACTTTGAGATCCCTTTGTTCCTCTCCCCCTAGTCTGATACCTTCCACATAAGGTGACCTCATGGATTTTCCTGTCAGAATGCACTACCTCACATTTATCTGTGCTGAACCTCACCTGTCAGTTTATTGTCCTCAGGTCATAGAGGCATACACACAGAGACAGGCCCTTCGGTCCACCATGTCCGTGTCAACCATCATGTACCCACCAAGCCCAATCCCATACACCAGCACGGTCCACAGCCTTCTAGGCCTTAGTGATTCAAGTCCTCATCCAGATACTTCTTAAATATTGTGAGCATCTGCCTCCACCACCCCCTCAGGCAATGCGTTCCAGGTCACAATCACCCTCTGGGTGAAAAAACCTTTCCTCAGATCACCTCTAGCTCTCTTACTCCTCACAAACCCACGCGCACCAGTATCAGATGGCTCCGTTATGGAGAAAGCTTCTCACTATCCACCCTGTCTATGCCCCACAAAATTCTGTATACCTTCATCGGGTCCCTCCTCAGCCTTCTCCCCACAGGGAGAACAAACCCAGCCTATCCAGTCTCTCTTCATAACTGAGGCACTCCATCCCAGGCAACATCCTGGGGATCCTCCTCTGCATCCTCTCCAATGCAATCACATCCTTCCTATGGTGTGGCAACCAGAACTGCACACAATACTCTAACTGGGACCCAAGTGTTATAAAGTTCTACCGCAACCTCAATGCTCTTATATTCTACACCCCGGATGATGAAGGCAAGCAGCCCATATGTCTTCTTCACCACCTTATCCATCTGTGCTGCCATCGTCAGGAATCTTTGGGCTTGTACACAGAGGTCCCTCTGTTCACCAATACTCCTTCGATTCCTACCATTCATGGTGTATGTCCAACCCAATGTGCACCACCTCACACTTATCCGGATTACATTCTATCTGCCATTCACAAGCAGAGCTGTATCTTTCTGCAGCCTAAGACTAGCCCGCTCACTATCAACAGCACCAATTTTTGTGTCATCTGCAAACTTACTAATCTCACCTCCAACGTTCCTATCCAAATCACTAATGTATACAACAAACAGCAGGGCTCCCAGCACCGTTCCCTGTGGTACACCACTGGTCACAGGCATCCAGCTACAAGAACAACCCTCTACCATCCCCTTCTGCTATTAACAATTTTGCATTCCAATTTGCTATCTTGTGTTGGATCCCATGTTCTAACCTTTTGGACCAGTCTCTCATGTGGGATCTTGTCAAAGGCCTTACTGAAATCCATGAGACGACATCAGCCACACTCATCAATATACAGTATTTTGTAACTTCTCCAAAAACCTCCATCAAGTTAGAGAGGCAGGATATCCCACAAATACAGTTGTGTGGACTCAGCACAGTACCTCCTGTAGACACTACCGATGGTTGGCACATCCCTCTCCACCATTGGAAGTATCTACAGGAGGTGCTGCCTGAAGAAGGCAACATCCATTATCAGAGATCCCCACCATCCGGGCCATGCCATCTTCTCACAGCTCCCATCGGGCAGGAGGTACAGAAGCCTTAAGTCCCACACCACCAGGTTCAGGAACAGCCACTTCCCATCAACCATTCGGTTCTTGAACCGACCGGCACAACCCTAATCACTACAGTTTAGCAACACTGTGACCACTTTGCACTACAATGGACTTTGTTTTTTTTGATCTAATTGCGTTCTTTCTTGCAAAAATTGTGTCTAATTTATGTTTAATTTATGTTTTTCTTGTGAACATTGTGTCTCTGATGCTATGTGTCTGTGATGCTGCTGCAAGTAAGTTTTTCATTGCACCTGTGCACACATGTACTTGTGCATGTGACAATAAACTGGACTTCGACTTTGGACAGTCCCTGATCAACTTCCGCCTTTCCAAGTGCCATTCTGTGGTCTATTGGATCTTCTTCAGTTTTGCCAATTTCCTTCCCTAACCTTTCCAAACACCTTGTAACCTGGAAGCGTCCAATCCCACATCTTTGAGACATGCTTCAGCTATTACAACTAGTCCGAGATCACACATTCTATTGTACCTACAAGACCTTATTCACTTCACACTGTGAGTTTTCAAACATGCGTTCTAAATCTGTTTCCGTACTTCGATCAGAGTGAGCTCCTCTCTGACCCACACCCAACACCACTTTGCTTTCCCTACAGGACACAGTGTGTGGCTGCAGCACTTAGAGAAAGGTGACTATATTCACGGCAGTGTGTACATGCAAGTGGACCTTGTTGCTCGAACTTTACCAGAGACACTTCCGTGCACCAGGGCAGCCCTGAATCAGGTTCCGAACGGTGGGGTGAGAGAAGCCAAAGAAATCTGCTCCAGATGGCACCAGGTTCATGAACGGCTTTCCTCTGGGTAAAGAAAAAACAGAAACACATTTAAAAATAAATTGCCCCTCTCTGTTCATGACAATATACAGAAACAAAGTTCAGGACTAAGGTGACTTTGTGTGTCCCATACTAGAAAGCATCTTGCACTAACCAAAGGTCACAGGTTCTTACAAGGGGTGGCAGACGTGAATCATTAACTGTTTCTCTTTCCACAGATGCTGCCTGAGCCACAGAGATTTTCCTGCATTTTCTGACCTTGCACCATAACTCTGATGTCTCTTCATTACCCAGTACTAATATCCCCACTTGTCGACAGCAAGGAGATGCCCCAGTGGTTTCATAGGATTTCTCGTTGTCCATAAGACCATAAAACCATAAAATATAGGAGCAGAAATCAGCCATTCGGCCCATCACGTCTGCTCTGTCATTCAACAATGGCTGATTTTTTTCAACCCCATTCTCCGGCCTTCTCCCCGTAACCCTTAACCCCCTTACCAGTCGACAACCTATCAATCTCTGCTTTAAATACACCCAATGACTTGGCCTCCACAGCCCTCTGTGGCAACAAATTCATAGAACCATAGAACCATAGAAAAATACAGCACAATACAGGCCCACCATGTTGTGCTGACCTTCAAACCACACCTAAGACTATCTAATCCGTTCCTCCCACATATCCCTCTATTTTAATTTCCTCCATATGCTTATCTAACAATCTCTTGAACTTGACCAACGTATCAGCCTCCACCACCACCCCAGGCAGTGCATTCCACGCCCCAACCACTCTCTGGGTGAAAAATCTCCCTTGAACTTCCTTGACATCTCCCTTGAATTTCCCACCCATTACCTTAAAGCCATGCCCTCTTGTATTGAGCATTGGTGCCCTGGGAAAGAGGCGCTGGCTGTCCACTCTATCTATTCTTCCTAATATTTTGTACACCTCTATCATGTCTCCCCTCATCCTCCTTCTCTCCAATGACTAAAGCCCTAGCTCCCTTAGTCTCACCTCATAATCCATACGCTCCAATCCAGGCAGCATCCTGGTAAATCTCCTCTGCACCCTTTCCAATGCTTCCACATCCTTCCTATAATGAGGCGACCAGAACTGGACACAGTACTCTAAGTGTGGTCCAACCAGAGTTTTGTAGAGCTGCATCATCACCTCGCGGCTCTTAAACTTGATCCCATGACTTATGAAAGCTAACATCCCATAAGCTTTCTTAACTACCCTATCCACCTGTGAGGCAATTTTCAGGGATATGTGGATATGAACCCCCAGATCCCTCTGCTCCTCCACACTACCTAGAATCCTGCCATTTACCTTGTACTCCGCCTTGGAGTTTGTCCTTCCAAAGTGTACCACCTCACACTTCTCTGGATTGAACTCCATCTGCCACTTCTCAGCCCAGCTCTGCATCCTATCAATGTCCCTCTGCAATCTTCGACAGCCCTCCACACTATCCACAACACCACCAGCCTTTGAGTCATCTGCAAACTTGGCAACCCACCCTTCTACCCCCTCATCCAAGTCATTAATAAATATTACGAAAAGTAGAGGTCCCAGAACCGATCTTGAGGGACACCACTAGTCACAGGCCTTCAATCTGAATGCACTCCCTCCAGCACAACCTTCTGCTTTCTACAAGCAAGTCAATTCTGAACCCACACGGCCATAATGTGTCCACACTGGAGCTGCAGTCTGTGAGCGGGGAACCACTGAGGCAGAACAGAAGCACGAGGGGCGTAGGTCTCACAGCAGCATGCCATGTTTCTGCAGCCCATCGCTGTGTCTCCGGCTGAGCGTGCCACACACAGTTCTAAATACCAGCTCAAACAACCCAACAGGGATGTCAGTGTCACATTCATACTGGAATGTTGAGTAACGGAGTCACCCCAATATCCAGGGAGACTGGGGCACATCACAGTGCTGCAGCATCCAGCAGCTGCTCAGAACCAACTCCAGACAGAACAGTCAACAACTGAGGCACCCAGGCACAGGACCAGTCACCCACACTCACCCTGCTGCGGCAACGGCTTCCAACAGGCTGGCGTGACAGGCTGACGCAGAAGATGAAACAAGTGTGTTCTGAGGGTCAACTTCAGGAGTAATCTCAAACTGTTGAACATAAAAATTGAGTCAACACCCTTGCAGACAGATAATTCACACAGTGTTTCCAAACACAGTGTGGGCATGTGAGTACCACTGCCTGTCACTGCCAGAGGTCCCAGTGCAGTAATAAAAGGCAAAACCTGACACACTGCGTGTGAAGCACCAGAACCTCAGGACAGGTGTCTCCTGGTGGACCCTCCCAGCACTGTACACTCTTTACACTCTCCCTGGAGAGCACTCCCAGAGGCACTGAACTTATATTTCTTATCCTGCTCATAAACTCCAGCCTGCTGAGCGGGTCCCACCACATTACCATCAACAACACATCACACAGACCAAGATGCTCAATGGAGAAACAAGAGGCAACAGATACTGGGATCTGGAGCAAAAAACAAGCTGCGGGAGGAACTCAGCGGATCAGGCAGCATCTGTGGAGGCAGAGGGATGGTCGATGTTTCAGGTCGAGACCCTGCATTAGTCCTCCTACTGAAGGTTAACTTGCACCTCTCTCTTTCTCAGCCCTGAAGCAGGGTCTCGACCTAAAACATCGACCATCCCTCTGCCTCCACAGATGCTGCCTGACCTGCTGAGATTTTTCAGCAGGTTTTGTCTTTATTTCAGATTGGCTGTGGTCGAGTCAGACTGTGATTGGCCGTGGTTGGGTCAGACTGTGATTGGCTGTGGTCGGGTCAGACTGTGACTGGCTGTGATTGGGTCAGGCTGTGGTTGGGTCAGGTTGTGATTGGCCGTGGTCAGGTCAGGCTGTGATTGGCCATGGTCGGGTCAGGCTGTGATTGGCCGTGATTGGGTCAGGCTGTGATTGGCTGTGATTGGGTCAGGATGCGATTGGCCGTGATCAGGTTAGGCTCTGGTTGGCTGTGGTTGGGTCAGGCTGTGATCGGGTGCTGTTTATGTGGAGTTTGCACGTTCCCTCCCATGTGACTGTGTGGATTTCCCCCGGTGCTCCAGTTTCCTCCTGCATCCCAGAGGGTGATAGATTAATTTGTGACTGCAACCTGCTCGGACTGTGTAGGTAAAGTGATGGAATCTGGTGGGAAATGACAGAATGGAGTGGGAATAAAAGGGATTCATGTAGGATTACTGTCAATGGGTCGGTGATGGTCGGCGAGGAATTGATAGGGCGAAGGGTCTGATTCTGTGCTGGATCTCTCCATGACTCTGTGATTATAGGTTTTAACTGTCAATAGAGGGGAGCTGCATCGTTACCGTGAGAGAAATGAAAAACAGGAAGGGAAATGAACAGAAGTGGAAGGAAGAGAAACCAAGGCCTGGAGGCAAAAAAAGCGAAGGTAAATGATGTTAAAAAGACAAGTCGAATTGTCTCCGACTGGGTGAAGTAATAGGGTCGTTAAACTAAAATATCTCATGAAGCTTTCTCTCATCTTAACCAGACTATTATTCAACCTGAACAGAAATATTCCTTTGGTTCCACCCATTGCTCTCCCCCACCTTCCCTGCTGCTGAGACTAATCTCCCTCTCTCCTCAATAGTTCTGATGAAGGTTCCAGGCCCTGAAACGCTCCCAGTTTCATTTCCAAAGGTGCTGTCTGACCTGCTGAGATTTGTCCAGCATTTTCTGTGGTGAGGAAGGAAACGGAATTAGAAACGGACAGGTAGGAGGGGGATACGGCTGGAATCATGGGTGACCTTTACTGATGTATAGACTGGGAAATACAATAATACCATGGAGGAGGACGTCCTGGGGTGTGTGCAGGGTGGATATTTAATGAAAATCCCGAGGCATTTTATTGGTACATGAAGAACAAGAGGACAGCCAGGGAAAGAGCTGGGCCCATTACAGACCAAAGGGGCAGACTGTGCATGGAGCCAGAGGATGTGGGTGAGGTCTGAAACGAATACTCACCTGTACTCACCAAGGGGAAAGACATGGTAGTTGCGGATTTCAGGGAGGGTGCAGTGTTTTATTATAATTTTATTTACAGCGTGGTAACAGGCCCTTCCAGCCCAACGAGTCCGCGCTGCCCATTTTAAACCCCAAATTAACCTACCCTACGTCTTTAGAATGTGGGAGGAAACCGGAGCACCCGGAGGAAACCCACGCAGACACGGGAGAACGCACAAACTCCTAACAGACAGCAAAGGGAATCGAAACCCGATTGCTGGCGCTGTAATATCGTCGCGCTAACCGCTACACTACCGTGCCGCCCTAGAGCATGTAAACAATCAAAAGCAGGAGGATAAGTCCCCAGGGTCAGTTGGGGTAGAACATAGACTATAGAACAGTACTGCGCAGGAACAGGCCCTTCAGCCCACGATGTTGTGGCAAACTAATTAAACTAGTAATTAAAAGTCCAAATAAATGAATCCCTTCTGCCTAAACAATGTCCATATCCCTCCGTTCTCTGCACATTCACGTGCCCATCTCTGAGGCTCTTAAACACCTCCACCACCCCTGGCAGCACATTTCAGGCACCCACCACTCTCTAGGTAAAAAATTTGACCCGCACATCTCCTTTGAACTTACCCCTCTCACCTTACATGCATGCCCTCTAGTATTAGACATTTTGACCCTGGGAGAAAAATGCTGGCTGTCGACTCTATCTATGCCTCTCATAATCTTATAAACCTCTATCAGGTCTCCCCTCAGCCTCCACCTCTCCAGAGAAAACAACCCCAGTTTGTCCAACCTCTCCTTATAAGACATGCCCTCTAATCCAGGCAGCATCCTGGTGAACCTCTTCTGCACCCTCTCCAAAGCCTCCACACCCTTCCTATAATGGGGCGACCAGAATTGAATGCAATACTCCAGATGCGGCCTAACTAGAGTTTTATAAAGCTGCAACATAACTCTTGAACTCAGTGCCTCGACTAATAAAGGCAAGCATACCTTCTTTGCCACCCTATCAACCTGTGCAGCCACTTTCAGGTAGCTATGGACTTGGACCCCAAGGTTCCCCGTACATCAACACTGTTAAGGGTCCTGCCATTACCATTGTACTGTTCGTTTTCATTTGATCTCCCAAAGTGTAACACCTCACATTTAGCTGGATTAAATTCCATCTGCCATTTCTCCGCCCATATCTGCAACTGACCTACATCCCACTGTATCCTCTGGCAATCTATTACGATATCCACAACACCACCAATCTTTGCATCATTTGAGAACTTACTAACCCAATCATCCACGTTTTCATCCAAGTCATTTGAATATATCACAAACAACAGAGGTCCCAGTACGGATCCCTGTGGAACAACACTGGTCATGGACCTCCAGCCAGAAATAGTCCTGTGACCACTCCCCTCTGTCTTCTATGGGCAGCCAGTTCTGAATCCAAACGGCCAAGTCACCATGGATCCCATGCACCTTAATCTTCGGATGAGCCTACCATGAAGGATCTTGTGAAACACCTCACTAAAATCCATGCAGACAACATGGCTACATGGCTCAGGCTGCAGTGGGAGGCAGGGAAGAGACTGCTGGGGCCTGACAGATATCCTTATATCTTTACTGCACACAGGTAAGGTGTCAGATGGTTGGAAAACGGCAAATGTGGTGTCTTTATTCAAGAAGGCAGCAGGGATAAGCCAGGTATTTACAGGCTGGTGAGTCTAGTGTCAGTGGTAGGGAAGTTATTGGAAAAATTTCAGAGACCAGGATTAATCTACACTTGGAAAGCCGGGGTTGATCAAGGATAGTCACACAGCTCTGTTGGTGGGAGATCCTGTACGGCTAATGTGATCGAGTTATTTTAAGAAATAACAAACCAGTGCAGGTGATATAGTCTATACGGGTGATGGTGGAGGGTTGCTTTTGTGATTGGAAGGTGTGACCACTGGTGTGCTACAGGTGCTGGGACCCTCAATGTTTGTCACATTTGGGCATGAATGCAGGAGATGTGATTAATAAATTTGTACACAACCTGAAAATTGGTGGCATTGTTGATCATGATAGTGGTATCTTCGGCTATAGGTCAATACTGCTCAGCTGGTAGGTCAGCCTGAGCAACGGCGGATGAAATTTAATCCTGATAAGTGCAGGGTGGTGTACATTGGGAGGTCTAACAAGGGTTAGACATACACCATGAATGGCAGGGCCCTAAGGAGTATTGAGGAACAGAGGGACAAGTTCATAGATCTCTAAAGGTAGCAGCACTGGTAGATAGGGTGGCAAAGAAGGCAGACGACATGCTGGCCTTCATTAGCCGAGGCCTAGGAAATAAGAACATGAACACCATGGTACAACTTTATAAAACATTGTGAGGCCACTGCTGGAGCACTGTGTGCAGTTCTGTTCACCACACCACAGGAGGGATGTGATTACATTGGACAGGGTGCCGAGAAGATGCACCAGGATGTTGCCCGGGATGGAGTATTTCTGTTGTGAGGAGAGTTTCGAACAGTGGGCTTGTTTTCCTGGGTGCAGAGAAGGCTGAAGGGGCACCTGACAGAGGTGTACAAAACTGTAAGGAACATAAGTAGGATGGATCGTGAAAAAACCTTCCCCATAAAGGGTATGTCCAAAACCAGAGGGCTGAGGTCTAAGGTGAGGGGTCAGAGGGTTAGAGGGGATCTGAGGGAAGATAATTCATCCAGTTGGAGTCTGGAATTCACTGACTGAGTGGGTGGTGGAGGCAGAGACTCTCGCAACACTTGAATCACTAAGGTATAGAAAGACTACAGACCAACTGCTGTAAATGAGATGGGTACTTGTGGGGGCAGAAGGGTCTGTTTCTGAGCTGTACAACTCTCTGACCAGTGTGCTGAGGAACAGCTAACCAAGACTAGATATCGTTCAATGACAAAGGGAGATGAGCAACCGTGTTGTGCACGTCCCTTGGAAAAGCACCATAACGCGAAAAGTTTCTTCATTAAGGTGAGAGGTGAAGCAGTAGAAACAAAAACCAGGGTCCTGGGTCTGAACAAGGAAACCACAAGGGTAGGAGGAACAAGCTGGCTTTGACACATTAAGGAGCTCTACTGAATGGGCTGAAGGTTCACAGTCACCAATAATATTTAACAAATGTATCTATGGATCACAGTAATTCTTCATTCCCGTCAGGCACAAGGCAGGAAAGAGGGTCAACCATCACTTATGAAGGAAATTAGAACAGTAATAGATCCACAGAGGAGACAGGTAAAGGAGCAGGAGTCTGAGGTTGGGAGCAATTTAGAATTCCGTAATGGAGGACAAGAGGGTTAAGAGAAGGAAGGCTGAGCATGCGAGGAAGCTTGCAGGGAACATAACTGACCGTAAACGTTCCTGTACATAAGTGAGGAGATAAAGATCAGTGACGACTGCAGGATCCCCACAGTCAGAACAGGGGAACTATAACTGGGAATAAAGAACGAGGGGGGTACTACTAAACACATACCGTGGTTCTGGGTTCACAAAGGAAGACAAAACAACCCCTCAGAAACTTTAAGGAAGCAGGAGTCTAGAGGGAGGAATAGAAGGAAATCAGTACAACAGAGCGAGGGAAGGGAATGGGGTGATGGTGGACAAATCCTCGACATCCCAGACTACTCAAGGAAGTGGCTCTGGGAATTGTGAACACCATCTTCCAAAACTTTTTTAGATCCTGGAGCAGTTCCTATAGACAGGTGAGTGGCAAATGTAACCCCACAGTTTAAAACAAAAGACAGGAGAGGGAAAACAGGGAATTACAGTGGTGGGGAACTGCTAGAATCTGTTGAGAAACGTGCAGTAACAGGCCACGTGGAAAGCATTAACGGAACTGGATGAAGTTAACATGGATTTCTGAAAAAGAAATTGTGCTAAACAGATCTGGAGTTTTTGGGGAATAGGTAATGGGGAACCAGGACGAGTGGTATAGTTGGACTTCCTGGAACTGTTGATATTGCCTGCTCTACTAACACAAAGTTACAGCTCATGGGATTGGGAATAACATACCGGCAAGGATTGAGACTCAGTTGATAGGAAACAGAGGGTAGGAATAAAAAGGTCTTTTTCTGGGGGGCATTGAGAAAGGAAAGATGCAATGAGAGCTCCATAAACTGAGAGCAAGTGTTGAAGTCCACTTGGCAGTTAGAAAGGCAAATTGTACGTTGGCTTTTATTGCAAGAGGAATTGAGTACAGCAGCAGCTGGACAAGGCCTGTGTGAGACCCCATCCGCAGTTTGTGTGCAGTCTCCTTATCTGAGGAAGGATGATCTTGCCACAGAAGGAAAGTAACAAAGGTTTACTGGGGTGGCAGCACTGATGCATGAGACCTATTAATTAGGCCCATATTCACTGGGGTTCAGAGGAATGAGAGGAGGTTGCATTGAAACAGACAGATACAGGGAAGATGTTCCCAATAGCTGGAGAGCTTAGAACCTGGGGTCACAACCTCAGGATACGGGCAATGCCATTTAGAGTGGAGGTCAGGAGTAATTCCTTCACCCAGAGGATGATGAACCAATGGAATTCTTCCCACAGAAGACAGTGGAGGTCAGATCATTAATACATTCAAGAATTAAAGGGGTAGATGCACTTGTTAATGCTGAAGGGATCAAGCAATATGGGGACGAGGTGGGAACAGGTGACTGAAGTGAATGATCAGCCATGGCCACGTTGAATGGTGTAGCAGACACAAAGGGCCGAATAGCTGACTCCTGTTGTGATCTGCCATCATCAGCTACCCACAATATTACAGGGTACCCTGTAGCACAATGCCAATTCAAAACCATTACTGCACATACACTGTACAGCGCCAGCAACCCGGGTTCAATTCCGGCCACTGTCTGTAAGGAGTTTGTACGTTCTCCCCGCGTCTGTGTGGGTTTCCTTCAGGTGCTCCGGTTTCCTCCCACATTCCAAGATGTACGGGTTAGGGAGTTGTGGGCATGCTATGCTGGCGCTGGAAGTGTGGCAACATGTGCGGGCTGCCCCCAGAACACTCTACACAAAAGATGCATTTCACTGTGTGTTTCGATGTACATGTGACTAATAAAGAAATCTTATCTGATAAATACCTGCGGTCCATTTCCACCATCTTTGATCTGACAGGTGTACAAACACTTCTGGTTGGGGTTCTTCATACTGGCATAGACTCGGCTGCTACAAAACCCGACAGGATAGATGGCATTCTCGTCACAAAAGCCCGAACGATCTGTAATTATCTAACATTCAAAAGAGCAGAGTTTAAATACAATCTGTAATTCAGGGTCAGTTCAGCGAGGATAAGACATGTATTATATAGTGGACCCTGATTGGGCAGTGGTGATTGGTGACCGAGCTACCAGCTCACCCAATAAGGATGACCGTTACATTGCAGAAACCTTCCGTAACCACAATACAAACTGCTGCAGCTCTGTATTCACAGCTGTGTGGCACTGGACCTCAGATGTGCATTGAATAAAACCAGATTTCTCCTCCCCATTTTTCCTGTAGACACGTGGAGATCCACAGATCCTCTCAGCTCCAAGGTCCCTCAGCACATGGACCCAAACAAAACATCAGAGCTTTGTGAATTAGATGTCAGCCATGGGCAGCACTCTCACCTCTGTGTCAGGTCACAGGTTCAAATCCCACTCCTGATACTCTGATCATGTCACTGGTCACCCATGTACTGGCATTCACCAGCCAGGGTGAGCAGCGAGAGTTGGTGGACGGCAGTCAGCCAGTGGAACCTCAGTTGATTTTGCTCCCTTCGGAGTCCAGGGATTCTGAAGCCAAGGTAATTAATTCAGCAAATGAAGTCTTCATCTACATACCACAGGTTTCACTGGTCGACATCAAGGATTCACCAGTTCCTGCTACTCCAGCTCCTTCCTCGACCTTCAGGTATCATCTAACCTCTTCTCAGAAAATGATATGCCCGCCCGGTGCATCTCTCTCTGCTAAAGCATCAGGAAGTGCACTCAGAATCTCTCTGATGACAGTGTGTGGAAGCTCTAATATTCATGCAGAACGGCACAGTCTGGCCTTTGGAGGTATAACCCTGAGTTTAACACTGATTATACAGCCACACAGCACAAAGACAGGCCCTTGACCAGAAAACACCCATTTACAACAATCTCACTTTATACTCACGTTCCCATTAACTTGCCCAAGGTCCTACCACTCATCTACACACTAGGGCCAATTTACAGCAGCCAATTAACCTACTAACCGACACATTTTTGGGATGTGAGAAGAAGCCAGAGGTCCTGAAGAAAACCCACATGGTCACAAGAAGAACTTGCAAACTTCACACAGACAGCACCGGAGGTCAGGATCAAAGCTGGGTCTCTTTAACTGCGAGACTGCAGCTCTACCAGTTGTGCCTCTGTGCTACTCCTAAACTAATGCACTGCAAAAACATCGTCACCAAGGCTGAGAAAGAATTCATTTCTAGAAACTGTTTTGATTAAATTTCATTTTCATTAAGATTTGAGACCCCAGTATGGACAAACATTTCCATTTTCAGGTATCCAGACCCAGCATTCCATACACTTCACATGGTTCCATCAAACACCCGGTCCAGGTACAGCAAAGGTTGACACAGAGTAAAGCTCCCTATATACCAAAGAATACAAACTACACTCTCGGACTAATATTGACACACGGCAACCCTCAGACCGTCCCACAGGAGTGCTTCCAATATTTACCATGCATGAGTTGCCAGTCACACTACACAGTAGAACAGACCTCTGGATCCTACACTGTGGTGGAGAGGGTAGGGCGAGAGGATTGTGCTGGAATGGGGGCAGGTTCACAAAGGCCATCACATGGGAGAATCAGGGATTTGTGAGAGGGACGTGCTGGGGACATCAGTACTGTATTCAATGGAAATCCAGGGCAACCCACTTCTGGAGGGAGAGGGACACATCTGACCAACAATTAGTCCCTTCTGCTGTGCCCACCTGAGAATGGGCCTCTGATCTCAAACATCTGGGTACCCCGGTGTCCATCAAAACATTCCCACAACAGGTGCAACATAAAAGAAAAAAGACAGTATTTATATAGCACCTTTCATAACCCCTGGATCCAAAGACCATTACAGCCAAAGAAATCCTTTTGTAGCTTCAGTTGAAATGCAAGAAACACAGTGCTGTGCATTGATGGAGAGGCCCTCACAAACGGTAATGGTTTAATGGCCAGATAACGTTTTCACTGTGATCCTGTCTGACAGTACGTAATAACCAGGATACCACTGAAAGTACTACAGATCCCATCAGTCACTTGAGAGCACAGACTGGGCCTCAGGTTGTATGTCACATTCAGGAAGTGACATCAGTCCCCACTGGGTTGCCAGCCTGACTTACGCATTGAGGTCTCTGGAGTGGGATTTGAATCCACAACCTTCTGATGTAAACGTGACAGAGGTAGCAATTGAACTATGGCTGAACACTTTCAGCATAAATTAAATACAGAATAAATCTTCCCTGCACGTGCTCCTGAAACAGATCCGTGGCAGGTGCAGCACTGGCTGGAGACTTCGAAATTTTACAGTTCCACACACCATCCATCAGGCCTCTCAGAACTCTGCCAACTACTTATCCAATCCTTAAACTTCCTGCTGCAAAATTGATTATCCTGCAATGGAAAGGTTCTCTAGGAATCAAAAAGAACAAATAAGAATGCAAACCTCTCCTAAACTGTGAACAGTCAGTCCTCCAAGGACAATGGGAAAAATTGGCCTCCCGCAGGGGTCCAGAGGGATTGGTTGAACCAGCTGCCGACTGCTCTTGTCCACAACTCGCTTCTTCTTTGATACTTTTCTGAGACCTGGAATTAATTGCACATTAGCATTTCCACACTGCACACATCGAGCACACACTGTGAACACAACCCCTTTGCTATTCAGGACAAGACCTGAAATCATCAAAGAAAGCTGGTCATCATTTCCTTCATTCAGAGGAACAAACACATTGAGAATAACCTATGGTGTCACTGAGCATCGTCACTATCTAATGCGACGGCTGGATACCACATCGGGGTCGACGGAGGTAAACGTGATGGTTTGGCACTGTTCAGTACGACACAGAGCTCGGCAATCAGATGTTAACCTTTCTTTTGGTGCGTTAACCATGCATTCTGTAAAAACACTAACACCACCAAAATTAGATTCACCACCAAAAAAAAACATTATATCGGCCAAAACTGTTACAAACTGTTGATGGTTTCCATCCAGGTTGCACACTAAAACACTGTGGTTCCCAGCCATGGGCTGGGTGATCATCAGCAGCTGTGTGAGAAGGTCCTGTCTGCTGACACTTTGCTGCAACCATCCCTGGGAAGGGTGGATCAAACCTTAAAGCAGTCACACAACTACAGAAAGGGCAGCCACGGAGGGGAGGGGATTGGAGGGGAGGGGAGGGAGGGGAGGGGAACAGGTACACAGGGCTCTTGTGTATGTGGGCAGCATGCCCCTGTCTGATCCTGTGCTGGGAGCAGCCCCAGGCTGAGAGGTGTGGGGGGATCAACGAGGCACATATCGCAGATCTGATGGGCATTGTATAAAAAGTCTGCAATCAATATGGAGCATCTAGAGTCATAGAGGCATACAGCACGGAAACGGACCCTCCATACTAAGCCCATCTATCAGCATTTGGTCCTTCTTTGCATTGGTGATTCAAGCGCTCACCCAGATACGTCTTAAATATTGTGAGTCTCTGCCTCCACCACCCCTCAGGCAGTGTGTTCCAGCTTCCAACCACCTTCTGGGTGAAATAATTCCTCCTCCTATCCCCTCTAACCCCTTACTCTAAAGCTAAGCCCTCTTAATTATAGACACCTCTCCTTTGGGGGAAAGTTTCCTCCGATCCAACCTATGTACCTCACAGTTTTGTACACCTCGACTAGGGTCCCTCTCAGCCTCTGGTCCAAGGAAAACAAAGCCAGTCTATCCAGTCTCTCCTCATAATGGCCACGCTCCCCCCTGGTGAACGTCCTCTGTGCAGCAGTGAGGTAACAAGGTTTCAAGTATCCCGACAGTTCAAACTGACACCGCCCGACGACACCAGAATATGGACCTTTGATGGACGTCTCACTGGCCACCTCTGGGTGATGTGCTCCAAGTTATCTTGTGTCTGTTCAGCAAAGACCACAGCTTGCACTCTTAAGCTGGAATCAAAGTGATGGAGGAAATGAGTAGTGTGTAAATACTGACTGCGTTAGGTGATTGTTTGGTGGGGGATTTGACTGTATTAGTGGCACAGGGAACACATGGTCAACGCACCAAATAAAAGGTGAAATCCAAACGTGGGGCATTGTTGTGCAAACTAAATGTTACTAATGCATCTTGAAGCACATGTAGCTCTATGCAAGGATATAGCTTCACTAAGGTGACCAATTTTCCAATGAGCGCAAGTTCACCCAGAAATGATCATTCTCGCCACCTCACCTGGGTTAAAGTGCTTTTATGCTTAATTTATTGCATGAAGAACAGGCACTAATAGGTCCAACTTGTAAACGTGTCTGTTGTCAGATTGCAAAGGGGATCACACTCATTGGTGTAAGTATGTGTTCAATACCTGGGTGCAATTCTGTGTCCGGTGCCAGTCAATGGAGAAAGTTTCAGTTGATTTGCAGTTACATTTTTAACGTTGGACTCAATGGTTAGTACTTCCCATGGACACCCTATAAATTGAGACATACCCCAAGGGTACCATGGGCAGGGCAGACTACACCATAAAGCAGCATTGTTGGTGGTCAGGAAGGCTCATTTTCCAGTGGACAGGTCTAAGAGGCCTCTAAGAATTAGTGAGCTGATGAAACTGAGTTAGTGCGACAAAAAATGGAGGGAGTAATTGAGCAGCAGTGGGTCACGGTCTCTTCAGGTGGCTACATCACTCTTCAAGAACCTGGCTGATGTTCTACCTCAGCGCATTTCCTGCACTATCCCCATACCTCTCTATTCCCTTAAAATCCAGAAATCCATTGTTTCGAATAAACTCAATGGCTAAGGCTCCTCAACTGCCCAAGCAGAGAAAGCCGAAAATTCACGCACTGTGAGGAAACAAATTTCTCTTCATTTCTGTCCTGAACAGACACCACTTGCTCTGCGACTTTGCCCACTGGTTCTACACTCCTCGGCCAAAGGAAGCATTTCCCAGCAGCCAGCCTGGAGCCTGTAAGAACCTTGTACATTGAGTTGGGATCTAGTGTGAGGCCATTCAACTGGTCATGTCCATGCTGGTCAACAATTAGCTTTTTAAGTTAAACCCACTTCCAGTTATTGATGCACCATTTAGAGGTTATAAAACTGCAAGTCTCACCACAACCTGCAATCTCAAGGCCTGACATATTCTCCCTTTGACCACTAAGGAGTAAGGAGAAGTATCCTGGAGCAGCACTGGTGGAACCTAAAAATGATTCATGATCCTGGTGAAGGTACAGCACAGGACTGCATGCACGCTGAACAGGAGAGGGAACATGTTATGGCCACAGCAATTCACCAATCAGACCAAAGCAACATAGTCCTTCTATGGCCAGTCGTTGACGGTGATGGACAATCCATCATTGACAGAGATGGACAATCCATCATTGACTGTGATGGACAATTGACAGTGATGGACAATTGACGGTGATGGACAATTGACAGTGATGGACAGTCCATCAACTAGCAAGAAAGATTGTTCTAAATATGGCAGAGCCAAAGATAAGGCTGAAGTTTTTGAAACTTCAGGTGCTCCTCAAGAAGGTGATGCAGACATCTACCAGAAAATCATCCTCTCTTCCAAGTAACTCTCAGCACCTCTCCTTGATATTTAACATCTTACTGTTCCCAACATCAACAATGGGGCTCACCATTGACCAGAAACTTAATGAGACCAATCACATAAATGTTGCAACTTCTACAAGAGGGAAACAAAGGCATCCTGTCGCACAAAACCTCTCAACCATCTGCAAGGTACAAGTCAGGAGGGGTGATGGAACACTTTCTGTTTTCCTGGTTAGGAGCAGGCCACTTGATTAATGCCAATCTGCTCCAACTGAATGGATGTGGTAGTAGATATACAGCCTCACCACAGCTTCAAGTCACAAACTATCCCTCACTTAAAAACACCTCAACTTTCCTTGTTCATCACTAGGTCCCTGAACCCTAACAACAGCAGCAGCATTATGGGAACATCAATATCATGTGGACTGGAATAGTTCAAGACAGCAGTTTCCACCATTTTCTCAAAGACACGCAAGGATGGATAAATCCCAAGTCTGTCACGCCAAATCCTATAACAAAAAGAAATGTAATTTTCTTGTCAAATGTACTGAGTTATTAAGTTCTGCGGTATCCATAGAAAATTATAGTTGGAGCCATCTAGAGATATTTTCCAAGTTGTGGACACTGCACTTTGGGAAGGACATATTGGCCTTGGATGGCGTACGGTGCCAATTCACTGGAATAATACATGGTATAAAAGGATTAAATTATGAGGAAAATCTGCTCAGCACAGGTGCACATTGCCTCATTCAGAGAAGATTAAAGGCTGATATAATTGTAAAGTTTATGACCAAAGGATGAGACACTGTGGATGAAGTGAAGCTATTTCTTCTGCTGACAGAATCCAGCACTAAGGGTGTTCAAGAAGTAATTCAAGCAAAGATGAATGGGAATTTGCAACTCTCTTCCACAAAAAAGCTGGTGAGATTTGGGTCAATCCAAAAATTTCAAAATTAAGATTGCTTAGGTATTCATTAAATAAGGTTAAAATTGTTGCCAGTACATAGACCACAGGAACAGGCCAGTCAGAGTGTAGATCCACCGAGCTGCACACAGGACCATTCCCATACTTGTCTTTTGATTTCCTTCTTCCATGCAGATCGAGCTTCCAACTAAAAGCATCAGTTCTCTTCTCCTTCCCTACTCCATGTGGTAGTGACCATAGAACAGTACAGCACAGCACAGGAACAGGCCCTTCAGCCCACCATGTCTGCACAGACCATGACGCTGGTCTAATTAATCCCATCCCCCTGCACATGGTCTATATCCCTCTATTCCCTGCCTGTTCAGGTGTGTTTAAATGCCTCTTTAAACACTGTTATTGTATCTGCCTCCACCACCTGCCCTGGCAGCCCGTTCCAAGCACCCATCACTTTTTTTAAAAATACATGCCTCATAGATCTGCTTTAAACTTTCCCCCCTCACCTTATACCTGTGTTCTCTTACGTTTGACACGAAATTCTGCAGATGCTGGAATCTGGAGCAATACACACAAAGTGCTGGAGGAACTCAGCAGGTCAGGCAGCATCCATGGAGGGAAATAAACCTGGGTCCTGATGAAGGGTCTCGACCTGAAACGTCTCGACCTGAAACGTCGACTGTTTATTTCCCTCCATGGATGCTGCCTGACCTGCTGAGTTCCTCAAGCACTTTGTGTGTATTGCTCCTCCTATATTTGATATTTCCACCCTGGGAAAAAGACTCCATATAAAACTATGAGAAGCATAGACAGGGTAGATAGAAGGCCTGTTTCCATACAGCATGGAAACAGGCCTTCTAGCCTAACTCAATATTGACCAAGATTTCCATCCACGCTAGTCCCACTTGCCCGTGTTTGGCCCATATCCTTTCTAACCTTTCCAATCCATATACCTGTCCAAGCTCCTCTTAAATGTTGATAATGTACCTGCCTCAACCACTTCCTCTGGCAGCTCTTTCCTCATAATTCGCGTGAAGTTTCCACCCCTCAGGTCCCTATTAAATCTCTCCCCTCACCTTAAACCTATGCCTGCTAGTTCTTGATTCCCCAACCCTGGGGAAAAGACTGACTGCATTCCCCTTATCTATGCACCTCATGATTTTATACACCCCCATAAGATCACCTCTCAGTCTCCTACACCCCAATGAATAAAGTCCTCGCCTGTCCTACCTCTCCCTATAACTCACATCCTGGCAACATTCATGAATTTCATTTGCACTCTTTCCAGCTTCATGATGTCTTTCCTATTACACGGTAGCCAAAACTATACACAATACTCAAGGTGTATCCTCACCAACATCTTGTACAACTGCAGTATAATGTCTCAACTCCTATGCTCAATGCCCTGACTGATGAAGGCCAGCATGTCAAACACCTTTGTCACCACCCTGTCTACCTGTGATGCCCATTTCAGGGAACTATGTACTTGTACTCCCAGGTCTCTCTGTTCTACACTGCCCAGGGCCTTACCCTTCATTGTGAAGGTTCTACCCTAGTCTGACTTTCCAAAATGCAACACCTCACACTCATTTGAATTGAAAACTATTTGCCATTCCTTAACCCACTTCCCTAGCTGATCAAGATCTCCCTGCAATTTTTGATAACCTCTTCACTGTCTACAATACCACACATTTTAGTATCATCCGCCAACCGACTAACTGTGCCTTGTACATTCTCATCCAGATTGTTTATATAAATGACAAACGACAATGGGTCCAGTACCGACCCATGGCACACCATCGATCCATGGCACACCATCGATCACAGGCCTCCAGTCCAAAAAATAACCTTCTACCATCACCCTCTGCTTCCTAACATCGAGCCATTTCTGTATCTCGTTAGTTAGCTCTCCGTGGATGCCATGCAATCTAACCTTCCATGTGGGACCTTGGCATAGGCCTTGCTAAAGTCCACCGCCCTGCCCTCATCAATCCTCTTGGTTACCTCTTCAAAAAATCTTAGATTTTTTTGGAGAGGTGAACTTCTACCAGATTGTTACTCAGCTTCCGATGGTCCAGAGAAAACAGTCCAAGTGTGACCAACCTCTCCTTATTGCTAATATTCTCCAACCCAGGCTACATCCCAGTGAACCTCTTCTGCACTCTTTCCAAACCCTCATCCTTCCTCCAGTGTGACGACTAGAATGGTATGCGATGCTCCAAATGTGTAACTAAAGTTTTATACAGCTGTAGCATGACTTCCTGACTTTTGTACTCAACGCCCCAATCGAGGAAGGCAAGCATCCAGTGCTCCTTTACCACTCTATCACTTGTGTGGTCACCTTCAGAGAGCTACGGACTTGCACCCCAAGATCCCTCTGTACGTCAATGCTCCTAAAGGTCCTGCCATTTACTGTACACTTTCCTCTTGCATTTGACCTCCCAAAGTGCAACACCTCGCACTTGCTGGGATTAAACTCCATCTGCCATTTCTCAGCCCAAATTTCCAACTGAGCTGCATCCTTTGACAACCTTCCTCACAATCCACAGCTCCACCAATCTTCATGTTGTCTGCAGTTTACTAATCAGCCCACCTACATTTTCATCCAAATCATTTATATACATCTCAAACAAGAGGTCCCAGCAGTGGCCACTGGTCACCGACCTCCAGTCACAATAACACCCTCCACCACTACCCATCTGTCTGCTATGACCAAGCCAATTTTATATCCACTTTTTAATCACTTACTGGAAAAGAAATTCTCCCAGATTTTTTCATTTATATATCTTAGGTGTGACCCTACTGCAAGCTGGAACACATTCTCCACTTCCCTTATCAAATAATTTAATAAACTCAAAGGCCATTATGTCCAAAGACCCTCAGCCTCTTCACTCCTTCCCCATGGATATAACCCCAGTAAATGTTGTCCATGGCAGCGGCAGTGTCTGTGTCCTCTGCAATAATGCAGAGGCCCGGCTGTTCACAGCCCGCGCATGTGGTCTGAGTACGCCCATTACAGCTTTAATATTACTGCTCTTCAATTTTGCCCTTCTACAAATAAGTACCAGATCTTTGCCTGCCTTTTTTCTGTGGTCTTGTTAGCCTGTTTTTAATGATGCAAATCCCTCAGGTACTTTAGAGAGACCAAGCAGGCAGCCTCCTCATTCTTCCTGTCTACTTTGAACTCCATTGCACTCATCTATTTTGTTCATTTATCAATTACACCCATCCCATAAATCTTCTGGTATCTTGTCACAACTCTCCTTTGTGTTAACTACACCCTCGATTTGATGTCATCTACAATTTTTTAAACTATACTTGCAATGTGAGAACCAAAACAATTTGTGAAGAATGAACATGGTTCCAGCACTCATCACTGAGGAACATTGCTTCTCATTTGGCAGACCCTAGACACTGGACCTTAAAGTTACAGATTGCCCATGATCTAATACAATGGTGAAACAGGATTGAAAGACTGAACAATCACTTAATATCCCCAAAAGATGCAAATGCACGAGGCGTGGACGAGTACCTCTCATCAGGCTGGACCCTGCAGCTGCCAGCTATTGTGGTGCAGAATAGTTTACGCTGGAGCTGATACTGTGCGGCCAAGTTCTGAAGAAAGTATTTGAATTTGACCAACATTATCTGTAATTTTTTGAGCTGGTTTGGTGCCAGATTTAAAATGTAACCATTGCGAATCTGTGCTTAAAAAGGTGCAGCATTGCAATGAAAATCTCCAGACCCACTCATACTTTCAGAGATTTTCTAGGCTGATACTCTCACAACAGCAGTGTTCCTAGACCTCTGGTGCCTTCCTCTTGACTACACACGATGGACTGTGTGGACCTAGAGAATCTGACTCAATGATCAAGCAATGGGTTGAATTTCAAGTCACATTTTTCAAGGTTTGCGTTGTCCAGAAGTAATAGCTGAGATAGGGGAAGCTGCAATCCCTTTTACAGTGAGGAGCTGAAGCTGTTTTGGGTACATCTGTAAATTATGGTTCTCATAAGAACTTTGAGATGTATCTCAAGTGTTTCTGTGTATCTCAGATTTCTTTAACTCCTTAGCTTTCCTTTATCTATAGAAGTCTATGCATGACCTCCAAGAATTTGCAAAATATCACCACACCAGACCTGTTTTTTTGGCTTCAAATGCCAAATGAATTTATTGAACAACAGATGAATACAGGAATAAATAGCAGCAATATATAATGCATTTATTTAAAATGTTAACTGTTACTTTCTCTACAGAAAGTAATACATTCTATATATTAAACTGTATATTTTAAAATTAAAGTAGTGTACAATTTTTTTTTATATTCTTACCAACGCAGGAGCTTACTGTTCTAACCTGAGTTTAGCAAAGGTTTGAGACTCACGGTTTGGTTCAAACAGAACAAACTTAGTACCATTCAAAACTGTCAGTACATTTTTGAGTAAGTGTCAATCGAGTTCAAAATGTCCTATCAAGTTTATAATAATGGAATGAGTTACAGTTTTACAGTTTATCTTGTTTGTAAATCCAGGTACTGCTGAGAAGTTCTCTGCAGCTAGAAGCCACAATACCCACTTTAAACACAATCAATTTGGTCTGGGACAAGAGATAAATATTGATAAATCTTTCAGCGTTTTCTTGATGGAAAGTTGGTATTCATTTTTTTGAGGGATATTTGCGTAGACAAATTGAATATTTTCTCAGTGTCAGCACGCAACTTCCCCCCTGCACTGTTCCATCAAACTCTTCCAGGACAGATGCAGCTCAGGTATGATACAAAGTCAAGCTCCCTCAATACTGTCCTACAGAACACTCCCACATTAGGTCCAACGTGTGTTGGAGAGGACAGAGTTCCCTCTACATTGTCTCATCAAACACTTTCAGGGCAGGATAGGATAGGATAGGGTACACACAACTTGAGTAAAGCACTCTATACCTTGCTCCATCAAATGTCCTCTGGCTAATACACCTTGGGGAGGACATGGAGTAAAGCTCCCCCAACTCTGTCCCATCAAACATTCCCCTGGCAGGTACACCATGGGTTGGATATAGAGTAGAGCTCCATTCACACTGTCCAATCAAACACCCCCAGGCCAGGTACAACCTTATTGGATAGAGTAAGGCTTCCTCCACACTGTCCCATCAAATACTCCCAGGTCAGATACAGAAGAGTTTAGATACAGAGTAAAGTTCCCTCCACATTATCCTACCAAGCTTTCCCCGGGCAGGCACCAAACAGGATAAATAGAGTAAAACCATCGTTGCACTGTCCACACAAACATTGGCAAGGCAGGGCAGGGCAGAGGTAATAAATCATCCCCTATGTTGTCCCATCAAATTCCTCCTTGACAGATGTATCGTGGACTGGACACAGAGTAAAGCTTCCTCTACTCTGAATCATCAAACATCTCTTCAGCAAATAGACCTTTCCAATAATATACTCAGGGTGCGTATTGCACAGGTCAGGTACAGAGCAAATTGCAGAGTCACTTTGACTGAATTATATGGCTTGGTTCTTCCCTCAAGTTATCTTCTCAGAAACTATGGAGACAGAGCAGAATTTGAACCCCTAAGCACCACAGTGCACCACAATCAATACCAAGCTGAGAAAGGATAGGAATGCTGAGTAGTTGGCACTGTTTGACTGAGAGCATCGGATATCAGGGGTACTCCTGCTTTGTTTGTATAGAAGGGAAATGCAAGGGTTATTCCTGCCCATCCCAGAACCACTCTTCTGTCACCCACAACATCCTTTCCTCTTCCAATGCAAACACTGCCGCTGTCCAGAGCACCGACAGGCAAAACAACAACTTCCTTGTCCTTCCAACTGAATTTACTCCATTCACTCCTCACAACACGGTCTCCTCTGGAGTGAGGAGACCGAACACAAACCCGGTGATCCATTTGTGAAACTCCTTTGTCACTGGTCAAAGAAAAGTCTTTGGTATAATTCCTCCATCATTTCAATGAATCTGACAGTAAACGTGTTACTGTAAGCCCCCGCAAATGAATACTCTTTCCCTGGTTTAGTGCAGACTGAATAAATGGTTTGGCATTCCAGAGACACAGTAGGGCAAAACTTCAGCTCGTCACATCACTAATGATCATCCATGCACAGTGATATCTTCTCAGACACAGAGGAAAGAGGGCCAGGGAGCATGTTCATTCCCATGGGCATTTTCCAAGTGTTGAAAGACCTTTGCACCAAGCATGGATATCCATAGAGGGAAGCTGCAGGAGGTCATCACCGTAGTTGGTGTTTTCCTCTACCACCTAATGTCCCAACGTCAGGGACAGTCGGTGCTGTCACTCAAGGTTAACTACTGCAAAGTCTGCACTCACTGGTCTCTGCAGATCCTGTTCACTTCAAATATCCATGGACAAACTTAACTCCCAAATTATTTGACTTCTATACAAACTCTTCTTCCCATCTATCACACCACACCACCACTATAACATATACACTGGCCTGGGCGAACTCAACAATCTTCTTTGCATAAAGGTGTGGCAGTTGAGAAGTTGTCTCAGCAAAGAGGGGCACTGGATTCACTCAGAATGCCAAACTCCTGCTTCACAACCTTGAGACATCTCTCAATACTAATTACAAAAAAACTGAAGCTTGTGCAGTGACCAACAATACACTGCCCACTTGAACAATGATTCATTCAGACCAAGAAGGTCCCAGGTTCCGTGAGCTGCACTCAGGCAGTGCAGCAGGAGTGGGATACCACAAATTGCCTTTTCACCCAATAAAAGAGACCAAGACCTTTTAGGGTTCACACTCCTGATCACTATACAACTACTGGAAAATGTGCATGTCAGGTCAAGAGTACTGGTGTTGCCCCCATCGTCTCCAAAGGTACCGAGGCGGAGCTGCTGCCTCACAGTTCCAGTGGCCCAGGTTCAATCCTGACGGCCCTGGTTGTACATTCCTGCTGTAATCATGTGAGTTTTCCCTGGGTAATCCCATTTCCTCCCACATTCCAAAGAGACTGGCAGGTTAATAAGCCACTGTGAATAGCTCCTGGTGTGTAGGGAGTGGTAGAATCTGGGGGTAATTGATGGGAATGTGGGGAAAATGCTAGTACTTGTATAAATGGATGTCTGATAGTCGAAGGGCCTGATTCCATAATCCACAACTTAGACTATCAACATCTAGCCTCACTTATAAAGAACATTACCAGACCCTGGGTACCTGTAAGTATCCAAGAGTTGATAACATCCATGGAACAAGTAGTCAACATGTTCAATGTAGGAGGGAAATGGGGACAACTGGGACTCTGCACCCAAGTGGCAGGAATACTGAACACATCCCTCCATTGCTGCTCCACTGATACCCCTAACAGGACTCCCCCACTGCCCTACCACTGGGAAGTAAAGTTTTATCAGAGCAGACTCTAGTTCAACAAATATATCAACTTTTCTATAGATATAAAGCATCATTTCACTGATACTCCTGTCCTTTGCTACCATCACCACTTTCCAATCCCATTTCCGTCACCTGTGTACCTCAGGCCTAACCTCTGGTCTTGGCCATGCTGCCCTGCCCTGCCCTGCATCTAAAACAATATCTCCCTCCTCAAATAAGAATAGATAGTGCTGGATATACTCAGCAGGTCAGGCAGCATCTGTGGAGAGAGAAACAGAGTTAACGTCTCAGGTCAGTGACCTTTCATCAGAACCTCCTCGAGATTGTTCCACCTTTAACGTAGCAAGGTGTACAGATCAGTGTCGAATAGGCAGAACAATAGTTCGAGTTAAAGAACTGCTATGTGAAGTTAGATGACCCATGGTGGATGCCAATGCTCTGATGGAAGTTAATAACTGCCATCAGCACTGTCACATCAAACACAGGCCAAGCTTTCTAACACTGACGTTATTGCACCATTGTGCATCAAACAAGTACACTGGTCACTCCTGTAGAGCATACAGCATACCCAAATGCTTACCATCATCTTTGCCATTATCTTTTCCTTTGTCCCTCTTGTCTTTCTTTGACTTTTTCCCCGAAGCCTCCTCTCCAGCCAAAGTACTAGCAACTGGTGTTGTGGGGAGGCTTGTAACTCCCGCCACTTGGCTGCTTCCTGCAGGTACACTGTACACAGTGGGGGCAAGTACGGTGCCAGCGCTTCCTGCCAGCTCTGTCCCATCGCTTAAGCTCTGGTGTTGCAACAACCTCTTTAATAGGAACCTAGGGCACAGTTAAAGAAAAAGGGGCATAAAGATCCCTTTTAATATCAATTATTTTATGATAATAAATATCCCTTTTATGTACCAGTAATTGAATCAGATTCAGTCTTAAAAAGCAAAAAAAAAGTACACTACAAATTCTACTAATTGTAGAGGTGGAGATGTTGGAGCATGCTCCTTCAATACATTTCCAACTTCCAATTTTAATTCGCTAAGTATAAATGTTTCTTTTAATTCTAATGTTTTGATGAAACAATTGTACTGAAAAAAAATCAATGCACTTTAAGAATTTGGACCTGTTGGATTCGACTGTTTAATATATCTTTTCCTTTAGGTAATGTTTACATGTATGGTGTTTGATATACCTCTAGTGGATGGACAAGGTATAACTGCTTCGTACCTGGTGTGTTCTTTCACCAGGTGAACGAGTGCCTTTTCATTGGCTGATTTGTGCCATAGTAGTCAACAGGTATTTTCTGATTGGACCATTGTTATCTAAAGAATGTCTCTTATCTCAGGTATGAAAGCTGCTGCTTTGTGCTAAAAAGCTCTCTTGCTCGCCTCTCTCTCTCGCTCCTGTGCTTCCTGCTCTTCTTTTTAAGTTGCACGTGCCTGCAATCGTTTCCTTTGTTCTCTCAACTCTTAATAAAACAGCACTGAAGCACCAAGAATTTATGCCTCATTCCTGACTCTGAAAAGAACCCAGGATCCAAACACCAGAATCCCACAGACCAGAGAACCCATGAAGGTAGTAACTCAGTGGCAAGTGGCCTGTTATACACAATCAGAGTCATACAGCACCGAAACAGGCCCTTTGGCCCACCATGTCTATGCTGACCATCAGTACCACCAGTGGGAGAGTCACAAACAAGGGGATGCAACTACAAAATAAGGAGCTGGTCATTTACAGGTGACCTGCATAGAAAGTTCTTCTCTCTGGAATTCTCTGCCCCTGAGGCAGAGAAAGTGGATCAATAGATATATTTCAGGTGGAGATAGATAAATATTTGAAAGACTGAGGAATTGAGAAACTGGCAGAGAAGAGGAGTTCAGCCATGGTCATATTGAATGGTGGGGTCTGAGGGCTTACTCCTGCTCATGTATCCATGTGTAGGGCCCTCAGGAGTAGATCCAAAGATTACTGAAAGTGGAGGCACAGTTAGATAGGGTGGTGAAGACGAACAGAATGCATGCCTTCATTAGCTGGGCATAGAACATAAGAGCAGGGAGGTAATGGCAGCACTTACAAAACACTGGTAGGCCACATCTGGCATACTGTGTGCAGTTCTGGTCACCACACTATCAGAAAGGGCGTGATTGCACCAGAGGGAGTGCAGAGGAGATTCTCCGGGATGTTGCCTGGGATGGAGCTACAAGGCTGGGTTTGTTTTCATTGGAGCAGATGCAGTTAAGGGAGGACCTGAAAGAGGTGTACAAAAGTCAGAGTCACTCAGCATGGAAGGAGGCCATTTGGCCCACCACATCCATGCTGACCAGTGGGCACCTATCTGTATTAATCCCATCTTCCAGCATTTGGCCCACAGCCTCCTATACCTGCTCACCTGGACACTTCTTAAATGCTGTCAGTGACTCTGCTTCACCTGTCTCTCAGGCCGTGTGTTCCAGGTGCTCACCGCTCTCTGGGTGAAGGCCCTCCTCAGATCCCATCTGAATCTCTTACTCCTTACCCTAAATCTACGTCCTCTAGTTTTACCTACCTCTGACATGGGGAAAATTTATACCCCTCATAATTTTATGTATCGCAATCATCTCCCCTCATAACCTCCTCTGCTCCAGGGAGAACACACCGGTCTCTCCTCGTAACTGAAACTTTCCATCCCAGGCAACATCTGGTGAATCTCCTATACACCCTCTCCAGCACATCCTTCCCATGGTAGGTGAGCAGAGGTACACGCCTGGCTCTTCTACTCAATGGCCCGACCAATGAAGGCCAGGATCCCATATGCCTTCTTTACCATATTATCTACTTGTGCTGCCACCTTCAGGGATCTTCGAATTTGTACGTCGAGGTCCCTCTATTCCTCATCTCTCCCAGGACCCTACCATGATACATGTCCTAGCCTCATTAGTGCTCCCGAAATGTATCACCTCATATTTATCAGTGTTAAACTCCATCTGCCATTTCTCAGCCCATTTCACCAACACATCGATATCAGCCTGTAGCCTAAAACAACTCCACCAATCTTAGTGTCGTCCGCAAACTTACTGATCATGCCTCCTACATCCACACCCAAATCATTCACATAAGTTACAAACAAGGGTCCCAGCACCAGTCCCTGTGGAACACCACTAGTCACAAGCATCCAGAAAAGCAACCCTTCACCATCAGCCTCTGTCTCTTACTGCTAAGCCAATTTTGGGTCCAATTTGTGAACTTGCCCTGGATCCTGAGGGCCTTAACCTTTGGACCTTGCTAAAGGCCTTACTGAAGTCCATGTAAACCACACCTACTGCTCTGCCCTCATCAATACACTTTGTTACCTCTTCAAAAAATTCAGTTTGGTCAGAGAGGATCTGCCCTTGACAGAGCAATGCTGGCTGTCTCTGATTAGTTCCTGCCTTTCCAAGAGATCATTAATTCTGTCCCTCAGCAGTTTCTCCAATAACTTCCCTACTGATGATAGGCCCACAGGTCTAGAACTACCAGGCTTTTCTCTACTGCCCTTCTTGAAAATGGGGACAACATATGCCATACTTCAGTCATCTGGCACCACGTTTGTGGCCAATGAAGATTTAAAAATCTCAGCCAGAGCCCCAGCTACCACTTCCCTTGTCTCCCATAGCGGCCTGGGATAAATCTCATCCAGCGCTCGGGACTTATCCACCTTTAAATCTCCTGAGATATCGAGTACCTCCTCTTTAATTAATGGAATCTTGTACTCAAATTTCACCTTTCCCTTTGCTGCGTTCTCCAACTATAAAATGAGGGGGGATAGATACGGTAGATAGTTTATAAACCGTTCCCATGGTAGAGGTACCCAAGACCAGAGGGTATAAGTTTCAGGTAAGGAGTAAGAGATTTACAGGGGATCTGAAGAAGAATTTTTTCTTTTACTTAGGGGGCAACTGAAATCTGAAACACACTGACTGAGAAAGTGGAGACAGGTTTAAGAACCATCTACACGAGCACTTGAATCTCCAAGAAGTTAAAAGGCTATGGACCAAGTTCTGGTCAATGGGATTAGTATAGATGGCTATCTGATTGTTGGCATCCACATGGTGGGCCAAGGGGCCTGTTTCTGTGTTTGATGACTTTATGACTGCATATAACAGGCCACTTGCCACTGAGTTATTTCTCCTGTGGTGGTTTGCTCCAAAGTCTTAAAGCATATTGAATTTCTTTTACTGTACACCTCCAGAGCAAGTATATTCTTACATGGGGAGACCAAAACAGTGCACAGTACCCTAGGTGTGGTCTCATTAGCACACTGTTCAATTTTAGCATAATCTCATAATTCTTGCAATAAAGGCCAACATCCCATTTGCCCTCCTAATTACTTGCTGTGCCTTCATGTACGACGAAATGCAGAAAGTTAACAAGGTTATTGGGATGCCTCTGAACACCAGGATTCAACACAAAGTTTTCCATCCTATTTATTCCAACTCTATCAAAACCTATTCTTTCACTCTGCTAGTTAACCAACGTTCTATCCCTGCTACAATCCCTGAACACCAAGAGCCTCCATCTTGTGCTTTTACCTCCTTTATAGCATCAAATCCAAAGCATTTTTGGTCCAATACACTACAATCACTGGTTTCCCATTTTCCACCTGGCACATTACATCCTTACAGAACTCCCTTAAGCTCGTCACACATTATTTCCCTTCATAAAACCGTGTGCATATAATGGTCATATAATGACCAAGTGTACCTCATGACAGAGTCCAGTTTGTTTTTGCAACTAGGAACACCACTCTCTACAGGTTTCCCTCCAAGCTGTATACCACTGACAGAAATAGCAGACCTTCAGCACTCTTGGGTCTAAGCCCTGGAGGGCAAGATGGTTCACCATGACCTTCTCAAGGACAATTAAGGACAGGCAATAAATATGGGCTATGCAGTGACCTTGGATCCAATAAAACATGCAAATTCAATTTCCTAGCTTTCCTAAACCATTGCCAATTTGTGCACTGTTAGGATTATAATGCTGCAATTATTCAAGAACAAACTCATCAAGATGCAATATAGTTCAGCACTATGCACTTATACACAAACACCCTTATTCTGCAATTACAGGTTGTGTGTTAATATAAAAAAAATCTGGTTACAGACTCGACAATGATATGCAGCAGATTTATACATTTGGTAAACGCCAGGACAGGGCAGCACATTGGCACAGCTCCTACAGGCCAGATTCAACCCTGACCTCCAGTGTTATCTGTGTGGAGTTGCCATGTTCTCCATGTACGTGTTGCAGGGTGCTGTGGTTTCCTCCCACATTCCAAAGACATTCAGGTTGGTAGGATAATTGGCCACTGTAAATTACCGAGTGTAAATGGGATGTAGAAGAAATAATGGGAGAGTTAATGAGCATGTGAGAGAGAATAGGTTACAGGAAAATAAAGTGGGGGAAAGGATTGCTCCAAGTCAACACAGACTTGAGGGGCTGAATGGCCTCCTTCTCTGTCATAAGGACATATGAAGAGTTGAGGACTGCAATTTCAGCAAAATAGAAAACACAGCTGAATAGCCTACATGACAGCCACACAGCCACAAGACCAGTTAGCTGAAACACAACTCCGGCACGTAACAGTATTCCCTACCTTCTTTCCTCTTTGGTTCGGAAAAACTTCAGTTCCATGTAAGCGATTTCATCACACAGAGCAGCATTCTCCTGAAATATAGAGTCATTGTTCCCATAATCAGACACAGCTACTTCGTTCTTTGGTTAACTCTGGCAATGCATTAACTCCAAAGGTCCTGGGATGTGACAGGTAACGCTGCACATCTCTTGCCTTCACAAAACTCCGTGTCCTCACCTCACAGACCAGGATTTCAACACAACCAGTGAGTGGTTGCACTTACACATGACAGAGGCAGCACCAGTACAACATGATCAACTTATTCTCTTCTACTCACAAAATTAAATCTCACCCCTTATTGTTCAAATAAAAATAACAAAATCAGAATCGTCATGCCACAGACAGCAGCTGTTCTGCTAGCTTGGGCATCAGCAGCTCCTCACTGCGCATTCCCACCATCCCATTCTCCCGCTCTTTCCCCATGGTTCTGCAAATTATTCCCTGCCAGAGCCTTTCCAATTCCCTTTGGAGGCCACTGGTGAAGGCACTGAATTCCAGATCACAACTTCTCTCCGAATAACAGAGGTTCCCTCACCACCTCCCTTGCCTCTTTTGCCAAACTGTCTTTTATATCTGCTGGGGAGGTCTGCCTGAAGATAACCCAGAGATCAGGAGGCAGGGAACTTGATGGGTGTGTAATTGGTGCAGGCATGGGTTTCTCACAGAAACTTTTTGACAGAAGTTTATCTCAGCAAAATGCCTCAGGCAACACTCACTCATCCAAAACTTAAGATTCTTACCTTTAAGGTTCTAATTTGCACCTTCACCAGGGCACCAGGGCCTTCACCACCATGCAACATGATAACAATGATGGCTCCATAAGAAGAAGTCACTCAGCCAAGTGCCCTATCACAGGACAACTGCTTTCCTTCCATAAGATGTTTGCACTTCATAGAAGCACCACCTTATAGGGTGCATGACCATCCGAGCTCAAGTCCACTAGCTACAACTGAATCGAGGAAACTGCTGAAGAGCTCTGGGGCAGAACCCAAGTTTGCAAACCGTGGAGAGAGTGCTGGAGCCTACCCATGTACCAAAGCTATCACATCAGAGGTTTTGTGAGGATGACCAAGTCAATGAAAATATTGGTCATCATCACAACACAGTGAATGCAGTAGTCACATCAGAATAAGATGACACAGACCCTAGCTCAGCCCACAAGCACTCAATGATCTGTAGCAAAGTGCAGAATACCTCCCTGACAGCAAGGAAGCATAGATCTGGAAGTGACGATGGTGACACAAGGCCATGGAATTGAGGGACTCCTTTAGAGCACTTTTTCTCTTCCCTTTACCCCATGTCACCTCCACCATCCCAGACATGTGCCTGGTTGTGTGCCCTGATAGCCACATTTGCCGAATCACAGGTAAAGGAGGAGAAGACCATGGAGTGGCCCCCACAGATTCCAAAACAGGGCATTTGGCAAGCCTGTCTCTACCTCTGCAAAAGCCATCAGGGTTGCCACACTTACGAGCATTAGGAATAGGTACTCTTGGTAACTGGAGACAGATGGTGATGGAGGAGGATTGTTTTTGTATTTGGAAGCTTGTCACCAGTGGAGTGCCATAGATATCTGTGCTGAGACCCTTAATGATTGTCATTTACATTAATGGTTTAGATATGAACGAAGGAGGTATGATTAGTAAGTTTGCAGATGACACGAAAAATTGGTGATGCTGTTGATAGTGAGGAGGAACATCTGGCTACAGGACGATCTCAATCAAAGCAATGGCAGATGGAATTTAATCCTGGAAAGTGAGGTGGTGCACTTTTGCACTAATGAGTAGGATGAATGTTAGGGCCCTGTTGAGGAACAGAGGAACCTCAGTGTACAAGTGAGGTGGCAGCACAGGTGGATAAGTTGTAAAGTTACCATTCAGAAGACTTGTCTTCAGTGACCAGGGCACAGAACCAAGGCAGGAAGATAATGATACACATTTATAAATATTGGTTAGGCACAGTTGGAGTACTGGTTGCCACATAACAAAGGATGTTACTGCACTGGAGAGGTTGCAGAGGAGGTTCACCAGGACAGCTTGAAAAGTTGAGTGTCTATTTCCCTCCGTCAATGCTGTCTGACCTGCTGAGTGACTTGCTCTGTAACATTTTGGCTGTAGTATTCCTGTGCTTCATTTAGCAATCCTCCAAGCTATGCTTTCAGCAAGTAGCCTGTCATCCTTAGTAGCCAGCCTCCAATTCTGCTGCAGGTTAATACCAAACTTGGACTGCTCTTGATTGCCGCGAGTGTAACAGACATGCCCCAGTATTTATTGGAATTTAGCCAGAACAGCAAATCCAACTGCCCTCTCACTCTGACCGATAATACCCTGGGGAGACTGATGCACAATACAGCCTCTACTACTTGCCTGATAGATTAGTTTATAGTTAATGGAGAAATCCTGAAGTTAACTCCAGTGGAGCTCCTGATTGATCCTGGAGCTTCAAAGGATTCTGTTCTCCAAAGTTTAAGGGAAGAAACAAAACAACTCCTCGTAAGACAACTGTTCACAGTCTTAAGAGAACAGCTACAAAGTGCAATATTTACATTAAGACCTTACATGCCCCCAGTACCCACTTCACTTGACAATATTTTGTTGGTGAAATTCATAGCTATCAGAAAATGAATGCAACTTGCAATGTCATTGTCAATGATCAATTAACATTCTTCTGACTTGCCACCTGGATTAGCATTGTCCACTCTGAAACCCACCCCTTCAAGAGCTAAAATATCCCATACTGAGATTGCACACAAAAGTATTGGAACTTTGAAAGAGAGAGCCACACTCTTGTTCTTATCTCAAAGTTCTGCATTTCTCTCATGCTCCTTCAAGACACATAAAATATCATTTAAAATTTAATAGTGACATAAAAATACAAACTGATCACACTACTAAGCTCTTTCTCCTATCCATAAACCAAATGCACAGTTTATGATCTACAGCATTGTTCACTTGAAGCAGCAAGACTTTGGCTCTCACGCAGAGGGGGAACTGGGGATGTTAAGAGAGTCACCGGCATACTAAAAGACCAAACATAATGGAACAAAGTAGAGCAAAGAAAATTCCAATACCTAACTATAACCAATGGGAGTCTGAAGGAGAAGCTGGACTTCCCCAGTGATATCCGTGTAATGAGCTTGAAGCAAACTCATGTGCTTTTAGCACTTTTCTTGAATTTAGGTTTTTTTTTCCCATTATAATTTGTTGGGGTGTCTTTTGCTCCAATTTCCTCCCTTCCTCCCGTTCTTACCAATGTTTTGGAACCTCATGAGGTTGACAACCTATGGACTAACAAAAACGGCACATTTCATGCAGCAAAAGTTATTACAAATACTCACAAAAATCAGGGCTTTTACGGTCTTCCGCAGTCGGAGGTACTTAACCCTGTACTTCTCATTCAGGGCTTTCTTCAGAACTTTCTTCAGTTTAGGTTTGGAGTCCTGGAACATGGAGGGGGAAGGGAAGCTGGAGAGGTGGTCCATTAACTGTGGGTTAGGATACTCAGTTGGGTGAGTCACAGGTACAAGGAAAGGCTGTGCCGTATAGCTCTGGAGAAGCTGCTGATGTTCTTTCTCCATCTGGAAAGCAAAGTAAAATCTGATTACACCATGCCTAGTACTGGGAACAGCAAGACTTCATTTGATTACACTTCTGTATAGCACCTCAAAATGTTTTACCTCACTTGTGGTGTGGTACAAACTGAGATGAGTGTCATGGTTTGTATGTTAATATTTTTGACAAGTCTCATCAGTAAAAACTAAACTACCTTCAACAGCAATGTGTGTCCAATATTTCCTTTTTTCCTCAAAACCTGATGACTTAGCTTTATATCTTTCTTCTGTTGATCCTTCGGATACGTCAACACTTCAGTCATCTATTTGGGTGAGTGAGAGAGAGAGCGAGAGAGCAAGAACGGCCTATTTAATAATGGAGAGCGTTACCATGAAAGGTTGCAGCAAGGCTCCACAGCTTTGATATGAACTATTGGTTGTCTATATAGCCGTCCGCCGAATGCTGTTTTCATTGGTTAACTGTGCTTCAACTACACCACGATCCCTGGTGCCACTCCAGACATGTTTTCCCATCCTCCTCCTCGAAAAAGGCCACACTACCGAATAGTATTGGCACAGTAACTGACCAACCCACAAGTTCAGATTGTGGTAGAGTACAATACAGATTCCCCAGATGGCCCATCGCATTTTATTTATAATTTACAAGATGTGGGCACTTCTGAGGTGCAAACATTTATGTCCCATTTCCCTAGATGGTGCTGAGTTTCTTGAGTGTTGTTGGAACTGAATTATTCAGACAAGTGAAGAGCATTCCAATATGCTCTCGACTTGTGCTTGTAGATTGTGAAGAGCTTTGATAATCTGGAGGCAAGCCAAACTGTTGAATATTCAGCCCTTCTGAACTAAAGTATTTGTGTGGCTTGTAAGTTTATCGTGACCCCACGACATTGACGGCAGGAGACTGGATAATGCTAGTGAAAATCAGAAGTTCACAGTTGGACCCCCTTGTGTTGGAGGTGATCATTGTGTAGCACACGTGGCACATTAATGTTTGCCATTTACCAGTCCATGCTGCATGTTATCTAAGACTTGTTGGATGAAAGCATGGGTTGCTTTTTCATCTGGGGAGATGCAAATAGAACTGAATATTGCAACAATAACCAGCCTACATCAGGTGTTGCCTTGAAGATCAAGGACAGTCACTCTCACTTCACCATTGAAGTTCAGCTCTTTGGTCCACATTTGTACTAAGGACGTGACGAGAGTTGAAGCTTTGTCCTGACCAAACCCCAGCTAGTGTCAGTGAACAGACTATTGATGGCAATGTTGACAACACCTTCTATCACTTCACTGATGATCAAGGGTAGACTGTTAAGGTGATAATTAGCCAGACTGAACTTCTTCTGCTTCCAGAATACAGGACACTTCTGGGCAATTTGCCCGATTGTCAAATTAGATGTCAGTATTGTAAATAGACTGGAACAGCTCGACAAGAGACAGGGATTTCTGAAGTGTGTTTTCACCTCCAAAGCCAGGACATTGTCTAGTCCCATAGCCTTCTCCTGCATCCATTGCTCCTGGTTTTTATACAAATTGTACTGTCGATGATATCTAAGCAGAGAGTATGGGAGCAGAAATTAACACGGCATATCTGGAGTGGGTAGATCCTGCATCAAAACATTGCCGTGGCCTTGGATAAATTATCAGCTGGGTACCACTAGTACAAAAGAGATTCATTAGCCCAATTCCTGGGATAAGTAGATATTCCTACCACAAGTAGCAGGATCTACACTTTTGGGAAGAAACAGGATCTATACTTTTGGGAGCTGAGGGCTGATTTTATTGAAACATACAAGATAGGATAGATGTCGAGATATTTCCACTAGTGGGGGAATCTCAAACAAAGGAAACATAGCTACAAGATTAGGGGTGGCCAATTAAAACTGAGTTGCATAGGTACTTTTCTAAGATGGTGGTGAATGCCTGGAACTCTCTAACCTGGAGGTTAATAAAGACTAGATCATTGGAAATATTTAAAGAGAAAAGTAGATAAGCTTCTGAAAAATCAGGGAATTGAGGGCTAAGGGGAACTGGCATAGAGGAGATGAGGTCTGAAGCAGATCAGCCATGACCTTTTTAAAATACAGACACAAGGGAAGGACTGAGTGGTCCACTTCTCTTGTTTACATCCAATGGAGGAGAATGGATGTGAGAGATTAATGTAGATGGTAGTTAATGTAGATTTTTTCATTAAAATTTGAGTATATTTAAACGTTTAAGTGATAGAAGACACAGCGCAGAAACAGGCCCTTCAGACCACAGACGGTCAACCATCAAACATCCATTTTTACACAAATCTACCCAACCTATTTTATCCTCTCTTCATTCCCATCAATTCCCTTCTACTAACATCACTCACCTCCACACTAGGGGCAATCCACAGCAGCCAATTAACCTACCAGAGAACTCAGAGGAAACCCACGTGGCCAACAGGTGAATGTGCAAATTCCACACAGACAGAACCAGAGATCAGGATTTATCCTGGGTCACTGAAGCCGTGAAGCCGTAACTGTGCTGCTGACAGTTTTAGACTTTTATATTTTGTTTAGAGTGCATAAAAAATAAAAAGTTTCAATACGTTTTTTTAAAGGTTCATTTTATTGAACATTTCTGACATTGTGTTTTGATAGTTCTGGCAAACTCGGCTTCAGCAGAAACTTAAGCACCTATGCAGAGGGTGCAGTCTGGTCCCTCCCATATGATGGAACTGTCATTGTGGATTTTAAAAAAGGGCTTTCCATGATCCTTGGGACCACTTCTAGAAAGGGGAGCTACCTAAGTATAAACTTTCTTCTGGCAACTTGCCAGTGATTACAATTTAGAACCATAAAACCATAGAACCATAGAACAATATGGCACAATACAGTCCCTTCGGCCCACCATGTTGTGCCGCCCTTCAAACCACTCCTAAGACTATCTAACTCCCATATATCCCTCTATCTTAAATTCCTCCATATGTTTATCTAACAATCTCTTGAACTTAACCAACGTATCAGCCTCCACCACCACCCCAGGCAGCGCATTCTATGCGCCAACCACTCTCTGGGTGAAAAACCTCCCTCTGACGTCTCCCTTGAACTTCCCACCCATTACCTTAAAGCCATGCCCTCTTGTATTGAGCATTGGTGCCCTGGGAAAGAGGCGCTGGCTGTCCACTCTATCTATTCCTCTTAATATTTTGTATACATTGATCATGTCTCCCCTCATCCTCCTCCTCTCCAATAAGTAAAGCCCTAGCTCCTTTAGTCTCTCCTCATAATCCATACTCTCTAATCCAGGCAGCATCCTGATAAATCTCCTCTGCACCCTTTCCAACGCCTCCACATCCTTCCTATAACGAGGCGACCAGAATTGGACACAGTACTCTAAGTGAGGTCTAACCAGAGTTTTGTAAAGCTGCATCATTACTTCGCGGCTCTTAAATGCGATCCCACGACTTATGAAAGCTAACATCCCATAAGCTTTCTTAACTACCCTATCCACCTGTGAGGCAACTTTCAGTGATCTGTGGATATGAACCCCCAGATCCCTCTGCTCCTCCACACTGCCCATAATCCTGCCACTTACCTTGTACTCCGCCTTGCAGTTTGTCCTTCCAAAGTGTACCACCTCACACTTCTCGGGACTGAACTCCATCTGCCACTTGTCAGCCCAGCTCTGCATCCTATCAATATCCCTCTGTAAGCTTCCACAGCCCTCCACACTATCCACAACACCACCGATCTTTGTGTCACCTGCAAACTTGCTAAACCAGCCTTCCACCCCCTCATCTAAATCATTAATAAATATCACAAGAAGTAGAGGTCCCAGAACCAGTGCCTGTGGGACACGACTAGTCACAGCCCTCCAATCCAAATGCACTTCCTCCACCACAACCCTCTGCTTTCTACAGGCAAGCCAATTCTGAATCCACATGGCCAAGCCTCCCAGGATCCCTTGGCCTCTGACCTTCTGAAGAAGCCTACCATGTGGAACCTTGTCAAACGCCTTACTAAAATCCATGTAGACCACATCTACTGCCCTACCCTCATTTGTGGAAGAACTATGGGAAAATGCCATCCCGAGCTCATTTCACATGGGAAATGAAATAACCTCAGGATGACTGGATCCTGATAGGGCAGATGTCTTATCTGAACAAGGACGGGTGATCACCTTACCTTGGTCACAGATCTAGGGTGTTAACTATACAAACTTTCAGAAAATATGTGGGAATGCTCCACACAGCTGAAATTTGCTTATTCTGGAGGCAGCCTTTTCCCATGGGTCATGGGTTAGAAATGAGCACATGAGGCAGGAGACCCAGTGGGATAAAGAGTATTCTCTAATTGGTGGAATGCAACATGATGTTCCCCAGGGATCTTTACGGGGGGGGCGGAGTTGTTGGTGATGGTGGGTGGGCTCAGCTTTTCAAGAGGGAATAGAGATTCCTATATCATAATTGCAAGCAATTACAAACAGGTAAAGATTGTACAAGCAACCAGAAAATTGTGGCAAAGTAAAACTTGTAAAAAGAATGAAACTTTAACATTTTCTCTCTCCATATATGCTGACTGATTTGCTGAGCATTTCCAGTGTCTATCTGCGAAACAGATTTCCAGTAAGCAAATCCCTCATCAACACCTCCAGGGGAGAAGGAAGAAAAAAAATGACAACCACCACCATGGTCATGAAAATAACATTGAGGACACACTTACTAGTAGAGCAAACACTCCATTTTTATTCTCCAGCCTCTTGAATCGTCTGCTCCCTTTCTGAGTCTATAATAAAGCAGCAGAGAGAGCGTTGATCACACTGAATGCAATCTCACCTAGATCATGCACAGCGGAGGATTAGGGAAAAGAGGGCAGAGGCCATTGGCAATCATCCAAAATACATACACAATATTAAGTTACAGGCACATGTGCACAAGTGATCAGCAGATACATCTGCCTTCCTCCCCCGGAAGCAGGCATGTTCAAGTTTCTCTGCTTGCTCCTGATCTCACCTGAAACAGCACTTCAATCATTCCTCGTAAGAATATCATTTCATTTGTAACAGTGCCCTTCAGCTGGCATCAAAGCGTGAATAAATTAGGAAAAAGTATTAATTATATCACCATTTAATGAAATTATCCTTCCACATTTGGCAGTCTTGAACAAGATTCAGTGGTCCTCCCAACTCGGAAAAGTCCACATCTTTTGAAACCAGTGGGAGGAAATTTTTCCAGAAACTGTTAACAGCAGGTCATTTACAGCAATGATTAATATAAACCTGGCTGACATTCAGATAGCAAATTAACATATTTCTGATTGAATTGCCCTTGTTTTTAATGCAGAAGAGAACCAAAAATCTCAGATCATTAGCTGGAGCAGAAAATTGCCTTATTCTTACAGAACTCAGATCTCCAGGCGAGGTCCTCACTGACTCTGGGCAGCATCCATCCTAAACAACAGGACAGTGTGCTCTCGGCAGTCACAGGTAAACAGTCAGTTAGTTACATCGTCAACTTGTGGCAATGTACAGATCAATATACAAGCCTTGTTCACCTACAAGTATTATTCAATATCAGCTGGATGAGTGTAACCAATGGTGGAGTGAGTGTTGAACAAAACTGAAAATTCTACAAAGACTTTATTTACTTGGACAAATTGCAAAGACAAAACTATATCCACTGTGTCATTAAGCACCATCTGTTGCCAATGCTGAAATATCCCTTCCTGTATCAGTTAAGAATGTGAGTGTTATGTTACATCCCTCATGTAAACAGCATCCTCACACCTTAATAAGCTTGAATTTAACATAGGTCATAAAGATATGACAGCTACAGGAACACATTATTCCTACGTCCCTTCTCCAGATCTGACTGCTGCTGCTGTTGCTCTCTACAAACAAAATACAGTCTTCCCAAACATGCACGCAGACAAACTTCCAAACCGCAAAAGAAAGTCCACAAAAGCTGCAAACATAGACCCTTTACCTGACAGTGGTAGCAATCTTATCAAAGATTGTTTACCTAACAATCAATTGAATAATGCTGGTTTTTCAGCATTCTGCAGCCGAATATACTTTTTTTATTCCCTCAGGAGTGAAGTGACCACTTCTGGGCTATTTTGTGTCCCTTAGCAAATATGACCAAACACTTCTATATGTAGTTTCAGCCAAAACTGGTAACTAAGTTGTGATGCTTAGTGAGGATTTAAAATGTGGTTTGAAGGGTAATAAAAGTGAATAAATTCTACTGATGCGCAAAGTGCATTTCTTGAACTGAGTGCAGAAATGAACCACATAAGCTGGAAGGCAGCAAATTTCATTACAATAAGACAGGACCTGGCAAAGGTTGATAGGCAGCATCTGCTTGCAGTTAAGTCTACATCTGCACTGTGGGAAGCATTCAAAGTAGCAACAGCAGGAGTTCAGGGTCAACATGTTCCTGCAAGAATGAAAGCCAAGGGTAACAAGTACAGGGAACCCTGGATGTCAAGGGATAACAACGGTTAGATAAAGATGAAAAAAGGAAGCACATATAGGAGGCCTGTCAAGAGTATAAAAAGTATAGGGAGACACTTAAAAAGGAAATTAGGAAGGCAAATCCAAAGGCATTTTAAAAGTATATTAAGGTAAAACCTGGGAATGAGCAGTGCCGTTATGAAATGGGCAATCTGTGTATGGGAGCCAGAAGCAGAGGCAAGGTCCTAAATGGATACTTTTCATTAGTATTCACAAAGGAAACGGATGTTGTAGTTGGAGAACTCAGCAAAGGGGAAGGTAAAACTTCCATAAATAAAGAGGAGCTACTTGATTCCTTAGCAGGCTCTAAGGTAGATAAATCCCCAGGGGCACATGAGATTTATCCCAGGCTGCAATGGGAGGCAAGGGAAGAGATTGCTAGGACTCTGACTGAGATTCTTAAACCTTCGCTGGATACAAGTAAGATACCCGATAGCTGGAGGCCAACAAACGGGATCCTCCTTTTCAAGAAGGGCAGCATGGAAAAGCCTGACAATTACAGACCTGTGAGCCTAACATCAGTGGTAGGGAAGGTAGTGGAGAAAATGCTGAGGAACAGGACTAATGATCACTTGGAAAGGCCGGGACTAATCAGAGATAGCCAGCATGGCTTTGTCAAGGGCAGATCCTGTCCGATTAGTCCGATTTAATTTTCTGAAGAGATAACAAAGTGTACTGAGGGCAGTGCAGAGATTCAAGTTACATGAACTTCAGTAAGGCCTTGGACAAGGTCCCATATGGGAGACTGGCTCAAAAGGTTAGGGCCCATGGGATCCAGGGCAACTTGGCAAAATTGGCTTGGCTATAGGAGACCGAGGATGATGTTAGAGGGTTATTTTTGTGACTGGATGCCTGTGACTAGTGGTGTTCCACAGGGACCAGTACTGGGAACCTTGCTGTTTGTAAGATGTCACAAAGATTGGTGGAGTTCTTGACAGCATGGAGGCTAACTTTAGGCTACAGGGTGGCATCGATGTATTGGTGAAATGGGCTGAGAAATGGCAGATGGAGTTTAATCCTGATAAATATGATGCAATTTGGAAGTACTAATGAGGCTGGGACAAACACCATGAATGGTACGGTCCTAGGGAGTTTTGAGGAACAGAGGTCCTTGGTCTATGTTCAAAGATCCTTGAAGGTGGCAGCACAGGTCGATAACAAGGTTAAGAAGGCATATGGATGCTGGCCTTCATTTGTTGAGGAAATGAGCAGGGAGGTTATACTCCAACTTTATAAAACATTGGTCAGACCTCAGCTGCAGTACTATGCACAGTTCTTGTCACCACACCATAGGAAGGATATGATAGCCCTGGAGAGGGTGCAGAGGAGATTCATCCAGATGTTGTCTGAATGGAGCGTTTCAGTTACGAGGAGAGAATGGTGAGGCAAGGTCTTTTTCTCTGCAGCAGAGGAGGTTAAGAAGGGACATGACTGAGGAAAATAAAATTATGAGGCATAAATAAAGTAGACTGCATGAAACTATTCTCCACATCAGAGACAGATAAACCTAGAAGGCATAGATTTAAGGTAAAGAATAAGAGATTTAGGGAGGATCTAAGGGCAACCTTTTTCATCCAGAGAGCGACAAGTAGCTGGAATACACTGCCAGAGCGAGTGGTGGAAGCTGAGTCACGGACAGCATTTGAGATTTAAGCACTTGGATCACCGAGGCATAGAAGGGTATGGGTGATCTGGATGTGTCCCCACTGGTCGGCATGGACGTGGTGGGCTAAATGCCCTGTTTACATGCTTTGTAACTGAAACAACTAGGTTAAACTTAGATAGTAAAATACATCAGAAAGACTAGGTTAGTTCAATTGAAGAAAGAATAACCGTTTCTAAAATGGAATGGAGGCATCTTAGACCCCTTTTCACATTCTGGTAACTCACAACAATCTTGGTGCCTCAGTCTTGTCCCCTCTTAGGGGAAATATCATCACTTCTATGATCAGGAGATCAGAAATCATTACATGGGTCAGACCTCACCTCACAGCAGTCATGCCACCATTGTAGAACATTGCAAACAGCACCTTTCAGCAGAGCAATGAAGACCATTGTTGGTGCAAATTCAAATAGAAATAAATAGCAAAAAATGCCTACCTCTCGATAGAGAACAGCTTCCAGGCTGGATTTAGAGCTACAAGGATGGAAAATAAGACACTCAGTGAACAATGCAAGGCACTTCAACACTGGCATTCTTTACATTATGGCAGAAGATGGGAATGATGGGATTTTTCTACCGAGGGCTGACACGGATTCAATGAGCCAAATGGCATCCTTCTCTGTCGTAACATTTCTATGATCTTAAGACTACAACAAGTGGGAACGTGAGGAGGCCATTCAGCACCTCAAACCTGCTATGATCATGCCTGACCTGACATTCCTGATACCCACCTTTCTGCCTTTTCAATGTAACCCTTGGTGCCCTTACCAACAAGAAATCTATCTCAGCCTTAAACATACCCAAGAGGTTCTGAGGACTCTCAATCCCCTGAAAGAAGAATTCCTTTCTCACCTCAGTCTGAGTGGATGTCCTCTTGTTCTGGAGTCTCCCATAAGAAGAGACCCAACAACTATATATGTTTTAATAAGATTACCCCATATTCTTCTACACTCCAATGAGTAGAGACCCAACTGCTTAATTCTACCTGGTTGGCAGTCCCTCCATACCGAGAATCATCCCAGTGATCCTTCTCAGAATGAAATAACATCTTTTCTTAAATAGGAGGCCCCAAGCTGTTCACAACAGTCCAGACATGGTCTCACTGGTGCCTTATGCAGCTGCAGTAAGACTTCCTTATTTTATTCTCCAACCGCCTTGAAATAATGGCAAGCATTCCATTTGCCCTCCTGGTTCACCTGCTGTTCTTGTGTACTAAGCTCTCTACGTTTCATGCACAACCCCAAATCTCCGTGCTACAGCTTTCTGAAGTTTTTCTCCATCATGTATTACCGTTTGTTTGTTCTTCCTTCCAAAATGAACAACTTCACACTTTCCCGCATTTTACAGCATTTACCAGTGTTTTGCCCATTCAACTAACCCATCACTACCTCTCTGTAAACTGGTCGTGCCCGCCTTTCATCTCACATTCCCACTTATTTCTGTGCTGTCAACAAATCTGGCCACCACACATTCTCTTCCTTCCTCAAAGTCATTAACATAGATTGTAAACAATCCCTTGGAACCCTTCCTCCTTACTGGGATACATTCTTACTGTGTGCCATGACTTACCTCCTTAAGTGTCTGCTATTGCTTGCCCACTGTTTTCTACTAATCTATCTGCCTAGTCCACTTTAGCCAATTCTATATTCCATAATCCTTATTTACATTAAACTCAGATGTTTCTGATCCATGTTTCTTGTACTGAAACAGAATACAAAACCTTACAATGCTATGATCATTACTTCCTGTGGCATCTTTTACTGAGGTCATGCCTCTGCCCATTACCAGATCCAAGATAGTTTGTTCACTGGTTGACTCCATAACATATTACTCTGGGAAACAATCCTGCACGCACTCTATACATTAACCCAATCTACACGAAAAGTAAAGTCTCCTTTTACAATCTCACATTATTTGTCGATTTATTGCCTTTTGTAAAGAACCCCAGTCTACTGCACATCTTCCTTCCTTTGCTGTTTTTCACTTCCACTGAGCCTAGATCATCTCTCACAACCGTACATATTTCCAGATGCCAAACCATCAGAATTTCCGAATGGCTGGATAGCAGATTATCGGAGTTTTACTGTACCTCCGGGGCCTCCTATTCATTGTGCAGGTCATGCCCTCATTAGTCCTCCCAAAGTGCCTCACCTCACACATCAGGATTAACACATCTGCCATCGCTCTGCCAATCTTACCAGCTGATCAATACCATCATGCAGTTGAAGACCGTCCTCCTCATTACAAGCAGCTCTAATTTTTGTGTCATCTGCAAGATTACTAATCATTCCTCCTTCATTCACATCCAAACCACTAATGTATATAACCAACAGTAAGGGTCCCAGCACCGATCCTTGTGGTACCACTGATTACAAGCTTCCAGTCACAAAACAGCCTCTACTATCACCACCTGCCAAACCAATTTTGGATCCAATTTGCCATGTTGCCTTGGACCCCATGGGCTCTAACTCTTTGGATCAGTCTCCCATTGGGACTTTGTTAAAGTCCATGTAGACGACTACCCTCAGTCCCCAGTGAACGCTACTCTTTCCCTGGTTACACTCTTCTCCTTAATGTACTTATTAAAAGCTTTGGGATTTTCCTTAATTTCTCTGCCAGTGATAGTTCGTGCCTGCTCTTTGCCCCTACAATATATCCCCCTACAATTTCTGTACTCCTGAACAATCTCCACAGTTTTCAGATCTTGATACCTGCCCTATGCTTCATTTTCTTCTTTTATCCAACCCTCTCTCCCTTGATATCCAGACTTGCTGTCCCTACCTTTCACCTTCATGGGAACATATTGCCCCTGAACTCTCATTATTTCACTTTTAAATGACTGCTATTTGTTGGATGCAAGCTTCCAGTAAGTAGTTGGCTCAGTCCACTTTTGACAGGTCCTGACTTACTACACTGAAATTGGATTTCCTCAGTTCAGGACATTAAGTTCTGAATCATCTTTATCCCTTTCCATAACTACCTTAAAACTCAGAGCAACGTTCAATATTGCCAAATAGCTCTCCCACTGATATCACCCTCAAGGTCCAGTACTGCCTCTTCTCTACTAAGATGATGTACTGGCTCAAAAATCTCTCCTGGATGCACTTTAAAAATCCCAACCCCTCCAAGCCTTTCACACCAAGCCAAAGCTCCTAAGTTAATATGGAGAAATTGAAACTCCTAGCTACTACAACCCTATTTGTCTATACATCTGCTTCTCTATCTCCTGTTAGGAAGACTGAGGAATATCCCAGGGGAGTAATCACCAACTTTTTGTTCCCAAGCTCTATCCATAAGGTCTCATTTGAAGACCCTTGTAGGATATCCTCCCTCAACAGGGTATTCAGGAGAAGAGTAGAACCCAAGAGGGACCTAAGGGACAAGCTGTGTGTAAAGCCAGAGGATGTGGGTGATATCTTAAATTCTTCTCATCTGTCCTCACTAAGGAGAAGAACACTGCAGTTACAGTAATGGATCAATACGGCAATACCACCACTTCTTTAACACCCTCCTCTGTTACACCTGAAGTTTCTATACCCCAGAACGTTAAGTTACAACTCCTGCCCTTAGTTCAGCCATGTCTCCGTGACCGCACAATATATTCTCATGTGCTGATGAACATTAAGTCAGACTTCTTGCGTTAAAATAGATGCAATGTAGCCTAGTATTCCTCCCACGCTTTACCACACCCTTGCTTGCTCTGCTTACTGCACTGACTTACATTTGACTGTACCTCTCCCCCTACTGTACATCTACTTTGTGTCTCATTCTCCTGCCCATTTAGTTTAAACCCTCCCCAACAGTATTAGGACCTCCCTGAAGGATGCTGGACCCATTCTGACTCAGGTGCAACTTGCCCAGCCGGTACACGTTCCTTCTCCAGAACTGGTCCAGTGACCCAAATCATGAAGTGTTTTGATGATTAAAGAGAAACTGTCTACAGTGCCAGAATGGTCTTCAGCCACAGGGCACATATTTCAAATAACTTGCAACAGAGGCGAGATGAGGAAGATATTTTACCCAGCAAGTGGTTATGATCTGGAACATAATAAGAGAAAAAGTGGTGGGAGTATATTCCAGCGAATACATAAATATTGAAAGGAAAATATCTCCTCCACAGGCATAAAAGGCCAAAGGTGACCCTTCTGTACGATGTGACCACACTTCTGAGAAGTGGAATTAAAAAAAAATGAAAATCGCAAAAGAGTGATCAGTTAGATAAAGCAGAAATTGAAGGCGAGGGGCTGCTCCAGTGGGGGAGCGATGTCACTGATAGGCTATAGAACGGTGAATCAGCCACTCAGTCAGAAACCCAGATTTCAACCAGAGGGAGCTCCATCAGTACACTCAGACAGCCTGAGTTGACTGATGATGATTGAGCAGCACAACACTGCTCCACAGCAACTGAATTTGTGCCCATTCTCCAGCTCATTGCAGTAGGATTGCACTTTTGGAAGTCTCCCTGTGCTGGTATTCTCCCCTTTCCCTAGTGGCCCTTGGTCAACAAGTTAGGACTAGTGGGCTCCTACAGTCAGCAGCTACCACACGTGCGAGTGCTTAATGCCAACAGCAGCTCTCTGGAACTTTACCAATTACCCATTCTTCTTTGAAAACAAGACTAGTGCTATTCAACCACGTGCCATACCCTAATCCTCATCCCCATGAACATTCAAACATGGTCATTTAACATCAGGAGAGGTAACTGGGAAAACTGGCTGACCTTTTTTCACGATTAACCCAGAAACCACAAGGTTACTTGTGTCACTTGCTGGTGGAGCTTAACTACTGAAAACAATTCTAAGACTTTCAGCAGGTTTCTGCATCCAGCCACATCCACCTCAGGTTTGCTTACTGCTGGTGTAATACAGGACACATCTCACTTTGACTGCACCAGTCCTCGGTCCAGTATTCGCTGCTTGATTTCCTTGATGTGCAGAGGTCTCCCAGCTTCTTCCAGAACGATCTGTGGCAAAACATTTGAACACTTTTCAGCAGCTTCGAGTGACAAAATTCATAAATAAGACAACAATAAAAGTGACAGTCAAATTTTACAGTAAGGAATATTCTAAGTAAGGTGCCCAGCTTTGAGTGGGGCTTGTCCTCACTGTAATGCACAATATTACTTCCAACAAGGCGAGACCAGTTAGCATACGTGGCAACGACCCATCACTCCCGGATGAGCTCAGTGCTTTTTATGCGCGCTTTGATAGGAAGAACTAGGATACACCCACACAAGCCCCCACATCTCCGGATGACCCTGTAATCTCAGTCTCTGAGGCCGACCTCTGGGCATCCTTCAAGAGGGTGAACCCACAAAAGGCGCCTGGTCCAGATGGCATACTTGGCTGAGTACTAAAGACCTGTGGGGACCAACTGGCTAGAGTATTTAGTACACATTCAACCTCTCGCAAAATGCTGGAGGAACTCAGTGGGTCAGGCAGCATCTATGGAGGGAAATAAACAGTCAACATTTCGGGTTGAGACCTGTCATCAAGACTGGAAAGGAAGAGGGCAGAAGCCGGAATAAGGAGGTCAGGGGAAGGGGAGGAGCACAGGCTGGCAGGTGATAGATGAGTCCAGGTGAGAGGGAAGGTAGGTGGGTGGGGGAGGGGGGAGATGTAAGAAGCTAAGAGGTGATAGGTAGAAGCAGCAAAAGGCTGTAAGCAGGAGAAATCTGGTAGGAGAGGGCAGCGGACCATGGAATAAAGTGGGGAATAGATAGGCAGGTCATGAGGGCAGGGGAAGGGGAAAGAGAAGGGGTGAGGGGGCCACAGGAATACGGGAAGACAAAGGGGAGGAGGAGGGAGGAGAAAAAAGTCAGGGGGTGGGAGGGAAAAACAGACGGAGGGGTTACCAGAAGTGAGAGAAATCGATGTTGAGGTCGTCAGGTTGGAGACTCCCAAGGTGGAACATGAAGTGTTGTTCCTCCAATCTGCGTCTGGCCTCAACATGGCAGTAGAGGCGGCCATGGATAGATACGTATGTCAGTGTGGGAGTGCGATGTGGAACTGAAGTGGCTGGCCACCGGGAAATCCATGCTTTTGAGGCGGATAGAGCGAAGGTGCTCGACGAAGTGGCCCCCCTGTACACATGACAGTGTGGCTAAGCACAGCTCCGATATCATGTGCAAATTTGCTTAAGTCACCACTGTTATTGGACGAATCACAGGTGATGAGTCAGCGTACAGGAGCGAGACAGGATGCCAGATTGAGTGGGGCCGCAAAACATAAATTATACGCAATTTTTACAAGAAAGAACACAAATTAGAACAAACAAAAAGTCCACTGTGGTGCGAAGTGGTAATAGTGTTGCTATACCAAGGTAATGTTTAGGGTTATGAAGGTTGGTTCACGAATTTGAAGGGCGGCACAACATGGTGGGCCGAAGGGCCTGTATTGTGCTGTATTGTTCTATGGTTTAAATTGAATGGTTGAAGGGAAGTAGCTGTTCTTGAATCTGGTGCTGTGGGACTTCAGGCCCCTGTACCTCCTGCTCAATGGTAGCTGCGAGAAGATGGCATGGCCTAAATGGTGGGGAACTTTGATGATAGATCTTGCCTTCTTGAGGCAGCGCCTCCTGTAGATACTACCGATGGTGGGAGGGCAGTGCCAGTGACATATTGGGCAGAGTCCACTACGCTCTGAAGCTTCTTACGTTCCTGCACATTCGAATTGCCGTAACAGACCATGATGCAATCAGTCAGAATACTTTAAATAGTACATCTGCAGAACTTTGTTAGAGTATTTGCTGACGTGCCGAACCTCCTTAACTTTCTAAGGGAGTTAAGACGCAGGCGCACCTTCCTTATGATTGCATCTATGTTCTGGGACAAGGACAGGTTATCCGATATCTTAATGCCCAGGAATTTTAAGCTGCTGACTCTCTCCACTGCCAATTCACCAAATGTAGACTGGTGAATGTTCACCCTTCCTGAAGTCAACAATCAGCTCTTTAGCTTTACAGACATTGCAACAAAAAACAACAAGAAAAAGAACTCAAAACGTTGATAGGAAGGCAATTAACCATTTAGATATATCCTAGTTTTGGGAAGTGGGACAAAACAATATTCCACATTGTTGGGTGGGTGACAGAACCAGGGAGAAGGCAGTTCTGGCGTGATACAAGAAATGCCTGCGGCTTTAGACATACCTCAACACAGAGTGACGTACAATACACGTGAAAAGTTGAGCAAATAACAACACTTACCTGAGCAGCATCCAACCACGTCATGTTTGGCTTGTCACTCACATCAGGTGTTGGTTCACTAGTGAGGAGAAAAAAAAGTTTTCTTTCCCTTGTCTGTGACAACATGAGAATATCTTTAAGATGATCTACATGTTGAGAGTGATGATAACACATCATCGTTATCACAAGGAGAAAGGTCAGTCAACCCAACATCAGCACTGGGCAAGTTGCTGTTAAGATTTCAGTGGGACAGCATAAAGCAACATTTAGAGGGTACTGGGTTTCTCAAGGAAGCTCATCATAGAATTGTAAGGAATGCTCATGCCTGAGTGACAACTGAATTTTTTGATGAGGTAACAGGGAGGGTCAATGAAGAATGGACATTAGATGTAAACTACATGGTTTTATCAAGGCTATTGATAAACTCTGACATGGCAGTGTTCATGAAAATAAAAACCCAGATGACCCTTAAATAAATGGCAATTTTAACAATTTGGATTAAAAATTGTTTCAGAGAGAGCAAAGGGTTTGCCAGCTTTATTGACTGGATGGTGAAAGGCAGAGCTTGGGTTGGTGTTCCACAAAGTACAGTAAGGTTGTTCAGGTTGTTCAGTACATTTCTGGCTAAGGTTTTGTTCCCCCCACCCCACCTTCATTAACCTTCCTGCCATCAGAAGCAGAAAATGATCGCTGATGATTAGGCAATATTCAATTTCATTCAAAATTCTCCAGCAAACGAAGCAGTCCATGCCTGCAAGTAACAAGATCTAGACAGCATTCAGACATGGGCAGAAGTAACAGCAGTGGCAAGTGTCAGGCAATGAACTTCTCCAACAAGAGAGAGTCTAAACACCAAGTTTTATCACCAAGTCCCTCACCACCAACATCCTCGGGAAACCCAACTGGGCCAACACAAGATATTTGACTTGAAGGACAAAATGACCCACTTGATTGACACCCCATCCACCTCTCTCCCTCTGCCATCATTGCACTGTACCATTTACAAAATGCACTGCAGTACACACCCTGGCTACTTCAATAACACTTCCCAAAGCTGAGTTTTCAGTTAAGTTTCAAAAAGGACCAATATTAAGATATACACCAAGATAGAGTGAAAATTGTTTTAAACAATTGCACCAACCTGTTGCTACCATATATCAATTTGTCATTAATTACAAGTGTGGTCAAGATTTGTTACAAAGAATAATTAATATTTATTTAAAGTGTAATAAAATGAATACATGAAACAAGGGAGACAAGGCTTTTGCAGACTACCTTGCTTGCTACTGTCACAGAGGCACACTTGAGAAATTTAAGGTGGCCAAAACATTTTAGTTACGAATAAAGTAGTGATAAATTTGCACAATATTGGTTAAGCCATCATTACAAGCCACATACTGTTGTCACTTAAAATTTTAAAAAACCTGCAGGTGCTGGAAATCTGAAATTTTAAAAAAATCCTGGAAACACTGAACAGGTCGGACTTCAAAGGCAGGTCAGACGGCTACTGGGCAGCAGTGATCCCAACCCTCCTACACGTTTCTGAGACTTGGACTACCTCCAACAGGTATCTCAAGGCATTGGAAAATTACCAATGCCACAAAATCCTTCAAATTCACTGGAAGGATGTTCAGCATCCCCCTGAAAGTCAACATCCTCAGCAATGAGGTTCAGCTCGGATGGACGGGCCACATCATTAGCATGACAAACACCAGATTGCAAAGCAGACACTCGAGTCCAAGCTCTGTAACGGGAAGCAATTACCAAGTGAAATGAGGAAAAGATTCAAGGATTTTCTTAAAGTCTCCTTGAAAAAAGTTCGCAATCCCACTGACTCCTGGGATTTACCAGTGTGGAGGGTAGTCTTAGGTGATGGGGTGATATTGATGCGTTGGTGAAAGGGGCTGAGGAATGGCAGATGGATTGTAATTCTGATATCTGCGAGGTTACACATTTTGGGAGTTCTAATGAGACTAGGACATATATCATGAATGGTAAGGAACTGGAAAGTAGTGAGGAACAGAGGGACCTTAGTGTGCAAGTCCAACGATCCTTGAAGGTGGCAGTGTAGGTGGATAACATGGTTAAAAAAAAGGCACATCGAAATACTGGCAGTCATTAGTCAGGGCAGTGAATAAGAGCAGGGAGGTTATGCTCCAACTTAATAAAACATTGGTCAGACCTCAGCAGGATTACATGCAGTTCTAGTCACCACACTTCTCATAACTGATTTCTCATGCCATCATTCAAGTAAATTTACGTTGTAAATTTCTCTCTAGTCTCTTGAGAGAAAGGATGATTGCTTCCACTCTGGGTCTGGGGCGACTGATGAAAGGGGACACAACTGAGCTATATATAGGGTAGACTGCAGAAAATTTTTCCTCTTATCAGACGTGAATAAAACTAGAGGACATGGATCTAGAGTAACGGGTAAGAGATTTAGAGATGACTTTTTCACCCAGGGAGTGGCATGTACTTGGAATACACTGCCTTAGAGTTCCTGACAGCATCTGAGAAGGCTGTAGATGAGCACTTGAACTGCGTGGGTATAGAAGACCAGGCGCCCAGTGCTGGAAAGTGTGATTAATACGAATGGGTGCCCACCGATCGACATGGTGTTGTGGGCCGAATGGCCTGTTTCCATGCTATATGACTATGACTTGGGAGCAGCAAGGGCAGCAGATAAGTCACAAGCTGACAAAAAGTAACAACGGTTGGGCAGGAGTGAAGACTTTCCAAGAGGTTCCCTTGAGCACCTCTAGCAGAAGACTATGTGACCTTGCTCCCATCTAAAGGCAGATTCCACCTGTTTGGCACATTCAGTCTGGATCTCATCTTGTTCGATCTCAGAACTCCATCCTTTCTAAACACCTACCAGTCCCAAGATCTTTGTGCTTTACATTATTGCAAATTCAACTAGCAAAGTCTGCCCTGCTTCTCCTGAGAAATTGACCTGTCACCTGTGTGAGGCAGCATCAGATGTGGATGGATTATGCCTAATTCTAAACAGGCAGCCTGCTAGCCCACCAAGTGATCAGTCAGATGAATCATCTCATCTTTTGAGGAAACAGGAGGTCTTAATCATCTCCTTTTGGGTTTTCAAATTCTTTGCTTTTTAATGTACCCAATATTTATGGGATATTGGTGCCAAGCAAGCTCCATGACCACAGCTAAAGGGAGAAAATGAGGATATGTTTAACATAAAAATACTCGATGTCACAGGCAATGAAGTAATTTTGAAGTGTGTCAGGAATCAAATGCAGGTAAGTGTAATTGCAAATTTGGACACAGCAAGGCCCTACAAACAGCACTAATTCCCTGTGAACTGTTGACTGAAGGTTAAGTGTTGACCAGAACACCCATGTAAAATGTGAAAGAGGTAATTAGGAAGCATGAAAAATTGCATTGATAATTCCCAAAAAGGGAAATAGTTTGTAGTAAAACATTCCCCCTACCACCATTAACCTGAAAGTACTGGACAAAACTTACGTTTCCAGTGCTTCACTGTTTGCAGGCAAGATGGTCACATTATCAAGGGCTGGGAAAAGAGAGTAATTCCCTTGTCCATCATGATCCATTTCCGATTCAAAATTGGAGAGAGAATTCATGGTGTCTATGGGAGATAGAGATGTCTCTGGAGAATGACTGCTCGTGGACTATTCGAAGGAAAAGAAACAGGCAACTCCAATTAATTCAAAATGATTCCACTTCATAAGCAAGCAACACTTATTATGAACAGGGTCTGACATTAACACAAGAGGATGAATACTTCCTATTGATAACTAGCAAAAAAAAAATCAACTTTGTTACAAACCAAAACTTAGAGTCATAAAGCACCACAGCACAGAAACAGGCCCTTCAGCCCATCTAGTCCATGCTGACCTGACCTGCCTAGTCCAATCTACCTGCACTCGGACCATAGCCTTCCATACCTCTCTCATTCATGTACCTGTTCAAACTTCTCTTAAATGTTACAATTCAACCGGCATCCACCACTTCCGCTGGTAGCTCGTTGCACACTCACACCACCCTCTGAGTGAAGTAGTTCCCCCTCAGATTCCCCTTAAATATTTCTCCTTTTACCATAAACCTATGGCCTGTAGTTCTAGTCTCACCCAACTTGAGGGGAAAAAGCCTGCATGCATTCACCCTATCTATGCCCCTCATAATTTTGTATACTTCCATAAGATCTCCTTCATTCTCCGCACTCCAGGGAATAAAGTCCTAACCTATTCAATCTTTCCCTGTAACTCAGATCCTCAAGTCCCAGCAACATCTGTGTAAATTTTCTCTGCACTCTTTCAAGCTTATTGATATCTTTCCTGTAGGTAGGTAACCAGAACTGCACACAATACTCTAAATTTGGCCTCACCAACACCTTATAGAACTTCAACACAACATCCCAACTCCTGTACTCAATGCCCTGATTTATGAAGGCCAATGTGCTAAAAGCTCTCTTTACGACCTTATCTACCTGTGATGCCACTTTCAAGGAATTGTGGATCTGTATTCCCAGGTCCCTCTGTTCTGCCGCACACCTCAGTGCCCTACCATTCACTGTGCAAGTCTTACCCTGGTTTGTCCTCCCAAAGTGCAACACCTCACACTTGTCTGCATTAAGTTCCATCTGCCATTTTTCAGCCCATTTTCCCAACTGGTCCAGATCACTTTGCAAGCTTTGATAGCCTTCCTCGCTGTCCAGTACAATCCCAGTCTTGGCGTCATCCACAAATTTGCTGATCCAGTTTACCACATTATCATCTAAGTCATTAATATAGATGATAAACAACAACAGACCCAGCACCGATTCCTGCGGCACACCACTAGTCCCAGGCCTCCAGTCAGAGAGACAACCATCTTCTACCACTCTCTGGCTTCTCCCGCTAAGCCAATGTTGAATCTAATCGACTACTTCATCCTGAATTCCAAGCGACTTAACCTTCTGGTGCAGCTTCCCATGCACGACCTTGACAAAGGCCTTGTTAAAGTCCATGTAGATAACATCCACCGCCTTTCCTTCATCAGCCTTCCTGGTAACCTCCTCGAAGAACTCTATTAGATAGGTTAGAAATGACCTGCCACACACAAAGCCATGTTGACTATCCTTAATCAGGCCCTGTCTATCCAAATAATTATATATCCTGTCCCTCAGAATACCTTCCAATAATTTACCCACAACTGATGTCGGGCTCACAGGCCTATAATTTCCTGGCTTATTCTTAAACAACGGAACAACGTTAGCTATCCTCCAGTCCTCTGGCACCTCACCTGTGGCTAAGGATATTTTAAGTATCTCTGCCAGGGACTCTGCAATTTCTGCACTAGCCTCCCACAAGGTCCAAGGGGACATCTCGTCAGGCCCTGGGGATTTATCCACCCTAATTTGCCTCAAGACAGCCAGCACCTCCTCTTCCGTTATCCAGATACAGTCCATAACCTCACTACTCTCTTGCCTCAGTTCTATAGACTCTGTGACTGTCTCCCAAGTAAACACAGATGCTAAACATCCATTTAAACTCTCCTCCATCTTTTTCAGCACACGTAGATGACCACTCTGATTTTCAAGAGGACCAATTTTATCCCTTGCTATCCTTTTGCTATAGAAACCCTTGGGATTCTCTTTCACCTTGTCTGCCAGAGCAACCTCATATCTTCTTTTTGCCTCCTTGATTTCTCTCTTAAATGTTCGCTTGCACTTCTTATACTCCTCAAGCATCTCATTTGATCCTAACTGCCTTTACCTGATGTGTGCCACCTTCTTTTTCTTTACCAGGGCCTCAATATCCCTCAATAACCAAGGTTCCCTAAACCTGTTAAGCCTTGCCTTTTATCCTAACAGGAACATACAGATTCTGTACTCTCAATACTTCACTCTTGAAGGCCTCCCACTTACCAAGCATCTCTCTGCCAGAAAACAACCTATCCCAATTCACACCTGCCAGATCCCTTCTGGTGCCCTCAAAATTAGCTTTCCTCCAGTTTAGAATCTTAACCCTAGGACCAGTCCTATCCTTCTCCATAATTATCTTGAATTATCTAGATCCAAAGTGTTCCCCCACACTCACTTCTGTAACCTGCCCTGTCTCGTTCCCTAAGAGGAGATCCAGTATCGCATTCTCTCTAGTTGGGACCTCTACATGTTGATTAAGGAAAATTTCCTGAACACATTTGACAAACTCAATCCCATCCATTTCTTTTACAGTATGGGAGTCCCAGTCAATATGTAGAAAGTTAATATCACCTACTATCACAACTTCATATTTCCTGCAACTGTCTGCAATCTCTCTCTACAAATTTGCTTCTTTAAATCCCACTGACTATTGGGAGATCTATAATATAGTCCCATTAACGTGGTCATCCCTTTTTTATTCCTCAGTTCCACGCAAATTGCCTCAGTAGTCGAGCCTTCCAGTACGTCCTCTCTGAGCACTGCTGTGACATCTTCCTTGATGAGTAATGCCACCCCTCTCCCTCTATCATGTCTAAAACAACGGAACCCCGGAACATTGAGCTGCCAGTCCTGCCCCTCCTGCAACCAAGTCTCATTAATGGCTACAACATCATAATTCCACATACGGATCCACGCTCTAAGTTCATCTGCCTTACTTACAATACTCCTTGCATTGAAATAGATGCAACTCAGAACATTAGTCACACCACGCTCAACCTTCTGGTTTCCATCTTTGCCTGTAGTCTTAACATTACTTTCCCCACAGCCCCTCCACTTGCTGCCCTGCCGCTCTGGTTACCACCCCCCGCAACTCTAGTTTAAACAAACATTCCTGCAAGGATATTGGTCCCCCTCCAGTTCAGGTGCAAACTGTCCTGTTTGTACAGGACCCACCTACCCTGGAAGAGAACCCAATGATCTAAAAATCTGAAGCCCTCCCTCCTGCACCGTTTGTTTAGCCACATGTTAAACGGTACTATCTTCCTATTTCTTGCCTCACTAGCATGTGGCACAGGTAGCAGTCCCGAGATCACCACCCTGGAGGTCTGTCTTTTAATTTAGCACCTAACTCCCTGAATTCACTTTGCAGGACCTCGTCATTTTCCTGCCTATGTCATTGGTACCAACGTGTACCACGACCTCTGGCTGCTCACCCTCCCCCTTAAGAATGCTATGGACTCGATCCAAGACATCTCTGACCCTGGCACCTGAGAGGCAACATACCATCCGAGAGTCTCGTCCTCGTCCACGTCCACAGAACCTCCTGTCTGTTTCCTAACCAATGATCCCCTGTCACTACGCTTGCATCTTCTCCCCCTTCCCTTCTGAGCCAAAAGCCAAACACAGTGCCCGAGACCTGACCTTTCCCTGGTACGTCATCCCTTCCAACAGTATCTAAAATGATATACTTGTTATTGCGAGGAACAGCCACAGGGGTACCCTGCACTGACTGCCTATTCCCTTTCTCTCTCGGTCACCCAGCTACCTGCCTCCTGCAACTTAGGTATGTCTGCTTCCCTACAACTCCTGACTATCAACCCCTCAGTCTCTCGGATGATCTGAAGGACATCCGGCTCCAGTTCCCCAACACAGTCTGTAAGGAGCTGCAGCTGGATGCACTTCTTGCAGATGGAGTCATCAGGAACACTGGAGGTCTCCCTGACTTCCCACATCATGCAAGAGGAGCACACCACTGCATGGGTGTCATTCCCACTGCTCTACCTGCGCAATAATAAAGAAAGAACTTAATAGAACCGCACCTTAGCCTCCACCTCCAAGCCTCTTGAGCCAAAGCCTCAGCTCCCCACTCTTACACTGGCCCACTCACACAATGGCCGCTCCACTTTACCCTACCTGCCTTTTATTAGCTAAGTGCATGGCAACTCAGCCAATCAGAAACAATCTTTTAAAAAGAGTTGTTGGCCCCCTCTGCTGGAACTGTGAAAACAAACTCTTCTAGCAAAACCATTCTGAGGCAAATGCATGATAGGCGAGTAAAATTTCTACTTTTAGCTCACACGAAGTGTGATAGGATCAATCCTGCAGAACTGGATTTGAGTCAGAGTCACATAGCATGGAAACAGCCCTTCAGCCCACCACGTCCATGCCAGCCATCAAGTACCTATCCATACTAATCCCATTTTGCTGCACCCAGCCCAGAACTTCCCTTGCCGTGGTATTTCAAGTACTCATCTATTTACTACTTGAATGCTGTGAGTGTCCCTGCCTCCACCACTCTCTCAGGCAGCGCATTCCAGATTTCAACCACACTCTGGGTGAAGAAATTCTTCCTTAAATCCCCTCTCCTACCCCTTACTTTAAACCTATGCCCCCTGGTTACATATACCTGTGGGGAAAATCTTTTCACAGTCTACCCTATCTGTGCTCACCATAAACTTGTACACCTCTTTCAGGTGCCCCCCAACCTCAAAGAAAACAAACCCAGCTGATTCAGTCTCTCCTCATAACTGAAACATTCCATCCCAGAAAATATCCTGGCAACTCTCCTTTGTACCCTCTCCAGTGCAATCACATCCTTTATATCGTGTGGTGACCAGAAATGCACTCAGTAACTCCAGCTGTGGCTTAACTAATGTTTTATCTTTAAAAGTAAAATCTCACAAGGTAAGTTTTACTTTAAGACAAATTAAGTCAATAGCACAGAAATGAGCCAATTTTCTAGGAGTACTTATCCTACAGAATTTCCCTCCCCGTCTCACAGAATATTCAGTGTGCGTTTATGTATCTCCTCCTTAAAAATACACCTACATTACTTATCTCAGCCACCCTACGTGGCAGCAATTTTCATAATCATAACACTTTCCAAATTATGAAAACTCCCCTGAATTCCCTAAATGGAATTACTAATGACCATAATCATGGCTTCTGGATATCTTCTCTATTGTGTCTATAGGTAAAAATTAGGTGCCAACCCAACGAGACTGTAATTTTACTACAAAATAATTTCATAACCAAACGGTCAGATTACAGCTCTGCTGTCCTGCCACATCTAGCCCTGAATGATGGTAGACAATTAAATGGTTAATGGGTAGAGCAGCCCTGAAAATATCCCCATCATCATAATAATGGGATTAACACTTGACTACAAAGGACAGGCTGAAGCACTCATAACCACAATCAGCCAGGTATGCCAAAGGTACAATTCACCTCAGCTTCCTCCCGTGATACCTACATTCACAGAAGTCTGCCTTCACCTATTCAATTCACTTCAGCAATATCAACTCCTGAAAAACTTGAAGCAGTCCCAGCCTGCATACAGCAAGACCAAACCAACATTCAGGAATAGGCTGATAAGCATCAGTAATATGTGAATTACAGAAATGCCAGGCAATGAGAACCTCCAACAAAAAGTCTACCTACATACCCTTGACATTCAATGGCAATACCATAACTAAGTCCCTCATCATCATTATCCAAGGGTCACCTCCAAATAGAAACTCATCTGGACCAGCCATACAGATAGTGTCTGCGAGACCCAATGGCTGCAGTGTAGACCATCTACAAAACGCTCTGCAGTTACTTGCAACTACTTTGACAGCACCTCCTAAGCCCACCTCCTCACTATAAGAAACAGCCACAGGTTCACCTACGTGAGGTACAACGTCCTGATATGTACCTTTACTGCCGTACCCTCACTGTTGCTGCCAATCCCTTGCCAACCACATTGTAGGAGCACGTTGTTCCCAGAGTGAGGGCTCTGCAGGACAGGGGTGGATGGGGACGGGGGTAGGGGTGGATGGGGTAGGGGTGATGGGGTAGGGGTGGATGGGTAGGGGTGGATGGGGTCGGGGGGGACGGGGGGACGGGGGGATGGGGACGGGGGTGGGGGAGAGGGGGAGGAGGGATGGGGAGAGATGGGAGAGGGGGCGGTGGTGGAGTGGGGGGCTCTGGGTGGGGGGTTGGGGAGAGGGGGCTGGGGTTGGTGGGGGGAGGGTTTTGGTTGTTTGGGGGTGAGTGCGAGGCCTGCGGGGGGTGGGGCCCCAATCCCGCCGCCCCCTCCCTCCAAGCTGCCGCAGATCCAGCTCCCGTCCTAACCTGAGTCCGGGAGAGGCGAGCTGCTGCTGCGGAGGAAAGTCCGGCGAAAGCCCTGGGCCCCCAGGGACACTCACCACGGCAGCAGGACGGCGGGCTTGTGTCCGTGTCGGAGCTGCTCCTTCCCGTGGATCATTGGTGACTTGTGGAGAATCTCCCCTTCAGTCTCCAGACTGTGAGACTCCATAACGGAGCGAAGCCACAGAAGGGCGGCGGCTCCCGGGCCTTACCAGGCCGCTCGGCAGTGCTCGTGTAGTCCGGTAGCTCTCGGCGGCGCTCGGCCCGTTCCGTCAGCGCTCGGGTCCCTCCGCCGGCGCTCGGCCCGTTCCGTCAGCGCTCGGGTCCCTCCGCCGGCGCTCGGCCCGTTCCGTCAGCGCTCGGGTCCCTCCGCCGCGCTCGGGCCCGTTCCGTCAGCGCTCGGGTCCCTCCGCCGGCGCTCGGCCCGTTCCGTCAGCGCTCGGGTCCCTCCGCCGGCGCTCGGCCCGTTCCGTCAGCGCTCGGGTCCCTCCGCCGGCGCTCGGGCCCATTCCGTCAGCGCTCGGTTCCCCCTTTCTCCCTCTCTACCATTCAATCCCCTCCCCTCCCCCCCCTCCCCCCCATCCTCCCCCCCTCCCCTCCCCCCCCATCCTCCCCCCTCCCCCTCCCCCCATCCTCCCCCCCTCCCCTCCTCCCCCCATCCTCCCCCCTCCCCTCCTCCCCTCCCCCCTCCTCCCCTCCCCCCTCCCCCATCCTCCCCCCCATCCTCCCCTCCCCCCCTCTCCCCATCCTCCCTCCCCCCTCTCCTCCTCCCCTCCCCCCTCCCCCCATCCTCCCCCCTCCCCCCTCCCCCCCATCCTCCCCCCTCCCCTCCCCCCTCCTCCCCTCCCCCCTCTCCTCCCCCCCTCCCCATCCTCCCCTCCCCCCTCTCCTCCCCCCTCCTCCCCTCCCCCCTCCCCCCTCTCCTCCCCCCTCCCCCCATCCTCCCCTCCCCCCCTCCCCCCCATCCTCCCCTCCCCCTCTCCTCCTCCCCTCCCCCCCCCCCCCCTCTCCTCCTCCCGCTCCCCCCCTCCCTCTCCTCCTCCTCCCTCTCCTCCTCCCGCTCCCCCCTCCCTCTCCTCCTCCTCCCGCTCCCCCCTCCCTCTCCTCCTCCTCCCGCTCCCCCCCTCCCTCTCCTTCCCCCCTCCCCCACTCCCTCTCCTCCCCTCCCCCCTCTCCTCCTCCCCTCCCCCCTCCCCCCATCCCCTCCCCCCCATCCCTCCCCCCCATCCTCACCCCTCCCCTCCCCCCATCCCCCCCCTCCCCTCCCCCCTCCCTCCCCCCTCCCCCCTCCTCCCCCCTCCCCTCCCCCCTCCTCCCCTCCCCCCTCCCCCCTCCTCCCCTCCCCCTCCTCCCCTCCCCCCCTCCTCCCCCTCCCCATCCTCCCCTCCCCCCCCTCCTCCTCCCCCCTCCCCCCTCTCCTCCCCCCCCTCCCCTCCTCCCCCCCCCTCTCCTCCCCCCTCCCCCCCCATCCTCCCCTCCCCCCCTCCCCCCATCCTCCCCCTCCCCCCTCCCCCCTCCCCCCTCTCCTCCTCCCCCCCTCCCCCCCTCCCTCTCCTCCCCTCCCTCTCCTCCCCTCCCCCCTCCCCCCCCTCCCTCTCCTCCTCCCCCCCTCCCTCTCCTCCTCCCCTCCCCCCTCCCCCCCTCCCTCTCCTCCTCCCCTCCCCCCTCCTCCCCCCCCTCTCCTCCCCCCCCTCTCCTCCCCCCTCCCCCTCCCTCTCCTCCCCCCTCCCCTCTCCTCCCCCCCTCCCCCCCCTTCCCCTCCCCTCCCTCCCCCCCCTTCCCCTCCCCTCCCCCCCTCCCCCCCTTCCCCTCCCCTCCCTCCCCCCTTCCCCTCCCCTCCCTCCCCCCCTTCCCCTCCCCTCCTCCCCCCCTTCCCCTCCCCCCCCTCCCCCCCTTCCCCTCTCCTCCCTCCCCCCCCTCCCCCCCTTCCCCTCTCCTCCCTCCCCCCTTCCCCTCCCATCCCCCCTCCTCCCCTCCCTCCCCCCTCCTCCCCTCCCCCCCCCCTCCCCCCTCCCCCTCCTCCCTCCCCCCTTCCCCCCCTCCCCCCTCCTCCCCTCCCCCTCCTCCCCCTCCCTCCCCCTCCTCCCCCTCCCCTCCCCCTCCTCCCCCTCCCCTTCCCTCCCTTCCCCCCCCCCTCCCTTCCCTCCCTTCCCCCCTCCCTTCCCTCCCTTCCCCCCCCCTCCCTTCCCTCCCTTCCCCCCCTCCCTTCCCCCCTCCTCCCTTCCCTCCCTTCCCCCCTCCTACCCTCCCCCTCCCCTCCCTTTCCCCCTCCCCCTCCCCCCCTTCCCCCCCTCCCCCCCTTTCCCCCCCTCCCCCCTTTCCCCCTCCCTCTCCCTCTCCTCCTCTCTCCCCCTCTCCCCCTCCCCCCTCCATCCCCACTCTCCCCTCTCCCCCCTCCCTCTCCTCCTCCTCCCGCTCCCCCCTCCCCTTTCCCCTATCCCTCTCCCTCTCCCCCTCCTCCCTCCTCCCCCCCTCCTCCCCTCCCCCCTCCTCCCCCTCCCCCCTCCCCCTCCCCCCTCCCCCTAATCCCCTCCCCCTCATCCCCTCCCCCTCATCCCCTCCCCTCCTCCTCCCCCTCTCCCTCCCTCCCCCTCCTCCCCCTCCCCTCTCCCCTCCCTCCCCCCTCCTCCTCCCCCTCCTCCCCACTCTCCTCCCTCCCCCTCCCCCTTCTCCCCCTCCCCCCCCCCCCTCCTCCTCCCCCTCCTCCCCACTCTCCTCCCTCCCCCTCCCCCTTCCCCCTTCCTCCCTTCCCACACCGTCCCTTCCCCCTTCCTCCCTTCCCTGCGGCTCCCTTCCCCCCTCCTACCCTCCCCTCCCCTCCCTTTCCCCCCCCCCTCCCCCCCTTTCCCCCCTCCCCCCCTTTCCCCCCCTCCCTCTCCTCTCCCTCCTCCCTCCCTCCCCCATCCCCACTCTCCCTCTCCCCTCCTCCCTCTCCTCCCCCTCCCCCTCTCCCCTCCCCCTCCTCCCCCTCCCCTTTCCCCTATCCCTCGCCCTCTCCTCCCCTCCTCCTCCCCCCTCCTCCCCCTCCCCCCTCCTCCCCCCTCCCCCTCCCCCCTCCTCCCCCTCCCCCTCCCCCCCTCCTCCCCCCTCCCCCCTCCCCCCTCCCCCCTCCCCCTCCTCCCCCTCCCCCTCCCCCCCTCCTCCCCCTCCCCCCCTCCCCCCCTCCCTCCACTCCCCCCCCCTCCTCGCCCCTCTCCCCCCTCCTCCCCTCACCCCCCCTCCCCCTCATTCCCTCCCCCTCAGCCCCATCCCCCTCCCCCCCACCTCCTCCCCCCTCCCCTTACCCCCCACTCCCCCTCCATCCCCTACCCCTCATCCCCTCCCCTCATCCCCTCCCACTCCCTCCCTCCCCTCCCGCCCCGGCCCCCTCCCCTCACCCCCTTCCTCCTCCCCCTCCCGTCTCCCTCCCCCTCCCCCTCCTCCTCCCCCTCCTCCCCACTTCTCCTCCCTCCCCCTCCCCTATCGCTCCCCCTCCCCCTTCTCCCGCCTCCCCCCTCCTCCTCCCCCTCCCCCTTCTCCCCTCCCCCTTCTCCCCCTCCCCCCTCCTCCTCCCCCTCCTCCCCACTCTCCTCCCTCCCCCTCCCCCTCTCTCCCCTCCCCCCTCCCCCCCTCCTCCCCTCCCCCTCCCCCTCCCCCTCCCCCTCCCCCTTCTCCCCCTCCCCTCCCCTGCCCTCCCCTCTCCCCCTCCCCACTCCCCCCCTCCCCCCTCCTCCTCCCCACTTCCTCCTCCCCCCCCTCCTCCTCCCATCTCCTCCCTCCCCTCCTCCTCTCCCCCCCTCCTCCCTTCCCCTCCTCCCTCCTCCTCCCCCTCCTCCCTCCTCCCCCTCCTCCCCTTCCCCCTCCCCTCCCCTTCTCCCCCTCCTCCCCCTCCTCCCCTCCCCCTCCCCCTCCTCCCCTTCCCCCTCCCCCTCCTCCCCCTCCCCCCTTCCCCCCTCCCCCCTCCTCCCCCCCTCCCCCCTCCCCCTCCCCTCCCCCCCTCCCCCCCTCCTCCCCTCCCCCCTCTCCCCCTCCCCCCCTCTCCCTCTCCCCCTCCCCCCCCCTCTCCCCCTCCCCCTCCCTCTCCCCCTCCTCCCTCTCCCCCTCTCCCCCTCCCCCCTCTCCCCCTCTCCCCCCCCCTCCTTCCCCCCCCATGTTGGGCTCAGTAGCTGGCTGCGTCTGAGTTGAGGCTGCACCACTGACCCACTGAACCGTCCCCTGCTTTTTGAGGGCACAATAAGGAAGTTGGCAGATAATTCACAAGTTGTCCGTGTGTTTGGCAGTGAGGAGGGAGGCTCGCAGCAGCAGGAGGTTGTGGATGGTCTTGTGAGGAAAGTGGCAATGGGATTTAACCCAAAGAAGTGGGAAGCACAACAAGGAACGTGGTTTAAATGGGAGGATATCAGAGGAGTTGAGGACAAAGGGCCTTAAAGGTAGATAAGCTCGTTGAAAAGACACACAGAGTGCTTCTAATAAAGACAGAAAATGCTGAAAGCACTCAGCAGGTCATGCAGCATCTGCGGCGAGAGAAACAGTTAATCTCTCAGGTCAATAACCTTTCGTCAGAATTGAGTTCTTATCTCCATCACCCCGAGTTACCAACATGGCAGGAATTTGTGTGTTGGCGGAGCTCTCATTAATAGGCCAGTCCAGATGAAGGGTCTCGACTGTCACATTTCTACCTGCTGCACTGTGCTGTCCTTTGCCACTTGTGAAAGGCAATGGCCCTGATTTAGGAACAGAGAATGCTGACGAAGGTCCCAGACCTGAAACAATAACTCCCTTTCTCTCTTCTGCTGTTATCAGCATTTCTTGTTTTTCATTCCGACTTCCTGCACTGCAGTTTTTTTTATTTTCAATGGCCTTGATTTTGCTGGTGAATGCTGACAATTTAGGAACAGATTTACCAGCATCTCCCCGTTCAAATGGAAGCAAGTCCAGGGCTTGTAATGTTTACATTGCCCTGAACTTACTGATTGACTGGGAACAAGTTCTCTCAGTTTGCTCTGCCAGTCTTGCAGAGATCACCACTGGTGCTTGCTTCTCTACCCAATGTCATGCGTCTCAGTGGGTCTGCAGATGTAGAGCAAAGGTTCATTTTTGAATTATTTTGGTTTAGTTTAATATTTTTAAATTACAAATAATAAGATCAGATCTCTTTACTAGTCACACGTACATGGAAACACACAGTGAAATGCATCTTTTGCGTAGTGTTCTGGGGGCAGCCCACAAGTGTCGCCACGCTTCCAGCGCCAACATAGCATGCCCACAGCTCCCTAACCTGTTCGTCTTTTGGAATGGAGGAGGAAACCAGAGCACCCGGAGGAAACCCACGCAGACACAGGGAGAACATACAAACTCCTTACAGACAGCAGCCGGAATTGAACCCGGGTCACTGCCGCTGTAAAGCGTTACGCTAACCGCTACATTACCGTGTCAGCATTAACTGCTTTAACTGATTTTACATAACCTTAGTTTTTAGCTTAATTTCCAATAACTTTTAAATATTTCTGAATGATGGAGATACTCAAAAACTATTAAGTGACCCTCCTGGATTTTACAACCTGCAGAACTGGGGGCAGGCGAAGCTTTCAAGGGTGCTGAGGGGCAGCGCTAGAGGCACCGCTGCCACTTGAATCCCAGATGCCGTGGGCCAGCAAGATGCACCCTCCACATCTGAACCTGGGGAGGTTGTTAGCAGTAAATGAGGCCAAGGCCTACTGATTTTTCTCCCTCTCCCAGCCCTTCCCATTGGTTCCATACCGTATGAGAACAGCGAGCTATTATTGTATCAGTGTATTATAGACAACTGTTAGCATGTTTCTCAGTATATACACACAGGACAGATGTCTAAAGACCTATTTGGATAACCCATTGGGTAGAATTTGGCTTCCAGAACAACATCTGGCAGCTAATCCAAATAGGGAGTGGGTGAACACTGAGGGAGAGGAGATTCAGGGGTGTGGAAGACCAAAAGCAACAGGGGTGAAGGGAAGGGAGGAAGAGGCTGTGAACAAGGTATGAATGGGGCATGACGAGCAGGAGATGGGCAGCTGAAGGAACAAGGTACACTTTCTGGAAGGGCACAAGGAATGCTTGTGGGGTGAGTTTTAATGATAGAATAAGCTAGTTCATGGTCTCAGCGACTCTCCCTCTGACAAAGTGAATGACCCTCACTCTAATACAGAACTGGCATTCCTCGGTCATCAACACTTATACCTCACCCTTGGAAGTTGTGGATGTAGCCAAAGACAACAAGCTTGAAAAATCCCTGGGGGCCTGCATCCTAGAGGCAATCAGATCAATCCTTCTGGGCAATTTCAGTGCCAAGGTACAAAAAAGGTGCAATTCTCCAGCAAGGCGTGAGGAGGGAAGGCGAACTCCCAACAGAATCTTGACAACATGCTTGCAGCACAGGTCTTGACATAACCAGTATCATGTTATCACAGAGACAAGCACAAGACCTCATGGCAAGGTCCCCAGTCCAGGCACAGGTACCTATTAGATTCCATCAGTGCCTGAGGGAGGAACCATAAGGATGTCCCCATTACCCATGTCATGACACCTACCAATGACCCTTGCACTGATCATTGTCTAAAACACTTCGACGGGCATTTTCAGATTGGAAGCTCCACCACGTCTCAAGGGAAAAGAAACAGCTCTACAAGAACCAGAAGGCAGAAATTCAACAGAAAACCTGTGACCTACAGAACAGATTGGGAGTAAACAGGAGGTTCATCACTCAATGAAACCTTCACACGTGCTGAATCTTCAGCACAGCCATCTGCAGCCCAAACACCCAAGGGCCTATCTCAATGACAGCTTAAGAAGACATGAACTTATCAAAGAGATGGTCACTGCCCATTAGACAGAGCATTCTGAAGAACTCCTCAGTGATAACTCTGACTTGCCTTGCACACTCTTGGCTACATGCAAAAGCAAACTGTCCAGTCCAGTCCCGCTGCTACCATTGGACCAAAGACGTGAAGTCAAGGAGGTCATGTGTCAACTGAGAAACATCAAGGCTCAGGAGCAGACAATATCCCTGCTAAAGTTCTAAAACTTTGTGGAGAAGAACCTCAGTCACAAATTCACAACCCCATCTCCCATGTCTTAGTGGAGGAGGTCATTCCAAGTACCTCAGATATCCCATCATCATGCCTGTCTTCAAGAAAGGAGAGAAATCTGATGAGGTAACTTCAGAGGCGTGGACAGGAGAAGCTTAATTACACTCAGTTGGCCCCATTGTGCAAGCCACATTGTTCGTATGCTCCAGCCCAGGCTCCCCAAACATACACTTTGGTCTGAGCTCCTAGTAACAGCAAAACATTACTGGATTGGCAGGAAAGATTCAAGGATTTTTCCGAAGCCTCCTTGAGAAAGTACAACATTCCCATTAACTCCTGAGAATCCATGGCCATGACCAAAGTAAAGAAGCTGTGTTCAGGGTGGCACTGAAAACCTTGTGCACATGCATTGGAAGCACACAGATGTCCTCAGTAAATGGCAGGAAGAGTGCATCACCTCGCAAACGACCCATCCACTCTACCAAGCACCTCTGGCCGCACATCACTTTCATCAGCTGCCTCAAAGTCCACAGAAATGGAGAAGAAACAAGTCATCCTTGCCCCCAAATGACTGCCCAAAAGTAGTATTGTTATCAGTCAGATAACAATACTACTTTTATTGTATAAGTAGTGCAATCAGCACAAGTTATACTACTTGTACAATAAAGATAGTAACGTTATCTGACTGAGAACAGTACTACATTTTATAATATGTAGAATCATACTGATAGGCACGATACTACATATCAGTATATCATAGTCATATTGCATGGAAACAGGCCCTTTGGCCCAACTGGTCCATGACAACCAAGATGCCCATCCAAGCTTGTCCCATTTGCCAGCGTTTGCCCTATAACCTTCTGAACCTTTCCCATCCCAACAGTCTTTTAAAAGTATTTATTGTACCAGCCTCAACCACTTCCTCTGGCAGCTCATTCCACATACATACCACCCTCTGTGTAAAAAAAAGTTGTCCCTCAAGTTCCTATTAAATCTTTCCCCTCTCACCTTAAACCCCTCTAGTTCTTGATTCCCCAACCCTGGGAAAAAGACTGAGTGCATTCACCCCTCATGATTTTATACACCCCTATAAGATCACCGCTCAGTCTCTTATGCTCCAAGGGAAAAAGTCTTAGCCTGTCCAACCTCTCCATATAACTCAATCCCTCGAGTCCTGGCAACATCCTTGTAAATCTTTTCTGCACTCCTTCCAGTTTAATAACATCTTTCCTATAACAAGGTGACCAAAACTGAACACAATACTCTGAGTGCAGCCTCACCAGCATCTTGTACAACTGCACCATGACCCCCCAGCTTCAGGACAGTGTCCCAAATGATGAAGGCCAGTGTGCCAAACACCGTAGGGCATGGCTATTGATGCACGGGGGCACTACTGTGCATTCAGCACTGGTGAATCAATGGGCACAACAAAAACTTGACAAGAATCAAACACACCAATCCTTTAATTCAGATTGTAAATCCATCAGTGCAATCATGCAGTTATTTTTTAATCAACCAGGCAACAGTACATCAAAAAAGCACTCCAACTCATGGGGGATTCATTTCAAGTGAAAAATCTTCAGTAATGAACTTTTCAGGATGATAACCAAAGGTTTACCAAGGAAAATAGATTCTTTTCTGCACTTTACACAGTTACTGCTCAATTGTAAATAATTTGTCCTCCAAATATGCTTTAATAAATATGGTCATAAATCCAAATAGTTTACAATATAATCGCTTTGCCTCTAAGGGGAAGAAAAATCACATATGCCACATTAAAACTCAAGAGTTCAGTCCAATCATCGTTAATTTCATTGTTAATTTGAAGCATCAATTCACAGATTGTTCACGGTCAGTTTACAGCACTGGGCCCCCTCACACCAGACCTTTTTGGCAAATAACAACTTCAGCCACACACGCTCCAGATCCTGGGAAGGTGCCATTATCACAGAAGAAGCAGTTGCCTGGCACGTGGCAATGTTCACTTCAAACACCAAAGTTCTGATTCTAATCCATAGTAACTGCTTATTCAACTGTTACCAGTAATTCAAATTTTAATTCAATTTGCCCAACTACCAGGGTTTCTCGGTTCAGAGGGTTGAGTTTCATATTTAGCAACTTGAGGGAAGGCATAGAGTTGAGAGTCTCAATTGGCACCTCTGGAAAAAACAGAAAAAAGATAAACTTGCACAACACACGTTGTTATTGACCATTGTTACGGACTCAGTGAAAGTCCCTTTAAGATAGAGAGTGTGTGTGTATGTGTGTGTGGGGCGTGCTTACGTCAATAGAAGATAAAGGACGTAATGACGTTGTTGAAGAAGGCAGAAGAAGAAGGAGAGAGAGAGAGAAGGGAGAGAGACACCAGCCTGCTAGTTTTCTCTATCGATGGATGAGAAACAATAACTGTGGCTGCCACTGAAATCCATGTATGGAAGTTGGAAGTAATCCGGTGGAGTTCACTTTGTTGCTGACCTGTAGAAGGAAACAGGTATTTGTGTGTGGACGACCACGATTCGGATGCTTTTCGGGGTGAGGAGGTCACTACCGAGTAAACACTGAAGTGTCGCTGGGGTTCCATCGTGGAACATTTGGATTTCGTATTTACTCTCTCTATGTTTCTCTACGTCTACGTCTTATCTTCAGACAATGGTGGTTGTTGAAGAAGCCCTTGCTCGTGTTTCACCTTATGGCTTGCGGAACTGAACTTTAAGAACCATTCCGGAACTTGGAGTTTGGGACTTTGAGACACACACACACGACGAGTTTAGTTTTGGGGTTAACGTTCAAAGTTTAACATTTTTGAATTCTAACATACTAACATTTTTACTTTTATTTTACGTATTATCATAAGTAGTGATTAATAAAATAGTTTTTAACACTGAATCATGCTCAGTGTGTTTCCTTTGTTGCTGGTTCGTGACAAAATCATTTCTCCCTCACCAGTAATGTGTTCATTGGTTACTCACACCTGAGATCTTGCCGTGCAAAACCTAATTCTCACATTTCCTTAATGTAACAATATCACAGTTCAATGTTTAGAGGGAAGATGGATATTAAATTTTGCATTAAAGTCCCAGTGAGTGTCACAGAATGCCAGGAGAGAGAATTCTACACTGATCACCAGCAGGTGCTCCTTCAACTCCAGGAAGCTGGAGAAGGACTCACACTTTCTCTCTTTCCTCAGCAAGCTCTAAACCTCCTGAAGAGCTCCATGCCATTTACCAGAATGAAACCAGGTCCAAATGGCTGACACCAGTAGCTGCGGCATGTCTGCTTTGTAAAATATATTGTTACCAGTGAGGAAAGGATGGCAAGGGCAGGGGTAGTGACATACAGAGAAATGCAGCGCGGGTTGAGTCACTTCTCTGTGGACAAACTGGGACTCCAGCCTGTGACTCACGTGCTAACTTGCACAAAAGTAGGATTATGGTTTTAAGATAACTAATCAGTCAAGATTGTACTGACTGGTCGGGCAGGCTTCAAGGGCTGAATGGCCTATTCCATAAACTGTTACTTGTCAATCAAAAAGCTGCAGATGCTGCAAATCTGAAATAAAATCAGAAAGTGCTGGAGTAATCAGCAAGTCAGGCAACGTTTGTGGAAGGAGATGTTCCCTTTGTCCTATCCAACCCTCCCGCACCTTCTTGCAACTTAAAACTAACTTGTTTTCTCACTTTCCAGTTCTGACGAAGGGTCTTTGACCTGAAACATTAACTCTGTTTCTCTTTCCACAGATGCTGCCTGACCCGCTGAGTGTTTCCAGCATTTTCTGTTCTTTGCCAAATTAAGTTTACTAACACCAATAATCATCGACAAGGGTTCCCATGTCCCCAAACACTTTATAAACCAAAAATGGAAACATTACAACTTGAGGGGAAAGAGGCATCAGGAGTCACTGTGAATCACAGAGAGATACAATATGGATCCAGGCCCTACAGCCCACCAAATCCACACTCAGGATCAAGCACCCACTTTTACACTAATTCTGCCCTTAACCCATTGTATTCTCCCCGCATTTGCATCAACTTCCCCCTAGATTTCACCACTTACCTACACACTAGGGGCATTTTACAGTGGCCAATTAGCATACCAGCCTGCAAATCTTTGGGATGTGGTAGGAAACTGAACACCAGGAGGAAACCCACTCGGTCACAGGGAGAATGTGCAAACTTCACCAGACAGCACCCATGGTCAGGAGTGAACCCAGGTCTCTGGAGCTGTGAGGCAGTAGCTTTACTAGCTGCGTCACTGTGCTGCCCTTGGGTTGTTATCCAGTTAATAAGGCAATGCAGGACCTTTACTCCATGTCTAGCCCATGCTGTATCACTGATGGGTTTGCCTGCACATGCCATTAGTCCCAGCTCTGTAATCCCAAACCTCAGCCCCCAACAAGTGTCTCTGCATCACAGAAGCATGGAAAACCGATGACGCCAGGATGCTACTTGGCTCCTCATTTCCGTGCCATTTGAAAATGAGCCTAATCCTAGCTCAATCTGTATCTCTGCAGGCCACAGTTCTATAAATGCACATGAAGGCACCTGTTCAGTGTGAGGAAGGTTTCTGTCTCCATCTCCTTAACAGGTCGTGAGTTCCAGACCCCCATCTCCCTTTGGGGACAACATTTCTCCTCCCTCTAATCTTTCCCCCAATTATTTTAAATCTCCACCCCTGGTCTTTGATCCCTCTGCTACGGGAAAGTGGTGCTTCCTAGGTACCTAGGCTCCCCATAGTTTTATACACTTCAGTTAGGTCTTCCCCCAGCCTCCTCTGTTCCACAGAAAACAATCACAGCCTGTTCAGTCTTTCCTCACAGCTAGACTTTTTGAATTTTCCTATTCCAGCAATATCCTTGTAAACCCCTGCATTCTCTCCAGCGCAATCACATCCTCCCAGTAATGTAGCAACCGGGTCTCTATGCAATTTTGAAGCTGAGGCCTAACCAGTGTACACAGTTCTACTATAATCTTCCAGCAAATTTCTGTCCAGACCAAGAAACACCCTTTCACCACCTCTCTCTGCTTTCTCTATCTGAGCCATTTTGTATATTCACAGTGGTCCCCTTCGGTTCCATGAGCTGCACTTGGCCAAAACCCATCATCTTCCATCATTTCTCCAATCAGAATATTTTGTACATACCAATTATTCTTGTAAACATTACTGCATTGTTTCTATCTTATAGCCTTTTTCTTTCTCATTGGTGTATTAAGCTTTCTCTTTTATTCCAATAGGTTCGTTTTTATGCTAATTTCTTGTTTCAGATCTAGACCTTCACCATCCCACTCCCTGACCCTGCAAATTAGTTTATTTGCCTCCTGTATTTACATGCTATTTTTGTTCAATCTGAAGCTCCCCCACAGAACAACTTTCCTTTGTTCCAGGACTCATCCCAACATGAGTGCAAATCCTTACCCACTGCAGCCACTCTTTCTGACCTGCTCAGTCTTCCCTTCCTTGATCTACCTAGTGCAGAAAGCAACCCAGAGACTATCACCATGCCTAACTCGGAAATAAACCAGGTAAAGAATAAATGAAACTGGGTGCAGTGGTGGGTAGTGTGGGGACTATGGATGGAAAGGGTTAAGCAAAGAGAAAAGAGGATATTAAAAGAGGGAGTTCAATCACCATTCCAAAATACTGCGCATGGACGTGGGAGCTGCAGTATCCAGAGGAGGTCGTGCTGGTGCTACACTCAGCATCAAAGGGAAACTTCTTCACTTGCAGGAGTCATTCCTTGTAAAAAAAAAAGATGGTCGTGGTTGTTGGAAACTAATTTCAGCCCCAGGACATCACTGCAGGAGTTCCTCAGGACAATGTCCTTGGTCCAACCACCTTCAGCTGCTTCACCAGTGATCTTCCATCAGAGGGTCAGAAGTGGGGATGTTCCACTGATGTTCAATTCTATGTGCAACCCCTCACAACGTGATGCAGCCCATGCCTGCATGCAGCAGCACCTAGGTAACATTCAGGCATGGGCTGATAAGTGGCAAGTAACATTCGCACCACAAACTTGTCAGGCAATGACCATCTCTAACAAGACAGAACCTAACTACCTACCCTTGACAATCACTAGCATTACTATCATTGAGTCTCCCACCATCAGTATCCTGGGGTCACCACAGACTCAACCAGACCAACCACATATACAGAGTGGGCACAGGACGCGGTCAGGGGCTGACTGTCCTGCAGCAAGTGACCCACCTCCTGATACCCCAAAATCGTTCAATAAGGAATATGATGGAATACCACAAAATGCATCTGCACTACTCGAACAGAGCATCCCAAACCCCCAATCTCTACCACATAGGTAGACAGTGTATGACCACTCCAGCACCTACATATTCCCCTCTAAGTCACACACCATCATGACAGTGGAAGCACATTCCATTCTTTCATCATCACTGCGTCTAAATTCTGAAACAGTCATGTGGGTGTACCTTCACCAAAAGATTGCAAGGGTTCAGGAAGGTAGCTCACTGCCATCTTCTTGAAGGCAATTTAGGGTAGACAGTAAGTGCTGGCCTTGCTCTCACCAGCCACATCTGAAACATGAATAAATGAAACAAATAACCTAAAATACTCACCAGTGATCTCATTTGCCTCTAGGTTAATATTTTCCAGTGTTGTCAGCTCTGTTAGCTGGTGCGGGAAGGTAGAGAGCTTATTCCTTGCTAGGTTTATAGTTTTCAAGTGTGTCAGAGTCTTGACTTCATCAGGCAGCTTTTTCAGGTAATTGCCTTCAAGGTTTAATTCTGAGGACAAAGATTTGGTAAAATAAACCAACTTAATAAAGCAGACTTCTCCAAGAGAAACAGGGAAGAAAACTAAATCCAAAATACAACTACTGCAGATGCTGAAAATCTGAAATTCAACTAAAAATTTTAGAAACATCAGCAGGGCTGGCAGGGTCCACAGAGCCAGTGTTTCGGTGATGTTATAGATGAACTCTCTCCACAGATTCCACAGGAATTAATGATTATTTCCAGCATTCTCCACTTTACTGAAGAAAGCCAAACTTTTCCTTCTGTCAGGCTCCTTGGGACAGCTGGATCCAAAATTGGCTTGGTGATAGGAGGCAGAGGGTAGTAGGTGGATGGGTGTTGTTCTGACTGGAAGTCTGTAATAAGTGGTGTACCACAGTGATTGGTACTGGGGTCTTTGTTGTTTGAAATTTATGTAAATGAATTGGATGAGAAAGGAAGGGGTCTAATTAGTAAGTTTTTAGGTAACACAAAAAAATTCTCGCAGGACATATAAATGGCAGAGATATTAGGAGTGTTGATGCACAGAGACTTTAGGGTGCAGATCCATAGTTCCCTGAAGGTGGTGACACAGGTGGATAGAGTAAGGAAGTCATGCTGAAGCTACAGTATATAAATCTTTAGTCAGGCTGCACTTGGAGTGTTGCGTGCAGTTCTGGTCGCCCCATTATAGGAAGGATGTGGAGACTGGAGAGGGTGCAGAAGAGGCTCTCCAGGATGCTGCCTAGATTAGAGGGTATGAGCTATAAGGAAAAGTTGGACAAACTTGGGTTGTTCTACTTAGAGTGTTGGAGGCTGAGGGGAGACCTGATAGAGGTTCTTAAATTAATGAGAGGCATAGATAGGGTAGACAGTCACAATCTTTCCCCCAGGGTGGAAATGTCAAATACCAGAGGACATGCTTTTAAGGTTAGAGGGGGGAAGTTTAAAGGCAACGTAAGGGACAAGTTTTCTTTTTACACAGAGAGTGGGAGGTGCCTGGAATGGGTTACCAGGGGCAGCAGTGGAAGCAAGTAGTTTGGAGTTTAAGAGGCTTTTAGAATTACAAATGAATATGAAGGGAGTGGAGGGATATGGATGATACACATGAAGGGGACATTTCATATAAATTAGCATCAAGATCAGCACAACATCGAGGGCCTAATAGCCTGTACAGTGCTGTACCGTTCTATGTTATATAAGGCGGTGAAGAGGCATTTGGTATGCTTGCCTTCATAGGCTGAGGCATTGACTCTAAGAGTTGGGATGTCACGTTGCAGTTGTACAAAACTGCGCATTGAGTATCGTGTATAGGTCTGCTCACCACACACCGGGAAGGATGTGGGAGCAATAGAGAGAGTGCAGGAGAGATTCATCAGGATGTTGCCTGGAATGGAGGGCTGTGGTTATAGGGAGAGATTGGATAGGCTGGGTTTGTTCTCAATGGAATATAGGAGGCCGAAAGGTGTCCTTATGGAGGTTCTAGGAGTTTATAAAATTATGAAGGGGATAGTCAGTCTTCTTCCCAGGCCAGGGGAGTATACAGCTAGAAGGCAGAGGTCTGTGAGAGGGGTGAAATTTAAAGGAGATCTGAGGGTCGTTTCTCACACAGAGGGCGGTGGTTATCTGGAACGAGCTGCCAGAGGAGGTGGTGGAGGCAGATACAATTACAAAACTTAAAAGGCATATGGACAGATACTTGGATAGAAAAGGTTTAGCGGGATACAGGCCTAATGCAGGCAAATGGGATTATCACAGACGGGCATGGAAAGGGGCCTGTTCCTGTGCTACATAATTCCATGATTTCATGATATAGGTTTCATTCTTTGTTCTGGTTCATCCAATGGTAAAACCACTGACAAAACATGACCTCTCTTATAAGATGATCTATTACAAGAGAATGTGAGTGTAAGGGTAAATAAGTTTTACTACAACTGTATAGGGCCTCAGTGAGACCATGACTGGAGTACTGTGTATAATTTTGGTCTCTCCTAAAGAAGGACATTCTTGCTATAGAGGGAGTGAGCAAAGATTCGCCAGACTGGTTCCTGGGATGGCAGGGCATGTCAGATAAGTCGGCTCTAAAGATTAGAAGAATGAGAGGTGACCTCACTGAAAGACATTCAAAAGCATCTAGTGCTGTAGAAGCAGAGTCTTTGAATAGTTTGAAGGAAGAGCGGATAGTTCCAAATTCCTGCACGAGGGCATCCTGCTCATCATTCAGGTGTTTATCAGAGACAGAGTTGAGTTCTGGTCGTTACTTTACTGGAGGCCAGGCCAGACTAAAGGCCCTCAGAGTGAGGTCACCTCTGCAGCAAAACACAAAAATGCAACTGCTCTGCAACACAATAATTTGAATCCATCACATTTCAATGAGAAGGAACCTTGACATTCAGACTCTTTTCAAAGTCAACTGGTTAAATAAAGACACTGTCCTGACGGTTCACAAACCCAGCGTGGTTACACGGCTATGACTTGCGAGGTCTGTATTTGGTCTGAACAGAGTTAATCAATCTCAGAACAGCGACTGGAATCCTGTGCTTAGCCTCAGAGCTCGAGCTGTTGGTGTTCACAGTCTCAATTGTTCTCCAGTGATCCTGCTGCATCAGCTGGAGACAAGGTCAGATCAAGCTGGTGATGAGACAAGTACCTACATCAGCAGGTCGGGTCTCCCAACCTGAGCAAGGAAATATTTGTGATAGAGGGACTGCAGCAAGCGTTCATCCGACTGATTCCTGGAATGGTGCGTTTGTCCTCCGTAGGGAGGTTAAATAGAATGGGCTTGTACTGTCTTGGGATTTGAAGAATAAGAGATGATCTCATTGACAGACAGATGGTTTGTACAAGGCTTGACAGCTGAGATGCAGGGAATACATTTCCCCAGTACAGGATATCTATGAGTCATAGTCTCAAATATAAGGTCAGCTGTACAGAATGGAGATGAAAATAAACTTCTTCATACAGAGGGCAGTGAATCTTTGGAACCCTCTAACCAATGGAGTCATGGAAACTCGGTCCCTGAGGATATTCAGGACAGATCAATAGATTTTTAGGTATTCAGGGAATTAAAAGTTATGGATTGAGGGCAGGGCAGTGGCACTGAGGTAAAAGGTCAACTGTGACCTTATCAAATGGGAAAGCACGTGTGAGGGGTTGAATGGTCTACTTAGATAGACACATGAGTGATAGAAAAATAGGGGGCTTTGTGGGAGGGAAGGGTTAGATAGATCTTAGGGCAGGATAAAATGTCAGCACAACATTGTGGGCCGAAGGGCCTGTACCGTGCTGTAGTGTTCTATGTTCTAAACCTTTCTGGCTTGGAAGAGATGGAAGAATTGTGGGCATAACCAGGCAATTGCAACTTCAAAACAGAAACGGGGTAATAAATTATACTTTTTAAACAATGCATCCTTTATATAGTTTTATAGTGACATGCCCTTAATTGACGCTGTAGCTGTTGTCAGGAAAGGGACAGTAAATTTACTCAGTGTCAACCACCTGAGGTTCTTGTTATCATTGATAAGACACAGGTAACCCGGAGAAGCCTTACCCCGCAACTGGTTAAAGTTGGTCATAAAGTCACCGGTGATGGATTTCAGTTCGTTGTTTTCCAGAGAAATGAAGTGAATGTTCCCCAGCACGTCCTTCATAACTTTGAAGAGTGCAACTGGAAAAGAGGTTAACTTGCAGTTTGACAGGTCTGGGAAAACGAAGATAACAAATGTACGCTGTCAGAAGGAAAACAAAGAATCAGAGAAGTTCACAGTTCAGAGGATGCCATTGCCCTGTACCTTCACTTTGACTGGATTCCAAGTAACCCATTGTGTCCTCTGCCCTTGTTCTGGTTGGATACGACTTAGCCCATTGTTCTGAGCCTTGTTCCAATTAGGCTCTTCCCCTCGTCCCGTTCCTTTTACTTCCCATGTTATCTTTTGTATTTGCTCTTTTCCAAAGATGCATCTACTTGTTTTTAGAAGCTATTTCCATTTCTGCCTCCCCTGCAGTTTCTGGTTAGTCTCTAAATTCTCCTCATCTATTTACTCTTCTGATGCAGATCCTAGAGTCATAGACTTATACAGTCCTACGGAAACAGTCCTTTTGGCCCCATGACGACCAAGGTGTCTTTCCAAGCTAATCCCATTTGCCTGCATTTGGTCCATATCCCTCTAAACCTTTCCTTAGCCATGAACCTGTCCAAATGTCTTTTAAATGTTGTAGTTGTACCCACTTCTGCAGCTTCCTCTGGCAACTCATTCCACATACCCACCACCTTCTGTGTGGAAAAGTTGCCCTCAGGTCCCCTTTAAACCTCTCCCCTCTCACCTTAAACCCAGGCCCTCTAGTTTTAAACTTCCCTACCCTGGGAAAAAGACCGTGACCAGTCATTCTATCTGTGCCCCTCATGATCTTATAAACCTCTATATGGTCATTCCTCTATAGCTCCAGGGAAAAAAGGCCCAGCCATCCAGCCTCTCGTTATAGCTCTAGCCCTCCAGTCCTGGTTAACATCCTTGTGAATTTTTTCTGCACCCAATGTTGGTGTCGTCCGCAAACTTACTAACCACGTTAACAACAATGTCATCCAAGTCATTAATACTGATGACAAACAACAGTGGACCCAGTGCCGACCCTGCAGCACACTGCTGCTCACAGGCCTCCATTCTGAGTAAAAGCCCTCCACTAGCACCCTCGACTTCTTCCACTAAGCCAATTTTGTATTCAACTGGCCAGTTCACCATGGATCCCATGTGATCTAACCTTCCAGTCTAGCCTACCATGCGGGACCTCGTCAAAGGCCTTGCTACGGTCCACATAGGCAACGTCTACCTCCCTGCCTGCCCTCATCAATCCTCTTTGTCACCTCTTCAAAAAACTCAGTCAAATTCATGAGACATGATTTTCCACGCACAAAGCCATGCTGACTATTCCTAACTAGTCCTTGTTTTTCCAAATGCTGGTAGATCCTGTCCCTCAGAATTCCCTTTTAATGATAATCTCTCTAGTCACAGATTCATTAATCAGTGGAAAGATTTTTCCCTAACTACCCTTATTAAAATTTAGGATTCATTTAGCAACTCATGTAATTGTTACCTAATTCCTCTTCTATTGAGTTATGGATTAGCACTATCCCTCTTCTTGGCTTTGTCATTCTTCCTAATTTTACTTTAACACTGCCTCTGAACTTTAAACAACAAATCCCTATTTATAAACTTCAGGTCCCATGTCTTTCATCAATTTCTGTTCCCACTTTAAGATAGACTTACCCTGATCCTTTAGTTTCATTTGCTCTCACACTCCCTTTAAGGTCTACTTTTTCTTTCTGAAATATATCTCTTCAGTTCTTTCCCAATTTATTTTAAATTCCCTCTGTCCAATGAAGTGGCCTCTCTTTGCTGCTGCAATAATCTACAGTCACACTCAGTCTCTGTTCTTCCATCTCCCACATTATTTAATATTGTGTTCTCATACCCTAGTTTACATTTATATATTGACAAGAGCCATGGTCCCAGCACTAACCCTGGGAATGCCTCAACAACCACCTCATTAATGATCACCAAGCTCTTCTCTTGCTTTCTATCCTTCAACTGATTTCTTATCCATGTCGACCACGCTCCTTCATATCCTATTGGTAGCTTATCAAATAATTCTGAAAATCTGTATCACCGCCACAAGATTTCCTCATTTTCAGAAAGAATTCCATAAAAATTTGTCAAACATACCATTCTTAAGTAACCCATGTATAGACATTATTTTTACTGTAATACTAGAAATTTACCCAACTACGATATAAGCTTCATAAGTCTATAGCCATCTGATATAAATGTCTCATCAAACAGGCCTGGAGGGCTCGCGCAATTTTCTGAGGGGAGGAGGAGGGAAGCCACAGAGGGGTTTTAAATGAGGGACTTCCATCCCAATCCTTCAGCTACAGTAGACCCAGTGGTGGACAGGAAGCACACCTGGGACCTGCTGCAAGCAGGGTGCAGGCAGCAGTTTGGGATGAGCAAGGATTAAAGTGCTCGTTCACTTTCATTCCCATTTCCCGCCAAAATCGAAGGCAGAGTTGGCAATCCTTTACGAAGAGATTTCCTTCTGTCCCTAATTGGTCTTTCCCTCTTCTGTGGTGATCACCCAGTGTGAGTTGTGGGGCAGGCTGCCGGCATTGATTTTGCTCTTATAACATGAAGGTTAGGCACTCCAAAGTAATCACTTAGAGCCAGGCAGTGATCAGGGTCAGGATTTGCAAAAGGCCACTGCACATACAGGCATTTTAATCAACTCCATATTTTTTATACATTCATGGAGTTACATTGCACAAATGCAGATCCTTCCGCCAAACTCGTCCATGCAGACCTGACCTAATCCCATTTGCCAGGGGCCCATATCCTTCTAAAACTTTTCAATCCATGTTCCTGTTCAAAGGTATTTTAAACATTGTAATTGTACCCTTGTAATTGTACTCTTCTGGCTGTTCGTTCCACATACCCACCACCCTCTGTGTGAAAAAGTTGCTTCTCAGGTTCCCTTTAAATCTTTACCCTCTCACCTTAAACCTATGCTCTGTAATTTTAGACTCCCCTACCCTGGGAAAAGACTGTCACTACCTACCCTAGCTATGCCCCTCCTGATTCTATTGCCGGCCTGCACTTCCCTGGCTTGTCCTTGCAGCCCTTCTTAAACAAAAGCACAACATTGGTCATCCTCCAGTCTTCTGCTACTCACCCATGGCTAACAAAGGTACAAAAATCTCTGCCAGGGCCCAGCAATTCTATCCCCTGCTTCCCACACCTGGACAGGCCCTGGGAATTTATCCACCTTATGAGCTTCAAGACTGCCAACAGCTCCTCTTTTGTAAAGTCAATATGCTTCAGGATATCACTGTTCTCTTGCCTAGGCCTCACTAGCTACCATCTCCTTCTTCACAGTAAATACAGACAAGAAGTATTCAGTTAAGAGCTCACCCATTTCCCATGGCTGCACACATCAATCACAATACTAATCCTTACAGAAGCCTCAAGTCCCACACCACCAGGTTAAGAACAGCTACCCCCCTTCAACCATTTGGTTCTTAAACCAACCTGCACAACCCTAATCACTACCTCAGTATCACAACATTATTATCACTGTTGACAATTAATTGACTTTCAATTTTCAAGCAAAACTACTCTTTCCATCCTGGAGACATCAGAACCAACTACTGTATTCCTTCAGTTTCTCTCCGACAACAGGGATCAGGATTGGCACATCAAACTTTACAACTCAATTTATCAAACTGTACCTGTGCCAGCTGTCTGAAAAGAGATTGTATTCAATACCCCAGAAACCTATCTGTAGAGTAAGGGTATGCAATGTGAAATTTGGCAAGAGAAATGAAACCAGGCTGATGCCATGCCCTTGTCTCACTTTCTCCATGCACAGGGGCCATGGTGCAAGGATATTGTTCACGTGTCATTCCAGAGGAGGATTGGTTACTACAGGGGGAACTGTCAGCCTGTGTGTGCACTGTACCACTGGGAAGTTCTGGAAAGTATTTGCCACCTGCTCTCGCAATATTTCCTGTTTGTGTTTTCTGGCTGCACCGCTATGTTTTCTGTGCACAAATCACGATTCCTTCACCTCCCCCACACCAGCATTTCCCGTCCTTGCATATCCTTTCCCATTGGTAAAGGTCCTAACCACCCTGGCTCTCCATCTGGGCCTGCAGTGAACAAAGGTAAAACACAAGCCTGGAGTTGTCTGGTAACCAGCTCCCGCATCACTGCACCTCCTATATTTTCCATTGTTCTTCCTGCTCTGCCCTTTGGGTTCTGAACCATGTTTTGTACCACACTGGTTTGCTATAAGCAGAGTCATGCTTTCAGACTGCAGCCACAGTAGCTGGAACCCAGATAGTTTTACACTGCTCTTTCCAGAGGAATGTCCCTGGGTCACAGAGTGTGAACTTCAATCGGAGGCAGCTGCGTGGAAACCTGATTCCCCAAACCAGAGGCTCAGCTTCACCTCAGGGCACTTACCCAACGTGTTCCTGCCCTCTGCTACCGTCTCATTGACGATCCGAGCAACTCTCGCTGCGTCCTTCGCCATTGTCACTACAACACAATGACAGCAGGTAAACACACAACAAACACTGTTCATTCACAACAACCTGTCGGTAAAGTTTCAGCCGTGAGAAAATCCAGTGACTTCTCAAAAATCAGAATACTCCCGCTTCTTGGGACGTGTCATCAGTGTGAATCCGGGGTAGAGGGGGCATCAGGGGTACAGAGAGGACAGGGTGTGGGGGGTCGGGGTACAGTGGGGACAGGGTACAGAGGGGTCAAGGAGTACAAAGTGGGTACAGAGGGAGTTGGGGTTACATGAAAGGGGTTAAAGGCATCAGGGGTACAGAGAGGACAGGGGTATGATGGGGGTACATCAGGGGTTACGGTGGGGGGGGGGTGACATGCTGTAACTCCTTGGACCCCACACCAGTGAAGTCCGGGAGCTGTGATTCAGGGCACCGGCCTGGGGCCGGACTGGAGGTGCTGGCACCCACCCAAGCTCACCCAGCCCCTTCCAACCCCCTCCACCTCCCACCTCCCACCTCCCCTCCCCTCTTCCCCTCCCCCCTCCCTCCCCTCCCCTCCACTCCCCCTCCCCCTCCCTCCCCTCCACTCCCCCTCCCCCTCCCCCTCCCTCCCCTCCACCTCCTCCCCTCCCCCTCCCTCCCTCCCTCCCCTCCACCTCCTCCCCCCCTCCCCTCCCCTCCCTTCCACCTCCTCCCCCCCTCCCCTCCCCTCCCTCCCCTCCCTCCCCTCCCCCTCCACCTCCCTCCCCTCCCCCCCACCTCCCCCCCTCCCCCTCCACCTCCCCCACCTCCCCCCCTCCCCCTCCACCTCCCCCACCTCCCCCCCCTCCCCCTCCACCTCCCCCCCCACCTCCCCCCCCTCCCCCCCCCACCTCCCCCCCCTCCCCCCCCACCTCCCCCCCCTCCCCCTCCACCTCCCCCCTCCCCCCCTCCCCCCCTCCACCTCCCCCCCTCCCCCCCTCCCCCCCTCCCCCTCCACCTCCCCCCCTCCCCCCCTCCCCCTCCACCTCCCCCCCCCCTCCACCTCCCCCCTCCATCTCCTCCCCGGCACCGACCGGCCGGACGAGCTCACACCGGGCCCGGGGCCGCGCCTCCCCCGGCCGAGACTCACCCGAGACCCGGGACTCCGCACCGGCGGCGGCGGCGGCCCAGCCCGTGCCTCCGGCTCCCGGCTCCCGGCTCCCGGCTCCGACTGCGGCTGGGACAGGGGGCGCCGCAGAGCCTCGGGCCGGGGGTGGCGACAGGCGGGGGGGGAGGTGCGGAGGAGTCAGAGGGGGGAGGGGAGAGGGAGGGGAGAGGGGGGGAGGGGAGAGAGGGAGGGGAGAGAGGGGGAGGGGAGAGGGGGGGGAGGGGGGGAGGGGAGAGGGGGGGGAGGGGGGGAGGGGAGGGGAGAGGGGGGGAGGGGGGGAGGGGAGGGGAGAGGGGGGGGAGGGGAGGGGGGGAGGGGAGAGGGGGGGGAGGGGAGGGGAGGGGGGGAGAGGGGGGGGAGGGGAGGGGGGGAGGGGAGAGGGGGGAGGGGGAGAGGGGGGAGAGGGGGGGGAGGGGAGAGGGGGGAGGGGGGAGAGGGGGGGAGGGGGGGGAGGGGGAGGGGAGAGGGGGGGGAGGGGGAGGGGAGAGGGGGGGGAGGGGGGAGGGGGGGAGAGGGGGGGGAGGGGAGAGAGGGGGGGAGGGGGGGAGAGGGGGGGAGAGGGGAGGGGAGGTGGGGGGGAGGGGGGGAGGGGAGGTGGGGGGAGGTGGGGGGAGGGGGGGAGGGGAGGTGGGGGGAGGGGGGGAGGGGGGGAGGGGGGGGAGGGGGGGAGGGGAGAGGGGGGGAGGGGGGGAGGGGAGGAGGGGAGAGGGGGGAGAGGGGGGAGGGGAGGAGAGGGGGGAGAGGGGGGAGGGGAGGAGAGGGGGGAGGAGAGGGGGGGAGGGGAGGAGAGGGGGGGAGGGGGGGAGGAGAGGGGGGAGGGGAGGAGAGGGGGGGAGGGGAGAGGGGGGAGGGGAGGAGAGGGGGGGAGGGGAGAGGAGGTGGGGGAGGAGAGGGGGGGAGGGGAGAGGAGGTGGGGAGGGGGGAGAGGAGGGGGGAGGGGGGAGAGGAGGGGGGAGGGGGGGAGGGGAGAGGGGGGGGAGGGGGGGAGGGGGGAGGGAGAGGAGGGGGGAGAGGGGGGAGAGGTGGGGGGAGGGGGGGAGAGGGGGGGGAGGGGGGAGAGGGGGGAGAGGGGGAGGGAGAGGGGGGAGGGGAGGGAGAGGGGGGAGGGGAGGGAGAGGAGGGGGGAGGGGAGGGAGAGGAGGGGGGAGGGGGGGAGAGGGGAGGGGAGAGGGGGGAGGAGGGAGGGAGAGGGGGAGGGGAGAGGGGGGAGGGAGGGAGAGGGAGAGGGGGGAGGGAGGTAGAGGGGGGAGGGGCGGAGGAGGGGAGAGGGGAGAGGGGGGAGGGAGGGAGAGGGGGGAGAGGGGGGAGAGGGGGAGGGAGGAGAGGGGGAGGAGAGGAGGGGGAAGGGGGAGGGAGAGGAGGGGGAAGGGGGAGGGAGGAGAGGGGGAGAGGAGGGAGGGTGGGGGAGGGGAGGGGGGAGGGGAGGGAGGTGGGGGAGGGGAAGGGAGGGAGGTGGGGGAGGGGGAGGGGAGTTAGAGGGAGAGGGGAAGGGAGGTAGAGGGGGAGGGGAGGAGGGAGGTAGAGGGGGGAGGGGCGGAGGAGGGGAGAGGGGAAGGGAGGTGGGGAGAGAGGGGAAGGGAGGGGGCAGTGAAGATGGGGGGCAGGGAGAGTGAGAGGTGAGGGAGGGTCAGAGAGGAGGGGAGGGGGAGGATGGGAGGGGAAGCAGGAGGGAGGATGGGCGGGGGGATGGGGGCTGGGAGGAGGGGGAGGGGAAGGGGTGGGGAGGGGCGGAGAAGGAGTGGGAGTAGGGGAGGGGGTTGGGCAGGTGGGGAGAAGGGAGGAGGGGGAGTTGAGTGGGTGGGGGAGTGGGAGGAGGGGGAGAGGGAGTGGGAGGGGTGGGAAGAGAGGGGGAGGGGAGGAGGGGAGGAGGGGAGGGGAAGGAAGCGGAGAGGAGGGAGGGGGAGGGGAGGGAGTAGGGAGGGAGGGGAAGAAGGGGAGGGGAGGGAGGAGAGGAGGGGAGGGGCAGAGGAGGGAGTGAGGAGGAGGGATGGGGTTGGGAGGGGGTGAGGCAGGGAGGGAGGGGAGAGGGAGTATACGGATGCGGGTGGAGGGGAGAGGAGGGGGTAGTGGGAGAGGGGAGGGAGGGTGAGAGAGGAGGGGGAGGCAGGGTGAGGGGAGGGAGGGGAAGGGGAGAGGGGAGGGAGGGGAAGGGGAGAGGGGAGGGAGGGGTGTAGGGGAGGGAGGGGGCTGGTGGAGAATGGATAGTGTGGAGGGTCCTGGGCAAGCTTGAGGAGAAGAAGGGTGGAGGGTGTGAGAGGTGGGGGGAGGGGGCAATGAGGGGGGAGGGGGAGGGAGGGTTAGAGGGGGAGGGGGTGAGAGAGGCGGGGGAGGGGAGGGAGGGGGGATGGGAGGGGGAGTGGGGGAGGGAGGGGATTGGAGAGGGGAGAGGAGGATGGGAGGGGAGTGGGAGAGGAATGGGATGGAGGGGAGGGAGGGGTGAGGCATGGAGGGAGAGGAGAGGGAGTATGGGAATGCAGGAGGGGGTGGGGGAAGGGGAGAGGTGGGATGGAGTAGGGGTGGGGGAGTTAGGGTAGTGGAGGGAGGGGGAGAGGAGGCGGTAGTGGGTGAGAGGGGAGGCAGGATGAGAGAGAGGGAGGAAGGGATGGAAAGGGAGCGGGTGGGAGGGAGGGGATGGGGAGAGGAGAGGGAGGGTGAGAGGGGAGATAGAGGGGGGAGGGAGGGGGCTGGTGGAGAATGGATAGTGTGGAGGGTCCTGGGAGAGGTTGAGAAGAGGGGTGGAGAGTGTGAGAGGAGGGGGGAGCGGACAGTGAGGGGGAGTGGGGAGGGGGCAGGGAGGGTGAGAGAGGAGGGGGAGGAAGGGTTGGAGAGAAGGGGGAGGGGGTGAGAGAGGAGGGGGACAGGGAGAGGGGGGAGGGAGGGTGAGAGAGGAGGGGGAGGAGGAGGGAGGGTGAGAGGAGGGGGAGGGAGAGTGAGACAGGAGGAGGAAGGAGGGTGAGAGAGGAGGGGTAGGGAGGTTGAGGGGGACAGGCGGTGAATGAGGAGGGGTTGGGAGCGTAGGAAGTGGGGAGGGGGAGAGAGGAGGGGTATCAGAGGCTGGAGGGGGTTGGGGGAGAGAGGTACTGTGTGAGGGGCGAGGGTGGGGAGAGTGGGGGTGAAGAGAGGGGATGGGAAGAGGGGAGAGGGGAGGGAAGAGGAGAGGGAGGGAGGGGGAGGTATAGGGGAGGGGAGAGGGTAGGTTGGGGGAGTAGGGGAGGGGGGTGAGGAGATGGGGATCGAGGGGGTGGAGGGAGGGTGTTGGGGAGAATAGGTGGGGTGGAGGAGAAGAAGAAGTGGGGAGGAGAGGGACGGGGAGAAAGAGGAGGCAAGGGAGGATGAGCGAGGGAAGAGAGGGGAGGAGGGGAACTTCGACTGAGTCAAGGATATCAGACAACAACGTTTTCGTGAAAGGGAAATCTTGATTGAACAATTTATTAAAGTGCTTTGAAGCAGTACGTGGGTATGTGGATAGAGCTGGATCAGTGGATAGTCTTGGTTTTACAGAACAATATTGTTCAGCTGGTAAATTAGTCAGAGTAATGACGGATGGAATTTAACCCCAAAAAGGTTATGATCCAACTTTATAAACCATGTGTTTGGCCATGGCTGGAATACTGTGTGCTGTTCTGGTTGCCACACTATAGGGAGGATATGACTGCACTGGAGAGGGTGCAGAGGAGAGTCACCAGGATGTTGCCGGGATGGAAAGTTTCAGTTACGAGGAGAGACTGGAGATGCTGGGTCTGTTTGTGAGTGGAGGAGGCTGAGGGCAGACCTCATAGGGGTACAAAGTTATGAGGGACATAGTAGGATTAAATAATGGGAAGCTTTCCCCCAAAGAGGGGTATCTAAAACTAGAGGCCATAGGTTTCGGGTAAGGGGGTAAGAGGTTTAGAGGGAATCGGGGGAAGAACATTCTCACCCCAAGGTTAGTTGGAGACCGGAACACACTGCCCGAGTGTGTGATGGAGCCTGGTACTGTCACAGTGTTTGCAAGGTATCTGGACAAGTCAGGCGTGGAAGGCTGTGGACCAAGTACTGGTAAGTGGGAATAGTGTAGATGGGATTTGATGGCCAGCATGGATGTGGTTGGCTGAAGGGCCTGTTTCTGTGCTGGATCTTTGAAATTATCAACTATGCTGCAGAATTACTTTACACAGTTATTACTATGTGTGCCTCTGGAGCTGGGGTTTTCCATTTCCTCAGTCAACAGCCCATATCAGAGCAAACAGGTGGAAACCCCCAGCACTTCTGCCATGGCAGGAAACCCATAGGTAAACAATGCAGTGTGAGTTTTAGATAGTGATCAAGAAGTATTGGATGGCAGCAGACTCAGAGAGACTACCATGGGTATTCAAACACCTTTTGATGTGTATATGTAAACGCATGGTATGGTGATTAAGGTTAACAAACAGCAAATCAAAATAGCCCTTTGGGAAGGTGATAACTGAAACCTGGCTGGGACTCAATGTTCAGAAAAGATAGGTAGGGAAAGAAAGGGAGCTCTTTCAGCAGGATTTTCAGCAGGATGTTCCCGGGTCGCAGGGATTTGAGTTACAAGGAGAGACTGTTTTCCCTGGACTGAAGGAGCCTTATAGAGGAATATAAAATCCTGAGCGGCATAGATAGGGTGAATGGTCAGTCTTTGCTGCCAGGGGAGGTGAGTCTAAAACTGGAGGGCATAGGTCTAAGGTGAGATGGGAATGGTTTAAAGGGGACTTGAGGGCGGGTTTTCCACACACAGGGCGGTGGGTACGTGGAATGAGCTGCCAGAGGAAGTGGTAGAGGTGGGTACAGTTACGAAATTTCAAAGATATTTGGACAGGTTTGTGAGTAGGAAAGGTTTAGATGGATATTGGTATTGGTTTATTATTGTCACTTGTACCGAGGTACAGTGAAAAACTTGTCTTGCACACTGATCGTACAGGTCAATTCATTACACAGTGCAGTTACATTGAGTTAGTACAGAGTGCATTGAGGTAGTACAGGTAAAAACAATAACAGTACAGAGGAAGTGCAGTGCAGGTAGACAATAAGGTGCAAGGTCACAACTAGGTAGATTGTGAGGTCAAGAGTCCATCTCATCATATAAGTGAACCGTTCATTAGTCTTATCACAGTGGGGTAGAAGCCGTCCTTGACCCTGGTGGTATGTGCCCTCAGGCTCCTGTATCTTCTGCCTGATGGGAGAGGAGAGAGAATGACCCGGGTAGGTGGGGTCTTTGATTATACTGGCTGCTTCACCAAGGCAGCGAGAGGTAAAGACAGAGTCCATGGAGGGGAGGCTGGTTTCCGTGACACGCTGGACTGTGTCCACAACTCTCTGCAGTTTCTTGCGGTCCTGGGCAGAGCAGTTGCCATACCAAGCTGTGATGCATCCAGATAGGACACTTTCTATCGTGCATTGACAAAAGTTGGTGAGTGTCAAAGGGGACATACAGAATTTCTTTAGCCTCCTGAGGAAGTAGAGGCGCTGGTGAGCTTCCTTGGCCGTGGCATCTACGTGATTTGACCAGGGCAGGCTATTGGTAATGTTCACTCCTAGGAACTTGAAGCTCTCAACACTCTCGACCTCAGCACCATTGATGTAGACAGGAGTGTGTACACCGCCCCCTTTCCTGAAGTCAATGACCAGCTCTTTTGTTGACATTGAGGGAAAGGTTGTTGTCATGACACCATGTCACTAAGCTCTCTATCTCCTTCCTGTCCCCCGACTCGTCATTATTTGAAATATGGCCTACTACGGTGGTATCATCTGCAAACTTGTAGATGGAGTTAGAGCAGAATCTGGCCACACAGTCATGAGTATATAGGGAGTAGAGTAGAGGGCTGAGGACGCAGCTTCGTGGGGCACCAGTGTTGAGAATAATTGTGCTGGACGTATTGCTGCCTATCCTCACTGCAGTCTGTTGGTCAAGGATCCAGTTGCAGAGGGAGATGTTGAGTCCCTGGTCTCGGAGTTTGGTGACAAGTTTCAATAGTCTAACGTAGGTGTCTTTACTGTCCAGATGCTCCAGAACTGAGTGTAGGGCCAGGGAGATGACGTCCGCTGTAGACTCATTTCGGCGGTGGGCAAATTATAGTGGGTTGAGGTTGTCTGGGAGGCTGGAGTTGATGTGTGCCATGACCAACCTCTCAAAGCACTTCATGATGGTGGATGTCAGAGCCACTGGTCGGTAGTCATTGAGGCATGTTACCTTGCTTTTCTGATTGATAGGTTAATGAGGACATGTAGAGAAAGAACACAAAGCAACACGAAAGCTCTGAAATGCAGATCTGAAACATTAGTACTGCTCCTCTTTTCACTGATCCCACTTACCTTGTGAGTGTTTCTGGCATTTTTCTGGTTTTGTTTCTGATTTTTGGCTCCTGCAGTATGCAGGTTTTCATTTATTGTTGAGTTCAGTGCCACTTCTCCTTCAGGAATGCTAACAAAGGTACTGTTCTTTGTTCTAAGTTCTGCTCTTTTATCTCACAGGATTTCTGTACATCTCTGTTGCCTTGGTCACTATCTGAGGTTTCTGTTTCCCTTCTTTGAGAAGGTGTTAACCAAAGCCCACCTCCACAAACACATCTCTTTCCTCTACAAGTTCTCTGGCTTCAACTCATCCCACAATGATTCCACCCAAACTTCCACCGCTCACGATTTTCATCCACCTAAGATCGCTGGTGTATTCAAACTATGCAGCAGCTCTTGAGGCAGACATCTCGTCACAACTACAGATCCACACCTAATGGCACACACACAGTGTGATCTCTCTCTGCGACAACACCATCTCCACCTGCTGTAGTCCCCAGTTCGACTTTATTCTGTGCTGCATTCAGCGTTGCAACAACAACTTTTCTTTACCTTTCAGAGGTCAAAGATCGCAAAGTTCAACGGCCCTTGAATTCCAATCCTGATCTTGATCTTCCTTCACTTTCTTCTGACCCCACCTCTCCTTTCAGGTCCAGCTCCTGCCATGTCTTTACGTCCCCTCCGATCCTCCCCTCCCTGATCCTGAAGGATCAGTCTTCAACAGAGACCTCAGCTTCATCCTGAAGTACTCATGTGAGTGAATTCCAAGCGCGACACAAGTTTGAATTCTTCTGCTGCCTCCACTTCCATGCTCATTTCTTTGGCCTGGAGTCCCACCACAGACTGAGGACCTTTCTCCCATCTTCAGGATTCCCAAGCCAACTGGATCCCTCCATCTGGGCTCTTGCCCTCTGCAGATCTGTTCATTGGTAACTGCCGACAGGACATTGGTTCTTCTACTCCCCTCACTCATTTGTACCTTCCTCCTTCTGAATTTGTGGCACTTTGCTCACTAAAAAATCACTCTGACATTGTAATTAAACCCATCAGCAAGAAAGATGTGCTTTGGTGAACTGAGGCCAAACATCAGGTCTCAGACACCTCCTCACACATCCCCTGGACCATAACCCCACCTTTGACCAACAGGCCATTGACTCCCACACAGTGATGGACCTCAGTTCTTCGAGAGATCTTCCCTCTGCAGCTTCCAACCCTGGGCAGAAGTTGAAGCAGGTTGTGCATGGCTGGAACTCCACAACTCAACGTTGCCCGCTTCTACCTGCTGCCCAAGATCCACAAGCGGGACTGGCTGGGTTGACCCTTTGTCTCAGCCTGCTCTTTCCCCATTGAAGTTATTTCTTCCTAATTTAGAGTCAGAGTTATTCAGCATGGAAACAGACCCAACTCATCCATGCTGACCACAGTGCATGCCCGAGCTAGTCCCATTGGCCTGCATTTGGCCCATATCCATCTAAACCTTCCCTATCCAGGAGCCTGTGCAAATGTCTTTTAAATGTTGTGATTGTACCCGCCTCTACCACTTCCTCTGGCAGCTCATTCCACACACCCACCACCCTCTGTGTGGAAAAGTTGCTCGTCAGGTCCCCTTTAAATCTTTCCCTTCTCACCTTAAACATGTCCTTTCAAGTTTAATCACACCCTTCCTGTAGTATGGCAACAGAACAATATGGTCTCACTAACGTCTTGCACAATTGTAGCAATGTGCCCAACTCCCGTACTCAGTGCCCCATCGATGAAGGGAAACATGCCGTAAGCCTTCTTCACCACCTTATCTACCTGTGTCTCGGGCAACTATGTACCTGTATCCCAAGGTCTCTCCGTTCTACTACACTCCCCAGGGCCCTGACATTCACTGTGTATGTCCTGCCCTGTGTATGTCCTTGACTCTGTCCTTGCTGGTCCAGTCCCTTTCCATTTACATCTGTGACACCTCTGATGCCCTGTACCACTTTGTCAGTTGCCTGTTTGCTGCTCATCTTTACTACAGATGTGGAATCCCACTACACCTCCATTCCAGATCAGAGGGTTCTGAGGGGACTCGGCTTCTGCCTTGAACAGGCACCCAATTAATTCTGCTCAACCAACACACTCATTCTCCTAGCATCGCCTCACCCTCACATTGAACAGCTCCTCCACTCCATTCACTTTCTCTGGACCAAAGTTTCTCTGGACCAAAGCTTCTCTGGACCTGCATGGGCCCAAGCCATGCTTCTCTTTTTGTGGGATACATGGAACAGTCTCAGTGCCACTCAGACTCCCTCCCTCATCTCTCCTTCCTGTACATATGTTCCAAGTGAAGACTTTTGAACTGAGTTTTAAAAGCAAAAACATTGAATGATTCGAAAGGTACATTTGTAAGTGAGTAGGCAAAGAGTGAGCAAAGTGAGTGGGCGGGCACAGTGGTGTAGCGGTTAGCGTAACACTATTACAGCGCCAGTGACCTGGGTTCAATTCCGGCTGCTGTCTGTAAGAAGTTTGTATGTTTTCCCCGTGTCTGCATGGGTTTCCTCCGGGTGCCCTGGTTTCCTCCCACGTTCCAAAGACATACGGGTTAGGAAGTTGTGGGCATGCTATGTTGGTTCCAGAAGCGTGGCGCCACTTGCGGGCTGCCCCCAGAACACTCTACGCATAAGATGTATTTCACTGTGTGTTTCCACGTACATGTGAAATCTTATCTGGCAAATGAAGTACAATGTGGGGAAATTTCCGAAGATCTCGAGGTTAGAAAAGATTATATCAATAATTACAGTAAAACTCCATTAATCCAGCATGCTCAGGACTTTGGTGCCAGACTCGCAGATTTTCCAGACTATCGGGTGTTATTTTAATAACATTCCAACACACTTTAAATTCACTTTAAAAACAGATGTTGCACAGTAACATTTCAGTGAACCCAGTAGTTCAAAGGAAGTGCGAAACACAAACCAGATAAGTTTCAGGGGGTGGGGGAGGGTGGTTGATGGTGGAGGGATCCAAAAGCCGGAAAATTCAGGGGAAGCACGGGAACCCAGGACTCGGAGAGTGCTTGGGGAGTGCAGGAACTGGGGACCCAGTGAGTGGGAAGTGGATGTGCGGAAACTGAGGACTCGGTAAGTGGAAATTACAAACGTCACCTGGTGAGCCCGGTGCTGAACCGTGGGGATTTCTGAATAATCAGATAGCAGATTATCAGAGTTTTACTGTAAGAACATAGGGAACAGGACAGTGGAGATACAAGAGACTGCAGATGCTGGCATCTGGAGCAATAAATCTGCTGGAGGAACTCCAGCGGGTCGAGCAGCACCTGTGGAGGGAAATGGAGAGTCAACGTTTTGGGTTGAGACACTTCACCTCATGAAAGGAAGTCCACATAAAGGGTCTCAATCCAAAATGTTGACTGTCCATTTCTATCCACAGGTGCTGCCTGACCCACTGAGCTCCTCCAGCAGTTTACTAGAGAAACAAAGGACTGCAGATGCTGGAATCTAGATGAAAAACACGATGATGCTGGAGGAACTCAGCAGGCCAGGCGGCATCCGTGGAGAAAAGCAGGCGGTCAACATTTCGGGTCAGGACCCTTCTTCAGGACTGAAGATAGGAAAAGGGGGAAGCCCAATATATAGGAGGGAAAAGCAGAGCAGTGATAGGTGGAAATAAGAGGGGAGGCAGGGTGGGCACAAGAAGGTGATAGGTAGATGCAGGTAAGAGACAGTGATGGGCAGGTGTGGGGAAGGAGGGGAGAGCAGATCCACCGGGGGATGGGTCACAGGTATTGGAACCTTGCAGCCTAACGGCATGAATATTGACTTCTCCCACTTTAGGTAATCCCCACCCCCTTCTCCCCACACACACCCCCCCACCATGTTTCTTCTCTTCTTCCCTTTCCTAGCCTTTTTTTCTCTCTCCTTACCTTTGACCCATCCCCTGGTGGATCTTTTGTGCACCTATCACTGCTCTGCTTTTCCCTCCTATATATTGGGCTTCCCCTTTCCCTATCTTCAGTCCTGAAGAAGGGTCCTGACCCGGAACGTTGACCACCTGCTTTTCTCCACGGATGCTGCCCAGCCTGCTGAGTTCCTCCAGCATCGTCGTGTTTTTCCTCCAGCAGTTTGTTTGTTGCTGAGGAACAAGATACTGTTGCCACATTGGAAAAGAGAAAATTTAAATTGTATTAAAACATTCAATCATTTTTTTTTAAAGATGGTTTGAGACGTTTCAAAGTGAAGAATCATGGTTCATCGAACAATAAGAGAGCCTGTCAGACCCAACTACTTCAGTGTCTGCCAGCACACTGAGCATCAACTGGCTTTTGGGCCTTTTGTTTTGTACGGCTGGTTTGGAACAACAGATGTGGGTCCATTCTTCAAGGGGTTTGATAAAGAAACCAAGCAAAGTTTATTCCGGTGAGTAAAAGTTCATGGTGCAGGAGGGATGTTGGTGTGGACAGAAGATTGGTGGCTAACAGGAAACTGAACCGGCATAAATGGGTCTGTCTTTGGTTGGCAGAAGGTAATAAATGGTGTGTCACAGGGATCGGTGCTGCAGCCTCAGCGTTTTACAATGTATACAAACAACTGAAGGTATGGTGGCCACATTTGCTGGAGACAAGGTCACCGTTAGTTTATGCAGCGGGTCATTATGAGGTGTATACTTTGATCAGAGTTGCCACAGTCACATGTAGAAGAACTCTTGAATCATTCACGTTACAAGTAGCCATGATCTAACATGTTCCATTTCGCTTCATGTAAGAGTTTTTGGGTGTCATTGTGGCCCAGCCAGTAGAGCCAGTGCCTCACAGCTCCAGTGACCCAGGTTCAATCCCGACCTCTGGTGCCGTCTGTGTGGAGTTTGTGTGTTGCCCGATGACTGTGTGGGTTTCCAGTTTCCTCCACCTTCCCAAAGAGTTGGTAGGTTAATTGGCCACCGTAAATGACCTTTTAATGTAGCTGGGTGGCAAATAGAAACTAATGGGCACATGGGAGAGAATAAGTTGCAGGGCCACATGGGGAAGGGAAAGAGGAATGCAACTGATGGGATTGATCGCCCGGAGCATTTATTGCCCATCCCCAACTGAAGCTGCTGAGCTGCTCCATAGGATCCTGCAGCACAGAAAGGGGCCCTTCGGCCCACCACATCCAAGCCAACCTGGTTGCCCATCAATCATTGAACCGCTGCAGATCTTCTGGTGAAGATGTTCCCACGGTGCTGTCAGGGGCCAGGGAGGAAGCTCCAGGATTTAGACCCAGTGACAATGAAGAAACTACGATTATATTTCCAAGTTAGGATGTGGTGTTAGTTGGAGGGGAATCTGCAGGAGGTGGTGTTGCCTTGCACTTGCTGCCCTTGCCCTTTTCTAATAAAGGTTACGGGTTTGGGAGATGCTGTCTGAATACCCCGTGCATTTTGTCAATGGTGCACTGGCGGTGGAGGGAATGAATGTTTAGAATGGTGAATGTGGTGCTAGATGGTATTCAGATTCTTCACTCATGCAGGCAAGTTAAGAAAGTATCCATCACGTTCCTGACTTACATGGAAACATAAGAAATAGGAGCTGGAGTGGACCATCTCGTTGCTTGAGTCTGCTACACCGTTCATGAAGATCACGGCTGATCTCCTATCTATATGCTGTTTTCCGGTGCTATTCCTGTATCCCTTCATTTACTTTATAGACACAAATATATTAGTCTCTGAATGAACTCAATGACTGAGGCTCCACAGCCCTCTGGGATAGAGGATCCAAAGGTTCACCTCTGAGTGAAGAAATGTTTCCTCATCCCAGTTCTAAACTGTCCTCCCCTTATTTATTAAACTGTGCGCCCCTGATCCTAAGCTCCTCAGTCAGGGAAAACTTTCTTCCAGTTTCTAGCCCGTCGTCCTTTAAGAACTTTGTAGGTTTCAATGACAACACCTCTCATTCTTATAAACTCTGGAGAATACAGCCCCAGTCTCCTCAATCTTCCCTCATTTGGTAAACCCACCATGCCTGGAACCAGGTGAGTGGCCCTTCATTGCACTTCCTCTATGAAGACCGAAAACTCAAGGGCACCTTTCACCCTGTCATTTTTCAAGTCTGTATCTACCTCTGCATTAAAAATATTCAGCTTCTGCTACCTTTGAGGAAGAGAGTTTCAAAGACTCTTCACCCTCTGAAAGTAAAATTTCAACTCTTCTTTGTCTTAAATGGGAGACCTCTTATCTCCAAACAATGACCACAAGTTCTAGATTCTGCAACAGGAGGACATATCCCTTTCACATCCACCCTATCAACTTCTCTCAGGTCTGGTACATTTCATTCAAGCAACAGCAAAATAAAAGCAGAAAATTCTGGAAATACTCATCTTGTGACAAAAGAAACAAAGTTAATATTTCAGGCTGAAGACCCTTCATCCATTTATATGACAAATCTGGCTGAATTTCTAGTTAGTAGTGATTCCCAGGAAGTTGCCGTTGGATGTGATGCCATTGAACATCAAGACGCAATGGAGCGACTCTTCCTTGTTAGAGATGGTCATTGACTGGCACTTGCCACTTCTCAGCCCATGCCTGAATATTTCTAGGTCTTGCTGCATTTTCTGAAGGGTTTTGTATGATCAGCAGTGAACATCCCCACTGGAAGGAAGATTATTGATGAAGCAGCTGAGGATGTTTGAGTTTAGGACACTGCCCTGAGGAACTCCTGCAGAGATATCCTGGGTATAGGGTAATTGATCTCCAACACCCACAATCATCTTCCTTTGTTCAAGGTACAACACCAATCACTGGAATATTTTCCCTTTGATGACCATTGACCTCAATTTTAAAGGGCTCCTTGATGCCATACTTGGTCAAATGCTGCCTTGATGTCAAGGACAGTCAGTGAGTGATGAGTGGTGGACTTCAGTACTAGAGCTGGTCTGGTCCCATAGCCTTTATTATATAAAGTTATCCTCAGCCATTTCTTGGTATAACTGGAGGGAATCAAATTCACTGTTTTCCTGCAGCGATGGAAGTCTTAGCAGAAACAAAGGTGGATCATCTGCTGGCATTTCTGGCTGCAAATGCTTCAGCTTTGTCTTCAGCACTCATGCGCAGGGCCCACTGTCAGTGAGGCTGGGCATTTTATTGTACCTCTTCCCCCCAACAGCTGCTTAAATGATCACATCCTTGACAAGTGGATGTGGTAGGACTGCAGAGCTTTGATTCCATCCTTTAGTTGTGGGATTGCTGTGTGTCGTCTGTACTCCTGTGTTGCAGTTTCACCAGCTGTCACCTCATTTCCAGGAATGCCTGGTGCCTCTCCTGCCGCGTCCTGCTGCACCTTTCATCCATGAGCATTCATCCTGTCTTGGTGATAATGGAAGAGGGAGGGATGTTCTGGGATGTGAAGTTACAGATGGTGCTGGTGGTCCTCAGCACCTCACGATGCTCAGTCTTAAGCCACCAAATCAGTTCTGATTCCTGCATGAGTGTAGTATCGCATGTGACCTGAGGAGGTTGTCATGGTGATCACTCCTGCAAAAGGTAGGTTGTTGAAGATGAGGCCAAGTAGCTTCATTCTTCATGTTGGTTCACTCACTACTTACCTCAGACCCAGACTTACCTCCTTCAGAACTCCGCCAGCTTGGTCTTTGTTAGTGCTATCACGCACTCTTGTGATGGAACTGAATTCATCACCAGTATGTTATTCTATCCCTTGCTATTTTGAGTGATTCTTCCAAATGATTCATTCAGGATGAATTTGACAGCCGTTGCTTCACTGGTCTGTGTGACAACTCTCCCAACTTAGTTGCCAGTTCCCAGATGTTGGTGTGGAGGACTTCCCAAAATGAGCTGGGCTGGGAGCAATCTTGCTGTGAGGGAACTTGGTCCCTGTGTCAATGCTGGGTGCTTGGGCAAGAACGGCTGTGTTCTTCCTGAAGGAAGTTGGTGAACAAGATGGGATTTTGATTTCAAATGCTGCCACTGAATTTAATCAGATCATGACTGGTCTGAATGTAACTCAACTCAGCATTCCCACCCAACCCCTTACACCACCTTGCTTATCAAGAATCTACTTACCTCTGCCCTGAAAATGTTCAAAGACTCTCCTTTCAACACTCTGAGGAAGAATTCCAAAGTTTCACAATTTCTGAGAGAAAAAGCTTGGTTGTATTTCTGACCTAAATGGGCTTTATTTTTAAAAATCACCCATTATTCTCACTTCTTCCACATCCACCTTGTCAAGGCTACTTAGGTTCCGACATGTTTCAATCAAGTCCTCTTGCACTCTTCCAAACTCCCGCGGATACAAGCCTACATGGTCCGACCTTTCCTCGTAAGGCATTCAGCCTGTTTCAGATCTGAGTTTAGTAAACCTGCACTAACATCTGTCCTTAAATATGAAGATCAATATTAGAATATACAACAGTACAGCACAGGAACAGGCCCTTCAGCCATGAGCCAATCTAATTAAGCTAATTACACCTAATTAAAATAACCCCTCCTGCCTGACATGGTCCATATCCCTCCATTATCTGTACATTCACGTGCCTATCTAAGAGCCTCTTAAATGCCTCTATCATATTTGTCTCCACTACCACCCCTGGCAGCACATTCCAGGCACCCACCACTCTCTGTGTAAAATAAAACTTGTCCCACACGTCTCATTTGAAGTTACCCCCTCTCACCTTAAAAGCATGCCCTCTAGTATTAGACAATTTGACCCTGGGAAAAAGATACCAGCTGTCTGTCTATGCCTCTCATAATTTTATAAACTTCTATCAGGTCTCCCCTCAACCTTTGCCGCTCCAGGGAAAACAACCATAGTTTGTCCAATCTCTCCTTATAACACCCCTCTTATCCAGGCAGCATCCTGGTAAACCTCTTCTGCACCCTCTCCAAAGCCTCCACATCCTTCCTGTAATGGGGCAACCAGAATTGAACGCAATACTCCAGATGCGGCCTAACCAGGGTTTTATAAAGCTGCAACATAACTTCCCAACTCTTGAATTCAGTGCCTCAACTAATAAAGGTAAGCATGCCGTACGCCTTCCTTACCACCTTATCAACCTGTACGGCCACTTTCAGGGAGCTGTGGACTTGGACCCCAAGATCCCTCTGTACACCAGTGCTGTTAAGAGTCCTGCCATTTACAGTGTACTGTTACGTTACATTTGATCTCCTAAAGTGCAACACCTCACACGTCTGGACTAAACTCCATCTGCCATTTCTCTGCCCATATCTGCAACTGATCTATACCCTGGTGTATCCATTGACAATCTTCTACACTATCCACAACACCGCCAATCTTTGTGTCATCAGAAAACTTACTAACCCACCCATCCACATTTTCAACCGAGTCATTTATATACATCACAGACAGCAGAGGTTCCGGTACAGATCCCTACGGAACACCACTAGTCACAGAGCTCCAGCCAGAATAAGTCCCATCGACACTTCTATGGGCAAGCCAATTCTGAATCCAAACGGCCAAGTCACCGTGGATCCCATGCATGTTAATCTTATCGATGAGCCTCCCATAAGGGATCTTGTTGAAAGACTAGTTAAAATCCATGTAGACAACACCCACAGCTCTACCTTCATGGATCACCTTTGTCACCATCTTGAAAAACTTAATCAAGTTAGTAAGACACGACATGCTCAGCACACGCTGACTGTCCCTAATTAGGCCAAGATTTTCCAAATGCTCATAAATCCTGTCCCTGAGAATCCTTCCCTACCACTGATGTGACGCAGAATACCAAACGTGGTCTCATCAATGCACTACATAATTGTGGCATAACCTCCCTAATTTTATATTCAATTTCCCTACCAACACATGATAACATTTCATTAGTTTTCCTAATTGCTCACTGCACCTGCATATGAGCCTTTTTGCAAATCGTTGCTGATCCACTCTGACTGTTCTTCATCTCAGAGGTCTGAAACCAGGTGACATGCATCTTTTTCATTTTTCCTCCCAAAGTGGATAATTTCACATTTTCCCACATTGTACTTCATTTGCTGGATCTTTGCCCAATCACTTAACGTATATATATCCCTTCTGTAATGTACTCTTCACAAATTAATTTCCTACTTTATTTGTCTCACCTGGGGTGTTCAGAGTTTATCATCTGCAGGTCGATAAATTACCGGGTGCAGGTGAAGTATACTTGTGGCTGCTAAAAGTAGCATGGGAAGAAATTGCTCATTGTCAAATCCTCCCTGGTCACAGCAGGATTGGAGGACAACTGTTGTTGTTGACTCCAGGATGGTGGCTGAGCCTGAAAGGCAATGAAGGCAGAAACAGTATTTGAGGGCCTTGAGTGGCAGTGCTACAGACCCAGTGCTGGATGGAGGGATTTGGTTGGAAGCTCTTTAATGAGTAACAGACAGGATGGGCTGAGTGGTCTCCTCCTGTGTCATAAATGATCTATGATTTACGGAGACTAGTTTGCCCATCCTTATTTCACCATGTCTCGCACTATCTGGCAGATACCTCAATGCCAATTCATTTCCAACCATTGCTTATATTTCAAATATTTCCTTTATTTTTCAGAGTAAATTTGTTGAAAAATGTGCTACCATGTTGTAACTTATTCTATAACTCCATCACCCCAGAGCATCGGCCTGCTGTTAAGGAATGTCTCAGTTTCTAAATGTGCACCCTTGCTCCATGGTCTTGCCCTCATTGTCCTGGTTCACCAACCCAGTAACCCTCTTGACGTATCTAATTCCTTTAATTCTGGAGACTGCATTCCTGAATGTAATTCCCCAACACTGGAGGTTTTGATGGAAAACAAACTGGGATGCTGGAAGAACTCAACCGGTCAGGCAGCAACAATTGGACAGAATTCTGACTTGGAGGCATTCACGAAGGTAGCTCCGTGCCCTTGGCTCCTTAGCCAGGCACACGATTGAACCTGCAGTTCCTCTGGTACGGAGCAGAAATGTTAACTGGTTTCTCTTTTCACAGATGCTGCTTGACTAGCTGAGTTCTTCTCGCATTTTGTGTTTTTATTATTAGAGGCTGTGACTTCAACCACCAAGGCACAGGGATCAGTGGAGATCTGGGTCACCGGAGACACCCGCTTCCCCAGCAATCATGAACTCATTAAGAATGTCTTTAATATCTGTGTTTGATGCACAGAGTGGTCAAAATTAATTTCTTGTGCCCATCCCTCCTGAATGCCAAGAGCCCAAACTGCGGAATTCCCTCTCTGAATCTCCCTGTATGTTTCTTCTCTTCCCAATCTGAAGCCGCTCCCTGAAACAAAACCGCCTCTTTGCTCAAGTTTTTGCCCATCTAATCTGTTTATGAGGCTTAGCACTGGTTACTGATTTGATACTAAAAATAGAAAATGCTGGAAAGGACAGGTCAGGCAGCATCTGTGGAGAGAGAATCAGTTGACGTGTTGACCTGAGTTTCCCCAGCATTTGTGGATTTGTTTCAGATTTCCAGCAGCTACAGTTTTGAGTTTCCTATACTGATTTGATGCTTTGTTTTCAAATATTATTGGCAGTCGTTCTTGTATTTTTCTGCCATGTGCTTTGTCTTCGAAGTTAGGGGTGGTGGGTGGAAGTCGAGGGTTCTTCAGAAATCCACATAAATAAATAAATGATCCTCCAAGAGATCAAAGGCGGTGCTCACTCTGCTGCTGATGGATTTTATTTGCCATTTGTCTGTTCAATCATGCAAATCGCACAACTCCCTCTGCCGAAGAGGGACAAGATATTTACTGGGCAATTCCAGCTCATAAATTAACCTGAGGACGTTGCCAAAACGTGAATTGTTCTGGGAAATTCCAACTGTTTACGAGACTGCGGGGCGAGTGGATGAAGCAACGGGTGCCTGTCCCTTTAAATCTCCGGCGATCTGCCGCCAGGGGATTGGGCGGATTTGCATACTTTTGCAACAACGACCAATCAAACAGCGACCTCTCCCCGGGCAGCCAATGCGCGTTCGCGCTGTCCGCGATGCGACGTCACGGGAAAGCCCCGGGGTCCACACACGCTGCAAATAGCAACGGGGACTTTCCAGGGCGAGAGGCCGCGGGCTGAGCACCGGCGGTGGGGACCGAGCCTGGCTCCGGGAGCGGGACAGGAACCGGGAGCGGAGCGGGGACTCAGACTCAGATCCTGATCCAGGGCCCGGACACCGGAGCGGCCGGGGCCGGGGCTGGGACGGGGACGACAGGCGGCGAGGGAGGAAGTTTGAGCGGCGCCCCGGGCGGCAGCGGGAGGATCCGAGGGGCAGGGTCCGAGTGGCAGCGGCCGGAGTCTGGAGCTGACGCGCCGCACTGTCAGGTAGGGAGCGGGGACGGGACGGGATGGCCGGAGCTCGGCGCCCTGCCTTCCGTCTCCTCCCATCGAGCGCCAGCCGCTCCCCCGTGTCCCGGGATGAGCGACGTGGGCCGGGGCTGCTGCTGAAAACGTCCCGTCCCAGCCCACTGGTCGGACAGGAGGCCCCGTCGGTTGTCGCCGCCAGGTTCCGGGGGAGAGCAGCGCTGGGGCGGAGGAAGTAGGTGAGCTCTCGCCCTATGGAGCTGCTCACATCCCCCAACCGCCCGCACCTGAGCTTCTAGCTGGTTTTGTAACTGAGCCGGGACCTGAATGTGACACTGGGGCTGCAGGTTCTCTCCATGATCTGATTGATCCAGGGTTCTGGGTCAGCAGTGGAGGTCCAGTCGTTGTCATCTCCTGAAGCTGTTTGGATTGGAAGGTGGCAGATGTTACATCACGACTGTCAGTAGTTTAAAACCTTGCTGTAATGTTATTATCAGGGTAGGAGCTTCTCGTTCAGTGAATCTGCTGATGGGATTCTCATTATTCTTTACTAGATTCTTTCTCCAGGATAGGCTGCCCTCTCTTTAATCTTCACCGCACCTATTTCTCCCTGTAGGTCCTAAAGCACCTACTTATTCTTTCAGCAGCCAAAAAAAAAACCAAACTGCTTGAGGAACTCAGTGGGTTGAGCAGCATCTGTGGCGGAAAATAGAGAGTCGAAGTTTCGGGTGGAGACTCTTCATCTGGACTGGACTTGACCCAAAATGTCGAGATGCTGCCTAATCGGCTGAGTTGCGCCAGCAGTTCATGTCTTTGCTCCAGATTCCAGCATCTGCAGGTTTTTGTGTGTCTGCTTATTCTTCCGTCGCGTTTGTGCTTGCTGACCACATTGATTCTTGGTTTGGGGAATTTTTTTTAAAGAAACCTACCCGTTGTAAATCTCCACATGATCTTTGGCCTCGTGCCGTGATTTATGTGATTTTTATATAATCATTGATTAATATCTTATTGATGAATTTAAAATAAACCTTTATTGGTAATGAAAGGTCACCTAGAGAAAGTGTAGCAAGGTGCTATTCAAGCTTCTGAGTCATGATCTGGTATGTTGTGAGGATGATGAACAGTGATGTGAGGATCCAGCTATGTGCAGCACCAAACCCTTGCTTGTGGATGCACACAATGTGGGGGTGAATTAGGCTGAGGGAGGGTGTAGTGCTGGGAGGCAGACGTGGGGCTGTAATACTGATGGGAGGTTCGCTGTTGGCTTTAGCTCCACGGTTGTAGTGTTGGCTGAGTCAGAAGATTCTGTTTCACTCGACAGGGTCAAAGTGAGAAAGCGATGCAGCTTGAGCGATTCTCGTCCCTGTTGGGGAAGCGTGTTCCCATGGCACTGTTTTGAAAATGGGAATTTGGAAATTTATTTCTGTCAGTCGTCGTGGCTATCCCTCGAGGTCGAGGATGATGGTCTTTGTTCCGTAGATCTACTTATGGGCTCTCAAGTGGCTTATGAGTCCAATCTTGGCTCTGAAAATTCTTCCACAAGTAGCCCACAGAGCGAAGACGCCTGTGTGTGTATTTGTTTAACGTGTTCTTAATGTTGCACTACAAAAATGTTCCCTGTCAATATCATTAAAGGGAATCACTGATTCTATAAATGCCTTGGGTTAGAAAATGTTCTTTGAGTAGGGAATGGTAGGGGGCAGTCTGGTGTTGTAGTTGGCAGATCTGGGACTGCAGCACCAAAGGTCACAAATAAGCAGTGAAGATCTTCACATTTTGCCATCACTGTGCAATGGGAATGAAGTTGGAGCTACTGTATGTTAACATCCAGAACAGAAACATGTCGGCCTAGGGCAGTGCAGAGAGAGCTTCCTCTGTATTTACTGTAACTTGAAACAAAAACAGAAAATGCTGGAAAAACTCAGCAAGTCGGCCAGCATCTGTGGCAATAGAAACAGTCAGTGTTTAACTTGAACCTGTGGTGGACATTCTTGTGCAGGTTCTGAAAATGAGTTTCCAAAACAGCAGACTTCAGTCTGATCATAATTTTTTAAAAAAATTCAGCCTTATGGTTAATGTAAACCACAATATCTTCCATTCTTGTTCTCATTTATGAGAGAAGAATATTACAAAGCTACCTCCAGCTTTTTGGATGTGAATCATTAAAAGTAACTTCTGATTTGGTATTGTGTCATTCTATGATGTTTAAGCTGAGAAGAAGGAAGTAAAGTACGTGTGGGGAAATTCCAAGGTCCTTTCCCTGAGAAAGGAACAATGACAAACCGATCACTACTAGAACTGGATGAAGAAAACAAGCTCATCCAGCTGATACACACACTCAGTAAGCCGGTGACTATACAGACCCAGAGACCCAACATGGGCCTTCCCTTGCATGAGATGCCCCCACCATCCTGCTCTGCAAGAGAAACATCCACACTGCCAACATAACCCTCCCCCCTTGTAAACAACAGAACTATGGATGTTTGTAAAAATGTAATGTTCAGTGCACTTTCAGTTGCTGATGCATCGTGTAAGGTATGGGCGGTATTTGTGCAGGTATTGGATACTTTGTACCTGGTTATTGTTGATATTGTATTGTGAAGGGTTACAGTCGGGCCTATTACGGGCTATGGCTCTGTCAGTAGCACTGTCTTGCTTCCCAGGTTGGAAGACTCCAGAGACTTGAGCTCATAAATCTAGGCTGCTGTTGCTGCAGTGTGGACAGGTGCAGAAGCGCTAAGAGTACCTTTTGGATGAGATGTTAACCCCGGCACGTTCTTGCAGGTGCATGTGACGCACTGACACTATTTTGAAGGAGAGGGAGGTGATCCTTCTGGTGTTTTGGCCAATATTTATTGCTTATCAATAAAGCAGATTATTTGAACATTATCGCACGAGAGTTTATGGGAACTTTTTAATCAGCCACTAGGTTTCCGAGTTGCTGCACAAAGTACTTGGAATGTAGAACAGTGCGCCGAGATAGAAATTGAACCAATTTTGAATACAAAATTGGCTTGGTGGAAGGAGACAGAGGGTGGTAGTGGAGGGTTGTTTCTCAGATTGGAGGCCAGTGATGTGTCACAGGGATTGGTGCTGGGTCTTCTGTCTGTTATCAATATTAATGATTTGGATGACCATGTTGTTAACATGGTTGGTAAGTTTGCAGATGGCGCTAAAATTGATGGTGTAGTGGACAGTGAAGAAGGATATTGAAGATTACAACAGGACCTTGATGAACTGGGGAAGTTGGACAAGGAATGGCAGAAGGAATTTACTTGGACAAATGCAACATGTTGTATTTTGGTAAGTTAAACCAGGACAGGACTTCTACAGTAAATGGTAGAGCCCTGGAGAGTGTTGTAGAACAGAGAGACCTACAAGTAAAGGTGCACAGTTCCCTGAAAGTGGTGACACAGGTAGACATGGTGGTGAAGAAGGTGTTTGGTGTGCTTGCCTTCAGTCAGGGCACTGAGCACAAGAGATGGAACATCATGTTACATCTGTACAGGTCATTGGTGAGATGACACTTGAAATATTGTGCTCAGTTCTGGTCACCCAGCTATAGGAAGGATGACAGTAAGCTGGAAAGGGTGCAGAAAGGATTCACGGGGATGTTAGTGGGACTGGAGGGCCTGAGCCCTCAGGAGAGGCTGGGACTTTTTTACCTGGAGCGTCGGATCCTGAGGGGTGACTTTATAGAGGCGCACAAAATAATAAGGTAGGTGGTCACAGTCTTTTTTTTCCCCAGGGTAGGGGAGTCTTAAACTAGAGGGCTTGGGATTGATGTGAGGGGGAGACATTTCGTAGGGACCTGAGGGGCAACCTTTTCCCCATGGAGGATGGTGAGTATATGGAACGTGTTGCCAGACGAAATGGCAGAGACTTGTACAACTGCAACGTTTAAAAGAAATTTGGACAGGTGCATGGGGAGAGAAGCTTTGGAGAGATGTGCAACAAGCACGGGCAAGTAGGACTAGCTCAGATAGATATCTTGGTCAGCGTGGATGATTTGGGCTGAGGGGCCTGTTTCTGTGCTGTATAACTCTGACTCTACAGCACAGGAACAGGCCTTTGGCCCACTGATCACGATGCCAGCCTAAACTCATCCTTCTGCCTGCTCACAGTTCGCATCCCTCTGAGTTTTCCCCACTACTTTGACCTGACGTCTGTCTGCCAGTTACTGGTAATTGGCAGCTGTGACTCCACTGCCATCTCTGTGCCACCCAGCACGTGACTGCCCCTTCCCTCGCTGTTGGCTTCACAAGTGGTTGGAGTGGGAACCCCTGGTGATAGAATTTCCCTTTGCCCTTCATTGGGATGAGCAGTGGTCAGAGGTCTGTCCCACTAATCCAACCACTTCCGTCCCCCTCCCCGCCATCCTGGCTGAGCTGCAGACTCTGGGTATGGCCGGGTCTCACTCAGCGGAGACCTCCTGCCGCTGGAGCGTCCAGCTGCACTTGAACATCTGTAGAACTTTATCACTCACTGGCAACGGGAGGGACCGGCCCTCTCGGCAGGCAGGCGGTCAGAAAGTGGCCAGCTTGGCAATCAGCCAGGCACGCTGTTGGTCTGGCCACCAGTTGCCAAGGTTGGAATTAAATCCTTCATTTTGATTGATTTTTTTTTTGTAGCTTGGAGGCATCCGGCACAGCAACAAGCCTTCAGCTCACTGTCCATGCTGACGATAGTACCCATCTATCCAGAACCATTTCCCAGCGCTCTTTCTGTGCCCTTTTACACCCCAGTAATTCAAGTGCTCATCTAGATAATTAAATGTGAGAGTGTTGGCCTTCACCAGTTCATCAGGCTGTCTCTTCCCAGTTGAATGAAGATTATTGGATCCACTCTAACTCCCATACTTCCCACCTTAAACCAACACCCTCTGGTTTCAGATCTCTCCATTATGCAGTAAGGTTTCTCAGTATCCACCTGATCTCAGCCCCTCATAATTTTTTAAAGCCTCTATCAGGTGCCCCCCCCCACCCCCCCCCACCAGCTGCCTCCATTCCAAGGGAAACAAACCCAGCCTATCCAGTTTCTCCTCCTAAATGAAACGCTCCATCCGAGGCAACATCTTCATAAATTGTCTACACTACGATCACATCCTGATAATGTGGTGTCGTGTACTTGTATTATGAAGTGATCTGTATGGATGGCATGCAAAACAGCTTTCCACTGTACCTCAGTGCATGTGACAATAATAAACCAATCAGTGTACTGTTCTCCAGCTGTAGAATTTTATAAAGTTGTAGCATGACCTCCATGTTCTTGTATTCTATGCCCCTGGCTAATGAAGGCCACCATCTTATCCATCTGTGCTGTCAGCTTTGGGGATCTATGGACTTGTATAACAAGGTCCCTCTGTTCCTCATCACTCTCCAGGGCCCTGGTGTATGTCCTACACATAGACCTCCTTGCATTTATCAGGACTAAATTCCATCCAACTTGCCTTGGATCCCACTTTATGGGCCAGTCTCCCACATGGGGAAATTGTCAAAAGCCTTGCTGAAGTTCAATCATAGTGTCCTTATCAGCATATTTTATTATACTTCAAAAAAAATTCAGTCAAATTAGTCAGACAGTATCTCCCAATATGGCTAAATGTTCATGTATAAAGTATAATTTGAAATTTAGAAAAATGCTTTGGAGAAACATGTAATAAAACAAATCTTATGATAAAACTCCCTCTGAGTAGGAATGATCATGGTGTGATTTATTATTGCTTCATGTATGTGAGAAGCATGTGGTTAATTCCTAGAATCAGTATCTTGAATTTAAACAAATTAGGGAGCAATGAGTGTAAGGTGTCTGAGGTAGATTTGCAACCTAGGTTAGAAGTGATGGAAGACGAACACAGAAAATATTTAAAGTTTGTAATTCTCGCAAATATTCCCTTGAATGAAGTTCCAACGGAAGAAGTCTAACAATAGCTAGTGGGAGGAGTTGATATCAGATTTTTTTTAAAAAAGCCTAAAAATTGCCGAAAATAGTAAGCCTGAGGATTCAGTAAGTTATTAAAAATTTTTGAAAAAGAAATTAGGAAAAGAATACAAAGTAAATGGGCAAGAAATGAGAGTAAGAGTTTTCACACAAGTACATAAAAAGAGTAGCAAAGGCAGCAATGATTTTAATGTGAAATAAAGGAAATGATAGACAAGTATTTATCATCTTTGTCCTCACCTGCTGCCAGTAAAACATACACCGGGCATTCTGGGGAACTAAAGTGCAAAGGTTGAAGAACCTTCAAATTAATATTAGTAAAGAAAATTTACTGTAGAAATTGTTGGAACAAGATATCCTCAGGGCTTTGAAACAGGAGCCTGTGGATATGATAGATGTAATAGTTTTGACTTATTAAAATTCCCTGGATTCTTAAACCTTTGGACGGTTGCTAATTTAACTTTGCTGCTCAAGAAAGGAGAGCGAAAGGGAATGTGAAAACTACGTGCCCTGACCTTGGTGCTGAGAGAAATGCTCGCACCTTATTAAAGGTGTAATAGCTCTGAACTTCACACCAGTCAGTTGGAATTGCAGCTTAAGGAAAGGGAATCTTGTGAAGATCTACGTTTTGAGGATGTAACCAGCAAGGTAGGTGAGAGTGTATGGTGTGTTTGAATCTACAGAAAGGATTTGAAAAGATGTACCAATCAACTGTGCTGTGCAAGATTAGGGCTTGTGGGTTTGAGGCTTCATTATTAAGTAGAAAAGACGGTAGGAACAAATGGGTAATTTTTAGGATGGTGTGCCACATGGATCAGTGTTGCGACCTCAGCTGTTGATGGCTTGGGTGAGTACGCTGACCTTCCTGGCAATACCAAGCTAAGTGGAGAAGTAAGCTCTGAGGAGGATGTGAGAAACCCGCTTGGCTGTGGATGGAGTACTGAAGAAGACAAGTGTTCTTTCTGCTAAGGACCCATTTTCCTGGGCAGAGAGGGCAATAACTGGTGGGATCAGGGCACAGATTTAATATCACTTGGTGGAATGATTAGAGGGGAGTTGAGGGAAATGAGTACTGGGGTCTGTGACTTGCTATCTAGGGATGGTGGAGGGTTGTTGATTATATTTAAGACTGAAATCTATTTAACTTTTGATGTCATGGGAATCGTATAATCTGGGAGTTGGCTGTGAACATTGGTGCAGGTGTTTGGCCATGATCTTGTTGAATGATGTGAATGGCTCCCACTCCTGTGTCTTATTCAGGTGTTATCAGGGTGGATGTTGCATTGTTTAGGATAAAGCTTTCTCACATGTTGGGAGCTTCACATTATAATCAACAATGTGAAGGAAGATCACAGGTCATTTACACGAACAAGGAAATAACTTCTGGCAGCATTGAGAATCCAACCCTCCCACACACAACAGAACAGCAGCACGTTGCAAAGGACTGGGAGCAGCAAACTGGAGGCGGTTGATGGCTTTCCTCACACTGCTGGACCCCTGGGTCCTAGAGGGGAAGTGACTAGGAGAGGTGTCTCGCTCTTCCCCCCCCCTACCCTGTCACTGGGACTGGGAGGTCTGCCCTGCCCTGCCCCCCCCCTCCCCTCATCCCAGAGTTGCCCTGAGGGCAAGCTGTAAATAAGATCATCTGGTCAATGAGGTAATAGAGGTGAGGAGGCAAAGTTTGGGAAGGAAAGTCCAGAGACTAGGTCCTTGGCACGTGAAGCTAGTTTTGGTATCTTTGACAATCTTAATTGTGCCTCCTTAGCTCATTTGTCCAAATTATTAATAGGTACCACGGAAAGCAAGAGGTTTGGCAATGAACCCTGCCGAGCTGCACGGTACGCGGCTCTCTCAGCACTAAAACTCTCAGTGACTGTCGGCCTTTGCTTCCTCCCACCGAGCAACTGTTTAATCTAATTTGCCACTTTCCATTGAATCCCACGGGCTTTTGTTTTCTTGATCAATCTACTTTTTGGGATTTTGTAAAATGTTTTTCTAAAGTCCATGTACATTACGTAAACCTAAGATGAAAACAGTGAATTCTGGAAACATCCAGCACATCAGGAGAGAGAAATGAGGCCAAGGTTTCAGGTAAATGACTCTCCTCAAATTCTAATCCGATTCTGAAGGTGGTTCATTGACCTGAAACGTTAACTCTTTTTCTCTTTCCTCAGATGCTGCCTGATTGGCTGAATGTTTTCAGCATTTTCTATTTTTATTTCAGATTTCCAGCACCTGCGAGTTTTGTTTTCCAACCCACATCAGAGGTCTCCATCACTGCCTCAAAAAATCTTGTTTTTACTCAGAAGCAAATCCATGATGACGGCCTCTAATTAATTGGTGCCTCTCTAAAGGCTATTTTATCCTGTCCCTAAATATTTTCCAATAATTTGGCTGGGGAATGTTTTACTACTGAAGTAACAGCACCACATCAACAGGCAGCCAGAGCTGGAGGAACACTGGTGTCTCGGTGACAAAAGGCCGAGAGGATTTAGAAGTGGTGTGACCATGCAGGGATTTGAAAACCAAGAAAGGATTTGTAAACATGGGCTGTTGATCAACTAGTATGATTGAGTGAAATGAGCTTGGCCTGAGTTACCGTACAGGCAACGTGGCTCTCTTGGCACTGAAACTCACTCTCTGTCGGCCTTGTTTACAGAGGATACCACCTTTGATATAGTTGTAGCTCGAGATAAAAGGAATGGGGGAGGGTTTCAGCTGCAAGCGAACTGTGGTGATGCAGCCAGTCATTGTTACTGAGGTGGGATGAAGCAATTGTAGTGAAATGTGGTCTTTAGCACATGGATCGTATATAGGACATTGTAAACTGCCAGGGCTGGAGCTGATGGCATTTGTGGCAGGGAGTGAACTGGTTTTCAATATCTGCTTAATGGAAATGTCTGCTCCTTGGATGAGAAATGCAACATTAGAAATGGTGAACAGATTGAGCAAGGCGGAGCTGAGGTTTATTTGTAACACACTGGGAAAGTGTCTGTATTTTTGTTTGATGTCACCAAGGGCACTGTGTGAATGTGAAAGAAATTGGGCCAAGTATGGATCCTCTGAGAATGAGAGAGCTAAAAGCACAAGAAAGGGAAAGGTGGACCCAAGTGTGTGATCCCATTGTGAGGACCGTGGAGGGGAGGGGGGGGGGGGGTGGTGAGGAGGAGAGAGAAGTGAGGACTGCAAGTTGCTTGAGAAAGATGAGAGGAGGTGGTGACCTTGTCCCAATCAAGTTGGATAGTCCTTGGTGACTTTATCAGATATTTCTGTAGTGTGGTGGAGGGACCTGATTCGAGCTGGAATCTGAGGAAAAATGGGGCATGAATTTGGGAGTGGTGGTATGTTCAAGAACCTGGAAGAAGAGAGGAAGTTGTTGGGACAATGATTTGCAGGGAGAGAGGGATTGGGTTGGTCTTCAGAGGAGTGATGACAAGGGACTTAGAAGTTGAGAGAAGGAAGGCCACTGCAGTGGTGCAGCTGGTAGGGTCACTGCCTCACAGCGCCAGAGACCCAGGTTCAATCCTGACCTCGGGTGCTGTCTGTGTGGAGTTTGCACATTCTTACTGGGACCATCTTCCTCCCATGTCCCAAAGATGTGCAGGTCGGTAGGTTAAGTGGCCACTGTTTTTTCCCCTAGGGGTAGGTGAGTGGTAGAATCTAGAGGGAAGTTGTTGAGAATGTGGGGAGAATAAAAGAGAGATGGGATTAATGTAGGCATTTGAGAAATGGGTCAGCACAGACTTGGTGAGCTGAGGAGCCTGTTTCTGTGCTGTTTCTCTCTGACTGACTCCATGAGAATTAGTAACAATACCAGTTACCGTGGGAACCAGGGTTGGGTTATTTTATGTGTCACTTTTGAATTCAGATGAAATCTCATGGCTGAGTCTCTGTCCACAGATGTAGTCTGACCTGCTGAGTGTTTCCAAGTTTGACTAATTCCTGCATTTGTATATTGGACTGTTTCAGAGCTAGTGTCAGGTGACCACACTCTTCCCAAATTAATTCTGTTTTCTTCACCCTGTCCCTCACCTGCAAATCTCTGATCATATTTTCTATGATAATTAAACCGGTATTGTCCTTGATCACAAAGCCGCTCCTTTCCCTGTTAACATCTTCCCTGCAGACAAATCCCTCAGTTTAGTTCCCCGCCATTCTCCATCCCTTACTTCAGCCTTCCCTTCCCCTGTCCAGCTCGCTACCAGTCAGCTGCCCTCTCCCCCTCCTCCAACATCCAATTCCAGCTTCACCCACTTCCAGCCATGACTGTCTGCTATCCCCTACCCTCCACTCCCACTGTCTGTCCCCACCCCCCCAAGCAATGGGCTCCCCACCCACCCTAATAAACAGGCCAATCTGTCCATGGCAGCATCTGTGACTAAATCAGCCTTGTGTTTAAAGCCAAGAGTCTGATTAATACACCGCCCACACAAGTGAAAGCCGTTTTGAAATGGGAAATTTCTGAAGTTCTGTTATTCTGAACCCCAAGTTGTTCCAGGAAAAGTGCTGACACCAAATATCCCATCTGACGCCAGCATTAGATCATTCTTACAGTCGCTGCCTCTGTGCGGACTGGAAGTGCTGTCACGGTGGAAGAAGTTCTGTGTTTACTGACCTCAACGTTAATGGGAAAGGGGGAAACATTTTCTTTGAGGTAAATGTGCTTTATCACTGACCATTTCCGGTGGGAGTTGTCTGGTTGTGCAGTGGCTGAACATGGGAAGTTGCTCCTGAGTGAAGTTCCCAGATGAGGCCCGGACTCTGCACTTGTCTTTGTCCCTCCTCCTCCCAATCTCTCCTGTTTCCTCTGGTGCTATTGGAAGGGCTTTCTCAGATCTGAATGGATTCATAGCTGGTTAAAGCCACTGCCTGCTCCCCAGGCATGTCGCCAGGAACTCACATTCCTCAGTGAGTGCTGCATCTCCTCTTAAAATTGTATCCCAAATTTCTGAATTTCTTGCTACTTTTTCCACTCAATCCCACCAACATCCCTCCATTGTCCTCCATTTTTCACACCGCCTCTGGACTTCCTGATGTGACACCTCTACCTCTGAACTGGGACGATAACTCGACGCTCTGTGCCAGCTCAACACTACCCAGGCTAAGCTTATCCTCTTTCCACCCCTTTGACTGTCACCTTCCTATTGTGCGGCCCATTCGTGGTTCATGACCAGCACACGTGTATTTTAACAAACGATGTAAACAGGCTTCTGTTACCCGAGATGGGGGGGCGTTTACGTGCATCTTTTCCCTGGCCCAGGCCATCGCTTCTGTTTCCACTCATTTCTTTTCTCTTTCCTTCCTCACACCTTCTGTTTCTCCACTCTAGGATCCCACCCCAACCCTGCAGCAAGTCTTCAGATTCCCACTGATGCTGTTCTGGACTTGATACTCTCAGGTGAGTCAATATGTTCTCTCTGTCCCTCTCCTGGCCCCTTCGTTGCCGTCCACTTGACCTAACTACTCTCCCTGAATTCTCTGGCCAAGGGGAGTTTCCTTCTATCTAGCTGGCTCTGTGGACTCTGCCTGTACATCAGACGTCACCAGCTTTCCTGCACCACCTGCCTGTTCCCTTGTGAATGGTCATATAGGCCTCGTGGAACCGAGCTGAGTGCGCTTAATGAAGTGGCACTGGGCTACATATTCAGTTACTTGGACAAGCATCCGGTGTAGAAGGAGAAACAGCTTCAGTGTTTTAATTCAGGGACCCCCTGCTCCCCTCTCTGTAGATGCTGCCTAACCTGCTGAGCATTTAACATTTTCTGTTCTGGATCTGCAGTTTTTTGCTTCACTCTCCCATCCCTCGTCATGCCCAGACTGTGGGCTTCTCAACGAACCAACCCTTGGTCTCTCCTTGAGGCATTTCCCATGTGAGATTTCAGCTTGTTTTGCTCTCACCTCATTTCAAATCCTCATTCACCACTGCCCACCTAAATGCCACGGCAAATTTCTCACTGACAGATGTCCCCTGCTTTCCTCCTTTGCCACATTGTTGATGGTTTCATCCTCCACCTCCATTTCTCTCCTTACTGAGCAACTGTCCTCCCAGCTGCCCCATCCACCGCACTTGTCTCCACAAACCCGTTCAAGGCCACCTAGACCGTACCAACTCTATTTTCATCATTTTAGTCGCAGTCAAGGCAATCTGAGTTCATTGTTTTGCTCTCCCCTCCCTCTCTGAATCTGCCTGCGTCCTGGAAATGGACACTTCCCTCACTTCGCAGCAGTGTCATCAGATTTCCAATTTGACTTGGACCTGCAGACTACCCCATCTCCACTTTTGCTCCTCTTGGCCTGGTTGCTCCCCCAGTAATCCATATCTGGAGTTCGAGGGATGTTGGTAACTGGTTAGCCATTTACCTCCAGGTCTGGACCACATCAGGAAATACTTGGCCCTGCTTTCATTGACTAAAACTGCTCCCTGTTCTGGGATTATGTGAAAATGTAATGGTGATCTAACAATAAAGTTGCCTTAAGCCCTCTCCACTTGCAGGGAGACCACAGATTGTCACTAAGAAAGAGATCCTCTGAACTGCTCTGACTCCACATCCCATACCCTGGAATACTGGGACAAACTTCCCCTGAGGTTCCACCATGCTCCAACTTTGTACCTTCTGTGAGCTTTATCCTCCTTGTGTTCCCTCTCCAAGTTCACTCTGTCCATCAGATCCTGCTTCCCCAAGGACCTTCTCGTCAGGCTTGCCTCCCCCTCCTCAAGGGTCACGGCAGATGTGCAATAAATACGCAACCAGGGGTGTCCAGACCCTGAGAAATGAATTCTGGGCAAGTACTGGGAGGTCTGTAATGGTGCCCTGTCTGCACACAGTCAAAGACCTTCCCAACCAATTCTTCTGCCTGTCCCTCTTTAATCTGTGTGGAATGTTGTGGGATGTGGAATCTCACTGTCACAATGTCAGGGTTATGTGTGCGGTTGTGGAATTTCACCTCTAGGTTGCGATAGGGTAGAAATTTTCTGCAAGTGTGGGGACGAGATGCCTTGTTGATGTTGGGGAGTGTGGTTTCTCAGTTCTGGGAGGGGTTGGTGAGATGATTCTCACTGTGGGGGCAGGATCCCACAGTTGGAGTACTTGGAATAAGTAGAATATCCCTCAAGGTAGACTCATTCAGAAGATATAGATGCACAGGATCCACGGTGACTTGGTAGATTGGATTCAAAATTGGTTTGCCCATAGAAGATGGGAGTGGTGGTGGGGTGTCCTCCTGACTGGAGGTCTGTGACCAGTGGTGCTCCGCAGGGATCGGTGCTGGGACCTCTGTTGGTTGTGATTATATGTAAATGACTTGGACGAAAATGTATTTGGTCTGGTTAGTAAGTTCACAGATGACAGAAGTTGGTGGAGTTGTAGACGGTGAAAAGGGTTGCGAAAGGATACAGCAGGGTATCGATCAGTTACAGATGTGGGCAGAGAAATGGCAGATGGAGTTTAATCTGGACAAGTATGAGGTGTTGCACTTTGGGAAGTCAAGTGTAAGGGGAAAGCATATAGTTAATGGCAGGATCCTTACGAGCGTTATGTACAGAGAGATCTTGGGGAGCAAGTCCATAGCTCCCTGTAAGTAGCAACAAAAGTAGAAAGAGGTAAAGAAGGTATATGTCATGCATGCCTTCATCGGATGGGGCATTGAGTACATTGGATCGGGATATGAATCACATGCAGGTAGATGGGATTAGTTTCATTTGACATCATGGTCAGCACAGACATGCTGGGTTGAAGGGCCTTTTCCTGTGCTGTACTGTTCTGTGTTTTAAACTGTGGGTATAGAGGAAGGGGATGACATTTTTTCCCGGATTGTGGGAGCAGTTTGGGAATTTTACTCTGGGGAGTAAAGGAGAGGGAAGGATCAAGTAGAGTCTAGTTTTTGGTCACATTTTGGGATCTGAGCTTTATTGCCAGGATCTTTGTTTACTGCCCATCTGTAACCACACTGGAGAAGGTGGTGGGATCTGCTTCCTTAAACCACTGCAGTCCTGGTGGAGGTGCTCCTACACTGGTGGGGTGGGAGTTCCAGGATGCTCTTGTAACGTGTCCTGTTGGAGGGAGAGGTTACGGGTTTGGGAGCTGCTGTTGATGGGTGAAAACTGAAAGATCAGGAGTTTGATGTAAAATAAAGCCAGGTTTTGGTGTCAGCAGGCTCTGGCTGACATCATTTCTTGTGAACTTGCTGTTGGGTTGAGTGGCTACAGCAAGGTGAAGCAAACTGGGTTGATCTGAACACACATCCTGTTGCAGACCTGGTATTCTCGAGGCTTTTCCTTCCTGCCTCAGCATTACTCTGGCTCAGTTTCATAAGTACCTCCCATGGATTTAATTCCTCTTCCTCTTACTGACTCCTCTAGCCCAATCATGCCTTCCGATACTGGAAATGAATTTTTTTGTTGTCACATGTACCGAGGTGCAGTGGAAAAACTTTTGCTTCTGTGCCATCCAGGCAGATCATGCCATACACAAGTACAATGAGATGGCAAGATAAAACATTGCAGAATAAAGTGTTAGAGTTGCAGAGAGAACACAGTACAGGTAGACAAATAGTGCAAATGCCATGACAAGGTTGATTGGGAGATCAAGAATTCAGCTCTAGTATACGAGAAGTCTGTTCAAAAGTCTGAATGTGGGATAGAAGCTGTCCTTGAGCCTGGTGGTACGTGTTCTCGGGCTTTTGTATCTTCTGCCTGATGGGGGGGAGAATGTCCCCTTTACCCCAATCACACCTGGACCAGCTTCTCATTTGCATCTGCTGTGCCATATTTGTGAGTATGTTCACAACTGACAGCATTAGGAAGCCATTACACTGTGTTTTGAGGAATGCCTTTAAAAGTTGGGGGAGGAATTCCAGAGCTTGGAGGCCCTTCAGTGGAAGGCACCACCGGAAGGGCCAGTTCCTGTGCTGGACTGTTCTGCATGTTCGATGTTCAGTGAGGACTGGGACAGATCAAAGGTGGAGCTGTGCTGACTTGTTGGAGGATGTCACAGGTGGGGAGGGAGAAGGTCAGGGGGAGATGAGAATTCTGCAGACGAGTCATTGTCTGTCCAGGAGTCACAGTAGCTGGGTAAGTGTTTGGATGTGGTTGGGAGCAGAGGAATTGGGCCAGTGGGAAATGGGTGTTCATGTTGCTGCAACAAATTGAGTGAGCCTAGCAATGAAACTTCGACTAACAGCGTAAATCTGCAGGCAGAAGCAGAGGCTGCTTCAAGGCATTTTACAAGTCGTCAGTAGTTACCTAGGTTACCAAAGGGTTAAACTGTTGGTGTTGAAGTTAAATTTTATTCTTGAATTAATAAACACTTTATTCACGAGAACAGTGGAGTTTGGAGAGACCCTGGTACATGGAAGGTGACTTTGTCCACAGTCCAGACTGGCATTGTACAGACAGTAGTAAACTGTCAGTACTTGGTGGGTGGGGGGAAGGGAAATGAGGGAGGGAGGGAGGGTGGGGTGGGGGGAGAGGAGTGAGGGAAGAGTTGGTGGAGGGGGAGGATCAGCTGGGGGTGGGGGAGGATTGGCCGGGGGGATGGTCGGGGTGAAGGGGGCTGTCATAGTCAGTGAGGTGAAGTCTCCACAGATCTGTGGGTAATCAGGTCCTGAGGTCAGGAATGAGTGACTCTCTTCTCCTGAAACTAATCTATGGGTGTGTCCGTGACCTCTGTCAGTGGTTGGTTGTGAAGTGACGAGCACTTCTGATTTCTTTCAGGATGGAGGATGCGTACAACCTTGGGACACAAGATGTGAGTATGGTTTAGTGTTGGGGAGCATTTGGATCTTACCCTGCCTCTGCTCGCCTGCTGACCGTTGTGTCCTTTCTCTAGGCCGACAGTGATTTCGGGCAGCTGGACCTGAACGTGTTAACCAGCTCCGAGGCTTCCCTTGTGTCGGGTAAGTGCAGTGGGTGGGGTGGGTGCTGAGAGAGTGACCTGTGTCTTGGAGAGCATGGGTGTGGGGAGGGATGTCTGGAGCTATGCCCCCTTGAGTAGGGCAGGCAGAAGCTATGGGGAAGGTGGCTTCCCAGGGCCTGGGACGTGTTGTTGGGTTGAGGGACGAGTGTGGGAGGTACGGATGGCCATAGAGAGAGAAGAGTGTGGGTGAGTGGGTGTCAATCGGAGATGTAATGTGGGGGGAAGCAATACCTCTACAGGGCTGTATAGGTCTGGGTCAGTCTTGGGAGGGATTAGGGGACTGGGTTGGGCTTTGTCTCAGGAGGAATGGTGGGGCGTGTCTTGGGTGGGCTGTGGTGCTGCTGCACCTAGGGTGCAGTGATGTCCTCTCGGTGCAAGTCTGACCATCTCTTGTCTTCTTGTCACAGCTGGAGGTCCATTTATTGCCATCTGTGAACAACCAAAACAGGTAAGTACCTGCTCTGTGACTGAATAAAGGGGCAGTTTGTGATGATAATCAGTTCCAGTTGAATTAACAGGCTGTAGAACAGCAGAAAAGGGAACTGAATGGCAGGAAATGGTGGTGGGAGGGTGTCTTGGGGACTGGTGGCTAGTGTTTGCGGAATTCCCTGGCATCAGTAAATTAATGACTTGGGAGGCGGGTGTTCAAACGATGCAACATTTGGTAGTGTTAGATGAGGTCTGGGTGAGGAAATGGTTGCAATTTAATGCTGCAAAATGCAATGAGTTAATATTTAACTGGAAGGTCAGGGAGAGGCAACAGTTCTGGAAAAGGGTGTGTGTGTGTGTGTGTGGAGGGGTACGTTATTGAAAGTGGCAGGGCAGGTTAAGAAAGTGGTGAACAGGAATGTAAAGGACCCTGGGCTTTGAATAGAGACAGTGAGCACAAGAGGAAAGAAGCAAGGTGGGTGCAAAAAAGATTACGAGGGTGTTACTGGGACCAGAGGGCTTGGGTTGTAAGGAGACACTGGATCAGCTGGGACTTTTTTTTTACCCTAGAGCGAAGGAGGCTGAGGGATGACCTTGTAAAGGGTTATAAAATCATGAGGAACGTAACTAAGATGGATGGTTACAGCCTTTTCCCCAGGGCAGTGAAGTCCAAAACTAGAGGGCATAGATTTAAAGTGAGAGGGCAAAAATTTGTATTAAAAAGAAAAACCTGAGGGGTAACATTTTGACATAGAGGGTGATGAGTATATGGAACGAGATGCCAGAGGAAGTGGTAGAGGCAGGTACAATTATGACATTTAAAGTGCATTTGAACAGGTACATGGATAGGAAAGCTTTAGTGGGATGTAGGGCAAATGGGACTGGCTGAGATGGGCAATCTCAGTCAGTCAGCTTGAACAAGTTGGGCCAAAGGGTCTGTTTCCATGCTGTATTGCTCTATGATGTCATGATGACCTTTATAAAACAGTGGTTTGACCACAACAGGAAGACTGTCCTGTTCTGGGAACAACACATCAGAAAAGATGTGAAGGTGTTAAAGTGTGCAGAAGTTGTTTGCCAAAATGATTCCAGAGTCAAGGGGCCTTTGTTGCATGCAGAGATGGAGGTTGGGGTTGTTTTCCTTGGAACAGAAGAAGGGAATTTGATGGATACATGTAAAAATCAGAAGGGTATAAATAGTAGACCAAGAACTGTTTCCCACGGACAGAGGTGAGAACCACAGGACAAAGATTTGAGAGAGAACTTTTTTTTTGTAGTGAGTGGAATGTTCTCCCAGTACTCCCCTTGGCAGCAGATTTAATTGCAGCATCTTAAACTAAACAGGGAACATAATTGCAGGGCTATCTGGGGAGGTGTGGGTGTGGTGGGCATAGAGGCATAGTTGTCTTCTGTACTGCAACTCTTTTTGGGTTGCTGTGGCCCTATAAACCAGTGAAGGATATTGTCCAGAACACAATGTAGTGACTGTAGTAAGTTGCTCTGGATCCTGACTGGATACCTCTGGGTGAGGGGTGGGTCTGAGAAATCCATACGTCTCACATGCAGAGCAGCTGCAGTGGTGGGGGGGGGGGGGGGGGGGGGGGGTGGGGAGGTGGTTTAAGACTTGTGTTGGGGCAGACACTGAGCTGGCTGTCCCAGGAAGATGGGTGCCAGAAATGGAACCTCTGTTCCTCTGCTACTTTAATCAATCTGCAGCAAATTGCAGTCACTGGAAGGCTGAAGGGTGAAGTGCCCCAGTAGGACTGTTTGTGACGGGTTGTCGGATGCATTTGGAATGACATTTGAATTCATCACTTGTACTGTGGCAGAGTGTCTCCCACTGACTGTTCCCTGTGGGAGCACAGTCCCTCCCCGTCACCGTCACAACACTGTGGTCTGTGTCCTCGTCTGGGGCAATTATCTCCAGAGAAAAGCTGCCTTGGAGAACAAGGTGGTGGCTGCGCCTTCTGGAGGTGCAAACTGGAAGGGGGTATTCACGGAGCTAGCATCGCCATCGACAGCTGGTCCCTCATCCTGCAGAGTTGGTAATGTGTCCTGATCCTCCGGCTGGCACCAACACGGGGTCCCTGGTAGCCTGCACCGGGAGCTCAGGACCCTCAGTACCCTCCACCTCCCCTCCCTGGGCATTGGGAGCTCAGGCCCCTGGTGGTGGGAGCTCAGGACCCGCAGTTCAACCCCTCCTCTGGCGCCAGGGGTTCAGAGCTCCACGTGGCCGATGTCCCAACCCCAGACCGAGCTCCTGAGTGACCTCGTTGTCAGGGCTGGAAATGGGGTGACCCCCAGCGAGGTGCAGTCAGTGAGGAGGCATAGGGAAGGCCAACTTCACGAGGTCCTTCTCCTTGAGTGACCTTTGGAGCACAGACTCGTTATGCCGAATGTCCTGTTTCATCATAAGCACAGGCAGCACTTCATGGCAACTTCCCAGCACCATCTGAGCGAGGGATCACAGAGATGCCCACGTCACCTGCGCCAGGACTTGCACTGCTGACCACTGGACTGACCGCTGCATAATCTGCTGCATCAATTGCCATTGGATCAATGTTGAAGCTGCCACGTGTCCTCATCCTCCAGGCATTTCCGTAGTCTGCTATAATTGGTCCTCGCAGAAGGACTCTTGGGTGCTTTACCGAAAAGGTGATGAGAATAGCCAGGAGTTAATTAACCGCAAGCAGTGTTCTTGGATTGGAAGCTCCAGCGAGGGAAAGGAGGAGAAGTGGCTCCACTGGCACCTGAAGGCTGAGGTCCAGCAGTAATGAACAGACGTGGGTAGGGAGAGTACAGGAGGTCCTGCAGCTCGTGATGGATGTGACCCTGTGGCTCAACGTCCCCAGACTTCAACCCAGTGAGGACGAAGGCTAAGTAATCAAAGGCAGAGAAATGGTCTTGCAACTTGGCCTCTGAGCAAGCACAAACACAAGCGTTATCCACTGTTCAGCTACTGTGGTCCTGGAGAGTAGTTGCTGTGTGTTGAGTGATTTCCCACGTTCTCGAGGTTAGCTCTGCACACACGGCAGGTTTGTGTTGCATGAGGTTGGCTGCACTGGCGGGTCACCCCGATCACTTGGCTGACCACGGTCTCCTGAATTCGCCTCCATTCCAGCCTCTAAGGCAGCAGACGTTTACCAAGCAGACGGGAAAAAACTCAAGGATGTGAGGGGCATAAATAATGTAGACAGTCGGTATTGTTTTCCCAGGATAGAAAAGTGTAATACTTGAGGGCATGCATTTAAGATGTGGGGGGGTGGGGAGTTCAAAGGAGATGTGTGGGGCAAGTTTTTCTTTTACACAGAGTGGTGGGCGCCTGGAATGTGCTGCCAGGGGTAGTGGTGGGGGCAGATGTGACAGAGGTGTTTAAGAGGCTCTTAGACAGATACATGAATGTGCAGAGAATGGAGGGATATGCACATTGTGTAGGCAGAAGGGATTAGTCTAGTTAGGCGTTTAATTAGTTCAGCACAACACCGTGGGCTGAAGGGCCTGTTCCTGTACTGTACTGTTCTGTGCCCAAAGCCTCTTTGGGGGGGTGGGGGGAATGCAACCCCCAGCCCCGACCTCTGTGAATTCCTAGCTCATTAATTACCACTCGGTGGGGAAGGAGCATTCAGGGATGGTGTTGAAAGTTTCGGCCACGTGTTGGGAGCACACTGAAGCCACATGTAGGTGGCAGAAGCAGTGCACCCACCTGGCAAAACTACCGCCCCCACCCCCCTCACCTGCAGAAGAGTCTATGGTTCCCACAACAGCCACCTTGGAACTTGGGACCAGACTGGAAGCAAGTTGCCCTCTGTCCTGGGGTAAGGCCAAAGAAGAATCTGGTCCCAGAACTGGAGCAAACTCGGGCCAGTCATGACCAACGGTTTAGGACCATTTAGTGTGGCCTGTTAGTTAAACCAAGGATCCGATTTAGAGTCATCCTAATTTCCTGTGTGCGGACTCTGGATCTTCCTGTTCTTTGTTCCCTTGCACAATACTGCCTCTTTATTGAGATTTAATCTGCCACGCACCTGTTCGTTTGGCTGGTCTCTGCTCTGAAATCTGTTTGTACCCCTGTCCCTGTTTATTGTGGCTTTGTGTCCCCAGTATAACATAATGGTGTGTCCTTGCAGAGAGGATTCCGGTTCCGCTATGGGTGTGAGGGCCCTTCACACGGGGGCCTACCTGGAGCTTCCAGTGAAAAGAACCGCAAGACCTATCCAAGTGTCAAGGTCAGTGAACGGGAGAGTAATGTTTGGCAGAGGACAAATGTCAGAGAGCGAGTAGTAATTGATGTTGAATTTTTCTCCAGATCTTTAATTACACCGGTAATGCCAAGGTTGTGGTGCAGCTGGTGACAGCCAAAGACCCACCCAGACTGCATGCACACAGCCTGGTTGGGAAGCAATGCACAGAGGATGGAGTCTGCATTGTACAAGTTGGACCAAAGGATATGACGGCACAGTGAGTTCACCATTCCTGCATCTTGCCTGATTCATGGCACATTTCCCCTGCAGAGACCCATGTTATAGGACCTCTCTTGCACCCACCAATTCAGCACTGAAGAGTGGGATGATGGAGAGACACCTGTGCTTCCATCACTCCAAATTTGGAATGATCCAGAGCACTTCCGTCTCTGCACCGTGTAGTCTGTGCTGTGGGGAAATGTGACAGCTGGATTGGAGAGCATGTCTTATGAGGATGGGTTGAGTGAGCTGGGGCTTTTCTCTTTGGAGAGGGGGTGAGAGGTGACTTGATAGAGGTGTACAGGATGATAGGAAGCATGGATTGAGTGGACAGTCAGAGAATCTTTCCCAGGGTGACAATGGCTAACACAAGGGGACATAATTTTGAGGTGATTGGAGGAAGGTATAAAAGGGATGTCAAGGGTATGTTTTCTTCCTACACAAAGTGGTGGGTGCGTGGAATGCACTGCCGGCAGAGCTTCTGGGGGCAGATACATTAGGGACACTTAAGAGACTCTTAGATGGGCACCTGAATGCTAGAGGAATGGAGGGCTACGTGGGAGGGAAGGGTTAGATGGATCTTGGAGCAGGATAAAATGTCGGCACAACATTGTGGGCTGAAGGGCCTGTACTGTGCTGTAGCGTTCTATGTTCCAGTGCACAGCAAACTTCCATAAAAAGCCATACAATACTCACCGAGAAATCACTCCTTAGTGCTGTTGCTGGGGGATCAGTATTGGGAACAAGAGTAAGCAAATCCTTCGAGCCTGCTCCCCTGCCCTGTGTCTCTGGTAGAGTTAGTCAGAAAAATACTAGACTAATACAACTGTGTTCTTGGTCACCAGGTTTACTAATCTGGGCATTCTACACGTCACAAAGAAGAATGTTCCGGAGGTGCTGCTGGACAGGATATTTAATGAGATGTACCAGAAAAATCCCTTGAACCCAAAGAATTTTATTAGCAAGTCCTTGCTATCACGTGAGTTCATTGGGTGTCCATTGTCGAAATAACTACAGATTTGGGCCCATCCTGTCTCTCCTGCTCTGCTTATTTAAGGGTCTGCTTCTACTTGTGACTGTGTTTAGGGTGAGGCGGGAATGTGCTGACAGTGGGAAGTGAGTCCAGTGGCTGCGTTCAGCAAACCAGAGCCTTTGGTGCTGTGGCCATTGAGATGTGAGGAAACGCGGCGGAACAGTGCAGAGGTGTAAATAGATTGTTGTTGGGGTAGGGTGAGCACACACATGGGTCTGAGACAGGAATGGCCTCCAAATCGGTTGTTGATGATAACACAGTCCTGTTCAGGCCACGGTCCATGATGGCATTTATTCTGGAATTGAACAACTTGTTTATCAGATGTATCCATCCTGAGCCCTTCATCTATTCCAAACAACCCCTTTCCTTCACAGCTCAGTCCCGGACTGGTTCCTGTAATGCACTGGTAATCGGTATGAAGCTCAGAAGTCCGGAGTGTGAGAACCCATTGTCTCTTTGGCCTTTAGTCAAGTCCTACAGGAAGGGTTGTTCCAAGACATGTCCTAAAGTAGCAAGTCCACTTGAGTGGAAAGCCAGGATTGTCAGACAAGGAGTCGAGGACAAAACTATTCCCAGACCAGCCCAGTGGAATTATCAATACATGTGGCGAGTAGCAATGTGGGGCTTGGTAGCTCCCGTCCACTTATTAACCTGCCCGTATCTACTGCCTTCCAAAAAATTGGAAATACCTTTTTGGGAATTCAGAAACGAAGCCCACAGTTTGACGATCCGATGCCGAGCTACCCAGATGTAATGTTTCATTTTGTTGAAACTGAAGATTTGGGGAGGAATGTGATGTTTACTTCCGAGGTGGGTGGTGCATTGTGTTTTTATTGCTGGGTGACTGAAGCCTCACGTTGCACACGATGAGGATTGATTTGTGTCCATCAATAATCAATACTGACTCTTTTTGTCCAACGTTCACAGAGCAAGAGCTTCAGCACCTTCGACAAGAGTCTGAACAATTGGCCAAAGAGATGGACCTGAGTGTTGTGAGGCTGCAGTTCACAGCCTACCTCCCTGATGGTGAGGGCATGTACACACTCCCCCTTGAACCTGTAATCTCCGATCCCATCTTTGACAGCAGTAAGTATTGGGATGTGAAGCAGTAAAAGTGTGGATGATACCAGGCCTATTTCTGTGCTGTATGACTCTGTTCCTGTTGAAATGAAACAGTGTGGCAGTCAAATCACACGTTGCCTAGGGAAGGAACAAAATGTTTATCATCTTTTTGAGATCTTTTTAAAATCCTGAAGTTACTTTGTGTTCATCCTTTGGTTGTAAGGCAAAGGATCAAGAACTTTGCAGTCCTGCCACATGTAAATCAGCCTAGGATACTCTGGCATCTCCCAAGCCCATCACCTCTCCCACTGGATACACACATGTAGTCCAATCACGTGTGTTGTAACTTCAGCAGGTTGGTACCTCATTCAGCTAGACCGTTCATTCAGAAACTTAACCTCGGTTGGTGTCCAGATGAAGTGGCAGTGGGCCACTGTAGGGTGGTTGAAGGGGTGTAGATGTGGTGGAGGTTGCTGAACTGGTCTGGGCAAGGTCGCGGAGCATTTGGGGGAAAAGTCACTGGTGGACCAGTTAGAGCTGACAGGTAGGTGAAGACTCGGTGAAATATCTCGTTCAAAAGAGAGACAAGCGATTGCAGATGCTGAAATCTGGAGCTACAAACAGTCCACTGGAGGAACTCAGGGTTGAGCAGCATCTGTGGGTGGAGGTGGGGGGTGGAATTGTCAATGCTTCATGTTGAAACCCTGCATCAAGACGGGAGATGGCCACTATAAAGAGGACATGGGGAGGGGTGAGGCAGGAGCCTGAGGTGATTGGTGGACTGAGGAGGGGGTGCAGATGGAGCCCAGAGGGAGAGGGGTGGAGTTGGGAGGTGGTGACTGGTGGGTGCTCAGTGGAGGAAGATGAGGGGAGGGTGAAAATGGAGAGAGCTGTTGGAGGGGATTAGCAAGGACACAGTGTGGAATCTGACGTGTAAAAGGAGGTGAGAATGGGAACTATTAGGTGAAGAGCAGATGGAACCAGAATGAGATGGGGGGGGGGGGGGGGGGGAGAACCTTACTACTGCATTTGGTGCTCCCAATGTGGCCTCCTCCACATCAGAGACCAAACGCAGACTGTGTGATCACTTTGCGGAACACCTGCTCTCTGTCCGCAATGGCCATCCTGAGCTCCTAAATGGATGCCGTTTCAATAGCCATTCCCACACCTTGTCCATCCTTGGCCTTCTCCACTGCCAGCCTAAGGCCCAAAGAAAACCAGAGGAATAGAACTTAGTATTTGGCCTTGGGTCTACAACCCAATGGTGTGACTGTTGAGTCTCCCAGTTTTGGGTCTCTCTTGCGCTCTCCTTCCCATCCTCCACTGTGCCCACGTTTTGTTTTGTTCCCTTCTCTTCCCCCACCCCAACTCCCCATCACCCATCTCTGTAATCCTCCACCCTCCAGACATAGAGTCCACCTCCCACCCCATCCCCTGCACCATCTGGTTCTGGTTCTATTCTGCCATTCATCTTTCCCCGGCTCCTGCAGCAGGTTGTTCAGGTTGGAGAATGTTGATTCCCTCTATAATATAGTGGTGGGTGAGGAACGTGGCAGATGAATAGACAGGAAATCTGATGGGCCGGTGCTAAAGGGAAAGAACCGACTTTTGGTAGAGTGTGAATGTGAGACGACCAAGTTTCATATTTGAGCTCTGTCTTGGCCAAGGATCTGAGTTGGTGTGGGATGTCTGTAGCTGACTGTGATACCAGGATTAAAGAATTGAATGAAAATTTTGCAGTTGTCACTTCTGGAAGAGAATGATCATGACTCACAGAAAATTCCCACTGCCACTCTTGGGTTTTTCAGCTGAAGTTTGCACCTAGTACTGGAATTGGTCAGACTTTTAGTCAGTGGGAGAAACCAAGAGCAGTGTCAAGGCCAGTGAGGTGGTGACTGAGCTAGAAAATAGTGAGGTACATTTGTCCACCACCTCCAGCAGGTGTTTGGTAATGGATGGAAGTGGGATGGTTATTGCCAAAATGTTGCCAGTCTGACCAAGTTCCTTATTGTGGAAAACTGAGTAGGGGTGGGCAGTGGAAGGTGGGATGCTGATGGGGGTGGTGATATTCTAAAGCTGCAAGCTGTGAGCAGGAATCCTAAAAATCTTAATTCAGCAACACAGGAAATCATTTCTAGCTGTTGGTCCACATCACTGCCTGTGGTGTTGGTGTATGTAAGGACACAACATTAGGAAATGGGAGCAGGAGTACCCACCAGACCCTCGAACCTGCCCCACCATTAAATGTTATCACAGCCAATCTGTGGTGGCCTCAACTCTTCTGTGCCAGTTCCCCAGAACCCTTGATTTCTAAATCTCCCAAATATTATCTAACTCCACCTTAAATATATCTGATGACCTGGCCTCCTCCACCCTTGGTCAGAGAACTCCAGAGATTCACCACTCTCTGAGGGAAGAAATTTCTGCTCACCTCAGTTTGCCTTCTCGACAACTTGTCAGACCTGTTGGATCTGGAGTCAAGAGTGAGGCACAAATTGTATGGTTACAGCCGTTTTATCAGGTGTACCTCATAGTACAGGTCAGACAGGGTTGGCCTGTACCAGCAAGAAAAGAAGTGACAAAGGAACTTGAGCACGTGCTTTCCTTTTGTACTGCAAACTGGTTTGAATGGGTTTAGATAAGAAACCTGTGGATGGGTACTGAGTCACTTCAGCTTTGCAGGCAAAGAAACTACAGAAGTATAGACCTAAATATACAAGTTACTAAAAGTTTACAGACAAACAGGTGATTATACAGACATGTAAGCAAGTGTAGAGAAAGCTAAAACTACAAGAGAAAACACAATAAAAACCACAATCTGGACCCTAATCCAGCAGACCTGAGTGCTAGCTTTTGTGATTCATGCACTGAATGCAGATCCCTTGAATTTCCCTCATTTGCAGTCTCTCTGCACGTTTTGTCCTGCTCCCAACACCAGGGCCTGGTACTGATGAGGTCAGTTTTACTCTCAAGTCACTGTGAGGGACATGGGTATGCATTATGTATCCACCTAGACTGTTCTCCCTTGTGCTGCAGAGCTCCTTGGCACGATGCATGTTCTTCAGGCAGGCTATGAGAGCTAGGATGGGGTGGCTTCACTGAGGCAGTGAAGTGGGGTTAGTGGTGGTAGGTGGGTGACTGCAGGGAGAAGAGAGCTTGCCTGCTGTTGAGTGTCTTTGAGGCCAATTCAAGTCATCATCGACACTTCTTTGCTAGAGGACTGAAATTGGTTGAAGTAAGTAGACATATTAAGACTTCAACAGATGGGAGTGGGAGTAGCCGTCACCCTTTGGGACAGTTCCTCCATTAATCAGGATCATTGCTGAACTTTTACCCTGGCACCACTTTCCAGCAACACCATACCCATAGATCCCCCAATAATGGGGAAACCTATCGACATCTGCTTCGAACGAACACAGTGGCTGAGTGTATCTGAGAGGGAGTTATAACACACTCCCCACCCTCTGAATGAAGAAATATCTCAGTCCAAAATTGCCTTGTACTGAGATTGTGCCCCCTGGCCCTAGACCCCCTGGTCCTGCCTGAAGCCAGCCTGTTGAGCCCTGGGGGGGGAACACAAAATTAAGTTTTCATTTTTCTGAACTCTAGAAAACACAGTCCCAGTCTGGCCATACCTCCTATGGCAAAACCACCTCCCTGACTCCAGTGTATTCAATCTTCACTGCACTCCTTGCATAGAGCATACACCACCTTGGGTAAGGAGACCAGCGGTGCTCTAAGTCAGTGTCATACAGCACAGAAACGGGTCCTTCGCCCCACCATGTCTGTGCCACTCATTGTACCCATCTACACCAATCCCATTTACCTGCATTAGGTCTGTAGCCTTTGATGCTTTGGCAATTCAAGTGCTTGGATGTTGTGAAAGTGTGTGTCTCTACCACCTCTTCAGAGAAGGGGAGAGAGACCTTTTATATTTCACTTGATGAATACCCTTAAAATGTGCATTTTTAAGTTCAGGTTTAATTATTAATAAAAATATTTCATAATTTCAGTTGCATGTAGGTTTAAGTGATGTACACTTTCACCAAAATTCTTCAGCTTTAGATCACAACCAAAATTTATACAACAGCTCGTGGGGAAAGTCTGTTGTCATGCAACCTGCTGCTGGAATATGTCTTTGGGAGATTAGATTGGCAACAAACAAATCCATTCCAGGGCTGTGCTTTCCATGAGTGGTTGTAGGAAGGAACCTGATGTTGCCCTTTCCAGTTGGTAAAAATAATGTGGTGTGTCTGCCCTGGGACACCGGTAATGGTGCCCTCGCACATCGCGTGAATTTTGTTGTTCACCAATTTGTGCCTGTTCCTGACCAGCAGAAGCCTGTTGTGAGCCAGCAGCCACCTAGTGAGTATCAGCATGATTGAAGGTAACTGGGGCATCTTTCAAGTCATTGGCTTCAAGATGAATTTGTGTTGATAGAAGCTGAGGAACAGGATGGTGCTGCCGTAGAAACTCTGGTTCTTCCTTTGGCCCCCTAGCCTTTCACAACCTGAGTTGTCTATTTGATTTTAGACTTTGGTTTTTTTCAGTGAAGAATAGAAGAGAACAGGATCTGACTTAAATTGATGAGAGGCTTGGGTAGTGTGAATTGAAAGAAGCATCTTGAGTAAAATCAGCTGCTAGTGTGATTGAACTGCATGAAAAGTAAGTACTTGGATTAATCATGGGGTTGCAGGTAATGAGGACTGAGAAATAATGAAGTGGTGTGAGAGACAATGGTTTATGTGATGGCAATGTGCATTACTTGCTCTAGGGACGTGCTGTGTGATTTGGATTGCTGGAGTTTGGTAAGACTGGAAGCAGAGTCAGCAGGTGGTGTTACTGGAGAGTGGTGAGGCATAACACGCCTGTGTGATTTGATAGCAGAAAAAGGACAAGTTGTTCCAATGGACTTTCCCTGGTATTTCCAACTAATTCATCTAAAGACATCAAGGATGTAGAATGGGAAATTCCCCAAAGTTGTCTCAACACTTACTTTAGAGTTTATATGTGGTTCTAAAACATGTAACTCTCTCATATCGGCCGTTCTCTCAAGTAGAAACTGGCAGGTACGTCAAAGAATGCTGAGTCTAATGCTGAAACTTGGGACTTTTCCTTTGTCTGCCAAAGAACCACTCCGGGGGAGCTGGTTGATGTCTGTTAGGATTTTCATTGTTTATATAAGTGGGACATTTTTTTTTATACATCTTACTAAATTCCTAGTTTAAATTTTGCTGTTATTTTAACATTTTTGACCTTCTGTTTGACAGAGGCTCCAAACGCTTCCAACTTGAAAATTGTCAGGATGGACAAAACATCAGGCTGTGTGCTGGGTGGAGATGAGATTTACCTCCTGTGCGACAAGGTTCAAAAAGGTGAGTTGAAGGTCAGAGAGAACATGGTGCAGGTCACTATTTTTGGCTCTGAAGCTGCTGCTTCAATTGGGATGCGGTACCATGATGTTCGTGTACAGGTGAGGGGTAGAATCTGGGGAAAGTTGATGGGAATGTGGGGAGAATGGGGGGGGGGGGAAGGTGTGGGAAAGGGGATTAATACAATATCAGTGTAAATGGGTCAGCACGTACTCGGTGGGCTGACTGCATGACCCTGACTCTGAACCTCCACTCCCCTGAAGACCAAACGTGTGCCATCGGCAATCTTAGATACGTTCAATGATTCACAAGATCACAAGACAAGGGAGCAGAAGCAGGCCATTCGGCCCATCGAGTCTGCTCCAAGGAAAAGGGAAAAAAGAAATGAGAAATGGGGGGAAAAAAAACCTATTCTAATCCCAAATTCTGGCCTTATCCCCATATCCCTTGATACCCTGACTATTTAGATATCTGGCCTCCACTGCTGTACGTGGCAAGGAGTTCCACAAATTCACCACCCTCTGGCTAAAGAAATTTCTCCTCATCTCTGTTTTGAAACTGTACCCTCTAATTCTAAGATTGTGCCCTCTGGTCCTGGACTCACCCACCAAGGGAAACAGCCTAGCCACATTTACTCTGTCCTTTCCTATCAACATTTTAAATGTCGCTATGAGGTCCCCGCTCATTCTTCTGTACTCCAGCGAGTACAGTCCAAGAGCCGACAAATGCTCATCATAGGTAAGCCCTTTCATTCCTGGAATCATCCTCGTAAATCTCCTCTGAACCCTCTCCAACGTCAGCACATCCTTCCTAAGATGTGGGGCCCAAAACTGCACACAGTATTCCAAATGAGGCCTCACTAGTGCCCCGTAGAGCCTCATCAACACTTCCTTACTTTTATACACTTTCCCTCTCGAAATGAATGCCAACATAGCATTCGCTTTCTTTACCACCGATCCGACCTGGTGGTTTACTTTTTAAGGTATATTGCACGAGTACCCCCAAGTCCCTTTGTACTTCCGTACTTTGAATTTTCTCTCCTTCTAGATAATAATATGCCCGCTTATTTTTTGCTTCCAAAGTGTACAACTGCACATTTCTCAACATTGAATCTCATCTGCTATTTCCTTGCCCATTCTCCTAAACTGTCTAGGTCTCTCTGCAGCCTTCCTGTCTCCTCAATACTCCCTACTCCTCCACCTATCTTGGTGTCATCTGCAAACTTAGCCACGAAACCATTTATTCCATCATCCAAATCGTTAATGTACAGGGTAAAAAGGAGCGGCCCCAACACCGACCCCTGCGGCACACCACTAGTAACCGGTAGCCAACCAGAACTAGATCCTTTTATTTCCACTCTTTGCTTCCTGCCAACCAGCCAATGCTCCACCCATTCTGTTATCCTACCCGTAATTCCATGACCTCTCATCTTATTTATCAGTCTCTTGTGAGGCACCTTATCGAAGGCCTTTTGAAAGTCTAAATACACAACATCTACTGCCTTTCCCTTATCCACCTTACCTGTGATTTCTTCAAAAAACTCCAATAGGTTGGTCAGGCAGGATCTTACCTTCACAAAACCATGTTGGCTAAGACCTATCTTGCCTTGCGCCTCTAGGTATTCCGTAACCCCATCCTTGAGGATAGATTCCAATAACTTTCCCACCACTGACGTCAGACTAATAGGTCTGTAATTTCCTTTATGCTGCCTCCCTCCTTTCTTATACAGTGGAACTACATTTGCGACCCTCCAGTCCTCCGGAACCATGCCAGAATCTATCGATTCCTGGAAAATTATCACCAATGCCTCCGCTATCTCTAAAGCCACCTTCTTCAGAACCCGGGGATGCACCTCATCCGGTCCGGGAGACTTATCAGTCTTTAGCCCATTTAGTTTTCCTAGCACCTTCTCCCTAGTAATCTTAACTGAACTCAGTTCCATTTCGTGAGACTCCTGACTCACCGGCACATTGCTAATGTCCTCCACGGTGAAGACCGATGCAAACTATTCAGTCAATTCCTCTGCCATCTCTCTATCGTCCATTATAATATCTTCTGCACCGTTATCAATTGGTCCTATATCAACCCGTGTCTCTCTTTTACTCCTTATGTATTTTTAAAAAAACTCTTAGTATCCTTGTGAATGTTATCCGCCAACTTCCTTTCATAATTAATCTTTTCTAATGACCTTCTTAGTTTCTCTCTGCAGGTTTTTAAAAGCTTCCCAGTCTTCTGTTTTCCCACTAATTTTTGCTTCTTTGTACGCCGCCCCTTCTGCTTTTATTTTAGCCTTCACCTCCACAATTATCTTGCACAGAGATTTATGATCCTCTGGGAGAAAAACAAAATTCCTCCTCATCTCCATCTTAAATATTATGAAACTCTTCCTCCCCCCAGTGGAAACAGGCTGCCAGAGTCACCTTGTCAAAGTGAGTTGTGTCTCGCATTTCAAGGTCACTTCCCTCCCATTCTTCTGAACTGCAGTGAGCAGTAGCCAAACCTGCTCAACCTTCCCCCAGATCAATGGCTTCATCCCAGGGACGAACCCAGTGAATGTCCCATGAATGCACATCCCTCCTTGGAGGAATGGTGCCCTGAGCAGTTGTACTTTTACCCTGCATCCCCTTTACAGTGAAGAATGCATAAAAGTCACTGTTCATGTTTGTGGATAAGATGGAGACTAAGGTGCAATGAATGTATGATTAGTGTAAATGAGTGCTCGGTGATCAGCACCAGTTAGATGGGCTGAAGGGCCTATTTCTGTACCTTGTGAGAAGTTGGTGTTTTGTTATTTTAATCCTCTGTTTAAATGGACAGGACTCGGAGGATATGGATAAACAGGGCATTCTCACCTGTCAAGTTTGGAGCCACAGGACTGGATGCTGGGGCCTGGCTGTTTACATTGTCATGAATGACATGGGTGAAGGAACAGTATTTTGTATCCAGGTGTGCTGACCAGTGAGGAGAATAGAGTCCGCAGAGGGCTCGTGGAAGGTTGAGTGGAGGAAAAAATGGCAGATGGAGTGTGGTGTGGAGAAATGTGAAGTTATCCACCTTGACCGGAAGTGCACAGAAGCAGAATATTTAACTGGAATGGTACCTCAAATGTTGGTGTTCAGGGAGCAAACAGGACATTCCTTTGTTGCAAGAGGGGTAATGTATAAAAGTAAGCAAGCCTTGCTGCAGATGTACAGGGCTTTGGTGAGACAACGTGGTGAGCTGGGTAAAGTTTTGGTCTCTGTATTTAAGGAAAAATGTACTTGAAGGCAGCAAAGGAGGTGAGAGGTGGCAAGTACTGGAATCTGGAGTAAAAAGACAACTGCTGTAGGAACTCGGCAGGTCGAGCGGCATCTGACACGGCAGAGGGATGGTTGATGTTTGGGGTTGAGATTCTACAAGGTAGCAAAGGTTTGCTGTTTTGTGAGTGGACTGAGGGTGGGTGGGGGATGTCCTGTGAGAAAAATCTCATTCTGGTCAAACTCTGGTGTTTAGAAGATGACGACAGACATGTACAAGATTCTCTTCAGGGGCGGAATCTTGCAGTAGGGGGAGCTGAAACTTTAACTTTGTTTCTCTGACGTTATTTCCTTTTAGAACAAGTGGGTATAGTTTCAGAGAAAGGGGTTGTCTGCATTAGTCAAGGCAAGGAAGAATTTATTTGGATTTCTCTAACCCCAGAAAACTGGGGTTGAGAAAGTCATTGAGAAAGGTGAGCAGAGATACTTGGAGTGTGGGGAAACTGGTTATGGTAAACAGCAGGAACATGGAGGTGAGACAAAGATCAGATCGGCTGTCATTTCAATGAGTGACATCTAGACGGCTGCTACTTGTGGTGTTATCCTGAGTGGCTGAACAAGGTGGATGCTCTGAGCGTTTTCCCCCTAGTGGGGGAGTGTGGAGCTAGGGTAGAATCTCACTTAACACTGAGGTGAGGAGGAATCACAGAACAGCTCAGGAACAGACCCTTTGGCCCATAATGTCTGTGCAGACCATGATGCTAAATTAAACTAAACCTATCTGTCTACACATGACCATATCCCTCCATTTCCTGCACGTTTGTCTAATGCCTCCTAAACAACACTATCATACCAACACCCCTGGAAGCATGTTCTGAGCACCTACCACTCTGTTTGAAGGAAACGTGCCCCTCACATCTCCTTCAAACTTTTGCCCTCACCTTAAAGGTATGTCCTCTACTATTTGACATTTCTACCTTGGGGGGAGTGGGAAAGACTCCAAGTATCTACCTTTTATCTGTAAGTTCTCTCAGCCTCCAATGCTCCAGAGAAAACAATGAAGTTTGCCCAATCTCTCCTTTATAGCTAATCCTCTCTAATCCAGGCAGTATCCTGCTGAACCTCTTCTGCACCCTCTCCAGTCTCCACATCCTTTAGTGGGGTGACCAGAACTGCACACAACACTCCAAGTGCAGCCTAACCACAGTTTTATACAGCTGCAACATGACTTCCCGACTTCTATACTCAATGCCCCAACCAATGAAGGCAAGCATTCCATAGGCCTTTACCACCCTATCTACTTGTGTTGGACTCCCAAGATCTCTCTGTACATCAATGCTGGTAAGGGTCCTGCCATTAACTGTATACTTTCACTTTTACATTTGACCTCCCAAAGCACAACACCTTGCATGTGCTCAGATTAAACTCCATCTGCCATTTCTCTGCCCATAAATGTAACCTTGACAATAGAACATAGAACAGTACAGCACAGGAACGGGCCCTTTGGCCCATAATGTTGTGCTGAACTAATTAAATGCCCAACTAAACCAATCCTTTCTGCCTACACAACGTTCATATCCCTCCATTCTCTGCAAAACCTTCACTATCCACAACTCGCCAATTTTGTCATCTGCATACTAATCAGCCTATCTACATTTTCGTTCAAGTCATCACAAGCAACAGAGGTCCCAGCACCGATCCTTGCAGAGCACCACTGTTTCAGTCAGAATAACACCCCTCCACCACTACTTGTCTTCTACGGCCAAATCAATTTTGAATTCAATCTACCAAGTCTCCACAGATCCCATATTCCTTAATCTTCTGGATCAGCCTATCTTGAGGGACCTTGTCAAATGTCAAATCCAAAGTTTGAGGGCTGTGAATCTTCAGAATTCTGTCCAACAGAGCTCTGTATGCTGAGTCGTCACGTGTATTGCAGACTCTGTGAATTTTGACTGTCAATGATGGACTGCAGCTTTATGGAGCTGAGGTCAAAAAATAACTTCATCCTGAAGCCATTTAAATTCACTGCCAGTCAGCTGGTCTCAATTTGTATCCAAGTGAGAACCACCCTGCTGTATACTCACCTAATCTCTGCACTTCAGTGTTCTGCTACTTGTTCCAATGAGTTGAATCTTAAACCTTTCTCTCTGCACTGATTCTCTGACCATGGCCACTCTCATTGTTGAAGCTTGGTCATCTGTTGCTACTCCCGCTCTATTACCTTTCCATTTTTTTTCTGCAGTGCTTTTAACCTTTTAATGTTTAGTTCCCAATCCTGACCTTGGTGTGACCCTATTGCTTGACATGTCATGCCCTGCAAGTTGAATTTGTACCTGCTATTCATTCAATCTTTCTCTATGCACTGTGTTTTACGAATGTTCACACACTCTCATGTTCTGTTCTAATGTTTTATTCCAACACTTAATTATTTTGTGTCTTCTAGCTTCCCCTGTACCTTGACTTGCCTCTCTCTACTCTCTTCCTTTTGGTCTGTTTCAGAACTGTTATTTTGTCTTCTCTTCCACCTTGCTGACTGCTTTAAAGGTCTAATGACCATCCTCTTATCTCTGCCAACGTGGCTCAGCCTGTTCCTGTGCAAATCTCTTTAGACTGGAGTTTAGAGATTTGTCATCCTTAGTTCCAGATCCTGGCACTCTCTGAACATCTTGTCTCTTTCTCTATCTGTTCCTCAATAAACCAAATCCTCCCAATCCTATTGATTTATCCTTTGGACGACATTAAGATGTCCTTCGCCCCGGCACTAGGTAGACCACAACATGTGGCTCAATACGGTTAGTGAAGAATGCTGTATTTGCCCTACCCTCATTGTGGCCTCCTTCCCCACCCCCAGTCTGCATAGTGCTCAGGTGATCCTTCCCATTATACCTGTTCCTTCGTGGAAAAACAAACAGTTTGTACCTGCTGGATTACATTGTGTACCTGTACACTCCTTCACCTGTTACCCTTGCTATGAACACTGTTGGTCACACCAAACCCATTCTCATCCTGTACCCCTCTATAAGCAGTGACAAAGGACTGGTGAAACTGCCCGGATGTCAGGGTGTCTCCGGCCTGTATTCTAGTTCAGTAACTTTCGGTTGGCGAGATCTGCAGGAAGACCCTTTTGGAGACACCTGAGACATCTCACTTTTTGTCTGTTTTAAGCTATATTCCCACTAATTTTCAACAAGTGATGGTCAAAATTTTAATTTGTCACTTACTCAAATTTGCACAAATTCCAGCAAATGTTGAGGCAAAAAGCAGCAGCTTCATGTTGGCATCTAATTCTCCACTTTGCACCAGTTTGTACTCTGGTTGAGCAAAACACAGTCACCAGAGAATTCAGGATGTGGATTTGAGTAGAAATCATGTCAGCACTTGGGTAGGGCCAATAATTGGGTAAAAGGAATCTCCTTGCAGCAAAGACCAATCCCTGGAGAGTGAGGCAGGCTGGCAAGGGATGTTCCTGACACCAAGCCTACACTGGAGCTGGTGGGACCTGACTCCGTTCTCGGAGCCTTGCTGAAGCTTGTCCGGGGGTTATTCTCAGGGTGCTGTGGGAACCATTGGTTCCCAGTGTGTTTGGTATCAGGGTACTGTGGTGCTAGGAGTTCCTTCAGGATGCCTCTGTTGACTGGAATGTCCCACATTGGCCTTGGGGCTGTGCAATCACAGTTATTACTTCTGTGTGATATCTGATACCTCCTCTCCATGGCCCTTTTTTCCTTCCCATGATAGGTGAGGAGTGAAACCAAATTCCATGCCATCCAAGTGTCAACAAGGATGGCAGTTCTTCAGCTGCTCTGAGAATGGAGAAGTGGGTAGAGTATTCTCCCTTGGCCAGTTGTCCATGGTGGGGCCCAGGACCCTTTGAAGTGGAGCAGATGTCCGTCTGAATCTCCAATCAGGGATTAACAGCTCTTGTTGCTTTGCAGATGACATCCAGATCCGTTTCTATGAGGACGATGAACACGGCTGGGAAGCGTATGGAGACTTTGGCCCCACAGATGTTCATAGACAGGTAAACGCTTGCTGCTTGACTCCAGTTACACTGTGTGTTCTGTGTATGTGTAGAGTTTGACCCTATCATGCCCACACATGTATCTTTAAACACAAACACTACTAAATCGCAGAGCTAGAAGGGAACCAGTTGGCTGTGTCGTGCTGTCACATTAAAGGTTTCTGATGATTCCCGTTCAGGGGCTCATTCTCCACAACTCTACTCAATCGATTGATAGCCCATCTGCTTCCACCATTCTTTGTACATTCCAGATCACTATTAGTGTAATACAAAATATGTTCACAAATTCCTTTCAGTTCTTTTGCCAAGGTTCTTAATGGTTAATTTTTTGAAACCTGAAATGCTGCTTCAAAATTACTTCAGTGAGCCTGGATCATTTTCAGTGCCAATTCCAGTCGGGCGCAGTACTGGGGAGTGCTGCCCTGTCAAAGGTGTCTGTCAGGTGAGGCATTTAGCTGAGAAGTTTCTGCCGGAGGGGGTATGTAAAAGGGAGCAGTGTTATTTTGGAAAGAAGCAGGGAGATGTTGCCCACCCCCTGTTGAACTCCGGTCCCTCATCAATATCACTGAAACATTATCAATCCAACGAAACATTATCAATCCAACAAAACATTACTGTTTCTGGGAGCTTGCTGTGCACAAATTGGTGACCACGCGGGCTCAGAATTGAACCCAGGTCACTGGAGCGGTGATGTAGTTGGAATGTCCGCAGTGCCACTGCAGCCCCTTGCCTTTCTGTCTGCAGAGAACAATTCTAACCTCGCCACGTAACTGAAACCAATCACTCTGAACCCATTTTAATAAATCTGCACTCTCTCCAACACCGTGATTTCCTTCCGAAGATGAAACTTGCAAACACGAGAAGTGAGAACTGGGGGTAGACCATTCAGCCCCTCACGCCTGCTCCTCCATTCGAGCCCATGGTGCATCTTCTAACTCAGCCCCACTTTCCTGTACTTGCCCTGTGTGCTTGATTCCAAAGATGACAACCTTCCCCTCAATGTCTGCAAAACAAAGGAGCTGGTCATTGACTTCAGGAAGCAGAGCAGAGCTCATACCCCTGTCTGTATCAATAGTGCTGAGGTGGAGATGGTTGAGAGCTTCAAGTTCCTGGGTGTAAACATCAACCATCTGTCCTAGTCCAGCCACATGGATGCTACTTCCTCAGAAGGCTAAGGACATTCAGTATGTCCCAAATGACCCTTACCAATTTTCACACATGCACCACAGAAAGCATCCTATTCATCACGGCTTGGTATAGCAACTGCTCTGCCCAAGACCACAGGAAATTGCAGAGAACTGTGAACACAGCCCAGTTCATCACACAAACCAGCCTCCCCTCCATTGACTCTGCCTACACTTCCTGCTGCCTTGGCAAAGAAGCTGACACAATCAAGGACCCCTTCCAGTCATTTTCTGTTCTCCCCTCTCCTGTAAGGCAGAAGATACTGAAGCTTGGCAGCACATACCACCAGACTCCGACTGCCTCCATCCCACTGTTGTCAGACTCTTTAGCATATGAGTGGTCCATTCAAAAAATGAACTCTTGATATCTGTCTACCTCATTGTGGCCCTTGCATTTTATTAGTCTACCTGCACTGCACTTTCTCTGTAACTGCAACACTATATTCTGCATTCTGTTTTCTTTTTCCTACCTGAACAGACTTGTGTGGTATGATCTGTCTGGACAGGACACAAAGCGAAAGCTTTTCACTGTCTCTCAGTACAGTAAGAAACAAATCGCAAGCCCTTTGAGATCTCTTGGGTTACTGATGTTAACCTGAATATATTCCGGAATTGATTCTGCTCTTTGGTAGGGGATTCCAAAGATTACCCGTCCCAGGTTAAAGAAATTTCTTGTCTCCGTCCTAAATGACCACCCAGTCTGAGATTGTGATACCTGCTCCTGGTCATCCCAGCCAGAGGAGACCATTACCCTGCATCTAACCTGTCGAGCCCCAATTTAGAAAAAATTTTGTACTATTCATTGAGATCATCTCCTATTCAACTAAACTTGGGAGTATAAGCCAAGCCTGCTTAATTTTTACTTGAACAATGAATTTGCCATCCCAGGCATCAATCTGTGAATTGGTTTATTATGGTCACATGTACTGAGGTCCAATGAAGAGCTTGTCTTGCATACTGTTCATACAGATTGACCCATTACACAGTGTGTTGAGGTAGTACAAGGTAAAACAATAACAGGATGCAGCATAAAGTGTAACAGCTACAGAGAAAGTGCAGTGCAGGCAGACAATAAGATGCAATGTCACAAGATAGATTGTGATGTCAAGAGTCCATCTTATGCTGGGGAACTGTTCAATAGTCTTGCAACAGTGGGATAGAAGCTGTCCCTGATCCTGGTGGTGAAGTAACAACAGAACTGCTAGAAGGGCTCAGCCAGCCAAGCAGCATCTGTGGAGAGAGAAGCCAGTCATCGTTACAGCTTACTGACCCTCAGTTTTGGTAATACCTGACTAAAGCTGCATATTAACTTCTAGTGACTGGTGTGGACATCTGGACATCAACACCTTTCAAACTCTCAACATTTAACAAATACCAGCACTAATTAGGAACAGGAACACACGGCTTAGCCCCTTGAGCCTGCACCACCGTTTAATGATACCATGGTTGATCAGATTACAACCTTGACTCCACATTCATGCCCACTCCAATAACCTCCTGTGTTTATCGAACACCTGCCCACCTCTGCTTTCAAAATATTCAAAACCTCTGCGTCCATCCTCTCTTGAGGAAGAGAGTTTCAAAGTGCCTCATTACTGCCTTAAATGGTCCCACTGAAGGAAATCTCTTCGTGTCCGGTTTCCTCTAACCCCTGTAAACAGGTTCAAGCCTGCCCTGACCAATTGTATTGCAAGAGCAGATGTTCTAGGTATTAGTCTCAAACTTTCTCTGGTATTAATACCCCGCCAGTAGATATTTAGATATTTATTAGTCACATGTACATCGAAATACAGTGAAATGCGTCTTTTTGTGTTACTGAGAATGTGCTGGGTGCAACTTGCAAGTGTCGCCACGCTTCCAGTGCCAACATAGCGTGCCCACAGCTCCTGACCTGTACGTCTTTGGAATGTGGGAGGAAACTGGAGCACCCGGAGAAAACCCACACAGACACGGGGAGAACATACAAACTCCTTACAGTGGCATTGCCATCATCAGTCCTTGGGAATTGATTGATATCCATTGGACTTGGTGGGTCTTCAGATAACAGTGTGGCGCAGTCCTGGACTCTGATGAAGAGGGCTGTTCAGTTATGCAAGTAGCTGCCAAAGGACCCTGCGTCCCAATAAGGGTACCTGATCTGTGGCCTGCATGCATATTATTGGCCTGGGCCATCCAGATACCACAGTCCTCAACTCTTCTGCATCTCCATGGCTATGGGGCTTTTGGATCCAGCAGAAGTCTCTGAGCCAAGCTTAAGGTTGGGACCAGTGTGCATTGGAGTCCATGGGATTGTGGTGGCTGGGTTCAGTGGCCCAGTGGACCACAATCAGTGGGACCACTTCCCTATTGCATCTGTTTTCCACCTTCACAGTCACTCAGCTGTTGAGGGCTTTTCAGCTCACTTTGTCTGGAACCTCTGATCATACTGCCCACGCAGGAGATGGGTTATTGAAACATATGAGTCACTCCCCCCGCGCAGGCAGTGTACCCTGGAGTGGACTACAGATGTGGTCTCACCAATGCCATCTAACTGATGCATAACTGCCTCACTTTGTCTTTTATTCTTCTCCCCATAAACAATAACATTGTTAGTTATCCTAATTACTGGCCTTTTGCAAATCAGGCACTGTGCCACCAGGTGTTCCACAATCTCTCTCCATTCAGACAATATACTTAGCAATTCCACATTTCCCTACATATGCCATCTGTAATATCTCTGCTTTACTCACTCGACCTCTCCACATACCTAGGTCCTCGCAACCTACCATCCGACCTCTTGGTCATCAGCAGATTTAGCAACCGTACTTTAGGTGCCCACATCCAGGCCACTTACAGAACCTGTAAAAAGCTGCAGCTCCCATCCCCGTGGCACTCGTTTATGCCTTGCCAACCAGAAAAGGGCCCATGTGTGCTCCCTGTTTCCTCTTGGCCCCCCCAGTCTTCCCCACACACCAGTGTAATCTCCTGCACCACGAGTAGTGACGTGTGCTGCACCTTACGAGATGCCTTCTGGCAACATTGCATCCACTGGTCGCCCCCTATCTGCAGCAGGTTACTGCTTCAAGAAATTATTCAAACAGGATTTCCCTTTAACAGAACCATGTTGACTTTCCCTAATTACAATGAATTTTTCCAAGTGACCTGCTACAAGTAATGGTTTCTAACATTTTCCCTATGACAGATATTCAGCTGATCAGCCAATAGATTCTGTTTCCCTTTTCGAATAAAGGAGTTAAATTTCTGATTTTCTCATCTAATGGAACCTTCCCAGAATTTAGGGAATGCTTTGCCTTTCTATTTTTCTGTCGAACTGGATGACCTTTCTCTGCATTCCATTAGCCACATCCTTGTCCATTGACATAGCCTGTCTGTATCCCCAGAATCCTCTCTGCTTCCCCCTTGCAGCTCACATTGCATCATCAGCAAACCTTTCCACAGACAGTCTTTCCAGCAATCTTTGTTCTTATTCCAGATTTCAGGTAACTGCAGTTCTTTGTTTTTTTTCTCCTTTGCCCTCAGTCCCCTCGTTGAGGTACTTCATGAGCAGCCAATCCCTGCAGAACCCTACCAGTGACAGTGAACCTCCATTTCTCCCATTCATTCCCACTGTTTTCTGCCCATTAATCAGTCCATAATCCACATTAACGTATTCTCCCCAATAATGTGCACCCCAACTGTTTAATAATCTGTGATGCCTTAATGAAGACCTCCTGAAAGTCCAAATACACCGCAACTGGTTCACCCTCGTCGATTCTGCACATTTCAACCTGAAGTAACGGCAACAGAATTGTCAAGTAGGATTTCCATTTTGACTTGGCCAAATCCTATTGTTATTTTCTAAGTTCCCTGATGTGTTTCCTCAGTAATAAACCCCAACGACATTTCTGCTCCTGATATTGGGCAAACTTTTTTTCTCCCTCTCCCTCCTTTCTTAAATAGTGTGGTTACATTTGCTACATTGCAGTCTATGGGGACCACTCTGGAGCCTATGGAAGATGCCAACCAGTGCATTCACTGTGCACATAGACGCCACCTTCAGTACTGCAGGAATCAAGTCATTGGAGATTTATCCCCCAACAGTCCCATTAATTTCCACAATTTTTTAATTCCTGCTGATTCCTTTGAGCTCCTTGTTCATTCTGAACCTATAGTCCTCCATTATTTGTGAGAGGTTCTCTCTGTCCTCTGTGTTTATTCAGTTTCTCCATCTTTTCCATATTCCCCAAAATAACTTCTCCTGTCTGTCTGTAAGGGACCATCGTCAACTTTTGCTAATCTTTTGCCTTTACACATCTGTGTGGAGTTTGCACGTTCTCCCTGTGACGGGGTGGATTTCCCCGTGTGCTCCAGTTTCCTGCCATGTCCCAAAGACGTGGATGGTAGGTTAACTGGCTGCTGTAAACTGCCCCAAGTGTCCAGCAGAATCTGAGAGGTTGAGACTGCAAACAACAAAATGGGATTAGTGTGGGATTAACATCAATGGATGTTTGTCAGTCAGTGTGGACTCAGTGGGCCGAAGGGCCTGTTTCCATGTATGACTCTGACTCTGATATCTGCAGGAACTTTTTATCATCTATTTTGTTTCCTAGAGTACACTGGTGTTCAATTTTCCCTTTCCTGATCAAATTGGCCTCCTTTTACATTGTGAAAGTTTCTCGGTCTCCTGTCCTCTGATCCTGGATATTGATAGTCACAGCTGAGCCACTTTTCCTGTGTGGCTTTTCTGTTGCCTTGAACAGATGTACCTCACTCCTAAACTATGCATTAATCCTTCAGCTGTTACCCATTGATTCAGGGTTGAGAAATCAAGGGCACAGGTTTAAGGTGAGAGGGGAGAGATTTAGTAGGAACCTGAGGGGTAACTTTTTACACAAAGGGTGGGATCCGTGTGGGACGAGCTGCCAGAGGACGTGGTTGAGGCAGGTACAATAACAACTTCTAAAATACAGTTGGACAGGTACATGGATGAGAAAGGTTTAGAAGGTTCTGGGCCAAATACTGGCAAATTGGGATGAGCTTGGATGGGCACCTTGGTCAGCATGGACCAGTTGGGCTGAAGGGCCTGTTTCCTAGACTCATTGCTTGGTTACAGTCGTACCTTTCTAATGTAGTTTCTCAGTTTACAACAGGCAGTTCCCCACCTCGTGCCTTCATAATTTGCTTTATTTAGATTTCAGACCCTTGTTTCAGATTGAATGACATCACTTTCAATTTCTGTACAAAATTTTATCAAACTGCATTTGCTGTTTCCTAAAGACTTCTTCAGTACCTGATCATCAATGATCCACTGTCCCCTTCTTCAGTGATGGCCGACCTACCCCCTTCTTCATTTTGCCCGTCTTTTGTAAAATATTTAACTCTCAAATGGTCACTTTGCAACCAACTCGCTGATAGCTTTTAGATGATACACCTTTGTTTTTACTTGTGCTATTAATTCGCTTGTTACGAATGCTGTGTGGATTCAAATAAAGAACATTCAGTTTTGTCTTTGACCCTGATTCCCTGCTCCGACTGTAGTTGGACGTGTGCTTGTGTGTGTGTGTGTGTGTGGACACGCTCTGGTTAGCACTGCTCATTTAGCTACCCTGCACTAGCGCCTTGTCACTTCTCTCTCACTCTCCTGATGTGCTGCTCCAGCGTGGCACGGTATTGCTGCACAGCTCCAGTGACCAGGGTTTGATTCTGACCTCTGCTGTCTGTGTGGAGTTTGCATGTTCTCCCTGTGACTGTATGGCTTCTCCTCGAGTGCTCCAGTTTTCTCCCGTGTTCCAAAACTGTTCTGCTTGGTAGGTTAATTAGTTGCTGTGAATAACCCTGGTATAGATGGGTAGCAGAAGCTGGGGATGGTTCATGGTCACAGGAGAAGTGAGGTTACGTTACATGAAGTCTGGGAATGGGATTGGAGGGGATGCTGTGAGGGCTGGCAGAGACTCAATGGGCCAAAAATACAATCACCCCACGGACCTGCACTACTTGGCTTAAAGCCTTATCCAGAGCCCTGTTATTTGATTTGCTCATCTAGAGACGCTGGTGCCAGGCAGTTCATGTGACATTTGCCCCCTCCCTTCCTTCCCAACTGCTGGTGCCAGTGAGTTGCTCCCACGCCACTCCTGAACCACCCCTTTGAATTCTCTGACCTTATTGCTGTCCTTGTGTGGCTCAGGTGGTAATCCAGACATTTACCTTTGTGGTTCTGCAGCAGCTCGCACTCCTTCAGCAGAACATTCTCCCTTGTCGTGTGTGTGTGTGTTCCCTCCTCCTCCAAGTCCCTCTCCAGCCCCCAGCTGAAGTCCTTATTCCTGGCCCTAGGCAGGCAGCAGAGCTTTGGGAACTCTCACTCGTGGCTCAGGTGGTAGTTTCTACCTCCCTACGATTCTGTCCACTCGCCGCTGCATTTCTGTTCACTGCCCTGGCTTGAATGGTCCCTGTACCTGATGCTGTGGTCAGTTTGCTCACCCTCCCTACAGTCCCTGCTCTCATCCACATGGACTGTGAGAAACTCATCTGTTGGATCATGCAAGGGCCAAGGTTCCCTGAACCCTCTGAATCCCACACCTGCCTCTCTCGAGCAGTCCCACAACGTAAGGGTCGTGACTGCCTGATCCTGGGGTCCAGCGTCAACTTTGAGCTGAAGGTCCTCAATCTACAGATGTCACAGTGAATTCAGGTGCTTTTCAAATCCCACCTACCCCAGCTGTCATTTATTTCCTATCATTTGATTAGTTTAGTTTAATTTAATTCTGTCACCATTGCCCTAACCTTAAAGTCTACACTTGGAGGGAGGTGGGGCATTGCTAAAGATATGCAGTGCCTTTAGGTGAGCTGGATTCCCAACTGACGGTGCTGGAGTCAGCTGCCTTCAATTAACCAGAGATGGTTGGTTAACAATGAGCGGGGAGCCTAAAGTCTCCTTTATGTCACTCAGGATTAAAATTACAAAATGAAGAGAATTTAATAGTTAAACTAAAATAGAAACAGTTTTAAAATGAAATTAAAATCAAAGTGCACACTTTGAGCAGAACTGAACACCATTCCCAGCTGAGGTATAACCAGTCATTTTAAAAATTTCCTCCCTCGGTTAATGAGGGAAAGGATAATGTGCATCTTTTAACAGTCTTCCCACCTGCTGTATTCTTGGATTTCTGCTCCCTGATCCTGCATCCCCTTTGAAATTGTCTCGTGAGTCCACACTGCCTCTTTGTTCTTCCTGCAAAACTGCAACTGCCACGTGTCTGCCCGTTTCACCAGAGGGAGAGCACAAAAGAAGCTGTGAGGCAACAAAGGCCGTGGTGTGGTGTGCGCTGTGTTCCCAGTGTGGTGTTGACCAATACGGGACGGGAGCAAGAGGGGAAAGCCGGGATGTGTTGGGACGATGTAACCGTCTGGCCTCTCACTTTTGCACCTTACCCCTGGGCTGGGTGCAAATTGTGCCTTTTGGGTGTTTGCCTTTTACACGTTTCCATTCAAGCTCTCTTTGCAAATGTAAAAATTGCTTTGAAGCAGCAGTTGAAAGCATCATTATGACAAAACACCCTGATCGTATTTAAGGGCGATAAGAGGAGGTGTAGACCACTCGGCCGAACACATTCTCCACGATTCGGCAAGGTCATAGATTCTCTGCCTGCCACACCCCCAGGCCCCCCCCCCCCCCGCCCACTCTCACGCCACTTCCCCTCCCTGCACCACTTACTTTATTTACTATCCAACAGAATCAAAATCAACAGTTGATCCAACATCGACTGCTTTTTACAGGAGAGATTTTGAAATTTCTCTCTCCTATTTACCTCCTGCAGACAGATTAGCTGCCCACCCCACCCTTTCTCAGGCAGCTCCTTCACCGCTTGTGTTATCCATAGAAGCAGGGCCTTCGGCCCAACTCGTCTATGCTGACCCACTTACCTGCGTTTGGCTCATATCCCTCTAAAACTTTCCTATCCATGTACCTGTCTGTTTTAATTGTGCCCACCTCTACCACTTCCCTGGCAGTTTGTTCCATGTACCCACCACCCTCTGTGTGGGGAAAAGGTTGCCCCTGAGACCTCCTTTCACCTTAGACCTATATCCTCTAGTTTTAGACTCCCCTACCTTAGGAAAAAGACTACGACAAATCTTATCTATGTCTCTCATGCTCTTATAAACCTCTAGAGGGTCACCCCTCAGCCTCCTTCGCTCCAGGGGAAACAATCCCAGCCTGTCCAGTCTCTCCTCAGAACTCAAGGCCTCCAATCGCATCCTTTCTATAGTGTGGTGACCAGATCTGCACACAATATTTCATGTGTGGTCTCACCAACATCCTATAAAGTTGTAATGCGCTCCAACTCTTATACTCTGCCCCATCCAATGAGGTAACCGTGGCATAAACATCTCCTCCAACCGGTCTACCTGCTCTGTTCTACAACACCCCCCAGGGCCCTGGCATTTACTGTGCAAGTCCTGCCCTGGCTTAACTTCCCAAAATGCATCACTTTGCCTTGGCCCACTTTCCCAGTTGACCCAGCTCCCGCCATAGCCTTAGACAACCTCCTTCACTGTCCAGCACACCCCCAATATTGGTGCCACCTACAAACTTGCCACCCATTCCACTACATCCAGTCTCTCTCCGTCTCCCTCCGTCTCTCCATTCCCACTCTCTACAATTTAACACCTATTTAGTTTCTAAATGTTCGTTTGATGAAAGGTCACTGAGCTGTTTTCTCTCTTTCTCTCTGTGTAGATGTTGCCTGGCCTGCTGTGTATTTGCAGATTTGTTGCATTTATCAACCTGAAACGTACCATGACTTTTGCCCTCAGATCCAAAGGCCGTGCAAGAAGGCAATCCATCAGCCTTTTTCACTTCTGTACCAATCCATGACATTTTACTGACTTCCCTGTGTACAGTTCCCTCCCCTCATCACCAGTTCTCTTCACCTCTGCCTGGTTCTAGTTTTGACCATTTACAATGAGCTCTGTTCCGTTTTAGATGTAAAGTGTATCATCTCACATTTCCGATTGGTGTTTGGTCCATTTATTTGTGCAATGCTGAGCACAACTTCTGTCGCCACTGTTCACGATGACGGCCGTCTCCACGTCATTGGCTAACGTCACCTGCTGCCTGTTATCCATGTTGTTCATAAACAGAACTTTCTTTACACAGTGCCCCAGACTCTCCCGGTAACTCAGTCCCTCAAGTCCTGGCAACATCCTTGTAAATCTTTTCTGCGCTCTTTCTGGTTTAATAACACATTTCCTGTAGCAGGGTGACCAAAACTGACCACAATATTCCAACTGTGGCCTCACCAACGTCTTGTACAATCACAACACAACCTCCCAACTTCTGTACTCAGTGCCCTGACTGATGAAGGCCACCGTGCCAAAAGCTGCCTTCACCACCCTGTCTCCCTGTGACGCCACTTTCAGGGAACCATGTGCTTATACTCCAAGGTCTGTCTGTTGTACAACACTCCACAGGGCCCTACCGTTCACGGTGAAAGTCCTACCTTGATTTGACTTTCCAAAATGCAACACCTCGCATTTATCAAAATTAAACTCCATTTGCCATTCCTCAGCCCACTTACTCAGCTGATCAAGATCCCTCTGTAATTTTTGATAACCTTCTTCACTGTCCACTATACCGACTATTTTACTGTCATTCTGTAACCTTGCTAACTGTATCTAGTACGTTCTCATCCAAATCATTGATATAGATGACAAACAGCAATGAGCCCCACTGACCCCTGGGAACACCACTAGTCACAGGCCTCCTGTCCGACAAACAACCTTCCACCATCAACCTCTGCTTCTTACCAAAAAGCCAATTATGTATCCAATTAGCTTGTTCTCCCTGGATTCCATGTGATCTAACCTTCCAGAGTAGCCTACCATGCAGAAGCTTATCAAAGGCCTTAATGAAGTCCATGTAGACGAGATCTACTGCTCTGCCATCATCAACATGCACCAAGCCGTGCTGAATAATCAACCCGTCTTTCCAGATGTACGTATTTCCCTCAGAATCCTCTCCAATGACTTGACCACCATAGATGTTTGACTTACTGGTCTATCGTTCCCATCTTTGCAGCCCTTAAATAAAAGCACAACACTCGCTACCCTCTGGTTTACCAGCACCTCACCTGTGACTAACGATGATGCAAATATCTCAGCCAAGGCTCCCATAACTTCTTCTCGATCCTCCCACTGTGTTCTTGGATATACCTGGTTAGGCCCTGGAGATTTGTCTACCTTCATACTGTTCAAGACATCCAGCACCACCTCTACTGTAATGCGGACTATCCCCAAGACATCCCCATTAACTTTCCCTAGTTCTGAAGTCTTCATGTCTTTCTCCATGGTAAAAACAGAGGAGAAATATTCATTGAGGACCTCGCCCATCTCCTACGGTTCCACACAAAGGTGTCCACTGTACTGTAGGTGGGAATAAGTAGGTTTTGAGGTATGTAACCACTCTGTCTTTAGACCAGCGGAAGTCTCTTGCCCAGTGCGGCTGTACTGAATCTGGAGAGTCATGTGTTTGCCCTGATGCCATGAGACCTCTCAGAGTGGGATTTGAACCCACCATCTGACGGATACGAGGACTACCTTGGAGTCATGACAATTAGATCATTAGGTTCCTGTCCCTCTGCAGTGACCTCTGGCTGTTGTCCATTCAGTGTTGGTGCCTGCCACTTCTTCAAATGTGTTCATGTAATTCCTTGTGTTTTCTCAGTTTGCTATCGTGTTCCGGACTCCCCGATACTGGAACATTTCTATTGAGAGACCGATCACCGTCTTCGTTCAACTGAAGAGAAGGAAAGATGGGGAAACGAGTGAAGCCAAAGCCTTCACGTACTGCCCCAGAGTAGAAGGTAAGACTCCGGAGCTGGCATAGAGCGACCGTGGGTGAGTGGTTGAGGTCTGTTTGATGGGCGCAACAAATAGAATGTGGACAGCTGGAAGGACTGAAGAGAGCTGTGCACACAGCAGCTTCTGGCAACCAGAATAACTCTGAAGTGTAGCCAAAAGTCACACATTGGAGTATCACCATCTGGGCTGTAGTAACGTTTTGTTTGGGCAGTTGAGGGTGGTGGAGTGGGTCAGTAGTGGTGCCAGAGCTGACCCTCACCTTGGAGCATTGACTGAGCTCGGCTGGATGATTTCATGCAATGTCAGATGTTGCATTTGTATGAGGGGCTGTAGTGGTGAGAAGCCCCAGGACTGGCTCTCCCCACACTCACCGTTCCCGTGCTGCAGGGTTCTAAATTGGCCAATGGTTCTGGTCACGTCAGCACTTCCCCATGGCCCTGTGTATCACTCCCAGTCCGATCCCACCCTCTCCCCCGGCACCCACCGATTTCCCTGTTTGTTTCCTTTGTGCTTCCATTCCAGACAGATAAGTTGTGATTTTATTTTAGTTCCTACAATGGATTTCCAGCTTTCCCAAATCACGTTTCCTGTCACTCATTCTCCCTCCATAGACAGGGAAGAAGTGAATCGGAAGAGGCTGAAGAGACTTCCACATTTCTCCGATCATTTTGGAGGCGGAGGACCCTCGGGGGGGTCTCCCGGGATCGGAGGAGGAGGAGCGGGCAGTGGAGGAGGTGGTGAGGCCTGGATTTTAATCTTAGTTCTTGGAGAATGTGGTGTTTACCATGGGGTTTGGAGGGAGGCTGGGGCTGGGGTCCCGTGTTGTGGGGGAGTGAGGGGGGTTGGTTTTTGGGGGTGGTGGGGCAGATGTGGTGTGGTGTGGGGTGGGTGTTTGTGAAGGTGGTGGTGACAGGTGTGGGGGGGTTTTGGCAGTGCAGACCCCAGGAAGGTGGGTGTCGTCTTGTCTCGGATATGGTGGTGATGGTCGGGAGGAAGGCCATTCCCAGGGGTGTGGGTGGGGGACCTCAGTGGAGAGCCCGACCTTGGGAAGTGGGAATTCCCAAACTCTCTGACAGACCAGGAGTAAGGATTCTCAGGAACTTCGTTGTTTCTTTCCAGGTTTTAACTTTTTAAACTATGCGAATAGTTTTGGAGCCCCACTCTGGCCAAACCAGCAGGGGATGCAACACACAGGGGGATCACAGGGGGTAATGGAGCTCCCCTTGGAACAGAGCTCCCAACAGTCACTGCAGGACTCGGACAGATCCCCAGGGGAAGTCCAACAGGTCACTGACCAGCACGTCCACCTCGCTCAGTCCGGTAGGTGATTAGAATTCAGGAGAACTGTAGCAATGTGGTGAGTGTGAACAATGTGATGACCTGGGACAAGATATCGGGTGGGACAGAGGGGCCGGAATTCTGCAGAGGGGTTAGGTGGTTCCAAATCTCGCGGCATTCTGCTGTGTTAATCAGTGATCAGCAGACGCTTTGTGGACAACATCCTCAACGGACGCATATCGTAAGGTTGTGGAGTGGATGAAGGTTCCATTTTGTTCAATGTGAAAGTGATTTTAGAACAGTAAAGAATTGAAATGAATATACCTTGATGAGAACGAGCTGGGATTTGAGAGTAGGTCCCACAATAAAGCCATGGATTTCTGAGTTTTATAACAATAGACATAGAACTTCAAACCTGAATGGTGAATTGGTATAAAACCTTGTGATCGCCATTAACATAAGAGCCCCTCTAAGTGTCTCATAAAACTGAAGTCCATGGGCATTGAGAAACCCCTCCCCTGCTTGAAGTCGTACCTAACTCAAAGGAAGATGGTTGTTGGAAGTCAGTCACCTCAGGCCCATGCAGAGTCCTGGCACCAATTACCTTCAGCTGCTTCATTATGGACCTTCCCTACACTCAAGTCTCCTGGTAATTGCACAGCACATACAAGTATACAAATTTAGCAAAGATGTTGCCATCAAATCCCCAGAGTCAACAGGGCTTGCCGTGTAACTACTGTGCTCATGAGGATGGCTGAGGGCTCCCAACATTTCCCATTTATTGATTGGGAGAGGTTTTGATTTTGCCGGGTCAGATCCCAGAGCTTCCCACCCAGCAGCACTGTGAGCACCTGCAGTGGTCCGAGGTGCCAGCTCATTCTCACACATCAAGAGCTGGGGCAGTTGGTGCAGGCTTCCCACAGTGCTGAAGTGCAGAGAACTGCGTATGTGCATGGACTGCACAAACATTCAAACTCCGTGGCTCCCTGTACACTCAGCTGCAGGGTGCTGAGGGCGAGGGGGACTAGTCTGAGGTCCCAGACTATATCGGGGCCCACAACGTGGTAGAAGGGAGGATGAGTGCCTCAGGCAGATAACCCGGAGCTGGGGAGGAGACTGAACCACAGGAGCCAAAGGAAGCAAAGTCCCAGTCAGTGCTGGGCCCAGTGAGCACAGGAACAGGAAGAGAGACGGGGGCGTGGCTGGGGGGTGGGGGTTTGGATCTGTGGGCCATTGGGACCAGTTCTAGGGGAGGTGGGACCTGTACAGACTGGGTAGGTTGTATCTACACTGGCTCGGGTCGGGTCAGTCATCGCGGGGTTTGTTGGGGAGGGTTTAACTGAGCTTGGTGGGTGTGGGGGGAGAGATAAAAGATATGAAAATAATAATTATTTAATCAATTAAACCAGTAAAACAAGGTGGTGTTGACCTGGGAAATGTCATCTTTTTTGTTCCATTAATGTAGCCATTGTATGCACGTGTGGGATCTCCTCCTGTGCCATGGATTGATCACAGGACCAGAAGTGTTATCGTTGTCCGACCCTCCCGGCGTCGGTCAGCCTCAGGAACGGGAATCCAAAACAGCAGTAATTGCAAAATTAATAATGAGGCTGGAAGGTGCAGATCCCAGGATCCAACGGAACGAAGTGTCACAGATCCACGATCCCCCATCCCCTGAACTAGACTACTCCTTCACGGACAGTCTAGTGAAGCCGCCTTCTATGTGCTGAGCTGGACTGTTGAAGGTGAAGTGTTAGTGAGTGAAATGTCTGAGACAGAGTTCAAACTAAGGATTCACATCCCACCGGTCCCAGGGCAGGGACGAGAAACTGCTGCTTTTAAAAACAAAGATGCCAAAAGCAAAACTTCCTTTTAACATAACAGACAGGAATGGAGGGATATAGACCATGTGCAGACAGATGGGGTTAGGTTAAATTGGCCTTGTGGCCAGCACAGATATGGTGGGCTGAAGGGCCTGTTCCTGTGCTGGACTGTTCCATGTTCTGTGTTCTAATAGGAACTTGGTAATGTTGTGAATTGCAGTTGAAACTGTGAGGTCTCTGGATCCCAAGTGTCTGACCAACTGTACTCGCTCATTCTTCCCTCATTCTGCAGAGCAGTTGCTTGGTCTGAGAGCATTGCAGATCACCGAGAGGACGGCCCGGGCTTTACTTGACTATGCCATCACGGCGGATGTGCGCATGTTACTGGCCGTCCAGAGGCACCTGACTGCTATTCAAGATGAAAATGGAGACACGTAAGCAACTGCTTTGTGCAGCACCAGTGTTCTGTAACTGTGGTAATGCCTTTCTGGTAATCCGGGTACAGAAAAACTCCAGTAATCTGGCACCCTTGGGACCATTGGATTTTCTGGACTAATGGATGTTATTTCTAACATCATCCCAATGCACTTTTATGTCACTTTTTACTTGCACATTACACCTTGGTGTAATAAACTTTCCACTGAACCCAGTGAGTTTAAAAGCTGTGGGAAATATACAGGCACTCCGGATCCAGCTCCGATACAAATCAGCCCATGTCATACAGTAGGAGCAAGTCCCTTGGGAGCACTGAGGCACAGCGGGATCATGGGATGCAAGTCCGTAGCTCCCTGAAAGTGGCAACACACGGGTGGTAAAGGTGGTGTACAGCGTGCTGGCCTTCATCGGTCAGGGTGTTGCGTATAAATGTTGGGAGGTCACGTTGCAGCTGTATAAACTTTGGTTCAGCCACATTTGGAGTATTGAGTGCAGTTCTGGTCACTGCATTACAGGAAGGATGTGGAGGATTTGGAGAGGATGCAGGAGAGGTTCACCAGGATGTTGCCTGGACTGGACAGTATTAGCCACAAGGAGAGCTTAGACAAACTTGGATTGTTTTCTCTGGAGCTGAGTGGCAAACTGCTAGAACTATATAAAATGATGAGGTGTATTCAGGGTAGATGGTCTTTTTCCCAGGATGGAAATGTCAAATACAAGAGGGCATAGCTTTAAGGTGAGGGAGAGAAAGTTTAAAGGAGATGTGCAAGGTTTTTTACACAGAGAGTGGAAGCAGATACGATAGCAACATTTAAGAGGCATTTAGACAGACACATGGACAGACAGGGGATGGAGGGATGCAGACCACATGCAGGCAGGTGGGATTGGTTTAGTTTGGCATCATGGTCAGTACAGACGTTGTGGGCCAAAGGGCCTTTTCCTGTGCTGTACTGTTCCATGTATCTGTCCCCTGGTGTTCTGGACCCTGATTGCAGCTCACACTCTGGATCTGTGGCTCATCCTTCAAACTAACGAGTGGGCAAGTCTAAGCGGCCGGGATTAGCGAATAGTCAGATGCCCAGATTAGCGGAGTTTGGCTGCACCTGGAGCATTGGGCTCAGTTCTGGTTGTCACACTATTGGAAGGATGTGATTACTGGAGAGGGTGAGAGGAGCTTCACCAGGCTGCTGCCTACACTGGAGTATGGGTGTAGTTAGCAGGGATATCAACAACAACAGGCTGTAGGTGTAAAGGGAGAGGAGGGAGTTTTAACAGGGACTTGAGGGGTAAGTTTTACACAGAAAGTATCTGGAACGCACGGCCAGAGGAGGTGGTGGAAATGGATAAAATGACTACGTTTAAGAGGCATTTAGAGGGACACTTAAGTGGGCATGGTCCTAGTGCAGGCAAGTGGGATTAGTATAGATGGGCAGAAAGGTCGGCACATACATGGTGGGCTGAAGGGTCTGTTTCTGTGCTGTACAACTCTGACTTTATTACAAGATGGAATGCGTGATTACAAGTTAAATCACGCATTCTGTGCAGAGAATCAGCAAGTTCTCGAGGGATCCCACCCCCAAGGTCCCACACAGGGCAGGGGGGTCCCGCACGGGGCAGGGGGAGCCCTGGAGGAAGTGTTTCACTGTGTGGGATCATATTGAGGGATCCTATACCTGAGCTGCTGCTGACTGTGGGCTGAGTTCGGTGCCTGTAGATACAGTAACTGGTCTCCGTGCTGAGATTTGAGGGCAGCATTGTCCAAGGTTCCGGGTTCCCTGTCCCCATCGCTGATATATCCCAGCTTGGTTGTGAAGGTGGAATACGCTGCCTCAGAATGTAAAACCTGCTTAGTGGGGCTGCTGCTAATGGTTCACACGCGGGCAGGGGGCTGGATCCCTCACGGGGAGGGGTCGTGGCAGGGGAGGGACCACATTGGGGGACGGTCTGCCGTGGAAGCAGCGACTACTCCCAGTTCCCCGTTGGATGGGGGGCTGTGCCGAGGGCCCTCCCGCTAGGAGCTGGGCCAGGCTGTACTGTGCTGTTGCCAGGAGCTGGGCTGTGCTGCCCCTGGGAGCCGGCAGTGTGTGGGATGGGGGCTGCTGGCGACCAACCCCTTCAGGCAGCTCTTATAAAGGCCCCTCTTGTTCGCAGGTCCCTGCACCTGGCCATCATCCATCAGAAGCCGCTCGTGGTTCAACAGTTGCTGCAGGTCATCATCAGCATCCCGTGGCAGAACATCATCAACGTCCCCAACCATCTGCGGCAGGTCAGGCTCCCTCAGCACCGCGCCCTTCCCTGCCTCCAGCTCTGTGTCCCACCGCGTGGCCGGTGCAGGGTCGCACCTTCCCCTGAATCGGTCACTGCCAGTGTTTGTTGTCCACCTGCCTCCTCCCGCTCCCGCCCGGCTTCCTTCCACGTTCCCAGCCTTTGCTTTCACCGGGGCTTGGCCTCCAGGTGTCAGGGACCAGGGGTCACAGTCACAAAGTAAAGGGTCAGAGGTAAGAAGTTATTTCTTCACCCAGAGCTGGTGGATCTTCGGAATTCTCCACCAGGTTGGGTTTTGGAGGCTTCGTCCCCAAGTGTATTCACGACGGAGATGAAGGGAATCGCGGGAGATGAGGAAGTGGATCCGCCTGTTTCAATCACCCGCTCTTCCCTCAGCTCGAGCTGCTTAACCCTTCCTCCAAACCTGCAGTGCCGTTACCTTTGACTGTTCCAAGACACTCACTGCTCTGCCTCCCCCATCTGCTCACTGGAAACGTAAGATCGTTGTCACCCTGTGCCCAGAGTCCCATTCACTCACCACCCTAGTGCTTCTGGCCTAGGTTGGCTTTTGGAAAACACCTCCTCAAAATTCTCAGTCTTGATTCCAAGTCACTGCGTGTGCTCATCTCTCTCGTCTCTGGGATCACCTCAAGTTCCAGAGCCTTGGCCATCCTGCTTCTAAATGCTCCTCCACCGACAGCTGCATCTTTCCTCTTCTAAGTTGCTTCTTACAAGCTTGTACTGAGGTGACCTCCTCTACACTGTTCACCTGCCCTCGCACGTTGTTGTGACTTGCTGTTCCATTTTCTTAGATGCTCCCATGTTCTTTGGCATTGTTTTGCTGGCAGGTGAGAAGTGCCATGTAGATAGCAGGAGTTGTTCCTCGATTATGTTCAGACTCTCAAATCCAAAGAGCATGTGGCCTCCTCATTCTTTCTACAGAAGCACTAAACTATGCTAGATTTTAATTTTCCGGTTAGACATTCATTTTACAAAATTATGAAAAGCCTAACATGGTGGGTGTTGCATTTTACATTTCTGATTCCTGGAGCCAGGGTAGTTATATTAGGTGCTCATTAGTGTGAAGACCATTACTGAGACGAAGAGGACATCGTGCCAGTTGTCCAAGATGATGTGTTGGAGCCATGGAGTGTTCCCCGACCCAGCACTGCGAGGAGTAACGCCAGTTGTTGTGTGATTGTGTTTCCTGTGTCTCAGACTCCGCTGCACCTCGGAGTGATCACCCAACAGCACAAGATGGTTGACCTGCTGCTTGCTGCTGGGGCTGATGCTGCTATTTTGGATCGCCATGGAAACTCCATTCTCCATCTTGCTCTGCACAGGAAGGATGAACAGATGGTGCTACTGTTGCTGCAGCAGCTCAAACCTCAAGTGCTCAACAAGCTGATCAAGCTGCCAGACTGTGATGGTAGGTCACAGAGTCGTAGAATCACACAGTACAGAAACAGCCCCTTCGGCCCAACTCATCCATGCTGACTGTGTTGCCCAGTGAGCTGGTCCCATCTTGTGCCCACCAACTCCCATTGCCAAACAGCGACCGGCACGTAGCCCAATCTGGACGTCAGAAACAAAACCAGGAATGGGCCTGGAGCCCGCTCCACCGCTCAGTCGGATCTCAAGCTCAGCTCCCCTTTCCCTCCCGTTCCTTATAATCCAGGACTCCCTGTTGGTCAGAAATCACCTCCATTCAATGACTCCACCTCCACACCTTCCTAGGGATTACTCATGTTTCCTTTCAACACTGATAGACCAAATGGCTTTCTGGTCTCTGACTGTTCTGAGCATTCCTATCAATCCCATTCACTCACCTATTTCTCATCTGTGCACACGCGGTGATGTGTGTGGGTGACTGACGGTTGACGGCCTCACTCTGAATCTTCTCACGTACCTTCTTCCTCAGGACTGTACCCAGTGCACCTGGCAGTGAAAGCATTGAGTGAGGAGTTGGTGGATCTTCTACTGAACAAAGGGGCGGAACGAAACGTGGCCGAGCAGAAGAGTGGGCGAACTCCCCTGCACCTGGCCGTGGAGATGCGGAGCCTGAGGCTGGTTGGGCATCTTGTAGATGTAAGGTCACTTTTTTGGGGTCTCCTGTGCTGCCCTTCCCTCCCTCCCCACCCACCACACTGCAGCTTGGCGCATTTCAGATCCCTGGTCTCTGGGAAAGGCACTGGGAGTAAAGCCTTGGGTTGGCTGGGGTGGATCACAAACTCATCAGCTGAGAGTGGAGCCGACTCAGGGGGCCGGGCTCCACCTGTAGCCGTGCTGCCGGAGGATGTTTCTGAATGTAGCTGATTTACTGGGGAACAAGTTGTTAATGAGCAGCTGTGTTATTAGTTGAAATGTTCAGAGAGTAGCTGATCCAGTCCAGTGCTGTTAGAGTCGTACAATTGTCCCGGCATAGGAGGAGGCCATTTGGCCCATTGGGTCCAGGCAGTGCCATCGGCACCATTTTCCTTTTTGAAGGCACTGACTCTGGTTGCAGTGGACTTGAGCACCACATCGTCAGTCCTGAGTAAAACCGTGAATGCCCTTGTATCCTCCATGTACCTTTAGCCCAGAATCTGTGCCTGTGACCTTGGACTCATCCACAAGGGAGCAGCTTCCTCTGATTTCCCCTCTCTGAACCACGGATGCTGGCTGACCTGCTGAGCGTTTCCAGCATTTTCTGATTTTATTTCAGATTTTCAACATCTGCATTTTCTAGACTCTCATCACCTATAAATTCTCATTTGCTCCGAGCCTCCCCAGTCTAAACTTGTGGCTGGACCTGTGACCAAAATCTCTCCACACTGTAGGACCTTTCACATATGCACTAACGTTGGTGACTGGGGTCGGACATGTGTGCCGTGTGGTCCAACCAGTGTTTTACACTGGTTCAGGTTACCTTTTATACTCTCTGCCATTTGATAAATCCCAGCATTTGGAAACCACTCGCCCAATGTGCCCTTCCACTAAGAAAGACGTACCTCCTCCTTCCTACACATAACTGTGTCATTTAGTCTGTGTTGTCTCTAATCCTTCACAGGAAAGGATACGAAATATTCCTGGTTATTAGCTCAGGAAAGCCAGAGAAGGAAGTGCGGGCATGGGTTACGTGATACAATTTAAGCAGTGGGAGATTAAGAGAAGCAAACTTGCAGATGTGCCAGTGTTGTCAGGATAGCCTGGGGTAAGGAGGGGGGTGAGATTTGTGAAGTGAAATAAAATGCTGGAAGTACTCAGCAGGACAGGCAGCATCTGCGGAGTGGGAGCTGAGTTAATGTTTCAAGTCAATGATCTTTAGAGTTCCGCTGAAAATTCATTGACCTGAAACACACATTCTCTTTCACCATAGATGCTGCCTGACCCGCTGAGTAATTCCAGAATTTTCTGTTTCTATTTCACATTTCTTGTGCCTGCATATTTTGTGTTCGGTATATCTCCAATCCAAAAAGGAAGGAGGAATTACTGGCCATGGTTCTGGGAAGGAGGTGGGTCAACGAAGAAACATTTTGGGAGCAACGATCATCGAATTTCTAATTGCCTTGGAACAGTCATTTGGAGAAAGTTCGACTTCAATGAGATGAGAGTGGATCTGGCTGGGGGAAACATGAAAATGTCAGCAGGGAAAACCCTGAACAATGGGAAGCCTTTGAGGAGGAGATGATTCAGCAATAGTCTGGGTACACTCCCTGAGGAAGAATCTAGGGCACTTCAAGTCGAGGTCCCCGGATTACCAAAGGCCATGTGAAATGGAACACTGCAGGGTTAGAGACCTGCGTCAGGTTAATGACGGAAGCAAGAACCAGGCTGAGTACAAAGTTCAGACGGGGGAAAAAAAGCAAAGAGGAAGTGTGAGGAAAAACTGGTGGCGTCAAAAATGCCAAACCAAAAATGTGTCTGTAAATGGAGGGACGGAAGTGAGACAAATGAGGGTAGGATGTTCACATTGAACAGTAGGCCCTGGGGGGTGTTGTGGAACAGAGGGACCTCGGTACAGGTACCTGGTTCCCTGAAAGTGGCGATGAAGGCTGTTGGCACGGTGGCCTTCAGTCAGCGCAGTGAGAATAGAAATTGGGATACAAGAGAAACAAAGGACTGCAGATGCTGGAATCTAGATGGAAATCACTCTGATGCTGAAGGAACCCAGCAGGCCAGGCAGCATCCGTGGAGAAAAGCAGGCGGTCAACATTTCAGGTCAGGACCCTTCTTTAGGATCTGATGTTGTGTTGCAGTTGTACAAGTCATTGGTGAGGCCACATTTGGAATATTGTGTTGAGTTTTGGTCGCCCTGCTGTAGGAAAGGTGTCATTAAGCTGGAAGGAGTGCAGAGGAGATTTACGAGGATGTTGCCAGGACTTGAGGGACTGAGTTATGGAGAGAGGTTGTGCAGGTTGGGACTTTTTTCATTGGAGTGTAGGAGAATGAGGGGTGATCTTATAGAGGTGTATAAAATCATGAGGGACACAGATAGGATGACTGCACACAGTCTTTTCCCCAGGGCTGGCTGAGCAATTGAACAAGCTCTGTAAATCAGCTCGGGTACTGCGCAGGAACGGACACTTCAGCTCACCGCCTGTTCTGACCACCAGCCGCCACTTACACTGATCCCACTTCTTCCCCCCACACTCACATCAACTCCCCCCAGGTTCCACCCCTCACCAACGCACTGGGGCAGTTTACAGTGGCCCATTAGCCGATCAAACCTGTAAGTGAAAATCAGAATAAACTGCAGATTCAGTCATACAGCATGGGAACAGGCCCTTCGGCCCAACTGATCTATACTGACCAAGATTCCCACCTAATTCAGTCCCGTTTGGCTACATTTGGCCCATATCCCACTAAACCTTTCCTTTCCGTGTACCTGTTCAAATGATGCTGGAAATGTAAAACTAAGACAGAAGATGCTGGAAACACTCAGCAGGCCAGGCTGTGTCTGTGGGAAGAGAATCCGAGGTAATGGTTCTGAAACTGGGAAGGAGACTAAAGGAGTTTGTAAAACAGAGGGGAGGGGGTGTGTCTGACAGGGTGACCATGGGGATAAGCTGTAAACAAGGTTACCTGGTCAGTGCGTGAATGAGAGCAGCCAGAGAGTGAGGACACAGACTAAGGAATGTAGGAGATGTGAAATGCAGAGCAGGAGGACATGCCCGGCAGGTCAGACTGGGGACAGCCTCCACTCCCAGAGAGAAAGAAAGGAAAAGGTTGGGGGAGGAAACCAACAAAGACCCTGAGCCAGTGTCACAGGTGGACTCATTCAGACCGAGAAATCAGGCTACCTGAAGTTTTAGAATCCAGTACTGAGTCCAGAAGGTGCTAAGTGCCCAGGCAGAAGATGAGGTGCTGTTCCTCCAGCTCGTGTTGGGCCTCAGTGCAAGTACCGGAGGTCACAGACCGAGTGGGAGGGGAAATTAAAGTGGCAGCAAATGGTGATCACACGGTGTGCGTTTGGTTTCTCCAGTGTGGCGGAGACCACAGTGTGAACACCGAGTGCAGTGCGCTGATTGGAAGAAGTGCAAGTGAATCGCTGCTTCACCGGGAAAGACAGTTTGGGTCCCTGGACGGTGGGGAGGGAAGAGGTGAAAGGTCAAGTGTTGCATCGCCTGTGGTTGGAAGGGAAAGTGTCATCAGAAGGGGGATCGTTGGTGGGAGCAGAACAGTGGATCAGGGAGTCACAAAGGCAACGGTCCCTGTGAAATGCTGAAAGGGGAGGGGGGGAAGATGTGTCTGGTGGTGGGATCCCTTTGAAGGTGGCAGAAATGTTCTGTTGAATGTGGAGGGGGTGTGCTGGAAGGTGAGGATTGAGGGACTCACCCTCGTTCAGAACAGCTCTTACCCACTGCACCGTCCAAGGGTGAGTCAAGCAAAGTGGTTGTGATGGTCTAAAAATCATTATAGAGAAGATACCGGAAAGGGTAAAAGCAAAATACTGCAGTGCTGGAAATCTGAAATGAAAACAAAATGCTCAAAATACTCAACAGGTCATTCAACATCTACGGTGAGAGAAAGAGAGTTAATGTTTTACCAGAGGAGAAATCCAGGTAGGCAGGTTGTTTTAAAGTGGGTGAGGTACTAGAGCAGATGGAGGACGTCGTCAGGTCGCTGGCTCTGACCTTTGAGATATCTGTAGGTTTAAGGCCTGAGGCCTGGTGCTTGGGGGCCTTGAGGGCCAGAGGTGTGGGAATATTGCACTGTGTTCAAAATGGTTGGAAGGATTAACCAAGCAACTACAAAGCAGTCAGATTAACCTCTGCGTTGGGAAAATGTTAAAACTGATGATCAGGGACAGAATTAGTAGTTGCTTGGACATGTAGATTGAATAGAGAAAGCTGGCATGGATTTATTAAAAGCAAATAGTATTTAACAAGTCTCATACTTTTTGATGAAGTAAGTGGGTCAGTGAGGGAAATGCAGGTGAGGTGGTGTGTGCGGACTTTCCAGAGGCATCTGATAAAGTTTCCATATTAGCCATCACCAAGTATGAGGATCATTGGAGGTGAAGGCTGATTGGTGGATTGGGCGGATGTGGAAATGAAATGTAACACAGGAGAATATAAAACGTTACATTTCAGGAGGAGGAATGAGCAGGGGGAGTATAAGTTAGAGGGAACAGTTCTGAAAGGGGCATCATATGTGTCACAAAATTATTGAGAGTGACAGGTTGAGAAAATGGCCGTCTTCATCTTCACAGTTAACCTTTCCGTGACTGAATCACGTTTACATTTTCACCCTGCCTGACTTCTGCCGTCTGTACTTTCCTGAGGAGAGTTTGATCATCTGTAACGGTGCGATGAGGGGTTTCCGGAACTGTAATTGTGGTGTTGGGTGGGTTTCCTGAACAAATTAGGTGCTGAGGTCAATGCTGAGGGCCAACTGTGGAGACTGTATAAAGGCTTTAGAGAGTCGGATGTGTTTTTCAACAATCGGTTTGTTTTGTGGTCACCCACAGTGAGACTATTAAAGTTGTAAATTCTAAAGTTGTTACCATGACATTTGAACTCCCTGCCCTGATTTGTTAGTCTGGGCTCTGGACAACAAAGCCAGACCTGAGCAGCTTCACCACCGTGGTACCCTGTGTGTGTCTCTCTCTCTCTCGCCCAAGGCGTTGCTGGTGATTGGCTAGATTTAAGATTACTGGCTTGATTCCACACTGACTGGCCAAAGTACTCCGCCTATTGGCCTGCTCCCTGAGTGATCTGTAATCTGGAGAGACCACACTGAGCACCCAGCTGCAGACAGATGTTTCTGACGCACTGTTGTTGCTGTTCACAGTCTGGTGTGGAAGTTGACGTGCCCACGTTTCAGGGGAACACTGCGCTGCACCTGGCGGCCGGCTACGGATTCCCGGAACTCGTGGCGATGCTCCTCGGCGCAGGTTTGTTACGGTCGCATTCATTGCTGTAGCTGTACTTCAGTGACCACATGCAGCCCCATGCATTGAATCACGGGTCGGTCACCACTTGAAATTTGGCATCTTTCTGTCCGCCCCATCACCCCTGCCCCCCTACAACCCAGCCCCCCTACAACCCAACCCCCCACCCAGCCTCACCCCACCCACCTTCCCCGTCCCAACAGCTCTCTCTGCCCATTGTGCCTCTGCCTGCCCTCTGCTGGACCGCTGTAATGTTAATCTCACTGGCCTTGTCATCTGCCGTGAATGTTTCTCAGCTCCTCCCTTGAATGTGGGGAGACACTGCCTAAAGTTTCTGACCCCAGAAGCCCTCATTTAGATTTCCACTGCCCCATCAATGATGAATCCTCTGCACTAGCCCCTAACTGAAAGACATCTCCCTGTGATAGGGTAGTTAAGAAAGCTTATGGGATGTTAGCTTTCATAACTCGTGGGATCGAGTTTAAGAGCTGTGAGGTAATAATGCAGCTCTACGAAACTCTGGTTAGACCACACTGTGTCCGGTTCTGGTCGCCTCATTATAGGAAGGATGTGGAAGTGTTGGAAAGGGGGAAGAGGAGATTTACCAGGATGCTGCCCGGATTAGAGAGTATGGATTATGAGGAGAGACTAAAGGAGCTAGGGCTTTACTCATTGGAGAGGAGGAGGATGAGGGGAGACATGATAGAGGTGTACAAAATATTAAGAAGAATAGATAGCGTGTACAGCCAGCGCCTCTTTCCCAGGACACCAATGCTCAATACAAGAGGACATGGCTTTAAGGTAATGGGTGGGAAGTTCAAGAAAGACGTCAGAGGGAGGTTTTTCACCCAGAGAGTGGTCGGTGCATGGAATGCGCTGCCTGGGGTGGTGGTGGATGCTGATACGTTGGTCAAGTTCAAGAGATTGTTAGATCAGCATATGGAGGAATTTAAGATAGAGGGATATGTGGGAGGAAGGGGTTAGATAGTTTTAGGAGTGGTTTGAAGGGCAGCACTACATGGTGGGCCGAAGGGCCTGTATTGTGCTGTATTGTTCTATGGTTCAAAATCAAGACTCTTTATCATGAATTATAAAATTCCCTCTTTACCACCTCTGGAGCAGTGGAAATTCAGCTCACCATGTCCATGCCGACCATTTTGCCCACCTAATCCCATTTGCTCACATTAGGACCATATCTTTCTCTGCCTTAACTGTATCTGCCGGTCTAAATGCCTCTTAAACAAAATGACTGAAACTGATCCCACTGCCACCTCTGTTCAAGATATCAAATCTCCTTTTAAAACTCCCTCCTCTCACCTTAAACATAAAGCCTCTTGTTTTTGATGCCCCCACCATGAGAAAAAAGATTCTGACTGTCTACCCTGCCTGTGCCCCTTATAATTTGATACACCTCTATCAGGTCACCCCTCAGCCTCCTTCGCTCCAGGGAAAACAAGGCCAGCCTGTCCAACCTCTCCCCTTAACTGAAGTCCTCCAATCCAGTCAACATCCTGATGAACCTCCTCCACACTCTCCCCAGCACAACCGTATCCTTCTGATAGTGTGGTGGCCAGAACCGCGTACAGTACCCCAAGTGCAGCTCAGTGAACTATGAACGTGAACCCCAAGTCTCTTCTTTCTGGGGTGCTCTACCATTTACTGTGTATCACCAACCCTTATTTAATCTCCCAAAATGCATCAATTCATTAGGATTAAATTCCATCTGCCGAATTTCCCACTGTAGCCTCGGACAACCTTCCTCACGATCCACAACACCACCAATTTTTGTGTCATCTGCAAACTTACTAATCATACCTTCTACATTCACATCCAAGTCATTAATATATATCACACACAACAAGCATCCCAACACTGATCCGTGCGATGTGCCACTGGTCGCAGACCTCCAACAGGAGAAACATCCTGCCACATCTGGCTTCTCTCACCTCTGTTTTGGATCCATTAAACCAGCCTGCCGGGTATACCCTGTGCCTTAACCTGGACCAGCGTACCACGCCGGACCTTGTCGGACGCCTCAGTGACTGTCCTGAAACTTCTGCCCCAAACACCATTTTTTAGATCGGAATAAATTCCAGAAGTGTGCCCCCTACTCCCAGTCGATGCCGTCCATTTACACTGAGGATAAGATTGCTCCCTGCACCAGCACTTTCGGGTCACCTGCACTCCCTCAGTGCCACTCCCTCAAACACTCGCTCTCTCACACTCTATCCTTGCTGCCAAATGAGTTCCATACCTTGTGTCTGTATGTTTGTTAAGTACCTGTTACCCGTTCCTGACAACCCATGTCCGCAGTCTGCTGCATCCCCCCCCTCAGTTGGTCACTTACCGTGTGTAACAATGCAGGAGGAGGCCGTTGGGCCTATCAGGTCTATGCCAGCCCCCGGGCACAATCTCTGCTGCTCAGTTCACTGTGTTCCTGCAACTTATTCCTTCATAGACGTGCTCCCCTTTGCCAATAATCCACAGTAAGGGGCCAATTAATTATCAGCACCCCTGGGATGTGGAGCACCCAGGAGAAACCCACGCGGTCACTGAGTGAACGTGTTGACCACGCAGCGTCCAGGGTCAGGATTGAGCCTGGGTCACTGGAGCTGTAAGGTATCAGCCAACAGAACGAGCTTTAATGCCTCTCTGCCACAGAGCTCACCCTCATTCTCAGTTCTATCGGTGACTGAAGCAGGAGCCCAAGCTCCCAATTACCGGCACAACCGAGAGCAGTTCATAGAGACATGGGGTACAGCACAGAAACAGGCCCTTCCGCCCAACTGGTCCATGCCGACCACAGCATCCTCCCTCCTAGTCCCAGTTGCCTGCGTTCAGCCCACAACCCTCCAAGCCCGTCCCCTCCATGTACCTATCCAAATGCCTCTTAAATGTTGCAATTCTACCCGCCTCAACCACTTCTTCTGGCAGCTCATGCTGGGTACTCACCACCCTCTGTGTGAACCATAGAACCACAGAACAGTACAGCACAATACAGGCCCTTCGGCCCACCATTTTGTGCCGCCCTTCAAACCACTCCTAAGACTATCTAACCCCTTCCTCCCACATATCCCTCTATCTTAAATTCCTCCATATGCTGATCTAAAAATCTCTTGAACTTGTCCAATGTATCAGCCTCCACCACCACCCCAGGCAGTGCATTTCCATGCACCAACCACTCCCTGGGTGAAAAACCTCCCTCTGACATCACCCTTGAACTTCCCACCCATTACCTTAAAGTCATGCCCTCTTGTATTGAGCATTGGTGTCCTGGGAGAGAGGTGCTGGCTGTCCACTCTATCTATTCCTCTCAATATCTTGTATACCTCTATCATGTCTCCCCTCATCCTCCTTCTCTCCAATAAGTAAAGCCCTAGCTCCCTTAGTCTCTCCTCATAATCCATACTCTCTAATCCAGGCAGCATCCTGGTAAATCTCCTCTGCCCCCTCTTCCACATCCTTCCTATAATGAGGCGACCAGAACTGGACACAGTACTCCAAGTGTGGTCTAACCAGAGTTTTGTAAAGCTGCATCATTACTTCGCGGCTCTTAAACTCGATCCCACGACTTCTGAAAGCTAACATCCCATAAGCTTTCTTAACTACCCTATCCACCTGTGAGGCGACTTTCAGTGATCTGTGGATATGAACCCCCAGATCCCTCTGCTCCTCTACACTGCCCAGAATCCTGCCATTTACCCTGTACTCCGCCTTGGAGTTTGTCCTTCCAAAGTGTACCACCTCACACTTCTCTGGATTGAACTCCATCTGCCACTTGTCAGCCCAGCTCTGCATCCTATCAATATCCCTCTGTAAGCTTCGACAGCCCTCCACACTATCCACAACACCACTGATCTTTGTGTCATCTGCAAACTTGCTAACCCACCCTTCTACCCCCTCATCCAAGTCATTAATAAAAATCACGAAAAGTAGAGGTCCCAGAACCGATCCCTGTGGGACACCACTGGTCACAGCCCTCCAATCTGAATGCACTCCCTCCACCACAACCCTCTGCTTTCTACAGGCAAGCCAATTCTGAATCCACACAGCTAAGCCTCCCTGGATCCCTTGGTCTCTGACCTTCTGAAGAAGCCTACCATGTGGAACCTTGTCAAATGCCTTACTAAAATCCAGGTAGACCACATCTACTGCACTACCCCCATCAATCTTCCTGGTCACCTCCTCAAAGAACCCTATCAGGCTTGTGAGGCAAGATCTTCCCTTCACAAAGCCATGCTGGCTGTCCCTAATCAGTCCATGATTCTCTAAATGCTCATAGACCCTACCTCTTAGAATCCTTTCCGACAGCTTACCCACCACAGACGTAAGGCTCACTGGTCTGTAATTCCCTGGACTATCCCTACTACCTTCCTTGAATAAGGGGACAACATTCTCCACCCTCCAATCCTCCGGTACCATCCCCATGGACAACGAGGACTCAAAGATCCTAGCCAATGGTTCAGCAATCTCCTCCCTCGTGTCACGAAGCAGCCTGGGGAATATTCCATCAGGCCCCGGGGACTTATCTGTCCTAACATTTTCTAACAACTCCAACACATCCTCTCTCTTGATATCTACATACTCTAGAACATTACCCTTACCAACACTGTCCTCAGCATCATCAAGACCCCTCTCCTTGGTGAATACTGAAGAGAAGTATTCATTGAGAATCTCACCCACTTCCACAGCTTCCAGGCACATCTTCCCACCTTTGTCTTTAATCGGACCTACCTCTACTCTAGCCATCCTTCTGCTCTCCATGTATGAGAACAAAGCCTTGGGATTCTCCTTAACCCTACTCGCCAAAGCCTTTTCATGTCCCCTTCTTGCTCTCCTCAGCCCTTTCTTAAGTTCCTTCCTTGCTACTCTATATTCCTCACGAGCCCTGTCTGATCCTTGCTGCTTACACCTTATGTATGCTGCCTTCTTCTTCCTAACTAGTTGTTCCACCTCTGTCATCACCCAATCGACTTCTCTCGTCAAGAAGTTACCTCTCAGGTCTCTTAAATCTCTCCCCTCTTATTTTGTATCCGTGCTCTCTAGTTTTGGACTCCCAACCCTGGGGAAAAGACTATGACCACCCACCTTATTCATACCCCTCATGATTTTATAAACTTCTGTGAGGTCCCCCCTCATTCTCCTTTGCTCTGAGGAATAAAGATACAGTGTAAACAACCTCTCCCCGTAACTCAGGCCCTCCAGTCCGGGCAGCATCCTCGTAAATCTCTTCTGCACCATCTCCAGCTTGACAACATCTTTCCTATAACAGGGTGACCAAATCTGTACACAATACTCCAAGTGCAGCCTCACCAATGACTTATGTAACTGCAACATAATGTCCCTGCTCCTGAACTCAGTGCCCTGACTGATGAAGGCCAGTGTGCTAAACGCCTTCTTCACCACCCTATCTACTTGCGCAGCTGTTTTCAGTGACCTGTGCACTTGTATTCCCAGCTCCCTCTGTTCCACAACACTCGTCAGTGCCCTGCCATTCATTGTATAGGTCCTACCCTGGTTTGACTGTCCAAAATGCATCACCTCTCACTTACGTAAGTAGAAATCCATTTGCCATTCCTCGGCCCATCTCCCTAACTGATCAAGATCTCTTTACAATTCACTGTAACCTGCTTCACTATCAACAAAACCCCCTAATTTAGTATCATCAGCAAACTTGCTAATCATGCCATGTACATTCATATCCAAATCATTTACATACATAACGAATAACAGAGGTCCCAATACTGAGCCCTGGGGCACCCCACTACTCACAGGCCTCCAGTCGGAGAATTGACCTTCAACCATCACCCTCTGCTTCCTATCATTGAGCCAGTTCTGAATCCGCCTCATCAGCTCCCCCTGAATCCCATGGACCTAACCTTCCAGATCAACCTGCCATGCAAGACCTTGTAAAAGGCCTTACTGAAGTCCATATAGACAACATCCACTGTCCTACCTTCCTCTATCCCCTTAGTTACCTCTTCAAAAATTTCCAAAGGATTCATCAGACATGATCTCCCACACACAAAACCATGCTGACTATTCCTGATCAGGCCTTGACTATCCCAGTATCTTGTCCCTCAGAATTCCCTCCAGTAACTTCCCCACAACTGAAGTCAGGCTCACTGGCCTGTAATCCCTGGCCTGAGTGAGAACTCCCTCCTTAGTTCATGCCAGGAGTGGGCATCGAGTCTGCCAATGCCCCGCTCACTGGATCTGGTGACTGAGCTATGAAGTTCGTGCTCCCATATGCTGAAGGATACATGGTCCAGGGTTGTGCTTCCACTGGAAGACGGTTTCGAGGAATGAGCTGGGAAAGGGAGGAATGGGGCCCAGTCCCTGCTCCTTATCAGTACAGTAATCTGTGGAGTAAACCTCGGCATCACGACTGCTGTCATGCCCTTGGCCCTGCCCACTTCTTGCACCCATCTACTCTTTGCCTGCCACTCAGCCCCTCTCTCAGCATTTCATTTCCCCCTCAGTATCCATTGGTTCCCCACCCCCCACGATAACCACTTGTCTCTCTTCCCCCACCAACTTCTCCCTGACCCTGATCTACATTCCCTTCCAAAATCAAAGAGGGCCCTTCTCCCTGCCCAGCCGACCTCTGGGTCGTGAGGGAAACGTCAGTTACTGAGATGTGCATTTGACTTGTAACCTTCTGTTCTGCCCCCTGCTGCCCTCACCCACCCGCCTCTCCGGCACCAACTCCAGGAGCTGATCGAAATGCGGAAAACTATGAGCCCGTATTGGACCCTGATGAAGAGGATGATCCGGATCTGGGGATCTGCCGTGGACACACACCACTTGACATCACCAGTGACCAGAAGGTATGTGAGGGATGTGGAAAAGTGCAGGAGAAAGACGACCTGATCTTTACTGGACGGTGAAGCAGGCCTGAAGGGTTGGATGGCCACTCCCATCCTGTTTCTTATGTTTGTTATTTCTGTCCATTTCACACAAAGGTCACCTCTCGGTTGGATTATTTGGGCCACTAGTTTTCAGTGATTATACTGCCCTGAAACTCTGATCTATCTCCCTTGGATCCACTGATGTTTTGACTCCAGGAGCTGCTGTTTTGCCATTCTCAATGCCCTTTTTTCTTCTCGCAACACTTCCTCAGATCTGGCTGCCCTGGAATGAGTCCTCATTGGGGCTATATTGGCCTTGGAGGGGCTGCAATGTGGGTTCAACAGAATGAAGATATAGCTCTTGTACCTCAATTGCCAAGCAATGACCATTTCTAATAGGAGAACATAACCACTTGCCCGTGATACAGAATGAGATTAGCGTTGCCAATCATGCATCGACAATAGAACCCTACAGCACAAAACAGGCCCTTCGGCCCACCATGTTGTGCCGTCCATCAAACCACCCTCACTCTATCTAAACCTTTCCTCCCGCATATCCCTCTATCTCACATTCCTCCATGTGCCTATCCAACAAACTCTTGAACCTGTCCAATGTGTCTGCCTCCACCACCACCCCAGGTAGTGCATTCCATGCACCAACCACTCTCTGGGTGAAAAACCTCCCCCTGACATCTCCTCTGAACCTCCCACCCGTAACCTTAAAGCCATGCCCTCTCGTCTTGAGCATTGGTGCCCTGGGAAGGAGGCGCTGACTGTCTACTCTACCTCTATTATGTCACCCCTCATCCTCCTCCTTTCCTGTGAATAAAGCCCTAGCACCTTAAGCCTCTCCTCATATTCCATACGCTCTAATCCAGGCAGCATCCTGGTAAATCTCCTCTGCACCCTCTCCAACGCCTCCACATCCTTCCTATAATGCGGCGACCAGAACTGAACACCATACTCTAAGTGTGGTCTATCTGACATCAAAACTCAACTGAACCAACCACACAAATACCACAGCTACAAGAACAGGTCAAAGGCTTGCTCTCCCTTGTCCCATGTCCCCCAAGGTCAGTCTGCGACCAAAATGACAGTCAGGAGTGTGGTGGAACACTTCTCCACTTGCCTGGACGAGTGCAGTATCAACAGCTCTCAAGAAGCTCGACATCATCCAGAACAAACTGCCTGATTGGCACCCGTCCAGGACCCTAAACATTGCTTCATTCCATCAGCAGAGCACACCAGGCTGGGGGCGTTATCCCTGCAAGTACTAGAACAACAGTGGTGTGAGGACCTGCACAGTACAGTACAAGATCCAGCTTGGGAAATGTGTCCCTGTGCTTCATCACTGGGTCAAAATCCTGGAACTGGTTTCCAGATAGACATGTGGGAGCACTTTCACCAACAGGACTGCAGCAATTCAAAAATGTACACGGGAATGGGATGGATGAAGTTACACGCTGATCTTGCCAACACAACTCGCTCCTTGTGAATTGTTTTTTAAAAAAATCTCCTTTTGAGCTGCTTTGAGAACTCTCAATAAGTTGGGGAAGGCAAACGAGGCAAAGGATACACTCGGGCAGACACCTCAGTGCTGGCTAATAAGCAGAAGAGGGCCCAGGGGCTCGGCCTGCCTTGTCAGGCCCTACTTGAGTTGCCAGTTGCACAATGTTGGGAGCACAGGCCTTCCCAAACAGTGACTGGGCTCTGAGCTCTGGCCCAAAATGGTCTTGAGAACAAATGAAGCCCCAGCTCACTAGCTACACTTCAGAAACCCATTTGGGGATGAGGGCGAGTGTGAGCCATTCTTCTTCAGTCTCTGGCTTCCTGTCACGTCCTAATAGGAACTAAACCTCTCGTTCCCAGGCACCCAGGTCTCCTGGCTCAGCCCAGGGCAGCTGCCTGCAGTGATTTGGGGACATTGTGCCCCTTGCTGGTCCTGATGTAAAGACCAGGATATCCCTCCCTGATCATCAACATTTTAAAGGAGTCCAAATCCTCCTGGGGTACGAGGTTGTCCACCAATGCAGGGGCTTGTGAAGAGCTCAGCAGAGGTGCTGCTGGGTCGATGGCTGCTCTCTGATCTCGGAGGTCTGGTGCTGATAGATGCCGAGAGGTGTAGAACCTCCGAGGGATCTTGGAGTCCGTGCTGAGGGATCTCGGAGTCCGTGCTAATGGATCTCTGCAGGTAGCAGAGTAAACTGTGAAGAGGTATAGGATCCTTGTATTTATCGTCTGAGGCACAGAATACTAGAGTAGGGTTATGGCTCACCTACACAACTCAACTCGAAGAGCCCACAGGGGTACAGAGAAGGAGCTGGACAGTGGGAATATTTGGTTAGCATGGAGATGGTGGATGGATTCTGTTATGTTAATTAATAATTGGTAATCAGACTGCAAGGTAACTGCTGTGGGAAACTGAAAAGTTTACAGACTTTGTATAGAGAAACAGTAAAACCTTCAGAAACAAGCAGATTTAAAATAGTGTCAATATTTTCAGTGATGCCTTGTACAGAAACTAATCAATTATATTTTACACAGGTTCGTGACATTTTACTAGAAGAATCTTGGAAATGGAAGGAACAGAATGAAAAGTCATCTGAAGTTCAGCAAGGTAGCTCCCTGTTTGCCTTTGTGTGTGTGTGTGTGTGTGTGTGTGGACGGTGAGGGTCGGTGGGGGGGAGCCAGTACCTGAACCTGCCAGTGTCCATGCCCATTGTTTGCCCCACTGCCCACTGGATTTTGAGCTGGGTGAATCTGTCCGATAACTTTGCTGACCAGAGCCATTGGGATTGTGCATTGGTTTACATACCCTGTCAGCTGCACAGCATTCCATAACTCCGTGACTCCCAGTAACTCGTACACACAAATCCAGATCTGTCTGCAGCACCAGTTCATTAGATCCCAGCCGTTCCTCAACTCTACATTCCCACCTACAAGGGTAACCCTTCACACCCCTTTTTTATCAGGCATCTTATCTACCTCTGCCTTTTAAAACAAACTATTCAAACACTTTCTCCTCATCTGCATCTAAAATAGGTGACCCCTTATTAAAGAGTGACCTCAGCTCTCGATTCTCACAGAAGAGATGTGGTTAAGCCAGAAAGAGTACAGAAAAAATTCACAAGGATGTTGCCTGGATCGGAGGGCTTGCATTATCAGGAGAGATTGGATTGTCTGGGACTGTTTTCCCTGGGAGCTGACATGATAGAAGTATGTAAAATTGAGAGGTGTAGCTAGGGAACATAACCAGTGTCTGTTTCCCATGGTAGAGATGTCTAAAACTAGAGGGCAGAGGTTTACGGTGAAAGGGAGGAAGTTTAAAGAGGACCTGAGGGGTAATTGATTTGCAGAAAGAGTAGTTGGGATCTGGAATGAACTGCCAGAGGAAGTGGTATCAGCAGTGACATGTAAGGGGTACCTGGATGAGCAGGGCAAAGAGGGATATGGCATTAATGCAGGCAGTGGAGATTGGTATGATGTGGTGCTGTACAACTCTGTGACTGTGAGGAAACCTCCTTCCACACCCACCCTGCCGACAGCCTCCAACATCAAACCTTCAATAAAATCTCCCCTCATTTATCTGAACCCTAGCAGATACAAGCCCAGAGAGTCAATGCACCCAGTTCAGGAGTCAGTCCAGTAAACCTTCTCTGAACTGTCTCCAATGTATTAACATTCTTAAGTAAGGAGGCCACTATTGTACACAGTGTTCCAGATGTGGGCTCATGAGTGCCCTCTATAACTGAAACATAACCGCCCACTTTTGTGTTCAGTTCCCCGAGCTGTAAACAATGACCTGCTGTTAGCTTCCCTTTTCACGAGGATGTTGTGCTGGCTGTCTGTAAATCATGCACTGGGACAGCCAGGCCCCTCAACACCCCAGGGCTCTGCAGCTTTTCGCCATTTACAGAGATGTTTTTTCATTTTTCCTCCCCATTTATAGACCATAAGACATGGGAGCAGAATCAGGCCATTCGGCCCATCAAGTCTGCTCCGCCATTCGATCACGGCTGATTTATTTTTCCCTCTCAACCCCATTCTCCTGCCTTCTCCCCGTAACCTTTGACACCCTCACTAATCAAGAACATATCAACCTCCACTTTAAATATACCCAATGACTTGGCCTCCACAGCCGTCTGTGGTAATGAATTCCACAGATTCACCACTGTCTGGCTAAAGAAATTCCTCCTCATCTCTGTTCTAAAGGGACGTCCTTCTATTCTGAGGCTGTGCCCCCCGGTCCTAGACTCTCCCACTACTGGAAACCATCCTCTCCATGTCCACTCTATCCAGGCCTTTCAATATTCGGTAGGCTTCAATGAGATTCCCCCCTCATCCTTCTAAATGCCAGTGAGTACAGGCCCAGAGCTATCAAACGCTCCTCATACGTTTACCCTTTCATCCCAGGGATCACTCTCGTAAACCTCCTCGGGACCCTCTCCAGGGCCAGCACATCCTTCCTTAGATATGGGGCCCAAAACTGCTCACAATGCTCCAAATGTGGTTTGACCAATGCCTTATAGAGCCTCAGCATTACATCCTTGCTTTTATATTCCAGTCCCCTTGAAATGAATGCTGACATTGCATTTGCCTTCCTTACTACCGATTCAACCTGCAAGTTAACCTTCAGGGAATCCTGCACTAACTCTCCCAAGTCGCTTTGAACATACGATTTCTGAATTCACTCTCCATTTAGAAAATAGTCTGTGCCTTCCTACCTTCCAATTCACCAATGTGCATGACCGGACACTTCCCTGCGCCGTATTCCATCTTTGCCCGTTCCCCCAACCAGTCCAAATCCTTCTGCAGACTCCCTGCTTCCCCAACACTACCTGCCCCTCCACCTGCCTTTGTACCATTTGGACAATGTCACATTTCCTTACATTGTACTCCATTTGCCAGATCTTTGCCCACTCACTTAACCCACCCAATGCCTTTGCAGCCTCTTCACAACTTGCCTTCAACTACCTTGCGGGCTGCCCCCAGAACACTCTACGCAAAAGATGCATTTCACTGTGTGTTTCGATGTACATGTGACTAATAAAGATATCTTGTCTTATCTTCTTTGTGTCATCAGCAAATTTAGTAACCATACCTTTTGTAACTTCATCAAAGTCATTTTTGGAAATTGTAAACAGTTGATGCCCCAGTAGAGATCTCTGTGACACACCAGTCTTGACATCTTACTAATCTGAAAAAGACCCGCATTCTATTTCCCGTTAGCCAGCCAGTCTCCCCTCCACTCCGGTATGTTACTACCCTACACTGTGAGCTTTTACTTTCCACAACCACTCTTGGTAACGAAAAGTATTGATTGAATAACAGAGGGCCACTTCATCTGGTCTGGATTCAATGAGGAAGTCTTCGGTCAAAAACTGACAGAGTCATACAGCAGGGAAACAGACCCTTTGTTCCAACTCGTCCATGCCGACTGCGTTGTCCAGTGAGCTAGTCCCATGTGACACACGAGGAGAGAGGTTGAGGTTTAATTGGTGGAGGGGTTTTGGTGTAGTGAATAATGTGCCATGGAATGGGGGGAGATCATTGCAACTTTGGAAGGAAAGGTGGATAAGTATTCAAAGCAAGGTTACAAGGAGAGAGTGAGGCTGTGGGATATGATTGGGGTTCAGGGCTTCAGGGAGTGGATGAGGAAAGTGTCTTATTGTTCTAGTGAGAACTTTGCACAGTTGCAATGGGCCAGTTGCAGCCTCGTGTGTAACTGCAGGCAGTGTAGTGGTGCAGCCAGTATCACCCCTGCCTCACAGATTCAGCGACCGGGTTCAATCCCAGCCTCGGGTGCTGTCTGTGTGGAGTCTGCACATCATCACTTGATTCAACTTTCACAAGAGGAGATAAAGTTAGGTTGGTTACTCTCATTGGTAGATGTCGTGTATGTGACACACATTACTTGGCACTTACTGGGCTGTGCCCGAATGCTGTCCAGGCTTCCTGCAGTTGGGCACAAGCTGCTTCGTGAATCAGCATTCATTGGCAAACATCCCCAAAATGTGTGGCCCTCATTACTGGCCTACATGCAACTGGACTAGCTTGCTGCCTTGGACAAAATCCAACTCTCTCAGCCCTTCAGGTGATTACTTTGCCCTACTGTGTGTATTGAAGTCCTCACGCAGGGGGGTCTTGACCTGAAACGACAACAGACACTACCTGACCCGCTGGGTTCCTCCAGCAATCGAGTTCTGCTGCCGGTTCGAGCATCTGCCGTCTCGTGCCCCTGGTTGTTGGTATGGAAGCTACATGTTGTCTCTTGCTGTTTCAGGCAGTATCGCATCTCTAGGTTCTGAAGCCTTAGGAGAACTGAACAAAGTGCTGAACCAGGAGGTTTCGGGGGTTGGCTGGATGAAACTGGCTGAGAAGTTGGACCTTGGCTCGCTCACCGAGCTGTTCAAAAGTGCCAAGTCTCCGAGCAAGTCACTGCTGGATAATTTTGATGTACGTACACCCCTGTACTGCTCTTGCATCGCTGCTCATCCTTAAGGCTGGAGTCTGAGAGTCTATCAGCCACAAACTGCAAAATCCTCATTTTGTGTTTCGAAGTTATCCTCTGCTCAATTTGCCCCTTTAATCAGGTATCCCCAGGGTCCTCCATAGACTAACATGGTTTATGGAGGTGTCTCAATTGTTCAGTGAACCTCGCAGGAGGGAAGTCTGCGGTTGGCTGCTGAATATTCAGGACCTGCCGCTGCAGTTCATCACTAGCCTGTGAACTCTGTCAGTCTGGCCTCTCCCACAAGAAGCTGAGCATTGCTGGTGGAAGGGTAGGTTTGGTGGCAATCTAAACTGCTTCTGAGAGCTGTTTCCCAAGCAGAGACCCCCAAACCTGCTGCCGGGTCGTTGCCACTGTCCTACAGGTGTGACTTGTCGTGGAGCCTGGTGTCAGAGCAGCACTCCCTGCGGTTGGTGGGGAAATTCTCCCACTGAAGCCAGGGCAGGTGGAGCGACTCCCTGCAATTCAGTGGAGAAAAGCAGCCTTGAGGGTAGAAAGGTCCTTTTCAATAAAATTAACCTTTATTAAAATTCATACTATAAAATTAATGTTTTGTTAGTTTTGAATCCCCACATTCAAAATATTTTTGCGAGTTTGACCACTGCCAGGGACAGAACTGGCTGCTTCAGGCGGGGAGATCACAGGCTCTCGCAGTCTGGAGAAGTTTGTTCATGGCGGATGGATTACGGGGTGGCTCAATGCTCACCAAACTATCCCAGTTAGAAATATTGTACGAACCTTGTCAGGTCCCATCAGGGCTACTGCACATTACGCTGCCAGAAAGTTGCAATGCTAATTCACCAGAATAACGAGGCGTAAATCATGAGGAAGACACGAGGTTCTGCAGATGCAGGTTGGAGGAACAATGCTTCATACTCCGCCTTGGGAGTCTCCAACCTGACAACCTCAACATCGATTTCCCTAACTTCCCGTGTCTCTCCCCTCTGTTTTCCCCGTTTCTCCTGATTTCCCCCCCTTTGTTTTCCCTCATTCCTGTGGCCCCCTAACCCCTCCTCTTTCCCTTCCCTCGCCCTGCCCATCACCTCCCTCCTGTTCCCCACCTCCCTCCCTTTATTCCATGGTCCACTGCCCCCTCCTACCGCATTCCTCCTTCAGTCTGCCTCTCCCACCTATTACGTCCCAGCTTCTCGCCTCACTCCCTTTCACCACCACCCCCCACCCACCTCCCTTCCCCCCCTCACCTGGACTCGCCTCTCACCTGCCAGCCTGTGCTCCTCCCCCTACCCTTTTATTCTGGCTTCTCCCCTCTTTCTTTCCAGTCCTGATGAAGGGTCTCGACCCGAAACATCGACTTTTTATTTCCCTCCACAGATGCTGCCTGACCTGCTGAGCTCCTCCAGCATTTTGTGTGTGTTAAATCACAAGGCCAGCTTTTTAGAGAGGAGATTTTCAGACTCCCACGACAGTCTTGCCCTCTGATCGAGGGCACTGCAGTGATGCGATGTGTTACTGATGCCGACCTACTGTTGGAAAGTGAACTCATAAATTTCTCTCTCTTCAGATTTCAGGTGGAACAATTGAGCAATTAATTAATGCACTACAACAGCTGGGCTTGGAGAAAGCCGTGAATATTATCCAGAAAACAGAAATCTACAAAGTGCTTCAGTCCTCAGGTGTGCTGTGATGTTGTTGGGGGTGATGGGTTGTCCTGGTTGTTGATCCCTGAGCTGGATTTGGTGAGGTTTCCTTCCTCGTCTCCCAGAATCAGACACTGAGACTGGAACAGAGGAGTTGAGTGTTTTGAGGCAGAGAGTTTGAGGCTCTCTGTGACGCTGCTGGGGTGGAGAGTTTGGAGGAGGGCGTCTGTATGACCAGGAGGCCATTTGGCCCATCCAGCCTGCCCAAGTTTCATCGAGATCATGGATCTTTGACCTCTGTGCCTTTCTCCTGCACAAACCCACATATCCCTCAATTTCCCCCTGTATCCACTAATATAGCAATCCGTTTTTTTTGAATGACCTCAGTGACTGAGCCTTGGGGGTAGGGAGTTCCCAAAGGTTCACCACCCGCTTTTCAATCTGAAGTGGCTGACCCCTTATCCCGAGACTGTGATCTCGGTCAGCTAGCGAAGCCACCATGCATGTACCCTGATGAACTCTCCAAGTATTTTGTACGTTTGAATGAGGTCACCTCTCATTCTTCTAAACTCTGGAGGATGGAACCAGCCTGGTGAAGCTTTGTGGCAGTCCCTCAGTGTCCACACTACTCCTGCTGACTGACTGCCTTCACACAGACCCACATGTTAACCTTCAGCCACATACCTGCCTTTGAACAGCAATATTTCCCGGTCTCTCATGTTAAAATCCTCGGTACTTTTGATTTTTCTGCGGGTAGGTAACCTCCCATTTTTCCCTCATCCTTCTCCACCTGCCACGTTGTCTCTCAGTTGGTGAGTTGTCTACGTCACTTTGGAACCTCCCTCCGTCCTCGTCACTGTTCACATTCCCACTTAGTTTTCTGAGATCGGTGGATTTGGAAATGCTGTGTTCTATCCCCTCTGCCCACTGTGAACAGCTGGGGTCCGAGCCCCAGTCCCTGTCATACCCCATCCCTCGCAGCTCGTCAACCCAAGGAACACACAGAATCGTTTTCTATTTGTTAACATGCTTGACCACTCTTTGTACATTGGATTTGGGTTGAGGCATTGGATTTGTGATGCGATTGTCCGTGTATGCGAGGTTGTTGGTCAGGCTCTGAGGAACAAATCGCCCTTTACCATGACTCTCTATCCCGGTTTGAAGGTACCGTTACTCATGGAAGTTTGTTTCTTGCAGATGGGAAGCAGTCAGTGGACAGTGCCTATGAAAGTGAGTCACAGAAGGACATCAGTGCACAGGATAACTTGGCCAACAGAGCACAGATTAGCGACCATCTGGTTTAACCTGGAACAGGCTCTGGCTCCTATAAACAGAGAGAATAAACGGACTTTGACATTCCCACCAACTGTAGTTTGTAGAGAGCCAGTCGACATAACTCTGTTCACCTTTTGCCTGCAATAAGTGACTTTGTCTGTTTGGATCCTGCCAGCTCCATACCAATGACTATTGATTGACTTACAGCTGCTGATGTACGTGAAGAAGTGTTGGGACTTAGTGATCAGTTCAACCTCTACATCAAGGGTCTGCCAAGTGAACGCCAACAGTTTTCAGTGTGCGAAAGGTGGAATGAAGAGACCTGGCGGTGGACGATTCAACCGGCTGATGTTTACGTGTTTATGCAGATGAGGGCAGATCTAAGCTGGAGTTGCCTCTTAGTGTAACGGGCCTGTGATGTGTATTTTGTTGGAGGAGGAAGGACTGAGGCGAGCAGCCATTGAGCTGTACAGCATAGCAACAGGCCCTTCGGCCCTCTAGATCTATGCCAGCCATCATGCCTATCTATATTAATCCCACCTGCCTGCATTAATCACCTTGCAGGATGTGGGCAAAATGGTGTTTAGCTCTTCGTTCCTGGAGTCGTTTAACTCCCCCTTGCGCCTCTTCCCCCGATGTCCTCCCTCCCCACATCCAGTGTCAGCACCCCCACCTCGTATCGTTCGGTCTCCTTGCTGCGTGAATCGACGCCATCATGAAAAGCTGCATGTCCGTTGATATCTGCAGATGGTGGTGTCATTAATGGGATAAGCTGGTGGTTCCATAGAGGGCGGGAGCTGGGTTATGGGTGCGTGTACGTTATTCACTCATGACTACCTTCAACATACACAACCGGCACCCATTGCCTTTGGCTTGTCGCGTGTTATTTTTTAAACGGTAAAAGGATTAGATTTCTCACTTGAATCATTATTTTGCAAAAGAATGTGGAAAACCACTTCATCCCGGAGCAGAAGTATGACTCCAAATGTGAGGTTTTGGAATATTCTGAATCTGCACCAGTGATTGTTGGCAGTCCTACTCCCCTCCTAAACCCTCAGCTGTTATATTTAAGCAACAATTTTATGTTATATATGATGTTATATGTGAAAATTATAGAAGAGTAACAATATTTTAACTGGTGTTGATATAGAATATGGAGGGGGTGTTGGCAGCAGGGGATGTGGACACTTGTGTTCAAGCACTCAATGCTGATGCTTTGCTCATTTATTGAACCGATCGGAAACAAAACATCAAAGACATGCAGGTGATTGGCAAAGCCTTGCTCTCAAGATGAGAGCAGGAGTGGATCATTCATCCCTCCGAACCTGCTTCAACAGTCAGTACAAGCAGGGATGATACCCTGTCTCAGAACCATGCCCTCGCTCCCCCTCCCTCCACACTGTGTCTAGAAATCTATTTCCTTAAATATATTCACCATCTGTGGTGTGAATTCCACAGGTTCTCCACCTTCAGAGTGAAGAAATTTCCTCTCTACATGGACCTAAATATCTGCTGTATCTAGACCCTAGCAGCCAGGGGAAACATCCGCCCTGCATCCTGCCTGTCAAGCCCTGTCGACATTTTGTACATTTCAATTGGATCTCATCTCATTCTTCTAAAGCTCTGGTGTATTGCAGGCCAAGTTGTCCCTGTCTCTCCTTGTACAGCAGCCCTGCTGTCCCAGGAATCAGTCTAGCTTACATACATTGTACTCCCTCTACAGCAAGTACATGCTTTCCTTCAGATGGAGACCAAAACTGCACACAGTGTAGACGCACCAAGGCCCTGTATGTTGTAGTAAGACATCCTTGTTCTTGTATTCCATGAAGACTGACTAACTGCTTGCTGTACCTGCATATTTGCTTTTAGTGACTGGCGAACCAGAAGACCCAAGTCCATTTGTACGTCAGCATTTCCCTGTCTCACTATTTAAATAATATCGACAGTTGTCCTCCCAAAGCTGACAACTTCACTTCATGCTGCACCTGCTTTGTATTTGCCCACTCGAGCAGCTTGGCTAAATTACCTTGAACCTGATTTACTGCATCCTCACAACCCAAACGTAAATTTATGTTAATACAATTTTTCTGCTGAATGCAACAATTTCCCGGTCCACAGATTGCACTGCTAGTCTGCATCTAACAGCTCTTGTACGATGTATACACATTGGTACAAGTGAAGAGTGGAAGTTCTGTGGTGAGAGTTTCTGATGGTATTTAAACCAATTTATAAAATAAAAACACCCAAGGTCAGTGGATGTTTGCTTCAGTTTTTATTCACTTCTCTGCTGAATCTAGGGAACAATATATCCAGCATCAAACTGTAAATGTTATCTTCAATATGAACTTGCACAGAACATACAGCACAGGAACAGGCCCTTCGGCCCACAATGTCTGCACCGGACACAATGCCGAATTAACCTAAATCCCTCCTGCCAGTACGTGATTCATGTCCCTCCATTCCCAGCATATTCATGTGCAAGGTTAGGGCAAACTTGGGTCTGCAATCCATACAGTAGAATACCAACTACTACAGTCAAAAAATTATGTATTTGGCAGATCATTTTAGAGTCAAATGGGGGAAAAAAAACACAGGCCCTTTGGCCCACCATGTCCATGCCAGCACTCAGTCCCTGGCTGACTGCCTTGGTGATTCAAGGGTCCACCTGGATGCTGCCTAAATGCTGAGGAAATACCATCCTCCACCACTGACTGGGGCAGTGCACTCCACATCCCAACCACCCGCTGGTTGAGAAGATCCTTCTCAGATCCCATCTAAAGTCATACCGTTTACCTTAAAACCATGTCCTCTACTTTTAGATACCTCCCCAATGGGGAAAAGTTCCCATTAACAACCCAATATATACCCCCCATAATCTTACACCCCTATCAGGCATCCCCCCCACCCCCCCCCCCCCAGCCCGCTCCAATCCTGCTAAAACAACCGCAACGCCATCCCAGGCAATGTCCTGGTGAATCGTGTCTGCACCCTTCCCGGTCTAATTACACCCTTGCTAAAGTGGGGCAACCAGAATCGTGCACGGTTCTCCAGCTGTGGCCTAACCAATATTTTACAAAGGTAACATGATGTCTCTGCTTTTATATTCTATGCCATGGCTGACGAAGGCGGGCATCCTGTATGGCACCTTCACCACCCCATCTACCTGTGCTGCCACTTCCAGATTCCCTCTCTTCAACACTCCCCCGGGCCCGATCATTTATGTGGATATTTCAGCCATTAAAGAAACATGGCTAAAGGAGAGACAGGACGGGCAGCTTAATGTTCCGGGATTCAGGTGCTTGAGGTGGGATAGAATTATAGAATCATACAGCAGGGAAACAGGCCCTTCGGCCCAACCGGTCCATGCCGACCAAAATGCCCATCTAAGCCAGTAGTCACAGGCCTCCAGTCCAAAAAGACAACCTTCCACCATCAACCTCTGCTTCCTACCATCAAACCACTTGTGTATCCAATTAGCCAGCTCTCCCTGGATCCCTGGAGAGGTACAGGAAAGAGAGAAGGGGGTGTTGCATTTTTGATTAAGGGGAACATACAGCAGTGGTTTGAGATGAAATTACTGAGGGATCGTCCAGTGAGGCTTTATGGGTGGAGCTGAGAAATAAGAAGGGGATGGTCACCTTGTTGGTGTTGTACTGTAGGCCCCGTCAATGGGAATTAGAGGAAATATGCAGGGAGATTGTAGAAAGTTGAAAGAATAATAGTTGTCATAGTGGGGGATTTTAACTTTCCTAATCTAGACTGGGACTGCCATGGTGGTCAGGGCTTAGATGCGGTGGAATTTGTTAAGTGTGTTCAAGAAAGTTTCCTCGAGCAAGATATATGGAGGCTCCTACTAGGGAGAGGGTAAAGCTCGACCTACTCTTGGGTAATAGAGCAGGGCACTGAGGTGTCAGTGGGGGAGCACTTTGGGACCAGTGACCATAGTTCTATTAGTTTTAAACTAGTTATGGAAAGGGACAGATCTGGTCCACAAGTTATAGTTCTAAATTGGGGCTAGGCAAATTTTGACAGTATTAGACAGGAGCTTGCAAAGGTTGATTGGAGTAGGTTTGTAGGCAAAGGGACCTCTGGCAAGTGGGAGGCTTATACAAGTGAGATAGTGAGAGCTCAAGGTCTACAGGTTCCTGTTAAAATGAAGAGCAAGGCTGGCAGGAGTAGGGAACCCTAGATGACGAGAGGTATTGAGGCCTTGGCCAGGAAAAAGGAGGCGGCATGGGTCAGGTACAGGCAGCTGGGATCAGGTGAATCCCTGGAGGTGTATAGGGGATACAGGAGTGTAGTCAGGATGGAGAGCATGAGATAACAAGGTGGAAAAGATCGAAGAGAACCAAAGGAGATAATAGGGGAAAAAGAGGAACTAGGGTGAAGGAGGTTTGACATGCCACCAAACATCCAAACAGATTTCTACAGATGTACTACTGAAAGTGTCCTGCCTGGTTGCATCGTGGTCTGGGGCAGGCACAGTAGTGTAGCGGTTAGCGTAACACCAGCAACCCGGGTTCAATTCCCGCCACTCTGTAAGGAGTTTGTACGTTCTCCCCGTGTCTGCGTGGGTTTCCTCCAGGTGCTCCGGTTTCCTCCCACATTCTAAAGACGTACGGGTTAGGAAGTTGTGGGCGTGCTACATTGGCACGGTGTGGTTTGGAGGGGGCGTAAGGACATGTTTTTCCATGAGGGAGGTTGGAATCTGGGGGTTGGAGGAGGCAGGCACTCTCACAACACTTAAGAAGCATGTGGACAAACACCTGAATCACCAGGCATAGTCAACTGGGGCCGAGTGTTGGCGCACAGGTCAGCATAAACATAATGGGCCGAAGGGCCTTTTTCTGCACTGTACGACCCTTTGACTATGAGAAAGAGCAGCAAGCCTGAAGATGAGGGAAATGTCACAATTCAGCAATAGGAACACAAGGAAGAAGAAAGAATACAAGAGCAATCTGACAAGAAACAAGAACAGACTTACAGCTTCTATAGATATATAAAAAAGTTAATGTGGATCCCTTACAGACCAAGACAGGAGATGTTAAGAAATAAGGAAATGACTGAAATAGTAACAAAAGATTGCACTGCTGTTTCGCAAGATCATGGCTGATCTGTCCGTAACTCCAGTTCCGCACTCCCCTTCACCCCATTTGGTTAACAAGGGTCTATCAACCTTAGCGTAAAAACATTCAAAGACTCTGCTACCACTACCCTCCAAGGAAGAGAGTTTCAAACAGTCACAATCGTAGAACATAGAACAGTCCAGCACGGGACAGGCCATTCGGCCCATGATGTTGTGCCGATCTTGATGCCAATTTATACTAAATGTCCTCCTCCTGGTGTATCATCCGTATCCCTCCATCCCCTTCATATTCATGTGCCCATCTAAAAGCCTCTTAAACTCCACCAAACTACCTGCTCCCATTATTACCCCAGTAGCCCATTCCTCACTTGCTTCCTTCAATATTCTGGGATATATACTATCAGGCCCTGGGGACTTATTCACTACTCCTGCTTAACCTCTTTTTCTAATACGTATAAAATGCCTCGGGATTATCATTGACCCAGCTCGCCAAGGACATTTAATGGCCTCTTCTAGCCTTCCTGATCACCTGCTCGAGCACTTTCCTGCTTTCTTTATGTTCCACAAGAGCCCAGTCAGATCTCAGCTTCCTAAACCTTACACATGCTTCCTTTTTCTTCCTGTCTAAATTTAAGTCCTCTCGGCTCATCCAAGAATCCCTCATTCTACCATCCTTGTCCTTACTCCTTACCGGAACATACCGATCCTGAACTCTGATCAGTTGGTCTTTAAACAACTCCCATGTCAGACATGGACTTGTCCCACAGCAGCTGTTCCCAATCAACACCCCTTAGCTCCTGTCTTATCCTCTCATAATTTGCCCTCCCCCAATTTAGTACCTTCCTGGAAGATCCAATTTTATCCTTACTCATGACTATCTCAAAACATAATGAGTTGTGGTCACTATTCCCACAATGTTCCCCCACCATCACCTGGCCTGGCTCATTTCCCACAACTGGGTCCAGTATGTTCTCTCCTCTAGTTGGACTCTCCACGTCCTGTTTCACGCCCTCTTGGATGCACTGAAGAAATCCTGCCCATCTATTGAGGAAGTTCCAATCAATACTGGGGAAGTTAAAGTCCCCACTATGACAACCCTGTTGCTTCTGCACCCTTCCATCTTCAGGAACAAAATTCACCACACTTTTCTTGAAAAGGTGACCCCTTTCAAACCACGACTCCTGGTTCTAGATTCACCCACAGAAGAAAACATGTGTTTTATCCTTTACTCCCCAACGACCTGTGCCAATCCCACATCACTCCACCACCTATCCCGGTACCAGAGCCTCCCCATTCCCACTCCTACCATTCTCTATCCTATCAAATCACTCCCCAGCCACTCCTTCCACTTCCCTACCCTGCCATCACTCTGCCACTACTCCACACCCTCCCAGCATTCCTCCCCAACCGCCATCTCCGTCTTCCATTCCTAATCCTCGTCCCTGCCCCCCCCAACTTCCATTACTTCACCCTTGTTTCCAATCCCACTCCCCATTACTCCCAATTCCTCCTCCCTCCCCTCCCATAACCTCAATGGCAGACACCCCCGCTCCTCCCTTCACCCCTCCCCATCCGTCCCCAACGTTAACCTTTCCCCAACCCCCTTCACATCCCTCCCCATAAACCCCTCCCTCCCTCCTCTTCAACCCCTATCATATTCCCCTTCCCTCCATAACACCTCCTCGCTCTACCTTCCCTCGAGCTCCCAATCAAACACTGCACTCCCTCCCCTTGCCCATTAACTCTCCTCACCATCGAACACCTTCCCTATCGATCAACACCCTACCCAGCGTCTCCTTTACCTTACCACTCTATTACTCTCCTTCCCTGTCACTTCACACACCTCCCCACAACACTCCACATCCTCTCGCCCTCATAGAACAGTACAGCACAGGAACAGGCGCTTCTGCCCATGATGTTGTACCGAACTAATTAAACTAATAATTAAACGCCTAACTAAACTAATTCCTTCTGCCGACACAATGTCCATGACCCTCCATTCGCTGCACATTCATGTGCCTATCTATGAGCCTCTTAAAACGACTTTATCATATCTGCCTCCACCACCACCCCGGCAGCACATTCCAGGCACCCACCGCTCTGTGTAAAAAAAACTTGCCCCACACATCTCCTTTGAACTTTCCCCCCTCACCTTAAATGCATGCCCTCTAATATTAGACATTTTGACCCTGGGAGAAAGATACTGGCTGTCTACTCTATCTATGCCTCTCATAATCTTATAAACTTCTATCAGGTCTCCCCTCAGCCTCCACCGCTCCAGAGAAAACAACCCAGATTTGTCCTCTGGCATATGGCCTCTAATCCAGGCAGCATCCTGCTAAACCTCTTCTGCAGCATCTCCAAAGCCTCCACACCCTCCCTGCAATGGAGCGACAAGAACTGAATGCAATACTCCAGATGCAGCTTACTCAGAGTTTTATAAAGCTGCAACATAACTTCCTGATTCTTGAGCTCAAAGCCTCGACTAATAAAGGCAAGCAAGCTGTACATCTTCTTCACCACCCTATCAAGATGTGCAGCCAATTTCAGGGAGCTATGGACTTGGACTCGAAAATCCCTCTCTACATCAACACTATTATAAGGATCTTGCCATTAACAATGTACTGTTCCTTTACATTTGATCTCCCAAATTTGGTCCGATTAAACTCCATCTGCCATTTCTCAGCCTATATCTGCAACTGAATTATATTCTGCTGTATCCTTTGGCAATCTTCTACACCATCTACACCACCACCAATCTTTGTATCGTCTACAAACTTACTAACCCACCCATCCACATTTTCATCCAAGTCATTTATATATTTGACCAACAGCAGAGGTCCCTGTGGAACACCACTAGTCATGGACCTCCAGCCAGAATGAGTCCCCCCAACCTCTACCCTCTGTCTTCTATGGGGAAGCCAATTCTGAATCCAAACAGCCAAGTCACCGCGGATCCCATGCATAATCTTCTGGATGAGCCTACCATGAGGGACCTTGTCAAACACCTTACTAAAATCCATGTAGACAACATCCACAGCTCTACCTTCAGCACTCACCTTCCTCACCTCCTCCAAAAACTCAATCAAGTAAGACACAACCTGCCCTGCACAAAGCCATGCTGACTGTCCCTAATTAGGCTACGTTTTCCCAAATGTTCACAAATCCTATCCCTAAGAATCCTCTCCAGTAACTTCCCTACCACTGACATGAGACTCCAGTCATCGTTTCCAGAATCATCCCCATTTCCCTTCTTGAATAACGGAATAACATTAGATACCTACCATCCTCTAGGACCTTGCCTGTGGCTAAAGAGGACATGAAGATCTTGGTCAAGGCCCCAGCAATCTCATCCCTTGCCTCTCTCAATAACCTGGGGTATATCTCATTAGGCCCTGGGGACTTATCCAGCTTAATGTTTTTTTGAGACCCAACACTACCTCCAAATGTCCCAGCATATGAGCCTGCTCCACACGGATCTCATTACTCTCTACGTCCTTCTCCTTGGTAAGTATCGACACAAAGTACTTATTTAGGACCTCAGCCACATCTTCTGCCTCCAAGCACGTATTCCCTCCCTCCATTAACTCCCTCGACATCAACCTCTGCCCCTCCACATAACACCTTTCCCTTCCCATCATCCTCACCTTCCACCCGCTCCATCACTCCCAGCCCTCATCACCCTGAGCCCAATCCCCAGAAGCCTTCTGCACCACCCCACCAGCCCCTCAGAGACAGCCCAGTTCCTTGCCCAACATACCCCATCCCTCCCCAGCCCACACTCACTCCCCATCATCTGCCAATGGCATTCCCTTTCATTCCTCATTTTCCTAAACTCCTCCCACTTCCCAGCCATATCCTTGTCCCCACCCCCCCCCCCCGCCCAAATCCCTTTACGGGCTGCACGCCCCCCTTCCACCATCCCTACCCATCTCACACTCACACTGCATCCCTTCCCCTCACATTGCATCACCAGCTCACACCCTCCCTCCTACATCCCATCACTTCCACTATCCGACTCATTTCTTCCCTCCATCCCGCTCCCACCCCTTCCACAACACCCTCCCCATCAGTGTTCCTATCACGCCCTTCCACCAACTTCCACCCTCCTAGCCCGTCCTCTTCACTGTCTTCTACAATTTACGCTGTGTGTTGTCTGTACCTACGTGCCTGTGATGCTGCTGCAAGATTTACATTGCACCTGTACTGTGCACGACACTGAACTTGACACTCCCTCGTCCGTCTCCTGCACTGCCCACCCTCCACACTACCTTTGCTACCCTAACTCCTCACCCTCCCTCTCCCCCGATAACCATCCCTACCAAATCCCTATCTACCCCCTCCTCATCAGCTTCCCATAACCCTTGCATCCTCCTAGCCCACTAAACAGCCAATATTAGTGACAATGTTGTAAAAATCATCTTGATTTACAGAAGTACCTTGGGGAGGAAATCAGGAATCTGATCTACCTCCAGCACAGAAACAGCCCGTCGGCCCAACTGGTCCATGCTGACCAAGACGCCTACCTGAGCTAGTCCCATTTCCCTGTGTTTGGCCTGAATCCTTCTAAGCCTCCCCAATCCATGTAACTGTTGAGATGAGGTGATATTTTATCTGAGGTTTGTGAACTTTCTTTCTGAAGGGCAGTGGAGAGGAGTCTCTGCACGTTGTGAAGGCAGAGGGAGCTGTTAGTGATGGGAGGATGGAAAGTGATCGCAGGGTGTGGAGCCAGGATCACCATCACATCAGGTCACGTCGCTGCTCGGGGAAAGGGGCCGCCTGCTCATTCTAGTTAGTGCATCCCACCTCTCCCCACCCCTCACTTCTCCAGCCCTGCTCGCCTCCTCTCTGTTGTTCCCCCACCCTCTCCCCCACCATGGAACCATAGAACACTACAGCACAGAAAACAGGCCATTTGGCCCTTCTAGTCTGTGCCGAAACTTTATTCCGCTTGTCCCATTGACCTGCACCCAGTCAATGACCCTCCAGACCTCTCCCGTCCATGTATCCATCCAATTTATTCTTAAAACTTAAGATTGAGCCTGCATTTACCACGTCAGGTGGCAGCTCGTTCCACACTCCCACCACTCTCTGAGTGAAGAAGTTCTCCCTAATGTTCCCCCAAACCTTTCCCCTTTCACCCTAAAGCCATGTCCTCTCGTACTTATCTCTCCTACTCTAGGTGGAAAGAGCCTACTCGCATTAACTCTGTCTATGCCCCTCATAATTTTGTAAACCTCTATCAAATCTCCCCTCATTCTTCTGTTCTCCAAGGAATAAAGTCCTAACCTGTTCAATCTTTCCCCGTAACTCAACCCCTGAAGACCCGGCAACATTCTAGTAAATCTCCTCTGCACTCTTTCAATCTTACTGATATCCTGCCTATAGTTAGGTGACCAGAACTGCACGCAATACTCCAAATTTGGCCTCACCACTGACTTACACAACCTCACCATAACATCCCAACTCCTGTACTCAATACTTTGATTTATGAATGCCAGGATGCCAGAAGCTTTCTTTACAACCCTGTCTACCTGTGACGCCACTTTCAGGGAATTATGTATCTGAACTCCCAGATCCCTTTGCTCCTCTGCACTCCTCAGTGCCCTACCATTTACTGTGTATGTCCTCCCTTGATTTGTCCTTCCAAAATGCAACACCTCACACTTGTCTGAATTAAATTCCATCTGCCATTTTCTGGCCCATTCTTCCAGTTGGTTCAGATCCCTCTGCAAGCTTTGAAAGCCTCCCTCGCTGTCCACAACGCCTCCAATCTTAGTGTCATCAGCAAACTTGTTGATCCAATTTACCGCATTATCATCTAGATCATTGATATAGACAACAAACAACAATGGCCCCAGCACAGATCCCTGAGGCACACCACCAGCCACGGGCCTCCAGTCTGAGAAACAATCATCCACTATCACCGTCTTCACCCACACAGCCAATTTCGAATCCAGTTTACCACCTCTCCATGGATACATAGTGTCTGAACTTTCTGAACTAATCTCCCATGTGGGACCCTGTCAAAGGCCTTACTGAAGTCCATGTAAACAACATCCACAGCCTTTCCTTCATCTACTTTCTTGGTAACCTTCTCAAAAAACTCTACAAAATTCATTAAACATGATCTACCACGCACAAAGCCATGCTGACTATCCTTAATCAACCCTTGGCTGTCCAAATACTTGTATATCCGATCTCTCAGAACACCTTCCAATAATTTACCTACCACTGATGTCAGGCTCTCCGGCCTGTAACTACCTGGTTTACTTTTAGAGCCTTTTGCAAACAATGGAACAACATGAGCTACCCTCCAGCCCTCCAGCACCGCACCTGTGGCTAAGGACATTTTAAATATATCTGTCAGGGCCCCTGCAATTTCTACACTAGTCTCCCTCAAGGTCCAAAAAAATATCATGTCAGGCCTGGGGGATTTATCTACCTTTATTCGCTGTAAGGCAGCAAGCACCCATTCCTCTTTAATCTCTATATGTTAAGAACCACAGAAGAATACAGCACAATACAGGCCCTTCAGCCCACCATATAGTGCCGACCTTCAAACCACTCCAAAGACTATCTAACCCCTTCCTCCCACATATCCCTCTATCCTAAATTCTTCCATATGTTTATCTAACAATCTCTTGAACTTGACCAACATATCAGCCTCCACCACCACCCCAGGCAGCGCATTCCATGCACCAACCACTCTCTGGGTGAAAAACCTCCCTCTGACATCTCCCTTGAACTTCCCACTGATAACCTTAAAGCCATGCCCTCTAGTATTGAGCATTGGTGCCCTGGGAAAGAGGCGCTCGCTGTCCACTCTATCTATTCCTCTTACTATTTTGTACACCTCTATCATGTGTCCCCTCATCCTCCTCCTCTCCGATGTGTTCCATAACAATTCTGCTTATTTCCCTTCCTTCCATATCCACTATGCCAGTTTTCTGAGTAAATACTGATGCAAAAAAACTGTTTAAGATCTCGCCCATCTCCTGACGCTCAACACATAGACAACAACTTTGATCGTCCAGGAGACCAATTTTGTCCCTTACTATCCTTTTACTCTTAATATACTTGCAGAAACCCTTTGGGTTTACCTTCACATTATCTGCCAAAGCAACCTCATGTCATCTTTCTACCTTCCTGATTTCCTTTTTTAGTGTTTTCTTACATTTTCTATACTCTTCAAGTACCTCATTTGCTCCTAGTTGCCTATACCTGATATACACCTCTCTCTCTTTCTTAACCAGAGCACCAATATCTTTCCCCGACCTCACACCTCCCCTACTCCTCCCCACCACCTCCCCTTCCTCCCCTCCCCTCCTCCCCCCTCTGCTCCCAACCTCCTCCGCCTCCCCCCTTCCCTCCTCCCTCTCCCCCTTCCACCACCCTCCCGCCTTCCTCCCCGCCTCCTCCCCCCTCCCCTGTCCTCAGCCCCTCCTCCCCCTCCCCCTCCGCTCCCAACCTCCTTCCCCTCCACCCTCCCCTCCTCCACCACCCTCCCCCTTCCTCCCCGCCTCCTCCCCACCTCTTCTCCTCCCCCCTCCCCCCTCCCCCCTCTTCTCTTCCCCTCCATCCTCCCCCCTCCCTCTTCTCCTCCCCTCCCTCCCCCCACATCCCTCCCTCTCCCCCTCCTCCCCCTCCCCCTTCCTCTTCCCCTCCCCTCCAGCCTCCTACTCCCCTCCCCCTCCCCCTTCTCCCTCTCCCCCCTCCCCCTCCCCGTCTCCTCCCTCTCCCCCTCCTCCCTCCCCTCCCCCCCTCCCCCCTCCCCCTCCCCCCTCCCTCCCCCCCTCCCCCTCCCTCTTCTCCTCCCCTCCCTCCCCCCACATCCCTCCCTCTCCCCCTCCTCCCCCTCCCCCCTCCTCTTCCCCTCCCCTCCAGCCTCCTACTCCCATCTCCCCCTCCCCCTTCTCCCTCTCCCCCCTCCCCCTCCCCGTCTCCTCCCTCTCCCCCTCCTCCCTCCCCTCCCCCCTCCCCCCTCCCTCCCCCCTCCCTCCCCCCTCCCCCTCCCCCCTCCCTCCCCCCTCCCTCCCCCCTCCCCCTCCCTCTTCTCCTCCCCTCCCTCCCCCCACATCCCTCCCTCTCCCCCTCCTCCCCCTCCCCCCTCCTCTTCCCCTCCCCTCCAGCCTCCTACTCCCATCTCCCCCTCCCCCTTCTCCCTCTCCCCCTCCTCCCTCTCCCCCTCCCCCTTCTCCCTCTCCCCCTCCTCCCTCTCCCCCTCCTCCCTCCCCTCTCCCCCCTCCCCCCCTCCCTCCCCCCCTCCCCCCTCCCCCCCTCCCTCCCCCCCTCCCTCCCCCCTCCCCCCCTCCCTCCCCCTCCCCCCTCCCCCCCCCTCCCCCTCCCCCCCTCCCCCCTCCCCCCCTCCCCCCCTCCCCCTCCCCCCCTCCCTCCCCCTCCCCCCCTACCCTCCCCCTCCCCCCCTCCCCTCCCCCCCTCCCCCCCTCCCCCCCTCCCCTCCCCTCCTCCCCCCCTCCCCCCTCCCTCCTCCCCCCCTCCCCCTCCCCCTCCTCCCCCCTCCCCCTCCTCCTCCCCCTCCTCCCCCCCTCCCTCCCCCTCCCCCCCCCTCCCCCCTCCCCCCCTCCCTCCCCCTCCCCCTCCCCCCCTCCCTCCCCCTCGCCCCCCTCCCCTCCCCCTCCCCCCCTCCCCTCCCCCCCTCCCCTCCCCTCCCCCTCCCCCCTCCCCCCTCCCCCCTCCCTCCTCCCCCCCTCCCCCCTCCCCCCTCCCTCCTCCCCCCCTCCCCCTCCCCCTCCTCCCCCCCTCCCCCTCCTCCCCCCTCCCCCTCCCCCTCTCCTCCCCCCCTCCCCCTCTCCTCCCTCCCCCCTCCTCCCCCCCCTCCTCCCCCCCCCTCCTCCCCCCCTCCTCCCCCTCCCCCCCTCCCTCCCCCTCCCCCTCCCCCCCTCCCTCCCTCCCCCTCCCCCTCCCCCCCTCCCCCCCCCTCCTCCCCCTCCCCCCCCTCCCCCTCCCCCCCTCCCTCCCCCTCCCTCCCTCCCTCCCCCTCCCCCTCCCTCCCTCCCTCCCCCTCCCCCTCCCTCCCTCCCTCCCCCTCCCCCTCCCTCCCTCCCTCCCCCTCCCTCCCTCCCTCTCCCTCCCCCTCCCCCTCCCCCTCCCTCCCCCTCCCCCTCCCCCCCCTCCCCCTCCCCCCCCTCCCCCTCCCTCCCTCCCCCTCCCCCCCTCCCCTCCGATTCCCTCTACACCGCGCATGCGCAGTGCTGCCGGCCCGCGTCTGTGATCCGTATTTCCGGGTCACGGTAAAGTCCTTCCGTGCGGGAAAATTTGGACTGGCGGGAAATTGTCGGGAGAGGAGGTGAGTCCGTGGGGTCGGTGCCCGGGGGGGGGTGAGGGTGAGGAGGGGGGGGTGAGGGTGAGGGGGGGGGGGTGAGGGTGAGGGAGGGGTGAGGGTGAGGGGGGGGGGGGGTGAGGGTGAGGGGGGGTGGGGGTGAGGGTGAGGGGGGGTGAGGGTGAGGGGGGGTGGGGGTGAGGGTGAGGGGGGGTGGGGGTGAGGGTGAGGGGGGGGTGAGGGTGAGGGGGGGGTGAGGGTGAGGGGGGGTGGGGGTGAGGGGGGGGTGGGGGTGAGGGGGGGTGGGGGTGAGGGTGAGGGGGGGGTGAGGGTGAGGGGGGGGTGGGGGTGAGGGTGAGTGGGGGGTGGGGGTGAGGGGGGGTGGGGGTGAGGGGGGGGTGAGGGTGAGGGGGGGGTGGGGGTGAGGGTGAGGGGGGGGTGAGGGTGAGGGGGGGGTGGGGGTGAGGGTGAGGGGGGGGTGAGGGTGAGGGGGGGGTGAGGGGGGGTGGGGGTGAGGGTGAGGGTGAGGGGGGGGTGGGGGTGAGGGTGAGGGGGGGGTGGGGGTGAGGGTGAGGGTGAGGGGGGGGTGGGGGTGAGGGTGAGGGTGAGGGGGGTGAGGGTGAGGGGGGGATGAGGGTGAGGTTGGGGGGGTGAGGGGAGGGGGGGTGGGGGTGTCGGGGGTGGGGTGAGGGGGAGGGGGGGGTGAGGTGAAGGGGGTGTCGGGGGTGGGGGGGTGTCGGGGGTGGGGGGTGAGGGGGAGGGGGGTGTTGGGGGTGAGGGGGTGGGGGGTGAGGGGGAGGGGGGTGTCGGGGGTGAGGGGGTGGGGTGGGGGGTGAGGGGGAGGGGGGTGTCGGGGGTGAGGGGGTGGGGTGGGGGGTGAGGGGGAGGGGGGTGTCGGGGGTGAGGGGGTGGGGTGGGGGGTGAGGGGGAGGGGGGTGTCGGGGGTGAGGGGGTGGGGTGGGGGGTGAGGGGGAGGGGGGTGTTGGGGGTGAGGGGGTGGGGGGTGAGGGGGAGGGGGGTGTCGGGGGTGAGGGGGTGGGGTGGGGGGTGAGGGGGAGGGGGGTGTCGGGGGTGAGGGGGTGGGGTGGGGGGTGAGGGGGAGGGGGGTGTCGGGGGTGAGGGGGTGGGGTGGGGGGGTGAGGTGAGGGGGAGGGGGGGTGAGGTGAAGGGGGGTGTCGGGGTGGGGTGAGGGGCGCCGCTCTGTTGGGCGGGTCGGGGGGATGGGGGGTGGGGGTGGTGGGGTGGGGGGGGGGTGCGGGTGTTGATGGGCGGCCGGTGCCCCGCGGCGGCCCCCGTCACTCGGGCTCCGGGCCCGGCCGCTCCCCGCCGGTGCTTCCCCCGGCCCGGGGGCATCGCTCCCGCACCCCCTCCCCGGGGCCGGGTCGTGTCCGTCCTCCGGCGGTGAAGGGCGCGGTGTCCTCCCGCTGTCTCATTGCCCTCCCCTGTGTGACAGGAGCCAGGGAGCAGGGAGCAGCCCGGCGATGGGGCTGCTGCAGCGCTGTGAGCAGCTGTTCGGCACCTCAGACCTGTACCGGGTGCTGGGCGTTCGGACCGGGGCCTCCGACGGAGAGATCCGCAGGGGATATCGGAAAGTTTCTCTTCAGGTTCACCCGGACAGGGTGACGGAGGCGGAGAAGGAAGCAGCCACTCAGAAATTCCAGGTAGGTCCTGCCGAGGTTACACTCAGCTCGGTGTCAGTCTGTTATCCGGGCGATGCAGGTTATCTGAATATCTCGGTGCTGTTTGGGAATAAAACAGATCATGAGAGACCTTGGTCGCCGCAGTGTTATGAGTTTGGTTCAATGTTGTGGGAACTAATTGACACCTAGACCAGTCGCAGCTGCATTGTGGTAACGGGATACAATGCAGGTTATTTTAGAACAAAATGAAACAAATTATAGAACAGTGCAGCACAGGAACAGGCCCTTTGGCCCAGGATGTCTGTGCCGACCATGATGCCAAATTAAACTAACCCTATCTGCCTACAGATGATCCGTATCCCTCCATTCCCTGCTGTCGTGTCTGCCTCCACCACTACCCCCGACAGCCCATACCAGGCAGCCACCACTCTTAACAAAAAACATACTTGCCTTGCACATCTCCTTTAAACTCTCCCTCTTACCATAAAGCAATGCCCTCTCGTCATTTGATGGGGGGGGGGGGGGGGAGGTGGGGAAGACTATCTACCCTATCTATGTCTCTCATGATTTTATAAACCTCTCTCAGGTCTCCCCTCAGTCTCTGATGATCCAGAGAAAATAATCCAATTTTGTCCAACCTCACCTTGTAGCCAACACTATAATCCAGGCAACATCCTGGTGAACCTCCTCTCCAAAGTTTCCACATCCTTCCTGTAATGGGCCAACCAGAACTGCACACAACACTCCAAATGCAGCCTAACCAAAGTTTTATACAGCTGCAATGTGACTTCCTGACTCTTACACTAAGTGCCCCAACCATTGAAGGCAAGCACACCACATGCTGCCTGTGCACCCTATCTACTTGTACGGCCACTTTCAGGGATCTAAGAATTTGGACCCATAGATCCCTCTGTACATCAATGCTTCTAAGGGTCCTGCTGTTAACTGTACACGTTCCCCTTACATTTTTGACCTCCCAAAGTGCAACACCTCACACTTGCCCAGATTTAACTCCATCTACCATTTCTCTGCTTATATCTGCAACTGATCTATATCCTGCTGTATCCTTTGGTAATCTTCTTCACTATTTCCACCAATTTTTGTGTCATCACAAACTTACTAACCCACCTGTCTACATTTTCGTCCAAGTCATTTATATATGTCACAAACAACAGAGGTCCCAGCACTGATCTTTGCAGAACACCACTGGTCACAGATCTCTAGCCAGAATAATACCTCTCAACCACTATCCTCTATGGCCAGGCCAATTTTGAATCCAGTCCACCAAGTCACCATGGTTCCTTTGTGCCTTAATCTTCCTGATCAGTCTATCATGAGGGACCTTGTCAAATGCCTTACCAAAGTCCTTGTAGACAACATCTACTACTCATCAATCATCTTTTTCACCTCCTCAAAAAACTCAGTCAAGTTTGTTTGTTAGACATGACCTACCCCACACAAAGCTGTGCTGACTCTCCCTAATAACTCAATGCTTTTCCAAAGGTGAGTAAATCCTATCTCGAAGAACTCTGTCTGAAAGCTTCCCCACAACTGATGTGAGGCTCGCTGGCCTATAATTTCCTGGATTATCCCTATGCCCTTCTCAGACAAAGGAATGACATTGATTAATCTCTAGTCCTCTGGGACTCAGCTGTGGCTGGAGAGGATACAACAATCTTTGTCAAGGCCCCAGCAATCTCCTTGCCTCTCTCAAGAACCTGCGATAGATCCCATCAGGACCTGGGGACTTACCCACCGTAATGTTCTTCAATAGATTCAAAACCACCATCTTCTTGATCTCAACATGCCCTAGATTGTTAGCATACCCCACACTGAGCTCATTATCCTCTATGTCCTTTTCCTTGGTGAATACCAATGCAAGCTACTCGTATATTACCTTGCCCTCATTTTCTGGCTCCTTTATCCCTGAGTGGTCCTACTCTCTCTCTGGCTGCCCTTTTGTTGATAATGTAAAGTGCCTTTGGATTTTCCTCAGTCAATTTCATGGCCCTTTTGGCCCTCCTAATTCCCTGCTTGAGTTCTTTCCTGCTTTCTTTATATTCCTTAAGGGCCCTGTCTGATTTCAGCTTCCTAAACTATGCTTCTTTTAGCTTTTGACTAAATTTACTACATCTCTCTTCATCTAAAGTTCCTGAACTTTGCCATCCTTGTCTTTCCTACTGGAACATGCCTGTCCTGAATTCTGATCAGATGGTCTTTAAACAACTCCCACATGACAGATGTGGACTTGCCTGATCACAGCCACTCCCAGTCTACTCTCCCCAGCTCCAGTCTGATAATTTGCCTTCTCCCAGTTTTGCACAGTCCCCAAGGTCCAGTTGTATCCTTATCCATAACCATCTTAAAATTTAAGGAGTTGTGATTACTGTTCCCCAAATGCTCTCCCACTCCCAATCACCTAGCCGGGCTCTTTTCCCAATACGAGGTCTGGTATGGCCTCTCCTCTAGATGAATTGTCTATGTAATTAACATTATTACAATTCTAATTCATACACCCCTTCCCATTCCACTGACACCTGCCAGTATCGCATCACAAACTGAAGTCTCTTGGCACATCTAGCCGGAGGGTGAAATCTCCCCACAGTGGCATTCCCAGTAATGCTTGCTCTTGGTCTAAAATCTCACCACAGTCCCACATTTTCCCAGCATCACGTCTGGAGTTGATTCTCCCTGAAGTTATAATCATCCACCTCTCCCAGTATCTGAGACTGAAGCCCCCCCCAGTAACAGAGTCCTCCCAATCCCTGAGCTTAAACCGAAATCTTCCTGCGGTCAAACTCCTCCCAAAGCAACTGGAATGTATCCTCTGTTCTCTCCCCAAGTCCTGGTTATGATTTGCAAGTTAATTATTGCTTGTGCTTCCAACAGATCCTGGGTAAAGCGTACACTGTTCTGAGTGACAAGGAGCAGCGCGCAGTGTATGATGAGCAGGGTATCATCGATGAAGAAGCGGATGTCTTAACACAGGATCGTGACTGGGAGGAGTATTGGAGACTTCTGTTTAAAAAGGTACCGGCAAAAGTGACTCAAAGAAATTTGGGAGACTTGAAATCAAGAACCTCAGGAACTGATGTGATTGTTGGAAAAAAATCACTCCCATTAGACTGACTGGCCTGTAATTACCTGACTTATCTCTGTTGCCCTTCACAGAAAATGTTGTAAGTGCTTGGCAGGTCAGACAACGTTTGACAAATCACCCTTTGAGGTCAATGACATTCCATTTCACCAGAAAGGTCATTGAACTGCAATACTGAGACTACCGCTCCCTGCACGGCTGCTGTCTGACCTGCTAAGTGTTTCCAGCATTTCTGTTCTCACCTCAAGTTTACAAGGATGTCTGAAGGAGAGAATTACACAGTAATCCCGCATATTGATTGTTCAGAAATCCTGTTGCTTTAGTATCGGGCTCACTCAGTGAGTGTGAGCAGGGTGTGAGGCCAGAGCCAGGATCCAGAGTGCTTGCATCTTTGTTTGTTTTGATATCTTGAAATTTATAAGCAGCAACTTGTCAGATTCTATTCTGTACTGCCTTTAAACTCACTGGATAATATACCACTGTGTTACAAGTTTAAAACAAAATTAAATGGAAATTTGTGGGTTTGCATAACATCCAATAGTCCAGAAACATGGAGTAACATCCAATAGTCCAGAAGCTCTGGGAGTCTGGCACCACCAAAAGTCACAAGGATACCAGGTTACCATATCTGTCTGAATGCCTTGATCGTACTGTGATATGCCACTGCTCTGGGTACCTGTACTTACACGTGCATATCTTCCTGCAGGCTTAGTTAGATTTGGTTTGCTGCATTGTACTTTTCTGCCAGTTTTCTGAGTGACCTTCCCATACTTGAATTATTGTGCCCAGGTCACAGTTGCTGATATTAAGAACTTTGAAGATAAGTACAAGGGATCTGAAGAGGAGATGACGGATATAAAACAGGCATATATGGAATTTAAGGGGGACATGGACAGCATCATGGAGTCAGTGTTGTGCGCAACAACTGGGGATGAATCGCGGATACGAGAAATCCTAGAGAACGCCATCAAGGCGCGAGAGCTTCCAGCATACACTGCGTTTACCAAAGAGAGCATAAGTAAACAGAGAGCCCGCAAGAGGCGGGTAAGGAAACAGATATTTTGTTTGTGATTAATCTGCTCATTTTTCCAAGCTATTCGGTTATAAAATCTAGAAATAGGAAATATATATTTCCTATTTCTATATTTATTTCTTTTTTTGACTCTCAACTGGCACTAATATTATGGTTATTTTGTCATGTTAATTTATGTTTATCATGCACTTCTTCATGTCAGAGTGACAAAGAAGCGAAAGAAGCAGAGGCGGCGAGACTGGAGTTGGGGCTGGAGACCGGGGCCGACTCTCTCCGATCACTGATCCAGGTAAGTGAGACGGCAGCACTGGTGACACACTTGGACCCTGATATCCTAGGTCAGAGGTTGTCTCCTGTAATTGTAATCCTTTCTTTAATATACAGCATATTTTCTCCTTTAAGTTTTAAAGATATCTAAATCAGCTCGTACTCCCAATGTTCATGGACTCTCAAACTAATTGTACCTGTGGCAACATGAGGGCAAAGAGTGGGTGAGAGATATCACTGTCACATAAGATTAAGGAAAAAAAAAGAAGCATTTTGTACGTATATGAAGGGCAGGAGGTTAATCAGGGGAAGAATAGGGCCCATTCGGGACCAAGATGGCAATCTGTGCGTGGGGCCAGAGGGTGAAGGCGAGTGAGATCTTAGCTGAATACTTCTCATCGGCATTCACGACGTGCTGGTTGGAAAATTTAGAGGGGGAGATGACGAAATTCTAGAATGTGTTATCAGTAAAAAGGAAGAGTTATTACATGGTTTACAGGTGGATAACTCCCCAAGGCCTAATGAGATTATCACAGGCAGCTATGGGAGGTGAGGAAGGAGGTTGCTGGGGCCTCAGGTGAGGTGCCAAATGGACAGCTGGTGTGGTAGCCTTATTCAAGAAAGGCAGAAGGATAAGCCAGGTAATTACAGGTCTGTGAGTCTAACCGGCGGCAGCGAAGTTATTGGGCACATCTCTGAGGGGCAGGATTAATCTGTACTTGGGCAGAGTACATCAAAGATATTCAACTTGGATTTTTTCGGGCGAGATCCTGCCAAACACATTTAATTGAGTTTTTCAGAGAGGTAGCAAACACAAAATGTGTTGATGAGGGCCATGCGGGTGATATAGTAAAGCCTTTGACGAGATCCCACGTAGGAGACAGGTCCAAAAGGTTGAAGCCCATTGGGTGCAGGGCAAGTTGGAAGATTGGTTCCAAAACTGGTTTTATAATAGGAGGCAGGGAGTGATGGTGGAGGGTTGTCTTTGTAATTGGAAGCCTGTGGCCAGTGACAGTGGAACCCTGACTGATTCATCAAGACATTAATGATTTGGATATGAATGTAGGAGGTGTCATTAGTAAGCTTGTAGGTACACAAAAATTGGTGGTGCTGGTAGCGAGGAGGATAGGCTTAGGCTTGCAGATGATGTTGATCAGTTAGTAAGGTGGGAGGGCAATGGCAGGTGAAATGCCACTTGATACGTGCACGTTGTGATGCACTTTGGAAAGAATAATAAGAACCATAGAACAATACAGCACGATACAGGCCCTTCGGCCCACCATGTTGTGCCGACCTTCAAACCACACTTAGGACTATCTAACCCCTTCCTCCCACATATCCCTCTATCTTAAATTCCTCCATATGCTTATCTAACAATCTCTTGAACTTGTCCAATGTATCAGCCTCCACCACTACCCCAGGCAGCCCATTCCATGCAAAAACCACTCTCTGGGTGAAAAACCTCCCTCTGACATCTCCCTTGAACTTCCCACCCAATACCTTAAAGCCATGCCCTTTTGTTTTGAGCATTGGTGCCCTGGGAAAGAGGCACTGGCTGTCCACTCTATTCCTCTCAATATCTTGTTATACCTCTATCATGTCTCCCCTCATCCTCCTCCTCCTCTCCAATGAGAACAGCCCTAGCTCCTTTAGTCTCTCCGCATAATCCATACTTACTAATCCAGGCGGCATCCTGGTAAATCTCCTCTGCACCCTTTCCAATGCTAATAAGGGTAGAGCAAGGCCAAGGATCCCTGACGGTGGCATCACAGGTAGATAAGGTGGCGAAAAAGGCATGCAGGATAGTTGCTCCATTATCCAGGGCCTAGAATTTAAGAGTAGGGAGGGTACAACCTTATAAAACATTGGTCAGGCCACAGTTAGAATGTTGTGTACAGTTCTGGTTCCCACTCAAGATTCAAGATTTGCTTTATTGTCATTTTTCTGAGTATTTACATACACAAAAAAACAAAATACTGTTTCTCACCAGCTCATATCAGTGCAACAAAAAGAACAGCGATAAATATCTAAAGTAGTCTACAAAAACATCTCTAAAACAAAACTAAAAACATATCAACACCACATATTCATATCTGTTTCATATTCATATCTGTTAAAGTGCGTTTCTGTATTAATAAGAGCTTATTCAGCTGGAGATGAAGTTCAACGTATCAGGTAACTAACTATCAAACTGTTTCTGTATTGATGAGAGTATGTACGTGTGTGTGGAGGGAGAGCTTGTCAGTGGAAGGGGACACAGTCCATTTATGATCCTGACTGTTTGTGGGGGGAAAAGCTGTTCAGCATCCTACTAGATCTAGAGCAGATGCTCCTATATCTCTTCCCCAACGGCAGGAGGGAAAACAGGTTGTGAGAAGGGTGATGAAAGTCCGTAATGATGGCCGTAGCTGTGAACGCAGTGTTGCTGACAGATCTCCATCAAAAAGGGGAGAGGGGCACCAATGATCCTGCCAGCTGTCTTCACCATCCTACTGAGCTGCTGTTGTTCGTAGGCCTTGCAGCTACCAAACCAGGAGGTGAGGCAGTAGGTCAGGATGCTTTCAATGGTGCCCCTGTAAAAAGTGATGAGGTATGGAATAGGGAGGCCTGCCTTTCTGAGTCTCCGGAGGGCGTAAAGCTGCTGCTGGGCTTTTTTAACAATGGCTGCAGTGTTAATAGTGGAGGTCAGATCATCCGTTAGGTGAACCCCCAGGAACTTAATGTTGCTGACCCTCTCCATAGCAGTACCATCAATAGTCAGCGGTGTATGATCATGCTTGCCAGCCCTCCTAAAATCAATCACCATCTCCTTTGTTTTGTCCACATTGTGGGCGAGATTGTGGAATCTACACCACACTGTTAGCTGCTCCACCTCCCTCCTATATGCAGACTCATCATTGTCACTGACGAGACCCACCACTATTGTGTCATCTGCAAACTTAATGATGTAGTTGGTGCTGAATCTAGCAATGCAGTCGTGTGAGCAGCCTAACAGTAAAGGGCTCAGGGCGCAGCCTTGAGGTGAGCCTGTGCTCACTGAGATGATTCCCGATGTATGACTGCCAACTCTAACTATCTGCTGCCGCTGTGTCAGGAAATTTGAGGACCCAATTGCAAATGCCAGTGTCCACCTCTAACAGCCTCAGCTTTCCCACCAGCTGTTGTGGAATGATCGTGTTAACTGCTGAGCTGAAGTTGATGAAGAGGATCCTGGCGTATGTATTCTTCCCCTCCAGATGTGACAGTGTGAGGTGGAGCAAAGTGGAGGTTGCATCCTCTGTGGATCGATTGAGTCTATATGCAAACTGTAGGGGATCTAAGTTTGCAGGGAAACAGGTCTTAATATGCTGCATGACCAATCGCTCAAAGCATTTCATTATTATTGGTGTCAGGGCCACAGGGCGGAGTCATTCAGGAGGCTGCGTTTGCTTTAGGGACAGGGATACTGAGGGCACTTTTGAGGCAGGTGGGCACCGCTGCCTGGCTGAGCGAGATATGAAGATGTCTGCAAAGACATCCTTCAGCTGCTCTGCACAATCCTTTAAAACACGTCCAGGAATGTTGTCCGGCCCCGCAGCTTTCCGTGGATTGACGCTGGCGAAGGCCTTTCTCACTCCAGCTGTAGACAGCTGAAGTACCTGGTCTCTTGATGATGGTGGAAGCATCTGTGCCTGAACGGTGTTGTTTGCTCAAAACCTGCATAAAAACATTGTTTATCTGGTAAAGAGGGATCATTGTGACATATCCGCGGGGGGGAGCTTGTAGTCGGTGATTGTTTGAACTCCCTGCCACAAACGACGTGTATCTTTATTGTTCGTGAAGTGGCTGTTAAGTTTCTGTCCATACAGCCTCTTCGCCTCCCTGATCCCCCGGGACAAGTCTTTCCTTGCTAATCTATATGCAGCATTGTCCCCAGATTCAAATGCAGCATTACGGTCTCTCAACAGTGAACAGACTTCCCCAGTCAACCAAGGTCTCTGATCGGCGCGCACCTTGATGGCTTTGACCACAGTCACGTCATCTCTGCAGTTATTGATGTAGCCAATGACGGTCTCTATGTCTTCCTGCAAGTCAATGACATTGTCAGATGTTGCTGCCTCTTTAAAGATACCCCACTGTGTACTTTCTAAACAGTCTTGCAATGCTGAAATTGCTTCCTGTGGCCATATTTTAACTTCTCTGACCACTGGCTTGTCTTGTTTCACCCTAGGTCTATATGCAGGTGTGAGCATGACAGCTAGGTGGTCAGACTTACCAATATGGGGAAGGGGGGGCTACTCTGTATGAGTTTATGATGTTTGTATACACCAGGTCTAATGTGTTATTGCCCCTAGTTGCAAAGTCCACATGCTGATAAAATCTTGGCAAAACAGACTGAAGGTTTGCCTGGTGAAATCTCCAGCTCCTATGAAGAAAGCATCAGGGTGAGCCATCTGCTGCACTCTGATATTGTTGTAGAGCTCATTCAGAGCCTCCTTCACATTAGCACTCGGTGGTACATAAACTGCCACTATAATAATCACCGTCAACTCCTGCGGCAAGTAGAAGGGTCGGCATTTCACAGTCAAGAGCTCTACATGTGGTGAGCAGAGTGTAGAGACCACCTCGGCATCTTGGCACCACAATTTATTGATATAAACAGCCAGGCCGCCTCCCCTGAGCTTACCAGATAGCAAAGCTACTCTGTCTGCTCTATGGAGTATTAACCCCTCCAGTTGACTCATGGCGTCTGTAATGTTTTGATTAAGCCAAGTCTCTGTAAAAACGAAGACACAACAATCCCTCACGCTGCGTTTGGAAGCTCTCCAAAGTCTAATATAGTCCATTTTGCTGTCTAGTGAACAAACATTTGCTAGCATGATTGTAGGAACTGCCGGCGTGTGTGGATTAGTGATTAGCCTAGTGTGCACTCCTCCGTGCTTGCCCCACTTCCGCCTCCTGTCGCACCGCTTACGATGTTTCCTCACCGGTGCTATTCCAGGCACGACTGCGGACTCCTTTGGGCCTACTCAGCGTAGCAGTCCAAGCTCGCTCAGCACACTCAGCCGGTGTTCCTCATAACAAAGGACTTTGTTACGGATGTCCAAAAGAAACTGACGGTCATACACACACTTTCCTTTCACTCCTCTCACTTCACTCAAGGACAAAAGCACTGCATAATCACCAGGAGAGGCTGCCGCAAACATCGGTTGTGCCGCCATCTTAAAAAGAAAAGACCCAGAGGAATGGGAAGAAGACCCAGACTCTGTAGGAAGGATGCAATGGCACTGGACAGGCTGCCAGGAAGATTCACTAGGGTGTTGCCTGGGATAGAGCATTTCAGATGGGCTGGTGGGAGGGGGACCTGACACAAGGGTCATAGATAGGGTAGACAGTGAGAAACTTTTCCCCATAGTGGTGCCATTTAAACTCGACTGCACAGATTTAGGATAAGGCTTAAAAGGTTAGAAGAGATGTGAGGAAGAATTTTTCACCCAGAGGGTGGTAGGAATCTGGACCACACTGCCTGAGAGGGTGGTGGAGGTCGCGATTCTCACAATACTTAAATATCTAGACGCGCACTTAAGTTGTTGAGGCAAAGCAGGCTCCAGACTAAGTGCCAGTAAGTGGATCAGCATAGATAGGTACCTGATGACCGACGTGGTCTGAAGGGCCTGTTTGTTTGCTGTATCGTTCTTATGACTTGAGCAGGAAGATCAGGGGCTTCCTCCTCCATCTCCCGTTGCTGGTGGTGCGACGGTTGCTGAGGAGAGGATCAGGTGGGCTATTGTTGGAGCTGGGGGCAGTCAGAGGGCAGACTGTAGGAGGAGTGGTGACGGGACGATGGCCAGAAGGTTAGGGATGAGAGGGAGGATTTTGGCTGCAGTGTCAGTGATAAGCAGGGGGTGGGTGCTCAATTGGGGACATGGAGGGAGTAAAAATTCTTATTTTAAAAAAAAGCGAATGCTGTCGAAGCAAAATGCTGGAAGCACTCAGCAGGTCAGGCAGCAAGGCAGATGTGTCACAGGATCCTTGACCTGAAATGTTAATTCTTTTCCCTTTCCCAAGCCGCTGCCTGACTTGCTGAGTGTATCCAACACTTTGTTTTTAGTCCAGTCTAGCAGTGTTGTTTGTTTTCTCCACTGTAAGCAGTGGGGATTCGCTGTTAGTTCTGACTCCCTTGCTCTCAATGCTGATAGAAATTTATAAAATGATGAGAGGCAGAGACAGGGTAAACAGCCGGGATCTTTCTCCCCAGGGTCGAAGTGTCTAATACTGGAAGGTGTGCATTTAAGGTGAGGGGGGGAAGGAGATGTGAGGGGCATGTTTTATTTTACAAAGAGAGTGGTGGGTGTCTGGAATGTGCTGCCAGGGATGGTGCCGGAGGCAGATAGGAGTTTAAGAGTCTCTTAGACAGACGCATGAATGTGCAGAGAATGGAGGAATATTGACCATGTGCAGGCGAAAGAGATTGGGTGTCATGAATTTAATTAGTTCAGCACAACATCATGGGCTGAATGGATGGGGAAAGTTGCAAGTGTAGGAAAGTGGAAGTCTTCACTTTGGACTAACAAGGAATAGAGCAGTACTTGTAAATGATGAAAGCTTGAATTAGTGAAAGTCCAAAGAGGTCTGTGCATTCAGATCAGTAAAATGTCATGAATGGACTTAGAAAATAGTCAAGTGGCTAAAAGAATACAAGACCTTGTTGTCTGGAAGGCTGCCATATAAGGCAGGTAAAGTCATATCAAATCATTGAACATTCTGCTGAGTAACGATTCTATGTGCAACTCCTCCGTAAATAAAGCAGCCATCCCCACCTGCAACGAGACCTAGGCCTGGGCTGGTAAGTTCCAAGTAACATTTTGCAGCACCTGGATACCAGGCAAACACCATTTCCAGCAGGAGAGAATCTTTCTTTTTCAATCTTTTTATTAGTTTTCAAATTAATACAGATTGATATATAAAATCGATGTTTGTACATGTAATACAAAGAGATCAGGAGAACAATCATGGTATAGATAATCATAAAGAACAATAAAATATAAAAAATCTGTAGATCCAACAATCTCTTAGTAAATGAATATAATATGAAAGGAAAGAAAAAGATTTAGTATATAAATTTTTAAAAAAAGAGAGGAAAAAACCCCAAATCAATAAGAAAAATTGTAAACAATATAAACTAAACTAAACAGAAAAATTGCAAAAAAAAACAAACAACAAAAAAAAACTGGACTAAAATTTCTCAGTGGAAACAGAGCAATATTATGTTGTCAGCTCCGTTCCTCTAAGTTGGAAAGTTATTGAAAGGGGATCTACATCATGTGAAAATATTGAATAAATGGACTCCAAATATCTTCAAATTTAAGCGAAGGATCGACAGTACCACTCCTAATTTTTTCCAAGTGTAAACATGATATAGTTTGAGAGAACCATTGAAAAGTAGTAGGGGGTATTGGATCCTTCTATTTAAGCAAAATGGATCGTTTGGCCATTAATGTAACAAAGGCAATCATACGGTTAGCGGAAGCAGATAAATGGCCAGACTCTATCCTTGGTAATCCAAAAATTGCAGTGTTAGGCTGAGGTTGTAAATCAATCTTCAATACATTTGAAATAATGTTAAAAATGTCTTTCCAATATTTTTCCAAAAGAGGGCAGGACCAAAACATATGTGTCAAAGAAGCCACATTCAATTTACATCTGTCACATATAGGATTTATATGGTGATTAAAAACGAGCTAACTTATCTTTTGACATATGGGTCCTGTGAACTACCTTAAACTGCATCAAAGTGTGTCTGGCACACATTGAAGATGTACTAACTAAATGAAGAATTTTCTTCCAAGTCTCTGTAGGTAAAGATGTCTGGAGTTCGCTTTCCTATTCATTCTTAATTTTGTCCAATGATTCTGGTCGTATTTTCATAATTAAATCATAGATTATTGCTATCAAGCCCTTCTGATAAGGATTAAGACCTAACATTTTTTCCATAATTTCAGTTTTGTAAGGTGTGGGAAAAGAGGGTATAGTAGCTTTTAAGAAATTTCTAATCTGCAAATATCGAAAAAAGTGTGATCTAGGCAAATTGTATTTGTTAGACAATTGTTCAAAAGATGAAAAACAGTTATCAATGAATAAATGACGAAAACATACTATTCCCTTTTCCATATGGAAAAAGCTGAGTCAACTCTGGATGGATGAAAGAAAAAATTAGATTGAATGGGACTTGACAGGTTAAATTTATTCAATCCAAAAAATTTGTGAAATTGAAACCATATTCGTATTGTATGTTTAACAACTGGGTTAGTCATATGTTTACTTAATTTGGTAAGTGCAAAAGGGAGTGAAGCTCCTAAAATAGAAACTAATGAAAATTCAAGTACTGATTGGAGCATTGAATTACATCTAAATATTGTATCCAGAAAATTAAATATCTGATCTTAATTGCCCAATAATATAATCTAAAGTTAGGTAAGGCCATACCACCATCCTTTTTTAGTTTTTGTAAATATTTCTTACTTAATCTTGGGTTTTTATTCTGCCAAATATATGAAAGAATTTTAGAATCAATAGTGTCAAAAGAAGATTTCAGGACAAAAGTTGGAATCGCTTGAAATAAATATAAAAATTTTGGTAGAATATTCATCTTAACCGCATTAATTCAGCCTACCAATGATAGAGACAGTGGGGACCATTTAGTAAGTAATTGTTTAACATGGTCAATTAAAGGCAATAGATTAGCTTTAAATAAGTCCTTATGTTTCTTGGTAATTTTAACACCTAAATACATAAAATAGTTACCAATCTAAAAGGTAATTGGCTATAAATTGCAGTTTGCATATTCAATGGAAAAAGTTCACTCTTATTAAGATTTAATCTATAGCCAGAAAAAACACTAAACTGATCTAGTAGTGATAGTACTGCGGGGATAGATTCGTCTGGATTAGAAATATAAAGTTACAGGTCATCTGCGTTGATAGATATCTTATGAATCTTCTGTCCGCAAGTAATGCCACATATATTTGAAGAGTCCTGGAGTGCAATAGCCAAAGGTTCTAAAGCAATATCAAATAATAAAGGGCTTAACGGGCAACCTTGTCTAGTACCTCAAAAGCCTAAACAAAGGAGATCTTTGATTATTAGTAAGTATTGAAGCCATAGGTGTATAATAAATCATTTTAATCATAGATATAAATTTAGGGCTAAAATCAAATTTTTGAAGTGTAGTGAATAGATATTCCCATTTGACTCTTGTCAAACGCTTTTTCAGCATCTAGTAAAACAACACATTCTGGGATTTGGGATGAAGGGGTATATATAATGTTCATTAATCTCCTAATATTAAAATGTAAATAACGATTCTGAATAAATCCTGTCTGGTCTTCAGAGATAATTTGTGGGAGAACCTTTTCCAGTCTAAAGGCCAATATTTTGGAAAATATTTTGGAATCTACATTTAATAAAGAAATAGGTCTATAAGATGCACAATCAGTGGGATCTTTATCCCTTTTAAGAATTAAAGAAATAGTTGCTTCATAGAAAGATTGTGGTAGTTTACCCACTGATAGGGCATCTTTAAAAATTTTGGCTAACCAGGGAACAAGAATATCAGAAAAGGATTTAAAAAATTCAGCTGTATATCCATCAGGGCCAGGTGCTTTACCCGAATTCATTGAAAATATTACTTTCTTTATTTCTTCCTCCGAAATGGGAGCATCTAATGTAGAACATTCATTTAAAGATAGTTGGGGAATCTTCAGATCTCTTAAAAATTCATGTATTAAAGTAGGATCCTCAGGGGATTCTGATTGGTAGAAAGAAGAATAAAATTCTTGAAAGGATTTGTTGATTTGAACATGATCTATAGTGTAGGTACCATCTGGTTTACGAATTTTATTAATCTGATGTTTAGATAAAGTAGCCCGCAATTGGTTGGCCAATAATTTACTGGATTTGTCACCATTTATATAAAATTGACTTTTGTTTTTAAGTAGTAGATTTTCAATTGAAGATGTTAGTAATAAACTATGTTGTAATTGGAGTTCTGTTCTCTTTTTAAAGAGCTCCAGATTTGGAGTATTAGAATATTTTTTATCGATTTCTTTAATCTTGTCAATATACGTAATTCATTATTAGTTCGTTTTTTCAAACCAGCGGAATATGAAATGATTTGACCACGGATATATGCTTTAAAAGTATCCCATATTATCCCACTGGAAACTTCTTCAGTAAAATTAGATAAAAACAATGAAATCTGTTCTTTAATAAATTGGACAAAATCTGAGTTGTAATAGAGAATTAAATCGCCATTGTCTGACATCAAAGGATACATCTGGTAATTTAATTGATAAAGTCAATGGTGCATGATCAGAAATGGCAATTGCATCATATTTGCAGTCCGTAATAAGTGGAGCTAGTCTAGCATCAATTAAAAAAAATCAATCCTCAAGTAGTTATGGTAGACATGAGAAAAGAATGAAAATTCTTTATCATCTGGATGTAGAAATCTCCAAGCATCTAAAATTCCAGATTCAACTAAAAAGGAATTAATAAATACAGTGGATTTGTTTGGAAGTGCAGGATTTGACACAGCTCTCTCCATCAAAGGGATGAGACAACACTTAAAATCTCCACCCATAATTACAGTGTATTCATTTAAATTAGGAAAAAATGCAAACAGAAGTTTAAAAATTCAGGATGATCTACACTGGGTGCATGAACATTAACCATGACAACTTTTTTATTATGAAGCAAACCAGTAATTAATAAAAAATCTACCATTTGGGTCTGATATTGTTTCATGATGGACAAATGAAATTGAGGAGTCTATAAAAATAGAAACTCCTTTCACCTTTGCTTGTGAATTCGAATGGAACTGTTGACCCCTCCAAAATCTAAAAAAAACATTGATTATCTTTCTTCCTGATGTGAGTCTCCGGAACGAAAATAATCTGAGCATTTAATCTATGAAAAACTTTAAAAATCTTCTTGTTTAAGTGGATTTTTTAAACCGTTAACATTCCATGAAATAAAATTAATAGCCTTATCCATTTTAACAGATTAAAAAACATATGGTATGTAAAGGGTTAATCTTGGTATTTCCGAGTCTTACCAACAGGAAGAAGTAAAAAAAAATGTTCAAAGAGGAAGCAGATGTAACGACAATTTAGAAAACTTTGTAGTTTAGTCCAGAAGAGAAAAAACAAAAAAATCCCATGCCCCTCCCCCAACAGCCCGAAAACTGGCCAATAGGCAGCCAGAAAGCCTCCCTCTAATTGAACTAACCCCAGTTCTATCGGTGGCAGTAGTCCAAATTGAAAAATACATAAACCACCCATGTTTTGTCTAAAACTGAACAACATAATACAAACAGAGATATTGAACTCAAGATAGTTGTGAGATTGAAACAGAGCCAAAGGGCGTTCACAGCCGACAATTAAAAAAAAGCTTTAATAATTATTTTGAAAAGAAAGCAAACGATCAGTCATTTTGTTAAATTCTTAATTGTTATTAAAACAAAACATGAAAAATATTAAAGGAAGAAAAAAGAGGTTTAAATCTAAAAATTAATTAGATAATAAAACAAGTAGGTAGTAAATCAAAGGAAAAACACTGTCTCTTCTGCATTTCTTAGCTTCTAAAATTAAAAGCTAATTCAAAAGAAAATTCTTGGCTTCTTGAATGGATTTAAACCATTTGTGAGATTTGTCAGGTAATGAAGTTCTCAACCTTGCTGGGAATAATAATGCAGGATGATAATTGCTGTGATAGAGACGAGCCATAATTGGTTTGTAGGTCAGCCTTTCTTTCACAACTTCTGGGGTGTAATCTTCAACTATTGGAAACTTCCATTGTTTAAATTGAATCGTTGCACGTCTACGAGCGGTACGAATCAGGAGCTCCTTGACACCTGACATAATGGAATCTCAGTATTACTGGCCGAGGTTTTTGATCCGGAGCAGGTTTAGATCTTAATGCTCTGTGAGCCCTATCCAGAATGGACTGAACAGGGAACATTTCGGAACCAAACACATCGACTGAAAGATTAGAAAAGAATTCCGTAGGGTTACCAGTCTCGGTGTTCTCTGGAAAATTGATGATCCTTAACTATTTCCTCCTGCTGCGTCCTTGCAGCTCGCTGATCCTCGGCTGCTGTTTTTCCAGGTTTTGCTTCGTAGTAATTAAGGCTTTTTCAAGTGAACGGAGTTTGGCATCTCGCTCTTCACCAGCTTGGTCGAGTTCAGCAATTAATTGCATTTGTTTGGCATTCTCCTGGATAAGAGTATTTTGTTTGTCTTCAAAGTCTTTTAAAATAGACTTCAACTCGGCAAAGCTCTGATCAAACTTTCTATCCAGATTAGAAATAGCTTCCAAAGTAGGTTGGTCTCGAATACCTTTACCATTAGCAGAGGCTTTAGATCTGGTGGTCATTTTAACAGTTAAAAATCAAGATTAAACTTGTGCCAGTATTGTAAAAGACTTATTAAAGGGTGGTAAATAATAGATGGAAAAGTGCCTGGACCAAAGCCAAGTTATGACTGAGTCCATCAATCGCCACCAGCAGACTTTGAGCAGGAGAGAATCTAACCATCTATCACCACCATCACCTCAAGGGCAGTCATAAAAATTGTACATTCCTGTCTCATCGTACATTCCACCTGGACTAGTGTGGGAGCAGGTTTTATTTGGAGGAGATCTTTTGAGCATTAGCTGAGTTACTGTTTGTATCTTTATATCCTCAGAAGAAGCAGAAGGACCGAGAGAAAGAGATGAACAGTTTCTTGGCTGCAATGGAAGCCAAGTACTCTGGACCCCCTCAGAAAGGTGGGAAAAAAGTTGCCAAGAAAGGGAAGAAATAAGAGAGCAGCAGTGACGGTGCCGTACGTCCACACACAGCAGCAGGAGTCTGAGTTCTCGGATGTGAAGAGCCAGTATTGATGTCTGCCTTGGACAGTTGATATGTATCTTGACTTTCTGAGAATTACTGTTTCCCACTAATTTTGTTATCTTGTGTAATCTGTACTGAACCATTCTCCCTCCACGGTGCAAGTCTGTCGGGATGTAAAGGGGAAGGGTCCTGACCAGATGGTCTTGTTTTGTAGTAACTATTTCCTGGAAACATATAATTATTTTTTGGATGCGATTGTTATTTAAATGGGAATTCAGTGTCGATAACATTCTGATGAAATAATACTTCATCATGTACAGCTTGTTTCACTGAACCCTATATTGACACCCACTCCCTCCAACTCCGATTTTTAACTGACATATCTCTCCAGTGACATTAAGTAAAAGTATTTGCTGCAGTAAGTTACGTCAGTTATCTTGTGCACACTGATTGGCACACACAGGAATGGAAATCCTTCCAGTTCAGACTTTCCCAGTTCCTCAGTGCCTCTTACAGGCCTGTAGTGTAACTATTGAGTGTTTGGCAAAACTATAAAGAGTGTTGACTGACAGCTGGCAGATGTGTGACTTTTGATTGTTTAATTTTATTAAGTTAATGCTCCACAATTCAACACTTTCTTACACAACTTTTCTTTTGAGGTATCACTGTTTACATCACTTGTAATAAATGTTTCTACCCTGATCTTCCATTTAATGGACAATTGTAAGAAGCTTAAAGCAAGATGGGCACTGTTGGAGATGGCTGGGAAAGTTGCAGTCAGGCAGATTTTGTCTTCGATCAGTGATTTTTGCTTATCTCTGGGATGCCAGTGGTGTGATCTACTTCGGCCACATTAAGAGGTAATAAATCACCCCATAGAATCCCTGTAAATGGGCACTGAACTTGGGCGAGAGGCAGTGAGGGATGGAGGGAACAGTAGTAAATTCTCTCTGAATTTGCTTCACACTAAAGTTCCAAACTTCATTGTGCGATGTAATAAAAACTGCTGGGGGGTTTCAAGAGCACAAGGTCCCCCACCCACAATCTAATGGAGAAAGGGATGTTTCAGGAGTGCTGCACACTGTAGATATCCTGGGATCTAATTCTCAGGCTATGTCAGTGTGGGCTAGGGCAAGATTTGGTCCAATACAAGCTGGCAATTGGCCTGCTAAAGGAGCGATGTGCAGTGTGAAGGAGAGTATGGATCATATCTGACGTTCTGTTGGTGTGGAGCAGGGTGGAAGAGTAGGGCCAGCCGGATCCCATCTGCCTTCCTGAGTGGCTGAGGCGCTCCGGAAACATTTGGCAGTGGTCCTGTGCAGGGAGGCTGTGACTTAGCTGTGTCCAGTGGAGTGAAAGTTACGCGTGTCCCAGAGGCCCGGTTAAAAATTCCTTCTGGATATTTTCAAATTGGAGAATTCTGTTATTCCAAGTGATGTAGAAATGACCAGATTCCCCAGCGTGGCTGTCCTCTGGCATTTAATGTATCGGGCTATAGATCACCGTTCTGTTTTGGACAACAGATCTGGGTTTAAAAAAGAACCAAAACAAAAACAATGGTGTTCATTTCACATTGTTTAGTTGGTAGAAATGTCAGTTACCCCATCATAGAGTCACAGAGCTGTACAGCATGGAAACAGGCCCTTCGGCCCAACTCGTCCATGCCAACTGTTGTCCAGCGAGCTAGTCCCATCTGCCTGCATTTGGCCCAGAGCCTTCTAAACCTCTCCTATCCATGGACTTCTCCCGATGGCTTTTAAATGTTGTTAATATGTACACTTCAACCACTATTTCCGGCAGCTCATTCCAAATACGCACCACCCTTTGCGTGAAGGAGCTGCCCCTGATGTCCCTTTTAAATCTCTCACCACTGATCTTAAACCTATGCCTTCTTGTTTATGGCACCCCCTCCCTGGGGAAAAGACTATGTGCTTTCATCCTGTCTACATCCCTCACATTCTATACACCTCTATCTGGTCGCCCCTCAATCTCCTACGTTCCAGGGAATAAAGTCCTAGTCTGCACAACCTCTCCTTGTAACTCAGACCCCCAAGTCCAGGCAACACCCTGATAAATCTTTCCTGCGCTCTTTGTAGTTTAATAACATCTTTCCTATAGCAGGGTGACCAAAACTGTAGAGTACTCAGTGTAGCTTCACCAACGTCATATATAGCTACAATGTAACTTCCCAACTCCTATACTCAGTGCCCTGACTGATGAAGGCCAGTGTGCCAAACGCCGCCTTCACCACCCTGTCTACCTAAGACGCCACTTTCAACGAACTATGCGCTCCGTTCTCTCTGTTCTGTAACATTAGGTTCCTCTGTTCTGTAACATTTCCCAGGGCCCTACCATTCACCGTATAAGTCCTACCCTGGTTTGATCTCCCAAAGTGCAATACCTCACATTAATCTGGGTTGAAAGCCATTTACCAATCCTCAGCTGATCAAGATCCCTCTGTAAATTTTCATAATCTTCTACACTATCTACAACACCACCTATTTTAGTATCATCTGCAAACTTACTAACCATGCCTTGTAGAAGAAAAACTGGAGGAACTCAGCAGGCCAGGCAGCATCCGTGGAGAAAAGCAGGTGGTCAATGTTTCAGGTCGGGCTCCTACAGCCAATGCAAGCTGTGTATTCTGATTCATAACTTCTTGCTATTTAAAACTGGTTTTCCTTGTTGTTCTGTGACTCTTTGCCCATCTTATATCTATGTTCTCAACTCCCCCACCAATGGAAGCAGTTTTTCTTTACTCGCATGATGATTTTAAACACTTCTAATCCATTACCTCTCAGCCTTAAGGATGTCCGTTCACATAAATCCATAATGTGCAGTCCCCAGCACTGGACACTGTTTTCCTGTTGAGGGTGTAACAGTATTTGGTGTTCAGCACTTCCTTCCCCATTCCTTTTCATAAACCCCAGATGTTTGTCTATTAACCCCTTTCTCAGCCCACCTTCAGTGAGTTGTCCATGCTAACACACCCCTCCACTTCCTCATCCAGGTTTATAAAAATCACAAAGAGCAAGGGTCCCAGTACAGATACCTGAGATACACCACTGGTCACCGACCTCCACGCAAGAGGTCAACAACCACTCTTTGCCTTCTGTGGGCCAGCCAGTTCTGGATCCACATTGCAATGTCCCCTTGGATCCCATGCCTCCTTACTTTCTCAATAAGCCTTGCATGGGGTACCTTATCAAACGCTTTGCAGAAATCCATATACACTACATCTACTGCTCTCCCTTCATCGATGTGCTTAGTCACATCCTCAAAAAATTCAATCAGGCTCGTAAGGCAGGACCTGCCCTTGACAAAGCCATGCTGACTAGGTCTTGTTGAAGTGTATCAAAATCTTCCTTGCTGTTTAGTGCATTTCTGTTATCTATCATGGACCCGTTTTAAGGCTCTGGCCTGTACACTGAAATATATGTACAAAGTACTGTCCTGGTACTAGTCCGTGGGGATACCACCGCAACACTCCATGGGTCCAAACACACTCATTCCTCACTGTTCTCTACTACCCATCCCCAAACCCATTGAAGTGATGCTTCACCAAAAGTAGTGAGTCGCAGTGTTGCACAGCACAGAAACAACGGGTGCAGCACAGAAACAACGGGTGCAGCACAGAAACAGGTCCTTCAGGCCACCCAGTGCACACCAACCATCTACGGCCATTTACAGTAATTCCATTTAATTACTGTCCAATCAATTCCCACAACATTCAGGTGCTGGGTTTTAGATGTTTCAGGAAGGACAGGGAGGGAGGCAAGAGAGGTGGGGGAGCGGCACTGTTGATCAGAGATAGTGTCACGGCTGCAGAAAAGGTGGACGTTGTGGAGGGATTGTCGACGGAGTCTCTGTGGGTGGAGGTTAGGAACAGGAAGAGGTCAATTACTTTACTGGGTGTTTTTTATAGGCTGCCCAATAGTGACAGTGATATCGAGGAGCAGATAGGGAAACAGATCCTAGAAAGGTGTGAGAATAACAGAGTTGTTGTGATGGGGGATTTTAATTTCCCAAACATCGATTGGCATCTCCAGACAGTGAGGGGTTTAGATGGGGTGGAGTTTGTTAAGTGTGTTCAGGAAGGATTCTTGACACAGTATGTAGATAGGCCTACAAGAGGAGAGGCTGTGCTTGATATTGGGAAATGAACCTGGTCAGGTGTCAGATCTCTCAGTGGGTGAACATTTTGGTGATAGTGATCATAATTCTATCTCCTTTACGTTAGCACTGGAGAGAGATAGGAACAGACAGACTAGAAAGGCGTTTACTTGGAGTAAAGGGAATTATGAGGCTCTCAGGCAGGAAATTGGAAGATTAAATTGGGAACAGATGTTCTCAGGGAAAAGTACAGAAGAAATGTGGCAAATATTCAGGGGATATTTGTGTGGAGTTCTGCATAGGCATGTTCCAATGAGACAGGGGAGTCACGAGAGGATACAGGAACCGTGGTGCACAAAGGCTATAATAAATCTAGTCAAAAGGAAAAGAAAAGCTTACAAAAGGTACAGAGAGCGAGGTAATGTTAGAGATCTGTAAGAGTATAAGGCTAATAGGAAGGAGCTTAAGAAGGAGATTATGAGAGCCAGAAGGGGTCATGAGAAGGGCTTGGCGGGCAGGATTAAGAAAAACCCTAAGGCCTTCTACAGGTATGTGAAGAGCAAGAGGATGAGATGCGAAAGGATAGGGCCTATCAAGTGCAGCAGTGGGAAAGTGTGTATGGATCCGGAAGAAATAGCGGAGGTACTTAATGAATACTTTTCATCAGTATTCACCACGGAAAAAGATCTGGGTGATTGTAGTGGCGACTTGCAGCAGCCTGAAGAGCTTGAGCATGTAGATATTAGGAAAGAGGTGCTGAAACTTTTGGAAAGCATCAAGTTCGATAAGTCGCCGGGACCGGATGAGATGTACCCCAGGCTGCTGTGGGAGGTGAGGGAGGAGATTGCGGAGCCTCTGACAATGATCTTTGCATCATCGATGGAGATGGGAGAGGTTCCGGAAGATTGGAGGGTTGCGGATGTTGTTCCCTTATTCAAGAAGGGGAGTAGAGATAGCCCAGGGAATTATAGACCAGTGAGTCTCACCTCAGTGGTTGGTAAGCTGATGGAGAAGATCCTGAGAGGCAGGATTTATAAACATTTGGAGAGGTATAATATGATTAGGAATAGTCAGCATGGCTTTGTCAAGGGCAGGTCCTGCCTTACGAGCCTGATTGAATTTCTTGAGGATGTGACTAAACACATCGATGAAAGGAGAGCAGTAGATGTAGTGTATATGGATTTCAGCAATGCATTTGGTAAGGTACCCCATGCAAGGCTTATTGAGAAAGTAAGGAGGCATGGCATCCAAGGGGACATTGCAATGTGGATCCAGAACTGGCTGGCCCACAGAAGGCAAAGTGTAGTTGTTGAAGGGTCATATTCTGCATGGCGGTTGGTGACCAGTGGTGTACCTCAGGGATCTGTTCTGGGACCCTTACTCTTTGTGATTTTTATAAACGACCTGGATGAGTAAGTTTGCAGATGACATGAAGGTTGGGGCTGTTGTGGATAGTTTGGAGGGCTGTCAGAGGTTACAGAGGGACATAGATAGGATGCAAAGTTGGGCTGAGAAGTGGCAGATGCAGTTCAACCCAGATAAGCGTGAAGTGGTTCATTTTGGTAGATCAAATATGATGGCAGAATATAATCTTAATGGTAGGACTCTTGGCAGTGTGGAGGATCAGAGGGATCTTGGGGTCTGAGTCTATAGGACGCTCAAAGCGGCTGCACAGGTTGACTCTGTGGTTAAGAAGGCATATGGTGTATTGTCCTTCATCAATTGGGGAATTGAATTTAGGAGCCAAGAGGTATTGTCGCACCTATATAGGTCCCTGGTCAGACCCCACTTGGAGTATTGTGCTCAGTTCTGGTTGCCTCACTACAAGAAAGATGTGGAAGCCATAGAGAGGGTGCAGAGGAGATTTACAAGCATGCTGCCTAGGATGCGGAGCATGCCTTATGAAAGCAGGTTGAGGGAATTCGGCCTTTTCTCCTTGGAGCTCCTTGCTCCAATTTCCTGCTGCGTCACGAAGACGTGCAGATTGGTACGTTAATTGGCCGTTATACATTGCCCCCAGTGCTGGTGGGTAGTAGAACCTGGTGGGAGTTGATGGGAATGTGGGAGAATAGGTCACGGACAAAATCAATGGGACAATGGGGTTCTTCTGTGCACTGGCACAGATGTGATGGGCTGAATATTTTCCTTCTATGTCGTAAGGAAATGTGGAAATGAAAAGGGAGGTGGATAAAGCACAGCAAGGTTTTCTCACAGCAGCTCACGGAGCGCCTTGGTCTGAGTGTGAGCTTCGGTGAACAAGGGGCCTTCGGCAAGTAGGGCGTGTAGGGTCTTTGGTTGGACAGAGTGGCATCAGTCCTGCCAGGTAGGTGGTTGGTGAATGTTTTCACCTCTTTACAGTTCAAGTACAGTGCAGGTGCAGAGGTTGGACAACATTTTAAGGGACCTTTTCCAAGTTAAAAATATGGTGACGTCAGTCTCTCAGGTTGTATGGCTTTTATCATGTGATCATTCTGCCTGCTCCTGTGGTCCAAATTAAAGAGTTTCACAAATCTGATTGAGTTATTTGTGGAGCTAACAAAGAAAGTTAATGAAGGCATAGCAGTAGACCTGGTTTATGTGGACTTCACTAAGGCTTTTGAAAAGGTCCCACATGGTAGGTTGGTCTAGAAGGTTAGGGCACAAGAGATGTGAGGCGTGTTGGCAGAATGGATCCAAAATTGACAGCGATAGTGAGGAAGTGAAGGGTTAAGAATTGCAACCATACCTATAACTGGCAAACAAAAAATATATATATATTTGCATTTATATTTCTTTAGCAAGGACTAGCAAGCTGCTGACCCACTAGTTAGGTTGGAATGTTAAGTATGTTAACTGCCTTTGTTTCGGGTAACGAACCATTCCGATATGTCAGACGGTGGCGATACTGAGTGTAATTAACATCGAGGTAAAGACTTTGTCTGAACAATGGAGGGTGATACCTGCCTTTGGAAGCCTTGACTATAACTCAATTATACTAAGACAAAAGGTGTGATAGCTGTCTCGAGATCTCTATAGCTTGACCGAAACTCGCGGCGCCGTTTGCATGGGATGTGCGTGACAATTCCTGTATAAATGTCTGTCTGCCCTTTGTTCGGGGAGAACTCTGGAAGCGACTCTTAGTGAGTGCTGAAGAGAATTCTCCTAGCGGTGCACTGCTAATAAAGGTATTTGTTCGAATCGACCTTGTGGCACTGTGTTATTTACAGCGGACGGATAGGGAAATTGATTTCGGGACGACAATTTGGCGAGCCAGCCAGGAGTCCAAGACGAGGTTTCGGAAGCAGCGTGAGCGACCAACGGGGATAACGGCCACCTGAGACGGATGGGCCCACAAGGTACGATTCACCTTGATCCCTCTCAGGCAGTCGGACACCTGATCGATCCCTTCGCTTACTGACAATCCTCTGACGGACTCCTCGCGAACCTGTCCGAGTGCCACAGGTAAGAAGGGGTTCGAGTCCCTAGTTAAGTTAAGTTCTGTTCGGGGTTCGAGTCCCCAGTTAAGTTAAGTTCCGTTCGGGGTTCGAGTCCCCAGTTAAGTTAAGTTCTGTTCAGGGTTCGAGTCCCCAGTTAAGCTAAGTTCTGTTCGGGGTTCGAGTCCCCAGTTAAGATCTGTTCGGGGTTCGAGTCCCCAGTTAAGTTCTGTTCGGGATTCGAGTCCCCAGTTAAGTCCTGTTCAGGGTTCGAGTCCCCAGTTTTGGGTTTGGGATTTTAAGTTGTGAATTTCAAGGTTTTGAGCTCTAAGTTCTGAGATCGGTTCTCCGGTACTACCACCCTGCCTTAGACCGGTTCTTAAGAGGGGAAATCCCTCACGGAAAGGTCAGGAACCTGAAGTGGGTGAAGGAAAGAGACCGATCTTATAGGTAATCGCAGCGATTCGTACCGTCCGATCGGGTAGAATACAAATATGGGACAAACTCTCGATAAGTCTGGGTCCAATACCCCACTATCTAAGTTATGTAAAGATGATCTGAAGAACGAGAGTAACTTCCATAAATTATCAGCATGCCTCAATAAGAAATTGGGAAATGAAATATAGCCATTGGGGGGAACTTGGGACGTAGATAAATGCCTAAAGGCAAAAAAGGCAATTTGGGAGCAGAATACAGGGGAAAAATGGAAACTATTAATGTCTACTTGGAGAAAAATGGCCGAAGACCTAACAAATAAATCTAAGCAGGCTAGCTGGGAACATAATGCGTGCAGAAGGGGAAGTAGTGTGTGTGATGAACAGGGAAATCCTAAGAGTTGGGGAGTCCTGAAGTCTCAGTGCGGAGACCACGATGCTGAAAGGAGCAGAAGGGAGAGAGAAGAGGTAAATGAGGTGTATAAGGAGAAGAGCAGAAATAAAAATAAAAGTAGTAAGGATAAAGTGGAGGTACCTCCCGACATGTCTGGCGTGCCCCTGTTGTTCCAAAGTAATGATATGGACGAAGAGGAGGAGGATTGGATGGTCCGACCCACAGCCCCTACCTACCCCCCAGTTTCATTGCCGCCCCCATATAATGCGGCTAGCCCACCAGCCGTCCTGCCCCTACCACCAGCGACTGCTAGCCAAGTCCCGCCTACAGGACAAGTCCATGAACCTATTGCGTCCCGAACCAGGGTGCGGCTTAGTCGAAGGGAAAGCCCACAGACAGGTGGCTCTAAGGCCACAGACAAACGACGGAGCTTTCTGGCAAGGGACAGTCCTTCAATAGATTCTCAGACGGACACCGACTCTGAATCTACCACTGATTATGGCGACCCTACAGATCCCAGCCTACCGACCATGTTGAACGGGGTTAAGGGAGCCAAGGTTAAGAAACAATTCCCCAACAGGAGTGTTCCCAATCCTGATCCAGCCCAAGCCAGTGCTAATCCTAAAATCCAAATTTACACCCCTTGGAAGCCTCAGGAGATGTGCTTAATCATGAGTCAGGCGCCCAACCGTAAAACCAACCCGGAGGATTTCATAGATTATGTGATTGGGGCAATTCAGATGTATCAGGCCGCCCCCCCAAGACCTTTTCAGCCTTTGTTGCATGGCCCTTACGACTAATGAAGTGGCACAGTGGAAAGAACACCTGGGGAACTATGCTGACTGGACAGCCTTTCAGACGGCCGTCCGACCTCAGGACCAGGTGGCCACTATTAGAACTGCCCTTCGTAAGCCCTCCAACAGCCTATTGACATAACTAAAGTTTTAGAATGCCGACCAAAACAAGGTGAGGACGGCCCAGACTTTTGGGACCGTTTCTGTTCACTTTACGGTACCTGTGCGGGGGACGATGCCTACAACAGAGGCAATGCCTCCCCCCAGTTTAACGCCCTCCTATTACAATGCATCCCTGCGGGAGTGGCCTCATCTGTCCGCACTAATGACATGAACTGGCCTGACCACACACGACAAGCCATGAGGAGGGCGCTAGTCCACTTCTGGAGTAACGGGCGCGAGTCGAAAGCCACAAAGATAAAACAGGAAATGGTGCAGAGACCCCCTCGGCCCCAACCTTCCTACTCCGACAATACGGGCTATCAAATGGAGCGGCAATTTTGCGTTCCAGAAGGGGTTGACTGGTCCGGTAAAGGATACCCACTGTACCCCAATAACTTAAGAGCCCCAGTGTACAGGCCCCCTTGTGGGCCACCACCACCACCCTCTCGTAATTACCTAGGACCCAGGGGACCCCAACAACCTGCACCGGCTAGCGCCAGGCCGACGGGATGCTACCTTTGTGGGGCACCTGACCATTGGCGGAGGGACTGCCCCCACTACCGTCATCGGCAGACCAGACCCCCTGGTAGACGACAACCTTTTTCAACCAACAACCCGTTTTCTGCCTGACTAGATGTGGAGAGTAGCCTCTCCATGTACCCTGCCCTCACCGATAACCCGGACGATGAACCCATCGTCAATTTCTTAGTTGAAGGAAAGCCGATTCCCTTTATGATAGTCACGGGAGCAAATACCTCGACCCTTGAAGCCCCTTGTATTACCCAGCATGATTTTAAACTGTCCACTGCTTCAGTTCCATTGAGCGGACTGGAGGGACAGGAAAGATCCTACCCCTTAACTGAACCCTTACAAGTTAAATTTGAAGATCAGGAATGCCTGATCCAGTTTGCAGTAACCACAAGCCTGGGGGTTAACCTAGCCGGAAGGGACTTGCTCTGCTCCTTCCAACTCAAAATACAATGCCTGGATGACAGTATTACCATTACTGGTACTAAAAACCATAGGATCCTCTGGATTCACCAGCCTCCTCAGTGGTGGACGGTGAACCTCACGAGCAGCAATTTTAACCCACCCTTGGAAACCACTGACCTGCATGTGACGCTAGCTTACGACCCCACTGGGGCCTCAAGGGAACTAGAAGGGTTGTATGCTCCTCTCCTGGGTAGCATGGTGACCGTCACTATTTTAGGGGAAGTAGTGGGGAAGGAGGGGGCAGCACTTCTAGTCCAAGTGCCTAATGAATTCTGGAATTGCTTGATGTCCCCTCACATTACCCTGTCAGTTAACGAGGGACATAGACCAAAGGAACTGGGATTCCTAGCCCACCGGCTTGAGGTACAGGCAGACAAAGGCCTTTTCGGGGTTCCTCAGGCTCTGCCAGGGGGGACCCTGATTTACTACCTCGTCCCTTTCTCGGTGACGGGCTGTTTACACCATCACCGGCCCCATCGACTCCCTTCGGATGAACCCACCCCCGATTTATGGGCCGCATCGAAGTCCGAGGTGGGATACACCCCAGTGACCCCAGTCCAGATCCATGTAAGACCGGGAGCACAACTGCCTTCCGTACCACAGTATCCCCTTTGGAGAGAGGCAGTCGACGGAATAACTCAGTTAATAGATTCATTCTGCAAACAGGGCATCCTGGTTCCTTGCCAATCACCTTGTAACACCCCCATTTTGCCCGTCCCCAAACCCGGACAAACAGAGTGGCGCCTTGTACAAGACCTACGTAAGGTCAACGAGATAGTGGAGCCACTACATCCCGTGGTCCTGAATCCAGCCACCATTCTCAGCAGTATCCCTGCCGACTCTTGCATTTTTACCATTGTGGACCTGCAGCATGCATTTTTTGCAATTCCCCTCTCTCCCGACTCGCAGTACCTGTTTGCTTTCACCTTCCAAGGTCAGCAATACACTTGGACGCGCCTCCTGCAACGTTTTATACACTCCCGGACTATTTTTTCCCAAGTTTTACATAATTAACTCCAAGGGTTGCACCTTTCTGATAAATCCACCATTGTCCAGTATGCAGATGACCTTTTACTAGCAAGCCCCTCGGAGCCCGCCAACATCGCGGACACGAATAGACTACTTAACGCGCTCCACTCTTGGGGATACGTAATACCTCCACAGAAAGTAAAACGAACCCAGCACCAGATAAAATTTCTGGGCACCTTCTTAAGTGCTACTGAGCGGCGGCTCACTCCCGAACGTATTATGCCCATCGTTGCCACCTCACCGCCCACTACCCCAAAGGGTATGCGCGCCTTCTTAGGGTTAGTAAATTTCTGCAGACAGTGGCTACCTAACGTGGCGCTCCTTACTAAGCACCTCACACCCTTGGCCTCAAGCCAGTCCGTGGGACCCTTTGAATTTACCAAGGAACAAAGGGAGGCCTTTGATAGCCTCAAACAGGCCCTTGCCAGCGCCCCGGCCCTGGGACGCCCTTTGTATGATCACCCATTTCAGCTCTTCATGAATGTCCTAGAGGACTGCGATACAGCCATCCTTACTCAAACCCATGGGGATAGGAAAAGACCGGTGGCATACTACTCCACTCGGCTGGACCCAGTTGCAAGGGGACTTCCACCATGCTCACAAATGCTTCCAGCCATTTATTCCCTAGTAACAGCAGCCTCCAATATAACCTTGCAACAGGCAGTGATGGTTTATTCCTCCCACACTGTAACGGCACTCTTAACCTCTCACCAGACGCAACACCTTACCCAGGCCCGCTTAAACAGATACGAGGTAGCACTCCTGAATAACCCACTCCTCACTTTTGCCTACTGTACGACCATTAATCCTGCCACCTTCCCAGAGGCCCCACCTGAGGATCTTGCGGACCCACCTCATGACTGTCTAATGTGTAACCACTTTTTAACTGCACCCCGCCCGGACCTTTCAGATAAGGCCATCCAGTCAGCTGATTTAAACCTGTACGTTGACGGTAGTTCCTACATTTCTGAACAGGGCATCTGCCTTAGCGGCTATGCTGTGGTTAACGACTCCCAGAGTGTGGAATCTGCATCTCTGCAGCCCCCAGTCTCTGCCCAAAAAGCAGAACTCTTTGCCCTGACCCAAGCTTGCATTTTAGCCAAGGACAAAGTAGCTAATGTCTTCACTGACTCCCGCTATGCTTTTGGAGTTGCCCATGATTTTGGCCAACTCTGGGCACACAGGGGATTTCTGACCTCTACAGGTAGCCCCATACAGAATGCGGTTTATGTAAAGAACCTCCTCCAAGCCATCCTCCTCCCAAACAAATTGGCCATCATTAAGTGCTCCGCTCACCTTTCAGATGCCTCCCTAATAACCCAGGGCAATAACAGGGCAGATACAGAAGCAAAATTGGCAGCACGCCAGGGGTCTAAAATCGTTTCCACTATGGAAAAACAAGCAGTTGTTTGCAAGCCAAAGATAGCAACGCCGGGCACCCCAGACATGGTCACTGTGCAGCACTTACAGGGGGACGCCCCTGACTCAGAAAAAACAAATGTGGAAGGCGCACGGGTGTACGCACTCTGCGCTACACGGCCTCTGGGTTACTCCAGTCGGTCAAGTATGTATACCTGATTCTTTGTTACCAATGCTTATTGACTGCCTACATTCTGACACCCACCTTGGCAAGGAGGGAATGAGTAACATTTTACTACGTACCTGGTGGCGCCCCAGATTGGAGGAAGCAGCACAAGGCAAAATACAGTTGTGTTTGATATGCCAACAAACCAATGCTGGGAAAGGGGTGAGGTGCACCCCAGGCAAAACCCCCTTGCCAGGTGGTCGTTTTGAATGTATACAACTCGACTTTATTGAATTACCGCATGTACATTGCTACAAGTACTGTCTTATTATTGTTGATGTATTTAGTAGATGGATTGAAGCTTTTCCAACCACCAACAATAAGGCCTCAACGGTGGTAAAGTTATTGCTCACAGAGGTTATACCAAGGTTTGGGGTACCCCGACGGATAAGTTCTGACAATGGCCCCCACTTCATAGGGAAAATAAATAAGGAATTGTGCGAGGCATTGCATATCGAACAGCAGTTCCACTGCACCTACCACCCTCAGTCAGCGGGTGTAGTAGAGAGAGCTAACAGCACCCTTAAGAATAAACTAACCAAATTAGTGTCAGAGACAGGTCTAAACTGGTTGAAGGTTCTCCCCTTAGCATTATACTATATGACAATCACCCCCCACTCAGCCACCGGGGTATCGGCTGCCGAAATCGTCTATGGGCGTCCGGGAAGAACCCCATGGGACGCCGCCACCCAACCCCCCACACAGGTTGACCTTAATATCATGGGGGATGAACTACAAAGGTATTTCAGACAACTTACGTCCTCTTTAAAGTTTCTTCATTCGCAGGTGGAGAGCGCCTTCAAACCACCTGAAGGGCAGAACACGGAATTGCCTGACCTGGAAATCGGAGACTTGGTACTGATACAGGATTGGGAGCGCCCTAAACTGGGACCTCGGTGGAAAGGCCCCTTCCAGATACTATTCCAAACACCGACAGTTGTGAAAGTAAAAGGCCAGGAACGTTGGATTCATCTGAGCGACTGCAAGCGATGGCCACCGGAGGAAAGCTAATACCTTTTAAATTCGGACTCCTCACCATTACCAGTACTCTTGTGTGGGTGTTAGAGGATAATTTGTTTTACAAAATACATATGCAGCTACATGGGAATCGCACCGTTTGTTACCCCTTGGCAGAGTCAGTGGAAGGCCTTTTTGTAGCCACACCAAGCTGGAGCCCCAGGGCCCTCTTAAAGTATGAATTTTCAAAAACAAAGTGTGTTGGGCAGACGGGAACTTACAGGAGGGTGCTGCCGGGTAAATGCTTGCAGGGAACAGTAACAGGACCTAGTAGTACAGTCCTTCTCCCACTGCTTCACTGGCACAGGGTGGGGTTGTGGGCTAGTAATTGTACAGCATACGATAGCATGTGCCGCCACTACCTGTACAGAGAGGAATTGCAGGTTTAAAGGGGGATGGTTTAGCTGTGAGTCCGCTGCCACTAGGTGTGCTACCTTACTTGCAGGAGAGCGATGGGTTTGTGGAAAAGGGAACGGGACCCACGTGAGATTGTCTAATGTCTCTTTAGAATGGCTAACCGGGGAGAATTACCTGAGGGAGCATGGTAGAAATGTTGCTGGGATCTCTTGGTATTCTCAAATGCCCAGCCCACAGCAATCGGGTAATGTAACCTGGTACCGGGCTAAGGAAGGGTATGTGTTCCTCTTTAATGGCACTTACACCACAGCCACCCCCACTCTGCCAGCCTGGTTTGCAATAGGAATGATCGAGCCGGTCACGGTCCCCTGCCCCCAGAAGGCTCATGTCCGACGAAGACTTGTGGTGCGGTCAGTTAGTGAGGAGTTCTGTGAGGATTGGAAGGATCCTATGTCAGTGGGATCTCCCTTAGCATCGTTAGGCTATGGATTCCTGAGTACTCTTTCTCTGGGGGGTTCGGCAGGAAATATAGCCGCAAAAAACCTGAACTACCTTATTTGTGGACTGGGTGCACTGGGAAACAGTACTATGGAGGGCCTGAAGGCAGTGAACCGGGAACTGGCAGAGCTTCGACTTTATGCCCAACAGACCCGGTATGCTGTGGACCACCAGTTAGCTCAGCAAGGAGGAGTATGTGCTATAGTTGGGGACAAATGCATCACCAACATGAGAGACGAGTCCTACAACATCTCCCATGCCATTCAGGACATTCAGACGCAAGTAGATAGCTTTAGACAGGGATTTACAGGAGGGACAAGTTGGTTGGGGTGGCTGCTAGGAGGGTCGTGGGCATCATACCTGCTGCATGGAGCTGTGGGACTAATCGTGATTATAATAGTATGCTGTGTGGTGCTGGCCTGTCTAAATACCTGTTGCAAGGTCCTTATTAATAAGCTCTCGGCCCCGTTCTCAGCGCCGCTCTAGTTTATCATGAAATGATAAAAAGGAGGGAATGAGGAAGTGAAGGGTTAAAAATTGCAACCATACCTATAACTGGCAAACAAAATATATATATATATGCATTTACATTTCTTTAGCAAGGACTAACGAGCTGCTGACCCACTAGTTAGGTTGGAATGTTCTTTGTTTCGGGTAACGAACCATTCCGATATGTCAGACGGTGGCGATACTGAGTGTAATTAACATCGAGGTAAAGACTTGGTCTGAACAATGAAGGGTGATACCTGCCTTTGGAAGCCTTGACTATAACTCAATTATACTAAGACAAAAGGTGTGATAGCTGTCTCGGGATCTCTATAGCTTGACCGAAACTCGCGGCGCCGTTTGCATGGGATGTACATGACAATTCCTGTATAAATGTCTGTCTGCCCTTTGTTCGGGGAGAAGTCGGGAAGCGACTCTTAGTGAGTGCTGAAGAGAATTCTCCTAGCGGTGCACTGCTAATAAAGGTATTTGTTCGAATCGACCTCATGGCACTGTGTTATTTACAGTGGACGGATAGGGAAATTGATTTCGGGACGACAATTAGGCCGGGGTCAGTGGAGGGGTGTTGTTCTGACTGGAAATCTGTAACAAATAGTGTACCGCAGGGATCGGTGCTGGGAACATTTGTTGTTTGTAATATATAAATGACTTGGATGAGAACGTAGATGGTATGTTTACAGAGGACACATAAACTGATGAAATCATAGGTAGTAGTGAAGAAGGTTGTCCAAGCAGACAGTGGGATCTGGATCAGTTGGAAAGTTGGGTGAAGCAGTGACGGACGGAATTTAATCCAGACACGTGTCAGCTGTGTACTTTGGGAAGTCAAATTCTAGTAGGACATGTTGAGTTAAAGGCAGTAACATTAAGAGCGTTCATGTGCAGAGAGATTTTGAGTCCATACCTCACCGAAAGTGGTGACACAGGTGGATAGAGTGGAGTCACAGAGTCATACAACACAGAAACAGGCCCTTCGGCCCAACTCGTCCCTGCCGACCAAGATTCCTATCTAAGCTAGTCCCATCTGCCTGCATTTGGCCCATATCTCTCTAAACCTTTCCTATCCATGTACCTGTCCAAGTACCTTTTAAATGTTGTTAATGTACCTGCCTCAACCCCTTCCCCTGGCAGCTCGTTCCATATACGGACCACCCTCTGGGTGAAAAAGTTGCCTCTCAGTTCCTATTAAATCGCTCCCCTTTCACCCTAAACCTATGCCCTCCAGTTCTTGATTCCCCAACCCTGGGAAAAAGACTGTGTGCATTCTCGTGAGTTTATATACCTTTACGAGATTCTCCTACGCTCCAGTGAAGAAGTCCCAACCTGCTCAACCTTTCTCCATAACTCAGTCCCTCGAGTTCCGGCAACAGCCTCGTAAATCTCCTCTGCACTCTTTCCAGCTGAATGGCATCTTTTAGGGTGACCAAAACTGTACACAATTGTCCAAATGTGACCTCACCGACATTTTGTACAACTGCAGCATAACCTCCCAACTTCTATACCCAATGCCCTGACTGATGAAGGCCAGCGTGCCAAAAGCCTTCTTCACCACCCTGTCTACCAGTGACACCTCTTTTAGGGAACCATGTACTCTGAGGACTCTCTGTTCTACAACTCTCGCCAGGGCCCTACCGTTCACTGTGAAGAAGGCATTTGGTATGCTTGCCTTCATGGTCTGAGGCACTGAGTATTAGAGTTGATATATCATACGGCAGTTCTGCAAAACATTGGTTAGGCAGAGCACTGTGTGCAAGTCTGGTTGCCACAAATCAGGAAAGATGTGGTAGCAATAGAGAGAGTGCAGAAGAGATTCACCAGGATGTTGCCTGGAATGGAGAGCTGTGGTTATAGGGAGAGATTGGATAATATTGGGTTTACTCTCACTGGAACTAGGAGGCTGAGGGGTGACCTTATATGGGTTTTTTAAGTTTATGAGGAATGGAATAGATAGAATCTGTTTTCCCAGGGCAGGGGAGTCTAGATCTAGGGGACACAAATTGAATGTGAGAGGGGAGAAATGTAAAGGAGATCTGAGGGTAAGTTTTCCACACGGAGCGTGGTGAATATCTGGAGGCAGATACAATTATAGTGTTTAAAAGGCATTTGGGCAGGTACTTGGATAGGGAAGGTGTCGAGGGATATGGGAATAATGAGGGCAAGTGATATGAGCGTATGTGGGCAGCCCGATTGGCATGGACGAGGTGGGCTGAAGGGCCTGTTCCTGCGCTGTACCATTCCGTGATTCTGTGATCTGCGGGAGGTCTGGGCAGCCTGAGCACCAAGTTTCAGAGTTTAAGTGCCACTCAAGGCATTACGATGCATGTGTGAGGCTGAAAGTTACAGGGATAGCACAGTCTTTGAGGTGCTCACCCCACAGCTTAAGGAAAGGCCTGCAGAGAGGGAATGGGTCCACCAGGCAGGTGAAGGGAAGTAGACAAACAGTCAGAGAAAGCTCAGGGAGCATCTCACTCATGGAACAGGATGTTCTAAAGGGGGAGGGTAAAAAGCCAGATGTCTATGTTGGTACCAGTGACACAGGTAAAAAGAGGGACGTGTTCCTGCAACATGAATTTATTGAGCTTGGTAACAGATTAAAGTTGTAATCTCTGGATTACCTCTGGTTCCACATGCTTGTGAGTGCGGGAACAGGAGGACAGATCAGATGAATGTTTAATGAAAAGGATGATGTAGGAGGATGGGCTTTAGATTCCTGCAGTACTGGAACGGTTTCTGGGAACTGTAAAAGCTGCACATGCTGCACCTGAGACGGAAAGGGTCTAACGTCCTTGCAGGGAGGTTTGCTAGTGCTGTTGGGCTGGGTTTAAATTAATTTGACAGGGGAGTGAGACACAGAGCAGATGTACCATTGGGTTTGTGGGAAGTGGAGTGGAGGGAGTCTGATGAAAGGAAACTAAGCCAGTCTGGTCCATAGAGCAGACGGGGGTGTGATGAGGCATATGGGAGGCATGCAAGGCTCAACTGCATCTCTTTTACTGCTCAGAGTCTGATTACTGAGGCAGAAGAACAGAAAAATGATCAGTTTATGGGATCATGGTATTGTTGCAATCACAGTGATAAGGTTGAACGAAGGACAGAACTAGTAACTCAGCAGACCGGGGTATAGAACCTTCAGGCACGGTGGTGGGGGAGGGGGGGATATAAAAGCAGTGGCATTGCAAGAGTAATCTGGTTCTATGGTGACGAGGGAGGGTATCCACGAAGGCTCTTCAAATGCCATGTGGACAGAGCATAGGAATGAAATAGGAGCAGTCACTTTGCTGGGGGCCTAAAGGCCGCCTAACAGCAGGAGTTGGAGGAGCAGATATATGGACAGGAGCAGGAGGAGATTGCAACTTCCTCAGTATTAACTGGGATCACCTTAGTGTGAAAACCCTAGAGGGGGTGGAATTTTTAAAGATTGTCCTGGAGAGCTATAAACCAGTTCATAGTCCAACTGGATGAGGGACGGTACGGGACAAGTAATCTCAGGGAATGTGGTCAGTGGGGGAGCTTTTTTGGAGACAGTGACCATTCTTCAAGGTAGTCATGGAAAGGGATAGGAATGCTGCAGAAATTTAGGTCCTGAATTTGGGGACGACAGGACCAGGAAAAAGTAGACCAGGAGCAGCTATACACAGGCAGCTACGTACAGGTCAGTCTATGTCTGACCAGTGGGTGTTCTTCAAAATCAAATAGTGAGAGTTCAGGAGCAACATGTTCCTGTAAGGTGAAGGGCAAGTATGGCAAGTCCAAGAAACCCTGGATGTCAAGGGATATCGAGGCTGATCATAAAGTAAAAGAGAAAGGATATGGCAGATATATAGAACTGAAAATGGGGAAGGCACTTCAGGAGAACAGAAAGTGCACGGGTTACTTAAAAAAGAAACTCAGAGAGACAAGACAGAGGATGAAATATCCCTTGTGGAGAAGATTACAGTAAATCCCAAAGCATTTACCTCAGTAAATGAAGGACAGTACAGGACAAGTAATCTCAGGGAACATAACCGGGCGAGTGGTCAGTGGGGGAGCTTTTTGGAGACAGTGACCATTCTTCAATGTCATCATGCAAAGGGATAGGAATGCACTTCATGAGTGTACAAGTGCGTTTCATGATGTTTGCATTTATTTTCACGCAATTGGGTTCTATAACACTCCTTGTAAATGAAATAAAATCTAGCTTAAATATATTAGTCCATGAATAATATTAGGAGGTTAAAATTATGTAGTCTAACTAAAGTTAAAGTTAAAGACAGACACACTGAAAATAAATGTGTACAAAAATTACATTTAATGTAGTTCTCTTTAAGTAGGTATGTACCAATGCACCAAGTGTAAATTTCCTTGATTTCAATGTTGAAGTGCTTCAGAATACACTTTTTTAAATTGGTGTAAAAATGTATAGATTATTTTTACCTCCAAGTCTGGAGCCACCAACATATAGCTGACCACAGGAAAAGCATCAAGTTTCGAGATTAAAGCCAACAGCTTTCAGTCCTTGTTCCTTGTAATGCTCATAGCAAAACTAAGCTGAACAGAGAACTGAATTTGCTTGAATTGAAAAAGTAGATCAGAGGGGATAACTGCTATCTCAGGGATGAAGACACTTTCCCCAACAGCATTACAAGTCATTATTGTAGCCTCAATTACATGTGGTGGTAATTTTTGAACTGATAACCTTGTGCCATTGCATAATATTGCTGGATACAAATCCCCGAGTAACATGACAAGAACTTCTTTTAGTTCCAGATTATGTGATGGCGCTCCAGGTGGTGACAGAAGGCTTAAAAAATTCAACAAGAAAATGTATAGCCTCGTCAATGTGTCACCCTGTCAACAGATTTCAAGTTCAACTTCATCGTCATGGACATACATACTGAGGGTGTAAATGCCACAAACACGAGCTTTCTCCAGCAGCAGCAGCACAGTACGTAACACACATGACAAACGTGAATTACAGAAACTTCAAATAACAGTCCCTGATGACTACACCTGTGAGCAGTACATCCGGCTACAGCTCCCCGCTGACTACGTTAGGGAACTGGAGCTGGATGAACTCTGGATCATTCTGGAAACTGAAGAGATGATAAACAGAAGTTACCAGGAGGCAGTCACACCCAGGCTGCAGAATGCAGGTAGCTGGGTGATGGTCAGGAGAGGGAAAAGGGAATAGACAGTCAGTGCAGGGTACCCCTGTGGCCATTCCCCCCAATAACAAGTGTATCGTTTTGGATACTGTTGTGGGGGGGGGCACCTACCAGGGGAAAGCCACAGTGGTCAGGTCTCGGGCACTGAGTTTGATTCTTTGGCTCAGAAGGGAAAGGGGGGGGAGCGAGAAGTGCGCTAGTGACAGGGGATTCATTGGTTAGGGGAACAGACAGGAGGTTCTGTGGACGAGAACGATACTCCTGGATGGTACTTTGCCTCCCAGGTGCCAGGGTCAGGGACGTCTCAGAGCGAGTCCACAGCAATCTTAAGGGGGAGGGTGAGCAGCCAGAGGTCGTGGTACACGTTGGTACCAATGACATAGGCAGGAAGAGTGATGAGGTCCTGCAAAGCGAGTTCAGGGAGTTAGGTTCTAAGTTAAAAGACAGGACCTCCAGGGTGGTGATCTCAGGATTGCTGCCTGTGCCATGTGCTAGTGAGGTAAGAGATAGGAAGCTAGTCCAATTTAACACGTGGTGAAGGAGATGGTACAGCAGGGAGGGCTTCAGATTTTTGGATCATTGGGCTCTCTTCCAGGGTAGGTGGGACCTTTACAAACGGGACAGTTTGCACCTGAACTGGAGGGGGACCTATATCCTTGCGGGAAGGTTTGTTAGTGCTGCTCAGGGGGGGTTTAAACTAGAGTTGCGGGGGGTGGGAACCCGAGTGGCAGGGCAGCAAGTGGAGGGGCTGTGGGGAAAGTAGATGTTAAGCCTACAAGCAAAGACAGAAATCGACTGGTTGATGAGCACGGTGAGACTAAAGTTCTGAGATGCGTCTGTTTCAATGCAACGAGTATTGTAGGTAAGGCAAATGAACTTAGACCATGGCTTTAAGGTTATGGGTGGGAGGTTCAGGGGAGATGTCAGAGGGAGGTTTTTCACCCAGAGAGTGGTTGGTGCATGGAATGCACTGCCTGGGGTGGTGGTGGAGGCAGATACGTTGGACAGGTTCAAGAGGCATATGGAGGAATGTGAGATAGAGGGATATGCGGGAGGAAGGGGTTAGGTAGTGTGAGGGTGGTCTGATGGATGGCACAACATGGTGGGCCGGAGGGCCTGTTTCGTGCTGTATGGTTCTATGGTTCTATGATCCGCATGTGGAATTATGATGTTGTAGCCATTAGTGAGACTTGGCTGCAGGAGGGGCAGGACTGGCAGCTCAATGTTCTGGTGTTCTGATGTTTTAGATGTGATAGAGAGGGAGGTATTAAAGGGGGAGGGGTGGCATTATTCATCAGGGATAATGTCACAGCAGTGCTCAGAGAGGACGTACTGGAGGGCTCGACTACCGAGATAAAATTGGTGGAACTGAGGAATAAGAAAAGGATGACCACATTAATGAGACTATATTATAGATCTCCCAACAGTCAGCGGGACTTAGAGGAACAAATTTGTAGAGACGTAGCAGACAGTTGCAAGAAAAATAAGGTTGTGATAGTAGGTGGTTTTAACTTTCCACATATTGACTGGGACTCCAATACTGTAAAGGGATTGGATGGGATAGAGTTTGTCAGATGTGTTCGGGAAAGTTTCCTTAATCAACATGTAGAGGTCCCAACTAGAGAGAATGTGATACTGGATCTCCTCTTAGGGAACGAGACAGGGCAGGTTACAGAAGTGAGCGTGGGGGAACACTTTGGATCTAGTAATCTTAATTCCATTAGTTTCAAGATAATTATGGAGAAGGATAGGACTGGTCATAGGGCTAAGATTCTAAACTGGAGGAAAGCTAATTTTGAGGGCATCAGAAAGGATCTGGCAGGTGTGGATTGGGATAGGTTGTTTTCTGGCAGAGAGATGCTTGGTAAGTGGGAGGCCTTCAAAAGTGAAATATTGAGGGTACAGAATCTATATGTTCCTGTTAGGATAAAAGGAAAGGCTTAACAGGTTTAGGGAACCTTGGTTATCGAGGGATATTGAGGCCCTGGTAAAGAAAAAAGTGGCACACATCAGGTATAGGCAGTTAGGATCAAATGAGACGCTTGAGGAGTATAAGAAGTGCAAGCGAACACTTAAGAGAAAAATGAAGAGGGCAAAAGGAGGACATGAGGTTGCTCTGGCAGACAGGGGGAAGGAGAGTCCCAAGGGTTTCTATAGCAAAAGGATAGCAAGGGACAAAATTGGTCCTCTTGAAGACCAGCATGGTCATCTATGCATGGAGCGGAAAGAGGTGGGGGATTTTTTGCATCCGTATTTACTCTGGAGAAAGGCACAGAGATAAAGAGTACTGAGGTCATGGACTGTATTCGGATTACAGAAGAGGAGGTGCTGGCTGTCTTGAGGCAAATTAAGGTGGATAATTCCCCAGGGCCTGACAAGGTGTACCCTTGGATCTTGTGGGAGGCTAGTGAAAACATTGCAGGGGCCCTGGCAGAGATACTTGAAATGTCCTTAGCCATGGGTGGGGTGCTGGAGGATAGCCAATGTTGTTTCATTGTTCAAGAAAGGCTCCAAGAATAAGCCAGGAAATTATAGGCCAGTTTGAGCCTGACGTCCGTCATGGGTAAATTATTGTAAGATATTCTGAGGGACAGGATATATAAGTATTTGGATAGACAGGGCCTGATTAGGGATAGTCAACATGGCTTTGTGCGTGATAGGTCACGTCCAACCAATCTTACAGAGTTTTTCAAGGAGGTTACCAAGAAGGTTGATGAAGGAATGGCTGTGGATGTTGTCTACATGGACTTTAGCAAGACCTTTGACAAGGTCCCGCATGGGAGGCTGGTCCAGAAGGTTAAGTCACTTGGCATTCAGGATGAAGTAGTCGATTGGATTCAACATTGGCTTAGTGGGAGAAACCAGAGAGTGGTAGAAGATGGTTGTCTCTCTGACTGGAGGCCTGGGACTAGTGGTGTGCCGCAGGAATCGGTGCTGGGTCTGTTGTTGTTTATCATCTATATTAATGATTTAGATGACAATGTGGTAAACTGGATCAGCAAGTTTGTGGATGACGCCAAGACTGGGACTGTACTGGACAGCGAGGAAGGCTATCAAAGCTTGCAAAGTGATCTGGACCAGTTGGGAAAATGGGCTGAAAAATGGCAGATGGAACTTAATGCAGACAAGTGTGAGGTGTTGCACTTTGGGAAGACAAACCAGGGTAAGACTTAAACAGTGAATGGTAGGGCACTGAGGTGTGCGGCAGAACAGAGGGACCTGGGAATACAGATCCATAGTTCCTTGGAAGTGGCATCACAGGTAGATAAGGTCGTAAAGAGAGCTTTTGGCACTTTGGCCTTCATAAATCAGGTCATTGAGTACAGGAGTTGGGATGTTATGCTGAAGTTGTACAAGACGTTGGTGAGGTCGAATTTGGAGTATTGGGTGCAGTTCTGGGCACCTACCTGCAGGAAAGATATCAATAAGCTTGAAAGAGTGCAGAGAAAATTTACACGGATGTTGTTGGAATTTGAGGACCTGAGTTATTCCCTTCCAACCTCATCCCAAGGGTGCTGGAATCAGCAATCTACCGGGAAGCTCACCTTTTCATTCCGGGCCCAGACAGTGATTGCAAGAAGCCCAGCTCCCGCCAACTGCAAGAGAGGAAGAGCAAGGTTCAAAAGGCAACCGACACAACACAACGCCCAGTACGAACACACATTTCACTTCATTTCACATCTGTTGAGTATTTAAACTGGAAACACCCTACCAGAGGGAAGGGTTGAAGTTCTTGCAGGCAAGGGCAGGCTGGACAGACAGATGAGTGAGAAGGGAAGAGAGGGTCAGACTTGAGGATGAAAGGCAGGAGGGGCTCAAGTGGGGCACGGACTGATGAGCCTGAATGCCCAATGTGTCCGGTTTATCCTATTAATCTGATGCATTTTGGGAATGTCTATCCTCAGAGATGAGGGGTTTTGGATTAACACAGCTCCGGAACGGGACCCTCAGCACATCAAGCCTGTACTGACCATCAGACCCATCCACACTATCCCAGTTTCCACGATTTTTCCAGCACTCGGTCTGTAACCTTCTCTGCCTTGGAATTCCAAGGATTCATCTAAACACTACAGCACTCAGCTGTAGTGCGAGTCCTTGCCTCCACTGACCCCTTCCGCAGAGGTCCAGACTTCAATCGCTCTCTGACTGAATATTCTATCGCTGATCCCTCTAGATATCCTATCCTTACTTTAAACCAATGTGCTCTGGTTATAAACACTGGAATTCTCCCACTATCTACCCTACATACTCCACCTGTGGCCAAACACAGGTAAACGGGACTGGCTCAGCTAGGAACTTGGTCGGCAGGGATCAGTTGGGCCAAAGGGCCTGTACATCTTTATGACAGTTCTGGTATCATTGTGTCTGACACCAGTACAGTCTGGAGTATTGTGTGCAGTTCTGGTCATCTACCTATAGGAAGGATATCAATAAGCTTGAACAAGTGCAGAGAAAATTTACAAGGATGTTGCCGGGACTTGAGGACCTGAGTTCTAGAGAAAGGTTAAATTAGTTAGAACTTTATTCCCTGGAGTGCCGGAGAATGAGGGGAGATCTTATAGAGGTATACAAAATTATGAGGGGTATAGATAGGGCGAATGCATGCAGGTTTTTCCCCTCAAGTTGGGTGAGACTAGAACTACAGGCCATAGGTTTAGGGTGAAAGGTGAAATATTTAAGAGGAATCTGAGGGGGAGCTTCTTCACTCAGAGGGTGGTGCGAGTGTGGAACGGGCTGCCAACGGAAGTGGTGGATGCGGGTTCAAGTGTAACATTTAAGAGAAGTTTGAATGGATGGGAGGGGTTTGGAGGGGTATGGTCCGGGTACAGGTAGGTGGGACTGGGCAGAAGATCAGGTCAGCATGAACTAGATGTTTCTGTGCTGTAGTGTTCTATGAGTCTATAAATTACACATAACTTATCCGACAAAGTAAACAAAAATAATATAACAACATTAGTGCAAGTTGAGAGGAATACAGTCGAGGTAGTGTCAGGGTTTACCAGGTCGGTTCAAGAACCTGACGGCAGAGGGGAAGAAGCTGTTGTTGAACCATGAGGTGTGGGTCTTCAGGCTCCTGTACCTCCTGCCTGATGGCAGCAATGAGGGGGGCCCAGCCCAGATGGTGGGGGCCCTTAATGATGGATGTTGCCTTCCTGAGACATCGGCTCTTGTAGATGTCGTCAATGGTGGGGAGGGCTGTACCTGTGATGGAACCGGCTGAGTCTACCGCTCTCTGTAGGCTCTTGCATTCCTGTGCACTGGAGTTCCCAGACCAGGCCGTGATGCAACCAGTCAGAATGCTTTCCACTGTACATCTGTAGAAGTTTGTCAGAGTCTTCGATGAGATGCCGAATCTCCTTCAACTGCTAAGAAAGTAGAGACACTGGCGCGCCTTCTTCATGGTTGCATCTGTGTGCTGGGCCTAGGGTAGATCCTCTGAGATGTTGACATCCAGGAACTTGAAGCTGCTCACCCTTTCCACCGCAGACCCTTCAATGGGGACCAGTTCTAGTTTGCCTGACTTCCCCTTCCTAAAGTCCACATCAATTCCTTGGTCTTGCTGACACTGAGCGCAATGCTGTTGTTACCACACCACTCAACCAGCTGACCTCTCTCACTCCTGTACGCCTCCTCCTCACCATCTGTGATTCTGCCAACAACAGTGGTGTCAGTGGTGAATTTGTGATGGTGTTGGAGCTGTGCTGAGCCACACAGTTGTAGGTATAGATGGCGTAGAGCGGGGGCTCAGCACGTAGCCCTGAGGTCGCCTGTGTTCATGGTCAGTGGGGAGGAGATGATGTTTCCAATTCATACTGACTGTGGTCTCCCAATGAGGAAGTCAAGGATCCAATTGCAGAGGGAGGTACAGAGGCCCAGGTCTTGGAGGCTGACAATAAGTTTTGAGGGGATGATGGTGTTGAATGCCGTACATTGTACAGGTTGTCTAGGAAACTTCAAAAGGTCTTTATTTATGCTGCACTGCATCATTTTTTTCTGCTAAAATTTCTCTTTGACACAACAATTGATAATTCAAATGGTGTTGCGTGACATTTAGGAAAAGAGCTTGCATCAGATCATGAAGTTATGTAACAATTCGCCCCAAGTTTTTCAACAAAATCTTTCCTGTGGAGTCTTCATGTTTAACTTCCCTATTTCCTAATTTGAGTTAATTTGAAGCAATCTCTCTCGCAGATGGATCACCTGTCAAATGCACTCCCACTTTGGTTTGCAAGTGTAATTGTTTAACATTTCCCAAATATATGATATTTTATACTGGCTTTCAGTTCATCTGCTTTAGTACCTTGTGGAATTACTGGTAGTGTTTGACAGCAGTAAAGTAACACCCATGAATTTATTATTGTGCCTAAGATCTTGCAACGTTCGACCTGGTAGCTACAGTGGCTGCTCCGTGAGCCGTTGTACATTCACCCCAGGCAATAAGTTTACAGTCTTTTTGAGATTTTCCTTTGCAGTTCCCCAACCAATGTTACTTTGTGACATCTCTGCATCTGCCATACTTAAAGGGAGTTTAAAAGCCAAATGAGCGGCTTTCCCCGCTGTCAGAAGCGTTGAACACTGCCTGATGATACCACAGCCAGGGCAATCATGTTTTGTCTTCAAACTTTAGCCAAAAGTAGATTAGTAAGGAAAGTCTACCCATTCAACCAGAAGCATCCAAACAAAAGGATTCCTTGGTCATTATAAGCAGCCTCTGTCATTGTGTCTGAGGCATTTCTTTGGCATCTCACTAACCTTGGTTCTTTCTCTCAGATATATTCGTCTAATGGTTTAACCTACAGCACAATTCAGGCCCTTTGGCCCACAAAAATCACAGCTGGTCTGCCATAGAAACTCGAAGCACAGATTTTCAATTTCTCTTTGTGGTTCAAGCCGACCAAAGGTACATGGGTCAAGTCCACCTGAATATTTAGTACCCCAACAATACATCTGAAGAATATCTCAGCAACTTTTGATGGGTAGAATTAAAGTGAGGCCCCCTTTGGGCTTCCTATGGGGGCTTTAGAAAAACTTAGAGTATAGTGCACATCCTTCTGCTAAACCTGACTTACATGCAGAATTTCAGATTTCTCGGTTGTTTCGATACTGAGCCATGTGCAGGACACATAGACATTCTGTTTTGTTGTGTATCTTTCGACTCAGAGAAAGAGGATAATCCGGGAAAGAGCATTGCCTATTCTCGCACATCTTTCTAGAACCTTAGTTACTCTTGGTTGCCACACTATAGGAAGGAGGTGATCGTACTGGTGAGGGAGCAGAGGGATTCACCAGGGTATTGGAATGTTTCAGTAATGGGAGAGATTGGATAGCCTGGCTTTGTTTTCCTTGGAGTGGGGGTGGGGGGTGCTGAGGGGTGTCAAAGAGTCATACAGCACAGAAACAGGCCCTTCAGCCCAACTCTTCCATGACAGCCATTTGCATACGTTTGGCCCATATCCCTCTAAACCTTTCCCATCCGTGTACCTGGCCTAGTGTCTTTTAAATATCGTAATTGTCCCCACCTCTATCCATGTGATCTAACCTTCCAGACCAGCCTACCACGCAGGATCTTGTCAAAGGCCTTGCTGAAGTCCTCATTGACAACATCTACGGCCCTGCCTCATCAATTGTCTTAGTCACCTCTTCAAAAAAACTCAATCAAATTTGTGAGACACCATGTCCCAGGCACAAAGCCATGCTGACTATTCCTAACCAGTCCTTGTCTTTCCAAATTCATCACATGCCCACCATCGGTAGTATCTACAGGACGTGCTGCCTCAAGGCAACATCCATCATCAAAGATCCCCACCATCCTGGCCGTGCCATCTTCTTGTAGCTCCCATCGGGCAGGAGGTACAGAAGCCCGAAGTCCCACACTACCAGGTTCAGGAACAGCTGCTTCCCTTCAAACATCTGGTTCTTGAACTAACCTGCACAACCCTAATCACTGGAGTTTAGCAACAATATGACCACTTTGCACTAAAATGGACCTTTTTTTTGTTCTAATTGTGTTCTTTCTTGTAAAAAATGTGTATAATTTATGTTTAATTTATGTTTTTCTTGTGAATACCGCTTATTTGATGCTATGTGCCTGTGATGCTGCTGCAGGTAAGTTTTTCATTGTACCTATGCACACATGTACTTCTGCATCTGACAATAAACTCCACTTTGACAAATTCAGGAAGATCCCATGTCTCAAAATCCCCTCCAGTAACCTTCCCACCACTGAGGTTAGGCTCCCTGGCTTGTCCTTGCAGCCCCTCTTATATGAAGAAAAAATATTAGCTGCCCTCGAGTCTTCTAGCATCTCATCCGTGGCTAAAGAAGATACGAATATCTCTGCAAGGACCCAGCAATTTCTTCCCCATCTCCCCACAATGTCCTCGGATACGCTTGGCCAGGCCCCGGGGATTTATCCACCTTTAGGTGTTTTAAGACCTCCAGCACCTATCCTTTTGTAATGTGGATGTGTTTCAAGGCATCACTGTTCTCTTCCCCGAATTCCCCAGCTTCCATAACCTTCTTCACAGCAAATAAAGATGAGAAATATTCATTTAACATCTCGCCTAAGTCCTGTGGCTCCACACGTAGACGACCATACTGATACTTAAGGGGCATATTCTCTCCTTAGCTACCCTTTGCTCTTAATATACAGTGGCATGCAAAAGTTTGGGCACCCCTGGTCAAAATTTCTGTTACTGTGAATAGTTAAGTGAGGGGAAGATGAACTGATCTCCAAAAGTCATAAAGTTAAAGATGAAACATTCTTTTCAGCATTTTAAGCAAGATTAGAGTATTATTTTTGTTTTGTACAATTTTAGAGTGAAAAACAGAAAGGAGTACCATGCAAAAGTTTGGGCACCCCAAGGGATTTGAGCTCTCAGATAACTTTTACCAAGGTCTCAGATCTTCATTAGCTTGTTAGGGCTATGGTTTGTTCACAGTCATCTTAGGAAAGGCCAGGTGATGCAAATTTCAAAGCTTTATAAACACCCTGACTCCTCAAACATTGGCCCAACAATCAGCAGCCATGGGCTCCTCTAAGCAGCTGCCTACCACTCTGAAAATTAAAATAAATGATGCCCACAAAGGAGGAGAAGGCTATAAGAAGATAGCTAAGTGTTTTCAGGTAGCCGTTTCCTCAGTTCATAATGTAATTAAGAAATGGCAGTTAACAGGAACGGTGGAGGTCAAGTTGAGGTCTGGAAGACCAAGAAAACTTTGCGAGAGAACTGCTCGTAGGATTGCTAGAAAGGCAAATCAGAACCCCCGTTTGACAGCAAAAGACCTTCAGGAAGATTTAGCAGACTCTGGAGTGGTGGTGCACTGTTCTACTGTGCAGCAACACCTGCACAAATATGACCTTCATGGAAGAGTCATCAGAAGAAAACCTTTCCTGCGTCCTCACCACAAAATTCAGCCTCAGAAGTTTGCAAAGGAACATCTAAACAAGCCAGATGCATTTTTGGAAACAAGTCCTGTGGATTGATGAAGTTAAAATAGAACTTTATGGCCGCAATGAGGTACGTTTGGAGAAAACGGGTGCAGAATTTCATGAAAAGAACACTTCTCCAACTGTTAAGCACGGGGGTGGATCAATCATGCTTTGGGCTTGTGTTGCAGCCAGTGGCACAGGGAACATTTCACTGGTAGAGGGAAGAATGAATTCAATTAAATACCAGCAAATTCTGGAAGCAAACATCACACTGTCTGTAAAAAAAAAGCTGAAGATGAAAAGAGGATGGCTTCTACAACAGGATACCGATCCTAAACACACCTCAAAACTCACAATGGATGACCTCAAGAGGCACAAGCTGAAGGTTTTGCCATGGCCCTCACAGTCCCCCGACCTAAACATCATTGAAAATCTGTGGATAGACCTCAAAAGAGCAGTGCATGCAAGACAGCCCAAGAATCTCACAGAACTAGAAGGCTTTTGCAAGGAAGAATGGGCGAAAATCCCACAAACAAGAATTGAAAGACTCTTAGCTGGCTACAGAAAGCGTTTACAGACTGTGATACTTGCCAAAGGGGGTGTTACTAAGTACTGACCATGCAGGGTGCCCAAACTTTTGCTTTGGGCCCTTTTCCTTTTTTGTTATTTTGAAACTGTAAAAGATGGAAATAAAAAAGTAATCTTACTTAAAATATTAAAGAAATGTGTCATCTTTAACTTTATGCCTTTTTGGAAATCAGGTCATCTTTTACTCGCTTAGCTATTCACAGTAACAGAAGTTTTGACCAGGGGTGCCCAAACTTTTGCATGCCACTGTACTTATAGAATCCATGTTCTTTCTGCCCTCCTGATTTCTCTTGAGTGTACTTGTGCATCCCTTATACTCCTCAAGGGATTCACTTGATCCCGTTTGCCTGTACCTGCCTCCTTTTTTCCCGACCAGAGCCTCAGTATCCCTCATCAACCAGGGTTCCCTAACCCTGCTAGCCTCACCCTTCACTCTAACAGGAAGATGCTGTTCCCGAACTCTCCCTGTCTCACTTCTAAAAGCCCCCACTTGCCAGACATACCTTCACCTGCAAGCAGCCTCTCCCAATCAACCTCTGCAAGTTCCTGTCCAATGCCATCAAAATTAGCCCTGCCCCAGTTTAGGACTTCAGTTTGTGGACCAGTCCTATCCTTCTCCATAACTATTTCAAAACTATTAGAATCTTGGTTACTGGTCCCATAGTGCTCCACCACCGACACTTCAGGCACCTGCCCAGCCTCGGTTCCCAAGAGGAGGTCAAGTGTTGCCTCTCCTTAGTTGGGCCATCTACATATTGCTTGAGAAAACTTTCCTGGACACTCTTAATAAATTCCACCCCATCCAATCCCTTAGCACTATGGCAGTCCCAGTCTATATTAGGGAAGTTGAAATCACCTACTATACAACTATATTATTCTTACAGCTACCTGTAATTTCCCTATATATTTGCTCCTCTAATTCCCACTGACTATTGGGAGGTCTATAGTACAATCCCATCAAAGTAATCACCACCTTCTTATTTCAGCCTCACTGGACAGTTCCCAGGAATATCCTCTCTGTGGGATATTCTGTCCCTGGGATATTGAGTACCCTGCTGTGATGTTCTCCTTGATCATAAAAACAACTCCCCTCCTCTCTTAGCCCTACCTCCACCATCTGTACCCTGGAACATTGAGCCGACAGTCCTGTCCATCCCTCAGCCATGTTTCTGTAATATCCCTGTCCCATGGACATATTCATGCTTCGAGTTCCTCTGGCTTACCACCTTGGCTTCTCACGTTAAAATAAACACAGTTTAGCTTATCAGACCTTCATTCACTGTCCTGTCTACTGAACTCGCTCACTACAAACTTCTATATTTGCCTCAACTTTCTCAGCTGCCACACTGCTGCTTTGGGTCCCACTCCCTGCCAGACTCGTTTCAACCCTCCCGAGTAGCAAATCACCCTGCCAGGATATTGGTCTCCTCCAGTTCAGGTGCAACACCTCCCTCTTGTACAGGTCACCTCTGCCCCAGGAGAGATCCTAATGGTCCAGGAACCTGAATCCCTGCCCCAGCTCCTCAGTCATACATCATCTGCCCTCATCTCCTATTCCTACCTTAACTAACAGATAGCACCAGGAGTAATCCAGAGACTACAACCCTCGAGGCCCCACTTTTAACCTGCCTAACTCCTTATATTCACTCTGCAGACCTCATTGCTTTTTCTACCTATGTCATTGGTACCAACGTGTACAATGACCTCTGGCTACTCACCCCTTTGAGAACGTTCTACCACTGTTCAGAGACATCCTTGACCCTGGCAACCGGGAGGCAACACACCCTTCTGGAGTATCACTCGCGGCCACAGAATCTCCTGTCTGTCCCCCTAACTATCACTACAGCTCTCCTTGTCTCCACGCTCCGCCAGTTGTGGCCCCCAGACCTGGCTGCTGCTGCCGCCATTTTCCCTGAGAGGCCACCTTCCCCAACAGTGTACAGAACACCATACGTGTTTGAGAGGGGAACAGGCAGAGGAGATTCTTGCACTACCTGCTGTCCCTCCTGGTTGTCACCCATCTATCTGACTGAACCCTTGGTGTGACCACCTCCCTGTGTGTGACACTTTTTGCCTCCACAGTGAGTCCAATGGCTTCTCCAACTGATCCAGGTGATGTGAGAGGAGCTGCAGCTGGACAACTTCTGCAGACACTTGTTTCTCCCTGATCTCCCACACCACTCCACTGACTGCCATCACTGCCCCTTTTAACAACTCAAGGAAAATGAAAAACCCTACCCTGCCGTGCCCTGTCGCTGCTTGCCTTCCTCGTCAAAGCCTGAGTTTCACCAAAGCCTACACTTTGCTCTCAACAGCAGCACTTCAAACCTCAACACAACCCTTCTCAAAATGGCCACTCTGCTCGATCCTGCCTCCCTTTTATTCACAGCTTGGCCTCACAGTAACAAGACAAACAGCTCCTCACCTGATACACATTGGTTAAATGGTCTGTGTTTCTCCTCCTTTCTGGGCCTCACAGAAACAAGGTATGCAAGATCATGAGAAACATAGGTGGGATTAGGTTACAAGACAATAGGAGCAGGAGTCGGCCATCCTGCCTGTCCCACCATTTAACATGATCATGGCTGATTTATCCTGGCCTCAATCCTCTCCTGCACCACTTCTCCATACCCTCCTGTTCCTCTATCTGTCAGATATTTATCCACCTCCACTTTAAATACTTTTAATGATCCAGCTTCCAAGACCCACCAGGGCAGAGACTCCATAATAGAGACATCTAAAACCCAGAGATCAATTGTTTAAAGTGACGAATAAGAGGGTTGGAGAGGATCTGAGGAATTCTTTATCATCTGGAGGATGGATACAATCTGGAATTCAGTGCCTGAGAAGGTGGTGGAGGCAGGTGCTCTAACAGGCAGCTGGTCAAGAACTTAAATCTCCAAGTCAGAGAAGGCTACAGCTGGTAAATGGGATTAGATGGAGATTTGGGTCAGATGGCTCAGCATGGACATGATGGGCGATAGGCTGTTTGTGTTGTTGGCTGTGAATCACAGGGACCAAAGGGGCAATCTCTGTGTGGAGCCAGAGGATGTTGGTGAGGTCTTAGCTGAATATTTCTTATCTGTATTCACTAGGGAGAAAGATCTTATAGTTGGAGACTTCAGGGAGGGGAATGCTGAACTTCTGGCATATGCCATCGTTAAAGAGGAGGTACTCTATATCTTAAAGGTGGCTAAATCCCCAGGGTCAGATGAGACGTATCCCGGACTGCTGTGGGCCCTGGCAGGGACTTTTAAGTTTTCATTGGCAGAGGCAGATAACTAGGAGACAGCAAATGTGATATCTTTATTCCAGCAGGGCAGTAGGGATAAGCCGGGCAATTACAGGCCTGTGAATCTAATGTTAGTGGTAGGGAAGTTATTGGTCAAGTCCTGAGGAACAGGATTCATCTGCACTTGGAAGGGCAGATATTAAACAAAAAGAGCTCGACCGTGTCAGTGGGAGATCTTGTCTGATCAATTTGACTCAATTTTTTTTGAAGAGTAACGAAATGTACTCATGAGAGGTGTGCAGTTGATGGGCTTCATGGGCTTCAGTAAGGCCCCTGACAAGGTACCACATGGGGAAACTGGTCCAAAACGTTAGAAACCACGAAGGCAAGTGGCAAACTGGATCCAAAATGACCTTGGTATTAGGAGGCAGAGGGCCAATGGAGAGTAGTTTGTGTGACTGGAAGCCTGTGTTTAGTGGTTTACCACTGGAATTGGTGCTGGGACCCTTACTGATGTTACACACATAAACAATTTGAATGTGAATGTCGGAGGTATGTTCCCAGACGACACAGAGGTTGGTGGTGTTGATAGTGAGGAAGACTACAGGTCCATAGTGATCAGTAGGTAAGGTGGGCAGAGCAATGGCAGTTGTGGTTGAATCCTGATAAGTGCAAGGTGATGCACTTTGGGAGGACAAATAAGGGTAGGCCATGCACAGTGAACGGTGGGGCCCTAGGGAGCAAGGGTCAGAGGGACCTGGGTGTACAAGTCAAATCGCTGTAGGTGGCAGCACAGGTAGGCAAGGTGGTAAGGAAGGCACACGTGATACTTGTGCATTGGAATACAAGAGCAAGGAGGTCATCATGTAGTTTTAATTAATTCTGTTTCTCTTCCCACAGATGCAGCCTGACCTCCTGTGTATTTCAAGCATTTCCTGTTTTTATTTTAGATTTCCAGCATTTGCAGTTCACAGCCGGAGCACTGCATGCAGTTCTGGTCGCCACACTACAGGAAGGAAGTGATTGCACTGGAGAGGATGTACAGGAGGTTATTCAGAATGTTCCCTGGGATAGACCGTTTCAGTGATGAGGAGAAACAGGATGGGCTGGGTTTGTTTTCTTTGGAATGGAGGAGGCTGAGAGGACCAAGGAGAGAGGTATCCGAAATTATGATGGGTATTGACAAGGTAGATAATAGGAAATATTTCACTATAGCAGAGGTGTATAAAACTAAAGGACAGATGTTTAGGGTAAGTGGTAAGAGGTTTAGAGGGGATCGGAGAATGAATTTTTACACCAGAGAGTGGTTGGAATTTAGAATGAGTCGACGATAGAAGCAGACACTCAGGCGGGGTCCCAGAGGACTGGTGAGTAGCTAATGTTGTTCTTTTGGCAAGACCCTCAACAACACTGATGTACAGAGGGATCTTGTCGTACAAGTCCATAGTTCCCCGGAAGTGGGTGCACGAGTCAATAGGGTGGTAAGGAAGGTATATGGCATGCTTGCCTTCATTAGTCAGGCAATGAGTTGAAGAGCCAAAAAGTTATGGCCACATCTGGAGTATGTGGAGGCTTTGGAGAGGGTGCAGAAGAGGTTCACCAGGATATTAGCTGGAATAGAGAGCATGCGCTATAAAGAGAGGTTGGACAAACTTGGGTTGTTTCCTCTGGAGCATCAGAGGCTGAGGGGAGACCTGATCAAAGTTTACAAAATTATGGGAGGCATAGAGAGAGTAGATGGTTGGTATCTTTTTCCCAGGGTTGAAATGTGTAACACTAGAGGGCATGCATTTATGGTGAGAGGGGCAAATTCAAAGGAGATGTGTGGGCCAAATTTAAAAAACAGAGCAGTGGATGCCTGGAATGTGCTGCCAGGGATTCTGGTGGAGGTAAATATGATAGAGTCATTTAAGAGGCTCTTAGATAGGCATGTGAATGTGCAGAGAATGAAGGGATATAGACGTGTTGGCAGAGGGGATTAGTTTAATTAGGTGTCATTAGCTCCACTAGTTTGGCAAAACTTCATGGACTGAAGGGCCTGTTCCTGTGCTGTTGTATGGTCTAATATTCAAGTATCTGGATGAGCACTCAAACTGCCAACAGGTAGAAGGTTGTTGGTAAACGGATTTGGTAGCCATCAACAACCGATGATTGCACGGACATGGAGGGCTGAAGGGTTTGTGTCTGTGCCATGTGATTGGCACCAATGTCCTTTTGGAGAGGTTCACTCATGGAGTTGGGAGGAGGAGGTAAAATGAGAGGGTGGGAAGTGGGGGGGTTGCTCAAACTGACCTGACAGGAAGATGCACATTCAAGTGTAGCATTAGAAAGTGGAATAAGAGTCCCAAAAGACTGAGTGGGAGGGAGTACTGGAATTAAGGAAGAGTACAGTGTTAGGTGGGAGTAGACTATGTCTTAGAGCATGAACACAATGGCAATCTGCAGGCACAAAAAGCACCATTGGAATCTGGAGCAAAACACAATCTGCTGGAGGAACTGAGTGGGTCGAGTAGCATCCATGGGGGGGGGGGGTGGTGGAGGAAGGTTTACATATTGGGTCGAGATCCTGCAGCCTCCTGTTTCCTTGTTGGAATATGATATTCTGGTAAAAAGAAATATGGATAAAAATTGGACAATATTGCCCACTGATTTCTTGATGCAAAGTGTTCAGAAAAGTTGGGGAAGAGATGGGGGGGGGGTTGGGTAGCAGTCCTAAACAAAGAGGCTACCCTCGCTCACAGCTAGAACCCATCTGGTTAGGAAATGGGATGGGTCACATTACTGCCAATTTTCTAGAAGCCACCAAAGTGTGGGAAGGAGATAGAGGAGATATTGGCAGGTAAACTACAGGGAGATGTCAGAACTGAAAACGGTGATAATGGAGGACTCATTACGGTATCTCAATGTCAACTGAGATAATGAAGTAGCAGAGTGGTGCAGCAGTTAGTATGGCTGCCTCACAGCTCCAGAGATCTGGTTGATTTTGACCTTGGGTGCTGCCTGTGTGGAGTTTGCACATTCTCCAGAGAGCTGTGTAGGTTTCCCCAGCTGTTCTGGTTTCCTCCCATTAGCCAGAGACATGCAGGCTGCTACATTAATTGTCCACTGTAAGTTGGTCCTAGTGTAGGTGTGTGACAGAAGAATTGGACAGAGCCAATGGGGATGGGACTGGGGAAAGGAATTCATGGAGGGTTGGTATAAATGGGTGCTTGATGGTCGGCGCAGATGCGTTGGGCCAAGGGGACTGTTACTGTGCTGCACGACTCCGAGTATTAGAACGATGGGAACGGAGAGGAATCTCAGAAGTATGTTTAGGAGAACTTTTGATCAGTCCCTTTCTGCCAATGTGGTAGGGGGTGTAGCCTGGATCAGGTTTGGGTAATAAACCAAATGTCAGTGGGTGGTTGAGGGGAGGAGATGCGTGGGGCAAGTTGTTTTTTTCCCACACACAGAGAGCGGTGGGTGCCTGGAATGTGCTGCCCGGGGTGGTGATGGAGGCAGATACGATCAAAGTGTTGAAAAGGCTGTTAGATAGGCACATGGATGTGCAGAGAATGGAGGGAGATGGACATTGTGTAGGCAGAAGGGGTATTTAGTTAGGTGTTTACTTACTAGCTTAATTAGCTTGGCACAACATTGTGGGCCGCAGGGCCTGTTCCTGTGCTGTACTGTTCTATGTTCTAACTTCTGCACTGGAAGTGGCCCAACCTCAGTGGGGTCCTAGCCCATGCAAAACTGTGGCTGTGCAGTCTGTAAGGAGAGGGCAGTTTGGATACAGCTCAGTACAAGGAGAAAGGTAAGGAAACTGAAGCCAGAATTACCTGGATGACAAAGGGGATGGACAGAAAGATAAAATAGAAAGTAGATGAAACATGTCAGTTTGATAAATGCACCAGAATCAAGCTGGTACAGAAAGCTTAGCAGGGACATGCAAAGGTAATAAGAGCAAAGGAGAAAAACTGGGAGTTAAAGGGAACCCAAAGTTCTTCTTCAGTAAACAGTACAGATGGGAGCACGGAAGATTGGGGATCCAAAAGATGGAGACCAAGAGCTTGGCTGCAAAAGTAAATGAGTAGTTTGTATCCATATTTACCAAGGACGAGGAGTCTCAGTTAGAAGGAAGTATTAGAGATGAAAATTCATTGGGAAGAGGGGAGAAAGGTTGTCTGCTGAATGTGGATGGAGGTAGAAATTGCAGAATGGTTGATTATAATCTTCCAACTCTCCAAAATACAGGGGTGATTGCAGAGGCCAAGAGAACACCATATGTTTTACCCTTGTTCACAAAGGGTGCCAGGACAAACCCAGGATATACACAGTCAACTTCAACATGGGATTGGGAAGCATTTAAAAATAAATTCAATGCTAATTAGAAATAATACACGTATTCTATAACATATCTGAAACATGAACTGTTAATCCTTCCACAGATGTTCTGTGTCCTGAGTGGGTTCAGCTTAGAATAATACATTTGTTCTGGCACCACGGAAGCCGTTTGGCCCACTGACCCAAGGCCGGCTCTTCACAGACCAACACACTCCATTCCTCTGCTCATTCCTCCTTGTCTTGCAAATTATTTTCCTTCACGCCATCCAATTCCACTTTGAAAGCCCTGACTGACTCCTCCCACTGGCGGCACAGTGGTGCAGCTGGTAGGCCTGCTGTCTCACAGCTCCAGGGACCCTGGTTCAATCCTGACCTTGGTGCTGTCTGTGTGGAGTTTGCACGTTTTCTCTGTGACCATGTTGAGGAAGTAAAGGGTTAAGAAACTGTGAGTGACTGTAACTGTACATTTTACTGATGGAAAAATAACTTGCAAGCAAGAGCAGGAAAACTGACTCAGGGCTAGGTGATAATTGCTCTGTCCGGGACCTTGGTGGCAGGCCAGTATACTAGACAGTATACTAGAGGTAGGTGTAATAAACAGACTGGAGGAAGCTTGTTTTAAACAATGAGGGTGAGACCTGTCTTTGAATCTCTTGATTGTAAATCAATTATATTGGACAATGGGTGCGATGTCTGCCTTTGGATCTCTGAGGCCTGACCGAAACTCGTGGAGCTGAGTTCATTAAGTGTGCATGACAATATCTGTGTAAATTACTGCCTGCTCCTTTGGGCTGTGGAGACTTCGGGAAGCGACTCTCAACAAGTGAAGAGACCCCTCCCTAGTGGTATACTGCTAATAAACGTGTTTTATTGACTCAACCTGGTGGCACTGTTACTTTGCAGCAGACAGAAGTGGGAACTTAAAAGTGGGACGACAAATTGGTGAGCCAGCCAGGAGTCCAAGACGAGGTTTCGGAAGCGGCGCGAGCGATCGACGGGGATAACGACTACCTGAGACGGAAGGGCCCATAAGGTACGATTCACCTTGATCCCTCTTAGGGAGTCAGACACCTGATCGATCCCTTCACTTGTCGGACATCCTCTGACGAACTTCTCGCGAACCTGTCTGAGTGCCACAGGTAAGAGGGGTTCTGGGGTTCAAGTCCCCAGTTAGTTCCACATTTGGGGTTCAAGTCCCCAGTTTTGGGTTTGGGGTTCACGTTCCCAGGTTTGGGTTTTAAGTTTGTGAGTTTCAAGGTTTTGAGCTCCAAGTTTTGAGATCGGTTCTCCGGTACCACCACCCTGCCTTAGACCGGTTCTTAAGAGGGGAAATCCCCCACGGGAAGGTCAGGAACTTGGTGAAGGAAAGAGACCGATCTTATAGATAATCGTAGCAATTTGTACCGTACGAACGGGAAGAAAAAAATGGGACAAACTCTCGATAAGTCTGGGTCCAATACCCCACTATCTAAGTTATGTAAAGACGATCCGAAAAATGAGAATAACTTCTGTAAATTATCGGCATGCTGCAATAAAAAATTGGGAAGTGAAATATGGCCATATTCGGGGGGAACTTGGGATGTGGATAAGTGCCTAAAGGCAGAAAGGGCGATTTGGGAGCGCAATATGGGGGAAAAATGGAAAATATTAATGTCTACTTGGAGGAAAACGGCTGAAGACCTAACAAATAAATCTAAACAGAGTAGTTAGGAACATAATGCATGTAGAAGGGGGATTAGTGTATGTGATGAAAAAGGAAATCCCAAGAGTTGGGAAGTCCTGAAGTCTCAGTGCGGAGACCACGATGCTGAGAGAAACAGAAGGGAGAGAGAAGGGGTAGATCAGGAGAATAAGGAAAAACGTAGGAATAAAAATGGAAAAAATAATGATAAAGTGGAGGTACCTCCCGACATGTCTGGCGTGCCCCTGTTGTTCCAAAGTAATGAAACGGACGAAAATGAGGAGGATTGGATGGTCCGACCCACAGCCCCTACCTACCCCGCCGTTTCACTGCCGCCCCCATATAATGCGACTAGTCCGCGAACCATTCCGCTCTCACCACCAGCGACTGCTAGCCAAGTCCCGCCCCAAGGACAATTCCATGGCCCTATTGCGTCCCAAACCAGGAATCAGCTTAGATGGAGAGAAAGCCCACATATGAACGGCTCTAAGGCCACAGACAAGTGACGGAACTTTCCGGTAGGGGACAGATCTTTAGTAGATCCTCAGACACTGATTATGACTCCGATTCTACCACTGATAATGATGACCCTAAAGATCCCGACCCACCACCTATGTTGAATAAAGCAAAGGGAGTCAAGGCTAAAAGACAGTTCCCCAACAGGAATGTTCCCAATCCCAATCCAGACCAAGCGAGCGCTAATCCTATGCTCCAAATCTACACCCCTTGGAAGCCTCAGGAGATGTGCCTAATCATGAGTCAGGCGCCCAACCGTAAAACCAACCCGAAGGAGTTTATAGATTATGTGATCGGAACAATTCAGATGTACCAAGCCACCCCCCAGGACCTTTTCAGTCTTTGTTGCCTGGCCCTTATGACTAATGTGGCGGAAAGCTGGAAAGAACACCTGGGAAACTATGTGGACTGGACAGCATTTCAGGTGGCTGTCCGGCCTCAGGACCAGGTAGCAACCATTAGAACTGCCCTTCGCAAAACCCTCCAACAGCCTATTGACGTAACTAAAGTTTTAGAATGCCGACTGAAACGGTGAGGACTGCCCAGATTTTTGGGACTATTTCTGTTCACCTTACGGTACCTATGCAGGGGATGATGCCTATAACAGACGCAATGCCTCCCCCCAGTTTAACGCCCTCCTACAACAATGTACAATGCTGAGAAGTTGGTGCAGGAGGGAGGGTTTTAGATTTTTGGATCATTGGGATCTCTTCTGGGGAAGGTGGGACCTGTACAGAGAGGACGGGTTACACCTGAACCTGAGGGGGGCCAATATCCTTGCAGCCAGGTTTGCTAGCTGGTTCGGGAGGGTTTAAACGAGATTGCGAGGGGGATGGGAACTGGAGGAGTAGGTCAGAGGAAGAAGGGGATGGGGAAAAGTCAGATCTAACAGGTAGAGAGGCTTTGAGGAAGGAGAAGCAGAGTACAGGCTATAAAAGCAGAAAGGTGGACAGGCTAAAGTGCATTTACTTGAATGCAAGAAGCATCAGGAATAAGGGAGATGAATTGAGAGCTTGGATAAGTACATGGGACTACGATATTGTGGCTATTACAGAGACATGGCTGACACCAGGGCAGGAATGGATATTGAATATTCCTGGTTTTCAGTGTTTTAAAAGGGATAGGGAGGGGGGGAGAAGAGGAGGAAGGGTGGCAATACTGGTCAGGGACACTGTTACAGCTGCAGAAAGGGTGGATAATGTAGAAGGATCCTCTCTAGAATCAGTATGGGTGGAAGTTAGGAACAAGAAAGGGGCAGTTACCCTCCTGGGAGTATTCTATAGGCCCCCCAGTAGCAGTAAGGATACTGAGGAGCAGATTGGGAGGCAGATTTTGGAAAGATGTGAAAATAATAAGGTTATTATAATGGGAGACTTCAACTTTCCAAATATTGATTGGCACCTGCTTAGTGCCAAAGGTTGAGATGGGGTGGAGTTTGTTAAGTGTGTCCAGGATGGATTCCTGACACAGTACGTTGACAGGCTGACTAGAGGGAATGCCATATTAGACCTAGTTTTAGGTAACGAACCGGGTCAGGTGACAGATCTATTGGTGGGTGAGCATTTGGGGGACAGTGACCATTGCTCAATAACCTTTAGAATTGTCATGGACAGGGATAGGAGCAAAGAGGACGGGAAGATATTTAATTGGGGAAAGGTGGATTATGAGGCTATAAGGCGAGAACTTGGGAGTATAAATTGGGATGACATTTTTGAAGGGAAATGTACTATGGAGATGTGATAGTTGTTCAGGGATCATTTGCAGGATGTTAGGGATAAATTTGTCCCGGTGACGCACAGAAGGAATGGCAGGGTGAAGGAACCGTGGGTGATGACAGAGGTGGAACAACTAGTTAGGAAGAAGAAGGCAGCATACATGAGATGTAAGCAGCAAGGATCAGACAGGGCTCGTGAGGAATATAGAGTAGCAAGGAAGGAACTTAAGAAGGAGTTGAAGAGAGTGAGAAGGGGACATGAAAAGATTTTGGCGAGTAGGGTTAAGGAGAATCCCAAGGCTTTGTTCTCATACATGGAGAGCAGAAGGATGGCTAGAGTAGAGGTAGGTCCGATTGAAGACAAAGGTGGGAAGATGTGCTTGGAAGCTGTGGGAGTGGGTGAGGTTCTCAATGAATACTTCTCTTCAGTATTCACCAAGGAGAGGGGTCTTGATGACGCTGAGGACAGTGTTGGTAAGGGTAATGTTCTAGAGTATGTAGATATCAAGAGAGAGGATGTGCTGGAGTTGTTAGAAAATACTAGGACAGATAAGTCCCCGGGGCCTGACAGAATATTCCCCAGGCTGCTTCGGGAGGAGATTGCTGAACCATCGGTTAGGATCTTTGAGTCCTCGTTGTCCACGGGGATGGTGCCGGAGGATTGGAAGGTGGCGAATGTTGTCCCCTTATTCAAAAAAGGTAGTAGGGATAGTCCAGGAAATTACAGACCAGTGAGCCTTACGTCTGTGGTGGGTAAGCTGTTAGAAAGGATTCTTAGAGATAGGATCTATGAGCATTTAGAGAATCATGGACTGATTAGGGACAGCCAGCATGGCTTTGTGAAGGGAAGATCTTGCCTCACAAGCCTGATAGGGTTCTTTGAGGAGTTGACCAGGAAGATTGATGAGGGTAGTGCAATGAATGTGGTCTACATGGATTTTAGTAAGGCATTTGATAAGGTTCCACATGGTAGGCTTCTTCAGAAGGTCAGAGACCAAGGGATCCAGGGAGGCTTGGCCGTGTGGATTCAGAATTGGCTTGCCTGTAGAAAGCAGAGGGTTGTGGTGGAGGGAGTGCATTCGGATTGGAGGGCTGTGACTAGTGGTGTCCCACAGGGACCGGTTCTGGGACCTCTACTTTTTGTGATATTTATTAATGACTTAGATGAGGGGGTGGAAGGCTGGTTTAGCAAGTTTGCAGATGACACAAAGATCGGTGGTGGTGTGGATAGTGTGGAGGGCTGTCGGAGCTTACAGAGGGATATTGATAGGATGCAGAGCTGGGCTGACAAATGGCAGATGGAGTTCAGTCTGGAGAAGTGTGAGGTGGTACACTTTGGAAGGACAAACTCCAAGGCGGAGTACAAGGTAAATGGCAGGATTCTGGGCAGTGTAAAGGAGCAGAGGGATCTGGGGGTTCATATCCACAGATCCCTGAAAGTTGCCTCACAGGTGGATAGGGTAGTTAAGAAAGCTTATGGGATGTTAGCTTTCAGAAGTCGTGGGATCGAGTTTAAGAGCCGCAAAGTAATGATGCAGCTTTACAAAACTCTGGTTAGGCCACACTTGGAGTACTGTGTCCAGTTCTGGTCGCCTCATTATAGGAAGGATGTGGAGGTGTTGGAAAGGGTGCAGAGGAGATTTACCAGGATGCTGCCCGGATTAGAGAGTATGCATTATGAGGAGAGACTAAAGGAGCTGGGGCTTTACTCTTTGGAGAGAAGGAGGATGAGGGGAGACATGATAGAGGTATACAAAATATTAAGAGGAATAGATAGAGTGGACAGCCAGTGCCTCTTTCCCAGGGCACCAATGCTCAAAACAAGAGGACATGGCTTTAAGGTAATGGGTGGGAATTTCAAGGGAGACGTCAGAGGGAGGTTTTTCACCCAGAGAGTGGTTGGTGTATGGAATGCGCTGCCTGGGGTGGTGGTGGAGGCTGATACATTGGTCGAGTTCAAGAGATTGTTAGATAAGCATATGGAGGAATTTAAGATAGAGGGATATGTGGGAGGAAGGGGTTAGATAGTCTTAGGAGTGGTTTGAAGGTCGGCACAACATGGTGGGCCGAAGGGCCCGTATTGTGCTGTATTGTTCTATGGTTCTATGGTATTCCTGAGGGAGTGGCGTCAGCTATCCACACTAATAACATGAATTGGCCTGACCACACACAACAAGCCATGAGGAGGGCCCTGGTCCACTTCTGGAGTAATGGGCACGATTCAAAAGCCACAAGGGTAAACAGGAAATGGTCCAGAGACCCCCTCGGCCCCGACCTACCTACTCACTCTGATAATACAGGATATCAAATGGAACCGCAGTTTTGCGTTCCAGGAGGGGTTGACCGGTCTGGTAAGGGGTATCCAATGCACCCCAACGACCCAAGAGCCCCAGCATACAGACCCCCTTACAAGCCACCACCGCCCCCTTGTGATTACCCAGGACCCAGGGGACCCGAACAACCCGCACGGGCGAGCGTCAGGTCAACAGGATGCTACCTTTGCAGGCACCTGACCACTGGCGGCGAGACTGCCCCCACAACAGCCAACGGCAGGCTAGACCCCCTGGTAAATGATGACCTTTTTCAACTAGCAACCCGCTTTCCGCCTGACTAGCTGTGGGAAGTAGCCATTCCATGTACCCTACCCTCACCGATAACCCAGACGATGAACCCATCATCAATTTATTAGTTGAGGGAAAGCCGATGCCCTTTATGATAGACACGGGGGCCAATATCTCGACCCTCGAAGCTTCTTGTATCGCCCAGCATGATCTTAAACTGTCCACGGCCACGGTTTCACTGAGCGGGCTGGAGGGACACGAAAGGTCCTACCCCTTAACTGAACCTTTACAAGTGGGATTTGGAGATCAGGAATGTCTGATCCAATTCACAGTCACCCCAGACCTGGGGGTTAACTTGGCCGGGAGGGACCTGTTCTGCTACCTCCGACTCAAAATACAATGCCTGGATGAAGGAATTACCATTACTGGCCCTAAACCCCATAGGGCCCTCTGGATTCACCAGCTTCCTCAGTGGTGGACGGTGGACTTCACGAACGGAAATTTTGACCCACCCCTGAAGACCCCTGACCCGCATGTGACGCTAGCTTATGACCCCACAGGGGTCTCAAGAGAGCTAGAAGTTTTATATGCTCCCCTCCTGGGTAGCAATGGTGACTGTCACTATTTTAGGGGAAGTAGCGGGTAAGGAGGGGGCAGCACTTTTAGTTCAAGTGCCTAATGAATTGTAGAATCAGCCAGGCTTGATGTCCCCTCACATTACCCTGTCAGTTAATGAGGGTCACAAACCGAAGGAGCTGGGATTCCTAGCCTACGGACTTGAGGCACAGGCAGACACAGGCCTTTACAGGGTTCCCCAGATACTGCCAGAAGGGACCCTGACTTATTACCTCACCCCTTTCTTGGTGACAGGCTGTTTACGCCACCATCAGCCCCACCGACTCCCTTTGGATGAGCGAACCCTCGATTTATGGGCCGCGTCGAAAGCTGAGGTAGGGTTCACCCCAGTGACCCCAGTCGAAATCCGTGTAAGACCAGGAGCACAACTGCCTTCCGTCCCACAGTATCCCCTTCGGAGAGAGGCAGTTGACGGAATAACCCATTTAATAGATTCATTCTGCAAACAGGGCATCCTGGTTCCCTGCCAATCACCCTGCAACACCCCCATTTTACCCGTCCCCAAACCTGGAGGGACGGAATGGCGCCTAGTACAAGACCTGTGTAATGTCAATGATATAGTGGAACCACTGCATCCCGTGGTCCCGAATCCGGCCACCATTCTCAGCAGCATCCCTGCCGACTCTCGTATTTTTACACTTGTGGATCTTCAGCATGCCTTTTTTGCAATTCCCCTATCTCCTGAATCGCAGTACCTGTTTGCTTTCACCTTCCAAGGTTAGCAATACACCTGGACGCGTCTCCCGCAAGGTTTTATACACTCCCTGACTATTTTCTCCCAAGTTTTGCATAAACAACTCCAAGGGTTGCAACTTTCTGACAAATCCACCGTTGTCCAGAATGTCGATGACTTTTTATTGGCAAGCCCCTCAGAGCCCACCAACATCACGGACACCAACAGACTACTTAACGCACTCCATTCTTGGGGATACATAATACCTCCACAGAAAGTAAAACAAACCCGATTCCAGGTGAAATTTCTGGGCACCCTTTTAAGTGCTACTGAGTGGCAGCTCACTCCTGAACATATTGCACCCATCATTGCTACCCCACCGCCTGCTACCCCGAAGGGTATGCGCGCATTCTTAGGTCTTAGGTTTCTGCAGGCAGTGGCTACCTAACGTGGCCCTCCTTACCAAGCACCTCACACCCCTGGCGTCAAGCCAGTCCGTGGGACCTTTTGAACTTACAGAGGAGCAAAAGGAGGCCTTTGATAAGCTCAAACAGGCCCTTGCCAGCGCCCCAGCCCTGGGACACCCTGTGTGATCACCCATTTCAGCTTTTTGTGAATGTTCTGGAGGACTGCGCTACAGCCGTCCTTACTCAAGCCCATGGGGATAGAAAAAGACCGGTGGCATATTACTCCACTCGGCTGGACCCAGTTGCTAGGGGGCTCCCGCCATGCTCACAGATGCTTCCAGCGATCTACTCCCTGGTAACAGCAGCCTCCAGTATAACCCTGCAACGGTCAGTAGTTGTTTATTCCTCCCATACCGTAACAGCACTCCTGACCTCCCATCAGACCCAACACCCTACCCAGGCCCGCTTAAACTGATATGAGGTAGCACTCCTGAATAACCCACTCCTCTCCTTTGTATACTGTACCACCATTAACCCTGCCACCTTTCTAAAGGCCCCAGAGGATCTTGCAGATCCACCAAATGACTGTTTAATGCGTAACTACTTTTTGACTGCACCCCGTCCGGACCTTTCGAATAAGGCCTTCCAGTCAGCAGACTTAAACCTGTATGTCGACGGTAGTTCCTCCATTTCCGAACAGGGAACCCGCCTTTGTGGCTATGCCATAGTGAACAACTCCCATGTTGTGGAGTCTGCATCTTTGCAGCCCCCAGTCTCTGCCCAAAAAGCAGAACTCTTTGCCCTGAACAGAGCTTGTATTTTAGCCAAGGACAAAGTAGCTAACATCTTTACTGATTCTCGCTATGCTTTTGGAGTTGTCCATGATTTTGGCTAACTCTGGGCGCACAGGGGATTTCTGACCTGTACAGGTAGCCCTATACAGAATGCGGCTTATGTAAAGAACCTCCTCCAAGCCATCCTCCTCCCTAACAAATTGGCGATCATTAAATGCTCAGCTCACCTCTCAGACGCCTCCCTAGTAACACAGGGCAATAACAGGGCAGATGCAGAGGCTAAATTGGCAGCACGCCAGGGGTCTAAAATCGTTTCGACTGCGGAAAAACAGGCAGTTGCTTGCAAGCCAACAATAACAACGCTTGCCAGACATGGTCAGACAATAACCAGACATGGTCACTGTGCAGTGCTTACAGGGGGACGCCCCTGACTCAGAAAAACAAGTGTGGAAGGCGCAAGGGTGTACGCACTCTGAGCCACATGGCCTCTGGACTACTCCAGTCAGTCAAGTATGTATACCTGATTCCTTGTTACCAGTGCTTATTGACTGCCTGCATTCTGACACCCACCTTGGCAAGGAGGGAATGAGTAACATTTTACTACGTACCTGGTGGCACCCCAGATTGGAGGAAGCAGCACAAGGCAAAATACGATCGTGTTTGATATGCTAACAAACCAATGATGGGAAAGGGGTGAGGTGCACCCCAGGCAAAACCCCCTTGCCAGGTGGTCCTTTTGAATGCATACAACTCGACTTTATTGAATTACCACATGGACATTGTTATAAGTACTGTCTTGTTATTGTTGATGTATTTAGTAGATGGATTGAAGCTTTTCCAACCACCAACAATAAGGCCTCAACGGTGGTGAAGTTATTGCTTACAGAGATCATACCAAGGTTTGGGGTACCCCGACGGATAAGTTCAGACAATGGTCCCCACTTCATAGGGAAAATATTTATTTTGTGCAAGGCACTGCATATCGAACCTTGCACCTATGACACTCAGGCAGCGGGTCTAGTAGAATGAGCTAGCAGCACCCTGAAGAATAAATTAACTAAATTAGTATCAGACACAGGTCTAAATTGGCTGAAGGTTCTCCCCTTAGCACTATACCACATGAGAATTACCCCCCACTCGGCCACTGGGGTGTCGGCAGCTGAAATTGTCTATGGAAGTCCAGGAAGAACCCCATGGGATGCTGACACCCAGCCTCCCACCCAGGTTGACCTTAACATCATGGGGGATGAACTACAAAGGTAGTTCAGACAATTTGCGTCCTCCCTAAAGTTTCTTCATTTGCAGGTGGAGAGTGCCTTTAAACCACTGGAAGGACAGAATGCGGAACTGCCTGACCTGGAAATCGGAAATTCAGTACTGATACGAGATTGGGAGCGCCCCAAACTGGGACCTCGGTGGAAGGATCCCTTCCATATACTACTCCAAACTCCAACAGCTGTGAAAGTACAGGGCCAGGAACACTGGATTCATCTGAGTGACTGTAAACAATGGCCGCCAGAAGAAGAGTGATGTTTCTTAGTTTTGGACTCCTTACCATTACCGGTACCCTTGTGTGGGCGTTAGAAGATAATTTGTCTTACAAAGCACATATACAACTGCATGGGAATCGCACTGTTTGCTACCCCTTGGCAGAATCAGTGGAAGGTCTTTTTGTAGCCACACCAAACTGGAGCCCCAGGGCTCTCTTAAAATATGAATACTCAAAAACAAAGTGCATGGGGCAGACGGGAACTTACGGGAGGGTGCTGCCGGGTAAATGCTTGCAAGGAATAATAAGAGATCCTAGGAGCACAACTAGCTACCAGTCCTTCTCCTGCTGCTTCAACGGTAAAGGATGGGGTTGTGGGATAGCGATCGTACAGCACATGATATCATGTGCCACCGCCACTTGTACGGAGAGAATATGTGGATTTAGGGGGGATGGTTTAGGTGTGAGTGTGCCACCACTAGGTGTGTTAAGTTACTTGCAGGGGAGTGATGGGTTTGTGGGGAAGGGAACAGAACCCATGTAAAATTGTCTAATGTCTCTTTAGAATGGCTAACCAGGGAGAATTACCTGAGAAAGCATGGGAGAAATGTTGTTGGTATTCTCAGATGCCCAGTCCACAGCAATCAGGTAATGTAACCTGTTACCGGGCTAAGGAAGGGCATGTGTTCCTTTTTAATGGTACTTACACTACCGCCACCTCCACTCTGCCAGCCTGGTTTGCAATGGGAACAATCGGGCCGGTCACAGTCCCCTGCCCCCAGAAGGCTCATGTCCGACAAAGACTTGTGGTGCGGTCAGTTAATGAGGAATTCTGTGAGGACTGGAGGGATCCTATTACATTGGGATCTCCCTTATCGTCGTTAGGCTATGGGTTTCTGAGTACTCTCTCTCTGGGGGGTTCGGCAGGAACTATAGCCGCAAAAAACTGGAACTACCTTATCTGTGGACTGGCCGTGCTGGGATACAGTACCATAAAGGGCCTGGAGGCAGTGAACCAGGAACTGGCGGAGCTTCGACTTTATGCCCAGCAGACCCGGTATGCTGTGGACTATCAGTTGGCTCAGCAAAGAGGAGTATATGCCATAGTAGGCGACAAGCATGTCACCAGTGTGAGAGATGAGTCCTACAGTTTCCCATGCCATTCAGGACATTCAGAAGCAGGTAGATAGCTTTAGACAGGGACTTACAGGAGGGGCGGGTTGGTTGGGGTGGCTACTAGGAGGGTCGTGGGCATCATACCTGCTGCATGGAGCGGTGGGGCTAATCATTACTATTATAGTATGCTGTGTGGTGCTGACCTGTTTAAATACCTGTCGCAAGGTCCTTGTTAATAAACTCTCGGCCCTGTTCTCGGTGCCCCTCTAGATTATCATGAAGTGATAACAGGAGGGAATGAGCAAGTAAAGGGTTAAGAAACTGTGAGTGACTGTAACTGTACATATAATCGACGGAAAAATAACTTGCAAGCAAGAGCAGGCAAACTGACTCAGGGCTAGGTGATAATTGTTGTGTCCGGGACCTTGGTGGCAGGCCAGTATACTAGACGATAAGGGTGGTGGCTGTAATAAACAGACTGGAGGAAGCTTGTTTTAAACAATGAAGGTGAGACCTGTCTTTGAATCTCTTGATTGTAAATCAATTATTTTGGACAATGGGTGCGATGTCTGCCTTTGGATCTCTGAGGCCTGACCGAAACTCATGGAGCCGAGTTCATTAAGTGTGCGTGACAATATCTGTATAAATTACTGCCTGCTCGTTTGGACTGTGGAGACCTCGGGAAGCGACTCTCAACAAGTGAAGAGACCCCTCCCTAGCGGTATACTGCTAATAAACGCGTTTTATCGAATCAACCTGGTGGCACTGTGTTACTTTGCAGTGGACAGAAGCGGGAACTTAAAATCGGGACAACAATTTGGGTTTCCCCCGGGTGCTCCGGTTTCCTCCCACATCTCAAAGACATGAGGGTTAGTGGGCTAATTGGCCACAGTAAATTACTCCTGATCTATGGTAGAATCTGGGGGTGGGGGGAGTTGATGGGAGAGTGTGGAGAACAAAATGGATTACTGCAAAAATAGGTGGTTGATAGTCATTGTGGACTCATTGTAGTCATTGTGGGACAATGGGGCTGTTTCTGTACCAACTCTCTCCAGGACCACCACTACTTTTAAAGGCAGTGAGTTCCAGTCTATGACCCCTCTTCATATACCTGCTGTACTGTCTGCCCAATACTTTAAAGCTGTATTCCCCAATTCTTGAACCACCCACTAATGGGAATATTTTCCTCTATTTATCTCAGCTCAACCTATTAAATCTGTCAACTTTTGTTTCAAGAAGAACTACAATTTCTCCAGCCAGGCAGACACCCCTCATTCCTGCAGCCATTCTGGGGAATGTTTTCTACACCCTCTGCAGCACCTTCACATCCACAAGGCGATCGATATTACAGTCGCAGACTAAACAGTATTTCCTTTACAAATTCAGCATGATTTCCCTGCTTTTGTATTCCAAGACAGTTATGAAGCCTGCAATCCCACATGCGGTACCAGACACATTCTCAACATATCCTGAAACTTTCAGAGAATTTGCACGTCTGCACACAAGCCCCTCTGTTCACGGACCCAAGAGAACAGTGCTGTTTTGTCTCTTCATTCTGACAGAACGTACCACTTCACATTTGTGTATGAATGTTCATCTGCCACTCTGGTACCCATTCCCGCAGGCAATCTATAGCATCTTGCAGTCAATTGCTATCTCCTCAGTGCTTACCACAACACAAAATGTGGTAGTTTGCAGATTTTGGAATTCAAACCCACACATTTAGATTCAGGCATAAAGAATGCAGGGAACTGCTCCTCCAGGGAACACCACTGCCTACCATCTTCCAGTCTGGAAAAAAGCCTTTGCTGTGGATCTCTGCTTTCTGTCCTCGGGTTTATTATTTTTCCATGCTGTAATTAACTCTTTTATTCCTTTGGCCTCAATTTGCTAACAAGTTTTTGGTGTGGGACCTTTCCATCTTTGACATCTGTACAGATAACATCGACTACATTCCCTTCCTCAACCTTCTCTGTCATCTCATCAAAATTATATTTGGTCAAATATGTTTCACGACGGTAGGTTGGTTTGACTTTCTTTTACCAACTCAGAATTCTCTAACCAGCTATTTTTTTTCATTGATTTAAGCTTCCCCACATCCAAGCTTAAATTGACTGGCCAGTGGCTGCCAGCAATGTCCAAAACTCCGTTCTTGAGCGAGGGGTTCACATTCGCCATTTTCTAATCTTCTGGCAATTAGAAACTGGAAAATTAGAGTCATAGAAAAAATCATAGAGTTGTACAGCACAGAAACAGGTCCTTCAGCCCACGTCCACACTGACCATTGCACACACCTATACTGGTTCCATTTACCCACACTGGGTCTGTAGTCTCTCTGCTTGGTGACTCAAATGCTTGTCTAGATACTTCTTAAATGCTGTGAGAGTCTCTGCCTCCACCTTCTCCTCAGTCAGTGCATTCCAGATTCCAACCACACTCTGTCAGACCTCCCACTTATCTCTCACCTTATAACAATACCCTCACCATGGGAAAAAGATTGCCCGCCCTGTCTATCCCCCTCATCATTTTGTCTCTCTCTTTCCGATCACTCCTCCACTGCAGGTAAATCAAACCCAGCCTATCCAGTCTCTCCTTATAACTGAAATACTCCGATCCAGGCAACATCTCGGTGAACCTCCTCTGCACCTGCTCCAGTGCAGTCACATTATTCCTCTAGAATGAACCACTTCACACTTATCTGGGTTGAACTGCATCTGCCACTTCTCAGCCCAACTTTGCATCCTATCTATGTCCCTCTGTAACCTCTAGCAGCCCTCCAAACTATCCACAACACCCCCAACCTTCGTGTCATCCACAAACTTACTAACCCACCCCTCCACTTCCTCATCCAGGTTGTTTATAAAAATCACAAAGAGTAAGGGTCCCAGTACAGACCCCTGAGGTACACCACTGGTCACCGACCTCCACTCAGAATATGACCCCTCAACAACCACTCTTTGCCTTCTGTGGGCCAGCTAGTTCTGGATCCACACTGCAATGTCCCCTTGGATCCCATGTCTCCTCACCTTCTCCATAAGCCTTGCATGGGGTACCTTATCAAATGCCTTGCTGAAATCCATATACACTACATCTACTGCTCTCCCTTCATCGATGTGCTTAGTCACATCCTCAAAAAATTCAATCAGGCTCGTAAGGCAGGACCTGCCCTTGACAAAGCCATGCTGACTATTCCTAATCATATTATACCTCTCCAAATGTTTATAAATCCTGCCTCTCAGGATCTTCTCCATCAGCTTACCAAGCACTGAGGTGAGACTCACCGGTCTATAATTCCCTGGGCTCTCCCTACTCCCCTTCTTGAATAAGGGACCCTGAAATCCCTCTGTATATCAACACTATTCAGGGTTCTGCTATTAACTGTGTACTTTCCCTTTACAATTGATCTCCCAAAGGGCAATAGAAATATCAACCAACAATATCTGAAGGCCCTCTCCTGGTTTCTATTCTAGGTACTCTCCTACACTCTGTACTCCTCAGTGGTCTCTCCTGTTTGCAGTTGCCTGTACCTTCCACGAGAGCAAACGTTTTGGGCATTGTGATCATAATTTTGTATGTTTCAAGGTCATTATGGAAAGAGATAAGGATAGTCCAGGGCAGGGCCCATTTGAAAGACATGAACTGGCAAAGGTAGATCAGGAGCAGATGTTTGTGGCTTGAAAAACATCTTAAAAAGTGAGAGTCTTTTAAAAGGGAGATAGTGAGAGTTGAGGGCCATCGTGTCTGCGTAAGGGTGAAAGGTAAGGATAGCAAGACCGAGCCTTTGGTAGCATCCTCAGTAAGGACTGATACAAGACAATCACTAATATTTCTGATGATGCCCTTAGGCTCAGCGCATCCTTTCTTGGTCGAATTTCTTTTTCAATATGTTCTTTCTTTTAATTTTCTTCCTTGTCTTCTAATGTACTGTGCTGGTGCTGCAAAAAGCCAATTTTCATGGCATTTATACCCTGTGTATATATGCCTATGACAACAAACTTAAACCTGAACCTCAATAGCATCACGCTTCCTCTGATCAAGCACTTACCAGTCACGATTCTATAGGAGTCTTTGGATTCCCTTTTACGTTGACTGCTATGTATTGTCATAGCTCTCCCTTTGTCAGTCTTATTTCTCTATTTATTTCCCTTCAGAGTTCCCGTGTTCAGCCTGGTTCTCACTTAAATTCTTCATCAGAAGTGCGTCCCGTACCCTTTTACGTGGCATCACTTTCTCTAACTCTTGTCTACACAAAGTACAGACTTTAGTTTCCTTACCTATCCCACATCTGGGAGGGTACTTGGCTGGACCTGAACAGTCTCCTCTTCAGGTGCAGCTTTGTCCAGCTCACCTTCACATGCGGCTTCCCGCCAGTGTAGTTGAGATGGCTCCAACTGTTCACTGCACTTCTGCTCTCACCACCTGCTCATTCCACCAAATCCAACCGACTCCCTGGTTTGCTCATATCGCCCTGGGCAGTCTACAACCCAATGGCAAGAACATTGACTTCTCCAATTTCAGGTAAACTTCTCCCCCCCATCCCTTCTCTCTCCTCCTGATCAGTCCCTCCTACACCCACTTACATCAGCCTGTGTCTTCCCCCTCCCCCACCCCTCCATCTGCCCATCACCCACACAGCCCTCCCACTGGGTCCCCTCCCCCACTGTTCCCACCTGCCCTCCCCACCTCCCTCACTTGGTTCCACGCTCCACTGTCCTCTCCTATCAGACTCCACCTTTCACCTCCGTCCCTATTCCCACTCTCCCCTCCTCTATCTGCCTATCACTCCCCATCACTTGCCAGCTCTTGATCCACCTGTTCCCCTCACTTCTTTATGATGGCTACCTTCCCCCATCTGAGTCTTGACCTAAAACATCGACTGTTCCCCCCACAGATGCTGCTCGACCTGCTGAGTTCCTCCAGCATTTGGTTTGTTGCTCCAGATTCCAGTATCTGCTGTCTCTTGTGTCTCGATCCTCCATAATCTTTGACACCTTCAACAGGGTTCCACACCAGACATCCTTCTCTCCCCACCCTTTCAGCATTCCAGACCATTCCCTCTATGACTCCCTGGTTCACACTTGCATCTCCAACCACACCCACTCTCCTCACAGCGCCTTGCCATACAACTGCAGGACACACAACACTTGTCCTTTTGTCCTGTCCCTTCCCCCCACCCAGGGACCCATAAGTCCTCCCAGCTGAAGCCCTTCCACTTCCTTCAGTTTGGTGGTCTTCCCAACACTGCAGAAACCAAACGCAGATTGGGTGTCATTCTGCAGAACACCTCCATTCAGTCCCCTGCATTCTTTACCCTGGCACCAGGCAGACAATGTGATACTCTGTTGATGGTACAGAATCACCTCTGCCCTTACTGCTGACACAACCCCTCATGGCCCAGCTGCATTTCCCCACTGCACAGTTTTTTGCCCCATGGTGCCATGTTTTGGACTGTACGCCTTCACCCTCCTCCCAATCTCTAATCCCGAGGGCTGGTGTAATTATGGCCATTTCAGATTTCCAGCCTCTACAGCATTTTACTTCTGTATTAGGGCATTAGGGTACTCAAGCGTACATGAAACATTTTTAATGTTGTAAACCTCCCAAGGTATCTTAGAGTTATCAGGCAAAGTTTGTCACCAGGTGATTTCAGGAGGTGGTGGGTTTAGTAGGGGTGGGACCAAAACGTGCTCAACAAGTGAATGGATGTTGGTATGAGTTGGGAATCCCCAGTTCTGGAACAGTCCCAGCAGATTGAAGGTGGCACATGTAATGGGGCTGTTCAAGAAGAAGGAAGAAGACATAGCGAATAACAGGTTGGCCCTTTTCAGGGAAACAAGGTACGGCAAAAAATATATAGTAACATGAATTGGCATGGGTTTATAAATTGAAATAAACACAGTTTTGTAGACTGAAATTATATTTGACAAATTAGTTTTATTTGAGGATGTCACCAGCAGGGTGGATAAGGGGGATCCAGTGGGGATCCAGTGGAGATCCACTGCATCTTCAAGAGGTAAGGGAAAGGGCTGTAACAGCCCGACATAGTTGGGAGCAACACATTACTGTTGATTAAAGGATAGGAAATGGTATTTGGAATAGATCCTTTCACAAGTTGTCCGCCTGTTACTAGAACACAAGGATTGGAACTAAACCTCAGATATCCACAATATGTTTAACGACAGTGGAGAATCTGAGTTTAAGACATCCAAGTTTGATGGTGTCACATGGGAGAGCAGAGGGGGTTCAAAAACGACATGAAGGCACGTAATGATAAAATAAGGGCTACAGTGGTAGATCTCCAAAGGAAATAAGCGAGGGCAACTTGTTCATACACCCAGGCCAGAACTAAATAAATATAAAGAGACAACAGAACCATCTGTACAAAACCTCCCCGCCGCTTACCATTACTCCCTGTTCGACTTCTCCCTCTCTCTGGTTCCGCGTTTGCACGGCTGCTGTGAGGCGGGCCCCGAGTGGCTCCGTTTCCTGCTCCGCCTTCAGTGAGCCCTGTCTGCGGTCGAGGAGCGGCGAGCAACGCCCGAACTCAAGTTAGGGCCGTGAGTGGGGCAGCGGCGAGTGTCCCGGGGAAGTGAGTGTCCGAGGTCGTGAGGGGGGTAGTGAGGGAAAGGCGAGTGTCCGGGGTAGTGAGTGAGGGGGGGGAGGTAGTGAGTGAGGGGGGGGAGGTAGTGAGGGAGAGGCGAGTGTCCGAGGTAGAAAGGGAGGGAGAGGCGAGTGTCCGGGAGGTGTGAGCGAGTGTTGGAGAGGCGGGTGTCCCGGGCCGTGAGGGAGGGGAGTGAGGGGGCGGCGGGTGTCCCGGGACAGTCAGCCCTCTGTCCAGTTGTCGCGGACCTTCCGAGATGTATTTCTACAAACACCAGCGGGCACAAGTCAGCTGCTTCTTCAAATACGTTCTGTTCGGCCTCAACATCATCTTCTGGGTAGGTGCGGGTATGTCGCGGGTCGGGTCGGGTCGGGTGGGGTGAAGCAGCAACAGCTGCCCTCGCCATCCGCAGCTGGGGCAAGGACGAGCGGCGTGGAGCCAGACCTTGGTTCGCTGCATGGTTTGGGAAGTGTGGCGTGCCCCGCAGGGTGCGGTGTGTGCGGGCGCACAGGAAGCGGTGTAGCCCGTCCTGAGGCAGCTCCAGCCCGGGACTGGCCCAGCCGAGCACCGCCCCCCCGGTGTTCACACCGACCTCTCCGTGACGCCACTGAAATCTTTCACCCAGTTGTTCTTGCATCGTGCTGTGTGGAAGGTGAGCGAGGTCTTCCACTCGGTGCGCGGAGTGGCCTGGAACCGAGAACCGAGACTGAGATCCTGCAGAGAGGGTTTTGGTGGGCGGCTGACGAGTTTACAGAACAGGTTCCCGCAGAGGGAGAGCGGCAGAGTCGTCGAGTCACATCAGCGAGTCCGCGCCCACCGTCAACTACTCATTAACACCAATTCTACACCCCCCCCCCGACTCTGCCCCTCACAACCCCCCCCCCCGACTCTGCCCCTCACAACCCCCCCCCCCGACTCTGCCCCTCACAACCCCCCCCCCGACTCTGCCCCTCACAACCCCCCCCCCCGACTCTGCCCCTCACAACCCCCCCCGACTCTGCCCCTCACACCCCCCCCCCGACTCTGCCCCTCACAACCCCCCCCCCGACTCTGCCCCTCACAACCCCCCCCCGACTCTGCCCCTCACAACCCCCCCCCCACCCCCCCGACTCTGCCCCTCACAACCCCCCCCCGACTCTGCCCCTCACAACCCCCCCCCCCGACTCTGCCCCTCACAACCCCCCCCGACTCTGCCCCTCACAACCCCCCCCCGACTCTGCCCCTCACAACCCCCCCCCGACTCTGCCCCTCACAACCCCCCCCCGACTCTGCCCCCTCACAACCCCCCCCCGACTCTGCCCCCTCACTCCCCCCTCACTCCCCCAGACTCCCCCCTCACTCCCCCAGACTCTCCCCCCAGACTCCCCCCCCCAGACTCTACCCCTCACAACCCGCCCCAGACTCTGCCCCTCACTCCCCCCAGACTCTGCCCCTCACTCCCCTCTCACTCCCTGCCCCAGACTCTGCCCCTCTCACTCCCTGCCCCAGACTCTGCCCCTCACTCCCTGCCCCAGACTCTGCCCCTCACTCCCTGCCCCAGACTCTGCCCCTCACTCCCCCCAGACTCCCCCCCTCACTCCCCCCAGACTCCCCCCCTCACTCCCCCCAGACTCCCCCCCTCACTCCCCCCAGACTCTACCCCTCACAACCCGCCCCAGACTCTGCCCCTCACTCCCCTCTCACTCCCTGCCCCAGACTCTGCCCCTCACTCCCCCCAGACTCTACCCCTCACAACCCGCCCCAGACTCTGCCCCTCACTCCCCCCAGACTCTGCCCCTCACTCCCCTCTCACTCCCCCCAGACTCTGCCCCTCACTCCCCCCAGACTCTGCCCCTCACTCCCCCCAGACTCTGCCCCTCACTCCCCTCTCACTCCCTGCCCCAGACTCTACCCCTCACTCCCCCCAGACTCTACCCCTCACTCCCCCCAGACTCTACCCCTCACTCCCCCCCAGACTCTACCCCTCACTCCCCCCCAGACTCTACCCCTCACTCCCCCCCAGACTCTCACCCCAGACCCCCCTCACTCCCCCCAGACCCCCCTCACTCCCCCCAGACCCCCCTCACTCCCCCCAGACCCCCCTCACTCCCCCCAGACTCCCCTCACTCCCCCCAGACTCCCCCCCCCTCACTCCCCCCAGACTCCCCCCCCTCACTCCCCCCAGACTCCCCCCCCTCACTCCCCCCCGACTCCCCCCCCTCACTCCCCCCAGACTCCCCCCCCCTCACTCCCCCCAGACTCCCCCCCCTCACTCCCCCCAGACTCCCCCCCCCCCTCACTCCCCCAGACTCCCCCCCAGACTCTACCCCTCACAACCCGCCCCAGACTCTGCCCCTCTCACTCCCTGCCCCAGTCTCTGCCCCTCTCACTCCCTGCCCCAGACTCTGCCCCTCACTCCCCCCCAGACTCTCCCCCCAGACTCTGCCCCTCACTCCCTGCCCCAGACTCTGCCCCTCACTCCCTGCCCCAGACTCTGCCCCTCACTCCCTGCCCCAGACTCTGCCCCTCACTCCCTGCCCCAGACTCTGCCCCTCACTCCCTGCCCCAGACTCTGCCCCTCACTCCCTGCCCCAGACTCTCCCCCCCCACTCCCCCTCAGATTCTGCCCCTCACTCCCCCTCACTCCCCCCCCCAGACTCTGCCCCTCATTCCCCCCCCCCCCCCCAGACTCTACCCCTCACCTACACACTCGGGGTAATTGACAGTGGCCAATTAACTGACCAACCCACGCGGCTTTGGGATGTGGGGGAAACCCATGCGGTCACAGGGAGAACGTGCAAACTCCACACAGACAGCATCCGAGCTCAGCATCGAACCTGGCTCGCTGGAGCGGTGAGGCAGTAGCTCCATAAGCTGCACCTCTGTAGATAGGGATGTTAATCGGGAAAGTTCAGACAAAAGTCTGGAAGGTTTTTCTGATGTCTCCATAGTTTTTGTTTCTCTTCCCAATGAACCACAGACAAAAATAGTAAGTTGAAGACCAGGTGAGTAAACTTGGATTGTAATCTAGTTGTATTTGGAGGAATGGATGACCTGAACATCAAGCAGTACAGCACAGGAACAGGCCCTTCGGCCCAGATGTTGTGCCAAACTAATTAAACTAGTAAACACCTAACTAAACTAATCCCTTCTGCCTACTCAATGTCCATGACCCTCCATTCTCTGCACATTCATGTGCCTATCTAAGAGCATCTTCAACGCATCTATCGTACCTGCCTCCACCACCACCCCGGCAGCACATTCCAGACACCCACTGCTCTCTGTGTAAAAAAAACTTGCCCTGCACATCTCCTTTGAACTTACCCCCCTCACCGTTAGTGCATGCCCTCTGGTATTAGACATTTCCACCCTGGGAAAAAGATACCAACTGTCTGTAATGCCTCTCGTAATCTTATAAACCTCTATCAGGTCTCCCCTCAGCCTCTGCCACTCCGGGGAGAACAACCCAGTTTGTCTAACCTCTCCTCATAGCACATGCCCTCTAATCCAGGCAGCATTCTGGTAAACCTCTTCTGCACCCTCTCTAAAGCCTCCACATCTTTGCTGTAATGTGGCAACCAGAACTGAATGCAATACTCCATATGTGGCCTAACCAGAGTTTTATGAAGCTGCAACATAACTTCCCAACTCTCGAATTCAGTGCCTCAACGAATAAAAGCAAGCATGCCATATGCCTTCTTTACACCCTGTCAACCTGTGCAGCCACTTTCAGGGAGCTACGGAGTTGTACTCCAAGATCCCTCTGTACAGCCACACTGTTAGGGGTCCCTTTACATTTGACCTGGCTGAGTTATTTAACATGATGAAGGTCATCACTGGGTGAATGTGGAGAACTATTTCTCCGAATGTGGGAGTGCAGAGCAATTAGAGTTAGGCTGTTCCAGGAGTGAAATTGGGAAGCATGTTTCATCTGGAAGCCGTTGGGAATCTGGACCAGCCTGGAAGTCAGAGCTTGTTGGACAAATGCCTGTGATAATTGCGTTCAGAGCAAAGATGAGGGAAGGAATTTGGAAATAAGTCGTGATGTAATTAAATGGTTGGACTGGATTGATGGGCTTTGTATTTCTGTCCCTTCCTTCTGAATGGGGACTGTTGTGCAGTGGACAGACAGCTGCCAATAACTACAGGCTGTGTTTACTGAGTGATTCCTCCCCAGTATTTGTTGGATGCAGCAAACAATCAGCATCTCATTGTGGCCTGACCATCTGAAGATGTGCTCGTGAACTTGAAGATCATGGCTGCTTCTCTGAGCAACACATTGAGGGAGGTGGGGCTATGAATGTCGGTAACTAACCTTGCTAATTATAGGCTTGTCTATCTAGTGCATAAACTGTAGATTACGGTTATCAGCAGAAAGTAATGTTGGCCTCGCTGCAGCCCACACGTTCAGCGAGTCCTGCTGCATTGCACATCCAGCCTTCTCACTGGTGTCTCCTGACTGGGTGTGTGATCTTGAGTGACTTCTGTGAGATCAAATGCAAGTGGTGATAAAAGCTCCCCTGCTTAAACCGAGAGTTATTTACAGAGAGAGTGTGTGAAAGAGAGATATCGAGGCACCAGCTTCACTTCCTTTAACACAATGACTGGCCTTGACTGTTCCATGCACTGTATTTCCTTTCTGTGCTTGAATAAACTTTCAGATGATGTTCCAACATTCCTAACACTCAAGTTAAGAAAGCTCTTTTTTTTCTCTCACTGGAAAGAAAAGCTTGCCCTGGTTCTCACTAGACATTCTGCAGCTTCTGGCTTCAAATGTTGATTAAAAAAAAAAGCATCATCCTAACTGAACCGGATATTAAAGAGGAAGTGAATCTTACGAGCAAGGTAAACAATTACTGTGAAAGATAAAAGAAAAGGCCTGGACGTTGGTTCAGCCCGGGGAAGGTGCAGAGTGGGAGGTATTGGAGCTCCAGGCGACGGGAGATTGTTTCACCACACTGACCCGGACACAGCTGTGGGGAGTAACAGGATGACTCATGGTGTAGGATACCCAGCCTCTGGCCTGTGTCCTGTAACTGCAGTGTTCATCTCAGTTGTCTCATTATGTTTCTGCTCAGTGGGTCATCAGAAGGATGTTACTGATCTGGAATGGATGAAGTCCTGGGGGTGGTGGTTGGAGACTCTCATTAGAGATGTCTCTGCACACTCCTTATGGGTCATCAGTGTGATTTGCCACATAAGATCCAGCCATAATGTTGTTCAGGTTTTGCTGTGCACCTGTACGGACTGCTTTAATATCTGAGAAGTTCCAAATGGAATCAAACTCAGTTGTCATCAGTGATCTCATGATGGAGGGAAGATCATTAATGCAGCTGTGGTTGGGTTGAGAACTCTGCCCTGAGGAACACCGTAAGTGATGTTCTGGAATTAAAATTGGCTGTAGTTGTTGGACACCAATTTCTTCTGAAAGGTTTGTCATATGGTATGTTATAAATATGTGTTGTTTGTCATATATATAAATGATTTGGATGAAATTGTGTTAGGGTGGGTGAGTAAGTTTACAGACAGCACAAAGATGGGTGGCAGTTATGGATTGCTTAGAAGATTGCTGAAGGATACAGCGTGATGTAGATCAGTTGTAGTAATGGGCGGAGAGGTGGCAGATGGAGTTTAATCCAGGCTAGTGTGTGGTGTTGCACTTGGGAGGTCTACCATAAAGGGAGAGCACATAGTTAATGGCAGGATCCTTAACAGTGTTGATGAACAGAGGGATCTTGGGGTTCAGGTAAATGGCTCCCTTAAAGGGGCCACGCAGGTTGATAAGGTGATCAAGAAGGCGTATGGTATACTTGCCTTCATTAGTTGAGGAGTTCAAGAGCCAGGAAATTATGTTGCAGCTTTATAATGCTGGTTAGGCCACATCTGGAGTATTGCTTTCAATTCTGGTCGCCTCATTACAGGAAGGATGTGGAGGCTTTGGGGAGGGTGCAGAGGAGCTTTACCAGGATGCTGCCTGGTTTGGCGGGCATGTGCTATGATGAGAGGTTGGACAAGCTGGGGCTGTTTTCTCTGGAGCGGCAGAGGCTGAGGGGAGATTTGATAGAAGTTTATAAAATTATGAGGCATACATAGACAGCCAGTATCCTTTTCCTGGGATTGAAGTGTCTAATACTAGAGGGCATGCATTTAAGGTGAGAGGGGGAAAGTACAAAGGAGATGTGTGAGGCAAGTTTAGAAAATAGAAGCCCAGTCTACATTATCTCTCCTCATAAGAGTAACCCACCAAAATGTCTCTCATACTCAAAACCTTTTAACAATAAAGGCTAACGTACTATATGCTTTCTAACCGACTGCACACCTGCGTGTTAGCTTTCAGTGATTTGTATACGAGGTGCCACTTCCTCTTGTAGACCAGGACTTTTCAATCTCTTCTCATTTAAAAAAAATACTCTGTACAGTGTTGAAGGGAATAAACATTGAAGGTGGTGGATGTGACAGTCAAGCAGGTCACTTTGTTTTCGATAATGTTGGACCTGCACTCATCTAAGCATGTGTGAAATATTCCATCACGCACCAAACGGGCCTTATAAATGGTGGGAAGACTTCAGGGCATCAGGAGGTGAGTCACTCACCACCGGATATGTGACTTCTGACCTGCTCTTGTAGTGACGGTATTTCTGTGACTGGTCCAATTGAGTTTCTCATCAGTGGTGACCTTCGGATGTTAATGGTGGGGAGCTTGGTAATGCCATTGAATGCCAAGGGTACGTGGTTAGGTTCTCTTGTTGGAGATGGTCATTGGCTGGTATGTTACTTTGTACATATCAGCCTGTGCCCGACTGTTGTTGAGGTGTTGCTACCTGCAGGAATGGGCTGCTTCATTTGCAGAGGAGTTGTGAATAGAGTTGAACGTTGTGTGATCACCAACAGACACCTCCATGTCTGACCTTTTGCTGGAAGGAAGATCATTGAATGGGGAGGCTCCTTTGCCCAGGTTTGACAAGAGTTCGCATGGTCCAGAGTTAAGGACTTGCAGGGCACCCCCTTCTGAATGGACACCTGGACTGTGATGATATTTCAATGTACGTGTGACTAATAAAGAAATCTTATCTTATATTGTGGGACATTAGCTGTAAGACATGGTTCTGTGAACAGCCATGCCAGGCTGGGAGAATTGGTGGGGCTATTTATGCCAGGAGAGAGATTTCACCAAGACTTTGTAGGGTTGACTTTTGCTTCAGTTGTGATGTCTGGTTCTGGTGTCAGGGTTCGGTTATTGTTACTACATTTAATAAGAATAAGTTGAGTGTTTCACTTGTGATACGAGAGCCAGCTGTATTGATCAGAAGCTGATGTCTTGCATTGGGCTGACCAGGCAAGGAAGGTTTTCTTCTCTACTGGACATTGTGAATTACATTCTACTACGCCTGAGGTCGTCATTGCTCAAGGCAGATCTTTATTTCAACCTATTTAATTAACTGAGTTTAAATTCTGCAACTGCCATGGAGGGATTTGAACTTGTCTCCAGCCAGTCCAGTAACTTCACCAGTTTGCTGCTGCTTTTCCTGCTGGGACTCCAGCGAGACCACCCCTCAGCGACGTGTATGAGTGATTGTCTCCTTGCCCGTGACAGTACAGGTTAATTTTAGAAGATGCGCACAGACGTTCACTGGGCAGGTTCCTGCAATGGAATGGCTGCACCAGGAGGTAAGATTTGACCGAACGCACCAATGTTCTCTGGGGTTTTGTAAAGTATGAAATAAAGTTTAAAGTGCTTAGTCTATAATTATAGATCTCAGATTAAGGTTCTGGCCATGCAAGACTAAGATTTTTACACTCAAATGTTTGTAAATTCTTCAGTACAGGGGCTGTGGTTCATTGTTGAACATAAGACTTTTTGGATGTAGCTGGGTGAACACCATGGTCAGCGTGGACTAGTTGGGCTGAAGGGCCTGTATCCCTGCTGTACTGCTCTATGACTCTATGTAAAATCTTCATGCAGATAGAGCAGGATACTGGATCAGGCACTGGATCAGGCAGAGCAGGCTTGTGGGGCTGCGGGGCTTACTTCTTGTATAACAATAAAGCTGTGATATCACGTCAACCTTTGTAATCAGGAAGGATGTAATATACAGTTGGAAAAAAGGAGCAGGCAATTCAGCCCTTTGAACCTGCTGCACTATTCAGTGTGATCATGGCTGATCATCTGAATTCAGTCCCCCGCTCCAGATTTCTTCCCATATCCGTTCAACCCTTTAGATTAAGAACTGAATCTAACTCCTCCTTGAATATATTTAATGATTTGGCCATTGGCAGCAGAGAATCCCCCCTCCCCTGTAGCCCTGTACAGTGTTACCTGTGTGGTAATTCCCCACTGAAAGCCATGTTGGACCTGCCCCACTGGTCCTCCAGCCGTGCACTCCAGCTTCTAATCCTCGTGTCGCTTTTGGTTCCTGTTGTCATCTTTAATCTTAACCTCTGTCTATATTAAGTACCTCCCATCAGAAGCTCCCCTGTTCACATAACCGACCTCCCTCAGCCCTGGAACCCTTTTGATATTCCTCAGTGCACCTTCTACAAGGCTGCCACATCTTTCCTGTGGCAGACACAGTCCTCCAGTTGTGGCACAGTCAAAGTTTATAAGGTTCTTCATGACTTGCTCGCTTTTGTATTCTATACCTCTATTTATAAATCTCAGGATCCTGCATGCGTTTTCAAGCCGGTTTTTCAACTTGTCCTGCACTTGCCCTTCAACTTATTGTGCCCACTGGTTTACACTGCATCTTATTCTTTCCTCCAATGTGTAACATCACATTTTTCTGAGTTAAATTCCATCTGCCACATGTCTACTCAATCCTCCTGAAAACTGATACCATCTGCCTCTCTATTCACTGCATGTCCAAGTTTTGTGTCATGCAGGTTTGGAGGTTGTGTGGTCCTGGTGATGACACCAGAAAACTACACTCCACACAATGGCCTTTCATGACTATTCTCTGCTTTCTGCAGCTTGGCCAACTTTCCAACCACACTGATGCAGCCCCTTCATTCTATCGGGAATTTGGTCTTGATGACAAGCTTATTATTTGACCCGCTTTACCTTTTCATCAAACAACTCTTATCAAGTTGGTTAACACATTGCGCCTTTAGAAAATCAGTGCTGACTTTCCCTGATTCCTACTTGTCCGAGTGACTGCTAATTCAATCCCTGTTTGTTGTTTCTATGAGTTTCCCCACCAGTGAGATTAAAGTGACCTGTACGTACCCGGTTTAACCTGCACTCTGAACGTGGGTGTAGTACTTGAAATTGAAATTCTTCAGTCCTCTGGCATTGTATTTCATTTCAAAGATTAAGACCGGACTGGGAATTAGGAGCCATAGTGCTTAGATGGGGTGGATTTTGTTATGTCTTCAGGAAAGTTTTGTCAGGCAATATATACTGCATATAGAGGGCCCTGCTAGGGAGAGGGTAAAGCTCATCCTACTGTTGGGAAATGGGGCAGGACAAGTGACTGAGGTGTCAGTGGGGAAGCACTTTGGGACCAGTGACCATAGTTCTATTGGTTTTAAAATAGTAATGAAAAAGGATAGATCTGGTCCACAAGTTATCATAGAAATCGGGGCAAAGCAAATTTTGATGATAGTGGACAGGAACTTGCAAAAGTTGACTGGAGTAGGTTGTTTGCAGGCAAAGGGACCGGGCAAATGGAAGGCTTTTAAAAATTGAGATAATGAGGGTTTAAGGTCTGCATGTTTCTGTTAGAGTGAAGGGCAAGGCTGGCAGGAGTAGGGAACCCTGGATGACAAAGAGATGAAGCTTTGGTCAGGAAAAAGGGGGCATGGGTCAGGTACAGGCAGCTGGGATCAAGTGAATCCCTGGAGGAGTGCAGGAGATGCAGGAGTGTGCTCACGAAGGAAATCAGAGGGCAGGAAGGGGGCATGAGATCGCTTTGGCAGAGAGGATGAAGGAGAATCCAGAGAGATTTTATAAGTACGTTAGGGGAAAAAGAATAACTGGGGGGAGTATCGGGCCCCTCAAAGACCAAAGTGGACATCTTTGTGTGGAGCTGCTCAATGGACGAGCTCCTCAATGAATATTTTCCCTCTGCTTTTACTGGAAACTCGGGAGTTCATGGGGATAGTCCACATTACAGTAGAGGAGGTGCTGATCGGTTATGAAGGTAGAAAAACTTCCAGGACCTGATCAGGTATTTTCAAGAAAAGTGTGGGAAGCTGGAGAGGAGATTGCGGGAGCCCTGGCTGAGATCGTTAACAGCGGGGGAGGTGCTGGAAGGCTGGAGGGTAGCTAATGTTGTGCTTTTATTTAAGAAAGACTGCGAAGAAAAACTTGTGAACGCTAGATCAGTCAGCCTCACATCTGTGCTGGGTAAGTTATTGGTGGTGATTCTAAGGCATAAGATATACAATTACAAAGACGAGTTGATTAGGGATAGTCAGAACACTTTGTGCGTGGGAGGTCATGTCTCACGAATTTGATTGTGTTTTTTGAAGAAGTAATTAATAAGGTTGATGAGGGCAGGGCAGTAGATTGGGTCCATTGCTGTTTGCCATCTATATCAATGATTTGGGTGAGAATGTACAGGGCATGGTTAATTAGTTTGCAGATGGCACTAAAATAGGTGGTGTCGTTGGCAGTGAAGATGGTGTCAGGATTTACAGAGGGATCTTGATCAGCTGGGTAAGTGGGCCGAGGAATGGCAAATGGAGTTTAATTCAGCTAAGTGTGAGGTGTTGCACTTTGGGAAGTCAAACCACGGTAGGGTAGGACTTTCACAGAGTATAGAAGTTGGGATGTCATGTTGGTGAGGCAGCACTGGAAATTTGTGTTCAATTTTGGTCACCCTTCTGTAGGAAATATGCCATTAAGCTGGAAGAAGTGCAGAAAAGATTTACAAGAATGTTGCCAGGACTCAAGGGACTGAGTTATAGGGAAAGGTTGGACAGGCTGGGAGTGTAGGAGAATGAGGGGCGATCTTATAGAAGTGTATAAAATCATGAGGGTGAATATACACAGTCTTTTACTCAGGGTAGGGGAATCAAGAACTAGAGGGCATAGATTTAAGGTGAGAAGGGAAAGGTTTAATAGGAACCTGAGGGGCAACTTTTCACACAGGGTGATGTGTATATGGAACGAGCTGCCAGAGGACGTGGTTGAGGCAGGTACAATATCAACATTTAAAAGACATTTGGCTCAGTACATGGACAGGAAAGGTTTAGAGGGATATGGGCCAAATGCAGGCAAATGGGACTAACTTAGATGGGCATCTTGGTTGGCATGGACGAGTTGGGCCAAAGGGCCTGTTTCCCTGCTGTACAACTCTGTGACTAGAGATTGCTTCCTCCCCTCAGTAACTCAGGATGCAGCTGGACCCAGTGATTTACTCACTTTGTGCAGCTAGGTCTCGAGTACCTCCTCTGTCCATTCGCCTTTGCCAGGAGTTCAGCAATGTCTCCCTACTCGGCAAAGACCAGTGTAAAGTACTCCTTTAACGTCACTGCCTTTCTGAGTGGATTTCCTTTCGCATCTCCTTTCCTCTTACTTCCTGTTTACTATTTACACGCCTGAGGAGTAATTATGGAGTCCTTTTACATTTGCTGTCAATTTTTCTTTGCCCCTCATTTTCCTTTGACAGTTGCCTCTGAACTTTAACAACCGCTGCTGTGCTTTCAATCTGACATATCTGCTTGTTTCAGTTCTATTTGTGCTCCCTTGGGCCATCTGGAGTCTGCCTTTAGTTGACCTACCTTTAAACAACCAGCAAAATGTGACTCAACCGAGGGAGAAAACTGTAACCTGTTAGGCTTCAGTCTAAATAGTTTTTCCTTGAAGTCATCATGGGCACCCTGAGGCTAATGACGTCTCCTCGGGGGTAGGTGGTTCTGAACGTTTCCTGCCACTTCTCGGTCTGAGACGAGATGCTATCAGTTACTTTGTCAGTAGACAAGTCAGGACTGGACTCGTACAATGAGCAGCCTCAGTCTGGGCTTTACAGTCAAGGAATGTCAGTGATGAAGTGGTTACCAGTGATTGGGGTGGGGAACAACATGCATCACCTCGTGACTGGAGGTTCTGTGAAAGAGGAGCAGCATGATGAATCAGTAGTGACCAACTGCTTTCGAACAGGCTCCAGGGAGGAAGGATCCAATAGTATCAGAGCGAATTGTAAGACTGTTGTCAATTCCTAATCAGATTGTCATCCCTGAGTCAGCCTTAGTATGTTCGCCACTCCCACCCTGCCTGTTAGAGAGCAGCTGGCCATTTTACATTCAGGCACACTTGCTGCACATCAGACAGATGTTAAAGAAGGACAGATCACGGCTGCGTGACTCCCCGTCTCCGGTCACCACCTGCTGCTGCCCCATCACGGAGATCTCACCCATCCAGAGGCACCGTGAACATGATCTTCACCACCTGACAACTCGGAAGAACACAGGAGCAGCACCAGCCGTGATACTGCACATTCGTTGACTTCGTTAAAAGTTTTATCTCCATCTGTCAAGAGGTGTCTGTCCACAGAAATTTGACTCTATCTTGTGTTTACTCCATGATGGCCGCAGCTCCTGATCCCAACCAACAGATCTACAAGTGTCAGACCGATGTAAGACCAGGTTGCCTCCTTACCCAGACACTTACTTTCATATTTTTCACCACTATGCTGCACCCCATCTCCAAGAAACTGTCGACAACAGCGGAGCTAATCTTCAGGACTAATGGGAAACTGTTTGACCTGCAGCAGCTACTCCCCAGAGCCTACCCAGAGACTACTCCTCATCCCAAACCCTGTGGTTGAGCCGCAGGACATGGATGATGTCTGTGTTTGAACTGATTGGGAGCCAAGCTCCAAGGAGCGGTCAACTCGTCCATCAAGACTGGCTAAAACAATGGTCCTCTCCAACGTGCCCCTCCATACTGTACCACCCTCTGACAGCGAGGCACAGTGATAAGACCCCAGAATTGTGGACCACCCTCCATATCTCAGGAGCCAGCCCTTGGCAAGACAATAGAGCTCACCACCGCCTGCGGTGCACCAGCACAGCCATTGGTTAATTGTGGATCAACACCTTGCATCCAGCACCAAACCTTTGGTTTATCAGGCAGTAATGATCCCTGCTGTCCTAGATGCTTCTGAGACCTGGACTACAGGAGACACTGCGAGGTGCTGGAAAGATCCCACCAATGTTGTCTCTGCAAAATCCCCAAATCCACAGGAAGGACAAGCAAATCAATATCGACGCCCTCTCCTAGGCTGACATCATTGGGCTCTGTTGGGGAGACCACGTTGTTTGCTTGTGCACTCCCAGGTTCCTGGAACAGACAGTTTCCAAGTTCTGTCACAGGAGGAGGTAACCTCGCACACAGCAAAAGATTTCGGCATCTTCTCAAAACCTCCTTCAATAAGTAGAAGGTCCCCACTGACTCCTGTAAACCTTTCGCCCGTGACTGCTCGAAGCCAGTAAGAGCATTTGTGATGGTATGAGGAACCTCAAGTCTGTGCATCAGGAACACACTGGGCCCTGGGGAAATGGCGGAAGCAGCCCACCATCTCACAGTAGCCACCCGCTACTGCCCTCAGGCACCTCCTGCTCCAGCTGTGGGGAGTCTGTGCTCCCTACACCGGCCTCATCAGTCACCTCAGAACCCGAGAACCAGAGTGGGAGCAACTCACCCTCACTCTCGAGGGACCGATGAAGAGAAATCCTTCCTACTATCCATTTCAAAGTTTCCTCGTATTGTTATCTACCTCATTAAGTCTCCCAACTGTTACAAAACAACTCTGGTCTCTCCGTCTTCTCTCACAGCTGCAGTTTTCCAGACCTTGGAAATCTCTGCACTTTCTCCAGTGCAATCACTTCTTTCTGTAATGTGGTCGTGGGTCTACACAGTTTGAAGCCACATTCCGCACACCGCTCCAAGGTGGCCTCTTTCCTAACAGCACAAACCCTCCCCCTTCTCTCCGTGGATGCCGTCTCCCTGGGGATTCACCCAGTATTGCAGCAGGAGCTCCTGGAAGGTCTGGATTCCACTAGGTGTCGGCAACACGTGGAGACTGTGAATCGGTTGTTTTTGGCCATTGTATCCTGCCGGTGCTAGCAGGAAGATCCACTATCCCGATCCCTACACATTCAGGAAATCAACAAAAGGATGTTATTACAAGACCTAAAGGGATTTAAATGCTTGAGAATTAGGAGATAAAGGCATTTGAGTGTATACAAAAAGAAGACTTGTCTTTGTATCGTGTCTTTTATAGTTTTAGGATATTGTGCCAGTGTTTTAAACCCAACAAAGTAGTTTGAGATTGTGGTTACTGTTGGAGGAAATGTGGGTGTTGATTTGCAACTAAGATCCCCGCAGCAACACTGATAGTTGGTCAGATCTGATTTCTTAACGTCAGTCATTATGGTGCACAAGGAGGCCATTTAGCTCATCAGTCTATACCAGCTCTCAGGAGCAATCCAGTCACTCCCATTCCCGAGTCTATTCCTTGGAATGCTGTCTTTATTTCCCACGAGATGTAGGAGTTTGTTGGTATTATCTGGATTCTTGTCCCAGATAGGAGAAAGAGAGATTACTTATTTCTGGCAATGTTTCAGTCACGGGTTCATGGCAGGGCTGATTTCTGGCAGTAAGACTGTATCGTTGCTGTCTTCCTGTAGACAAATCAAAGTAGTAGCAGCAGGTGAAAGCCATTCAGCTTCTCGTTCCTTCTCTCATACAATCAGATCGTGGCTGATCTCTTACCTCAGCGTCACTTTCCTGCAGCAACCCCATGTACCTTGATTCCCTTAAATAAATGAAAACTGATCACTGCCTTGAACATACTCAGTGACCAAACCAACACAACTGTTCTAGCTGGAGAATTTCACAGATTCACCGCCCCTTGTTGGAAGAAATTTCTTCTCTTCTCAAGACCCCCATTTTCAGATGACGACTTCTTGGTTTTTGGGAACCCAGTCAAAGGAAACTTCATCCTTCATACTTCCTGTCAAGTGATGTGAGAACTTTATACAGTTTCTATGAGATCCTCTCATTCTAAACTCGAGAGAATGTATACCAAGTCTGCTCAATCTCTCCTGCCACCATCTCAGGGATGGGCCTGTTTCAGAAAGCAGTGATTGGCCAGGACTTGGTGAAAGGTGAGAAGAAAGTGTGGGTAAAGCACAAGCTGTGGGTAATGACGACACCGTTAGCCTGTGGATTGTAGCAAGAAGGGAAGAGCTCTTGTCCGGAGATTTTGATAAATATCAGTGAGAGAAGGGGTAAACATTACGTATCTTAATGAGAGTAGAGCAAGTAGAAAGGAATAGGGGAAGGCAGCTCGTGTGAACATGGGTCAGTTGGGCCTAGTATCGTGCCCACACCATAAAGCAAAGGACACACTGAGGATCACAGGAGAAGAAGCCTCAACAATGAACTTGATGAAGAAAATTGTATTAAACCAACGTACATTGCCCCACACATTTGCAAAGTCTTCTGCATCACGATATACTCCCCATCTGTGGAGCCATGGTGCGTGGGTCTATCGAAACCTAAGGCTGATTAGGTTGGGGATATCTGGAAACGTCCTGTCTGATCCTCCCAGACAGGTGATTGAAGTTCTTCAAGGGGCCACGCTGACCATGACTTGTCACTTGGTACTCAGCTCCCCATAAAATGCTCCCTGGCCAAGCCCTTGGACACATGGCAAATCAGTGTTCTGTATGTGATCCAGTCGTCTCGCACATTCACTAGAGAACAGAACTCTAACTCAACATCAAACCCAATCTCTCTCTCAGTCATATCCATGACTACACACACAAAATGCTGGAGGAACTCAGCAGGTCAGACAGCATCTGCGGACGGAAATGAACAGTTGACGTTTCTGGTCGAGACCCTTCATCAGGACTCAATGAAGGGTCCTGATCCAAAACGTCAACTGTTTATTTCCGTCCATTGCTGCTGCCTGACCTGCTGAGTTCCTACAGCGTTTTGTGTGTGTTGCTGCAGATTCCAGCGACTGCAGAATCTCTTGTGTAAGCATGACTACTGCTCCTTTTCAAGCTGCTGTACATAAAGTTCCAGTGTCCTCACCGTCTTGCTCTCTTTATGGAGCACATCCTGATTCCATGCTTCCCCAAAGTGTATGCCTGGGTCCCTGGGCCTGTCTGAGTAACCATGAATCTGTCTCCGCCTCTCCTTTGAGCATTTCCAGAGCATTTCCATGAACAGGTTAAAGTGAACAGGCAAATTAAGGCTTGGTCGGTCAGTTGGCAGATGTGAGAGGATCTCTCAGATTACACAGAACAGATGCATTCCAATGAGAAAAGAAATTCCAGGGAACTAAAAATATAAGGGGAGTATCGGGTCGAAAGGAAAAGCTTAACGTTGTGCAAAGGTGGGAGGCAGATCGCAAGACCAGACAGAACAATGAATGACTGAAGATTAGTAAGAAAGGAAAAATAGAGGAGGTAGAATCTGAAACGTAGTAACAACTGCCTCTGATCCGCTATCGGACCAGACAGCAGTCCCCATGGTTCACCACTGGCTCACCAGGTGGTGTTTGCTGTGCTCCCTTCCCCACACCAGGCCCTGGTTCCTGTGATTTGTTGAAACTTACCTGGTTCACTGGAACATATATCATCCTACTGTTTAACATCTTGGAATAACATCCGATAGTCCCAAAAAATCTGCTCCTGAGCCTGCAGGGTTAGCAATGAAACATGGATACCCACCACCCGGACTTCGGTACCTCACTGACAGATTCTCCAGACTGGGGGATCTCGCTCCTATTGGTACCCCCAACACACACTCCGGACCTGGATCTGGTAATGACCTGACCCCTGGTGTTTCAGACCCCCGTCTGGTCCTGGACACACCTACCACTGTGCTGACCCCTGCGCTCTGACCCCCTGCTCTGGCCGTTTACCAAACTATCAGAGTTTTACTGTAGTAAGAGTTTCTATTGATATTTTTGAAAAGAAACAAATTAGCAAAATGAGCATTGGTCCTACAGAAAACGGAGCTGGCAGATGAATTAAACAGCTTTCAAAAGCAGGAGGGCACAGGCTTAGGGTGAGGGGAAGGAGTTCTAAAGGGGATCTGAGGGGTAAGTTTTTTATATGGTGGGTGGTCTATATCTGGGATGCATTGCAAGAGGAGGCAGTGGAATCAGATACAGTCACTATGTTTAAGAGGCATTTAGACAGGCACTTAAGCAGGCAGGGTATAGAAGGATACAGACCTAATGAGATTAGTGTAGGTGGACAGAAAGGTCAGCATGGATGTGGTGGGCCGAAGGGCCTGTTTGTGTGCTATGCAGCTCTCTGTATTTTGCATCAGTTTCACTGTAAAGGATACAAGTAACGTCCCAGGAACAGCACAGGTGTACAGTGGGGTCAGCAAGATGCCACAGCTTGTAGACCTGCTGCCTCACTACACCAGTGACCCGGGTTCAGTCCTGCCTGTCTGTGTGGAGTTTGCACGTTCTCCCTGTGACCACATGGGTTTCCCCCGGGCGCTCCAGTTTCCTCCCACATCCCAAAGACGTGCGGGTCGATGGGTTACTTGGCCGCTGTAAGTTCTCCCTAGTGTGTAGTGATGGAGTCTGGAGGGAGTTGATGGGAATGTGGGGGGGGAGGGGGAATAAAAAAACGGGGTAATATGCCGTTAGTGTAAATGGTGCTTAATGGTCAGCATGGACTCGGTGGGTGATAGGGCCGGTTTCTGTGCTGCAGAGGGTAGATTGGAAATTGGGAGGGAGAGGGGAACTCAGGAGAATTGCATCTCCAGGGCGGTGGGACTGAGTGAGTTGTTGGAGCAGTGGGCTGGCGTCTCTGGGTCCTGACGGACTTCATCCCAGAGTCTGAAAAGTGATGGCTAGTGAGGTGGTTGATGAGATTCAAATTTTACAAAGTTGCCTAGATTTGGAAACGTGGAACACAGAACAGTACAGCCTAGGAACTGGCCCTTCGGCCCATGATGTTGGCCGAACTAATGACGCCTAATTACACTGATCCCTTCTGCCTGCACATGTCCACCTCCCTCCATTCTCTGCATGTTGATGTGCCTGTCTAAGAGTCACTTAAATGCCTCTATCATATCTGCCTCCACCTCCACCTCCACCCCTGGCAGCCCATTCCAGGCACCCACCACTCTCTGTGTGAAAAAACTTGCCCCGGACGTCTCCTTTGAACTCCCCCTCTCACCTTAAATGTATGCCATCCAGTACTGGATATTTTGACCCTGAGAAAAAGATACTGGTGGTCTACCCTATCTATGCCTCTCAAAAAATTTATAAACTTAGATAAGACAAGATAAGGTTTCTTTATTAGTCACATGTACACTGAAACACACAGTGTAGAGTGTTCTGGAGACAGCCCGCAAGTGTCACCACACTTCCGGCGCCAACACAGCACGCCCACAGCTTCCTAACCCGTACACCTTTGGAATGTGGGAGGAAACTGGAGCACCCGGAGGAAACCCACGCAGACACACGGGGAGAACGTACATTCCCATTCCAAAACAGAAAGCTCCACTCGTCCTTGTACCAACCTTGGTCACGCCTCTGTGAATCTCATTGTGTGTAAAATTGTGCAGCTCAGAAGGATGCCACTCTTGTTGGTCCCACTGTGTGTAACGTAGCGAGTCAGCCCCGTTTGTCTAACGTCTGCCCGTTCCCCAAAGCACTGAAATAAAAAACGGAAAATACTGGAAACAGAAATGGAGTTGATGTCTCGGGTCACTGACCTTCCATCAGGGTCGGGATGTCTACAGCAAGACACAAGGTGCTGGGGGAACTCAGCAGGTCGGGCAGCATCTACGGAGGAAAATGGACAGTCCGGATGAAGGCCCTTGACCTAAAATGTCAATGGTCCATTTCCCTCTGCAGATGCTGCCTGACCCACTGAGTTCCTCCAGCATCTTGTGTGTTAGAACATAGAACAGTACAGCACAGTACAGGCCCTTCGGCCCATGATGTTGTGCCAACCTACATAAACCTTATCCACATTCAATCTATCCCCCTCTCTACTTCACCTCCCATAACCCTCGATTTTTCTTTCATCCATATGCCTATCTAACAGTCTCTTAAATGAACCTATTGTATCGGCCCCTACCACCACCCCTGGCAGTGTGTTCCACGCACCCACCACTCTCTGTGTAAAAAGAAAAACCTACCTCTTGATATCTCCCCTGAACTTTCCTCCATGCACCTTAAACAGGTGACCTTTAGTATTGGCCATTACCGGCCCGGGGAAAAGGTGCTGGCTGTCCACTCTGTCTGTGCCTCTCATAATCTTATACACCTCTGTCAAGTCTCCTCTCATTCTCCGACGCTCCAAAGAGAAAAGCCTTAGCTTGTTCAACCTCTCCTCATAAGACATGTTCTCCATTCCAGGCAGCATCCTTGTAAATCTCCTCTGCACTCTCTCCAAAGCTTCCACATCCAGAGTGTCGCTCCACATTCCAGCATCTGCAGTCTCTTGTGTCTTCACTGGGATGTCTACAGTTGTTCAGTGGTCTTCACAGTCTTATCAACCTGTAATAATCTTCAATTTGTTCACAAGCTTGTTGATCTTTTAACTCAAACGCCAGATCAGTCACAGACAGTGAAGGGTGAAGATATTTAAAAGCAATTTGGGTGGGAACTACTGATCACCAGTCTCCCAGTAGAACTCACCAGTTTCCAGGGCAATAGTGTGCAAGATCCCTGCTCCTTGGGATGGGTCCCAAGCTCCACAGTTCCCAGAACTGAAGATTCAGCTGCAGGGCACTGCCACAGATAGTCCTGAGAAAAATCACAGGTATCTAACAGGAATAATTTCTGTGAACAATTTTCTTGTTCTGTTTATTTAGCTAGCACTGATAAGAAGGGTGGAGAAGACTGGATTCTGGATTTAGCTTCAGGAATGACAGTGGGCAGGAGGAAGGAGTATCTGTGGGAGTGGATTTGGTGGCAGTGACAGTGACTCTGCTGTAGACTTGAGAAATGATTTGACAAAAGTGGACCAGGAACAGCTACTTGAGGATAAGTCACTGTCAGCAATGGGAGGGGCGGTGTCTGTAGGTTCTTAGAAAGGGAAAGCTGCTTCCTAGGAAGGGAAATAGCTGAGGTGGAGTGTCAGTGGACAATGTTTAATGAAGGCAGTAAACTTAACTGGCATAACAATGCATCAAAAGCCACAACAGGTGGAGTATCTCCTAATGGGGACATTGAAGAGAAAGATTCAAATGGTAAATGTGTTTGCACAGAGAAAAATAATGAGTAAATTAGTTTATTATTGTCACATGTACCGAGGTACAGTGAAAACTTTGTTTTGCATGCCATTCATACAGATCATTTAATTACAACAGTGCATCGAGGTAGTACAAGGGAAAACAAGAACGGAATGCAGAATAAAGTGTTACAGTTACAGAGAAAGTGCAGTGCAGGCAGACAATAAGGTGTAAGGGCCATGACTAGGCAGATTGTGAGGTCAAGAGTTGATCTTATTGTATAAGAGGATCATTCAATAGACTTGTAACAGCAGGATAGAAGCTGTCCTTGAGCCTGCAGTACGTGCTTTCAGGCTTTTGTATCTTCTGCCCGATGGGAGGGGGAAGAAAAGGGACGGTTGACATTTCGGGTCGAGACCCTTCATCTGGTCCTGATGAAGGGTCTCGACCTGAAAGGTCGACTGTCCATTTCCCTCCATGCTTGCTGCCTGACCCACTTGAGTTCCTCTGGCATTTTGTGAGTAAGGCAAATATTGGCCTCTGTTTGCAAAGAGTTTGGAGTTTAAAAACAGGGAAGTTTTCTTGCAATTACACAGTGTTGGTGAGGCCACACGCGGAGTACTGCACACAGTTTTGGTCCCCTTACCCGGGAATGGATGTACTAGCATTGGAGACAGTCTAAAAGAGATGCCAGGGAATTGGGGGCGATGGGGAACTGGCACAGAAGAGGAGTTGAGGCCTGGAGCAGATCAGCCATGATCATATTGTATGGCAGGGCAGGCTTGAGGGGCCGAGTGGCCGCCTCCTGTTCCTGTGTTATTGTGGTGATCCTAGGTACAGGAGAAATGAGAATGTGCAATGAGAAAAGGGAAGTTGATTTGAAGGGGCTTTAGGGGAGATTTATTGGAATGCGATAGAATGTGTGCAAAGGTTGAATGTGATTGGTTCAGTCCAACAGCAGGATCTTTAATCTAAATGAAGCAAACTTTGAATGTATCAGGCATGAGTTGACTTTGGAAATTGGAAAGCTACATTAAAAGGCATGACTTTATTAACATAAAGTGTGAAATTCATCCCATTCAGGATCAAAATCCCCACAGGAAAAGTGGCCCAACTGTGGCTAACAAAGGAATCTGAACATGTGATCAGATGGAAGGAAATGGTTCCTTGTGTTACCGAGAGGAACAGTAAGTCTGAGGCTTGGGAAACCTCAGCATTCAGGAAAGGAGGAGCTTGAAACTGATGAGGAAAGGAAAGGAAGGGAAGGTGGCCACTACCAGTCGGAGCTGTTGCCATAGAGAAATCAACAGGCGGGGAACAGCCGTGCAGCCGGGGAGGAACTCAACAGGAGGGGAAGGGAGAGACAGTGGGATCCGGCCAGTCTGACCGCACACGGAGCAGGTCCCAGTCCTCAGCAAGGGCCACACTCAGCGTGCAGCGCTGAGCTGCCACATCCTCGCACAACACCAGCCTCACGAGCAGCCTCAGCGGCTCACTCTACACCGAGCTGCCCAGTGATGGTATCACTTTAACCAGTTCACTGCTGTGGGGGTGCCAGTACGTGACCGAGCCTTCAACCAGGTTGCCAGCTCGACAGTTGAGAGGCAGGTGTTTGTGCCAGTTTTGCAGTCAGCAACCTGTCCAACATAGAGTGCTCATGTTACAAGCTGCTTTAGCACTGACTTCCACCGTTCCACTGCATTGTGAGCCTAAAGCGAGGTGGTGGGAAACAAGGCCGTAAGTGAAAGGTATTGAGAAATGCAGAAGAACACGGGGCCTTGGGCCTTAGTGATGACAGGACAGATCAATAAGGTGATGAAAGGGGCAGAACTGAGGCACAGAGTGTCCGAGCGGGAGAGTGTACTGGAACTGGCCCACAGCTTGAGCATTGCCGACAGTTCTGGTCACCAGAATGCACCTGAGAGGGTGCAGAGCAGATTTATGCCAAAGGCTGGGGAATTTTTAGAAATGAGGAAAGATTGGATAGGCTGAGGCTGTTTCCTTGGGAACAGGAAGTGCTGGTGAGAAATGTAATTAAGGTGTATAGAAATTTCACGGTATGAGATGGGTTCTTCCCATTGAGTCTACTTCCCTCAGTATTCCCTCAAATATGATCATGGTGTTTATGAGGCTTTTAGATAGACACACAAGTATGCAGGGAATGGAGAGGTATGGACTGTGTGCTGACAGAAGAGATTTAGTTTAATTCAGCATCGTGTTCGACACGGACGTGGTGGGCTCAGGGGCCTGTTCCTGTGCTGTACTGCTCTGTGTTCTACGGTCTATTCAAAGCAAACAATAGAAAGATCAGAAGGTGATGTGGGTCTGGAACACACTGATTGAATGGGCGGTGTCATAGAGCACAGAAACAGGCCCTTCAGCCCATCTAGTCCATGCTGACCTGATCTTCTGCCTAGTCCCATCTACTTGCACCCGGACCACATCCCTCCAACCCCCGCCCATCCATGTACCTATCCAAACTTCTCTTAAACGTCACAATTGAACCCACATCACCACTTCCGCTGGCAGCTCATTCCACACTCGGAAGGGGTCAGTGGAGGCAAGGACTCGCGCTACAGCTGAGTGCTGTAGTGTTTAGATGAGCCCTTGGAATTCCAAGGCAGAGAAGGTTGCAGATCGAGTGCTGGAAAAATCGTGGAAACTGGGATAGTGTGGATGGGTCTGATGGTCAGCACAGGTGTGATGTGCTGAGGGTCCCATTCCGGAGCTGCGTTAATCCAAAGCCCCTCATCTCTGAGGATAGACGTTCCCAAAATACAACAGATTAATAGGATAAACCGGACACGTTGGGCATTCAGGCTCATCAGTCCGTGCCCCACCTGAGCCCCTCCTGCCTTTCCTCCTCGAGTCTGACCCTCTCTTCCCTTCTCACTCATCTGTCTGTCCAGCCTGCCCTTGCCTGCAAGAAGTTCAACCCTTCCCTCTGGTAGGGTGTTTCCAGTTTAAATACTCAACAGATGTGAAATGAAGTGAAACGTGTGTTCGTACTGGGCGTTGTGTTGTGTCGGTTGCCTTTTGAACCTTGCTCTTCCTCTCTTGCAGTTGGCGGGAGCTGGGCTTCTTGCAATCACTCTCTGGGCCTGGAATGAAAAGGTGAGCTTCCCGGTGGATTGCCGATTCCAGCACCCTTGGGATGAGGTTGGAAGGGAATGCTGCTGGCGGTCAATGGCTGGAGCAGGATCTGTGGTGGGAGCAGAGTTAATGTTCAGCCCGATGGCCTTTCTGCAGCACCTGGGGTGAAGTCTGGACAGGCCGTTGGGCATGGATGCCATTAGATACGGGAGGTTTTCATGGCTTGTGAACTCCGCCAGCCGTTACTCCTGCCTCACCATATAAAGGGGCAAAATAAATGTGCAGTGGTTTTAGTGAAGTGGCCAAGCACGTTGTTCACACTCCCTCAGTTCAGTTCCTTCCCCTGAGCTGCTGCTGTTCTGCAACAACAGAGAGAAACTTCCTAAACAAAGCTAGGAAGCTGTGCAGGAAACCCCCCTCCCCGGTTTGAGTGACTTTCCAAACTCCGCACCCACCCTATCCCTTCAGATAACAGTGCATTGCCTTTCTGCCTCAGCTGTGTAGGTGGTGAATGCTCGTGTTAAATGGGACTTGTTGGGATTGAATGACTTGCAGTGTAGGTACTTAGTGTAATAAATGATTGCTCGGGGCCAGAAGTGTCTCAGTAAGTGTGGATGCTCTGGTTGGAGAAGGGTGTGAGTGGAGGGGTGCAGGGATTGCCTGAACCATGGACTGTTTAGCTTTGGTATGAGCTCTGCTTTATGTCAGAGAGGTTAATGGCTGACATTGTTTCTTTCGTTTACAGGGAGTGTTAAATATCCAATCCATCACTGAGCTGAATGGGTTTGATCCAGTCTGGGTAATCCTGGTAGTCGGTTTGGTGACCTTCATTCTGGGATTCGCAGGATGCATTGGAGCTCTGCGAGAGAACATCTGCCTGCTGAAGTTTGTGAGTCTCTGCACCTGTGGTTTCAAGAAAGACTTGTTGATCTCCTGTGACCTTTCATTTGTTGACTTGCAGCCCCAGTCCTGATCTTTCACACTTGCTGTGTTGCTATTGTGTGATTCCAGTTTAAATTGATGCCTCTGCACGTGCTCACTGTCCCTTCCACACCTCCACCTCTGACCTCTGACAGCTGCTCGGATGGTGTATTGGCTGCAAATGACATTTGACAGGCAGCAGCAGAACAAACCAGGGCTTTACTGAGCTGGGTTGTTCTGGGGGCACTGCTAAATAATGCAAGAGGAACACTGGAAAGGGAGGTAACAGAAACATTAAGTGCTGGAAGTACTCAGCAGGTCAGCTACCATCTCTGGAGGCAGAAACAGAGGGAGCATTTCAACTACGTGGCCCACTGGGAGTGTCCAGCATTTTCTGTTTAATTTCAAATTTCCAACCTCTGTTGCTGGAGGCTGAATTGTGGGTAGAGGGAAGGGAAGGGGTTATATTGGAGCCAGTGGAGGGGTCATTGAGAGTGGGGGATGCTACAAACGGGCCAGCGAATTATTGGCTGAGGAGGACAGAGAAAGCAGAAGTGAGACTTGTCACTGAAAACCAACATAAGGTGCAGCAGGTGGTTCGGAAGATAAATAGTACGTTGGTCTTTGCAGCAGGAGATTTGAGTGCAAGAGTAGAGATGTTTTATGACTATTAAACAGGGTGTGGATGAACCCTGGAGCATTGCTATAGATGCAGCAATGATTCACAGGTTGGATTCTGGGATGCCTGGACAGTCATGGGGAGAGATTGAGGAGCTTTGTCTCTATTTTGAAGGGATCAGAAGAACAAGAGGTAACCTCATTGTTCTTAGAGGGTTCAGCAGCAAAATGCAGAGAGGATGTTCCCCTGGCTAAGGAGCCTAGAAGCAGGGGTCAACGTCTCACAATGGGGAGGAGACCAGTTAACACTGAAATGAGGAGAACCTTTGGAACTCTCTGCCCCAGAGATGGTGGAGTTCAGTCACTGAGTTCATTCAAAACAGTTTGATAGATTTCCGGATATCAAAGGAATCAAGGGGTTTGGAAGGTTGGCCATGACCTTGATGAAGGGTGGGGCAGGCTTGGGGAGACCACTTGAGTCTCCCTTCTTATGTTTTAAGCTCAATGGTGTTTTTCCAGGCTCCATCCAATCACTGAATGAGATCGCTCCTCCAGGACAGTCTTGGTTGTTTGATGATCTCCTTGGCTGATTCTTGAGGTGTCATGAGCTGTTCGTGAAATGTGGGATTCCTGACGAGAGTTTTCGGGGTGGATGGTTCCAGATCTGACCCAACTTGATTACCCCATTGCACGATGTCTACACACTGCTTGGTACTTCACTGAGTGGCGCAGAACCAGTGCGTCCGTGGACTCGGGTACAGACTGCCACCACTGGGCCACGATGAACACGCAGCTGGGGTGCACGACACAGTGACAGGCCCACAGGCTGCTGTTCGCAGACTTAAGTTGAGCAGAAACCTACAGCACCTTTGAGTTTAAATCTGGCTTTTATTTTTTTTTGGTTGTTTGTAGATATCAGGAGGTCAACACGATGAAAACCTGAAAAATTGTGGAGCAGTAATGTGGTGGTGTTTACATGAGCCCTTAACCCATAGTGTTCCTCCAGGGCCTCTCGGAACATAAACCCATTTGTTCATCCACAGCTAAAGAATTTTGATTTGAACAAGGAGAGGCAGGTTTTTATGGAAATATGGTGATGAGCAAGGCTCCTAACGTGGGCTCTGTCATTGTTAGTGTAAATTTGAAGGTGATCTAGGAAGGAGCCAGTGATCCTCCAACATCAGCTTGAAGGACATTACAGAGTGGAGGCTGGTGGAGTAGTTTAGCATTAGGAGCTCCTGCACGAGTATGTGTGAGCCAAGGGCATGAGAGGGTGAGCAAGCTTCACGTGTCTGAGGCAAGAGATCGAAGACCAGAGATTTATTGATAAAATGGAGAGAAATGAGGGTTGTCATTGAACAGCCGGTTGTTCTCTGGAGTCAGTTCTAACCAGGCCTATTCTGTGGAACGTTTTTGCAGTTCTCTTTCATCATCGCAACAATCTTTACTTTGGAGCTGGCAGCCGGAATCCTCGCCTTCGTGTTTCAGGACTGGGTGAAGGAGCAGGTGCAAAATTTTGTGCGAGACAACATTGGCGTGTACCGTGATGACATAGATCTGCAGAACCTCATCGACGCAGTTCAGAAATACGTATGTATTCTTCATTCCTTGCTCAGGAAGGCACCTTGGTCAGCATGATTGAGTTGGGCCAAAGGGCCTTTTTCTGTGCTGTATAATTCTATGACTCTCAAGGCTAACACATTGTTTTGCATTCCTGATTACTTGCTGCACCTGCATGTTAGTTTTCAGTGGTTTGTCCATGAGCACACCGAGGATTCTTTGAACAACGACACTATCCAATCTCACCGTTTAAAAAATTCTCTTTTGTGCACCACAGTAGGTCGGCTCAGTACAGGATCCCTACCATCTTCTATAAATTCGTAGACAAACACAGAGTCATACAGCATGAAACAGGTCCTTCGGCCCAACTCATCCATGCCAACCAAGGTCCCTATCTAAACAAGTCCCATTTGCCTGCATTTGGCCCATATCCCTCAAAACTGTTTCTATGTACCTGTCTAAATGTCTTCTAAATATTGTAATTGTAGCTGCCTCTACGACTTCTTCTGGCAGCTCGTTCCACATACCCACCACCACCCTCCAGGTGAAAAAATCTGCCCCTCAGGTCCCTTTTAAATCTTTCCCCTCTCATCGTAAATCCATGCCCCCTAGTTTTAGACTGCCCTACCCTGGGGAACAGGTTGTTCCCATCCACTTTATCTATGCCCTTCATGATTTATTAAACCTCTATAAGGTCACTCCTCCACCTCCTTCTCTCCAGGGAAAACAGTCCCAGCCGATCCAGCCTCTCCTTATAACTCAAGCCCCCCCAGTCCTGGCAACATCCTCGTGAACCTTTTCTGCACCTTCTCAATTTAATGACATCCTTCCTTTAGCCGGGTGACTAGAACTGCACACAGTTCTCCAACTGTGGTTTAATCAATGTTTTGTACAACAATATAACGTGACATCCCAACTGTTGTACTCGATGCTATGGCCGAGGAACACAAGCGTTCCATACACCACCTTCACCACCCTGTCTACCTGTGTTGCCAATTTCAGGAAAATATGCACTGGTACCTAGTTCTCTGTTCTATAACGCTCCACAGGGCCCGGCCGTTCACTCTGTACATCCTGCTCTGGTTTAACTTCCCAAAATGCGTCACTTCACACTTGTTCAAGTTAAATTCCAGCTGCCATTCCTTGGCCCACTTTCCCCATTGATCTAGGCCCTAGAGCCTTCTACACTGTCCACTACGCCACCAATTTTGGTGTCATCTGCAAACGTACTAACCATTCTATAGGCCCCCCGGTAGCAGTAGAGATATAGAGGAGCAGATTGGCGGGCAGTGTTTGGAGAGAAGCAGAAATAACAGGGTTGTTATAATGGGAGACTTCAACTTCCCAAATATAGACTGGAACCTGCTTAGTGCCAAAGGTTTAGATGGGACAGAATTTGTTAAGTGTGTCCAGGAGGGATTCCTGACGCAGTATGTTGACAGGCCGACTAGAGGGAATGCCATGTTAGATCTAGTTTTAGGAAATGAACTGGGACAGGTGAAAGATCTATTGGTGGGTGAGCATTTGGGGGACAGTGACCATTGCTCCATAACCTTTAAAATTGTCATGGACAGGGACAGGTGCAGAGAGGACAAGAGGTTTTTCAATCGGGGATGGGCTAACTACGAGGCTATAAGGAGAGAACTTGGGAGTGTAAATTGGGATGTCCTTTTTGAAGGAAAATGTACCATGGGGATGTGGTCGATATTCAGGGATCTTATGCAGGATGTTAGGGATAAATATGTCCCGGTGAGGCAGAGAAGGAATGGCAGGGTGAAGGAACCGTGGGTGACGAGAGAGGTGGAACGACTTGTTAGGGAGAAGAAGGTAACATACGTGAGGTATAAGCAGCAAGGTTCAGACAGGGCCCGTGAGGAATATAGGGTAGCGAGGAAGGAACTTAAGAAAGGGCTGAGGAGAGCTAGAAGGGGACATGAAAAGGCTTTGGCTAGTAGGGTTAAGGAAAATCCCAAGGCCTTTTTCAAGTACGTGAAGGGTAGGAGGATGGCTAGGGTGAAGGTAGGTCCGATTAAGGACAAAGGTGGGAGAATTTGCCTGGAGGCCGCGGAAGTGGGAGAAGTTCTCAATGAATACTTCTCTTCGGTATTCACCAGGGAGAGGGGTCTTGATGATGCGGAAGGGAGTGCTGGTAAGGCTAATGTTCTCGAGGTTGTTGATATCAAGAGAGAGGATGTGTTGAAGTTGTTAAATAATATTAAGACAGATAAATCTCCGGGACCTGACGGGATTTTCCCCAGGCTGCTTCGAGAGGCTAGGGAGGAGATTGCTGAACCGCTGGTAAGGATCTTTGAGTCCTCGTTGTCTACGGGGGTGGTGCCGGAGGATTGGAGGGTTGCGAATGTGGTCCCCTTGTTCAAAAAAGGTAATAGGGATAGGCCAGGGAATTATAGACCGGTGAGTCTCACGTCTGTGGTGGGTAAGCTGTTAGAAAGGATTCTAAGGGATAGGATTTATGAACACCTTGAGAATCATGGACTGATTAGGGACAGCCAGCATGGCTTTGTGAAGGGAAGATCTTGCCTCACAAGCCTGATAGAGTTCTTTGAGGAGGTGACCAGGAAGATTGATGAGGGCAGTGTGGTGGATGTGGTTTACATGGATTTTAGTAAGGCGTTTGATAAGGTTCCTCATGGTAGGCTTCTTCAGAAGGTCAGAGGCCAAGGGATCCAAGGAAGCTTGGCTGTGTGGATTAGGAATTGGCTTGCATGTAGAAAGCAGAGGGTTGTGGTGGAAGGAGTGCCCTTGGATTGAAAGGCAGTGACTAGTGGTGTCCCGCAGGGATCGGTTCTGGGACCTCTACTTTTTGTGATATTTATAGATGACTTAGATGAGGGGGTGGAGGGCTGGGTTAGTAAGTTTGCGGACGACACTAAGATAGGTGGTGTTGTGGATAGTGTGGAGGGCTGTCGGAGCTTACAGAAGGATATTGATAGGATGCAGAGCTGGGCTGACAAGTGGCAGATGGAGTTCAATCCGGAGAAGTGTGAGGTGGTACACTTTGGAAGGACAAACTCCAGGGCAGAGTACAGGGTAAACGGCAAGGTACTTGGCAATGTGGAAGAGCAGAGGGATCTGGGGGTTCATATTCACAGTTCATTGAAAGTTGCCTCACAGGTGGAAAGAGCAGTTAAGAAGGCCAATGGCATGTTGGCTTTCATAAGTCGCGGGATTGAGTTTAAGAGCCGCGAGGTTATGATGCAGCTTTACAAAACTCTAGTTAGGCCACACTTAGAGTACTGTGTCCAGTTCTGGTCGCCTCATTATAGGAAGGATGTGGAGGCGTTGGAGAGGGTGCAGAGGAGATTTACCAGGATGCTGCCTGGATGGAGAGTATTGAATATGAGGAGAGGCTTAAGGTGCTAGGGCTTTATTCACTGGAAAGGAGGAGGATGAGAGGAGACATGATAGAGGTATATAAAATATTGAGAGGAATAGATAGAGTAGACAGTCAGCGCCTCCTTCCCAGGGCACCAATGCTCAAGACGAGAGGTCATGGCTTTAAGGTTATGGGTGGGAGGTTCAGGGGAGATGTCAGAGGGAGGTTTTTCACCCAAAGAGTGGTTGGTTCATGGAATGCACTGCCTGGGGTGGTGGTGGAGGCAGATACATTGAACGGGTTCAAGAGCTTGTTGGATAGGCATATGGAGGAACGTGAGATAGAGGGATATGCGGGAGGAAGGGGTTAGGTAGTGTGAGGGTGGTCTGATGAACGGCACGACACGGTGGGCCGAAGGGCCTGTTTTGTGCTGTATGGTTCTATGGTTCTATGCCACCTACATTTTCATCCAAATAATTGATATAGATGACAAACAACAGGGGAGCCGGCACCGATCCCTGTGGCACACCACTGGTCACAGGCCTTCAGTCTGAAAACCACCCTCCACTGACACCGTCTGACTCCTCCCACCAGGCCACTTTTGTATCCAATTGACCAGCTCACCCTGGATCCCATGTGATCTCACCTTCCAGACCAGCCTACCACATGGGATCTTGTTTGAGGGCCTTGCTAAAGTCCGCTAAGGCAACATCTACGGCCCTGCCCTCATCTTAGTCACCTCTTTTTTAAAAAAAACTCAACAGATTAGTGAGACATGATTTCCCACGCACAAAACCATGCTGACTATCCCTAATCAGTCCTTGCCTCTTCGAATGCAAATAAATCCTGTCCCTCACAATCCTTTCCAGTAAAGTTTCCACCACTGAAGTTAGGCTCTCTCTCCTGTAGTTCCCTGGCTTGTCCTTGCAGCCCTTCTTAAATAAAGGCTCAACATTTACCACCCTCCATTCTTCCGGTACCTGACCTGCAGCTAACAATGATACAAAAATCTCTGCCAGGGCCTCAGCAATTTCCTTCCTTGCTTCCCACAATGTCCTAGGATACACTTGGTCAGGCCCTGGGGATTTATCCACCTTTGTGCGCTTCAAGACTGCCAACAGCTCCTCTTTCTTAAAGTTGATATGCTTCAGGATATCACTGTTCTCCTCCCTGAACTCCTTCTTCACAGTAAATGCAGATGAAAAATATTTACTTAAGACCCCACCCATCTCCTGTGGCTCCACAAAGTCCACTGATCCTTAAAGGGACCTACTGTCTCTCTGGTTATCCTTTTGCTTTTAATATACTTGTAGAATCTCTTGGAATTCTCTTTTGCCTTGCCTTCCAAGATATCTCATGTCCTCATTTTGCCCTCCTAATTTCCTTCTTAAGTGCACTCCTACATCCCTTGTACTCCTCAAGGGATTTGCTTGATCCCAGCCTCTGTACCTGGCCTATGTCTCCTCCTTCCTGACAAGAGCCTCAATGTCCCTTGTAAACCAGGGTTCCCTACCCCTGCCAGCCTTGCCCTTCACTGTAATAGGAACATGCTGGCCCTGAACTCTCCCCGTCTCACTTTTAAAAGCCTCCCACTTGCCAGACATTCCTTTACCTGTTAACAGCCTCTTCTTAGCAATCTTTGAAAGTTCCTGTCCAGTGCCATCAAAATTAGCCCTGCCCCAGTTTAGGACTTTAACCTGTGGATCAGTCCTATTTTTTTTTCTATAACTGTTTTGAAACTAGTAGAAGTGTGGTCACTGGACCCAGAGTACTCCCCCATTGACAAGTCAGCCATGCAGCCAGACTCATTTCCCAACGGGAGCTCGAGTGCTGCACCCTCTCTAATTGGGCCATCTACATACTGCTTCAGAAAACTTCCTCGCACACAAATAACAATTTCTGCCTCATCTGATCCCTTGGTGAACAACACAAACAGCCTGCAACAGAGTGAGCTAGACAATCTCGCAACCAATGGATCAGACTGAAGCTCTGCAGTCTGCTCACATCTCTGACAATAGGAAGAGGAAGCTCCAAGAACATCCCTGCCCCAGTACCGGCAGGGCAGCACCTGAGTGCTAAAGACGAGGCTGAAGTATTCACAATGACGTTCATCACAAGTGCTGAGGGGATGATCCAATTTCTCCTGAGATTCCCAGCATCGTAAAGTTCCGTCTCGAGCCAATTCGGTCCACTGCGGGTGAGATCAGGAGGTGGCTGAGAGCACTGGTCACAGTGAAGGCCACAGCACCAGCCCTCGTCCCGGCTATGTTACTGAAGAGAGAACTAGCTGCACCTTGAGGCAACCTGATCCAGTACAGCTACAACATTAGCATCTTCCCGACAATGTGGCAAATCTCCCGGACTGTCCCATTTACAGATCCGTTCCAGCTAACCACTGCCCCCTCAGTCTACCTTCAAACATCAGTGAAGTGATAGAGTTGACAGTGCTATCAACAGAGGCTCATCGATGCCCAGTTATGGTTTCACCAGGACACTTGGCTTCAGGTTTCATGACAGCTTTGGTCGATAGCCAAAGTCTGACTTCCAGCGGTGAGGTGAGGTGACGTGAGGTAGGCTGCCCTTGAAATGAAGGCAGCATTTGACTGAGTGGCCCCCGGTAAAGCTGAACATAAGGGGCATCAGATGTTGAGTCAAACCTTGCATGAAGGAAGATGGTTGTGGTTGCTGGAAGTCAATCATCTCAGTCCCAGGACGTCACTGCAGGAGTTCTTTGGGGCAGTGTCCTCGGCCAAAGCATCTGCAGCCGATTCCACAATAACCTTCCTTCACCATTAGATCAGAAGTGACACCTTTGCCGACAGCTGCACAGAGTTGCACGATTTCATTTGCATTCCCTCAACAAATGAAGCTGCCCGTGCCTACGTCGGAAAGGTATCCTGTGGTGAGTGACTCGTGTCTGGACCCCCAACATTTCCCATCATTAACAACGCACAGGTCAAGAATGTGTTGGAGTACTCTCCACTACAGAGCCAAAGGCTCCCGCCAGGCTCAACACCATCCAGGACAAAGCAGCCCACTTGACTGGCTTCCCACCCACACCCTCAGTATTCGTTCCCCCTTCCACTGGTGCACAGTGGCTGCAGCGTCTGTCCTGCAGTTATTTGGTCAGCTCAGCCCGAATCCCCTGACCCTGACGATCAAGAAGGACAAGGGCAGCAGGTGCAGTACCGCCACCAGCAGATTCTCCTCCAAGTCGCGCACTGTCCTGGACTGAGTTAGGTTGCTGATCCTTTATTGTTGGCGGATCTGAATCCTGGATCCTCTCCCCAGCAGCACCACCCTCACCAGTAGAACTGCAGCGGTTCACCGTGGTGGTGGCAACAAATGTTGGTCTTGTCAACGATGCCTGGATCTCAAAACTGCAGATAACAAAATGTGTGCCTTTGTACATTCTGTTCCACTCACTCAGATTCAGATTCCTTGAGGCCTCTTCACATCCCCCTCCCAACGGACAAGCTCGTCTAGTTTCAGCAAACTTGTAAATATATCATTTGGTTCCCTCAACCAAATTGTTGGTATAGATCGTGGACAGGTGTGGCCCAATCACCAGTGCCTGTGGGCCCCCACTAACCCGAGCCCTCAGTGCAGCCCACCATTCACAACCTGCCATCCTGAGAAAGACACAAAAAGTGCTGGAGGAACTCAGCAGGTCAGGCAGCGTCTATGGAGGGAAATACCTCCACGGATGCTGCCTGACCTGCTGAGTTCCTCCAGCACTTTTTGTGTATTGCTCCATATCCCAGCATCTGCAGAATTTTTTGTGTGACCCTGAGAAAGATGTACTTATTTCCTTCCTTTGGTTTCTGTTTGTTAACCAATTTTCAGTCTGTCAGTATATTTCCCTTAATTCCATGTGCTCTAATGTTGTTGACAACCTTTTGCGTGAGACCTTATCAATAGCCTTCAGAAACCATGTCCACTAGTTCCCCCTTATCTATTTTACTGGTCACACCTTCAAAGAACTGCAATAGGTTAGAGTCATAGAGCAATACAGCACAGATACAGGCCCTTCGGCCCAACCAGTCCATGCCGACCACGGTGCCCACCCAGCTAGTCCCAATTTCCTGCATTCAGCCCATATCTCTCTAAGCCCTGCCCCTCCGTGTACCTATCCAAGTGCTTCTTAAATGATACTATTGCACCTGCCTCACCCACTTCCTCTGGCAGCTCATTCCATACACTCACCACCCTCTGCATGAAAAAGTTGCCCTTCGGGTCCTTTTTAAATCTTTCCCCTTTCACCCTAAACCTAAGCCCCCTTGTTTTGGACTCCCCGACCTGGGGAAGAGACTGGTTAGTCAAGCATCATTTCTCTTTCAAAAATCCATGTTGATTCTGCTCCCTCCCATCGTCCTTTTCAAGGTTTTCAGATGTGACGTCTTTCATTACATGTCTTCCAGCACGTTCCTTACCACAGATGTCAGTCTAACAGATTGATGGTTCCCTGTTTTCTCTCCCCAACTTTTCTTAAGTAATGAAGGCACATTTGCTGTCCCCAGTTTGCAGGATCATTTCCAGAATCTGTAGAGCTTTGGAAGCTGATAACCAGAGCATCCACTGTCTCCAGAGCCACTACTTTCAACTCTGACCTGCTCTGACATTGGGCCCTTGGGATTTATCAACTTTTTAGTCTCACCATCTTCACTTGTATTTCTTTCTAATTTGCTTCAGTTCCCCACTGTCTCCAGACCTCCTCCTGTTCCCCACCACCTCCTTCTCTCCACCCCCCAACCTTGTCTGACCCCCTGTTACCAGGGCTGTTCAGCTCCTACTGCTGCCCATTGCAAAGTAGTGTTTCAGCATGTCACAGTTGCTCTCACCAATCCTCCCCGCCCTATTTCATCATCATTACTTCCGGGACTGCTCGTACTGAAGCACAACAACAACAACCAAGCACTAGAAACTTCGTTTCCTGTTTCCCATATTTTGTTTCCTGTACCTTGCCAATGCCTCCCTCCTCCTCCCAGGCTTTCCCACTAAACCCCGGCTGTCTCGGATTCATGAGCTTTGCGGTCAGCTGAAGCTGCGTGTTTGTCTGCCGACCTGTCTCACCGCTCTGTCCTTCTGCCTTTTACCTTCACCCATCCTGCCTCTCTCTGTTTCCTGGATGTTCCTCTAACGTAGTTGCACTCTCTTTCAGATGCAGTGTTGTGGAGCTGCTGGTCCTGATGACTGGAACAACAATCTTTACTTCAACTGTTCCCAGGAGAATACCAGCCGGGAACGATGTGGTGTTCCCTTTTCCTGCTGTATACCTGACCCCGCAGTAAGTAGTGGGAACTGTTGTTGCTGCATTCATCACTGTGAATTCCGATCTCTATTGTAATAACCCAAATAGCAGACTGAAAGAGAAGATGGGGGAATAAGGTAGAGAGACAAGGAGACTCCAGGGCAAGTTTGACAAGGTGGAGCACCTTATTCTTGTCAGAATGGGGGAGATTCCATAGATTTTGAAAATGATAGTAGGTAGCGGAAATTGTTCAAGTGACAGGAAGGACACAGAAATAAAATGCAAGAGAGATCTTCAGAAACCAGGGCACCATGAAGAAACTCCTTAATGCAGGGAGTTATGAGTAGACATTCTCCATCACTCATCTCAGCAACTTGAGTGGCCAGTCCTGACTCCAAGGACATCTGACCAGCCATTCTCCACTAAAGGTTCGTGCGCCACCCCTTGCCACACTTTAACCAATCCTCTGTCCTGCTAATACATCTGACCACCTCCACCCCCAACCCCCCCCCCCCCCCCCAACCGAGCTCTGCTTGTAACTGAGAACCTTCTCCCTTATCAAACGCCTTTGGAAATCCTGATACACCATAGTTACTGGATGCCCCTGATCCATTCTGCTGGTTACAGCCTCAGGGAAGAAAAAACTAATAGGTTTGTCTCAAACAATTTTCCTTTCATGTTGAAAATCAAAAACTGCAGTTGCTGGAAATTTGAAATAAAAATACACAAAGTGCAGTGCCTGTGGGGAGTGAACGACCCTCCATCAGGTATCATCTGTCGTGCTGAATGTTTCCCACATTTTATGTTTTTATCCCCTGCATTAAACCCATGTTGACTCTGCCTACATGTTAATTTTCTATGCCCGTGTTACCATGAAGGACTGAGACAAGACTTGGAACTGTAGACCAGTCAGTCTGTATCAGTAGTAGGGAAATCTCTGGAGTCTGGGATAACAGTGCACTGGGAAACAATACCTTGTTTAACACTGTCTCACCGAGCGCTGACTCATGGCAGCACTCCTAGACCTCCATCTCACGGGATGTACTTTAGAAAGGTATTTGCTTTGACTGTGTGCAGTCAGGGACCTGCCTTGAATCCAGGTTAAAATGGCCTCAGTGCCACATGGCTTGGTGCGGAGGCGGTGTGGAGAGACTGCCTGTGGGCACTGGTGTTGGTCGGGTGAGGAGAGCGGAGCAGCTGGCCAGTGCTGAGGGGTGGGACCCAGGGCTTCACCCTGTTCAGCCACGGTGAGTGTGGCCACCACTGTGCAGATTGTGCTGTAGTTTTTCTATGTTCTATGTTCTATTAATTCGTGGGGTGGCAGGTTTGTCTTGTGAAGAGAGATTAAGCAGACTGAGGCCTTAGGGAAAATCAGAAAACTCTAGATACCGGAAATCAGAATTAAAACAGAAAATTCTGGAAACACAGCAGATCAGGCCGCATCTATGGAAGGAGAAACAGAGTTAACATTTCAAGTCAAAGATGCTTAATCAGAATTGGGAAAGAGAGGATCCAAGTTTGTTTTAAAGTTACAGAGAAGATGGGGGAGGAATGGATAGAACAAAGGGAATATCTGCGGTAGGATGAGACCACGATTGCAGTGGGGATAAGTTGTAGATGGGTTAATGGAATCGGTTAGAGAGAGAGGGAGAACACAAAGGGACATAGAACTTGTGAAATGTAGGACTGGCTATGTGACTCGAGAAGGAAAGCTGAGCCAGTCTCACAGGATGACAGACACAGAAGTGACCAGTTCCGATGCAGACAGAGACAGCATGTTACCTGAAGCTGTAGAACCCGGTATTGAACCCGGAAGGCTGCAACGTACTCAGGCAGGTGAAGAGGTGTTGTTCATCACTGTAACAGCACAGGGGGCCACAGACCGGGAGGTTGGAGTGGGATGGGGAAATAGGAAGATCAGGGTCGCCCTGTGGATTGAAGCAATAACCCAATCTTCATTTGGGTTCTCCAGAATAGAATATAGAACACTCTACAGCACAGTACAGGCCCTTTGGCCCACAATGTTGTGCCGACATTTTATCCTGCTCTAATATCTATCTAACCCTTCCCTCCCACATAGTTTCCCATTTCTCTATCATTCAAGAGTCTCTTAAATGTCCCTAATGTATCCGCCCCCACAACCTCTGCCGGTAGTGTGTTCCGCATACTTACCACTTTCTGTGTAAAAAAAAAACTCACCCCGACATCCCCCTTATACCTTCCTCCAATCACCTTAAGATTATGTCCCCTCGTGTTAGCCATTGTCGACCTGGGAAAAAGTTTCTGACTGTCCACTCGATCTATGCCTCTTATCATCTTGTACACCTCTATCAGGTCACCTCTCATCCTCCTCCTCTCCAAAGAGAAAAGCCCCAGCTCACTCAACCTACTTAAGGGGTTTGACAGGATAGATGTATCCCTTAGCAGGGATGTCTAGAGCCAAGGGTCACGGTCTCAGAATGGAGGTCAGCCGTGCGGGACACAGAGCTACTGCCTCATAGTGCAGATGACCCAGGTTCAATCCTGACCTCTGCTCATTGGGGAGTCTGCATGTTCTCTGTGGACATGCGGATTGATAGACGAGCTAACCCCCGTCTGTGTGTGAATGGTAGAATCTGGGGGAGCTGATGGGAATGTGGAGCAAATACTGATGTATGTGTGTGCTTGTGGTCAGTGCAGAGCTGGTGGGCTTGGTGGCCTTGTTTCTGCACTGATTCTCTGGCTGTGGAGACACAGTTGCTGAGTATGTTCAAGAAAGAAACCAATTTTTAGGTATTAAAGAATAAAAAGTTAGTGTAGGGAAGTGGAACTCGAGTCAGCCATTGAATGTCAGAGCAGGTGTGTGAGGTTGAATGGTCTTTTGCTGCATCTATTTCTCATGAACTTATACCCTTTGGCAGCGTTTCAGGCTGACTAGCCTACAGTTCTCCACGTTCTTTCCCTGCTTTCCTGAGCAGTCCCATTTGCCACCTTCCAATGTACTGCAGCTGTTCCAGAATCAGGATAATTTTGGAGGACCATCATTAAGGGTGTCATTCCCATTGGATAATTTTCTCCAATGATGTAAATTACACCAAGTTCTCCCATGTCCCTTGTGTCCCTTCAGTCCTGCTATAGTGAAGAGAGGAACAAAATATTTGTTTAATACTTCCCTAAACCTCATAATTTCTCCAGCGATTGTCTCCCAGATATTTCTGTTGCATTCTTGCATAATTCAGAGGCTCAGCACTCTCGGGATAGGAAGGGACCCTATCCCAGTGAGAGGCAACACCTTTGGACGAGGGGAGGGTTGGTATCCCAGAGAAGGTTTGCTACTGGGGCAGCAGGGAAAGAGAAGGAACAGCTTCATCAGATGAGGGCCTCACCACCTCTGCAGGAATGTGTACCATCTGCCTATTGTGTCCACATTACTTGAAACATCCAGTTTCCCAGCTCTCTATAACCTTGTGGGTTATGACATGAATATAGCTCCAGGTGCCTCTAAATCAGAATACCTTACAGGCAGTGTTCCTGGATGAAAAGATAATTCATCTCTCCTTTGCTCCTCCTACCTATTAACACATCTAATCCTACTGTTTCTTGAATCCTAAAGAAAATGAGATTCAATTAAATTTCCCGTCTATTCCAAAAATAAAAAACAGTCCAGCCAATTCCTCTTCATACTAAAGGTTTACAGTGTTGGCAACCTTCTCATAAACCTTCTGGGTCTATTGAAACTAAGTAATATTACAACATTCAGGAAGGACAGGAAGGAGGTTTGGGAGCAGTGGTCCCAGCATTGTGACCGGCGTTTATCGCCCATCCCTAATTGCCCCTGAGAAGGTGGTGGTGAAGGACGGTGAAGGTCCTTCAACAGCTGCAGTCCTTCTGGTGAAGATGCTGCCAGTGCTGGTGGGGAGGGAGTTCCAGGATTTAGACCCAGTGACGATGAAGGAACGGTGATACTTTCCAGGTCAGGATGGTGTGTGATGTGGAGGGGAACCTGCAGCTGGTGGTGTTCCTTTGCACCAGCTTCCCTTGTTCTGCTTGGTGCTGGAGACTGTGGGATTGGGAAGAGCTGCAGCGTTCCCTGGGCAAGTAACTGCAGAGTATTTGGTAGATGGTCCACACTGCGGTGGAGGGAACGAATGGTGAGGGTGGTGCATGAGGTGCTGATCAAGTGGGCTGCAGGTTGTTGCAAATGGAGGTGTCTGCAGCATTTTTGATTTGTGCCTTTGGTGCAGTATGGTGGTGCAGTTCATGGAGCTGCTGGCTCACAGCTCGGAGACCTGGTTCAACCCTCATTACAGGCAAATGGGTAAATTAAATTAAGTTGGTTCATTATTGTCGTATGTACCGAGGTACAGTGAAAAACTTTGTTTTGCATGTCTTCCATACAGATCATTTCATCACAACAGTACAAGGGAAAACAATAACAGAATGCAGAATAAAGTGTTAGTTACAGAGAAAGTGCAGTGCAGGCAGACAATAAGGTGCAAGGGCCATAATGATGTAGGTTGTGAGGTCAAGAGTGCATCTTATTGTACTCGGGGACCATTCAATCGTCTTATAACAGTGGGGTAGAAGCTGTCCTTGAGCCTGGTGGTACATGCTTTCAGACTTTTGTATCTTCTGCCCAATGGGAGTGGGAAGAAGAGAGAATGTCTGAGGTGGGTGGGGTCTTTGATTATGTTGGCTGCTTTACTGAGGCAGCGAAAAGTGTAGACAGAGTCCATGGAGGGGAGGCTGGTTTCCATGATGTGCTGAACTGTGTCCACAACTCTCCACAGTTTCTTGTGGTCTTGGGCAGAGCAGTTACTGTACCAGGCCGCGATGCATCTAGATAGGATGCTTTTTATGTTGCATCTATAAAAATTGGTGAAGGTCAAAGAGGACATGCCATATTTCTTTAGCCTCCTGAGGAAGTAGAGATGCTGGTGAGCTTTCTTGGCTGTGATGTCTACATGGTTGGACCAGGACAGGCTTTTGGTGATGTTCACTCCTAGGAACTTGAAGCTCTCAACCCTCTTGACCTCAGCACTGTTGATGTAAACAGGAGCATACTGTCTGTGTGGAGTTTGCACATCGATCCTGTGACCACATGAGTTTCCCTGAGTGCTCCAGTTTTCTCCCATATCTCAAAGATGTGCTAGTAGGTTAATTGACTGCTTTGCTTTGTCCACAGGGTGTAGGTGGATGGTAGGGGAATGTGGGAAGAATAGGTTACAGGGAAAATTAGTGGGGGAATGGGAGTGCTCTGAGAACTGACATAGACTCGACGGGCTGAATGGCAGCTTCCTTTGTTATAAGGAATTACGAAGCTGTAGATGATGGAAAGGCCTTGAGGTGTCTGCAGGCAAGAAACTTGACTCAGGATACCCAGTCTCTGACCTGTTCTTGTCGTCACAGTATTTATGTGGTGGTCCAGTTGAGTTTCTGGTCAGTGGTGGCCCCCAGGATGTCAATGGTGGGGCCTCAGTGGGGACAGTTCCTTTGAACTTCAAGGGTAGGTGGTTGCACTCTCTCTAGTTCGAGATGGCCATTGCCTGGCACTTCTGTGGTTTGATTGTCTCTTGCTACTTACATAGAACATGGAATATTTCGCAGTAGCTAAAGAAATAGAATTGTTGCCACGAAACCTTTATAGCTATGGACCTTAGCAGAGTGAGTTCAGGTTAGTATTATTTTGGAATAAATCTATTAATCTCTTGAGTTTAGCTTTTCAAGTAGCCCAGTGGGAGCAGTAGTGTGGTGATGACTCTTCTGCTAATCGAGGGGTCTGCGTAACAATCCAGAGGCTGTTCAAATTCCACCACGATAACTGGAACTAGGTTCATTTAATTAAATAACATGGAATTTTGAAAATTGTGAAACTGTCAAGTAACAGCCTGGTGTAAACAATAAAAAATGATTCATAGCTGACAGCCAAGTCCCACACACACCTCCTGTCCAACGTCAGGTGGGAGTAAACAGGAGCGAGCAGCCCGAGAATCTTCAAGGTTGTCCAGACCCCACCGGCCATCCTCCCTCAGCTGATAGGTTTACCCTCACCTGTCACCCCTGCCTGACTCTTGCTGCATGCAGACATGGGCTGCTTCATTTCTGAGGAGTTGCAAATAGAACTGGACGTTGTGCAGTCATCAGTGAACATCTCACTTCTGACCTGATGGTGAGAGGGAGATCACTGTTGTGTCTGGATGTAAAGTGTTGCTCTGTTTTTGTTTTACAGCAGAACGTTGTGAACACCCAGTGTGGATACGACATCCGATCCAACAAAAAGGTATTAAGGACTATTCTATCTTGATTTCTCGGGATTGTTGTCTTTGCTGTTAGGGATTCCAGCTGCTTGCCCGCCCCGACCTGCCAGTGTGGCATTGGGCTAGTTTGAGCACTGATCTCCTGGACTATGGCAAACATCTGGCCCAGTCCAGGTGTGTCTGCCACCCCCCACCTTGATTCCTGGCCCTTTCCCTCCACTGTGCCCTCGGCACCTCCCTGCTGATAGTCACTGAACTCTCCACCACCTGGCTGCAGGAGCTGGGAGTTGAGGTGGGACAAGCTGCTGATGATCTGAGACCAACACTGGCCGGTGGGGTCATGGGGGGAACGGGCAGCTGCTCCGACAGCATGGTCCGAGGATCAGACACTCTGATGTCCTCCCTGACCCAGGGCTCCGGGCTGAAACATGGGGATGTTTAGAGTTGGCACAAGACAGGTCTGTGTGTTGCTTTAAGTTGTGTTCTGATGAATGAAGCAGTTTGGCTTCATTCATTCTTTGGCAGTAGTTGGGGACTGGTGTGTGGGGAAGCAGAATTCTTGCAGTAAAAACTCTCTCTCCCTTTGAAGGTCAACATGAAGGGCAATCTGATCATCTACACAAAGGGCTGTGTGCAGGCATTCGAGGACTGGCTGCCCAGAAACATCTACTTTGTAGCTGGAGCTTTGCTGGTCATTGCCGCCTTGCAGGTGAGACCACCCCCGGTCCCTCATTACACACACTGTCGGTTAAAACAACTCACAGTTGTAGTACAAAACGTTCTGCGGCTGGGCTCAGACTGACGATCCCACTCATTTCCAAGAGTAACTCAGAGAAACTGTTTTATTTTAACCATTCATCAAAGTGGAGTTTATTGTCAGATGCACATGTCCATGTGTGCACAGGTGTAATGAAAATCTTATCTGCAGCAGCATCACAGGCACAGAGCATCAGATAAGCAGCAGTCACATAAATTAAACATAAACTATACACAATTTTTACAAGAAAGAACACAATTAGAACAAAAAAATGTCCATTTTAGTGCTAAATGATCAAAGTGGTCATGGTGTTGCTAAACTGTAGTGATTAGGGTTGTGCAGGTCGGTTCAAGAACTGTATGGTTGAAGGGAAGTAGCTGTTCCTGAACCTGGCGGTGTGGGACTTCAGGCTTCTGTACCTCCTGCCCGATGGAAGCTGCGAGGAGATGGCGTGGCCCGGATGGTGGGGATCTTTGACAATGGATGTTGCCATCTTGAGGCAGCGCCTCCTGTAGATACTCCCGATGGTGGGGAGGGATGTGCCCGTGGTGTATTGGGCTGAGTCCACTGCTCTCTGCAGCTTCTTGCGTTCCTGCGCATTCGAATTTCTGTACCAGACCACAGTCACTGAAAGCTGACGTGCAGCCGTAGCAAGTGATGAGAAGTTGTAACAGGAGGATTTGAAAGCAGGAATAAGGAAGTCTTACTGCAGTTCCATAGGGCCTTGATGGGACCCCAGTGGGAGCAGTGTGCACAGTTTTGCCTGCTTAGAGAGTTAGAGGGAGTGATGAAGATTCACCAACTGGTTCCAGGGATAACAGGCTGTCGAGATGGGAGGGAGTGTGCAAACCAGCTCTGTGTTCTCTGAAGTTTATGAAATGGAGAGGTGATCTCGCTGAAGTTTACGAAATTCTTAGGGCGCTTAACAGGCTGCACATTGGGTGGAGGCTTCCTCTGACTGAGGGGGATAGGGCTTGGTCGCCCATGGGGGGTGGGGGGGGGGTGCTCGGTCACCCACAGGAGGGCCATTCAGGATGAAATAAGGAGGAATTTCTTCACGGGGGAGAACATTTGGAAATTGTAGAGTAACAAAGCACGAAAACAGGCCCTTCAGCCCAACTTGTCCGTGCCGACTGTGGTACCGACCAGGTTAGTCCCATCTGCCCGCATTTGGCCCAGATCCCCCAGACCCTTCCTATTCATGAAATTATCCAAATGCCTTTTAAATGTTAATGTACCTGCCTCACCCACTCCCTCTGGCAGCTCGTTCCACACACCCACCACCCTCTGCGTGAAGAAGTTGCCCCTCAGCCCCCTTTTAAATCTTTCCCCTCTCACCTTGTACCTGTGCCCTATGGATTCTAGCTCCCCTTCCCTGGGAAAAAGACTGTGTGTGTTCACCATATCTATACCCCCCATGATTTTATACTCTATAAGGTCACCCCTCAAACTCCTTTGTTCCAAGGAATAAAGTCCTAGCCTGCCCAACCTTTGTTGCTCTTATCCAGTCAGAGAAACAACCTTTGACCATCACTCTCTACTTCCTATCATCAAGCCAATTATGAATCCAATTAGCTACCTCTCCCCTTGGATCCCATGTGTTCAAACCTTCCAGACCAGCCTGCCATGAGATACCTTGTCAAAGGCCTTGCTAAAGTCCGTATAGACAACATCCACTGCCCGACCCTCATCTATACTCTTGGTTACCTCTTCGGAAAACTCTAACAGATTTGTTGAACATGATTTCCCACGCACAAAGCCATGCTGACTGTCCTAATTAGATCTTATCTATCCAAATGTTGATAGATCCTGTCCCTCAGAATCCCCTCCTGCCCGTCCTGCCCTTCCCTCAGCCATGTTTCTGTTATGACTATTACATCCCAGTCCTCAGAGCCAATCCACAGCCTGAGTTCGTCCACCTTACCTGCAGTCTCTCCTCTCCCTTTGCTGTGCTCCCGGCTATCTCGACTACTACATTTCCTCTTATCGGCTACAGAATTATCCCCTGATTTCTCATCGGCCTCTCTACTGCTCAGGATCCCACTCTAGCTTAAACCCTCCTGAGTAGCACCAGCGAATCTCCCTGCCAGGATATTGGTCCCCCTCCAGTTCAGATGCAACCTGTTCCACTTGTACAGGTCGCTCCTACCCCAGAAGAGATCCCAATGATCCAAGAGCCTGAATCCCTGCCCCCTGCACCAGCTTCTCAGTCACACATTCTCCTGTTCTATTTTCCTATTCCTGCCTCACTAGCACGTGGCACCGGGAGTAATCCAGAGATCACTACCCTTGATGTCCTGCTTCTTAACTTTTCCTAACTCCCTATACTCACTGCACAGGACCTCTTCCCCCTTTCCACCTATGTCATTTGTACCAACGTGCACCAGGACCTCTAGCTGCTCACCCTCCCCTCTGAGTATGTTCTGCAGCTGCTCTGAGACATCCCTGACCCTGGCAGCTGGGAACAACTCACCATCTTGGCGTCTCTTCTGCGGCCACAGAATCTCCTGTCTGTCCCCCTGAGCTTCAAGTCTCCTCTCACTATTGCCCTGCCTGACTTTCCCCTTCCCCACTGAACCTGAGAGCCGGTCACAGTGCCACTGACCTGACTGCTGCCTCTACCCACTGAAAGGTCATCCCTCCCACCCCACCCACCCCACCCACCCCACCAGCAGTATCCAAGGAGGTATAACTGTGAGGGGAATGGCCACAGGGGAAGCCTGCACTGTCTACCTACTCCCTCCACCTTTCCTTGTGGTCACCTTAGGTGTGACCACCTCACTGAAAATATTATCTGTGATGCTCTACATCCCGAATCACCCTGAGGGCATCCAGCCCCACCCCCACCCCCACCACAGCTCCATCCCCAGCCCCAGCCCCTTCACAGGGTCAGCCAGGAGCTACAGCTGGGTGCACCTCCCACAGGTGTGGTTCACCTGGGCCACTGGCAGTCTCCCTGGTCTCCCACATCCTGCAGGAGGAGGACGCCACTGCCCGAACTGCCATCTAAGTGTGAAGAATGAAGTTAAAGAGACCCTACTGGCCTTCCCTGTACCGAGTCTTCTCTCAGTGAAACCTTATGAGTCAAGACTTCAGTACTTCCACTGAACACTGGCCACTCTGACAATGGCCACTCCAAAATAACCACCCCACCCCACCAAACCTTACCTCGTTATTGGCTGATGTGCCTCAGCACTTTTCAATCCATTTTTTAAATCCGCCCCCCCATTAACCTTGCTCAAGGGAACTGCTGATTCTCTTACCTGAAGGGCTCTAGAAGCTCAGTTGTTGAGCTCATTCAAAACAAAGAGTGTCAAAGGATCATTGAAGGCCTCTCATAACCTTATAAACCTCTATCAGGTCTCCCCTCCGCCTCGGCCGCTCCAGAGCAAACAACCCCAGTTTGTCCAATCTCTCCTTATAGCACATGCCCTCTAATCCAGGCAACATCCTGGTCCTTCCTATAACGGGGAGACCAGAACTGAATGCAATACTCCAGATGTGGCCTAACTAGAGTTTTATAAAGCTGCAACATAACTTCCCGACCATTGAACTCAGTGCCTTGACTAGTAAAGGCAAGCATTCCATACGCCTTCTTTACCACCCTATCAAACTGTGCAGGGAGCTGTGGACTTGAACCCAAAGGTCCCTTTGTACATCCACACTGTCAAGGGTCCTGCCATTTACAGTGCACCTTCCCAAAGTGCAACACCTCACATTTGGACAGATTAACCTCCATCTGCCATTTCTCCATCTGTATCTGCAGCTGATTTATATCCTGCTGTATCCTCTGGCAATCTTCTACACCATCCACAACGCCACCGATCTTTGTGTCATCTGTAAACTTCCTGACCCACCCATCCCCATCCATGTTTTCATCCAGGTCACTTATATACACCACAGACAGCACAGGTCCCAGTACAGATCCCTGAGGAACACCACTGGTCACAGAGCTCCAGTCAGAGCACATCCTCCACTTCAAGGAGTGAAAGGAAAGCTAATTTCCAGCATCGGCAGCACATTCCCCGTTTTCGAGAGGCTGGTTTTGTTGTGAGGGAGGCGGAGGGCGGACCCTGTAGAGCTGTGCTGAACTATGAAGGGCACAGAGAGTGGAGATTATAGGAAACCTTTCCCCTTAAAACATATCCAGAAGCCGGGTGTGGAGATTTATGGAAAGGGGTAGGAGGTGCTTTCATAGAACCATTGGATGGTCGGGCAGGGAACGCAGCCCCCCACCCATCCGGTCCACGCCGCCTGTGTAGCTGAATGACAACTCATCCCATTTGTCTGGTTAGGTCCGTCCCTGCCCCAGGCGCTGCCCAAACTCCTCTTAAATGTTGTGATTTGAACACAGTGACAGATTTGAAAAGAAAGCCACTGATTTAAGTGAAGCCCAGAAGTTACTGCAACAACGACCTATCGATGGCTGTGTCCAGCACTCTGCTTTGGAGGAACTGCAGCCAAATTACGTTGAGAGCTTTGTGCCAGCAGCCGTTTCCCCAGCTGCTGGAAAGGGCCTTGGCTCTGGTTGTAGCCGAGGCCCGGGAGGTTTCAGCAGGGACCCGAGGGTTGGGAAATGTGTGGAGCTGTAAACTGCCTGTCGGACGGAGCTGGGGTCCTGGGGTAGATGTCTCTGCTGCACCAAGACCCTGCGGATACCTGCCAAAGATTTGCTCCAGAGGGACCAGTGTTAAAGCTTGGATTTCATTACCAATTTATTACATTTTAAAACGTTCACACTTCTAACAAATTAAACGTTCCATGGGTTCATGGGCTGAACGGTCCCTGAACAATGGTCCGTGAACACAAGCCCCTTATTCCCTTTATTTTGCAGTATTTATTTCTGTAATTTGCAGTAACTTTATGTGTCTGCGCTGTAGTGCTGCAAACCCACAACATTCACGTCCTATACGCCAGTGACAATAAACCTGGTTCTGAAATGCTGATGATTAAAGCAGCAAGCACCTCTCCACCTCCCATGTTTACACACAGCTAGGTGGTCCAATGGAAGGTTAAACTGGGTTACCAGGACAGGTCTTGTGGTCGGCACGGTGGTGCCACATTCCTGGTTGGACTATTCAGTAGAACGCACCCTGGTAACAATGTTCTGAAACGTTGTTGTGATGAGCGCTCGGACCTTGTACATCGGTGGGTCAAGTCAGCACAGTCGCCTTCGTTACAGGGGTGCAGACCCTGGCTGTTACTGGGTGCAGTTTGCATTAGACAAGTGAAGTGTGCTCACGTCCGGGCTCCTGTTTCCTTGGCCTTTGAAGCACGATGTTCTCCACTCATTGACCTTTGTTTCCTCCAGATGTTCTCGATTTATCTTGCGCGATCGCTGATCAGCGAAATCAAAGCGATAAAGGCTGGGTGGCGTTACTGAGATCATGGTGAAGTCTGCAGGATCCAGGGATCGCTCGACTTCGCAAACTATCAAAGAATATAGATTTTTGTGCCAAAGGAAGCGTCACTATATTTCGTTATTCAGGTGTTGAACGGCTCTGCTGTGCATTCCCCGCCCCTTTTTTTAAACCAAGCACCCTGCGCCTCGCTGCACCCTGCGGATGTTTGGGAGGGAACCGCTGGACATTCCTCACATCATCAGACGTTGAACATGGGGAGAGTCTGGAAAACATCGCACCACCACCATTCCCCAGTTAGTGCAGTGCGGGGCGATACCAGCCAAGGGACGGAGCGAGTCGCTGTCATCGCCACTGGTCTGAATTAGTTGCTGGTCTCTGCACATGAGACCGCAGCGACACTGCCCGTCTTTGCTCCAGGAACGGGCACCTGAAGCAGGATTTCATCAGGAGCTGGTTGCAGAGCGCAGCTCTCTCCTTTCTGCTGTTTGACATGTTGGGTTGTTCTGCAGAGTTAGTTGGTAACAGGAGCAGCAACGTACCGTTCAAGTCGGAGGGAAAGACTCTGCGTGGCCTTTCCCTGTGATGTCGGTGGGTTTGTGAATCATCCTGCGGGGAAGAGCAGCGTGTGGGAACAGCCACAGGGAGGGGCCTTTCTGAGCTTCCCATCAAGCTCAGCAGCTCAGCTTCATTCCAGCAGAAACTTTCTGTTAGTATAATATCGGAATATTTTTAATTGTTTAAAAATAGGAATAAACAAGCTTAGCTTTTGTGTCCATCCTCATGTTGAAAGCTTTCACACTGTACTGGAAAGCTTCAGCTTTTATCAGCCTCATTTTTAAATACATTAAAATATAATCAACAAGTAACCACTGGGATAAGTAGTCAGTGTGAGAAGGGGGTTCCGGGTAAAGCTGCATTGTTGCAGCTTCCCAAAGTTCACCTTGCCCATGCTGTTTTAAATGGTGCGCTGTGAGTGAGATACTCAGTGCTGCTACCACTGCTTGCTACATCCAGCTACGGGACGTCTCGGTGCTCGAAAGGCAGCCTGACCTGCCGAGTATCTCCAGCATTTATCATCCTGAGTGCGGGGGGAAGAATCGCCCTGATGAGGTTTGGTTCTGTAGGTGTGAAGGGCGAAAGCCTCTCTCCAACCAAAAGGAACAAGAGGCATCAGCAGCAGTCTGTGGGAGTGTTCTGAATCTGAGCCTCGTAGGACTCAGCAGTAGTGAACCTGAGAAATGTTTAACCATTGTTCACTGATTTTACAAAACAAAATAAGCGTGTCTGTTTGTGAGTGATTGTGACCCCTCCTTCTCTGTGACTGAGGAGTCAGCAGGTCTGGGGGTCTCAGCTCAGCCCATGACCTAACGCACACACTGCGTGTCCACACTGCCTGCGCACACACACACTGCATGTGCACACTGCCTGCGCAAAACCTGCACACTCACTGCGTGTTCACACTCCCTCCGCACACACACGCACTGCATGTGCACACTCCCTCCGCGTGCGCACACACACACAGCATGTGCACACTCCCTGCATGTTCACACTCCCTCCGCGTGCACACACACACACAGCATGTGCACACTCCCTGCATGTTCACACTCCCTCCGCACGCACGCACACACAGCATGTGCACACTCCCTGCATGTTCACACTCCCTGCATGTTCACACTCCCTCCGCGCACACACACACACACACACACACACAGCATGTGCACACTCCCTCCGCGCGCACACACACACAGCATGTGCACACTCCCTGCACGCGCACTGCATGTGCACGCTGTGCACTTGCAGATACAGGTGCTCACTGCACATATACACGGACTCCCTGCAGTTACACGCCGGCACACTCTCTGCACATCTGCAGTCAATGCACACATGAAAGCACTTGCACTCCCTGCCCATGCATGCACTCTCTACATGCGTGCATACGTACCCTACATGTACACACATATGTTCCCTGGTGGACTCACACATATACCACACTCAAGGCATTCCCTGTACACAAAACATAAATACTACCTGCTGCCATGCACGCACCTGCATTCCCTGTGCACACACATGCAGGGATGTACACATGACATACACACTCACATTCTCTGCAAGCATGCAGAGACACACTGACACAACCTGCATCCACACACTCCCTGCGTGCATATACACACACACACACTTTCACTCTTCCTGCGTGCATACACACATGCACACACACTCCCTGCACACATACACACTCATAGAACATAAAACAGTACACAACAGGAACACAATATCTGTGTCAATGAAGATGCCAAGATAGAAACAACTCGATCTATGCTATCTGTTGTGAGAAAAGGTTCTTTGGGGCCTCAAAGTAGAGGACTCTGGATACAGTCTTTGGATTTTAGAAAAGTAATTCATTTACAAAGACAAACACAGGAACAGAATGAACAGGAATGGATAGACACACACACTCGGGTGATCGTGAAACGTGAGGGGAGTCACAATGGGGGTGAAGTGCACACGTGCACACACACACAGTGAACTAGTTACAAACAATCAGGGAAAACATAATACAGTGCCTGAACCCCCGATTCTGGACAAGCATCAGCTCTACGCTACTGGGAATCTACTTAGGAAGCTCCTAAGCTCCTAAGCCCCTGTGAAAGTGCACACTCTTACTAGTGGTCCCTTGGTGTGGTTTCAACTCCAGCAGCAACCAAAAAGAGGAAGATCCACTCACGTGTGGCATTCTTTATAGTGCGGGAGAGCTGGGTGGAGCTAGCTCAGGTAATTCAACAGGTCCAATAGATCATGGCCTGGTACAAGAGGTGTGCATGGGAACCAATGGTCAAGGGTGTGTGCTAATGAGTGGGTGGAGCCAGACCTTGATTGACAGTGGTGTCGCTTTCGACCAGTACTTGCTGGTGTCACATGACAGCCATGACCTTTCACACTACACTATGCCTCTCATAATTTTATAAATATCAGGTTTCCCCTCAGTCTCTGACGATCCAGTTTTCACATTTGTCAACCCACATTTGTCCAACCTCTCCTCGTAGCTCATGCCCTCTAATCCAGGCAGCATCCTGGTGAACCTCTTCTGCACCCTCTCCAAAGCCTCCACATCCTTCCTGTAATACAGCAACCAGAACTGCACACAATTCTCTAAATGTGGCCTAACCGAAGTTTTATGAAGCTGCAACATGACCTGCCAACTTTTATACTCAAGGCAAGAATGACATATACGTCCTTTACCACCCTAACTTTTTGTGCTGCCACTTTCAGGGAGCTGTGGACTTGCACCCCAAGATCCCTCCTTACATCAATGCTCCTAAAGGTCCTGCCATTTACTGTACACTTTCCCCTTGACCTCCTAAAGTGCAACACCTCACACTTGTCTGAATTAAACTGCATCTGCCATTTTACTGCCCACGTTTCTGACTGTACCCAGCTGAATCCTTTGACATCCTTCCTTACTCTCCACAGCTCCACCAATTTTTGTGTCATCAGCAAACTTTAATAATCAGCCCACCTACATTTTCATCCAAGTCATTTATATATATATCACAAATATCAGAGGTCCCAGCACCGATCCCTGCAGAACACCACTGGTCACTGACCTCCAGTCAGAATAACACCCCCCCCCACCACCACCCTCTGTCTTCTGTGGCCAAGCCAATTTTGAATCCAATCTCCATGGATTCCATGTGCCTTAATCTTCTGGATCAGACTACGACGAAGAGCCTTATTGAAAGCTTTTTGTCTTCATGGAGACAACATCCACTGCCCTGCCCTCATCAATCATTCTCATTAACTCCTCAATCATGTTCATAAGACATGACCTCCCTTGCACAAAGCCATGCCATCCTTAACAAGTCTGCTTTTCCAGGTAGGAGTCGATCCTATCCTGAAGAATAATTTCCCTCCCATTAATCTAAAGCTCACCGGGCACATCCACTTTACTGCTCTTCAACAGACCGTAAACCTCCAGAGTGTTAACAATGCCCTATGGGCACAACAGGAAGGGATCGGGGACGGCACAACCTGTGGGATCGGGTAGTGACTGCCGTGAGGGTCTGACACCCTACCCTTCTTGAGTGGGACTTATACGGGTGACTGCATTGGAGCACGGTTAGTGAGGGCACCAGGGTCATTAGGGAGTGGGCGCTGGTGACTAGCATTTACAAGGGATCCCACGATCGCTACTCTTTAGAAAATACCAGGGTGACCAGCGCGCTAATGGGATACCTGGTCACCACCGTGCGCCCCAGTTTGAGGCCAGTGGTCCTGCCCCTCATGGGACTGGCTAATGGGAAGACCGTGTGGGATGCTATCACCCTCCTGGAAGGGCTGGAGTTCGTTGCAGTGGGGGAAGCCCATCCAGGTCTGTAGGGCAAAGATGAGGGCTGGAGACACAACCCCCCGTCTTATGCGCAAACAGCTATTCTGGGACCTGCAGCGCTCGGGTGGACTGCTTCAGCATAGGTGGGATCCCGACCTCCATCACTTATGCACTCTGGAAGGAGCATTGCGGGGGATCATCTGGCCAGGGGAAAACCCACCACCACCCTGGGATCAAGCCCGACACAGGGGACACCCCCAACCTCCGGACCACGCTGGCTGCCCCCAACAACACTGCCTCTGTCCCTCCCCCACTTGAAGAAGTCTCTCCTGCTCTCAAGGCTGAGCTCCGGGACCTGCTGAGGCAGGAAATAGCCCATCTCCACCAGCAGGAACCTTCACCCATGGGGTGGCAGACCCTTATCCCCCTCCCACAGGATGAAGGCCAGTGGTCCCAGCACATTTGTTCCACCTCCCTCTCCTGCCCGGGAGACCTGAGGCCACATATACCCATCGCTGTACATTGGGGAAGGGGGAGCATACAGAGGTGGATGGCACTCATCGACACGGGTGCCCAACACACCATCATCCCGGGCAACCCCACTGGGTGGAAAGTGACACAGATGCAAACAGAGGGGTTGAGGGGGGGGGGGGTTCCCTTTTACCTGCAAGGGAAGTCACGATCCGCATGGCCATCGGTAACCAACCTCCTTGACCCATAACAGTGTTGATAGCAAACTCGCCTGAGTGCATCCTCGGGATCAACGTCTTAAAAGGACAGTCTCTTCATACTAACCGGGGCAAGTTTACGTTTGGGGTCGCACGGGCTACGGTCGTGGTCGGGGCAGCCAAATGAGAACCAGCTTTTATTCTCCCTCCCTTCAAGGTTGTCAGTAGCCAACAGTACAGAGTGCCGGGGGATGCCGAGATATCACTGAGGCCATTTCAGTGTGCCTGGACAAGCCTTGGCATGCAGTGGTGGATTTAGATATTCATAGCGCCACTATCTGCCATGGCTTAATCTCTCATAAGGAAGCCACGTTCTTATGGGGACCCGAACAACAGGCCACTTTTGAAACAGCAAAGCAAGCTGTGGAACAAGCACTGACCCTTGCTCCCCGCCAGGCAGGTGTCCCTTTTGAATTTCAGGTCTCGGCCAGTGAGACGGTCGACGAATGGAGCCTCTGGCAGAAGATCCAAGGGCGCAGAGTTGTTTATGAATTCGCCAGCATCACCAATAAATCAGACTGCTGGATTTGCGTCCGCACCCCAGCACACGCCGGTGAAGCTCTACCACTAACACATCCCCCTGGATAATCTTCAAATGAACTGTTTACATAGACTTTTCACGCCTGTCCGGTTTGGTATAACTTTTTTGGGGGAGGGGGAGCGCACTGGATGGCAGTCCCCCATCACTGCCCTCACCACTACAGGACATCCCTTCCAGCGATCCCCGATGGGGTGGGTGTTTCAGGAACTGGTATTTCACTCCCTACAATTTGACCTCCACCCGAGTCCCGACCCTCCGAGTCATTCCACATCCACTGAGCGAGCCCAGGGAATGCTGGTGCAGACTCCCGAATGAGCACAGTTCTACCCTTTCAGTTGGCCACAGTGATTGCGAGTGAAACTGGTATCCAGGTGCCTCAGTGACCACTGCCGATGGTGCCACTAAGCTGGGGGCTCCCTGGACTTTGAATGGGACCCACTGGATTTGTGGCCACCGTGCCTATCCGTGGCTCCCCATGAGCTGGTACGGTTGCTGTTTTCCAGCATTTGTGCTGCCCTGTATCCACGCTCTCAACGACCTTGGGGCGCACCTGGCATACAGCGGCCACCGGGACAAGAGGGCCATCATGGAGGTGGAGAGGTTCTGGATGATAGCCTTTCCCACGTATGGCATGGCCCGATTGTCCCCTGAGGTCATCCAGATGACCAGCGTGCTCCAGACACTGGCTAACGAAACGGCAGTGGCACTGCAACATACTGAAGATGCCCTGGCGAGGACGCCAGCTGAGTTGACTGCCGTCAGGATGGTAGACTTGCAGAATTGAATGGCCCTGGATTACCTACTCACTGTGGATGGTGGCACCTGTGCAGTGATTGGTAAGGAGTGCTGTGCCTTTATCCCAGATGAGTCCAGCAACATCACCAACCTGGCTGCTCACATTCGGGACTCGGTGGTCAAAATTCAAAAAGCAAGGGACCAGCTCCTCCAGCACGACATCTCATGGGGAAACTGGTGGCCATTTGGGTCCTTGGAGCAACTGTCATCCACTGAGCAACTGCTCTCATTCTCATTGTCATCGCTATCTGTATATCATGCTGTGCTTGCCAGGTTATTAAGAGCACGTCTGCCCTTCACTAGTACTGTACGCTGAGATATAGTTTCAGGCTTAGAAATAGTTATTTCCATGTAATGATTGGTGAGGGGTGGCTTGTATTGTGGAGGTCGTGGCTGTCACGTGACAACACTGCCCCCACCTGGTCGGATGACAGCACTGCCCCTATCTGGTCGGAAGACACACCACTGTCAATCAAGGCCCAGCTCCACCCCACCCATTAAGTGCACACCTGACAATTGGTCTTTTAAGCACTTTTGTACTGGGCCATTGGCTGTTTTGAACTACCTGGGCTGGACCACCCCCAGCCCTCCAGCACTATAAAGAGTGCCGCATGTGCTTGGTTCTTTCTCTTTTTTGTCTCCGAGGGATGTTGAGGTGAGCTGTGCACTGCTTAAGAGAAAGTTGTTAGGATATCCCCCTAGCATGGAGCCATACCTGCGCTGAATCAATGGGTGGCAGGTATCATATCGACTGTTCCTTGATTTTATGTATTGTATGTACCCAGTTCATTGTGTGTGTGCGTGTATCTTACCCTTGTTGCCATTCCCCCATGCTCACTATCACCGGTGTGTGCGTGTGCGTGTGTGTTGTTCCCGTTACCCTTTCCCTGCGTTTGTCTTTGTAAATAAAATGCTTCCTTGCCAGACTGTGTTCAGAGTTCCTTACTTTCGAGACCTCGGACTTGTCTCATAACAGTACACCTCCTCCTCCTCCTTGATATCAACGTGCCCTGGAATCTCACTAACCTCCATGTCCTTAACCTTGGTGAATTCCAGTGTGAAGTACTCGTTTAGTACCTTGCCCGTTTCCTCTGGCTCCAGGCATAAATTCGCTCCTTTGTTTTTGAGTGGTCCTGCCCTAGCTTATACAGGCTTCCTTTTTCTTTTGACTACATACACCATCATCCAAGGTTCCCAAACCTTGCTATCCTTGTCTGTCTTCCTCACTGGCACATGTCGGTCCTGAATTCTGATCAATTGGCTTTTAAATTACTCCTACGTGTCAGATGTGGATTTGCCCTGTAACAGCCACGGCCAGTTCATCTCTCCCCAACTCCTGCCCAATAGCCTTTCCCCAATTTAGCACTTTTCCCTAAAGTCCAATCTTATCCTTATCCATAAGTATCTGAAAACTTACAAAGTTATGATTACTGCTCCCAAAATACTCTCCCACTGAAAGGCCAATCACCTGGCCAGGCTCATTTCCCAATACGTCTAGTATGGCCCCTTGCCTGGTTGGACGAGCTACACACTGTGTCAAGTAACCCACCTGGATGCAGCGAACAAATTCTGCCCCATTTCAGCCTCTGGCACTAAGGGAGTCCCAGTCAATATTGGGGAAATTAAATTCACCCACTGCAATGAACCTGTTGATTTTACATCTTTCCATAATCTCTCTATAGAACTATTCCTCTATGTCCCACTGGCTATTGGGAGGCCTACAGTATAACCCCATCATAGTGATAGCACCTTTCTTATATCTGAGCTCTACGTCACTGGATGAGCCCTCCAGGATATTTTCTCTAAGTGCCGCTGTGACATTCTCCCTGATCAGTAGTGCAGTCCCCACCTCTTTTACATCCCTATCGCACCTGGGACATGAAGCTGTCAGTTCTGCCCCTCTCTCAACGTCTCTGTAGTTGCCACAACATCATAGTTTCCTGTACTAATCCCATTCATCTGTTTTAACCCTAATACTCCTTCCATTGAAATAAATACACTATAGCCCATTGGCCCCACTGTGCTCATTAACCTGGTGGTGCCTGTGTTTCCTTTCACATTTACTTGACCTAACCTCTACATTCCTCAATCCCCCCACTCACTGATGTACTGTTCTCATTCCCACCCCCTGCCACACTAGTTTAAACCCTCCCAACTAGCAGTGGCAAATGTCCCAAATATTGGTTCCCCCAATCCTCCAGGTGAGGGTCAGCAGCTTTAAATTCCTGGGTGTTAATGTATCAGATGACCCGTCCTGGGCCCAGCACATAGACGCAATCACAAGGAAAGCACACCAGCGTCTTTACTTTCTTAGTAGGTTAAGAAGGTTTGGCTTGTCACTAAACACTCCAGCAAACTTCCGCAGATGAACTGTTGTAAGTATCCCGACTGGCTGCACCATGTTCTGGTACAGCAACTCGAATGCACAGGAATATAAGAAGCTGCAGAGAGTAGTGGACTCTGCCCAATACATTATGGGCACATCCGTCCCCACCATCGGTAGTATCTACAGGAGGTGCTGCCTCAAGAAGGCAACATCCATCATCAAAGATCCCCACAATCTGGGCCATGCCATCTTCTCACAGCTACCATCGGGCAGGAGATACAGAAACCTGAGGTCCCACATCTCCAGGTTCAAGAACAACTACCTCAAGCGGATGTGAATCCTGCACTCATCGAACTATGCTCCGTGATCAACTGCCTTGAAACGGGATACCCTGAGGCCCTCTTCATCATAGCCGGTGACTTCAACCAGGCCAACCTCAAGAGTGTGTTACCAAAATACTGCCAGCACGTCTCTTGTCCCCCCAGGGGCCCAAACACCCTTGACCATTGCTGTACAACCATCAAAGTCACCTACTGATCCATCCCGCGCCCATACTTTGGTAAATCAGACCACCAGTCTGTGCTCCTTCTCCCTGTGAACAAACAGAAACTGAAACGTGAGCATCCAGTGCAGAAAGTCGTGCAGTGCTGCTCTGAGGAAATAGATGAGCTTTGAGTCAGTGGACTGGTCCGTAATCAAAGACACAGCAACAACCTAGATGAGAATGTCATCACCACCGCAGACTTTTATCAGCAAGCGTGCTGAGGACTGTGCACCAAAGAAGAAAATCCGGGTGTTCCCAAACCGGAAACCATGGATGAACCCAGAGATCCACTCCCTACTGAAGTCCAGGACTGCAGCGTTCAAATCAGGTGACCCTGACCTAGACAAGAAATCAAGATATGATCTCTGTAAAGCAATCAGGGATGCCAAACGACAATATCAGTTCAAAATCGAGTCCCAGACCAGCCGTCAGTTGTGGCAGGGCTTACATGTTATAACAGGCTACAAAACAAAGTCGCATTCCTTCCTGATGAGCTTAACACTTTAGCGTCATGGAGCAATACAGCACGGATACAGGCCCTTCAGCCCAACCTGTCCATGCCGACTACGGTGCCCACCCAGCTAGTCCCAATTTCCTGCGTTTGGCCCATATCCCTCTAAGCCCTGCCCCTCCACGTACCTATCCAAGTGCTTCTTAAACGATACTATTGTACCTGCCTCACCCACTTCCTCTGGCAGCTCGTTCCATACACTCACCACCCTTCTGTGAAAAAGTTGCCCCTCAGATCCCTTTTAAATCTTTCCCCTCTCTCCCTAAACCTATGCTGCCTAGTTTGGGACTCCCCTACCCTGGGGAAAAGGGTACCTTATCCATGCCTCTCATAATTCTAAACACAAGGTGGCCCCTCAGTCTCCTACTTTCCAAGGAATAAAGACCCAGCCTGGCCAACCTCTCCCTGTAACTCAGGCCCTCCAGTCCTGGCAACATCCTCATAAATCTTCTCTGCAGTCTTTCCAGCTTTACCACATCTTTCCTGTAACAGGCTGATCAAAACCGTACACAGTGCTCCAAGTGCGGCCTCACCAATGGCTTATACAACGGCAAAATAATGTCCCAACTCTTGTACTTAATGATGATTTTTTGATGAATGTTGACTGATGATTTTTTTTTATGTCTAAAAATTTTTATTCCCATTAATAGCATACAAAGAGGTATCCAGGCTCACATCAGTGAAAAGCTGATTAAGCCAGGCTTTGACTTCACAATGTGGGAAAACAAGCAAAACCTTTTAATGTGAATCAATAGCTATCCATGCTTTGAAGAGAAGGGGAGTGGAATGTCACCACCCACCCCACAGTCCAGGTTGTAGACAGAATTCCATCAGGGGTGGATGGAGGTGAGACTCACCGGTCTATAATTCCCTGGGATATCCCTACTCCCTTTCTTGAATAAGGGAACAACATCCGCAACCCTCCAATCTTCCAGAACCTCTTCTGTCTCCATCGACGAAGCAAAGATCATCGTCAGAGGCTCCGCAATCTCTTCCCTCGCCTCCCACAGCAGTCTGGGGTACATCTCATCCGGTCCCGGTGACTTATCCAACTTGATGCTTTCCAAAAGTTTCAGCACCTCCTCTTTCCTAATATCTACATGCTGAAGCTTTTCAGGCTGCTGCAAGTCCTCACTACAATCCCCCAGATCTTTTTCTGTCGTGAATACTGACATAAAGTATTCATTAAGTACCTCCGCCATTTCTTCCGGATCCATACACACTTTCCCACTGCTGCACTTGATAGGCCCTATCCTTTCGCATCTTATCCTCTTGCTCTTCACATACTTGTAGAATGCCTTAGGGTTTTCCTTAATCCTGCCCGCCAAGCCCTTCTCATGACCCCTTCTGGCTCTCATAATCTCCTTCTTAAGCTCCTTCCTATTGGCCTTATACTCTTCCAGATCTCTAACATTACCTCGCTCTCTGTACCTTTTGTAAGCTTTTCTTTTCCTTTTGACTAGATTTATTACAGCCTTTGTACACCACGGTTCCTGTATCCTCTCATGACACCCCTGTCTCATTGGAACATGCCTATGCAGAACTCCACACAAATACCCCCTGAATATTTGCCACATTTCTTCCGTACTTTTCTTTGAGAACATCTGTTCCCAATCTAATCTTCCAACTTCCTGCCTGAGAGCCTCATAATTCCCTTTACTCCAAGTAAACGCCTTTCTAGACCGTCTGTTCCTATCTCTCTCCAGTGCTAACGTAAAGGAGATAGAATTATGTTCACCCACTGAGAGATCTGACACCTGACCAGGTTCATTTCCCAATATCAAATCAAGCACAGCCTCTCCTCTTGTAGGCCTATCTACATACTGTGTCAAGAACCCTTTCTGAACACACCTAACAAACTCCACCCCATCTAAACCCCTCACTGTCTGGAGATGCCAGTCGATGTTTGGGAAATTAAAATCCCCCATCACAACAACTCTGTTATTCTCACACCTTTCTAGGATCTGCTTCCCTACCTGCTCCTCAATAACCCTGTCACTATTGGGCAGCCTATAAAAAGCACCTAGTAAAGTTATTGACCCCTTCCTGTTCCTAACCTCCACCCACAGAGACTCCGTAGACAATCCCTCCACAACGTCCACCTTTTCCGCAGCCGTGACACTATCTCTGATCAACAGTGCCGCTCCCCCACCTCTTTTACCTCCCTCCCTGTCCTTCCTGAAACATCTAAAACCCGGCACTTGAATCAACCATTCCAGCCCCGGAGCCATCCAAGTCTCCGTAATGGCCACCACATCATAGCTCCAAGTATCGATCCAAGCTCTAAGCTCATCCGCCTTGTTCACAATACTCCTTGCGTTAAAATAGACACATCTCAAGCCTGTCTGAACACGTCCCTTCTCTATCACCTGCCTATTATACCTACTACTAGCTTTCTCTATTTGAGAGCCAAACACCTCTTCCCCAGTCTCTCCAGTTCAGATCCCACCCCTCAACAATTCTAGTTTAAACCCTCCCCAGTAGCTTTAGCAAACCTCCCCGCCAAGATATTGGTCCCCCTGGGAGTCAAGTTCAACCCGTCCTCTTTGAACAGTTCATACCTGCCCCAAAAGAGGGCCCAATGATCCAGAAATCTTAATCCCTGCTCCTTACTGCAATCCCTCAGCCACGCATTTAACCTCCTCCTCATTCTGTTCCTATACCCACTGTCGCTTAGCACAGATAGTAATCCGGAAATTACTACCTTTGAGGTCCTGCTTCTCAACTTCCTTCCTAATCCTCTATAGTCCCTTTTCAGGACCTCATTCCTTTCCCTACCTATGTCATTGGTACCAATATGTACCATGACCTCTGACTGTTCTCCCTCCCCCTTCAGGATACCTTGGACGCGATCTGAAACATCCTGGACCCTGGCACCTGGGAGGCAAACTACCAGGTTTCTTTCCTGCATCCACAGAATCACTTGTCTGCCCACCTAACTATAGAGTCTCCTATCACTAGTGCCCTCCTCTCACCTTCCCTACCCTCCTGAGCCACAGGGCCGGGCTCTGTGCCAGAGACACTGCCACTGTTGCTTCCCCCAGGTAGGCTGTCTCCCCCAACAGCACTCAAGCAGGAGTACTTATTGTCAAGGGGTACAGCCACAGGGGTACTCTCTAGTACCTGACTCTTCCCCTTGCCCCTCCTGACTGTGACCCACTTGCCTGACTCCCGTGATCCCGGTGTGACCACCTGCCTATAACTCCTATCACCTTCTCACTCTCCCCGACCAGACGTAGGTCATCGAGCTGCATCTCCAGTTCTCTAACATGGTCCCTCAGGAGCTGCAGGTCGACACACCGGGTGCAGATGTAGCCGAGCCGGAGCCAGGGAGACTCCGGACTCCCACATCTGACACTGAGTACAGGAAACCGCACTCATACCCTTTCCTTTCCTCAAGTCACCTCCCTTTCCTCACCCCTTTACGCCGAAGCCCCTTGAGCCAAAGCCCAGAACACTCTGCTCCCTCTCACTCAGCTGCCCGCTCCGACGCTGCCCACTGGATATGGCGGTTTGCTTTTTAAACTGCCCGCACCTTACCTGCTGACGTCACGTGCCTGCGCAGTCCCGATTAAAACTTATATAAAAACTTATAAAAAAGAACCTTATAAAACTAAACCTTACAATAAAAACCCTATAAAAAAAAGAAAAACTTATCTGTCCCGAAGTCCCCTTCCCTACCGAAGTCTATTGTTTATTGACTACAACTCTGCCTTCAGTTCTATAATTCCCAAGCAAACTCATCACCAAACTCCGAGACCTGGGACTCAACACCTCCCTCTGTAACTGGATCCTTGACTTTCTGACCAACAGACCGCAATCAGTGAGGATAGGCAGCAATACCTCCGGCACGATTATTCTCAACACTGGTGCCCCACAAGGCTGCGTCCTCAGCCCTCTACTCTACTCCCTATACACTCATGACTGTGTGGCCAGATTCTGCTCTATCTCCATCTGCAAGTTTGCAGATGATACCACCGTAGTGGGCTGTATCTCAAATAATGAAGAGTCAGAGTACAGGAAGGAGATAAGGAGCTTAGCGGAATGGTGTCATGACAACAACCTTTCCCTCAATGTCAGCAAAACAAAAGAGCTGGTCATTGACTACAGGAAGGGGAGTGGTGCACACACTCTTCATCATTGGTGCTGAGGTCAGAGGGTTAAGAGCTTCAAGTTGCTAGGAGTGAACATCACCAATATCCTGGTCCAACCACATCGACACCATATCCAAGAAAGTGCACCAGCAGGCTCTACTTTCTCAGGAGGCCTTTGTCCTTCACCACTTTTTATCGATGCACCACAGAAAGCATCCTATCTGGATGCATCACGGCTTGGTATGGCAACTGCTCTGCCCAGGACCGCAAGAAACTGCAGCGAGTTGTGGACACAGCTCAGCACATCACGAAAACCAGCCTCCCCTCCACGGACTCTGTCTACACTTCTCACTGCCTCAGTAAAGCAGCCGGCATGAGAGACCCCACCTACCCTGGACATTCTCTCTTGTCTCTCCCCGCCGCCCCCCCACCACCACCACGAAGGGCAGAAGATACAAAAGCCTGAAAGTACACACCACCAGGCTCAAGGACAGCTTCTATCCCACTGTTATAAGACGATTGAATGGTCCCCTAGTACAATAAGATGCACTCTTCACCTCACAATCTACCTCGTTCTGGCCCTTGCACCTTATTGTCTGCCTGCACTGCACTTTCTCTGTAACTGTAACACTTTATTCTGCATTCTGTACCTGCTTTTCCCTTGTACTACCTCAATGCACTGATGTGGTGAAATGATCTGTATGGATGGCAGGCAAAACTAAGTTTTTCATTGTACCTCGGTACATGTGCCAATAATAAACCAATAAACCATGTTGTATTACTCTAACTTTAGAAGCACCTGGATGATGACAAGAATCACCAAGGGATTGTCAGTTACAGACCACGTGCAGGGAAACGAGATTAGTATGGCCAGCAGGCTGTGATGGTCCAGTTTCTGTGCTGTGTGATCCCACGAAAAGGAGAAACTAGAGAAAGTATTAATAAATATATACTGTTGGAGAAAATAATGGGAAAACTGAAAAATCCTCAGCGTAGGAGACAAGGGGCTCAAACAATTATCACAGAACAAAAGAATGGACAGTGGTTTCGGTTTGAATTGACAGTTGGAGGTTGTGGAATACAAAGGTGCTTAATGGTGCATTAAGTTCTCTGAGGAGGCTAAGAAAATATCAGCAAGACAACCTTATAACAACTTCCAGAGGTATTAATGTCTAGCATGTATTAATCATAGGATGAACGAGTCTGGCATGAGAAAAAGGAGAATAAGCACACTGGCTCTCTGGTTACAGCGAGGTAAAGAACAAGTGATGGGAGGTCCAGCCCAAGGCATCTCTTGGCATCCAAGGCATGGTAACAAGAGATAACTAGAGGCCTAAATGACTGTAAAATACCTGTGTGCTGAGACATGGTCATTAAACCTGTGTGAGATCCTTGTCGGAATTGTCAGAACTAAATCCAGTGCATCAGTTTGGTCCAGTACCAACAACTGGGATGCTGCGCAATTGGTGAAGTGGTAAACGGAGGAGCAAGTCCAACAACTGGAAGTCCAGAAGTTAAGGGATAAGGATGGACACAATGATGATCCAGTCTGGGTCTGACCCAACATGGCAGTGTCTCATTGGAGAATAGGTACAGGAGGGAGATGGGTCCTGGAAACAGCATCTAACTCCTTACCGATGCCCAGAACAACTTGAGAACCTCCGACCAACACTCGGAAAGGAGGAGCCCTGAGTCCGGGGACTTGGAACAGAAGGAAATGACGAGTCTTGTTTCCTTGTGTCTTGACGGGTAGAACACCTTGTGTCTTGCAAACAAATAAAGCCAAGTACATCGTTCACCAGTTGTCAGTGACGTGCATTAGGTACAACATGCCAGAGGACTAACACAGCAATAGTGGATGCATTCGTTGTCATCACCCAAAAGTCTGCACTATGGTTTCTGCAAATTGAACAGTGACTGATTTTACCCTGTTAATTTTTTTAAAAAATGAGAGAAAACAGGGAACTACAGCCTGGTTGGCCTCTGTCGCAAGCGGAGAAAATACTGGAGTCTGTTGGAGAGAAGGTAATAGAATACTTAGAGAACAGAAATGGGATTAGACAAAGTTGATTTGAATTTCTGAGAGGGAAGTTTGATGAACTTATTGGTGTATTTAAGAGGAGGCTGTAACATTGGATAAATGAGAATTTGTGTGTATATTTGAATTTTTAGAAAGCCTTTGATAAAGTCCCATACTAGATGCTGGTGTACCAAATTACAGGGCACTGTACGAAACTGGATTAACAGGCTGCAAACAGTAGGAATAAAAAGGTCTTTCTCAGGATGGCAGGGAGTGATGAGTGGGGTACTGCAAGGATCAGTCCCTGGGCTCAGCTATCCATCAATGATTTGTATGAGGGAACCAAATGTAATATTTGTAAGTTTGCTGCTGAGATGAAGCTGGGTGGATGGCAAGTTGTGAGGAGGTGCAAAGGTTTCAGACTATTTAGATAAGTTGAGTGAATGAGGAAATAATGGCAGATGTGATGCAGCATGGATTAATCAGAACTTATCCACTTTGGGAAGAAAAACAGGAGGCAGTAGGGTAATACTTCAATGGTGACAGATTGGGAGACAGTGATATGCCGGGGAATATGGGTGCCTTTGTATTCCGGTCACTGAAGGCAAATATGCAGGTGGAGGAAGAAGGTAAAGCAAGGGGAATGTTGGTCTTCATTGCAAAGGGTTTAGAGTACAGGAGAATGGATCCATGGCCTTAGTGAGACCACATCTAAAGTGCTGCTTGCAGAGAGGTGGCCTTACCCACCCTATACTTGCCATAGTAAATTGGTAAGTTATTGTCACTTGTACCGAGGTACAGTGAAAAACATGTCTTGCATACAGTCCATGCAGATCAATTCATTACACAGTGCATTGAGGTAGTACAAGGTAAAACAGTAACAGAATGCAGAATAAAGTTTTACAGTTACAGAGAAAGTGCAGTGCAGGCAGACAATAAGGTACAAGGTCACAATGAGGTAGCTTGTGAGGTTGAGTCCATCTTATTGACTAGGGAACCATTCAATAGTTTTATAACAGCGGGATAGAAGCTGTCCTTGAGCCTGGTGGTACCTGCTTTCACGCTTTCATTTCTGCCCGATTGGTGGGGGGGGGGGGGGGGGGGGGGTGGGGCCATTGGGTGGTGGAAGAAGAGAGAATGTCTGGGGTGGGTGGGGTCTTTCATTATGCTGGCTCTTTACTGAGGCAGCAACAAGCGTAGACAGAGTCCATGCAGGGGAGGCTGGTTTCCATAATGCGCTGAGCTGTGTCTACAAATCTCTGCAGATTCTTGTGGTCACAGGCAGAGCAGTTGCCATACCAAGCTGTGATGCATCTGGATAGGATGCTTTCTATGGTGCATCGATAAAAATCGGTGAGGGTCAAAGTGGATATGTGATATTTCTTTAGCGTCCTGAGGAAGTAGAGTTACTGGTGAGCTTTCTTGGCCGTGGCATCTACGTAGTTTGACCTGGACAGGCTATTGATGTTCACTCCTAGGAACTTGAAACGTTCAACCCTCTTGACCTCAGCACCATTGATGTAGACAAGAGCATGTGCACTGCCCCCTTTCCTGAAGTCAATGACCAGCCCTTTTGTTTTCCTGCGATTGAGGAAAAGGTTGTTGTCATGACACCATGTCACTAGGCTCTCTATCTCCTTCCTGTATTCCAACTCATCTGTATTTGAGATACAGCCTACTACGGTGGTATCATCTGCAAACTTGTAGATGGAGTTAGAGCAGAATTTGGCCACACAGTCATGAGTGTATGGGGAGTAGAAGGCTGAGGACGCAGCCTTGTGGGGCACCTGTGTTGAGAGTAATCGTGCCGGAGGGGTTGTTGAGGTAGTGCAACAAAGGTTCACCAGACTAACACCTGGCAAAGTGGGACTGTTGTACAATAAGATTGGGACCAGGCCAATGAAAGGAGATTTCATTTTGACAGGGCTTGGCAGACTGGATGTGGGGCAAATGTCTCGTCTCCAATAGCATCTAGCACTGGGGTTTGCAGTGTCTGTACATGAGCCAAGGCATTTAGGATTGAGAGGAGAAATTTCTTCACACAGAGGGTGATGAATCTCTACTGCAGAAGATTATTGTAGCCAATACACTGAGTATGTTTAAATGGAAGATTTCTAAACCGCAAAATACATTAAATAACATGAGCAATGTGGGAATATGGGATTGAGATACAGGATCACACTGAAAGGCCTGAATGACTACTCCTGCTCTAATTTTCTATGTTACTAAAATGCTGGGTGTATAAAGCAGAGATGTGAGAACAGCAATTACAAAATGAGGTCACCCTTGACCATTAAGCAGGCAGCATTGGGACTTCAGAATGTTAAGGTGAGACCATGGCAGCACAAATTGGGAACCTGAAAGAAAACTTGAGACATCTGAGAGGATAAAGGAAGAGAGAGCAGAGACTGCGCAGAGCACGGTAACCTCAGGACAAAGCAGAAATAGAACTCAAGGATACAACAAAGACCCAAGTACCACAGTCCCTAGTCCACAGAGAATGAACAGTGCCTGGACACACCAAGACAATTGCTCAGATATATTAAGCAGGGAGAGTAGACAGGAAAGCAGGAATAAAAAGTAAGCTATGGGAGTATAAATTTGTGCCATTTCAGCAATAGTCAGAGGGAGGCTGGAGTCCCACAACGTTATCCGTGTTCTTCAGATGCATTTTAAAATCAGATCTTTAAGTATTACCCGCAGGGACATGAAGGGCTTGATTTTGATGCACTCTGCTTCCATCCAACCTACAGAAGGAATATATTGTACATGAAGTCAAAGAATTGACCAAAAATGTACTTTCATTGAACTAACATTCAGAGTAAACTAGAAACAAATTCCCAGCAACTCTTCAGCTCAAAGACAATGAACAACAAACATGAGACTTAAAACAGGTTTTATTGACAAACCAATTTGTACATATTTATTGAATAATTTACAACAAACTAATGATTGGCAAACAGATCAGGTCCTTTTGATAATACCCGCATACTAAGGGTAGCGGAACCCAGCTATTATGCCATTAGTAGCATTACTTGAATTGAACAAAGATTTATACATTAATTCTCACACCTGAATGACATTAATTCTCACACCTGAACGATAACCTTTGCTGCAGCTTCCCCTGTATACGCAGCCCATGTTAGGAATTAACTTTGATCCTCCATTTCCTGCAGTGCAATACATCATAGCCAATGTTCAAAGTTAGACAGACTTCACCGATACAACCGATCACCACAGGGCAGGTAGAAACATGGATTAGTAAACTTTTGAATTTGTTACAACAGACAAAATTCTACATAATGCTTAAGCATATATTGCAAACTAAACTGAAAAATATTTGCTTAGAATCACCACTGTATGTCGTGTCTTTCAGTTCCAGATGTGGCGTTTGCAATGTTCAACCGCCTGCCAGAAAATGGGAAAAACAGCCATCAGAAATGATCAGTGTTTAAAGACAGTTCACATGAAAACTTCTACGGCAGGGAAATTTCTGAAACCATAAAATGACTGGGTATGTGTTTTCTGTATCCCTTCAGTATTCTCCTTAGAGTATTTTACTGGTGCCTTGAGCATCTGTACGGGTCACTGCCATGGGGCACCAACAAGTTGAAGAAATTATTTGCCATGGCTTTAAGAATGAGGCACATGAGGTGAAACACCAAGGGAGAGCAAGCACAGGCATTACTGCACACAGAAAGTGCCAACTGTTCAGGGAGGCAGGCTAGCTGATCAGTCATTTTAAAGATGATTCTATTAGGCTGGGACTGTTTTCCCTACAGTGTAGGAGGCTGCGGGGTAACCTTCTAGAGGTTTATAAAATTATGAGGGGCATAGATAGGATGGATGGTCACAGTCTATTTCCCAGGGCAGGGGAGGCTAAAACTAAGGGCTTAGGTTTAAGGTGAGAGGGGAAATATTTAAAGGGGGTCTGAGGGGCAACTTTTTCCCCAGAGGGTGGTGGGTATCTGGAACGAGTTGCCAGAGGAAGTGGTAGAGGTGGGGGACAATTATGTTTAAAAGACATTTGGACAGGTTCCTGTGGGAAAGATTTATAGGGATATGGTCCAAACGCAGGCAAATGGTACTAGCTTGGGTAGGCACCTTGGTCGGCAGGGACGAGTTGGGCTGAAAGGCCTGTTTCTGTGCTGTATGACTCTAGAAGTTAAGTACAGCATGGAAACAGGTCATTCGGCCCAACTCATCCACATCAACCAGTGGCACCCTTCTGTCTTAATCCCATCTCCCAGAACTTGGCCCATAGCCTCCTATGCCGAGGCAATTTAAGTGCTCATTGAGACACATTAAATGCTGTCAGGAACCCAACTTCAACCACTCTCTCCAGCAGTATATTCTAGGTACTTACCACTCTCTGGGTGAAGGTCCTCCTCATGTCCCCTCTATCCTGAGTGGGGTTTGTTGGGTTTACAACATATTAATGATTGAGACGAGGGGACTAAATGTAACACAGGCAGCCTTTGGGTTATGTGAGGGCTCCGTTCCCGAGAACTGTCCGTGAACCACATTTTCCCCAAATCAGAAGTGCCTGTTTCCTAAGCTACCCATGTTGTATTGCTCTATATACACCTGCTGCAATTCTTCCAGTTCATCAATTTTTTCTATGTTCATCCTAATACTAGCCAATAATTAAACTGATGGACCATATACTTTATCCAGTTTCATTAATATTATTACTGTTGAAAAATTCTTTGAAAATTGGTGGGAGAATTTACATATAATCCTATTTCCTCAAGTCAGGCCTGCCATAACCTGGGGGCCCGACCATCATCATCGTGGAGCTCACGTAGCTGGGTGGGAGGATGAGCTGGGAGAAAGGAGCAGAGGGGCTCCAGAGCACTTTGGGTAGATGGACTGAGAGTGGGAAAATGCAGCACAGATGCCGTAAAACCTGGAGAAATAAAAAAAACAGGAAGGCAGATTATCTGAATGGTGATTAATTAGGAAATGGGGAAAATGGAAGGAGACCTGGGTGTCCGTGTACAGAAGACGAAAGGATGCAGATGCAGCATGTGGTTAAGGTGGCAAATGGTGTGATGGCCTTCAAAGGAGGAGGATTTGAATACAGGAACAGGGATGTCTTACTGCAGTTCTACAGTTTTTGCTGAGACCACATGTTTGGTATTGTTTACAGTTTTTATCTCTTCTTCAGAGAAAAGATGGAAGGAGTTCAGTGAAGTTTCTCCAGACCGACTCTTGGGTGGCAGGAATGATGTACGAGGAGAGTTTGGGATGATTGGACTCATATTCATTGGAGTTTAGAAGAAAGAGAGGGAACTGCATAGAAACTTATAAAGTCCCAGCAGGACTGAAAGGTAGGTGCAGGATGTTCCTGACGTTGGGAAAGTCCAGAAACAAGAGTTACAGCTTGGCGATATGCGGTATGCCATTTAGGACTGAGTTGAGAAGAAATTTCTTTGCCCAAAGAAGGGCGAAGCTGTGGAATTCTCCACCATCGAAAGCAGTGGAGGTCAAGTCATAGAATCATAGAACAGTACAGCACAATAAAGGCCCTTCGGTCCACAATGTTGTGCCCACCTTTAAACCTCGCCTAAGACTATCTAACCCCTTCCTCCCACATATCCCTCCATTTTAAATTCCTCCATATGCTTATCTAGCAATCTCTTGAATTTGACCAATGTATCAGCCTCCACCACCACCCCAGGCAGCGCATTCCATGCCCCAACCACTCTCTGGGTAAAAAACCTTCCTCTGAAGCCATTGAATACTTTCCAGAATCCACAGGAGGCCCTGCCTCAAGGCGGCGGCGGCGTCTATCATCAAGGAACCCCCACTATCCACGTCATGCCCTTTTCTCACTGCAACCATCAGGCAGGAGATACCAGAAGTCTGAAGTCCCGCAGCACCAGGTTCAGGAGCAGCTACTTTCCTACAACCATCAGGTCCTTTAACTGACTTGCACAACCCCAACCCCACCTCAGCAATGGAACACTACGGACCACTATGGACTTGTCTCCGTCTTTTTTTTGCACTAAGGTCATGTTTTTGAACAGTCCTTTCTTTCTCTTCACTGTCTTCTGCAATTTATGTACAATTTATATTCTGCAGGTTGTCTGTACGTATATGCCTGTGATGCTGCTGCAAGTACGTTTTTCACTGTACTTGTGCACATAACAACAAGCTCAATGATCTGACTTGAAGTATAATTCTTATGGCTAAATAGATCAAAGAATATGAAGAGAAAGCTTCAAAAAGGTACTTGGTTTGAATAATCAGCCATAATCATTGAATGGCGGACCAGACTGCAAGGGTCAAGTGACCTATTCTTTATTATTATTCATGTTGTGAAGTTTGAGTCTCCAGTCACTCTTCCACACCATAGGAAGTCAGAGGAAACTCAGTCCTATTTAGGCCATACCTTCCAGCAGCAGTGACAGATTGGAAGGCCACCAACTTGTCCAGGAGTTTACAGGAAAATCATCACGCTCACAACTGAGAATTAAAACATTCTGAGCCGCTCTGGAACCAGTGAAATTTAACACCAATCTCTCCAAAACACATCCAAATGGGTAGAAGTTTTTGTAATGCTGATATTATGTTGTTACTTACATTGCACTGGTTTGCAGTTTCCATATTCTTACACCAGTATGATGGGCCCCAGACACACTTATCTGCACCCAAGAGATGTTTTTTGGCTCCTGTGCAAACTCCGATATTCTGCGGGGAGGATTTATTTGGCAAATTTAATCATTTGATCCTAGAAACTTCTAAAAGCTGCAGTGCTGTTAAAACAACTCAGAAATTTTGCTTAGTTGTCTAATCCAACTGTTTGCTGAATTTACACTATTGGTACACCCACCAGAACAGAGTTAGTTACATTTTTCCTTGTTAGAGACTTCCTCTCTGCTGAGTGTGCTGTTTACAGCAAATTAAAAGGAATTTGGATGGTTACTTCGATAGGAGAGGTACAGAGGGATACGGCCCAATGCTGGGAAATGGGAGAGGCGTCATGGTCAGCATGGACAAAAGGGCCCAGTTCTTTGCTGTATGATTCTACGGAATTACAAAATGACCTGATCAATGCCACACCATGTATCATTGCCAAATCAAAAGGCACTTGAATACTTAATGTAATATTTTTTTCAGCTAATAGGGTAAAGACACTCCAGGAATACACTGGTTGGTATCCTCTGCTGGGAGGAGGTGATGATCAAATATAGTCCAGCTGTGCATGTCTATTTAGCCTTAAGGAGCAAATAATGGACGGGTAAAAGGGAATAACTATTGCTCAAGTAGAATTGTACCAATGTGTCCAAATGAAAGCAAAATTAAGTGGTGGTGTGGCATTATCACAGGCTAACCCACATTAAACAACATTGTTTATTAAAGTGAATTTTGCTTCCATTCAGATGGTGATAAAGTCATGGCCGGTCACAAGATTGGAATGGAGCTATCAAATTATTTCTGATTGGCTGTGTCAGCCTGCACCCTTGACGACCTTCTGAACAAGTACTACAGAGATCAGGGCACATTCCTGTGAATTCCAGGTGACACAGCTGAGATGAACTAAACGTGTGGCAGTTTTATGTGGTGCCTACAGGTAACTGCAGTTGAAACACCAGACAAGGTTCAGTTCACACACAAATGTGCAAGAGAAATAATTGTGATAACTGGAAGAAAACAAATCATACTCACTTTGCAAACAAAGTCTGGATCCAGACTCTGCAACAGAATTTGAAGTAAAAGTGTTCCATACTGAGCTACCAGCTCATCGCACTACAACACAAAGTAATTACTATAGTTAGTGATCATTTAGACACTGCAGAATGTGGTTACAGCTCCAAATTCATTCACAACGTATAGAGGCAGAGTGTGTTAGAGATTCAGGGAGGTTCAGCCATAGGTTGAACCACAGGTGACTGTCAGGAGGGGGCAAGCCAGGAGTTCTCTGTTTTGGGGGGGGGGGGGGGGGGAAGGAAGGGGGAAGAGAATGACCTCTCAGGAGCAAATGACAGCAGCAGCCAGATCAGTGGCACCACGACTGGTTCTGTTGTACAGTAGGGTAGGTCAAGGACTAGGCAAGTGATAGTGATAGGGACTCTTTAGTCAGGGGCACGGACAGGAGTTTCTGTAGCCCCCAGCAAAGCTCCAGGATTGGTGTGTTGTCTCCCTGGTGCCAGAATCAAGGATGTCTCTAAGCGGGCACAGGACATTGTGAAAGGGGAGGGCAAGCAGACACATTGGTGTTAATGATGCAGGCAGGAAGGGAGATGAGGTCCTGCAAAGAGAATTTAAGGAGTCAGCAGAATGTTAAAAAGACCTTTGGAGGTCTGTAACCAGTGCTGTACCACAGCGATCAATGCTGGGACCTCTTGTTTGTGAGATATACAAGTGGGAGGGCTGATTAGTAAGTTTGCAGACAACACAGAAACTGGCAGAGTTGTGGTTAGTGAGAATGGTCGTCAAAGGATACAGAAGGGTATAGATCAGTTAGAGATAAGCGCAGAAAAATGTCAGATGGAGTTCAGTCTGTACAAGTGTGAGGTGATGCATTTTGGGAGGTCAAATGGAAGGGGAAAGTATACTGTTAACAGCAGTACCCTTAACAGCATTGATGTACAGAGGGATCTTGGGGTCCAAGTCCATAGCTTTCTGAAAATGGCAACACAAATAGATAGACGGTAAAGAAAGGCATATGGCATAGTTGCCTTCATTAGTCAGGACACTGAGCATGAGAGTCTGGAAGTCACGTTGCAGCTGTATAAAATTTTGGTTAGGCCACATTTGGAGTATTGTGTGCAGTTCTGGTTGCCCCGTTACAGGAAGGATGTGGAGGCTTTGGAAAGGGTGCAGAAGAGGTTCACCAGAATGCTGCCTGGAGCATCGAGTATTAGCTACAGGGAGAGGTTGGACAAACTTGGGCTATTTTCTCGGGAGCACTGGAGGCCGAGAGGTGACAAGATAGAAGTATGGAAAATTCTATGAGAGGCAAAGATGTTGTAGTCGTTTTCCCAGGCTCTAAACTCAAATACAAGAGGGCATAGCTTTAAGGTGAGGGGAGGTGGGGGGACAGTTTAAAAGAGATTTATAAAGGTGTTTTTTTTTCCCCAAAACACTGAAGTGGTAGGAGCCAAGAACGCGCTGCCAGGGTCAGTGTAAAAACCCAATACGATAGCAATGTTTAAGAGGTCTTCAGGCAGACACATGAAACAGGCAGGAAAGGAGGGATACAGACCAGGTGCAGGCAGATGTGCAGTTTTTAACTGGCATCTTGGTCAGCCACTGACATCGTGGGCCAAAGGGCCGTTCTCTATTCTAACATAATGGAACTGGAGGATCCAAATGTGGAATTGGGAACTGACTCATTCCCTAATTAGCCCTCAGGACCCCCAGAACAAAAATGGCGGTTATTAAGTGGGCTGCTGACACTGGAGATTGGAGGCTCACCCCACACCGCAATATCACAAGGTAGCCCCATCTGCTCACTCACACAATCACACCACATCTCTGAAGAGCATAGCTCCACTTATCCCTCACAGAATGCATGGTGCTGGAGGCCACTGTTTGCTCCATGCTGCCTGTAGGTTGTTTGCAAAACTAGGAACCTTGCTCATTCTTACCTCATTGCGCATTGATTCCGGCAGCAAGGAACAGACTTTGTCCAGGGTGGCCTTGATCATTTCCTCTGTACTGTTCTTCTCCAGTACCTCATCAAATATTTTACCATAATCTGACAGACTTCACACAAAGCACCTGCTTGCAGTTGTTTTTGGTTTGTTTTTCTCAGAGGCTGGAACACAAACCAAATATAAAATTACTGGAGATGGTGCCATCAGAAAGGTGATTTCTTTAAGAGTTGTCATGCAACAGAACAACTTTGCAGTAATGAACATAAACATTTCCTTATGACAAACAACTGTTTATTTTTGCTGTGGATTATGACAGAGAAATGGTAACTACATATCCAGCTTGCAGGATTCCTCAGAAATGAAAATGCAAAGAAGCTGGAAATCTGAAATGAAAACTAAGTGCTGGAAACACTCAGGTCAAGCAGCATCGGTGGACAGAGAAACCAGGTTACCAGAGTCACAGGATCATACAACAGAAACAGTCCCCTTGGCCCACCAAGTCAAGTCAATTCCAATCCCAGTCCCACTTAGCAGCATTTGGTCCACAGCTGTCTAAGCCTTGGTGTGATTCAAGTGCATGTCTAGATACTCAAAGTCTCTGCCTCCATCATTTGCTCAGACAGTGCTTTCCAGATTCTAATTCCACCTCCCCCCCCCGCCCCACCCTCAGGTGAAGAAGATTTTCCCCAAATCCCCTTTAAACCTCTGCTATGCGGAAAAGATTTCTAGCGTCTACCCAATCTATACCCCTCAGAATTTTTTACACCCCTCTCAGATTCCCCATCACCTCAGCTTCCTCCATTCTAAAGGAAACAAATCCAATCTATTCAGTCCCTCCTCATAACCCAGGCAACACCTTGGTGAACCTCTGCACCTCTCCATAATCATGTCCTTCTAATAGTGTGGTGACCAGAACAGCACACAACATTGCAGCCATGGCCTAAGCACTTTGTACCATGTCCTCCCTGGACATACATTCTGTGCCCTGGCCAAAGGCTAGAACCATGCATGCCTTCTTCACCACCTTACTGACCCACACTGCTACCTTCAGGGATCTCTGGACTTGTCTACCAAGGTCTCTTTGCTCCTCATTACTCTCAGGGATCTACCCTTACTCATCCTCCCAAAGTGCATCACCTCACACTTATCAGAATTAGCTTCCATCTGCCACTGTTCTGCCCATCTCACCAACTGAGCAATATCACCCATTGCCCAAAACCACTCTACACACCATCAACAACATGGAACAGCACAAGAACAGGACATTCAGTCCACCATGTTTGTGATGACCATGATCATATTCTAAACCAATCCCATCTGCCTACACATGGTCCTTATCCCTCTGCTCCCTGCCTGTTACAAAGTAAATACAGTACGGAAACAGGTCCTTCAGCCCAACCTGTCAATGATGCCCGTCTGAGTCCCGTTTGCCTGCATTTGGCCCACATCTCTATAAACCTTTCCTATCCATGCACCTGTTCACGTGTCCGTTCAAATGCCTCTTAAACGTTGCTAGAGTACTTGCTTCCACCTCCTCCCCTGGCAGCATGTTCCAGGCACCTACCATTCTGTGTAAAAAAAAACTTGCCTTGCAAATCTCCTTTAAGCTTTTACCCTGAGAAAAAGACTATCTACACCTCTAAATGTTAGATATTTCTATCTGGTCACTCCTCAGCCTATGACACCCCAGCAAAGACAATCCAAGTTCACCCATTCTCTCTTTATAGCTGATACACTCCAATCCAGACCACATCCTGGTGAACCTTTTCCGCACTCTCTCCAAAGCCTCCACATCCTTCCTATAGTGTGGCGACCATAAATGCACACAAATGTGGCCTAACCCAAGTTTTATACAATTGTAACATTCCCAACTTTTACCCTCAATGTCCCATCCAAGTATGCCACACACAAGATTCTGCAGATGCTGGAATCTGGAGTAACACACACAAAATGCTGGAGGAACTCAGCAGGTCAGGCAGCATCTGTGGACGGAAATAAACTGACAACGTTTCAGGATGAGACCCTTTATCAGGACTGGGGAGTATGCTCTACACTTTCTTTATCACTATCTACTTGTGTGGCCATTTCAGGGAGCTATGGCCTTGCACCCCAAGATCTCTCTGTACATCAATGCTCCCAACAGTCCTGCCATTTACTGTATACTTTCCTCTTACATTTAACCTCCCAAAGCGCAACACCTTACACTTGTCCGGATTAAACTCCGTCTGCCATTTCTCCACCCAGGTTTCTAACTGATCTACATTTTGCTTTATCATTTGACAACTTTCATCACTATTCCCAACTCCACCAATTTTTGTGTCATCTGCAAAATTATTTATCAGACCACCTACATTTTAATCAAAATCATATATATTACAAATGAGAGGTCCCAGCACTGATGTTTCTGGAACACCGCAGGTTATAGACCTCCAGTCAGAAAAATAACCCTCTACCACTATCCCCTTTCTTCTGTGACCAAGTCCACTTGTGATCCAATTTACCAATGCCCGTGAATCCCATGTGAATTAATCTTCTGGATCAGCCTACCAAAAGGAACCTTGTCAAGTGATTTACTCAAGTCCATACAGACTATACCCGCCATATTACCTTCATCAATCATCTTTGTCACCCCAAAAAGCTCAAACAAATTTATTGAGAAAGGACCTTGTCAGCACAAAGCCATGCTGAGTGTCTCTAACAAGTCCACGCTTTTCCAATTGCAAGTAAATCCTGTCCCTAAAAATCTTCTCCAATAATTTCCCTAAACAATTTTTGTATTACCTGCGAACTTACTAACATACCTGACTTTCACACCCAAATCACCAATATATATCCAGCACCGATCACAGGACCAATCACGAAAAGAACTCATGGGGATCCTGAGCCTCTTCCTACCAAGCCACTTTTGTATCCAATTTGCCAGCCTGCTTTGGATCCTCATGGGCTCTAAACTTTTGGACCAGTCACCTATGTCGGACCTGTACTGAATTTGGTGTAATCACATCAATCACACTGCACTTTTGCATTGGAAAAATTCAATCAAATTGGTAGACAGGATCTCTCCCTAACAAAGTCATGCTGATTACCTTTGATTAATCCCCACAAAGGCTGATTGATCATCTCTGTCAGAACCTTTTCTCCATTGATGTCAGACACACAAACCTCTAACTACCTGGCTTATCCCTGCTATCCTTCTTGAATAAAAGGTACCATATTTGCTGTCCTCCAGTCAACTGATACCTCATCTGTGGACAGCAAAAATTTAAAAATCTGTCAGGACCCTAGCAATCTCTTCCTTTGCCTCCCATACAACTTGGGATACATCTCATTAAGCCTGGTGATTTATCAGCCTTTAAGTCCACACAGATATCTGATACCTCCTCCTTTTTAATGATAACATGTTCCAGAATTTCACTGACTCCATCCTTATTTTCTCCAAATATAATGTCCTAGTCCTTAGTGAATACAGATGAGGAATGTTCATTTAAGACATTTTCCCCAGAACTGTCAAATACTAGAGGGCATGCATTTAAGGTGAGGGGGAATGTTCAAAGGAGATGTGTGGGGCAAGTTTTTTTTTGTTACACACAGAGTGATTGGTGCTTGGAATGCGCTGCCGGGGTGGTGGTGGAGGCAGATACAGTAGACGCATCTAAGAGCCTCTTAGATAGGCACATGAATAATGCAGAGAATGCAGGGATATGAACCTTGTGCAGGCAGAAGGGATTAGGTATCATTAGCTTAACATTGTGGGCCATAGGGCCTGTTCCTGTGGTGTACTGTAATATGTTCTACTCCACTCATGTCCTCTGGCTTCATGAACATATTGCCCCTTGGTCTCTATTGGGTCCTACCCTTCCCCCAATTACCTTCTTATCCTGAATATACTAACAATATTCAATATACAATTTGGGAATTTCCTTAACCTTGTCTGCCACTGATATCTTGTGTCCTTTCTTTGTCCTCCTTACTTCTTTTAAGTAATGCACCCCCCACCCCCCCCCGCCACACACGCATATTTGTTTTATATTCTTGAAGGGCCTGCCCCGTTTCAGGACTCCATATGCTTCCTTTTCATTCTTTATCAAATCCTTGATATCCCTCAACATCCATTGATCCATTGCTTTCTCTGCAACTTGAAAATTACTTTTTTTTTCTCTTTTACCCAGTTTCAACAAGGGGTTCTGGACATGAAACATTAACTCTGTTTTCTCCTGACCTGCTGAGTGTTTCCAGCTTTTCTGCTTTTATTGTGAGATTCATGTTGATCGATGTTCTCTCTGAACTTTTACTCTTTTATCTTACAAATACAAGAACGCGAGGAAGCCATTTCCTCCCGAGGCCATCCCACTTGTCCTATTCACCACGTCTGATAGATTGCTCGATACAAGTGAAACACAGCATCCACTGTCTTTTTTTTGGGAAAAGTCTGAACTTGGATCGCCTGACTGTGTCAGGACTTTACAAATGGGACTAGCTCAGGTAGGCAACTTGGTCGGCATGGAAGAGTTGGGCCGAAGGGCCTGGTTCCATGCAGTATAACTCTATGACCCTATAAATAATGGACATAATATAAAGGGCAGACAACGTAATGGGTGACACAATGGCACAGCTAGCAATCCTGACCCCTGGTACTGTGTAGATGTTGTCTACGTCGACCACAGCAAGGCCTTTGAAAAGGTCCAGCAAGGTCAGCTGGTCCAGAAGGTGAGATCACATGGGATCCAGGGTGAGCTTGCCAATTGGATACAAAATTGGCTTGGTGGAAGGAGACAGAGGGTGGTAGTGGAGGGTTGTTTTTCAGATTGGAGGCCTGTGACCAGTGGTTTGCCGTAGGGATCAGTGCTGGGTCGGTCCTCTGTTGTTTATCATTTATATTAACGATTTGAATGAGTGTGTAGTTGGCATGGTTAGTAAGCTTGCAGCTGACACCAAAATTGGTGATATAGTGCACAGTGAAGAAGGTTATCTAAGATTACAAAAGGATCTACATCAACTTGTCAGTGAGCCAAGGAATGGCAGATGGAATTTAACTCTGACATGTGCTGTAGAACAGACTCCCAGGATGTACAGTTACATAGTTCTCTAAAAGTGGTGACACAGGTAAACAGGGTGGTGAAGGCAGCATTTGGCATGCTTGCCTTCATCAATCAGGGTGTTGAGTATAAGAATTGAGACATGGTACAACTGCACAAGACGAGGACGAGACTACATTTGGAGTATTGTGTGCAGGTCTGATCGGCCAGCTATAGGAAGGATGTCATTAGGCTGGAAAGGATACAGAAAAGATTCACTCCAGGGCTGGAGGGCTTGAGTTATAAGGAAACTGGATAGAGCTGGGATTTTCTCCCTGGAGCACAAGAGACTGAGGAGTGATCTTAAAGACCTAAAAATCATGAGGGGCACACGTAAGGTGAATGGTCACATTCTCTTTCCCAGGGTTGAGGACTCTAAAACTAATGGGCATAGATCCAAGGTGAGAGGGAAAAGATTTAAAAGGGACCTGAGGGGCAACTTTTTCCACAGAAGATGAAGGATATATGGAATGCGCTGCCAGACAAAATGATAGAGATGGGTACAGTTACAACTTTTAAAAGACACAGGGACCAGTGTTGGGACAGTGTTGTTTGTAATTGATATAAACGTTTTGGATGTGAATCTACAAGGTATTGTTAGTAAGTCTGTGGATGAAACTAAAATAGGTGGTGCTGTAGATAGTGTAGAAGGTTATGAAAAATTACAGGAGGATCTTGATCAGCTAGGTATGTGGGCTGAGGATTGGCAAATGGCTTTTAGTCCAGATAAATGTGAGGTATTGCATTTTGTGAGATCATTTTAGGACTTATGCAGTGAATGGTAGGGCCCTGGGGAGTGTTATGGAACAGCGTGACCTAGGAGTACAAGTGCATAGTTCACTGAAAGTGCCGTCACAGGTAGACAAGGTGGTGAAGAAGGCATTTGGCACGCTGGCCTTCATCAGTCAGGGCACTGAGTATAAGAGTTGGGAAGTTAGATTATAGTTATATAAGACGTTGGTGAGGCTGCACTTGGGAGTATTGTGTACAGTTTTGGTCACTGTTATTGGAAAAGTTATTAAACTAGAAAGAGTGCAGGAAAGATTTACCAGGATGTTGCCTGGACTTGGGGGCCTGAGTTACAAGGAGAGGTTGCACAGACTAGGACTTTATTCCCTGGAACGTAGGAGATTGAGGGGCGACCAGATAGAGGTGTATAGAATGTGAGGGGTGTAGACAGGGTGAAAGCACATAGTTTTTTCCCCCAGGGAGGGGGTGCTATAAAGAAGAGGGCATAGGTTTAAGATCGGAGGCGGGACATTTAAGAGGGACAGCAAGGGCAGCTTCTTCATGCAAGGTGTTGTGCATATTTGGAATGAGCTGCCAAAACTAGTGGTTGAGGTGGGCACATTAGCAACATCTAGATAAGTACATGGATAGGAGAGGTTTAGAGGGCTACCCACAGGCAAATGGGGCTAGCTCACTGGGCAACAAAGTCGGCATGAACAAGTTGGGCCGAAGGGCGTGTTTCCATGCGGTATGACTCCTTGGCTCTATGAACTGAGGAGGCAAGGGTATGGGTTATTATCATCAGTGGGTCTGCAGATCCATAAAGTCTATAATGGATAAGGATGGCAGAAGTAGTTACCTGGAGGACATTAACGAATCAGGTGGCAAACCTGATAGTTTCACAATAACAACAGTTTTGGAACCACTTGAATTTGACTTCTCCAGCTGCCATGGTGAACTCTACTCTGTTAAGGATGCAAAACTCCATCATTTATTGAACCACCACCCTACTATAACCCTAATAAAGGAGAAATTCCACATACCCAGAGCCGCACCTTCCGCCTGCTTGCACAGACCAATAACTGTGCATATGAGAGCAGGATCCAATTCCTGTGCAAGCAGTTCCTCCACAGCCTTCCCATATTGATTGATAAAATCTTCACATTCACTTTTAACAGTGGTTGGCAGAATGGAGCATACTTTTACCAGAGCGTTAGTGATCGCCTCCTGTGGTGAGAAATGTGCCATCAATTAACCAGAATCTCCTGCAGTGATGAGTTGTCCAGCCTATGTTGAGATTTCTCTTTACATCACCATTCCCAACTTGCTGACACTTAATCCTACTCCAAGTTGGAAACAGCTACAAGTCTTGACTGGTTTTCTAGGTTCTCACCTCAGTTGTATTCTCCTGCAGAAGTCTCTTGATCTCAGTCATGGCAAATTCACAGATTGCACATCCCTGCGATCCGGTTGCAGACACCTTGTTCTTCTAAAGACAGAAGATATTTAATGTGAGGAAATAATCAAAGGTTTTGAAGTTACTGCGCATTTCACACCGCAAAAGGGCAGCCAAAGCTAAAGACTACGGTTGCACTGGAGAGAGTGCAGGGGAGATTCAATGGGATGTTGTTGATTCAGAGGACTTCAGTTATGGGGAAAGATTGGATAGGCTGGATTTGTTCCCCCTGGAGTAAAGGAGGTGGAGGGGTGAACGGATAAAAGTGTACAAGATGATGATGTGTACAAGCCTGGACATGTGAGCCAAAGGGCCTGTTTCTGTGCTGTATAACTATATGACCATTTCCCCATTAAGGCAAATCAAACCCTAGCCCCTCTTTCCAGCTGTTTTATCAATCACGGCTGGTTAACTCAGCTCCAACAGATTACAATTATTATCATTAAATAGGATTGTCAACCTTTATTAAAAATGTAATTAAGTTTTACTTATTTCAATGTATATTATTAATTAACCATAGCTTGAAACACCTTTAGAAATAGTGAGAAGTCTTAAGACAGCACAAGGTATTTGAGTAGCCCATGGATGATTTAGTTGCAGGCTGTGGCCTGTTGGATCTCACAGAAACTATTGTGGCAATGACATCAGGACATTTGGAGCCATGTGGCCATAAGGATGTGTTTAGCATGTCATCGATATGAGACAATGACTGGGATCCGTGTGATCTGGCCCAATATAAAGATTTGAATGCTCGCAAGGATCACAGAAAATTTATGATCCAAGAAGCAGCTCGCCCATTGCATTTGTGCTGGTTGAGAAAAAAGAGCTACCCAACCAAATCCCACCTTCCAGAAGGCTCGTGGTGCCAAAAGTCACACCTACCTTCATGGAGCTGTGAATGTTTGTTCCTCCACACCACTCAACCTTCTCCCATTACCTCTACAGTCCCCTGCCTTGTTGTACCTGCCAAACACATTACCTCGCACTTCCTACACTCTGAAGGTTTTCCTCCTCACTGTCAACCTCACAGCCAAGTTTAGCAGCAGCTCAAAACTTTGTCATAATCTTATCCAAACTTAGGTCCAGTGCATTAATATTTATTACAAAAAGCGGAGTACTGAACCTTGCAGAAGTCCACTGGTGACATCCTTCCAGTCACAAAACACAGATCAGTCATTATCCTTTTCTTCCTGTTACCAATTTGCCACACTTCCTTGGATCCATTTTGTCTTAACTTTTTTCATCAGCCTGCAAGGGCAGGCTGATGAAAACCCTTGCTAAAACCCTTGCTAAAATCAATGCAGGCCAAATCAATGCACTGTGCTCATCGACTCTTCTTGATACCACCTCAAAAAATTCAATTAGTCAAACACAGCCTTTTATTTTTTGGATCCATACTCTTCTTGATTAATCTGTACTTTTCTTATTTTGTTCCTTAGAATGGACTTCAATAATTTTCTTGCTGCCAAGGTTAATTGGCCTATAATTACTTCCCACCTTTTTAAACAACAGTACATTAGCAATTCTCTCACGGAGGATTGAAACATTGCCTTTAAAGGCAATGTAAATTTCTTCTCATTTCTTTTATCAGTCTGAGATGTACATCATTGAACTTGGTGATACACCAATGTTCAAAAATGCTGAATACTTCCTCTTTTACTCACATTGTCCCATATAATACTTGACCCTCATCCTTTTTAACATCAACATCAGCCTCTTTTGTGATGATGGTTACAAAATATTAATCCCGAATCTTACCCACATCCTCCACTTCTGCAATGTGATCCAGATCTTATCCTACCCTCAATGCACTTCACTAAGGGTACTAGATATGTCAGTTCTCTCTCTTTGTGGGAGCGTCTGTACCCCAGACTTTCTTGGATCTCCTTCCTGAACATCTCCCATTGTTCTGAAATTGATTTTAGTTGTTTTCAGTCCACTTTTGCTAAATCACTTCTCAGTCTAGTAATCGTCCACAGCCCCTCACAACTGTGCGGTTCTAATCCTTTCCCACAGTCCTTCATTTCTTTGCTCTTGAACTATTTATCAATTCCTTTTTAAAAGTCATTGTTTAATTTGCTTTCAACACCTTTTCCAGCAGTGCATTCCAGATCGTGGGGCTAAAACATTTCTCAGTTTCCCCTTAAATTCTTTTAACCAAATTATCTTAAACATGCCTTCCAGTTACTAAGTTTCCTGCCAGACATCTATCAAAACATCTCCCTTCAACCTCCCTTCTCTGCTCTAATGAGAAGAATCTTAGCTTTTCCAGTCTCACCATTTAAATGAAGTATTATTTTGGCAAATTATTTTCAAACATGACGTTGGATTAACTAGAGATTAAAGATTGAGTAGAACCTTTTCTCTTGAAAAAGGGGCAAGGCTGAAAGTTTTGATAAGGTGGACGCAGCAACGTTTCCACCTGTGACAGAGTTCAACACCAGAAGCCTTAAATACAAGAGAATCATTAATAGATCCAATGAGGAATTCAAGAAGTTTACTTATGACTAAATGAACAGTTAAGATAAATAACAAAAACACTTTTGAGGAGGAACTGAATAAGTGAAGAGTACGCAGATAGTTTTGGATGAAGCAGAATGTAAGATGATTGGATCAGAGCACAGAAACCGGCACTGACCAGCTCCATTTCACGTTTTCCTTGGCTCTGTATCCTCACCAAGTCCTTACCTCCTTGCTACAACGTGGGACCCATATACGAGCTTAACTACTGATCCGTTAAGGAGTATCATAACTTCCTTACTTTTGTGCCCAACTTTGTCTCCTTTTACCCCAGATTCAGAAGGTTGATGGGGTATCTGGGCATGGAAGAAATTATCTATAGACATTTCTTTGACTCCTAACCAAAGGAGCGGTGCTTCACCTGCATAGGGTGAACATCAGGTTCCTGAAGGAGTTGCAGTGGAACTGTGGCTGCTTTCTGGCAGAATCCGGATGCAGTACAAATCTCTTGTGCACTCTGGAAGAGGAAAAACCATAAACACAACTCCTTAAAAATGATTGTAAAACAACAAATGTAGATTCAAACAATATTTAAAAGAAAAAAAACAAAGGGAAAGGTCCTTGGGTTTGAGGCTGCCAAAGACAATAAAACCACCAGCTAGCAGCTGCTTGAAAGTCTGATGTCTGAATTTAGAAGTGACCGACACAGGTTGATAACTGATTGGAGCGCGGGCTGTGGAGTATATCCCACTACTGAATTAATGCTTTATAAATAATAAGCTGTGAGGTGAAGGAATGGCAGGGCAGCATGGCTGAGTGGAATGTGCACTGTGTTTATGTGGAAAGGTAACCCAGACAACCTCAAGAGCAGATGCACTTCCAGCTGCAGTAACAATTGGAGTCACTGAGGCACAATTAGTAGACTGAAAACTTCAGGGACAGCACACTTAGGGAGGTGGTCAAACTGCCGCTCAAGGGCATACAGGCAGAGTGGTCCAGGAGTCTCCCGAGTCCATCTTGTTCACCAACGGATTTCCCATTTCCTGGTGAGGGTGATGGTCCTGCAAGGGAGCAGAGTCAGTGCCAAAGGGGTGCACCACCAGTGGCTCAACTGCACAGAAAAGGAGGAAGAAAAATGAGAGAGCAGAAGTGATGTAAGAATTAGAGGAAAGGTCAATGGGTATCTGACCAAAAAGATGGTGCTGGACAGAAAGCTTTAGATTTCTGGTTCAGTGAGGCTGCTCTGGGAGATCCATACAACCTGGACTTGTTACACCTGAACCAGAACAGGCCCAACATCCTTGTGGGAGATTTGCTAATGCTGTTGTGGAGGCTAATTTGGCAAGGAAATGGGAAGTAGTAGATGTACAATCAAATATGGAAGGAAAACTAAGTCAGTTCAGTGCAGTCATAGATTAATACAGCACAGAAACAGGTCCTTTGGCCCAACTTGTCCATGCTGACCACAGTGCCCACCAAGCTAGTCCTATTTGCTGGTGTTTGAGGCATAAACCCCTCCTATCCATATGTGTATGATCCAACTACCATTAAAAATCTGGAAGCTGAACATTCACACATATTCGAGATGTAGGAAGAATAAGAAAATGGAAAAGGAGGTGTGGAGCATCATTAGTAAGTGTTAATCTGTACAGTCCTGACAACTGATCGACTCGGTAGATCATGATGTAGAATTAGAATTAGTCTGGGTGGAACAAAAAAACCAGAAAAGGACAGAAAACATTGGTGGGAGTTATTTGTAAGCCACCAAATAGTAGTTGTAACGTAAATGAAAAAAAAACAGAGGTCTACAAAGCAGGAATAATAGTAATAAAATTTAAGGGACAGGGAATCTGAGAAATATTCTCTCAGGTAGTCTCACAACATTTTACCATTACTTGGATGAGCACTTGAAGTGCCATTGCATAAAAGGCAACAGTTGCAGATATAGATCAGGGCATGTGCTATAAGGTGAGATTGGACAAACTAGGGTTGTTTGTCCAAACTAGCGGTGGAAGCTGAGTGAAGACCAGACAGAAGTTTATAAGATTGTGAGAGGCATTGACAGTCGAGGCGTTCAAGATAGGCACATGAATGTGCAGAGAATGGAAGGATAGGGACATTGTGTAGACAAAGGAATTAGTTTAGTTAGGCATTTAATTACTAGTTTAATTAGTTCAGCACACATTGTGGCCCAAAGGGTCGGTTCCTCCGCAGTACTGTTCTGTGTTCTAGATCAAGTGCAAGAAAAACGACTAATAAAGAAGGTAGTTGAGGATGAATATTACACTGTGGACCAAGGGGCCTGTTCTGTGATGAATGAGTAGGAGTAATCATTGCTGAGTTTACCATATAGACTGGGCAAGTAAATTTAGCAGCAAGGTAGATGCCAAGTTCGGCGAGTACATAGAGGATGGTGTTTTATAACCATATGTTGAGAAACTAACAAGGAAATAGCTATGTTAGAACTAGTGCTGTACAATGAGAAAGAGTTGATTAGTTTTCTTGTTGTAATGAGGCCTTTAGGAAAAAGTAACCATAACATGAGATTTTACATTGAATTTGAAAGTGGCATAGTTCAATTTGAAACTAGGGTTTTACATCAAAGGAAAATACAAACGTGTGAGGGGCAAGTTAGCTGTGGTTGATTAAAAAGCTGCATTGAAAGCTATGGCGGTGGAAATGACTAGCAGTTAAAGAAATAATATGATCTGCAAAAAAAGTCCTTTTAAAAGCAAACAAAAACCAATAGGAATGACAGGAGAAATTAAAGATTGAATTAAATCAAAGGAAGAGGCTTGTAAAGTTGCCAGAAACAACAGTGGGGCTGAGGATTAGGAACATTTTAGAACTCAAAGGAGGATACAGAAATTGATAAATATGAGAATGAACTGATGAGAAACATTAAAAAAAGGAAATGTAATTAAAAGGAAAATAGTGAGCATTATGACACAGTGAAAACTTTATACTGCAATGAACTTTTTTTTTGTTCTAATTCTGTTCTTTCTGGTATGATTTGAGTATAATTTACATTTTTCTTGTGAATGCTGCAAGCAAGTTTTTCATTGCACCTGTGCATACATGTACTTGTGCATATGACAATAAACTTGACTGACTTTCTCACCAGATCAGTCAGTATTTGTGGGAGAGATGTTTGGTTGTAATGAAAGATCATCAACCAGCAACGCTAATTGTGTTTCTCTATCTTTGGTTGTTGTTTGATAGGCTACCTTAGCATTTTCTGTTTTTATTAAGGATTTCCAGCACTTGTAATATTTGAACCACTGTTTATTCTTATTATGCTGGAATGGGATTTGACACGATAAAGTGGCCTTTTAGACCATTTCAGAAGGTGGCAAAGAGTCATAAGAATATAAGAAATAGGAGCAGAACTGCCCATCGAGCCTGCTCCGCCATTCAGTAAGATCATGGTTGATCTGGCCGTGGACTCACCATAACCCTTAATTCCCCTACTCTGCAAAAATCTATCTAACTGTGGCTTTAATGAGCTAGCCTCTACTGCTTCCCTGGGGAGAGAATTCCACAAAATCACTACTATCTGGGAAATGCAGTTCCTTCTCATCCTCATCCTAAATCTACACCCCTGAATCCTGAGGCTCTGCCCTCTAGTTCTAGTCTCACCCACCAGTGGAAACAACCTTCCTGCTTCGACCTTATTCGTCCCTTTCATAATTTTATCTGTTTCTGTTAGATCCCTTCTCATTCTGCTGAATTCTAGCGAGTATAGTCCCAGGTGACTCAGTCTCTCCTCATAGGCTAACCCCTTTGTCTCCAGAATTAACCCGGTGAACCTCCTCTACACCGCCTCTATAAAGCCAGTATACATCTTTACTCAAGGAGACCAGAACTGCACACAGTACTCCAGGTGTGGCCTCACCAGTACCCTGTATAGTTGCAGCATAACCTCTCTGCTCTTAAATTCAATCCCTCTGGCAATGGAGGCCAATATTCCATTTGCTTTCTTGATAACCTGTGGCACCTGCAAACCTACCTTTTTCGATTCATGCACAAGCACTCCCAAGTCCCTCTGCACAACAGCATGCTGCAATAATCTGATCTTCTATTATTCCTTCCAAAGTAGATGACCCTACATTTACCAACATTGTACTCCATCTGCCAGACTCTCGCCCACTCACTTAACCTATCTACATCTCTCTGCAGACTCTCCGAATCCTGTGTGCAATTTGCTTTTCCATTCAATTTAGTGTCATCAGCAAACTTGATATGCTACACTCGGTCCCCCCTTCCAAATCGTTAATATATATCGTGAATACCGACCCCTGCGGCACCCTGCTCACCACTGATTGCCAACCAGAGAAACACCCTTTTATCCCAACTCTCTGCCTTCTGTTGGTTAACCAATCCTCTATCCATGCTAATACACTACCCCCAACTCCATGCATCCTTATCTTATGGAGGTCTTTTATGCGACACCTTATCAAATGCCTTCCGGAAATCCAAGTAAACAACATCCACTTGTTCCCCTCTATCCACTGTGCTCATTATATCCTCAAAGAACTCCAGTCAGTTTGTCAAACAGGACCTGCCCTCCCTGAATCCATGCTGCGTCAATCATATTTCTATTTGTTTAGAGTCATACTTGGGTCAGGCAGGACTGGGCTAGAAAATTTCTTTCTCTCACAGACTTCAGCAAACCAGCCGGCATCTTGCAACAGACCAGTAATTTCATGATTCAGTTTTTAAACTCCAGGTAACTTAATTAACTGAACTTAATGTCCCAGGTGCTGTAGTGGGATTTAAACATGTTCAAGCATGTCAGATAATACAACGTCACCACAATTTAATACTCACTCTCTGAATTAATACCTCAGCCACTTGTGGCCCGTGCAGGGCGATGTACTTCTCACACTGAAATCACAAGTTAATACTCATTAGGACAGTGCATTGCATTACCTTTGTGTTTAATCAGATATCGCTGGGTAAGGTAGTTAACTGGAAATAGCATTCCTGTACATGGTTACAACTAGGACCAATATTTAGGAGCAGAAGTTGCAGATGGAAGGGTCAATGTTTATTTGAATTTATGAGAATGTATACTGGATAATGACATCGAAGTGAAATCATTTAATGGGCCTGAAATTTACCCTGGACAAAACATTGCTTTAGTTACTCTGAAACATAAACAATTCCTTAGTTGTAGACACTAGAGGCAAGATGCAATGAGGGAGGATATCCTCAAAGGCTTTTCAAATGAGGATACATGGGCAGAGTTTAGAAACGGGGAAATCACTTTCCTGGGGAGCATTACAAGCCACTTAATAGTCAATTGTGGCTACACTCCAAACATCAATGTGAAAAAAAATGCTGTAGTTTCTCTGCTTTTCTTTTTGTACATATACTGGTCCAGTCAGCTGGAAGAATTGATCTCAATTGAAATCAGGTCCCTGCAAAGATGCCCTGTTACCTCCTAACCTGAAACTGTAAGCTGCAGTTATGCCTGTCAAGGACATCCCCATGAGTCACCAGGTTTGATGTAGTTCCCATGGATTTCAATAGGGCCTTTGACAACATCCTAAAGATTAGAGGCAATGGGATCCAGGACAAATAAATAGTTGGATCCAAAACTGGCTTGGTAAAAGGCAGCAGAAAGCGAAGGTAGAAGCTGGTTTTATTACTGGAACCCTGTGACTTGTATTTGCCCGGGAGGGGATCGGTGCTGGGAGCTTTAATGCTTGTCATATACATTTGGATAGGAATATAGGAAGTACAATATTTTAATAAATATGCAGATGACATGAAAATTGTCAGTGTTGTTGATAGTGTGTTGGGTAGTCAGGCTACCAAACGATATTGATGAATTGGTATGACTGGCAGATGGAATCTAATCATGTTGAGGTGAAGCACTTTAGAAGGACATACAATGAATGGTAAAGCCTTGGGGAGTATCAAGGAACAGAGGAATCTTGGCTGTAACACCATCATTGATATGGACCTTGTGCATGAAAAAACAATGATACTCAATTATTATGTGCTACGTGCAATGATGCTCAGCTATATGAGTCAAGCTCAATGGTAGTACTTGTTCCTGCGATACAACCAATGTTACTGAATTGTATTCAATTACTTAGCCACAATGAGCACAATACCCTCAGATATACTGTTATACATCTAAAGAAACCTATCATGTGAGGAATACACCCAGTTTTATCGAGCTGAGTGTATGACAAATCCAATCATTCTCAACAGCTGTGAACTCAACAAATCCAATGATACTTATTTGCTCACATGCCCACTGATACTCACCAGTTCTGTTAAACCAGGTCCCACGTTACACTGTTTCTTTAACTGAGAAATGAGTTCATTCTGGAAGGCCACGTTCTCTTTCATAGCAGTCTGAATATTTGAGATGAACTGATTACAGTCCAGACAGGCAACATCATTGCTCTGCAAATAATTGACCAAAATGAGATGCAAATCAGACAAAATTAAAATATGTCTGACCTATTACAATTGCAGATTATCAATACCTTCAATGAAAATGACCAGAACTGAACAGTCTACTAGGAACATTTTGTTTAATTAATTACATTTTCTAAAAATGGCAATTTTCCTTGTTCAATAACACAACAAAAAAAGTGCTAACAGCTGTCAGTTTAAAAATGTCCTTGAACTGATATGTTAATAGGAGAGGGGAGGGGGCTGGAGGGCAGATACAAGGGCAGCATAATGAAATGTCAACTGAAACATGGATAGTTCCCCTCTCCACACAAGGTCCCTTATCTGCTGAGCGTTTCCTGTTTATTTATCACATATACAGCAATGGGCTTTTGAACTGAGATGGCGAGATTCACATCAGCAATTAACAAGCACTGAGGTTGAGGACCCCAGTGTCTGCAGAGGCTCAGTCACGAGTACGTTCAAGATCGGGATTAATGAATGCGAGGAAATTAATGGAAGAGGGATACTGGGATAATCCAGGTAAGTGGCATTGAACTGCAGGTTTGTTCCTGAGAAGACAGTAAGCAGGCAGGTCCTATAGTCCTTAGTTCGCAATTAGAGGTGCTCACTGAAAATTGTTTTTGGGGATTGGTAAATGCAGACCATGTTTCCATGGCTGGGGTTTCTAGACTCAGAAATCACAGCCTCAAAAGATGGACGGTGGTGGTCCCATTTTTGTTTTTTTAAAACTTTTTTCTTTTCTTGGGCATCACTGGCAAGGCCAAAATTTTTTTTGTTCATCTCCAATTGCCAACGAGGTGGTGGTGATCTGTCTCCTTAAACCTTGTAAGACCTTCTAGTTAAAGTGATCCCATAGTGCTACCAGGGAGGAAGTTCCAGGATTTAGAGCCAAAGACGAAGGAGAAACGAGAAATTCCAAATCAGGATGGCGTGCAAGCTGCAGGTGGTGGCATCCTCATGCATCTGCTACTTGCGTTCTTGTTGGCAGAAGTTCAGAATCAGAATTATTATCACTGACATATGACGTGAAATTTGTTTTGTGGCAGCAGTATAGTGCAAAGACATAAAATCTATAAATTACAAAAGTAAATAAATAGTGCAAAAAAAAAGGAACAATGAGGTTATGTTCATGGATCGTTCAGAAATCTGACGGCAGAGGGGAAGAAGCTGTTGCAGGTTTGAGAGCTGCAGTTTGAGTAGTTGGGCAGTGCATTTTGTAGATGGTAAACACAGCAGCAAGCATGCTCCAGAGAACATACAGCAGGAACAGGCCCTTTGGCCCACGATGTTGTGCTGTACTAATTAAACTAGTAATTATATGCCTAACTAAACCTTTCTGCCATGTCCCTCCATTCTCTGCGTATGCAGATTCACGTCCCTATCTAAGAGCTTCTTAAGCGCGTTTATGTATCTGCCTCCACCACCACCCTTGGCAGAAATTCCAGGCATCCATCACTCTGTGTAAAAAAAAACTTGCCCCATGAATCCCCTTTGAACTTCCCCCTTCTCACCTTAAACGCATGCCCGCTAGTACTAGACACTTCAACCCTGGGAAAAAGATACTGGTTTCTACTCTATCTCTGCCTTTCATAATTTTATAAACTTCTATCAGGTCTCCCCTCAGCCTTCGTTGCTCCACAGAAAACAACCCTTGTTTGTCCAACCTCTCCTTACAGCACATGCCCTCTAATCCAGGCAGCATCCTGGTAAACCTCTTCTGCACCCTCTCCAGAGCCTCCACATCCTTCCTGTAATGGGGCCGACCAGAATTGAATACAATACTCTAGATGAGGCCTAATCAGAGTTTTATAAAGCTGCAACGTAACTTCCAGACTCTTGAACTCAGTGCCTTGACTAATAAAAGCAAGCATGCCATATGCCTTCTTTACACCCTGTCAACCTGTGCAGCCACTTTCAGGGAGCTATGGACTTGGACCCCTAGATCCCTCGGTACATTAACACTGTTAAGGATCTTGCTATTAGCAGTATCCTGTCCCTTTACATTTGATCTCCCAAAGTGGAACACTTCACATTTGTCTGGATTAAACTTCATCTGCCATTTCTCTGCCATTAATTTCTTGGGGCGGCACGGTAGCGTAGCGGTTAGCACGATGCTATTACAGCGCCAACAATCGGGGTTTGATTCCCGTTGCTGTCTGTAAGGAGTTTGTACGTTCTCCCGTGTCTGCGTGGGTTTCCTCCAGGTGCTCCAGTTTCCTCCCACATTGCAAAGACATATGGGTAGGTTAATTTGGGTATAGAATGGGCGGCGCGGACTCGTTGGGGCGGAAGGGCCTGTTACCACGCTGTAAATAAAATCTAAAAAAAACTAATATCTGCAATGGATCTATATCCCAGCGTATCCCTTAGCAATCTTCTACACTATCCAGAACGCCACCGATTTTTGTGTCATCTGCAAACTTACTAACCCACCCAGGTCATTTATATACATCACGAACAGCAGAGATCACATTGCCCGTCACTTCTGTGGCATGAACGTTAGTCACCACAAATCAGTACAACTAATGTTTAAGTCTTGCTGCATCAGGCAGAGATTGCTTCATTTGCTGAGGAGTTGCAAACAGAATTGAACATTGCTTCCTGATGACTGACTGGTTGGTGGGTTAACCGACAAGTGTAATGGGATAGATCTGAGAGCCGATATCGACTGAGTGGCTGAATGGTCTCCTCTTGTGTATTGAGAAACATGAATAATTTGAATGTTCTTTCCCTTTCCAAAACAAATAGATTAATGACTGTGGTACTGAAAATGGAAAGATCAGGAACAGTGGACAGAGAGGGACCAATCACGAATCCAGCTTGGATAGGCTTCTTTCAACCTTTCCTCCCCCCACGTGAATAATGAAACATGAAAACACAGTCTGACTGAAAACAGAATTATCGAGAAGTTTAATGCAGTTGTGGTTGCCCCATTACAGGAAGGATGTGGAGGCTTTTGAGAGAGTGCAGAAGAGGTTTACCAGGATGCTGTCTGGATTAGAGGGTATTCACTATAAGGAGAGGTTGAACAAACTTGGACTGTTTGCTCTGGAGTATCAGAGGCTGAGGGGAGACCTGACAGAGGTTTATAAAATTGAGAGGCATAGACACAGTCTTTTCCCCCCAGGGTGCAACTGTCAAATACCAGAAGGCATAGGTTTAAAGTGAGAGGCGGAAATGTTAAAGGAGGTTTGCGAGGCCAGTGAGGGATAAAGACCATGTGCAAACAGATGGCATCATGGGCCAAATGGCCTGTTCCTGTGCTGTGGTGTTCTATGTTCTATCTGGTGGAGAGGAGAAGTCAAATGCAATAGGGGTGATGGAACTGGGTGAAAAAAGACTGACGAAGGCATTAAGGAGTAACAAAAGGTAGCATCACAGAGAGCAGAAAGAGATGAATAAATACATGAAATTATCAGCAGATTGTATGAGAGTGTTCCGCCTCCAGTTTGCATTGGGCTTCATTGGAACAGTGTAGGAGGCAAGTGGGAGAATTACTCACCCAGACAAAACAATGAAGAGAAGCTACATTAATGCTTCAGTGTAATAGCCTCAGGTGTTTCAGAAATAGATAGGGAAGGAAAGAGAAGTGATGATGAAGAGGCCAGGATAACAGGCAACCATCAGATGTGCATTATACAACAGTACCAATTTTATACCAACTTATCAACATCACATAACAATGTTATGGTTTCTGTTTACCTTTGGCTTGACGGTCTGCTGTGGATAAAGAAGAAGAGGAACATTTGCAATGAAAGGAGAGACTACTTTGGACATGTCCACTTCTGGTATTTCATTGGAGATAATATCCTTTTCATTAAGTGTTGCTTGTAATGATTGGCACAAGTGCAAAGCACTGCACACGACTTCAGGATTTTCCTGTTAAAGGAGAAATGAGATGTACAAAATTGGGTGTTTTTCTAAACAAACGGGCAATTTCAGCAATGCACAAGCTAATCCTTCATTTGTTCCTTTCTCAAGGTTCTGGGATAGAGAATCATGGACTGATTAGGGACAGCCAGCCTCACAAGCCTGATAGAGTTCTTTGAGGAGGTGACCAGGAATATTGATGAGGGCAGTGCGGTGGACGTGGTTTACATGGATTTTAGTAAGGCGTTTGATAAGGTTCCTCATGGTAGGCTTCTTCAGAAGGTCAGAGGCCAAGGGATCCAAGGAAGCTTGGCAGTGTGGATTAGGAATTGGCTTGCATGTAGAAAGCAGAGGGTTGTGGTGGAAAGAGTGCCCTCGGATTGGAAGGCAGTGACTAGTGGTGTCCCGCAGGGATCGGTTCTGGGACCTCTATTTTTTGTGATATTTATAGATGACTTAGATGAGGGGGTGGAGGGCTGGGTTAGTAAGTTTGCGGACGACACTAAGATAGGCGGTGTTGTGGATAGTGTGGAGGGCTGTCAGAGCTTACAGAGGGATATTGATAGGATGCAGAGCTGGGCTGACAAGTGGCAGATGGAGTTCAATCCGGAGAAGTGTGAGGTGGTACACTTTGGAAGGACAAACTCCACGGCAGAGTACTGGGTGAATGGCAAGGTACTTGGCAATGTGGAAGAGCAGAGGGATCTGGGGGTTCATATTCACAGTTCATTGAAAGTTGCCTCACAGGTAGAAAGAGCAGTTAAGAAGGCCAATGGGATGTTGGCTTTCATAAGTCGCGGGATTGAGTTTAAGAGCCGCGAGGTGATGATGCAGCTTTACAAAACTCTAGTTAGGCCACACTTAAGAGTACTGTGTTCAATTCTGGTCGCCTCATTATAGGAAGGATGTGGAGGCGTTGGAGAGGGTGCAGAGGAGATTTACCAGGATGCTGCCTGGATTAGAGAGTATTGAATATGAGGAGAGGCTTAAGGTGCTAGGGCTTTATTCACTGGAAAGGAGGAGGATGAGAGGAGACATGATAGAGGTATATAAAATATTGAGAGGAATAACTAGACAGTCAGCGCCTCCATCCCAGGGCACCAATGCTCAAGATGAGAGGGCATGGCTTTAAGGTTATGGGTGGGAGGTTCAGGGGAGATGTCAGGGAGAGGTTTTTCACCCAGAGAGTGGTTGGTGCATGGAATGCACTGCCTGGGGTGGTGGTGAAGGCAGATACATTGGACAGGTTCAAGAGCTTGTTGGATAGGCATATGGAGGAGTGTGGGATGGGGGGATATGCAGGAGGAAGGGGTTAGGTAGTGTGAGGGTGGTTTGATGGACGGCACAACATGGTGGGCCGAAGGGCCTGTTTTGTGCTGTATGGTTCTATGGTTCCACGAAAGCCCACCACTTACAAATCAGCTGAAATACAGCCAACATTATTAACCAGAGTGTCACTGTGGCCCAGTTACCCTCCCATTACAAAATATTACCATATAGCAAAATGGCATTTGGGCAATAACTTGCTAATAACACTTGTGCTTCAAATGGAGCTCATCCAAACCCTACCAGTATTACTTTTTTGTGCCTTATTTGGCATTTGTTCCAAATCATTGTGGGATCTGGCTTTTTCTGGCAAGGCCAGCGTTTACTGTCCACCCCCAGCTGTGCTTGAGTAGCTGGTAGTGAGTTATCTTCCTGAACCACTGCAGTCCTCCTGGTGAAGGTTGTCCTAGAGGGTTGTTGTCGGGTAAGCAACTCCAGGATATAAACCAAATCACGATTAAACACTGACGATGCACTTCCAAGTCAATTTGATATGCGACTCGGAGGGGAACCTGCAGGTGGTGAAGCTCGTGTACTACTGCCCATGTCCTTCTTGGTGGCAGATGTCACAGGTTTGGAGGTGATGTCAAAATGGCCTGAATGAGTAACTGTGGTGCACTTCGTAGATGCATACACTGTGCTCCAGTGGTGCAGGGAATGTCCAACAAGTTGGCTGCTTTGTCCTGGATGCTGCTGAGCGCCTTGATTCAGTAATGGTAATGCCACAATGTCAAAAGCAAATGGTCACATTGATCTTGTTGGAGATGTTTATTGCCTAGCACTTGTGGCATAATGTTACTTGCCACTTATCAACCCACGTCTTAATGTTGTCTGGGGTTTCTTACATACAGGCACAGGCTGCTTCATTGGCTCATGAGTTGTGAATGGAATTGAACATTGCAGTGAGAACACCTCCACTTGACCTTGTAATGGAAGGTCCTGTATGAAGCAGGTGAAGATGGTTAAGACTAGGATACTGGCATTAAGAACCCAAGCAGTGACATGGAAAATCAAAAATTGCAGATGCTGAAATGTGAAATAAAAACAGAAAACGCTGGAGACGGTGAACAGGTCAGGCTGCAAATACCTGACCTGCTCAGTGTCTGGAAACGGTGAACAGGTCAGGCCGCAAATACCTGACCTGCTGAGTGTTTCCGCCATTTCCTGTTTTTATTCCTGCAGTGTCCTGGGTCTGTGATGATTGAACCCTGACAACCACTTCTTCTGTGCGACTGGAGTGCTTTCCCGTTGATGCTCATTGACTTCAGTTTTACCAGCGTGCCTGATAACTCATTTCATCAAATGTCAAGGTCAGTCATTTCACCCCACCCATTTCAATTAAAGCTATGATAAGGTCTGGAGCCAAGTGGTCCTGTTGAAACCCAAACTGGGCATTGGCAAGTAGGTCATTGGCAGCACTGTTGACGACGTCTTAAGTACTCGGTGTGGTAGCAAATTAAACAATCTAACTTTGACTAAAGAAGTTTTCTTCTCATTTTCAACTTGGTGGAGTAGGGTGGGAAAGAGGTTGAAACCAGAACAGAGAGGAAAATATAATTATTTCTCATTTCAATTATGCACCATTCCATATGAAAAGTTCTATATGAAAAATAAAACTTGGGTTACCAGTTCTTCATTGAGAATATCCAAGATGATTGGTAAATAGTTATCCACTAATTCATTGCAGTGTGCTGTCATGGTTGGATTTGGAAGCATGTCACAGGCTTTGGCGAGGTAATTTCGCACTTCCTCCTGGAAGATAAAACAAGCACATCAAGCCAAGCCTCAGCAAACTTTCATAGAATTCAAGAGAAGGGAAGTGAAATTCTTTAATTGCCCAGAGCAAATTAAAAAGACAATCATATTTAGAACATAGCACTGCACAGGAACAGGCCTTTTGGTCCACAACGTGCCAAACTAATTAAGCTAATGACACCTAATCCCTTCTGCCTGCATGTGGCCCATATCCATCCATTCTCTGCATGTTCATTTGCCTATCTAAGAGCCTCTTAAACACCTCTGCCTCCACCACCACCCCCGGCCGTGCATTCCAGGCACCCATCAATCTCTGTGTAAAAAAAACTTCCCCCTCACATCTCCTTTGAACTTACCCCCTTTCACCTTAAATGCACACCCTCCAGTATTAAACACTTTGACCCTGGTAAAAAGATACCAGCTGTCTACTCTATCTCTGCCTTTCATAATTTTATAAACCTGGCAGATCTCCCCTCAGCCTCTGCTGCTCCAGAGAAAACACCCATAGTTTGTCCAACCTCTCCTTACAGCACATGCCCTCCAATCTAGGCAGCATCCTGGTGAACCTCTTCTGCATCCTCTCCAAAGCCGCCATATCCTTCCTATAATGGGGCAACTACAATTGAATGCAATACTCCAGATGCAGCCTAACCAGAGTTTTATAAAGCTGCCACTCAAAGCCTCGACTAATAAAGGCAAGCATGCCATATGCCTTCTTTACCACCATATCAATTTTTGCCACCAAGTTCACTGAGCAGGATCCTGCCATTAAATATGTACTTTCCCCCTTACATTTGATCCCCCGAAGTGCAACACCTCACACTTGGCTGGATTAAACTCCATCTGCCATTTCTCCACCCATATCTGCAACTGATCGATATCCCACTGTATCCAATGCCACCAATGTGTCATCAAAAACTTACTAACCCACCCATCCATGTTTTCATCCAAGTCATTTATAAATATCACAGACAGCAGAGGTCCTAGTATGGATCCCTGCGGAACACCACTAGTCACAGACCTCCAGCCAGAATAAGTCCCATCAATCACTACCCTGTCTTCTACGGGCAAGCCAATTTGGAATCCAAATGGCCAAGTCACCCTGGATCCTGTTCATTTTAATCTTCTGGATGAGCCTACCATGAAGGACCTTGTCAAACACCTTACTAAGATCCATGTGGACAATATCCACAGCTCTAGCTTCATCGATCACCTCTTCGAAAAATCCAATCAAATTAGTAAGACATGACTTGCCCTGCACAAAGCCATGCTGACTGTCCCTAATTAGGCCATGGTTTTCCAAGTGCTCATAAATCCTATCCCTAAGAATCCTCTCCAATAGCTTCCCTGCCACTGACATGAGACTCACTGGTCTATAGTTTTCAAGATTATCCCCATTTCTCCTTTTGAACACCGGAACAACATGTAGCTACTCGCCAGTCATCCAGGACCTCACCTGTGGCTGGAGAGGACACAAAAATCATACAAGACAAACAAATTTGTAAACAAAAACAAAAGACATTTTACCTAGATGGAGCCATAGCCTTTTCCTGCTGGTTTGTTTGCTAATCATGATACCAGCTGTATAAAAGTCAAGTTTATCGTCATCTGCATAAGTGCATGTGTGCACAGGTGCAATGAAAATCTTACCTGCAGCAGCATCACAGGCACAGGGCATATAATTATTTGCAGATATACTTGACATCTACTACTTGCCACCTGTTGGTGTTCCTGCCACTCTGCTCTTTCGAGTAGGGAATTAAATCCTGCTTTGTCAGTGACTGCTCATTGCCACAGTTTCATTGTTATTTTCTGCACTGCAACTGGGTTACATCTGACAGTTTATGATTATGACCAATATAATGATTAGCTCATCTACCTTTTGAAATGTTTCCTCCAATGAAGTTCTCACACTCCATGCTCACAGGCCAACAACCTGATGATACCAGCCTTTTCTGGATGCAAGTTCTGAAGTCCCTACTATGTCCCACGGTGACAGACAGCACCAATGTCCCCATGGTAATAGGTTTCACACCTCACTGACATTTTTACTATCGTATATCCATGGAAAGTGAATAGAAATTTCCTAACAAAACACTCCCAATTCCTGTCAGCAGTTCCAGAGAGTTGAAAGCTCTGCAGTGCACTAGTATCCATGTAAAATTCCAATCTTAACCCTCAAGTCCTCGTTTGAATGTGGATGGAGAGTACATGACGTCATTGAACTGTGAGATTACCAGAAGCAATGAAGGTGGCATCCAATGAGTGCTGGCTCCCTCAACGGGATGCAAAAGGTGACATGCTACTACCTTGGCAGAACAGAGGAGTGATTTATTCTTGGTGCTCTGGTCAATACCCATCTTGCAATTGCTTTTGTCAAATCAGATTATTTGCTCAAGATCACATTTACATTTGACGGACCTTATGCAAAAAAGTTATGCAAGCTTTGCTGTGGGTCCACATAACCCGAGTTAGAACGTAGCCTCAGTGGATATGCATCAGAAGAGTAGAATTTACTTCTGCTGCCAGTGGTTTTTCATGCCAGAGAGATCTCACTATGGAGCATTATGACTGGAGTCACCTCATTCTGAAAGAGCAACTATGTGCAGAACAATCCTACTTAAGTACCTCGGTGCTGTTGTCCTTCAGAAGATCTCCCAACACAGACATAACGTCTTTGCACAGATCACAAGGGGCACTTTTCTGAAATGAAACAATGAAAGTTAAGTACCAATACAGTCTGAAAATGATTTCCATTGGACATTTAATTCACATTCTAGAAACAGAAACACCAGCAAAAATCAGCAACAGATTAAACACAGAAGTAGAAATGCCTTTCAGAATAAGATAAACGAGTTTATCCTTCAATGTGAAATTGTTCTGAAAGACAATCTGATTCAAAGTGAAAAATCCATTACCTCTTAAACTGGACCTACCTATCTCAAACCCATTCTCTGTTGAAGTTTCCTCAGTGCATTCACCACACCAAGGAGGGGAGCAGCAATAAATTTAGCTTCAAACTTGCCATCAATAACCTTCACAATTTCCACTTGAAGGTCCACAATTCCAGCCATATTAAATCTCCAACCAGCTTTCAGTCCTTCCCAGCACCAGAGAAGCCTGACTCCAAATAATTTTAAACATTTCCAGACATGTATTATCCCATCAGCTTGTTAGGACAGACAAGATAGGCTTACTTTTGAGAATGATGAGTAGAAATTCAGTTTCAGACTATAATTTATAATCTGCGCTTTGGTCATCCCAATTATAACAGGATCGGTGAAACTGATCACAAGACTCAGGAGATAGGGACTGTTTATATAAAAAAACTCTTCACTATAGATGGTGATCAGTAATAACAATCTCAGGAAGCCAATTTATCTTCGGTAGTCATCTGAACTGTGACCAGTTTTGGATACCTTATAACAGCATGGATGTCAATACCATGGAAAGGTGCAAAAAATGACCTGCAATATAATGGCAGGCCTCTGAGACTCAAGTTACCAGATATGATAGAAGTTGGACTGATTTATACAGCAGAAGAAATGGTTAGGTGACGATTATGAGGGGTTTAAAGAGTTTAATTGGGGAAAATAATTTCCACTGGTCATTTGAGTTGATAACTAGAGGTCATAAATTTAACATAGAAGAACATAGAACAGTACAGCACAGGAACAGGCCCTTTGGCCCACGATGTTGTGCCGAACTAATTAAGGTAACAATAGCTAATCACTTCTGGCTGCACATGGTCCATATCCCTCCATTCTCTGCATATTCATGTGCCCTGTCTAAAAGCCTTTATGGTATCTGCCTCCACCACCACCCCTGGCAGTACATTCCAGGTACCTACCACTGTGTGTAAAAAAATACTTGCTTCAAATCTTTAACATTAAAATGATTTTCTTCATTTGTATTTGGTGGTGGAGGCAGATACATCGAACAGGTTCAAGGGCTTGTTGGATAGGCATATGGAGGAACGTGAGATAGAGGGATATGCGGGAGGAAGGGGTTTGGTAGTGTGAGGGTGGTCTGATGGACGGCACGACACTGTGGGCCGAAGGGCCTGTTTTGTGCTGTATGGTTCTATGGTTCTAATTACTACATATCAGAAGTATTTCACTAACCCTAAAGGTACAGGTGCTAGATTACAGAATCTGTCGTTTCCTCGAGTTGGCACAAATGCAATAGCTTCCCCTTCCTTCAAAAAAAAATTATGGTTCTAAAATACTAAAACCATCAGAGGTACACTTAGGCAAAACAAATCAGTCTGGAGCAATGTCAGAATCTTTCTCAGTTAGCCATTTAGTTTTTTCATCAACGATACCTAAACCTTCCTAAAATACTGCACCATTAAGTCTGCTAACACAGCAGCTGTGCACCTGCAAGAATGCTTGCCCACAGAAGGCAGTAGGAGATGGAGAGTATTCTGTCTGGAGGTCGGTGACTAGTGGTGTTCTACAGGGATGTGTTTTGGGACCCCTACTCTTTTTGATTTTTATAAATGACTTGGATGAGGAAGTGGAGGGATACAGTAGGTTAGTAAGTGCAGATGACACGAAGGTTGCAGGTGTTGTGGATAGTGCAGAAGGTAGTTACAACGGGATATAGACAGGATGCAAAGTTGGGTGGAGAAGTGGCAGATGGAGTTCAATCTGGAAAAGTGTGAAGTGATACACTTTGGAAGAACAAACTTGAAGGTGAAGTACAAGGTTAATGGTAGGATTCTTAGCAGTGTTGAGGAACAGAGGGCTCTTGGGGTCCAGGTTCATAGATCCCCCAAAGTTGCTGCACAAGTCGACAGGGTGGTTAAGGCCTATGGTGTGCTGGCCTTCATTAGTCGGGCGATTGAGTTCAAGAGCCACGAGGTAATGTTGTAGCTCTATAAATCTCTGGTTAGACCACACTTGTTCAGTTCTGGTCACCTCATTATAGGAAGGATGTGCAAGCTTTAGAGAGGATGCACAGGAGATTTACCAGGATGCCACCTGGAGTACAGAACGTCTTAAGAGGAAAGGCTGAGCGATCTGGGGCTTTCTGGAGTGACACAGGATGACAGGCAGCTTGATAGAGGTGTATAAGATTATGAGAGGCATAGACAGACTGGACAGCCAGCACCTTTTCCCCAGGGCGGCAATGGCTAATACCAGAGGACATCTGTTTAAGGTGAGTGGAGGAAAGTTTAGGAAGATGTCAGAAGTAGTTTTTCTCCCCACACAGAGAGTGGTGGGTGCCTGGAATGCACTGCCGGGGGAGGTGGCAGGGGCCAATACAATAGGAACTTTTAAAAGACAGATAGGCACATGGATATAAGAAAAATGGAGGGCTGTGTAGGAGGGAAGGGTTAGATTGATAGTGGAGTAGGTTTATACAGGTCCAGGCAACACTGTGGACCGAAGGGCCAGTACTGTGTTGCACTGTTCTATGTTCTTAATGCGAGATGAATCGTCATTAATTTAGTCACAGCCAATGACTCATCAATTAGAAGAAAAATGTTTCGTAGAAATATTGTTGCCATTCGGAGATAAATATATCTCCTAAATGTAGGAGGTAGCTGATTGGATTCATAATTGGCTCAGTGGTAGGAAGCAGAAGGTGATGATCGAGCGTTGTTTCTCAGACTGGAGGCCTGTGTCTAGTGGTGCCACAGGGATCGGGGCTAGGACCTTTGCTGTTTGTAATTTATATGAACGATTGGGACGTGAATGTATGAGGTACAATTAGTAAGTTTGCAGATGAGACCAAAATAGGTGGTGTTGCAGTGCAGAAGGTTATGGAAAATTACAGGGGAATCTCAATCAGCTGGGTATGTGGGCTGAGGACTGGCAAATGGCTCTCAATCTAGATAACCGTGAGGTATTGTATTTTGGGAGATCAAACCAGGGTAAGACTTATACAGTGAATGGTAGGGCCTTGGGGAGTATTATGGAACAGAGGACCTAGCAGTTACAAGTGCATGGTTTGCTGAAAGCAGTGTCTCAGGCAGATAGGGTGGTGAAGAAGGCTTTTGGCACGCTGGCTTTCATTGGTCGAGGCATCAAGTATAAGAGTTGGGAAGTTATGTTGCAGTTATACAAGATGTTGGTAAGGCTGCACTTGGAGTATTGTGTACACTTTTGGTCACCCCATTATAGGAAAGATGTTATTAAACTAGAAAGAGTGCAGAAAAGATTTACCAGGACGTTGCCTGAGTTACAATGAGAGGTTGTGTGGACTGGGACTTTAATCCCTGGAATGTAGGAGATTGAGGGGTGACCTGGGAGAGGTATACAAGATCATGAGGTGCACAGACAGGGGGAAAGCACATTATCTTTCTCCCAGGGAGGAGATGCTATAAACAAGAGAGCATCAGTTTAAGATTAGAGGCGAGAGATTTAAAATGGATATCAGGGCAGCTTCTTCATGCAAAGGGTGGTGCATATTTGGAACGAGCTGCCAGAAATAGTGGTTGAGGTGGGCACATTAGCAACATTTAAAAGCCATCTAGATAAGTACATGGATAGGAGAGGTTTAGAGGGCTATGGGCCAAATGCAGGCAGATGGGACTAGCTCACTGAGCAACACACTCGGCATGGATGAGTTGGGCCGAAGGGCCTGTTTCCGTGCTGTAACACTCTATGACCCTAAGAAATCAAGAGTTTCTCCAGTACAATTGAGAAAACGTTTCTAGGTAAAATGGGAACTATTGCATTAACTGTTCACATTATGCTTACCAGCAGGACCTGGTTACACTGAATTCAGAGTCTTGTGGCTTTGTTTAAAAGGAACTCAGTTTCTGGATTGTGCAGTAAAAGCCACCAGGGCCAGGGAGCTCTGGATCAAGTATTTTCTTCATACTATAGGCCAGTACATCCCCAAATTCAAAAGAGCCATGTCACATTTGATTGCAGATTGCTGCTGATGCTGCCTTATATTCTTGGCAAATCTGCTGTTGCCTGAAGTGGTGGCAGGCTTCTCAATGAACAGATACAGACCTTGCATAGACCATATTCCCACAATAAGGCTTGGTTGGATATACCAGAAAATTTTCTTCAGTTTAAACATGCCAAATAATTTCAGCAAAATCTTCAGAGAATAGTCAGGCCCTTTCATGCTAACTGTGATGCCGATCTTTGCTAATCCCATTTGGCTGCTTTAGGCCCACATCCCTCTACTACTTTCTTGTCCAGATGCCTTTTAAACTTTGTCATTGTATCTGACTCCACTATGTTCTCCGGCAGCTCCTTCCACATATTCACGACCGTGTGTGTGAAAAATTTACCCCTCAGAAGTTTCTCCCCTTTCACCTTAGACCTGTGTCCTCTAGTTTTAGATTCCCCTGCTGTGGAAAAAAAGATCCTGACTATGTTTCATAGGCAAATTCTTTCCTGACTAACCTACTCCATCATTTAATAAGATCACAGCTAATCTTATTGCAACCTCAAATATCATTAAAATGCCTGCCACTGCTGATCCAGCATGTTATCTTTTAATCTATCTGCCCAACGAACCTTAACCAACTGTGCTCTCATTCTACTGTAATCCCCTTCAAATTTAGGATGTTAGATGAACAAACAACAAGATGCTGGAGGAACTCAGCAAGGCCAGTGGCATCCGTGGAGAAAAGCAGGCGGTCAGGACCCTTCTTCATGACTGAAGATAGGAAAAGGGGAAGCCCAATATATAGGAGGGAAAAGCAGAGCAGTGATAGGTGCACAAAAGAGGGGAGGTGGGTTAGGCACAAGGTAGATACAGGTAAGAGCAGTGATAGGCGGGGGAGGAGGGGAGAGCAGATCCACCAGGGGATGGGTCAAAGGTAAGGAGGCAGGCACCCCATGGGGAGAGAGGTGATAAAAAAATAAGCAAGCAGAGAAAAAGATAGGCTAGGAAAGGGAAGAAAAGAAGCAGCATATGTTTGGGGGGGGGGGGGGTGCAGTTTGGTTTACTTAAAGTGAGAGAATTTGATGTTCATGCCATTAGGCTGTAAGGTCCCAAGACGGAAAACGAGGTGCTGTTCCTCCAGTTTGCACTTGGACTTCTCCTGGCAGTGGAGGAGGCCGAGGACTGACATATCAGTGACGGAGTGGGAGGGGGAGTTGAAGTGACTGGTAACGGGGAGATGCAGATTGTGGTTATGGACTGAGCACAGGTGCGCTATGAAACTGCCACCTAGTTTGTATTTGGTCTCACCAATGTAGAAGAGGCCACACTTGGACCATTCAATCCAGTAGATGATATTAATGGAGGTGCAGGTAAATCTCTCTCACCTGAATGGACAGTTTGGGTCCCTGGATGGAGGTGGTGTAGGGGCAGGTATCAAACCTATGGCGGGGGCAGTGGAAAGTCCCAGAGGTGAGAGCGGGATGGGTGGGGAGGGAGGGAGGAGTGCACTAGGGAGTCGCGGAGAGAGCAGTCCCTTCGGAAGGCAGAAAGGGGTTCGGAGGGGAAGGTATGCTTGGTAGCAGGGTCCCGTTGGAGATGGCCGAATGGTGGAGAATGATATGTTGGATACACAGGCTGGTGGGATAAAATGTGAGGACAAGGGGGACCCTATCCCTGTTGGGTCTGGGAGGGGTGGGGGTGAGAGCAGAGGTAGGAGAAATGGCAGAGGTACGGGCAGGGGGGGACGTCTTGGTGAGTGAAGAAGTTGGAGTCTCGGATGTCCTGGAGTGGAAAGCCTCAGCAAGGGAGCAGATGCGGTGGAGGTGGAGAAATTGAGAAAGGGATCGCGTCCTTGCAAGGGACAGGGTGGGAGGAGCTGTAATCAAGGTAGCTGTGGGTGTCAGTGGGTTTGTCGATGATGTTGGTGGATAAAGAATCTCCTGAGATGGAGAGATCAAGGAAGGAGAGACAGGTATCAGAGATAGTCCAAGTGAATTGGAGAGCCAGGTGAAAATTAGTGGCGAAACTTATGAAACTGTTGAGTTCCGCATGGGTACAAGAGGTGGCACCAATGCAGTCATAAATATAGCGGAGAAAGAGTTGAGGAATGGGGCCGGAGTAGGCTTGGAACACACCCTTGGTCTTTCAGAAGTGAGAGGAATCGAAAAAAAAGCTGTTTAGAGTGAGGACAAGTTCAGCCAGGCGGAGGAGAGTGTTAGTGGAAGGGGACTGGTTCTGTCTCTGGTCAAGAAAGAAGCAGAGGGTGGTGAGGCCATCATGATGGGAAATGGAGGTATCTAGGGACTGGACATCCATGGTGAAGATGAGGTTGTGTGTGCTGGAGAACTTAAAGTTATGGAACAGTTGGAGAGCGTTTGAGGTGTCACAGATGTAGGTGGGAAGGGATTGATCGGGGGACAGAATAGTGTCCAGGTACAAGGATACGAGCTCAGTGGGGCAAGATCACGTGGAGACAAAAGGTCTGGTGGGATGGTCCCTCTTGTCAGGATTGGTGCGGACGGAGCGGAGAGCAGAGCTTTCAGAAGGGGTGAGGTTGGAGTGGGTGAGGGGGGCAGAAAAGTCAAGACGGCTGATGTCGTGCTGACAGTTGGCTATGAACAGGTCCAGGGGAGGTAACAGGCCCGATGGGGGAGTCCAGGTGGAAGATTAGGGCTGGGAGGTGGGGGGGAAATGGGTCATCAGAAGGGGGAAGAGGGCTCCTTATCGAAGAAAGTACAGCGGCAGCAGAGAAAGAGCTTGGCATCATGGTGGGGTCGGAATTCATTGAGGTGGGGGATGTAGAAGGTACAAAGTTGAGGCCTTTGCTGAGAACAGACCGCTCAGCCTCAGCGAGGCAGAGGTCGGGGCAATGGTAAAGAACCAGCAGGGGTTACAGTTGGAGCCAGAGGAGGAAGGGCGGGTGGGGGCATAGAGGGGCTGGGCTGGTGAGAGGAAAGGAGAGGGGTTGGGAGTGGTACGGGGTAAAGAGTGGGATGAAGGATAGGAGGTGGACGAGACGGGGAGCAGGAGGAGTGGTCAGGGTAGAGGGAGGGGATAAGGGGGATTGGGAGTGGTCTGGAGGAGGTACAAGGTGGGATGCAGAATTAGAGGTAGGTGGGGGAAGATGCAGAAGGCGATGCCTGGAGCATCCGCAGTCCTTTGTTAGTTTCAGACCTGTTTTTCACCCTCAAACTGAAATTTAAATTCCAACGTCCGATGCAAATGTTATCATTCTTTCAGTGCATTACACAAGATCAAATCTAAAATAGACTGCTCTCTGGTTGGGTCCTAAATGTTTTGATCCATGGTACCATTTCAAATAACGATAAACTCATCCTCAAGGCTATACTTGCCAATTTGATTTGTCCCACCATAGGTCATACAACAGTACAGCACAGGAGCAGGCCCTTCGGCCCACGATGTCTGTGCCAACCATGAAGGCAAATTAAACTAATCCCATCTGCCTGCACGTGGTCTGTATCCTTCTATTCCCTACCTGTTCATGTGCCTGTCTAAATACCTCTTAAACGTTGCTATTGTATCTGTTTCCACATCTCCACAGGCAGCAAATTCCTGGCACCTGTCATCTCTGTTAAAAAAAACTTGCCTTGTAATCTTCTTTAAAAACATCCCCTCACCCCAGAGCTATGCGCTCTAGTATTTGACATTTCCATTCAGGGTAAAAGACTCTCACTATCTACCCTATTTATGCCTCTCATAATTTTATAAACTTCTATCAGGTCACAGCATCTGACAGTCCACAGAAAACAATCTAAGTTTGTCCAAATTCTTCTTATAGCTAATGCACTCCAATCCAGGCAACATCTTATTGAACCTCTTGGTGAAGCTTGAAGCTGTAATTTTGATGCACTAAAAAAATAACATATCACGTATCATCAGCTGACATATTTCCTCTTGCTGCAGCTGCCAAGGTGCTTCAGTCACAACTCAGAGAAGCACCAGGTTGTTCTCTCAGGCTCCTGCCCCAGTACTCCACGGAAAAAACTTGATTTCGGCAGACATTTTGTTAAAAGTTACAGAAAGGTTTTTCCCAACCTTAGCGACCAAGTCAACAATAATGGCTCTCCTTTTATCGTTCTGGCACCATTATTTCTGGTGTCTTAGAAGGGCTTGTACTTAGACCCTTCTATTTTTTTTTATCTTTACAAAGCCACTCAGCAACATTGGAAAAAAGTGAAAGTTTCCACTAGCACCTTCCACCTTTGCCTCATCCCCAACTCTCCATTCTTCCACTATCTGACAACTAGCAACGGATGAGCAAAAATGCCCTGACTACGTACAAGGAAAACTGAAGCTACTGTGTCTTCCGTCCACATCACAAACTTTATTGCTCTATTTCCGAATTGCCTGAAGGTGAATCAGGCTGTAAGCGACCTCTGTGTTAAGTTAAATCGCAAGTTGAGTTTCAGACCTCACACAATTATCATCACTGTGTTCATCTGTCCACCTCCAAAACATCATACGTTACGCTACCTCTGATAATTAAAGAACATGAAGGCCAAGGAAAATGAAAAAATGCAGATATCATATCGCAGGTTGCGTAAGGCAACCTGGGACATTCAGATAAGGAATTACTTTAGAAGATCAACATTGTATTGTATTTACCATTTGTGATGCAAAGAATCATCCCAATACAGTTTTCAAGTATATAATGCATTTTAGTCCCAGTAAGCTGTAGAAAAAAATTGATGTTTTGCCAATTGACCTCTAATCACTCCAGCTTCTGATCGTTATCTAAATTGGCAACTGAATTGATGCACTTTGGACTAATACATTTGTTGATCCCATCAGTAACTGAAAGCAAATTTCACCAGAACCAATCACTTATTATTCAACAACTTTGTGAACTGCTCATTCAGCATGCACAGCTTGTGACTGACAGGGTAACTGCGGACAGCTTTCTCACCAACTTACCACCGTTGGTTGTCTCCAAACATTCTGCTGACAGTGCTTTACAGCTCCACACTCCGAGGCAGTCTTCACATCCTGACACCAAAATGGTGGCCCCTTCCACGCATCGCTCCTGTTCTAAGAAAGGCTTGGCCACAGCTGCCAAGAGAAAAAAAGACAAATAATTTGTAATCCACTTTGTCATTACTGAACTAACATGAACCTGGGCCAAGATTCCAAACCCAGAGGTGCGCAAGTTCCAATTCAATGGAACCTTCTGAATCTGAGGAATGTTGGAAAATTAAAACCAATGCACCAGCTGCCTCACTAGTCACTTGCTTCGAGATCCTAGGATGAAATCCATCAGGCCCCAAGAACTTGTCAGCGCACAGCTCTAACAAGTTACTCAGTATCGCCTTCCTCGTGATAATTTTCCTCTCCCTTCCAATTCAAGTTAAGTCAACTTTATTGTCATGTGCACAAGTACAGTGAGGTACAGGTACAATGAAAAACTTGCTTGGAGCAGCATCACAGGCATGTAGATTCAGACAACAACACAAAGAACATAAGCTATACATAAATTATACAGAATTGTGTCATCAAACACTCCAACAAACTTCTGCAGATGTATTTTTCACAGTATCCGGACCAGTTGAATCATGGTCTGGGACGGCAATTCCAACGTGCAGGAATGCATGAAAACTGCAGAGGGTAGTGGGACTCAGTCCAATACATCACAGGCACATCCCTTCCCACCATCAGTAGGGTATCTATGTGAGGAGCTACCTCAAAAAGACAACATTTATTATCAAAAATCCCTACTATCCAGGCCATGCCATCTTCTCACAGCTACCATCGAGCAGGAGGTACATATAGAAAGAATGTGGCAGCTTTAGAGAGGGTGCAGAGGAGATTTACCAGGATGTTGCCTGGATTGGAGAGCATGTCTTATGAGGATAGGTTGAGCAAGGTGGCGCTTTTCTCTTTGGAGAGGAGGAGGATGAGAGGTGACTTGATAGAGGTGTACAAGATGATAAGAGGCATAGATCGAGTGGACAGTCAGAGATTTTTTCCCAGTGCGACAATGGCTAACACGAGGGGACATAATTTTAAGGTGATTGGAGGAAGGTATAAGGGGGATGTCAGTGGTAAGTTTTTTTTACACAGAGAGTGGTGGGTGCGTGGAACGCACTGCCGGCAGAGGTTGTGGGGGCAGATACATTAGGGACATTTAAGAGACTCTTAGATAGACACATGAATGATAGAAAAGTAGGGGGCTATGTGGGAGGGAAGGGTTAGATAGATCTTAGAGCAGGATAAGATGTCGGCACAACATTGTGGGCCAAAGGGCCTGTACTGTGCTGTAGTGTTCTATGTTAAGCCTGAAGTCCCACAGCACCAGGTTCAAGAACAGTCCTTCAACCATTTGGTTCTTGAACCAACCTGCACAACCCTAATCACTACCTCAGTATAGCAACACCATAGCCACTTTGCACTACCATGACCTTTCTTTTTGTTCTAATTGTGTTCTTTCTTGTCATATAATTTTGGATAATTTATGTTTTTCTTCTGAATGTTGTGTATCTGATGCTGTGATGCCGCTGCAGGTACGTTTCTCATTGCTCCTGTGCGTACATGTACTTGTGTAGATGACAATAAACTTGAGTTTGAATTGTACAAGATAGTGAAAAAAAGTGTGCAAAACAAGACACTAGTGCAAAGAAAACCCACAATCAAGTCCACAGTAGTGCAAAAGGTGGTCCACAGTGTTCTGCTGCTAAGATCGGGTTGTGTGGGTCCATTCAAGAACCTGATGGTTGTAGGAAGTAGCTGTTCCCGAACCTGGTGGTGTGGAACATCAATTTATAGCTATTTCTGGGATGTTAGGGTCACCTTATGATTTAAATAACTTTGAAGCCAAAATGATATAGGCTGAAGTATCAAATTAAGCAGACAAATTGCAAAAACTTGTTTCACTTTCCAGAAAGTTGAGGAAGTTTAAAAATGAAAGAAATATTCAAGAAGGTAGATAAAGAGTTTCTGTGTCTAAGAGCGAGACTCCAGAACGGTCTGTTAACTCCCTGCTGCCAGGGTTCTGGGATTTTTCAGATTGGGTACAGAATATTCTGAAGAGGGTAGAGAGAACAGCAGAGGTCATAGTGCAGATTGGAACTAACAATATAGGTAGAAAGAGGGATGAGATCCTGCAAAGTGAGTTTAGGGAGGGAGCAGAAGGTATAAAAGCAGGATGTCTAAAGTCTTAATCTCAGGATTACTCCACTCAAGTGCTAACGAGGGCAGAAAGAGAAAATAGGACACAAGAAGACGTGGATAAAGAGCAGGTGCAGGAAGGAGGGTTTTTAGGTACTTGGATCATTAGGATTGCTTCTGGGATTGGTGGGACCTGTACAAGAAGGGTTACAGCTTAAAGTGGAATGGGACCAATATCCTTGCAGGGAGGTTTGCTCACCCTGCTCGGGAGGGTTTAAGCTAATTTGGCAGTTGAGTGGGAAGCATCGTAGCAGTGCACTGGGTGGGGAGATTGACTGAAATGAAGAGGATAAATCAAGCAAGTCCAGTGGGAAGAGCCGACAGATGCAGGTTAGGGAGTGCTGCATTTACTTTAATGTATTTACTGCTCAACTGCATTTACTTTAATGCAAGAAGCCTCACAGGTAAGTCAGATGAGCTAAGAGTGTGGATCACCACTTGGAATTATAACATTATTGCAATCACAGAAACATGGTTAACAGAAGAGCAGGAATGGCAGCTTAATGTTCCGTGAGATAGAAAGTTTCAGATGTGGCAGAGGGTAATATGGGGGCGCAGTCACAATACACAATACATAAAGGAGGGATCATTCAATGAAACAATATGAGAAGCTGGGAAGAAGGGAGTGGTGATCACTTTGCTGGGGTTATATTATAGGCTACTAGAAACTGGGAAACACTATGCATGTTCATTCCATGCAAGCATTCCTGGAAAGGTCCACAGATTCTGGCTGCAAAACTATTAAAGATCTAGAAGTAGATAAATATGTACTTCTGGGAAAGACCCATATAAAACTAAAGCTACTAGACTTGGGGTGCAGGTTGAAGTGGAAGAGATAAGACCGATCAAAGGATGAAAACAGGTAGAAAATAAGCACAAGTAGAAAGGCATACTTCAAAACACAGCAGAGCCAAGATTCAACACATTTTAAACTGAATTTGCAGTAAGTTTACACAAAGTAAAGCCCAAATTGCCACAGCACCAGGTCCTAGTAAATTCTGTGTCCATTAGCACAAACATAAACCAAACACCAACAACCTAGATGGGCACAGATTCAATTTTAGGTTAAAATCGGTTTCTTTAAAGTTCTTAGTTGGAATGACAATGCAGAAAACAAGGAAACATTTCCACCCCCAGTGAACACAATTCAGCATGTTTTAATAGTGCACACTCCAGTTTTAGTACCATGGATTGCTTGATGTCAAAAAACCCTGGTGTAGTTAAAAAGGTTGAATAAGTACAGCCATTATGTTGGAAAAAGACTGAAAAGCTCGCTAATTTCTCAACGTAATGCCTCAGCCCACACAAAGTTGCAAGCAACAAATGATTTACTTGTACTGTGCTGATTCAGCACAAAGAACAATTACAAGAATGGGAACAAAAAGCTGGAACTGGCCGGCACTCTGGAGAGCAGAGTCACATGCAAGTGACCACATATTCACATGATCAAACAAAACAGCAGATCACATCACAGGGCAGGATTACTCACCAAGCTTGACATTTAATCTACTTGCAAGAGCTTTACAACCCTCTCCAAACTGCTTGAAAATACACAAGTCATCAGTTTCAGTTCCCATCGAAAACTCTCTTCCTTTATTAGTAATTCCTCCTCCAAACAAGTTCAGAAAGTGGGAGAAGAAATGGGCTTTCACAGCCCTGGAGCAATGACAATACTAAGGCTTCAGCCTACTGCATGGAGAGAAGCCAGTTACCTGGAATTGGGAGAAAAGGTCCCAAGCATTGTTTATTTTATGAAAACACTTCTGGGATGTGGATGCTGCGTGGAAAGCCAGCATTTATTTGGTGCATTCCAGACTCCAACCATCCTGTGGACAGAAAGGATTTCTCCTCAGATCCCCTCTAAGCTTCTTACTCCTAACCCTAAATCTATGCCCTCTAGTTTTAGTCACCTCTGCTATGGAGAAAAAGTTTCCTATTATCTACCCTATGTCCCTCATAATTTTGTATACCTCTATCAGTCTTGGGTGGATAGAAGGAAAATGATCAGTATCATCCTGCAGCCGATCCTATCACTATGTGTCATCTGCAATCTTGCTAATTGTACCTCCCGCATTCATTTTAATACATTTAAAGCAAACAATAAGGATCTCGGATCCCATAACACACTGGTCACAAGCTTCCAATCACAAAAACAACCCCGCACCATCACCCTTTGCCTCCCAATACTACAGAAATTTTGGATCCAATTTTCCAACTGGCTTTGGATCCCAAAGACTCTAAAATGTTGGACCATTTTCTCATGTGGGACCCTGTAACAGCTTACCGCAGTGCACGTAGATTGGATCAACCACACTACCTTCATCAATTCAAGAAGCAAACAGTAAAATTGAATGAAATTAGCCAGTAGCTCCAGATAAGACTGAAGGGCAATTACCAACAAAGCAACACATCAGTTTATCAATCCTTTAGAACAAGCTATTTAAACATAGAACACTACAGCACAGTACAGGCCCTTCAGTGCACAATGTTGTGCCGACATTTTATCCTGCTCTAAGATCTATCTAACCCTGCTTCCCACATAGCCCTCCATTTTTCTATCATTTATGTGTCTAAGAGTCTCTTAAATGTCCCTAATGTATCTGCCCCCACAACCACACCCAGCAGTGCGTTCTACGCACCCACCACTCTGTGTACCCCTGACACCCCCCCTTATATCTTCCTCCAATCACTTTAAATTATGTCCCCTCACGTTAGCCATTGTCGCCCTGGGAAAAAGTCTCTGACTGTCCACTCGATCTATGCCTCTTATCATCTTGTACACCTCTATCAAGTCACCTCTCATCCTCCTCCTCTCCAAAGAGAAAAGCCCCAGCTCACTCAACCTATTTATTAAAGAACTTCGGTGATGTTAACATTCCTGGAGCAACAAACAATCTGCTGGAGGAACTCAGCGGGTCAAGCAGCATCTGTGAGAGGAAAGGAATTGTCTATGTTTCGACACCCTGCATCCGACCCAAAATAGTGTAGATGGGCAAAAAGGTCAGCATGGACATCATGGGCCAAATGGCCCGTTTCTGTGCTGTACAACCCTATGACTATGGCTCCAATACTTTTCTCAGTCTTTCTCACTGCAACGTTGTATCTCACAGACAAGATTCCAACTGAGGCAGAGCTTATCTACAGGACAAATAGAAAACTGTTCAATCTATATTGCCTGCATTATAGATCTAAGGTCACGTCAGCCTCTGTTAGCAAGCTGCAGTACATTGACGAGGCCTGTGTGCATGTTGTGTCCGTTTGGAGGCTGAGCTCCAAGTCGTCATCAACTTGTTCCCTGAATCATTCAAGAGAACAGAACCTTCAAATCTGCAAAAGAAGGACCTCTACCAACTTGTCCCTGTTATGCCACGTTACTGGCTCCCACTCCCCAACTTCATATGTTCAAAGATCAAGATCTCAAACTTGGCACGAAGCTCACGATCTACCAGACATCAGTGACTGCTGCCCTCCCATACAATTCAGAGACATGGATACCTACAGTAGGCACTTCAAAACACTGGAGAGATACCACCAACGTGGCTCCACAAAACTCTCCAAATCCCCTGGCAAGACAAATGTACCTAACCAATGTTCTCTCCCAGACCAACATCCCCACCACAGAAGGCTGGGTCATGTTGCTCAAATGCACAAGAATGGGATAGAGGTGGTGGAAGGAGAGGAGGGGGAGTTGTATTTCTGATGAAGGAGAACATCACGGCAGTGGTCTGAGATGGAATTACTGAAGGATCGTCTAGTGAGGCTTTATGGGTGGAGGCAAGAAGAAGATGGTCACCTTGTTGGGATTATATTAAAGGCCCCCCAATTGTGAATGAGAATTAGAGGAACAAATATGCTGAGAGATTGCATAAAGTTACAAGAATAATAGGGTTGTCATAGTAGGGGATTTTAACCATCCTAACATAGACTGGGACTGCCACAGTGGTAAGGGCTTAGATGGGGTGGAACCTGTTAACTGTGCTCAGGAAAATTTCCTTAGACAATATATAGAAAGCCCAACTAGAGAGAGGGCAAAGCTTGACCTACTCTTGGGAAATGGGGCAGGACAAGTGACTGAGGTGACAGTGGGGGAGCACTTTGGGACCAGTGACCATCATTCTATTAGTTTTAAATTATGGATGTGACAGATTTAGTCCACAAGTTAAAGTTCTAAATTGGGGGCAAGGTAAAATTTGACAGTATTAGACAGGAACTTGCAAAAATTAATTGGAGTAGATTGTTTGTAGGCAAAGGGACATCTGGAAAGTGGGAGACTTTTAAAAAGTGAGATATTGAGAGTCCATGATGTGCATGTTCCTGTTAGGGTGAAGGGCAAGGCTGCAGGAGTAGGGAACCCTGGATGATGAAGGATATCAAGGGTCTGGTCAGGAAAAAGGAGGCATGGCTCAGGTACAGGCAGCTGGGATCAAGTGAATCCCTGGAGGAGTATAGGGAAGCAGGAATGTGCTCAAGTAGGAAATCAGAAGGGCAAAAAGGGGGCATAAGATCGCTTCAGCAGAGAAGATTAAGGAGAATCCAAAGAGATTTTAAGTATATTAAAGGAAAGAGTAATAAGAGAGAGAGAACAGGGCCCCTCAAAGACCAAAGTGGACATCCTTGTGTGGAGCCACAGGAGATGGGCGAGGTCCTCAATGAATATTTCTTCTCTGTTTTTACCGTGGAGAAGGACATGAAGATTTTGGACCTTGAGATAGTTAATGGGGATGCCTTGGGGATGGTCCACATTACAGCAGAGGAGGTATTCGATGTCTTACAACATATGAATGTAGATAAATCTCCAGTGCCTGATCAGGAATACCCAAGAACACTGTGGGAAGTTGTAGAAGAAATTATAGGAGCCCTGGCTGAGATAGATGCATCATCATTAGTGATGGGTGAAGTGCTGGAAGACTGGAGGGTGGCGAATGTTGTGCCTTTATTTAAGAAGGGCTGCAAAGTAAAACCTGGGAACTACAGACCAGTAAGCCTAACATTCGGCGGCAGGGAAGTTAATGGGAGGGATTCTGAGGGCTAAGATTTGGAAAGGCAGGGTTGACTAGGGATAGCCTGCACGGTTTTGTGGATGGGAAATCGTGTCTCATGACCTTAACTGAATTTTTTTTGAAGAAGTAACCAAGAAGGTCAATGAGGGCAGGGCAGTAGATTTAGTCTATATGGACTTCAGTAAGGTCTTTGATAAGGTTCCGCATGGCAGGCTGCTATGGAAAGTTAGATCACATGGGATCCAGGGAGAGCTGGCTAAGTGGATACAGAACTGGCTTGACGGTAGGAAGATGGTAGCAGAGGGTGATGGTGGAAGGTTGTTTCTCGGACTGGAGACCCATGACTAGTGGTGTGCCTCAGGGGTCAGTGCTGGGTCCATTGCTATTTGTCATCTATATCAATAATTTGGGTGAGAATGTACAAGGCACGGTTAGTAAGTTTGCAGATGACACTAAAATAGGTGGTGTCATTGGCAGTGAAGCTGTTTATCAGGATTTACAGAGGGATCTTGATCAGTTGGGTAAGTGGGCCAAAAAATGGCAAATGGAGTTTAATTCGGATAAGTGCGAGGTGTTGCATTTTGGGAAGACAAATCAGGGTAGGGCATTCACAGTGAACGGTAGAGCCCTGGGGAGTGTTGTACAACAGAGGGATCTAAGAGCACAAGTACATGATTCCCTGAAAGTGGCATCACAAGTAGACAGGGTGGTGAAGAAAGCATTTGGTATGCTGGCCTTTGTCAGTCAGGGCATTAAGTATAGAAGTTGAAATGTTATGTTGCAGTTGTACAAGATGTTGGTGAGGCCACATTTGGAATATTGTGTTCAGTTTTAGTTATCCTGCTGTAGGAAAGGTGTCAATTCAGTTGGAAAGAGTGCAGAGATTTATGAGGACGTTGCTGGGATTCAAGGGACTGAGCTATGGAGAGAGGTTGAGTAGCTTGTGACTTCTCAGCAGAATGTAGGAGAATGAGGGGTGATCTTAACGGAGATGTATAAAACCACGAGGGGCAGAGATAGGGCCAATGCACAGTCTTTTTCCCCACAGTTGGGGAATCAAGAACTAGAGAGCACAAGTTGTAAGCTGAGAGGGGAAAGATTTAATAGGAACCCGAGGGGCAACGTTTTCACCCAGAGGGTGGTCAATATGTGGAATGAACAGGCAATGGTTGAGGCAGGTACGTTAACAACATTTAAGAGGTACTTGGATGGGTACATTCATAGGAAAGGTTCAGAAGGTTACGGGCCAAGCAGGACTAGCTTAGATGGGAACCTTGGTTTGTATGGACCAGTTGGGTTGAAGAGCCTGTTTCTGTGCTGTATGACCCTGTCACAGCAAGATCTTAACAGGATGTCAGAGGAAACTATTCAAGGATGTTCTCAAACTGTCCTTGAAAAATGTAACACCCTCACCAACATGAGAATCCCTGGCCTAAGATTGCTCAAAACAGAGCCGCATCTGGGGCACTGTCTTGTCATTGGAGCATAAGTGATCAGTAAATGGCAGAAGCAGCCCATCATTTCCCACACTGTCAAGCCCCAGATGTGGCAGTCTGAGAGTCCCACATTGGCTTCATCAACCACATCAGCACTCACAGGATTAGAGTGGAACCATGTCATCTTTTATCTTCAGAGACCATCACGGAGATTCAAATGGTTTTTAATAATTCTCTTGTAATAAGACACAAAACAGCTCATATCCACTCATACTGCATTTCCCTTTTAATAACGAGTTTCTAAAAAAAAAGCAAATCAGTTTAAAGAGTTGCAGGCACAAGAGATTGCAGATGTTGGAATCAGGAGCAACAAACAATCTTCTGGGTGAACTCAAGTGAGTCAAACAGTATCTGTGGGGGGAAAGGAACTGTCAATGTTTCTGGCTGAAACCCTGCATCAGGACCGTTCTAACATAAATGTTTAAATTCATTCACTGTAATGAATTACTCAGCTTAGGGTTGTTGAATGGGTTGGGATTCTACTGATTGGAATATAGAAGAGTAAGAGGCAATATTACTTAAACATACAACTTTTTATGGGTTTAGTCAGAGTAAATGCTGAATGTTCTCTTTCATGGTGGAGTTCAAAACAGAGGTTATGGTCTCAGAATAAGAGCATGCCTATTTAAAACTGAAATAAGGAAGAATGTGGGTTGCAGGTGTTTGAAACTCCTTGTCTCACAGCCTTTGGAACAGACTCCTTCAGTATAATTAAGGCTCAGGTTTTTAATCGCTAAGGGAATTCAAGGATTATGGAGAAAGGTCAGGAAAATGGATTTGAACAATGTTAGATCAGACATGATCCTACTGAACAGCTGAGCAAACTTGGTGCTTCTTATGGAAACATGCTTTCCATGTCCACCTGTCAAGACCCCTCAGGAACTTACACAGTTTAATCAAGATGCCTATCACTTCTAAACTCCAGTAGATACCAGCTGAGACCATCCAACTTTTCCTAACAAAACAACAGCCATTCTGGGCACGATTAATAAACTTTCTACAAACAGCCTCCAATGTGTTAATATCCTTCCTAAAATAAGGAGACCAAAACTATACACCAGTACTGCAGATGTGGTCCCACAAATACCCTGTGTAAGTGAAGCAAAACCTTCCTACTTTTGTATTCAAACTAACGATAACATCGTTGGTATCCAAATTTGCTGTACTGATTTGCCTTTTGCAAATCATGCAATACAACACCCAGATACCTCTCCAATATCTCAACATTTAGATTCTTAAACTTTTCCTGTCATGGACAATTCACACGTCCTCACATTATACTCTATTTGACAAACCTTTGCCCACTCACTAAACCCATCCCTTTGTAGCCCCTATGCTTTCTTCACAACTTACTTTCCTACCCATCACTTATCAGCGACTTTACCAGTTCATTTCTATAGCATGTAAAACACTGAGATCCCATCTTACCAGCAGAACTTAACCCATTTAAGCCTGCTCTCTGCAACACCGACGACCAGACCATCTGCTCCCCACGGGATGGTGGAACCAGCAGACCGTCACAGGCAGGGCCAGGGACTCGCCAGAAACGATTCTGCTGCAGGAGGGGGTGCGGGTGGGTGCCGTCAACCGGTCTCACCGTGAGGGGCAGGCGGAGGGCAGCTCACTGCGGCTCTCCGGGCCGGGGGGGGGGAGGGAGGGGGGGGGGGGGAGGGAGGGGGGAGGGGGGGGGAGGGAGGGGGGAGGGGGGGGGGGAGGGGGGAGGGGGGAGGGGGGGGGAGGGAGGGGGGGGGAGGGGGAGGGGGGGGGAGGGGGAGGGGGGAGGGAGCGGCGGCTCCGGGCCGGGGGGGGGGGAGGGAGCAGCGGCGGCGGCGGCGGCTCCAGGCCGGGGGGGGGGAGGGGAGAGGGAGCGGGCGGCTCCGGGCCAGGGGGGGGGGGGAGAGGGAGCGGCGGCTCCGGGCCGGGGGGGGGGGGGGGAGAGGGAGCGGCGGCTCCGGGCCGGGGGGGGGGGGGGGGAGAGGGAGCGGCGGTTCCGGGCCGGGGGGGGGGGGGAGAGGGAGCGGCGGCTCCGGGCCGGGGGGGGGGGGGGGGAGAGGGAGCGGCGGCTCCGGGCCGGGGGGGGGGGGGGGAGAGGGAGCGGCGGCTCCGGGCCGGGGGGGGGGGGGAGAGGGAGCGGCGGCTCCGGGCCGGGGGGGGGGGGGAGAGGGAGCGGCGGCTCCGGGCCGGGGGGGGGGGGGAGAGAGGGAGCGGCGGCTCCGGGCCGGGGGGGGGGGAAAGGGAGCGGCGGCTCCGGGCCGGGGGGGGGGGGGGAGAGGGAGCGGCGGCTCCGGGCCGGGGGGGGGGGGGGGGAGAGGGAGCGGCGGCTCCGGGCCGGGGGGGGGGGGGGAGAGGGAGCGGCGGCTCCGGGCCGGGGGGGGGGGGAGAGGGAGCGGCGGCTCCGGGCCGGGGGGGGGGGGGGAGAGGGAGCGGCGGCTCCGGGCCGGGGGGGGGGGGGGGAGAGGGAGCGGCGGCTCCGGGCCGGGGGGGGGGGAGAGGGAGCGGCGGCTCCGGGCCGGGGGGGGGGGGGGAGAGGGAGCGGCGGCTCCGGGCCGGGGGGGGGGGAGAGGGAGCGGCGGCTCCGGGCCGGGGGGGAGGGAGGGAGCAGCGGCGGCGGCGGCTCCGGGCCGGGGGGGGGGGGGGAAAAGGGAGCGGCGGCGGCGGCTCCGGGCGCTCCCACCCCTGGGGTCGACTCGGGAAACTGTCCCCTTGGCCCGGCCCCACCTCGGCCGCAGGATTATTCCCCGCAGACCCCGCTCCCGCTCCCCCCGCAGACCCCGCTCCCGCTCCCCCCGCTCCCCCCGCTCCCCCCCCCCCCCCCCCCCGCAGACCCCGCTCCCCGCTCCCACCTGCGCCCAGACACAGAGCTGCGATCAGAACCGCCGCCATCTCGCCGCCCGTCTTCGGTGTGGTGACCGCCCGAGCGGCAGCAGCGCCCCTACCGGCGCGGAGGACCGACGGCAGCTGCTCCTCCCAGTGCAGGGAGAGGCGAGCGTTCCCCCGCCCACCGCCCTGCATTGCACGGCCCCTCGGTCCGGGCGGTGACTCGCTTCCCTGTGGGACCGGGGTGGGCCATGAGGCCAGTGTGAAAATTACAAACTGTGTCACAGAAGGGCGGGTAGTTTGGGAGGTGGCGCCCGTCCTCTGCTGCTTACACAGGGCTCCTGTGTGCTCCTGAGCAGGAGTCGGCCACCCCGCCCTACACACCTCTCCCACTGTTCCCTCCGATCATGACTGCTGTGCCCCGCACCTCATCGCCTGCTATGTGCCAGTTCACTTGTAACCTTCAGTTCCCGGATCTTTCAAAAATGTATCTACTTCCCCAAACATCAGCCCACCAGGGCAGGGAATCCCAGAGATGGTTGTCGTTTATCTTTTCTACATATTACAATTTGATGCTAACATATCGCCATCATAAGGACAGTTGACCACACCATCCTGCTCCAACTGCACTTGGCTGATCCCCACTCACTCAGCTTCTATATATATCCAACTGAAGCCTCTTTACATTTTCCTATATCCTCATAATTCAGTGAAGTTTACTGTCATCAGCGGACTTCGAAATATGACATTTGGTCCTCTCAGTCAAGTCACTAACAGAGATCATAACCCTGCCAACCTGAGGTGGTTGTTCTGATGCAGGGGCTTGACACAAAATGTCAACAATTCTTTTCCCCCACAGATGCTGCCTGACCCGTGAGTTCCTCCAGCAGTTTGTTTTTTGCTCGGATTCCAGCGTCTGCAGCCTCCTTCTCCAGCCTGAGAAGAATCTGTTTACTCCCACTCTTTGCTTTCTGTTCAATAACCAATTCTTAATTCATGTCAGTGCATTACCTCCAAATTCACGCGTTCTAACCTTGTGGAGGGCCAATTCGAAAGCTTCCAGAGAATTCAAATCAATCACCAAATCCAAATCCCCTTCATTTATTTGAATCACATCCTCAAAGAATCCTGAAAGTGATGCATGCTGATTCTGCTCACTCCTATTGTTCTTTTCAAGGTGTTCTGCTATTACATCCTTCACTCTAGACCCCAGCATGTTACTACTAACATTAGGCTAACAGCCAGTAGTTCCTGCACACACTCCATAGGTAGCAAAGAAGGTTGACTAAAGATGCAGCAGGACATGGATCATCTGGAAAGTTGGGCACAGCAGTGACAAAGGGAATTTAATCCGGACAAGTGTGAGATAATACACTTTGGGAAGTCAAAGAGTTATGGAGTCATAGAGTAATACAGCAAGGAAACAGGCCCTTCAGCCTAACGTGCATGCTGACCAAGGTGCCCAGGTAAGCTCGTCCCATTTGCCCGTGTTTGACCCGTACCACTCTAACCCTTTCCTGTCCAGGTACCTGTCTCAGTGTCTTTTAAATGTCACTATTGTTGTTATTGTACCTGTCTCAATCACTTCCTCTGGCAACTTGTTCCATATATACACTACCCTCTGCACTAAGTGCCCTGACCGATGAAGGCCAGCATCCCAAACGTCGTCTTCACTAATGTGTCTACCTGTGATGGCACCTTCAGGGTACTATGTACTTATATTCCAAGGTCCCTCTGTTCTACAGCACTCCCCAGGGCCCTACCATTCACTGTGAAAATCCTACCCTGGTTTGACTTGCGAAATGCAACACTGTGCACATATCAGATTGAACATTCTTTGCCATTCCTCGGCCCACACCCACTTATCAAGAGGGCGGCACAGTAGTGTAGAGGTTAGCGTAACACTATTACAGAACCAGCAACCTGGGTTCAATTCCACCGCTGTCTGTAAGGAGTTTGTACATTCTCCCGTGTCTGCGTAGGTTTCCTCCGGGTGCTCCGGTTTCCTCCCACATTCCAAAGACGTACAGGTTAGGAGCTGTGGGCATGCTATGTTGGCACTGGAAGCGTGGCAACACTTGCGAGCTGCCCCCAGAACATTCTCAATAACGCGAAAAGACGCATTTCACTGTGTTTCGATATACATGTGACTCATAAATAACTATCTAATTTTTGACAACCTTCTTCACTGTCTGTTTTAGTGCCATCTGCAAACTTACTACCATGCCTTGTACACTCTCAATCAGCTCATTAATATAAATGACGAACAACAATGAGCACAGCAATGATCCCTATGATGCACCACTGATAACAGGACTTCAGTCTGAATAACAACCAGAGGATGGTGTGTACATGGAATGAGGAGGGGAAGTGGTTGAGAACATATAATAGGTGCATGGACAGGTACATGGATGGGAAAGGTTTAGTGGGGTATGGTCCAAAACAAGGGGAAATGAGACTAGCTTAGATGGGAATCTTGGTCAGCATGGACCACTTGGGCCAAAGGGCCTGTTTCCCTGCTGTATGACTCTGTGACTCTATAACCTTCCTACCATCAAGTCAATTATCTATCCACTTAGCTAGCTCTCCCTGGATCCCACGCAGTCTAACCTTCCAGACTAGTCTTTCATGTGGGACTTTGTCAAAGCCCTCGCTGAAGTCCACAGAGACATCCACCGCCCTGCCCTCATCAATCCTCTTTCTTACCTCTTCAAAAAACTCTAACAGATTTGGGAGACACAATTTCCCATGGACAAAGCTGTGCTGGCTCTCCCTGATCTGTCCTGGTCTATCCAAATGCTGGCAGATCCTGTCCCACAGAATCCCCTCCAGTAACTTATTCACCACTGATGTCAGATTCACCAGCCCGTAGTTCCCTGGTTTATCTCTGCTGCCCTTCTAAAATCATGGTACATTAGCCATGCTCCAGTCTTCTGGAATTTCACCTGGGGTTAAAAATGAAGCAACTATCTCTGCAAGGGCCTCTGCAATTTCTTCTCTGCCTTCCCACAAGGTCCAAGGATGCACTTGGTCAGGCCCTGGGAATTTATCCACCTTGATGTGCTGTAAGACCACCATTACCTTGTCTCTGGTAGGTCATATATTGTCCAAGACATCACAACTCATTTCCCTCAATTCCTTAGCTTCCATGATCTTCTCCACAGTAAAAACTGATGAGAAATATTCATTAAAAATCTCACCCATCTCCTGTAGCTCTGCACATGCTGGTGTTTATGGTCATGCTGGTCTTTAAAGGGACCTATTCTCTCACTAGCCACTCTTTTACCTTAATATACCCATATAATCCCTTAGGACTTTTCTTAATCTTGCCTGCCAATCCATCTCGTCCTCCTTTTGCCCTCCTGATTTCCCTCTGAAGTGTCCTCCGACACTTCTTATACTCGTTGGGATTTGCTTGTTCCCGATTGCCTAAACCTGATGTATGACTCCTTATTCCTGACAAGAGCCTCAATATTTCTCATCAACCTGAACTTGCTGGCCTTGCCCTTCACCCTAGCAGGAACATACTGTCCCTGAACTCTCGATATCTCACTTTTAAAAGCTTTCCACTTACCAGTTGTCCTTTTACCAGCTAACAGTCTCACCCGATCGATCTCTGTTCCTACTAATGCCTCCAAAATTGGTCCTGGCCCAGCTTAGGACCTTAACCTGTGGCCCCGCCCTATCTTTCTCCATAACTATTTAAGAACTATTAGAATTATGGTCACTGGACCCAAAGTGCTCCTCCAGATATGTGCAAGGTGTTGCATTTTTGCAAGTCAAACCAGGGTAGGACTTTCACAGTGAATGGTAGGGCCTGGGGGACCTTGGAATACAAGTACATAGTACCCTGAAGGTGCCATCACCGGTAGACACATTGGTGAAGACGACGTTTGGGATGCTGGCCTTCATTGGTCAGGGCATTGAGTGTAGGAGGCTATTCTATATAAGTCAAATTCTGGTGGGACATGGAGGGCCAATTATGTCGAGTCATTAAGTCTAGTTTATTGTCACATGCACAAGTACATGTGGGCACAGGAGCAATGAAAAACTTACTTGCAGCAGCATCACAGGCACATGGCATTGTATAAGCAGCATTCACAAAAAAAAATCAAACATAAATTATACACAATTTTTACAGGAAAAAACACAATTAGAACAAAAAAAACAAAGTCCATTTTAGTGTAAAGTGATCACAGTGGTCACGGTGTTGCTAAACTGCAGTGATGAGGGTTTTGCCGGTTGGTTCAAGAACCGAATGGTTGAAAGGAAGTAGCTGTTCCTGAACCTGGTGGTGTGGGACTTCAGGCTTCTGTACCTCCTGCCCGATGGGAGCTACAAGCAGATGCTGGGCACCTTAGGAGTGTGGATGTACAGAGAGAACTTGGGGTGCAAGTCCATAGTTCCCTGAAAATGGCGATACAGGTGGATATGGTAGTGAAGAAGGTGTTTGCTAATCTTGCTTTTATAGGCTGGGATGTCATGTTGCAGCAGTACCAAATATTGGTGAGACTGCACTTTGTGTATTGTGTGACACTCTGGTCACACCACAGGACGGATGTGGTAGCATTAAAGAAAGTGCCAAAGAGATTCACTAGGATGTTGCCTGGAATGGGGGGCTGTGGTTATAAGGAGAGATTGGATAGGCTGGGTTAGTTCTCACTGGAAGGTAGAAGACCGAGAAGTGAACCTGTAGAGGTTTGTAAAATTATGAGGGCCATTGATCAGAAATGATAGCCAGAGCCTTTTTTCTCAGGGCAGGGGAGTCTAGGACTAGGGGGCTGCTTGAGAAGGTGATAAAAGTGCATACTACTGCAACGTTTAAAAGGCTCTGGGAAGCTATTTAAATAGGAAAGGTGAAGATGGATACGGGCTTAATGCAGGCAAACGGAACTAGCATAGAGAGGCATCATGGTCAGCATGGGCAAGGTGGGCCAAAAGGGTCTGCTTCTGTGCTGTACGATTCTATGATCCTAATTCATCCTCCACAGTATCACAGCTAATTTATTTTGGCCAGTGTAAATATAGAAAGATTACAGCAAATGTTCTAAGGTGATGATCACTTGTGAATTTGTGAGTTTTTTAACCTCTCACTGCTGCATTCGGAGGTTCCCACCTGCTTCAAAAGGGCATCAATCATACCGGTGCCCAACAAGAGCAGGGTGAGCTGCCTCAATGACTATTGCCTGGTAGCACTCACATCTACTGTGAAGTGCTTTGAGAGGTTGGTCATGGCTAGGATTAACTACTGCCTGAGGACCTGGACCCACTGCAATTTGCCTACCACCACAACAGGTCTGCAGCAGACACACTCTCACTGGCTCTCCACTCAGCTTTGGAGCAGCTGGACAACAGCAAAACATACGTCAGGCTGCTGTTTATCGATTACAGCTCACCGTTCAATACCATTATCCCCTGAGTTCTGATCAACCAGCTTCAAAACCTGGGCCTCTGTCACTCCCTCTGTATCTGGATCCTCAACTTCCTTATCGGGAGACCACAGTCAGTGCGGATCGGTGGTAACATCTCCTCCTTGCTGACAATCAACACAGGTGCTCCCAAGGATGCATGTTTAGCCCACTGCTCTACTCTCCCTACACTCATGACTGTGTGGCTAGGCACTGCTCAAACACCATCTAAAAATTCACTGATGACACCATTGTTGTTGGCAGAATCTCAGATGGCGATGAGGTGGCGTACAGGAGTGAGATAGATCAGCTGGTTGAGTGGTGTCGCAACAACAACCTCGCACTCAACGTCAGCAAGACCAAGGAGTTGATTGTGGACTTCAGGAAGGGGAAGTCAGGAGAACACACACCAGTCCTCATTGAGGGGTCAGCGGTGGAAAGGGTGAGCAGCTTCAAGTTCCTGGGCGTCAACATCTCAGACGATCTATCCTGGGCCCAACACATTGATGCAATCACGAAGAAAGCACGCCAGTGGCTCTACTTCATTAGGAGTTTGAGGAGATTTGGTCTGTCACCAAAGATCCTTACAAATTTCTACAGATGTACAGTGGAGAACATTCTGTCTGGTTGCATCACCACCTGGTATGGAGACTCCAATGAGCAGGATTGAAAGAGGCTGCAGAGAGTTGTAGACTCAGCCAGCTCCATCACGGGCACAGCACTCCTGCCATTGAGGACATCTTCAAGAGGCGGTGCCTCAAGAAGGCAGCATCCATCATTAAGGACACTCACCATCCGGGACATGCCCTCTTCTCGTTACTACCATTGGGAGGTACAGGAGCTTGAAGACCCACAGTCAATGATTCAGGAACAGCTTCTTCCCCTCCGCCATCAGATTTCTGAACGGTCCATGAACCCATGAACACTACCTTGTTATTCCTCTTTTGCACTATTTATTTATTTTTTGTAACTTATAGTCATTTTTATATCATTTTAATATTTAACATGTAAATAAAAATTTTAATTTTTACATGGCAGCTGTACTGCTGCTGCAAAACAAAAAATTTCACGATGTACGTCAGTGATAACAAACCTGATTCTGATTCTGAGGGATAGCTTCCCACGGAGATGTTCCATCTCAAGATCAGCCACGATCATATTAAATAGTGACACAGGCTTGAAGGGCCTGATAGCCTACTCCTGCTCCTATTCCCTTGTGTTAAACACAGAACACAAAACAGTACAGCACAGGAGCAGGCCCTTCAGCCCACGATGTTGTGCCGAACTAATGGAGCTAATGACACCTAATTACACTAATGCCTTCTGCCTGCACATGGTCCATATCCCTCCATTCTCTGCACATCCGTGTGCCTGTCTAAGAACCTCTTAAGTACCTCAAATGTATTTGCTGCCACCACTATCCCTGGCAGTGCCTTCCAGGCACCCACCACTCTCTTGCATCTTAATCCCATGATTAAGATCCCATGCATCTTAATCTTCTGGATGAGCCTACCATGAGGGACTTTGTCAAACGCCTTACTAAAATCCACGTAGACAACATCCACAGCTCTACCTTCATTGATCACTTTCGGCATCTCCTCAAAATGCTCAATCATTTTAATAAGACATGACTTGCCCCGCACAAAGCCATGCTGACTGTCCCTAATTAGGCCATGGTTTTCCAAATGTTCATAAATCCTATCCCTAAGAATCTTCTCCAATTGCTTCTCTACCACTAACATGAGACTCACTGGTCTATAATTTCCAGGATTATCCCTATTGCCTTCCTGAACAATAGAACAACATTATCTACTTGCCAGTCCTCTGGGACCTTGCCTGTGGCTAGAGAGGACATGAAGATCTTGGTCAATACCCTAGCAATCTCATCTCTTGCTTCCCTCAATAACCTGGGGTATATCCCATCAGGCCCTGGGGACTTGTCCACCTAACATTCTTCAAGAGACCCAACACTTCCTCTGTCTTTATCTCAAAATGCCCTGGCATATTAACACACTCCACACTGATCTCACTGTCCTCCATGTCCTTCTCCTTGGTAAATACCAACGCAAAGAACTCATTTAGCACCTCGCCCACATCCCCTGCTTCCAAGCACGTGTTCCCTCCTTTATCCTTGAGTGGTCATACCCTCTCCTAGTTATCCTCTTGCTCTTGATCCTACTTGTCAAGGACTTCTCATGGCCCCTCCTTACTCTCATAATTCCCTCCTTGAGTTCCTTTCTAGCTTCCTTATTTTCCTCTAGGGCCCTGTTTGATTTTAGCTTCCTAGACCTTACACATGCTTCCTTTTTCTTCTTGAATAAATTCACCACCTCTCTCAACATCCAAGGTTCTCTTACCTTTACATCCTTGTCCTTCCTTCCATTGGAACATACCTGTCCTGTACTCTGTGCAGTTGGTCTTTAAACACCCTCCACGTCAGATGTGGACTTGCTCAAAAACAGCTGTTCCCAATTAATTCTCCCTAGTTCCTGCCTAATGCTCCTGTAATTTGCCCTGCTCCAATTTAATATTCTCCCACAAGGTCCATCTTTGTCCCTATTCACAGCTACCTTCAAGTAGTCTCCTCTAGATGCACTTTGTACATACTGAATTAAGAAATTCTCTTGGATGTACCTAACAAATTCTACCCCATCTAAACCTCTTGCACTAAGGAGGTCCCAGTCTATATCGGGGAAGTTGAAGTCACCCATGACAACAACCCTGTTGTGTTTGCACCTTTCCCTAATCCGCCTGCATATCTGTTCCTTGGTGTCCCAGTGACTATTGGGGGGGCCCATCAGTGTGATTGCACCTTTCTTATTTTTGAGTTCTACCCATATAGACTCAGTGGATGAGACCTCCATTATGTCCTCTCTGCATGCAGCTGTGATACTGTCTCTGATTAATAGTGCAATCCCCCTCCTCTTTTACCTCCCACTCTATCTTTTCTGTAACATTGAAACCCTGGAACATTAAGCATCCAGTCCTGTCTCTCTCTCTCAACCAAGTCTCTGTAATGGCCACAACATCATAGTTCCATGTACTGATCTGTGCTCGAAGTTAATCTCAATTACCCTTAATACTTCTTGCATTAAAATATAAACACTTCAATCCTTTTATCCCATTGCGTACATGACCTTGCTCCTGCCTGTTCTTTGTTGCAGACATACTGGTCACGATATCTACCTTCCCCTCAATCCTTCCACTTTCTGACCTGGTCTCTGGTTCCCATCCAATTCTGTATCAACTTCCGGCCTCCCACCTGTCTCACTTCTGCTTTGGATCTCACCCCTTCCACCAACCCCCCCAGCCCCCCACCCCCTGCCAATCTACTTTAAACCCTCCCTAGTAGCACTAGCAAATCTGTCTGCCAGGATATTGGTCCCCTCCAGCTCAGTTGCAACCCATCCCTGTTGTACAGGTCACCTCTGTCCCAGGAGAGATCCCATTGATCCAAAAATCTGAATCCCTGCCTCCTGCTCCAACTCATCAGTCACACATCATCTGCCATATCCTCCTATTCTTACCTTCACCAGCATGTGACACTGGAATTAATCCAGAGATCACTATCCTCGAGGTCTTGCTGTTTAACCTCTGTCCTAACTCTCTAAATTCACTCTGCAGAACCTCATCCCTTTATCTACCTTTGTCATTGGTGCCAATGTACACAGTGACTTCTGGCTGCTCACCCTTGAGAATGTTCTGCAACCATTCAGAAACCTCCTTGTCCCTGGCACCAGGGAGGCACCCCACCATCCTGGAGTCCCTCTAGTGCCAAAGAATCAAGTGTCGTATCACTATAGTCCTGTCTTCCTCTGCCCTTCCCAGCTGAGCATCAGAGCCCGTCCTGGTGCCACATCCTGTGTTCTTGTGAAATCATTCAAGATACAGCTGCGATAGGCTTGAAAAGACAACGTGTGTAATTAAAAAATACCATTCATATTTGTGTTCAGTAATGATGGCAGAGGAAGCTCTATTGGAATGCTTGGCTGAGTGGTACCTTCAGCCTGTTCCTTACAAGAAAATAAATCTGTGAACACAGTAAGTAAGTCTGGAAAGCATTTATAGTTGTCGTATGGCCAGAGCGTAAGGTAGCAGCATGGGATCCACGGTGACTTGGCTGTTTGGATTCAGAACTGGCTTGCCCATAGAAGGGATAGTGGTCGATGGGACTTATTCTGGCTGGAGGTCCAAGATTAGTGATATTCTGTAGGGATCCGTGCTGGGACCTCTACTGTTTGTGATAAATACAGATGATCTGGATGAAAACGTGGATGAGTGGGTTAGTAAGTTCACGGATGACACAAAGATTGGTGGTGTTGTGGATATCGTAATAGATTGCCAGAGGATACAGCGGGATCTAGATCAGTTGCAGATATGGGCCGAGAAATGGCAGATGGAGTTTAACCTGGCCAAGTGTGAGGTATTGCACTTAGGGAGATCAAATGTAACGGGAAAGTACACAGTTAATGGCAGGATCCTTAACAGTGTTGATGTACAGAGGGACCGTGGGGTCCAAGTTTATTGCTCCCTGAAAGTGGCCGCACAGGCTGACAGGGTGGTAAAGAAAGCGTACGGCACGCTTGTCTTTATTAGTTGAGGCACTGAGTTCAAGAGTTGGGAAGTTATGTTGCAGCTTTATAAAACTCTAGTTGGGCTGCATCTGGAGTATTGTGTTCAATTCTGGTTCCCCATTATAGGAAGGATGTGGAGGCTCTGGAGAGGGTACAGAAGAGGTTTACCAGGATGCTGCCTGGATTAGAGGGCATGTGCTATAAGGAGAGGTTGGACAAACTTGTGTTGTTTTCTCTGGAGCGGTGGAGGCTGAGGGGAGACCTGATGGAAGATTATAAGATTATGAGACGCACAGGTTGACAACCAGTATCTTTTTCCCCCAGGGTTGAAATGTTTAATACTGGAGGGCATGCATTGAATGTGAGAGGGAAAGCTCAAAGGAGATGTGTGGGGCAAGTTTTTTTTACACAGAAAGTGCTGGGTGCCTGGAATGTGCTGCCAGAAGTGGTGCTGGAGGCAGATACGATAGAGGTGTTTAAGAGGCTCTTAGATAGGGACATGGATGTGCAGAGAATGGAGGGATATGAACATTGTGTAGGCCGAGTTTAATTAGTTTGGCACAAATGGTGGGCCGAAGGGCCTGTTCCTGTGCTGTACTGTTCCATGGTCAGTGAGTCACTTGAGAATGAGTGTGCCAGAAGGAACTATGAGAACCTCTGCAGATAAATGCTGACTTACAGCATGTCCAGTAACCTAGCAGGGAGCTTCTGCATTTGAGCTGAACAGTTCTTCTTCCTCTTCGCCTTCTGTCAGATGCTCTTGGCTTGGCTTTTGGCCTAGTGCTGCTGGTGTTTGGGCTTGTTGATGGCCAATTGAGCAGTGTATGTCAGACCATCTCTGACTGACAGTTGGGGAGGGGGTGTGACCCAGTGGTGCAGCAGGTGGTGCAGGTGCCTTACAATTCCAGTGGCTCCTGGATTCAATCCTGACCTGTGTGTGAGCTTCGGCATTCCCCCTGTTGCTGGGCGGTTTTCCTTCAGGTGCTCTGCTTTCCTCCCACATGGAAGGTAAACGGGACACTATAAATTACTGCAGGTGTCGGTAGGCGGCAGGAGAATTCCGGAGGAGTGTGGCAGAAGGGCTGGACATGTGAGAGAGAATAGGTCGCAGGGAAATGTGGGGAATGGGATTGATGAGATTGCTTGGAAGCCGGCATAGATTCAATGGGGCAAATGGCTCCTTCTATGCCATAAGAAAATTAAATATGAAAATGGGAATAACTACTGATTCTGGTTGTCGACAGAGTGCCTCGGCGTATCACTGAGCCAGCCAGCTTCCCACTGCCCATTGATGGGTATGTGAGAGAATGTGTTGCCGAGCTACAGGGGAAGAAGGTGATGGCACCGAGGGGACTGCTGTCTGGAAGCTGGTGTAGGCTGGGTGGCCGCCTTCTGTTCAAGACAGCTCTCCTTTTGTACTCAAATGCTTTTGCAGTAAATGCTAAAATACCATTTCCTTTTCTTGATTGATTGTTGAATCTTATTGCAGCACAGCGGAAGCCATCCAGCCAAGGCCAGTTCCCTTTCCCTTTCCCCTATAGACCTGCATCTTATTTGCTCTCACATGCTCACTAACTCCCCTAAGATGTAATTTATGGTAGTCAGTTAATCTTTGGGATGTGGAAAGAAAACTGAGCACCTGGAGGGAACCCACCATCCCTTGGAGAACATGCAAATTCCACACAGACAGCACCTGAGCACAATGTCATTTTTGTCAATAAAGGACCCTCGTGAACTTTAGTTAATAATAGCCTTTTTACATATCAATAGCTCTGCTTTTATGGTTCTCGCTAGCCGGCTCCGATAGTTTACTTTACTTTTCCTTATCAATGTTGTGTTCTTTCCTGAATTCTGAAGTTTTCCCAGTCCTCAGGTTAAGTGCCTTTTTACTTCTTTTATCAATGTATCTTGACAGACGTGGCTGGACCACTTTTCCTTTTTTTTGCTTTAAAGGGATATGTATTAACTCTTAGTTATAGCTTGGTAACTATCATACCTATTAATGTAGCTTCCCTGTCTATCATTGTCAAACTGTTCTTTCAACATACTGATATGGAGAACTGTCTCTTGTACACACCATGAATATACCCTCCACCCTATTATTTCTAATTTGGTTTGCCCACACTAGATATAGATTACGGCTCCTCATGATTATTGTATTACCCCTGTTACATGCATCTCATATTTCCTGTTGGAAACCACAGCGGACATTGCTCTTTGAGGGCTCCCACCCATTTTCTGCCTCTTACAATATTTTAGCTCCACCCAAACTGGCTCTACTTCTTGTTTTCTGCTTGTCCTCTAGTATTTGACATTTCTACCCTGGGAAAAAAACTCCGGCTGTCTACCCTATCTCTGCCTCTCATTATTTTATAAAATTCTATCTGGTCTCCCCTCAGCCTCCGACACTCCAGAGAAAACAACCCAAGTTTTGTCCAACCTCTCCTTATAGCTCATGCCCTCTAATCCAGGCAGCATCCTGGTGAACCTCCTCTGTACCCTCTCCGAACCCTCCACATCCTTCCTATAATGTGGTGACCAGATCCGCACATCATCTGATTTTTTTAGATACTCCTTTGAGTTTGAGGACGACTTACTTCCACCCTTTCTGAGATGGCTGATGAGGCCAGTGTGGGATCAGCAGATTCTGCCACAGAAGGTGATTCACAGGGCAGGTGGGTTGTTTGGAAGGTTCTGCATTTCTTCCACTGTTTTCACTTTGCTGCTGCAATCTCCCATTGAAGAGACTCAAGGTGCCCTGATGTACCTTCATTTTAAATAGTCATGAGCCAGGGACTTGCATGAGACAATTAGGATTTGCCTTTTTCTAGGAGGCTTTGAATGTTTCCTCAATTATCCTGGTAACCATTTGCCTTCACAGCACTCAAATAGAATGTGCGTTTCAGGAGTCTGGTGTCATGCACGTAAACAATGTAGGCTCACTGGAGCTGGCAGTGTACTCAGAGCCTTAATGCTGGGGACGTTGGCCTGGGAGAGATCCCTTACATTGGTTCACTTTCCTGCCAGTGGATTTGCAGGAGTTTGCAGAGCCAGTGTTGCAGATATCTCTCGAGTTTAGAGGTGCCTGCTGTAGGTAGCCCAGTTTTCCAAGTATATAGTAGGGCAGAAATCAGTAGGAAGATGGAAGCCACAACGTTCTTTGCTATTTCCTGCACTTTCTCAGCCAGGCTTGAAAATGCATCAATCTTCTCAGTGTGAATCCCCCCTCTTATGAAAACCTCCCAGTTATCAACATTATCAGGGCAGGGTGATGTGTGGACCCCCACACCATTACCTCCCACTAGTCATCACAGTTACACAGCAGTAGAGCACAGGAACAGGCCCTTCAGCCCACGATGTCTGTGCTGAACATGAAGCCAAATTAAACCAATCCCATCTGCCTCCATTGCTTCCATTCCCTGTCTATCTAAAAGCCTCGTAAATGTTTCTATCTTATTTGCTTCCACCACCACTCCTGCCAGTGCATTCCAGACACCCACCACTCTCTGTGGAAGAAAACTTGCCCTGCACATCTCCTTTAAACTTTCCCCCTCTCACCTCAAATGCATGTCCTCTAGTCCTTGGCATTCCTACCCTGGGAAAAAGATTCTGACTGTCTATAAACTTCTTTCAGGTCTGGTCGGGGAGAGTGAGGAGGTGATAGAGAGGAGTTATAGGCAGGTGGTCACACTGGGACCATCGGAATCAGGCAATTGGGTCACAGTCAGGAGGGGGAAGGGGAAGGGGAAGGGGAAGGGGAAGAGTCAGGTACTAGAGAGTACCCCTGTGGCTGTACCCCTTGACAATAAGTACTCCTGCTTGAGTACTGTTGGGGGTGACAGCCTACCTGGGGGAAGCAACAGTGGCAGTGTCTCTGGCACAGAGCCCGGCCCTGTGGCTCAGATGGGTAGGGAAGGAGTGAGGAGGGCACTAGTGATGGGGGACTCTACAGTTAGGTGGGCAGACAAACAATTCTGTGGACGCAGGAAAGAAACTCAGGAGGTAGTTTGCCTCCCAGGTGCCAGGGTCCGGGATGTTTTGGATCGCATCCAAGACATCCTGAAGGGGGAGGGAGAACAGCCAGAGGTAGTGGTACATATTGGTACCAACGACATAGATAGGGAAAGGAATGAGGTCCTGAAAAGAGACTACAGAGAATTAGGAAGGAAGTTGAGAAGCAGGACCTCAAAGGTAGTAATTTCCGGGTTACTGTCTGTGCTAAGTGACAGTGGGTATAGGAACAGAATGAGGAGGAGGTTAAATGCGTGGCTGAGGGATTGGAGTAAGGAGCAGGGATTCAGATTTCTGGATCATTGGGGCCCCTTTTGGGGCAGGTATGACCTGTTCAAAGAGGACGGGTTGCACTTGAATCCCAGGGGGACCAACATACTGGCGGGGAGGTTTGCTAAGGCTGCTGGGGAGAGTTTAAACTAGAATTGTTGGGGGGTGGGATCCGTGTTTGGCTCTCAAATAGAGGAAGCTAGGAGTAAGCACCATAGGCAGGTGATAGAGAAGGGAAGTGTTCAGACAGGCTTGAGATGTGTCTATTTTAATGCAAGGAGTATTGTGAACAAGGCGGATGAGCTTAGAGCTTGGATCAATACTTGGAGCTATGATGTGGTGGCCATTACGGAGACTTGGATGGCTCTGGGGCTGGAATGGTTGATTCAAGTACCGGGTTCTAGATGTTTCAGGAAGGACAGGGAGGGAGGCAAGAGAGGTGGGGGAGTGGCACTGTTGATCAGAGATAGTGTCACGGCTGCGGAAAAGGTGGACGTTGTGGAGGGATTGTCTACGGAGTCTCTGTGGGTGGAGGTTAGGAACAGGAAGGGGTTGATAAGTTTACTGGGTGTTCTTTATAAGCCACCCAATAGTGGCGGGGTTATTGAGGAGCAGATAGGGAAGCAGATCCCAAAAAGGTGTGAGAATAACAGAGTTGTTGTGATGGGGGATTTTAATTTCCCAAACATCGATTGGCATCTCCAGACAGTGAGGGGTTTAGATGGGGTGGAATTTGTTAAGTGTGTTCAAGAAGGGTTGTTGACACAGTATGTAGATAGACCTACAAGAGGAGAGGCTGTGCTTGATTTGATATTGGGAAATGAATCTGGTCAGGTGTCAGATCTCTCAGTGGGTGAACATTTTGGTGATAGTGATCATAATTCTATCTCCTTTACGTTTGCACTGGAGAGGGATAGGAACAGACAGACTAGAAAGGCATTTACTTGGAGTAAAGAGAATTATGAGGCTCTCAGGCAGGAAATTGGAAGATTAAATTGGGAACAGATGTTCTCTGGGAAAAGTACGGAAGAAATGTGGCAAATATTCAGGGGATATTTGTGTGGAGCTCTGCATAGGCATGTTCCAATGAGACAGGGGAGTCACGAGAGGATGCAGGAACCGTGGTGTATGAAGGCTATAATAAATCTAGTCAAAAGGAAAAGAAAAGCATACAAAAGGTACAGAGAGCTAGGTAATGTTAGAGATCTGGAAGAGTAGAAGGCTAAAAGGAAGGAACTTAAGAAAGAGATTAGGAGAGCCAGAAGGGGACATGAGAAGGCCTTGGCGGGCAAGATTAAGGAAAACCCCAAGGCATTCTACAAGTATGTGAAGAGTAAGAGGATGAGATGCGAAAGGATAGGGCCTATCAAGTGCAGCAGTGGGAAAGTGTGTATGGATCCGGAAGAAATAGCAGAGGTACTTAATGAATACGTTACGTCAGTATTCACCATGGAAAAAGATCTGGGGGATTGTAGTGGGGACTTGCAGCGGCCTGAAAAGCTTGAGCATGTAGATATTAGAAAAGAGGTGGTGCTGAAACTTTTGGAAAGCATCAAGTTGGATAAGTCGCCGGGCCCAGATGAGGTGTACCCAAGATTGCTGTGGGAGGTGAGGGAGGAGATTGCGGAGCCTCTGACGATGATCTTTGCTTCGTCGATGGAGACAGAAGAGGTTCTGGAAGATTGGAGGGTTGCGGATGTTGTTCCCTTATTCAAGAAGGGGAGTAGAGATAGCCCAGGGAATTATAGACCAGTGAGTCTCACCTCAGTGGTTGGTAAGCTGATGGAGAAGATCCTGAGAGGCAGGATTCATGAACATTTGGAGAGGTATAATATGATTAGGAATAGTCAGCTTGGCTTTGTCAAGGGCAGGTGCTGTCTTACGAGCCTGATTGAATTTTTTGAGGATGTGACTAAGCACATCGATGAAGGGAGAGCAGTAGATGTAGTGTATATGGATTTCAGCAAGGCGTTTGATAAGGTATCCCATGCAAGGCTTATGGAGGAGGTGAGGAGACATGGGATCCGAGGAGACATTGCAATGTGGATCCAGAACTGGCTGGCCCACAGAAGGCAAAGAGTGGTTGTTGAAGGGTCGTATTCTGAGTGGAGGTCAGTGACCAGTGGTGTACCTCAGGGATCTGTACTGGGACCCTTACTCTTTGTGATTTTTATAAATGACCTGGATGAGGAAGTGGAGGGGTGGGTTAGTAAGTTTGCGGATGACACGAAGGTTGGGGTTGTTGTGGATAGTTTGGAAGGCTGTCAGAAGTTACGGAGGGACGTAGATAGGATGCAGAGTTGGGCTGAGAAGTGGCAGATACAGTTCAACCCAGATAAGTGTGAAGTGGTTCATTTTGGTAGGTCAAATATGTTGGCAGAATATAGTATTAATGGTGGGACTCTTGGCAGTGTGGAGGATCAGAGGGATCTTGGGATCCGAGTCCATAGGATGCTCAAAGCGGCTGCGCAGGTTGACTCTGTGGTTAAGGAGGTATATGGTGTATTGTCTTTCATCAATCGGGGAATTGAATTTAGGAGCTGAGAGGTATTGTTGCAGCTATATAGGTCCCTGGTCAGACCCCACTTGGAGTATTGTGCTCAGTTCTGGTCGCCTCACTACAGGAAAGATGTGGAAGCCATAGAGAGGGTGCAGAGGAGATTTACAAGGATGCTGCCTGGAATGTGGAGCATGCCTTATGAAAGCAGGTTGAAGAAATTCAGCCTTTTCTCCTTGGAGAGACGGAGGATGAGGGGGGACCTGATAGAGGTGTATAAGATGATGAGAGGTATTGATCGGGTAGATAGTCAGATGCTTTTCCCGAGGGCTGAAATGGTGGCCACAAGAGGACATAGGTTTAAGGTGCTGGGAAGTAGATATAGAGGAGATGTCAGGGGTAAGTCTTTTACTCAGAGAGCAGTGTGCGCGCGGAATGGGCTGCCAGCAACGGTGGTGGAGGCGGATACGATAGGGTCTTTCAAGAGACTGTTAGATAGGTACATGGAGCTGAGAAAAATAGAGGGCTATGGGTAAGCCTAGTAATTTCTAGGGTAGGGACATGTTCAGCACAGCTTTGTGGGCCGAAGGGCCTGAATTGTGCTGTAGTTTTTTTCTATGTTTCTATGTCTCCCCTCAGCCTCCGACACTCCAGAGAAAACAACCCAACTTCTTGTTATAACTCACACCCTCTAATCCAGGCAGAGTCCTGGTGAACCTCTTCTGCACCCTTTCCAAAGCCACCACATCCTTCCTGTAATGGGCTGACCAGAACTGCACACAATATTCCAAGTGCGGCCTAACCAGAGTTTTATACAGCTGCAACATGACTTCTTGACTCTTATACTCAGTGCTCCGACCAATGAAGGCAAGCGTGCCATATGCCTCCTTTACCACCCTATCTAATTGCGTGACCACTTTCAGTGAGCTATGGACTTGAACCCTAAGATCCCTCTGTACATGAATGTGATTAAGGGTTCTGCCATTCAGTGGGCTGCCACACTACCTTCACTGCACTTACTGCCTGAATACAGCCTACCAATGCTTGGTGGCACTTGTGGCATAATGCTTATGCCACAAGTGCCTATATCTAGGTTGATCCTCCCCCACAATGCTAAGGTCTGAGGTAATGTTACCAGGCACAATGCCACAATATCCTCTTCTGCCACGGCTTTTTCTTGCTTCTGCACCTCCATAATCATTTCTGGAACTTTCTACTGCTGGGGGGAAATGGGGCTCTCCTCCTACCCTTCCAAGACAAAACAGGAGAGGTGCAGCTCTAAGCTGAGACAAGACTACCTTTCCGAGACCGGGGAACATACATGCTGATTAGGCTGTGTACATTTATTAGAAAGGGCATGGATTTATAGGAATGAAAGACCAGGCAGATTTCTGGCAGCCTCTGCTCTTTATTGAATTTGGGGCTATGTGGCCCCTCTGCTAATGAGGATGTGGACCCTTTCTCACTTCATGACACAATCATCAGAAGACTTCCTTTCCCATCTTCATGGCCTTCCTTCTATTTCCATCTGTATTTGCCTAAACAGAATCAATAACAACTTCCATATCCTAGATTAATAGGATTGATCTGTGCGGGTGTCTGTGTGTGTAATAAGTGGCAGTAGTTCTGATTTTGCATTGCTCCATTGATCGTGGGATGTCACTCCTGAAGAAAAGAATTTCAAATATTTACTGCCAAGTCCTCACTGACACCTTGTGGGTCTGCTGGCCTGCAGGAATAAGAGGACATCTTTCTTTACAGGTATATCAGTTGTGAGAATTTCCCTATTTTTCTCCCTCACCCATGCAGCCTCTCACCTCCATGGCAAACAGAATGTGTGTGTGACTGCTGTCTGGCTGCCACAGAGTGTTTTCAAGGGCTGTTCTTCGCCGCTTCGTGCTGAAGCACCACAGAGTTGTTGCACTCTTGCTTACGTATCATGATCCTTCCGGATGGAACTGTTTTTTGCATAAGTACAAAATGATGTTTTATAGAGTCTTACAGCACAGAAACAGGCCCTTCGGACAGCTGGTCCATTCCGACTGAGATGCCATCTAATCTAGTCCCATTTGCCCGCATTTCGCCCATATCCCTCTAAACCTTTCCTATCCATGTACCTGTCCAAGTACCTTTTAAATGTTGTTAATGTACCTGCCTCAACCACTTCCTCTGGCAGCTCATTCCATGTACTGACTACCCTCTGGGTGAAAAACTTGTCCCTCAGGGTCCTATTAAATCACTCTCCTCTCACCTTAAACCTGTGCCCTCTAGTTCTTGATTCCCCAGCCATGGGAAAAAGACTGTGCACATTCACATGCCCCTCACGATTTTATACACCTCTATAAGATCACCCCTCATTCTCCTACGCTCCTGCTCAATCCCTCACCATAACTCAGTCCCTCGAGTCCCAGCAACATCCTCGTAAATCTCCTCTGCACTCCTTCCAGCTGAATGACATAGCAGGGTGACCAAAATTGAACACAATATTCCAAATGCAACCTAACATCTGAATTGCGATATGAACTGCTCATTTTTCTAAATGAGCGTAACGGATCATTGGCACAGTTCTTGACAGATGAGACGTGGGTTTCCAGATTAGCTTATCTTGCAGATATTTTCAACATTTTGAACAGCTTAAATCTATCATTGCAAGGACCTGGCCTAAATGTTCTGAAAACACATGACAAAATCAATGCCTTCCAGAAAAAACTCTGTATCTGGAAGGGAATATGCAAGCAAGGCATCTATGATATGTTTCCATTGCTGGCTGACTTTCTGACAGTGAATGAGACTAAGACAGAGGCCATTGCGAGCACCATTTTGAACCATATTCAACAGCTGTCACATTATTTCCATGAGTATTTCGGTGACGATGACACGAGCATGTTTCATTGGATTTGAAATCCGTTTGCATGCATGCTTACTGATTTAACTGGACGTGAACAAGAAGAATTGGCTGAACTGTCATCTGACAGGACTTTGTGCTTGCAGTTCAACCGAATGTCACCATTGTCGTTCTGGATAGCATGTTCCCAGGAGTATCCACTGCTGTCCGGCAAAGTCGTCAATGTTCTGTTACCATTTGCAACCACTTACTTGTGCGAAATAGCATTTTCTGCAGTCAGTGCCATGAAAACCAAATACAGATCAAGACTGAATATTGAGGATGACATACGCGTATGTTTGTCACACATACCACCATGTTTGAACAAACTCTGCAGTACAAAATAGGCACAACCTTCACATTGAACTGAAAGACACCGCTGGTAATTATCAGTGACTGAAATAGTCACTATTTCACCTCACGGTGAATCATGCAGTGGGTTGCTGCTACATGTGGAGCTACTTCTTTCACTCATGCGACTAGACACGACTTCCGTCCCGTCATTGCGGCAGCACTATCCGTGCATACTCCAATACACAGTGTCCACACCAATTTCCGTGTCATGCACACGGAAAAGTCCTTCACCAGTTGTACGCCCTGGGAGCGCCTTGCAAAACAAAAAGTCTTCCAAAGCCTCTCCTTCCCAGCAGTATTGAACATAAACCAACAACTGCGCAGCACTGGCAACATCAGTACTTTCATCGAGCTGTATCGCAAATCTGACTTGCTGAAGACGTGCTATCAGCTGGCTCTGTCTATCTTCTGCCATTTCACCAATTCTTCTGCTTACTGTGTTATCCAACAGTGGAATGGCTTTCAGTTTTTGACTGGATTCTTTTGCCAGTACAACTTCGCACATATCTACTGCTGCAGGCAGTATAAGCTCTTCCCCAATTGTGTGAGGCTTTCTGGAACATGCTATTCATAATGCTACCAAATATGATGCGCAAAGAGCCTTCTCATTTACAGTAGCGCAGGCTGTCATTTCACCTTTCTGCTTGAGGTACAGCTTCTTTTGCCGCTCAAAATATTCCTTCAGCTTACTGGCAATATCTGGATGTACTGTTGTTAAATGGCGCTTCAATTTTGCTGGTTTCATTGCATCGTTGGACAGTGTTTGCAAACACACAACACAAAGAGGTTGGTCCGCATTTGTCCCCACTGCGATGAAGCCATATGAAATGTATTCTGGATCGTACTTGCGTTGTTTTCTCTTTCAGTCGCCCTTATCCCCTTCGTCATGAGAATCTTCTGGTTTCTGGTCAGCTTTTCTCTTCAGAAATTTCTCCATACTCAACAATACACGCTGGACAGTTTAATTACTGTTACTGATAAACAAAATTATCAAAACTAATCTAAAATTTACACGCTTGTGTACTTTTCATTTAACAGAGACGGTAATGCACGGTAAGGAGGCAATATCATTAAGGCACACCAACAACGTCACTCAGTCTCGCTAACACTACAGAGCATAACAGAATAGTAGTGAGTAGTGAACACTACTGACTGCTCTGACAATACAAATCGAATATTAAGCGGCAGGCAGCTTACCAGAAGGGAACACCATCTAAGTCTCTAAAATTGTCGCCTATAACAGATAGAATAGATATGGCCGATTTTCTGAATAGTGGAAAACTGGAGCAAGCAAGTAAGCTATGTCTTTGTAACAGGTCGCTTTTCCATTTTTTTCTTGGCTTGCTCGCGGACCCCCGGCAACCCGCCACGGGTCCGTGGACCACAGGTTGAAAACCTCTGCTGTAGATAACAAAGAGCAATGGGCCCAGCACCAAGCCCTGGGGACACCACTAGTCACGGGTCTCCAGTCCAATAAACAACCTTCCACCATCAACCTCTGCTTCCTACCATCAAGCCAATTGTGTATCCAATTAGCCAGCTCTCCCTGGATCCCATGCGATCTAACTTTCCACAGCAGCCTACCATGCGGAACCTTATCAAAGGCCTCACTGAAGTCCATATAGACGATGCCTACCACCCTGCCCTCATCGACTTTCTTGGATACTTCTTCAAAAAAACTGAATCAAATTTGTAAGACATGATCTCCCAACACAAAGCCATGCTGACTATCCCTAATCAATCCCTTTCTTTTCAAATGCTTGTATATCTCGTACTTTTATAAGTGTTTTAAAAGTTTTAATTGGTAGAGTGGGGGCTGGACTGCGCGGGCGCGGCGCGGGCAGTTTAAAAAGCAAACAGCCTATACAGTGGGCAGCGTCGGAGCGGGCAGCTGAGTGAGAGGGAGCAGAGTGTTCTGGGCTTTGGCTCAAGGGGCTTCGGTGTAAAGGGGCGAGGAAAGGGAGGTGACTTAAGGAAGCAGTATGAGTGCGGTTTCCTGTACTCAGTGTCAGATGTGGGGGTTCCTGGAGTCTCCCTGCCTCCGGGAGGGCTACATCTGCGCCCGGTGTGTCGAGCTGCAGCTCCTGAGGGACTGTGTTAGGGAACTGGAGATGCAGCTCGATGACCTACGTCTGGTCAGGGAGAGTGAGGAGGTGATAGAGAGGAGTTATAGGCAGGTAGTCACGCCGGGACCATCGGAATCAGGCAATTGGGTCACAGTCAGGAGGGGGAAGGAGAAGGGGAAGAGCCAGGTACTAGAGAGTACCCCTGTGGCTGTACCCCTTGACAATAAGTACTCCTGCTTGAGTACTGTTGGGGGAGACAGCCTACCTGGGGGAAGCAACAGTGGCAGTGTCTCTGGCACAGAGCCCGGCCCTGTGGCTCAGATGGGTAGGGAAGGAGTGAGGAGGGCACTAGTGATAGGGGACTCTACAGTTAGGTGGGCAGACAAGCAATTCTGTGGACGTAGGAGAGAAACTCGGAAGGTAGTTTGCCTCCCAGGTGCCAGGGTCCGGGATGTTTCGGATCACGATCAAGATATACTGAAGGGGGAGGGAGTACAGCCAGAGGTTGTGGTACATATTGGTACCAACGACATAGGTAGGGAAAGGAATGAGGTCCTGAAAAGAGACTATAGAGAATTAGGAAGGAAGTTGAGAAGCAGGACTTCAAAGGTAGTAACTTCCGGGTTACTGTCTGTGCTAAGCGACAGTGGGTATAGGAACAGAATGAGGAGGAGGTTAAATGCGTGGCTGAGGGATTGGAGTAAAGAGCAGGGATTCAGATTTCTGAATCATTGGGGCCTCTTTTGGGGCAAGTATGACCTGTTCAAACAGGACTGGTTGCACTTGACTCCCAGAGGGACCAAGGAGGTTTGCTAAGGCTACTAACCCGAGGAGGTTTGCTAAGGCTACTGGGGAGGGTTTAAACTAAAATTGTTGAGGGGTGGGATCCGAACTGAGGGACTGGGGAAGAGGTGTTTGGCTCTCAAATAGAGTAAGCTAGTAGTAGGTATGATAGGCAGATGATAGAGAAGGGACATGCTCAGACAGGTTTGAGATGTGTCTATTTTAACGCAAGGAGTATTGTGAACAAGGCAGATGAGCTTAGAATTTGGATCAATACTTGGAGCTATGACGTGGTGGCCATTACGGAGACTTGGATGGCTCAGGGACTGGAATGGTTGCTTCAAGTGCCGGGTTTTAGATATTTCAGAAAGGACAGGGAGGGAGGTAAAAGAGGTGGGAGAGTGGCACTGTAGATCAGAGATAGTGTCACGGCTGTGGAAAAGGTGGACGTCGTGGAGGGATTGTCTACGGAGTCTCTGTGGGTGGAGGTTAGGAACAGGAAGGGGTCAATAACTTTACTGGGTGTTTTTTATAGGCCGCCCAATAGTAACAGGGATATTGAAGAGCAGATAGGGAAACAGATTGTAGAAAGGTGTGAGAATAACAGAGTTGTTGTGATGGGGGATTTTAATTTCCCAAACATCGACTGGCATCTCCAGACAGTGAGGGGTTTAGATGGGGTGGAGATTGTTAAGTGTGTTCAGGAAGGATTCTTGACACAATATGTAGATAAGCCTACAAGAGGAGAGGCTGTGCTTGATTTGGTATTGGGAAATGAACCTGGTCAGGTGTCAGATCTCTCAGTGGGTGAACATTTTGGTGATAGTGATCATAATTCTATCTCCTTTATGCTAGCACTGGAGGGAGATAGGAACAGACAGACTAGAAAGGCGGTTACTTGGAGTAAAGGGAATTATGAGGCTCTCAGGCAGGAAATTGGAAGATTAGATTGGGAACAGATGTTCTCAGGGAAAAGTACAGAAGAAATATGGCAAATATTCAGGGGATATTTGTGTGGAGTTCTGCACAGGCATGTTCCAATGAGACAGGGGAGTCACGAGAGGATACAGGAACCACGGTGTACAAAGGCTATAATAAATCTAGTCAAAAGGAAAAGAAAAGCATACAGAAGGTTCAGAGAGCTAGGTAATATTAGAGATCTGTAAGAGTATAAGGCTAATAGGAAGGAGTTTAAGAAGAAGATTTGGAGAGCCAGAAGGGGGCATGAGAAGGCCTTGGTGGGCAGGATTAAGGAAAACACCAAGGCATTCTACAGGTATGTGAAGAGCAAGAGGATAAGATGTGAAAGATCAAGTGCAGTAGAGGGAAAGTGTGTATGGATTCGGAAGAAATGGCAGAGGTACTTATGTCAGTATTCACGACGGAAAAAGAACTGGGGGATTGTAGTGAGGACTTGCAGCAGGCTGAAAAGCTTGAGCATGTAGATATTAAGAAAGAGGAGGTGTTGAAACTTTCGGAAAGCATCAAGTTGGATAAGTCGCCAGGACTGGATGAGATGTACCCCAGGCTGCTGTGGGAGGTGACGGAAGAGATTGCGGAGCCTCTGATGATGTTCTTTGCATCGTTGATGGAAACGGGAGAGGTTCTGGAAGATTGGAGGGTTGCGGATGTTGTTCCCTTATTCAAGAAAGGGAGTAGGGATAGACCAGGGAATTATAGACTGGTGATTCTCACCTCAGTGGTTGGTAAGCTAATGGAGAAGATCCTGAGAGGCAGAATTTATGAACATTTGGAGAGGTATAATATGACTAGGAATAGTCAGCATGGCTTTGTCAAGGGCAGGTCCTGCCTTACGAGCCTGATTGAATTTTTTGAGGATGTGGCTAAACACATCGATGAAGGGAGAGCAGTAGATGTAGTGTATATGGATTTCAGCAAAGCGTTTGATAAGCTACCCCATGCAAGGCTTATTGAGAAAGTAAGGAGGCATGGGATCCAAGGGGACATTGCAGTGTGGATCCAGAACTGGCTGGCCCACAGAAGGCAAAGAGTGGTTGTTGAAGGGTCGTATTCTGCGTGGAGGTCGGTGACCAGTGGTGTACCTCAGGGATCTGTACTGGGACCCTTGCTCTTTGTGATTTTTATAAACGACCTGGATGAGGAAGTGGAGGGATGGGTTAGTAAATTTGCAGATGACACAAAGGTTGGGGGTGTTGTGGATAGTTTGGAGGGCTGTCAGATAGGATGCAAAATTGGGCTGAGAAGTGGCAGATGCAGTTCAACCCAGATAGGTGTGAAGTGGTTATTCTGGAGGTCAAATATGATGGCAGAATATAGTCCTAATAGTAGGACTCTTGGCAGTGTGGAGGATCAGAGGGATCTTGGGGTCCGAGTCCATAGGACGCTCAAAGCGGCTGCACAGGTTGACTCTGTGGTTAAGAAGGCATATGGTGTATTGTCCTTCATCAATTGGGGAATTGAATTTAGGAGCCGAGAGGAATTGTTGCAGCTATATAGGTCCCTGGTCGGACCCCACTTGGAGTACCGCGCTCAGTTCTGGTCACCTCACTACAGGAAGGATGTGGAAGCCATAGAAAGGGCGCAGAGGAGATTTACTAGGATGCTGCCTGGAATGCGAGCATGCCTTATGAAAGTAGGTTGAGGGAACTCGGCCTTTTCTCCTTGGAGCGACGGAGGATGAGGGGGGACTTGATAGAGGTGTATAAGATGATGAGAGGTATTGATCGGGTAGTCAGAGGCTTTTCCCCAGGTCTGAAATGGTGGCCACAAGAGGACATAGGTTTAAGGTGCTGGGGAGTAGGTATAGAGGAGATGTCAGGGGTAAATTTTTTACTCAGAGAGTGGTAAGTGTGTGGAATGGGCTTCTGGCAACGGTGGTGGAGCAGAAACGATAGTGTCTTTTACGAGACTGTTGGATAGGTACATGGAGCTGAGAAAAATAGAGGGGTATGGGTAAGCCTAGTAATTTCTAGGGTAGGGACATGTTCGGCACAGCTTTGTGGGCCGAAGGGCCTGAATTGTGTTGTAGTTTTTCTACGTTCTATGTTCTATGAAACTTTCCTGATCACACTCAACAAATTCCACCCCATCTAAGGCATTTGCACTATGGCAGTCTCAGTGAATATTAGGAAAGTTAAAATCACCTACTATGACAACCTTATTATCCTCGCACAACCTTCTGCAATCTCCCTACATATTTGTTCCTCTAATTCCCATTAATTATTTGAGGGCCTACAGTACAATCCCAACAATGTGGTCATCCCCTTCTTATTTCTCCCCTCCACCTACAAAGCCTGACTGGATAATCCCTCAGTAACTTCATCTCGATTTTAGTGCTTCTAAACTGGAGCAAACCAATCTTTAAGCAATTTCCTGATTCCATTTTGTTGACTACTATCCCCTTTAATTTTTCTTTTCCTCCAGCACCTGATTACATTTTGAAAGAAGCTATTTGTCTTGGATTTTGCAGCTGTAGGCCGGATAAGTCCCTAGGGCCTGACGGAATATTCCCCAGGCTGCTTCGTGAGGCTAGGGAGGAGATTGCTGAACTGTTGGCTAGGATCTTTGAGTCCTCGTTGTCCACAGGGATGATACTGGGGGATTGGAGGGTGGCGAATCTTGTCCCCTTATTCTAAAAAGGTAGTAGGGATAGTCCAGGGAATTACAGACCAGTGAGCCTTACGGCTGTGGTGGGTAAGCTGTTAGAAAGGATTCTAAGAGATAGGATCTATGAGCATTTAGAGAATCATGGACTGATTAGGGACAGCCAGCATGGATTTGTGAAGGGAAGATCTTGCCTCACTAGCCTGATAGGGTTCTTTGAGGAGGTGACCAGGAAGATTGATGAGGGTAGTGCAGTAGATGTGGTCTACATGGATTTTCGTAAGGCGTTTGACAAGGTTCCGCATGGTAGGCTTCTTCAGAAGGTCAGATGCCAAGGGATCCAGGGAGGCTTGGCCGTGTGGATTCAGAATTGGCTTGCCTGTAGAAAGCAGAGGGTTGTGGTGGAGGGAGTGCATTCGGATTGGAGGGCTGTGACCAGTGGTGTCCCACAGGGATCGGTTCTGGGACCTCTACTTTTTGTGATATTTATTAACGACTTAGATGAGGGGGTGGAAGGGTGGGTTAACAAGTTTGCAGATGACACAAAGATCGGTGGTGTTGTGGATAGTGTGGAGGGCTGTCGAAGCTTACAGAGGGATATTGGTAGGATGCAGAGCTGGGCTGACAAGTGGCAGATGGCGTTCAATCCAGAGAAGTGTGAAGTGGTACACTTTGGAAGGACAAACTCCAAGGCGGAGTACAAAGTAAATGACAGGATTCTGGGCAGTGTAGAGGAGCAGAAGGATCTGGGGGTTCATATCCACAGATCACTGAAAGTTGCCACACAGGTGGATAGGGTAGTTAGGAAAACTTATGGGATGTTAGCTTTCACAAATCGTGGGATCGAGTTTAAGAGCAGCGAAGTAATGATGCAGCTTTACAAAACTTTGGTTAGACCACACTTAAAGTACTGTGTCCAGTTCTGGTCGCCTCATTATAGGAAGGATGTGGAGGTGTTGGAGGGGGTGCGGAGGAGATTTACCAGGATGCTGCCTGGATTAGAGAGTATGGATTATGAGGAGAGACTAAGGGAGCTAGGGCTTTACTCATTGGAGAGAAGGAGGATGAGGGGAGACATGATAGAGGTATACAAAATATTAAGAGGAATAGATAAAGTGGACAGCCAGCGCCTCTTTCCCAGGGCACCAATGCTCAATACAAGAGGGCATGGCTTTAAGGTAATGGGGGGTGAGGGGGAGTTCAAGGGAGACGGGAGACATCAGAGGGAGGTTTTTCACCCAGACAGTGGTTGGTGCATGGAATGCGCTGCCTGGGGTGGTGGTGGAGGCTGATACATTCGTCAAGTTCAAGAGATTGTTAGATAAACATATGGAGGAATTTAAGATTGAGGGATATGTGGGAGGAAGGGGTTAGATAGTCTTAGGAGTCGTTTGAAGGTCGGCACAACATGGTGGGCCGAAGGGCCTGTATTGTGCTGTATTGTTCTAATGACAGTGTTTGTAGTCAATATAATGTCAAACAGGTACCAACTTGTCGAGTACACGTGCGCGTAATTACACATGAAAAAACAGAAGGTGATATCAATGATTCTGTGGTCCTCACAGCGTGCAGTGTTTCATAAACTTCTCCATGATGAGAACTTTGGGTGCTTACAAGTCATTCTCACTGTAACATGTTATGAAAATGATATTTTTAATGGCAGCCTGAGCCATAATTACAGATTTGTAAGTTCTTTGTCCTAAAAAAACTAATTTTATATTTATGGATCGATGTCTTCATATAAGTATTTAAAAATATAATTAGGGCTTGAGTTCTTCAGTTTTTATTTTTGGCACAGTTTGGGGATATTAGTGTTTTGCAAAATCTGATATTTTAATGTAACTAGTTTGAAATCACTAATAATAACAATGCATGCATATCCAAAGTCATATTACTTTATTAAAATTTATCACCAATTACCAGGTCATTACCAACACGACGTTCACTAGTGCATTCAAAAATTTGTTTACTGTCCACATGCACGTTTGCAGAGTTATGTGTGGCATTCTTAAAGAAATTGAATGGCATGGTAAACTCTCCATGGTTGATGTTTATTGCCAGAATATACTGGGAGAAATATTTTTAAAAATCCAATCAGGCCTTTGGAGGTGTGGAAGGATTATTTTATTGGTGTCAAGTCTGTTCAACCAGAAAATTCAAGCCCTAAATATAATCGATTATAAATCCTCTTACGATATTTCAGTTTCTATCTTAATCTTATGTGCATGTTTCAAACTTTATTTTACGCTCTTTAAGATGTCTAATATATGAAGCAAAGACTGTGTGGGAGAACCTTTCAGCTTGACTGGTTACTCAGCCAGCGAGATGACAGTGCAACTGCTGGTTGGCAGTGAACCCCTTGAACTGGTGTCTGACACAACCAATATCAGCAAAGGGGGGTATCACACAGGTCTTTGCAGGCACCTTTCTTCGAGGGCAGTGATAAGAGCCTTCATCTCGTTGTTAACTGTAAAATCCAGTCCATAGATTCCATCTCAACAACACAGACTAGAGCTGTTGAATGATTGGAAAAATAATGCTGATTAATCACAAGATAGTTGTAGTTTTAATTGCACCATTAAACAATGAGCTGGATCTGATTAACTGTTGAGCCACCTGAGCTTGCTGGTCACATGTCCTTTGGAGGACACCATTTCTACAGTACACCTCCAGGTGCATTCTTCTGACAGTGGGCCAGCTCCCAGTCGATTGCCAATGTCTTTCAGGGTCTTTGTGATTGCTTGTACTTAGTTCTGTCCCTCACAGGGTCAGTTATTTCCTCTTATTTCCAACTGTTGATCAAGTGCAAACCCAGATTTTTAATTTGTTCTGTACATTGATTATAGTTTTCCTTCACGGTTATATACACATTCCTCACAACTCATCCTTGAAGCTGGGATGTTCATGCACAAGTGACCAGTCAGATTGGGAAACGTGCTGGGCTGGTGGGGCTGGGAAGACCAAAGGGATTCCTGAGAAGAAAACCAAACCATCTGCGGTAGGTGTAGCATGTAGAAAAGTCCATCTACAAGGCCTTTCAGATTTCTGTGTCCATCATCGACACATGTAACGCAGCACACACCAAGCTTCCATAGTACTTGCTAATTCTGTGACCTCCAATACCCAGGACTAGGTGGCAGGTACATGAGATCCCCTTCAAGTTCCCTCGAAGCCGCACATTATCCTGACTCTGAAATAAATCACCCTTCCAGGTCAAAACCCTGGGATTCTCTGCCTAATACCTAACAGCACTTTGAGAGCATCTTCACCACACAGACTGCAATAGACTGCATTGGTTCAAGAAAGCAGCTACTGAAGGATATGTGACATGTGTACAAAGAACCAAGGTCCTTATAGAGTAATACAGCACAGAAACAGGGCCTTCGGCCCAACTGGTCCATGCCGACCACAGCATCCTCCCTGCTAGTCCCAGTTGTCCGTGTTCGGCCCAAAACCTTCCAAGCCCCTCCCCTCCATGTACCTATCCAAATGCCTCTTAAATGTTGCAATTGTACCCGCCTTGACCACTTCCTCTGTCAGTTCATTCCAGGTACTCACCACCCTCTGTGTAAAGAAGTTACCTCTCAGGTCTCTTTTAAATTTCTCTTATCTTGTATCTGTGCCCTCTAGTTTTGGACTCCCAAACCCTGGGGAAAAGACTATGACCACCCACCTTATTCATACCCCTCATGATTTTATAAACTTCTGTGAGGTCCCCCCTCATTCTCCTTTGCTCTGAGGAATAAAGATCCAGTGTGAACAACCTCTCCCCGTAACTCAGGCCCTCCAGTCCGGGCAGCATCCTCGTAAATCTCTTCTGCACCATCTCCAGCTTGACAACATCTTTCCTATAACAGGGTGACCAAATCTGTACACAATACTCCAAGTGCGGCCTCACCAATGACTTATGTAACTGCAACATAATGTTCCTGCTCCTGAACTCAGTGCCCTGACTGATGAAGGCCAGTGTGCTAAACGCCTTCTTCACCACCCTATCTACTTGCGCAGCTGTTTTCAGTGACCTGTGCACTTGTATTCCCAGCTCCCTCTGTTCCACAACACTCATCAGTGCCCTGCCGTTCACTGTATAGGTCCTACCCTGGTTTGACTGTCCAAAATGCATCACCTCTCACTTACGTAAGTAGAAATCCATTTGCCATTCCTCGGCCCATCTCCCTAACTGATCAAGATCTCTTTACAATTCACTGTAACCTGCTTCACTATCAACAAAACCCCCTAATTTAGTATCATCAGCAAACTTGCTAATCATGCCATGTACATTCATATCCAAATCATTTACATACATAACGAATAACAGAGGTCCCAATACTGAGCCCTGGGGCACCCCACTACTCACAGGCCTCCAGTCGGAGAATTGACCTTCAACCATCACCCTCTGCTTCCTATCATTGAGCCAGTTCTGAATCCACCTCATCAGCTCCCCCTGAATCCCATGGACCTAACCTTCCAGATCAACCTGCCATGCAAGACCTTGTAAAAGGCCTTACTGAAGTCCATATAGACAACATCCACTGCCCTACCTTCCTCTATCCCCTTAGTTACCTCTTCAAAAATCTCCAAAAGATTCGTCAGACATGATCTCCACGTACAAAACCATGCTGACTATTCCTGATCAGGCCTTGTCTATCCCAGTGATGGTGGATCTTGTCCCTCAGAATTCCCTCCAGTAACTTCCCCACAACTGAAGTCAGGCTCACTGGCCTGTAGTTGCCTGGCCTGTCCTTGCTACCCTTCTTGAACAAAGGAACAAAATTAGCCACCTTCCAGTCTTCTGGAACTTCTGACCAAAAGGAAAGGCAAGGGGAGTAGGCGGACAGTGCAGGGTTCCCTTGACCATTCCCCTCACTAACGGGTACACCTCCTTGGATATTGTTGGGTGGAATGACCTTTCTGGTGATAGCAGCAGTAGACAGGTCTGTGGCACTGTGACTGGCTCTGAGGCTCAGTGGGAAAGGGCGCAGTCAGACAGAGCAATAGTGATAGGAGACTTGATAGTGAGGGGGACAGACAGGAGATTCTGTGGCCACAGAAGAGATGCCAGGATGGTGTGTTGGCTGCGGGGTGCCAGGATCAAGGATCAGTTGGGGAGCACTTTGGGTCCAGTGGCCATAATTCTACTAGTTTTAAAATAGTTATGGAGAAAGATAGGGCGGGTCCACAGGTTAAGGTCCTAAATTGGGCCAGGTTCAATTTTGGAAGAATTATTGGTATTGGTTTATTATTGTCACTTGTACTGAGGTACAGTGAAAGACTTGTCTTGCATACCGATCATACAGGTCAATTCATTACACAGTGCAGTTAGATTGAGTTAGTACAGAGTGCATTGAGGTAGTACAGGTAAAAACAATAGTAAGTGACATAGAATTTACGTTTAAAAGTATACAACGATTATAGTAAGGGTAATGAGTAGATGTGTAGAGAGAAGCTGGCAACGAGTCGCCACGCTCCAGCGATCAATCGGGTGAGACTGTTTGCTGGTAAGGGAACGACTGGCAAGTGGGAGGCTTTTAAAAGTGAGATATTGAGAGTCCAGGAGCAGCATGATCCTGCTAGGGTGAAGGGCAAGGCTGGTAAGTTTAGGGAACCCTGGTTGATGAGAGATATTGAGGCTCTGGTCAGGAAAAAGGAGCTGTACATTGGGTTTTGGGCAACTGGGAACAAGTGAATCCCTCGGTGACTATAAGAAGTGTAGGAGTGCTCTTGAAAGGGAAATCAGGAGGGCAAAAAGACGGTATGAGATGGACCTGGCAGGCAGGGTTAAGGAAAATCCCAAGACATTCCATAGGTATATTAAGAGTAAAAGGGTGGCTAGGGAGGGAATAGGTCCCCTAAAAGATCAGCATGGCTGTCTATCTGTGGAGCCACAGGAGATGGGTGAGATTTTTAATGAATATTTCTCATCAGTTTTTACTGTGGAGAAGATGACGGATGCTAAAGAAATGAGGGAAAAGAGTGATGATGTCTTGGACCACGTACAACTTATCAGGGAGGAGGTACTGGCAGCCTTAAGATGGATAAATCCCCAGGGCCTGACCGAGTGTATCCTTGGACATGGTGGGAAGCTGGGGAAGAAACTGCAGAGGCCCTTGCAAAGATATTTGCTTCATCTTTAACCACAGGTGAAGTTCTGGAAGACTGGAGGGTGGCTAACGTTGTACTGTTACTTAAGAAGGGAGCAAAGACAAGCCAGGGAACTACAGGCCAGTGAATCTGACGTCAGTGGTGGATACTGGAGGGGATTCTGAGGGACAGGATCTACCAGCATTTGAATAGGCAAGGTCTAATTGGGGATCGTCAGCATGGCTTTGTGCGTGGGAAATTGTGTCTGACAAATCTGTTTAGAGTTTTTTTGAAGAGGTAACCAAGAGGATAGATGTGAGTCAGGCAGTGGATGTCCCCTACATAGACTTTAGCAAGGCCTTTGATAAGGCTAGCCTGGAAGGTTAGATCCCATGGGATGCAGGGATTCGTAACTGTCTCAACAGTAGGAAGCAGAGAGATGGTTGAAGGTTGTTTTTTGGACCAGAGCCCTGTGACTAGTGGCGTGCCACAGAGGTCGATGCTAGGACCTTTGTTGGTACATTACTTGTATAAATGATTTACATGTACAAGGCATGGTTAATAAGTCTGATGACGATACTAAAATAGGTAGTATCATTAGACGTTAGTCAGCTGGGTAAGTGGGCCAAGGAATGGGAAACAGCTTTCAATTCAGATAAGACCAAAATGTTGCATTTTGGGAAGTCTAACCAGGGTAGGACTTATACAGTGAATGGTCGGACCCTGGGGAGTGTTGTGGAACAGAGGGACTTAGGAGTATAAGTACATAGTTCGCTGAAAGCAGCTTCACAGATAGGCAGCGTGGTGAAAAAGACATTTGGCAAGCTGGCCTTCATCAATCAGGGCATGATTGCGGTTATACAAGACATTGGTGAGACCACACTTGGAGTATTGTGTACAATTTCGGTTGCCCTGTTATAAGAAAGACACTACTAAACTGGAAAGAGGGCAGAGAAGATTTATGAGGGTGCTGTCAGGACTCGAGGGCCTGAGTTACAGGGAGAGGTTGGGCAGAATAGGACTTTATTCCTTGGAGTGTAGGAGATTGATTTTATAGAGGTGTAAAAAGCCATGAGTGGCAATAAATAGGGTGAACGCACATCGTCTTTTTCCCAGGGAAGGGGAGCAAAAAACTGGAGGGCTTAGGTTTAAGGTGAGAGGTGGAAGATTTAAAAGGGACCTGAGGGGTCACTTCTTCATGCAGAGGGTGGTGGGGATATGGAATGAGTTGTCGGAAGAAGTGGTTGAGGCAGGTACAATAACAACATTGAAAAGACATTTGGATAAGTACATGGATAGGAGGAGCTTAGTGGGATATTGGTAAATGCAGGCAAATGGGACTAGATTGGTGGGCACCATGGTCAGTATAGACAAGTTGGGCTGAAGGGTTACACTCTAAGTGTTTCTACTCTCTGCTCATTCTTCTTAAAATCCCCTCTTTTTATTGCTGTAATTCTGTGCTTTATCAATATTTCTGTCCTTTCCAAAGACTTCATATTCAAGAATACTTCTCTCCAATTTACATTGTTTGTAATCAGTTCTCAGTGATGGCCACTTCATCAGATCATTTAAAGTAGGACTGCCAAGGCCCATGACAGCTAGATCTTCACCCTCCCTTCCCAAGCGGACTCTTCAACTACCACTGTCACTTGCTGTCCAAGGACAAGTGGAGATAATTATAGCTTCTCTACTATTTGATTGGTAACATACAGGAACCAAACCAAGAACTTTCTGGTTTGCATAACTCATCCATCTTCTGTTTAAATCTGACATTCCTTCTTACCCGAAATGTCTGTGTGGTTTTAGGCCTGGTGAAGTATTTGTTCCCCAGGAATCTGTCTCTTGGAGGTAGATGGCTTGTTTCATCGATAATTGCACTCTGAGTTCGGTTTGAATGTATTTGTGATTTCTATGGAGGAAAAAATGTAAAATGTTGATTGCCTATCATCAGCAACGTTCTCAGTCTTGCTGTTATTATGACTAAATTGAATGAATTACTTGTGGCTTTGTCACAATCTTTTGCTTTCAGCTTTTCCACAAATGCCAACATAAGGTTGAGGAACAGCAGCTCATTTTCCATCGAGACACGTTAAGGTTCAACAATTTCAGATAACCTGCCTGTTTGTGTCAGAACTGGTCTCCTTCTGGGATAAAACCATTGTATGAGTCTGCGAATTCACGTTGGTGAACTGAGCAGAGATGTTCAGCGAGTGTGATTGTTCTCCCCAGTACAGAGGAGTCTGCCATTTGAACAGCAAATTCAATGAACTAAATTGAAAGGTGCACAGGAAAGGTATTGAAAAGAGCATCCAGGTACCTGGATAGTGAAAAGGGAGGAGATGAAAACTGGAATTTGTAGTTTTTGTGACTGGAGGAGTATCAAAAACAAGGATACACATGACCTTTCTCAGTCAATTCCAGTAATCCCTCCTGGGCCGGTGAAGGTCTGTTCACCTGTAAGCACCAGGAGTTGGTCTCCTACCTATATCCTTCTGGTCTGTGGACTCCTTTCTCCTCTGAGATACTTTGTAAACTATGCCTATTCTATTAATCATTAAATGCAAAGTCTGACTATACCGATTCTTCTAGGGTATATTGCACCCTTCAAATCACCTTGTGTCACGGTTCCAAGTGCTGGCCCTCGATTCGGCTCCATTGATGGTGCCTCGTTGTGCAGCACATGGAGTCCATGTACTACTAATCACATAACAACACACACCTGAGCCCCATCAGGAGACTAGCATAACAGCCCTGGTTTCACTAGCACTAATTGTCAGAGTATGTCAACCTTTGGGTTTGCTTTGTCTCCTGGCTGCTTAGAGTGGTCAACTCTAGAGCAGTCCTGGTTCCACTGTTCCTCTTAGGATATCCAGTTTTTGTGTTGGGACCCCACCTCAGAGCCCTGAGGCAAGATTCCTTCTGGTTGCTGCCTGTGTTTGGTTCTGAGGAAGTATCCCGACTCCAGTCTCATACCAGTGCGCCACATTTGAGTTCTCTGTGAGCTCGCTCTTTGCTCGACATTGTGACAGAATACTCTGGCCTCCATGAACCCAGTGGACATGAATCCTCTGTATGAAGCCCTCACCAGCCAGAGCTCACTTCTGGGCTGGCACAACCAGCAGCTCTGGGAGGTTATGGCAGACTGCTGTACCCTAGCAGTGAATGTTGGGCAGGTCAGCAAACAGATCAGCTGAGTCTTTGCTCTTCTTACCTCCACTCTGAGAACTCTGTCTGACCAGCCTGGACAATCTGTAAGAGAATCACCCTACAGTTTGATGACCTGACCACCCAAGGAACTGCATGTACCTGACCCAGAACCCTACACTGGGGATCTGGGAAAATGCTGGTCCTTCCTACTACAATGCTTGTTAGTATTTGAGCAGCAGCCCTCCACGTACACCACTGAGAGATCCAAGATCTCATTTATCGTGGGGTTGTTGCGAGGAAGTGTGCTGGAATGGGCCACTGCCATCTGGGACAATCAGCCAGAGACCTGCTCCTCATTCCACACCTTCAGTGAGGAAATGAGAAAGGTCTTTGACCATCCCAATTAGGGGTAAGGAGGCAGCCAAACGACTACTCACCCTCCATCAGGGCTCCTGCAGCATCGCGGAATACTCTGTGGAGTTCTGGACGTTAGTGGCCAACTTGGGGTGGAATGAGGAGGCTCTCCAGGGGGTTTTTTGGCAAGGTCTCAGTGACAGGATAAAGGACGAGTTGGTGGCACGAGATGGACAACCAGCTTGATCTCCCTAGCCACCAGGCTGGACAACCAACTCTGGGAACGGCAGAGAGAGAGAACGGTTCGTCTAACACCTCCATTCCCCCACAGGTCACCTTCCCAGCCTCTCCTAACCCGAGCCTCTCTGCTCCTTCTCCTGCCCCGAGAGGTGCTCCTGACCCAGCCGATTGCACCACCCTGGGGGAGCAACCAATGCAACTGGGATGGAACCGCCTTTCTCCTTCCGAACGATGTCAGAGGTTAAGAGCTGGGAGTTGCCTCTATTGCGGCCAGCCTGGCCATTTTCTTGCCACTTGTGCCCTTCGGCCAAGAGGAGAGGGCTCACCAGTAGAGAAGGGGTCCTGGTGAGCCAGGCAACTTTCCCTATGGTCTCCCAGAACCAGATGCTGATCCCAGCTACCATAAGACACCTCCAACAGTCCCTGTCCCTTTCTGTCTTGGTGGACTCCGGCGCCGAGGGAACTCTGTTGGATGAAGACATAGCCTCCCAGGCCGGGATTCCTTGGGAGCCACTGAGTACTCCTCAAAGTTTCTGCACTAGATGGCAGACTGTTGACCTGAGTCACGCACCATATACCTCCGCTGTCATTGCTGATCTCTGGAAACCATCCGGAACAGGTCCAATTTCACCTGATAAACTCCCCGCAGATGCCGCTGGTCCTTGGGTACCCCGGTTGAGCTGCCACAATCCCCACCTCGATTGGGCCACGGGCGGGATAGTCAGTTGGCGTCCGTTCTGCCACGCCACTTGTCTCCAGTCGGCCCTTTCTCCGGTACAGGCTACCGCTAGTTCATTGGCCGCCAAAACCCCAGACTTGTCCCGGGTCCCAGCAGAGTATCACGACCTCGGGCAAGTATTTAGCAAACAAAGGGCTCTTTCCCTGCCCCCACACCGGCCATATGATTGTGCAATCGACATCCTCCCCGGAGCTCCACTACCTACCAGTCGACTATATAACTTGTCCTGACCAGGGAGGGAAGCAATGGAGGAGTATATCAATGAATTTCTCTCAGTAGGCATTATTCGTCCCTCATCCTCCCCGGTAGGTGCAGGGTTCTTCTTTGTGGGGAAGAAGGATGGCTCACTGTGTCCGTGTATTGACTACCGGGGCCTCAATAACATAAGCGTCAAGAACAAGTATTGATGCTCTCATCAATTCCGCGTTTGAACTTCTTCACGGGGCCACTGTATTCTCTAAACTTGATTTACGAAGCACTTCCCACCTGGTCAGGATAAGGGAGGGAGACCAGTGGAAAACAGCCTTTAACACCCCTCTCGGCCACTTCGAATACCTGGTAATGCCATTCGGCCTCAGCAATGCTCCTGCCGTCTTCCAAGCTCTGATCAATGATGTCCTATGGGACTTCATAAATCGATTTGTGTTTGTCTATCTGGACGACATCCTGATCTTCTCCAGTAGTCTCCAGGAACACACCCAGCATGTCCGTCAGGTTCTCCAGAGAACAAACTCTTTGTCAAGGCTGAGAAATGTGAATTCCATGTCCCCTCCGTCAGCTTCTTAGGTTACATCATTTAGAGCGGACGAGTAAGGGTGGATCCCGAGACGATCCGGGTGGTGGCGGAGTGGCCTCAACCCACGACACACAAGCAACTCCAACGATTTCTAGGGTTTGCGAATTTCTATCGCCGTTTCATTAGGGATTATAGTCAGGTGGCGGCGCCCCTTACTCAACTCTCTTCACCTAAGACCCCTTTTCCGTGGAACCCTGAAGCTGATTCAGCGTTCACGGACCTGAAGAAATGCTTCATGTCCTCTCCCATCCTGGTCCAACCAGACCCCTCCAGCCAATTCATTGTGGAAGTCGACGCCTCCGACTCTGGGGTGGGAGCCGTCCTCTCTCAACACTCTGGTTTGGATCAGAAACTGCACCCCTGTGCTCTTTTTTTCTCGCTGGTTGTCCCCTGTTGAATGTAATTATGACATGGGGAACAAGGAGTTACTGGCAGTCAAGCTTGTGTTAGAGGAGTGGAGGAACTCGCTAGAGGGAGCAGAACATCCGTTTATCATTTGGACAGACCACAAGAACTTGGAATATATACGAACCGCGAAATGCCTGAATTCCTGTCAAGCCCAGTGGGCATTATTCTTTGGCAGGTTCCAGTTTACGCTAACATATCATGCTGGGTCCAAGAACAGGAAGCCCAATGCTCTCTCCTGGCAATACACTACCGAGGAGGACCATCCTAACCCCAAGACCATCCTTCCCCGGTCCTGTGCGGTGGCGGCCCTCACCTGGGAGATCGAGGCCATAGTGAAGGAAGCCCAACAGACCCAACCTGACCCAGGTAACGGACCACCCAACCACCTTTTTGTACCAGAGTCCGTGCGGTCTCAGTTCTGCAGTGGGGACATTCTTCTCGTTTCGCCTGCCATCTGGGGATTGATAGGACGCTTTTCCTCCTGAAGAAACACTTCTGGTGGCCCTCCATGGACGCTGATACTCATTCCTTTGTTTCTGCCTGTACTGTCTGCACCTGTGGAAAAGCCTCCCACCGACCGCCAGTTGGACTGCTTCATCCCCTACCCGTACCTAGCCGCCTGTGGTCCCATATCGCCCTGGATTTTGTCACAGGACTGTCCCCTTCTCACGGGAACACTGCTGTCGTCACCATAGTGGACCGCTTTTCCAAAGCAGTGCATTTTGTGGCCCTTCCCAAACTCTCTGCAGCTCGGGAGGCAGCCAACCTGGTTGTCCAACACGTCTTCCGCCTCCAAGGAATCCCTGCAGATATTGTCTCTGACCGGGGTCCCCAGTTTGTCTGCAGTATGGGGGTCCTTTTGTCAGGCCCTCGGAACATCCGTAAGCCTATCGTTCGGTTTCCATCCACAGGTCAATGGCCAGACGGAACGGGCGAATCAAGATTTGGAAACAGCACTATGCTGTATAATGGTGAATGACCTGTCGACATGGAGCACCCACCTCGCTTGGGTTCAGCACGCCCACAACTCTCTAGTCTGCACTGCCACTGGAAGATCCCCCTTCGAATGCTCACTCGGTTACCAACCTCCTTTGTTCTCCATCCACGAAGGGGACATTTCCGTGCCCTTAGTTCAGGACCATCTCTGCTGTTGCCGCAAGGTCTGGGAGGACATGCGCGGCCCTGCTCCATACTGCCGACCGCAACCGGAGATTTGCTGATCGTCAGTGGGTTCCCGCACCAGTGTACCAGTCTGGGCAGAAGGTTTGGCTCTCAGCTAAGGACATCCCCCTCAAGGACGAGCCCAAGAAACTAGCTCCTCGCTTCTTGGGACCTTTTGAAATTGAGCGGATCGTCAATCCCACAACGGTCTGGCTCAAATTGCCTACGACTCTGAGGATACATCCCACTTTCCACGTGTCTCAGGTGAAGCCGGTGTCTAGCAGTCCATTGTGCCCTCCAGCCAAGCCCCCTCTGCCCCCCGGATTGTTGACAACCACCCAGCGTACACTATCCGGCGCTTACTGGATGTATGCCGCTGGGCTAGGGGCCTGCAGTACTTGGTGGATTGGGAGGGATACGGTCCAGAGGAACATTCCTGGGTTCCTCGCTCCTTCATTTTGGACCCCTCCCTCATTCAGGAATTCCATCAGAACCATCCAGATAAGGCCGGTGGGTCGGTCGCCTGGATGCTCCCATTTGGTGGGGGGGGGGGGGGGGGGTACTGTCATGGTTCCAAGTGCTGGCCCTCGATTCGGCTCCGTTGATGGTGCCTCGTTGTGCAGCACATGGAGTCCATGCGCTACTAATCGCATAACAACACACACCTGAGCCCCATCAGGAGACTAGCATAAGAGCCCTGGTTTCACTAGCACTAGTTGCCAGAGTATTGGCCAACCTTTGTGTATGCTTTGTCTCCTGGCTGCTTAGAGTGGTCAACTCTAGAGCAGTCCCGGTTTCACTGTTCCTCTTAGGATATCCAGTTTTCGTGTTGGGACCCCACCTCAGAGCCCTGAGGCAAGATTCCTCCTGGTTGCTGCCTGTGTTTGGTTCTGAGGAAGCATCCCAACTCCTCCAGTCTCGTACCAGTGTGCCGCATTTGGGTTCTCCACGAGCTCGCTCTTCGCTCGACATTGTGACACCTTGTCAGTTGAATGGGCCCTTTCTGGGCTGTATAATTTTATGAATGAAGTAATATATATGTGATTTTTAATATCCTGAAACTCTCCATCTCAGAAATTGTAATATTCTTGGATTTAAAGCAGAAATTATAAAGTTCATAAAATGTCACCACACCTGTGCTGACCTTTTTTGCCCATCTGCACTAATCCCTTTTGCCTCCATTAGGCCTGTATCTTTCTGTGCTTTGCCTATCCAAGTGCCTCTAAAATGTAGTGACTGTATACCCTCCTCTGGCAGTGTGTTCCAGGTATCAACCAGTCTGTTTTTTTAAAAAAAAATTCCCCTCTGCTCCTCCTTAAACTCCTTCCTCTCAGCTTAAACCCATGCCCTTTCTTTTTGATTCTCCTATCACAAGAAAACAATTCTGCCTATCTATCGTACAGCACAGGAACAGGCCCTTTGGCCCACAATGCTGTGTCGAACTAACTAAGCTAATGACACCTAATCCCTTCTGTCTGCATGTTCCCTATCCCTCCATTTCTGCATTAGTGAAAAAGACAATAATGCTGGAGGAAGTCAGCAAGCCAGGCAGCATCCAGTCCTTTGATTCTATGTGTATTCGTGTACCTGTCTAAGAGCCTCTTAAATGCCTCTATCCTATCCGCCTTGACCACCACCTCTGGCAGCACATTCCAGGCACCCACCACTCTCTGTGTAAAATAAAAACTTGCCCTATACATCTGCTTTGAACTTTTCCCCCCTCTCACCTTAAATACATGCACTCTAGTATTAGAAATTTTGACCCTAGGAAAAAGATACTGGCTGTCTACCCTATCTACGCCTCTCATAATCTTCTAAACTTCTATCAGGTCTCCCCTCAGCTTCCACTGCTCCAGAGAAAACAACCCCAGTTTGTCCAACCTCTGTTTATAGCTTATGCCCTCTAATCCAGGCAGCATCCTGGTAAACCTCTTCTGCACCCTCTCCAAAGTCTCGGCATCCTTTTTATAATAGGGTGACCAAAATTGAAAAGATATAAGATGAGATAAGATATTTATTTATTAGTCACGTGTACATTGAAATACGTCTTTTTGCATTACTGAGAATGTGCTGGGTGCAGCCCGCAAGTGTTGCCACTCTTCCTGCACCAACAACCATGCCCACGGCTCCTAACCTGTACGTCTTTGGAATGTGGGAGGAAACCAGAGCACCCGGAGGAAACCCACGCAGGCACGGGGAGAACGTACAAACTCCTTACAGACAGCAGCGGGAATGCAATTGAATGCAATACTGCAGATGTGGCCTAACCAGTTTTATAAATCTGCAACATAACTTCCTGACTCTTGAACTCAGTACCTCGGTTCATAAAGGCAAGCCTGCCGTACACCTTTTTTACCACCCTATCAACCTGTGCCACCACTTTCAGGGAGCTATGGACTTGGACCCTAAGATTCCTCCGTACATCACCATTGTTTAGAGTGCTACCACTAACTGTGTACTTTCCCTTTACATTTGATCTCCAAAAGTGCAACACCTCACATTTAGCTGGATTAAACTCCACCTGTCATTTCTCTGCCCATATCTGCAACTGATCTATATCCTGTCGCATCCAACGCCACCAATCTTTGTGTCATCAGCAAACTTACTAACCCACCCATCCATATTTTCATCCAAGTCATTTCTATATATCACAGACAGCAGAGGTCCCAGTGCGGATCCCTGCAGAACACCACTAGTCACGGACCTCCAGCCAGAATAAGACCCATCGACCACTACCCTCTGTCTTCTATGGGGAAGCCAATTCTGAATCCAAACAGCCAAGTCACCATGGGTCCCATACATCTTAATCCTCTGGATGATCCAACCATGACGGACCTTGTTGAATGCCTCACTAAAATCCATGTAGACAACATCCACTGTTCTACCCTTGTCAATCACCTTGGCCACCTCCTCAAAAAACTCAGTCAAGTTAGTAAGACATGAGCTGGCCCGCACAAAGCCATGCTGACTGTCCCTAATTAGGCCATGCTTTTCCAAATGCTCATAAATCCTATCCCTAAGAATCCTCTCCAATAGCTTCCCGACCATTGACATGAGACTCACTGGTCTATAATTTCCAGGATTATCCCTATTTCCCTTCTTGAACACCGTTAGCTACTTGCCAGTCTGCCAGGACCTTGCCTGTGGCTAGAGAGGACACAACGATCTTTGCTTGGTCAAGACTCCAGCAATCTCATCCCTTGCCTCTCTCCATAACATTGGGTATATTGCATCAGGCCCTGGGGACTTATCCACCTTAATGATCTTCAAGAGACCCAACACCACCTATTTATTTGTCTCAAAATGCCCTGGCATATTGGCGTACTCCACACTGATTTCACTACCCTCCATGTCCTTCTCCTTGCTAAATACTGATGTAAAGTACTCATTTAGGACCTTGCCCACATCCTCTGCCTCCAAGCACATGTTCTTTCCTTTATCCTTGAGTGGTCCTACCCTCTCCCTAGTTATCCCCTTGCTCATGACGTATGTATAGAATGCCTTGGGATTCTCTTTAATCTTATTTGCCAAGGACTTTTCATGGCCCCTCCTGGCTCTCCTAATTACCTTCCTGAGTTCTTTTCTGGTTTATTTATATTGCCCAATCCTATCATGCCTCTAAAACATTTTAGCTGTATTGGGTCACTCCTCAGCCACCTTCGCTCCAGGGAAGACAAGCCCTGCTTATCCAATCTCTCTCCATAACTAAAGTCCTTCAATCCAGTCAACATCCTGGTGAATTGCCTCTGCCCTCTCTTCAACACAATTACATTGTCAATAGAAACATGCATGATAGTTTCAAGTTATCAACGGAAAGGGCATAACTACTTCATATTATCCATAGGAATGTGCAGATAGTTTCGGATTATCAACTGTATGAGGGTTGTAGATTTACAATAAGCAAATGTGCAGTTATTGTAGATTGGAGTTACAGTCACAAGGTCACAGAGAAATGCAGCATGGAAACAGGGCTCTCGGGCTCGCTGAGTCTGTGCGAACATCGACCACCCATTTACACCGATCCCATGTTAATCCCAGTTGTTACAGTCCTACATTCTCGTCAGCTCCCCCCAGATTCTACCACTCATCTACATACAGTGGCTGATTAACCTACTGACCCACACAACTTTGGGATGCGGAAGGAAACAAAAGCACCCAGAGGAAACCCAGGCAATTACAGTGAGAACGCACAAGGCCCACACCGACAGCACTAGAGGTCAGGACTGAAGCTGGGTCTCTCGTGCTGTGCCACCATGCCACTCACACTCCACATCAGCAATGGAAGTAGGTGATAGATTTCAAATTATCAATAGAAATGTAAGGGACAGTTTCAGAGGTGAGGGTTTAACAGCTGTTGATTCATATTAAGCACATGTGTGGTTGTTAATGATTTGCAATCCATGAATATGTAACATGACACAGCAATAACAAGGCGGGCTATGTAGGTGCTGTTCTTCAAATACCTGTGGTTGTTCAGCTAACTTTGCAGCAGAATGATCAATATCAGTGCTGCCGATTGGTGGAAGTAATGTATTGTGCCTGAAAAACCGAGCTGAGGCAGACAGGCAATCCCTTGCACTCTGTCTGTAGTTCAAAGAAAGAAAGAAAGAAATTAATTTTGATTCTTTGGGCATCTTATTTGCCAAGTCTGATAACTTTGAGCTAAACTTGCATTTCTACACCTGCCCCCCCCCCCCCCACCCCACCATAGCACCACAGTCCCTTAGCGAAAGGGTGAGAAGCTGTGAGAAATATAACAGAACAGTACAGAACAGGAACAGGCCCTTCGGCCCACAACGTTGTGATGAACTAATTAAATGCCTAACTTACGCCTATGCAATGCCCATATCCCTCCATTCTCTGCACATTCATGTACCCATCTAAGAGCCTCTTAAATGCCTCTATCGTATCTGCCTCCACCACCACCCCTGGCAGCACATTCCAGGTGCCCACCACTCTCTGTGTAGAAACTTACCCGTTCTCACCTTAACTGCTTACCCTTAGACATATTAACCCTGGAAAAAAGATACCAACTGTCTACTCTATCTATGCCTCTCATAATCTTCTAAACCTCTATCAGGTCTCCCCTCAGCCTCCACCGCTCCAGAGAAAACAAACCAAGTTTGTCCAACCTCTCCTCATGGCACACGCCCTGATATATATCTGCAACTGATCCATATCCTACTGTATTCTGTAGCAATCTTCTACACCATCCACAATGCCACCAATCTTTGTGTCATCTGCAAACTTACTAACCCACCCATCCACACTTTCATCCAGGTCATTTATCTATATTACTAACAACAGAAGTCCCAGTACAATCCCTGCAGAACACCACTAATCACGGACCTCCAGCCAGAATAAGTCCCATTGACCACTCCCCTCTGTCTTCTATGGGCAAGCCAATTCTGAATCAGAACAGCCAAGTCACCGTGGATCCCATACATATCAATCTTCTGGATAAGCCTACCATGTGGGACCTTGCCAAACCCCTCACTAATACATTGTCACATACATTGTCAGAAAATATAGCCATCACATCCCTCATTCCCAAAGTCACCAATTCCCAAATAGTATAAGGTTAAACGAGGTTTATAAAATTATGAGGCACATTGATAGGATCGTCAGGGTCTTTTCCCAGGGCAGGGGAGTCCACAATAGAGGGCACAGGGATAAGGTGAGGGCACAGGTACATAGAACATAGGTACATAGAACAGTACAGCACAGGAACAGGCCATTGGGCCCACAATGACTATGCCGACCATGATGCCAAATTAAACTAATCCTATCTGACTGCACATGATCTGTATCCCTCCATTCCCTGCAGGTTCACGTGTTTACCTAAACGCCTTTTAAACATTACTATCTTATCTGCTTCCACCACCCAGCCAGCAGCTGGTTTCAGGCACTTACCACTCTGTATAAAATAAAAACTTGCTTTGCATATCCCCTTTAAACTTTCTCCCTCTTACTTTAAAGCTATGCCCCCCAGAATTTGACATCTCTACTCCGGGATAAAGTCTCTGGTTACCTGCCCTATATATGCCTCTCATAATTTCATATACTTCTATAATGTCACCCTTCACTCTCTGACACTCCGGACAAAACAATCCAAGTTTGTCCAATCTTTCCTTATGGCTAATACACTCTAATCCAGACAGCATCACGGTGAACATCCTCTACACCCTATACAAAGCCTCCACGTCCTTCCTGTAATGCAGTGACCAGGACTGCACACAATATTACAAATGTGGCCTAACCAAAGTTTTACACAGCTGCAACATGACATCCCAACTTTAGTACTCAACACTCAGACCAATGAAGGCAAACATGCCATATACCTTCTTTACCACCCTATTTACTTGTGTTGCCACTCTCAGGAAACTATGGACTTGCAACCCAAGATCCATCAATGCTCCTAAGACTCCTGCCATTTACTCTATCGTGTCCCCTTACATTTGACCTCCCCAATGCAACACATCACACTTGTCTGGATTAAACTCCATCTGCTATTTCTCCAGCTATATCCAACTAATCTATATCCCGTTGTATCAATTGACAGCCCCCTACACATCTATCTGCTACCTTACCCATAGAAGGCAGAGAGTGGTACTCTATCAGACTTATTTTGGCTGGAGCTCTGTGACCAGTTGTGTTCTGCAGGGATCGTTTTGGGACCTTTGCTGTTTGTGATATATATATATATATATATATATATATATATATATATATATATATATATATATATATATATATATATAAAAAGTGACTTGGATTAATATGTAGGTGGATGGGTTAGTTTGCTCGCAGACGATACAAAGATTGATGGCGTTGTGGATAGTGTAGAAGATTGCCAAAGGATACAGCAGGATGTAGATCAGTTGCAGATATGAACAGAGAAATGGCAGATGTAGGTTAATATGGCCAAATGTAAGGTGTTGCACTGGAGGATCAAATGTAAGTACACAGGGAAATAGGGAAAGTACAGAGTTAATGCCAAGACCCACTGTTGATGTACAGAAAGATCATGGTGTCCAAGTCCATAGCTCCCTGAAAGTGGCTGCACCCATTGATAGGGTGATAAAGAAGGCATGCATGTTTGCCTTTATTAGTCGAGGTGTTGAGTTCAAGAGTCAGAAGTTATGTTGCAGCTTTATAAAACTCTAGTTAGGCTGCATCTGGAGAATTGCATTCAATTCTGGTTGCCCTATTAGAACCATACAACAATACAGCACAACACAGGCCCTTCGGCCCACCATGCTGTGCTGCACTTCAAACCACACCTAAGGTGATCTAACCCCTTCATCCCACATATCCCTCTTTCTTAAATTCCTCCATATGCTTATCTAACAATCTCTTGAACTTGACCAATGTATCAGCCTCCACCACCACCCCAGGCAGTGCATTCCATGCACCAACCACTCTCTGGGTGAAAAACCTCCCTCTGACGTCTCCCTTGAACTTCCCACCCATTACCTTAAAGCCATGTCCTCTTGTTTTGAGCATTGGTGCCCTGGGAAAGAGGCGCTGGCTGTCCACTCTATCTATTCCTCTTAATATTTTGTATACCTCTATCATGTCTCCTCTCATCCTCCTTCTCTCCAATGAGTAAAGCCTGAGCTCCCTTAGTCTCTCCTCATATTCCATACTCTCTAATCCAGGCAACATCCTGCTAAATCTCCTCTGCACCCTTTCCAACGCCTCCACGTCCTTCCTATAATGAGGCGACCAGAACTGGACACAGTACTCTTAATGTGGTCTAACCAGAGTTTTGTAAAGCTGCATCATTACTTTGCAGCTCTTAAACTCGATCCCATGACTTATGAAAGCTAACATCCCATAAGCTTTCTTAACTACCTTATCCACCTGTGAAGCAACTTTCAGGGATCTGTGGATATGAACCCCCAAATCCTCCTGCTCCTCTACACTGCCCAGAATCCTGCCATTAACTTGTACTCTGCCCTGGAGTTTGTCCTTCCAAAGTGTACCACCTCACACTTCTCCGGATTGAACTCCATCTGCCACTTGTCAGCCCAGCTCTGCATCCTACCAATATCCCTCTGTAAGCTTCGACAGCCCTCCACACTATCCACAACACCACCGATCTTTGTGTCATTTGCAAACTTGCTAACGCACCCTTCCACCCCCTCATCTAAATCATTATTAAATATCACAAAAAGTAGAGGTCCCAGAACCGATCCCTGTGGGACACCACTAGTCACAGCCCTCCAATCCAAATCCACTCCCTCCACCACAACCCTCTGCTTTCTACAGGCAAGCCAATTCTGAATCCACACTGCCAAGCCTCCCTGGATCCCTTGGCCTCTGACCTTCTGAAGAAGCCTACCATGCGGAACCTTGTCAAAAGCCTTACTAAAATCCATGTAGACCACATCTACTGCACTACCCTCATCAATCTTCCTGGTCACCTCCTCAAAGAACCCTATCAGGCTTGTGAGGCAAGATCTTCTCTTCACAAAGCCATGCTGGCTGTCCCTAATCAGTCCATGATTCTCTAAATGCTCATAGATCCTATCTCTTAGAATCCTTTCTAACAGCTTACCCACCACAGATGTAAGGCTCACTGGTCTGTAATTCCCTGGACTATCCCTACTACCTTTGTTGAATAAGGGGACAACATTCGCCACCCTCCAATCCTCCGGTACCATCCCCGTGGACAACGAGGACTCAAAGATCCTAACCAACGGTTCAACAATCTCCTCCCTCGCCTCATGAAGCAGCCTGAGGAATATTCCATCAGGCCCCGGGGACTCACCTGTCCTAATATTTTCTAACAACTCCAACACATCCTCTCTTTTGATACTGACATACTCTAGAACATTACCCTTACCAACACTGTCCTCAGCGTCATCAAGACCCCTCTCCTTGGTGAATACTGAAGAGAAGTATTCATTGAGAACCTCACCCACTTCCACAGCTTCCAAGCACATCCTCCCACCTTTGTCTTTAATCGGACCCTTCTGCTCTTCACGTACGAGAAAAAAGCCTTGGGATTCTCCTTAACCCTACTCGCCAAAGCCTTGTCATGTCCCCTTCTCGCTTTCCTCAGCCCTTTCTTAAGTTCCTTCCTTGCTACTCTATATTCCTCACGAGCCCTGTCTGATCGTTGCTGCTCACACCTTATGTATGCTGCCGCCTTCTTCCTAACTAGTTGTTCCACCTCTCTCGTCACCTACGGTTCCTTCACCCTGCCATTCCTTCTCTGCTTCACTAGGACAAATTTATCCCTAACATCCTGCAAAAGATCCCTGAACATCGACCACATCTCCATAGTACATTTCCCTTCAAAAATGTCATCCCAATTTACTCTCCCAAGTTCTTGCCTTATAGCCTCATAATCCACCTTTCCCCAATTAAATACCTTCTCATCCTCTTTGCTCCTATCCCTGTCCATGACAATTCTAAAGGTTATGGAGCAATGGTCACTGTCCCCCAAATGCTCACCCACTGAGAGATCTGTCACCTGACCCGGTTCATTACCTAAAACTAGATCTAATATGGCATTCCCTCTAGTCGGCCTGTCAACATACTGTGTCAGGAATCCCTCCTGGACACACTTAGCAAACTCCACCCCCGTCTGAACCTTTGGCACTAAGCAGGTGCCAATCAATATTTGGAAAGTCGAAGTCTCCCATTATAATAACCCTGTTATTTTTGCATCTTTCCAAAATCTGCCTCCCAATCTGATCCTCAGTATCCCTACTGCTACCAGGGGGCCTATAGAATACTCCCAGTAGAGTAACTGCTCCTTTCTTGTTCCTAACTTCCACCCATACTGACTCTAGAGAGGATCCTTCTACATTATCCACCCTTTCTGCAGCTGTAACAGTGTCCCTGACCTGTATCGCCACCCCTCCTCCTCTTCTCCCCACCCCTCCATCCATTTTAAAACACTGAAAACCAGGAATATTCAATATCCTATAATTTCCTATAATTCAATAACTATAGGAAGGATGAGGAGGCTTTGGAGAGGGTTCTGAAGAGGTTTACCAGGATGATGCCTGGATTCGAGGGCATGTGCTATAAGGAGAGGTTGGACAAATGTGTGTGGTTTTCTCTGGAGCGGTGGAGGCTGAGGGGAGACGTGACGGAAGTTTATAAGATTACGAGAGGCGTAGATAGACAGCCAGGGTCTTTCTCCCAAGGTCAAAATGTCTAATGCCGGAGGACATGCATTTAAGGTGAGGGGGCAAGTGGAAAGGGATGTTGTTTACACAGAGGGCGGTGGGTTCCCTGAAATGTGCTGCCAGGGGCGGTAGAGAAGACAGATGCAATAGAGGCGCTTAAGAGGCTCTTTGATAGGCACGTGAATGTGCAGAGAATGGAGGGATAAGGACCATGTGTAGGCAGAAGGGATTTATTTAGTTAGGCATTTAATTACTAGTTTAATCAGTTTGGCACAACATGGTGGGCTGAAGGGCCTGTTGCTGTGCTGCTCCATGTTCTACGTTCTATGTTGACTGTCCACAACTCCACCAATTTTTGTGTTGTCTGCAAACTTACTACATTTTAGTCCAAATCATTTATCTATATCACGAAGAACAAAGGTCACAGCACCGATCCCTGCAGAACACCACTGGTCACAGACCAGTCATGTGATGGATATTCACACTCCAGGGTCAGGAGGCTTTTTGCTGAACTCAGCTTTTTAGCATACCAGAAGAAACTGTCGAGATGTTTATTGTTAATCTTTAACTAGTACCATCTAGCTATCCTATTGAGGAACAATACTGTCCAGGCTCAGCAACCCTATTTTTGACTTAACTGAGACTGCAACATAAACTAAAGCTCCAGCCATCTGACCTAATCAATGCAGATGTAATGAAAACATCACATGAAGACAACACATGCAGATGAGGTTGTCAGAACAAATGTGCTCATTTAACTAAGTGTTTCATCTGTTTTGTTAGCTGTAAGCATCTCCTCCTTAGCTGGGAGTGGGGATCCACCGCTTGAAATCGTGATTATTGACAGCTAAATTCCTTCAGAAAAGAGACTAGTTAAGTAAATTAGTCTTTGCATTATAGGTTGATATAGTATAACCTCTCTAAAGTGAGGTTACTGATAGACACCTATAACTATAAGACTTAAGGTCTTGGCTTAAGTTTAGGACTCTAGAATGGGTACACTCAATATCATCACAGTCAGAGAAACACTCTTCCACCACTAACTTATGTCTTCTATGGGCAAACCAATTTTGAATAGGATTCTCCTTAATCCTACTTGCCAAGGACATTTCATGGCTCCTTTTGGCCTTACTGATTCCGTATTTGAGTTCTTTCCTGCTTCCTTTATATCCCTCAAGGACCCTGTCTGATTTTATCTTCCTCAACCTTACATAAGCTTCTGTTTTCTTTTTGACTAAATTTACATCTCTCATCATCCAAGGTTCCCAAACTTCACCATCCTTGTCTTTCTTCCTCAAGGGAACATGCCAGAATTCTGATCAGCCGGTCTTAAATGACTCCCACATGTCAAATGTGGATTTACCCAATAACAATGGCTCTCAATTAACTGTCCCCAGCTCCTGCCTAATAGACATCCTTATTCATAACTATCTTAAAACTGAAGGGGTTGTTATAAAACAGAGGGACCTAGGAGTAAAAGTACATAGTTCCCTGAAAGTAGCATCACAGGGTGGTGAAGAAGGTGTTTGGCACGTTGGCCTTCATTGGTTAGGGCATTATTATGGAGTTGGGACATTATTGCAGTTGTACAAGATGTTAGTTATCAAGTTTTAAGATAGTTATGAATAAGGATGTCTATTAGGCAGGAGCTGGGGAAAGTTAATTGAGAGCCATTGTTATTGGGTAAATCCACATTTGACATGTGGGAGTCGTTTAAGACCGGCTGACCTAGAGTATTAAGTGCTGCTTTGGTTACTCTGTAATAGGAAAGATGTCATTAAGCTGGAAAGAGTGCAAAGGTTTACAAGAACGTTGGACAGGCTAGAGCTTTATTCCTTGGAGCTTCGGAGACTGATGGATGACCCTAAAAAAATCATAAGGGGGCGTAGATAGGGTAAATGCGCAATCTTTTTCCAAGGGAAAGGGATTCAAAAACTAGAATGCATGGGTTTAAGGTGAGTGGGAAAGATTTAAAAGAGACCTGAGGGGCAACTCCTTCACGCAGAGAGTGGTCTGTATATGGAACGAACTACCAGCGGAAGTGGTTGAGGTACTTGGAGAAGTACATGGATAGGAAAGGTTTGGCGGGATATGGACCAAACATGGGTAAATGGGACTAGCTTAGACGGGCATCTTGGTGGGTATGGACGAGTTGGGCCAAAGGGCCTGTTTCCATGCTGTATTACTCTATGTCTCCATTAGTTGTGATCATTATTCCCAAAATGCTCTCCCACTGAAAACGCCAATCATGTGGCCAGGCTCATTTCCCAATAGAAGGTGCAGAATGGCCCCTTCCCTGGGTGGATTATCTACATACTGCTTCAAGAAACCCACCTGGATGTACCTGACAAATTCTGCCTCATCTAGGCCTCTGGCACTAAGGGAGTCCCAGTCAATATTGGGGAAATTAAATTCACCCACTGCAACGAACCTGTTGCTTTTACACCTTTCTATAATCTCTCTATAGAACTATTCCTCTATGTCCCGCTGGCTATTGGGAGACCTACAGTATAACCCCATCATAGAGATAGCACCTTTCTTTGGACATATGGGTCCTGTGGACTACTTAAACTGTATCAACGAGTGTCTGGCACACATCACTTTTCTTATATCTGAGCTCTATCCACATTGCCTCACTGGAAGAGCCCTCCAGGATGACCTCCCTGAATGCAGCAGTGACATTCTCTCTGATCAATAGTGCAACTCCCCCAAGGTAAAAAGTACTTGGACAGGTACATGGATAGGAAAGATTTAGATATGGGCCAAACGCAGACAAATGGAAGTAGCTTAAATGTGAATCTTGGTCGGCATGGACCAATTGGGCCAAAGGGCCTGATTCCATGCTGTATGATTCTATGATCTCTCTTACATCCCTCTCTATCGTGTCTCAATCCTGGAACATTGAGCTGCCAGTCCCGCTACTCTCTCAACCAAGTCTCTGTAATGGTTCCATCATTGTTCCATTTACTCATCCAGTCCCTAAGTTCATCTGCTTTACCCATAATACTCCTTGCATTGAAATAAATACACTTCAGCCCATCGTCCCACTGTGCTCATTAACCTGGCCCTGCCTGTGCTTCCTTTCACACTTACTTGATGTATCCTCTACCTTCCCCTCAATCCCTTCAATTACTGACCAACTGCTCTGGCTCCCACCCCTTGCCATGCTAAGCTAAACCTTCCAGAGTGTCACTAGCAAACCTTCCTGCAACGTAATGGTGCCCATCCAATTTAAGTGCAATGTCCTTCTTGTACAGGTCCCACATGTCCTGGAAGAGAGTACCTGAAAGCCTCCCTTCCAGCTCCTTAGCCATGCATTCAACTGTACTATCATCCTGTTACTTGCCTTGTTAGCATATGGCACAGAGAGTAATCCTGAGATTTAAACCCTACCGATACCGTTTTTGAATTTTCTATCTAACTCCTTAAAATTCCCTTTGCAGGACCTCATCTCCCTTCCTGCCTATGTCTTGAGGAACAATATGGACCATGACCTCTGGCTGCTCACCCACCCCTTTCAGAATGTCCTCTGTGTGCTAAGAGACATCCTTGACTGTGGTACCAGAGAGGCAACACACTATCCAGGAGTCTTGCCTGTGGCCATAGAAACACCTGTCTGTTCCCCTGACTAAAGAGTCCCCTATCACTGTACCTTGCCTAGACTTTGGCCAACAGAGCCAGGTGTGGTGCCATTGATCTGGCTGCTGCTATTCCCCCGCGCATTGACCGGGAGCATCAGCCGGAGCGCGCACCCGTCCCTCCGCCCTGCTCCCATGCTCGCTCCCACTCCGCCATGAGCCCCTGCCGCCTGCTCATCGCCCACCTGCTGCTGGTGTGGCGCCGCGGGCTCGCTGCCAGACCGCCGGACCCCACCGACTATAAGGATCCCTGCAAGGCGGGTGAGTGCGGGACCCGGGGTGGGGAGTGGGGAACGGGGAACACTGGGTCCCGGTCAGAAAACGGGGAACGTTTGGGAACCTTCCTGTGGGTCGGTCTATGTCTGTGTCGGCGGGGTCACTCGGCAGTACCTCAGGGTCAGTGGCTCCGTCAGGACCCACGCTGCACGGTGTGATCAAGGTCACCGGCCGTGGGTGTGAGGCTGTCACCCAATGAATGGGTCACAGTGACTGTTGAGTGTAGCTGTCTGTATCTACTTGCTGGGTGTGCTGAGCATTGTTGTGTACACCAGTGTTCATCTCTTTTGTCAGGACTGTTTGACTTTTTTTAGTTGAAGTTGCTCAGATTTGTTTCACAACTTTAAATGAAAGCAGGCGAGTGAAGTGTCGGTGGGGAACACACTGGGAACAGTGACCATAACTCTGCACGTTTCAAACAATCTGCTGAAGGAGCTCACAGATGCTGCTCGACCCGCTGAGCTCCTCCAGCAGTTTGCTCCAGATTCCAGCGTCTGCGGTCTCCTGTGTCCCTGTAAGTTTCAAGATGGTTATGGAAAAGGATAAGTCTGGTGCTCAAGTTACACCTCAGATTGGGGAAAGGATGTGCAGGAAGTAGATTGGGAGCAGATGCTTGCAGGTAAACCACAACTGACTAGTCAGGGTCTTTCAAAAGAAAGCTAAGGAGAGTTTGGGGCCAACATGTTCCAGTAAGGGTGAAAGGCAATATTTGCCTTTTTAGACAACCAGACTCTGTTTCCCAGGGGAGAAATGTCAAATGTCAGAGGGTATAGCTGTAAGGTGAGAGGGGGAAAGTTGAAAGGAGATGTGCAGCGCAAGTTTTGTTACACAGAGTGGCTGTAACGTGCTGCTGGGGTGGAAGCACTAGGATCAAGAGGCTTTTAGCTAGGTGTATGAATCTGTAGGGATGGAGGGATAGGGATCATGTGCTGGCAGAAGGGATTAGTTTGGCACAGACATTGTGGGCTGAAGGGCCTGTTCCTGTGCTGTACTGTGCTGTGGCAAGATTAGGGAACCTTGGATGATAAACGTTTGATCAGAAAAAAAGAAAAAAACAGTATACTTGGTTGAAAGGGGAACAGCCACAGGAGAATCCTGCACTACCTGCTCCCCCTCCTGGTGGTCAACTACCTAGCTGGCTGAACCTTTGGTGTGACCACCTTCCTGAAACTCCTGTCTGTAACACTCTCTGTCTCCTGTATGCTCCTCAGCAAGTCCAGCTGTCTGTCCAGCTGATCCATGGGGTCTGAGAGGAGCTGCAGCTGGACACACGCTGCAGGCATAGTCGACAGGGGCATTTAGAACACTACAGCACAGTACAGGCCCTTTGGCCCACAATGTTGTGCCGACATTTTATCCTGCTCTAAGATCTACCTAACCCTTCCCTCCCACATAGCCCCCCATTTTTGTATCATTCATGTGTCTATCTAACAGTTTCTTAAATGTCCCTAATGTATCTGCCCCCACAACCTCTGCAGGCAGTGCGTTCCACACACCCACCACTCTCTGTGTAAAAAACTTACCCCTGACATCCCCCTTATAGAACCATAGAACCATACAGCACAAAACAGGCCCTTCGGCCCACCATGTTGTGCCATCCATCAAACCACCCTCACACTACCTAACCCCTTCCTCCCGCATATCCCTCTATCTCACATTCCTCCATATGCCTATCCAACAAGCTCTTGAACCTGTCCCACGTATCTGCCTCCACCACCACCCCAGGCAGTGCATTCCATGCACCAACCACTCTCTGGGTGAAAAACCTCCCCCTGACATCTCCCCTGAACCTCCCACCCATAACCTTAAAGCCATGCCCTCTCGTCTTGAGCATTGCTGCCATGGGAAGGAGGCGCTGACTGTCTACTCTATCTATTCCTCTCAATATTTTATATACCTCTATCATGTCTCCTCTCATCCTCCTCCTTTCCAGTGAATAAAGCCCTAGCACCTTAAGCCTCTCCTCATATTCAATATGCTCTAATCCAGGCAACATCCTGGTAAATCTCCTCTGCACCCTCTCAACGCCTCCACATCCTTCCTATAATGAGGCGACCAGAACTGAACACAGTACTCTAAGTGTGGCCTAACTAGAGTTTTGTAAAGCTGCATCATCACCTCGCGGCTCTTAAACTCAATCCCGCGATTTATGAAAGCTAACATCCCATTGGCCTTCTTAACTGCTCTTTCCAACTGTGAGGCAACTTTCAATGAACTGTGAATATGAACCCCCAGATCCCTCTGCTCCTCTACACTGCCAAGTACCTTGCCATTTACCCTGTACTCCGCCTTAGAGTTTGTCCTTCCAAAGTGTACCACCTCACACTTCTCTGGATTGAACTCCATCTGCCACTTGTCAGCCCAGCTCTGCATCCTATCAATATCCCTCTGTAAGCTCCAACAGCCCTCCACACTATCCACAACACCGCCGATCTTGGTGTCGTCCACAAACTTACTAACCCAGCCTTCCACCCCCTCATCTAAGTCATCTATAAATATCACAAAAAGTAGAGGTCCCAGAACTGATCCCTGAGGGACACCACTAGTCACTGCCCTCCAATCCGAGGGCACTCCTTCCACCACAACCCTCTGCTTTCTACATGCAAGCCAATTCCTAATCCACACAGCCAAGCTTCCTTGGATCCCTTGGCCTATGACCTTCTGAAGAAGCCTACCATGAGGAACCTTATCAAATGCCTTACTAAAATCCATGTAAACCACATCCACCGCACTGCCCTCATCAATCTTCCTAGTCACCTCCTCAAAGAACTCTATCAGGCTTGTGAGGCAAGATCTTCCCTTCACAAAGCCATGCTGGCTGTCCCTAATCAGTCCATGATTCTCTAGGTGTTCATAAATCCTATCCCTTAGAATCCTTTTTAACAGCTTACCCACCACAGACGTGAGACTCACCGGTCTATAATTCCCTGGCCTATCCCTATTACCTTTTTTGAACAAGGGGACAACATTCGCAACCTTCCAATCCTCTGGCACCATCCCCATGGACAACGAGGACCCAAAGATCCTTACCAGCGGTTCAACAATCTCCTCCCTAGCCTCTCGAAGCAGCCTGGGGAAAATCCCGTCAGGCCCCGGAGATTTATCTGTCTTAATATTATTTAACAACTTCAACACATCCTCTCTCTTGATATCTACAACCTCGAAAATATTACCCCTACCAGCACTCCCTTCCACGTCATCAAGACCCCTCTCCCTGGTGAATACCGAAGAGAAGTACTCATTGAGAACTTCTCCCACTTCTGCCACCTCCAGGCACATCTCCACCTTTGTCTATAATCGGACCTACCTTTACCCTAGCCATCCTCCTACCCTTCACGTACTTGAAAAAGGCCTTGGGATTCTCCTTAACCCTACTAGCCAACGCCTTTTCATGTCCCCTTCTAGCTCTCCTCAGCCCTTTCTTAAGTTCCTTCCTCGTTACCCTATATTCCTCATGGGCCCTGTCTGGACCTTGCTGCTTATACCTCATGTACGCTACCTTCTTCTCCCTAACAAGTCGTTCCACCTCTCTCGTCACCCACGGTTCCTTCACCCTGCCATTCCTTCTCTGCCTCACCGGGACATATTTATCCCTAACATCCTGCATAAGATCCCTGAACATCGACCACACCTCCTTCCTCCAATCACCTTAAAATTATGTCCCCTCATGTTAGCCATTGTCACACTGGGAAAAAGTCTCTGACTGTCCACTCGATCTGTGCCTTTGTTTTCTCCTCATAACTGATTCTGAAAGTTCTTCAGACATTCAGACATTAACTGCATTTAGGAAAAACATACGATAGCAGCCAATGAATTTCAAAGAATGCTGTGTAAATAATAGGAATAATAGTAACCAAGCAAAGATTAGATAATAATCTCTCCCTCAAAAATGGGAATTCTTAAACTCTGATCTCAGCTAAGGCAGCAAGCATTTCTAGACAGAAGGTCACAATATTCTCATTGTTAATACTTCTGGTTGTCATCCTTGATACTTCCTAAAAATATGAATATTTGATTGCTGATAAATGATACAATTCTTGCATCTGAATATATAAAGAATGGGACTCATGTAGATATTTGGCCTAAAAGTTGGAAAATCTCTAATTAAGTTAAAACCCTGATAATATTTGCTTTTCGACAAATTGTAAACATCAATAGTTCGGCAACTGCCTCACCAGATGACATTTGCCATGTTCCCCATCCACTCACCTGGTCCATGTTTCCGTGCTCTCTTTCACCCGGCCCCCGCGCTCCATTCCGACTCATTGGGTAACTGGTTCTCACACTCCCTGACCACTCGCTGGGGCTCCAGTTCCTGTGTCTCCCGAGCGCTCGCTGGGGCACCAGTTCCCCTGAGCCCCGACCACTCGATGTGACCCCAGTTCCCGCGCTTACTTTCACTCACCAGGGCTCTGGTTCCCGCGCTCCCTTGTACTTATGGGGCCCCAGTTCCCACTCTAGCTTTCCACTGACCGGGGCTGCATCCCCTTTCTCCCCTTGAACTCATCTGGTTCTGTTGGCTGCCCTCCTTAAAACTTACCTGATTCTATTTCTCGCACTCCCTTCAAACTTACCTGGTTCACTGAAATGTAACATTTTTTAAACGAATTAACAATGTGTTGGAATTTAATGAAATAAAGTGGGATACTCTCGAAAATCCCTCAATCCGGCACAACCAAAATGAAGAGTGTGCTGGATTAATGTTTTACTCTAAGAGTAAAGACATAATACTAACTGTTTAGTCTGCTCATTGTGAACTGCAGGATATATTTGCTGAATACCTCAGCTGAGGACCAAATATACTTACTTCCTAGAACTAGTTAATCATTAGAACCTAAGAAATGAGGGTAGAGGTGGGCCATTTGGCCCTTCAAGTCTGCTCTGTCATTTATTACCATGGTGGCTGATCTACCTCAAGTAAAGCTAGCTTGTACTTTTAAAGGGAAAGTGACAACTGCAGATAAAGAGATTATTGAAAATATTATGTTATGCAAGAATCAATAATCATTCACCATGGAAGGAAACAACAAAATTTTTGAATGTCACATTATTGATCTGGTAGAACGAATGGATTGCAATACAATAAAACTCCAGTAATCTGCGATCTGATTGTTCAGAAATCCTAATGGTTTGGCGTCTGCTCGCTGATTCCTGCACTCCCTTTAACACATCAGGGTTCTGATTCCCAGCTTGGTTCCCACGGTCCCCTGATCTCCCACATCTGACAGGAGCATACAACCCCACCGACTGTCATTACCACACCTTTTATAAACCAATGGATGTAATAAAAAGGAAAATCTTACTTCGCCTTACATCCATGAGCCCAGCGTTCACCAAAGTCTGTAGTTTAACCTACTAGCAGCACTTGGACCTCAAAGCTGCCTTTCTCAAAGGTAAAGTTAAGGGAGAACTGAGTGGTAAGTTTTTTTACACAGAGGGTGATGATTATCTGGAATGAGCTGTCAGAGGAGTTCATAGAGGCAGGAGACACATCAGTGAGACCAAGTGCAGACGAGGCAAACATTTTGCAAAGCACCCATGCTCATCCGCAGTGGCCATCCGGAGCTCCCAGTTACATGACATTTCAACTCCCCTTCCCATTCCAACACTGACCTGTCCATCACGGCCTTCCCTACTACCAGGGTGAGGCCCAATGTAACCTGGAGGAACAACACCTCATATCCCGCCTGGGTAGCCTCCAACCTAATGATATGAACATTGAGTTTTCTGATTTTAGGTAACCTTACCCTCTGGTGGGTTGTTTCCCCCTCTCCCCCCGATCCTCCTTAAGGGATTTCCCTTAAGGTCCCCAACCCCACTTCAGCCCCCTCATCCCCCTCCCCCTCCTGTTTCCATGCACTCACAGCACACACAGTTCACCCAGTCTTTCCTCCCCCACCTGCCATTCACCCCTCCCCTAACAGTTCCCATTCTCACCTCCCTATCAGATTCCAACACTGGTGGCCCTCTGTGTTCCTGCTCATCACCCTCCAGCTTCACACTCCCCTTCCCCCACCTGCCTCTTAATCTTTTTCATCTCTCTGTCTGCCTCCATCTATCATCCACCTGCCACTGTCTCCCAACTCCTCTCCTCCCCTCCCTGGCACAATCTGCTTGTCATCTTACACCCCTCCTCAGTCCACCAATCACTCCTGCCTCACCGTCCCCCTCCTCCCCTTTATACTGGCCATCTCCCCTCTCCACTCTCAGTCCTGATGCAGGGTTTCAACAATTCCTTTCCCCCCACAGATGCTGCTCGACCCACTGAGCTCCTCCAGCAGATTGTTAGAGAAACAAAGGACTGCAGATGCTGGAATCTAGATGAAAAACATGATGATGCTGGAGGATTTCAGCAGGTCAGGCAGCATCCGTGGAGAAAATCAGGTGGTCAATGTTTTGGGTCAGGACCCTTCTAGAGACGGATACAACTGCAATGTTTCAGAGGGATTTGGACAGACACTTAATACGAAAGGCATAAAGGGTAATGGACCTAATGCCATGGACTGGGGGACAAAAGGGCCCGTTTCTGTGCTGCACAGTTCTAGTATTCTATGAATAATCATATTTAAAAGCTCTAATTTCACAAAGACAAATTACAAGGTACAGTCTGCAAGTTTTTTCTCATAACCACATTCAGATGAAGTAGTTTCTCATCCATGCGGGTACAAAGGATTGAAATGGATGAATTTTGTGTTCACTAAATGTAAGTCTTTGGCACCCAGTTTTGGCAGCCAACATGTCCAGGCTAGATAATGGGATGAGTTAAAGCTCAATTTCTTGAAAGCCTTTTCTTTTGTGTAAAAGATAAATTACACTAAAGGTTAAAATGCATTAGTTGAACATTGTTTCAATAAAATATCAACTAGCATTTAAATGTTAGTTGAGGCAGCACAGTGTCCCATTTAGTAGAACTGCTGCCTAATAGTGCATATGGATGCTTGATGGTCAGCATGTACTCAGTGGGCCAAAGGGCTTGTTTCTGTGCTGTCGACTCTGTGACTCTATGAGAATAAGTTTTCTTCAGATCAAGTTGCTTGCAACTGAGACCTATTGCTTGCAATTCCTGCATCATATAGAAAATCCAGGATACATCATGTGGCAGGAGGACCATGTGGACATGAAGTATCTCCAGCTAGTCAAGCTCACTCAGGGTTCACCTCTATTCAATGGCTGATACTACAGTAATTAGGTGCTCCCCAGACCTAACTCCAAAACAGATTGTGGTCATTTAAGGCTGTGAAACCTTTCTCAAACTTTCTCACCACAGTGTTGTGCCTCAAGCTTTTGCTGATGTGAAGCTCATCGTGGCTATCCCTCGAGGTCGAGGATGATGGACTTCATTCCGTTGATCTACTTATGGGCTCTCAAGTGGCTTATGAGTCCAATCTTGGCTAGAAGTAGCCCACAGATGTGAAGCTAATAGAACATAGAATAGTACAGCACAGGGATAGGCCCTTCTGCCCACAATGTCTGCAGTGAACACAATGCCGAATTAAACACAAATTTATTCTGTGGCTAAATAAATTCTGTGCCTCAGTTCCACTTCCTACTCAAACCCCGTATCCTTCTTGACTTTATTGTACAATTCACCACCCACTGCGCGGAGATTCCAAAGATTTAATACACCCTATATAAAGAAATTTCTTCTAATCTTATTCCTTCATGGCTGACTCCTTATCCTAATTAGGGGACAGTTATTAGGGGAAACAGACATGAGGCACTTAATCCTTTCAGAATCATTTAGGTCTCAGTCAAATCACCTCTCATTTTCTTAAACAATGAGTCAGGTGGATCTTACTGAGTCAATCCCGAGAGACAGAACAAGCCTCACCTCACCAATCAATCTCATGATTCTGCACTGCACTGACACCAAAGTACATGTATCATTCAGTAAATGAAAAAAAAAACTGTGCCTGCTGGAAATCTAAAGATACACAACAAAATAGAATGTCCATGTGTCCTGCGCATAGCTCAGGTATCGAAAGAACCGAGGAAATTTGAAATTCTGCATGTAAGTCAGGTTTAGCAGACGGATGTGCACTATGTTTTTCTAAAGTCCGCACAGGAGGCACAAAGGGGGCCTAACTTTAATTCTCCACATCAAAGATTGCTGAGATATTTTTCAGATGTATTTTTGAGGTATCATAGAATCATAGAACAATACAGCACAATACAGGCCCTTCGGCCCACCATGCTGACATTCAAACCACTCCTAAGACTATCTAACCCCTTCCTCCCACATATTCCTCTATTTTAAATTCCTCCATATGCTTATCTAACAATCTCTTGAACTTGACCAATGTATCAGCCTCCACCACCACCCCAGGCAGTGCATTCCATGCACCAACCACTTCTGGGTGAAAAACCTCCCCTCTGACGTCTCCCTTGAACTTCCCACCCATTACCTTAAAGCCATGTCCTCTTGTTTGAGCATTGGTTGCCCTGGGAAAGAGGCGCTGGCTGTCCACTGTATCTATTCCTCTTAATATTTTGTATACCTTTATCATGTCTCCTCTGTCCTCCTTCTCTCCAATGAGTAAAGCCTGAGCTCCCTAGTCTCTCCTCATATTCCATACTCTCTAATCCAGGCAATATCCTGGTAAATCTCCTCTGCACCCTTTCAATGCCTCCACATCCTTCCTATAATGAGGCGAACAGAACTGGACACAGTACTCTTTAATGTGGTTCTAACCAGAGTTTTGTAAGCTGCGCATCATTACTTTGCAGCTCTTAAACTCGATCCCCGACTTATGAAAGCTAACATCCCATAAGCTTTCTTAACTACCTTATCCACCTGTGAGACAACTTTCAGGATCTGTGAATATGAACCCCCAGATCCCTCATGCTCCTCTACACTGCCCAGAATCCTGCCATTAACTTGTACTCTGCCCTGGAGTTTGTCCTTCCAAAGTGTACCACCTCACACTTCTTGGATTGAACTCCATCCTGCCACTTGTCAGCCCAGCTCTGGCATCCTACCAATATCCCTCTGTAAGCTTCGACAGCCTCCACACTATCCACAACACCACCGATCTTGTGTCATCTGCAAACTTGCTAACCCACCCTTCCACCCCCCTCATCTAAATCATTATTAAATATCACAAAAAGTAGAGGTCCCAGAACCGATCCCTGTGGGACACCACTAGTCACAGCCCTCCAATCCAAATCCACTCCCTCCACCACAACCCTCTGCTTTCTACAGGCAAGCCAATTCTGAATATCCACACTGCCAAGCCTCCCTGGATCCTCGGCCTCTGACCTTCTGAAGAAGCCTACATGCGGACCTTGTCAAACGCCTACTAAAATCCATGTAGACCACATCTACTGCACTACCCTCATCAATCTTCCTGGTCACCTCCTCAAAGAACCCTATCAGGCTTGTGAGGCAAGATCTTCTCTTCACAAAGCCACGCTGGCTGTCCCTAATCAGTCCATGATTCTCTAAATGCTCATAGATCCTATCTCTTAGAATCCTTTCTAGCAGCTTACCAACCACAGACGTAGGGCTCATTGGTCTGCAATTCCTTGGACTATCCCTACTACCTTTTTTCAATAAGGGGAAAACATTCGACACCCTCCAATCCTCCAGTACCATCCCAGTGGACAACGAGGACTCAAAGATCCTAGACTATGGTTCAGCAATCTCCTTCCTCGCCTCCCAAAGCAGCCTGGGGAATATTCCGTCAGGCCCCAGGGACTTATCTATCCTAATATTTTCTAACAGCTCTAACACATCCTCTCTCCTGATATCTACATACTCTAGAACATTACCCTTAACAACACTGTCCTCAGCATCATCAAGACCCCTCTCCTTGGTGAATACTGAAGAGAAGTATTCATTGAGAATCTCACCCACTTCCACAGCTTCCAGGCACATCTTCCCACCTTTGTCTTTAGTCGGACCTACTTTTACTCTAGCCATCCTTCTGCTCTTCACGTACGAGTAAAAAACCTTGGGATTCTCCTTAACCCTACTTGCCAAAGCCTTTTCATGTCCCCTTCTCGCTCTCCTCAGCCCCTTCTTAAGTTCCTTCCTTGCTACTCTATATTCCTCACGAGCCCTGTCCGATCCTTGCTGCTTACACCTTATGTATGCTGCCTTCTTCTTCCTAACTAGTTGTTCCACCTCTCTTGTCACCCACAGTTCCTTCACCCTGCCATTCTTTCTGTGCCTCACCGGGACAAATTTATCCCTAACATCCTGCAAGAGATCCCTGAACAACTACCACATCTCCACAGTACATTTCCCTTCAAAAATGTCATCCCAATTTACACTCTCAAGTTCTCGCCTTATAGCCTCATAATTCGCCCTTCCCCAATTAAATATCTTCCCGTCCTCTCTGCTCCTATCCCTGTCCATGACAATACTAAAGGTTATGGAGCAGTGGTCACTGTCCCCCAGATGCTCACCCACCGATAGATCTGTCACCTGACCTGGTTCATTACCTAAAACTAAGTCTAATATGGCATCCCCTCTAGTTGGCCTGTCAACATACTGTGACAAGAATCCATCCTGGACACACTCAACAAACTGCGCCCTGTCTAAACCTTTGGTACAAAGCAGGTGCCAATCAGTATTTGGGAAGTTGAAGTCTCCCATGATAATAATCCTGTTATTTTTGCATCTTTCCAAAATCTACCTCCCAATCTGCTCCTCAGTATCCCTACTGTTACTGGGGGTCCTATAGAATACTCCCAGTAGAGTAACCGCTCCCCTCTTGTTCTTGACTTCCACCCATACTGACACTAGAGAGGATCCTTCTACATTATCCACCCTTTCTGCAGCTGTAACAGTGTCCCTGACCAGTATTGCCACCCCTCTTCCTCTTCTCCCCCCTCCCTATCCCTTTTAAAACACTGAAAACCAGGAATATTCAATATCCATTCCTGCCCTGGTGTCAGCCATGTCTCTGTAATAGCCACAACTTCGTAACCCCATGTACTTATCCAAGCTCTCAGATCATCTCCCTTATTCCTGATGCTTCTTGCATTCAAGTAAATGCACTTTAGCCCATCCACCTTACTACTTTAGTAGCCTGTATTCTGCTTCTCCTTCCTCAAAGCCTCTCTACCTGTTAGATCTGACTTTTCCCCATGCCCTTCTTCCTCTGACCTACTCCTCCAGTTCCCATCCCCCTCGCAAACTAGTTTAAACCCTCCCAAACCACCTTATCAAACCTGGTATTAAATATTCAGGTGGACTTGACCCAAGTACCTTTGGTCTGCTTGAACCACAGAAAGAAACTGAAAATTTGTGCTCCGAGTTTCTACGGGAGACCAGCTGTGATTTAAACAATTGGACAAATATATCCGAGAGAAAGAACCAAGGTTAGTGAGATGCCAAAGAAGTGCCTCAGACACAATGACAGAGGCTGCTTATAATGACCAAGAAATCCTTTTGTTTGGATGCTTGTGGTTGAATGGGCAGACTTTCCTTATTATTCTACTTTTGGCTAAAGTTTGAAGACAAAACATGATTGTCCTGGCTGTGGTATCATCAGGCAGTGTTCAACACTTCTGACAGCGGGGAAAGCTGCACATTTGGCTTTTAAACTCCCTTTAAGTATGGCAAATGCAAAGATGCCAACATGTAACATTAGTTGGGGAACTGCCAAGGAAAATCTCAAAAAGACTGTAAACTTATTGCCTGGGGTGAATGTACAACGGCTCACGGAGCAGCCACTGTAGCTACCAGGTCGAACGTTGCAAGATCTTAGGCACAATAATAAATTCATGGGTGTTACTTTACTGCTGTCAAACACTACCAGTAATTCCACAAGGTACTAAAGCAGATGAACTGAAAGCCAGTATAAAATATCACATATTTGGAAAGTGTTAAACAATTACACTTGCAAACCAAAGTGGGAGTGCATTTGACAGGTGATCCATCTGCGAGAGAGATTGCTTCAAATTAACTCAAATTAGGAAATAGGGAAGTTAAACATGAAGACTCCACAGGAAAGATTTTGATAAAAACCTTGGGCCAAATTGTTACATAACTTCATGATCTGATGCAAGTTGTTTTCCCAAATGTCATTCAACACTATTTGAATTAGCAATGGTTGTGTCAAAGAGAAATCTTAACAGCAAAAAAATGATGCAGCACAGCATAAATAAAGACCTTCTGTTGAAGTTTCCTGGACAACCTGTACAAGATAAATTTATCGACAGTGTGACGGACATTGATGAGGTGCTACATCTTCCTGTTCAATTTTAAGACTCTCTGTCACCACCTGGTGTGCCATCACATAATCTTGAATTAAAAGAAGGCTACTCAGGAATTTGGATCCAGCAATACTATGCCACAGCACATGATTGTCAGTTTGAAAATTACTACCACATGTAATTGAGGCTACAATAATGACTGGTAATGCTGTTGGGGAAAATTTCTTCATCCCTGGGATACCAATTAAATATCTTTTTACTTCAAGCAACCTCAGTTCACTGTCCAACTTAGTTTTGCCATGAGCATTAGCAAGGAACAAGGAGTAAAAGTTGTTGGTCTTAATCTCGAAACTTAATGCTTTTCCCGTAGTCAGCTATATGTCGGTTGCTCAAGACCGTAAGACATAGGAGCCGAATTAGGCCATTTGGCCCTGCGAGTCTGCTCCACCATTTGATCACGGCTGATTTATTTTTCCCTCTCAACTCCATTCTTCTGTCTTCTCCCCGTATCCTTTGACGCCCTCACCAATCAAGAATGTATCAACCTCCACTTCAAATATACCTAATGACTTGGCCTCCACAGCCGTCTACGGCACAGATTCACCACCCTCTGGCTAAAGAAATTCCTCTTCATCTCTGATCTAAAGGGACGTCCTTCCATTCTGAGGCTGTGCCCTCTGGTTCTTGACTCTCCCACTACTGGAAACATCCTCTCCACGTCCACTCTATCCAGGCCTTTCAATATTCAGTAGGTTTTAATGCAAGTTAACCTTCAGGGAATCCTGCACTAGGACTCCCAAGTCCCTTTGCACCTCTGATTTCTGAATTCGCTGCCCGTTTAGAAAATAGTCTACGCTAGAAAAGAGCTGAAGATAAAAATAATCTATATATTTTACACCAAATTCAAACAAAAATGGTGTATTCTGAAGCACTTCAACATTGAAATCAAGGAAATTTACACTTTGTGCATAGGTACATACCTAATTAAATGTAATTTTAGTACACATATTTATTTTCAGTGTGTCTGTCTTTAACTTTAGTTAAACTACATAATTTTAACCCCCTAATTATATTATTTATGGAATAATAATATTTAAGTTAGATTTTATTTCATTTACAAGAAGTGTTGCAAAACCTGATTGCATGGAAATAAATGCAAACATCGTGATTGTGATAATAACCCAGACACCAGGTGTAGCAGCTGGTCTGAAATAAAAATAGAAGATGCTGTAAAGACTCAGCAGAAAAGAAAAACAGTTAACATTTCAGGTCTGGAGACCAAAAATGCACACAGTACTCCAAATTATGTTCTTCAAAGTCCCGTACAACCTTAGCAAGACTTCCTTAGTCTTGCACTCTAACCACTTACACTGTAAGTTAAAATACCATTTATCTTTACAATTTCATGTAGTTCCTGCAGTTTCCAGAGTCAATTCTTGCCACTTTCAGCAAAGTGATATATCTTTCCCGTTTCAGTTTCCAATGGGACCATTCCCTTCACGACTACCTGGTTTACTCTTTCATTTCCATCAACACTCATTTCTTATCTCACAGTACCCTTACATGAGATGGAACGCCTGCCCCTTTACACCTCCTCTTCCCATCATCAGGGTACCTACACACCCCCTCCAAGTGAAGCAGAAATTCACTTAATCTTCATCCAATTTAGTGTATTGCAATTAGTATTCATGATGTGCTCTCCTCTAAATTGGAGCAATTGAATAGTTTGGGCTATCCTTTGCAGAACACATGGGCAAGGAAAATCCTGATCTTCCAGGTCCTATCACTTTACTCCTCTGTCCCAATCCCACTCTGACTTCTCTATCTTTGGCCTCTTCCACCATGTGCTTAAGGAACAGCATCTTCCATCCAGGCATACTTCAGCTCTTGGTACCTAACACAAAGATCAACCTGAACTATTAAACTCTTTTTCACAGATACAGCCAAACTTCCTGAGTATTTTCAGCATTTTCTGTTTTTATTTCATTGTTGAGAGCATTGAATGCAGCAAGGGCCATGGGGCAGACAACATCCCATCAGTAGTACAAAAAGCCTGCACTCCAGAATCAGTTGTATCTCAAGCCAAGCTATTCAAGTAGAATTAAAATATGGCTTCTATCCAACCAGATGGAAAATTCCCCAGTATGGCTTGATCATAAATTGCAGGACAAAACTAATCCAATTAATTGTTTTCAATGATCTGTAACGTGACTGACAGTGCTATCAAGTAGCATTTACTCACCAATAAACTACCCACTTTCATGTTTTGCCAGGGCCACTGGGTTCCAAAGTTCATCATGGTCTCAGTCCAAACATGAACCAAATAGCCGAAGTGACTGCCAATGAGCTGAGATGAGGTGAAAGTGACTGCCAGTGACCATAGACATCGTTAGATTGAGTGTGGCACAAGCAGCCCTGGTACAAATGGAGTCAATGGGTATCAAGGGGAAAGATCGCCAATGTTTGAAGTTATACCTTGCACACAGGAAGATGTTTGCAGTTGCTGGATGTCAAATGTTCCAGGACAACAATACATAAGTTCCTGAGGATAGTATCCTAGACTCAATCATTTCCAGCTGCTTGATCAATGACCTTCCTTCCATCATAAGGTCAGAAATGAGGATGTTCATTGATGATTACACAAAGTTCAATTCCATTCACAACTCCTCAGCAAATGAAGCAGGCCATGCTTACAGTATAACTACCATTTGGAAGTGCACAAGCAAATGCTAGAAATGTTTTTGACCTCTGATGCTTCTTAACTCCACCCAAACTGATTCAAATTCTATAACATGATGTACCAGGTCAAGATTCTTTCCAACCACTGGACTAATATCATCCCTTAAAACTCACGACAAAGCTGGCCTTCATCAAATAGGGCATTGAGTATAGAAGTTGGAAAGTTATGTTGCAGTTATATAAGACGTTAGGCCACACTTGGAGCATTGTGTATAGTTTTGGTCACCCTGTTATAAGATATTATTAAAATTAGAAAGAGTGCAGAAAAGATTTACCAGGGTGTTGCCTGCACTTGGGGCCTGAGTTACAAGGAGAGGCTGTGTTGACTAGGACTTTATTCTCCGGAACATAGGAGATTGAGGGATTGAGGGGTGACCTGATAACAGGGATACGGTATAAGATCATGAGGGGCATAGACAGGGGAAAGCACATAGACTTTTTTCCAGGGACAGGGTATTAAAAACAAGAGGGCATGGGTTTAAGATCAGAGACGAGAGATTTAAAAGGGACATCAGGGGCAGCAGCTTCAAGCAAAGGGTGGTGCATATTTGGAATGAGCTGCCAGAAATAGTGGTTGAGGCGGGCACATTAGCAACATTTAAGAGCCATCTAGATAAGTACATGGATCGAAGAGGTTTAGAGGGCTATGGGCCAAATGCAGGCAGATGGGACTAGCTTGCTGAGCAACACACTTGGCATGGACAAGTTGGGCCAAAGGGCCTGGTTTCATGCTGTAATACTCTGACTCTAAAGCACACTACAAAGTAGTCACCCAGGCTACTCTGCATCACCTTGCAACCCCCTACCTCTGCCACATAAAAGACAAAGGTATCAGATGATGGGAACACCACCTGCATGTTCCGCTCCAGCTTACACAGCTTCCCAATTTGGAAATATATTGCTCGTCTTTCACCGCTGGTGAATCTGATTTTGGAACTCCCTCCCTGACAGTACTGTGGAAGCTCCTTCACCAGAAAGACTGGAGCAGTTCAAGAAGACAGCTCACCACCACTTTCTCAAGGGCAATTAGCAATGCGTAATAAATGCTAGCCTTGCACTGAAGCACAAGTCTCAGAAAATAAACAAATAAAGAAAACTGAAACGTTCTTGCCCACGCACTTATATTATCTATATTAGTTTGCTTTCTCCTCACTGGTCACTCTCCTCCCCAGCTTTACACCACTGGAAAAGTTACGCAGGTTACACTTTATTTTCATCAAAGTCATTTGTATAAATTCTGAATAGATTAGCAGCCGGCGCTTTTATCCCTGTGGCACCCCACTAGTCACAGTCTAGCGGAGGTGGCTATAACCTGAGGGCATAGGTAGGAGACTGAAAGAGGATTTGAGAAAGAATATTTTCACCACAGGGTGGTTGAAAACTGGAATGCACTGCATGATAAGACAAGTACTCTCACAGCATTTAAGAAATACTATCACCCCCTGACATTCAATGGTATGATCATCACTGAATACCCCGCTATCAATATCCAGGGGGTTACATTGACCAGAAATTGAACTGGAGTATATACAGTATATACACAATGTGTCTACAAGAGCCTATGGCGAGTATGTCATCTCGTAACTCCCCAAAGCCTGTCCACCATCTCCAAGGCTCAAGTCAGGAGTGTGATGGAACACTCTCTACTTGCCTGGAAGACTGCAGCTTCAACAACACTTAAGAAGCTTGACACCATACAGGACATAGCAGCTTGTTTGATAGGTGCACCATCCACAACCATTCATTCACTTCACCACCGATGCACAGTAGCAGCAGTTTGTACCATCTGCAGGATGCACAGCAACAACTCACCGAGACTCCTCAGACAGCACCTTCCAAACCCACCACCTCTACCAGCTAGAAGGACAAGGGCAGCAAAAGCCCGGGAACACCACCCCCTGGAAGCTGTCCTCCAAGCCACACACCATCCTGATTTGGAAATATATTGTTGTTCCTTCACCATCGCTGGGTCAAAATCCTGGAACTCTCCCTAACAGCACTGTGGGTATACCCAGACCTAAAGGACTGCATGGTTCAAGACGGCAGCTCACCACTATCTCCTCATGGGCAATTAGGATGGGCAATTAAATGCTGGCTCAGCCTATGAAGCCCACATCCCTTGAATGAATATAAAAAATCTTAAATCGCCAAAGCACAGAAGATTACGAGCTGAGTGTTAGACAATGGAATTGGTATAGACAGGGAACTGATGGCCAGCATAGATGGAGTGGGCTGAAGAGCTGCTTCAGTGCCGAGTGACCCTATGACTATGACAGCTGCATTTTGGAACCAATTCTTCTCATCATACACTCAGCTACACCCTAGGAATGGATGTTCTCACTAGATCACAAGATCACAAGACATAGGAGCAGAAGTAGGCCATTCGGCCCATCAAGCCTGCTCCGCCACTTCACCATGAGCTAAACTATTCTCCCATCTAGCCCCAATTCTTGGCCTTTTCCCCATATCCCTTGATACCCTGACTAATTAGATACCTATCAATCTCCTCCTTAAACACCCCCAATGATCGGGCCTCCACAGCTGTATGTGGCAACAAATTCCATAAATCCATGACCCTCTGGCCAAAGAAATTTCTCCTCATCTCTATTCTAAATTGGTACCCTCTAATTCTAAGACTGTGCCCTCTTGCCCTGGACTCACCCACCAAGGAAAACAACTTAGCCACATCTACTCTGTCCAGTCCTTTCAACATTCGAAATGTTTCTATGAGGTCCCCTCTCATTCTTCTGTACTCCAATGAATACAGTCCAAGAGCTGACAAATGCTCCTCATATGTAAACCCTTTCATTCCGGGAATCATCCTCATAAATATTCTCTGAACCCTCTCCAACATTAGTTTAAACAGTCTCTATAAGTTTTATTTATATATACACCATAGAATCTTAGAATCGAACAGTATAGAAACAGACCACCTTGTCCGTGCCAACCATGATGCCTATCAACGCTAGTCCCATTTGCCTGCATTTGGCCCACATCCCTCTATACCTTTCCTATCCATGTACCTGTCCAAATGCCTTTAAAATGTTGTAGTTGTACCTGCCTCTACCGGTTCCTCTGGCAGCTCCTTACATATACCCACCATGTCCTTTGTAAAAACTTATCCCTCTGACCTTTAAATTTCTTGCCTCTCATATTAAACCTCTGGCCTCTAATTCTAAACTCCCCTGCCCTGGGAAAATAGGCATTCTATCCATGCCCCTCATGGTTTTATAAACGTCTATAAGGTCACCCCTCAGCCTCATATGTTCCAGTGAGAATAACCCCAGCCTATCCAATCTCTCCTTGTAACTGCAGCTCTCCATTCCAGGCAACATCCTGGTGATTCTCTGTTGCTAACATATCCCTCCATATAGAACATAATAGTAATAAGGAGCTATGAGATGTCCAAGATTATGAAACAAATACAGTACACATAACATACAAAGTAAAAAAAATTGGTAAAGAGACAGGAAATAATCGCTGAAACATTGAGTGAAGCAGTTTGATAGGGAAATTATTGTAAAGGAATTGAAACTAAATTGAGATAACTTGAAGGAAAAATTGACAGACCTTTGGTGGAGCAGCTAATCTGGGCCAATGGTTTTGGAAGTTGCTGGACAGTATTTTCTTCTTTACATTTTAATGCTTCACAGTTTCATATGTTGTACTTACAGCCTTACTCCACGCACCACTTCATCAATAGATCCAACTGGAGTTCTGGAGAGGGATAAACTGGAATGTATTGGATGCAGTGTCCGAGGAGCATTACGTCTCTGTGTTGAATGGAGTGGTTGGGACAGAGAGCAAATACTATGCTCCAGCAGATGGTTTGAAGGAAATCGGTTTGCAGGGTGGTTGCTTGAATATGGCCACAGAACAGGCCTTTCATCTGGATCCCTACAAACAAGTTCACCATAAAACACATCATTAATCCTTCTATCATCTCTTCAAATATCAACTGTTTAACCGCACACTCAAAGTACCCAGGAGTGCCCAGGTCTTCTCTCACTGACAACAAAACAAGCTCAGATTTCCTTTTGTATTATTTGTTCATGCGGTGTTAACTTGTCTGGGAATGCCAGCTTTAACTGCTGATTCCTAATTGCCCATGAATGAGATGGTTAGCTAGGCCATTTCAGAGGGTGGTTAAGAGTCAACCATATGCATGATTCTGGAGTCACATGGAGGTCAGATCGGATAAAGGCAGTGGATTTCCTTCACCGAGGACATGAATGAACCAGATGGGCTTTTATAATGTTCTGGTAGCTTTTTGATCTCCTTTACTGATTTTAACTCTTCAGTCCTAGTTTATTTATTTACTTAAATTTAAATTCTCCAGTGGCTGAGATGGAGAATTTAATAACAATTTGGAGATCAGCAGTTCAGACCCTTCAGCTATGGTTACCCAGTCAGGGGCTTATTTCAGGGGCATGCACAAGGTTTTAGTGGTCGAGCTTAGCTTCAGGCAGTTGCAAGGGAGGTGAATAGAAACAGTGGTTGGGGAACAGAGTTTGTTGTGGCGACCAAAGAAAATGGCTTTGGTCTTCCCGATATTGATCTACAGAATATTCCTGCTCATTCAGTACAACATATTGGCAGGACAGGGGGAACCAAGGGGAAGTAAACAATGTTGGGAGATAACATTCATGTCATCAGTCTACATGCGTGCCGAGCCTGAGGATGCTGCTGCGCATTGTTAGCATACCTAGATGTAAATTAGAAAGGGGCATGGATCCTTGGAGGAATTGAAGAGTTAATGTTGAGAGAGTTGGAAGAGAAGGTGATTCTTTGACTATGAATTATCATAACGGACACATGATTGAGCGAAGGGTAGGATTGGCAGCTCAGTGTTCTGGGATAAAGAAGTTTCAGGTGTGACAAGAGGGGGATGCAAAAGAGGAGGGAGAAATTGCACTGCTGTTTAGGGAGAGCATCTCAGCAGTATGTAGAGGGGATATCCTGGAGGGATCATCCAACAAGGCCATATGGATAGACCTTAGGAATAAGAGAGGAGTAATAACTTTTCTGGGGTTATACTGTAGGCTTCCCAATAGTTAGTGGGAATTAGAGGAATTGGAATTGGTTTATTATTGCCACTTGTACCGAGCTACAGTGAAAAGCTTGTCTTGCACGCTATTCATACAGATCGATTCACTACACAGTGCACTGAGATAGTATAAGGTAAAACAATACAAATTACAGAGACTTGGCTGTCGCAAGGGCAGGAGTGGCTGTTTGAGGTTCCAGGGTTTAGATGTTTCAAAAGGGATAGGGAGGGAGATGGTGGGGTGGGTGGCATTGCTAATCAGAGATAGTATCACAGCTGTAGGAAGGGAGGACATCAAAGAGGGATCGCCTATTGAGTCAGTGTGGGTGGAAGTCAGAGACAGGAAAGGAGAAATCACTCTATTGGGAGTATTCTATAGGCCCCCCCAATAGCCACCGGGCAGATTTTGGAAAGGTGCAAAAATAACAGGGCTGTTGTCATGGGTAACTTCAATTTCCCTGATGTTGATTGGCACCTTCCTTAGTGCAAAAGGTTTAGATGGGGCATAATTTGTCAGATGTGTCCAGGAAGGGTTCCTGACATAGTATGTGGACAGGCCGACTAGAGGAGAGGCCATGCTGGATCTGGTACTAGGCAATGAACCTGGTCAGGTGACAGATCTCTCGGTGGGCAAGCATGTTGGGGATAGTGACCACAATGCCCTGATCTTTAGCATAGCCATGAACAAGGATAGGGGCAGACGATATTGGAAAGTATTTAATTGGGGGAGGACAAATTATGATGGTATTAGGCAGGAACTTGAGAGCGTAAATTGGGAACAGATGTTCTCTGGTAAATGCATCGCAGAAATGTGGAGGTTGTTTAGGGAGCACTTACATGTGGTTCTAGATAGGTTTGTCCTATTGAGACAAGGAAAGGATGGTAGGGTGAAGGAACCATGGTTAACAAGAAAGGTGGAAGGTTTAGTCAAAAAGAAGGAGGAAGCATATTTAAGGTTTAGGAAGCAAAAATCAGACAGGGCTCTTGAGAGTAAGGTAGCCAGGAAGGAGCTTAAGAAGGGACTTAGGAGAGCTAGAAGGGGATATGAGAAGGTTTTAGCAAGTAGGCTTAAGGAAAACCCTAAGGTGTTCTACACGTATGTGAGGAACAAGAGGATGACTAGGGTGAGGGTAGGACCACTCACGGATAAGGAGGGAAATGTGTCTGGAGGCAAAGGAGGTAGGGGAGGTCCTGAATGAATGCTTTGCTTCAGTGTTCACCAGGGAGGGACTTAGACGAATGTGACGTCAGTGTAGAACAGGAATATGTGTTGGAGCATGTCGAGGTTAAGAAAGAAGCAGTGTTGGAGCTACTAAAAAGCATTAGGATAGATAAGTCCCTGGGGTTGGATAGGATATACCCCAGCTTACTATGGGAAGCGAGGGAAAAGATCGCTGGAGTGTTAATGATGACCTTTGAGTCCTCCCTGGCCACAGGAGTGGTACCAGAGGATTGGAGGATGGCAAATGTTGTTCAAGAAAGGTAAAAGGGGTAATCCTGGGAATTATAGACCAATGAGTCTTACGTCAGTGCTGGGCAAACAATTGGAGAGGATTCTTAGGGATAGGATTAATGAGCATTTGGAGAAGCATAGTCTTATTAGGGATAGTTAACATGGCTTTGTGTAGGGCAGGTCATGCCTTACGAGCCTAATAGAGTTTCTCGAGGAAGTGACATGACAAATTGATGAAGGTACTGCGGTGGATGTGGTATATAGTACATGGATTTTAGCAAGGCGTGTGACAAGGTTCGCCATGGTAGGGTCATCCAGAAAGTCATAAGGTATGGGATCCATGGGAAATTAGCTGTATGGATTTGGAATTGGCTTGCCCACAGAAGGCAGAGGGTGGTTGTAGAAGGGGAGTATTCGACCTGGAGGTTGGTGACCAGTGGTGTTCTTCAGGGATCTGTTCTGAGACCCCTGCTCTTTGTGATTTTTATAAATGACTTGGATAAAGAAGTGCAAGGGTGGGTTGGTAAGTTTGCAGATGACATGAAGGTTGGTGGTGTAGTAGATAGTGAAGAAGGTTGTCGTAGGTTGCAATGGGATATTGACAGGATACAGAGCTGGGCAGAAAGGTGGCAGATGGAGTTCAATCCGGAGAAATGTGAAGTGATACACTTTGGAAGATCAAACTTGAATGCAGAGTACATGGTTAATGGCAGGATACTTAGCAGTGTACTTAGCAGGATACTTAACAGAGAGATCTTGGGGTCTAATTACATAGATCCCTCAACGTTGCTGTGCAAGTTGATAGGGTGGCTAAGAAGGCATATGGTGTGCGGGCCTTCATTAGCCGGAGGATTGAGTTCAAGAACCGAAAGGTAATGTCGCAGCTCTATAAGACTCTGGTTAGACCACACTTGGAATATTGTGTTCAATTCTGGTCGCCACATGAGGAAGGATGTGGAAGCTTTGGAGAGAGCGCAGAGGAGATTTACAAGGTTGCTGCCTGGATTGGAGAACATGTCTTATGAGGAGAGGTTGAGTTAGGGCTTTTCTCTTTGGAGTGACGGAGAATGAGAGGAGGCTTGATGGGGTATAGAAAATTATGAGAGGCATATACAGAGTGGACAGCCAGCAGCTTTTCTCCAGGGTGGCAATGGCCAATACTAGAGGTCACCCATTTAAGGTGCGTGGAGGAAAGTTCAGGGGAGATGTCAGAGGTAGTTTTTTTTTTACACAGAGAGTGGTGGGTGCCTGGAATGCACTGCCGGGGGTAGTGGTAGGGGCTGATATGATACAGTCATTTAAGAGATTATTAGATAGGTACATGGATGAAAGAAAAATCGAGGGTTATGGGAGGTGAAGTAGAGAGGGGGATAGATTGAATGTGGATAAGATGTATATAGGTTGGCACAACATTGTGGGCCCATACTGTGCTGTACTGTTCTATGTTCTAGAATGCAGAATAAAGTCTTACAGTTACAGAGAAAGTGCAGTGCAGGCAGACAATAAGGTGCAAGGCCTTAACGAGACAGATTGTGAGGTTAAGAGTCCATTTTATCGTACTAGGGGACTATTCAATAGTCTTATAACAGCAGGAGAGAAGCTGTCCTTGAGCCTGGTGATACATGTTTTCAGGCTTTTGTATCTTCTGCCTGATGGGAGAGGGAGGAAGAGAGAATATCTGGAGTGGGTGGGGTACGTGATTATGCTGGCTGCTTTCCCGAGGCAGAGAGGAGTATGTAACAGTTATGTAAACTAATTGCAGAAAGGTGTAGGAACGATAGGGTTATAGTTGTGAGGGATTTTAACTTTCCCAATATTGACTGGGATTGCCTTAGTTTAAGGGGCTTAGATGGGGCAGAGTTTTTCACGTGCTTCCAAGATAGTTTTTTGAGGCAGACCTACCAGAGAAGGGACTGTATTTGACCTCACCTTAGGAAATTAAACTAGGCAGGTGCTGGAAGTGTTGGTGGGGGAAAACTTTGGAAACAATGACAATTATAGAGTCATACAGCATGGAAACAGGCCCTTCAGCTCAAATGGTCCATGCTGACCAAGATGCTCATCTAATCTAGTCCTATTTGCCTGTGTTTAGCCCATATTCCTCTAAACTTTTCCTATCCATGTACTTCTCCAAGTGCCTTTTGAATGTTGTTAATGTAGCAGCCCCACCCTCCAAAAGGAATTTGTGGAATGTCTACGACATGGCTTTTTAGAGCAGCTTGTGGTAGAGTCCACTAGGGAACAGGCAATTCTGGATTTGGTGTTGTGTAATGAGGCAGACTTGATCAGGGATCTTAAGGTGAAGGAACCCTCAGGAGGCAGTAACCATAATATGTTAGAATTCACCCTACAGTTTGAGAGGGAGAAGCTGAAATAAGTTGTAACGGTATTACAGTTGAGTAAAGGTAACTACAGAGGCATGAGGAGGGAGCTGGCCAGAGTTGATTGGAAGGGGGCACTAGCGGGGAGGACGGTGGAGCAGCAATGGCAGGAGTTTCTGGGAGTAATTCTGGAGACACAGCAGAATTTTATCCCAAGGAAGAAGAAGCATAGTAAGGGAAGGACGAGACAACCCTGGCTGATGAAGGAAGTCAGAGACAGCATAAAAGCAAAAGAGAAGGCATACGATATGACAAAGATTGGTGGGAAGCCAGGGGATTGGGAAGCCTTTAAAAATCAACAGAGGACAACTAAAAAAGCTATAAGCAGGGAGAAGATGAAATACGAGGATAAACTAGCCGATAATATAAAAGGAGATTGCGAAAGTATCTTTTGGTATATAAAGAGTAAAAGAGAGGCAAGAGTGGACATTGGACCACTGGAAAATAACACTGGAGAAGTAGTATTAGGGAGCAGAGAAATGGCGAAGGTATAGGTAATTTGTGTCAGTCTTCACAGTGGAAGACGCCAGTAACATGCCAGGATTTGAAGAGAGTCAGGGGGCAGAGGTGAGTGTAGTGGCCATTAGTAAGGAGAAGGTGCTACGGAAACTGAAAGGCCTGAAGGTGGATAAATCACCTGGACCAGACAAACTACATCCCAGGGTTCTGAAAGGTGTAGCTAAAGAGATTGTGGAGCCATTGGTAATGATCTTTCAAAAATCACTGGAGTCAAGGAGGGTCCCAGAGAACTGGAAAATCGCAAATGTGACACGCCTGCTTAAGAAGGGAGAGAGGCAAAAGACAGGATATGATAGGTCAGTTAGCCTGATCTCAGTGGTAGGTAAGATTTTAAAGTCCGTTATTAAGGATGAAATTTCGGAGTACTTGGAAGTACATGATTAAATAGGGCAAAGTCAGCACGGTTTTGTTAAGGGAAGATCTTGCCTGACAAATTTGTTAGAATTCTTTTAGGAGGTAACAAACAGGTTAGACAAAGTAGGGTCAGTGGACGTTATTTACTTGGATTTTCAGAAGGCCTTTGACAAGATGCCACACACGAGGCTGTTAAATAAGATAAGAGCCCATAGTAATAGAGGCAAAGTACTTGCATGGATAGAAGGTTGGCTGACTGGCAGAAGTCAGACAGTGGGGATAAAGGGGGCCTTATCAGGATGGCTGCCGGTGACCAGTGGAATTCTACAGGGGTCAGTGTCAGGACCACATCTTCTCACTTTACACGTTAATGATCTGGATGGAGGAACTGAGGGAACTCAGCCTTTTCTCCTTGGAGAGACGGAGGATGAGGGGGGACCTGACAGAGGTGTATAAGATGATGAGAGGTATCGATCGGGTAGATAGTCAGAGGCTTTTCCCCAGGGCTGAAATGGTGGCCACAAAAGGACATAGGTTTAAGGTGCTGGGGAGTAGGTATAGAGGAGATGTCAGGGGTAAGTTTTTTACTCAGAGAGTGGTGAGTGCGTGGAATGGGCTGCCGGAAACGGTGGTGGAGGCGGATACGATAGGGTCTTTCAAGATACTGTTAGATAGGTACATGGAGCTGAGTAAAATAGAGGGCTATGGGTAAGCCTAGTAATTTCTAGGGTAGGGATATGTTCGGCACAGCTTTGTGGGCCGAAGGGCCTGAATTGTGCCGTAGTTTTTCTATGTTTCTATGTAACTGATGGCATTGTGGTCAAGTTTGCAGATGATACAAAGTTAGATGGAGGGACATGTAGTGTTGCAGAGGCAGGGAGTCTGCAGAAGAACTTGGACAGGTTAGGAGAGTGGGCAAAGAAGTGGCAGATGAAATACAGCGTAGGCAATTGTGGGGTAATGCACTTTGGTAGGAAGAATAAAGTTGTAGACTATTTTCTAAATGGGGACAGAATTCAGAAATCAGAGGTGCAAGGGCACTTTGGAGTCCTAGTTCAGGATTCCCTTAAGGTCAACTTGCAGGTTGAGTCAGTAGTAAGGATGGCAAATGCAATGTCAGCATTCATTTTGGGAGGAATATAAAAGCAAGGATATACTGCTGAGGCTTTATAAAGTGTTGGTCAGATCACATTCGGAATATTGTGAGCAATTTTGGGCTCTGTATCTAAGTAAGGATGTGCTGGACCTGGAGAGGGTCCAGAGGAGGTTCACAAGAATGATCCTGGGAATGAAAGGCTTTGAGGAGCATTTGATGTCTCTGGGCCTGTACTCGCTGGAGTTCAGAAGGATGAGGGGGGAATCTCATTGAAATCTACTGAATACTGAAATGTCTGGATAGAGTGGATGTGGAGAGGATGTTTCCAGTAGTGGAAGAGTCTAGGATCCGAGAGCACAGCCTCAGGAAAAAGAGATGTCCCTTTGAAACTCTGAAAGAAATTCTTCAGCCATAGGGTGGCGAATCTGTGGAATTTGTTGCCACGGTGGGCTGTGGAGGCCAAGTCATTGGGTGTATTTAAGGCAGCGATTGATAGGTTTTTCATCGAGCACTGGTCATCAAGTCATACAGCATGGAAACAGGCCCACCGAGTCTGTGCTGACCTTCAAACACCCATTTACACCAATCCTACACCAAACACATTTTATTCTGCCCACATTCCCATCAAATTCCCCCAGATTCTACCACTCACCTATACACTGGGGGCAACACAGCGGTAAATTAACCTCCCAACCCGCACACCTTTGCGATGTGGGGGGAAACCAAAGCAGATGGAGGGACCCCTGTGATCACAGGGAGAATGTGCAAACTCCACGCCCACAGCACCAGGGGTGGTCCGCTAGCTTAATTGTAGTAATAGAGCAAGTGTCATGAGGTGCAGATTGTACATTTCTGCTGCTGATTGTCCACAGTGCCTCATGGGTGCCCAGTTTCGAGCACCCAAATCTGCCCTGGGTCTTTCTCATTCAGGACAATTGTTGTTCTACACAAAGTGATGGGGGTCTTTGGTGTGAAGATCGGACTGCTGTTTCCATAAGGACACTGTGGTGGTCACTTTCATCAATATTATCAAAAACAGATGCATCTCCCACAGGTTGGTTGATGCATTCAGGGACTTTGTATTTTATGTTCACCACCCACTGTCAACCCAGACTGGGATCTGTGTTTCTCATTGAAATCCCCCTCTGTAGTTTGTTCCTCACTATACCGTTTTTCTTCAAGTGCCTGTGTTGTTTTAATGTCTTGAGATTTTACAGCTCTAGGGATGATGCTGAGAACTCTGGGATCACATGTGGTTTACCAAAGAGCTGCACCCGGACTCTGCCTGTTCTTGATTGGTAAAGGGGTTAAAAGTTATAGGGAGAAGGCAGGAGAATGGGGATGAAAAAAACATTGGCCATGATTGGGAGAGCAGACTTGATGGGCTGAATGGCCTAATTCTGCTCTGAGATATAGGAGCACTTCCTCTGGCAGCTCGTTCCATAAACTGACCACTCTCTGGGTGCAAAAGTTGCCCCTCAGGTTCCTTTTAAATCTCTCCTCTCTCACCTTAAACCTGTGCCCTCTAGTTCTTGATTTCCCAAACACGGGAAAAAGACTGTGCACATTCACCCTATCTGTGTCCTACATGATTTTATACGCTTCTAAAAGATCATCCCTCATTCTCCTAAGCCCAAATAAATAAGGTCCCAACCTACTCAAGCTCTCTCCATAACTCAGTCCCTTGAGTCCCAGCAACATCCTCGTAAATCTCCTCTGCACTCCTTCGAGCTTAATGACATCTTTCCTGTAGCAGAGTGACCAAAAGTGAACACAATATTCCAGATGCGGCTTCACCAATGTCTTGTACAACTGCAATATAACCTCCCAGCTTCAATACTCACTGCCCTGACTGAAGAAGCCCAGCATGCCAAAACCCCTTTTCACCACCCTGTCCATCTGTGACGCCACTTTCAGTGAGTTTCATTGTAGTTATGGATAGGGTTAGAGTTGGTCTTCAAGTTAAAGTCCTAAATTGGCAGAAGGCTCATTTCAATAGCGCAAGAGAGAACCAGGAGAATGGAGAATGGGAGCAGATACTTGAGGGTAAAACAAGATCTGAGAAGTGGGAGTCTTTTAAAAGAGGGTTATGTAGAGTTCAATGACAGCATGTTCCAATAAGGGTGAAAGGAAAAGATGGCGAGATTAGGACACCTTGGACGACAAAGATTATTGACAGCCTGATCAGGGAAAAGGAGGAAGCATAGGAAAGATAAAGGCAACTGCAATCAGGCAAGGAATACAGAGAGTGTAGGAGAATGTGAAGGACAGAAAAAGTAAGAATAAGGGGAATCCTAAATCAATCTATAATTACATTAGGAGGAACAGGGTAGCTAGGGAAAGAGAGGGTCATGTTAGGGACCAAACAGATAATATGTTTGTGGAGCCAGGGGATGTGGAAGAAGTCCTAAGTGGATGCTTCTTGTCTGCATTCACCAAGGAGAAGGACACGGAGGACAGCAAGTTCAGGATGATTGGGCGATGCAGGTATTAAGAAAGTGGAGATATTAAATGTCTTGGAACACAATAAGACAGATAGGTCACCAGGGCTGAAGAGATCTGTCACAGTACACAATGGGATACAAGGGAAGAGATAGTTGGAGCCCTGACAGAGATTTATGCATCTTAGTTAGCCACAGGTGAGGCAGCTGGGGACTGGAGGAGAGCTGATGTTCCTTTGTTAAAGAATGCCAGAAGGCTTAAGAAAGGTAAATACAGGCTGGTGGGCCTTACGTCAGTGGTAGGGAAATTGTTGGAGAAAACTCTCGGGGCAGTGGTGGAAGTATGCTATTCTAGTTTGAAGTTTGTGACCAGTGGTGTACTGCAGGGATCAGTGCTGAGACCTTTGTTGTTTGCCATTTATATTAACGATTTGGATGTAGGAGGTTTCCAGATGACACAAAAATTGGTGGTGCTGTGGATCATGAGGAAGGTTGCCTCAGGCTACAGTAGGATACAGATCAGTTGGAAAGTTGAGCCGAGCATTGGCAGAAGTAAGATTTAACTGATATCTTGCACTAATTAAATGCCAAACTAAACTAATCCCTTCTGCCAACATAATGTCCATATCCCTCCATTCTCTGCACATCCATGTGTCTAAGAGCATCTTAAATGCCTCCATCGTATCTGCCTCCACCACCACCCCTCTCGGCAGTACATTCCAGGCACCCACCGCTCTCTGTGTAAAAAAAAAACTTGCTCCACATATCTCCTTTGAACTTAACCCCTCTCACCTTAAATGCATGCCCTCTAGTATTAGACATTTTGACCCTAGGAAAAAGAAACCGGCTATCTACCCTATCTCTGCCTTTCGTAATCTTATAAACTTCTATCAGGTCTCCCTTCAGCCTCCGCCGCTCCAGAGAAAACAACCCCAGTTTGTCCGACCTCTCCTTATAGCACATGCCCTCTAATCCAGGCAGCATCTTGGTAAATTGAATTGAATGCAATACTCCAGATGTGGCCTAACCAATATTTTATAAAGCTGCAACATAACTTCCTGACTCTTGAAGGTGGACTCTTGCAGGAGGTGGTGGTGAACCACCTGCTTGAACCACTGCAGTCCTACTGGCAAAGTGTACTCATAGTGTTGTTAGGGAGGGAGTTCCAGGACTTGGACACAACGATGATGCAGCCTCTGTGCACCAGTGGTGGAGGGACTGAACATTTAGGGAGGTAGACAGAATACCAATCATTGTGATTGCTTTGTCCTATTATTTAGCTTCTTGAGAACTGTTGAAGCTGCAGTCTTCCAGGCAAGTAGACAGTGTTCCATCGCACACCTGACTTGTACCTTGCACATGGTAAAAAGGCATTGGAGTGTGGGGAGGTGAGTCACTCACCATAGGAAACCCAGCCTTCTACCTGCTCTTGTAGCTACAATATGGTGCAGTTGAGTTTCTGGTCAATGGTGTCCCCAAGATGTTGATGGTGGGAGCTTGGCAATAGTAATATCACTGAATTTCAAGCATAGATGGCTGGACTCAGTTTCATTGGTACCAAAGACACAGGCAGGAAGGGGGATGAGGTCCTGCAAATTGATTTTAGGGAGTTAGGTAGTAAGTTAAAAAGCAGGACTTTCAGGGTTGCATTCTCAAGATTACTACTTATGCCAAATGCTAGTGAGGTGAGAAATAGGAAGATAGTGCATTTCAATACGTGGCTAAGGAGCTGGTGCAGGAGGGATGGCTTCTGATATATGAATCACTGGGCTCTGTCCAGGGCAGGTGGGACCTGTACAGGAGGGACGTGTTGGACCTATACTGGAGGGGAACCAATATCCTTGCAGGGAGGTTCGCTGGTGCTACTTGGGAGGGTTTAAATTGGAGTGGCAGGGGGTGGGAAACAGAGCAGCAGGGCAGCGTGGAGGGGTTGAGGGGTTAATTCCGCTCCCCATTCCCACACTGACATGTCTGTCCACAGTCTCCTCCTCTGCCAAGTCGAGGCTAAATGCAAATTAGAAGAACAGCACCTCATATTCCATATGGACAGTCTCCAACCTGGCGGCATGAAGATCGAATGTTGAAACTTCCAGTAGCGGCTTCCCATCTGTCCCCTTTCTCTCTCCTCCTGATCCACCTGGGCCCCATCACCCTCTCTCTTTTCCCCCCACCCCTTCTCCATCTGCCCATAACCCACACACTCCTCCCATTGGTTCCCTTCCTCACCTCTATCCATACTCCATCTTCTTCTCCTATCATATTCCATCATTTCTGTCCTTTGTCACTTCCACCTATCACCTTCAGGATTCTGACATCATTCACACTCCCCCCCTCCCCCATCTATCACCCCCCTCACCTGGATCCACCTGTCACCTGCCAGCTCTTGCACCACCGCTTCCCTTCACCTTCTTATACTGGCTATCTGCCCTCTTTCTTTTAGTCCAGATGAAGGGTCTCAACCTGAAGTGTTGACTGTCCATTTCCCTCTAGAGATGCTGCCTCACCCGCTGAGTTCCTCCAGCACTTTGTGTGTTGGACCATACTGGACTTTGCTTTGGGAAATGAGTCTGGCCAGGAAACTGTGGGAGAGCATTTTGGGAATAGTGAATACAACTCCTTAAGTTTTACGGTAAGTCTGGACATTGTGGGAAAGTACTAAATTGGGGGAGGGCAAATTATGACATTATCAGACTGGAGCTGGAGGGAGATAATTGGGAGCAGCTGTTATCAGGTAAGTCTACACCTGACATGTGGGAGTTCTTTAAAGACCAGGACTGGCACGTTCCAGTAAGGTGGAAGGACAAGAATGGCAGGGTAATGGAAACTTGAATGACGAGAGAGGTTATGAACTTAGTCAAAAAGCAAAGGGAAGCGTATGTAAGATTTAGGAAACTAAAATCTGACAGGGCCTTTGATGAGTATAGAGATAGCAGGAACGAGTTCAAGCTGGGGATTAGGAAGGCCCAAGGGAGCCAGGAAATATCCTTGGCAAGTAGGATTATAGAGAATTGTAAGGCATTTTATACCTAAATTAAAAAGAAGAGGATAACTCGGGAGAGGGTAGGACCACTCAAGGATAAAGGAGGGAACATGCTTGGAGTCAGAGGATGCAGGTAAGGTACTAAGTGAGTATTTTGCATCAGTATTCATCAAGGAGAACGATATGGAGTACAATGAGAGTAGTGTGGGGCATACTAATGCGTTTTGAGATCAGCAAGGTGGTGGTGCTGGGTCTTTTGAAAAGCATCAAGGTGGATGTTTCCACGGCCTGATGGGATATATCCAACGTTATTGAGAGAGGCAAGATGGAAGATTGCTGGGGCCTTAACAAAGATCTTTGTATCTTCACTAGCAACAGGCGAGGTCCCAGAGGACTGGCGAGCAGCCAATGTTGTTCCTTTGTTCAAGAAGGGAAAAAAGGGATAATCAAGATAGGGATAGGCTGGTTAGCCTCACATCAGTGGTAGGGAAGTTTCTGCAGACGATTATTAGCGATAGGATTTATGGGCATTTGGGAAAACATGGACAGTCAGCACGGCTTTGTGTGGGTCAGGTCCCGTCTTACTAACTTGAGTGAGTTTATCAAGGAGGTGACAAAGGTGATTGATGAGGGTAGTGGATGTTGTCTACATGGACGTTAGTAAGGCATTTGACAAAGTCCCTGATGGTAGGCTCATCCAGAAGGTTAAGGTGCAAGGATTCCATGCTGACTTGGTAGTTTAGATTCGGAATTGGTTTACCCATAGAAAACAGAGTGTAGCGGTGGAAGGGTGTTATTCTGGCTGGAGGTCTGTTACCAGTGGTGTTCCACAGGGATTGATGCTAGGGCCTCTGTTGTTTGTAATATATATAAATAACTTGAATGAAAATATAGGAGGGTTGGTTTGTAAGTTTGCAGGCAATACAAAGATTGGTGGTTGTGGACAGTACAGAGGGCCGTCAAAGGATACAGCAGAATATTGATCAGTTACAGATATGGGCAGAGAAATGGCAGATGGAGTTTAATCAGAGCAAGTTGAGGTGTTGCACTTTGGAGGGTCTAAGGTAAGGGGAAAGTATGCACTTAATGGCAGGACTCTTAACAGCATTGATGCACAGAGGGATCTTAGGGTCCAAGTCCACAGAACACTGAAAGTGGCCATGCAGGTAGATAGGGTGGTAAAGAAGATGTATGGCATGCTTGCCTTCATTGGTTGGACAATTGAGTATAAGAGTCAACAAATAATCTTTGGTTAGGCTACACTTGGAATATTGTGTGCAATTCTGGTCAGTCCATTACAGAAAGGATGTGAAGGCTTTGGAAATGGTACAGGAAAGGTTTGCCAGGATGCTTCCTTGTTAAAGGGTAGGAGCTAAAAGGAGAGGTTGGACAAACTAGGGTTGTTTTCTCCAGATTGTCGGAGGCAGAGGGGAGACCTGATAGAAGTTTATAAAACTATGAGAGACATAGATAGGGTAGACAGTCAGGATCTTTTTCCCAGGGTAGAAATATCAAATACTAGAGGACATGCATTTAAGGTGAGAGGGGGAATATAAAGGAGATGTGTGGGGCAAGATTTTTTACTCAGAGAGTGGTGGATGCCTGGAATGAGCTGCTGGGGGGAGTTGTGAAAGCAGATATGATAGTGGCGATTAAGAGGCTGTTAGATAGACGCATGAATATGCAGGGAATGGAGGGACAGGGATCGTGTACAAGCAGAAGAGAATTAGTTTAATTCAACATTGTGTTTGGTGCAGGCATTGTGGGCCACAGGGCATATTGCTGTGTTGTGCTGTTCTATGTAAATATTGCATCTGGTATTGTCTGGCACTTCTGTAGTCCGAATGTAACTTGCTTGCAGTAAGACTCCTACCCAAATGATGCAGACACAATGCCTGCGCGTGTAATTCCTGTCACACACAGGCATTGTGTCTGCATCATTTGGGTAGGAGTTATAAATGAATAAATTGAAGATATTGAGTTATGTTCCTCATTTTCAAAATTAATTTTAAAAACATTCTTTGGTCACCTGTGATGTCTTTTTCCCCGTGGTCTGTTCATAATCTGAATATTATGGACAGAGTGATATGGATATTTCAATAGGCAAAAACAGTCAAGGCAAGAAAATGAATGGAACATCTTAATGAGGAATTGATATGCAAGCCCATGGACAGATGAAATACTTACTCAACTTTCTCAGGCACTGGAAGATTTCGATGACTAAATGGAATACCTTGGATATGCAAACTATTTGGCTTTGTCTGTACCATCCCAATATGTGTCTGCTGAACCTGTATGAAAAAGAAATAGGGCAGACTGGAATAATGAATTACATTTATATATCTTTAATGGAGAAAATCACCCACAATGAAACCAAAATACCCACTGAACCAAAAAAGATACTGGAAATAGCAACCAATGGTCAATGAGATGTATTATATATTTTAAGAAGCATGATCGTATGAAATAAGCATGCAATGGCAAGATGTGGGGCCTAAGCAGCGGGAGGTTGGGTGAGCAGAGGATAAAAAGCAGAAGGAATCAGACTTAATCTACAATATAGTGGGGACTGTCAGAGAACTTAAAGGGATAAGATAGATGAAGCCCTTGAAGACTTAGCATTTTATGTTTGAGATGGAGGGGAACCAGGGTTATGTAGATCAGCACAGACAGGACCGATGGCTCAGTCCGACTTGGTCTGCTTGGGCTGTTAGTTTCACTGCGGAAGGCCATTGGAAATTGACAAGCAATTACACTTGTGCAACAAAACGATTCAAACAATGTAGTACACAGCCTTTAGTGTTTTTAGATGGCAGTAACAAACTAAACATAGCTAATAAAAACACCTTTATTTTTGAAAATCCTGTAGGTAAAATAACTTGGTTACTGAGAGTCTGGAACTCTCTAGCCCCTAACCCCCTTCTTTCCATTGACACAATTGTTTTTATAATGTTATCTTCTACACATGAGATTTCTTAGGAACACAAGCCATCGGTGAGTCTGCGCTTGGAGTACTGAGTGCACTTCTGGCCCAAGGATGTTACTGGGGCTGGAGGGCTTGAATTATGAGGAGAGATAGGATTGGCTGGGGCTGTTTCCCCTGGGGTGCAGGAGGCTGAGGGATGACCTTATAGAGTATTGAGGGGCATAGATAAGGTGGACGGTCACAGTATTTTTCCCCAGAGTAGTGGAGTCTAAAACTAGACGGAATAGATTTAAGGTGAAGGGGAAAGACTTAAAGGGGGCCTAAGGAGCAACTTTTTCACAGAGAGGGTGGTGGGTATGGAACGAGCTGCCAGACGAAGTGGTAGAAGTGGGTGCAATGACAATGTTTAAAAGACATTTGGACAGGTACATTGACAGAAAAGGTTCAGAGGGATATGGGCCCAATGCAGGGTCAGGTGTGCATCTCGCATGGCACAGACGAGTTAAGCCGAAGGCCCGTTTCCATGCTGTAAAACTCTGACTTTATGAGATTTATGAGGCAAGTTGTTTTTACACAGAGAGTGGTGGGTGCCTGGAATGTGCTGCCAGAGGTGGTGGTGGAAGCAGAAATGATAGCAACATCTAAGCAGCATTTAGACAGGCACACAAGCAGGCAGGGAATGGAGGTCATGGACCACAATGTCACAGATGATGCGCTGGTTGATGAATAAGGTTTCTGCTTCCACTCAGGCAGAGATACAGAACAACAAAACATGACTCAGAGATTGCAATGAGTTCCAGTTAGATCCACAGAGTCTCAGATTCTTTCAGGAGGGAGTTCTCTAGAGACCAAGTGAAGCACAATAAGTCTGAGTGAAAGATTACAGGAAAACTCTTTGGGTCAGAGACTACTGCAAGTTCCCAGAGTAAGTCAGAAATTATAGTGAGTTCTACTTTTAAGTCAGAAATGTAGTGAGTTCTTGGGTTGCACTAGAGAATATGTCAAGGAACCGACTAAAGAGCAGGCCATCTTAGACTGCATGTAATGTAATAAGGAAAGATGAATTAGCAAGTTTCTCCTTCCACAGATGCTGTCTGACCTTCTGACTTCTTCCACCATTTTCTGTTTATATTTGAGATCTCCAGCATCTGCAGTTTTTCTGATTTTAATTCACATTCTTGCTGTGCAAGGCCTGTTTGGGAGGAACAACCATACATGATAGAATTCTTCATTAAGATGAAGAGTGACGTAGACACTGAGACTAAGGTCCTGAATCTAAATAAAAGAATCTATAATGGTATAAGGCAAGAGATGCTTTGAAAGATTGGGAAATGTTATTTATGTGGTTGGCAGTAGATTGACAATAGCAATAATTGTTCATTCCAGTCTGGTACAAAAATCAAATTGGCTCAATCATGGTGCAGGAAATGCTCAGCAGGTCAGGCTACATCTGTGGGAAGAAAATCAGTCCTAACATTTCAGATTGGCAACACTCATCAGAACTGAGAAAGAGAAATTAAAAAGGTACAGAGTGCTTCTTGAGACAGGACGTAGATAATCCAACCAGAGGAGGGGCCAGACTGGACCTGGTGTTGGGAAATGAGTCTGGCCAGGTGACTGACCCTTCAATGGGGGAAAATTTAGGAAACAGTGATCACAACTCTTTAAGTTTTAGGATAGCTATAAGGATAAGTATGGACCTTGTGGGAGAGTATTACATTGGGGGAGGACAAATTATGAGAGTGTCAGGCAGGAGCTGGGGAGAGTTAATTGGGAACTGTTGTTTTTGGACAAGTCCACATCTGACAGGTGTTCAAGTTCAGGTTTAAGTTTATTGTCACGGGCATACATACCCAGGGTATAAATGCCACCAAAATGAGCTTCATGCAGCAGCAGCACAAGACAAACATGAATTACATAAACTTAAATTAACATAAATTATACATAATTTACACTGCACAGTAAACAAAAATAAACATAACAGCATTAGTGCAAGTTGAGGGAAATGTGGCCCGAGGTAGAATTTGGGCCTATCAGGTCGGTTCAAGAACCTGATGGCACTGGGGAAGAAGCTGTTGTTGAACCTTGAGGTTGGGTCTTCAGGCTCCTGTACCTCCTGCTTGATGGCAGCAATGAGAAGAGGGCATGGCCCAGATGGTGGGGGTCCTTAACGATGGATATCATCTTCCTGAGACATCGGCTCTTGTAGACGTCCTCAGTGGTGGGGAGGGGTGTACCTGTGATGGAACCGGCTGAGTCCATCACTCTCTGTAGCCTCTCGCATTCCTGTGCACTGGAATTCCCAGAGCAGGTTATGATGCAATCAGTCAGTCACTGTACATCTGCAGATGACATGCCAAATCTTCTTAAACTTCTAAGAAAGTAGAGACACTGGCATATTCTTTTCATGGTTGCATCTGTGTGTTGGGCCTGGGATAGATCCTCCGAGATACTGACACACAGGAACTTGAAGCTGCTCACCCTTTCCACTGCAGACCCTTCAACTGGTGCTAGTTCTCCTGACTTCCCCTTCCTAAAGTCCACAGTCAGTTTATTCTTCATCAAGCACCTTCGCTCCATGTGCTGCAACAGCCAGGATCTCCTGGTGGCCAGCCATTTTAATTCCACTTCTCATTCTCACACTGACATGTGTGTCCATGGCCTCCTCCACTGGCACATTGAGGCCAGACGTAGGCTGGAGGAACACAACCTCATATTCCGTCTTGGTAGTCTCCAACCTAACAGCATCAACATTGATTTCTCTAACTTCTGGTAACCACTGCCTTGTGTTTTCCCTACCTCCACCCTCTAGTTTACCTTCATTGTTGTGGCCCCCTTCACCCCTCCCCCACCCTCACAACCTGCCCATCTCCTTCCCTTTACTCCACGGCCTACTGTCCTCTCCTATCAGATTCCTTCACCTTCCTTTTGCCTTTTCCACCTATCACCTCCCAGCTTCTCACATTATTCCCTTTCACCCCCCTCCCCCACCAACCTTCCTTCCCCCTCTCACCTGGACTCACCTATCACCTGCCAGCTCCTGCTCCTTCCCCTTCCCTTTCATTCTGGCTTCCTTTCCAGTCCCAATGAACGGTCTCAGCCCGAAACGTCAACTGTTCATCTCCCTCCACAGATGCTGCCTGACCTGCTGAGTTCCCCCAGCATTTTATGTTTGTTGCTCCACAATCAGTTCCTTGGTTTTGCCGACATTCAGCACAAGGTTGTTGTTACAACACCACTCAACCAGCTGACCTCTCTCACTCCTGTACGCCTCCTCATCACCATCCGTTATTCTGTGGTGCCATCAGCAAATTTGTGGATGGTGTTGGAGCTATGCTTAGCCACACAGTCATAGGTATAGATGGAGGAGAGCAGGGGACTGAGCACACAGCCCTGAAGTGCGCCTGTGCTAATGGTCAGTGAGGAGGAAAAGACGAGGTTTCTGGTGGTACTGATTGTGGTCTCCCAATGAGGAAGCTGAGGATCCAATTGCAGGGGGAGGTACAGAAGCCCAGATATAGCAGCCTAGCGCTAAGTTTGGAGGGAATGATGGCGTTGAACACCGAGCTGTAGTTAATGAACAACAGCCTGACATATGACTTCCGGTTGTCCAGATGGTCCAGAGCAGAGTGGAGAGCCAGCGAGACAGCACCTGCTGTAGACCTATTGTGGCAATAGGTGAACTGAAGTGAGTCCAGGTCCTTGCTGAGGCGGGAGTTGATTCAAGCCATAACCAATCTCTCGAAGCACTTCATTACAATGGATGCAAGTGCTACCGGATGGTAATCGTTGAGGCAGGTCACCCTGCTCTTCTTGGGCACTGGTACAATTGATACCATCTTGAAGCAGGTGGGAACATCAGGTCACAGAAACAAGAGGTTGAAGATGTCCCTGAATACTCCAGCCAGTTGGTCAGTGCAGGTTTTTAGCTGTCAGGGCCTGAATCCTTGTGAGGGTTCACCCTCCTGAAGGATGATCTGATGTCAGCCTCTGAGACTGAGATCACGGGGTCATCGGGTGCTGTGGGGACTCACATGTGTGTCATGATTCTCCCTCTCAAAGCGTGCATGAAAGGCATTAAGCTCATCAGGGAGTGATATGTCATTGCCGTTTATGCTATTCGTTCACACCTTGGCAATGGCATGCAAGCCTTGTGACCGCTGTCGAACGTCTGTTTGTTTCTCCAGCTTCACCTGGAATTGCCTCTTCACTCTCGTGACAGCCTTCTGGAGCTCGTACCCGGACACGAGCAAGGTCCCAGAGGACTGGCACGTAGGTAAAGTTGTTCCGTTGTTCAAGAGGAAAATAGGGACAACCCTGGATATTATAGACTGGTGAGTCTCACGTCAGTGGTAGGGAAGCTATTGGAGGGGATACTGAGTTCTCTGCCATTTGTGATATACAAATATGAAAACATGGATGGTGCAATAGTAAGTTCTCAGACAATACAAAGATTGGTGGTGTTGTGGATAGTGTAGAGGATACAGCGGGATATAACTCAGTTGCAGATATGAGTGGAGAAATGGCAGATGGAGGTTAATCCGAGCAAGTGTGAGGTGTTGCACTTTGGGAGATCAAATGTAAAGGGAAAGTACACAGTTAATAGCAGGACTCTCAACAGTGTTGATGTACAGAGGGATCTTGAAGTCCAAGTCCATAGCTCCCTGAAAATGGCCACACAAGTTGACAGGATGGCAAAGAAGGCATATGGCATGCTTGTCTTTATTTGTTGAGGCATTGATTCAAGAGTCAGGAAGTTATGTTGCAGCTTATAGAACTCTGGTTAGGCCCCATCTGGATTTTGCATTCAATTCTGGTCTTCCCGTTATAGGAAGGATGTGGAGGCTTTGGAGAGGGTGCAGAAGAGGTTTACCAGGATGTGCCTGGATTAGAGGGCATGTGCTATAAGGAGAGGTTGGACAAACTTGGGTTGTTTTTTCTGGCGCAACAGAGGCTGAGGGGAGACCTGATAGAAATTTATAAGATTATGAGAGGTATAGATAGACAGCTGGTATCTTTCTCCCAGGGTCAAAATGTCTAATACTAGAAGGCATGCATTTAAATTGACAGGGGAAAAGTTCAAAGGAGATATGCGGGGCGTTTTTTTTTTTACACAGAGGGTGCTGGGTGCCTGGAATGCGCTGCCAGTGGTGGTGGTGGAGGTAAATACGACAGAGGCGTTTTGAGAGACTCTTTGATAGGTACATGAATGTGCAGAGAATGGAGGGATATGGACATTGTGTAGGCAGAAGGGATTAGTTTAATTAGGCATCATTAGTTCAGCACAACATCGTGGGCTGAAGGGCCTGTTCCTGTGCTGTACTGTTCTATGTTCTAAAGTAGATAGATCGGACAAAATGCACATCAGCTGGGTTAATGGGGGCAGTGAGAGGGCTGTGAGACAACCTCCAGAAGGTCAAGCTGTACAAATGGAGAGAGCAAACCTGAACCAATATCACAAATGGATGACTGGCAGAAACAGCCAGTTCTGATTCAGACAAAGTGAGTTACCTGAAGTTAGACAATTTGATATTGAGTCTAGAAAGCTACAATGTGTGCAGATGGAACCTTGCATTGGGCCTCATTGTAACAGTGGAGGAGGCCATGATCAGGTAATTGCGAGTGATAATGGGATGGAAGTACTCTGCAAAGCATTTGGTTTCTCCAGTGCAGAGGAGACTACATTGTGAATACCGATTGAAAGTGAATCACCAATTTACCTGAAAAGTCTGTTTGGGTCCCTGAGTAGTGGGAAGAGGCGACAGAACAGTATTTGCATGTGAAATTGCCATAGGACATTTGGTGGGGATGGAAAAACAGAACAGGGAGCTGTAAAAGGAATAGCACCTTCAAAATGCTTAAAGGGGAAGGGGGGTGGGGATACGTGTCTGGTGGTGGAAACTTGTTGGAGCCAGCAAAAACTGTGAAAGATGATCTGTTGAATGCAGAGGCTGGTGGTGTGGAAGGGGAGGTTCAGAGCAACTCTGTCCTTGATCTGCCCAGGTGGAGCGAGGGTAGAGCAGAGCGTGAAAGAAATGAGCTGCAGTCAAGGCTATGTCCAGTTTGGCAGATGGGAAGTTCAGGAAGAAAGAAAACCTTTCAGCAACTGCTGTTGCAAAAAGTCTCATCGTCAGAGCAAATGCAACAGAGACAGAGAAACTGGGAGAATAGAATTGAGGATAGGAGGAAGGTAGAACATAGAACATAGAACAATTACAGCACAATTCAGGCCCTTCAGCCCACAAAGCTGTGCTGAACATGTCCCTACCCTAGAAATTACTAGACTTACCCATAGCCCTCTATTTTACTCAATCAAGGTAGCTGTGGGAGTTTTAGGCTTGTTATGGATATTTGTGGTGAGGTCATCACCCGAGATGGAGAGATGCAGAAAGGATTCAGAAGTTCCATGCCGTATGACTCTATGATTCTAAAGGGAAGGAAATGTCAGGAGACTGACCATCTGAAGGTGAGAGCAGGGTGGAAATTGGTAGCAAAGTGATGAGTGTAGGAAACAAGCATCAATGCACCGGAAAAAAGAGTTGAGGGGGGGGGTACATGCTGAGACTGGGGCCAGTAGGATTAAGTCAAAGGTTGTTCCATGCAGCTCACAAAAAGACACAGCTTGTGCCTTGTCGATCCCCATAACTACACCTCTGATCGGAAGAAACTGAGTGGAGTTGAAGAAATTGTTCAATATGCGGACGAGTTCAGTCAGTGTTGGTGGAAAAGGCGGAGGGCCCTCAGCCCCTCCTGATGTAGAATATAGCAAGGCTGGTTGTGACTGTTGAAGTCGTGGAGGACATCCCAGGTTTCATGGATACAAGTGGGAAGGGTCTGGACCAGAGGAAGAAGGATGGAGTCAAGGTAGAAAGAAATAAGTTTGGTAGGGCAAATGCAGGCTGAAACATTGGGTATGCCTCAACAGTCCTGTTTGTGGATCTTGGGCAGAAGGTAGAAGAGGGCAGTGCAAGGCCAAGGCACCACAAAATTGGAAGTTTTTTTCTGTTCATTCAAGGGACGTATACTCTACAGGCTGAGCCAGCATTAAATTGTCCATTTCTAATTGCCCTTGAGAAGGTGGTGGTGAGCTACCTTTTAGAACCGTTGCAGTCCTTGAGGTGTGGATATAACCACAATGCTTTTAGAGAAAGAGTTCCAGGATTTTGACCCAACCCTTCCCTGAGGAAATGAAGTCCATGGTTGTCTGGGAGACCATGGCCTGATGTATGGTGATAGGATTATGGTCCAGAGGGAGGTATGAAGATGTGACTGAGCCGATGTTTGGCCTCTGCATTATAAGACCACAACTGCACCTTTACTGGCAGGTTGGACAATTTTAGAAAGAGTAGATTAGACTGAATGAGAGGAGTAGAAAAATCAAGGCAGTCAATGTGCTGTTGGTAGTTGGCAATGAATAAATCTAGAGAGGATTAGAGGCCAGAGGGTGGGATCCAGGTGGTTTGGGAATTCTGGATATGGGAGAGAGTCCACAGTCTAGGTGAAGGCTCCTCACCAAAGACATGAGCATGGAGTTGGAGGTGGTGGAAGAATAGTTCAATGTCAGCTGGGTTTGAAATTGATAATGATGAGGACATAGGGAAATGAAGCTGAGGCATTTGCTGAGAATTCATCATCCAGGATCCAAGAATGGAAGATGGAGAAAGGAACGGTGAATACATGGCAGGGGGTGGAATTTGGGGGACAGATGGGGTCAATGGAAAGTGAAGGGGGATTAAGGTCAACTGGGACAATGGAATCCAAGAACTATTAAAGTCTGAGATCTTTGATGTCTGTAAGGAAGGAAAAAATGTTGTCTATTGCAACACTGATGGAGAATAAAATGGAACTGCGGACTATGAAAGCTTTGAGATACAGAGAGTCAATGTTATTGCAGAGGGAGGTCAAGGGTATGCACGTGCTGACTCATGGAATGACGTGTGGATCTCAGGATGCAATGAGAACACTGCCTTAAGAAGAGGTGGAAAGTTTGAATATACCTGTGATTCTGAATACTTCCAAATGTGAAGGGTGGAATTTCAGTAGGAAGCCATGTGGAATGAGATCAAGCCGAAGTATAGAAAGAGGAATGTTTAAAAGGAAATAAGGAGGGAAAATTCTCTGGAGGACAAGATTAAAGAAAATTCCAAAGCATCTTAAAAATACATTACGGAGAAGCGTGTAGCCTGGGAAAGAAGGGAATTGTGGTTAGGGACCAAAAGACAATCTGTGCTGGAACCAGAGGATGTAGGTGAGGTCTTCATTGGACATTCTTATCTGTTTTCATTCAGGATAGGGAAGTTGTAGTCGCAGAATTCGGGGAAGAGGGTGGTGAATTCTAGAACATACAGTATAAATGGGAGGAGGTATTAGATTGGTGCATAAATCCACAGAACCTGATGAAGTGTATCCCAGCCTGCAGCAAGAGGCAAGGAAAGAGATTATTGGGGTCTTGACTGTGAGTTTTAAACCTTTATTTGCTACAGATGAGGTACCAGGTAACTGGAGAGCAGCAGAAGTGGTACCCTTATTCAGGAAGGGCAGCAGGGAAAAGCCAAGTATTACAAGCCCGTGAGTCTAATATCAGTGGTAGGGAGGTTATTGGAACAAAATTGAGGTGCAGGATTAATCTGCACTAGAAGGGCAGGGATTAATCAAAGGTAACCTTGTGTGTGATCATGTCTGACCATTTTGATGAAAATTTTCAAAGAGATATCAGGATATACTGATGAGGTTAATGAGGTTGATGTAGTCTACATGAACTTTTGTAAGACATTTGACAAGGTCCCATATGGGAGGCTGGTCCAAAAGGACATTGATCCCATTTTTTTTATTCCCATACACACTCATCAACTTCCTGCAGATTCTACCACTCACCCACACACAAGGGGCAATTTACAGTGGCAAATAACTTATCACCTTGCATGTCTTTGGAATGTGGGAGGGAACTGGAGCGTCCAGAGTAGAGCAATGCGACTACAGGGAGAACATGCAAACTCCACACAGGCAGCATCGGAAGCCCACATCTCCACAGTGCCTCTGTGTCACTCCTAAATATTGAAGGACAGAGGAGCATAAGTGTACATCCCTGAAGATGGAACAGTTAAGAAGGCGAATGCGGGTGCTCCGGTTTCCTCCCACATTCCAAAGATGTACGGGTTAGGAAGCTGTGGGCGTGCTATGTTGGCGCTGGAAGCATGGCGACACTTGCAGGCTGCCTGCAGAACACGCTAAGCAAAAGATGCATTTCACCGTGTGTTTCGATGTACATGTGACTAATAAAGATATCTTATCTTACTTGCCTTCATTAGTATTGGTGTAGATTTTAGGTATAGGGAGGTTGTGGTAAAAATTTATAAGACACTGGTTAGGCACAGCTAGAGTACTGTTATGACGCAAGTAAACAGGCAAGGAGAGGATGGATTGACTCAGAGTGTTTTCCCTGGAGCAAATGAGGCTGAGGGATGACCTTATAGAAGTTTATAAAATCATGAGAGGCATAAATCAGGTGAATGGTCACAGTACTTTTCCCAGGGTAGGGGAGTCTAAAACTACAGGGCATAGGTTTGTGAGAGGGGATCTGAGGGGCATGGATAGGGAAGGTTCAGAGAATATGGGCCAAATGCAGGCTAAAGGGATTAGATCAGGTAAGCACCTTGGTCAGCATGGGTAAGTTGGGCTGAAGGGCCTGTTTCCAAGTTATATAACTCTATGACTCTAAATGCCTCATAATTGTTGCAATCATATCTGGTTCTGGATTTTTTTTGAGGATTTAACTAGTGGATTGGATGGAGGACTAATAACTGGATATTTGGGTTTTCAGAAGACTATTGACAAGGTTCCACCTAAGAAATTCGAATGCAAAATTAAAGCACATGTGATTTGGGGTAAGGTAATGACATGGAAAGAGAACAGACAGGAAGCAAAGAGTAGGAATAAATGGATTCTTGTCCATCTAGTAGGAGGGACTAGTGGGGTACTGCTGGGTTCACAATATGCATCAAAGATTTAGATGAGGAAATTAAATGTAATATTTCCAGGTATGTAGATGACACAGAACTGGGGTGGGAATCTGAACTGCGAGGAGGATTCAGAGAGGCTCAGTCTAAGTTAGTGGGCAAATATATGGCAGATGCAGTATAATATAGATACAAATCTGGTTTGATGTTAAAAAAGGCAGAAGATTATCTGATTGGTATAAGACCGGAAAAGGAGAGGTGCAATGAGATTTGTGCGTCCTTGTACACCAGTCAAGGAAAGTAAGCATGCAAGTGCAACAGGTAGCTAAGAAGATAAGCAGTAATTTGGGCCTTCACAGCAAGAGGATTTGAGTACTCGAGCAGGAATGTCTTACTGCAATTGTACCGGTGAGCCCACATCTTGAGTATTGTGCACAAGTTTGGTCTCCTGATCCTGTAATGGAGAGAGTGTAATGAAGATTCACCAAAGTGATACCTGACATGGCAAGGTTAATGTATGAAGGGAGATTAAATCGATTAAACCTATACTTGCTAAAGTTTAGAAGAATAAGAGAGGACCTCAATGAAACTTGATGGGACTGGATAGACTAGATGCTGGAAGAATGGTCTTGTCGGTAAGCAAGTTCAGAAGCAGCGGTCACAGAAAAGGATATGGAGACTGCAATTTAGGACTAATTTTTCCCAGAGAATCGTGAACCTGTGGAATTCTCTGCCTCAGAAGACAATTGTGGCCAAATCATTAAATGAACTTACGAGGAAATTAGATGTGGTTTTTATGGCCAATGAGAATAAGGGATGTGAGGAGAAAGCAGGAACAGGGTACGGAACTGGATGATCAGCCATGAACACATCGAATGACAGGAACAAGCTTGAAGGGCCAAATGATCTACTCCTATTCATGTTTCTATGACTTCTTGTCGATCATGGGTAGCAGACAGGCTGGATGAATAGATTGATGTGGATGGAACTCCCATGCATGATTATCAGTGAGCTGCTGAATCCCCCGTGCTCTTTCCATCCATCACTCCTTCTTTATATTAACTTACATTTATATACTTTACATGCCTTCTTGAACACAGAACCAGCCAGCATAAGAACAGGCCCTTTGGCCCACCATGTCTGTGCCAACTATGATGCCAGCTTAAACTAGTCTCATCTGTCTGCACGTGGTCTATATCCCCCTGCTCTCTGCCTGTTCATGTACCTTGTCTAAATGCCTCTTAAACATTGCTATTGTATCTGCTTCCTCCAGTGTTCTTGGCACCTACCACCCTGTGTGTAAAAAGACCTTGCCTCCGAGATCTCCTTTAAACTTCCCCCTCAATACTTTAAATCTGTGCATTCTATATTTGACATTTCCACCCTAGGAAAAAGACTCTTGCTCTTTATCCCAATTATGCCTCTCATAATCTTATATATTTCTGTCAGGTCACCCCTTAGCCTCCAATGTTCTAGAAAAGGCAATCCAAGTTTGTCCATCCTCTCCTTATAGCAAATACATTCCAATCCTGATAAACCTCTTCTGCACCCTCTCCAAAGCCTCCACATCCTTCCTGTAATGGGGCGACCAGAACTGCACACAATACTCCAAATATCGCCTAACCAAAGTTTTATACAGCTGCAACATGACTTGCCAACTTTAATGCTCAACACCCCGACTGATGAAGGCAAGTACGCAGTATGCCTTCTTCACCACCCTATACATTTGTGGCACCAGTCTCAGGAAGCTGTGGACTTGCACTCCAAGATCCCTCCGGACTTCAGTGTTTCTCAAGGTCCTGTCATCCACTGTGTACTTTCCTCTTGCAGTTGACCTCCTGAAGTGCAACACCTCACACTTATCTGGGTTAAACTCCATCTGCTATTTCTCCACTCACATTTCCAACTGGTCTATATCCTGCTGAATCCTTTGACAACCTTCCTCACTATCTACAACTCCACAAATTTTTGTGACATCTGCAAACTTACTAATCACTCTCACATTTTCATTGGAATCATTTATGTACATCACAAACAACAAAGATCCCAGCACTGATCGTTGTGGAACACCACTGGTCACAGACCTTCAGTCAGACAAACAACCACTACCCTGTCTTCTATGGCCAATAACATTTTGCATTTAATCTCCCAAATCACCGTGGATCCCATGTGGCTTAATCTTCTGGATCAGCCTACCATGAGGGACCTTGTCGAATGTCTTACTAAAGTCCACGTAGACAACATCCACTGCCCTGCCCTCATCAATCATCTTCGTCACTTCCTCAAAACACTCTATTGAAAGTTGGCCTTCAGATGACTATGAGGCTGTTTCTTTTCCCCTCAGGCATGGTGATACTTCCAATCTAAGAACACTTTGCATTTAAGGTTATTAGCTCCTGGATCTAAATTTTTTTAAATTAAATTTTATTTACAGCGTGGTAACAGGCCCTTCCGGCCCAACAAGTCCGTGCCGCCCATTTTAAACCCCCAAATTAACCTATCCGTACGTCTTTAGGATGTGGGAGGAAATCGGAGCACCCGGAGGAAACCCACGCAGACACGGGAGAACACACAAACTCCTTACAGACAGCGACAGGAATCGAACTCTGATCGCTGGCGTTGTAATAGCATTGCGCTAACCGCTACGCTACCATACCGTGCTATTCTTAGCTGTCCTGGTATTTTAAAGTCATAGAGTCACAGAGTCATCCAGCATGAAAAGAGGCCCTGGAGACAGTGCTAACCACCAAACATCCACTTACACTAAATTCAGACTAATCCCATTTTATTTTCCCCAAGAATCTTTTCAGAGCTGTCAGTTATGGTGGATTTCAGGGCAGTCCAGATGCTGTGGATACTGTGCCTTCCTGTATGCTTCTGAGACTTGGACTATTTAAAGTCCAGGGGCTGAAGGGCCTGTATTGTGCTATATTGTTCTATGGTTCTAAAGCAGGCATCTCTTAAAGATGCCACCCAAGCTGTCTCCGAAAAATCTTCCAAATATACCAACCAACACTAATGTCCTTTCCAGGCCAACATCCACAACAATTAAGGTTCTAATTACACATCGTTGGCTCCATTGGGCAGGCGATGTCACTTGTTTGTCAACAGCAGACCTTTCAAGAAGAGGAGCAGGGAAAACCTGTGAGCCTTACATCAGAAGTAGGAAAGGTATTGGATACAATTCTGAGGGACAGAATTAATGATCATTTGGAAAGGCAGGGATTAATCAAAGATAGTCAACATGGTTTTGTCAAGGGCAGATCTTGTCTGACCAATCTGACTGAAATTTTTGAGGAACTAACAAAGTCTGTTAATGACGGCAGTGCAGTAGATGTGGCTTACATGGATTTCAGTAAGGCTTTGGACAAGGTCCCACATGGGAGACTGGTCCAAAAGGTTAGGGCCCATGGGATGCAGGGCAAGATGGCAATTGGATCCAAAATTAGCTTGGCAATAGGAGACAGACTGTGATGTACAGGGTTCCTTTTTATGATTGGATGCCTGTGACTAGTGGTGTTCCATACGGATTGATGCTGGGACCCTTGCTGTTTGGAGTATACACAAATAATTTGGATGTTGATAAGGTGGCATTATCACACAAGGTTTGGTACTGTTGTTGATAATGTGGAGGGTAGTCTTAGGCTATAGAGTGATATTGATGTGTTACTGAAATGGGCTGAGAAGTGGCAGATGGAGTTTAACCCTAATAAATGTGAGGCAATGCTGGGACATACAGCATGAATTGTAGGGCCCGGGGGTATTTAGGAATGGAGGGACCATAGTGTGCAAATCCAAAGATTCTTGAATATGGCAGCATAGGTAGATAATGCAGTTAAGAAGGCAAATGGGATACTGGCCTTCATTAGTCAGGGCATTGAATAGAAGAGCCTAAACATTGGTCAGACCAGCTGGAGTGCTGCATGCAGTTCTGGTCACCACACTATAGGAAAGATGTGATTGTGCTGGAGAGAGTGCAGAGGAGATATATCCAGATGTTGTCTGGAATGGAACATTTCAGTTATGAAGAGAAACTGGAGAGACTAAGTCCATGTTTCCCTGGAGCAGAGGAGGTTAAGAGGAGACATGATTGAGGTGTATAAAATTATGAGGGGTATAGATAGGGAAGACTGCAGGAAACTTTTCCTTTATCAGATGTGAATAAAAAATAGAGGACATAGATTTAGGGTAAAGGGTAAGAGATTTAGAGGTCTGAGGTGTGCCTTTTTCACCCAGAGGGTGGCAAGTACTTAGAATACACTGCCTGAGAGAGTGATGGAAGCAGTCACTGAGAAGTGTCCAGATGAGCACTGAATCGCCTAGACATAGGCGGCTTTGAGCCAAGTTCTGGAAGATGGGATGAATACATATAGGTGCCCGCTGGTCAGCATGGATGTGATGGCACTTAATTGCCTATTTCCATGCTGTATGACTCAATAACTCTAAATCAGACACTCTAATCCCATCTGTCACAGTAGGATATTATTAGATGGACAGAGGAAAAGATTTAAGGATGTTCTGAAAACATCCTTTCAAGAACACAACATCTCCACTAATTCCTGGGAAACCCTGGTCAACGACAGCTCAAAGTGGAGAAGGAGCACTTGGGATGGAACTGAGATGCATTGGGAGGCCAGCACAAAGTGGCAATAGGCGCATACCATCTCCCAAACTAGCCCTCACCTGCCTTGCCAAGAGTTTACAGGTCCCACATTGGACTCACAAGTAGCTTCAGAACCAACAGAAAATAAGAGGAAGCAATTCATCTTCAACTCAACACTTGCTCTGTTTGCATAACTGAACAATTCATCTATGATAATGGCTTAGTTTTTCTCTCTCCATTAGCACAGTCTGACCTGCCTGGCATGTCCAAAAGCTTTGTGTTTTTCAACTTTTACATTCTTTTGCTCACTCTTTAACTGCCTCTGGTTCATAGCTTTTATGTTTCTTTATTCAGATTCACTCCCTCTAACTGCCTCCATTATCCCACTGATTGGATGATCAATCCCCATTTATTCCTATGGAAGCTTGGCCTCACTTCATCAAACATATTCCATTTTGTCTAATAATCTCTCTGCCACCCTCTCTGCAACCGAAAAACAACCTGCTTTCTCTCTTTCCCAATTTCGGTGAAGGGTGTTCAGCCTTAAATGACCTGAAATACTAACTCCACAGATGCTGCTTGACCTGCTGAATGTTTCCACCATTTTCTGATTTTATTTAAGACTTCCACACTAACCCGAAATTTTGTTAAATACAAGCTGAAAGTTGGTACTTAAACTTGCAATACCTGTGGTACAGGAGGCAGAAGGAAATTGAAAGGGTCAAATCCTGTATTTTCAATTGAAGAAATATTCTTGTCTTCATCTGTAGAACACACACATTGAATAAAGATCAGTTTCCCTTATAAGGTTAAAAATAGTCTTTCCGAAAGAGTCATACAGTACAGAGACAGGCCCTTCGGCCCAACTCGTCCATGCCGACCAAGTTGCCTACCTAAGCTAGTTCCATTTGCCTGCATTTAGCCCATATCCCTCCAAACCTTTTCTATCCATGTACCAGTCTAAATGTTTCCTAAACATTGTTTTAGTACCTTCCTCTACCACCTCTTCTGGTAGCTCATTCCATACACCCACCACCCTCTGAGAAAAACTTACTCCTCAGTTCCCCTTTAAAACTTTCTCCTCTCACAAACCTATGCCCTCTAGGGTCCCCTACCCTGGAAAAAAGACTGACTATTCACCTTATCTATGCCCCTTATAACATTATAAACCTCTAGGAGGTCACCTCTTGGCCTCCTTCGCTCCAGGGAAACAGTTCCAGCCTATCCAATCTTTACTTGTAACTGAAGCCCTCCCTCCCAAAGTCCTTGTGCACCTTTTCTGCACCTTCTCCAGCTTAATTACATCCTTCCTATAGTGTGGTGACCAGAACTGTGCACAATACTCCAAGTGTAGTCTAAACAGCATTTTGAACATCTGTTTCATCATCTATAGAACTCTGAATTTGTCTGTTCTTACTTTGCCCCTTATGAGAACATGCCTCAATTGTACCTGAACAATCTTTTGTTACAGTTTTCCCTGTCAAATGTCCAGTTTACCTGGGCCAGATTCACTCAAATGCCATAACAATTGGCCTTCCTCCAATTATTTTTACTTTGGATTCTTCTCTCTCCTTTTCTACAGCTAACGTATATATTGTGCTGTTATCATCATCATCTCCCAAATGTTCACCTCACTACACTTGACCCACATCATTCCCCAGAACTACACCCAGCAATGCCTTTCCCTTGTTGGCCCAGAAACATGCTGCTTTAAAAATTTTCCTGGACATATTTCAGAAACTCTTCACCTTCCTTGCCCCTAATATAAATTCTATTTCCATTTACATTAGAATAACTCAAGTCACCCATTATTTTATGCACTTTTCTGTAATTTCTCTGCATACTCGCTCCTCTGTATTTCTTATTCTCATTGGTGACCTAGAGAATACACCCAGCAATGTATTCTTTCCTCTACCGTTTCTTAGCACTAATCAATTCTTTCACCCTTCTATGCCAGGACGATTCAATTATTTATTTAGGACCTCACCCACATTGTCTAGTTCCACATATAGATTACCTCTTTGGTCCGTAAATGGATCCACCCTATCCCTTGCTCCCCTCTTGCTCCTGATATACTTATGTCTTGAGATTCTCCTTAATCTTACCTGCCAAGGATATTCCACAACTCTTTTTGCCCTACACACTCTCCTACACCCTCTGTATTCCCTGCTTAATTGCAGTTGCCTGTATGTTACATGCTTCCTTTTTCCCCCTGAACAAACCTTCAGCAGGCACGGTAGTGTAGCGGTTAGTGTAATGTTATTACAGCACCAGCGACCCGGGTTCAATTCCAGCCACTGTCTGCAAGGAGTTTGTAGGTTCTCCCCGTAATAAGGAGATAATGAGGGGACATGAAAAAGCAGTGTTTAAGAAAAATCCCGAAATATTTTATATGTTGAAGGAAAGAGGATAACTAGAGAAGGACCAGGGCCCAAAGTGATAATCTGTGTGTGGAGCTGGAGGACATAGGTGAGGTCTTAAACGAATACCTCTCTTCTGTATTCACAATGGTGAAGGACATGGTAGTTGGAGAGTTCAGGGAGGAGAACAGTGGAATTCTGGAGCATTGAAAAGGATGTATTAGATGTCATAGTGGGCTTAAAGGTATATCTTAAACCTGATAAGATATACAGTCTATGTACTGCATAGAAACAGGCCTTTGGCCCATCTTTATTATACAGACTATCCTGCCTATCCAGACTGTTCCTGCTTGCTACCACCAGTCTAGACGCCTCTCAATGCTGTACTGTTCTTGCCTTCACCACCTCCACTGGCAGCTCATTCCAGATACCAACTACTCTTCATGTCAAAAGTTTACCCCTCAGTTCCCCTTTAACCCCTCTCATCGTAAGCCTATGTCCTTTAGTTTTTGACACCTCTACCATGGGCAAAAAAAACTATGGACAATTGCCTTAACTATGTCTCTCATAATATACCTCGATCATGTCACCTCTAGCATCCTTCCCTCCAGGGGAAACACACCTAGCCTATCCAATCTATCCTTCAAACTTGAGCCTCCAGTCCAGGAGGGCTTGAGTTATAAGGATAGATTAGGTATCCTTGTGAATCATTTCTGCACCCACTTTAGCTTAATCACATCTTTCCTGTAGTGTGGTGACCAGAACTGCACAAAGTACTTAAAGTGCAGCCTAAAATTGTTCTATACAACTATAACCAGATGGACCAGACGGGGTCCGACACCGGGGCCCCTCCGAATTGGAAGCTCGACCCTATGGAGCACCCAGGGCTGAGTCCTGATGCCTCCCTAGATGCCCCCACTTACCTGCTGGGGCAGCTCACCTCTCTTCGGGACCTTTGGACCTGTATGGAAGCAACAACTTACCTCACAAGCCAGCTGAATCCACTCCAGGTCTTCCAAGTCTGTTCACTGGTAGTCACTTACCTTCCAGTCCAGGGGGATCCACTCCAGGTCTTCAAAGTCTGGCCAAAAGAAATTACTTACCATCCAGTCCAGATAAATCCACTCCAGGTCTTCCAAGTCTGTCCTTAAGCGATCACATACCAGGTGGTTCCACTCCAGGACCGACCAGACGTGACCCCTTACCTCGGAAGCGTGGCAAGGGGACTGGACTGCAGGTGAGGCTGAAACAGTGTGGCTACAAGACCCCCCTCCCCAGCATACTACTAGCTAACATCCAGGCCATTGAGAACAAAGTTGATGAACTAAGGGCAAGACTGACCTACCAAAGAGAACTGAGGGACTGCTGAGTGCTGTCTCACCAAAACGTGGCTTACACCTGCCTCACCTGACTGAGGGCTTCTCAATCCATCGAATGAACCGTACTGAGTCCTCAGGCAAAGTTAAAGGTGGAGGGGTCTGCTTCTTAAATCAATAACTTATGGTGCTCAGACGTGATGGTCCTGGCGAGCTCCTGCTCACCCAGCCTGGAATATCTAACGGTGAAGTGTCGACTATTCTATCTACCAAGGGAGTTCACTTCAGCTATCCTGATGGCAGTCTACATCCCACCACAGATGGACATGAAGTCTGCACTCAGTGAGCTACACTCCGTGGTCAACAACCTTGAGACAGGATACCCTGAGGCCCTCTTCATCATCGCAGGTGACTTCAACCAGGCCAACCTCAAGAGTGTGTTACCAAAGTACTATCAGCACATCTCCTGTCCCACAAGAGGCCGTAACACCCTTGACCATTGCTATACAACCATCAATGATGCCTTCCGAGCCCCCCCTCGTCCTCACTTTGGTAAATCGGACCACCAGGCTGTGCTTCTTCTCCCTGCATACAATCAGAAACTGAAATGGGAGGATCCAGTACAGAGAGCCATGCAGTGCTGGTCTGAGGAAATAGATGAGCTTCTACTTGACTGCTTTGAGTCAGTGGATTGGTCCATGCTGCCAGCATAGACGATTATGTCACCACCACCACAGACTTTATCAGCAAGTGTGTGGAGGACTGTGTACCAAAGAGGACAATACAGGTGTTCCCAAACCGGAAACCATGGATGAACCAGGAGATCCACTCCCTACTGAAGTCGAGGACTGCTGCACACAAATCTGGTGACCCTGACCTGTACAAGAAAGTGAGATATGATCTTCGGAAAGCTATCAGGAATGCCAAGAGACAATACTGATTTAAGACAGAGCCCCAGACCAGCCGTCGGGTGTGGCAGGGCTTACATGCCATAACAGGCTACAAAACGAAGACGGGCTGCATAGCTAACAACAGCGCATCCCTTCCTGATGAGCTTAATACATTCTATGCATGTTTTGAACAGAAATGGATTGTCACCATCCACCCTGACAGCCTCCAAAGCAACCGAACCCACTGTCACCGTAAGATCAGTCTTCCGGAGAGTGAACATGTGGAAAGCATCTGGCCCAGATGGTGTCCCTGGTCGAGTGGTCATATCTTGTGCTGATCAGCTGGCAGAAGTATTTGTGGACATATGTAACCTCTCCCTGCTTCAATCTCAGGTTCCCTCCTATTTTAAGAAGGCCACTATCATCCCTGTGCCGAAGAAAAGCAAGGTAACGTGCCTCAATGACTACCGACCAGTGGCTCTGACATCCACCATCATGAAGTGCTTTGAGAGGTTGGTCATGGCACACATCAACTCCAGCCTCCCAGACAACCTGGACCCACTGCAATTCGGCTATCACCAAAACAGGTCTACAGCGGACGCCATCTCCCTGGCCCTACACTCAGCTCTGGAGCATCTGGACAGTAAAGACACCTACGTTAGACTATTGTTTATTGACTACAGCTCTGCCATCAATACTATAATTCCAAGCAAACTCGTCACCAAACTCCGAGACCTGGGACTCAACACCTCCCTCTGTAACTGGATCTTTGACTTTCTGACCAACAGACCACAATCAGTGAGGATAGGCAGCAATACCTCCGGCACAATTATTTTCAACACTTGTGCCCCACAAGGCTGCGTCCTCAGCCCCCTACTCTACTCCCTATACCCTCATGACTGTGTGGCCAGATTCTGCTCTAACTCCATCTACAAGTTTGCAGATGATACCGTAGTAGGCCGTATCTCAAACAGCGATGAGTCGGGGTACAGGAAAGAGATAGAGAGCTTAGTGACATGGCGTCATGACAACAACCTTTCCCTCATTGACTTCAGGAAAGGGGGTGGTGTACATGCTCCTATCTACATCAATGGTGCTGAGGTTGAGAGGGTTAAGAGCTTCAAGTTCCTGGGAGTGAGCATCACCAATAGCCTGTCCTGGTCCAATCACGTAGATGCCACGGCCAAGAACTTCCTCAGGAGGCTAAAGAAATTTAGTATGTCCCCTTTGACGCCCACCAACTTCTATCGATGCGCCATAGAAAGCATCCTATCTGGATGCATCACAGGTTGGTATGGCAACTGCTCTGCCCAGGACCGCAAGAAACTGCAGAGAGTTGTGGACACAGCCCAGCACATCACGGAAACCAGCCTCCCCTCCACGGACTTTGTCTATACTTCTCGCTGCCTTGGTGATGCAGCCAGCATAATTAAAGACCTCACCCACCTGGGTCATTCTCTCTTCTCTTCTCTCTCATCAGCAGAAGATGCAGGAGCCTGAGGGCACGTACCACCAGGCTGAAGGACAGCTTCTATCCCACTGTGATAAGACTATCTGAATAGTTCCCTTATATGATGAGATTGGACTATTGACCTCACAATCTACTAGTTTGTGACCTTGCACCTTGTTGTCTACCTGCACTGCACTTCCTCTGTAGCTGTGACACTTTACTCTACTGTTATTGTTTTTACCTGTACTACCTTAATGCACTCTGTACTAACTCAATGTAACTGCACTGTGTAATGAATTGACCTGTACGATCAGTATGCAAGACAAGTTTTTCACTGTACCTTAGTACAAGTGACAATAATAAATCAATACCAATACCCACATGACGTCCCAACACTTGTATTCAGTGTCTCGGCTTGAAGGCACACATGCCACACACTTCTTCACCACCCTGTCTACCTGTGTTGCTCCTTTCAGGGAACGACGTACTTGTATCCCTAGTCCCTGTTCAACAACACTTCCCAGGACCCTGCCATTTGCTGTCAATGAAGAGCACAGGTAGAGTAGATCAGTGAGAAATTTATCCCCTGAGCATGTGTCTATAATTAGAGGTTTAAGGTAGCAGATTTAGGGAGAATTTGAAGGAGAAATTTTTCACCCAGGGTGTGCTTGTAATCTGGAATAAATTCTGTGATGAGGTATGGATAGCTGTGGGGTAGGTACTCTCACAATGTGCAATAGGTATTTAGATAAGCACTTGAGATGGCTTGGCACAGAAGATGTGTCCAGGTGTGAGAAAAACAGATTTGTACCAATAGGTATTTGATAGCAGTCAGCTAAAGGGCCACGTTTCATACCTTATGACTCTTTGACTCTTTTAGTGTAAACTGTGTTCTCTATTTCCTTCTACTTTACTTAACATTTTTCCTACTCCGATGGGATTTAGTGCACTCCACTGCTCATTTGCTTTTGCCCTTCCACAATCCTCTGTCATTGCACTGCACTATTGCCTTTTTCTCCTTTATACCTTCCTAAATATATCCTCACTTGAACCCTTACCTCCCTATTCCAACTTAGCCTTACTCCTTCTGATTTCTCAGGGTGTTCTCACCCCTGTCAAATTAGTTTAAATCCCCACAATACCACCAGCAAACTCACCCATGAGGATATCAGCCTCAATCCTGTCGAGGTGCAATTCCTCGAGCTTGTAGAAGTCGTATCTTCCCAATTCCGAGGGATAAAGCCTTCCCTCTGACACCATATCTCCAGCCACACATTTATTTGCTCTGTCTTTTTATTTCTTAGTTATAAACATGCAGCATAATCTGGATATTATTGCCTTTGAATTCTTGCTTTTTAAACTGTTTCTTAGCTCCCTAAACATTGCCTACAGGATCTCAGTATTTGGTTGTTGATATTGATATGAACCTAGATCTCTGGCTATTTACCCTATTTCTTCAAGATATTCTGCAGCCACTCAGGGAGGCATCAAATCATTGGACACTTTTGTTTCAACTCCACTCACTTTCTCTAGATCAAAGGTGCTGCGATGGGGCCTCACGTGGATTAAGTCATACCTATCTTTGTTTCAGTCCTGTCCGGGCCCCCTCCTGCAACACTTTTTCTGGTACAGGAAGTCCCCAGGTTACGAACGCCCGTACTTACGAACCCACCTCCGTAAAGCCTATTATTTAAAAAAAGAGTTACACACAATGGTTCATGCTAACGAACGGGCAGACTACTTTGCACGACGCTCAAAACACTGCGCGTTTTAAGCCGTTCGTCGGCCTGAGGGAGAACGCCACGCCATAATCATGGCTTCAAAGCGTAAATCTGATGCAAGTGATGGTGAGGACAAGGGGAGAGTAATGGAGTATGTAAAAGGCTCTGTCCCAATGAAAGCGAAATGGAAAGGCTATTGGTAATTTGGTTAGAGGATCAAAATCAGCGTAATATTCCTATTAGCCTTGGCTTAGTGCAAGAAAAGGCTCGAAGCCTTTTCAGTGATTACTATACTTATGATGTTTTAGGTAAAATATATACTATATACTAAGACAAACATTTGACTAATTGACGCTAGATGTGAACGGTACGTAACTGTTCCGACTTACATACAAATTTGATTTACGAACAGACTCAAAAACAGAACTGATTTGTAATCCGGGGACTTCCTGTATATTGACAACTCAAAAAGAAAATATCTGGTACTCACACAGAACTCACAAATTTCATTACTTTTGCTGCCAATTTTCACCCCACTCAAACTTTCACTGATTCTTTCCTTTCCTTTTCTGCATCTGTCTGTCTCCATGTCAAGGGACAGGTTAGGGACAAACATCCCACAGTCTCCCATAATTATTCCGATGATACCTCCTCCCACCCTGCCTCCTGTAAGGATGCCATTCGATTCTCCCCGTTCCCCTGGCTCTGTTGTTTCTGCTCCAATGATGCAACTTCCCACAAGTGCTTCTGAGATGTCTTCTTTCTTTCTGAACCGTGGCTTGCCCTCTACCAGAGTTGACATGCCATTTCCTGCACCTCTGAGCTTACCCTCTCTCCTTCTGGACAGAGCAAGGATAGAGTTCCTCTGGTCCTCAGTCATCACCCCACTACCCTCCACATTCAACAAATCAGCTGTTCCTATTCCTGCTACCTTTAACAAGGTTCCACTACTAGACCCCATTTTCCTCTCCTGTCCTCTTCATGAGAAAACTCTATAACGGACTCAGAGGACTCCTGCACCACAGATCTGCTCCCCGAGTCTGTCCTGCACACTCTTAAGCTGCTGTACAACCGCCTCTCTAAATGTACAAAGTTCTCAGTCTACATGATTGTGCTACGGAGACTCCTGTCACCACTCAAGTTCTAAAACTGTTCAACCTGTTGCAGCTGGAGATAAGCAAGGCTTCTGACAAGGTCCCACATGGGAGACTGGTTAGAACAAGGGGGATTCAGGATGAGCTAGCCAATTGGATGTAAAATTGGCTTGCTGGTAGAAGTCAGAGGGTGGTAGTGGAGGGTTGTTATTCAGATTGGAGGCCTGTGACCGGTGCTGTGCTTCAGGGATCGGTGCTGATTCCTCCGTCTGTCCTATATACAGTAATGATTTGGATGAGAATATAGGTGGCATGGTAAGTTTGTGAATGACACTAAAATTGGGGTGTGGTAGACAGTGAAGAAGGTTGTCTAAGGCTACAACAGGATCCAGATCAACTGGGAAAGTGGGCCAAGGAATGGCAGATGGAATTTAACTCCAACAAGTGCAAAGTGATGCATTTCAGGAAGTCAAAACAAGGGCAGGGAATACACAATAAATTACAGGGCCCTGGGGAGTATTGTAGAATAGAGAGACTTAGGGGTAAAAGTACATAGTTCCCTTGAATGTGGTAACACAGGTAGACAGGGTGATGAAGAAGGCGTTTTGCAGGCTTGCCTTCATCAGTCAGGGCATTGAGCATAGGAACTGGATCATGGCACTGAGTACAAGAGTTGTACAAAACATTGGTTAGACCGCACCAGGAGTATTGTGTGCAGTTCTGGTCACTACACTATAGGAATGATGTGATTAAGCTGGAGACGGTGCAGTAAAGTTTCATAAGGATGTTTCCGGGACTGGAGGCTTGAGTTATAAGGAGAGATTTGATCAGCTGGGCTGGGACTGCTTTCGCTGGAGCAAAGGAGGCTGAGGGGTGACGTTATAGAGGTTTACAAAATCATGAGCAGCACAGATAAGGTGGATGGTTAGTCTTTTTCACTACAAGACAGGGTGACAGGGGAAAGTTTCAAAGGGGACATGAGAGGCAAGTTTTTCCACACAGAGGGTGGTGAATATATGAAACGAGCTGCCAGACGAAGTGGTAGAGGCGGGTACAATCACAATGTTTAGAAGACATTTGGACAGGTACATGGATGGGAAATGTTTGGAGAGACCAGGCAAATGGGACCAGCTCAGGAATGCACTTTGGTCAGCATGGATGAATTGGGCCTAAGGGCCTGTTTCCGTGCTGTATAACTCTATGACTCGGAGGTTCTTACTGCACATGTGGCTGTCGAGGTCAGTGGGTGTGTCCACAACTTCCAATGTGGCATTTATGCACGTCCCGCTTGCCCGAGCTGCCCAATCATCCTCAACTTTAAGCTTGTTATTTATAAAGCAGAAATTGGGCAGGAGGAAATACTCACCTGCTACTCACCATTTGGTACCTGCTTTCTGCTGATGTTGCTTCTTAATTCTGACACACATTTAGAGTCTTAGCAACTGCTTATGTCACCACAAAGCTCAGATTTTCATGGACTGCACATTTCAGCAGACAATCATCCTGTGGTTCACGAGTGTGCAGGCAGAGAGGCACTGGGTAACTCCCAAAGAGTAGGCAGATAGTTCAGGAGATGTCCGAGGACACCTTACTCCTTAACCAGAATTCCCCTGCTGAATGCAGCTAGTACCAAGATCACAGCACCGTGGGAGGCTCAGTTGTACAGGGAGGGAGGAGGAAGTTCAAGAATAAGGGTTATGGGTAATTATAATGGCAGACAACATGCAGGATGTTAGCATCAAGGTGCCAAGATAATGGGCATCATTAACTGGCTGCAGAACTGTCTGGAGAAGGAGGTTAAACATTCAAAGGTACCATGATATAGGTAGAGAAAGGCATTGTGGTCCTGCAGGTAGATAGTAAAGATTTAGGAAATAGATCAAGAGGCATAAGCTCAAAAGTAGATCATTAAAAAGATGAACTTAGAGCCTGAATTAGTGCAGGGAAGTACGACACTGTGGCCAGTAGAGAAACTTGGTTGAGAGAATAGCAGGACTGGAGGCTCAACGTTCCAGGATTCAGATGTTTCAGATGCAATACAGAAGGTGGGAGAATTGACAAAAGAGGTGGGGGAGTTGCACTATTCACCAGGAAGAATGTCACAATGGCACTCAGAGAGGACATCCTGGAGGGCTCATCCAGTGAGGCAATGTGGGTACAGCTGAGGAATAAGAATGGTGCAATCGTTATAATGGGGTTATACTGGAGGCCTCCCAAAAGCCAGTGGGAGGTAGGGGAACAGATTATGGAAAGATGTAAAACCAACAGGGTAGTTGCAGTGGGTGACTTTAATTTCCTCAATATTGACTGGGACTCCCTTAGTTCCAGAGAAGGGGCAGAATTTGATAGGTGCATCTAGGAGTGTTTCTTGACAGTATGTAGACCAGGGAAAGGACCAGACTAGACCTTGTATTGGGAATCGAGTATGGCCAGGTGTTAAGATTGGTCACATGTACATCGAAACACAGAGTGAAGTGCATCTTTTGCGTAGAGTGTTCTGGGGGCAGCCCGCAAGTGTCGCCACGCTTCTGGCACCAACATAGCATGCCCACAACTTCCTAACCTGTACATCTTTGGAATGTGGGAGGAAACCGGAGCACCTGGAAAAATCCCATGCAAACACGGGGAGAACATACAAACTCCTTACAGACAGTGGCTGGAATTAAACCCGGCCGCAGGCACTGTAATAGTGTTATGCTAACCGCTACACTACCATGTCTGCGTGATTCGAGTTTCAGTGAGAGAGCATTTTGGGAACAGTGATCATTACTCACAGAGTCATAGAGCAATAACAGCATGGATACAGGCCCTTCGGCCCAATGAGTTCATGCTGACCACTGTGTCCACCCAGCTAGTCCCAATTTCCTGTGTTTGGCTTGTATCCCTCCAAGCCCCACTCCTCCATGTATCTATCCAAATGTTTTTTAAATGATACTATTACATCTACCTCAAATTCCTTTCAAATCTTTCCCCTCTCACCCTAAACCTATGCCCCCTAATTTTGGACTCCCCAACCCTGGGGAAACAACTGTTACATCCACCTTATCAATGCCTCTCATAATTTTAAACCCTTCTATAAGGTCGCCCCTGATTTTCCAACATTTCAAGGAATAAAGACCCAGCCTGGCCAACCTCTCCCTATAACTCAGGTCCTCTAGTCCTGGCAACATCTTCATAAATCTTCTCTGCATTCTTTCCAGTTTACCACATCTTTCTATAATAGGGTTATCAAAACGGTACACAGTACTCCAAGTGCAGCCTCATCAATGACTTATTCAACTGCAAAATAATGTCCCAATTCCGAAACTCAATGCCCTGACTGATGAAGGCCAGCGCACTAAATGCCTTTTTCACGACCCTGTCTACCTGTGACGCCATTTTCAATGAACTATGCACTTATATTCCTAGGTCCCTGTGTCCCATTTCACTCCTTAGTGCCCTACCATTCATGGTATGTCCTACTCTGGTTTGACTTTCCAAAATGCATCAGCTCACACTTATCTGTATTGAAATCAACTTGCCACACCTAAGCTCAATTCCCTAGCTGATTAAGATCCCCCTGTAACCTACGATAACCTTCTTCATTATCAACAATGCCTCCTAATTTTCCGTCATCCGCAAACTTGCTGATCAAGCCTTGTGCATTCAAATCCAAATCATTTATATAAATAATGAATAACAAGGGTCCCAACACTGACCCCTGCGGCACACCACTAGTTACTGGTCTCCATTCTGAGAAACAACCTACTCTCTCTCTCTTTTACTCTTAATATAGCTATAGAACCTTGGGATTTTCCTTAACACCTGCCAGATTCATCTCATACCCTCCTTGCCCTCCTGATTTTCCTCTTAAATGTATTCTTAATCATTTTATTCTTAATCCCTTTGAGTCATCAAGGGATTCACTCATCCTCGACCTCCTCAACCCTTTTAAAGGTTTCTTGACCAGAGCCTCAATATCTCCCATCAGCCAGGGTTCCCTAAACTTGCCAGGTCTACCCTGCACCCTAACAGGAACATGCTGCCCCTGGACACTTGATATCACACTCTTAAAAGCCTCCCACTTGCCATTAATTCTTTTCCATTCAACCAGTCTCATCCAATCGACCTCTACTAGATCCTCCCTAATTCCCCCAAAGTTAGCCTTGCTCCAGTTTAGGACCCAAACCTACCCTTTTCCATCACTATCGTAAAACTAATAGAATTATGGTCACTAGAGCCAAAGTGCTCCCTCACTGCTACTTCAATTACTTGCTCTGCCTCGTTCCCTAAGAGGATGTCCAGTATTGCACCCTCTCTACATAGAGGGACCTACTACTGACTCAGGAAACTTTCCTTGACACATTTCACAAATTCCACCCTGTCCAGGCCCTTAACACACTGGGTGGCCCAGTCAATACCGGCGATATTACTCACTAATACAACCCTATTTTTCTTAAAACTATGAGCAATTTCTCTACACACCTGCTCCTCAAGTTCCTGCTGACTATTGGGGGGTCTATAATACAGCCCAACTAGAGTGTCCCTCCCCTTGTTTCTAAGTTCTACCCACATGGCCTCACTGGATGATTCCCCAAGAACGTCGTCTCTGAGCACCGCTATCATGCCCTCCTTTATCAAAAGGGCAACACCCCCTCCTCGCTTTCCTGTACCTGTCACATCTGAAGCATCTGTACCCTGGAACACTGAGCTGCCAGTCCTGCCCTTCTCTCAGCCATGTTTCTGTTATGGCTGTAACATCCCAGTCCCCAAAGCTTTTAGCTCTTATCTGTTAAATTTCGTGCATTAAAACAAATGCAGTTTAAGTGAGTATTCTTTTCCCTCCGGCCATCCTGATTACTGAACTCGCTCTCACTGGCAACTGCTTTATCCCATGACCTATGCCTGGGATAGGAGTCCCACCCCTTTGCCAATCCAGTTTAAACTCCAAAGGTTTTCAGATCCTTATGGATAAGGATCTGGATAAAGACTGGACCTTGGGGAAAAGTGGTAAACTGGGGGAAGGCTAATTACAACAGTATTAGGCAGGTGCTGGGGAGAGTAGATTGGAAGCAGCTGTTATTGGGCAAGTCCACTCTGACATGTGGGAGTTATTTAAAGGCCAGCTGGTCAGAATTCAGGACCTACAGGTTCCCATTAGGAAGAAAGACAAGGACAGCAAGGTTCGGGGACCTTGGATGATGAGAGATGATGCAAATTTAGTCAAAAGGAAGGATATGTGAGCTTACTGCAGTGTATGGCATGCTTGCCTTATTAGTTGAGGCATTGAGTTCAAGAGTCAGGAAGTTATGTTGCAGATCTATAAAGCTCTGGTCAGGCCGCATCTGGAGTATTGCATTCATTTCTAGTTGCCCCATTGTAGGAAGGATGTGGAGGCTTTGGAGAAGGTGCAGAAGAGGTTTACCAGGTTGCTGCCTGGATTAGAGGACAAGCGCTATAAGGAGAGGTTGGACAAACTAGCGTTGTTTTCTCTGGAGCGGCAGAGGTTTATAAAATAATGAGAGGCACAGATAGACAGATGGTCTCTTTTTTTCCAGGGTCAATGTCTAATATAAGAGGTGAGAGGGGGAAAAGTTGAAAGGAGATTCACAGGGCAAGTTTTTTTTTTTACATGGAGTGGTGGGTGCCTGGAATGTGCTACCAGGGAGATATGATGGTATATGAGACATGATATATGAGACAAGATGCTTTTAGGTAGGCACATGAATATGAATGGAGGGATATGGATCATGTGCAGTCAGAAGAGATTAGTTTAATTAGACATTATTGCTTAATTAGTTTGGCACAACATCATGGACTAAAGGACCTGTTCCTGTTCAATGCAAGGTTTCGGGATCTGAAATCTGACAAGGCCCTTGAGGAATATAAAGGAAACAGTAAAGAAACAGGGAATCAGGAAGGCTAAAAGGGGCCATGAAATGTTCTTGGCAATAAGGGAATTCCAACGCATTTTATACATACACTGAAACCAAGAGGATAAGAGGGACATGATAAGACCACTAAAAGAGAGAATTTATGCCCAGAACCAAAAGAAGTGGTCAAGATACTAAATGAATACTTTGCATCGATATTCACCAAGAAAGAAGTGGAGGATAGTGAAATCCGAGAGAAGTCCGCTGATATTCTAGGGCATGTGATATTAAGGAGGAGGTGACTCGGGTTCCTTTAAGAACATTAACGTGGATAAGTCTCCAGGGTCAGATGGAATCTATCTTAGGTTCTGAGAGAGGCAAGAGAGGAGATTCCTGTGGCCTTGACAGAGATCTTTGTATCCTCTTTAGCCATAGATGAGGTCCCTGAAGACTGGAGAATAGTCAATGTTGTTCCTCTGCTTATGGTAGGCAACAGAGACAAACCAGGAAATTAGTAGGTCAGTGAGCCCTTATACTAGTGGTACGGAAATTATTGAAGATTCTTGGGGACCTGCTTGCATTGGGAAAGTCTGTTTAGGAATAGTCAGCGTGGCTTTTCATGGGATGGGTTGTGGGGGGGGGGTGATGTCTGACAAATTGATTGAGCTCTTTTTTTAAAAAAAGATGACAAAGATGATTGAGGGCAGGGCAGGGATTTGTCCACATGAATCTTAGTAAAGCTTTTGACAAGGCCCCTTAAGGCAGGCTGATCCAGAAAATTAAGGCACATGGGATCCCTGGAAGATTGGCTTTAACCATACCATAGAACAGGCCCTTCTGCCCACCATGTTGTGCCGACCTTCAAACCACTCCTAAGACTATCTAACCCCTTCCTCCCACATATCCCTCTATCTTAAATTCCTCCATAGGCTTATCTAACAATCTCTTGAACTTGACCAACGTATCAGCCTCCACCACCACCCCAGGCAGCTCATTCCATGCACCAACCACTCCCTGGGTGGAAAACCTCCCTCTGATGTCTCCCTTGAACTTCCCACCCATTACCTTAAAGCCACACCCTCTTGTATTGAGCATTGGTGCCCTGGGTAAGAGGCGCTGGCTGTCCACTCTATCTATTCCTCTTAATATTTTGTATACCTCTATCATGTCTCCTCTCATCCTCCTTCTCTCCAATGAGTAAAGCCCGAGCTCCTTCAGTCCCTCCTCATAATCCATACTCTCTAATCCAGGCAGCATCCTGGTAAATCTCCTCTGCACCCTTTCCAACACCTCCACATCTTTCCTATAATGAGGCGACCAGAACTGGACACAGTATTCCAAGTGTGGCCTAACCAGAGTTTTGTTAAGCTGCATCATTACTTTGTGGCTCTTAAACTCGATCCCACGACTTATGAAAGCTAACATCCCATAAGCTTTCTTAACTACCCTTTCCACCTGTGAGGCAACTTTCAGTGATCTGTGGATATGAACCCCAGATCCCTCTGCTCTGCCACACTGCCCAGAATCCTGCCATTAACCTTGTACTCTGCCTTGGAGTTAGTCCTTCCAAAGTGTACCACCTCACACTTCTCCGGATTGAACTCCATCTGCCACTTGTCAGCCCAGCTCTGCATCCTATCAATATCCCTCTGTAAGCTTCGACAACCCTCCACACTATCCACAACACCACTGATATTTGTGTCATCTGCAAACTTGTTAACCCACCCTTCCACCCCCTCATCAAAATCATTAATAAATATCACAAAAAGTAGAGGTCCCAGAACCGATCCCTGTGGGACACCACTAGTCACAGCCCTCCAATCTGAATGCACTCCCTCCACCACAACCCACTGCTTTCTACAGGCAAGCCAATTCTGAATCCACACGGCCAAGCCTCCCTGGATCCCTTGGCCTCTGACCTTCTGAAAAAGCCTACCATGTGGAAACTTGTCAAACGTCTGACTAAAATCCATGTAGACCACATCTACTGCACTACCCTCATCAATCTTCCTGGTCACCACCTCAAAGAACCCTATCAGCTAGTGAGGCAAGATCTTCCCTTCACAATTCCATGCTGGCTGTCCCTAATCACTCCATGATTCTCTAAAAGATCATAGATCCTATCTCTTAGAATCGTTTCTCGCAGCTTACCCACCACAGACATAAGGCTCACTGGTCTGTAATTCCCTGGACTATCCCTACTACCTTTTTTGAATAAGGGGACAACATTCGCCACTCTCCAATCCTCCGGTACCATCCCCGTGGACAAGGAGGACTCAAAGATCCTAGCCAATGGTTCAGCAATCTCCTCCCTTGCCTCACGAAGCAGCCTGGGGAATATTCTGTCAGGCCCAGGGACTTATCTGTCCTAACATTTTCAAACAGCTCCAACACATCCTCTCTCTTGATATCTACATACTCTAGAACATTACCCTTACCAACACTGTCCTCAGTGTCATCAAGACCCCTCTCCTTGGTGAATACTGAAAAGTATTCATTGAGAACCTCACCAACTTCCACAGCTTCCAGGCACATCTTCCCACCTTTGTCTTTAATCAGACCTACCTTTACTCTAGCCATCCTTCTGCTCTTCACGTACGAGTGAAACGTCTTGGGATTCTCCATAATCCAACTCGCCAAAGCCGTGTCATGTCCCCTTGTCGCTTTCCTCAGCCTTTTCTTAAAGTTCCTTCCTTGCTACTCTATATTCCTCACGAGCCCTGTCCGATCCTTGCTGCTTACACCTTATGTATGCTGCCTTCTTCTTCCTCACTATTTGTTCCACCTCTCTCATCACCCATGGTTCCTTCACCCTGCCATTCCTTCTCTGCTTCACCGGGACAAATTTATCCTTAACGTCCTGCAAAAGATCCCTGAACATCGACCACATCTCCATAGCACATTTCCCTTCAAAAATGTCACCCCAATTTACACTCTCAAGTTCTCACTTTATAGCCTCATAATTCACCTTTCCCCAATTAAATATCTTCCCACCCTCTTTGCTCCTATCCCTGTCCATGACAATACTAAAGGTTATGGAGCAATGGTCACTGCCCCCCAAATGCTCACCCACCGATAGATCTGTCACTTGTTCCGGTTCATTACCTAAAACTAGATCTAATATAGCATTCCCTCTAGTCGGCCTGTCAACATACTGCGTCAGGAATCCATCCTGGACACAGCTAACAAACTGCGCCCCATCTAAACCCTTGGCACTAAGTAGGTGCCAATCAATATTTGGAAAGTTGAAGTCTCCCATTATAATAACCCTGTTAATTTTGCATCTTTCCAAAAACTGCCTCCCTATCTGCTCCTCAGTATCCTTACTGCTACCGGGGGGGCCTATAGAATACTCCCAGGAGGGTAACTGCCCCTTTCTTGTTCCTAACTTCCATCCATATTGACTGTAGAGAGGATCCTTCTACATTATCCACCCTTTCTGCAGCTGTAACAGTGTCCCTGACCAGTATCGCCACCCTTCCTCCTCTTCTCCCCCCCTCCCTATCCCTTTTAAAACACTGAAAACCAGGAATATTCAATATCCATTCCTGCCCTGATGTCAGCTATGTCTGTGATAGTCACAATATCGTAACCCCAGGTACTTATCCAAGCTCTCAGTTCATCTCCCTTATTCCTGATGCTTCTTGCATTTAAGTAAATGCACTTTAGCCCATCCACCTTACTACTTTTATAGCCTGTACTCTGCTTCTCCTTCCTCAAAGCCTCTTTACCTGTTAGATCTGACTTTTCCCCATCCCCTTCTTCTGGCCTACTCCTCTGATTTCCATCCCCCTCGCAAAGTAGTTTAGACCCTCCCGAACCACCCTAGCAAACCTGGCTGCAAGGATATTGGCCCCCCTCAGGTTTGGGTGTAACCCGTCCTCTTTGCCATAGAAGACAAGAGGGGCGATTCTCTGACTGGAGGTCTGTGTCTAGTGGTGTTCTTCAGGGATCAGTGCTGGGACCGCTATAAAAAATATATACATTATAGATAGAGAGATAGATAGATAGACAGATAGATAGATAGACAGATAGATAGACAGACAGATAGACAGACAGACAGACAGACAGATAGACAGACAGACAGACAGACAGACAGACAGATAGACAGACAGACAGATAGACAGACAGACAGATAGACAGACAGACAGATAGAGAGAGAGAGAGAGAGAGAGAGAGAGACACACACACACACAGGATTTGGACAACAATGTAGGTGGCTTGATTTACAAATCTGCAGATGACACAAAAATTGGCGAGGTTCTGGATCGTCAAAAAATCAGCAGGATAGAGACCAGTTGGACATATGGGCAGAGAAATGGCAGATGGAGTTTAATCCAGACAAGTACCACATGACATGCATTTAAGGTGAGGGGGGCAAGTTTTTCTTTTACAGAGTGGTAGATGCCTGGGGTAGGCTACTGGGGGGAGTGGAGGAAGCAAATACAATAGTGACATTTAAGAAGCTGTTAGATAGGTACATGAATATGCAGGGAATGGAGGAATATGGATCATGTATTAGGGAGTTAGGTAGTAAGTTAAAAAGCGGAACTTCCAGGGTTCTAATCTCAGGATTACTACTCGTGCCACATGCTAGTGAGGCAAGAAATAGGAAGATAGTGCAGTTTAATACATGGCTAAGGAGCTGATGGAGGGATTCAGATATGGATCATTGGACGCTCTTCCAGGGCAGGTGGGACCTATACAAGAAGGATGGGTTGCGCCTGAACTGGAGGGGAACCAATATCCTTGCAGGGAGGTTCACTGGTGCTACTCAGGAAGGTTTAAAATAGAGTGGCAGAGGGGTGGGAAACAGAGCAGCAGGGCAGCAAGTGGAGCGGTTGTGGGGAAGGTAGAAGTTATGACGAGCAAGTCTGAATGGAAGGACAAGCAGGGCCAGGTTGATGTCCACAGTGGGAATGATGGGCTGAAGTGTGTTTATTTTAATGCAATGAGTATTATGGGTAACGCAGATGAACTTAGAGCCTGGATCAGTGCATGGAATAATGATGATGTAGGCAATACAAAGACTTGGTTGTGAGATGGACAGGACTGCCAGCTCAACGTTCCTGGGTTTTCCTGTTGTAGACAAGATAGAGATGGAGGTAAAAGAGGTGGAGGAGTTGCAGCTGGACATACTGGAGGGCTCATCCACTGAGGCAATATGGGTAGAGCTCACCGAGGAGCAAGAAGATTCCCTATGGGTAGGGAATTGGTTCATTATTGTCACACATACCAAGGTACAGTGAAAAGCTTGTCTTGCATACCGTTCATACAGATCAATTCAATACACAGTGCATTGAGGTACTACAAGGTAAAACAATAACAGGATGCAGAATAAAGTGTAACAGCTACAGAGAAAGTGCAGTGCAGGCAGACGATAAGATGCAAGGTCATAATGAAGTAGATTGTGAGGTCCAGAGTCCATCTTATCGTACTAGGGGACCATTCAATAGTCTTACAACAGCGAGGTAGAAGCTGTTAATAAGAAATGGGTGTAATCACTGATGGGGTTATACTATAGGCCTCCCAATCGCCAATGGGAGGTAAATGATAAAATAGTTATGAATAAGGATAAATCTCGACCTTGTGGGGAAGGACAAAATATATTATTAGACAGGAGCTGGGGGAGTTAATTGGGAGCAGCTGTTATTGGGCAAGACCACATCTGATACGTGGGAGTTGTTTAAAGATCAGCTGATCAGAGCCAGGCCAGACATGTTCCACTGAGGAAGGACAAGGATGGCAAGGTAAGGGAACCTTGGATGATGAGAGATTTTATGAACTTAGTCAAAAAGTAAATGGAAGCACATGTATGGTTTAGGAAGCTAAAATTGACAGAATCCTTGAGGAATATAGAGATAGCAAGCAAGAGCTCAAGCAGGGGAGTCAGAAGGACAAAAGGGGCCATGAATAGTCTTTGGAAAGTAGAATTAAAGAGAATCCCAAGGCATTCTTATGTACATCCAGAGCACACCTTATACTTACATTAAAAACAAGATGATAACTAGGGAGAGATTTTGACCACTCAAGGGTAAATGAGGGGATTTATGCTTGGAGTCAGAGATGTGGGTAGGTAATAAATGAGTACCTTGCATTGGTGTTCACCAATGAGAAGGACATAGGGGATATTGAGAGTAGTGTGGGGCATGCGAATGTGCTGGGACATTTTGAGATCAGGAACAAGGTCTTTTGAAGATCATACAAGGTGGATAGGTCCACAGGGCTTGATGGGATATATTACAGGTTATTGTAAAAGGCAAGAGATGAGATTGCTGGGGCCTTGATGAAGATCTTTGTATCCTCATTAGCAACAGGAGAGTAGCCAATGTTGTTCCTTTGTTCATGAAGGGAAATGGGGATAATCCTGGAAATTATAGGGTGGTGGACCTCTCATCAGTGGCAGGGAAGCTATTGGAGAGGATTCTTAGGGATAGGATTTCTGCACATTTGGGGAAAAAGAAACCTGAAAAGAGACAGTCAGCGTGGTTTTGTGCGGGACAGGTCACGTCTTATAAACTTGACTGAGTTCTTTGAGGAGGTGATGATGGTGATTGCGGGTAAGGCACTGGATGTTATCTGCATGGATTTTATTAAGGCAGTTGACAAGGTCCCTCAGTAGGCTGATCCAGAGATGTTATTCTGACTGGTGTTTGCAGGGAGCGGTACTGGGGCCTCTATTTGAGATATATATAAATGACTTGAATGAAAATGCAGATGGGTTGGTTAGTAAGTCTACAGATGACACACAGGTTGGTGGAGTTGTGGACAGTGTAGAAGGCTGTCAAATAATACAGCACAATATAGATCAGTTACAGATATGTATGCAGAGAAATGGCAAATATAGCTTAATCCAAGCAAGTGTGAGGTCAAATATAAGAGGAAATTATAGAGCGATTGGCAGGACCCAAGGGAGCATTGATGTATAGCAGGTGGAAGTCCGTAGCTTCCTGAAAGTGGCGACACAAGTACATAGGGTGGTAAAGAAGTGTATGGCAGGCTTGCCTTCATTGGTTGGGGCACAGAGTATAAAAGTTGGGAAGTCATGTTGCAGCTATACAAGTCTTTGGTTAGGCTGCACTTGGAGTATTGTGTGTAGTTCTGGTTGCTCCATTACAAGAAGGATGTGGAAGCTTTGGAGAGGGTGCAAAAGAAGTGCACCAGGATGCTGCGTGGATTAGAGAGTATTATCTATTAGGAGAGCTTGGGCAGACTTGGATTGTTTTCTCTGGAGCATCAGAGACTGGGGGGAGATTTGATAGAAGTTTATAAAATAATGAGAGGCAGAGACAGGGTAGATAGTCTTTTTTATAGGACTGGAATGTCAAATACTAGAGGGCACAGGTATAAGGTGAGAGGGAGATAGTTTAAGGGAGATGTGCAGGGCAAGTTTTATAGAAGTTTATAAAATAATGAGAGGCAGAGACAGGGTAGATAGTCTTTTTTATAGGACTGGAATGTCAAATACTAGAGGGCACAGGTATAAGGTGAGAGGGAGAATAGTTTAAGGGAGATGTGCAGGGCAAGTTTTTTTTATATATACAAAGTGGTAGGTACCTGCCAGGAATGGTGGTGGAAGAAGATGATATGATAGTGGCATTTCGACAGATGGGAGTGTGACCCCTTCCCCTCCCCTGCCCTCATGACCTGCCCATCCATTCCCCTCCTCCCCTTTATTCCATGTTCTACTGTCCTCTCCTACTGTATTCCTCCTCCTTAGCCCTTTGCCTCTTCTACCTATCAACTCTCAGCTTCTTACATCACTCCCTTTCCTTCCCCCTCTCACCTGGACTCACCTATCACCTGCCAGCCTGTGCTCCTCCCCCTCCACCAACCTCCTTATTCTGGCTTCTGCCCTCTTCCCTTCCAGTCCTGATGAAGGGTCTCAATCTGAAATGTCGGCTGTTTAATTTCCCTCCACAGATGCTGCCTGAGCTGCTGAGTTCCTCCAGTACTTTGTGTGTGTTGCTGTAGACAGACACATGAACATAGAGGAAATGGAGGGACATGGGTCATGTGCAGGCAGATGAGGTAGCTTTATTTAACGTCATAGTGGGCACAGACATCATGGGCCAAAGGGCCTGTTCCTGTGCTGCACTGTTTTATGTTATGGAAGGATGTGCCTGACAATTGAATTTTTTGAGGGGTAACAAGGTTTGAGGGCAGTGCCTTTGAAGTGGTCTACATGGACTTCAAAGACAGTGGTAACGGCTTTTGACGTGGGCCCACATAGCAGCCATTTCAAAGTCCATGGACTATCTAAGAGGGGTAAATTGGATCCATAATTGATTCAGTTGCAGGAAGCAAAGGGCATTGTTTGACTGAAGGCAGTTACTAGTGGTGTTCCATGGGGATCAGTACTCAGTCCTTTGCTTTATGTATATAATGATTTTGACTTGAATGTTGGGCATAATAATGAACTCTGCATATGGTACAAAAACTGGCCCTGTGGTTAATTTTGAGAGAAAAGCTTTAGCCAGCAGTTAGATACAGATGATCAGTTGGGGACCAAAGTGGCAAATAAAATTTAAACCAAGTAATTCACTTGGGTTGGAGTAATCATACAAGAGAACATATAATAAATGGGAAGATACTGAAAATACATGGAACAACAAAGCGACCTTTGTGTGTCCACTGATTCTTAAAGGTGGCAGGACAGATGATTAAGGTAGTTAAAATGCACAAATGATGCTTTCTTTTATTTACGGGTTATGCTGGAAGTATATGCAATGCTGGTTAGACTACGGCCTGTGTACTGGGTACATTTCTGATCAGCATATTACAGGATACACTGGAGGGGCTACAAAGGAAATTTGCAGGGATGTTGTAAAGATTGTTAAATTATAGATATGAAAGAAGGTTGGCAGAGGAGAGGCTGAGGCAAAACTTAACTAATGTGTAGAAAATTAAGGAGTCTTTACAGAGTAAATAGGAAGAGGAATTCCATTATCAGAAGGGTTAAAAAACAGGGCGCAAAGATCTAAAGCAAATCATAAAACGATTAGAGGGGAGTTGAGGAATAAGTTTTTCATCCATGGTCTGGAACTCATTGCCTGAAAGGGTGTAGATCTTCACTTGAAAATGTATCTGAACACCTACAGGGCTGCACACATAGTACCTGAAAGTGGGATTAAGTGAGTACTTTTTTTGATTGGTTTGTACATGATAGGTTGTGAGGCCTCCTTCTGTGTCATAAAAATCCGGACCAAGAAAATCTGACCACATACCCTTAATGTTTAAAGGGTACCATCTACCAGAGTCTACCATCAAGCCAGACTCTCCGAATATCAACATTCAATCCCTACAGTACTGGCACACTGAGCCTTTACAACGTACACTATCTACAAAATTCACTTCAGTCGCTCTCCAAACATCTTAGAACAGTACAGCACAAGAACAGGTCCACAGCTGATATCAGTGGATCGAGGTCATCAGAATCATGGGAAAGCAGTTATTGGCAAGTTCCTCTCCATGGCACACTCTGCTGAACCGTAAATATAACTCTATTCCCTCTTTGTTAATTGGTCTAAAACCTGGAACTCCCTTTCAACACCATTTAAACAGGACATTTACCAGATTTTAGCAATGAAGGTGCGTTACAACCAGCTTTTCAAGGTTGATTAAACTTTGACAATAAAGGCTGGCCTTGCCTGTGATAGCCACTACTTGAAAGTGAATTTGATAAAAGAGCAGTTTGTTAATTACTGGCAAACAAATCTATGTGCCCCAGATTATGCGGGGCACAAATAGGCAGCTGGTATCTTTTCCCCCAGGGTCAAAATGTCTAATACTAGAGGACATGCATTTAAGGTGCAGGGGGAAAGTTCAAAGGAGATGTGCGGCACAAGTTTTATTTTTTACACAGAGCAGTGGGTGTCTGGAATGTGCTGTCAGGGGTGGTAGTGGAGGCAAGCATGATAGAAGTGTTTAAGAGTCTCTTAGACACATGAATATGCAGGGATATGGAGGGATATGGACATTGTGTAGGCAGAAGGGATTAGTTCCATTAGGTGCTTAATCACTAGTTTAATTAGTTCAGCACCATATCATGGGCCAAAGGGCCTGTTCCTGTGCTGTACTGTTGTCTTCTATGTACCCACAAACAGTTCTGGTTACTAAATAGAGAGCCTTATTTCAAGCTGATATACACAGTAAATGGTAGGGCACTAAGGAATGTAAATGAACACAGTGCGAACATGGGGTTTAAGTCCATTATCCCCTGAAAGTGACAACTATAGGATAGTGAAGAAGGCATTTGTCAAGCATTTGTCATGATTTATCTTTCCCTCTCAACCCCATTCTCCTGCCTTCTCTCCATAACACCCTTACTAATCAAGAACCTATCAATTTCCGCTTTAAATATACCCAATGACTTGGCCTCCACAGCCGTCTGTGGCAATGAATTCCACAGATTCATCACCCTCTGGCTAAAGTAATTCCTCCTCATCTCTGTTCTAAAGCAACATTCTTTTATTCTGAGGCTGTGCCCTCTGGTCCTAGACTACTGGAAACATCCTCTCCATGCCCACAGACCTTTCAGTATTCGGTAGGTTTCAATGAGATGCCCCCTCATCCTTCTAAGCTCCAGCGAGTACAGGCCCAGAGCCATCAAACGCTCCTCATATGTTAACCCTTTCATCCCCAGAATCATTCTCATAAACCTCCTCTGGACCCTCTCCAACACCAGCACATCCTTCCTTGGATATGGGGCCCAAAATCTGTACTGACCATCAACCGCCCACTTAGACCAGTCCTGCACAAATCCCATTTTATTCTCCCCACATTTGCATTCTCCAGATTCCCAAAGAATGATAGAAAAATAGGGGGCTATGTGGGAGGGAAGGGTTAGATAGATCTTAGAGCAGGATAAAATGTCGGCACAACATTGTGGGCTGAAGGACCCTAACCCTGTAGTGTTCTAAAACTACTCACAATACTCCAAACATGGTCTGACCAATGCCTTATAAAGCCTCAGCATTACATCCTTGCTTTTATATTCTAGTCCTCTCAAAATGAATGCTTGCATTGCATTTGCCTTCCTTACTACCAACTCAACCTGCAGGTTAATCTTTAGGGAATCCTGCACTACGACTCCCAAGTCCCTTTGCACCTCTGACTTCTGAATTCTCTCCCCATTTAGAAAATAATCTACAACTTTATTCCTTCTACCAAAGTGCATGACCCTACACTTCCCTACGATGTATTCCATCTGCCACTTCTTTGCCCATTCTCCCAATCTATTCAAGTCCTTTTGCAAACTTCGCGCTTCCTCAACACTACCTGCCCCTCCACCTATCTTTGTATCATCTGCAAACTTGGCCACAAAGCCATCAATGCCATCATCCAGATCACTTACCAACCTTCAGACCTTTCAGCTTCCCAAGCACCTTCTCCTTAGCAATAGCGACTACACTCACTTCTACCCCGACTCTCTCAAATTTCCGGCATGTTGCTCGTGTCTTCCACACTGAAGACTGATGCAAAATACTTTTTCAGTTCGTCTGCCATTTCTTTGTTCTCCATTACTATTCCTTCAGTGTCATTTTCCAGCAGTCCGATGTCCACTCTTGCCTCTCTTTTACTCTTTATATATCTGAAAAAACTTTTGGTATCCTCTTTTATATTATTGGTTAGCTTACCTTCATATTTCATCTTTTCTCCCTTATTGCCTTCTGTTGGTTTTTAAAAGTTTCCCAACCCTCTAGCATCTTGCAATATTGTTTGTCTCTCTTTTGCTTTTATGCTGCTTTTGACTTCCCTTGTCAGCCCTGGTTGCCTCATCCTCTCTTTAGAATGCTGCTTCTTCTTTGGGATGAAATGATCCCGTGTCTTCCAAATTTCTCCCAGACACTCCTGCCATTGCTGCTCTACTGTCATCCCTGCTGGGGTCCCTTCCCATCAGCTTTGGCCAGCTCCTGTCTCATGCCTCTGCAGTTGCGTTTACTCAACTGTAACACTGATACATCTGATTTTATCTTTTCCCTCTCAAACCGCAGGGTGAATTCTATCATATTATGATCACTGCCTCCTAAGGGTTCCTTTATCTTAAGCTCCCTAATCAAATCTGGCTCACTGCACAATACCAAGTCCAGAATTGCCTTTTCCTAGTGGTCTTGACCACAAGCTGCTCTAAAAGGCCATCTTGTAGGCAATCTACAAATTCCTTCTTTTAGCATCCAGTGCCAACCTGATTTTCCCAGTCTACCTCCATACTGAAGTCCCCTATGACCACAGCAACATTGCCTTTCTTACATGCCTTTTCTAACTCCTGTTGTAAATTGTACCCCACATCCTGCCCCACATATTTGGAGGCCTGTATACAACTCCCATTAGGGTCTTTTTACCCTTGCAGTTTCTTAACTCTACCCACAAGGATTCTACATCTTCTGATCCTATGTCACTATGTCCTATGTCACTTCTCGCTAAGAACTTCATTTCATTTTTACCAACAGAGCCACCCACCCCCTCTGCCCACCTGCCTGTCTTTTTGTTAGGAAGTGTATCCTTGGATGTTTAGCTGTGCTCTTCTTTCAGCCATGACTCTGATGCCCACAACGTTGTACCCACCAATTTCTAACTGCGCTGTAAGCTCATCTACCTTGTTTTGTGGACTGCATGCATTCAAATATAACACCTTCAGTCCTGTATTCACTACCCTTCTTCATAGGTTTAGGCATAGAATATCAAAATTGGGCCATTATTCTGCAATTTTACAAAACACTGCTTGGGTAGTACTTGGTTCTGGTCACCACATGACTGCAATGGAGAGAGTACAGAGGAGATTCACCAGGATGTTGCCTGGATTGAAGGAATTCAGTTATGGGAAGAGATTATATAGGCTGGGCTCTTTTTCCCTGGAGCGAAGGAGGATGCTGATAGAAATATAAGATTATGAGAGGCATAGATAGGGTAGCTAGGGTAGCTAGTCAAAATCTTTTTCCCAAGGTAGGGGTATCATTAAAAAAAAGCATATTTAAGGTGAGAGGAAGAAGCTTTAAAGGGGACTTATGAAGCTTTATGAGGAGAGACTAAAGGAGCTAGGGCTTTACTCATTGGAGAGAAGGAGAATGAGGGGAGACATGATAGAGGTATACAAAATATTAAGAGGAATAGATACAGTGGACAGCCAGCGCCTCTTTCCCAGGGCACCAATGCTCAGTACAAGAGGGCATGGCTTTAAGGTAATGGGTGGGAGGTTCAAGGGAGACGTCAGAGGGAGGTTTGTCACCCAGAGAGTGGTTGGTGCATGGAATGAGCTGCCTGGGGTGGTGGTGGAGGCTGATACGTTGGTCAAGTTCAAGAGATTGTTAGATAAGCCTATGGAGGAATTTAAGATTGAGGGATATGTGGGAGGAAGGGGTTAGATAGTCTTAGGAGTCGTTTGAAGGTCGGCACAACATAGTGGGCCGAAGGGCCTGTATTGTGCTGTATTGTTCTATGGTTCTATGGGATTTGAGGGAAATGTTTATATTTTTTACACAGGGTGGTTGATATTTGGAATTTAGTGCCAGAGGAGGTGGCAAAGTCAGAAAGTTTCAAAGACATTTAGGAAGGCACTTAAATAGGCAAGGCATTGAAGGATACTGACCTAGTGTGGGCAAACAGAATTACTGTAGTTGGGCAAAAAGGTTGGCATGGACTTTTATGTGCTTACAACTCTGACATGTTAATCAATTGAGGATATCACAGCAAAAAATGTAGGCACGCTCCAGTAAAGATGCTGGAGTATTAATCATAAGCAGGAACATTCAGTGATGTATATTCTTTCTTAGCCTAGAGCCAAGATGCTGAATGGAGCAGTAAAATTAAATCTGGAACAGCATGGTCAACAAGGTTTCGAGCTCACTTGTAAGTTTGTGATCTTTTTTTATAGCATGAAGTAAATAGCTGTAAATTCCAGATTTTGCATTCACGTTAAGTCTTTACAACTGCAATAAATATTACCACTCAGTTACTGACACTAAAACTGACAATGGGGCCGATCTTCCACTGCCCTGACATTGCCATTTGCCTGCACCCTGGACCATACTGTTTCTTCCAGTGTGGCCCTAAGCATAGTCTGCACCCTGGACCATACTGTTTCTTCCAGTGTGGCCCTGAGCATAGTCTTCAGCTGGGATGTTGGCTCCAACTCATCGTCGTGCCTGGATTGTGTAGGGCCTCTCCCCCTAGCACAAGTGACTGACAGAACAGCCATGACAGCTGTTGAGGTCCTGCCCCCAGGCTCAGTGATGTCAAATTAAATGTTTGTGACACCTGGGACCTGTTTAAAAAACAAAATAAAAGTAATATTAAAAAAATTTAAATTACAAAATAAATTAAAACACACATAAAAACAAGTAGGAACATTGAAACTAATTTAATTAATTCAAATAAAAAGCTTTACTTACTTTGATTTTTCCCATTCATTATTTTGGGGTCTACTGTACTTGTGTCAGGTTAATCAGGCAAAGGGTAGGTAGATTTCCCAGCCCAAGTGCTTGGAAATCTGTGGAAGTTAGCACTGCCCTCTTGTTCTCCATGAGATGTTCATGACCATTGCTCTGCTGAGCAGATGGCTTCACTACACCTCCACTTGGGAACAGCCAAGCATATCTGATCAAATCTATGCAGATCTTGCAGATGGTAAACCCATGCATTTCATCTGTACAAGATCATGAAGTTCTATCTCTTGTTCAGTTGCTTTGTACCTGAAACATGCCTATCCCAGTGCTTACGAATCAGCTCCTCCATACAGCCCACGACCTCCAGCCACACCTCATCAAAGAGCTCTGTCACAATGGTATCCCTTCTGCAGTGACTTGGAGAGATTGGAGGAAGACCACTTCTATTTTCGTATTGTAAGGAAAGATCCAACCTTGTCTCAAAGCAGTCATCTTCCCTGTGTGGACACATGACACAAATCTTTCAATAGGTTATGTAAACAGAAAGAAAAGATTGATTCTCACTGATTTCTGATGTAACATCCAGAAATGATGTGAAGTCTGAAATAAGAGATCCACAATAAAAATGCTGACTTTACAGTCATGCAGAAAGAATCGAGACTTTTGCCCAAATGTATCCATGCCCATCATCAAGTCACTATTTACATTATTCCCATTCACCAGCACGTGGCTTGTATACCTTGGCGATTCAAGTACTCATTCAGATACTACTTAAATGCTGTGAGAATACCTGCCCCACCACCTGCTCAGGTAGTGTGTTCGAAAATGCAACCACCCTCTGGGTGAAAAAAAATTCCTCAGATCACCTCTAAATCTCTTATCCTTAATCTTAAACCCATGTGCACTAGATTTAGATATTTATGTAATAGGAATATGTTTCTTACCATCTACCCTATCCATGACCCTCACAGCTGCGTCTCTCTCCAACAGGTGTTTCCTCAGCCTTCTCCGTTCCAGGGGAAACAAACCCAGTCTATCCATTCTCTCTACAGAGCTGAATGTTGCATCCTGGGCAACATTCTGGTGAAGACTCAAGAGACTGCAGATGCTGGAGCAACAAGCAATTTGTTGGAGGAACTCAGCGGGTAGAGCAGCATCTGAGTGGGGAAAGGAATTGTCCATGCTTTGGTTGAAACCCTGCACCAGGACCCAAAACATTGACAATTCCTTTCTTCCCACAGATTCTGATCAATCCGTCGAGTTCCTCTAGCAGATTGTTTGTTGCTCAACATTCAGGTGAATCTCCTCTGTATCCTCTCCAATGTAAGCATATCCTTCCAATAGTGTGGCAACCAGAACTACACAGCTGTGGCTTTATCAGGATTAAATTCCATCTGCCATTACTCTGCACATCTTATCAACTCATCCTACATATATTACAGCCTAAGACTATCCTTCTCACCATCAACAACATCACCAGTTTGTGTCATCTGTGAATTAACTAATCAGAGCTCCTACATTCATATTTGATACACTAACAACCTAGCACTGATTCCTGTGGTACACCACATGGGTCACAAGTTTCCAGCTACAAAAACAATACTCCACTAGCACACTCTGTCTCCTATTATCAAGCCGATTTTGGATCCAATTGCCAAGGAAACTGATCCAATTGCCAACTTATCAATTGGATCAGTTTCCCATATAGGACTTTGTCAAAGGCAACCACACTGCCCTCATCATTACCACTTTGCTACCTCTTCAAAAATACTCCATTATATTGGTCTAGACAAGATGTCCCCTTAATAAAGACATGCTGAATATCTTTGATTAATCCCTGATTTTTCAATTTTTCAGACTAATTTTGTCCCTCAGAATGTTTTCCAAAAGCTTCCCCGCCATTGACTTTAGATTTACAAGCCTGGTTTATCCCTGCTGTACTTGAACAAAGTTGCTGTCCTCCAGTCAACTGGCACCTCACTTGTGGCCAGTAAAGAATGGAAAGTCTTTGTCAGATTTTTCTTCTTTTGCCTGCCACTTCAGGCCTGCGGAATTATCCATCTTTAAGCCCTCGAAGACAAGCAACACCTCCTCCTCTTTAATGGCAATGTTCCACCATCCTCCTACCCAAATTCTCCAATTATATTATTGTTCTTTTCTTCAGGATAAGGATAAAGGAGGGAACATGTGCTTGGAGGCAGAGGATGAGGGAGAGGTCAAAAATGAGTACTTTGCTTCAGTGTTTACCAAAAGAAAAGGATGTGGAGGATAGTTGAGGCATTGAGTTCAAGAGCCAGGAAGTTATGTTATAGCTTTATAAAACTCTGGTTAGGCCACATTTAGGGTAATGCGTTCAATTCTGGTCGCCTCATTATATGAAGGATATGGTGGCTTTGGAGAGGTTGCAGAGGGGGTTTATCAGGATGCTGTGTGGTTTGGAGGACATGTGGTATGAGGAGAGGTTGGACAAGCTGGGGTTGTTTTCTCTAGAGTGACGGTGGGGAGATTTGATAGAAGTTTATAGAATTATGCCAGGCATAGATAGACAGCCAGTATCTTTTTCCTAGGATTGAAATGTCTAATACTAGAGGGCATGTATTAAAATGAGAAGGGGAAAGTACAAGGAAGGAGTGCAAAGCAAGTTTTGTTTTTACACAGAGTGGTGGAGGCCTGGAATGCACTGCCATGGGTGGAAGTGAAGGCAAATGCAATAGAGACATTTAAGAGGCTCTTAGACAGGCACTTGAATGTGCAGAGAATCCTGTATCAGGAGCCAAAATATCCACAATTCCTTTCCTCCCCTAGATGTTGCTTGACCTGCTGAGTTCCTCCCGCAGATAGTTTGTTGCTCTAGATTCCAACATCAGCAGTCTCTTGTGTCTCCATTACTTTGCTTCTGATTGAGAATAGGCTAATGAAGCAGTGGTTTATCCTCATTTTTGTGGACAGGCATGTCTGGGTAATTTTCATTTTGCTGGAAAAATAACAATTGTAAATGTATGGAACAGCTAGGCTAGAGGTTTGGCTAGCTCTGAAGGATTTCTTCCCAACACAGCCAGGACATTATCAGCACGCATTACATTAGCAGTATCCATTGTGCTATATTGTATTATATCAATGCAAGTTGGTGTCATTGTCAAGATAAGAGGGAAATAGGCATTGATTGTGGGTGATTAGTACTGTGAGCTGGGAATAAGTTTTCCTTGAAAGTATTGAACAGGGAATGATGGTATGGTTAATTTATAGCAAACAATGTTGTTAAAGCCAATTTAAAATATCATGAAATTGATTATTATTTTTGGTTAATTGCCTCTTTGATACTAACCAGTCTCTGTAATGAAGTGCCAGATATTCCTCCACTATGCCTTCTGCAATGATCACATTGTCCTCTGGCTCTGCTTCTTCTTCCTCCCAGGGAAGCATGGCAGTCTTCTGCATGAAGTCATTTCCTTTGCACAGAGAAAGTCCTGAGAATGTTGCACTTTTACCAATGAGACAAAGTCTGAAAGAAAGAAAACATGATTCCATCCCGTTCAAAAACATGGCTTGTTTTGATAAAGAGCAGAGTGCTTATTCCCAGTGTCCTGGCCAATATTTATCCATCTAATAATATCACTAAAAACAAATTATCTGGTCTTTATCACATCGTTGTTTTGGGAAGTTTAGAGTGAAAAACAGTGACTCCATTTCAAAAAAACTTCATTGGCTTTATCCATTAAAGGGACAATAAAAAAGCACCTTTCTTTTCTCCTGCAAAATCCTTTGTGACCTTCTCCATTAAGAAAAATAATACTCTAACTGGGTAATATATGAGGTTTTGGAAAGACTGCACCTAGATATTGAATACAGATCTGGTCTCCTTACCCAAGGGAGGATATACTTGTGAGACATGGAGGGCACCAGATCGATTCTTGGAATGCGGTTGGGGGTGGAAGGGGGGGGGAGTCCCCAGAGCTTTTTGTTCCCCTATTCTGGTGAGGATCTTTCTTAATGAACTAACTGCTTATTTTGCCTCTCGTACAAACAACCATTTTTGCTGCACTCAACAGCACTCCTAGAGAATTTTTCCACAAAAGACACATTCACAACAGAATCTCAGCAAATTTTTAAATATTTCTTCTCATCCAAATCAGTTATGAAAAACCAACCAAAAGCAGGTCATGGCAATTCAGCAAGATCAACATGATAAATTCAGATCAACATTCTTTTTAATGTCACAATTCTTCACTTTCGGTAAAAAAAACATTTTGAGTGATAAAGTTCTAAACTGGGGCAGGTGAACTTGGACTTGTAGAGGAGGGGCCGTATTGGACCTTGTATTGGGTAGTGAGCCTGGCCAGGTGACTGAAATTTCAAAGGGGAAACATTTAGGGAAAAGTGATCACAACTCCTTAAGTTTTAATATAGCTATGAATAAGGGTAAGTATGGACGTTGCGGGGAAGTATTAAATTGGGGAGGGCAAATTATGAGAGTATTAGGCAGGAGCAAAGGAGAGGTAAGTGGAACAACTGTTTTTGGGCAAGTCCACATCTGACATGTGGAATTGTTTAAAGACCAACTGCATAGAGTACAGGACCGGTATGTTCCAGTAGGAAAGAAGGACAAGGATGTCAAGGTAAGGAAACCTTGGATGACTAGGGAGGTTCTGCACACTTAGTCAAGATGAAAAAGTGCAAGGCTTAGGAAGCCAAAATTGAACAGCACCCTTGGGGAATACAAGGAAGCCAGAGAAGAACAAGAAGAGAATTAGGAGAGGTCATGAAATGTCATTGGCAAGTAGGATCAAAGAGAATCCCGAGACATTCAATATATACATCAAGAGCTTGAGGATAACTAGGGAGAGGGTAAGACCACTCAAGGATAAAAGATAAGGAGGGAACATGTGCTTGGTGGCGGAGGATGTGGTCGAGGTCCTAAATGAGTACTTTGTGTCAGTATTTATCAGGGAGAAAGACATGGAGCATGGTGAAATCAGTGTGCTTGCTAACATACTAGGGCATTTTGAGATAAATAAAGAGGTGGTGTTGGGTCTCTTGAAGAACGTTAGCGTGGGTATGTCCCCAGGGCCCAATGTTTATTGAGAGAGGCAAGAAACGAGATAGCTGGGGCCTTGACCAAGATCTTCGTGTCCTCTCTAGAAAAAAGCAAGGACCCTTAACAGCACTGATGTACCAAGGGATTTGGCGCCCAAGTCCATAGCTCACTGAAAGTGGCTGCACAGGTTGATAGGGTGGTAAAGGTGGCATACACCATGCTTGCCTTTTCCTGGGAACTACAGACCAGTAACCTTAACGTCTGTGGTAGTTAAGTTATTGGAGGGGATTCTAAGGGGTAAGATATGCATGGAGTTGAAAAGACAAAGGTTGATTAACGATAACTCAGCATGGCTTTGTGCATGGAAGATGATGTCTGATGAATTTGCTTGAGGTTTTTGAAGAAGTAATCAAGAAGGTTGATGAGAACAGGGTGGTAGATGTAGTTTATATAGACTTCAGTAAGATCTTTGATAAAGCTCTGCACTGTAGGCTGCTCCAGAAGGTTAAGTTGCATGGGATCTAAGGAGAGCTGGCTAACTGGATACAGCATTAGCTTGAGAGTCAGCAGCTTTAAATTCCTGGGTGTTAACATATTGGATGACCTGTTCTGGGCCCAGCACACAGATGAAATCACAAGAAAGGTGTGCCAACATCTTTACTTTCCTAGAAGGTTAAGGAGGTATGGCATGTTACTGAACACTTTAATAAACCTCTACAGATATACTGTTGAAAGTATCCTGACTGGTTGCATCATGGTCTGGTAGGGCAATTTGAATGTATAGGAATGCAAGAACCTGCAGAGAGTTGTGGATGCAGCCCAATACATCACGGGCATATTCCTCCCAGCCATCGGGTTCCAACCATCAACTACATGAGGCAGTACCTCAAGAAGGATTAGCTTAATTTGGCATCATGCTTGACAGAGACATCGTGGGCCTGTCCTTGTGCTGTGCAGACACAAGAGACTGCAGATGCTGGAATCTGGAGCAACACAAAAAGCACTGGAGGAACTCAGCAGGTCAGGCAGCATCAGGAATTGGAGAGTTGATTTATTCGGGCTGAGACCCTTCATCTGGACTGGAAAGAAAGAGGGGAGGCAGCCAATATATAAAAAAAAGTGGAGGGAAGAGGTGCAGCAAGAGCTGGCAGGTGGATCCAGGTGAGGGGGGTGATAGGCAGATGAGGGAGAAAGGGAGAGTGGAAATGAAGTCAGAAGCTGGGAGATGATAGGTGGAAGTGACAGGGCTTAAGACGGTGGAGAGGAGAGGAAAGTGGAGCATGGAAATAAAGGGAAGGATGTGGGGAGGGGAATCAGTGCAAGGAGTGTGTGGGTGATGGGCAGATGGAGAGAGAGGGTGATGGGTGCCATGTGGATCAAGAGGAGAAAAAAGGGAAAAGGAACAGAGGGGGAGTGGTTACCGGAAGTTTGGGAATGAGACTGCAGAGGTGGCCTCCCCTACATCAATGAGACTGGATGCAGATTGGGTAACCTCTTTGTCGAGCACCTTTACTCCATCCGCCGTGTCAGTTGGGATCTCCCAATGGCCAGCTATTTTAAATCAACTTCCCATTCCCATACCGACACATCTGTCCACAGCCTCCTCCACTGCCGGCTCAAGGCTAAACACAGATAGCACGAATTTGATTGAGTTTTATTTGAAGAAGTAGCCAAGGAGGTCGAAGAGGGCAGGACAGTAGATGTAGTCTATATGGACTTCAGTAAGGCCTATGATAAGGTTCTGCATTGTAGGGTGATGTGGATAGTTAGATCGCATGGGATCCAGGGAGAGCTGGCTAATTGGATACACAGTTGGCTTGATGGTAGGAAGCAGAGGGTGATGGTGGAAGGTTGTCTTTTTGGACTGGAGGCCTGTGACTAGTGGTGTCCCCAGGGGTTGGTGCTGGGCCCATTGTTATTTGTCAGCTTTTTACTTGATTTGGATGAGAATGTACAAGGCATTGTTAGTAAGCTTGCAGGTGACACTAAAATAGGTGGCGTCATTGGTAGTGAATATGGTTATCGTGATTTACAGAGGGATCTTGCCCAGCTGGGTCAGTGGGCAGAGGAATGGCAAAAAGAGTTTAATTAAAATAAGTGTGAGGTGTTGCAATTTGGGAAGACAAATCAGGGTACGACTTTCAGGCAATGGTAGGGCCCTGGGGAGTGTTGTAGAATTAGAGACACCTAGGAGTTCAAGTGGTTCACTGAAGGTGGCGTCACAGGTAGACAGGGTGGTGAAGGAGGCATTTGATATGCTGGCCTTCATCAGTCAGGGCAGTGAGTATAGAAGTTGAGATGTTGTGTTGCTGGGACTAGAGGGACCGAGTCATGGAGAGAGGTTGAGCAGGTTGGGATCTTGTCATTGGAGTGTAGGAGAATGAGGGATGATGTTGTAGAGGTGTATAAAATCATGACGGGCATAGATAGGATCAATGTGCACAGTCTTTTTCCCAGGGTTTGGGGAATCAAGAACTAGAGGGCATAGGTTTAAGGTTTTAATAGGAACCTGGGGGGCAACTTTTTCATCCAGAGGGTGGTCAGTGTATGGACTGAGCTGCCAGAGGAGCTCCACACTCAGTCCTGATGCAGGCGTTTGATCTGAAACATCGATAATTCCTTTCCTACCACAGATGACCCACTGAGTTCTTCCAGCAGATTGTTGCCAGAGGAAGTGGCAGTGGCAAGTCCATTAACAAGATTTAAAATGTTCTTGGACAGGTACATGGACAGGAAAAGTTTAGAGGAATATGGGCCAAATGGGAGTAGCTTAGATGGGAATCTTGGAATGGCATGGACCAGTTGGGCTGGAGAGCCTGTTTCTGTGCTGTACGACCCTATAAATGAGTGGGCAATTACTTGGCAGATGCAATATATCATGGATAAATGCAAGTTATTCACTTTGGAAGGAAAAACAGAAACTAGGCTTTTGTAGTCATGGAAACCTCTGCTGTGGAAATGTTTTCTTTTATCTGTCCCATCTAAGCCTCTAATAACTTTGTATACCTCTGTCACGTCTCTCCTCAGACTCCTCTGCACAAAGGAAAACAAAACCAGCCCCAAGCTGGTCTATCCCCAGAACTGAAACATTTCATCCTTGGCAATGTCCTGGTGAATCTCCTGGACACCCACCCCAATGCAATCACGTTACTGTCGTGACCAGCCTGTGGCAACCAGAACCGCACATAGTATTTCTGATTGGACTCAACTAATGCCTAATGAAGTTGTACCATAACATTCCTGCTCTATGCACTAGCCAATGAAGCAAAGTATCCCATATGGATGCACAAGAGACTGCTGGAATCTGGAGCAACACAAAAGATGCTCGAGGAACTCAGCGGGCCAGGCAGCACCCCTGCAGGGAAACAGATAGTCATTGCCCCAGTCAAGACCCCTCATCTGGCCTAAGTATCCCGTATGCCTTCTTCACCACCTTCAGGGATCCTTGGACTTGTACACTGAAGCCCTTCTGTTCCTCAGTGCTCCTTTTGTTCACCCTGGGAGGACGTATAGATGGGACTTACAAAGTGCATCACCTCACACTTAACAGGATTAAATTCCATCTTCAATTGGTCTGCCCATCTTACTGACTGATCAATATACTGTAGTGTATAACCATCTTCCTCAGTATCAACACTGCAAGTGACATGAAAATCGGTAGTAAACTTCATATTTCCTACATTCATATCCAAACTGTTAATGTTTATAACAAACAGTAGGAGTCCCAGCACCGATGCCTGAGGTACACCACTTTACCAAGTTACCAAGCCAAAAACTAATCTCTGCTCTCTACCCCTTATGACCATACTAGTTCTGGATCCAATTTGCAAACGTGCCCTGGATCCCAAGGGCTCTAACATTCAGACTAGTCTCCCATGTGGGATCTTGCCAAAGGTCTTACTGAATTCCATGTAGGCTACATCAGCCACACTGCCCTCATCAATACACTTTGTTATCTCTTTGAAAAATTCAATCAACTTGGTCAGACAGGATCTCCCCCAAACATAACCATGTTGATGACCTTTAGTGTGCAGATTTTTACCCAGATCCCGGCCTTTCGGATTCCCACCCAGCTCCCTTTTCAATGGGACAACTGAAAGTGCCTTCACTGCTTCCTCTGGCAGAGCATTCCAGGCTCTAATCTCTCACTTTGAAGATAGAACAGTACAGCACGGGAATAGGCCCTTTGGCCCACAATGTCTGTGCCAACCATGAAGCCAATTTAAACTGCACATCTGCCTGCACGTACATCCCTCAATTCCCTGCCCGCTCACATGCCTGTCTAAATCTCTCTTAAACGTTGCTATTGTATCTACTTCCATCACTTCCCCTGGCAGCCTGTTCCAGGTGCCCGCTACTGTGTAAAACTTGCCTTGTAAATCTCCTTTAAGCTGTCCCCCTTAAAACTATGTCCTCCAGTATTTGACATTTCCATCCTGGGAAAAAGACTTTGACTTCTATCCTGAATATACCTCTCATTATTTTATGAACCTCTATCAAGTCTTCCTTCAGCATCAACGTTCCAGAAAAAACAGTCCAAGTTTGTCTGATCTTATAGATCCAATCCAAGCAACATTTCAAGACGAGGAGAGGCAATAGATAGGGTAGACAGCTGGTATCTTTTTCCCAGGGTTGAAATGTCTCATACTATAGGGCATGCATTTAAGGTGGGGGGGGGGGGGGGGGAGGAGTTCAAAGGAGATGTGTGGAGCAAGTTTTTGTTTTACACAGAGAATGATGGGTGCCTGGGGTGGTGGTGGAGGCAAATATGATAGAAGCATTTAAAAGGCTCTTAGACTGGCACATGAATATGCAGAGATTGGAAGGATATGGACATTGTGCAGGCAGAAGGGATTAGTTTAGTTACGTGTTTAATCACTAGTTTAATTAGTTTGGCACAACATCGTGGACCAAAGGGCCTGGTTCCTGTGCTGTACTGTTCTATGTAATATCATAGAGGTGAGGTGAACAGAAGGGGTGAACCTCTTCTGCACCCCCTCCAAAGCCTCTACATCCTTCCTGTAATGCAGCAACCACAACTGCACACAATACTCTAAATGCAAGAATACCTTCCCTCTCCAGCTTTATTAAATCTCCCCAAATCAAGACTGGCACCAACATTTCCTTGTTTCCTTCCTTATCTTTTACGAGTACCTTGTATTCCAGAACATTAACCATCCAGCACTGTCATATTTTGGCCATATTTCAGTTGTTCAACTACGTAATTATTCCACACGGCTATCTGCATTTGAAGCTCATTAACTTTATTCACTACATTTATTATTGCTTCACACACGGTAGTGTAGCAGTTAGCGCGATGCTATTACAGTGCCAGCGATCGGGGTTCGATTCCCGTCGCTGTAAGGAGTTTGTACGTTCTCCCGTGTCTGCATGGGTTTCCTCCGGTTTCCTCCCACATTGCAAAGACATACGGGTAGGTTAATTGGGTCTAAAATGGGCGGCGCGGACTTGTTGGGCTGGAAGGGCCTGTTACCACGCTGTAAATAAAATTTAAAAACATCCTTTCCAGACCCATCTTTGTATTTCTAATGGTCTGGCTGCTTCTCCCAGCTTACACTGCAGCATTTCCTTCCCCACGGCTACCTTACGCTCTGTTCCTACATACTGATGCTCATCCCCCTAATTCTTCTAACCTTGGTTATGTTTCTGTTTACAAAGATTTTGAAGTGATTACAGATTTTATCCTTTTCTGTTTTATATTTATCAAATGAAATGCACTTCTGAAATACTATAATTATTTCTCAGAATACATTCCACTATTGTTTTGTTACAAATAGTACTTGTGCTCTTGAGAATTCAGGTAAGTGTGAAGGGTTGCATTTTGGGAAATCAAACCAGCAATTCCTACCGTTTCCCAAGCTCAACAATTTTATGCTCCAGCTGGAGACATACTCTGGGAAGTTAACAGTTTTCAAAGATACCCAATACCCATGTCTTGGAAGTTACTCACAATACTTATGTCCAATATGTGCAAAACAAATGGAAAGGTTAAAGTAAATAAAAGCAGCTCCAGGCCAAATATACTTGAGTCGATCTCCAGTTCAGGCCAAACTCCCTCAGCTACTTTCTCATCCCATTAATCTTTAGCTTTGTCCCAAGTTTTCCTCCAGTATCTGAGTGGCTAGCTTAAAAATAACTTTCAGTCAGCATCGAGCACAAAAAGCAAAGCTGGTGTGTTCTACAGTATATGCCACCAAATGATGAATGAATACGTTTAGAAAATGATGCTAAATTTAAGGGTTGCAGAAAGGAAGCCCCAATGGGTAGACTTCAACTGGAATGTACCAGGTAATCCTAAACTGATAATGTGACTTCACTTGATCTAAGTGGTTAGATACTGTCATGCTTTTCCTAGCTAACACTTACTCATTCACAGCCGTATCAGAACCTGGAATAGAAGTTGGCTGTGGAGTTTTACCCTCGTCTCGGCCAGGATACCAACCATAGGCTTCATTAACAGGAGCTGCTATCTGTGTCCCCAAAACCCTGCCAAAGAAAATAAAATAATTTCTATTAGTAGTAAAGACTGTAGTAGATATTGGTACCTCAAAAGACACCAAACTACTGGAATAATTGAAAGAAACTGTAACAAATCCAATAGAAGTACAATGAAGACAAGAAATAGACAACAGATCAGAATCAGAGTGAAACAAAGGTGATATCCTTCTCTGGAACTTGAAAGTACACTACAAGAAAGGTTACTTCACACACCCAAAATGAAGGAGAGAGAGCACAGATATAATATTGTATATTTACAGTTCAAGAAGTTAATTGGCAGCAAAAAGATTTCTTTTTGAACTTGGAAATTATGAAAAATGATGGACAATGCCCAATGGTAATTTTAGGAAAAGGAGGAGCACAAAAATCAGCAGCCAGAATAGACCATGGGATCCCTGGAGTTTAAATGCCATTTAATAAGATCACAGCTGTTGTGATGAGCTTCACCTCCACTCTCCTGCCTGATTCCCACAATGGGATATGATTACATTAACTTTGTAAGTTACTGGAACAACAGCCAGAGATCTGGATTACTGGAAATGTTTTCAGTAATATTAGCCATGAGTCCACCAGAGTGTTGCAAAATCCCATCTGGTTTATTAAAGTTATCGTGACTCTATCTGGCCTGTACGTGACTTCAGATTCCAGGAAGGCAGGAGTAGATTGGGAGGGGAAAGATTCACATGTCATGTTCCTTATGGGAAACAACGATATAGATAGGTCAAAGAAGGTTGTGCAAAAGGACTGTGAGCAGCTGAGGCAGATCCAGAAAGGGAATCACTACCTCTGTATTACTACCCTAGCCACGTGCAAATGGTAACAGGTAAATAAAATCAGAGAATTGAATTCCGGGCTCAAAGACTGACGTGGGAAAAATGAGACTCAATTCATGGGCACTGCCACCACTACTAGGGAAGAAATGAGCTGTTCCAAAGGGATGGGCTTCACATCAATGAGCAGGGATGGGTGTCTGAGTAAAACAAATAAGGAGGTCATAGGATATGCAGATATCGGTGAGAGGAAATTTAGAAAGTTAAAGAGAAAGGTCAAAGTCATAGTACAGTATGGCAAAATGGATATTGATAAACCAAAATCTAGCAGCAAGGAACAGTGCACAAAAACAAGTGTTTATCACCAATTTGAGTCAATACAGTCACAGAGTTGTGCAGCACAGAAACAGGCCCTTCCGCCCATCACATCTGTGCCTACCATTTTGCCCATCTACACTAATCCATTTGCATCATTCTAGGCCGTGCCTATTTAAGTGTCTGTCTAAATGTCTCGTATACACCGAGATTGTATCCAATTGTATCTGAAAGTTGTTTTTCAGGCAAGAACGTCAGGTAAGAACTTGTGTTTCCAGTCCCAGCAGCCCGAGCAGCAGAAGGGAGGAGTCAGCAGCATTTAAATGTTTTCAGTTATGAAAGAGAAGCAGGCTCTAGAGGAACAGCTATTTTTGGGAGTGGCTGTATTTGCGCTATAAGTACCGTGGTTGAGTACAAGTGCTGAGTCTTTGGTTCAAGAGGCTTCGGATGAGAGAAGGCTGAGCAGGTAAGCTCTTCCTATTGGAGCAGCTGGCATGGCAGTTAGGGCAGTGGCGCACTCCTCCTGCAGGATGTTGGAGATCAGGGAGACTGCCAGTGGCCCTGATGACTACAACCTGTGGGACGCGTGTCCAGCTACAGCTTCTGACTGACCGCATGAAGGAACTGAAGCTGGAGTTGGATGGACATAGGGTTGTCCGGAATGCTGAGAGCATCACAGACAGGAGATTTAGAGAGATGGTCACACCTAAGGTGCAGGCAGCAGATAGTTGGGTGACCACCAGGAAAGGTAGAAAGAGCAGGCAGATAGTGCATGCAGGATTCCCCTTAGCAACAAGTTTGGATACTGTTTGGGGGGTGGGGTGGTGGCATGACCTATTAGGGCACAGCAGCAGCAGCCAGGTCAGTGGCACTGTGGCTAGCTCCGAGACTCAGTGGGGAAGGGTGAAGTCAGGAAGGGCAATAGTGAGAGAAGACTTGATAGTTAGGGGGACAGACAGGAGATTCTGTGACCACAGAAGAGACACCAGGATGGTCTGTTGCCTCCTGAGTGCCAGGATTGAGGATGTCTCAAGGCAGCTGCAAAATATTCTCAAGGGGCAGGGTGAGCAGCCAGAGGTTGTGGTGCACATTGACACCAATGACATGGGTAGAAAGGGGGAAGAGGTTCTGTGCAGTGAGTATAGGGAGTTAGGAAAGAGGCTGAAAAGCAAGACCTAAGGTAGTATGTCTGGAATTATTCCGGTGCCATGTGCTAGTCAGGGCAGGAATAGAAAGATAGAACAGATGAATGTATGGCTGAGAAACTGGTGCAGGGGGCAGGGTTTCAGGTTCTTGGATCATTAGAACTTCTTCTAGCAGGAAGGTTTGCTGGTGCTACTTGGGAGGGTTTAAACTAGTTTGGCAGGGGGATGGGAACCAGAGAAGCAGGTCAGAAAGCGGCAGATTTGAGAGAAAGGTAGATGTCATGACCAGTAAATCCATAAGAAAGGACAGGCAGGAGCAAGGCAATATACTGTACACGATCAGCTAGAGGGGTTGAAGTGTGTTTATTTCAATGCTAGAAGTATTAAGAGTAAGGGAGATGAATTTAGACACAGAGATGAAGAAGGTGATTGATGGAGGTAGAGCAGTGGATCTTGTCCACATGGATCTTAGTAAGGCATTTGACAAGGTCTCTCAGGTAGGCTCATCCAGAAGATTAAAATGCATGGGATTCACAGCGACTTAGCCATTTGGATTCAGAATTGGCTTGCCCATAGAAGACAGGTGATAGTGGTCGATGGGACTTATTCTGGCTGGAGGTCCCTGACTAGTGTTCTACAATGATCTGTACTGGGACCTCTGCCATGTCTAAAACTAAAGTGCATGCATTTAAGGTGAGAGGGGGTAAGTTCTCAAATGCATTTATTTATTTATTTATTTATTTATTTTTACACACTGAGCGGTGGATGCCTGGAATGTGCTGCTGGGATGGTGGTGGAAGCAAATACCATAGAAGTGTTTAAGAAGCTCTTAGACAGGCACAATGGAGAGATATGGACATTGTGTAGGCAGAAGGGATTAGTTTAGTTAGCCATTTAATTACTAGTTTAATTAGTTCGGCACAAAATCGTGGGCCCAAGGGCCTGTTCCTGTGCTGTACTGCTCCATGTTCCAATATTTCAGTTTGGATTCAGTTAAATTGCACTTATTTTAATGCACAAGGATTAACAGGTAAGGCGGACAAACTCGGAGCGTGGATTGGCTCTGGGGTCTGGTGCATTATAGCCATAACAGAAACATGGTTGAAAGAAGGGCAGAACTGGCAGTTCAATGTTCCAGGATAGTGATGCTATAGGCAAGACAAAGATACAGGGAAGCAAGGAGGAGGTGATGTCTTTTTGATAAGGGAGGACATAACAGCAGTGCTTACAGTTGACATTCTTGGGGAATTATCCAGTGAGGCCACATGAGTAGAAGTTAGAAGCAAGAAGGGGAGGGTCACTCCAGCAAGGCTGTATTTATAGAAAGCACCCTACACCCACCCCCCGCCCAGTCAGCCGGAACTTGAGGAGCAGATGTGTAGGGAAATTGCTCATTGTTGTAAGAATAATAGGGTTGTATTAGCAGGAGATTTTGATTTCTCCAGTATTGACTGGGCCACCCAGACTGTTAAGGGCCTGGATGGGCTGGAATTTGTGAAATGTGTCTAGGAAAGTTTCCTGAGTCCACCCTGGAAAGAGAGGGCCCTACTCGGGAGGGTGCAACACTGGACCTCTGCTTAGGAAATGAGGCAGGGCAAGTGACTGAAGTGGCAGTCAGGGAGCACTAGGCTGTAGTGACTGTAATTCTATCAGTTTTAAGATAGTAATGGAAAAGGATACGGCAGGTCCACAGGTTAGGGTCCTAAACTGGGGCATGGCTAATTTTGGGGAAATTAGGCAGGATCTAGCAGAGGTCGATTGGGTGAACCTGTTTGAAGGGAAAGGAACGAATGGCAAGTGGGAGGCTTTTAAGAGTGTGATATCAAGTGTCCAGGGGCAGCCTGTTCCTGTTGGGGTGAACGGTAAACCTGGCAAGTTTAGGGAACTCTGGCTGACACGAGATATTGAGGCTCTGGTCAAGAAAAAGTAAGCATACATTGGGTTTAGGAGGTCGGGGATTAGTGAATAGCCACTTTCAGGGAACTATGTACTTGTACCCCTAGGTCTTTCTGCTCTACAACACTCCCTAGGGCCCTGCCATTCACTATGTATGTCCTGGCTTGGTTTAACCCTGAAATTTTTGTTAAAACAAAAGAGCTGGTCATTAATTTCAGGGAGGAGGAGTGCTGCACAAGCTCCTGTTTACATCAATGGTGCTGAGGTCAAGAGGGTTGAGAGCTTTAAGTTCCTAGGAATGAACATCACCTGTCCTGGTCCAACTATGTGGATGCTATGGTCAAGATAGCGCACCAGCACCTCTCCTTCCTCAGGAGGCTAAAGAAATTCAGTATATCCCTGTGACCCTTACCAATTTTTATAGATGCACCACAGAAAGCATCCTATCCAGATGCATCATGGCTTGGTATGGCAACTGTTCTGTCCGAGAATGCAAGAAACTGCGGAGAGTTGTGGACACAGCTCAGCACATCACAAAAACCAGCCTCCCCTCTGTGGACTCTGTCTACACTTCTCACTGCCTTAGAAAAGCAGTCAACATAATCAAGGACTCCACCCACCCTGGATATTCTCTCTTCTCCCCACCCTCCAATCAGGCAGAAGATACAAAAGCCTGAAAGCACATCCTACCAGTCTTAAGGACAGCTTCTATCCTGCTATTATAAGACTATTGAACGGTCCCCTAATACGAAAAGATGGACTATTAACCTCACAATCTACCTCATCATGACCTTGCATCTCATTGTCTACCTGCACTGCACTTTCTCTGTAACTGTAACACCGTATTCTGCATTCAGTTGTTGCTTTTCTTTCGTTCTACCACAATGTACTGATGTGATGAAACGATCTGTACAGATGGCATGCAAAACAAAGTTCTTCAATGTGACATGTGACAATAATAAACCAATTATTTTACCAATTTTCCTTGAGCTTACATTGGGCCTTGTTGTAACTGTGCAGGAGGATACAGACAGAGGTCAGAGTGGGAACGTGATGGTGAATGGCAAGAACCAGAAAGTCAGGGTCACTTCAGCTCTACAAAGAGACCACCCAATCTCTTTGCTGATCTTGCCATAGCGGCTATAGCAAGCATTTCATTAAGACTTAGGAGAGGAAACATCAAAGATCATGTATTCATGGACACATGACTGGTATCAAATGAGAACAGGAATAACATCAGATTTCTCCTGCTGCTGCTTATGTTATAGCTTGCTGACACTCATAATGCAAAAAATCCGTGCAAGGTTTGGAAATGTGGTACCACCAGAGATAATTGAATAGGCTGCTGTTTACCCTGAAACAAAAAGGTTGAGAGATGCTCTGATGAAGGATGTTACACAAGGGTTCAGTAATGAAGGCAGCGAAGACTTTTCTAATATAGGTGGAGACTGGAAGATTAGGCCATAAATACAAGATATTCTCTAATACCACCAAAAGCGAATCAGGAGAAACTTCCTTACCATAGCATGGAACTCACCACCACAGCTAGCAAGATGGATTGAAGGAGAAGATGAAAAAAATGACACTACTCACAGCATGGAAAGGCAATTCAGTCCAATAGCCCTATGCCACCATTTTATGTTTCTATGCCTCTTTATCAATGCACCGTTTTTCCTATATATTGTGGGAGAAGGAACTAGAAAGGAATGGTGATAGGGCTGGATAGAGAAAGACAAACAGGCTTTTGTGAAGCATCGCTACTAGATAGATCAGTTACCCCAAATCACCTGTTTCTGTGTTGTATGTATCCTGTAATTAATGAAACTGTATTCAATGAAAAATCATATATTCAGAAGATTAAGAAGTGGATTGGATTAGAAGGGAATAAAATTATTGTTATCTATCAATTGTATTTTATGAAGAGTTAAAATTAGGAGCAAGAGGGTAGCTAAGGAAAGAGTAGGGATCAAAGGGGTCATCTATTTATGAAGCCAGGGGATATAGGCAAGGTCCTAAATGAATACTTCTCACCTGTATTCACCATGGAGAAAGATGTGGAAGATTGTGATCTCAGGGAGGGTTATGTTGATAGTCTTGGAATACTTAAGGGTAGATAAATCTGGAGGGCAGAAATCCTGATGGATGAGATCTATCCCAGGATGCTATGGGAGGTAAGGGAGGAAATAGCTGCAGCCTTGACAGAAGTACTTTGCATCTCTTATTGTCATTAGTAAATCTGCAGATGACATGAAAATTGGTAGTTTTCTGGATAGCGAGTAAGGCCATCTATGGCTATAGCTGGATATAGATCAGATGAAAAGTTTGTCAGAGCACTGACTGGCAGTTGGAATTTAATCCTAAGAAATGCGAGGTGTATTTTGGAAATCAAATAAGGGTAGGATGTCTACAGTAAACAGCAGGGCACTAAGGAATGTTGATGATCAGACAGACCTTGGTGTTTAATTACATAGTTCCCCTTAAGTAGCAACACGGGTAGGTAAGATAGTGTGGAAGGACTATGGCATGCTTGCCTTCATCAGCTGTGGCACAAAAGATAAGAGTATTCATCATTGTCATGTCACAACTTTACAAAACACTGTTTAGGCCACACTTGGAGAGAATTGTGTGCAATTCCGGTTACCACACTGTAGGAAGGATGTGATTGCACTGGAGGGGGTGTGAAGGAGATTCACCAGGATGCTTAGTTACGGGGAGAGACTGGGCTTGTTTTCCCTGATGTGAAAGAGGCTGAGGGGTGACCTGTCAGAGGTATATAAAATTATAAGAGGCATAGATAGTCAGAACCTTTTTTCCATGGTGGGGATGCAAAAACAAGAGGGCATAGATTTAAGGTGAGAGGAAGGAACTTTAAAGGGGATCTGAGGGGAAAGGTTTTTATTTTATTCACAGAGTAGCGGATATCTGGAACACACTACCAGAGGAGGTACTGGAATCAGATAGAGTTACTGCTTTGAAGAGGCAGTTAGAGAGGCACTTAAGGTAAGGTAAGATCTTTATTAGTTGCATGTACATCGAAACACACAGTGAAATGCATCTTTTGCGTAGTGTTCTGCGGGCAGCAGCCTGCAAGTGTTGCCATGCTTCCGCCGCCAACACAGCATGCCTGCAACGTCTTTGGAATGTGGGAGGAAACCGGAGCACCTGGAGGAAACCCACGCAGACATGGGGAAAACGTACAAACTTACTGACAGTGGCGGGAATTGAACCCGGGTCGCTGGCGCTGTAAAGTGTTACGCTAACTGCTACACTACCGTACCTTGAATAGGCGAGGCATAAAAGCACACGGACCAAATGCAGACAAATTAGTTCAAATGGGCACAAGGGTTGGCATAGACATGGTGGGCCAAAAGGCCTATTTCTGTGCTGTTCTATTCTTACCGAAAATGTGGGAAACTGCATTTCCATTCCTGGCATTCCTCCTCCAGCCTCTGTACACGTGAGCATTTCTTCTCTTCAAACAGTAGTTCATCAATCTCAAAGAACATTTGTTGAACCTGCTGTGAGGCTGCAGTCTCAAACTCCTAGGACATGATAAAAAGGGTGCATTTAAGAGTTCCAGCACAAATTAAACAGGATTTTAAAAAAAATGCTGTTGTCCTTTGGAAAGTGTTGATTAAAAGGTCTTGGCACTGCAGCACCTCTGCGAATTTTCTGCAGTACATAAAACAGTACAGCACAGGAACAGGCCTTTCAGCCCTTGATGTCTGTGCTGACCATGATGTCACTTTAAACTTCCCATCTGCCTGCACGTGGTCCATATCCCTCCAGCACCTGCCTGTTCATGTGCCTGTCTAAATGCCTCTTAAGCATTGCTATCATATCTGCTTCCATCACCTCCCTTGGCAGCACATTCCATGAATGTACCACTCCCTGTACAAAATAACACGCTTTGCAAATCTGCTTTAAACTTTCCTCCTCCCACCTTAAACCTATGCCTCCTAGTACTTGACATTTCTACTCTGGAAAAAAGACTATCTACTCTATCTAGGCCTCTCATAATCTTATAAACTTGTATCAGGTCGCCCCTCAGCCTCCGACACTTTGGACAAAACGATCCAAGTTTGTTCAATGTCTGGTTGTAACTAATACTCAAGAATCTAGGCAACATCATGGTGAACCTTTTCTGCACCCTCTCCAAAGACATCACATCCTTCCAGAACTGCACATAATACTGCAAATCTGGCCTAACCAAAGTTTTATGCAACTGCAACATGACTTCTGAACTTTTATACTCAATGCCCTGACTAATGAAGGTAAGTTTGCCATAAGTACATACTACTTACATTGTCACCCCAGGAGAAGGTGGAGCTGCAGGCTGTGGAGAGTCTGGTTTCTGTGTAACTGTTCATTGCAGACCAAGGACGTCCGATATCAGCCAGCAAGAAATGGCTGTTGGTATCTTCAGAAATCTTGGACTCACTGCAATACCATCAATTATCAATGTAAAATTGTACTCTGGGATTGTACCATGTACAGAATGGAAAATGTTCATTGCTCTATAGACCAGGACCTTGATTCCAGACCAACAGAATAGAATTACTTGAAAATCGTATACAAGAAAGAGGACCACATAGACCCCTCAAGCTTGCTTGGTCATTTAATTAAATCATAGCTGATCTGATGATTGACTTCAACTCCAGTCTACTGCCTGACTCTAGCAAGCAGATTGAGGACGGAACTTTAGAGAGGCTAAGCAAGGTAGGTTAACTGCATTTTCCTACATTCAGGCCTAACAAGCAAAGTCTAGCATACAAGAGGGAGGCAATTCAGCATAGTGGCCATTTTGAGATCGAAGTGCTGGGCTTGTGGTCTAAGTGCAGAGGCTCTGGTGAGTAGGATTTAGCAAGAAGCCTGAGAGGTGAGAAGGTAACCTGTCGTTTAACCCAGTACTAACTTCAGAGTTAGAAATAACAGTAAATAGAGTCATATGCTCCTCTGTGAAATGTGAGAGATCCAGGAGAAGCTAAGTATCCCTACACTTGCAGGAAGTCATACAGTAATACAGCATGGAAACAGGTCCTTCGGCCCAACTTGTCCATGCCAACCAAGGTGCCCACCAAGCTAGTCCCATTTGCCTGTGTTGGGCCCATATCGTTCTCAACCCCTCCTATCCACGTACATATCCAAATATCTTTTGAAAGTTGTTATTGTACTTGCCTCAACCACTGTCTCTGGCAGCTCATTCTATATACGCATCACCCTCTGCACGAAGAAGTTGCCCCTCAGATCTTTTAAATCTTTTGCCTCTCACCTTAACCCAATGCCCCCAAGTTTTTAGTTCTGGCAAAAAGACTATGTGCGTTCACCCGATCTATGTCTTCTCTTCATCTCTATAAGGTCACCCCTCAATCTTCTACATTCCAAGGAATAGCCTGCCCAACCTCTCGCTATAACTCAGCCCCTCAAGTCCTGGCAGCATCCTCATAAATCTTCTCTCCACTCTTTCCAGTTTAAAGACGTCTTTCCCATAACAGAGTGACCAAAACTACACGATTCTCCAAATGCGGTCTCACCAATGTCCTGTACAAATACAACATAACGACCCAACTCAGTGCCCTGACTGATGAAGGCCAGCGTGCCAAACGCCTTCTTTACCAGCCTGTCTACCTGTGATGCTGCTTTCAGTGAACTACGTACTTATACGTTGAGTGAGCGGGAGCTGGGATTTGGAACGAGAGGTGGGATTTTTCAAGAGGTGAGTCTATGTGCTTAGTGTTCATTTTCAGCGAGTGGGATCTGGGCCTGGGGGGGGTGGGGGGCTGAAGAGGAGTTGCACTACTATTCAGGGACAATATCACAGCTGCAATCATACTAAAGAAACAAAGGACAGCAGGTGCCAGAATATCTGGATGAAAAACACTGATACTGGGGGAATTCAGCAGGCCAGGCAGCATCCGTGGAGAAAAGCACGTTTCGGGTCGGGACCCTTCTTCAGGACTGATGATAGGAAAAGGGGAAGCCCAATATATAGGAGGGAAAAGCAGAGCAGTGAAAGCTGGACAAAAGAGGGGAGGCGGGGTGGGCACAGGGTGGTGATAGGTAGATGCAGGTAAGAGATAGTGATAGACAGGTGTGGGGGAGGAGGGGAGAGCAGATCCACCGGGGGATGGGTCAAAGGTAAGGAAGAAGAAAGGGGGGTAGAAAAAAAGAGAGAGGCTAGGAAAGGGAAGAAAATTTGAGGTTTGGTTGGGGGGTGGGGTTTGTGAGGATTACTTAAAGTGGGAGAATTCAATGTTCATGCTGTTAGGCTGCAAGGTCCCAAGATGGAAAATGAGGTGCTGTTCCTCCAGTTTGCGCTTGGACTTCTCCTGGCAGTGGAAGAGGTGAAGGACTGACATATCAGTGACGGAGTGGGAGGGGGAGTTGAAGTGACTGGCAACGGGGAGTTACCATTTACAGATGGAACGCAGGTGTTCTGCAAAATGGTCACCTAGTCTAGCGGAGGCCACACTTGGAGCACCGAATGCAGTAGATGATATTAAGGGAGGTCCAGGTAAATCTCTGTCTCACTGAAAGGGCTGTTTGGGGAACTGGACAGAAGTGGTGTAGGGGCAGGTGTTGCTTGGTGGTGAGGTCCCGTTGGAGATGGCAGAAGTGGCCTCCCTTTCTATCTTTTCTAAAACATCGAAACCCTGGAACATTAAGCACCCATTACTGTCCCTCTCTCAACCAAGTCTCTGTTATGGCCACAATATCATAGTTCCATGTACTAAGTTCATCACCCTTACTCATAATACTCCTAGCATTCAAATACACGCATTTCAAACTGTCTGTCCCATCATGTCGATTACTTTACCACTTCCTCCACGTTGGCGAGATCAAACGCAGACTAGGTGACCGTTTCACAGAACACCTGCTCGCCATCCGTAACCGCGATCTGCATCTCCCCGTTGCCAGTCACTTCAACTCCCCCTCCCACTCCATCACTGGTATGTCAGTCCTCAGCCTCCTCCACTGCCAGGAGAAGTCCAAGCGCAAATTGGAGGAACAGCACCTCATTTTCCGTCTTGGGACCTTGCAGCCTAACGGCATGAACATTGAATTCTCCCACTTTAAGTAATCCTCACAAACCCCAGCCCCCAACCAAACCTCAACTTTTCTTCCCTTTCCTAGCCTCTCTTTTCTACCCCCCTTTTTCCCTCCTTACCTTTGATCCATCCCCCGGTGGATCTGCTCTCCCCTCCTCCCCCACACCTGTCTATCACTATCTCTTACCTGCATCTACCTATCACCACCCTGTGCCCACACCGCCTCCCCTCTTTTGTCCAGCTTTCACTGCTCTGCTTTTCCCTCCTATATATTGGGCTTCCCCTTTTCCTATCTTCAGTCCTGAAGAAGGGTCCTGAGTCGAAACATTGACTGCTTGCTTTTCTCCACGGACGCTACCTGGCCTGCTGAGTTCCTCCAGCATCATTGTGTTTTTCATCACAGCTGCAATCAGAGGGGACATAAAGGAAGGCTCGTCCACTGAGTCTATATGGGTAGAACTCAAAAACAAGAAAGATGCAATCACTCTGATGGGATTATACTACAGACCCCCTGATAGCCACCAGGACATTGAGGAACAGATATGCAAGCAGATTAGGGAAAGGTGTAAAACTAATTGGGTTGCTGTTGTGGGGGACTTCAACTTCCCTAATATAAACTGGGACCTCCTTAGTGCAAGAGGTTTACATGGGGCAGAATTTGTTTGGTGCATCCAGGAGGGTTTCTTAAATCAATATTTCAATAGTCCAACTTGAGGAGCCATTGTACTGGACCTGGTATTGGGTAACGAGTCTGGCCAGGTGATTGACCTTTCAGTGGGAGAGACAGTTGGGGAACAGTGACCATAACACCTTAAGTTTTAAGATATCTATAGATAAGGATAAGTATGGACCCTGCAGAAGAGTATTTCATTGAAGCAGGGCAAATTACAGGAGCATTAGGCAGGAACTAGGGGGAATTAATTGGGAACAGCTGTTTTTGGGCAAGTCCACATCTGACATGTGGAGGGTGTTTAAAGACCAACTGCATGGAGTACAGGACAGGTATGTTCCGGGAAGAAGGAAGGACAAGCATGGCAGGGTAAGAGAACCTTGGATGTTGAGAGGTGGTGGTGAATTTACTCAAAAAGAAAAACGAAAAGTATGTAAAGCTCAGGAAGCTAGCATCAAACAGAGCACTTGAGGATTATAAAGAAGCCAGAAAGGAACTCAAGAAGACAACTAGGAAAGCCAGGAGGGGCAAATAGGATTAAAGAGAATCCCAAGGCATTCTATATATACATCATGAGCAAGAGATTAACTAGGGAGAGAATAAGACCACTCAAGGATAAAGGAGGGAACATGTGCTTGGAAGTGGTGGAGGTGGGTGAGGTCCTTAATGAGTACTTTGCATCAGTACTTACCAAGGAGAAGGATGTGGAGGATAGGGAGATCAGTGTGGAGCATACTAATATGCTAGGGCATTTTGAGATAAAGGAGGAGGTAGTGTCAGGTCTCTTAAAGAGCATTAAGGTGGATGAGTCCCCAGGGTCTGATGTGATATACGCCAGATTATTGAGAGAGGCAAGAGATGAGATTGCGGGGTCCTTGACCAATATCTTTGTGTCCTCCCTAGCCATAGGCAAAGTCCCAGGGGACTGGTGAGTAGCTAAAATTGTTCCTTTATTCAAGAAGGGAAACAGATAATCCTGGTAACTATAGACCAGTGAGTCTCACATCAGTGGTACGGAAGTTACTGGAGAGGATACTGAGGGATAGGATTTATGAGTGTTTGGAAAACCATAGCCTAATTAGGGACAGTCAGCATGGCTTTGTGCAGGGCAAGTTGTGCCTTACTAACTTGATTGAGTTTTTTTGATGAGGTAACAAGGGTGATCGATGAAGGTATAGCTGTGGATGTTGTCTGCATGGATTTTAAGTATGGCATTTGACAAGGTCCTCATGGTAGGCTCATCCAGAAGATTAAGATGCATGGGATCCACGGTAAATTGGCTGTTCAGATTCAGAACTGGCTTGCTGTAGAAGACAGAGGGTAGTAATCAATGGGACTTACTCTAGCTGGAGATCTGTGACTAATGGCATTCCTCAGGGATCCGTACTGAGACCTATGCTGTTTGTGATGTAAGATTTATATTTGTGATATAAATGACCTAGATGAAAATGTACATGGGTGGGTTAGAAAATTTGCAGATGAGACAAAGATTGGTAGTGTTGTGGATAGCATAGAAGACTGGCAAAGGATACAGCAGGATATAAATCAGTTGCAGATATGGGTGGAGAAATGGCAGATGAAAATAGAATTTGAAGGCAGAATACAAGGTTAAAGGCAGGACTCTTGGCAGTGTGGAGGAACAGAGGGATCTTGGGGTCCACGTCCATAGATCCCTCAAGGTTGCCATGCAGGTTGATAGGGTTGTTAATGCAACATATGGTGCTGGCCTTCAGTAGTTGGGCTATTGAGTTCAAGAGCTGCAAGGTAATGTTGCAGATCTATGTTACTCTGGTTAGACCACACTTAGAGTATTGTGTTCAGTTCAGTTCTAGTCGCCTCATTGTAGGAAGGATGTGGAAGCTTTATAAAGGGTGCAGAGGCGATTTACCAGGATGCTGCCTGGGTTGGAGAGCAGCTCTTATGAGGATAGGTTGAGCGAGATCAAGCTTTTCTCTTTGGAGTGAAGGAGAATGAGAGGTGACTTGATAGAGGTGTACAAGATGATAAGAGGCGTAGATCAAGTGGACAGTCAGAGACCTTTTCCCAGGGCAAAAATGGCTAGCATGAGGGGACATAATTTTAAGGTGATTGGAGAAACATATAGGGGGATGTCAGAGGTAAGTTTCTTTACACTGAGAGTGGTGGGTGCTCGGAATGCACCGCCGGCAGAGGTGGTGAAGGCAGATACATTGGACTCTTAAATAGGCACATGAATGATAGAAAAATAGAACATAGAAAAACTACAGCACAATTCAGGCCCTTTGGCCCACAAAGCTGTGCCGAATGTGTCCCTACACTAGAAATTACTGGGCTTACCCATAGCCCTCTATTTTTCTCAGCTCCATGTACCGATCCAACAGTCTCTTAGACGACACTATCGTATCCGCCTCCACCACCGTTGTCGGCAGCCCATTCCACGCACTCACCACTCTCTGAGTAAAAAACTTACCCCTGACATCTCCTCTATACCTACTCCCCAGCACCTTAAACCTGTGTCCTCTTGTGGCCACCATTTCAGCCCTGGGGAAAAGCCTCTGACTATCTACCCGATCAATACCTCTCATCATCTTATGCACCTCTCTCAGGTCCCCCCCATCTTCCGTCGCTCCAAAGAAAAAAAGGCCGAGTTCCCTCAACCTACTTTCATAAGGCATGCTCTGCATTCCAGGCAGCATCCTACTAAATCTCCTCTGCACCCTTTCTATGGCTTCCACATCCTTCCTGTAGTGAGGAGACCAGAACTGAGCACAGTACTCCAAGTGGGGTCTGACCAGGGACCTATATAGCTGCAAGAATACCTCTCGGCTCCTAAATTCAATTCCCCGATTGATGAAGGACAATACAGCTTCTTAACCACAGAGTCAACCCGCGCAGCCGCTTTGAGCGTCCTATGGACTCAGACCCCAAGATCCCTCTGATCCTCCACACTGTCAAGAGTCCTACCATTAAGACTATATTCTGCCATCATATTTGACCTACCAAAATGAACCACTTCACACTTATCTGGGTTGAACTGCATCTGCCACTTCTCAGCCCAACTTTGCATCCTATCTATGTCCCTCTGTAACCTCTGACAGCCCTCCAAACTATCCACAACACCCCCAACCTTTGTGTCATCCGCAAACTTACTAACCCACCCCTCCACTTCCTCATCCAGGTCATTTATAAAAATCACAAAGAGTAAGGGTCCCAGTACAGATCCCTGAGGTACACCACTGGTCACCGACCTCCACACAGAATACGACCCTTCAACAACCACTCTTTGCCTTCTGTGGGCCAGCCAGTTCTGAATCCACACTCAAATGCCCCCTTGGATCCCATGCCTCCTTGCTTTCTCAATAATCCTTGCATGGGGTACCTTATCAAACGCCTTGCTGAAATCCATATACACTACATCTACTGCTCTCCCTTCATCGATGTGCTTAGTCAAATCCTCAAAAAATTCAATCAGGCTCGTAAGGCAGGACCTGCCCTTGACAAAGCCAAGCTGACTATTCCTAATCATATTATACCTCTCCAAATATTCATAAATCCTGACTCTCAGGATCTTTTCCATCAGCTTACCAACCACTGAGGTGAGACTCACCGGTCTATAATTCCCTGGGATATCCCTATTCCCTTTCTTGAGTAAGGGAACAACATCCGCAACCCTCCAATCTTCCGGAACCTCTCTCGTCTCCATCGACGATACAAAGATCATCGTCAGAGGCTCCGCAATCTCCTCCCTCGCCTCCCACAGCAGCCTGGGGTACATCTCATCCAGTCCCGGCGACTTATCCAACTTGATGCTTTCCAAAGGTTTTAGCATCTCCTCTTTCCTAATATCTACATGCTCAAGCTCTTCAGGCCGCTGCAATTCCCCACTACAATCCCCGAGATCTTTTTCCGTAGTGAATCCTGATGAAAAGTATTCATTAAGTACCTCCGCCATTTCTTCCGGATCCATACACACTTTCCCACTGCTGCACTTGATAGGCCCTATTCTTTCGCATCTTATCCTCTTGCTCTTCACATACCTGTAGAATGCCTTAGGGTTTTCCTTAATCCTGCCCGCCAAGCCCTTCTCATGACCCCTTCTGGCTCTCATAATCTCCTTCTTAAGCTCCTTCCTATTAGCCTTATACTCTTACAGATCTCTAACATTACCTAGCTCTCTGTACCTTTTGTAAGCTTTTCTTTTCCTTTTGACTAGATTTATTATAGCCTTTGTACACCACGGTTCCTGTATCCTCTCGTGACACCCCTGTCTCATTGGAACATGCCTATGTAGAACTCCACACAAATATCCCCTGAATATTTGCCACATTTCTTCTGTACTTTTCCCTGAGAACATCTGTTCCCAATCTAATCTTCCAATTTCCTGGCTGAGAGCCTCATAATTCCCTTTACTCCAAGTAAACGCCTTTCTAGTCTGTGTGTTCCTATCTCTCTCCAGTGATTCCCTCCAGAAATGGAGGGCTTTGTGGAAGGGAAGGTTTAGATAGATCTTAGAACAGCAAAAAATGTTGACACAACATCGTGGGCCGAAGAGTCCGTACTATGCTGTGCTGTGCTGTAATGTTCTACGTTCTATGGAGTTCAACCCCGCCCAATGTGAACTGTTGCACCTTGGGAGATCCAATGTAAAGAGAAAGTACACTATTAATGGCAAGACTGTTAGCAGTGTTGATGGGCAGAGTGACCTTGGGATCCCAGTTCACAGCTCCCTGAAAGTGGCTACACAGGTTGATCAGGTGCTAAAGAAGGCATATGGCATGCTTGCCTTCATTAGTCAAGGCACTGAGTTCAAGAGTCAGGAAGTTCTGCTGCAGCTTTATAAAAGTTTAGTTAGGCTGCATCTGGAGTATTGCATTTAGCTCTGGTTGCCCCATTATAGGAAGGACATTGAGGCTTTGGATAGAGTGCAGAAGAGGTTTACCAAGATGCTGCCTGGATTAAAAGGCATGTGCTATGAGCATAGGTTGGACAAACTTGGGTTGTTTTCTCTGGAGTGGTAGAGGCTAAGGGGAGATCTGATAGAGGTTTATAAGATTATGAGAGGTATAGATAGACAGCCAGTATCTTTTCCGCAAGGTTGAAATGTCTAATACCAGAGGACATGCATTTAAAGTGAGAGGGGAAAATTCAAAGGAGATGTGTGGGGCAATTCTTTTTTTTACACACAGAGTGGTGGGTGCCTGGAATGTGCTGCCTGGGGTGGTGGTGGAGGCAAATACGATAGGAGCATTCAAGAACCTCTTAGATAGGCACATGAATGTGAGGGAAATGGTAGGATATGGACATTGTGTAGGCAGGAGGGATTAGTTTAGCTGGGCATTTTATTACTAATGTAATTGGTTAGGCACAACATTGTGGACCGAAGGGCCTGTTGCTGTGCTGTACTGTTCTATATTCCAAGGTCACTATGTTCCACAATACTCCCTGGAGGCCCGACCATTCACTGCACACAGCCCAGCGCATCACAGAAACCAGCCTCCCCTCCTTGGATTCTGTCTTTACCTCTCGCTGTCTTGGTGAAGCAGCCAGCATAATCAAAGACCCCACCCACCCGGTCATTCTCGCTTCTCTCCTCTTCCATCAGGTAGAAGATACTGGAGCCTGAGGGCACGTACCACCAGGCTCAAGGACAGCTTCTATCCCACTGTGATAAGACTATTGAATGGTTCCCTTATATAATGAGATGGACTCTGACCTCACAATCTACCTAGTTGTGACCTTGCACCTTATAGTCTACCTGCACTGCACTTCCTCTGTAGCTGTGACACTTTACTCTGTACTGTTATTGTTTTTACCTGTACTATCTCAATGCACTCTGTACTAACTCAATGTAACTGCACTGTGTAATGAATTGACCTGTACAATCGGTATGCAAGACAAGTTTTTCCATTGTCCCTCGGTACAAGTGACAATAATAAACTAATACCAATAACCTTGGTTTCACTTCCCAAAGTGCAACATTTTGCACTTATCCAAAACCATTTGCCAAATCCTGTGTCCAGAGCAGCTCCTCTCAGACTGCATGAATCAGTTGGTGCAGCAGTTTTTGATCTGCCCTTCTTGAAACCTGTGATTCGATACAAGATAGGCTTGGTAGTAGGAGGCAGAGGGTGGTAGTGGAGGATTGGTCCTCTGTTTATCATATTTATGAATGAGGTGGCATGATTAGCAAATTTGCAGATAACATCAAAGTTGGTGTTATTGGGGGCAGTGAAGAAGGTTGTCTGAGGTTACAACAGGATATAGGTCAACTGGGAAAATGGGCAAGGGAATGGAGAATAAAATTTAACCCAGACAAATGTGAAGTGATGCATTTTGGAAAGTTAAACTAGGATAGGACATAGACAGTGAACGGCAGGGCCCTGGGGATGTTGTAAACAGAGAGACCTTGGGGTAACAAGTACAAAGTTCCCTGAAAGTGCCAACACAGGCAGACAGGGTGCATATGCCATGCTTCCCTTCAGTGGCCAAGGTATTGAGTAAGAGACATCACGTTACAGCTGTACAAAACTTTGGTTAGGCTGCACTTGAAGTGTACAGTTTTGGTCGCTGTGCTGTCAGAAGAATGTGATTAAGCTAAAGAGGGTGCAGGAAAGGTTCACCAGGATGTTGTCTGATTGGAGGACTTGAGTCATAAGGAGAGATTGCATAGGCTGGGTCTGTTTACCCTGGAGCAAAGGAGGCTGAGAGGTGACATAATAGAAGTATATAAAATTATGAGAGGCATAATAGGGTAGCATAGCTAGAGTCTGTTTATCTGCAAATTTGTGTCTAAAATTAGAGAGCGCTGGTTTGAGGTGAAGGTTTAAAGGGGATCTGAGGGGTAAATTTTCACCCATAGTAGTTAGTATCTGGAATGAGCTGCCAGAGGAGGTGGTGGAGGCAGAAACAGCAACAACACTGAAAGGTGTCTGGACTGGTAGATGAATGAGCAGGGCATAGAGGGACATCAAATTAATGCAGGCACGTGGGATTAGTATAGATAGGCATAATGGTCGGCAAGGGTGCAGTGGACCAAAGGACCTGGCTCTATGCTGTACCACTTTATGACACCATGATCCCCATGGCTCTTAACAGGACCATAAGAAATATAAATAGGAGTATGGCATTCTGCCCCCTGTGTCTAAGGTCAAGGTTGAACCTGTACCTCTTTGGCACTTTCATGTACTAACTCCATACCCCTCAAATCAATTGTTACCAAAAGATACAACAATCTCCATCATGAACATACTAGGCAACTGAACTTCCATGACTCTCAAAAATCTGCTGCACTCTTGGGTGTAGAATCAGAAAATCAGACAGCGTGGACTTGAGCCCCGTGGCCCAGCTATTTTTTTTACTAGACAAGAAATTTCTGTTCCCCTCTAGTCTGAATGGCCCACCATTTATTTTGTGCCTGTGCCCCTAGTTGTAGATACTGCAGCTAAAGGAACCATTAACTCTGCATCCACCCTGTCAAGCCTGAAAAATTCTGTACTTTCGATGACATCCTTCTCATTCTTCTGAACACAAACAAGTATAGGCTTAACCTCTCTTCTTACAGCACATCCTACTTTCCAGTAATCAGCCTGATGAATCTTCGTGGCACTCCCTCTTATGTGGTTAAACCAAGCCTGTACACTTTATTCCAGATGTTTTTTCATGGGTCCATATAATTGGAGCAAGAATCCTCTTGCAATAAAGGCCAATGTACCATGTGTCTTCCGAATTGCTTGCTGTATCTGCACATTAACTTTCAGTGATTCAAGGATTATCCAGGTTCCTCCAAACACTAAAACTTTTTAACCTCTCACAATTTAAAAAAAATCTCAGCCTTTCCATTTTTTTCGCATATCACAATTTTCCACCTGACATATCCCCGCTCGCTCTCTCATTCAGCCTGTCTACATCCCACGAAATCCCAGCATGCCCCTCACAGCCTATGAGACCACATTGCTTTGTGTCATCAGAAAACTTGGGAGTATCTTGTATTTGATCCCTTCAATCAAATCACTGTTACACATTGTGATGAGCTGGGGTCCCAGCATTGAACCCTGTGACACTCCACTGGTCACTGCCTCCCAAACTGAAAAGACTCATTTATTCAACGAGCCATTTTCTATTAACCAATCTGCACCAATTCATAACCCCTTATACCATGCACTCTTGTTTTGTTTAATAATCACTCGTGTGGCACTTTATTAAAGGACTTCTTAAAGTAAAATAGATCACATTACCCTTATAGATCACCCTTACCAACTCTGTTAGCTTTAAACTCAAAGAATTCAGATGATTTGTCCATAACTCCATGCTGATCCTGGCCAAGCATTTTCAAACTGCTCTGTCAATAATTCAAACATTTTCACACTAGCTGGTCCATAGTCCTCTGAGAACTGTTTTAAAATCTGTACATTCTCTATCACCACAGCTATATCCTTCAAAACCCTAAGATGCAGGCTCCTGGGGATTTACTACTGCCTGTCATAAGAACTCAGAAAATCCCAGTGCAATAAAAGGAAACATTTCATTTGGTTTCTTAATTATTTACTGTCCCCACATGCCATCCTTTTGTGTTTCATATCCTAGGACCCCAAGATCCCTTTAGAACATAGAACACTAAACAGTACAGCACAGGAACAGACCCTTTGGCCCATGAATTGGTGCTTATCGCACCATTCTCTGCACGTTCATACACCTATCTAAGAGCCTCTTAAACACCTCTATCATACTTGTTGCCACCACCACTGCTGGCAGTGCATTCCAGCCACCAACCACTCTCTGGGTAAAAAACTTATCCCCTCTCACATTAAATGCATGCACACTAGTATTAGACATCTCGAATTTGGGAAAGAGATACTGGCTGTCTACTCCACCTATGCCTTTCATAATCCTATAAACTTCGATCAGGTCTCCCCTCAGTCTCTGCCACTCCATAGAAAACAACCCAAGTTTGTCTAACTTCTCCTTATAGCACACGCCCTCTAATTCAAGCAGGATCCTGGTAAACTTCTTCTGCACCCTCTCCAAAGCCTCCACATCCTTCCTGTAATGGGGCAACCAGAACTGAATGCAATACTCCAGATGCAGCCTAAACAGAGTTTTATAAAGCTGCAACGTAACTTCCCAACTCTTCTACTCTATGCCTCGACTACTAACGGCCAAATGGGACTAGCTTAAATAAGAGTCTTGGTTGAAATGGACCAGTTGGGCCCAAGGGCCTGTTTCCATTTATATAAATGACGAACAACATGGGCCCAGCATCGATCACTGTGGCACACAACTAACCACAAGCCGCCTGTCTGATAAACAACCTTCTATCATCACCCTCTGCTTCCTACCCTCGCCAATTATGTACCCACTTAAGCTAGGTCTCCCTAGATCCCATGCAATCTAACCTTCTAGACTTGTCTTGCATGTAGGACCTTGTGAAAGGCCTTGGTAAAGTCCATATTGACAATGCCCACCACCCTGCCCTCATCTATGCTCCTGATTACTTCTTCAACAGAACTCCAACAGATTTGTCAGACGCGATTTCCCTCACACAAAGTTGTGCTGCCTATTGATAATCAGTCATTGTCTATCCAAATGCTGATAGATCCTCTCTCAGAATCCCTTCAGTAACCTACCTACCACTAGTGTCAAGCTCACAGGCCTGTAGTTCCCTGGCTATTCTTTGCTGCATTTCTTGAATAATGGTACAACATTAGCTACCCTCCGTCTTCCAGAACTTCACCTGTAGCTGATAATTGCAAATATCTTTGCAAGGGCATCTGCAGTTTCTTCCCCAGCTTCCCACAAGCTCCGAGGATGCACTTGGTTGGGCCCTGGAGAGTTATCCACTTTAACATGCTTTAGGCCCTAGTCTTTTGTTAATTCATATATGGTCCAAAACATCACAAGTCATTTGCCTCAATTCCTTAGCTTTCATGATTTTCTCCACAGTAAAAACTGATGAGAAATATTCATTAAAATTCTCACCAGTCTCCCGTCACTCCAGGCATAGATGGCCACGCTGGTTTTAAGGGGACCCAGTCTCTCCCAAGCCAGCCTTTCACTCTTAATATACCTGTAGAATCTCTAGGGATTTTCCTTGACCTTGCCTGCTGGTCCATCTCATGTCCTCTTTTGGCCCTCCTGACAGAAACGTGTAGTCCCTGAACTCCTGATATCACAGGGTAAGCCTCCCACTTGCCAGCCTCACCCAACTGATCTCTACAAGTTAGAAAATAGAACAATGTTGTGCCAACCTAATTAAACGTTTATCTAAACTAATCCCTGCTGCCTACACAATATCCATATCCCTTCATGCTCTGCACATTCACGTCCCTAACAGCCTCTTAACCGCCTCGATCGTATTTGCTTCCACCACGACCCCGGCAGCGCGTTCCAGGCACCCACCACTCTCTGTATAAAAAAAACTTGCCTCGCACCTCTCCTTTGAACTTACCCCCTCTCAACTCAAATGCATGCCCTCTAGTATTAGACATTTCAACCCTGGGAAAAAGGTATTGGTTGCCTATCTATGCCTTTCATAATCTTATAAACTCCTATCAGGTCTCCCCTCAGCCTCTGCTGCTCTAGAGAAAACAACCTAAGTTTGTCCAACCTTGCCTCACAGCACATGCCTCTAATCCAAGCAGCCTCCTGGTAAACCTCTTCTGCACCCTCTCCAAAGCCTCCACATCCTTCCTATAATGGGGCAACCAGAATTGAATGCAAATCTCCACATGTGGTCTAATCAGATTTGGCCTGACCGCCTCATTTTCACCATGGACGTCGAGTCCCTGTACACTTCCATCCCCCATCAGGAAGGTCTTAAGGATGTCCACTTCTTTCTTGACAGACCCAACCAGTTCCCCTCTTCTTTCTGGCAGAACTGGTACTCACCCTCAACAACTCCTCTTTCTGCTCCTCCCACTTTCTGCAGACCAAAGGTATAGCCATGGGTACTCGCATGGGCCCCAGCTATGCCTGTCTTTTCATCAGCTATGTAGAACAGTCCATGTTCCAAGCCTACACTGGTAATGCTCCCCAACTCTTTCTCTGCTACATTGACGACTGCATTGGGGCTGCTTCCTGCACCCATGTTGAGATAGTCAATATCATCAACTTCACTACCAACTTCCACCCTGCCCTCAAATTTACTTGTTCCATTCTCTGACACCTCTCTTCTCTTTCTTGATCTCTCTGTCTCCATCTCTGGAGACAGATTATTCAACGACATCTTTCACAAATCAACCGACACTCATAGTTATCTTGATTGCATCTCTTCCCACCCTGTAAGGATGCAATTTCCTTCTCCCAGTTCCTCCCCTGCATCTGTTCTCATGATGAGGCTTTACATTCCAGGACATCTGTGGTGTCCTCTTTTTCCAGTAAATGGGGTTTCCCTTCCACTCCCATCAATGCAGCCCTCACCCGCATCTCCTCCATTTCCCACACGTCTGCCCTCACCCCATCCCCTCCTCCTGACATAACAGGAATAGGGTTCCCCTGGTCCTCACCTACCACCCAACAATCCTCTGCATCCAACACATCATTGTCTGCAAGTTCTACCATCTCCAATGGGATCCCACCACGAGGAAACATCTTCCCCTCCACCCCACTCTCACTTTCCACTGGGATTACTCCCTCCATGACTCCCTTGTCCACTTATCACCCTCCTGGCACTTATCCCTGCAATCGTGCAAAGTGTTATACCTGTCCCTACACCTCCTCCCTCACCGCCATTCGGGGCCCAAGCAGCGCTTCACCTGCAAATCTATCAGTGTCATTTATTGCATCTGGTCCTCCCGGTGCAACCTTCCCTACATTGCTGAGGCCCAACGCAGACTGGGTGACCACTTTGTTGAGCACCTTTGCTCTGTCTGCCATGACAGCCAGGATCTCCCAGTGGCCAGCCACTTGAATTCCACTTCTCATTCCCTTACTGACATGTCTAATCCACGGCCTCCTCAACTGCCACCTTGAGGCCAGACACAGGTTGGAGGAGCAATACCTCATATTCTGTCTTGGTAGTCTCCAACCTGATGGTATCAACATTGATTTCTCCAACTTCTAGTAACCCCTCCCCTGTTTTCCCTTCCTCCCTTCATTTTCCCTCATTCCCATAGTCCCCTCACCTCTCCTCTTTCCCCTCCCTAACCCTCACAACCTGCCCATCACCTCCCTCCCTTTATTTCATGGTCTACTGTCCTCTCCTACTGGATTCCTCTTTCTTCAGTCATTTGCCTCTTCCACCTATTGCTCTCAGCTTCTCACATCATTCCCTTTCATCCCTCCTCCCCCACCCACCTTTCCCCCCCACACCTGGACTCACCTATCACCTGCCAACCTGTGCTGCTCTCTTTCCCCCCCACCTTTTTATTCAGGATTCTTCCCTCTTCCTTTCTAGTCCTGATGAAGGGTCTCAAACCAAAACATCGACTGTTTATTTCCCTCCATTGATGCTGCCTGACCCGCTGAGTTCCTCCAGCATTTTGTGTGTGTTGCTCCAGAGTTTTATACAGCTGCACCACAATCTCCTGACTCTTGAACTCAATGACTTGACTAATAAAGACAAGCATGCGGTACACCTTCACAAGCCTATCAACTTACACAGCCACTTTTAGGGTGCTATGGACTTGGACCTCAAGTTCCCTCTGTACATCAACACTGTCAAGAGTCTTGCCATTAACTGCGTACTGTCCCTTTGCATTTGATCTCCCGAAGTGCAACACCTCACACTTGGGCTGTATTAAACTCCATCTGCTATTTCTCCATCTATATCTGCAACTGATTCCTTTGGCAATCTTCTACACTATCCACAACACCATCAATCTTTGTATTGCCTGCAAACTTATTAACCCACCCATCCATATTTTCATCCAACACATTTATATATATTACAGATAGCAGAGGTCCCAGTAAGGATCCCTGCAGAACACCACGAGTCACAGACCTCCAGCCTGAATAAGTCTTGTGACTACTACCCTCTTGTCTTTTGTGGACAAGCCAATTCCAAATCCAAACAGCCAAGTCACCAAGGATCCCATACATCTCAATCTTCTGGATGAGCTTACCATGTGGGACCTTACTAAAATCCATGTAGACAACATCCACAGCCCTACCCTCAATCACCTTGGTCCCCCCCTCAAAACAACTTAATCATATTTTTAAGACATGATCTGCCCCACACAAAGCCATGCTGACTGTCCCTAGTTAAGCCATGACCCTCCAAAAACTCATAAATCCTATCCCTAAGAACCCTCTCCAAGATCTTCCCTATCACTGATGTGATACTCACTGGTCTGTAGTTACCAGGATTATTCATATTTCCCTTCTTAAATAACAGAACAACATTAGCTACTTGACAGTCCTCTGGGACCTCGCCTGTAGCTAGACAGGATACGAAGATCTTGGTCAAGGCCCCAGCTATCTCATCTCTTGCCCCTCAATAACTTGGAGTATATCCCATCAGGTCCTGGGGACTTAACCACCTTAATGTTCTTCAAGAGACCCAACACTATCTCTTTCTTAATCTTAAAATGCCCTGGCATATTAGCATGCTCCACACTGATCTCACTGTCCTTCACTTCCATCTCCTTAGTGAATACTGATGCAGAGTACTCCTTTAGTACTTTGCAAACATCCTCTGACTCCAAGCATAAATCCAACCCTTTATCCTTGAGCAATCTTACCCTCTCTCTAGCTACCTTCTTGTTTTTAATTTATGTAAAAATTGCCTTAGGATTCTCTTTAATCCTACTTGCCAAGGACATTTCCTAAGGCATTCGACAAGGTCCCTCATGGTTGGCTCATTCAGAAGATTAAGATGCTTGGGATCCATAGTGACTTGGCCGTTTAGATTTGGAGTGGCTTGGCCATAGAAGACAGAGGGTAGTGGTCGATGGGACTTATTGTGGCTGGAGGTCTGTGACTAGTGGTGTTCCGCAGGATGTGTACTGGGACCTCCGCTGTTTGTAATATATATAAATGACCTGGATGAAAAGGGGAATGGGTGGGTTAGTAAGTTTGCAGATGACACAAAGATTGGTGGTGTTGTGGATAGTGTAGAAGATTGCCAAAGGATACAGTGATATATAGATCAGACAAGGCCTCTGAGGAATTTAAAGAAAGCAGGAAAGAACTCAAGCAAGGAATTAGGAGGGCCAAAAGGAAATGTGGAAATAGAACATAGCACAGCACAGGAACAGGACCTTTGGCCCACAATGTTGTGCCAAACTAATTAGGCTAATGATGCTTAATTACATTAATCCCTTCTGCCTGCACATGGTCCATATCCCTCCATTCTCAGCATATTCATGTGCCTATCTAAGAGCCTCTTAAACACCTTTATCATATCTGCCTCCACCATGCCTGTCCTTCCTTTCAGACTTACTTGTCATAACCTCAACCTTCCCATCAAGCTGTCCACCTTCTGACCTGGTTCTCACCCCATCATTCAAGTTTAAACCCTCCCGACTACCACTTGAGCTCCTTGAAGCTCCAAGCGAAGCTCCTTGAAAGGATTTTGGTTCCCCTCCTGTTTAGGTGTAACCCATCCATCCTGCAGAGGTCCCACCTGTCCTGGAAGAGAGCCCAATTATCCTCCTCCCTCCTGCACCAGCTCCTTGGCCACGTATTGAACTGCACTACGTATCCTTTTCTTGCCTCACCAGCATGTGGCACGGGTAGTAATCCTGAGATTACAACCCTGGAGGTCCTGCTTTATAACTTAGTACCTAACTCCCTAAATTCGCTTTGCAGTACCTCATTTCCCTTCCTGTCCATGTCATTGGTACCAATATGGACCACAGCCTCTGGCTCACGTTCCACTCCTAGAATGTCCTGTGTCCACTCAGAGGCATTGTTGATACTGCCACCAAGGAGGCAGCACACTATCCTGGAGTCTCGATTGCAGCCACAGAAACACCTGTCTGTACCCGACTATAGAATCTCTTATCACTACCTTTGGTTGGACCACCTCCCTAAAACTACTGTTTATGGCCATCTCTGCCTCCTTAATGTTCTTCATGAGACCCAACACCGTCTTGATATCAACATGCCCTGAAATTTCAACATACCCTATAAATATAACATAAAATTATGAGAGGCATTGATAGGGGAGACAGTCAGAATTTTTTTTCCCCCAGGGTAGAAATGCCAAGTACTAGAGGTCATGCATTTAAGATGAAAGGGGAAAGGTTTAAAGGAGATGTTCAGGGCAAGTTTTTTCTTACACAGAGAGAGCGTTAGGCAGCTGGAACTGGCTGCCAGGGGTAGTGCTGGATGCAGATACAATAGTGGTGTTTGAGAGGCTGTTAAGACACATGGATATGCAGGGAATGGAGGGACATGGATCACGTAGAGGCAGAAGAGATTTAGTTTAATTCGGCATCATGTTTGGTGCAGACACTGTGGGCTGAAGGGCCTGTTCCTATGCTCTATGTTCTATAAGAGTAGCTTGTTCAGGTCTTCAGGCCTACAGTGTCATTCAATATGATCACAGCCTATCATCCAAATTCAGCACCCTCGCCCTGCTTTCTCTCCATAGCTCTTGATCCTTTTGGCCCCAAGAATTATAACACCTAACTCCATCTTGAATACATTGAATAATTTTGCTCCAAGTGGTTTTTGTAATACAGAATTCCACAGGCTTACAACGCATTGGATGAAAAAAAAAATTTCAACATCTCTTATTCTTATTATTATTATTATCCTTGGAGTGTGACCCCAGGTCCTGGACTCCAACCACCTCACCATTGAGATCATTTTCCCTGTAGCTAGTCTATCCAGTCCTGTTAGAATTCCGTAGGTTTCTATCCCTTCTCATTTTATATAGCTCGAACCAACCCAATCTCTCTTCATACGACAGTGCCACCATCCCAGGAATAAGTCTGGTGAATCTTTGCTTTATTCCCTCAATATCAAGAACATCCTTCCTCAGATAAGGAGACCAAAACTGTGCAGTTTTCATGGTATGATTTTACCATGGCCTGTATTAATGCAGCAAGGTAGCCTTGCTCCTGTACTAGCCAAATTAAAACTAATACTTTTATTCTTATGACTTATTGCAAATGAAATTTTCTATTTCCCTATTCCAGAGATAGACAAGGATGTGGACAAACATTAATGTGGGATAAGATTCAACCTTCCAAGTGCAGATAACCGGTGATTATTAGAAAATTTCCCTCTTCCCTAATGGCATTCCAGAGCTGCCCTTCTACACATGTAACTAAAAGGGTGTCAAGATGTGTTAGCTGCAGCCAAGCCTAGAAAACTGTCACAATGAGGTTATCTGTCCTGTATCCATTGGCTGCAATTGCTTACTTTGGTGTTGTGCAGGGTAATACTACCTGCAATTTCTCCTTCTGAAATTGTGTGACATTTCTGGAGCTGTACATGTGGATATCATGTAAAAAAAATCAAACCAGCTAATATTTGGTTTTACTCACAAAGGTGAAGAAGATAAATGTGAAAGATTCCAAAGAAAATATAATTCTTTGTTCTCTCTCCCACATACTAACAATTTTTAAAACAAAGACTTCTTGTGTTTCAGCACAGTGACTTTCAACATCTTAGGACATGTTAAAAATGCCTTGTAATCAATGAACTTGGCATTGTACTTTCAAAACAATTGTAATTGTACTTGAAGTAAGCAGCTAACATGCAAGAAACAAGATCCCAGAAACAGAAATATTGAAAAAACAAGATAATCGGCCTTGGTTGAGAGATGAGCACAGACAAGGACAATATCTTTGCACCTCTCAATGGCAGCAGTGAAACAACATTCAAGCTGCCACCATTGTTTGTGTGAGAGTCAAAGGTAAGCATCAACAGTTTTTCAGTTCATCCTTACAGCTACCACAAGTTTCTTTCCGTCTGATCATTGTAAACTACAATTAAAGGTGTCGCTTGATTTCTCTCTTCTATTATACAAGGCTACTGAGGTTGCTAACTGTACTTTCGCTGCAACCACAGCTGAGATCAGCTCCCTTAACAAAGATTAAAATCCAGCTTTGGATAATCACCAGTATGATCCTCCATGAATGATACGCAAGGCAAAGCACAAAGCTGTCTCTCAAGTTGGTTCAGACACATTCTTTCAACACACAGTATGTAAATAAAACAACAGAATAATGCAATAGGACTAGAACAAGTGAAGAACATACCCACTGGAGATGGAATCTGCATCCTCAATGCTGGTGATGGGAGAGGGAGCTGAATACTCTCCTTGCTTGTCTGGCAGTGGATGGCTGTCTGTGCTAGATTGCAACAGACCACATCTGTGAAAATAAAAGCCAACTCTTACACCAAATTCTACAATTATCTTTCGTAAAAACAGAACAGATTGGAAATACTCAGCTGATCTAATCACATCTGTGTTAAGTACACAGAGCATAGAACAGCACAGCACAGAAACAGGCCCTTTGGCCCACTATGTCTGCACTGACCATGGTGCCAATCCAAACAATTCCCATCTGTCTGCACCTGGTCTGTAACCCTTTATTCCCTGCCAGTTCATTTGTCTGTCCAAATGCCTCTTAAACATTGCTATTGTCTCTGCTTCTACCAGTTCTCCAGGCACCTACCACCCTCTGCATAAAAAAAACTTGCCTTGCACATCTCCTTTAAATTTCTCTCTCTCACTTTAAAACTATGCCCTCTAGTATTTGACAGAGTTATAGAGCATGGAAACAGGCCCTTCAGCCCAACTCATCTATGCCATCTAAGCTGCCAACCTGAATAATTCCCATTTGCCTGGGTTTGACTGGTCCCTTTAAACCTTTCCTATCTATGCACCTGTCTGAATGTCTTTTAAAACAATTGTACCCACCTCTCACACTTCCTCTGGCAGCTCGTTCCCCATACCCACCACCATGTGTGAAAGTTGTCCTGCAAGTCCCCTTTAAATCTTTCCCTCTCCACTTAAGTCTATGCCCTCCCCTCTCCTGGGAAAAAGACCATGACCATTCACCTCATCTATGCCCCTGATGAGGTTATAGAAACATAGAAAACCTACAGCACAATACAAGCCCTTCGGCCCACAAGGTTGCACCGAACATGTCCCTACCCTAGAAATTACTAGGCTTACCCATAGCCCTCTATTTTTCTCAGCTCCATGTACCTATCCAACAGTCTCTTAAACGACCCTATCATATTCGCCTCCACCACCGTTGCCGGCAGCCCATTCCACGCACTCAACACTCTCTGAGTAAAAAACTTACCCCTGACATCTCCTCTGTACCTACTCCCCAGCACCTTAAACCTGTGTCCTCTTGTGGCAACCATTTCAGCCCTGGGAAAAAGCCTCTGACTATCCACACGATCAATGCCTCTATCATCTTATATATCTCTATAAGGTCCCCCCTCATCCTCCATCGCTCCAAGGAGAAAAGGCCGAGTTCACTCAACCTGTTTTCATAAGGCATGCTCCCCAAACCAGGCAACATCCTTGTAAATCTCTTTCTGCACCCTTTCTATGGCTTCCACATCCTTCCTGTAGTGAGGTGACCAGAACTGAGCACAGTACTCCAAATGGGGTCTGACCAGGGTCCTATATAGCTACAACATTACCTCTCAGCTCCCAAGTTCAATTCCATGACTGATGAAAGACAATACACCATATGCCTTCTGAACCACAGAGTCAACCTGTGTAGCTGCTTTGAGCGTCCTATGGACTCAGACCCCAAGATCCCTCTGATCCTCCACACTGCCAAGAGTCCCACCATTAATACTATATTCTGCCATCATATTTGACCTACCAAAATGAACCACTTCACACTTCATTACATACCTCTTAAAGTCACCCCTTTGTCTCCTACACTTTAGGGACATTTCCAATCTGGGAAGAAGATTTTTTCTAAGCTTTCCTTTATACACTTCCATCAGGTTGCCCCTCAGCCTCCGATGCTCTAGCTAAAACAATCCAAGTTTGCCCAACCTCTCCTTTTTGCTAAAATACTTCGATCCAGGCAACATCCTCGTGAATCTCTTCTACACCCTCTCCAAAGCCTCCACATTATTCCTGAAATGCAGCGACCAGAACTGCATACAATACTCCAAATGTGGCCTAACCAAAGTTTTATACAGCTGCAACATGACTTCCTGACTTTTATATTCAACACCCTGATTGATGAAGGCAAGTATATTATAAGCCTTCTTTACCACCCAAAATATTTGTGTTATTAGTTTCAAGGAGCTATGGACATGTAGCCCAAGATCCCTCTGTACATCAATGCTCTGAACGTTCCTGTTATTTTAAGCTATTACAGCGCTAGCGACCTGGGTTCAATTTCAGCCACCGTCTGTAAGGAGTTCGTATGTTCTCCCCATATCTGCGTGGGTTTCCTCCGGGTGCTCCGGTTTCCTCCCACATTCCAAAGATGTATGGGTTAGGAAGTTATGGGCATGCTATTATTGGCGCCAGAAGCATGGCAACACCTGTGGGCTACCCCAGAACATTCTACACAAAAGATGCATTCCACTGTGTGTTTCAATGTACATGTGACTAATAAAGATACCTTATCTTTCCTTTTACGTTTGACCTCCCAAAGTGCAACACCTCACACTTGTGCAGATTAAACTCCATCTGCTACCTTCCTGCCTACAATTCCAACTGGTCTACATCCTGCTGAGTCCTTTGACAACTTTCCTCATTATCCACAACTCCAATTTTTGTGCTGTCTGCAAACTAACTAATCAGCCTGCTTACACTTTTGTCCAAATCATTTATATGTATCACAAACAGAGGTTGCACCACTAATCCTTGCAGAACACCACTGTTCCAGTCAGAATAACACCCCTCCACCACTACCCTGTGTCTTTTATGGCCAAGACAATTTTGAATCCAATCCACCAAGTCTCCGTGTGCCTTAATGTTCTAGATCAGCCTACCATGAGGGAACTGGTAGAACTGAAGTCCATTTAGCAACATCCACCACCATGTCCTCATCAATCATATTCATTACCTCCCAAAATGCAGTCAAATTTGTAAGATGTGACCTCCCCTGCTCAAAGCCATGTTATCCCTAATATGTATCTATGTGTTTCCAGATGTGAGGAGATCCTACTCCTAACATTCTTATCCAATAATTTCCATACCACTAACGTGAGGCTCAACGGCCTATAATTTCCTGGTTTGCTCTATTGCCCTTCTTATTAAAGGAACAACATTTGCTATTCTCCAGTCCTCTGGGACGTCCCCTGTGATTAAAGAAGATACAAAGATCTCTGTTAAGGCCCCAGCAATCTTCTCTCATACCTCTCTCAATAATCTGGGATAGATTCCATCAAGCCCTGAGTACTTAACCACCATAATGTTCTTCAAGGGCCCCAACACCACCTCCTTCTTGAGATCAACTTGTCTGAGAATATCAGCATACCCCTCATTGATCTCACTTTCCTCCATGTCCTTCCCTTGATGCAAAGTACTCATTTAGTATCTCACCCACTTCCTTTGGCTCCAGGCATAAATTCCCTCCTTTATCTGTGAGTGGTCCTATCCTCTCACTACTTCCCCTCTTGTATTTTTAAAATGCCTCGGGGTTCCCTTTAATCCTACTTGCCAAAGATATTTCATGGCCCCTTTTAGCCCTTTTGATTCCCCATTTCTCTCTTGCTATATTTCTCAAAGGCCCTGTCTGATTTTAGCTATCTAAACATTGCAAACGTTTCTTTTCCTTCTTGACTAGATTTGCAACATTTCTCATCATCCAATGTTGCTGAACCTTGCCATCCTTGTTGGAACATGTTGGTGCTGAATTCTGACCAGTTAACCTTTAAACGACTCTCACATGACAGATGTGGACTTACCTGATAACAGCTGCTCCCAATCTACTCTCCCCAACTCCTGTCTAATACTGTTGCATTTAGACATCCTCTAACTTAGCACTTTCTCCCAAGGTCCAATTTATCCTTAACTATCTGAAAACTTACAGAGTTATGATTACTGCTCCCAGAATGCTCTCCCACTGAAACTCCAATCACCTGGCCAAGTTCATTTCCCAATACAAGGTCAAGTATGCCCCCTTCCTTGTTTGAATTATCTACACATAAGAAGTCCAGGTATGACCTCCAGAAGGCCATTGTGAGCACCAAGAGGCAATTTTGGACTAAACTGGGATCATGGATGGACACTCAACATCTGTGGCAGGGCTTGCACAATATTACTCCCTACAAGGTGAGATCGATTAGTGTAAGTGGCAACAACCCATCACTCCCGGTTGAGCTCAATGCCTTTTATGCATGCTTTGATAGGGAGCACTATGACATACCCGCATGAACCCCCACATCTCCAGATGACCCTGTAATCTCAGTCTCTGATGCCAACGTCTGGGCATCCTTCAAGAGGGTGAACCCATGAAAGGCATCTGGTCCTGACGGCTTACTTGGCCAAGTACTAAAGACCTGTGCAGACCAACTGGCTGGAGTATTTACCGACATATTCAATCTCTCGCTTCTGTGGTCTGAAGTTCCCACCTGCTTTCTAAAGGCATCTATTGTACCAGTGCCCAAGAAGAGCATGGCAACCTGCCTCATTGACTACAATGTTAGTGTTACCAGACACTAACATTATGATTAATGTTAGTGTCTGGTAACACTAACATTAATCATAATGAAGTGCTGAGTGTTGGTTCACGTAATGAAGTGTTGGTTTTGGATCGAATCAACTCCTGCCTCAGAGATGACCTGAATCCACTCCAGTTTGCCTACTGCCACAACAGGTCAACAGCAGATGGCATTTCTCTGGCTCTTCACTCTGATCTAGACAACAGGGGCACATATGTCAGGCTGCTGCTCATTGACTACAGATCAGTGTTCAACATGATCATCCCGCTCAATCTCATCATCAATCTTCAAGACCTGGGCCTCTATACCTGCCTCTGCAATAGTATCCTCGACTTCCTCATTGGCAAACCTCAGTGAGGATTGGTAACATCTCCTCCTCGCTGATCATCAACACAGGTGCACCTCAAGGCTGCGTGCTTAGCCCCTTGCTCTACTCTCTGTACACACGACTGTGCGGCTAAACACAGCTCCAATGATTATATACAAATTCACTGACAACACCTGGTTGAGTAGTGCCACAGCAACATCCATTATTCAAGAAGGGAAACACGGATAATCCTGGAAACTATAGACCTGTGATCCTCACGTGTGGTAGGGAAGCTATTGGAGAGGATTCTTAGGGATAGGATTTATGAGCATTTGGAAAACCATGGCCTAATTAGAGATAGTCAACATGGCTTTGTGCAGGGCAACTTGTGCCTTACTAACTGGATTAACATTTTCGAGGAGGTGACAAAGGTGATTGGTGAAGCTGGAGCTGTGGATGTTGTCCACATGGATTTTAGTAAGGTGTTTGACAAGGTCCCTCATGGTAGGCTCATCCAGAAGATTAAGATGTATGGGATCCATGGTGACTTGGCTGTTTGGATGCAGAGTTGGTTTGCCCACAGAAGACAGGGTAGTTGTTGAAGGGACTTATTCTGACTGGAGGTTCGTGACTAGTGCTGCCTGCCAGGGATCTGTACTGGGACGTCTGCTGTTTGTGATATATATAAATGACCTGGATGAAAATGTGGATGGGTGATTTCAGATAAAGGAGGAGGTTGTTAGGTTTCTCAGAGAACATTAAAGTGGATAAGTCCCTGGGGCCTGAAGGGATACACCCCAGGTTATTGAGAGAGGTGAGAGATGAGATTTCAGGGGCCTCTCTAGCCACACACTCCCTGACCTACCCCTGTCTATCCTGTCACTTGAACCTTTGCTTCAATGTTCTCACCTATTGCGCTACTACTTTGGGTCCCACTCCCTTGCCAGACTCGTTTAAACCTCCCCGAGTATTCTGGCAAATCTCCCCACCAGGATATTGGTCACCTTCCAGTTCAGGTGCAACCCATTCCTCTTGTACAGGTCACCTCTTGCTGTCATTGAGTCATAAAGCACAGAAACAGGCCCTTTGGCCCAACTGGTCCATGCCGATCAAGATTCCCATCTAACCTAGTTACATTTGTCCTCGTTTGGCCCATATCCCTCCAAACCTTTGCTCTCCATGTACCTGTCCAAGTACCTTTTAAATGTTATTAATCCTGATACCACCTTCACTGCCAACGACACCACCTATTTTGGTGTCATCTACAAACTTACAAACCATACCTTGTACATTCTCATCCAAATCATCGACATAGATGACAAATAGCAATGGGCCCAGCACCGAGCCATGGGGACACCACTAGTCACGGGCCTCCAGTCCAATAAACAACCTTCCACCATCAACCTCTGCTTCCTACCATCAAGCCAATTGTGTATCCAATTAGCAAACTGTCCCTGGATCCCATGCAATCTAACTTTCCAGAGCAGCCGACCACGCAGAGCCTTATCAAAGGCATTACTGAAGTCCATTTAGACCACCTCCACCGTCCTGCTCTTATTGATCTTCCTGGTTATTTCTTCAAAAAACTCAATCAAATTTGTTTGACATGATCTCCCACGCACAAAGACGTGCAGGCTATCCCTAATCAAACCCCATCTTTCCAAATGCTTGTATATCTTATCCCTCAGAATCCCCTCGAGCAACTTACTGACCACAGATCAACATCTATCTTACTGACTTACTGGTCTACAGTTCCCAGGTTTTTCTTTGCAGCCCTTAAATAAAGGCACAACATTAGCCACCCTCCAGTCTTCTGGCACTTCACACATCACTAACGATGATGCATATATCTCAGCCAGGGCTCCCGCAATGTCTTCTCTAACTTCACACAGTGTTCTTGAATATACCTGATCAGGCCTTGGAAATTTATCTACCTTCAAACGTTTCAAGACATCCAGCACCTCCTCTGCTGTGATGCAGACTATCCAAGACCTTCCCATTAACTATCTCAAAGTCCGAAGTCTTCATGTCCTTCTCCAAGGTAAAAACAGAGGAGAAATATTCATTGAGGACCTCGCCCATCTCCTGTGGCTCCACACAAAGATGTCCACTTTGGTCTCTGAGGGGCCCTATTCTCTCTCTAGTTACTCTTTTTCCCCTCAAGGTACTTATAAAATTTCTTTGGATTCTCCTTAATCTTCTCTGCCAGAGCTAGCTCATACCCTCTTTTTGCCCTTCTGATATCTTTAAGTATATTCCTGCAACCCCTATAGTGTTATAGAGTCATAGAGCAATACAGCACAGATACAGGCCCTTCGGCCCAACGAGTCCATGCCAACTATGGTGCCCACCAGCTAGTCCCAATTTCCTGCACTCGGCCCATATCCCTCTAAGCCCTGCCCCTCCATGTACCTATCGCAGTGCTGCTTAAATGATACCATTGTACCTGCCTCAACCACTTCCTCTAGCAGCTTGTTCCATATATTCACCACCCGCTGCATGAAAAAGTTGCCCTTTTAAATCTTTCCCCTTTCATCCTAAACTTACGGCCTCTAGTTTTGGACTCCCCTAACCTGGGGGAAAGACTGTTACCATCCACCTTACCTATGCCTCTCAATTTTAAACACTTCTATAAGGTCGCCCCCTCATTCTCCTATGTTCCAAGGAATAAAGACCCAGCCTGGCCAACGTCTCCCTATAACTCAGGCCCTTGAGTCCTGGCAACATCCTAGTAAATCTTCTCTGCACTCTTTCCAGTTAAACTACTTCCTTTCCATAATAGGGCGACCAAAACCGTACATAGTACTCCAAGTGCAGCCTCACCAATGACTCATACAACTGCAATATAATGTCCCAACTCCTATACTCAATGCCCTGAATGATGAAGGCCAGCATGCTAAATGCCCTTTCACCACCCTGCCTACCTGTGACGTTGCTTTCAACAAGCTATGCACTTGTCCTAGGTCCCCCTGTTCCCTAGTGTCCTACCACTCAGACTATAAGTCCTACATGGTTTAATGTTCCCAAATGCATCATCTCACACTTTTCTGTATTGAAATTCATTTGCCACTCGTCGGCCCACTTCCCTAACTGATCAAGATCCCCGTGATCTACCTCCTTCACCATCAACAACACCTCCTAATTTTGTGTCATCCGCAAACTTACTAATCAAGCCTTGTGCACTTGCATCCACATCATTTACATAAATAATGAATAACAAGGATCCCAACACAGACCCCTGCGGCACACCATTAGTCACCGGCGTCCATTCCGAGAAACAACCTTCAACCACCACCCTCTGTTTCCTCCCTCTAAGCCAATTTTAAATCCACTGAACTAGCTCTCCGTGGATTCCATGGGACCTAACCTTCCAGACCAGCCTACAACACGGGACCTTGTCGAATGCCTTGCTAAAGTCCAAAGAGATAACATCCACTGCCCTTTTCTCATCTGTCCTTTTGGTTATCTCTTCAAAAACTCTAAAAGATTCACGAAGCACGACTTTCCACTCACAAAGCAATGCTGGCTCCTCCTAATCAGACTCCATCTATCCAAATGCTGGTAGATCCTGTCCCTCAGAATTCCCTCCAGTAACTTCCCACCACTGACGTCAGGCTGACTGGCCTGTAGCTCCCTGGATTATACTTGCTACCCTTCTTAGACAACGGAACAACATTACCGTCTTCGGGAACTTCAGCAGTAGCGAACGATGAAGCAAATATTTCTGCTAGGGTTTAGGGAACTGGTTGGGCTTCTCTTCAGCGAAATACAGGGCCCTCAGAACAATAGATTTATCAACTTTCAGGTTCTTACATCTCTTTCTTGACTAATACTAATCTACTTTCATTTGATTCTACAGTTTTGTATATCCTGTTTTTGAGAAGTTTTGAGGTGGGAAGCTGGGCAGGGTATCCAGGCAAATAGAGCATCAGATCTAATGCAGATCAGGTTGTACCTGATTAAATAGCAGAATGAATGGGGAGTCCGAGCATCCCCCCCCCCACTGACCCCCGGGGTGTGCCCCACCCCTCCCCCTCACTGACCCCCGGGGTGTGTGCCCCACCCCCCTCACTGACCCCCAGGGTGTGCCCCACCCCCCCTCACTGACCCCCAGGGTGTGTGCCCCACCCTCCCCCCACCCCCCTCACTGACCCCCGGGGTGTGCCCCACCCCTCCCCCTCACTGACCCCCGGGGTGTGCCCCACCCCTCCCCCTCAGACCCCCGGGGTGTGTGCCCCACCCCCCCTCACTGACCCCCGGGGTGTGTGCCCCACCCCCCCCACTGACCCCCGGGGTGTGTGCCCCACCCTCCCCCCACTGACCCCCGGGGTGTGTGCCCCACCCTCCCCCCACTGACCCCCGGGGGTGCCTCAGCTCCAGCCCGCCCGGAACAGGCCGCATGGGCCCGGCTGCAACCACTCACATTTCCAGCGTGTTACACACCGGCCTCCGATTGTATCTGCGAATCATGCCGCCGCCGCCGCCCTCTCCGGCCCGGTCACATCCTCTCCCCGGCCCCAAGTCCGGCGGCGTCTTCATAGGCCCCGTTACCACAACAACGCAGACCGCGCGGAGCCCGCTGGGAGATCACGTGACGACCCAGGTCCGACGGCGTCCCCCAGACACGGCCCGCCCGCCCGGCGCCTTGTGTCCAACTGCGTCACTTTGTAGCCCGTGGTTTCACCGGGCCGGTGGGGGGGGGGGGGTGGGGGGGGGGGGTGGGGGGGGGGGGGGGGGGGTGGGGGGGGTGGGGGGGGTGGGGGGGGGGTGGGGGGGGGTGGGGGGGGTGGGGGGGGGGGGGGGGGGGGGGGTGGGGGGGGGGGGGGGGGTGGGGGGGGGGGGTGGGGGGGGGGGGGGGGGGGGGGGGGGGGGGGGGGTGGGGGGGGGGGGTGGGGGGGGGTGGGTGGGGGGGTGGGGGGGGGGGGGTGGGTGGGGGGGGGTGGGGGGGGGGGGGGTGGGGGGGGGGTGGGGGGGGTGGGGGGGGTGGGGGGGGGTGGGGGGGGGGGGGGGGGTGGTGGGGGGGGGGTGGGGGTGGGGGGTGGGGGGGGGGGGGGGGGGTGGGGGGGGGGGGGGTGGGGGGTGGGACCCCGGGGGAGTCTGTATCCGTTTATGTTTTCCCTGTTCAGGTGCCCATCTAAATGTCTCTTCAGTGCAGTAATTGTATCAGGTTCCACCATCACCTCAGGCAGTGAGTTCCAGACATGGCAGAGTTTTGCTGGGGTTACGCCTCAGTTTATGAAGGCAAATATGCCATATGCCTTCTTCACCGCCCAATGTACCTGTGTTGCTGGTTTCAGAGAATTATGGACTTCAACCCCAAGATTGCCCAGTTTATCAACGTTCCTCAGTGCCCTACCGTTTATACATCCCACTCCAATTTGACTTTGCAAAATGCATCACCTTGCATCCCAACATCACTCGTCGGGATTAAATTCCCTCCAATCTGTATCTTGCTGTAGCTGTAGACAACCTACATTCCCATCCAAGTCAGTGATGTCTATCACAAGCAATGAGGGTCACAGCACCGATCCCCGCAGTACACAGACTTCCAAACAGAAAAGCATTGCCTCATATCACCAAGCCAATTCTGGATCCAATTATCCAGCTGCATTGGATTCCATGCGTCTTAACCGTTTGGACCAGCCTACCATGTGGGACCTTGTCTAATGCCTTACTGCAGTCATATAGACACCTACCACCCTGCCTTCATCAATCTTATTAGTTACTACTCAATTAAATTAGTGAGATAGGACAAGGCCACGCTCAGCTGTTACCTTTCCAAATGGACATAAATTCTATTGCAATTTTCTCCAATAATTTCCCAACCACTGAAGTAAGGATCAGCCAGCCTGCAGTTACCTGCAGTTATCTCTGGTGCCCGTCTTAAATTAAAAAAACAATGTTAGCTATCCTCCAGGTGATAAACAAAGATGGAAAAATCCATCAGAGCCCCAACAATCTCCTCTCTTGCTCCCATAGCATTCTGGGATAGATATCATCCAGCCCTCAGGATTTTTCACCCCCCATGAATTCCACGGCATCTAACACCTTGCCCTTCTAAATACTGACCTGCTCCAGACTATAAACATACCCCTAGTAAATCCTGAATGCACCATCTTCCATGTCATTCTCCTTGGTGAATACAGATGGGAAGTATCCATTTAGGACCTTGCCCACAACCTCTGGCTCCACATATAGATTACTACTTTGTCCCTGCTTAAGTTCTCTCCTACACTTGCTATATTCATGAGACTTCCTTGATCCCAGTTGCCTATCCCTGTCACATGCTTCCTTTGTTTTATTGATCACACCTTCAATAAGTTTTGTCACCAAACGTTTCCTAATCTTACCATCTTTGCCTTTCACCCTTACTGGAAATATGCTGGCCCTGAACCGGCTAAAGTTTTAAAAGATTCCCACTTTTCAGATGTCACATAACCTGCAAGCATTTGCTCCCAATCTACTTTTGCCAGATCCACTCTTGCGCAATTGAAATCAGCCTTGCCCCAATTTAGGACCTTAGCTTGACCAACCTTATCTCTTTCTATGATCACCTTGAAACTTCAAAAATTATGGTCACTGTTCTCAAAAGGTTCCTCCATATACACTTTCACTACCTGCCTTGTTTCATTTCCCATCTCCAGTAGGACTATCTAAAAAATCTCTCTTGGATGCACTTAAATTACACCCCATTGAAGCCCCATGTACTAAAGCAATCTGCGTCAACAGTGCACAGAACAGTACAGCACAGGAACAGGTCCTTTGGCCCACAATGTGCCAAGCATGATGCCAAGCTAAATTAATCCATATCCTTCCATTCCCTGCATACAGCAGTTAGCAGTTAATTCTGGCTGCTCTCTGTAAGGAGTTGGTACGTTCTCCCCATGTCTGAGTGGGTTTTCTCTTAGTGCTCCAGTTTCCTCCCACATTCCAAAGACGTATGGGTTAGGAAGTTGTGGGCATGCTATGTTGGCGCCAGAAGTGTGGCGACACTTGCGGGCTGCCCCCAGAACATTCTATGCAAAAGACGCATTTCACTGTGTGTTTCAATGTACACGTGACTAATAAAGATATCTCATCTTTTATGTGACCGTCAGATATAGGAGCAGAATCATGGCTGATATTTTTCAACCCCCTTGTCCCGCCTTCTCCCCGTAAACCTTAACACTATTACCAGTCAAGAATCTATCAATCTCTGCCTTAAATACACCCAATAACTTGGCCTCCACAGCCCACCGTGGCAACGAATTCCACAGATTCACCACCCTCTGGCTGAAAAACAACTTCTTTCTTTTTCAATCTTTTTATTAGTTTTCAAATTAATACAGATTAATATAGAACATCAGTGTTTGTACATGTAATACAAAGAGATCAGGAGAACTATCATGGCATAGATATAAAGAACAATAAAATATAAAAAAATCTGTAGATCCCACGATCTCTTAGTAAATGAATATAATATAAAAGAAAGAAAAAGATTTACTATATATATAAAAGAAAAGTAAAAGAAAATCCCCAAGTGAATAAGAAAAATTACAAATAATATATCAAACCAAACTAAACTAAACAGAAAAATTTCAAAAAAAGAAAAAAAAGACTGGACTGAAATTTCTCAGTAGAAACAGAACAATATTATGTCGTCAACTCTGTTCCTCCAAGTCGGAAAGTTATTGAAAGGGGATCTACATCATGTGAAAATATTGATTAAATGGACTCCAAATATCTTCAAACTTAAGCCAAGGATCGACAGTACTGCTCCTAATTTTTTCCAAGTTTAAACATGACATAGTTTGAGAAAAAAACAACTTCTTCATCTTGGTTTTAAAGGGACACCCCTTTATTCCAAGGCTGTGCCCTCGGATCTTAAACTATCCTACTAATGGTAATATCCTCTCTCCATCCACTCTATCCAGGCCTTTCATTAAGATCCCCCTGATCTTTCTGAACTCCATTGAGTACAGGCCCAGAGACATCAAACGCTCCTCATATATTAAGCCTTTCATTCCCAGGATCATTCTTGTAAACCTTGTCTGGACCTTCTCGAGGGCCAGCACATCCTTCCTTAGATATGGGGCCCAAAATTGCTCACAATACTCCAAATGTAGTCTGACCAATGCCTTATAAAACCTCAGTAGTAAATATTTGCTTTTATATTCTAGTCCTCTCAACATGAATGCTAACGTGGATTTGTCACCTTTACTACCGACTCAACCTGCAAATTAACCTTAAGGGAATTCTAAATTAGGACTCCCAAGTCCCTTTGCACATCCGATTTCTGAACCTCCTTCCCATTCAGAAAATAATCAACACCTTTATTCTTCCTTTCAAAGTGCATAACCACACACTTCCCTGCACTGTATTTTATCTGCCACTTCTTTGCCCATTCTCCCAACCTGTCCAAGTCCTTCTGCAACTCCCTGCCTCCACAACACTGCATGTCCCTCCACCTATCTTGGTATCATTTGCAAACTTGACCACAATGCCATCAGTTCCTTCATCCAGATCATTAATGTATAAAGTGAGAAGTTGTGGTCTCAACACTGGCCCCTGTGGAACTCCACTGGTCACTGGCAGCCATCCTGAGAAGGACCCCTTTATGTCCACTCCCTGACTTCTGCCAGTCAGCCAATCTTCTATCCGTGCTAGTACCTCCAACACCATGTGCCTATCTAAAAGCCTGTTGAACACCACTATGGTACAACTCCTGGCAGTGTGTTCCAGGCACCCACCACTGTGTAAAATGCTTGCCCTGCACATCCTCTTTGAACATTCCCCTTCTCTCCTTAAATGCATGCCCTCTAGTATTAAACATTTTGACCCTGGGAAAAAGATATTGGCTGTCTACTCTATGCCTCTCATAATTTTATGAACTTCTATGAGCTCTCCCTTCAGTCTTTGACACTCCAGAGAAAACAATGCAAGTTTGTCCAACCTCTCCTTACAGCATCCCAGTAAACCTCTTTTGAACCCTCTGTTAAGCCTCCGTAGCCTTCTTGCAATGGGGCAGCTGCTATAATGTCTCCTGTAATGTCTCTGTCTGCTCTATCAGAGATGTGAGAGACTGCTGTGAACTGTTTCGGAGACATAACTCACCCCCTGCTCTCTGGACACGATGCTCCAGCCAAGGGTTTCACCATATATCGGGCAGCAGCATCAGGTAAAGGCAGAGGCAGCAGCGTTTGGTTCTTGATTAACGTGTTGTGGTGCTCAGACGTGGCGATTCTTTCTCAATCCTCCCCTGACCTCGAACATCTGGTGGTCAAGTACCATCCATACGATCTGCCGAGGGAGCTCTCTGCCATTATCCTGGTTGCTGCATATATCCCACTCCAGGCAGATGTCAAGCTGGCACTGGAGAATTGAGCGCCATGATTAACAGGCATGAAATGGTGCACCCCTATCCCTTCCCCATCATCGTGGGGGATTTCAACCTTGAATAAGCCCCTGCTGAACTACTACCAGTATGTCACCTGTAACACCAGAGGACCCAACACACTCCAGCACTGTTATACCACTATCAGGTGTGCCCACCGAGCCATTGTGCACCCGCACTTTAGGATATCTGACAACTTGGCCGTGCTTCTACCTCCTGCGTACAGGCAGAGATTGAAGAGTGCAGCACCAGTGGAAAGGACCATGAAGGTATGGTTAAGGGAGGCGGAGGAGCCAATACAGGACTGCTCTGAATTGGTGGACTGCACCATATTCAGGGATTCATCAATGGATCTGATGAAGGAATACACCACAGTCATCACCGACTTCATCAGGACCTGCACAGACACGTGTACCCACAAAAACATATCGGGTCTTCCGCAAGAGTGAAAAGGCAATTCTGGACAAAGCTGGAGACACAAGCAGATGCTCGACAGCTGTGGCAGGGCTTGCACACTATGACCCTACAGGTGAGAACGAAGAGCATAAACGGCAATGACGTATCACTCCCTGATGAGCTTAATGCCTTTTGTGCCGGCTTTGAGAGGGAGAACAATGACACCTGCACGGGTCCCCACAGCACCTGATGACCCCGTCATCTCAGTCTCAGGCCGATGTCAGAACATCCTTCAGGAGGGTGAACCCTCACAAGGTGTCAGGCCCAATGGTGTACTGGTCAAGTGCTAAAAACCTGCACTGACCAACTGGTTGGAGTGTTCAGAGACATCTTAAACCTCTCACTTCTGGGATCTGAGGCTCCCACCTGCTTCAAGATGGCCTCAATTGTACAGGTGCTCATGAAGAGTGAGGTGACCTGCCTAGACATTCAGCATTCAACATCCAACATCATCATCCCCTCAAAGCTTCAAGACCTGGGTCTCTGTATCTCCCTCTGCAATTGGATTCTCGACTTCCTCACTGGGAGACCACAATCAATGCAGATCAGAAACCTCATTTCCATCAGCACAGGCACACCTCAGGGCTGCGTGCTTAGCCCTCTGCTTTCCTCTCTGTACACTCTGACTGTGGCTCAGTGTAGCTCCAGTGCCACCTACAGATTTGCAAATACCACTGTTAACAAAATCACAGATGGCGTATAGGAGTGAGTGGTGTTTTAACAACCTCGCACTCAACGTTAGCAAAACCAAGGAACTGATTGTGGACTTTAGGAAGGGGAAGTCAGGTGAACTGGCACCAGTCCCCATTGAGGGGTCTACAGTGGAAAGGATGAGCAGCTTCAAGTTCCTGGGGGTCAACATCTCTGTGGGTCTATCCTGGACCCAGCACACAGATGCAACCATGAAGGTGGTGAACCAGCATCTCTACTTTCTTAGTTTAAGGAGATTGGACATGTCATCGAAGACTCTGATAAACTTCTACACTTGTACAGTGGAGAGCATTCTGACTGGTTGCATCACGGCCTGGTGTGGAAACTCCAGTGCACAAGAACGCATCACGGGTACAGCTGTCCCCACCATTGAGGACATCTACAAGAGGTGATGTCTTAGGAAGGCAACATCCATTATCAAGGACCCCCATCATCTGGGCCATGCCCTCTTCTCATTGCTGCCATCGGGCAGGAGGTACAGGAGCCTGAAGACCCAACCTCAAGGTTCAACAACAGCATCTTCCCCTCTGCCGTCAGGTTCTTGAACCGACCTGGCAAACCCTAATTCTATCTCGGGTTATATTTCCCTCAACTTGCACTAACGTCATTATTTTATCTTTGGTTTATTGTATTGTGTAAGATATGTATAATTTATGTTAATTTGTTTATGTAATTTGTTTGTCATGTACTGTGCTGCTGCTGCAAGAAACTAATTTTCACAGCATTTATACCAATAAACTTAAACTGCACACAATACTCCAAGTGCTGCCTAACCAAAGTTTAATACAACTGCAACATGGCTTCCTTACTCTTATACTCTATGTCCCAAGCCAAGAAGGCAATCATGCCAATAAGCCTTCTTTACCACTCTCTCCTTGGTTTGCCAGTTTCAGGGAGAATATGAACCCCAAGATCCCTCTGTACATCAGTGCTGTTAAGGGACCTGCCATGTGACCTCCCAAAGTGCAACACCTCACACTTGCACCAGTTAAACTCCAGCTGCTGTTTCCGCACCCACAATTCCTACTGGTCTACATCCTGCCGAATCCTTTGGTGACTTTCTTCACTGTCCACAACTCCACCAATTTTTGTGTCGTCTGCAAACTTACTAATCAGCCCCCATCTATATCTCCGTCCAAGTCATTCATATCCACCACAATCAACACTGGGAAACTTAAAATCCCCTATTACTATAACCCTATTTGCTCTTCCATCTTTCTGCAATTTGCTGTTGTTCTAATTCCCACTGACTACTGGGAAGTCTTTAGTATAACCCCAAAGTGAACGCCTCTCTTTTATTCCTAAATTTGATCCATATGGCCTTATTGGGCAATCCCTCCAGGATACCCTCTCTACGCACTGCTGTGATCCTCTCCCTAATTAGCAGTGCAAACCCCCCACCTTCCCCTTTTGTATTAATGTTACATCTGAAGCTTCTATACCTCAGAATATTAAGTTCGTGATCCAAACAAGGAAGACTTTTTTTTAAAAAAGATCTGGTCACGTATGATACTTAGTGATCATACAGTAATGGATGTTCTGGAATAAATTGATCATAACAAAATATGTCCTGCCATATCTGTCCCATCACCCACAGCTGCCACTTTGCTTTTCTTATTAGTTCTGTTTTGGGGTACATGTACTCCAAGGCTTATTAACCCAACTCAGATGTAGATTATGCCCATTCCACTGATTCTTGTTGATTCAGTTCTGATGCAGGTTATACCAGCCCTGGTGCTTGCTATCAATTTAGCTTCTTGGAGAGGATGGCAATCAGATCGGCGAAGATTTAGTTTGAGACATTTACATCATCGTCAAGAAACAGAACTAATACTGAAATCAGGAATTTGCTTTACCCAGCACAAGATATTTCAGTGCATATGCTCTTCCCAATGAGTGGGCTCAACCCTGGCAGTTTTTCTAAGGCTGACTCCATGGAAAGGCGTTTGGACTGCCCAATTCAAAAAACCTGTCCCCATGTCTCACAGCTTCCAGCTGCAACTGGACAGGCACCAATTCCACAGTCTCAGCTTTAATAACACAAAGGCAATTTTACTGTTTTTCTAAGAACATTTTATATAGGGCAGGGAATATTTAACTGTGGATTACATTTTTTTTAAAATCATGTTTCCTTTTTGTCCCAGGATCCAGATCTTCATAAACTCATATTGTGGATGGCACTTCCCAAAATATGTGCAAAGTTGAACAACGATCTCTGATGGGAATACGAAGGATGTTTTGCAGCTTCAATTTCCTGCAGACATCAGTTCCTGCAAGTGACCCAGTAGGGCATGGTACTTCAGTCTTCTTCAGGTCCCTTAAGGCTAGATTTCATCTTGCGCTTCTCCTTCTGACCCAGCACTCGATAGATTTTCTTTCGAGCTTCTTTTTGCCTCTTAATCTTATCCTCTTGCTCTTTCTGTTTCTGTGCGAGGAACTCCTTGTGCTGTAGCTGTTCTTTTTTGTTCTGCTTCTGTGCTTTGTGTTTGTTAACTGTGCTCAGAGCAGACATCAGGGCTGAGATCTGTGGATAAAAACATTTTTAACATAAGAAGGTAGATAGTTGACAGCAAACAAGATCAAAGATAATTACAATGGAAACACCAAGATCCAGCTGTCCTTTGGCTGCTACTTTCTCTCTGCTCTTTGGAACCTTTCACCTGTGCGAACAGTTTCAGGTGGCGATTTAAACACAGCAGCATTTAAAGACAGTTCTGCTGAAATGCATGTTCATTGTGACAGATCTTCTTACAGGGTTACTGGATAACGACCAGAGGAGGAGCCGGACAATTTTTGGAACTCAGAATTTCGGCTGTGGGTTAATTAATAGAATTAGAATCAGGAGAGTTGATCTTAATATACTTGCTGTGCAAGTGAGGCTTCACAGTGTGGCAAGGATATTATGGTAGGGAGTAACAAATGCTCTGAAAAGACACTCAGTGTAAGGACAGGGCATCCCTCTGGAAAAGCTACGTGAGCTGGAAGAGAGAGGAGGACAGGGAGGCCACATGGCTGACACATCCAGACATTCAAAGAAGAAATTTTATTGTTACAGAATTTTCATCGGTTTAGATAGCTGTACAAACAAGAAATGCATGGATACCTCAGCAATATCAGAAATAAAGAAAAGCATGACCCACCATCTAACTTTGCGGAGGGTGGGGACAAAGCATTTGGCACCTCTGTTGACGATCGGTTCACTAATAAGTTAAGTTAATTACGTGAATGACAGATGGGGAACACTTAACAACCACTCAGAATGGCCAGTGTGTGAGTGGGCAAAGGTGAGCTGCAGATGATGCAGCTTTCTTTAAGGTGGATCCAGTGCTAGTCTCAACACTCCAACCAGGACGATGATGACCACTACTGTGAGCAGTCAAAACACACAGCTGGTCATTAGCCACTCATTCTATATAATTGTTATCTGATATTAACCATAGCTGTCCCCTTTGTGAGCTAATAAACACCACTATTCCTGTCCAGGTAATCTGTGTTGTGAGGGATTTACATACTTCAATGTAATAAATTTTATCTGCCACTTGTCTGTCTAATCTGTCTTAGTCCTCTTACTGTCTAGAACCATGATCTTCACTATTCACCACACTTCTAAGTAATGTGGCATGAGAAACTTTTGGAATTTTCATTCTGCACATCCACATCAATAGACAACTCAGTGGCCTGGTGTTCACTGCTGGGGAGTCACTGTTGAGCAGAACCTGAAAAACCACAAGACTGCTTTGCCACATTTTTACCCACACTGGTTAGGATTTTTACTTTACACCCTCTATTCTGTTAAGCAGCCATTTGTCTAGGTTTCCTTATTTGCAAATCCATACAGATAACATCTACTGAATTCCCTTTAATCAACCATGCTGGCAATCCTTCGTCAACACAAGCATCTCTGGGTGCCTTATTATCTTTCCCTGCTGATTGTCTCTTAACACTAACCATGGGGGTTAAATCAAACAGCCAGCAGCTTCACAGATTTCCACAATTGTAATTCTCCAGTCCTCTGGCATTTGTATCAAGGAAGGATTGGAAGCCCTCCCATGGAAGACACTTCAAATTCTGGCCACTGAAAAATACTGCCATGTTGAAAGAAGACTGAAGGTACTCGGGACACCAAAACTAAGCTCATAGAAATCTTTTCCAGAGGAGCAATATTCCTAGACTGGATGCAGCATGGCAGAAAAAGTGCGGCACCTGATGCAATGGGGCAAAAGTCAGCTTTTAATTTAAAAAGAGCAACGAAATGATGTTAATGAGCTCTTACCTTCCTCTCGTGTGCACTTTTAATGACAGTGATGCGCTTCCTATCACGTGGTACTTTGGCAAGCTTTTCTTGATATTTGGGTTTGTTCTTGAAGGGCAAGGCTTTCTGCAGTACTTTGGGGATGTAGAGGGGGTTAAAATGCTTCATCCTTCTCTCAACGGGCTGCAAGGAAATGCACATAATTAGAAAAAAAGGCAAATACAGCGCGACACATCATTTAATATCTTTGGATTGTAGGGTCAGAACAAGTTACCTGGAATAAGCAGCACTGGCCAGCAGGTTGAAGTAATTAAACAGTGAAGATGTTTTACTATCAGTACTCAATGGCCAGAACTACCTGGAAAATGCAGCACTGGCCAGCAGGTAGAGGTAACCAAACAGTGAAGGCATTTTACTAACAGCACTCAATGCCCATAACTACCGATTCTTGACAGGTAGCATCTAACTCAAAATAAATGGAGCATATTTGACACACAGAAGGCAAGGTCCATTAATTGGCTCCTCACAAAACACAAACCCATTAGTCTCACGCCTCACCACTCTCTCCATAGCCCAGGGTAATTTTCTCCTTTAAACATTTGAGATTTATTGATTCTGTTTCAATCACCCTTTCAGGCAGCGTATTCCAGATCACAGGAACATGTGGCAAGAAATGCACTTCCTCACATCTCCTCTGGTGCTTTTGCCAATTATGATAACATCCAGCTCTCTGGTTACTCCCCACCTGCTGCTGGAAACTATTTCCTTATCTCTCCTAATCAAACCCTTCCCAATGCTGACTTGCCATATCAAATCACCCTAACCTTCCATACTTCAAGAACAGTACAGCACAGGAACAGGCCCTTCGGCCCACCATGTCAACGTTGCCACGATGTCAATCCATTTAATCCCACCTGCCTGCATGTGGTCCATATCCCTCCATTCCGCCTGTCTAAATGCCTCTTAAATGTTGCTATTGTATCTATTTCAACCACCTCCCCAGGCAGAACTTCCCGTGTTTAAAAAAAAACTTGTCTTGTAAATCTCCTTTAAACTTTACCTCTCTTTAAAGCTATGCCCTCTGGTATTTGACATTTCCACCCTGGGAATAAGATTCTGACTGTCTACCCTTTCTATGGCTCTCAATTTTATATACTTTAACAGGTCACCCCTCAGTCTCCAATGCTCCAGAGAAAACAATACAAGTCTGTCCAAACTTTCCTTATAGCTAATACTGTTTAATCCAAACATCCTGGTGAACCTCTTCAGCACGCTCTCCAAATGCCTCCACATCCTTCCTGTAAATGCTTAAGGGTGAATAACTCTAGCCTTTTGTCTTTACACCTAACAAAGCCCTTCAACAAAGGTACCACACAGGTATATTCCTTTTACACCTTTCTCCAAGGCCTTGCCATTCATCTCACAAGAAAATAGCAATAAGATCGTGCTGATCTTTCCAGACTCTTTTGTGTTATTTTACCGTAACCCTCAATCTTTCAAGTATTTATCTATCTCCACCTTAAATATCTTGAACATGACAATAAACTTGACTCTGATCCAATGATCTGGCCTCCACCACCCTCTGCGGCAAGTGGTTCATTATTGTCACGCGTACTGAGGTACAGTGAAAAACTTTGCTTTGCATGCCATCCATACAGATCATTTCATCACATTAGTAAATTGAGGTAGTACATGGGAAAACAATAACAGAATGCAGAATAGAGCATTACAGTTACACAGAAATAATAGTGCAGACGGACAATAAGGTGCAAGGGGCATGATGAGGTAGATTGTGAGGTCAAGAGTTCAGCTCATCATAGAAGGGGACTATTCAATAGTCTTATAACAGCGGGACAGAAGCTGTCCCTGAGCCTGGTGGTGTGTGCTTTCATGCTTTTGTATCTTCTGCCCAATGGGAGGTGAAGAGCGAATGTCCGGGGTAGAAAGGGTCTTTGATTACATTGGCTATTTTCCCCGAGGCAATAGGAAGTGTAGACAGAATCATAGTCGTACAGCACGGAAACGGGCCCTTTGGCCGTCCAAGACACCCATCTAAGCTAGTCCCATTTGCTTGCTGAACCTTTCCTATCTATGCACCTGTCCAAGGGTCTTTTAAATGCTGTTAATGTACCTGCCTCAACCACTTCCTCTGGCAGCTCGTTCCATATACTGACCACCCTCTGGACGGAAAAGTTGTCCCTCAGGTTCATATTAAATCTTTCCCCTCTCACCTTAAACCTGTGCTCTCTAGTTCTTGATTCCCCAACCCTGGAAAAAAGGCCGAGTGCATTCACTCTGTCTAAGCCCCTCATGATTTCATACACAGCCAACAGAGACCACAGACTGTGCTGCATTCACAACTCTCTGCAATTTCTTGTGGACTTGGGCACATCAGCTGCAATACCAAGCTGTGATGCATCCAGACAGGATGCCCTCTATGGTGTATCTATAAAAATTGGTGAGGGTCATTGCGGACATGCCGAATTTCCTTAGCCTTCTGAGGAAGTAGAGGCGCTGATGCATTTTCTTGGTCATAGCACCTATGTGGTTGGATCTATTGGTGGTATTTACACTTAAGAAACCTGAATCCACCTCAGCACCATTGATACATACAGGGGTCTGTACTCCGCCCTGCTTCCTGAAGTCAATGACCAGCTCTTTTGTTTTGCTGACATTGAGGGAAAGGTGGTTGTCTAGACACCATGCCACTAAGGCTCTCTATCTCCTTCCTGTACTCTGTCCTGTCACTTTTTGAGATCCGGCCCGCTATATTCGTGTCATCTGCAAACTTGTAGATGGAGTTAGAGTGAAATCTGGCCACACAGTTGAGTGTATAGGGAGTAACATAGGGGGCTGAGGACGCAGCCCTGTGCGGCACAGGTTTGAGGATAATTATGGCAGGCGTGTCATAAATTGCAAAAGCTCAGCCACTCTGATCATTAAGGAACTGACGGTTGAGGTAAATGCGGAATGACACCATCAGGAATTTGGAGGAGTTAAAGAAACACATACTGGTATGGATAAGAATTGGATTTATAGTGAAATAATTGGCAATAAAGAATTAAGCCATGTCTCCAAGGTATGTGAAGAACTGTATAAAAGGTTGCCTTATGAGATGACCAGCAGCAGTGACATCGGAGACCAGCCACTGAGTGGTTCACCCCAAGTCATGGACCTGGAGGAGAACTCACCAAGGTTGATCCCCGGCTGGGCTCATCAAGAGTGGGTGATATCTGAATACAGGCAGACAGTTTGGGAAGTTGTGAAAGTAATCTAAAGAGTTAGGAAATTGTTTGAAACCACGTACTGAATTTTCAAGTTGTTTGAACTAATCACGATTAATAAAGTACAGTTGTTCGGCAAAGTCATTGTCTGGTGTGTTTTATCATTGTGCTACATTTAATTGGCAGCATTGATGATACAAAAAATATTGGAATTTCAGCTAAAGAACAGAACACCCAAAATGAAAGTTCCAATAGAGCATAGTCAGTACGGTCCTCGAAAGGGAATATCATTAAACTTATTGGAGATAACAAGAAGATAGATAATGGCAATGTAATTGATGCAATTTACCTCAATTTTCAAAGCCTTTCAATTAGGTACCTATCAAAGGCGAATGAATAAGATTGGAGAGTCAGAGAACAAGCAGTGGAATGGATTGCTAACTGACCAAGACAGAAAGGAAAGGGTGGGAGTAAAGTGTAGCGACTCACAATGGAAGTTGAGCACTGTGCCAAGACTAATTCAGTTTAAACTAACAACTCAGATGTCATGTTCATATTGAATAGTACAGACAGATCTCAGAGTACAAACCAGAGAGAAAACTAACCAAGCACTGGGCTATACTTCCCACAGAATGGAACTGAAAAGTTGGGAAGTTATGCAAACCCATTGTCACCACATTATAGAAAGTGTATCGATGCACTGGAGAGGATGCAGAGCAGATTTATCAGGGCAACGTCAGAAATTTGGGGCCATAGGTTTCCTTTCTCTTCAGAAAAGGAAGCTAAGGGGCAACCTGATAGAGGTCACTAAAATTATGAAAGGCTCTGCCAGTAAACAGAAAGAGAATGTTTGCACTTGCAGGGAAGAGCATAATTAAAGAATCTCAAATATAATGACCAAAGAATCAGAAAAAACCTCTTTACTCAGAATGGTGAGAATGTGGAACTCACTGCCATAGGCAGTGGTTGAAGTAAATAGCATAGATACACTGAAGGGGAGGCTGGAAAAGCATAGAGGGTTACACTGACGGCTTTAGAGTGGAGAAGGACTGAGTGGAGCATAAACACTAGCTTAAGCTAGTTAGGCTGCGTGACTTATTTCTAATGCATTTATCCTACGTAATCTTATGTAAACACAGTTACTGTACTCCTGTCGTACCTTTATCCAAGATTCCCTTACGTGCTAATCAGCACTTGGACTGCTACACTCAGAAAGTGTCCCTCCCTAACCTAGTCACCCAAGGGCAGTGTCCCTCCCCAACCTAGTCACCCAAGGCAGTGTCCTCCCCAACCCAGTCACCTAAGGGCAGTGCTGCTTCATTGAGAGCACCCAAGGAACCCAATATTGGAATAGTAAACATCAAGCTCACAAAATTACCTTGTACAACGAATCCTTGTTTGGTTTCATCTTAATACCCAAGTCATGCTTGAGTTGTCCAACAGTCCGCATTCCAGTCCAGCTCTCCCTTTCAGTGTTTGGCCTGAGCAATGAAGTGACTGGATTATAGAATTTCGGCACTGAAACAGGATACCAAGTCCTGATGAAAACAATGTCTGAGAAAAAAAACAAATAGGTTAAGCCTTATAAGCAGTTAGGAATATTTTTATCCATTAATTTTAAAGACACAGGTTAAAAACAGTATTAGATGCGAAGAAAAAGCAGGATGGAATAAACAGTGAAGTATGGCAAAAAGATTAATAAGGAAATCCAGTATGAAATAAAACCAACCAGAATGTAAAAACAGATAATAAATGTTTCTATAGCTTTTTTTTAAACCAAGTTAACAAAGTGAGTGTTGTTCCTGTGGAAAGTGAAGCTGGGGAATTAATACTGGAGAACCAGGCAGATGAATTAAATATATTGCATCCATTTTCATTGTAGACACAGTAAGTAACATCCCAGAAATAGCTGAAAGTTTGGAATCAGAAAGAATGGAGGAACTCAGGAAAATTAGTATCACCAGGGCAGTGGGACTGAGGAAATGATTAGAGCTGTGGGCTGGCAAGTCTCCAGGGCTTGATGGACTTCATTCTTGGTCTGAAGAGTAGCAGCAAAGTGGTTGATGTGCTGATTTTAGTTTTCCAAAGTTCCCTAGATTCAGGGAAGAATCCATTGGATTGAAAATAGTAAAGGGTAGTGGTAGCAGAGTCTTTGATTATTTTTAAAGTGGAGATAAACAAGGGTGTGAAAAAGTAAACAAGTACTTTGCGTTGGTATTCACCAAGGAGCAGGACGGGGAGGATAGTGAGATCAGTGTGGAGCATGTGTACTAGGACATTTTGAGATAAAGAAAGAAGTAATGTTGGGTCTCTTAAAGAGCATAAAGGTGAATAAGTCCCCAGGGCCGGATGGGATATACCCCAGGTTATTGAGAGAGGCAAGATATGAGATTGCTGGGGCCTTGACCAAGATCTTTGTGTCCTCTCTAGCCACAGGAGAGGTCCTGGAGGACTGGTGAGTAGCTAATGTTGTTCCATTATTCAAGAAGGGAAATATGGATAATCCTGTGTAGATGGAAAGAATTCAGAGTCTGGGGTTTAGCTTCAGAATAAACATTCTCTTTATTACAAGCTGACGTTAATAGGGGAGTCGCTTGTCCTGGAACAAATGCTCCCCAATCCAAAGCTGTCATTATTCTTATACTGTTTCTTATCTATTTCCACCACCCCTCCCCCCCAATCACCATCTCTACCCCAGGTGCGCTGTGTAAGCCTGTGAGGTAAGCCTGTTGCAGCGTCAAGCTTCAGTGCCTATGTGCTATGTAAGCTGTTCTGCTTTTACCTTACATGTACAATGGCAAGCTTCCGTCCTGGAGTTGTTGATATCTGGTAACCAGGCATGAGTTTACTATAGTTCAGTTTAGCTCGGGCCAGTTGAGCCTGTTACAGGCTTTCACTGCCCGGTACCAACCCTATACAGTCTCCTTTTATCTCTTTGCTACACGATCATCCCCCTTTATATCTCTGCTGCGCTACAGTGCCAAGAATTCACTATTCCCTACTACACCTGGAACCCATAGACTGGTGAGCCTCACGTCAGTGGTAGGGAAGCTACTGGAGAGGATTCTTAGGGACAGGATTCATGAGCATTTGGGAAACCATGGCCTCATTAGGGACAGTCAGCATGGCTTTGTGCAGGGCAAGTTGTGTCTTACTAACTGGATTGAGTTTTTCAAGGAGGTGACGAAGGTGATCAATGAAGGTAGAGCTGTGGATGTTGTCTACATGGATTTTAGTAAGGTGTTTGACAACGTCCCTCGTGGTAGGCTCATCCAGAAGATTAAGATGTATGGGATCCATGGTGACTTGGCTGTTTGGATGCAGAGTTGGCTTGCCCACAGAAGACAGATGTTAGTGGTCAATGGGTCTTATTCTGGCTGGAGCTCTGTGACTAGTGGTGTTCCGCAGGGATCTGTACTGGGACCTCTGCTGTTTGTGATGTATATAAATGACCTGGATGAAAACATGGTTAGCAAGTTAGTAAGTTCGCAGACAATGCAAAGATTGTGGGTTGTGGATAGTGTGGAAGATTGCCTTAGGAAACAGTGGGATATAGATCAGCTGCAGATTTTGGTGGAGAACTGGAAAATGGAGTTTAATCCAGCCAAGTGTGAGGTGTTGAACTTTGACCCTTAACAGTGTTGATGTACAGAGGGACCGTGGGGTCCAAGTCCATAGCACCCTGAATGTGGCTGCGCAGGTTGATAGGATGATAAAGGTGTATGGTATTCTTGCCTTTATTAGTCAAAAGACTGAGGGGAGATCTGATAGCAGTTTATAAAATTGAGAGAATAGACAGCCGGTATCTTTTTCCCAGGGTCAAAATGTCTAATACTAGGGGGCATGGATTTAAGGTGAAGGGGGTGGGGGAGTTTAAAGGAGATGTGCAGGGCAAGTTTTGTTTTGCACACAGAGTGGTGGATGCCTGGAATGCACTGCCGGGGTGGTGGTGGAGGCAAATATAGCAGAGGCATTGAAGATGCTCTCAGATAGACACATGAATGTGCCAAGAATGGAGGGATATGGACATTGTGTAGACAGAAGGGATTAGTTTAGTTAGGTGTTTAGCAGTAGCAGCAGGGATACGGAGGAGCAGATTGGGAGGCAGATTTTGCAAAGGTGCAAGTATAACAGGGTTGTTATGGGAAACTTCAACTTTCCAAATATTGATTGGCACCTGCTTAGTGCCAAAGGTTAAGACGGGGCAGAGTTTGTTAAGTGTGTCCAGGATGGATTCCTGACACAGTATGTTGACAGGCCGACTAGAGGGAATGCCATATTAGATCTAGTTTTAGGTAATGAACCGGGACAGGTGACAGATCTCTCAGTGGGTGAGCATTTGGGGGACAGTGACCACCGCTCCCTAACCTTTAGCATTGTCATGGACAAGGATAGGGGCAAAGAGGACAGGAAGATATTTAATTGGGGAAGGGCAAATTATGAGACTATAAGGCTAGAACTTGCGAGAGTAAATTGGGATGACATTTTTGAAGGGAAATGTACCATGGAGATGTGGTCATTGTTCAGGGATCTCTTGCAGGATGTTAGGGATAAATTTGTCCCAGTGAGGAAGAGAAGGAATGGCAGGGTGAAAGAACCATGGGTGACAAGAGAGATGGAACAACTAGTTAGGGAGAAGGCAGCATACATAAGGTGTGAGCAGCAAGGATCAGATAGGGCTCATGAGGAATATAGGGTAGCAAGGAAGGAACTTAAGAAGGTGCTGAGGAGAGCAAGAAGGAGACATGAAAAGGCTTTGGTGATTAGGGTTAAGGAAAATCCCAAGGCTTTTTTTTCACTTATGTGAAGAGCAGAAGGATGACGAGAGTAAAGGTAGGACTGATTAGAGACAAAGGTGGGAAGATGTGCCTGGAAGCTGTGGAAGTGAGTGAGGTTCTCAATGAATATTTCTCTTCAGTATTCACCAAAGAGAGGGGCCTTGATGAAGCTGAGGACAGTGTTGGTAAGGATAATGTTCTAGAGTATGTAGATATCAAGAGAGAGGATATGTTGGAACTGTTAGGAAATATTAGGACAGATAAGTCCCTGGGGCCTGACGGAATAATCCCCAGGCTGCTCCGTGAGGCAAGGGAGGAGGTTGGTTAGGATCTTTGAGTCCTCGTTGTCCACGGGAATGGTACCGGAGGATTGGAGGGTGGAAAATATTGTCCCCTTTTTCAAAAAAGGTAGTAGGGATAGTCCAGGGAACTACAGACCAGTAAGCCTTACATCGGTGGTGGGTAAGCTGTTGGAAAGGATTCTAAGAGATAGGATCTATGAGCATTTAGAGAATCATGGACTGATTAGGGACAGCCAGCATGGCTTTGTGAGATCACAAGCCTGCAGGGTTCTTTGAGGTGGTGACCAGGAAGATTGATGAGGGTAGTGCAGTAGACGTGGTCTACATGAATTTTAGTAAGGCATTTGACAAGGTTCCACATGGTAGGCTTCTTCAGAAGGTCAGAGGGCAAGGGATCCAGGGAGGCTTGGCCGTGTGGATTCAGAATTGGCTTGCCTGTAGAAAGCAGAGGGTTGTGGTGGAGGGAGTGCATTCAGATTGGAGGGCTGTGACTAGTAGTGTCTCACAAGGATCGGTTCTGGGACCTCTACTTTTCGTGATTTTTATTAATGACTTGGATGAGGGGGTAGAAGGGTGGGTTAGCAAGTTTGCAGACGACACAAAGGTTGGTGGTGTTGTGGATAGTGTGGAGGACTGTCGAACATTGCAGAGGGATATTGATAGGATGCAGAGCTGGGCTGAGAAGTGGCAGATGGAGTTCAATCTGGAGTTCAATCTGGAGAAGTGTGAGGTGGTACACTTTGGAAGGACAAACTCCAAGGTGGAGTACAAGGTTAATGGCAGGATTCTGGGCAGTGTAGAGGAGCAGAGGGATCTGGGGGTTCATATCCACAGATCACTGAAAGTTGCCTCACAGGTGGATAGGGTAGTTAAGAAAGCTTATGGGATGTTAGCTTTCATAAGTCGTGGGATCGAGTTTAAGAGCCGCAAAGTAATGATGCAGCTTTACAAAACTCTGGTTAGACCACACTTAAGAGTACTGTGTCCAGTTCTGGTCACCTCATGATAGGAAGGATGTGGAGGCGTTGGAAAGGGTGCAGAGGAGATTTACCAGGATGCTGCCTGAATTAGAGAGTATGGATTATGAGGAGAGACTAAAGGAGCTAGGGCTTTACTCATTGGAGAGGAGGAGGATGAGGGGAGACATGATAGAGGTATACAAAATATTAGGAGGAACAGATAGAGTGGACAGCCTGCGCCTCTTTCCCAAGGCACCAATGTTCAATACAAGAGGGCATGGCTTTAAAGTAATGGGTGGGAAGTTCAAGGGAGATATGAGAGGGAGGGTTTTCACCCAGAGAGTGGTTGGTGCATGGAATGTGCTGCCTGGGGTAGTGGTGGAGCCAGGTACGTTGGTAGAGTTCAAGAGGTTGTTAGATAAGCATATGGAGGAATTTAAAATAGGGGGATATGTGGGAGGAAGGGGTTAGATAGTCTCAGGCGTGGTTTAAAGGTCGGCACGACATGGTGGGCTGAAGGACCTATACTGTGCTGTATTGTTCTATGGTTTAATTAGTTCGCTACTACATTGCGGGCCGAACAGCCTATTCCTGTGCTGTACTGTTCCATATTCTATCAGAATTCAAATACCCAGAACCAATGCTGATGAGGTCAGGTGAGTTTTTAAGATAACCAGTTTGTTTCATGGTCACTGTCATCGATACTACGATCTTGAGGGAAAGGAGAGAATGCCAATCAGCTGTAAAGTACTGCACTGGTCCAAAGTGGTTACAGGTGACACTAACCCTGCTTTTACTGGGTATTCAGTTTGCAACCAAACTCTATACAGTCACAGCGTGGTTGATGAGTTGGACACACAGACATCAGGGGAAGCATGGATGCTCAAATTTAGGATGCAGTGTCTTGGACTAGGTTTGAGAAATGATTTCTTCCAGACACAAAAATGCCAAGAACTGACATGCCTAGAACAAAAATTACTCAATATTAAAAATTCTAATGGATAATAAATTCATTGGAAGAAAGAATTGAGTTTGAATAATGCTCATTAGGCTCTGCTACCATTTGGAGACCTTTTCCTTTAGAATTAGATGTGGAAGCACATCACTCACCACTCATTAATAACTTGTCTTCAAAGGAGGCCCTGAATGCACCTTCTGGGGAACGAAGTGCTTTCTTCAGTTGACCACGAATTCCACTTACACTTCGGAGTGATGCACCCTCAAACTTGGCAACTTCCAGTGCAGAGTTGAACATTCCCTACATGCATACACAATATATCCATGAGAATTACTGACTGCCAAACCATGTTCCATTTCAATCACCTGTAGAGGATCCAGCTCATTCACAGGGGCAGTTTCAGGAAATTCAAGGCAAATCTGGCCCAAGTGGAAATGGAAGCAAAGGTTATTGGGTAAAATTGTAAATGAGCAATAGCACAATATCAAGGAGATGGTTTATTTGCAGACGAGAGTGGAAATGAAATACAGTCAAAGTCAGAGCTCCCTGGTTGTCTAAAGAAATGACAAATGAAATGAAACAGTATAGTGCAAAGATAGAAAGACTGAAGAAAGATATGAGGGATAGAACATCGAACAGGCTCTGTGGTCCACGATGTTGTGCTGGACTAATTATACTAGTAAATAAAAGCCTACTAAACTAGTCCTTACTGCCTACACAAGTCACAGTCATACAGCAATACAGCACGGATGCAGGCCCTTCGGCCCAACCAGTCCATGCCGACCATGGTGCCCACCCAGCTAGTCCTTATTTCCTGCATTCAGCCCATATCCCTCTAAGATCTGCCCCTCCATGTACCTATCCAAATGCTTCCTAAACGATACTATTGTATCTGCCTCAACCACTTCCTCTGGCAGCTCGTTCCATATAATCACCACCCTCTGCATGAAAAAGTTGTCCCTCAGGACCCTTTTAAATCTTTCCCTTCTCATCCTAAGCCTATGCCCCCTAGTTTTGGACTCCCCTACCCTGGGGAAAAGCCTGTTACCGTCCACCTTATCTATGCCTCTCATAATTTTAAACACTTCTATAAGTTCCACACATCTCCTTTGAACTTTGCCCCTCTCACCTTAAATGCATATCCTCTAGTATTAGACATTTTGACTCTGGGAAAAAGATACCAGCTGTCTATCTGTGCCTCTCATAATCTTATAAACTTCCATCAGCCTCCGCTGCTCCAGAGAAAACAACCCAGGTTTGTCCAACCTCTCCTTATAGCACATGCCCTCTAATTCAGACAGCATTCTGGTAAACCACCTCTGCACCCTCTCCAAAGCCTCCACATCCTTCCTATAATGGGGCAACCAGAATTGAATGCAATACTCCAGATGCAGCCTTAATCAGATCCTTCCTAATGTGTGGTGACCAGAACTGTACCCAATACTCCAATACAGTCTTACCAATATTTTGTACAGCTGTAACATGACTTCCCATCTCTTGCACTCAGCGCCCTGACTGATAAAGGTAAAGATGCCAAATGCTTTCTTTGTCACCTGCGTCACAACACTCAGGGAATTTTGTACTTGTACCCCAAGGTCTGTCTGTTGAACAACAATTCCAAGGACCTGCCATTATCTGTGTTCATGCTCCTCTGGTTCAACTAGCACTTTTCTGAGTTAAATCCCATCTGCCATTCCTTTGTCGACTTTCCCAGTTGATCTGGATCCTGTTGGAACCTCAGACAACTTCTTCACTGTTCACCACTCCACACAGGGTTTCGACCTGAAACACTGACAACTCCTACCACCCTCCCCCCACCCCCCAGATGCTGCTCAACACGTTAACTTCCTCCAGCAGACCATTTGTTGCTCAATTCCCGCATCTACGGTCTCTTGTCTCCACCAGTTTTGGTGTCGTCTGCAAACTTACTAATTATGCCACCTAGATTAACATATATAACAAACAACAGTGGTCCCAGCACCGATTCCTGTGACACACCACTGGTCACAGGCCTCCAATCTATACAACAACCCTCCACTTCCGCCCTCTGTCTCCTTCCACCAAGCCAATTTTGTATCTAATTGACTAGCTCCCCCTGGATCCCAAGTGTTCTAACCTTCCAGACCGACCATGTGAGATCTTGTCAAAGGCCTCGCTAAACTTATGTAGAGAACGTCTACCGCCCTACCCTCATCAATCCTCTTGGTCACCTCTTCAAAAAACTCAATCAAATTGGTGAGACATGATTTCCCACACACAAAGCCATGCTGACTCTCTAATCAGTCCTTGCCTTTCCAAATGAAGGTAGATCCTGTCTCTCAGAATCCCCTCCAGTAACCTTCCCACCACTGACATCAGGCTCACCAGCCTGTAGATCTTTGGGGTGTCCTTACAGCCCTACTTAAATAAACATTAGTCATTCTCCAGTCTTCCAATACCTTACCTGCAGCTAATAAATATAGGAAGTCTCTGCCAGGGCCCCAGCAATCTCTTCTCTACCTTCCCACAACTAGGATACTCCTAGGATACACTTGATCAGGCCCAGAGAATTTATCCAACTTTATGTACTTCAAGATCACCAGCCACTCCTCTTTTGTGATGTCGATGTTTCAGGACATCACTATTCTGCTCTCTGAACTCACTAGCTTCCATGTACTTCTCCATAATAAATACAGACAAGAACTATTCATTTAAGACCTCAGCCATCTAACGTGGCACACACAAAGCTCACCACACTGATGATCAAGGGTACCTACATGGATAGGAAAAGCTTAGAGGGATATGGGCCAAACGCAGACAAATGGGGATCTTGGTCGGCGTGGACCAGTTTGCTGTAGGGCTGTTTCCGCGTGCTGTATGACTCGACTCTCTTGGGATACCCTTCTGCTCTTAATATACATAGAAAATCTTGTAGGTTTCTCCTTTACCTTATCTGCCGGGGATATCTCATGTCCCTCTTTTGCCTCGGCAGTCTCCAACCTGACGGCCTCAACATCGATTTCTCTAACTTCTGGTAACCCCTCCCCTCTTCTCCAGCCCGCTTTTTTTTCTTCCTTTGTCTTCCCTTATTCCTGAGGCCCCTTTCCCCTCCCCCCCCCCCCACCATGACCTACTTATCTTTTCCCCACCTCCTTCCCTTTATTCCATGGTCCACTGCCCTCTCCTACTGGATTCCTTCTCCTTCAGCCCCCTCTCCCACCCTCCTACCTCCCCCCCCTCACCTGGACTCACTTATCACGTGAACTCACCTATCACCCGCCAGCCTGTCCTCCTCCCCCTTCCCCAACCACCTTATTCTGGCTTCTTCCCTCTTCCTTTCCAGTCCTGACGAAGGGTCTTGACCTGAAACGTTGACTGTTTATTTCTCTCCATAGGTGCTGCCTGACCTGCTGAGTTCCTCTAGCATTTTGTGTGTGCTGCCCTCCTAACTTCCTTCTCATGTACTCCTACATCACAAGGGACTCGCTTGATCCCAGCTGTCTGTGCCTGACAAGCCTCCTCCATTTCCTTTCTCTCTTTTTCAATCTTTTTATTAGTTTCCAAATTAATACAGATTAATATAGAACATCGATGATTGTACATGTAATACAAAGAGATCAGGAGAACAATCATGGTACAGATAATCATAAAGAATAATAAAATATAAAAAAAAACTTTAGATCTCACGATCTCTTAGTAGATGAATATAATATAAAAGAAAGGAAAGAAAAAGATTTATTGTGTATATAAAAGGAAAGAAAAAAAATCCCCAAATCAATAAAAGATTGTAAATAATATATCAAACCAAACTAAAAAGAAAATTTCAGAAAAAAAGACAAAAAAAAACTGGACAAAATTTCTCTAAATTGAAAAGTTATTGAAAACAGATCTATATCATATGAAGGTATTGAATAAATGGACTCCAAATATCTTCAAGTTTAAGCGAAGGATCAACAGTACCACTCCTAATTTTTTCCGAGTTTAAACATAATATAGTTTGAGAGAACCATTGAAAAGCAGTAGGGGGTATTGGATCCTTCCATTTAAGCAAAATGGATCGTTTGGCCATTAATGTGACATTCCACTTCCTGACTAGTGCCTCAATAATCCCTCATCAACCAGGGCTCCCTATTCCTGCCAGCCTTGCCCTTCAGTCTCACAGGAAGATGCTGGCCCTGACCTCTCCCCATGTCACTTCTAAGAGCTTCCTACTTGCCAAATGTCTCTTTGCCTGCTGTCTCTCCCGATCAACATATTCAAGTTCCTGTCCTATGTGATCAATGTCAATGCTGCAGACAGGTTGAGAAGAATGGGGGGGGGGGTGGGGTGGTAAGATTGTGTTTATCAGTTATTAGTGCTGGGGAAGAAACCTTATATAGGGATTTAGTGAAAAGGTACAGAAAAGATAAGCATGGATTTGGGCTGGAACTGAGATGGTAAGGACACTTGAATCAAGGTTCGTTGTATTTAGAGGAAAATGGTGATGACAGATTTGGAAAGGAATACTCCTGAAAGAGGGACTAATAAAGCAGCTAAGCTCATAGGAACAGGTTGAAGGAGCACGTGACAGCTGTCACGAACAAGACAAACTCAGACAGAGAGCAGAAATAGAAAATACTGGTAATACTCAGCCGGTCGGGCCGCATCTGTGGGAAGAGAAACAGAGTCAACATTTTGGGTCAGAGAGCATGAAGGGCCCTCCTGAGCGTTTCCAACATTTTCTCTATGTTTTAGATTTCCAACATCTACAGTTTTGTTTTTGACTTTCAGACAGTGGATTGCAAACATTACAACTTTGCTCAAAAGGAAGTAAACACGGTGTTAATTACAGACCAGTCAGCCAAATGTCTGTGGGGGAACCTTCTAGAGTTCATTAACAAAATATTAGTTGATATGACAGCCAGCAGAAATTGAGTAACGGCAAATAGTCAGGAAATGGGCCCTCAATCCGTTATATCCACACCGACCTCCCTGCCCTTCTACACTAACCCCATTTGCCCACGTTTGGACCCTATCCTTCTATGCTTTGCCTATTTAAGTGTCTGTTCTAAATGGCTCTTAAATATAGTGATTGTATCTGACTCCACCACCTCCTCTGGCAGCGCGTTCCAGATATCAACCACTCTCTGTGTAAAAAAAAACTTTCTCCTCAGATCCCATTTGAAACTCCTTCCTCTCACCTTAAACTGACACCCTCTTGTTTTTGATACTCCAACCACGGGGAAAAGTGGAACGTACTTGCGAAACGTGATCACGTTCTTCAGATTGCTGGTTAAGTACACAGAGGAATCCGTGACAAATGCTTCTTTTTTTGATATTTTGCTACCTGTTCTTTGATTAAGTAATCAAGTTTAGTTTCAAAGTTCACAGTGCAAAGATCAGAAATGTAATGAACAGCAAGGAGGATGTTCAGAAGCTTCAAGAGAATACAGACATGCAGCTGAAATTGGTGGGCATGCAGCAAAAAGGACCTGAACACATTGGTGGACAAAGTGATTCAAGGAAAAATGAGGAAAGGACTGTGCAATTTTAAAGAGGGCATAGAATTCAGAGATACAAAAATCCCAGAAAGGGTTATAGCATGGAAGGAGACCATCTGGCCTGCCAGTTCCCTGCCTTCTCTTTCATTGGGGCAATCCAACAGGTCTCACCCCCACACCTTCTCCCCAGTGGCCTAAACACTCCTTTGAAGTAGTTTTCCAGCTTCTTTTTGGACATAATTGAAATGGACCACCATCATTGGCAGTGCATTCCAAACCCGAACATTCACTTAATAAAAAGGTTCATGTCACTTCTGGCAGTCACCTTCAGTTATGTCCTCTGATTCCTGATCTTTCTGTCAACAGGTACAGTTTCTCTATATCTACACCATCTCTTGATTTTGAAAACCTTTATCGGATCCACTCTCATCTTTTGTTCCAAAGAAAATAAATTCAGCTTCTCCAGTCTACCCATGTGAAATGGAGATACTACCAAATTCAGCACTGTTTACTTCAGGACAGAGAAGATGCCAGGAATTCAATTTTGAGAGCTGGTTTAAAATGAATGGTCAAAAACGTGATGGATACAGATCCAAAAGGGAATGGGATAAATACTTGAAAAGGAGAAATCTGCATAGCCTTGGTAAAACAGCAGGGTAGTGAGGTCGATTACATAGCTAATTCAAAGAGCAAACTGAGATACAATTTACTGAATAGACTCCGATGTGGTTTGATTCTATAAGGGAAGAGGTAAAGCTAAGAGATGGAGGGGGAAAGGGCAAATAAGGTAGACTGGGAAAGGGGATGCAAAGATAATGGGTGGGTGGGGCAAGGATATAGGAAAGACCGAGGGTATAAAGGGGTCAGTAGGGGTAGGGAGAGGGAATTGAAGCAAGATTACAAAGAAAACAATGGGATCAGTAGTTAACCTTTATAAAGGCCGTGTTCTTGTATATCTTGAATGGGAATCCAACCAACTTGAGTTTTTTAACAACACTTATGGATTTGTCGAGGTTCAGCACCACACCCGTTGCCGCAATTCTGAAATCATTCTGCAAAATAAAGAATCAATAGTTAGCTTTGAAAATTGTAAGATTTAACTTGCCTCCAAGGTCAGGTAATATTACTAGTGCGGTGTAGGTCGGGTGGCAGCAATTCTATTTGCCACTTCCGGGCAGGATGTGGGGGAGGGTGAGAGGACAGCAGACGGCAGCAGCAAGAGGACAGTGTGGTAGCATGGGCATTAAAAAACCAGGTGGCCATTCAGACCATCGGCTTTCTGCAAGTCCCATTCCCTTTCCCTACTCCTGCAGTCAGCAGCTTTATTTTCTTTGTGCCAACGCAACGTTTAAAATCACTGATCACCTCAACTTCCATCACCAGTTCTGGGTCATTACTCGTCGCTGCATAAAGAGAGGTTCCTCACACTTCCTTACTTTCCCAGAACTTGAAATCTGGACGCTGATACTTGAATCAGAGTGGGAAGAGCTTTTCTCTGTCTACCTTTATTCAATCTGCCATAATCTTGAACACCTCTATCGAATCTCCTCTGCACTTCCTCAGGTTCACCCACACCAGTATTGGACATAAAACTGTAGTTTTGTACCCTGGTTTTGTACTCGATATCTCCAGAAATGAGGCATTTTTTTTTCAGCTACTCTAGACCTTCAAAGATCTATCCTCTGGAGGTTCCGTACACTCTCCTGGACACCAGTCTTTAGATTTCTGTTTAATAAGGGAGTCTACTCTACCTAGGCCCTTCATGATTTTGTATCTTATCATCAGGCCCCTCCTCAGCATTTTCCACTCCAAAGAAAACAAACACAGCCTATCCAGTCTCTCATCATATCCAGAATGCTCCATCTCAGGCAACATCTGGGTGAATCTCCTCCACATCCCGTCCAGTGCAAATCACATCCTTCCTATAGTGTGGTACCAGAACTGTGTACAGTGTTGCAGCTGTGGCTTAACTAATGACCTACACAATTTGTTCATAACCTTTCTGATTTACGTTTTGACTACCAAAGGCAAGTACCCTGTCTGCCTTCTTAATCACCTTGTCTGCCAGTTCTGCCACCTTCAGTGTTCCTTGGACATGAACAAAAGGTTCCTCTGTACTTCCTAGGGTCTTCCCATCCACAGTGTATATCCACAGTGTATATCCTAGCTCCATCAGCCCTCCCAGAACGCACCAGCTCACTTTTCTGCAGATTAAAATTTCACCTGCCATTTCTCTGTCCATCTTCACAACATCTCTCTTCCTCACTTTCAACAACACCCCAATTTTTATATGATCTGCAGACTTATGTCCTTCATTTGTTAACATATACACCAAACACCAATCCCAGTGACCTCCAATGGCAAAAACAACCTTCAAAAGTCCCCTTTTGTCTCTCATCACCAAGTCAGTTTCTGATCCAATTTCCTCGATTCCCTGGCTGTTACATTTTGGACCTTTCTCCCACATGGGACCTTGTCAAAGGCCCTTTCTATTATGTTTTTTAGAACTGCCTCTCCATTCCTTCTGCCAAAATGCATCACCTCTTACTGCTCTGTATTGAATTCTGTCTGCCACTTGTTTGCTCATTCAGCCTGTGACCTGTTGCAGTCAAATGACATCATCATCACTAATGACAGTTTCGGTATTGTCAGCACATTTTATGCTGTAGGCCAATTTGAAAGTCATAGAAATATAAAATTAGCTAATGTGTAACAGCCAAGCATAAACGTAGTAATGGGAAGTAGTCAGAGTTGTGCTGCATGGAAACAGGCCCTTCAGCCTACCATATCCATACTGACCTTTCACCCATCTACACTAATCTCTTTTGCCTGATTTAGTCCCTATCCTTCGAGGTTAAGTGTCTGTCTAAATGCTTCTTAAGGTAGTATTTGTATCTGATTCCCAAGCTCTGGCAGTGCATTCCACATATCTGCCACTTTCTGTGGGGAAATACTTACTCCCCAGATCCCTTTTAAAACTCCTTCCTCTCATGTCCGATCCCTGCGGAACGCCACTGATCACAGACCTTCAATCGGAAAAGTATCCTTCCACACTGCTCTCTGCTTCCTGTCACCAAGCCAATTTTGGATCCAGTTGTCCACCTCACCTTGGATCTCATGTGCCTTAACTTTCTAGATCAGACAACCATAAGGGACCTTGTCAAATGCCTGACTAAAGTCCATATAGATAACGTCTACCACCCTGCCTTCATCAATTTCCTTTGTTACCACCTCAAAAAAAAATTAAATCAATTTAGTGTGTTACGGACTCAGTGAAAGTCCCTTTAAGATAGAGAGTGTGTGTGTATGTGTGTGTGTGGCGTGCTTACGTCAATAGAAGATAAAAGACGTAATGACGTTGTTGAAGAAGTTAGAGGAAGAAGAAGGAGAGAGAGAGAGAGAGAGAGAGAGAAGGGAGAGAGACACCAGCCTGCTAGTTTTCTCTATCGATGGATGAGAAACAATAACTGTGTTTGCCACTGAAATCCATGTATGGAAGTTGGAAGTAATCCGGTGGAGTTCACTTTGTTGTTGACCTGTAGAAGGTAACAGGTATTTGTGTGTGTGGACGACCACGATTCGGATGCTTTTCGGGGTGAGGAAGTCACTACCGAGTAAACACTGGAGTGTCGTTTGGGTTCCATCGTGGAACATTTGGATTTCGTATTTACTCTCTCTATGTTTCTCTACGTCTACGTCTTATCTTCAGACAACGGTGGTTGTTGAAGAAGCCCTTGCTCATGTTTCACCTTATGGCTTGCGGAACTGAACTTTAAGAACCATTCCGGAACTTGGAGTTTGGGACTTTGTCACACACACACACACGAAGAGTTTAGTTTTGGGGTTAACGTTCAAGGTTTAACATTTTTGAAGTCTAACATACTAACATTTTTACTTTTATTTTACGTATTATCATAAGTAGTGATTAATAAAATAGTTTTTAACACTGAATCATGCTCAGTGTGTTTCTTTTGTTGCTGGTTCGTGACAAAATTGGGGGCTCGTCCGGGATAGTTCCCAAGGTTAACGAGATTCGTCCGGGATCCAATCCAAAGATTAATGAGTGTCGTCTGGTATCATTCCCCAGACTGACGAGATTTGTTCGGGATTCAATCCAAAGATTTTTGAGGGAGGTCTGATAAATTCTTTTTAATTGGCTTGTGTGTGTGGAAACCAGCAGCAATGGATATTAAGGCATTTTTGGAGTCACCAACCCTACAGGGATTGGAGGTGGCAAAAAAGGATGATTTGATAAAGATTGCTACAAAGCTAAACCTTACAGAAGTAAAGCAGTCTATGAGAAAAGCAGTTATTCATAGAATGATAGTTGACTATTATTTGGAGAAGAAGGTGTTTGAGAAGGAAGTGTTAAAACAGTTTCCTGGCAGTGAAATAGCAATTTCTGAGGCACAGGTGCAGATAGCAAAGATGGAGTTAGAACAAACACGACTGAAGTTCGAGTTGGGACAAAAAAAGATAGAGGCTGAACGAGAGCAAAAGAAATTAGAGGCTGAACGAGAACAAAAGAAATTAGAGGCTGAACGAGAGCAAACCCAGTTAAAGATAGAGGCTGAACGAGAGCTAACTCAGATGAAGATAGAGGCTGATCTAGCAATGAAGCAGATGGAATTGAAGAGGATGGAGCTGGATAGTGAGGAGAAGGAGAAACAGAGGCAGCATGAGTTACAAATGAAGCGAAAGAGTTTGGAATCTGATTCTGATGATGGGTTTTCAGCCAGCAGGGAGGTTCGATTAGTCCCTCCTTTTGAGGAAGATCAGGTTGATCAGTATTTCCAACATTTTGAAAAGGTTGCTGTGAGTTCAAACTGGCCAAAGAAAGGATGGGCTCTTATGGTACAGAGTGTGATTAAAGGTAAAGCTCAAAAAGCTTATTCTGCTTTGTCTGCTGAGGATGCAGCTGATTATACCAAGGTAAAACAAGCTATATTGAAGGCCTATGAATTGGTACCTGAGGCTTATAGACAAAAATTTAGAGACTTGAGGAAATCTGCAGATCAGACTTATATGGAATTTGCCAATGGAAAGAGAATATGTTTTGAACGATGGTACATGGCTAAAAATGTAGATGGGGATTTTGATAAATTGAAAGAATTGATATTAGTGGAAGACTTTAAAAGATGTGTTCCAGCTGAATTAACAACATATTTAAATGAAAAGGCAGTGGAAACTTTACAAGAAACTGCCAGGTTGGCAGATGATTATGCTTTAACCCATAAATCCAAATGGGGACAACCTAAAACCTTTCCAAAGAGTTACAAGGACAATCCAGGTAAACCGGAGATTAAATTGGGAGGTAATCAAAAAGGAAAAGATGAAAAGAAGCCAGGGCTGGAGAAACCTGTTGAGCGTACTTGTTATTACTGTAGGAAACCTGGCCATGTGATATCTAATTGTGCCCTTTTGAAGAAAAGGAAGGAAGCTGTGCCCAATGCTTGCTTTCAGGCAATTAAAAATCAAAAAGGTTTAGGAGATGCTGTTAAAGATCAGTCCTTGCAAGAGGTAAAAGCGGAAAAGTTGGAGGAGGTGAGAAAGGAATTCCGTTCTTATGTATCAGAGGGTTTTGTTTCACTGAATGATGAGTCACCCCAGGTGCCAGTGAAAATTCTTAGAGATACTGGAGCTTGTCAATCTCTCTTGCTGGACAGTGTTTTAAATTTTGGTGAAGAAAGTGACACTGGTGAGGTAAATCTAGTGCGAGGTGTTACAGATGACACCATATCTGTCCCTTTACACAGGGTGATTTTAAAGTCAAAGTTCGTAGAAGGACCAGTCGAGGTAGGGATAAGACCTAGGTTGCCAGTGGAAGGAGTTTCTTTGTTATTGGGAAATGACCTTGCAGATGGAGAAATTGTTCCTGTGGTACGGTTAACGACCAAACCAAGGATTGATGAGTCTGAGAATGATCCAGATGTTTACCCATCATGTGCGGTGACTCGAGCTGGAGCTAGAGAATTAGCCAAGACCGACAGTACGGTGCAGTCTGATGTGGTTCCTTGTGACAGTCCTAAACAGGAAGAAAATTATGATGCCTTATCTGAGACTTTTCTGTCTTCACTGGAGGATCAACATCCTTATAGTGAGCCTGAATTTAAAGATTTGTCTTTGTCGAGGAAGGATTTTATGGTGGAACAGACAAAGGACCCTGAGTTGACAGAATTGAAAGAAAAAGCACTCTCATGTGAGGAGATTGAGAAAGTGCCAATTGGATATTATGTCAAAAATGGAGTGTTAAGGAGGAAATGGAGACCTCCCCAATTTGAAAACTAGCCAGATAAGAATGAAGACATATTTTGATAGACGTGCTCGGCCTAGGACATTTTCAGTGGGGCAAAAGGTGTTGGTATTTTTCCCTAGCCAAAATAATCCATTGCAATCTCGTTTTTCTGGACCCTATGTTATTGAATCTCGAGTGACTGATTTAACATATATAATCAAAACACCAGATAGACGCAAGAAAACACAACTCTGTCATGTAAACATACTAAAGCCTTATTATGAGAGGGATTCAGTGGTGGCCTTGGTGGGTGATGTGAAGGTTGTTTCTAGAATGCCTGATGTTGATGTTGAGGAAGGCCAATTTAGACCAAATATTGTTCCATCAAAACTAAAAAACCAAAATATCCTGGAGAACCTTGAAACGAAGTTGGACCATTTACAAGTTTCACAAAAACAACAGATGAGAGAATTTTAAAATTTAAAAATCTGTTCCCAGATGTTCCAAACAGAACATCGATAATTACCCATGATGTTGATGTTGGGGATGCAAAACCAATCAAACAACACCCATATCGAATGAATGTGGAAAAAAGTAAACTTGTTGATCAGGAAATAAAATACATGTTGGAAAATGATATTATTAGACATTCTACTTCAAATTGGAGTTCGCCCTATGTTATTGTACCTAAACCTGATGGAACTGTTAGATTTTGCACAGATTACAGGAAAGTGAATGCTGTAACAAAGTCAGATGCTTACCCTATTCCTAGGGTGGATGATTGCATAGATAGAGTGGGAAAGGCAAAATTTCTTACAAAGATTGACCTATTAAAAGGGTACTGGTGTGTTCCATTAACAGATAGAGGAAGGGAGATTTCTGCCTTTGTAACCCCTTCTGGATTGTATGAATACAATGTTTTGCCATTTGGAATGAAAAATGCTCCGGCAACATTTCAAAGAATGATTAATTCGGTGATTCATGGGTTAAAACATACAGATGCCTACATTGACGACTTAGTGACTGGGAATGATACATGGGAGGATCACATCTCTGCGTTAGAAAGGTTGTTTGAAAGACTTTCCGAGGCTAACCTTACAGTTAACTTGGCTAAAAGTGAATTTGGCCATGCCACTGTGACGTACCTTGGTTATGTTGTAGGTCAAGGCAAGCAAGCTCCTGTTCAGGCAAAAGTTCAAGCAATATCTGAGTTCCCTATTCCCACAGGTACGAGGACTGTTAGAAGATTTTTGGGAATGGTTGGATATTATCGAAAATTTTGTAAAAATTTTGCTGATATTGCTCTTCCCCTAACTAATCTTCTGAAGAAGGGAGTACAGTTTGTTTGGACAGATTCTTGCCAAGAAGCATTTGAGAAGCTGAAAGCCATTTTATGCTACCATCCTGTGCTCAAAACACCTGACTTTGAAAAGCCATTTTCATTAGCAGTAGATGCTGCAGGAGCTGTGTTATTGCAGAAGGGTGACCTTGATGATATTGACCATCCTGTAGCTTACTTTTCAAAGGAATTTAATGAGCATCAAAAGAATTATTCCACTATAGAGAAAGAATTACTGTCGCTTGTTTTAGCCTTGCAACATTTCAGTGTATATGTTTGCACCGCTCAGAAACCATTGACTGTATATACAGATCATAACCCATTGGTGTTTCTGAGCCGAGTCAAAAACAAGAACAGAAGGCTGTTAAACTGGAGTTTAATTTTGCAAGAGTTTGATCTCATGATAACTCACATTAAAGGCAAAGATAATGTGATTGCTGATTGTCTTTCCAGATGTTAAATGGGAAACATGTATCTGTACTAATCTGATAGTCTGTAGTTGTGTAGTATGATAATTAATAACATTACTAACTGTATGCGCGGTTAAATTTTTCTTGGGAAAAATTTTTTTTTTTAGGTGGGAGGTGTTACGGACTCAGTGAAAGTCCCTTTAAGATAGAGAGTGTGTGTGTATGTGTGTGTGGGGCGTGCTTACGTCAATAGAAGATAAAGGACGTAATGACGTTGTTGAAGAAGTTAGAAGAAGAAGGAGAGAGGGAGAGAAGGGAGAGAGACACCAGCCTGCTAGTTTTCTCCATCGATGGATGAGAAACAATAACTGTGTTTGCCACTGAAATCCATGTATGGAAGTTGGAAGTAATCCGGTGGAGTTCACTTTGTTGTTGACCTGTAGAAGGAAACAGGTATTTGTGTGTGTGGACGACCACGATTCGGATGCTTTTCGGGGTGAGGAAGTCACTACCGCGTAAACACTGGAGTGTCGTTTGGGTTCCATCGTGGAACATTTGGATTTCGTATTTACTCTCTCTATGTTTCTCTACATCTAATCTTCAGACAACGGTGGTTGTTGAAGAAGCCCTTGCTCATGTTTCACCTTATGGCTTGCGGAACTGAACTTTAAGAACCATTCCGGAACTTGGAGTTTGGGACTTTGTCACACACACACACACACACACACACACACACACACACACACACACACACACACACACACACACACACACACACACACGAAGAGTTTAGTTTTGGGGTTAACGTTCAAGGTTTAACATTTTTGAAGTCTAACATACTAACATTGTTACTTTTATTTTACGTATTATCATAAGTAGTGATTAATAAAATAGTTTTTAACACTGAATCATGCTCAGTGTGTTTCTTTTGTTGCTGGTTCGTGACAAGTGGGACAGGATTTTAACCAAGTCGTGCTCATTACCCTTAATCAGTCCTTGCCCTTCCAAATGTACATACATTCTGTTCCTTAGAATTTTCTCCAGTGCCGTCCCTACCACTGACTCACTGACCTAGCTTATTTCTGCTGCCTCTCTTAAATAAAGGAACAACATTAGCTATCCTCCAGTCTTCTGGTACCTTGCCTGCGGCTAACAAAGATGCAGAAAAACCTCTGTCCAGACCCCAGCAATCTCCTGCCTTGCTTCCCATAGCGATCTGGGACAGATCTCATCTGACCCTGGGGACTTATCAACACTTGTGTCCCAAGACATTCGGCTCCCCCTCCTTCCTAAAACTGACCTACTCCAGTTTATCCACATACCCCCAGTGAACGCACATAGACTGGTGGTGCACATAGACTAATGAGCACGACTTGGTTAAAATCCTGTCCCACTTGTCACGAACCAGCAACAAAAGAAACACACTGAGCATGATTCAGTGTTAAAAACTATTTTATTAATCACTACTTATGATAATACGTAAAATAAAAGTAACAATGTTAGACTGCAAACCATTCACACACATCACCGTCTACTGGCCTTCATACAAAAAATGACTGTTTACTATGACTTTTCTTGGTGTCTCAGACATTTTTGTTTTAAAATAAAAAAATGACAATGACCTGCCAATATTCCCCAATTTTGTTAATCAGCCTTTTGTCAAATGTTTACATAAAATCCACACAAACACTTACTGCATTCCATTCATCAGTCTTTTTTTGTTTCTTCATCAAAATATTCAATTGGGTTAGTCAAATATGACCTGCCTTTTATAAACCCTCGCCAACTCTCTGTAATTAACTAAAACCTCTCTAATTGCATGTTAGTTTCTTCCCATCATCACAGGATCACACAGCACAGGCTGACCATGATGCCTGCCTACACTAATCCCTTTGCCTGCATTGGGCCCATATCCCTCCCTGCCTTTCCGATGTAAGTACCTCGCCAAATACCTTGTAAACCTTGTAACTGTACCTGCTTCTACCACCTCCTCTGGTAGCTCATTCCATATATGCACCGCCCTGTGTGGAAAAACCTACCCCTCAGATCCTCCCCCCACCTTAAATCTGTGCCCTCTAGTTCTAGACTCCGCTGTCCTAGGAAAAAGTCTCTGAATATCCATTCTACCTACACCCCACCTAATTTATTGAACCTCTACAAGGTCACCCCTCAGCCTCCTACATTCCGGTGAGAATAAACCCAGCCCACCCTGATCAGAGGGAGTTGTAAATGCGGGGGTGGCAGAGAGCAGAGATTAAGGATGATGTGAGAGTGTAAGAGAGGAGCAAGCAAGAGAGAACCATTGACCAACCTCTCCCTGCCCTACATCCTGGATTTAAGCTTTTTTGTGCCATGCCAGTTGGAACTCACCGAACAACCAACCATGGATGAAATGGCGAAAAACCCTGTGCCTTGTGGAGTAATTGGACCTAGAATAAAGGGGGAAAGGAGTCGTAGTTAATATAAGAGTCAGAGTTCTCGAGCATGGAAACAGGCTATTCAGCCCATGCCAACCAGTGGCACCCCTTCTTACAGTACTTGGCCCACAGCCATCTGTGCCAAGGCAATTCAAGTGCTGCTAGTGAAACATTTGCTGGACAACGCACGAACAAACTAAGTAGAGCAGTGGATGGAAGGACAAATTTCATGGTGTGACTTAATACTATGGGAATGCTTTAACATCTGCCGAGAACATCACACTAACAGCTTGTTTCCAGGATGGCAGCACTCTGAAACCACAGCAGTAAGTACTCACAGTAAGGCAGAAAGAACCTTTAGGGGGAGATGGAGTTAACGTCTGAGCACATTGACCTTTCATCAGAACCTATTGTCCAAAGGGGAGAAGAATGCAGAGCCCCCACTCACCCCAATCATGGTGGATTACCCTTGGATAAAGCAATATTTGATTTGAGCTTGTGCTCTACTGTCACCCTGATTTTACACAGTGTCAGTGACCACAAGAACATGGTCTTTAAATGCCAGTCACCAATGGGGGTTGGGGGGGTGGGGGGCATAGGAAAGGGAGGTGGTGGTCCATTGGTGGCTGGTAGTTAAATTATCAGGCTAGTAATCCAAAGGCCTTGATCAATAATCCAGAGACAAAACTGAATTGAATAATTTTTTTTCATCCGTCTTCACTGGAGAAGATATTGTTCATATCCCTAAGACATCAGACAGGCTAATTTCAAATAACATGGTAGAACTTACAAAAGTACAAGGGATGAGTATTGGGGAAACTTGGGGGGCTAAAGGCAGACAGGTCGCCAGGACCCAAGGACTGCATGCTTGTGTTTTAAAGGCTGTAAAGATAAAGGGCCTATCGGTTGAAATTTTTTAAGAGGACATAGAACAGACACTTCAGCCCACAACGCTGTGCTGAACTGATTAAACTAGTAATTAAACGCCTAACTAAACTAATCTCTTCCGTCTACACAATGGCCATATCTCTCCATTCTCTGCACATTCATTTGCCTTTCTAAGATCCTCTTTAATGTCTATCGTATCCGCCTCCACCACTACCCCTGGCAGTGCATTCCAGGCACGCACCACTCTGTAAAAAAACTTGCCCTGCACATCTCCTTTGAACTACCCCCTCTCACTTTAAATGCATGTCCTCTAGTATTAGACATTTCGACCCTATCTATGCCTCTCATAATCTTAAAAACCTCTATCAGGTCTTCCCTCAGCATCTGCCGCTCCAGAGAAAACAACCCAAGTTTGTACAACCTGTCCTTACAGCTCATGCCCTCTAATCCAGGCAGCATCCTGCTGAACCTCTTCATAACTCGCTAACTTCTGGGAGGGTACCAGAAGATTGGAAAACAGCCAATGTGACTCCCTTATTCAAAAACGGAGAAAGTCAGAAGGCAGGAAACCACAGGCCAGTTAGTTTAACTGTTATTATTGGCAAATGCTACAGTCAATAAGCAAAGAGGAAACAATCATTTAGGGAAGTTGAATATAATTAAACCTAGTTTTATGAAAGGTAAATCATGTTTGACAAATTTTCTCACATTCTTTGAGGTTGTAACAGGGAGAGTTGATAAAGGGGAACTTGTAGATCTGGTGTATTTAGATTTCCAAAAGGCATTTGACAAGATGCCACATAGGAGGCTTGTGCAGAAGTTAAGCACTCATGGTATTGGGGGAAGTGTGTTAGAATGGATTGAAAATCAGCTGTCATGTAGAAAACAGAGTTGGAATAAATGGGTCCTTTTCAGACTAGGAGGAGGTAGCAAGTGGAGTACCACAGGGATCAGTTCTACCACAATTGTTCACCATTTACATTAATGACCTGGAGGAGGGAACAGTGTGTGACAGGTTTCCAAATTTGCCAATGAAATGAAATTAGGTGGAAGGGCATGTTGTGATAAGGATATCGTGATTCTGCAATGGAATATAGATAGATTGTGTGGGCAAAGGACCGACAAATGGAGTTTCATGTGGGGAAGTGTGAGGTTATGCACTTTGGTAAGAGAAATGAAAAGGCAGGTTATTATCCAAATGGAAAAGACTGCAAGTGAGTGAAGTACAGAGCAATCGAGATGCTCTTGTGTGTGAATCACAAAAAGCTAGCAGGCAGGTCCAACAGGTAGTTATGAAGTCAAATGGCATTCTGGCCTTTATTGCAAAGGAGTGGGAGATTAAAAATAGGGAGGTTTTTAAGCAACTGTTCAGGGTGTTGGTGAGGCCTCGCCTGGAATACTGTGCACAGTTTTGATCTCTTTACCTAAAAAAATATAATAACTTTTGAGTCACTCCAAAGGAAATTCACCAGGCTAATACCTTGGATGAGAAGGTTGTCCAACCAACAGAGGCTAAATGATTTGGGCCTGTATTCTTTGGAGTTTAGAAGAGTCAAGGCTGACCTTATTCAAACAAATAAGCTCCTGAGGGGGGCTTGACAGCATAAATTTTTAATTTCATTTGCAACATCTCAACAAATGAAGTAGTAAGACCAAGTCAACATACAGGCATGGACTGGTTAGTGAAAAGTACCATTTGTGCTACAATAGCACCGACTTCAACAAGAGAGGGGAATGTAACCACCGACATTTTATTCACACTAATTTCATCACTGAGTCCCTCACACCAACATCCGGAAACTCAACTGGACCAACCACAAGTACTGTGGCTACAAGAGAAGGTCAGAGGCTGGGTATTCTGTGGCAAGTGACTCACCTAAAACTTTCCTCAATCTTCAAGGCACAAGCCAGTTGTTTGATGAAATATAAATGATGAACACAGTGGCCTGAGTGCAGCTTCAACAACTCTCAAAAAAAGTCAACACCATTCTAGACAAAGCAGTTCCTCAACCATCCTAAACGTTCATTCCTTCCACCAGTGGCTGCAATGTGTAGCATCTACAAAATGTGCTGAAGTGTAAATGGGTGGTTGACGGTCGGTGTGGACTTGGTGGGCCAAAGGGCCTGTTTCCATGTTGTAATTGCAGAGACTCCTCCAGCAGCATCTCCCAAACCCACACCCTCTGATACAGTGAGATTATTTATTAGTCACATGCACATCGAAACACACAGTGAAATGCGTCTTTATGCATTACTGAGAGTGTTCTGGGGACAGCCTGCAAGTGTTGCTACTTCTGGCGCCAACATAGCATGCCCACAACTCTCCTAACCTGTACATCTTTGGAATGTGGGAGGAAACCAGAGCACCTGGAGGAAACCCACACAGACACGGGGAGAACATACAAACTCCTTACAGACAGTGGCGGGAATTGAACCCGGGTCGCTGGCGTTGTAATAGCGCTTCACTAACCGCTGCACTACCATGCCACCGCTATCAATATTCCTTCATCATTGCTGTCTAAATCCTGGAACTCCCTCCCCAGGACTACTGTGGCTGTACCTTCAGCAAAAAGACTGAAAGGGTCAAGCCAGCAACTCCCCATGATCTTCTCAAGGGCAACTAGGTTGGGCATTAAATTCCAGCACAGACACTGAGAAATGAATAAATAAGTCTCTTACCCCATATAGTAGCAGTGCAGTGCATGTGCTCAGGTGTGTACTTGAGCAGTCTGTGGCGTCCATTGTGGTCCTCAATGTGATACAATGGGATGGTCTGAAAGCGTCTCCAACCAAGGGAGAAGATCAAAGGGTCTCTGGTCTTCAGAATCTTCTTGTGCCATCGATGCTTCTTTAAACGCATCTGGTCCAGAAGGAAATAAAGGCATGTCAATAGTTAGTAGGTAACCATAACCCCACGGGTTGTGGCCCGTTCAGTAGCTTAATGTCTACATCATTTTCCTGTATAGGTTAAAATTTGCACTTCTGCACTTGTTTTAACAAACACAGCTCCAATCTCATGGTTCATCTGTTAATTGACCCTAAGGAAGAACTAAGTAAACAAAAAAAAAACATGTCTTAGAATCCGCTGCATGGAGTTAAACCATTATCCTTGGAAAAGGAAAGAGTGGCGGAGAGCACAGCTGATGGAGGTGCTGCCGCACAGCTCCAGCTACCTGTGTGTTTGCAGGTTCTTTGTGACTGGACAGGTTTCCCCTGAGTGCTGCTACTTACTCCCACCTCCCAAGCACATGATGGCTGGTAGGTTAATTGACCACTGTAAATTGTATGCAGTGTAGGTTGGTGGTGGAATCAGCAAAGTTACTGGGGAGGGAGATGGGATGGCGTGAAAAGATGGCACAGGCTTGATGGGCCAAATGTTGGCCACCTTCCATGTTGCAAGGAGATTGGGAAGATCCTGTAGGATTGCTGTTCAGCCAACTGAGTATCCCTGGCTCATAAAAGCAAGATCAGGTTTGTACGGTGGGACTTGCACTGAGAGTAGGGAAGAACATTCTGGGATATATATTTAAAATATTCCAAAGCTGTCATAATGAAGCAGATGGAATTCAAAATGAAGGTTGCACATAAAAGAGTACAGCACAGGAACAGGCCCTTCAGCCCACCATGCCTGTGCTGATCATGACACCAATTTAAACTAATCTCATCTGCCTACACCTGTTTATCTGTTTGTCTAAATGCTTCTTGAATGTTAACATACATAGAACAGTATAGTACAGGCCCAGCTCTTCAGCCCACGATGTTGTGCCAAACTAATTAAACCAATGACTCCTAATGAATCTAATCCCTCTTCCCCGCACATTGACCATACCCCACCCTTCTCTGCATATTCATGTCTCTAAGAGTCTCAGAAACACTTCTGTGCTATCTGCCTCCACCATCACCCCTGGCAGTGCATTCAAGGCCCCCACCACTCTCTGTGTAAAACAAAACGTGCCCCGCACATCTCCTTTGTACTTTTCCCCCCTTTCACTTTAAATGCATGTCCTCTAGTACTAGACACCTTAATCCTGGGAGAAAGATACCAGCCGTCTACTCCATCTATGCCTCACATAATTTTATAAACTTCTATCAAATCTCCCCTCAGCCTCTGCTGCTCTAGAGAAAACAGCCACAGCTTGTCCAACCTCTCCTTATAGGACAGCCTCCAAACCAGGCAGCATCCTGGTAAACCTCCTCTGCACCCTCTCTAAAGCCTCCACATCCTTCCTATAATGAGGCAACTTGAAGTCAACGCAGTATTCTAAATGTGGCCTTACCAGAGTTTTATAAAGTTGCAACATACTGTAACTTCCTAGCGGTTGAACTCAATGCCTTGACTAATGAAGGCCAGCATGCAAAACACCTTCTTTCCTACACTATTGACCTATGCAGCCACTTTTAGGGAGCTATGTACCCGGACCCCAAGATTCCTGTGCATCAACACTGCTAAGGATCCTGCCATTATGTGTACTCTCCCTTTATGGTGGATCTCCCAAAGTGCAACACCTCACACTTGCCCAGATTAAACTCCATCTGCCACTGCTCTGCCCACATTTGCAACTGATCTACATCCCGCTGTATCCTTTGGCATTCTTCTATGCACTAACCCCACCAATCTTTGTGCGTCTGCAAACTCACCCACCTATCTACATTTTCATCCAGATCATTTATATACACGTCTAGCAACAGAGGTCCCAGTACAGATCCCTGTTGAACACCACTACTCATGCAACTCCACTCCAGCCAGAGTAAGACCCATCCACCACTACCCTCAGCCTATCTTCGATAGGCAAGCCAATTTTGGATCCAATCTGCCAAGTCACCATGGATCCCATGCATCCTAATTTTCTGGATGAGCCTACCATGCAGGACCTTGTCGAATGCCTTACTAAAAAGTCCATGTATTCAACATCCACAGTTCTACCTTCCTCAATCACCTTCCTCACCTCGAAAAACTCAATCAGATTAGTCAGGCATGACCTACCCTGAACAAAGCCATGCAGACTGTCCCTAATTAGACCATGCTTCTCCAAATGCTCATTACTCCTATCCCCAAGAATTCTCTCCATTAGTTTCGCGACCACTGACGCGAGACTCACCGCTCTATAATTTCCAGAATTATCTCTATTTCCCTTCTTGAAGAAAGGAACAACATTAGCTACTCGCCAGTCCTCTGGCACCACAGCTGTGTCCAGCAAAGATACCAAGATATTAGTCAAGGCCCCAGCAATTTCATTTCTCACCTCTCTCTAAAACCTGGGGTATATCCCACCAGGCTCTTGGGGCCTTATCCACCTGAATGATTTTCAAGAGACCTTACAATACCTTTTACCGAAGCTCAAAATGCCCCAGCGTCACTATACTCCGCATCCTCCTCCTCGGTAAATACCAATGCAAAGTACTCATTTAGGATCTCGCCCATATCCTCCGCCTCTAAGCACAAGTTCCCTCCTTCATCCTTGAGCAAATGCTGCTATTGTATCGGCTTCCACAACCTCCCTTGAGTAATAAAACTTGCCTCATAAATCTCCTTTAAACTCTCCCCCTCTCACCTTAAACCTAAGCCCTCTAGTATTTGACATTTTCACCCTGGGAGAAAGACTCTGACCATCCACCCCACCCATACCTCTCATAATTTTATAAACTTCTATCAGGTCGCCCCTCAACCTCCGGCACTCAGGAGAAAACAATCCAAGTCTGTCCAACCTCTCCCTATAACTAATACTCAATAATCCAGGCAACATCCTGGTGAACCTTTTCTGCACCGTCTCCAAAGCCATCACATCCTTCCAGCACTGCACATAATACTCCAATGGTGGCTGAACCAAAGTTTTATATAGCTGCAACATGACTTCCAAACTTTTATACTCAATGCCCTGACCAATGAAGGCAAGTTTGCCGCATGTATATACTACTTACATTGTCACGCCAGGAGAAGGTAGCCCTGTTATCTCATCTTTAAATCTGCATCAATTTGTCTGATAATGCTCTTCTGCAAGACTATGGAATGTCTTCCCATGGTTAAGATATTATTTACTGCAAGCTGTTAATGGTGAATAGTTACCTGCAGGTATCCTATATTTCCTTCGCTGCTTCCCAAGCCACCGAGTATCAATGGATAATGAGAGTCAAAATTCGCCACAAATTCAAAGGGTACATTCTCGATCTCAACTCGTACATACATTCCTGGTCTAAAACCTTCGTACTGAATCCGGGTTTCATCATTCTGGTCTTCAAATTCAGCGCGGTTAAGCTTTGGGAGGAACAAAAATTGATATGAAGTAGCAACAAGAATGCTGGACAGTGCTGAGGTTTGTGCCGAGGTTTACTGAATTCTTGCAACATTGTACCCAAAATAGTAGCAGACAGGGATTAATCTATCAATGCTGCTGACACATGGAGTTAAATTGCTGTAACCTGTGCAATTAACTTAGATTTTCCAGTCAGCTTTACATTTGTAATAAATTGTTTCAAATTTCATCAAACCACACAGAATCGGAGCTTAAAGGGATCCAAGGAAGCTTGGCTGTGTGGATTAGGAATTGGCTTGCATGTAGAAAGCAGAGGGTTGTGGTGGAAGGAGTGCCCTCGGATTGGAGGGCAGTGACTAGTGGTGTCCCGCAGGGATCGGTTCTGGGACCTCTACTTTTTGTGATATTTATAGATGACTTAGATGAGGGGGTGGAGGGCTGGGTTAGTAAGTTTGCAGACGACACTAAGATAGGCGGTGTTGTGGATAGTGTGGAGGGCTGTCAGAGCTTACAGAGGGATATTGATAGGATGCAGAGCTGGGCTGACAAGTGGCAGATGGAGTTCAATCCAGAGAAGTGTGAGGTGGTACACTTTGGAAGGACAAACTCCACGGCAGAGTACTGGGTGAATGGCAAGGTACTTGGCAGTGTGGAAGAGCAGAGGGATCTGGGGGTTCATATTCACAGTTCATTGAAAGTTGGCTCACAGGTGGAAAGAGCAGTTAAGAAGGCCAATGGGATGTTGGCTTTCATAAATCAGGGGATTGAGTTTAAGAGCCGCGAGGTAATGATGCAGCTTTACAAAACTCTAGTTAGGCCACACTTAGAGTACTGTGTTCAGTTCTGGTCGCCTCATTATAGGAAGGATGTGAAGGCATTGGAGAGGGTGCAGAGGAGATTTACCAGGATGCTGCCTGGATTAGAGCGTATGGAATATGAGGAGAGGCTTAAGGTGCTAGGGCTTTATTCACTGGAAAGGAGGAGGATGAGAGGAGACATGATAGAGGTATATAAAATATTGAGAGGAAAAGATAGAGTAGACAGTCAGCACCTCCTTCCCAGGGCATCAATGCTCAAGACGAGAGGTCATGGCTTTAAGGTTATGGGTGGGAGGTTCAGGGGAGATGTCAGAGGGAGGTTTTTCACCCAGAGAGTGGTTGGTGCATGGAATGCACTGCCTGGGGTGGTGGTGGAGGCAGATACATTGAACAGGTTCAAGAGTTTGTTGGATAGGCATATGGAGGAATGTGAGATAGAGGGATATGCGGGAGGAAGGGGTTAGGTAGTGTGAGGGTGGTCTGATGGACGGCACAACATGGTGGGCCAAAGGGCCTGTTTTGTGCTGTATGGTTCTATGGTTCTATGGTTACTGATCAGGGAACTAACAAAAACCCTCTAAATGATAGACAAATGAGTTAAAAGAGTCACAAACAGCCAATGAAGGCATAGCTACACCAACCTAGCATTGCAAAACATTTTGAATATTTGATGTTTAGACTCCTGACTTGCCATATTAGAGCCACTTTTGCACAGAGCAGAATCAAATTCTGAATATCTATTTCTACCTGTGCTTGTTTCTGCATTTCATCCTTCAGATCATCGAAGTAAGTCCCATCACCATCATCATACTCAACGTCAAACATTTCCTTCAATTTCCGCTTTTTCTCCAAACGCTTGCTCTGTTCTTCCTCCTCCTTTGGCCTTTGAGCATCATTGTGATCTTCATCATCTGTCATCTCCTTTTCCTAGTATGACACATAATTTTGGATTCAGTTTTAAAGCTAATTTCTATATCACGAAGTTGCAATATAAGAGTTTCAATTTCTGCCCTTCCCAGCATCAAGCCCTGAAGCTCTGAATGTTTTAACTAATTTCTGGTACTCCCTGGACATGATTCCACAGACTCTAGCATCTTGCTCCAGCAGCAATTCCTAATGTGCAAACCAAGACAAAAGTGTTGACAGATGGGATGACACTCGAGCCTGATTTGCTCTCAGCTGACTGCCAGATCCATGTACGTTAAGCAGAGATCAGCATTTACCAAAAGCTACAAGAATCCTGAACAATGCAAAATGTTTCAGGTCCAAGACCGGATGAAAGGTCATTGATCTGTAATGTTAATTCTGCTTCTCTCTTTGTAGATGCCGTCTGACCGACTGAGTGTTTCCAGGTTGTGCATAAAAGTTAGTCTTTGTTGGTTTGTACTTAATACACATGTCACTTCCATGCTTTGCTTCCATTAACTAGATGACAACATGTAAATGCTACTAACTTGTGCCCTTAGTGTGAGACCCATCACATCACCTCTCAGCTGCAATTTTAAAGCACAAGGGAAAGGAATAAAAATTGGACTAGGCATGCTAAATTTTTTTTAAAGGCCCTGGGAATGGAGTGAAGGGATGGATTTGGACAAAAGGGCCAATGTGGAGAAAAACTCTGGTGCAGAATTAATGGAGGAGACCAGCTCTGTGCTGGAACACCTAAAATTTGTAAACCAACGCAAACAATTCGTCACTTGTTCTCCAGAAGCTTTCTTTAGCTCCACTTATTTTTCTGCTTTGGGACAAATTTAAAGCCCTTTTAATCTTCTTCCTGCCATCTTTGTACATTCAACACAGGATGAAGGGGAGCCCAGACAATACACGAAGACAAAAGGCATTGTGTATCATTTTCTTTTATACTTAACAATACATGAGAAATGAACACCTTTGTTATGAAGCTAACTTATCCTTAACCCCTCACCAACCCAAGCCATGCTATGATCTTTAAATTACACTGCGTATGCCCAACTCTCACCTAAAACCGAGTGTTGCCCAACCCTCATCTTTAAACTCCCTACCTCCTTGCCACAACCCCTCACCCTCAAACTCCCTTTCACTTAAATTCCTGAATTCCATTCCCACGACCTTAAACTCCCATTTCAAAGCCTTCACCCAAAAATACTTCCTCCTAGTCTAACCTGCACTAATTTGCTACTTCACTTTTATGAAGCATTTCTGTCAGTTCACCAGATGAGAGCCATAAAGGCACATAACATGGAAATAGGCCATTTGGTGCACCACATCCACACCGGCAAGTGGGCACCCATCCACAATGATCCCCTCTCCCAGCACTTGACCCGTACCCTCCCACATCTAAGTAATTCAAGTGCTTGTCAAGAGACTTCTCAAATGCTGTCAGTGAGCCGCCTTCAATCACTCTCTCTGGCAGAGCATTCCAGGTACTCACCACTCTCTGGGTGGAAAAGGTCCCCTTCAGTGGGGATCCCCTCTGAATCTCTTCCCCCCTACTCTAAATCTATGTCCTTTTGTTTTGTCTACCTCCATTATGGGGAAAAGTTTCCTGCAGTCTACCCTATCTATACCCTTCATAATTTTATATTCTCAACCATGTCCCATCTTAGCCTCTGCTCCAAGGAGAACAGACCCAGTCTCTCCTCATGCTGAAACGCTCCATCCAAAGCAACACCCTGGTGAATCTCTGCTGCACTCCCTCTCGTGTTATCACACAATATCTTGAGAAATAAGCATGACTGCCGATGCACTGAATTTCATACGTACAAGAAAACAATCGCTTTATAAACACACATTGATTTTTATTATTGCCCGAATCTTCAAAAGAGTACTCTTAATAATTTAAAAGGTTTCCTTAAACCCAGACCTCCTGACTTTGTTTTGGTGCTTCAGGTTTCCCTTTATGAACTTCTCCTGTCTCCAGATCCTCAAATGCTCCATATATAGAATCTGGAAGGAAAAGGAAGGTGTGAAATTAATGAGGAACATAATTACTTTATCAGATTGCTAAAAGAGATCAATTCAAATACCATCAGGGCAGCTGGGAAATTTAAATTCATTTAAATAATCTTAAATAAAAATCTAGTGTTATTATTGGTGATCATGAAGCTGCTGGATTATTGTAAGATCCATCTGGTTCAATGCTGCCCTCCCGGGAGGCAAGCCACTATTCTTATCTGGCCTGAGGTATGTGCAACTCCAGATCAGCAAGTCACTGGTTGCCGCAACACCTCATAATAAAAAGAAAATCAGAGAGACCACACTGCAAAGTTCTCCTCATAGTCACAGAGTCATACAGCACGGAAACAGGCCCTTCGGCCCAACTGGTCCATGCCGGCCAAGATTCCCATCTAAACTAGTCCCATGTCCCTGCGTTTAGCCCATGTCCCTCTAAACCTTTCCTATCCATGTACCTGTTCAAGTGTCTTTAATTGTTGTTGTGGTACCTGTCTCAGCTACTTCCTCTGGCAGCTCATTCCATATACTGACCACCCTCTAGGTGAAAAGTTGCCCCTCCGGTTCCTATTAAACCTCTCCCCTCTCACCATAAACCTGTGCTCTCTAGTTCTTGATTCTCCAATCCTGGGAAAAAGGCTGTGCGTATTCACCCTATCTATGCCATATCCTCAAAGACCTAGGAATGTGGCTTCAATCCATCCTCACACCCAGTTTGGGAGAGGAGTCACAGGTAAGAGCAGAGCCTCCGGTCAACATTCCAGATTCTTCCATTACCATCACTGGATACATTATCTTTATGCAACAGCATCTCCTTAACCTCAAAGTCCTTAACCTTGGCCCCATTAAGTCTCATGATAGCGGATTAAATAGCAACAAGACATTCAGTTGATGAATCAGTATTCGTCCAGGCTGAACACCATTTGGAAGCAGCTCTGACGAAACAACAACACCCGTTGTACTCTGGGTGGAGCACTGCAATGGGCATTACCACTGATTGAGCTTCCCGAAGAGCAGCTACCACAGGCCAGGCAGGTGATGAGACAACAAATGCGGAAAAATACTGCCTGACAAATCCTCACCAATCTACTTATCATGGACACCTCTGTCTGTGAAAATATTGCTAAGAGTTACTCCCAAAAGCCTCCCCATCGGCTATGTCAAAAATGTAATAATGTAATAATCCACTTGCCTGGATGAGTGCAGCTCAAAAAACACTCAAAATCATCCAGGATAAAGCTACCTTGCAGCTGATAACTCAGCTACTACCTTTAACATTTACTTCCTTCACCATAGACCACAGTGTGTGCTATCCGTAAAATGCAATGCAGCTACGATTGTCTCAATCACACCTCCCAAATCATTCTCCTCCCCCTGTTCTTCTACCATCACTTTTGGGTTCAGGATGACTTATTCCCATCCCAGTTCTGTGGCTTCTGATGATATGAAGCAGGAGATACTTGACAGTGTGGGAGGTTGATAGACGGGAAGAGGAGTGTTCCTTCTCTGTTTATGCTGAGCTTCTCTGGCCTCCCAATACAGGGACTTAAGGTCCTTGGTATCATTCTGAGTGCTTCTTCTCCATTGTGAGTGGGTCAGTTTTAATGCAGAGGGTGGTGGATGTGTGGAACGAGCTGCCAGATGAAATGGTAGAGGTGGGTACAATTACAACATTTAAAGGCAAGTGGACAAGGACATGAACATGAAAGGTTTCCAGGGATACGAGCCAAATGCAGGCAAATAGGACTAGCTCAGATAGACATCTTGATTGGCAAGGACTAGTTGAGGCGAAGGGCCTGTTTTCATGCTGTGTAGGCTCCTGCACTATGGGCCAGGGATTACAAAGATTCAGTAGCAATGTTTCATTTTTTTCAAGGCGTTTCTGAGGACATCCTTTGTCCCCATGTAAATCTCTTCTTGAGAGAACTTGGAACAGAGTGCCTGTTTCAGGAGTCTGGTGTGGAGCACATGAACGACATGGCCTGCACATCGATGCTGGTATTGTTAACGCCGAGAAGGACACGGGCAGAAGGTCCAAGGAAATGCAAGTTTCTCCACAAGTCACACACCAGTCTAACTTGTGTAACATTTTTAAGACTTAATTCACATCTGACTTTTCCTGGTTCTAATGAAGGGCCTTCAACCTGACCTGCTAACTATATTTCTCCCTCCACAGACAAACGTGACCTGCTGATGTTTTCCAGCACTTTTTGTTTTATCTCAAATTTTCAGTATCTGTGATTATTCTTGGTGTATCAATGCCCTTCATGTGTGACTGTTAGCTGAAAAAGCCCAATAAGTCACTCCATTAAGGGGCAATTATTGAGGCAATAAATTCCTGCTGAACCAAGGATATTCATAACATGCAAACAAATAAAAAACATTTTCTTTAAATGCCACCTACCATCTTCTTCAAGGAGAGCAGTGGCATCCTGATCCAATTCCCATTTTCCAGTCACAAAACAATTCTGGACACTATTCCTTACCTGTGTACAAAAAGACAAACACAATTGATGAGAAAAATGACACGACACCCTTCAGTTTTGGGTAGCAAGATATCAAATCCTTCTGAAGAGGGAAAATGTAGAAAGAGGATGTCTCACTGGCATTAATACATTAGGCCAAGGGTTTCCTCAGTCTGACAGAGTCTGAAATTGCTGATTTATATTGCATTTTCTGGTAGGCTTGGTTATTGTACCATGGAAAATAATTTATTCGTACTTGCAAACAACACTCATTTATATTTCACACCAAGAAATAATAAACACAGCCTAGAAAGCAAATGTTTCTTACTGAACAAACTGTTGGAGGAACTCAGCCAGTCAAGTCACCATCTGTGGAGGCAGAGGGATAGCTGACGTTTCAGCTTGAGACTCTGCATCAGGACTGAGAGTAGAGGGAAATGTTCAGTATAAAGAGATGAGAGAGAGGGGTGATAGGTGGAATCAAGTGAGGAGAGAGATGTGGAAAGTTGCTGACGATACAAAGGTTGGTGGTGGTGTGGATAGTGTAGAAGATTGCTGTAGATTACAACGGGATATTGATAGAATGCAGAGCTGAGCTGAGAAGTGGCAAATGGAGTTCAACCTGGATAAGTGTGAAGTGATACACTTTGGGAGATCAAATTCGAAGGCAGAATTCAAGGTTAATGGCAGAACTCTTAGCAGTGTGGAGGGACAGAGGGATCTTGAGGTCCACGTCCATAGATCCCTCAAGGTTGCCGCGTAGGTCGATAGGGTCGTTAAGAAGGCATATGGTGTGTTGGCCTTCATTAGTTGGGGTATTGAGTTCAAGAGCTGCAAGGTGATGTTGCAGCTTGATAGAGCTCTGGTCAGACCACACGGAGTATGATGTTCAGTTCTGGTTGCCTCATTATAGAAAGGACGTGGAAGCTTTAGAGACGGTGCAGAGGAGATTTACCAGGATGTTGCCTGGATTGGAGAGCATGTCTTATGAGGATAGGTTGAGCGAGCTAGGGCTTTTCTCTTTGGAGAGAAGGATGAGAGGTGACTTGATAGAGGTGTAATGTCCTTAGCCACGGGTGAGGTGCTAGAGGACTGGAGGATAGCTAACGTTGTTCCGTTGTTTAAGAAAGGCTCTAAGAATAAGCCAGGAAATTATAGGCTGGTGAGCCTGAAGTCAGTCGTGGGTAAATTATTGGAAGTTATTCTAAGGGACAGGATATATAAGTATTTGGATAGACAGGGCCTGATTAGGGATAGTCAACATGGCTTTGTGTGTGGTAGGTCACGTCCAACTAATCTTAGTTTTTCAAAGAGGTTACCAAGAAGGTTGATGAAGGAAAGGCGGTGGACGTTGTCTACATGGACTTTAACAAGGCCTTTGACAAAATCCCACATGGGAGGCTGGTCCAGAAAGTTAAGTTGTTTGGTATTCAGGATGAAGTTGTTGATTGGATTCAACATTGGCTTAGCGGGAGAAGCCAGAGAGTGGCAGTAGATGGTTGTCTCTCTGACTGAGTGGTGTGCCGCAGGAATCGGTGCTGGGTCCGTTGTTGTTTATCATCTATATTACTGATTTAGATAATGTGGTAAACTGGATCAGCAAATTTGCAGATGACACCAAGATTGGGGGCATAGTGGACAGCGAAGTAGGCTATCAAAGCTTGCAAAATAATCTTGACCAGCTAGGAAAATGGGCTGAAACATGGCAGATGGAACTTAATGCAGACAAGTGTGAAGTGTTGCACTTTGGGAGGACAAACCAGGGTAAGACGTGCACAGTGAATGGTAGGGCACTGAGGTGTACGGTCGAACAAAGGGACCTGGGAATACAGATCCATAATTCCTTGAAAGTGGCGTCATAGGTAGGTAGGGTCGTAAAGAGAGCTTTTGGCACCTTGGACAATAAATCAAGGCATTGAGTACAGGAGTTGGGATGTTATGTTGAAGTTGTATAAAATATTGTTGAGACCGAATTTGGAGTATTGTGTGCAGTTCTGGTCACCTACCTACATGAAAGATATCAGTAAGCTTGAAAGAGTGCAGAGAAAATTTACAAGGATGTTGCCGGGACTTGAGGACCTGCATTATAGGGAAAGGTTGAATAGGTTAGGACTTTATTCCTTGGAGCGCAGGAGAATGAGGGGAGATCTTATAGACACATGCAAAATTATGAGGGGTATAGATAAGGTGAATGCATGCAGCCTTTTTCCCCCCAAAGGTTGGGTGAGACCAGAACTATAGTTCATAGGTTTAGGGTGAAAGGTGAAATATTTAAGGGGAATCTGAGGGGAAACTTCTTCACTCAGAGGGTGGTGCAAGTGTGGAACGAGCTGCCAGCTGAAGTGGTAGATGCAAGTTCAATTGTAACATTTGAGAGAAGTTTGGATACGTACATGGATGGGAGGGGTTTGGAACAATATGGTCCAGGTGCAGGTAGATGGGACTGGGCAGAAGATCAGGTCGGCATGGACTAGGGGGGACGAAGGGCCAGTTTCTGTCCTGTAGTGCTCTATTATTATTATTATAAAGGAGCACAAGGAGTGAATTTGGGAAATAGAATGTTCAATGTGATTTTAATAAATGACTTGGATGAGGTATTGGAGGGATGGGTTGATAAGTTGCAGATCACACGAAGGTTGGAGGCGTTGTGGATAGTGCAGAGGCTGTCGGAGGTTACAACGGGATATAGACAGGATGCCGAGCTGGGTGCAGAAGGGGCAGATTGAGCTCAATCTGGAAAAGTGCGAAGTGATACACTTTGGAAGAACGAACTCGAAGGTGAAGTGCAAGGTTAATGGCAGGATTCTTAGCAGTGTGGAGGAACAGAGGGATTGGTATTGGTTTATTATTGTCACTTGTGGGATCCAAGTCCGTAGATCCCTCAAAGCTGCCGTGTAAGTTGGTAGAGTGGTGAAGGAGGTGTATGGTGTACTGGCCTTCATTAATCGGGGGATTGAGTCCATGAGCCGTGAGGTAATGTTGCAGCTCTATAAAACTCTGGTTATGCCACACTTGGGAGTATTGTGTTCATTTCTGGTCACCTCATTATTGGAAGGATGTGGAAGCTTTAGAGAGGGTGCAGATGAGACTTACCAGGATGCTGCCTGGATTAGAGAGCAAGCTCTCTAATTAGTTGAGCAAGCTAGGGCTTTTCTCTTTGGAGGATGAGAGGTGACTTGATAGAGGTGTACAAGATTATGAGGGGCATAGATAGAGTGGACAGCCAGCACTTTTTCCCCCAGGGCAGTAATTGCCAATACCAGAGGGCTTCTCAGAGGAGGAAAGTTTAGGGGAGATGTCAGAGGTAGTTTTTTTTAAAAACACAGATAGTGGTGGGTGCCTGGAATGCCTTCTAGGGGTGGCAGTAGAGGCTGATACAATAGGGACATTTAAAAGACTCTTGGATAGGCACATGGATGTAAGTAAGATGGGAGGTTATGGGCTGTGCAGGAGGGAAGGGTTAGATTGATCAGGGAGTAGGTTTATATAGGTTGGCACAACATCGTGGGCAGAAGGGCCCGTACTGTGCTGTACTGTTCTATGTTCGATACCATTGGGTTGTAGACTAGCCAGGCAGAATATCAGCTACTGCTCTTCTCACGTGTTTTTGGCCTCACCCTGGCAGTGGAGGAGGCCAAAGATGGACAGGTCAGTTTGGGAATGGGGAGTTGAAATGTCATGCAACTGGGAGCTCAGGATGGTACTGTGGACACAGCGTAGGTGTTTTGCACAGTGGTCGCCTAGTCTATGCTCGGTCTCGCCGATGGAGAGGAGATCACATCAATAACACAGAATGCAATAGATGAGATTGGAGGAGGTGCAGGTGAATTTCTGCCTGACGGGGAAGCTGGTAAGGGAGGAGGTGTAGAGAAAGGTGCTGCACCTCCTGCGGTGGCAGGAGAAATTGCAAGGGGTTGGGAGGGATGAGTGGACTGGAAAGTCACAGAGGAAGTGGTCCCTGCAGAAAACAGGATGGGGCGTGGAGTTGAACACGTGGCCCACGGTGGCATCCCGTTGCAGTTGGTGGAAGTGATGAAAGATGATGTGCTGGATGCGGAGGCTAGTGAAGGACCCAGAGAACTCTATCTCTGTGCTGTCTGGGTGGAGGGGGTATGACAGCAGAAGTGCGGGAAATGGAGGAGAAGCAGGTGAGGGCTCCATCAACCACAGTAGAGAGGAAGCCGTGTTTCCTGAAGAAGCAGGGCATTTCAAATGTACTGGAATGCAAGGCCTTATCTGGAAAACAGATGCAGCAGAAACAGAGAAACTGAGAGAAAGGGATGGAGTCCTTAGAAGAGACAGGATGGGAGAAGCTGTGGGAGTCAGTGGATTTATAGGAATGTCAGTAGATAGTTTGTCTCCTGAGATGGAGAGAGAAAGATCCAGAAAAGGGAGAGAACTGTCAGAAATGATCCAGGTAAATTTGAAGGTGGGGAGGAAGCTTGTAGCAAGCCTCATAAAATTGACAAGTTCCTCACAAGTGCCGGAGGCAGCACCAATGCAGCCATCGATGCAGCGGAGAGTTGGGAGAAGTGTCAGAGAAGTTTGGAACATGGACTTCTCCACGTAGCCAACGAAAAGACAGCCCATGCGAGTGATCACAGCTCCTCACCCTTCCCTTCTCTGGCTCCCCCTACACCTTCCAGCCCACGTCTCTACCTCCATACCCCTCTCACCCCAGCAGTTTGCTGAGTTCCTCCAGCAGTTTGTTTGTTGCTCCAGATCTGCAGTCTCTTGTCTCTCTGATTCTTACTGAATCTCACTCTTCAACCTCTCCAGGTCCCTTGATTTAGTCGACAATGTGACTTTCCTCCCAGAGCCCAATTATCCAGCCGAGTGGCACTGCTTCATTCATATCGATTATTTCTCAGCAGCTGCTTTGATTCCAAACCATGCAGTGTCATTTCAGGAGTCTCTCGTTCTTTAGCAACATCATTCATGTTTGGGGAATCAGCTTTTATATTACTTTGGAATTCCAGACTTCACATTCTCTTATATAACTCTCCAACACTGATTGCCCAAAATACTGTTGGAGGGAATGTGGAGTCCCTGAGATCTGAGCTGACAAGCTAAGGACTCTCTAATGTAGTTTGAGACAACATCCAGACAGGTCACTGGGAAGAATAAAGGCAGAGGTATTGGCCTCTGACCACATAATATTATGGCTCCAGTTGTGCTGCTTCAATCCTCATCCCCAACATTTATGATTTCAATGCTCTTTAGATCGACTTCTCATATTCTACTCTTGTTCAAAACTGTACTTCCATGTTTGTCTAAGTGGCGCAGCTGGTCGAGCCACTCCCTCACAGCACCAGAGACCCAGGTTCAATGCTGACCTCAGGTGCTGTCAGTGTGGAGTTTGCACAATCTTCCTGTGACTTCATGGGTTTCCTCTGGGGACTCTGGTTTTCTGCCACATCCCAAAAATATGCAAGTTAATTGGCCGCTGTAAATTGTCTCTCATGTTGGTAAGTGATAGAATCTGAGCAGTTGATAAGAATAAAACGTGAGGTTAGTGTAAATGGGTGACCAAGAGTTGGTGGGGACTTGGGCCAAAGGGTCTGTTTCTGTACTGCATCTCTCTGATTCTATTTGCTATGGTCAGTGACTTGCATTAATCCCAAATCCACTAACATCTTTTCCTCACCCTGTGTCTGTGGCCTACTTCAGTCCTACCATCCTGATAGAACAGAACCTCCATCTAACTCTGATGTCCTGTGCAGCCTCCATTCCATTGTATCTGCAGCTCTGGGAATCCCTTTCCCAAACTCACTACTTCTCCCACCTACTCTGACACTGCATAAATCTACCTCATTAATCAAGCTTTTAAATCACTCACCCTGGTTTCATCTCTTTATAAATTCAAGTTGTAAAAAGAGCCATGGGGTTAGGAGGATAATGACACATGCACAGACAAGAAGAAATTTTAACAACGGGAGACAAAAGTATAGACGTATCCTCTTCATGTCACTAAGCAGCAAACCACTCACAACAGTTCCTTCTGTTAATTTAGCAAACTAAATATTGGGCAAATATGGCCCAGTCTGAAGAAATATCTTTCAAACTGAATTAATAGTTTTTTTTCCAAACACACATACCCCTACACCTCTTTAGTTTGAATTATTCAGTGACCACCAAAGGAAAACCTTTAGAAAAAACATCTTTTCCAGAAGTATCCACTTCCAAGTCACGCAGCAGAAAACGCAGAAGGATGATGATGGGTAAAGTGAGCAGAATCTTGGCAAAAGCAAGGTAGTACTTCAGGCCTGATCAGCAAACTGACAAGTAAAAGTGGTGGGGAAAAGTGCCTAAAGTTAAGACAATCAGGTATCTGGGAAAGGTCATTGGAGCAGTCCAGTGATTAAATAGCAATCCAAGGTGAGGAAGTGCTTCATCACTGGTAAGAGCAAAGGGAAACTTGTGCAGCTAAAGAAAGCACTGGTCACTTCTCACTTGAAACATGGCTCCCAGTTTTGTGTTCTAACTATTTGTAAAGATACCAAACTGATATTCAAAAAATTTGGAACTAGTTCCCCAACAGTGGTATTTGGAGATTGAGGTTTAACAGAAATACAACAAAATAGGTGGAATGGGGACATATAGTAGGGATGGGGATTGTGACTGAAGTGGTTAGAATACAGGAATGCTGCACAATACTGGAATTCAAAACCAGGACTGGCAAGCATAAATCCAGGACACAATACATTACCTCTGCCAAAGACCTTACCTCTTCCAAGTCCCAGTCATGAGGGTTCTTCACGGGAAATATTGAGGAATCCACGCCATTGTCTTTGCTTCTGGATTCTTTGTCAAGCCTGCTAACATGGAAGATTCCTCCCAATACATCACCTTCCTCTTCCTCTTTGCCTTCACCGACTGGAAGTATGATAACAGAAGGGTAATCTTTACATCACTTTCATGTGGAGATCCACAACCGCTCCTCCACCCCTACCCCCACCCTGCCTGCCAAAAGAAAGGTCAATCCCTAGAGGTTGCTCTACTATTCAATTAGGTCACGGCAGTTCACTCTGGCAATTCCATTAACCAACACTGATTCCGTATTCTTAATTCTTTACCTAACAATGTACTTTGTAGGCCACAGTAAAGGTTTGGTGCCAGTCTTTTACTCCTGGGACTTCGGTTCTATAAATTAGAAAAGCAAAAGCTCCCTGACGATACATTTTTGTTTAAACCAGAGAAGAAAGACATATGTGACATTTACAGGCCAGAGTGAATTCTGTTGGTGGAAACATTTAGTAACGATAATCCCTGAGAACATTAACACCCACTTGAATGGACTAACTGGAGCACCAGAACAGATACGACAAGAATATATCAATACTGGCTAAATTGCATTTTGATAAGGTGGCAACGAAAATCCACGAGGGCAGGGCAAAGCATTTCCTACACATTAAATTTACAAGCAAAGTCATGGTTATAGAGTGGTACAGCACAGAAGCAGGCCTTTCAGCCCAGCAAGTGCATGCCAAACACTTTGCTCATCTACACTAATCCCATTTGCTTGCATTAGATTAAGATTTCTTTATTAGTCACATGTACATCGGAACACACAGTGAAATGCATCCTTGTGTAGAATATTCTGGGGGCAGCCCGCAAGCGTCACCACAATTCCGGCCCCAACATAGCATGCCCACAACTTCCTAACCTGCACGTCTTTGGAATGTGGGAGGAAACCGGAGCACCCGAAGGAAACCCACGCGGTCACAGGGAGAACGTGCAAAGTCCTTACAAGACAGAGGCCAGAATTGAACCCGGGTCACTGGCGCTAACCACTATATATCCTGCTATGCCTTCCCTATTCAAGTGCCTGTTCTCGCCTATGGCTAACGTAGATGCAAACATCCCAGTCAATCTGAGACCCCAGCAATCTCCTCCCTTGCTGCCATACTTTTTAAGTATGGTGGGACAGTTGTGGGAAATGGAAGCTGGGGGGTTCCAAGAACTGTTGGTAACCTGAAGTTTCAGTAAGTCGGAAACACTGTGGGCTGAGATGGCAACAGATGGTAACAGTAGGTTAATGAGCTAAAGATCAGTACAGAACTTAGTTATATCTAGAATTAGTTAATTGGTACAGATCTGTACTACAGATTCAAATTATGCCGGACTGTGGGAGTTGCTGGATCACAGAATGCCGGACCAGAGTTTCAACCGGTATTACATTTAATTTCTTCATCTCATATATATTGTGAATAGCTGGGGTTATACACTATGAATAGTAGGCCGTAGGGAATACTGAGGAATCTTGACGTACAAATCCAACAATCCCTGAAGATGGCAGCACAGGTTGTAATAGGGTGTTAAAGAAGGCATACAGAATGCTAGCTTTCATTGGCCAGGGCATTGAGTGCAAGAGCAGGGTAATTATGGTACAGCTTTATAAAATATTGGTGAGGCCACAGCTGGAATACTGTGTGAAGTTTTGGTCATCACAGGATGTGACTACTCTGGAGAGGGAGCGGAGGCGATTCACCAGGATGTGGCCTGGTGTTGAGTGTCTCAGTTATGATTCAAGAACTGGATAGGCTTTGTTTTCCTTGGAACAGAGAATACGGAGGGGGGACCTGATATACAAAATTATGAGGGGCAGAGTGAGGAAGACAGGAATAAACCTTTCCCCATAACAGAGTAACCAGAGGGCATAGGCTTAACTTAAAGGGGTAGGATACTTCAAGAAATAGAAGGACTTTTTCCACATAGAGGGTAGTTTGGAATGCACAGTCTGAGAGGGTGGTGGAGGAGGCAGAGACACCAACATCGAGGTAATCCTGATGCAGGCAAATAGGATTAGTGCAGATGGGTAACAAGCATGGAGTTTGTGGGCCAAAGCGCTGGTTCTGTGCTGTCCCACTCTCTGATTCCGAATATCCAAATGAGTATCCAAACTGAACAGCCAAGATAGAGAAGACTATGGACCAAGTGCCAGTAAATGGGACGAGTATAGATAGGTACTTGATGGTCGGCACGGACAGGCTGGGCTGAAGGGCCTGTTTCTGTTCTCTATTAACTAAGGGGACAGCGTATGTTTGCACTAATCTTTTTCTCTTCATATTCCTAGAGAAGGCATTACTGTTCCCAAGTTCCCCGCAAGTTTTCTCTATTTTTCCCCTTTTAAGTAATCCCTTGGTCTTCCTACGATGAGTTCTGAAATGGTTCTAAAGGGATGCTTAAACAACTGATTAGTAAAAGCAACTGGAGATCTGGGCTTTATTTGATGCACAGAGTAGAACAGTCAAGTTACGTTAAACCCATCATAAAACTCAGTTCAACCAAGCTTGACTACAGGGCCCAATTTTGAGAATTCCCTACAGAAGGGACTTGTAAACTGGAGATGATTCAGAAGAAATTCATTAGAATGGCTTCAGGGATAAAGAATTACAGTCACATCCAAAAAGTGTAGTTTTTCCTGTAACTGAAGACTAATTACAGGCAAAGAATTAAGGCCAAGTAAAAGAACCACAGAAAACGTGAGAAAATACGTTTTAAAAATAAGTAGTTAGGATTTTGAACCCACTTCTGAAAGGCTGATAGGTACTGTGTCTAAACTTGCTTCCTGAGGAAACTGGATAAATATTAAGAAGAAAAACTGCAGAGGGATTTAGGGGGAAAAAGCAGCGAGGTAGGAGAATTAATTAGAACGCTCTGCAATGAGGAATGCCCAGTCCACCTGCCTGTGTCTCGTTGCTTACTGTGCTCCTCTATTTCTTGTCTTCTGCGAATGTCAAAATTTTGGACTTTCATTCAAGCCCAAATTATTTAAAGAACCATAGCCCCCATTTGAGTTTAGGATTACCTGCTCCATAGACCAGTTTCCGGAGGTTTGGAGCCGACTGCTGCTGTGCGAAGACATCAGCTGCTCGCTGCGCCAGCCCTTCTTTCCACTTCAACGATCCTTCAGAAATAATAAAGAAAACATCTCAAAATCTGTTAACACAAAGCCAACATATTGTGGAGATTAGAAACTGGAGGAAAACAAAAAATGCTGGAAATATGGAGGAAGGGGGAAGCAAGGATGTGGTGTGAATAAATGTTATGGTAGCATGGATTACAAACAGCGTAGGGCATGAATGGACATATTGAACGATCACTGTCATGCAAGGCTATATTACTGTCCCTTATCCCAGGAGGCAATACAAAGTACATTACTGTCTTTCAATCCTAAATTCACAGCAACAGATTCAACAGTGGCTGGATATCACTGGCTATAACCACAGACTTCTAAGGGCTCTAATTTCAGATCTCCAGCCACTTGGGATTCCAGTGCCAGAGACCAGTGTTGCTGAGGTACTCCAGCATTACTGAGGGGAATCACCTCTCAGATCCTGTGGAAGTTCAGACATGGTATAGAACCCAAGACCACATTAATTTCAATGAGGATGGCTGAGCACAGAAAGCATTTTTGCTAAACTTTGTTGTTTCAATTATTTACAGGTGTTTAATACCCTTTTTGTGTTTTTCTAAGAAGGTATTTTCTTGATACTTTGTGAACATTTTCACTGTTATGATGGATCAACTGAAGTGCAACACACAGTAATGAAGAACTGTGACTTAATTCCTAACCAGATGGTTCCTCGCACCTTTAGCTCCTGAATGGCCCAGTAAGTGGATCTTGAAGGGAAGATTCAGGAAGAGCTGAGCTATAGTGAAGTGGCCCTTCTGAGAGTAGCTGTGTTGAGGCTTAAGTGGTGTGTTTGAGGTATAAGTGCTGAGGCTTTGTCAGGAGAGGCTTCAGTGAGGAGGCTGGGCAGTGGCACAGTAAGAGAAGGGAAGATACCACATCAAGCGGCCAGAGCTGAAGTTGGATTCACTAAGGAGCATCTGTGAAGCTGAGAGCAACAGAGACAGGAGCTTCAGCGAGGTGGTTGTGTCAAAGGTACAGGCAACAGGTGGTTAGGTGACCACCAGGAAAGGTAAAGAGGTAGATAGGGAGTGCAGGATTCCTCTGTGGCAATTCCCCTCAGTGACAAGTATACCGTTTTGGATACTGTTGAGTGGGTGACCTTTCAGAGGAGGGCAGCAGTCAGGTCTGTGGCACCACAACTGGCTCTGATGTATAGCAGGGGAGGGTGGGGACAAGGAGAGCTGTAGTGATAGGAGACTCAATAGTTAGGGGACAGACAGGACATTGTTCTGTAACAATGAGTAAAACTCCAGGATGGAATATTGCCTCCCAGGTGCCAGGGTCAAGGATGTCTCTGAGCAACGGCAGAACATTTTAAACGGGGAGGGTGAGCAGCCAGAGGTCATGTACACATTGGAACCAACGACATAGGTAGAAAAAGGGATGAGGTCCTGTTGTGCGAAGATAGGGAGTTAAGCATGTTAAAAAGCAGCACCTTAAGGGCTGTAATCTCTGGATTACTTCTGGTGCCACATGCTAGTGAGGGTAGAAATAGGCGACTAAGGCAAACGAATGTGTGGCTGAGGACCTGGTGCAGGTAGGAGGAATTCAGGTTCTTGGACCACTGGGATCTCTTCTGGGGCAGGTTGCACCTGAACTGGAGGGGGACCAATATCCTGGTGAGGAGATTTGCTAGTACTACCCAGGAGAGTTTAAACTAGTCTGGCAGAGGATGGGACCCAAAGTAGCAGTATGGTAGATGAGAAAGCAAATGTAGGCAAACAAGTCCAGTAGGCAGGAAAGGCAAGAGCGGGACAGGGAGCGAGGAAGGTCAGAGAGGCTAAACTGCATTTATTTTAACACAAGAGGCTTAACATGCAAAGCAGATGATCTGGGGGCAGGCACTAACACAAAGGATTGCGATATTATAGTTATTACAGAAACAAGGCTGAGGCATGGGCAGGACTGGCACCTGGGGTGCAGATACTACAGGCATGATAGAGGTGGAGGTAAGAGAGGAGGGCGAGTTGCATTATTTATTAGGAGAACTTCACAGTAGTACTGAGAAGAAGATATTCCTAGGAGAATATCCAATCTGGCTATATAGGAAGAACTTAGAAATAAGAAGGGAGTGATCACTTCCATGGGATTGTACTATTGGCCCCACAATTGCCAGCGGGAGCAAGACAAGCAAGTACGTAGGGAGAACACATATAGCTGGAGGAATAATACAGCTGTAATAGAAAGTGTTTGTAATTTCCCTAATAGTGACTGGGACTGCCATAGTGCTAAGGGATTAAGTGGGATGGAATTTGTTGTGTGTCAGGAATGTTTCCTCAAGCAATAATGTAGATGGCCCTACTAGAGAAGGGGTTAAACTTGATCACTTCTTGGGAAACGAGACAGGGCAAGTGGCTGATGTGTCAGTGGGGGAGCACTTTGGGACCAGTGACCATAACTCTATTAGTTTTAAAATAGTTATGGAAAAAGATACCACTGGTGCACAAGATAAAATCTTAAATTGGGGCAAAGCTAATTTTGATGGCGTTGGACAGGAACTTGCAAAGGTTGATTGGCAGAGGCTGTCTGCATTAAAGGGACATCTGACAAGTGGGAGGCTTCTAAACTTGAGATAGGGAGAATTCAGGGCCAGCATGTTCCCAGTTCAGTGAAGAGCAAAGCTGGCAGGAATAGAAACATAGAAAAACTACAGCACAGTTCAGGCCCTTCGGCCCACAAAGCTGTGCCAAACATGTCCCTACCCTAGGAATTACTAGGCTTACCCACAGCCCTCTATTTTACTCAGCTCCATGTACCTATCTAACAGTCTCTTGAAAGACCCTAACGTATCTGCCTCCACCACCGTTTCCGGCAGCCCATTCCACGCACTCACCACTTTGAGTAAAAAAACTTACCCCTGACATCTCCTCTATACCTACTCCCCAGCACCTTAAACCTATGTCCTCTTGTGGCCACCATTTCAGCCCTGTTCAGCCCTGGGGAAAAGCCTCTGACTATCTACCCAATCAATACCTCTCATCATCTTATACACCTCTATCAGGTCCCCCCTCATCCTCCGTCTCTCCAAGGAGAAAAGGCTGAGTTCCCTCAGCCTGCTTTCATAAGGCATGCTCCGCATTCCAGGCAGCATCTTTGTAAATCTCCTCTGCACCCCCTCTATGGCTTCCACATCTTTCCTGTAGTGAGGCGACCAGAACTGAGCACAATACTCCAAGTGGGGTCTGACCAGGGACCTATATAGCTGCAACAATACCTCTCGGCTCCTAAGTTCAATTCCACGATTGATGAAGGACAATACACCATATGCCTTCTTACCCACAAAGTCAACCTGTGCAGCTGCTTTGAGCGTCCTATGGACTTGGACCCTACACCATATGCCTTCTTAACCACAGAGTCAACCTGTGCAGCTGCTTTGAGCGTCCTATGGACTTGGACCCCAAGATCCCTCTGATCCTCCACACTGCCAAGAACCCTACCATTAATACTATATTCCGCCAACATATTTGACCTACCAAAATGAACCACTTCACACTTATCTGGGTTGAACTGCATCTGCCACTTCTCAGCCCAACTCTGCATCCTATCTATGTCCCTCTGTAACCTCTGACAGCCCTCCAAACTATCCACAACACCCTCAACCTTCGTGTCATCCGCAAACTTACTAACCCACCCCTCCACTTCCTCATCCAGGTAGTTTATAAAATTCACAAAGAGTAAGGGTCCCAGTACAGATCCCTGAGGTACACCACTGGTCACAGACCTCCACTCAGAATACGATCCTTCAACAACCACTCTTTGCCTTCTGTGGGCCAGTCAGTTCTGGATCCACACTGCAATGTCCCCTTGGATCCCATGCCTCCTTACTTCCTCAATAAGCCTTGCATGGGGTACCTTATCAAATGCCTTGCTGAAATCCATATACACTACATCTACTGCTCTCCCTTCATCGATGTGCTTAGTCACATCCTCAAAAAATTCAATCAGGCTCGTAAGACAGCACCTGCCCTTGACAAAGCCATGCTGACAATTCCTAATCATACTATACCTCTCCAAATGTTCATAAATCCTGATCTTCTCCATCAGCTTACCAACTCACCGGTCTATAACTTCCTGGGCTATCCCTACTCCCCTTCTTGAATAAGGGAAAACCATCCGCAACCCTCCAATCTTCCGGAACCTCTTCCGTCTCCATGGATGACACAAAGATCATCGTCAGAGGCTCCTCAATCTCCTCCCTCGCCTCCCACAGCAACCTGAGGTACATCTCATCTGGTCCCGGCGACCTATCTAACTTGATGCTTTCCAAAAGTTTCAGCACCACATCTTTTCTAATATCTACATGCTCAAGCTTTTCAGGACTCTGCAAGTCCCCACTACAATCCCCCAGATCTTTTTCCGTGGTGAATACTGACATAAAGTATTTATTAAGTACCTCCTCTATTTCTTCCGGATCCATACACACTTTCCCACTGCTGCACTTGATAGGCCCTATCCTTTCGCATCTCATCTTCTTACTGTTCACTTACTTGTAGAACGCCTTGGGGTTTTCCTTAATCCTGTCCGCCAAGGCCTTCTCATGTCCCCTTCTGGCTCTCCTAATCTCTTTCTTAAGTTCCTTCCTTTTAGCCTTGTACTCCTCCAGATCTCTAACATTACCTAGCTCTCTGTATCTTTTGTATGCTTTTCTTTGCCTTTTGACTAGATTTATTATAGCCTTCGTACACCATGGTTCCTGTATCTTCTCGTGACTCCCGTCTCATCGGAACATGTCCATGCAGAACTCCACACAAATACCCCCTGAATATTTGCCATATATCTTCTGTGCTTTTCCCAGAGAACATCTGTTCCCAATTTAATCTTCTAATTTCCTGCCTGAGAGCCTCATAATTCCCTTTACTCCAAGTAAAGGCCTTTCTAGTCTGTCTGTTCCTGTCTCTCTCCAGGGTGAACGAGGGATATTGAGGAGCTGATCAGGAAAGAGGCAGCGGCATGTCAGGTAAAGGCAACTGGGATCAAGCAAATCCCTTGAGAAGTTTAAGGGATGTAGGGGTACACTTAAGGAGGAAATTAGGGGGGCAAAATGGGACATGAGATATCCGTGGCAGATAAGATAAAGGAGAATCCTAAAGATTCAGAGCAGACCAGCGTAGACACCTATATTTGGAGCCACAAGAGATGGGCAAGGTCTTAAACGAATACTTCTCATCTGTATTTATTGTGGAGAGGGACAAGGAAGATAGGGAATTCAGGGAAGAGAACAGTGATGTCCGGAAACATATCGACACTATGGAGTAGGGGTTGGCAAGCTTGAGGGGCATTAAGGTGGATGGATTCACAGGGGTTGACCAGTGTGTCCTAGGAAAGTTGTGGGAAACAAGGAAAAAAAATTACTGTGGCCCTGGCAGAAATTTTTGTATTTTCCTTAGCCACGAGCGAGGTACCAGAAGACTGGAGGATGGCTACTGCTGCGTCTTTATTTAAGGAGTTCTGCAAGGACAGACAGCGAACTACAGGCCATTGAGCCTGACAGTGGTGGGAAAGTCACCAGGGTGGATTCTGAGAGACAGGATCTATCTGCATTTGTAAAGGCAAGGACTGATTAGGGATAGTCAACATGGCTTTGTCTGTGGGAAATCGTGTCTCATGAATTTGGTGGATTCTTTTTTTTGAAGAGGTGACTAAGAGTCATAAAGCATGGAACCAGGTCCTTTGGTGCAACTTGTCCATGCCCACCAGGGTGTCTTCCTGAGCTGGTCCCATTTGCCTGCATTTGGCCCATATCTCCCTAAACATTTCATATTCACATACCTGTCCAAATGTCTTTTAAATGCTGTATTTGCACCAACCTCTACCACTTTCCCTGGCAGCTTGTTCCATGACAACCACCCTTTGTGAAAAACTTGCCTCTCATGTCCCCTTTGAATCTTTCCCCTCTCACCTTAAACCAGCTCCTCCACCCTGGGAGAAAGACTGTGACAATCCATCTCAACTATGCCCTTCATGATTTTTTATATCCTTAGGTCAGCACTCAGCCCCCTTCACACCAGGAAAGCAGTCCCAGCCTCTCCCTATAACTCAAACCCTCCAGTCCCAGCAACATCTTTGTGAATACTTTCGGCACCCTCTCTAGCTTAATCACATCTTTCCTATCATATGGTGATCAGAACTGCACACAGTAATCCAGGTGCAACCTCACCAATGCCTTGTACAGCAGCTGTAACATGATATCCCAACTCTTGTACTCAATACCCCATCCAATGAAGGCAAACACCTTCTTTACCACCTTATAGAACATAGAAAACCTACAGCACAATTCAGGCCCTTTGGCCCACAAAGCTGTGCCGAACATGTCCTGACCTTAGAAATTACTAGGCTTACCCATAGCCCTCCATCTTTCTCAGCTCCATGTACCTATCCAAAAGTGTCTAGAAAGACCCTATCATATCAGCCTCCACCACCGTTTCCGGCAGCCCATTCCACCACTCATCACTCTGAGTAAAAAACTTACCCCTAACATCTCCTCTATACCTACTCCCCAGCACCTTAAACCTATGTCATCTTGTGGCAACCATTTCAGCCCTGGGGAGAAGCCTCTGACTATCTATCCGATCAATACCTCTCATATATACCTCTATCAAGTCCCCCCCAATCCTCCGTCGCTCCAAGGAGAAAAGGCCGAGTGCCCTCAACCTGCTTTCATAAGGCATGCTCCGCAATCCAGGCAGCATCCTTATAAATCTCCTCTGTACCCTTTCTATGACTTCCACATCCTTTCTGTAGTGAGGTGACCAGAACTGAGCACAGTACTCCAAGTGGGGTCTGACCAGGGTCCTATATAGCTGCAACATTACCTCTCGGCTCCTACATTCAATTCCACGAATGATGAAGGACAATACACCATATGCCTTCTTAACCACAGAGTCAACCTGTGCAGCTGCATTGAGCATCCTATGGACTCGGACCCCAAGATCCCTCTGATCCTCCACACTGCCAAGAGTCCTACCATTAATACCATATTCCGCCAACATATTTGACCAACCAAAATGAACCACTTCACACTTATCTGGGTTGAATTCCATCTACCTGTGTTGCCATTTTCATGGAACTATATACTTGAACGCCAAGCCCCTCTGCTGTACAACACTCCCCAGGGCCTTGTCATTCATCATGTTTGTCCTGCCCAGCTTAACTTCCCGAAATGCATCACTGTGCACTTGTCTAAGTTCCATCTGCCGTTCCTTGGCCCACTTTCCCAGTTGATCTGGATCCTGTGGTAACCATAGACAACCTTCTTCATCGTCCACCACATTACCAATTTTGATGTCATCTGCAAACTTACTAATCATGCCATCTGCATTCTCATCCAAATCATTTATATATGACAACAGGGGTCCCAGCACCGATCCGTGTGGCACACCACTGGTCACAGACCCCCAATCTGAAAAACAACCCTGCACTACCACCGTCTGACTCTTTCCTCCAAGCTAATTTTGTATCCATTTGGCTAGCTCACCCTGGAGCCCATGTGATCTAACCTTCTGGGCTAGCTTATTACACAAGACCTTGTCAAAACCCTTGTGATAGTCCATGTAGATAACATCTACCACCCTACCCACACAAATCCACCTGGTCACCTCTTAGTCTCAATCAAATTTGTAAAACACGATTTCCCATGCACAGAGTCGTCCTTGATCCATCCTTGCCTTTGCAAATAGATAGATCCTGTCTCTTGGAATCCCCTCCAGTAACTTTCCCATACTCTTTCCAGCTTAATGGCATCCTTCTACAGCAGGGCAACAAAACTGAACACAATATTCCAAATGCGGTCTCACCAACATCTCGTACAACTGCAACATAATATCTCAACTTCTATACTCAATCACCGCCAGCAGCTCCTCTTTCGTAATGTTGATATATTTCAGGACATCATTGTTCTCTTTCCTGAATTCCCAAGCTCCCATGATCATCACCACGGGAAATAACACCCTGCCCATCTCCTGTGGCTCCACAGACAACCACACTGATCCTTAATGGTCCTACTCTCTCCCTAATTACCCTTTTGCTCTTAATATACTTATAGAAACTCTCTATTACCTTGCTTGCCAAAGCCATCTCACATCCTCTTTTTGTCCCCCCTGCGATATCCCTCCTCAGGGGATTTGCTGCCTGTGCCTGACATGCCTCCATCTTTTCTCCTGACCAGAGCCAGAGTATCCCTGACTGGGATCTTTAATCCTGCCAGCCTTGCCCTTCACTCTAACAGGAAGATGTTGGCCCTGAGCTCTCCTTATCTCACTTTTAGAAGCCTCCCACTTGCCAGACAAGGGCAGGGTGGTAGGCGCTGTCTGCACAGACTTCAGCAAGGCCATTGACAAGGTCCTGTAGGGTAGGCTGGTCCGGAAGGTTAGACTACATGGGATCCAGGGCGAGCCAGCCAATTGGATGCAAAATTGGCTTGGTGGTAGGAGACAGAGGGTGGTGGTGGAGGATTGTTCATCAGGTTACAGGCCTGTGACCAGTGGTGTGCCACAGGGATTAATGTTGGGTCCCCTGTTTATTATGGCACGATTATTAAGTTGTGGATGACACCAAAATTGGTGGTCGTGCGGATGGTGAAGAAAGTTGTTTGAGATAGAGATCAACTGGGAAAGTGAGACAAGGAATGACGGATGGAATTTAACTCAGACAAGTGCAAAATGAAGCAGTTTGGCAAGTTAAATGAGGCCAGAACACACTGAGTGAATGGCAGGGCCCTGGGGAGCATTATAGAACAGACACACTTTGGGATTCAAGTACATCATTCCCTGAAAGCGTCAACACATTTAGACAGGTTGGGGCACTGAGTACAGGTGCTCGAACAATGTTGTACTCGCTCAGCTGTACTCAACTGAGGAAACCGTAGCTGAAATATTGTGTGCAGTTCCATGCTATATGAAGGCTGTGACTAGGCTAGAGAGAGGGCAGAAAGTTTTCACAAGATGTTCCTGAGACTGCAGGCTTGAGTTACAAATAGAGGCTGGGACTGTTTACCCTGGAGTGAAAGAGGTTCAGGGGTGACCTTATAGCGGTTTATAAAGTCGTGAGGGGCTTAGACAGTCATGGACTTTTTCTGAGGGTAGGGGAGTCTAACACTAGGGGGCATAGGTTTAAGGTGAGTGGGGAGGAATTTAGTGGGGAGAGGCGCAAGTTTTTTCCTCTACACAGGGGGTAGTGGGTACATTGAATGAGCTGCCGGAGGATGTGGTAGAGGTGGTTAAAATAACAACACTCAAAAGACATTTGGAGAGGTGCATGGTTAGGAAAGGTTTAGAGGGATACGGGCCAAATGCAGGCAAAGCGTCAAGCCCACGTTAGCACCTTTGATGGCATGGGCAGGTTGGGCAGAAAGGCCTGTTTCTGTGCTCTGTTCTATTAAAATACACCATTGCATTCCACAAAGAAAGGAAATAAATCAGTGGTCCACATAAAAGGTGCGAGAACCGAGAACGTTTGGTCAGAAATTAAAATCACGTTTTAGGAGATGTGTAGAGGAATAACAACAATTTGGAGCTGAAGCAGTGTCAGCACAATGGGATCAAGGGAAGAAGGGTGACTAAAATGCCCCAGGACAGACTAGACACAAGTTTGCAGACTTAGTCACAGAACATGGAAACAGGCCCTTCAGCCCAACTCATCCATGCCGACGTGTTGCCCAGTGAGCTAGTCCCATCTGCCTGTGTTTGGCCCATAGCCCTCTAAACCTCTTATCCATACTTATCTAGATGGCTTTTAAATGTTGTTAATGTGCCCCCCTCAACCACTATTTCTGGCAGCTCATTCCAAATACATACCACCCTTCTCAGATTGCCTGAGGTGGCAAAGTAGGTTAAATTCAAAGCTTTTAGATCCAGCTACTGGGGGAGGAACATGAAACAGATATTGCTCGTTTTTCTTTATATTCAAACTATTAATGCAGTAACATCTCATGTAATACCCAGACCAAAAAGGTCCAGAAATAACTTCACATACCTGCTGTTTCAACAATTAAGTCAGTCTTTTCCTCGTAACTGTCTTTTAGTAATTCTTCGGTGTCACTGGTTCCCTGATGCAGCAGGCCTCCTGACAACTCCGGGCCTGCCTGTTTTTTTCCTGTCAGTTTCACAACCAAGTTCACATTTTCATCATCTTCAGAAATATTCATCTCCGACATTGTTAGTTCATCATCTTTCTGTTTACCATTCAACATTCCTTGTAAACTTCTTTTTGTCATTGAATGATCCTTTGTTATTTTGTTACTAGAATGTAAAATCCTCTCTGAAGAATCACCAACAAAATCGTCTTCATCAGACTCGTCAGTTACCTCTGCCTCTGAATCAATCTCAGAGTCATCAGCAAATGCTGGCCTTTCTATTGCAGCTTCCGTATCTGGCCCCTCCGACTTCAAGACTTTAGGCAGTCGGGGATAATATTCTCTCTTACAATCAGTCTCGTCTCGACTGTTGGCCGCTTCCTCATTTCCGTTCTTGGTTTCATTACAATTTTCGGTGTCATAATCTTCATCATCACTTTCAGTCATTTCATCGTCATCCTCAGCATCAAACAGAGCTCTGCGTCGCACCCGCCCGTCCTCTGCATCAATCAGTTTTTCCTCTCTGGGCATTTTGCATCTGTTTATGAAAATTTTAAAAGTTTTGATACAGAAAATTTAACAAAGTAAACACAACGAATGATTTTCTTAGGTTTCAGTTTTAATTACTTTCAGTGAGGTTTACTCGTTTCTGTGCTTTAGGCGGTGCTTTTGACAGCCTTACCATTTGGCAAACAATAGCTAATCTGCTGCCTCAGAATTCCAGCAACCCAGATTCAATCCTGAGCTCAGCCGCTGAATGTGTGGAGTTTCTCTCAAAACTGCCCATCTGGTTTCCTCCCCCAGTCTAAGTTGGCGGTGCATGTAGTGCAAAAAAAATGCATCAAAGGTGAGTTAATGGACATGTGAGAGAATGGGTTACAGGGGAATGGGATTGTTGGGGTTGCTCTACTGGGAGCTGATGGGCCAAATGATCAACTTCTGTGCTGTAATAAGTACAGAAATAAACCATTTAATTACTATTTTAACTGCTAAAACTATTCCAGTATCTTTACAGGAATTCTTTCCAATTGATAAATGGCATGAATTGCATTCAGACTCGGGTCTATGGAGGGAGAGTGATGAAGACACATTAATGGCAGCTTGTCCTCCTGGAGGTGTAAACAGAGGGAGAGCAGAGAGAAACAAAGCAAGAGGATGCAGAGCACAACAGGTGCCAGGAATCTGAAATAAAGGAGGAAGACTGGAAAGTCCTGCAAGTCAGGCAGCATCTGTGAAAGGAGAGAAACTGTATTACTTCAGAACTGGCCAAGGACAAAAAAAAACAACTGCAGATGTTAGAAATGTGAAACAAAAACAGAAAGTGCAGGAAACATTCCGCAGATGAAGCAGCATCCATGGAGAGAGAAACAGAGCTAATACCACAGGGTGACAGACATCACTCTGCGAAGTTGTCAAACTGAAACACCAACTCTGCCCCAGCAACACTCGACACTGCCTGATCCACCAAACACAGCATTCTCTCCTTTTACTCCAGAAGTGGGCAGCTGTGACACAAACTGAAAGGTCATAACCTGACACTGTTGAAATGTTTGCCGTGCCCTGATGGTTCAACTGCAACATCAACTATACTTGATGAACATAGAACAGTACGGCACTGGAACAGGCCCTACAGCCCACAATTAACTAATTAAGCTAATCCTTTCTGCCTGCACATGGTCCATATCCCTCCATTCTCTACATATTCATGTGCTTATCTAAGAGCCTTTTAAATGTCTCTATTGTATCTGCCTCCACCACCATCTCTGGCAGTGCACTCCAGACACCCACCACTCTCTGTGTAAAAAAAATTGCCCTGCACATCTCCTTTGAACTTTCCCCCTCTCATCTTAAATGCATGCCCTCTGGTATTAGACATTTCGACCTTGGGGAAAAAGACACTGGCTGTCTACTCTATCTGTGCCACTCAATCATATAAACCTCTATCAGGTCTCCCCTCAGCCTCCGCTGCTCCAGAGAAAACAACCCAAGTTTCTCCAACCTCTCCTTATAGTACACACCCTCTATCCTGGTAAACCTCTTCTGCACCCTCTCTAAAGCCTCCACATCCTTCCTGTAATTGGGTGACCAGAAATGAATGCAATACTCCAGATGAGGCCTAATCAGAGTTTTATAAAGCTGCAACATAACTTCCCGATGCTTGAACTCAATGCCTCGGCGAATAAAGACAAGCATTCCATATGCCTTCTTCACCACCCTATCAATTTGTGCAGCCAGTTTCAGGGAGCTATGGACTTGGACCCCAAAATCCCTCTGTACATCAAGGGTCCTGCCATTAACTGTGTACCTTCCCTTTACATTTGATCTCCCAAAGTGCAACACTTCATACTTGGCAAGATTAAACTCCATCTTCCATTTCTCCGCCCATACCTGCAACTGATCTATATCCCACTGTATCCTCTGGCAATCTTCTACACTATCCACAACACCACCAATCTTTGTATCACCTGTAAACTTACTAACTCACCCAGCCACATTTACATCCAAGTCATTTATATATATCACAAACAACAGATCCCAGTATAGATCACTGTGGAACACCACCGGTCTCGGACCTTCAGATAGAATGACACCCTTCCACCACTACCCTGTGCCTTCTGTGTGCAAGCCAATTCTGAATCCAAACTACCACATCATATTCCATGCATCTTAATCTTCTGGATCAGCCTACCATGAGCGACCTTGTCAAATGCCTTACTCAAGTCCATGTGGACAACATCCAATGCTCGTTGCTCATCAATCACCTCCATGATTTGCCCTGAACAAAGCCATGCTGATTGTCCCTAATCAGGCCGCTTTTCCAAATGTGCGGAAATCCTATCACTAAAAATCCTCTCCAATCGCTTCCTAACCACTGATGTCAGGATCACCGGCCTATAATTTCCTTGATTTTCTTCACTTCCCTTCTTGAACAAAGGAGCAACATTGGCTCCTCTCTAGTCCTCCAGGACCTCGCCTGTTGCTAGGGAGGATACAAAGATCTTCGTCAGAGCCCCAGCAATCTCATTTCTTTCCTCTTTCAATAAATTGGGATATATCCTGGGGACTTATTCACCTTAGTGCTCTTCAAGAGACCCAGAACTACCTTCTTCTTGATCTCAAAATGACCTAGCACATCAGCACGCCCCATACGGATCTCACTATCCTCCATGCCCTCATCATGTGAATATCAATGCAAAGTACTCGTTTAGTACCTTGCCCATATCCTCTGACTCCTAGCATAAATTCCCTCTATTGTTGAGTGGTTCAACTGTCTCCCTATTTACCCTCTTGTTTTTAATGTAGGTACAAAATGCCCTGGGCCAAGGATATTTCATGGCCCCTTTGGCCCTCTTAATCCTCTGCTTGAGTTCTTTCCTGCTATCTCTATACTCCTCAAGGGAAGTGTCTGACTTTAGCCAGGTAGAGCTAAATGCAAACTGGAACAGCACCTTGTATTCCACCTGGGTAGTCTACATCCAATGATATTAACACTGAATTCTCCAATTTCAGGTAACCCATACCCCCGTGCTCCTTTTCCTCTCCTTCTGATCAACTCAGGTCCTCTTGCACAGCCCCTTCTTTCTAAAACAACTACCCTCCCCACCCCAGCCCCCAATTACCCAGTTTCTTTCCCCTCCCACACCTGATTCCATCTGCCGATCACCCACACACTCAACCTGCTGGATCCCCTTTTCCCCCCTCCACCACTGGTCCCATCTGCCCACCATCCCTCCCTTATCTGGTTCCATTCACCACCTTCCTTTCTTATCAGATTCCATCATCTGCAGCCATTAACAAAGTCTCCACCCATCACCTCCCAGCCTCTGCCTCTGTCACTCTCTCCCCCTTCCCTCTCCCACCTGGTTCCATCAACCCCTCCTCACCTGGAACTTCCCAGCTCCTGCTTCGCCCCTCCCTTTCTCCTCTTTGCACTGGATCTCTCCCCTCTGCACTCTTATTCCTGATGCAGGGTCTCGACCCGAAGCATCAACCATCCCTCTGCCTCCACAGATGCTGCCTGACCCAGTGCATTCCTCCGGCAGTTTGTTTTGTGCCCCCACAATTTTCTCTCCACGGATTCTGTCTTAGCTACTGGGTACGTCCAGCACTTTCTGCTCTTATAGAGTCTTTGCCTTTACCATTAAAAACCATTAACTGTACCCCAGAGTTCCCAAGAACCTTTTTACATCTATCTGTATAACAGCAAACAAATTGTAAACTAAATTAAATGCTTTAGCACATCAGTTCTTTTCACAAAATGCTAACAGTGGCCAGCTGTACTTATCCATAAGCTGGTCAGCAAAACACATAAGTCAGCAGAGAAAGAGGCCAGTCTGCCCAACTGAACTATTCTGGTGTTTACATTCCTCACCCTTTCCGCCAAACCCCATCATAACGTGCCATTTTTCCTTCTGTGTTTCGTCAATACTATTCAAACACTCCGTTATGATAGCGAGTTCCATTTTTGCCATTCTTTGTGTCAAGGAGTTCTCCTGAATGTGCACTGGATTAGTTAGGTGATATCATTCTGTGTTGCTCTCATTGACGTCCTTCATGGAAGGACACGGAAGGGAATCTGGTCTGGCTGATGTGGGAATCCTGACTTGCAATGTGGTTGACTTATAACTGCTGGCCTTCCTACCAATTCAGTTGTATCAATACATTGAGACAATAAGCAGTAGGTATTGGATTCAGTCATAGCAAAGTCACTCCCAGCCAGCTGAATTGTCAATGACATCTGGGAACTGGCATCCAAATTGAGAGAGCTGTCCAAGTCATGCTCAAAGAATCATTCCTTATTGCCAATGTCCACCATCACAAGGCATGAAGACTGGTCCAAAGGCTAAGGGACCATGGGTTCCAGGGCAAGTTAGTAAATTGGATTGAAAAATAGCTTTCTTTTTGAAAGAGTGTTTTTAAGATTTGATGGCTGTGACTAGTGTTATTCCACAGGGATTAGTGCTGTTTGGAAGGTAATTTTGATCGATGAACCATGGAAAGTATCCTATCCGGATGCATCATAGCACTGCTCTGCCCGGGACTGCAAGAAACTGCAGCGTTGTGGACACAACTCAGCACATCACAGAAACCAGCCTCCCCTCCATAGACTCTGTCTACACTTCTCACTGCCTCAGTAAAGCAGCCAACATAATCGAAGGCCCTACCCACCCCAGACATTCTCTCTCCTCCCCCCTCGCATTGGGCAGAAGATAAAAAAGCCTGAAAACACATAACCACCAGGCTCAAGGACAGCTTCTATCCCACTGTTATAAGACTACTGAATGGTTTCCTAGTACAATAAGATGGACTCTTGACCTCACAATCTACCTTTCACCTTATTGTCTGCCTGCACTGCACTTTATCTATAGCTGTAACACTTTATACTGCATTCTGTATTGTTTTACCTTGTACTACCTCAATGTACTGATGTGATGAAATGATCTGTATAAACAGAATGCAAGACAGGCTTTTCACTGTACCTCGGTACATGTGGCAATAATAAACCAATTTACCAATTAAGGTATGTGAATGATGTGGACGTAAGAGGTATGATCAGTGAGTTGCAGACAACATGGTAGAGTCCTAGGGAGTACTGAGGAACAGAGGGACCTTGGAGTACAAATACATAGACCCTTGAAGGTGGCAGCACAGGGAGATAAATGTGCTTAAGGAGGCATATTAGGCCTTCATTAGTCAGAGCAGTGAATACAAGAGCAGGGAGGTTATGTTCCAACTTTATGAAACATTGGCCAGACCTCAGCTGGAGGCCTGGTCTCCACACTATGGGAAGGAGGTGATGGTGCTGGAGAGGGTGCATACCAGGATATTGTCTGGGAATTACATATTTCAGCTATGAGGAGAAACTGGAGAAAATGACACCAGAGAGAGGTGACTTTTTGTGTGCAGCTCCCTAGGGAATCATTGAATACTCCTGTTTTTCACCACTACGGCTGCAACCTGCAGCCGCAGAGACTGCAGTGAGTGACGTTGTTTCAAGTTATTTAAAAAAACCAGCAGAGTCGGGACACCAGACCACCTGGGAGTGAGCACAGCAGCTGGAAGCTCAGGGAAGGTCTCCATTGTCTCAGGAAAGGTGGCTGCATGCCTGGGCTACAGGTAAAATTGAAAATGCAGGGTCCTAAGGCACCCCCTCGTTACCATCCTCCTGGCTAATGTAGTCTCTGGAAAGTAAAATTGAAGACCTCAGAGCAAGACTGCAGTACCAGTGAGACGTCAGGGACTGTTGTGTACTCTGCTGCACAGAGACACAGCTCAACCCCAGCACTCTGGGCACAGCGCTCCAGCCTGAGGGCTTCACCATCCACCGCATGGACCGGACGGCGTTGTCAGGTAAAGGCAGAGGTGGTGGTGTTTGCTTCATGATTAACTCTTCGTGGTGCACAGACAAGGCGGTTCCGTCTCAGTCCTGTTCCCCCCGACCTGGAATATCTGGCAGTCAAGCGTCACCTGTTCTACCTGCCGAGGGAGTTCTCCACCGTCATCCTGGTAGTGGCGTACATTTCACCCCGGCAGACGACAAGCTGGCACTGGAGGGGCTGAGCACTGTGATCAGCAGTCACAAAACAGTGCACCCTGATGCCTACCTGATCATTGCGGGGGACTTCAACCAGGCTCGCTTGAAGAAGTCTCTGACCAACTACCCCCAGCATGTCACCTGTGGAACCAGAGGAGCCAACAGACTCTATCACTGCTACACCGCCATCAAGAACGCTTACCGCGCCACCCCGTGCTCACACTTTGGCAAGTCCGATCACTGGGCTGTACTTCTACTCCCGGCACATAGGCAGAGACTGAAGACTGCAGCACCAGTGGTGAGGATCTTGGAGGTCTGGTCAAGGGAGGCGGAGGAGCATTTACAGGACTGGGGCATATTCAGGGATTCATCTTCAGATCTGAATGAATATGCCATGGCCATCACCAACTTCATCAAGACCTGTGAGGATGAGTGTGTGCCTTCAAGAACATACTGAGTCTTCCCAAACCAGAAGGCTGGATGAACCAGGAGATTCACAGTCTGCTGAGGGCTAGACCTGTGGCGTTGAAGACCAGTGATCCAGAACCCTACAAGAAGTCCAGGTACGACATAAGGAAGGCCATTGTGAGAGCGAAAAGGCAATTCCATGTGAAGTTAGACACAATCGGACGCACGACAGCTGTGGCAGGGTTTGCATGCCATTACTTCCTATAAGGCAAAACCTAACATCATAAGTAGCAGTAATGCTTCACTCCTGATGAGCTCAATGCCTTTTATGCACACTTTGAAAGGGAGAATAACATGACACCTGTGCGAATCCCCACAGCATCTGGCGACCCTGTGATTTCTGTCTCAGAGACCGACATCAGAATATGCTTCAAGAGGGTGAACCCTCGCAAGGCGTCAGGCCCTGATGGTGTACCTGGCCGGGTACTGAAAATCTGTGCCAACTAACTTTCTGGAATGCTTAAGGACATCTTCAACCTCTCACTGCTGCAGTTGGAGGTTCCCACCTGCTTCAAAAGGGCATCATATCGAAATGGTCTGTTTCCATATTGTGTAACTCAACTGATGAGACAGTTGGTCTTCACATTGAACACCACTTTGAAAAATTAAGTAGCACAGGCACAACAGCACAAAACAGCCATTGGTCACGGCCTTCAATATTTTCACCGATAATGGCTCAGAATGTGGTTGTGCTAGAGAGAGTGCAGAAGAGATTCACCAGGATGTTGCCTGGAATCAGTAAATCAACTTACGTAGGGCAATGCCCAAGGCCTAACCTTCATCAATGAACTTCCTTCTCTCATGAGTTCCAAAGTAGGGATGTTCAGTGGTTGCACAATGTTCAATTCATTCACAAATATGAAGAAACTGAAGCAATTGATGACTGCATGCAGCAAGACTTGGACACCACTTGGTTCAGGCTGATAAGAGACAGGAAACATTCAGGCCACTCAAGCAAAGTCAGGCAACAAGAACAGACACCTACCCTTGACATTTAATAGCAACATCGTCACCACCTTTCAGTATCCAACGTCCTTCAGGTCACCACTAACCAGAAAACCAAATGGACCAGGCGCAAGGAGTCAATACGAGAGCAGGTCAAAGGCTATGTGGAGCAAGCAACATCCCAAAGGCACCAACAAGGCTCGAGTGAAGAGTGATGGAATACCACCCACGTGCCTGGATGAATGCAGTACCAACAGCACAAGCAGCTTGAGAACATCCAGCTTGATCTCAGCCTCAACATTCATTGTGTACAAGCAGTGCACCCGTGCATGGGCGTGTGCCAGCCACAAAATGCACTGCAATTACTTGCCCAAGTTACTGACAGCCTCGTCCAAAACCTCATCTAGAAGGACAAGGGTAGCCCCGCCTCAGATGCCTTCCACTCTGCACACTACCCTGACTATAGAACATCACCATTCCCTCATTGTCAATGGTCCCACATGCAGAAACACAATGGCAGCAGCTTCACCACAAGGACTGCAACGATTCAAGGAGGAAGCTCACCACCGCCTTCAAGGCTATTAAGGGTAGTGTAACAAATGCTGAACTTATTTTATTCATCAAACGGAATAAAAATATAAATTTTTTCTCATGTGGATTGCCCAAACGTATGCTCAGGGGACATTTTCAGTTCCAAGTAAAAGTCTCCAGGCACAAATTGTTACGTACACTTCAGTACACAGGATATGTAGCGCAGGACACCACAGAGCACATCAGCAATGTTAAACTATCATCTGATGTCACTTTGTGCATAACTGCGCCATAAAGTACCTGATAGAACACTAAGGCAGAACTTAACCAGGGGTTTAAGGCCAGCTTTGGTGTTAAAGGGCTCTGGTAGAGAATTGGAGGCATTCATTTTCCATCGTCTCCAATCAATTCCACAATTGCCTTGTTGCCAATGACCTCACCACTCAACACCACCTCCATCCCCCATTCATCATCCTGGCCAGACCTCAATGCCAATCATCAGCGTGCCCCACCATGAATTATCAGCCCAGCATGCCGTGGCAGGGCATGTCAGAGAGCTGCAGAAATTGGATGACCAGACATGCAGAAAGTGACTGTAAGCTGGAGAGATTCAAACTCTGGATTTTCACAGAGTCATTCAACAAAGAAACGTCCCCTTCAACCTTGTACGTTCATGCTGACCATCAAGTACTAATCCCATTTACCAGCACTTGGTCCATAGACTTCTACACATTGGAGTACAAGGACTGCAACGATTCAAGGAGGAAGCTCACCACCGCCTTCAAGGCTAGTAAGGGTAGTGCAATAAATGCTGAATTTGCATCCCTGAAACGGAATAAAAATATACATTTTTTCTCATGTGGATTGCCCAAACATATGCTCAGGGGACATTTTCAGTTCCAAGTAAAAGACTCCAGGCACAAATTGTTACATACACTTCAGTACGCAGGATATGTAGCGCAGGAGACCACAGAGCACATCAGCAATGTTAAGCAAAGTCCCCACTTGGAGTACTGTGCTCAGTTCTGGTCGCCTCACTACAGGACAGATGTGGAAGCCATACAGAGGGTGCAGAGGAGATTTACCAGGATGCTGCCTGGAATGCGGAGCATGCCTTATGAAAGCAGGTTGAGGGAACTCGGCCTTTTCTCCTTGGAGAGACGGAGGATGAGAGGGGACCTGATAGAGTTGTATAAGATGATGAGAGGTATTGATCGGGTAGATAGTCAGAGGCTTTTCCCCAGGGCTGAATTGGTGGCCACAAGAGGACATAGGTTTAAGGTGCTGGGGAGTAGGTATAGAGGAGATGTCAGGGGTAAGTTTTTTTACTCAGAGTGGTGAGTGTGTGGAATGGGCTGCCGGAAACGGTGGTGGAGGCGGATATGATAGGGTCTTTTGAGACTGTTGGATAGGTACATGGAGCTGAGTAAAATAGAGGGCTATGGGTAAGCCTAGTAATTTCTAGGGTAGGGACATGTTTGGCACAGCTTTGTGGGACGAAGGTCCTGAATTGTGCTGTAATTGTTCTATGTCTAGGTACACAAGACTCTGGGCTGAGTGCTGGAGGCAGAGACTCGCACACGATTGCACAACAGACACGTGAAAGTCTCTGCCTCCACCACTCCTCAGGAACCATGGTCTGGGTGAAAAAAGTTCCTCCTCTAATCGGCTCTGAACCTCTTACCCTAAACCTATGCCCTCCAGTTTTAGATACCCCTGCTATCTGGATAAGTTTCCTTCCGTCTATAATTGCACCTCAGTTTTGTATATCTTGTTAAATCCTCCTCAGCCTCCTCCACTCCAGAGAAAACAGACTCAGCCTATCCAGTCTCTCTTCATAACTGTAAAGTGTTTTAGGACATCCAAGGAGGAATGTGAAATGCATGTCTTAGAACAGTACAGCACAGGATTAGGCCCTTCGCTTACGATGTTGTGCCAAACTAATTAAACACCCAACTAAACTAATCCCTTCTGCCTACACACGATGTCCATATCCCTCCATTCTCTGCACATTAATGTGCCTTTCTAAGAACCTCTTAAACGCCTCAATCGTATCTGCCTCCACCACCAGCCCGGCAGCACATTCCAAGCCCCCTCCACTCTCTGTGTAAAAAAAAACTCACTCCGTACATCTCCCTTGAACTTACTCCCTCTCACCTTAAATATTGTATGCAATTCTGGTCACCCCATTACAACGAGGATGTGGAGCAAGCAAGTTTCCTCTGGGTGCTTCAGTGTCCTCCCACATCCCAAACACTTGTGGTTGGTAGGTTAACTGGCCGCCGTAAATTGCACAGTGTGTGAATGGTAAAACCTGGGGGGAGGGGAGAGGGGTTGACAGAAATGTGGGGAGAATTTTTTTTGAAGTGGGATAACGTAGGATTAAATTAAATGGTAAATGCGTGGTTGATGACCAGCATGGACTTAGTGGGCCAAAGGTTTCCACACTGTGTGAGTCTACGACTCTGAAACATTTCAAAACACTTTACAGCATTGTGACACCAAAGTTGACAATAAGCCAATAAGTCAATAATAAGTTGACAACGGGTGTAATTGGGCGGCGCGAGCTCATTAGGCCGGAAGGGCCTGTTTCCGTGCTGTACAAGTAATGATTTTAAAGCCACGGAAAGGGGGAAACAGTGCAGATGACATAAACCTTGATGCAGAGGAAAGTTTGAGAAATTATCCTAGAGGAGGAACATGGTGCAGAGGCACTGAAATTTAGGAAGGGGTTCCAGAACAGATTTTGGCAGCTGAAAACACAGATATTAATAGTGGCGCAATTTCAACAGGTGATGTGCAAGAGGTAAAAGTTGAGGGAGCACTGGAGGAATTTTCAGGTATAGGGAAACGTACAAAATAGGAGCAGGAGTAGGTTCCTTCGAGTCTGCTCTGCAATAAGAATATAATCACTGTGATCATCTAAATTCAGTACCCTGATCCAACATTCTCCCCATGTCCCTTGTATCCAACCCCTTCTTCAATATATTTAATAATTTATATTTAACTACTTCCTCTGGTAGATAATTCAGGTTAACCACTCTCTGCAAGAAAAAAAGCTCCCCTTACATTGGTCTTAAATGGCTTCCCGCTTTATCTGTGGTCCCTGATCCTAGACTCAGGAACATCCTTCCTGCAACTGGTCTGTCCAGTCCTGTTAGAATTATGTAGATGTCTTGAGTCAGAGTAGTACAGCACAAAAACAGGCCCCTCAGCCCACGCCAACCAAGGTGGCCACCTCAGCTAGTCCCATTTGCCCACGCTTGACCAGTATCCCTCCATGTACTTATCCAAATGGCTCTTAAATGTCGTTATGTACCTGCCTCAATTTCTTTCTCTGGCAGCTCATTCCACGTACGCACCACCCTCTGCGTAAAGAAGTTGCCCCTCAGGTCCCTTTTAAATCTTTCCCCTCTCACATTAAACTGATGCACTCCAGCTTTTGGTTCCCTGTGCCTGGAAAAAAGACTATGTGCATTCACCCTATCTCTGCCCGTCACCTTTGTAAGGTCACCCCTAAGTCCTTTATAGCTAGAACATCCTTCTTCAGATAGGGAGATGGAAGCTGCATGCAGGTATAGTCTTACCAAGGCCCTGTACAACCGTAGCATAACATCCCTGCTCCTAGACTGGGATTTTCTCAGTATGAAGGGCAATGTACAATTTGCCTTCTCACACGCCTGCAGCGCCAAAAACAGAGAGTAGGGGTAGAAGGCTGTTATTCTGACTGGAGGTCTGTGACCATAAGGACTGGTGCTGGGACCTTTGTTGCTTGTGATGTATATCAATGATTTGCATGAAAATGTAGATGGGTGTATTAGCAAGTTTGCAGATGACACTAAGATTGGTGGAGTTGTGGACAGTATAAAGGACCATCAAAGGATACAGCGGGTTAGAGATCAGTTACAGATATGGGCAGAGGAGTGGCAGATGGAGTTTAAGCTGGGCAAGTGTGAGGTGTTGCACTCTGGGAGGTCAAATGAAAGGAGAAAGTATACAGTTAATGGTAGGCCCCTTAATAGCATTGAGGTACAGAGGGATCTTGGGGTCCAGTCCATATTTCACTGAAAGTGGCTACACAAGTGGATAAGGTGGTAAAGGCAACGTATGGCGTGCTTGCCTTCATTGATAGGGGTGTTAAGTATAACAGTAAGGAAGTCATGCTGCAGCTATATAAAACTTTAGTCAGACTGCACTTGGAGTATTGCGTGCAGTTCTGGTTACCCCATTATAGGAAGGATGTGGAGACTGTGGAAAAGGTGAAGAAGAGGTTTGCCAGGATGCTGCCTGAATTAGAGGGTATGAGCTAAAAGGAAAGGATGGACAAACTTGGGTTGTTCTCCCTAGAGCGTCGGAGGCTGCGGGGAGTCCTGATAGAGGTTTATAAAATTCTGAGAGGCAGAGATAACGTAGACAGTCAGAATCTTTTCCCCAGGGTAGAAATGTCAAATACCAGAGGACATGCCTTTAAGGTTAAGAGAGGGGAAATTTAAAGTTTTTTTTTGTTACACAGAGAGTGGTAGGTGCCTGGAATGGGTTACCAGGGGCAGCAGTGGAAGCAGGCAGTGTGGTGGAGTTTAAGAGACTTTTGGATAGACACATGAATATGAAGGGGATGGAGAGATATAAATTATACACAGGAGGAAGACATCTAGTATAAATTGGCATCAAGATCGGCACAACATTGTGGGCTGAATAGCCTGTCCAGTGCTGGACTGTTCTATATATGTCGTTGCAAAAAATAGGATATACAAGAAGAAAGTTAGACTTCCTACACCTATATTCAACAAAAACAACCCAGATTACATGACACAAACAGCACCATGGTTCCAATAACTCCATGATGCAAGGAACAAAAACGCAACTGTTCAGAATCTCTTTGGGATTAAATGGGTATGATGAATTGCCAGCTGCAAGACAGATAGGTTTAAGCAGAATTCAAAGTTTCTATGTACCTGTTTTCTTCCAATTCTTCACATCTCAGAGGATGGGAATCCATAAAGAGAGAGACTTTGCTGGAAACCATCTTACTATCGATGGTGCTATGTGTTGTAATGAGACTCTGCATCAACTCATGGGTTGGCCTTTGTTCTTCCTGCAGATCAAACAATACACACATACAATAAGACATCTATTGAGGTGTTAGTAGTGCATTGAGAGACTTGGTAATTGGTTTATTTTTGTCACATGTATAGAGGAACAGTGAACACAATATGCCAAATGCAGCCTCACCAACATCTTGTACAACTGCAACTTCTGTACTCAACACACAGCTGTTGAAAGTCTTATTGTTTATTACAGGAAAGACGTGGTGGCGAAAGAGAGAGTGCAGAAGAGATTCACGAGGACGTTGGCTAGAATGGAGAGCTGTAGTTATAAGCAGAGACTAAATAGAATGGGTTTATTCTCATTGGAACATAGGAAGCTGCAAGGTTTACAAAATTATGAGGGGCATAGATAGGATAGATAAATTTTTTTAAATTTTAAATTTTACTTACAGCATGGTAACAGGCCCTTCTGGCCCAACGATTCTGCGCCGCCCATTTTAAACCCAAATTAACCTACCCGTACATCTTTGGAATGTGGGAGGAAACCGGAGCACCCGGTGGAAACCCACGCAGACACAGGAGGACGTACAAACTCCTTACAGACAGCGATGGGGATCAAACCTCGATCGCTGGCGCTGTAATAGTGTCGCAAATAGTCAGACTATTTTTCCCAGGGCACAGGAATTTAGAACAAGAGGACTGAGGTTCATGGTGAGGGGGAGAAATTTACAAGACATCTGAGAGTCAAGTTTTTCCACAGAGAGGGTGGTGAATATCTAGAACAAGCTGCCAGAGGTGGCGGACACAGATAGATACAACTACAACGTTTAAAAGACATTTGGACAGGTACTAAGATAGGAAAGGCATACAGGGATATGTGCTTAATGCAGGCAAATGGGATTAGTGTAGATTGCCTTCACTGTCGACGTGGATAAGTTGTGTTGAAAGGGCCTGTTTCTGTGCTGTATAATTCTATGAGTATTTACAAGTTCACTCTCATAATCTACCTTACCCTTCTTCATAGCTTTTTGCAGTATTCCTCACTCATTTCTAAATGTGTTCCAATCTTCTGGCCTACCACTAATCTTCACAACATTGCATGCCATGTCTTTCAATGTGATACCATCCCTTTCTTGGACAGCCACAGATGGTACATCCTTCTCAAAGAATATACCTTTGGCCATTGGAGGAAAAGGGTGTTTGAAGATTAAGATTTCAAATCTGAAATTAAACTTGTGGTCTACCGGGCAGCAATGATCCTTACTCTCCTGTACGTCCCTGACACTTGAACTACTTACAGTAGGCAGCTTAAAGTGCTGGAGAGATACCACAAATATAGTGCCTACAAAATCCTTCACTGACAGGTTAAGCAAACCAATGTCACTCAGGCCAGAACCCCAAAACTGATGCTGTAATTGCACTGTTGGGTCCAATGGGCAGGCCACGTTGTATCACACAGAGCACTACAGCACAAAAACAGGCCCTTCAGCCTATCTAGTCCATGCCAATCTGATCTTCTGCCTAGTCCCATCTACCTGCACCCAGACCACATACCTCAAAACCCCGCCCATCCATGTACCTATCCAAACTTCTCTTAAATGTTACAATTGAACCTGCATCTACCACTTCCGCTGGCAGCTCGTTCCACACTCGCACCACCCTCTGAGTGAAAAAGTTCCCCCTCAGATTCCCCTTATACATTTACATACCCAACACCAGACTCCCAAACTAGAGAGACACTATTCTGAGCCTTGTGAGGTGGACACAAGAAAATATTCAAAAACATCTCCAAACCCCCCCTTAAAAAAATGCAACATCCCCCATGACTCCCTAGCTTATGACTGCTCACAGTGGTAAAGGAATATCCTTGATGGCACTGAGAACATTGACTCCATGTATTGAAAGCCCAGTGTAAGTGATGGAAGGATCGCACCATCTCACATCCTACCTGAACACCAACACCACCAAGCACCCACTGCTCCACCTATGGCAAAATCTCCCGGTCCCACTGTCACCTCAGACGTGGAGTGGTTGCAGTCACCCTCACTCCTCAGAAATCATCTCCGAAAGATGTGATCAGACCCCACACGGTAGCAAATGCAAAAGCGAAATAATTCAAAGTAATTCATCTCTATTTGAATGATACATAAAAAACCTCCAGAAAATATACCGTACAGCGATCTGAAGTCAAGTTGACTCATGTGCAAATGAGTGCAGTGCACTCTGAGAGAAAGGGTTTAATTATAGCATTGTGGTTTACACCAGCACTTTCAATTTTAATGATGGTCAGACAAAGCTATGTTGAAAATGTAGGGAGCTAAAATATAGTTTTGTAAACAAGATTTTTGTACCTTTGATGTACATTTAGATCACTAAACAACACACTGATACCATGAAAACAATTAGCATAACCGTGACTAACTGGCGGGAAAGGTGACAGAGGCAGAAACCCTCACTGCATTTAAAAACTACTTGGCTGTGTACTTGGAGAGATGATATTCAGGGCTGCACATTCGGAGTAACACGACAGATCTAATGCGAGGTAGATTTGGTTCCCAGCGATTATAGGCTAAATGACCTCTTCCTGTGTCCTCAATGTCCTATGATTCTATAATCAATTGTGGTATCTCCTGCAGGGAAATGGATACTAACATTACTGACCTTGCTCAGGCCTCAGAACCACTTGGACCATGTACTGGAGGGCTGAGAGAAATCATTAAAATGCCTTTGGAGAAGGAAGGAAAAAAAATTGGCAAAAAGGGAAATGAAACACGAGTTGAAAATGTTCCACATTACCTCATCTCTGTGTGCATGGCTTCCACCCAAATCAATGTACACGGCGTCTTTATCGTAAATAATACCCCCAACACCAGACATTGGGGCATAGATCAACTTCTCTTTCTCATTCAAAGAACGTTTCTTCTGCTGCTCTGGAAGTGGACAGGGATCGGGAAGGAAGTCAACTTTATTCACCATGAAATCACCAACACCTAGAATAGGGAACACTACTTTTAGATCACAGATTCAGACATAGAGATGACAGAGACAAGTGATGATACTGCAAACAGATAGGTAAGATGCACTGTATTGTCAAAGAACAAACACCAGTAGTGCATTTGTTAAGATTTTACAAGGTACCTTTTGCTCCATAAGTCAGGTGTTTTCACCCACCTTTCAGGCAGCAATACTACTCATTAAATATTTTTTCTCAACTCCCCTCCAACCTTGCTCTTATTAATCTCTCTGCCAATGGAAGTGGGTCACTTCTGGTTACTCTGGCAAGGCCAACATATTTCATAAACATCCTGTCTCACAGAAACATAGGAAATTGGAGCCCTTCACTTCCGCTATTCAATACGACCACGGTTTATCATTCACTTACATTCCCTCGTCCTCCTTTATCCCCATATCCCTTGATCCCATTAGAATTCAGAAATACACCTACTTCCTTCTTGAATACTTTCAGTAACATCTTTATTAGTCTATTAGTTTTCTATCAGTTTTAAACTAGTTACAGAAAAGGACAGATGTGGCCCACAAGTTAAAATTCTAAATTGGTGCAAAGAATATTTTGACGGTATTAAACAGAAACTTGCAAAAGTTGACTGGAGTAGGTTGTTTGCAGGCAAAGGGATGTCTGTCAAGTGGGAGGCTTTTAAAAGTGAGATAAAGAGAGTTCAAGGTCTGCATGTTCCAGTTAGACAGTAGGGCAAGGCTGGCAAGAGTAGGAAACGCAGTATAACGAGGGGAAGGAGAACGCATGGGTCAGATACAGGCAGCTGCGATGAAGTGGATCCCTGGATGATAGGGGATGCAGGAGTATACTTAAGTAAGAAATCAGAAGGGCAATAAAAGGGTAATGAGATAGCTCAGGCAGGGAAGGATACGAAGAATTCAAAGAGATTTTATGTACATTAACGGAAAAACAATGACTAGGGTAAGAATAGGGTCCTTCAAAGACCAAAGTGGACATCTATGTGTGGAGCCGCACGAGATGGGCGAGGTTCTCAATGAATATGTCATGGAAAAAGACGTGAAGGCTTCAGAATTTGAGATAGTTGATGGGTATGTCTTGAGAATAGGGTCCCTATTACAGCAGAGGAGTTACTGGATGTCTTAAAACGTATGAACATAGCTAAATCTCTGGGGCCTGATAAGATATATTGCATAATGAGCAAGGTGTATGGCATGCATGCCTTTATTAGTTGAGGCATTAAGTTCAAGAGTCAGGAAGTTATGCTGCAGCTTTAAAAAACTCTTGTACAGCTGCATCTGGAGTATTGCATTCAATTCTGCTCGCTCCATTACAAGAAGGATGTGGAGGCTTTGGAGAGGGTGCAGAAGAGATTTACCAGGATGTTGCCTGGATTAGAGGGCATGTACTAAAAGGTGAGCTTGGACAAACTAGGGTTTTCTTCTCTGGAGCAGTGGAAGCTGAGGGGAGACCCAATAGAAGTTTATAAAATTATGAGAGGCATAGACAGACAGCCGGTATCTTTATCCTCCAGGGTCGAACTGTCAAATACCAAAAGGCATGCATTTAATGTGAGAGGGGGAAAGTTCAAATGGGATATGTGGGGCAAGTTTTTTTTTACACAGATGTAAGGATATTCCAGGTAGGTGCCTGGAATGTGCTGCCAGGGATTGTAGTGGAGGCAGATACGATAGAGGTGCTTAAGAGGCTCTTAGATAGGCATGTGAATATGCAGAGTATGGAGGGATATGGACCATGTGCAGGCAGAAGGGATTAGGTGTCGTTAGCTTCATTAGTTTCGCACATCATGGGCCTGTTCCTGTGCTGTACTGTTCATGTTCTATGTATATCCAAGAACACTGTGGGAAAGTAGAGGAGAAACTGGGAGTTCTGGCAGAGATATAGCATCATTGTTAGCCACAGGTGAGGTGCCAGAGGACTGGAGGATGACTAATGTTGCATCTTTATTTAAGAAGGGCTGCAAAGAAAAACCTGGGAAATATAGACCAGGAAGCCTAACATCTGTGGTAGAGAAGGCATTCTGAGGGATAAGATAATCAAGCATTTGGAAAGACGGGAGATCACGTCTCATGAATTTGATTGTGTTTTTTGAAGAAGTAACCAAGAAGGTCGATGAGGGCAGGACGGTAGATGAAATCTATATGGACTTCAGTAAGGCCTTTGGTAAGGTTCTATATGGTAGGCTGCTACAGAGAATTAGATCACATGGGATCCAGGGAGACCTGGTAATTGGATACACAATTGGCTTGATGGTAGGAAGCAGAGGGTGATGGTGGAAGGTTGTTTTTCAGACTGGAGGCCTGTGGCTACTGGTGTTCGCCAGGGCTCAGTGCTGGGCCCATTACTATTTGTCATCAGTATGAATGATTTGCATGACACTGTACAAGGCATGGTTAGTAAGATTTGCAGATGACACTAAAATAGGTGGTGTCATTGACAGTGAAGATGGTTTCAAGAATTGCAGTGGGATCCCGATCAGCTAGGTAGTGGGCCAAGAAACGGCAAATAGAGTTTAATTCAGATAAGTGCGAGGTGTAACATTTTGGGAAAACAAACCAGGTAGGACTTTCACCTGAGGAGTGTTTTAGAACAGAGGGACCTAGGAGTACAAGTATAGGGTTCCCTGAAAGTGGGATCACAAGTAGAAAGGTTGGTGAAGGAGGCTGTTGCTAAGCTGGCCTTCATCAGTCAAGGTATTGAGTAAAGAAGTTGGGATGTTATGCTGCAGTTATACAAGACATTGGTGAGGCCACATTTGGAATATTGTGTTCAGTTTTGGTCGCCCTGCTGTAGGAAAGATGCCATTGAGCTGGAAAGAGTGCAGAAAAGATTTATGAGGATTTTGGCAGGACTTGAGGGACTGAGTTATAGTGAGAGGTTTGAGCAAGCTAGGACTTTATTCATTGGACTGTAGGAGAATGAAGTGTATAAAATCATGAGGAGCATAGACAGGATGACTGCACAAAGCATTTTTCCCAGGGTTGGGGAATCAAGAACTAGAGGGTATAGATTTAAGGTGAGAGGGGAGGGATTTTCACCCAAAGGATGTTGATAGGATATGCAATGAGCTGCCAGATGAAGTGGTTGAGGCAGGTACAAACCACCTTAAAAAGGTACTAGGACAGGTACATGGATAGGAAAGGTTTGGAGGGATATGGGCCAAACACAAGCAAATGGAACTAGCTTAGATAGGAATATTGTTCAGCATGGACAAGTTGGGCCGAAGGACCTGTTTCCACGCTGTACAGCCCTATGACTTGGCCTCCACATACTTCTGTGGAGAGATGCTCACAGATTCAGCACCCTCCAGGTACAGAAACTTCTACTGATCTCTGTTCTAAATGACATACTCATCAAAAGCATATTCCCTGCATCCAGTTGGCCCAGTGCTCTTAGAATTTTACAGGTTTCTACAAGGTACCCTCTGATTCTTCTAAACTCTAGTGAGTAAAAGCCTAATTGTCCTAAGCTCTCCTCATATCTCATTCCCGCCGTCACAGCAATCAGTCCAGTAAACCTTTACTGCACTCACTTCATGACAAGAGCATCCTTCCTCAGAATAGGAGACCAAATTGCATGCACTGCTTTAGACGGGGTGTCAAGGCACTCTTGCTCCTGTACTGAAATCTTCCCACAATGAAGGCCAACATCCCATTTGCCTTCCCAACTACTTGCCACACCTGAGCGCCCACTTTTAGTGACTGGTGTACAAGAACACTCTGGCATCACTGTAGATTCCCTTTTCCAAATCTATCACTATTCCGATGATAATGTCTTGCTGTTTTTAGAAAGAAAGTGGAGAACCTCATATTGCATTTGCCCACTCCTTCAACCTTTTAAATGACATTGGAAACTCTCTGCATCCGCCTCACAGCTTACATTTCCACCCAGCCTTGTGTTGTCCACAGACTTGGAAGCTTTCCATTTAGTTCCCTCATCTAAATCTATCTCATGAATAGCTGGGGCCCAAGCACTGATTCCTGCAGCACGCCAACAGTCACTGTTTGCCACCTCAGAAAAGACCCATTTATTCCTAGACTTTGTTTTCTGTCCATCAACACACTCCTAATCCTTATCAGCACATCATCTCCAATTCCAAATACTTTAATTTTTCACATGAACCTCTTACATAGGTCCGTATCAAAAGCTTATGAAACCCAATACACCACATCCACACATTCTCCCCTACCCATTCTATTGGTTTCATTTTTTATCCTCAAGAACTCGAGTAGATTTGCTGAGCACAATTTCCCTTTCAATAACCTATGCTTTGTTTGTCCAATTCCTTAATATTTTCCAAGTGCTAACGCATTTTTATAACCAACAACCAGCATTTGATCACTGCTGATTTAGGCATACTGTTCTGTAGTTCCCTGTGGGGGTTACCTTTTCCACCTTCCACTTTGCACCAGAGTCCTAAGAATTTTGGGAAATGACCACTAATGCATCCACCATTTCCAGGGCTACATCCTGGAATATAAATTATCTGGCCCTGGATTTTATCCACCTTTAACTCCATTAATTTCCTTAGCACTATTTCTTACCAATACTGATTTCATTCCTCCCTCTTATTGGACTCATGTTTCCCTATGAACGGCACGGTGGTGTAGCGGTTAGCGTAACGCTTTACAGCACCAGCAACCCAGGTTCAAATCTGGCCACTGTCTGTAGGAGCTTGTACGTTCTCCCCGTGCCTGGGTGGGTTTCCTCCGGGTGCTCCGGTTTCCTCCCACATTCCAAAGATGTACGGGTTAGGAAGTTGTGGGTATGCTATGTTGGCGCCGGAAGCGTGGCGACACTTGTGGGCTGCCCCCAGAACACACAACGCAAAAGATGTATTTCACTGTGTGTCTCGATGTACATGTGACTAATAAAGATATCTTATCTTAATACATCTGGGAGGTTATTTTTGTCTTTATTTGTGAAAACAGAGCCAAATTATGTGTTTAATTGCTGTGCCATTTCTTTGTTCCCATCTGTAATTCCCCCCACTTCTCCCTACATTTATCTTTACTAATTATTTTTCCATAAATGTGAAGAGAAGCTTTTACAGAATGCATTTATGTCCCTGCAAGTTTATTTTCAAACTCTTAATCTCCTCTTAATCTTTTTGCACTCTGTTGAATTCTAAATTGCTCCCAATCCCCAAGCCTGCTGCTTTCTCTGGCAATTTTGTCTCAGAGTCACAGCCATATAATGTAGAAACGATTCCCTTCGCCCACCTCATCCATGCCAACCATTTATCTGTTTATACTAACCTCATTTACCTGCATTAGGTCAGGATTGTTCTATGCCTTGGCTATTTAAATGCCTCTTAAACATGATAATTGTATCTGACTCCACCACCTCCTCTAGCAGCGAGTTCCAGATATCAACTACTCTCTGTGTAAAAAAACTTACCCCCAAGATCCCCTTTAAACTTCCTACTTCTCACCTTAAAATTACGGCCTTTGGTTTTGATACCCACACAACAGGAAAAAGATTTTGAACATCTACCTCATCAATGCTGCCCGTAATTAGAGTCCGCCAATCCAGGCAACATCCTGGTGAATGACCAGGACAATCTCCAGCACAATCCTGTTCTTCCTGTGATGTGCGACCCAAACTGCACATAATACCGCAACTACGGCCTAACCAATGTTTAGTAAAGTTGCAATATAACGTCCCAACTATTATAATCTATGCCCAACCTATGAAAGCAGGCACATCATACAGTACGCCTTCTTCACCACCCCATCCACCTGTGTTGCACTTACAGGGAACTATGGACTTGGACTGCAAGGTCTCTCTACTGCCCTACCATTTACTGTACATGTCCTACCCCTACTTGACTTCCCAAAATACATCACCTTGCATGTGTTGGAATTAGATTCCATCTGCCAGTGCTCCACCCACCTTTGCATCTGATCCGTGTCCTGCTGTAGCCTTAGACAATCTTCCTCGCTGTCCAAAACAGCGATGTTTGTGTCATCCACAAACTTACCAATCATTCCTCTTACATTCATATCCAAGTCGTTAATAAGTATTGCAAACAACAAGGGTCCCAGCACTGATCCCTACTGTACACCATTGGTCACAGACTTCCAATTAGAAAAGTATCCATAGAACCATACAGCACAAAACAGGCCCTTCGGCCCACCGTGTCGTGCCGTCCATCAGACCACCCTCACACTACCTAACCCCTTCCTCCCGCATATCCCTCTATCTCACGTTCCTCCATATGCCTATCCAACAAGCTCTTGAACCTGTTCAATGTATCTGCCTCCACCACCACCCCAGGCAGTGCATTCCATGAACCAACCACTCTCTGGGTGAAAAACCTCCCTCTGACATCTCCCCTGAACCTCCCACCCATAACCTTAAAGCCATGACCTCTCGTCTTGAGCATCGGTGCCCTGGGAAGGAGGCACTGACTGTCTACTCTATCTATTCCTCTCAATATTTTATATACCTCTATCATGTCTCCTCTCATCCTCCTCCTTTCCAGTGAATAAAGCCCTAGCACCTTAAGCCTCTCCTCATATTCAATACCCTCCAATCCAGGCAGCGTCCTGGTAAATCTCCTCTGCACCCTCTCCAATGCCTCCACATCCTTCCTATAATGAGGCGACCAGAACTGAACACAGTACTCTAAATGTGGCCTAACTAGAGTTTTGTAAAGCTGCATCATAACCTCGCGGCTCTTAAACTCAATCCCGCGACTTATGAAAGCCAACATCCCATTGGCCTTCTTAACTGCTCTTTCCACCTGTGAGGCAACTTTCAACGAACTGTGAATATGAACCCCCAGATCCCTCTGCTCCTCCACACTGCCAAGTACCTTGCCGTTTACCCTGTACTCTGCCCTGGAGTTTGTCCTTCCAAAGTGTACCACCTCACACTTCTCCGGATTGAACTCCATCTGCCACTTGTCAGCCCAGCTCTGCATCCTATCAATATCCCTCTGTAAGCTCCGACAGCCCTCCACACTATCCACAACACCGCCTATCTTAATGTCGTCCGCAAACTTACTAACCCAGCCCTCCACCCCCTCATCTAAGTCATCTATAAATATCACAAAAAGTAGAGGTCCCAGAACCGATCCCTGCGGGAGTAGAGGTCCCAGAACCGATCCCTGCGGGAGTAGAGGTCCCAGAACCTATCCTTGCACCACCACCCCCTGCTTCCTCTCAAGCCAATTTTAGATCCAATTAGCCAGTTTGCCTTTTATCCCATGTGCCTTAACATTCTGGACCAGTCTACCACGTGGGACCTTGTCAAATGCCTTATTCAAGTCCACATGGACAATGTCTACCGCTCTGCTATCAGTCTTCTTAGCTACCTCCTTAAAAATCTTAATCAAATCAGTGAAACAAGACTCCCCTGCCTCCCTCCCCCCCTCCCTCCCCACAGAGCCTTGCTGACTTTCCCTGCGGAGCCTCAGCTTTTCCAAATGTACAGAATCCCCATCCCTTAGGATTATCTCCACCAATTTCCCAAACACTAATGTAAAGGTTACTGGTCTGTGTTTCCTTATTCCTGCTGCCCTAAAATAACGGAACAACATTAGCCATTCTCCAGTCACCTCACCTGTGGCTAATGTCCGCTGGGGTCCCTGCTATCTCTTCCCTCGCTTCCCACAGCATTCCGGGATAGATCTCATCCAGCCCTGGGGATTTAACCCTGATGCATTCCATGACATCTCACACCTCGCCCTTCTTAATACTGACCTGCTCCAGACCATCAATGTACACCCTCCCCTACTCCCACCACCACACCACCCCCCCAACTCACCACCTTCCACGTCCCTCTCCCAGGTGAATATAGATGAGAAGTATTCATTTGGGACCTTGCCCATACCCTCTAGATCCACACATAGATTATCCCATTGGTCCCTAAGTGACCCACTCTTCCTCTGACTACCCTCTTGCTCCTAACATAGAATATCTTAGGATTCGCTTTTATTTTACTCAGCAAATAGATTTCATGGCTACTCTTTGCCCTCCTAATTTCTTTCTCTCCTACACCCTCTCTATTCCTCAAGAGACTCACTCAATTCCAATTGCTTTTATCTGTCACACACTTCCTTTTTTAGTCTGATCAAACCTTTGACATCCAAGGTTTCCTAATCATGGCATCTCTGCCTTTCACCGTGCTGGCCCTGAACTCTTTCAAACTTTTTTTTTAAAAAGACTCTCACTTGTCAGAAGTTGTTTTACCCGCAAGCATCTGCTCTCAATCTACTTTCACCAGGTCTTCTTTGGCACTACTGAAATCAGCCTTACCCGAACACAGGATCTTAATTTGGAGACCAACCTTATCCATTTCCATAACTACCCTAAAACTTCCAGAAATATCGTCACTTTTCCAAAGCATTCCCTCACCGACACTTCAACACATGCCCAATTTTATTTCATTTTAAGGTCAAGTACGACCCAATCTCCAGTAGGGCTGCTTACATATTGTCTACCCCTTCTAATCCCCTGCACAAAAATTAATCCTAGTAAATACTGGGAAGTCAAAATCTCCCACTACTATAAACCCTATTTCTCCTACACCTCTCTGCTAGGTGCTTAGATATCTGTTCCTCTGATTCCCACTGACTACTGGGAGGCCTGTAGTATAACCCCAGCAAAGTGATTCCTCCTCTCTTATTCCGAAGTTCTACCCATATGGCCTTATTGGACGATCTCTCCAGGACATCCTCCGTACACGCTGCTGTGATGCTCTCCCTAATCAGCAGTGTGACTCCCCCCCTCTTCTGAATCCTTTCTGTTATGTCTAAACCCAGAACATTAAATTGCCAGTCCTGCCCTTCCTTCAATTTGTTTCCACAGAAATGCCCCGTTCCCACCTGGCAGGAGTTGACTGCAGCCCCGCAGAAGCTGGCAAATCCATCCCCATCCATCCCGCCAGTCTCCCAAACACTTGTTTGTATCTACAGGCTGTCCATAAGTCTGCTGTTTGTAACCTGGGGAGGACCTGCATCAATAGCAAACAAGTACATAGAACAGTGCAGCCCAGGAAAATGCCCTTTGGCCCATGATGTCTGTCCGATTATGATGCCAAATTGAACTAACCCTATTGCCTGCACATGATCCATATTCCTCCATTCCCTGCATGTTCATGTGCCTGTCTAAATGCCTCTCAAACGTCACTATCAAACCCACTTCCACCACTGCTGGCAGGACATCCCAGGCATCTACACAGAACAGTACAGCAGAGCATCAGGCCGTTCAGCTCATGACATTGTGCTGAACTAATCAAACTAATGACACTCAATCACTTCTGCCTGTACATTTCCCTTCATTCTTTGCACATTCACGTGCCTATCTAAGAGCCTGAATCGTATCTGCCTTCACCACCACACCTGGCAGCACATTCCAGGCACCCACCACTCTGTGTAAAAACAACTTGCCCTGCACATCTCCTTTGAACTTTCCCCCTCTCACCTCAAATGCATACCCTCTAGTATTAGACATTTTGACCCTGGGAAAAAGATACCAGCTGTCTTCTCTATCTCTGCCTCTCATAATTTTATAAACTTCTATCAGGTCTCCCCTCAGCCTCCAGTGCTCCAGAGAAAACAACCCAAGTTTGTCCAACCTCTCCTCATAGCACATAGCCCCTAATCCAGACAGCATCCTGATAAACCTCTTCTGCACCCTCTCCAAAGCCTCCACATCTTTCCTATAATGGGGCAACCAGAACAGAATGCAATACTCCAGATGCAGTCTAACCAGAATTTTATAAATCTGCAACATAACTTCCTGGCTCTTGAACAAGAGCTTTATTGAGGTGGTCACACCTAAGGTGCAGGCTGCAGATAGATGGGTGACCACCAGGGTGAAGGGTCCCCCTGTGGCCATTCCGCTTAGCAACAAGATACCCCTTTGGATACTGCTGGGGAGTGGGGGGTGGGGAACAACCTTTCTGGGCACAGCAGCACCAGCCAGGTCGGTGGCACTCAGACCAGCTCTGAGGGTCAGCAGGTAAGGGACAAGTCAGGCCCGGCGGTACTGATAGGAGTTTCGATAGTTAGGGGGATAGACAGGAGATTCTGTGGCCACAAAAGAGACGCCAGGATGGTGTGTGGCCTCCCAGGTGACAGGGTCAAGGACATCTTAGAGTGGCAGCAGAACATTCTCCAGGGGGAGTGTGAACAGCCAGAGGTTGTTGTGCTTGTTGCTACAAACGACATTGATAGAAAGAGGGATTAGGTCCTACACAATGAATATAGGGAATTAGGGGAGAACCAAAACACTGGACCGCAGAGCAAATATTGGAGCCATTAGCTGGGATCTTGCAGAGGATCACTGGGTGAGATTGTTTGCCAGGAAAGGAGCATCTGCCAAGTGGGAGGCTTTTAAAAGTGTGATGTCAAGAGTTCAGGGCTTGCATATTCCCGTTAAGAGTGAAGAGCAAGGCTGGCAGATTTCGGGAACCCTGGTTGACAAGATATATTGAGGTTAAGAAAAAGAGGCAAAAACTGCACATAAACAATAGGGAACTAGTGAATCTCATGACGAATACAACAAATGTAGGAATGCACTTGAGAGAAGTTAGGAGGGCAAAAAGAAGATACGAGACATATCTGGCAGGCAAGGTGAGGCAAAATCCCAAGAGATTCTACAGGTATATTGAGAGTAAAAGGGTGGCTAGGGAGAGAATAGGTCCCCTTAAAGATCAGCATGGCCATCCGTGTGTGGAACCAAAGGAAATGGGAGAGATTTTTAATGAATATTTCTCTTCAGTTTTTACTGTGGAGAAAATGATGGAAGCTAAGGAAATGGAGGAAATGAGTAGGTTGTCTTGGACCACATATGAATTAGCATGGAGGAGGTATTGGAGGCCTTAAAGTGCATTAAGGTAGATAAGTCCCCAGGACCTGACCTAGTACATTCTCGGACCTCGTGGGAAGCTGGGGAGGAAATTGTGGAGGCCTTTGCAGAGATTTTTGCTTCATCTCTGGCCACAGGTGAGGTTCCAGAGGACTGGAGAGTGACTAATGTGGTGCCACTGTTTATAAAGGGTAGCAAAAACAAGCTAGAAAACTACAGGCCAGTGAGTCTGACATCGGTGGTGGGTAAATTGCTGGTGGGGATTCTGAAGGACAGGATTTACCAACATTTGGAGAGACATGGTCTGATTTGGGATAGTCAGCATGGCTTTGTGCGTGGGAAGTCGTGAGTAACAAAACTCTGGGAGTTCTTCAAGGAGGTAACCAAGAGGGTAGGTGAGGGTAAGGCAGTGAATTTTACCACAGCCTTTGACAAGGTCCCTCATGGCGGGCTAGTCTGGAAGGTTAGATGCATGGGATTCAGGGAGAGATAGCGGATTAGATTCATAATTGGCTCAGGGGTAGGAAGCAGAGGGTGATGGTTGAGGGTTGCTTCTCGGACTGGAGGCCTGTGTCTAGTGGTGCCACAGGGTCGGTGGTGGGACCTTTGTTGTTTGTAATTTACATACACGATTTGGATGTGAATGTACAAGGCGTGGTTAGTAAGTGTGTGGATGATACTAAAATAGGTGGTGGTGTAGATAATGTAGGTTATGAAATATTACAGGGGGATCTTGATCAGCTGGTTATGTGGGCTGAGGACTGGCAAATGGCTTTCAATCAGATAAATGCGAGGCACTGCATTTTGGGAGATCAAACCAGGGTAGGACTTGTACAGTGAATGGCAGGGCCACTGGGAGTGTAATGGAACAGAGGGACCTAGGAGTCTGAGTGCATAGTTCGCTGAAAATGGCGTCTCAGGTAGATACGGTGGTGAAGGAGGCGTATGGCATGGAGTTGGGATGTTATGTTGCAGTTATACAAGATGATGGTGAGGCCGCATTAGAGTATTGTGTACAGTTTTGGTCACCGTTAGAGGAAAGATGTTATTAAACTAGAAAGATTTACCAGGATGTTGCCTGGACTCGGCACCTGAGTTACAAAGAGGACAGGAAGATATTTAATTGGGGAAGGGCAAATTATGAGGCTATAAGTCTAGAACTTGCAAGTGTAAATTGGGATGACATTGTTGAAGGGAAATGTACTATGGAGATGTGGTCGTTGTTCAGGGATCTCTTGCAGGATGTTAGGGATAAATTTCTCCCAGTGAGGCAGAGAAAGAATGGCAGGGTGAAGGAACCATGGATGGCAAGGGAGGTGGAACAACTAGTTAGGAGGAAGAAGGCAGCATACATAAGGTGTAGGCAACAAGGATCAGATAGGGCTCTTGAGGAATATAGGGTAGCAAGGAAGGAACTGAAGAAGGGGCTGAGGGGAGCAAGAAGGGGACATGAGAAGGCCTTGGCAAGTAGGGTTAAGAAAAACCTCAAGGCATTTTTCACTTATGTTAAGAGCAGAAGGATGACGACAGTAAAAGTAGGACCGATTAGAGACAAAGGTGGGAAGATATGCCTGAAGCTGTAGAAGTGGGTGAGGTCCTCAATGAATACTTCTCCTCAGCATTCACCAAGGAGAGGGGCCTTGATGACAGTGAGGACAGTGTTGGTAAGGTTAATGCTCTAGAGCATGTTGATATCAAGAGAGTGGATGTGTTAGAGCTGTTAGAAAATATTAGGACAGATAAGTCCCCGAGGCCTGACAGAATAGTCCCCAGGCTGCTCCGCGAGGCAAGGGAGGAGATTGCTGAACCGTTGGCTAGGATCTTTGAGTCCTCATTGTCCACGGGAATGGTACCGGAGGATTGGAGGGTGGCAAATGTTGGCACCTTATTCAAAAAAGGTAGTAGGGATAGTCCAGGGAATTATAGACCAGTGAGCCTTACGTCTGTGGTGGGCAAGCTGTTGGAAAGGATTCTTAGAGATAGGATCTATGAGCATTTAGAGAATCATGGTCTGATCAGGGACAGCCAGCATGGCTTTGTGAAGGGCAGATCATGTCTCACAAGCCTGATAGTGTTCTTTGAGGAGATGACCAGGAAGATTGATGAGGGTAGTGCAGTAGACGTGGTCTACATGGATTTTAGTAAGGCATTTGACAAGGTTCCACATGGTAGGCTTCTTCAGAAGGTCAGAGGGCTTGGGATCCAGGGAAGCTTGGCTGTGTGGATTCAGAATTGGCTTGCCTGTAGAAAGCAGAGGGTTGTGGTGGAGGAAGTGCATTCAGATCGGAGGGCTGTGACTAGCGGTGTCTCACAAGGATTGGTTCTGGGACCTCTGCTTTTCATGATTTTTATTAATGACTTGGATGAGGGGGTAGAAGGGTGGGTTAGCAAGTTTGCAGACGACACAAAGGTTGGTGGTGTTGTGGATAGTGTGGAGGATTGTCGAAGATTGCAGAGGGACATTGATAGGATGCAGAGCTGGGCTGAGAGGTGGCAGATGGAGTTCAATCCAGAGAAGTGTGAGGTGGTACACTTTGGAAGGACAAACTCCAAGGCAGAGTACAAGGTTAATGGCAGGATTCTGGGTAGTGTGGAGGAGCAGAGGGATCTGGGGGTTCATATCCACAGATCACTGAAAGTTGCCTCACAGGTGGATAGGGTAGTTAAGAAAGCTTATGGGATGTTAGCATTCATAAATCGTGGAATCGAGTTTAAGAGCCGTGAGGTAATGATGGAGCTCTACAAAACTCAAGTTAGGCCACACTTAGAGTACTATGTCCAGTTCTGGTTCCTTCATTATAGGAAGGATGTGGAAGTGTTGGAAAGGGTGCAGAGGAGATTTACCAGGATGCTGCCTGGTTTAGGGAGTATGCATTATGAGGAGAGACTAATGCTTTACTCTTTTGAGAGAAGGAGGATGAGAGGAAACATGATAGAGGTGTACAAAATATTAAGAGGAATAGATAGAGTGGACAGCCATCGCCTTTTTCCCAGGGCACCAATGCTCAATACAAAAGGGCATGGCTTTAAAGTAATGGGTGGGAAGTTCAAGGGAGATATCAGAGGAAGGTTTTTTAACCCAGAGAGTGGTTGGGGCATGGAATGCACTGCCTGGGGTGGTGGTGGGGGCAGGTATATTGGTCAAATTCAAGAGATTGCTATATAAGCATATGGAGGAATTTGAAGTAGAGGGATATGTCGGAGGAAGTGGTTAGATAGTCTTAGGTGAGGTTTAAAGGTCGGCAGAACATTGTGGGCCGAAGGGCCTGTATTGTACTGTACTGTTCTATGGAGAGGTCGTGTAGACTAAAACTTTATTCCCTGGAATGTAGGAGATTGAGCGGTGACCTGATAGAGGTTACACAAGATCATGAGGGACATAGACAGGGTGAAAGCACAGAGTCTTTTTCCAGGGAGGCGGTGCTAAAAACAAGAGGGCATAGGTTTAAGAGTTAAAAGGGACATCAGGGGCAGCTTCTACATGCAAAGGATGGTGTGTATTTGGAATGAGCTGCCAGAAACAGTGGTTGAGGCGGGCACATTAGCAACTTTTAAAAGCCATCTAGATAAGTACATGGATAGGAGAGGTATAGAGGGCTATGGGCCAAATGAAGGCAGATGGGACTAGCCCACTGGGCAACACAGTCGGAATGGCTGAGTTGGGCTGAAGAGCCTGCTTGCATGCTGTAACACTCTGTGACTCAATGACTCTTCAACTCAATGGCATGGCTAGTAAAGGCAAGCATACCACAATATCAACCTGTGCAGCACTTTCAGGGAGCTATGGACTTGGACCCCAAGATCCTTCTGTGCATTAATGCTGTGGAGGGCCATGCCATTAACTGTATACTGTTCCTTTACATTTCATCTTCCAAAGTGCAACACTTCACACTTGTCCAGATTGAACTCCATCTGCTATTTCTCCGCCCATATTTGCCTTTTAGTATTTGACATTTCCATCCCTGGGAAAAAGAAACCGACTGTCTTCTCTGTCTATGCCTCTCATAATCTTATAAACTTCTAACAGGACGCCCCTCAGCCTCCAACACTCCAGAGAAAACAATTCAAGTTTGTCCGACCTCTCCTTATAGATAATGCTCTCTAATTGAGGCAATATCTTGGTGAGCATCCTCTGCACCCTCTCCAAAGCCTCCGAATAGAGGGATATGGAATTAATGTAGACAAGTGGGATTGATAGGAATGATGGTCAGCATTGGCTTGATGGGTCTAAGGGCCTGTTTCTCTGTTGCACAACCATATGGGGCCAAGTGACCTACTCTGTTTCACTGGTCCAAGATGAATCGCATCGTATACATGGACAACTGCTATAGTGATCCCAAGTGGAATATGCTCTTCACAGGGGGGTGCAATACATTCTTTTGAGCAATACATTACCAGGTATGTGAACCTGACTGTTGGCTTTGAGGTATGTCCCACGCAGGTACCCATACATTGAAATTCTACGGTCACACTTCTGATTTACTCGCACCTCCTCCAGATTGGTCAGATCTTCCATTCTGAAAAATCAGCAACATGATTTTCTTATTTAAAACTTTTCCATGCAATGGTCGTACTTTGGTACATTTGAGATGTTTGTTAGGATTGTGCAGATACACAGCACATTATTGATGTGACAAGGCATTCAATCAGGATCCTTTGGGATTGGCTATCTGGAACACTGTAGCTATCCCTGATCCCTATCAAGGCCTCAGAGCAGCTTCAACTGACGCACCAGTGAGACCCCAGCCCTGGAATGACTAACGGGAGCCAATACTGTGATTAAGCCTCACATCCTATACACGTCTTTGAGGCTTAAATGAAGGATTTTAATATCTGTAGAGATATTTAAATCTACTAAAATTGTTTTAAATAATTGGAATATTTTAAAAAAATAACTACATAAAAACAGTCACATCATAGAGTTAATGAGGGGTGACACAAATCTAGGCTACGTACTTGGCAGCAGACAAATTGCACTTGTTTGTTTTGCTGGATGTGGTCGTCACTGGCCAGGCCTGCATTCATTGCCCATCCTGAATGACCTTGACAAGGTGGTGCAGAGTCATCTTCTTGAACTTCTGCCTTCCTCTTGGTGAAACTACTGCCCCCGTGCTTTGGGTAAGGGGATCTAAACCCAGCAACAATATTCTGAGGGGAGAGGGTGATCATCCAGAAGTCTTGGTACATGTAGGTACCAATGACATAGGTAGAAAAAGAGAAGAGGTCCTGAAGGAGGATTACAAGGAGCTAGGAAGAAGGTTGAGAAGCAGGACCTCTAAGGTAGTAATTTCAGAATTACTACCTGTGCCACATGCTAATGGAAGTAAGAATAGAAAGATCTGGCAGATGAATGCGTGGCTGAGTGAATGGTGCAGGGGGCAGGGCTTCAAATTTCTGGATCCTTGGGACCTTTTTTGGGAGAGGCATGACCTATTCACTAATGATGGGTTACACCTAAACTCCAAGGGGTCCAATATCCTGGCAGCAATATTTAATTTAGCCTCCCCTATTTAGCCTAATAGGGGAGGGTTTAAACTAATCTGGCAGGGGGATGGAAACCAGGATGTTAGGACACAGGATGTTAGGATAGATGAGGAGGTATATAGAAACAAGTCCAAGATAGTGTGCAGTGAAGAAGGTAAGAAGGACAGGCAGGTGAAAAGTCAGAACAATTTGCTGAGCAATAGAAGTACAACAAAATCAGTAGCAGATACTGGCCTAAATGTACTATATTTAAATGCACAGAGCATTAGGAATAAAGTGGATGACCTAGTGGCACAACTACAGATTAAAAAATATGACATTGTGGCAATCACCAAGTCATGGCTTTATGATGGATGGGATTGGGAACTGAATGTCCAGGGGTACACAATATATAGGAAGGATAGGCGGGTAGGCAGAGGGGGTGGTGTGACCCTGATGGTTAGTAATGATATAAAATCAATAGAAAGGAAGGACATTGGGTCAGAAGAAGTGGAATCCTTATGGGTGGAGCTAAGAAATAGCAAGGGTAAAAGGACAATAATAGCAGTTATATACAGGCCATATAGGCCCCCTAACAGCAGTCAGGATGTGGACTATAAGTTACAGTTAGAAATAGAAAAAGCGTGTCAGTGAGACAACGTTAAGATAATTATGGGGGATTTTAACATGAAGGTGGATTGGGAAATCCAGCAAGGCAGTGGATCTCAGGATAGTGAGTTTGTGGAATGTCTACAGGACGGCTTTTTGGAGCAACTTGTTGATGAGCCCACCAGCTGTTTTGGACTGGGTGCTGTGTAATGAACCAGAGGTGATTAGGGAACTAAAGGTAAAGGAACAATTAGGAACTAGCGATCACAATACGATCGAGTTCAGTTTCAAATTTGAGAAGGAGAGGCTGATAGCTGGTGTATCGATATTTCAGTGGAACAAAGGAAATTACAGTGACATGAGAGAGGAGCTGGCCCAAACTGATTGGAAGAGTAAGCTAGCTGGAGGGACGGCAGAGCAGAAGTGGATAGAATTTCTGCAAGAAATAAGGAAAATGCAGGATAGATATATTCCAAGAAAAAAGGTTTTGAATGGAAAAATGGCACAAATGTGGATAACGAGAGAGGTTAAGGCTAAAATAAGAGCAAAAGGGAGGGCATACAAGGAAGCAAGAATTAGTGGGAAAACAGAAGACTAGGAAACTTTTAAAAACCTGCAGAAAGAAACTAAGAAGGTCATTAGGAAAGAAAAGATAAATTATGAAAGGAAGTTGGCAGATAACATTCAAAAGGATACTAAGAGTTTTTTTAAATATATGAAGAGTAAAAGAGAGACATGGGTTGATATAGGACCAATCGAAAACGGTGTGGGAGAGATTATAATGGATGATAAAGAGACGGCAGAAGAATTAAATGAGTATTTTGCATAGGTCTTCATTGTGGAAGACATCAGCAATATACCGGATAGTCAGGGGTCTCAAGGGATGGAACTGAGTTCAGTTAGGATTACTAGAGAGAAGGTACTAGGAAAGTTAAATGGACTAAAGACAGATAAGTCTCCCGGACCGGATGAAGTGCCTCCCCGGGTTCTGAAGGAGGTGGCTTTAGAGATTGCAGAGGCATTGATGATAATTTTCCAGGAATCGATAGACTCCGGCATGGTTCCGGAGGACTGGAGGGTTGCAAATGTAGTTCCGCTGTATAAGCAAGGTGGAAGGCAGCATAAAGAAAATTACAGACCTACTAGTCTGACATCCGTGGTGGGAAAGTTATTGGAATTGATCCTCAAGGATGAGATTATGGAATACCTAGAGGTGCAAGGAAAGATAGGTCCAAGCCAGCATGGTTTCTGAAGGGAAGATCCTGCCTGACTAACCTATTGGAGTTTTTTGAGGAAATCTCAGGTAGGGTGGATAAGGGAGAGGTTGTGGATGTCGTGTATTTAGACTTTCAAAAGGCCTTCGACAAGGTGCCACACAAGAGGCTGATTAATAAGATGAGAGGTCATGGAATTACAGGTAGGATATTGGAGTGGGTGGAGCATTGGCTGGTTGGCAGAAAGCAAAGGGTGGGAATAAAAGGATCCTGTTCTGGTTGGCTACTGGTTACCAGTGGTGTTCTGCAGGGGTCGGTGTTGGGGCCGCTTCTCTTTACTTTGTACATTAATGATTTGGATGATGGGCTAAATGGTTTTGTGGCTATGTTTGCAGACGACACCAAGATAGGTGGAGGAGTAGGGAGTATTGAAGAAGTAGGAAGGTTGCAGAGAGACCTAGATGGTTTAGGAGAATGGGCAAGGAAATGGCAGATGACATTCAACGTTGAGAAATGTGCCGTTGTACACTTTGGAAAAAGAAATAAACGGGCAGATTATTATCTAGAAGGGGAGAAAATTCAAAGTACGGAAGTACAAAGGGACTTGGGGGTACTTGTGCAGGATACCCTAAAGGTTAACCACCAGGTCGGATGGGCAGTAAGGAAAGTGAATGCTATGTTGGCATTCATTTCGAGAGGTATAGTGTATAAAAGTAAGGAAGTGTTGATGAGGCTCTACAGGGCACTGGTGAGGCTTCATTTGGAAGACTGTGTGCAGTTTTGGGCCCCATATCTTAGGAAAGATGTACTGATGTTGGAGAGGGTTCAGAGGAGATTTACGAGAATGATTCCCGGAATGAACAGGCTAACATATGATGAGCGTTTGTCGGCTCTTGGACTGTACTCACTGGAGTATAGAAGAATGAGAGGGGACCTCATAGAAACATTTAGAATGTTGAAAGGACTGGACAGAGTAGATGTGGCTAAGCTGTTTCCCTTGGTGGGTGAGTCCAGCACCAGAGGGCACAATGTTAGAATTAGAGGGTACCGGTTTAAAACAGAGATGAGGAGAAATTTCTTTAGCCAGAGGGTAGTGAATTTATGGAATTCTTTGCCACATACAGCAGCGGAGGCCCGATCACTGGAGGTGTTTAAGGAGGAGATAGATAGGTATCTAATTAGTCAAGGTATCACGGGATATGGGGATAAGGTCGGAAATTGGAGCTACAAAGGAATAGTTTTTTTTTTCTTTCTCTTTTTCTTTAGCTCATGGAGCAGACTCCATGGGCTGAATGGCCTACTTCTGCTCCCTTGTCTTGTGATCAAGTTATTCAAGCTGGCATGGTGGTGGGAAACCTGAAAGTGGTGGCACTGTTGCATTTGCGTTGCACTTGTCAGATTTAGGAGATGCCGTCTGACAAAAAGGATTAGTGATTCCAGATTCAATTACATTAACCAGTTCGTAAACCACTACTAATGGTTTAACATAAATAGATGCAAAAGGAAAGCGGCCCAATTCCCAACACCTCTCCAATTATACCATTAGCTTGGGCCTTTGTGCAATCCACAGAAAATGGCACCATTTACTCAGCAAAGAATGTCTCATTCTTCTTGGTCCTGCCTAACTGGCTGGGTTCTTGTCTCTGCTGTCATCTTTGGTCCAGCAATGCACAATCCCCGAATTCACCCTGTGCTCAAATGACTTTTGCATTTGAGCATTCATTTTGAAAACAAAACTACCTGCAGCAAATTGGTTCAATTTGAAGCAATAGAAGATAAAGATTCTATTTCAGAAATCTACAGGAGCAGTGCCATAAAATTTTAACTAAGGGGGAAAGGGAGGAGCTCCATATCCCTCCAACACATTCTATTCCTGTCCAAAAAAGGGTCTTGACCCGAAATTTCGACGGTCCACTTCCCTCCACAGATGCTGCCTGACACGCTGAGTTCCTCCAGCACCTTGTTTGTTGCTCTATATTCTGTTCCAGTCTCATCTCCCAATTCTTTTTATTATTGCTGAGCCCAACTGTTCCCTAACCAAACACAACTATCCATTACTTCTTAATTACCTCATCTAAATTTTGATAGTTCTTTAATATGGACCTCGATTTTATCTGGATTTGAAAGGGAAGTCAAGCAATTCGTCCCCACCTGTCAGCTAGGACGTAAGGATGTGCCATTTGCCACACCAGTGGCCGAAACTTCATCACAGAGATAAATCGGCCCAAGTTGTGAATCTCCTGTTTCTGATACTGTCCGTGCACCATTCCTGACAGATAAAAGAGCTTTGCACCCTGGAAAAGACAGATGGTGATGCTGGTATTTGCTTTATCTTGGCAGTACAGGGTAAAAAAAATGCAGACACTGAAGTTATAACGAACATTAACACTGTTTCTCTCCCCATAGTTGTAGTCTGATCTGCCGAGTTTCTATAGCATTTTTTTTATATCACTGACATTGCAGCTGTGGTGTAGGCCCAAAACGTGCAAGATAATTAGTAATATACCTTTTCATCAATATACAAGTCACTTGCTGCACTAACCTACAGCACAAACGAATTACCAGGGAGGAGACAGCCTTAAAGCGCATTAAGATGGATAAATCCCCAGGTCCTGACTGAGTATATCCTTGGACCCTGTGAGAAGTGAGGGAAGAAATTGAGGAGGACCTTGCAGAGATACTTGCTTCATCTTTAGCCACAGGTGTAGTTCCGGAACACTGAAGGGTGGCTCTTACACCGTTATTTAAGAAGGGCAACAAAGCCAGGGAACTACAGGCTGGTGAGTCTCACATCAGTGGTGGGTAAGTTACTGGAGGGGGTTCTGAGGGACAGGATCTATCAACTTTTGGATAGGCAATTAGGATAGTCAGCACGGTTTTGTGCGTGGGAAATCATGTCTGACAAATCTTTTGAAGAGGAAAGCAAGGGGGTGGATGAAGGTAGAGTAGTGGACATCGTCTATATGTACTTTAGCAAGTGAGGAAGGTTAACAAAAATTACTAGGGGACCTTAGTCAGCTGGGTAAAGTGGGCCGAGGAATGGCAAATGGCTTTCAATTCAGAGAAGTGCAAAGTGTTGCATTTTGGGAAGTCAAACACAAGTAGGACTTATACAGTGAATGGTCGGGTCCTGGGGAGTGTTGTGGAAGAGGGACCTTGGGGTGTAAGCAGCGTCACAGGTAGATAGAGTGGTGAAGAAGGCATTTAGCACACTGATCTCCAACAGCCATGGCACGGACTATAGGAACTGGGACGTTATGTTGCAGTTGTACAGACATTGGCGAGACTACACTTGGCGTATTATGTACAGTTTTGGTCGCCCTGTTGTAGGAATGGTGTCACTAAACTGGAAAGAGTGCAGAAAATATTTATGAGGATGCTGCCAGGACTCAAGGGCCTATGTTAGCAGACTAAGTCTTTATTCCCCAGAACACAGGAGACTGAGGGGTGACCTTATAAAATCATGAGGAGCGCAGATAGGGTGAAAGCGCAGAGTCTCTTTTCAGGGAAAGGGAACGAAAAACTAAAGGGCAGTAGGTGAGAGTTGAGAGATGTAAAAGGGACTTGAGGGGCAACTTCTTCATGCAGAGGGTGGTGCATATATGGAATGAGCTGCCAAAGAAAGTGGTTGAGGCAGGTACAGTAACAACATTTAAAGAGACATTTGGATAAGTACATCGATAGGAGGGGTTTAGAACGATATGGGCCAAACATGAATAGGACTAGCTTAGTGGGCACCATGGTCGGCATGGACCGAAGGGCCTGTTTCCATGCTAATAAGATGGTGAAATTCTAGAATTCATTACCATTAAAAAGGAAGAGGTATTAGATATCTTAGCAGACATAAAGGTGGAGAAATCCCCAGGACCTGCTGAGACGTATTCCATGCTGCTTTGGGAGGAGACTGCTGGGGCCCTGACAGATTATTAAACCTTCACTGTCTGCCAGCTAGATGCCAGGTAACTGGGAGACAGCAAGTGTTGGATGCTTATTCCAGAAGGCAGCAACATAACTCAGACAACTGCAGGCCTGCAAATCTAATGTTAGAAATGGGAAGATTACAGGAAAATGTTCTAAGGGATTGGATTTATTCGCACTTAAGTGAGCGTTAAAGAAAGATAGTCAGCAGGATTTTGTTCACAGGAGATCCTGTTTGAACTTTTCAAAGTGTTAACGAAATGTATTGATATGGGCAGTGCAGTTGATATGGAGTTTAAGTTAAGTTACTGTCCACAAACTTAAGACCTTATTGAATAAGACCTTTGACAATCCCAGTTGGGAAACTGGTCCTAAAGATTATAGAGCCTGTAGGATCCAAGGCAAGTTGGCAAATTGGATCTAAAATTGGCTTGGTAACAGGAGACAAAGAATGATTATGGAGGGCTAGTTTTGTGATTGGAAGCATGTGAACAGTGGTGTACTATGGGATCAGTACTGGGACCCATACTGTCTGTTTTATTAACTAGTTTGGATATGCGTGGAGGAGGTATGATTACCTAGGTTGATAAAAGACACAAAAATTGGTAGTGTCGTTGATAATGAGGACACTCATGGTTTAGAAGATCAGTTCTAAGATGGGTAGAGTGTGACATGATGCACTTTGGTAGGACTAATAAGGATAGGACATACATAATGAATGGCAAGGTCCAAGGAATATTGAAGAACAGTGGGATCTTAGGGTATGAATCCAAGGATCACTGAATGTGACAGCACAGGTAAATAAGATGGTAAAGTGGCAAACAAGACATAGAATATAACAGCAGGGAGGTTATGGTACAACTTCATAAAGCATTCTGTGCTGCATGACTCTATATAAATGACCTGGATGAGGAAGTGGAGGGGTGGGTTAGTAAGTTTGCGGATGACACGAAGGTTGGGGGTGTTGTGGATAGCTTGGAGGGCTGTCAGAGGTTACAGAGGGATATACATAGGATGCAGAGTTGGGCTGAGAAGTGGCAGATGCAGTTCAACCCAGATAAGTGTGAAGTGGTTCATTTTGGTAGGTCAAATATGTTGGCGGAATATAGTATTAATGGTAGGACTCTTGGCAGTGTGGAGGATCAGAGGTTTCTTGGGGTCCAAGTCCATATGACGTTCAAAGTGGCGGTGCAGGTTGACTCCGTTGTTAAGAAGGCATATGGTGTATTGTCCTTCATCAATTGGGGAATTGAATTTAGGAGCCGAGAGGAATTGTTGCAGCTATATAGGTCCCTGGTCAGACCCCACTTGGAGTACTGTGCTCAGTTCAGGTCGCCTCACTACAGGAAAGATGTGGAAGCCATAGAGAGGATGCAGAGGAGATTTACAAGGATGCTGCCTGGAATGCGGAGCATGCCTTATGAAAGCAGGTTGAGAGAGCTCGGCCTTTTCTCCTTGGAGAGACGGAAGATGAGGGGGGACCTGATATAGGTGTATAAGATGATGAGAGGTATTGATCAGGTAAATAGTCAGAGGCTTTTCCCCAGGGCTGAATTGGTGGCCACAAGAGGACATAGGTTTAAGGTGCTGGGGAGTAGGTATAGAGCAGATGTCAGGGGTAAGTTTTTTACTCAGAGAGTGGCGAGTGCGTGGAATGGGCTGCCGGAAACGGTGGTGGAGGCGGATACGATAGGGTCTTTCAAGAGACTGTTAGATAGGTACATGGAGCTGAGTAAGATAGAGGGCTATGGGTAAGCCTAGTAATTTCTAGGGTAGGGACATGTTCGGCACAGCTTTGTGGGCCGAAGAGCCTGAATTGTGCTGTAATTGTTCTATGTTCTATATCAGAAATAATGAAACAATTAGTGATAGAGGCAGTATCAGCCATCTCTGGGGAACATGTTCCTCAGGGCTCCATTCAGATCTTACTGATGCAGTCAGCAAGACACAACTAGGCAATTTGATAATTAATTTTTACCTACGTAATAAGTTTATTTACATGTCCTTTTAAGGTGCTCTCTACGGAACACTTAAAATAATGCAAAAGAATTCAAGTAATATCATGAACTGGGTCTTGTACCATTACCATCATTTTTTTTTTACAATTTTAAAGCACTTATGCTCACAGAAACATTATTCAGTTCAACTGCTCAGTGTTCCAGGAGCCTCCCACTAATTCCCTCTTTTCATGTGCTCCATATTCCATCGAACCTCCCCTTAAATGCATCAATGCTTCACCTAATACTGGATATCAGCTGTGGGTAAGTGAGAAGCACTCAACTCTGTAAAAAAAAAAACATAAAAAATTGCAGATGCTGGAAATCTAAAACAAAAACAGAAAATGATCCTTGGGCTGTTTCAGCCTGACCTGCCGGGCACATCTTCCTGCTCTGCATTTCACAACTCCCACATTCTTCTGTCTAGGTTCTTTTGTCTACATTCTCACTCTCTAAATGCTTTCCAATTCACTCATTGACCAGATAACCTTGTTTACATCTTATCCCCACTATCGCATGGTTTTATCCTATCAGACATCTCCTTCTCCCATCCTCCCTGCAACTTAAGAAACTTCTTTTGTCTCCTGTTCCATTCTAACAAAGGGTCTCTGATCTAGAATATAGACTCCGTTTCTCCTCCCATAGATGCAGCCTGAACTGAATATTTCCAGTATTTGTTTTGTTTTGAAAGAACTCTCAGCTCTGTTAGAAGTTGAACATTAAAATCCCACACAGATGGTTGAGCACTACAGCAAATAGTGAAATTATACGTTCTTGTAACAAACTGAAAAAGCTATTGCAAAATTGGTACAGAAAAGCAATTAGGCCTAACTAAGCACAAGGGAAAAGAAAGAAGACATACCCTTGTCCTGCTCTTGCAATAATTTTAGAAAAATATTATAAGAATTGTTGTGCAATGTCGTTGATAATTGTTCTGAAGCTCAAACTTAAGTTACTGAAAAATTTTTAAAAACTGCAGATGCTGGAAAACTGCAATAAAAATCAGAAAATGTTGGAAACATTCAGCAGATCAGCTGGTGTCTACAGAAAGAGAAACAGTTAACGTTTGTTGTCAAAGACCAACGGAACTGAAAAGTGAGAAAACAAACTGATTTTGCAAACTAACTTGCTTTCTGACTTCCTCAGTTCTGATTAAGGATCTTCAACCTGAAATGTAAACCTCATTTCTCAAACCTAGTTAATTCAGTAGAATAGATAATGAATAAAGGGGGTGGTATAATGGCTGCAACTGACAATGAAACATTATTTGTCTCAGGCACCAAGTCCAGTTAGCCCAGAGTGGTTGGCTAGGGTGATCTTGAACAATCAATCTTAATTGTACTAATATGAGAATTGGAGCAGCATGAGAATTTGGTATCGAGAAGGGAGATGTTGCTTTGTGCACCCACTAGTTGTGGTGGTTTGTATGGTGGTGGCCAGCCACTGTTTAAAATTTTATATCTAGTGAAAGGCAATAGATTTTTTTAAAGTGAAGATTAGACACTTTAAGATGTAAAAGTCCCTGATTAATTCTCAGTCAATAATCTAATTGAGTAAAAACAAATTAAATACAATTAAACTACAATTGTCCAAAATTCTGATCATTCAGCATCTGGCTCGCTCATTAGTCTAAGGTGTGAGCTAGACATCCACAGTGCAAGTGGGATTTGCGCCTGGTGCAGGGTCAGGTTCAGGAACACTTGTAAGTTTGCCACCAGAGCCAGGGTCTTGTTATGAGAGGCTAAAATCAACAAGCATTGCATGCTGGACCCACAGTCCTGGCAAACTCAAATACAGGTGGTTCTGCTATGACGTGATAATTGTCTTTCTAAGAAACTTCACATATTAGAAAATTGTGTTATAAACTCAATTGTTTCAATGGGAAAAAGGGGTTAGAGACTAGAGAGTTTTAGTGAGGTTGTCACACCCAAGATGCAGGCTCCAGATAGATGGGTAACCACTAGGAGAATTAAGGGGAGTAGGCAGACAGTGCAGGGTTCCCCTGTGGCCATTTCCCTCGCTGACAGGTACACCTTTTTGGATACTGTCGGGGGAATGATCTTTCAGGGCTAGCAGCAGCAGTCAGGTCTCTGGCACTGTAACTGGCTCTGAGGCTCATAGAGGAAGGGTGCAGTCTGACAGGGCAATAGTGATAGGAGACTCGATAGCGATGGGGACAGACCGCAGCAGAGACGCCAGGATGGTGTGTTGTCTCCCAGGTGCCAGGGTCAAAGATGTCTCTGAGCGGTTGCAGAACATTCTCCAGGGGGAAGGCGAACAGCCAGAGGTTGTTGTACATGACATAGGTAGAACAATGGACGAGGTACTGCAGAATGAGTATAGAGAGTTGGGTAAGAAGAAGCAGGACCTCGAGGGTAGTAATCTCCAGATTATTCCTGGTGCCACGTGCTAGTGAGGTCAGAAATAGAAAGATAGGCCAGATGAATTTGTGGCTGAGGAGCTGGTGCAGGGGCAGGGATTCAGGTTCTTGGATCATTGGGATTGCTTCTGGGATAGAGGTGAGCTGTACAAGAGGGACAGGTTGCACTTGAACCAAAGAGGGACCAATACCCTTGCAGGGAAATTTGCTAGTGCTACACCAGAGGGTTTAAACTAAACTGGCTGGGGGGGGGCGGGGGGTGGTGGGACTCTGAGCAGGAGCAAGTCATGGGATCAAGTGAGAGCAAATTTAGTAAATCAGTCTGGCCAGAGGCACAGTAAAGGGAGGGAAAAGAATACTCAGTTAAACTGCATTTATTTCAATGCACGAGGACTAACAGGCAAGGTGGACAAACTCAGGGTGTGTATTGGCTCTGGGGACTGGGATGTTACAGCCATAACAGAAACATGGCTGAGAGAAGGGCAGGACTGGCAGCTCAATGTTCCAGGATACAGATGCTTCAGGTGTGACAGGTACAGGCAAGCGCGGAGGGGTTGATGCCTTTTTGACAACGGAGGACATAACAGCAGTGCTTATAGACGACATTCTTGGGGGGATCGTCCAGTGAGGCCATGTGCGTAGAACTCAGAAACAAGAAGGGGAGGGTCACTCTAGTGGGGCTGTATTATATAACCCCCCTCCCCCCCGAAAATCAGTGGGAACATGAGGTGCAGGTGTGTAGAGAAATTGCTCTTAGTTGCAAGAATAATAGGGTTGTATAAGTGTGAGATTTTAAATCCCTCCCCCCCCCCCCCCCCCCCCTCAGTATTGACTGGGCCACCCAGAGTGTTAAGGGCCTGGACAGGTTGGTATTTGTGAAATGTGTCCAGGAAAGTTTCCTGAGTCAATATATAGATGGCCCTACTCAGGAGGGTGCACTACTGGAGCTTCTCTTGGGGAATTCTTGGACTTCATGGAAGGCTAGAGAAGAAATTGCAGAGGTCCTTGCAGAGACACTTGCTTCATCGTTAGCCATTGGTGAAGTTCCTGAGGACTGGAAGGTGGTTAATGTCATTCCTTTGTTTACATGTAGAAAAGACAGGCCAGGAAACTACAGGCCAAACAGCCTGACGTCAGTACGGGTGAAGTTACTGGAGGGAATTCTGTGGGACAGGGTCTACCAGCATTTGGATAGACAGAGTCTGATTAAGAGTCATGGCTTTTTGTGATGAAAGACTTGCTTAACAAATCTTTTAGTTTCTTTTGAAGAGGTAACGAAAAGGGTGGATGAGGGTAAGGCAGTGGAAGTTGCAAATATCTCAGTGAGGGCTCCTGCAATTTCTTCTCTAGCTTCCAATAGTGTTCTTGGATATACCTGGTCCGGATCTGGAGATTTATCTGCCTTCATTCATCTTAACATATGCAACACCTCTTCTACTGTAATATGGACTACTCCTAAAACATCTCCTTTAACTATGCCAGGTTCCCAAGTCTTCACATCTTTCTCCATGGTAAAAACAGAGGAGAAATAATCACTGAGAACTCTGCCCATCTCCAGCAGTTCCATACACAGATTTCCATCTAGGTCTTTGAGGGGCCCTATTCTCTCCCTAGTCACCCTTTTTCCCTCAATATACTTAAAAAAAAATCTCTTGGGATTCTCCTTAACTTTCTCTGCCAAAACCATCCCATACCCCCTTGGCCTTCTTGAGCACACGTGGGCATCCTCTATATACCTCCACTGATTCACTTGATCCCAGCTGCCTGTTTCAGACCCAAGCCTCCTTTTCCTTGACCAGAGTTACAATATCCCTTGAAATCCAGGATTCACAACTCCCAGCAGCTTTGCCTTTTAACAGGAACACATAGTCCTTGAACTCTTGCTATCTCACTTCTAAAAACCTCTCACGTGGCAGAGGTCCCATAGGTCAGATGCTAGAAAGCATTATAAGGGACAAGATATACTTACATTTGGAAAGGCAGGGGCTAGTTAGGGGTAGCCAGCATGGCTTTGTGCATGGGAGATCTTTTCTTACGAATTTGATTGAGTTTTTTGATGAAGTGACAAGGAAGGTTGACGAGGGGAGGGAGGTAGACATAGTATATATGGATTTCAATGAGGTTTTTGATAAGGTTTTGCATTGAAGGCTGCTCTGGAAGGTTAGATCACATGGCATCCAAGGAGAGCTAGCAAACTGGATACAAAATTGGCTGGGATGGTTGGAAGCAGAGGGATATGATGGAAGGATGTTTCTCAGACTGAAGGTCTGTGACCAGTGGTGTGCCCCAGGGTTGGTGCTGAGCCCAGTGTTACTTGTCATCTATACTAATGACTTGGATGAGAATATATGAGGAATAATTAGTAAATTTGCAGATGACACTAAAATAGGTTGTGTTGGAAACAATGAACAGGAGTATCAAGAATTGCAGCGGGATTACAGATAGACAGGGCAGTGAAGGCAGCTTTTGGCACGCTGGCCTTCATCAGTCAGGGCACTGAATATAGAAGTTGGAAGGTTATGTTGCAATTGTGCGAGATGTTGGTGAGGCCACACTTGGAGTATTGTGTTCAGTTTTGGTCACCCTGTTACAGGAAGGATGTGATTAAACTGGAAAGATTGCAAAAAAGATTTCATAGAATCATAGAACAGCACAATACAGGCCCTTCGGCCCACAATGTTGTGTCGACCTTTAAACTTCACCTAAGACTATCTAACCCCTTCCTCCCACATATCCCTCTATTTTAAATTCCTCCATATGCTTATCTAGCAATCTCTTGACCAATGTACCTGCCTCTACCACCACCCCTGGCAGTGCATTTACAAGGATGTTGCCAGGACTCGAGGGACTGAGTTACAGGGAGAGGTTAGACAGGCTGGGCCTTGGAGCAAAGGAGACTTAGCAAAGGGCTGATCTCATGGAGGTTTATAAAATCATGACGGGTATAGATAGGGTGAACAGTTTTTTCCAGGGCTGGGGAAATCGAAAACTTACAGGACATAGTTTTAAGGTTAGAGGTGAAAGGTTTAATAAGAGCCTGAGGGGCAACTTTTCTTTTTATACAGCAGATGGTAGATATATGGAACCAACTGCCAGAGGAAGTAGTTGAGGCAGGTACATTAAAGATGTGTCATCCATGGATGACAGGAGTTTAGAGGGATATGGACCAAGTGCTGGGAGACAGGATTAACTTGTCATCTTGGTCGGCATGGACAAGTATGGGCCGAAGGGCCTTTTCCTGACCTGTACAACTCCATGACTCTATTTTCAGTTTGGGGTGCTCAGCCACTTATAATTTATGTTGTTGACCTAATTATGCTACTAAGTTTGCTGAATGTGAAAACCTAGGTGGGAAAATAAGAACACAAAGAAGCTAACTGAATGGACAACAAGCTGGCAAATGCAAGGTTATTCCCTTTATTATTTTTTTTCTTCACTGTCTTATATAACTTATGTATTATTTATATTCTGTGTTGTCTGAACCTACATGCCCGTGATGCTGCTGCAAGCAAGTTTTTCATTGTACCAGCACCTCACTGTACTTGCACACATGACAACAAACTCGACTTGACTTTCATCTAAGCATGTTGCAGCCTGTAGGACTCAATATCAAATCTTCCAATTTTAGATAACTCAGTCTTTCTTTCTGCTTGTCTCAGGACTGGCCATTGTTGCCTGATATCCCTTTTCTCCCTCCTTTTCCTTTCATTTGCATGGTCCAGCAAGTCCCAGTAGGCCAGAATGCACAACTTTACACAGTTACACAGACAAAGGAGTATAACTGCCCCTTAATGTCTATATTATTTCACCTCATCAGAGAAGTTCCTTTTGTTCCACCCATTGCCCTCTCCACCTTCTCTGAGACCTGTACTGTTGTTTCTCTTTTTCTCAGTTCTGTTGAAGAATTCTAAACCCAAAACATTAACTGTTTTTCTTTCCACAGAAGTTGCTGAGTTTTCCCAATATTTTCTGTTTTTATGCAACAAGCAAAATACTGAAGGAACTCAGCAGGCAAGGCAGCATCTGTGGAGGGAAATGGACAAGAATGGTGGTTCCAGATTCCAGCTGTCCATTTCCCTCCACAGATGCTACCTGACCCACTGAGTTCCTCCAGCATTTTGCTTGTTGCTCCAGAATCCAGCATCTGCAGTCCCTTGTGTCCTCTATTCTGCTTTTACTTTAGATTTCAAATGTCTGCAATTGTTTTGATTCATAGGTTATTTTGGGAAGAATAGAAAGCAGTATTTATTTTTAAATCAAGACTATTAAATATTGGTATTCAGAAATATTGGTATCCTTAAACAAGAATTGCAGAAAGTCTTCATGCATGACCAGAATTAACCAAGAAGGCAAACCATATATTGCAAGGGAGTTGCAGTGCAAGAATAAGAAACCTTGCTACGACTGCACAATAGTGGGAACCTACTCAGATCCATCTCTACTTCAGGAAGGATAAAGTAACTTCAGAAGCAGAGAAATAAAGATTTAGTAATTTGATTTCTGGAACACAAGGAAAGATTGAGTTGAAATCACCTACGTGCTCCAGAATTCAGAAATGATGTTATCTCATTGAAATGTACAAGATGCATGAATGGATGGAGATTGAGACATTATTTCCCTTTGTTGAAGGGACTAGAACCAGGGGCCATCATCTCAAACTATAGAGTGGAACACTTACGTCAAAAGTAATTTCTTCATTCAGAAGATTGAGAGAGTTTGGTACTCTGGATCCCAGATTGCCGTGGATGCTTGATCATCATGTATATTCAACACAAAACTGATAGAATCTAGGGGACTCTGACAATATGAGAATCGTTCACGAAAGTGAAGTCAAGGATGTAGACCAGCGATGATCATTCGAAATCGCAGAGCAAGATTTTGTGGACCACATAGTTAATTGCATTTACTTTGTTTTTTCTTAAGGACCTGCACCTGATTAAGATTATTCAATGGAAGGGTTCGTAGCACAGATCTTAGCAAATTGGCAGTGATTGCAACTTTGTGGATTTACACCATCCACACAACCAACATGTACCTGCTACCCACCAACTCTTAAATCCAGGCAACGCCATGGCAACAAGCTAAACCAACCTGATCACAGTCATGGGCGAGGTTAGCTAGCCCATCACCGAGAGTGGATCATATGCATGCCCTTTTTAATGCCCACAACTCAACACCATGTTGCAAGGTCTATCAAGTTTCCAACCCCAACTTCCCTCGCTGGCTCATACCTGGTAGACCTCAGTCCAGAACCGATGCTTCAATCTTTTTTTTGTCTTCTTTAACTGCTTGTTGTTTTTAATGGCATCCAGGTGGGTGAGGACACCCATGATTTTGGGAAAACCATGAACTTGACAGATATTAAGGAATTCAAAAGTCTCCATCTCAAAGCCAAAGCTGGCATCAGTCAGCATTAAAACCTAAAGAAAAATACTCAGTTAGAGTGGCTGTCCTCACACTATATCAGAAGAAAAGCCTTTAGTTAAACACAATGTGTTCCATTAATTAACCACAATTTTTTTTTACTAACTAGGATACATTCATGAAGTTTTAGTCATCAAGCTGAAGAACTGAAATAACATCTCAGGCCATGGGTATCCATTCAAACATTCTCACATCAGTTACAAGGGCTTGACAGAGCAAAGCACTTCCTCTAGACTTGCCAACTTCAAGAGCACCCCTACAATGTAACATTGCTATTTTAAGCATTGGATTCTACCTGACACCTGAGTGGAAGTGCCCAGAACTATTGCTGATGTGCCTCACCCCATTACAGACCACATTAAGCTTAGAAGAATTTTCATTTCAACTGTACTACATTGAGTCAGAGGCGTAGAGTCATACAACACAGAAACAGGCCCTTCGGCCCACCACGTCCATGCTAAACTTGCTGCTCACCTACACTAACCTCATTTGACAACATTAGGACAGTATTCTTCGATGCCTTGCCTACTTAAGTGTCTGTCCAAGTGCCTCTTAAACATTGTAATTGTACCTGATTCCACCACTTTCTCTGACAGTATGTTCCAGATATCAACTGCTCTGTGCAAAACAACTACTGAAAAGGTGCCTCCCTGAAGTAACTCACTGCACCATTCAATAGGCTCAAATTCAACATTTAACAAAATAAGCAAGACAGGTTTAAGCAAACTTCCCATCTTATATAATATCTTTTGCTGAGCTATAATAAATGCTGCTGCCCCCATCTCATCACTCCAGTGTTCACAAACCTCACTGACTTCTGCTCCATCAGCACTCCACCACCTCAGTCATGCCTCCAATAGTCTAGATCTAAGCTTGGGCTCACTTCCTAAACCCTCTGCTCTCCACCCCTCTCTCATCTAGAATGCACCAAATAATTAACTTCTGATCAACAGTAATCATCAAACTGTTGTGTTGTAGGACCTGGAACATTTTACCACATAAAAAATTGCCAGGTTGTCTATGCAATGGCATGCATTTTTTTCCAAGCAATGCTTAAATGAAATACAGAGTTTTTACATCTCTTAAACTTAACCAAAACAGAAGTTATTCCTCACCAAATCAGCCACTTTGGCCAAGTCGATCATTGAGTTAATATCATTCCCACACTCGATAATTGAGAGACGCCGCTTCTTGCCTGTTGAAAACCAAACATGTAATGATGTACACAAACTAAAGACTATGCAAAGGAAAATCCATAAATAATAAAAACAAATGCTGTTTCCACACGGATGGACCAATGAGAGGGGAATCCATAAAGTAATTCACCTGCAGATGGAGAATCAGGAAACGTCAGAGCTGTTGAAGAGTTCCTTTATGTTGGGCTTCACAGTAGAGGTGGTGTATGAATAGCAGAGATCCTCTGCTCCAATTCATTGGGTGCTCCCCACAAAACAAAGAGTGTCAGTGTGGGAGCACTTTGAGAACAGTGACCATAGTTTTTTTTTGTTAGAAAATAGTTATGGAAAAAGATAGCACTGGTGCATATCAAAGACCCAAAATGGGGCAAGGTTAATTTTGATGGCATTAGAGAGGAACTTGCAAAGGTTGATTGGGAAAGGGAGAGGGACATCTAGCAAGTGGGAGGTTGTTAAAAGTGAGATAGGGAGAGTTCAAGGTCAACATGTCCCTGTTAGAATGAAGGGCAGGGTTGGCAGGATTAGGGAATCCTAGCTGATGAGGGATATTGAAGCTCTAGTTGGGAAAAAGGAGGTATTTGTCACATTTAGGCATCTGAAATCCAACAAGTACCTTGAGAAGTACAAGGGACAACACCTACAGAAATCAGAAGGGCAAAAAGGGAACGAGATATCCATGACAGAGGTCAAGGAGAATCCTAAGAGATCCTACAAGTATATTAAGACGAAAAGGAGATGTTCCCATTAGTAGGGGAATCTAGGATCCGAGGGCACAGCCTCAGAATAAAGGGATGTCCCTTTAAAAAAAAAGGAGGAATTTCCTCAGCCAAAGGGTGGTGAATCTGTGGAATTTGTTGCTACAGAGGGCTGTGGAGGCCAAGTCATTGTGTGTATGTCGCACAGAGATTGATTGGCAAGGGGGTTACAGGTTATGGGGAGAAGGCAGGAGAATGGGGTTGAAAAAATTTTTTACCAATTCAGGGAACTACAGGCTGGTGAGCCTAACATCAGTGGTGAGAAAGTTACTGAGGGGATTCAGAAGGACAGGATCTACCTGCATTTGGAAATACAAGGACTGATTAGGAACAGTCAGCATGGCTTGTGCGTGGGAAATCACGTCTCATGAACTTAACTGAGTTTTTTTTGGAGGTGACCAAGTGGATTGATGAACACAGGGTGGTAGATGTGGTCTACATGGAATTTAGAAAAGCTTTTGACATGTCCTGCACGGTAGAGTGGTCCAAAAGGGTAGATGACATGGGATCCAGGGTGAGCTAGACATTTGGATACAAATTGGCTTGCAAAAGAGACAGGGGGTGGTAATGGAAGGTTATTTCTCAGATTGGAGGCCTGTGACCAGTGATAATGCTGGAGTTCTAGTGTTGGGACTTCATGTTACAGATGTACAGGACGTTGGTGAGACCGCATCTGAAATACTGTGTGCAATCCTGCTACCATACTATGGGGAGGATGTACAGTAATTAAGATAGAGAGGGTGCAGAAAAGATTCAAAAGGATGTTGCTTGATGATGAGCTCGAGTTACAAGTAGACAATGGACAATGGATAAGCTGGGGCTGCTTTGCCTGAAGTGAAGGAGGCTGAGGGATGAACTAGCAGGAGGATTAATATATTAATTAGTAATTATATTAATTAGTAAAGGAACTAATACAAAATCATGAGGGGCATAGATAAAGTGGATAGTCACAGTCTCTTTCCCAGATTAGGGGTGTGTAAAACTAGAGGGCATAGGTTAAGGCAAGAGGGGAAAGACTTAAAAGGTATTTGAGGAGGAACTTTTTCCACAGAGGGTAGTAGGTATATGGAACGAGTTGCCAGAGAAAGTAGTAGAGGCAGGTACAACGACAACATTTAAAAGACATTTGGATAGGTTTGTGGATAGAAAAAGTTGAGGGGGAAATGGGCCAAATGCAAGCAAATGGGACACCTTGGTCAGCATGGACAAGCTGAGACTGTTTTCGTGCTGTACAAACCTGGTCCTCGGCACTTCAAAATGGTAAGTGCGTCATTGGCACTGACTTAGGTGGACTTATAGAATCAACTTACAAACAAACTGTACTGGAGGTTTGAATGGGGCATTTATTGTCTTTTACATACACAAGTAGCCTTCATAACATAAAAAGATTGAATTATTGTTTGTTACATTTTAGCTAAAACACACATTCAAACACTAAAAACAATCATAATCATTGAAACTAACTTAAATAAAGACTAACTATTTAACTATTTTTCTCCAGAGAGCTAATCTCTTCTTCACTTTCCTACTTTGCAGTGCAGGATGTGTGGATCAGGGACATACCCAATGTCCCCAGGGACCACACCTGTGGGAACCTGTCAGATCGCATACAGCAATTGGGACTATGGCCAGACTCCCTGTAGAGCATCCAAGATGTGGAAAAGGTGCTAAATAGTACTTTAACTGAGTTACCTGGTCATGCCATAGGCACAGCGAGAGAGGAATTGGGTGAGCACCAGGAGAGCAGCCAGGCAATGCAGGAGACCCCTGCAGTCAATCCCCTCTCAAATAGATATACCACGTTGGAAATTGTTGTGGGGGTTATGGCCTCCCCAGGGAAAGCACCAGCAACAGCCAAGTTCGTGGCACCACGGAGGGCTTTGCTGCACAGAATATACAAGACTGGGAGAGTGATATGTTGGGGGATCCTACTGTTTGGGCGAACAGACAGCTGTTTCTATGGCTAAAAATGCGACTCCAGGCTGGTATGTTGCCTCCCTGGTGCTTGGGTCAAGGATGTCTTGCAGCTGCTGCAGGACACTGTTAAGGTGAAAGTGAACAGGCTGAGGTCATGGTACACTTTGATACCAACGACGTAGGTAGGAGAAGGGATGAGGTCCCGCAACATGAGTTTAGGGAACTACACAGCCATTTAAGGAGCAGTAAGTTGATACAGAATCCAACTTCAGTAAGTTCACTCAACAAGACAGGCAGTAGCTTGGCAGGGAGCAAGGAAAGACTGTTGGATTAAATTGCAAGAGGTCTGACAGGTGAGGTGGATGAACTCGGGGCATGGATAGCTACATGGGACTGGGATATTATAGCCATTACAGAAACGTGGCTAAGGGAGGGACAGGGCTGGCAGCTAAATGTTCCAGGGTACAAGTGCTCTAAGTGGCATGGGGGGGGGGGGGGGGGGGGGGGGGGGGGGGCGTGGAATTACTGATGTTGGAGAGGGTTCAGAGGAGATTTACAAGGATGATTCCTGGAATGAAAGGGCTAACATATGATGAGCGTTTGTCGGCTCTCGGACTGTACTCACTGGAGTACAGAAGAATGAGAGGGGACCTCATAGAAACATTTAGAATATTGAAAGGACTGGACAGAGTAGATGTGGCTAAGCTGTTTCCCTTGGTGGGTGAGTCCAGGACCAGAGGGCACAATCTTAGAATTAGAGGATACCGGTTTAAAACAGAGATGAGGGGAAATTTCTTTAGCCAGAGGGTAGTGAAATTATGGAATTCTTTGCCACATACAGCTGTGGAGGCCCAATCATTGGGGGCATTTAAGGAGATAGATAGATATCTAATTAGTCAAGGTATCAAGGGATATGGGGATAAGGCCAGAAATTGGGGCTAGATAGGAATACTTTTTTTCTCTCATGGAGCAGACTCGATGGGCCGAATGGCCTACTTTCCTCCCTTGTCTTGTGATCTTGTGAATTGCATTTCTGATGAAGGAGAACATCACGGCAGTGGTCCGAGATGAAATTACTGAGGGATCATCCAGTGAGGCTTTATGGGTGGAGCTGAGAAATAAGAAGGGGATGGTCACCTTATTGGGGCTCCCTAACAGTCAACAGGAATTAGAGGAACAAATATACAGAGAGATTGCAGAAAGACGCAAGACTAATAGTGTTGTCACAGTCAGGGGATTGTTAACTATCCTAATATAGACTGGGACTGCCATAGTGCTAAGGGGTTAATGGCGTGGAGTTTGTTAAGTGTGTTCAGGAAAATTTCTCCAGGCAATCTATAGAGGGTCCTACCAAAGAGAGGGCAAAATCTGGGGAAACAGAGCAAGGCAAGTGACTGAAGTGTCAGTACTTGGGGACCAGTGACCACAGTTTTCTTAGCTTTAACTTGTGGACCAGATCTGTCCCTTTCCATAACTATTTTAAAGTTCTAAATTGGAGCAAGGCAAATTTTGATGGCATTAGACAGGCAAAACTTGACTGGAGTAGGTTGTTTGAAGGCAAAGGGACCGGGCAAATGGGAGGCTTTTAAAAGTGAGATAACGAGAGCTCAAGGGAACGAGAGTCTGCATGTTCCTGTTAGAGTGAAGGGCAAGGCTGCTGGGAGTAGGGAACCCAGGAAGAAAAGAGATATAAGGCTCTAAGTAAGGAAAAAGGAGGCGGCATGGGTCAGGTACAGACAGCTGGGATCAAGTGAATCCTTGGAGGAGTATAGGGGATGCAGAAGTACACTTAAGAAGAAAATCAGAAGGGCAAAAGGGGGGCACGAGATAGTTTTGGCAGAGAAAATTAAGGTCAATCCAGAGATTTTGTATTAAGGGAATAATAACTAGGGAAAGAACAGGGCCCCTCAAAGACCAAAAGAGGACACCTCTGTGTGGATCCACAGGAGATGGGCAAGGTCCTCTTGAATATTTCTCCTCTGTTTTCACCATGGAGAAAGATTAAGACTAGGGAACTCTGGAAAGTTAATGGAGGTGCCTTGAGGATAGTCCACGTTACATTAGAGGAGTTACTGGATGTCTTAAAACATATGAAGGTAGATAAATCTCCAGGGCCTAATCTATTTTCAAGAACACTGTGGGAAGCTAGAGCAGAAATTGCGGGAGCCCTGGCTGAGATATTTGCATCATCGTTAGCCACAGGGAGATGCTGGTAGACTGGAAGATAGTGAGAGTTGTGCCTTTATTTAGGAAGGGCTGCAAAGAAAAACCTGGGAGCTATTGACCAGTAAATCCCAACATCTGTGCTAGGTAAGTTATTGGAGGGGATTCTGAGATGAGATATACACGCATTTTGAAAGACAGGGTTGATTTCAGGATAGCCAGCATGGTTTTGTGCATGGGAGACCATGGATCATGAATTTGATCGAGCAACCAAGAAGGTTGATGAGGCCTGGGCAGTAGACATTGTCTTCCTCAGCAAGGCCTTTGATGAGGTTCTGCATTGTAGGATGCTCTGGAAGGTTAGATCGCATGGAGAACTAAATTAGATCCAAGGAAAGAAAGCTAAATGAGTACAGTAATGGCTCAATGGTAGGAAGCAAAGGGTGTTGGTGAAAGATTGTTCTGCGGACTGGAGGCCCATGACTAGTGGTGTGCCTCGGGGTCGGCGCTAGGCCCATTATTGTTTGCCATCAATGGTTTGGATGAGAATGTACAAGGCATGGCTAGTGAGTTTGCAGATGACAATAGGTGGCATTGTAGACAGTGACGATGTTACAGAAGGATCTTGATCAGCTGGGTAAGTGGGCCAATGAATGGCAAATGGAGTTTAATTCAGATAAGTGCGAAGTGTTGCATTTTGAGAAGTCAAACCAAGATAGGACTTTCACAGCAAACAGTAGGGTCCTGAGGAGTGTTGTAGAGCAGAGGGACCTTGGAGTTCAGGTACATGGCTCCCTGAAAGTCGAGTCACGGGTAGAGAGGGTGGTGAGGGCGGCTTTCAGCACACTGGCCTTCTGTTACGGTACTGAATATAAAATGTTATGTTGCAGCTGTACAAGATGTTGGTGAGGCCACACTTCTAATCTTGCGTTCGGTTTTGGTCACCCTGCTATAGGAAAGATGCCATAAAGCTAGAAAGAGTGCAAAATAGATTTACAAAATAGATGTTGCCATGACTCAGGACTGGGTTACAGGGAGAGGTTGGACAGGCTAGGACTTTATTCCTTGTAGCGTAGGAGATTGAGGGGTGATCTTATGAAGGTGTATAAAATCATGAGGGGCATAGATAGGGTGAATGCACACAGTCTTTTCACCAGAGTTGAAGGATCAAGAAATAGAGGACATAGGCTTAAGTTGAAAGGGGAGAGATTTAATAGGAATCTGAGGTGCAACCTTTTTACCCAGAGGATGATCCATATATGGAATGAGCTTGGGGCCTGTTCCTGTGCTGTGTTATGTACTCATGAGGCTAGGACATACACCACAAATGGCAAGGCTCTAGGAAGGAACAGAGGGACCTTAGTGTGCAAGTCCAAAGAAACTTGAAGGTGGCAATGCAGATAGATAGTGTGGGTTAAGGTGGCCTATGGGATACTGGTCTTTATTGAAAGCAAGAGCAGGGAGGTTATGCTCCAACATAAATCTCCTCTGCACCCTCTCTAAAGCTTCCACATCCTTTCTATAATGAGGCAACCAGAACTGAACACAATACTCCATGTGGTCTGACCAGAGTTCTAAGGAGCTGCAACATCACCTCACAGCTCTTGAACTAAATAACCCGACTAATGAAGGCCAACATTCCATATGCCTTCTTAACAACCCTATCAACCTGCATGGCAACCTTGAGGGATCTATGGACATGGACCCCAAGAACCCCCTGTTCCACCACACTGCTAAGAGTCCTGCCATTAACCTTCTACTCTGCCTTCAAATTTGATCTCCCGAAGTGTATCACTTCACACTTATCTGGGTTGAACTCCATCCGCCACTTCTCAGCCCAGCTCTGCATTCAATTTTCTAGCCTGAGAGCTGGGAGGCATGTGGCAGTCTGTGCTATCAATTTGGACTCCATGAGAAGTTCACTGGAACATCCACAGTGGAACGCGTCACTGCTGATATAGGCCAATGCCAGCAATGGAAACCATGATTTCCACAGGGACCACCAGAGAAGCCCTGGCATTGGGGCTGAAGTTTGGGTTTGTATTCTCTAGAGTTTAGAGGAACGTGGGGTGATCTTATCAAGACGTACAAGATCCTGAAGGGATGCGATACAGCAGATGTTGAGATGTTTTTGTTGGTCAGAGAGTCTCGAACAGATGCACATAGTCTTGGGGGCAGGTCATTTAAAATGAAAACATGTAGAAATTTCTTCTTGCAGAGAGTGGCAAATCACTGGAATTCTCTATCCCAGAGTGGTGGAGGCCAGATCAGTAGAAGCACTAAAGATTGCAGCAGATAAATTTTTGAAAGATCAGTGAATTGAGGACTAAGGAGAACTGGCACAGAAGAGCTGAGGCCAGGGTAGATAAGCCATGATCATATTGAAGGGTGGAGTAGGGCTAAGAAGCTATGTGGCTGATTCCTGCTGCTATTTTCTTGTGTTCTTATGGAAGATCTGCCATATTAGGTTAAGTACAGACTAAAAGATAGTAATGGTGAAAATAATACTAAAGGCAGATGTGTCTCTAGGACCTGAAGAACTTCAGAAGTGGGTGTGTGTAGTGTAAAAGGTCATGGCTGTCATGTGACCATGACAACACTGACCCCTCTGGCTGAGATGACACCATTGAGCACATGGCCGAAAGCGACACCACTGTCAATCAAGGTTTGGCTCCACCCCACTCTAGGTAAACACCTTTGTCTTTGCTGGACCACTCGGACTGGTCTTTGCGAGCACCTTTGTCCTGGGCGCACCTACCATTGGCCTGTTTAAACACCTTTGTCCTTGCTGGACCACCCAGCCCCCCAGCAGTATAAAAGTGCTCCATGTTTGGTTTTCTATCTCTTTCTGTCTCCGAGAATGTTGAGGTGAGCTGTGCACAACTTCAGGGCAGTTAGTTAAGGACTCCAGAGACCAAAGAGCCAATGTTTGTCCAGAATCAGGGTGTCCAAACATTGTATTGTTTATTCCTTGATCATTTGTACCCAGTTATTGTGTATGTGTGTACACCTCACCCCCATTGCGATTTCCCTCCACATTCGCAATCTCCTGCTTGAGAGTGTGTGAGTGTGCATCTGTTCCCATTCATTCTGTCCCCGCGTTTGTCTTTGTTAATAAACCATTTTTAAATTACTGTGTGTCCAGACCTTTATCTTTAAGATACCAAAAGAACCTTTCTCACAACAGTGTGGAAATTGTAGTTCTTCTAAACATTCTTGATTTTGAAACTATACCATGGGCTCTTAACATGTACCACAGTTTTTACAGAAGGTTGGCGGAGACAATCCAGGAAACAATGGACTTTTTCTAACACCTTTTAACATAGAGTACAGAGCTACACAGCTCGGAAACAGGCCCTTCGGCTCAACTCATCCATGCTAACCAAGATCTCCATCCAAGCTAATCCCACTTCCCTGCATTTAGCCCACATTCCTCTAAACCTTTACTTTCCATATACCTGTCCAACATTGTAATTGTACCCACTTTTACAGCTTCTTCTGGCAGCCTGCTCATATACCCACCACCCTGTGTGGAAAAATTGCCCCTGAGGTCCCCTTTAAATCTCTCCCCTCTTACCCTTAATCTGTGCCCTCTAATTGTAGACTCCCCTACCCTGGGAAAAAGATTGTGACCATCCACCTTATCCACACCCCTCACAATTTTATAAACCTCTGTAAGGTCACCTCTCAACCTCAAAAAAGTCGCAGTCTATCCAGCCTGTCCTCAAGACCTACTGACCCAATGACATGCAAGAGTTGAAAACATGCGAGATGCAAGTTGGAGAAATATTGCACTAACATGGTAGTGCTGTACCGACACATGTTCTAGAATATGGCACACGTTAAAAAGACTGCAAGGTAGATTCCAGTCTGGATGGTACTACAGGATTTAAAATCAAGCATGGTGAAGTCATTTTACTGTTTACTGATCACTGCCCAGAACAGCAAAAAAAAATTTATTTTATCTAAAAATATCTAACCTTTGTTAACTTGAGCTGTATCACAGAGGAAGAAACACTTGTGCTGTGGAGCAAATATCAGCATTTATTCACAGATTGCTTCACTTTCATACCCTTGGGTCTCAATACTGTACAGAGTTGCCAAGGTTCCAATCATCCTACCATTGCCATGCTTCGGCTGAGGCTCCCCAGCTGTCAGAGAATCATTTGGGAGTTTCCTTTACATTAAATGTGCTAGACCAGTGCAAGTTGAAGTACTTAACCATAAGCATTTATTTTCTTCAAATCAATTCTTTTAAGTGTTACTCACAGTTTACAGACCTACCTGCAATTATAGTGACTGGACCCCTGATCTCTGTTAATCTTTGTTTGGTGAAGTTTTGAATCAGACACCGGATCAAAGTACTCTTTCCCACCTTTGGGGGTCCCACAACAACAACTACGATAGGCGGAGGCTCCAAAGGTGTCCGGTCAACCAAAGGGATATGGTGTTTTTTAGTTTTCAAGTCCTGTGCTCTGTTAATGATAGGATTAAATTAAATCGTTTAATATAATTTCACATCCATTTTCCAATTTATGATTAATTACTGTAGAACCATAGAACCATACAGCACAAAACAGGCCCTTCGGCACTCCAGGAATTCGCTCGATCCCAGCTGCCTGTACCTGACCCATACCACTTCCTTTTTTCCAGCCAAGGCCTCAATATCCCTCGTCATCCAGGGTTCCCTACTCCTACCAGCCTTGCCCTTCACTCTAACAGGAGACGAGCTTTCACTATTTCACCTTTAAAAGCCTCCCTATTGCCTGCGGCCCCTTTGCCCACAAACAATCTACTCCAATTAACCTTTGCAAGCTCCTATCTCAGAGCATCAAAATTTGCCTTGCCAAATTTAGAACTTGAATCTGTGGACCAGTTCGGTACCTTTCCAAAACCATTTTAAAACTAATAGAACTATGGTCACTGGTCACAAACTGTTCCCCCATTAGAACCTCAGTCACTTGCCTACTAAGAGTAGGTCAAGCTTTGCGCTCTCCCTAGTTGGGCCCTCTATATATTGCCCGAGGAAACTTTCCTGAACGTACTTAACAAATTCCACCCCATCAAAAGCCTAACCGTATGGCAGTCCAGTCGATGTTAGCAAAGTTTAAATCCCCTGTGACAACCCTATTATTCTTACAACTCTGCACAATCTCACTGCATATTTGGTCCTCTCCTAATTCCCATCGAGTATTTGGGGACCTATAGTACAATCCCAACAATGTGATCAGAGATTATAGTCTTTGAGGTCCTGTTTTTTAATCCATCTGCCTAACTCCCTCCATTCACTCTGCAGGACCTCATCCCCTTTTCTACCTATAGGGATCCAGGGAAACTTGGCTGTGTGGATTCAGAATTGGCTTGCTCACAGAAGACAGAGGGTGGTAGTAGATGGAGTGTATTCTGCCTGGAGGTCAGTGACCAGTGGTGTTCCACAGGGATCTGTTCTGGGGCTCCTGCCCTGTGATTTTTATAAATGAATGAGGATGTGGAAGGGTGGGTTAGTAAGTTTGCTGATGATACAAAGGTTGGTGTTGCGAACAGTGTATACGGTTGCTGTAGATTACAACAGTATATTGATGGAATGCAGACCTGGGCTGAGAAGTGGCAGATGGAGTTCAACCCGGAAAAGTGCAAAGTGATACACTTCGGGGCAGGATTCTTAGCAGTGTGGAGGAACAGAGGGATCTTGGGGTCCACGTCCATAGATCCCTCAAGGTTGCCACACAGGTCGATAGGGTTGTTAAGAAGACATCTGGTGTGTTGGTCTTCATTAGTCAGGGTATTGAGTTCAAGAGCCGCGAGGTAATGTCGCAGATTTCTAGAACTGTGGTCAGACCACACTTGGAGTATTGTGTTCAGTTCTGGTCGCCTCATTATAGGAAGGATGTGGAAGCTTCAGAGAGGGTGAGGAGGAGATTTACCAGGATGCTGCCTGGATTGGAGAGCATGTCATGAGGATAGCTTGATTGACCAAGGCCTTTTCTCTTTGAAGAGGTGGAGGATGAGCGGTGAATTGATAGAGGTGTACAAGATGATAAGAGGCATAGATCGAGTGGACAGTCAGAGGCTTTTTCCCAGGGCAACAATGGCTAACACAACGGGACATAATTTTAAGGTGATTGAAGGAAGATACAAGGGGGACGTCAGGGGTATTTTTTTTACACAGAGAGTGGTGGGTGCACGAAGCACTCTGCCTGGAGAGGTTGTGGGGGCAGATACATTAGGGACATTTAAGATACGCTTAGACATACACGTGAATGATAGAGAAATGGTGGGCTATGTTGGAGGGAAGTGTTAGATAGATCTTAGAGCAGGATAAAATGTCAGCACGACATTGTGGGCCAAAGGGCCTGTACTGTGTTGTAATGTGTAGAACCACCTCTGGCTGCTCCCCGTCCCCCTTGAGAATGTTTTGCACCCATTCGGCGACATTCCTGACCCTAGCACCTGAGAGGCAACACACCATTATGGAGTCTTGTTCACAGCCACAGAATCTCCCCAACCATCGAGTCTCGTTTTACTGCAGCGCTCCTTGTCTCCACCCTCCCCTGCTGTGCATCAGAGCCTGTCACTGTGCCACAGACCCACCTGCTGCTGCTACTCTCCTCTTAATATGATATATTAAAATGATCTGGAAAAACACTGGAAACAGCTTCAATAATTGCACGCTTAAGGAAATGGGTAACCACCGAAGGGGAGAAATTTGAAGGGATAATGAGAAAAGGGAGGAGGTGGGGCCTACTCAAAAAGAGCCAACAGAGAAACAAAGGGCATTTTGTGTAAGAAGATTCATACACGTTTAACTTCGCAGTATTGCTTACATCTCAACTTCAGAGCTTGAAGAAACAGTTTGAGGAAACACTTAGGAAGCATGAGAATATCAGAAATATCACTTAATGAACCATCTGTATCATCAGATAAATTCAAAGTCGAATCCCTCTGGAACACCATCAAAACAAATTAATTGGTAAACTGACAATCATATTAGTAATATAACAGTCTCTGTTCTTCAAAAGGAATTGGGATCGAAATGCTTTGAGTCATGTGATCAACATGCAACATATACAAATGCTGTTATTTTTATTCCTGTACCTCCTCGTGTTTCTCTGCTTTCCAGAATCTCAGGAGCTGTTAGAACATACAACAGCACAGAAACAGGCCCTTCAGCCCACGATGCCAATTTAAACTAATCCCATCGGCCAGTGCAATCTATGTCCCTCCATTCCCCACCTGTTCATGTGCTGGTGAAATGCATCTGCAAACTTATTAATCAGCCCACCTACATTTTCACCCAAGTCATTTACATATATAAAATCACAAATAACAGAAGTCCCAGCATTGATCCCTCCAGAACACCACTGGTCGTAAACCTCCTGTCAGAAACACACCTCCACCACTACTCTGCCTTCAATGGCCAAGCCAATTCTGAATCCCATCAACAATGTCACCATAAATTCCATGTGCTTTGACCTTCTGGATCTGCCTACCATGAGGGATCTTGTCGAATGCTTTCTAAAGTTCACACAAAAGCAGTTTTCCAATTCCCCATCTATTCAGCTCCAACATGTGTAATAGGCTTGTACAGTCTGACCACAAATCCCACTCTCATTCAGATCACCACTTTAACAAATGAAGCAACAGCCAAATTCAGTCCCAGCCTCCTTCACCAGCAGAACCAACCCAGTCCAGATGGTGCTCGGTAAATCTGTTCTCACCTGTGGAAGGTTTTAGCCATGCGCACTGCAGACTGGACAGTAAAAGCCTTCGGATTTCTCCCCCTTGTATCCTCTTCATCTCCAACACCCAGGCTCTTGAGCCGTCGCTGCTTTTTCCTCTCTGCTTTGGGCCCGCTGTGCCTCTGACGGTGCACCTTCTTACACTCCTCCATGGTCTTCCTTTCAAAATACCTGAAAATAAAAGCGTGTAACTTTCATCATCTAGCTTCTCACTTTTCCAAACATTGCAGCACATAACCCCCATTGTAGCACCTCAGTCACTGCCTTCCACCATTCTTGCAGTCACTGTTCCCATGCACAGTGTCGCAGCTGAAAGGACCATTACCTCAATGCTCCGATGACCCCAGTTCAATCCTGATCCACGACAAATGCTCAGGTTTTCTCCCACATCCCAAAAATGCGCAGGTTGGTAGGTTAATTGTTCTATGTTAATTAGCCATTGTGCGTAGATAAGTGCTAGAAAGTTCCAGAGTTGCGGGGAGATGATGGGAATGTGGAGACATGGAGAGAATAAAATGATTTAGGGTAAAATGGTTGGTGTGGACTCAGTGGGTCAACGGGTCTGTTTCTTTCCAATTAGGCCCAGGGGCACAAGTCTTCACACCATGCCTGTGACACAGCCCTGCTGTTGGAAGCCCAATTCCTATCCCACTGATGGAGGACGCATCTGCCAAAGACTGATTCCAGTACCACAGATCACCTCCTCTGTGGGGGTTGGGAGGAAGTGCCAGATTCCTGACTCACCAAAATCACCTCAGGCTCTGCTCATTCCTCTACAGCTCCACCCCACCACCATGTCTTCAATCCCATCTTCAGTTCCCCTCTCTCTCCTCCACTCACCCTCACAACCCTCTTTAAAACATAGAATACTACAGCACAGAAACAGGCCCTTCAGCCTACACTATCTGTGCCAACCATGATGCCAATTTAAGCTAATCCCATCTGCTTACACATGGTCCACATCCCTCCATTCCCCACCTGTTCACGTGCCTGCATAAATGTCTCTTAAATGTTACTATCGTACCTGCTTCCCCCACCTAACCAGGCACTTACCACTCTGTATAAAAACCTATATCAATCCCCTTAAACTTTTCCTCTCTCACCTTAACCCTATTCCCTCTAGTATTTGACATTTCCAGACTCAGAAAAGGACTCTATCTACCCTTTTTATGCCCCTCACAATTTTATATACTTCTATCAGATTGCCCCAAAGCCTCCAGCACTCCAAAGAAAACAATCCAAGCTTGTTCAATCTCTCCTTATGACTAATACACTATAATCCAAGCAACATCCTGGTGAACCTCTACTGCACCCTCTCCAAATCCTCCACATCCTTCCTATAATGCAGTGACCACAACTGCATACAATACTCCAAATGTAGCCTAAACAAAGTTTTATACAACTGCAACATGAGTCACCAACTTTTATACTCAACACCCCGACCAATGAAGACGAGTATGCTGTACCCCACTCTATCTACTTTCAGAAAGCTATGAATTTGCCTCCGTCCCCAGAAAGCTCGGGACATCAATACTTAAGATAAGGCAGGCATGGTAGTGTAGTGATTAGTGTAACGTTATGACAGCGCCAGCGACCCAGGTTCAATTCCTGTCGCTGTCTGTAAGGAGTTTGTACATTCTCCCCGTGTCTGTGTGGGTTTCCTCCCACATTCCAAAGACATATGGGTTAGGAGCTATGGGCATGCTATGTTGGTGCCGGAAGCGTGGCTACACTTGCAGGCTGCCCCCAGAACACTCCACACAAAAGATGTGTGCCCCCTGCAGTCCCCTCTCCTTGCCCCCCAACCCCCCTCTCCCCACTCCTCGTCCACCCGTCCCCTCTCCCCCGTACTCGCCACCCCCACAGTCCCCTCTCCCCACTCCTCGCCCCCCGCAGTCCCCTCTCCCCACTCCTCGCCCCCCCCCCAGTTCCCTCTCCCCACTCCTCGCGTGTTTCGATGTACATGTGACTAATAAAAAAATCTTGTCTTATCTCCTCAGGGTCCTTGTCTGATCGCAGCCGCTGCCCCACACCGACCCCATAACCATAACCCTGCATCCCTACTGCAGCCCCCCCTCCTACACACGCACCGCCAATTCCCCCCGACAGCCGTCCCAGTCCCGACCCCACTGCCACTCACAAAGGTCTCTCTCCACTGGCTGTGCCCCAACAGCATTCCCCACCCCTCCCCAATCACCCTACCTACCGCTTCCCAGTCCCCCACCCACTCTGCCCCTCCTCACGCCCCGCAGTCCCCTCTCCACCCCACAACGGTCCCCCCAACCCCCTTCTCCCCACCCCCCCGGGTCCCCCCAGTCCCCCAACCCGGGTCCCGTCTCCTCCCCACCCCCGGTCCCCTCAGTTCTATCCCCTCTCCCCGACTCAGTCCTCTCTCCGCCCTCCATCACCCACCATGTGCATCCACCGCCGACCTGCTCCCAAAGCACCGGAAACAGTGTGTCTCACACTCAAACCCTCCCCCGGACCCCGTCAACCCAGTCTTTTCGTTCCTGAGGAAAAATCGGAAGAACAGCGGGTTCCGGGGATTCAGACCCGAAAGGACACGACCCACCCCTCACCCCCCGATGGCTGCTCGACCACTCTCGCCAACGCACCCTCCCCAGTCTCCCACCTCTCCCACCCCTCCCCTCTCCCCACTCCTCCCACCCCTCCCACCCCTCCCCTCTCCCCACTCCTCCCACCCCTCCCCTCTCCTCTCCCCACTCCTCCCCTCTCCCCACTCCTCTCTCCCTCCCTCCCTCCTTCCCCACATCCAACCCCTCCCACCTCCCCCCCACCCCCACCCCTTCCCTCCCCTACCTCCCCCTCCCCCCCTCGACCTCCCCGTCCCCCCTCTCCCCCACCTCCTCCCCAACTCCCTCCCCCCTCCCTCCCCCCCCTC